>NC_064895.1:2783678-5266178 GCF_929443795.1 Astur gentilis | reverse complement strand
TCTATCAATCCCCTCCTCAGCAGGATGGGGGGGGTGGGGGTGGGGAGGGAGAAAATAAGACAAAAAAGAATTTGTTGGTTAAAATAAAGGTAGTTTAACAAAGCAAAAGCAAAGACCGCACATGGAAGCAAAGGAAAACAAAAAGATTTATCCTCTACTTCCCATCAGCAGGCGATATCCAGCCACTTCCTGGGAAGGAGGGCTTCAGTACGCGTAGCGGTGACTCTGGAAGATGAATGCCTTAATAACAAATGTCCCCTCCCCTCCTCCTTTCTCTTAGCTTTTATTGCTGAGCAGATGCCACATGGTCTGGACTGTCCCTTTGGTCAGTTTGGGTCAGCTGTCCTGGCTGTGTCCCGTCCTCTCAGCCCACTGGTGAGGGGGGATGTTGGAGAGGCAGCCTTGATGCTGGGCGAGCACTGCTCGGCAGCAGCCAAAACACTGGCGTGTTATCAACACTCTTCTAGCAACCAATACAGAGCACAGCACTATGAGGGCCACTACTGGGAAAGTTAACTCCATCCCAACCAGACCCAATACAGCAGGGAATAAATATCTGCATGTGCTGTTAGTCACTTTGCCTAGTCAAATCTCACCCAGCTGGTTTTTTTTTAAAGACTTTGCATCCTGTATCTGTACTAGCAGAAATAATTAAGGCAAGAGCTTTTTTAAGACTACATGCAGAGCTACAAGAGATCTTTGTTTTCCTCTGGGGCATAATCACTCACTTTTGTCACCACAGCTAATGTTAACCCCGTTACTAACCTTACCGGGTCTATTAGCAGCACCTCTCAAGTTTTTTCTGCTTTAGTTCATAGTGGGTAGGGTAGCAAGAGATAAGTCCAGAGCATCTTGAGTAGTGTGATAAGAAGGAAACTTATTCCAGGCTATAAGGTCCTAGAAGGTGGCACAGCATCTGACTAAAGCATGCTCCCCCAGCCTTTGCTCGGCTCTCTGCTCCTCACATAACTGGCTAAGGGTGAGAAAGTCCAGGTCACCTTGTTGTGACATCAGGTCATGGAGTACAGAGAGGACATGACTTTGCACTGCATAAAGGTATGAAGTTCTCCCTTATCAGTGCATTACATAAGACAAAAAAACAACTTTGCCCAACAGGGAACAAAGACTAACTTACCTGTTTGCTAATGGAGCTGTCATCCCTGGATACAGCTAAAGCTGTGACATGGGCCCAGCAGTTGGCCATGCAACACCTGTGCTCCATTCCTTTTCTAAGACAGCAACTTTCACCACCATTAAGCTCACTTTAAAATATCATATAAAATGAGCTCTCTGAGCTGCTGAATAGAACCTTATGCACTAGTACTGAGTTTCTTTCATTAGTCACCATAATCTGATTTCCTCTTCCTGTGAAAAGTCAGACTGTGACAAATTATTTGAACCAACAGACCTACCATGAGATACAGTGTGCATTGTTAGTAGTATTCACAGAAGCAGAAAAGAGAGATAAAATATATTTTGCTGAGACTTCTCTTCTGCATGACATTTTGAACATAGTGCATTTGCTATGTAGTAAGGGAAAAGAAGCACATTTTCAATAAATATCTGTGAATACCATGAAAGATCATATGTTTCTATTTTGTTTCACTAGAATATGGTACAGTTTGTCTGTACAATTACTGTATGAGGTAGTTGTAATTCTAGCTGCCAGCTAATCTATGCTTGAATGCATTATAGACAACCCCATCTCCTCCCAAAACTCACCCAGAGACAGATTATTATTTCAGGGAAATTGCTATTTTATTTAATATAGTAATTACATATTTAATCTAGTTTATAATACTGTCTGTATAATTCTGTAGATACATGTTTTACTGTGGCCATAAAATGTAAGGGGATCTATGATTAAATATTAACCATTTATATATTGTACTATATGTTGTTTATGGAGTAAAAGGAGGGTTAGACTGCATTTGGCCCATATCTGAATTTATGAAATACATAAGGATAATTTTCACCGTTAGTATATGTTCTGATGTAAGCACATGTCTGGGACCAAGAATCAGGGAGAATGGACTTGGAGCTGGAGATATGATCTCATAAAGAAACAAGTAGTTAAGTCATGTTGAATAATGTAAGAATATAGGAACTGACTTCCTGGAACATATGAAAGGTCCCTCTAGTCCATATTCTGTCTTAGTGGATAAATCAGTGGATTTGTTATTTGCTTGGAAAGCAAAAGGTGCAGAGTGATGGGATTAAAAGAATGATAAAACAAGGTGAAGAGACACCTACCTCAAGTGTATGTACAAATGCATATAGCCTGGTGAAATGGGAAGGAGCAACTGAAGCACCGCCTATGGTCACAAAACCATGACACTGCAGGAATAACTAAGATGTGATGGGGTAGCTCTCAGGGGAGAAGGGGAGTATGCCTCTATGTGAAGCAGCAGCTCAGATGTGGAGAGCTCTTTCTACAGCCTGGGCACAGGCTGGGCAAGAATTTGTTGGTCAGAATCAGAGAAGAGGTTGGTGAAGGTGACATCATGGTGGGACTGTGCTACACAGACCACACAATCCAGGTGAGAAAGTGGACAACACTTCTCATTAAAAAAAAAAAAAAAAAAAAAATAATAATAATAATCTTTAAACAGCTCAAGGAAGTCTGTGGATTATAGACTTTATTCCTTAACAGGAGACACCTGCTGAAGGACAAAATGGCAGGATGCAAGCTATCCAGGGAATTTCTGGAGGATGTCAAAGATAGCTTCTTGGTACAGGCACTGGATGGACCAACCAGGGTTGTGCACAGCTGGATCTGTTATTCAGAAATGAGGAAAAAAGTGGTTGGAAATGTGAATCTCAATGGCAGCCTTGTCTGTACTGACCATGAAATAACGAAGCTAGAGATCCTGGGGGGTCGGTGAGGAAGGCAAGTACCAGAGCACAGACCCTGGGGTTTAGGAGAGCTGATTTCGGCTTATCCAAGAGCTGGTAGAGTAGGATCCCATGGGAGGCGTCTTGGAAGCACAAAGGAGCTCAGGAAAGCTGCCATATCTGTGAGAACAACCTTCTCCAGGTGCAAGACTGTCTGTGCTGATATTCATTCAGGAAGACAAGCAGGTTTATCAGGACAGCAGCTTGACTGAGTAGGGAATTTGTAACTGAGCCCCAGTGCAAAAAAGCGGCACAAAAGGTGGAAGCAGAGACAGACTGAAAAAGAGGAATTTAGAAGTACTCTTAGGTAATGTTAGGAAAGCCAAAGCTCACCCAGAGTTGGTGTGCTTGAGAAACATCAAGGGCAACAAGAGCTTCTATTGAAACTTTGGGAGTAAAAATTTCAGAGATAAAAACTTTGGAAAAAAGAAAATTTGAGCCCACTGCTGAAAGGGACAGGTGATTTAGTGACAGCAGGCACAGATAAAGTTGTGACCAATCAGCAAACCCCTACACTGGAAGAAGTCTCAGAGGACACAGGTACAGGCAATGTGCTCATGAAGCTCAAGGAAAAAAGTCAGGAGTGATTACAGCTGCTGCAAAGGTAGTTTAACTTATCTGAACACAGAGGACCACACTTTGTTTTAAATAAATGGTTATATCAGTTGAGTGGATTAACTGGTTGTGTAAATGGTTTTCCCAATGTTAATGGTTTCACAGAAGTTTTGGGTTTGTGTGGCAGGGTTTTGGTAGCAGGGCAGGGGCTGCAGGGCCGGCTCCTGTGAGAAGCTGCCAGAAGCTTCCCCGGCTCCAAGTCGGACCCGCCGCTGGCCCAGGCCGAGCCCGTCAGTGACGGCGGTAGCGCCTCTGGGAGAACAGAGTTCAGAAGGGGAACAAACCTGCAGGGAGTGAGGGCATCGGAACGGGAGAGGAACCCCTGTGCAGATCCCGAGGGGAGTGAGGAAGGAGGGGAGGAGGAGCGGGGCAGAGAGGAGCCCACGCCGGAGCAGGGGGATGGATGCCCCCCAAGATGGCCGGGACTCCAGGGGAAAGCCCGCGCTGGAGCAGGCTGTGCCTGGAGGACTGCAGCCCATGGGAGGGACCCACGCTGGGGAAGTTCATGGAGGACTGCAGCCCGTGGGAGGGACCCCATGGTGGAGCAGGGTCCGAGCACGGAGTCCTCCTCCCCCTGAGGAGGAAGGAGCGGCAGAGACAAGGGGTGAGGAACTGACCCCAACCCCCATTCCCCGTCCCCCTGCGCCGCCGGGGGGAGGAGGGAGAGAAAACTGGGAGTGGGGTTGAGCTGGGAAGGAGGGAGGGGTGGGGGAAGGTGTTCTAAGGTTGGTTTTACTTCTCATTATCCTTGGTTTTAATTGATTGGTAACAAATTATATTGATTTTTTTTCTTCCCCAAGTTGAGCCTGTCTTTTGCCCATGAGCATGAGTGGTGAGTGATCCCTCCCTGTCCTTGTCTTGACCCACGAGCCTTTCTTTGTATTTTCTCCTCCTCATCCCACTGCTGGGAGAGGAGTGAGTGACTAGACCCATGGTGTTTTGTTGCCAGCTGGGCTTAAACCACAACACCAGCGTTAATTAAAAGAGTGTGAATGTCTCCCCAAGTTAGCCAGATCAGCAAGGGGGAAGTGTACGTATGGCTCGGTCCCAGATAGAGTATAAAAACTGAACAACAACAAAATGAACTTTGAAGAGAGCACAAACCTGTCCTGGCTTCAACCCACATAATTCTTCATGGTGATGGGGACAACCAGCACTGTGACAGTGCACATTTAGAGACTGGCAATGGGAATCGCATTTGCACTGTGATCCAAGTGTGTATTGCAAGTGCTACGTTGTGCCGAGTGTAGTGTACTGCAATTTCAGTACATTGCTGTATCACTCTGCTAAATCAAATCCCATGTAACATATCCAAATAAGTAAATTTTGTAGTAAATATTAACTCCTCCTCACATAGAATATCTCAGTGAACCTGGTCAGAGAATATTAGACTCTGACAAAGGTCCCCAATGGCATCTTTGCCTTAGCCATCATCAATGCCTCCCAGGCCTCTGTACTTAGCAAAAGGGTTTAAGGAGTTCAAGAAAAAACATTGTTACACCGGAGTGAGTTCAGCCAGGGTGGTCTCCAAGATGGTTGGGGCCAGAGCACTTGCCCTTCTGAAGAGAGGCTGAGGGAGCTGGTCTTGTTCAGTCTGGAGAAGAGATGGCTTCGGAGGGACCTAAGTGCAGTCCCTAGTGCCTACAGGAAGGGTGTTGAGGAGACGGAGCCAAGTTCTTCACATTGGTACATGGTGGGAGGATGCGAGGTCAAGGTTGTAAACCAAAACAAGTGCGGTCCAGACCAAATATGAGGAAAAACATTTTCATCATGAGGGCAGACCAACAGTGGAGCAAGTTGCCTAGACATGTTGTGTTGGCTCTATCCTTGGAGGTTTTTCAAAGCACTGAGCAACCTGATTTGACTCCACAGTTGTCCCTGCTTTGAGCAGGAGCTGGGTGAGAGACGTCCTGAGGTCTCTTCCATGTTGAGTGAATCTGTGATTCTATTCACTAGGGATACATGAACTAATGAGAAAATAAAGCATGATACTAGACACTCCCTGTTTTTAGAAACCTTAAGGGGCATCCTGAGCCAGCAATTGTATTTGCATTTTATGCTTAATAACCTTTCTTCCCTGAATTAGTCTAATTAATTTCTACCTTCTGTGTTAAGAATGTCAAGACTATCCTGTGGCAATAGCATTAAAGGCTCTTGCAGTAGCCATTGCCTGCCAGCTTATTCAAGGCACCTTTTGTATTATGAGAAACTGTACTTAATTGTTCCTTACTGCTATTCTCTATGCCATTTATGATTTTCTTGTTGGATTTTTTCTTTCCATTTTCTGCTCCTCAGTCACCTCAAGGTCAAAGAATCCTGATCCATTCAATAGCTTTGAACATAATTCTGGCCCTTCTCTGAACCTTTACTTAGCTTTACTATACCTTTTTTGAAAAGGTGGTGATGAGGACAACCAGATCTGCACACAGTATTCAGGATTTTGATACAGCAACATAATGATGTTTCCTGATTTGTTCTCTATCCTTTATTAATAATTCCTAGCTTGCTTATTTGTCTGGTACAGAACACTATGTTGTTGTGAGATGTTTTCATAGAATTATCCATAACAACGATTTCTCCTCTGAGTGGTAATAGCTAATTTAGAAGCTATCACTGTGTATACATACTTAGGCTTGTTTTTCTCCAGGTGCATTACTTTGCATTTATCAACACTGGATTTCATCCACCACTTTATCACCCAGCCACTAATATCATGAGACTCTTCCCTAACTCTCTTCAGCTGGCTTTGAATTTTAATACCCAGAAAAATGTTAAGGTATCAGGAAACCTGTCACCTCATTGTGTGTCTTCTTTTCCAGACAAATGGGTACAATGAACAGCACAGGTCCCAGCATAGTACACCATTGTATTTCACTGGTAACTCCCCACCCCAGCTGCTCCTTCAATTTCCTTTTAACAGGCTTCTTCATAATTATAATTCCTCTTTTTGAAGCTTGAATTCTTGCAGAAGTTCTGGGAGGATTTTTGCTCTTAGAAAAAGGTTGTATTTGAAGTCATGGTTGTCACCATTACAGTGGCTCTTGGAAAGGATCCCACAAACCCAGGTTTTTTCAACAGCACTGGTTTAACAGAACTCGCTTTCACCTTCGCATCGGTCTTTCCTCCTCTGTCATTTGTAAATCAATTTTGCCCTGCTGCTAGGCTGTTCTTTTGAGTGTGTTTTTCCCATCAAATTTCTGATTCTTTTTATGCCCATACCAGTTTAGCCCCACCTTATTTTTAGACTTCTGGCATTTATCTCAACACTAGACATCTTATCTTATTCTGGTTCCCTATTTTTAAGTGTCCTGTTTACAAAGGCCTTTATTTGTTGAGTCTGCACTTTGACTATATCTTACCTGAATTTTATTCACACCTGCCACATATGTGGCAGGTGAGATATATAGAGTTATCGTAAGCCATAGGATACTGTGAGCATGCTTCCGTGTGCAGCTGGGGGTATCACACTTCTTGAAGCATAATCTCTGCCAGCTTTCTCCTTCCCCTGCCCCCTGAAAGTCTGTCTCTGCATTACTAATTCCTTGGAGTTTTCTTACTAGTGCAACTGACTTCATAATGCACAAAGAAAAATATAGATAACACAAATGTGTAAGGAGATTGATCAAAGAGTTTTTAAGTTCTAGGGTGAAGGGAAATCTGCAGGGAATGGGGCATGCTGGGTCTTTCAGGCATTCTCTGGGAACTGGCTGTGGTTGCACAAGTCGGAAATTGCCTCATCTGTTAAAATATGGCATTATACTGCAGTATGCCTGATTTTCTTTCCCAGGATTACACTAAAATCTTTCTATATATAAAATCACTTTATGTTGTCATTCTCGTATTCAGTGTAGAGTCAAACACTGCAGGGTCACCAGAAGTTTCTATTTTGGTCTGGGGAAAAGGAGGTATAAGTGGGAAAATGACCCTTAGAGCATGACAGGAACTGTCTTTATCTTCACCAGTTGGGGATCTTATCGACCTTTAGGAAGAGCAAAATTAGATTATTCTCTACTGAGAGAAAAAATATTCATTCCATCATGATCCAAACACCCAGCTTTCATCTGCAGCAGATTTAGAATTTTTGCCCCAATGTGGAATTATATTGAATTCATAAAACAAATGTTAAAGTGGAAGCCATCATTTTGTAATCATATTTGGGAATACTCATTGCATTCAAGCCCAGCCCTTTGGGAGCAAAAATGACAATGAAACAGGCAGCTCAGTGCCTAATAAAACACCCTTTCCCCAAACTGGTACTTTCTTCAGCTGCTATTAAAGACAAAGTATCTAAAAGAAAGAGATACTGTCTCACAGCATGAAATGTTTTACATATTGCAAAATAAGACTAAAGTGAAGCACCATAAGCATTGTTATAATGTGGAAAAATATCATTAATGATTAAATGAAACAGAAAAATAATCTTCACAGAATCTTGTTATATTGGCTGTCCTGGAAGCTCAAGTTTACCATGAAAATGCATTAAAAAAGCTTCAAGAAAATTAAAGCAGATAATCTGCAATTTATAAGTGTTTATACAGGGCAATATTTTTTTACAGAACTTTAACTGAGTTCCCTCCTGAGCAGTCCATAAAAAGTACCTGAAGATAAGTTAGAAGCCCCTCTGGAGTCAAATAATTTTTTCGTTTTTTTAATTTTTTTTTTTTTTGTGGAAAGAAAGAATAGTCATTGTTATTATAGCAGTGTAATATCTCAGATTAGATTTACTTTACTGATGTTTCCAATTTTGATCAGCAATTGTTCCTTTTAAAAAGAAGTACAAACAGAAAGAAAAGTATAACCAACACTTAACAGTATATATGTATTTGATGGGAGGATTTTAAATATACATAACAGAAGATAATCTCTATTAAGTAATTAGCATTGTAAAAGTCCCCAGTTGCTTTTTCAAATATTATCCATGGAGAATGGGAAAACATTTAGGTAGGAATCGGTTATGAAATCTTGCCAGATGCGGCCTCTAAAACCAGTATGGAAAGAATAAGTTTCCTGGTCTTCAGGTATACAGGACATGAGTTGCCTTCCTGTCGTATGGTTGGAAGAAAGCACTCACACTTTAAGAAAAGAGTCCAGAGACAAATTTTTTGTAAGAACTCTTACATCAGCCTAGACAGTCAAAAATAATTGCATCACAGTCACATTATATATTTTGTGCCTATAATTTGTAACATAATCTAATCTGTGGAATGATTTTTTTCCCACCAAAAGCTGAGTATTGGATATTCTTGTGACTACACTTGAATATGGATAAAAATCACTGCATACAGGAATTATTAACATTAGTGATAACAAAAATTATACACTCCTTTTTAACAGTGAGGAATAATTTGGGAAAATAAGTTTCTGTACAGGCAGATTCGATGGATGCTTATCTTTCAAATTATATGCCAAATAGAAGAGAAGAGAAAAGAGAGTATTTCAGTTGGAAGGGACCTACAACAATCATCTTGTCCAACTGCCTGAGCACTTCAGGGCTGACCAAAATTTAAAACAAATTATTAAGGGCATTGTCCAAATGCCTCTTAAACACTGACAGGCTTGGGGCATCGACCACCTCTCTAGGAAACCTGTTTCAGTGGCTGACCACCCTCTCAGTAAAGAAATGCTTCCTAATGTCTAGTTTAAACCTCTCCTGGCAGAGCTTTGAGCCATTCCCACACATCCTATCCCTGGATCCCAGGGAGAAGAGCTCAGCACCTCCCTCTCCACGTCCCCTCCTCAGGAAGCTGTAGAGAGCAGTGAGGTCGCCCCTCTGCCTCCTTTTCTCCAAACTAGACAAGCCCAAAGTCCTTAGCTGCTCCTCACAGGACATTCCTTCCAGCCCTTTCACCAGCTTTGTTGCCCTCCTCTGGAGGCATTCGAGGACCTTCACATCCTTCTGAAATCGTGGGGCCCAGAACTGCCCACAGTACTCCAGGTGAGGCCGCACCAAGGCTGAATACAGCGGGATAATTGACTCTTTTGACCGGCTGGTTGTACTCTGTTTGATGCACCCTGGGATGTGGTTTGCCCTCTTGGCTGCCAGGACACACTGCTCAGCCTAGCTGCTCAGACTTCCACCGAAAAACATTTTCTCCTTTCAGTAGTCTTTTCAACACTTGCATGTGTTCCCTTACAGCTGGCTCTCGGTAAGGGCTGACCCCTTACCACTAGTACTGCTGTATGAAGCACGTAGTACATTTATAGCAATACAACAGTAGAAAAGACGGTTTTTGTACTGTTGGCAGAAACCAGTTAATTAAGAGACAATGTTGTTCACTGACAAATGTCTAAGATATTTTTTTAAACGCAGATCTTTTGGTGTCGCCCCTGCATTTCTGCAGCCTCTGTGCTAAAAGTCTGCCTGATAACGTTAAATTATTTGAAATGATAGCAATGTTCTCTTAATTTCACTGTAAGTAAAAGAGGCATAATTTAGCCGGCTGTCTTTGCCAGCACAAGCGTTTTTTGAATGTTTTGCTTGAAGTAAAGTGCCACCAATAAGCAAGGAGCTAAGATATTTTTAAGTCTGCATTGTGATCCAACCAAAATACCTCTGGGCTGTTTTCCCTGATATTTTGAAACTTCTAGCAAATGATCAAAGAAACAGCCTATTAGCATAAGAGGGAGTGCTGTGACTGATAAACACCTAAAACTGTGGACTCTGCCAGCCTTACAAATGAGGAAATGGCTTGCTTCAAAGAATCAGTAAGCAAAATGAACATTTCTAAATGTGCTTAGTGTGGATAATAATGTTGCTGTTTGTCTTCTCATATTTAGTCCTATTAGGCATATTGAATTATACGTTATAAACAAAATTGCATTGGAAAGGAGAAAACAAGCATGTGAAAATAAACATAAAATAACATTTTTGAAAAATCAAGATTTAAAATGGTCTTGAGGAAACAACAATGGTGTGACCTGGTTAAAAAAGAAAACAAACATCGACATTCATCCCATGAGGGTCATAGAATATTTATTTAAATTTATTTTCCACAGAAACAATCTCTTAGAGCAAACTATGCAAGAAGAAAACACAAGAGAGATGTTCCAAAGAAGCTGACATCATGTCATCTAAAGACAACCTCCGAGCCATTACATTTGACAACTTCTTGTATGATAACATGTTGCCATAATGACCTGTCTCAGAGTTATCTTCTCTGAGTTCTCCTAACCTATCCTGTTATTCTGTGTAGCAACCCCATTTCACACTAAGCAATACCCATCCGGCAATTACTACTTTTTTCTCTTTTTTAGCATTAGTCTTCTAATGCTTCATCATATCAAAGCAATCTAGAATGTTCAGAGGAGACAACTAATTTGTTTTGTAGTAATCCCTGAGAGTCAAGAGTCAGAGATCTGTTTCATTTGGTGCCTCTGCTGAAATGACCAACACTGCACTGACACAAACTTCTGCACAATGATCCAAACAAAGTCACACTACTTCTTCCAGTCTCTTTAAGATTCAAAGTTCCTCTCTACATACCATTTACGGGCAATAAAAACCCCAGAAATGTACTGCCCAAAAAATTGCATTTGACTACTACAAGTAATTTAACTCCTTCAGATTGCTCTTCAGATCCCTTGGTTGTTTACTAAGATGAGTATTCTATGGATGTCTTTCAATATCAGTACAACAAAATTGATAGATTGTGTAAACAGCAAGCCACAAATTTCTGTATGTAGTTCACTATTACAATATATTTCTGTACTCTTTTTCTGTCTGTCAAAGTACGCATTTGGGTGGTGACCACATTTTTGCTATGACAAACTCTCTCCTTCATGTAAAGTTTCCTTTCACAGAATTTTCATTTTTGCTAATTTACCTTCATTTTATAATTTTTTCCTGTTCCTAAACTGCTCAAAACCTTTGATTTAGCTTTTTCCCTGCCCCTCCCAGGTCAAACTATCTTCTCCCTAAATCATAAATCAAGTTTTACATTATCAAAATGGCTTCAATTTTATGCATGATTTCAGATGGTAAAACCAACGCAGCAGGAATGTGATGAGTAGTCACACAGAGTTGAGTCCTGTTGAATCTACTTTATCCAATGCCTTAAATCAGCAGTCCCAGCTGCTTATTGCCAGAGTGCTGTGAAGGTACAATTTCCCACAGCTTATACCTATTTTACCTTCTTTTTATTTTCAATGCATTTGAGTCCATTTGTTTGTGTAAAAGGGTGTAATTTAAAAATAAAGCCATGTCTTGTATGCTTTCTATGCCACTAGGTATAGCACTCTTTCTGATCCATATCTAGGTCCATCTAGGTCCATGCATCAAATGATGCACAGCGGTTCATGTTTATATTGTTCACACCCTACTGTGTAGCGGCAGAAATACAACACTGCATAACAGTTATCCAAGAATCTTTTGTGTCACCTCCACACCAATTTATACTACAATTTATAGCATTCTGGTTGACAATGGCTGGGGTAGCTTTGTTTTCCTTAATTTGTGCTTCATCAGCCATGTGCAGTCCCCCATGGGGGCCATCATAGTGCCAGTAAGCCTTTTGACACATACTGTGTGTTTCCTGCAACATGAGTTTAGTAACCTTATCCTGAAAACGCAAGGATTTCAAACAGACCCTGAATTCCTGTGTTTCACTGGAGATATCTCCTGGCAACTCCAAAGGTCCTCTAAGTTGGTTCTCTGAGACCAGCAGCTAAACACCAGTCTCTCTCTCTCTGAGAAATTCCTTTAAAGAAAAATAGAGTACACAAGCAAGGCTTTGTAAATGCAAAGTGCACTGCATTGTTCTCCATATGAAGTGTCTTAATGTATCAGTAACCCAAGGCAAGAATTTGGAACATCATAGGCTAAAGCCATTCTTCAACAAGCAGTGCTTTAGGAGAATAGCACAGAGAATGCCTCTTCTAGGATGACATTATTATGTTTCAGGACTTTAAGACATAGCAGGGCCTCAAGATCATTTCTAGTCATCTGTAAATGCAGCAGTCAGTTTGTAAAAGGCAAGTATAGGCAGTACAAATGAAGATAAGAAAAAGGAGAGAAGGTCTTTGCCACCTGTATCAAGGACATTTTGTAATAGCACTTCCTTGCTGTGCCTTTGCAGCATGTTCTTTGTAGCAAGTGAACCAAGGTCTCCTTTGTGCTTTGGGTGTATGTCAAAAGTTAAATGGGCCTTTCAGATCAAAACTGGAGCACGGTCCCCACTTGTTGAGAAGCTGCTCACTTCTCCATTCCCAAATTGTCCAGTGAGCTACTGGCAACACTCTGGTTACCAAGGACTTTCCATTTGGTCCATAACTACATGGAGTTTGACTATCTGCCCCATCATGAAGGGGTTTCCACCTACTATGAGACCGTGGATGGAGTGCTCCATTAACCCCCTTGTCCCCGATACCACTCCCTGTGTCCACAACCTATCTATAGGAGGAAGCAAGCAGATGATGTCTCATCTCCGCAACTCAGAGGTTGTCTATATGCTCCCTAAATTATCTGTTGGGTCACCAACTCTGCAGTAATCCCTCCAAGCCTTGTTTCAGATACTGCCACCAGTGGACTATCCACATCCTTGGTAGGTCCAAAAATGTGGCTCAATAACATGCAGACACTGGAATGGGGAAGGTGAAATGGGGTTGGAGCTTTTGTTCACTTCTGTACAAGCTGTCTGTTAAATCTATTGCAAGCTATGGAGACATTTGTATTTTTGTAATTTGGTTGTCAAATACACTCAGTTATATGACCTGCAGGCACAGTCACAGTACTGTACAACTATAACTTATTTGGACTTCTAAGGGGACAAGAATTCTGCAATGAAAATTTTTATATACCCCTCCACCTGTATGAGAGAAAGCAGTGAATTATGCACCTAAAGTAGTTTCCAGACATTAAGAAGTACCAAGTATTCCTAAAGACTTACAAGGAAGAATTGTAATCTATATTAAATAAATCCCAATTTGATTTGTTGAAGTTATGAAGTTCTGGCCTAGCTCTGAATGATCAAAACAAAAATAACTTACTTAAAAATAAATTTAAAAGTATATCCATATCAACAACTTGTGTAAACAGCTCATCTAATGGAAGGAAAGTGAATGTGTAATACGAAATCATTTACAAAGAATGCAAGGGATTAAGAAGATTCACAACTATCAAGAAAATTGAGAGTTTATGCCAAGAGCCAGCTCAATCCCTCTAGCAAAGGCTTCATTTCTGTAAACAAAAGGAACTTAAAAATGCATCAAATTTAGGTTCTGGGTATCATGTTTATGCACTGCAAATTAGCTATTTTACTGTAATTTCAGCTCATCATCTGACATAGCAAATCCAAATGAGACAGTAATGGTCCTTCTATTATGGGCTTCGTTTCTAATTACCAAGATCATCTGATAAGCCCCAGCCTTAGTTTTCAGGGGACAAAACATTTGGAAGTAAAATAGCCTGGCTAAACCTATTTAATATAAGACTGAGGGCAGAGGATTATAAGAAGATAATTTACCATGACATGCACAAGCCCCAGAAAGGCAGAGCACTGTCATGAACATTTGTGAAGGTGTATGGGTTTTGATAGCACTGGAAGTAGAAGGCAATGAGCAGGAAGCAGCTCAAGGGTGAAGTATATTTTAGCAACTTGAGAAAACTATTGAGCAATTGCAGAGAACTTGTAATGATTTTCAGTATATCCCTCAAAGACAACAGGGAATGTCAATTTTCAAACTCTGCAGGAAAATTTTTGTAGCTAATCATTCTCATTTACAATTACACAGAAAACCTCCAGGTTTTTATCAGCTCTGTGTTTAGCATGGACTGAAAAACAGGATTGAGCATGATGCTTTTATTCTTTTCTCCTAGAAATAGGGATTAACATAATTCTTACGTATTTCTGAAGAACAGAAGAAATATCAGAATATATTAAATTTGATACGATTCGTATTTCTTCCAATGCACATCACATACATAGGTTCCAAATACCAAGTTTAAGCAACAAGTTGTATTATAAATGATTTGTTAAGGAATGTTAGGAGCAGCCACCACCTCCAGCAGCCCTGCCCCTGCTTGGTGCAGACACGCACACTAACACACTTGTCCCATGGGTACCCCACGTCCATGGGTCTCCCCAAATACCCATGCAGACCTCTACCCACCTGATACTTCTATCTGGACCCAGGGCCTCCTACTCACTGGCAAATCCAGCTTGGAGTTTACTGGTGAATGACACACGTACACCCCACACACACCAGGACTGGGGCAGATACAGACACTCGCCACCCCCAGCAGCTGGCACCAGGCACATTCAGGCCACGCAGTCACGCTCCAGCCACCAGTACTGAGCCCCTCACTCACTTCATTCATGGCAGTCCCTTCCAGTAGGTGGTTTTTGGGTTTCCCCCTTTTCCTTACCTAATTTGACAAGGTCCTTGAACACATGACCTTAAGGGAGCAGACGCTTTCTCCTTCCACACACCCTTACATTATTAGCCTAACTATCACAAAACCATGAAATGGTTGAGGTTGGAAGGCACCTCTGGAGGTCACCTGGTCCAACCCCCCTGCTCAAGTAGGGTCACCTAGAGCCAGTTGCCGAGGTCCGTGTCCAGATGGCTTTTGAATATCTCCAAAGATGGAGATATCTAAGTAATCTGTAGATATTCAAGTACCCTGTAGCTTGTCCATACAAAAATATGGGTGGGATGCGGACAGCAAGGAACTCTCACAAAGCCTAATTTTACACACATAAGTGCCTTAAACTAGGTGGTTTCTTTAGACTTCCCATTTAGTCAAGTGAAAGACAGGGTATCTAACCCAGGTGCACAGAATAGCTCAGATTTCCAGGGAGGATGCAGAGCATCCAAGGGAACCTGGCCACTTATGCACTGAGTTCAATTCTTCTATGCCATATGAATCCTTCCCATAGTCCTGAAGGCAAGTGGCACGGCACAGCTCATGCTTGCAATGCTAAACCCTTCTCTCCATTCTCCTGCAAAGCTGCTCTTGTCCATACTGCTGATTGACCTACACTATCTCCAAGCTGTGCTCTTCTGGTTGGTTGGCCCAGGCCTAAACTGCCAGGGAGCGTGTTCACAAGCAAACAGCATGGATGATCACATGCCAGTCCTCAAACCATGTTTCTCACTTTAATTTACTATTATTAGGCATAGTCATGGAGGCTGTTCCTCATACTGTGCTTCTAGGCATAATTTTGTATGTCATGCCACTTAGGTCAACAGTGCCTATACTTAGGTCATGAATTGACTCGTTTTGCAAACTGCTGTAGCCCATGAAGACTTTGCAGCTCTCAGCCATTCTGCCAGAGGTCACTCTTCCCACAGCTCTTCCAGGGGAAGGATCACACAAACCCTTCCTCATCTTCCTCAGGCAAAGTCAGTAAGGTTAACTTAACCTGTCAGTGAAAGTGGTTTTAGCTAAAGTGACTAACTTTGCCAAAAGCAGATTAAGGAGAATTCACATGGTCCTTCCTTCTGGCAGGACTTGGGTGATCAGAGTCATCAGCTGGAAGCCAGCAACAGGCCACTGGTAGAGAGGAAACATGACGGGTAGTAAACCCCTCATATGGTCTTGGAAGGTGGCTTTTGGGGATCAGGCACCAAAATGCAAATAAATTAAACCTCCTGTGCAGCTGCTTGCTTAATGAACGCCTGCATGTAATCATCAGGCTGTTTTCTGAGAAAGCGGCAATAAACTAATATAAGCCAGAGGTAATTATCTTATCAAGTGAGTGAAAAGTTCACACTGATGGGTGAACCAATTACAGACTAATGTGCATTTAAAGATCTTGTGACACAAGGCCATCAGTGATTTCTTTTAAATAGAGGTTGATGCCATTGCAAATCTTCTAAGCTCCATGCAGCTAAAAGCTGTGCAGTAAACACAGCTCTGCAGTCCTCTAGCTTCCATTTGAATAAGGGCCTCTCTTTTAGGGAAGAAGTCCTTGCCGCTGGAAAGAAGTTTCAAGTATACATGTGTACTGTGGCTGACAGCAGCCGGTAGCATTAAGCCCTTCTCCTCCTGGTCTCACTGATGCAATCACAGATAATATTACATACTGATGCCAGCAGTGGTCAGCTGGCAATGACCTACAACGGACACCCCAGGTGCACTGACACAGAGGAGGAGGTAGGTAGCCCCAAATGAGAAACATCTTCAACAAAGAGGGGAAAATTATGCTTTACTTTGTATACAGCATCTGGATAAGAAAAAAAAAAAAAAGAAAGAAAGGGAAAGGAAAAGGGAAAAGGAAAGGGAAGAGAAGGCAAGGCAAGGCACTTGTCTTTGATATATTGTCAGCAAGGATTCACTCATGATTCTATCATGTTACACTGTAATTCTGATTTAAGAAGTTGCATCCACCTACCCTTTTCAGTGCCATAGACCAAACCCCACCTATTTGTAGTGATGTAACTCTTAATGGGTTTGTGGTTATAAGCAGCTGAAATTGTCTGGAGTTATAATAGTGTTGTGGTCCCACACACCCTGTTTTGTCTTCCTCCACCCATTGAATTTGTTGTTTATTTTTTTACCTTAGGGAGTCCATTATGCATATTTGCAAAGGAGCCAGCAAACCATTGTGACAGCACAACGATTAAGGGCTATGAATTGCCAACAAAGGGGAAGCAAGTGGCTCAAAGTAGAAAGGGGAAGGAAGAACTCTGCTGGCTGTGAAAGAGCAACAGTCATCAGAGGGAAGATATTTACTGCTATTCAGCCATAAGGCAAACTCTATTTTGTATTGGCAGCATGGAGTTGAAAGACATAAGCTGAGCCTGGATGCGCACATTCATGAAGACCATGTTTTCAAGTTTACCTTAGCCGATTATTAGAAAAACGTCAGAAAGATGCAATTAGAAATGGCTTTTAAAAGATATGGGGATGCTTAGTTTAGAAATTAAATCAGTCTGCAATTTTCAAAGGCACTTAATATTGGACTCTTACACTCCTATGGCAGAACGACACTATTAGGTGGCCAGAGGTAAGCTGCAGTCACTGCCTTTTGCTCATGACATTCCTGGGCTTTGTGCAGCATTTTGGAAAATCAGGTGGCCTCAGTGAAACATGAAGCTGCACCGCAGCCGTTCTGCAATCTACTTCTGCAGCTCTCGGCTTCATGCCCTTGCTTTGCCTGGGGTTGGAATGATATTCTCATTCAAACTTCAAGCGGCAGGTGTATCACTTATTTCTGCTATCATGGTAATTCATTGGTACCAAGACCACTGTTAAATGCATTTAGTTTGAAGAAGTAGAGAATGACAACACATGTAGTCCTAAGATTTGACACGCTCTTTCAACTAGATAAGAAGACAGGCTGAATCACAAATACTGCAGGGCAGCTTGTTCCCAGCTCCAATATTTGTTCACAGCAGGAGACGTATCATGTCTGTGACAAGAGTTCATGGTCACTTTCAGAAGAAACAGCTTTTCATAAAAAAACAACTTTGGAAAAAACCCGTTTCATTGTCAAAAACACCTATGTGCTGCTGCCAAGACACTTTACTTCCTAAGGTGGTGCTCCTGAAAGTGACATTTAGCTTAACAGATCTCACTTTCACTTTCTTTTGGTGTGCACATCATGGGGTTTCCTGCTGATTGCCAAGCTGCAGATGGCTATATTTGGATTAGTGTGTCTTTTTTAGAACACTGATCTTTCTGTTATCGGCATCGTTAGTACAAATTACAGGACAATCTTTCTTGTCCCCTGAGAGTCACTAAGGGAATTATGTGAGCAAATTAGATCAAAGTTAAAGCTTAAATACAATAAAATACTAATAACATTTCTTGAACAATGTTTCTTATGTTAAGAATATGGCAAAGAAAATACACAGTCACTGTACTAGAAGTATATTTTTAATGAATCTTATGAATATTATGCTAACCTCAATTCTTTTTACAATGCCCTCTCATTTTCATTTTGAACAGACTTAGAAAATTTGAGTGCTGTAATTAAGGTAAATGTGTTTTTCAGGTAGGTAATCTCCTTTTGTTTATGCCTGCTAGCTACATATTGACTGTTCTCATTTGTATTAGCACACAGGCACTGTATTTTAATTAAGTAAATAGAGTTTCCAATTAGCAAACCTTAATACTTCACATATTTGGCCTAAGCATTTGAAGTTCTCCAGGAATGTTCTTTATCATTCAAGTTAGTTTTGCATACCTGTCATGTGCAATTAGGTAGCTCCACTAACAGTTTACTCAGCACTCACTCAGTGACAACGTGCAAGTCAACTGAAATACTGATTTACTTTTGCTGTTAACGAAGGAATAAACCATTTATTGACATCAGGAAATATCCAAAGATCCTAGCATATCAAATTATATATTGAAAAGCAATTGTATTATACACCTATTACATAGCTTCTGATATATATGAAAGTAAATTCTTGCTTGGATCCTGCTACAACAAAACACTTCGGCATCAACAAGTTTGGGGCCCAGCTCTGTTATCCATAAGGAAACAGAACGGTCATCTGTCAGCAAAGATCTGCCTATGTAGGAATCCCCAAGTGCTGAAAGACTTCTATAATTTATCTATAATGTACTGTGAGTTATCTGCACTGCTACCTGGAAGCCCAAAATTTATACATCAGACTCATCCGGGAAAGATATTAAAAATGGTAGTAGATGCACTTCTCAGACTCAGAATTAGTGTTAAGTTTATAAAGTGTCTGGGATGCCCTGGTGGTGGCCTTTTGCAATGTGCTGTGGACAGCACTAGATAGACAGGAATGCTCAGAAGTGTTCAGAAATGTTCGGGAATGTTCAGATGAGCCCACCTTTCCGTTCTAAGTTTGATTTTCCCTAGTTCCAACAGGAAAAGTAAAGATCCAAGTAAAGATGCAGAGAATTAGAGTAATTCTTTTTCTTCTCTTACCATTTCAAAGTTAGACATTTTTCCAAGTTAGTTGTTTGAAATTAAACTCCTGGTAGGCACAACACATTTACGTATATATTGAAAATTTGATTTGTATTTATATTTAGGAATGAGAAAGTAGACATAAACTGCGCTACAATATCACAATGTTCATAAGTATTTTTTTCTACAGTAATATGCAAAGAGTATAGAAAGATGAAGTTACTGAGCAAGGTACATTGTGCTTTCAATCTTTGGATAGTAAATAAAGGGACTACATTCTCCTTCTCTCTCTAAGGCCTACTCTGCATCAGTAATCTTAGACCCAATGAGATGTAGCTTATATTCCTAGCTGCTCATTTTAAATTACTAACAGTCACACAGACTAGTGTGTTATCTGACATTGCAAAGCCTCAGTTCTATGAAATGGTGAGCAGCATATGGAAATTATTTTGTCACTTCTTATTTTTTAATTAATTCTTCTGTTGCTCATATGTACATATGTGCTTCTTCAAAAGCTGATAAAACTGAGTCTACTCAACAGAATGTCAGATATGGTACTCTGACTTATACATTACAGTTTTTAAATGTAGATTATTATTGATTAATGAAGTGTTCCCATATATCTGGTGATAGCAGCTTCTTACTACCAAAATAATCACGAATCACCCAGAATTTTGCAAAGAAAAAGAAAAACTTGACAAAAGAACTAGGTTGACTGATCAGAAGACACTTGAGTACACTGCATAAATTTACCATCTCAGATATAAATCCACAAAACTAAATGATTATGTGCCCGTGTACATGCAGATAATCATCCCTGAGAATGTAGCATAAGGTTGTTATTGTCGCCATCTTATATACTAATCATGACCATGGAACATAATGAAAATTTGATCAGTGGGTCCATTTAACCTAGAAAAATGGACATACTTAGGCTAGTGAAGTCCCCTTCCACATGATTTGCATTTGATTATTATTTTAGCTTTTTCAATTTGAAAATGTAAATAAGTATCCATGACAAGCTTGAGCCACCTGGTTATAATTGCTGCCATCATTCATTTCAAATACTGTCCTAATACAAAATATATCTAAAAGATACAATATTTCACATATCAAACAACAGGATTTGTACAAACTTCAATATTTCTGTGACCTAAATGCGGAGGTGAAAAGATTAGCTTTGCAATCTGGAAAGCCAATAGAGCAGAGTCCTGGCAGAAAATACTAATTTTAAATCCCAGGATCTGTTATGAAGGACATGAGGGTAGGAGCTTCTGGCAGTGTTGTCCTCTCAGTAATGAGAGCATTAGCTGGTCGTAACTGTTCAACATGTCACGATGACATAGAGGAGCACTTGGATCTCACACAGCCTGAGCTTTACCGTTGACCTCCATCCAGAAACAAATCGGCAGTCACCAGAGATCAATGCTACACAAACACAAAATACTACCCACATGGGGAAACTGTATTTTTTTGTCACTCCCATTTGCATTTCAGCCTAGAGACCCACACAGAGTATATTATAGCAATTTTATCTTGAACTCACAGAGATGTAGATCACTGTGGCAAAGGATACCTTGAAGTAAAAAGGTTATGCTCTCCTTGTTGGTCTTCGCTAATATTATCTGTGTTTCAGACAAACATACATGCTGTAGTGGTATACCTTGGATATGTCTGCATGGAGATCCCCATGCTGCCTCTGAATGAGTTAGGTTCAGAACTGGAAGCAATGTAGCTACGGTGCCTGGTCTAATCATCCTCCTCTCCAGGGTCTACTCACAACCATATTCATTGGGCAGTCAACACAACACCGACACAGGTATATTGTTTCTATGAGCCAAGCTCTTTGCTACTCTGCAGTGCAGATAAACTAATTCACTTAGAGCTAGTTCTATTGCTGATATAGTGTTGTGTTGGATGGAGAAAGCAAGACATTTATTATGAAAAATGGCCATTTGAATAAGCCAGTAATGTTGGCCTAACCCACCTTGGATGTGCCCCATCAAACCAAACTTTTAAACTGCGTGATCCACAGTGGTGAAATATTCCATATAGCTAGAAAAGCTCTTAAACAGTAAAGGTCAATTTATTGTGCAAGATTTTAGACACTTTGATAATAGCAAGGAGCCTCGTTTATGGTGTATAGGAGATGAACTTGTTTTCATGACCTGTCCCAAGATATTGATAAAACCAAAAGCACCTAGTTACTGTACTCTTGCATAAGGCACAAGTGTATACTAGAAGTTTAAGCAAGAAATAGAAGAAAGAATTGTTGTTGCTGTAGTTCTGGGGATTTTTATTGCGAGTCTCCTGGTTCACATATGACCTTCTGTGGAAGCTGGCTAAAGTCTGAATGGTTTCAGTGAAAAGAGGTCTATGAATGCATCTTTAAACACATAACATGCATTCATCTGTGGTGTCAGACTGTCTATGTATACTTTGGCTGGGCAGAATCTTAAAATCAAAGAAAGCTGGATCCCTTATGTGAAAGAGACATCATGCTCCCACACTGTCACTCGCTATCTGAATATCACATGCAATATGTGCCACACTAAGAGCAAAGAGCTTCAACTACTTGTCAAAATAGCCATACCACACTCTTCACATTAAGCAGAATAGTTTATTGTCAGTTAAAATTACCCAGCACAAGTCATCAACACCACCTAGCTTTTCAGAATAGGAATCTAGACATTTCCATGAGCCAAGATCTTGGGCAGAAGCCTACAAAGAAATCTAGCTCTGAGATAGAGGGTACAGCTCTCACTGTATAATGGTAGTTCCAAGTCCCCCTTCTTTTTTTGCTTAATCCAGCCCAAATCCTGTAGAGTCTTCATTATTCATGCAAGTCACGGGTCCCATCCTTGACAACATCGTAAATGTTATTCACAGTATTAGCCACTGACCTTGGATTAATCTGTGTAAATAAAAGAGTCACATCTGTGGCCACTGAAACTTGTGTTTCTGAGAACTATTACAAGGTGAGAACAATGGAACTGAAGATATATTTCATGTTCCTTGCTTGTTCCTATTGAACTAATTAATGCATCATGATCTTTCACTGCCATGAAAACAACCACTGGGAAAAGATACAGGCTCTTTAGGAAGGACAGGCAGGGAAGACGAGGAGGGGGTGTCATCCTCTATGTCAATGGCCAGCTGGAGTGTATGGAGCTCCACCTGGGGATGGATGAGGAGCTGACCAAGAGCTTAAGGATCAGGATTAAAGTGAGGGCAGGGACAGGTGACACTGTAGTGGGGGGTCTGCTACAGACCACCAGACCAGGGAGACTAAGCAGATGAGACTCTCTATACAATAGGAGCAGCCTCACGTTCACAAGCCCTGGTCTTCCTGGGGGACTTCAACCACCCCAATATCTGTTGGAGGGACAACACAGCAAGGCATGAGCAATCCAAGAGGTTCCTGGAGTGCATTGATGATAAATTCCTTCCCCAAGTGATAGAGGAGCCAATGAGGAGAGGTGCTATGCTAAGACCTTGTTCTCACCAACAAGGAGGGGCTGGTGGGGAATGTGAAGCTCTAGGGCAGCCTTGGCTGCAGTGACCATGAAATGGTGGAGTTCAAGATCCTTAGGGCAGCAAGCTCATTGCCCTGGACTTCAGGAGAGCAGACTTTGGCCTCTTCAGGGACCTGCTTAGTAGACTACCATGGGATAAAGCCCTGGAGGGAAGATAGGCCCAAGAAAGCTGGTTAATATTCAAGGACAACATCCTCCAAGTTCAGGAGCGATGCATCCCAACAAAGAAGAAGTCAGGAAAAAATGCCAGGAGTCCTGCATGGATGAACATGGAGCTCCCGGACAAACTCAAATACAAAAAGGAAGCCTTGGAAGAATACAGAGAAGTTGTTTGAGTAGCCAGGGATCAGGTTTGGAAAGCTAAAGCCCTGATAAAATTAAATCTGGCCAGGGACATCAAGGGCAATAAGAAAAAATTCTGTAGGTATGTCGGTGATAAAAGGAAGACTAGGGAAAATGGGGGCCCTCTCCAGAAGGAAATGGGAGACCTGGTTACCTGGGATATAGAGAAGGCTGAGGTACTCAGTGACTTTTTTGCCTCAGTCTTCACCGGCAAGTGCTTCAGCCATACCACCCAAGTCGCAGAAGGGAAAGGCAGGGACTGGGAGAATGAAGAACTGCCCACTGTAGGAGAAGATCAGGTTCAAGACCATCTAAGGAACCTGAAGGTGCACAAGTCCATGGCACCCTAGGAGATGCATCCACAGGTCCTGAGGGAACTGGCAGATGAAGTGGCTAAGCCACTCTCCATCATATTTGAGAAGTCATGGCAGGCCAGGGAAGCTCCCACTGAATGGAAAAGGTGAAACATTACCCCCATTTTTTAAAAGGGAAGAAAAGAAGACCCAGGGAAATACAGGCCAGCCAGTCTCACCTCTGTGCCCAGCAACATCATGGAGAGATCCTCCTGGAAAATACGCTCATGCACATGGAAAATAAGGAGGTGACTGATGACAGCCAACATGGCTTCACTAAGGGCAAATAGTGCCTGACAACTTTGGTGGCCTTCTATGATGGGGTTACAGCACTAGTGGATAAGGGAAGAGCAACTGACGTCATCTACCTGGACTTGTGCAGAGCATTTGACGCTGTCCTGCATGACATCCTTGTCTCTAAATTGGAGAGACATGGATTTGACAGATGGACCACTTGGTGGATAAGGAATTGGCTGGATGGTCACACTCAACGAGTTGTGGTCAACAGCTCAATGTCCAAGTGGAGAGCAGTGATGAGTGGCTTTCCTCAGGGATCTATATTGGGACCGTCGCTGTTTAACGTCTTTGTTGGTGACACGGACAGTGGGACTGAGTGCACCCTCAGCAAATTTGCCAACAACACCAAGCTGAGTGGTGCAGTTGACATGCTAGATGGAAGGGATGCCATCCAGAGGGACCTGCACAAGCTCGAAAAGTGGGTCCATGTGAACCTCATGAAGTTCAACAAGGCCAAGTGCAGGGTCCTGCATCTGGGTCAGGGCAACCTCGAGTATCAATACAGGCTGGGGGATGAAGTGTTTTAGAGGAGCCCTGCAGAGAAGGACTTGGGGGTACTGGTGGGTGAAAAGCTGGACATAAGCCAGCAATGTGTGCTCTCAGCCTCAAAGGCCAACCATATCCTGGGCTGCATCAAAAGCAGCATGACCAGCAGGTTGAGGGAGGGGATTCTCTGCCTCTACTCCACTCTCATGAGACCCCACCTGCAGTAGTGCATCCAGCTCTGGACTCCTCAGCCCAGGAAAGACATGGACCTGTTGGAGCGGGTCCAGAGAAGGGCCACAAAAATGATCAGAGGGCTGGAACACCTCTCCTGTGAGGACAGGCTGAGAGAGTTGGGATTATTCAGCCTGGAGAAGAGAAAGCTCTGGGGAGACCTTGTTGTGGCCTTTCAATATGTAAAGGGAGCTTATAAGAAAGATGGGGACAAACATTTTAGCAGGCCCTGTTGCGATAGGATGAGGGGTAATGGGTTTAAATGAAAAGAAGGTAGATTTAGATTAGATGCAGGAAAGAAATTCTTCACTATGATGGTAGTGAGGCACTGGAACAGGTTGCCCAGAGAGGCTGTGGCTGCCCCATTCCTGGCAGTGTTCAAGGTCAGGTTGGAATGGGGCTTTGAGCAACCTGGTCTAGTGGAAGGTGTCCCTGCCCATGGCAGGGGGTTGGAACTAGATGATCTTTAAGGTCCCTTCCAACCCAAACCATTCTATGATTCTATGATTCCATGAGAAATTACTCCATGGCAGCTCAATAGCTTGCAATGTTTTCTTGATCATATGTCCCTTTCTGGCATAAGAAACACAGACCTTTGATTTTGCTCAAATCCTTCAGCGCCTGGAAGGCAAGGGAATTCAGCCTAGTAAACAGTCCTGGTTTGCTTTTATTTGGTATTATACTCAACAGGCCTGCTGAACAAGAAACAGGTATTGTTTGCATTCATTAGAAATAAATGAAAAATAAACTGACATTTTCTTTCAAATATACACAAGGTAATATGATTTTTCTATTGGTAATGCAACTTTCTTCCTTTTCAGCTATATTTTTTATAGCAATAAGATAAATTGACATCATGTTTTATCTTCCATACTTTCTCCTTTGACTGCAAGTTCGGACTATAGATAGTGGTTTTAATAAAATGCTACTATTCTATATGTAAAATTTATGACTTCTTCATACTTTAGGATACTTATCAATTGGACAATTCATTTTTAAAGATACTATTTCTCTTATGCTAACAATATTAAACAAATATAATAAATAAATAACATCCAATTTCTTCAGCTACTTTAATTTGAAACATAAATTTAAATAGTGCAATCTTTTCCCATCTTTTGAAATGGAGCAGGGGCTGATGCTTCATTTTGCCTCTTTCTAAATAGAGAGGCGTCTCTAATGGAGAAATACAGATGCAGGTAAATAATAAATGATAGTCACTGCTAACAATGAACAAAGCAAGGAATCCCATTACAGAATTACTGCCTCTCACAAATCAGAACCGGAATTCAGTACTGCAAGAGACCTAAGTGCAAATGGGAAGGTCACTCAGGTTTGCACATGTCTTAGAGTATTTTAAGACTGAATTCTATAGCCTAAAATAAAACATTAACATCTGGGCTTCATAGTCACAGTGGATGCCATACTAGAGCACCATCTTATACCTTCTATAATTAGTTTTCCAGCATATTGAGGAGGCAAAGCTGCTGTTCCCCTCCAAAGAAAAGCTGCAGCGACGCTGGATGGATCTATTCCAGTTCTAATTAACCTGTCTAAATACTAATTTAGGTGGGGGGATTGTATTTAATCATTCAGGTTTGCAAATTATGTCTATGAATGAGATCCAGAGAGCCCATTTAGGTGCTTGGAAGAGTGAGTCATCTATTTTCAGGAAATCTATTCAGAAAGCCAGCAAACTCCAGCTGTAGCCAGCCAGTCTTGCAGCATCTATAATATTCATCACCATCACGTTTTGAATGACAGACATTCCCTATATACCTTGCACAAGTACTCAAAGACTGTAACAGTGTAGATATGACATGTTAATGTAGTGATACCTAAACTCTACCCACTTCCCCAAATAATCCTACTCACTGGGCATTTTCAAGCCTTTCTAAAATACATCAGAAGCAATAATCCCATCAGAAAGCACTGCCTTACTGGCTAGTGTCCTTGTCATGGCAGTCATTTGCCAGGGAAGGGGCCATCTGGACTTCATCCCATGTTTCACATTACATGGATCCTCGTCACCAGAAACAACCGTGGGAGCTAGAACAAAACGGTAGGAACCCTTCTTCCCCTGTCTCCATGACAGAGTGATGCAGCTTCTTATTTGTTCTTCTTCTGACACAGTCCCAGCAGGATCAATGTGGGGTTGTCCCCCAGGTATTCTCCAAGCAATTGGATAGGTAGCTCTTCTGGGAACTGGAAGATAGACACTTGTTAGGACTGCTGTTCAATTTTCTGACTAAATGTTCAAACCACCGGTACTTTAGCAAGAAAGAGCTTTGCCTAGATACACATGCCCCCTCAAAATAGCATGAGTATCTACAGTTGTACTGGGTTTCTGTAGCCCCTCCCCTGCTCCCCAAGCCCCACCACACAAACCCAATACAACAGTAGACACAGATTTGTTCAGCTAGCAGCAGAAGATGGAGTTTCTACTCCAGGGAACAGGCCAGCTGTAAGCTGGCGATAAGTAACACTCTTGGTTTTCTGTGTCCTTTATGTTCCCTGAGGAGACGAACGTTTTCCAGCCTTGTCACAAAGGTCATGGAGAAGACATCTGGCCATTTGGAGCACTGAGCTGCTGCAGCACGGAGCACGTCTGGGTGATGCCTCCTGCACCATTTTGCTGGGGCAAGCTGCGCACACAGGAGGCTCCTGAGGAGACTCTCTCACACTAAATATCTACATTTTCTCATATAGGTGTTATCACAACAAGGAAAACATGCCTAAAGTAACAATTCATTGGCTTTTCTGATCTTTGCTCTCCCGTTCACTTATTTTGTCTTTTGTTGTCTTTGAGATTTTATTAAACTACAGATTTGCAGCAAGTAATAATAATTTTTTTAAATATCAGGATTCCATCTTCTACTGTGAGCCTTGGAGAGGCATCACTAAAAATGGATATTTCTGGTTGTATGTAGGAAGGTCCATCTGCTTCAGCTAACCTTTGAAAAGCAGTTGGTGGTTTGAGGTATAGGCTGCTGTATGAGCTGTTAGCATTTCAGTATGTGCTACAGCTTGGAATAATGACAGGCTGATCTTATTGTATTTGGGGTTTATAATTTTAAATAATTGGTGGGACACTTATAGTCCATATGTTAGACCTTTTAATTCATTGTGAACCTAAAGAAAAAGTAGAACATTCTCTTTTTAATAATATTGCGTCACTGTAGTAGATCAGATGAATAGTCTATCAAGACTAATATTTTACCTCTATCCATGACTTAAACTTTGGAAAAAATACATATGGGTACACATGTGCATGTGTTGGGGGTGGGTGGATGAGTAAGTGAAAACTGTCTGTGTAAACCCATTACATCTGTGTTTAATACTCTGCACTGATCTAAGACTTGTCATCAGTTTTATGGGACTGCAAATCCAGTTGGAGAAGGCAGCTGTGTAAAGTAGTAGAATAATCTGAACCATTTGATTTTCTCTGAGATTTTTTTAATTCAACTTACCACTATATATAACACTATATAAAATCAATAAAACCTTTACTAATGGAGCAGAATCTGGGTGATGAATAGACTTTCCAAAGTAACTGGAAGTAGGAAGTCATGTTTCTTGTAGGCTCCAGTTTTGGCTTAATGGTATTTGGTATCTTTAGCAATGATCTGTAATAAAACTACTGCTAATAAAATCCGATTATGACAAAAAAATCATTGACTAGACCATAACAATAAGTCACTTATATGGATCTAAGATGATGGATGTATATTTGCATATCAGGAAGTAAAAACATCATACCAACTGAGTCATACTCAGCAATTTCTCTAAAAAATGCTGTAGGTGAAGAGAGGGCCCATAGACCATACCTTCTCAGCATGGTACGCTGGCAATGAGGACTAAGACAGCCAAAGCATGGCTAAATTGGGACTATCTGAACAGGAGCATGGATCTGGAATGAATCCAGAGAAGAGCACTAACAAGTACTAAAAATGAGTCCATGGATTACTCTGTCCAGCTCTGGCAGTCACATTTCAAAGACAGTGCTGAAAAATAGGATGATGTTCAGCAAGGAACGACAAGACAGATTTTAAGTTCCTCTCTTCTTCAAGGCAATGCATCTGCTCTCACACTTGTACCTGCACAGGCTTGCCATGTTAAGGGATGTACCACCCACAAATATTACTCTAGTCATAAAATGAGCCAGCTACTTTTCAAATCCAGCTCTGATATTTTATTCTATGACTTCCTGTGGCTATGAATTCCACATGCTGAGAATAGATATATCCATAAATAACCTTAATAACCACTGTTGAAAAGTAGCTGTTTAGGGATTTTTCAAAATATATTTTATTTACCTGACATACGGTAGAAGCTCTATTGTGTACAGGGAATTCTGATAGACTTTAAAACTTGCAACGTAAGGTATTACAAACCATAATAGCCACAGTGAATATACTCAGCTGCTTCTAAAATGCAATCAGCTGAAGTATCTGTCTGCTGTATGGAAAGGTCATTAAACATATTTTTATGTGGTATCTCATAACAGCACCACATTTATCAATTTGTAATATGTTATAACGTTAATATGGCTATGCACACACAATTATAAATGACATAAAAAGAAGTTACTCTGCACATAAATTAGACAGTTTTGAAGTGATAATAATTTGTCCTTAATAAAAAAATGTACAATATGCTGATAAAAGCAAGAACTGGGAGCATAGTAATTTTATTTGAATGAAAATAGTTGCCTAGTTGAAGAAAATGTTGACACTTCATCTAATGTAACTTTAAATAATAAATAGGAATTCTGCAAGGAATTAACAATAAAGGATGTAGAAGTAAAGGATAACCTGATGCAGGAATAAAATTCAGACATAATAGAATTGTCTTAGGCCAATAACTTCTGCTAATTTACATGGTAGATCATGTGCAATATTTAAGTGCTTAGTACATTCAATGTGTGTTCACTGTATGTTTCCATATTGTTTAAAAGGTTACTTCTGGAAGTTTCAAATTTAAAACAGCACGGCAAAAAAAAGTGATACTTCTGCCCCAGCGGAAACAAAATATACTATAAACTACAGGATATAGAACGCACAAGAAATAAGAGTAAAAATTCAAAATATTCAGATTTTATATCACACAAATAGCAAAACTCATGGCTTCCTTCTGCACCTTCAGGACCTTCAGAGAAGATAAACAGCTCTATAAGTTTTGGTCAGCTGCTTCAGACTGGCTTTACTCAGTCATCAGAAAGACTTCAGGTAATCTCTTCTTAAAACTCTCTAATTCAGCAATGCAAAAACTTTGTTGCAGGGCAGCCCTTGCTGTGCCGGTGATGCCATGCTGTGCAGCAGCGTCAGTCGTTGTGTGTCTCCTGCCCAAGTCTTCAGCTGCCCACACAACCCTGAACGTACAATTTGTTAGCCTGGCCAGCTAAATGGTAGCAGCACTGAAAATTATGTTTTGAAACTAGTGGTCCTGGCTTTGGACATTTCTGATATAGGCATAAGGAAATGTATTCTTTGGAATTAAACAGAATTAAACAAAAATTAAACAGAAAGGCAGTTGAGAGGTATTTTCAGAATTTAATTACATGAAACTTTGTAAACACTACATTTTCTTATTACAAAATCCTTGTTGCCAGCTTTCTTGGAGACAAGTCTAATTCAAGATGGCAGGACTTTATAGTTTAACACAGGCAAACTGCAGACATTTCTTCTTCTCAGTGTCTTGATTAGCAGCTCTCAAGCCTGTCCATGCTCCAGTAAAGAAAGGCATCTTTGGAGAAAGAATAATTAGAAAAGATCGATGTGAAGAGGACAGCAGAACATCTAGAACTGCTAGTATCAGGAGGTTAGAAAAATATTGTTAAAAGTAATTTAATTTCATTCTGAAATGGAACAAAACTCAGAAAGCGTAGAGGCACTGTGATCTGTTCAACATTTTTCATGGAGGAAATGACAGCAGTACCATGTCAGTTAATATACATATTATTGGAATTGCACTTCCTTTCATTTGTGGGTTTGGTGGCTTTTTTTCTTGCTCAGTCAGGAAGCATTTAAAAGCCAAAAGCTGATTAAACCTAATCCCTATTTGTCATACAAATGCTGTCAGACCTCTACCAATTACAGAGGAGCAGCCACCACTTTGCATGTATAAAACTTGGCCCATGAGAACAAACCCTTCCCCAGCAAGCTCAGTGTTCTTAGCAGAGTTTCTCAACCACATGGATACAGTCCACTAGAACAAGATGTGCCATATTCCCATCTGCTGTGGTTTGCAGGACCTCAGGGTGTGATTCTGCCCTCACAGATGGATCACAGTGTTTGCACCCCAAAAATCTTGGAACGGAATGGAACAGAATGGAATGGAACGGAACGGAACGGAATGGAATGGAACGGAATAGAATAGAATAGAATAGAATAGAATAGAATAGAATTTTCAGCTGCAAGAGACCTACAATGATCATCTAGCCCAACTGCCAATGGCTACTACAAATACTAACTACCTTCATGGCTACTACATGTACTAAATCTGAATATGCTCAGAGTATGTATAATGCATAATGTATTAATATATTTATAAATACTAGTATTAAACTATGTACATTCAGAATTCTATTTCAGATGTCTTTTTTAATGCATATGTATTTCTATGAAGGAGAATTCACCAGAAGTTCTGGTCCATTTTTAGCCTTCATTTGCAAATATCATTAATACTCTCACAGGAGACTTACTTTTTTGCATGGAAGCTGGTAAGATCATCTAAGCAGCTCGATCTTGACTACTCTGAAAAAATAAGTAGCTCTCTGCCTCCACAGTACTTCAGTGAGAAACATAGAAGTTTCAGTTTCTGGAGTATATGATCCATGGTATGGCCTTTGGAGAATACTAGAAATAGACGTGGAACGAGTCAGAAGTCTGCACTGAGCCTCGTTGCCTACTCTTACCTACCTGACGGGGAAGCCAGGTCTGAAGTAAGTTTACTAGTAAGCGCAGACTCTCCAGCATATACGTAAGTGAATTACACCCTGTATACCTGTCCTGGTTTCAGCTGGGATGGAGTTAACCGTCTTCCTAGTAGCTGGTACGGTGCTATGTTTTGAGTTCAGTAGGAGAAGAATGTTGATAACACTGATGTTTTCAGTTGTTGCTAAGTAGTGTTTAGACTGAAGTCAAGGATTTTTCAGCTTCTCGTGCCCAGCCAGCGAGAAAGCTGGAGGGGCACAAGATGTTAGCACAGGACACAGCCAGGGCAGCTGACCCAAATTGGCCAAAGGGGTATTCCATACCATGGGACGTCCCATCTAGTTTAGGAACTGGGAAGTGGGGGCGGGGAATCGCCGCTCGGGGACCGGCTGGGTGTTGGTCGGCAGGTGGTGAGCAATTGCCCTGCGCATCATTTGTACATCCCAAACCTGTTATTATTGCTGTTGTCATTTTAACAGTGTTATTATTATCATTATTAGTTTCTTGTTTTCTGTTCTATTAAACCATTTATCTCAACCCACGAGTTTTATTTCTTTTCCCAATTTTCTCCCCCATCCCACTGGGGGTGGGGAGAGGGAGGGAGTGGCTGCGTGGTGCTTAGTTGCTGGCTGGGGTTAAACCACGGCAACACCTTTATTAAAGGGAAGGTTCTGACACGCAATTTATTGTCAGCATAAGGTGATAAAAGACATGATGCGTAATAGACAAAATGCTATACAGCACGTTTTTGTACTGGTAAATACTGTCATGTACTGCTTTCTGCAGCTTCTGTTTCACACTTAGCAATGATATTGACTTTTACCTCAAAGTTAGTGGCTGCTGTTTTTCAGATTTATTATACCAATTCACATCAATGAGCTGATAGTTGATTAGTGACTGGTATTAGTCCTTCCTTCTTATTCTGGGATTGATTTACCATATACAAAAGAAAACAGGTTGATTCATTGAAATGATCACATTTAATATCTTACACCAAATGCCTGGGAGAATAATGAATTACAACTAAGGACAGGCATCTTCATTTTCCCTGCAATAATTCAAAAGTCACTGAGGTGTTATTGGTTCACAATTGAGTGCTATGGAGCTTTTATTTTATGTATTCATTCATTGCACCTGCAGGAACAGATAGGATGATGGAAAGTAAAATTAATAATAAAAATTAGGGTGAAATTGGAGCAGAGACTGGGCAGAATGAAAAATAAGCTAAGAGAGTTTCTGTATATATGCAGAGAGCGAGAGAATGGAAAAAAAAAAAAAAAAAAGCAGTAGAGATGTCAACTTTAAGCCTGTACACAGGGGAGAAAAGAAAGGTGATGTCCAACAACTTAGTTATACTACAGACTTTCTAGGATGGGTAGCTTATTCTCACAAAAACTTATAGTCTGTGAGATTTGTCACATTCTAGTAACAACTACTACATTTACAGGTAAAATTGGCACAGAACTAAGCCTTCAAAAGTTGGGGTTCCAGTCTTCTGCCAAAGATTACTGCCTAGCTTTAATCGAAACATTTGCTTTTTCTGTCTCTTAATTTTTCATTTATGAATAATGGTTAAAACAATTCTCCTGCTTAGAAAGGGTAATGAGGTCAAATCCACTAATAAGTGTTTCAGACGCTACTTAAGCCCTCTTCCTAAGCCATTTCTTCCTAGCACATTCACTTTGCATGGGACTTCTCACATCACATACAATCCAGCAATAAAGTGCATTGGGTGAATATTGGATTTTCTTGAACCTGCAGCCAGGACATAAAGTTGAATTAATAATATCAGACCATTCCAAAAAGAAAGTGCTTGCTAGTTACTAGAGCTTGTGTGGATGTAAAGAAATGATATCGAAATAAATAAATCATACTAATATATACCTGATCTACACTCTCCATCGCTATTCAGTGAAGTAGATGGATTTTAAAATTCTTTTGCTTTTCCCAGGTATGCATCTTACAATTAAACTAAGCTTACCACCCACTACCTTCTGCAACCAGTCACCCCTGAAGTGCAGGTCAACATACCCATCGCAGGCACCCTGCTGGGAGAGAACAGCCGCCTCTGGAGAAGACCTTTTCCATCAACTGTAGTGAAAGTACCCCTGTGCTCTGGATGTTGCAGGATTAAAGCTTAGTATGTTCTCTTTAAAAATGGTTAGTACATTTAAATTTAGTGGTGATTTAACACAGAAAAAATTATAATGACGAAGTCTCCAGAAATATGTATGTTGGCAACTTTGCAGTTCTTTTCATAACCAAATATCTGTGACCTGCAAAAACTGCAGAATACGTAAATGCATATAGATCAGTTTGGGAGGTTTTGTTATTGTTTTTGTTCAAGTGCCTTGGTCTAAATCCTGATTCCCATTGAGACTAACGGCAGCATTCCAGCTATCTTCAGGACCACTGGGACTTGCTCCACTGACACATGTTGTGCCCTCAGATTGGACACCTCCTACTGACATTAAGGAAAACCACACAAACTGAAATTATTGTGTGGCTGCGCATGATTTTCCAAAGTTATTAAATAGGCAAAACAATAGACAAAATCACCCAGAAAGCTTCCTTTTAGAGGGCTCCACATGAGTCCTCTTGCCTCCTGTTGTTTACTATTTAAAACAACATTACCATATTCAGTGTTGATTTGCATTTGATAGCAAGAGTCTGTTTAAACCTGAATGATGCTGCATCTCTGTTTCCTTCACAAGCAAAAATGATGTTGCTCATTTCATATATTAATGTAATAGTGTTGACTGTTCTGGGAGATGTTTGGAATGCCTGTCCCTATGTTTTGCAAAGGAAAGTCAAACTGCCTTTTTTGTGAGATACATTCTCAGCAAGGCCCTGAAAAACGAAACTTAAAATACATTATGTGCTTAACATATATAAATGGGTGGAAGCTATCAGTTCTGCAAACCAGCAGTCATTCCTTTGAAAAGAAAGTGATGACTGATGAATGTGGTCGGCTAGGCAAAGCCAAATTTTTAATATGCAACAAGGTAGAGAACATCTTCATACACAGATTGATATGAAAGTCTTAGGACACTTTGATCTTTGATTTCATATTGTCGTGATTTAACCCCAACCAGCAACTAAGCACCATGCAGCTGCTCACTCAGTCCCCGCGCCCCCCCTGCAGTGGGATGGGGGAGAAAATCGGGAAAAGAAGCAAAACCCATGGGTTGAGATAAGAACGCTTTAATAGAACAGAAAAGAAGAAACTAATAATGATAATGATAACACTAATAAAACGACAACAGCAATAATAAAAGGATTGGAATGTACAAATGATGCGCAGTGCAATTGCTCACCACCCACTGATTGACACCCAGTTAGTCCCCAAGCAGCAATTCCCCCACCCCCACTCCTCCCAGTTCCTATACTGGATGGGACGTCCCATGGTATGGAATACACTGTTGGCCAGTTGGCGTCAGCTGCCCTGGCTGTGTCCTGTACCAACTTCTTGTGCCCCTCCAGCTTTCTCGCTGGCTGGGCATGAGAAGCTGAAAAATCCTTGACATTGGTCTAAACACTACTAAGCAACAACCGAAAGCATCAGTGTTATCAACATTCTTCTCCTACTGAACTCAAAACATAGCACTATACCAGCTACTAGGAAGACAGTTAACTCCATCCCAGCTGAAACCAGGACACAGATACAAGAATTCTTATTATGGATGACATTCATCCCTTTTATTGTTATTTTGTATACCATTATTATGTGATACACATGTAGAGTTTCTATAATTTTGTTGTTTTCTGTTGTGGTTAATTATGCATTTCTGCCCTGACTTTGCAAAGAGTTAAGTGCACATTTAACTTCAAGCATGTGAGTAGTTTCACAAGCTTTCAAAGACCAAGGTTTATAATTGTGCCAAGAATACGACTCAGGTTTTGTTTACATTTCCCTCCAAATCCTGGGTTTATCCTTCATAACAGTAAATACAAACTTCTGAATCTTACACAAGATTTACAGGCATTTCACAACCACCATAAATAACAATATAAACTAAGATACAGACACCTATTTTTAAAAAATCCGTAAGAGTGATCCTGCAGATTTTAAGCATATTGCCTGAGGAGCAAAATTCAGCTACAGTATTCTAATAAAAGCAAGCATGAGATGGAAAGCAAATTATATCTGGATGAAAACAGTTACTTGGATAAGAAGGAATTCTGCGAGCATGTTAAATGGTAACAAAGGATTCAAAGGAACCTATTTATAAAATAGGAGGATTGCCTTATGACAAAGATTTTGCTGAATTTACATTGGAGAAGCATGGAATACGCTTTGATGTTTCAGAAATTGCTCTTTCTTTGCCACTTTACCCAGCCTATTCTAAGCGATATAAAAGGTCATTCAGTAAAAAAAGAACCAAATCAAAGATGATGATGATATGAACGAGGACTACAGAAACAATACAGATGAGTAGAAATAGTAGACAAAAAGGTCAAATGAAACCTTTCACTGCGACAGGTCTACAGAATTAATGACAACTCTTAATCATACCCCTGTTACTTCAAAATGGTGTCTGAAGGAGCCAAGCAGTGTCAGCCAGGCAACTCCTGCTCAATGGACTCAACGGGAGTCAGCAGACGGGATTCTACTTGTAGCTGTGAAAAATGTAATTTACATGGAGGAAAATTAAAGTAACTCCACCTTCCATCCCCTTCTAATCTGTAACATGCTACTAAAAATTTTCTAACACACAAAATCTGTTGCACATCTGTTCCAAGTACAATTCCAAACTATTTCTTCACTTTATAAACCCAGGGTACAATTAAGCTTTAATCATAAGTTTAACATTTGCTAATAACTTATTTATAATCTTTACAGATACTTCTTGAAAAAATCCTGAAAAGGAAAGTTCTGAGTATTTTTCTTCCCTGCTTCCATTTTGGGAAACACCTCTGCAAGGACTAAAACTTTCTCAATAATACAAAGAGACCTGGGTGTTTAAACGAACGTGCTTGGGCAAGACTTCTTCATTTTTCACCAACATTTATAAACGTAAATTTTACTGTGTGTCACAAGTGGCATTTGTAAGTACAGGAATCCACCAACCTTTAAATTCCCTCTCACCCAGGTGGCTCAGCTGTGTCATGCTTTTCTTCACTCAGTATGAAGGAGGATACTGGCATATGTGTTTCCTCAGTTTTTAAAAATTTTTTTTGAAGAAATGACCTAATCAGTAAGAGTTTGGTTTTGATCTTTAACTAGTTAAATTGCTAAAATATACTGCAATCTCAAAATAAAGGATTATCTTTCCTCTTATTTTTATCCAGGAATAATAGGTTTGTGATTTTTTTTCATGACGTATTCAAAATCAAGACTAATTCTGTTTTTCATAGATGCTTAAAGGAGAAACTTTAATTTAGGACTGTTGTTAGCTTCTGCACCCTGTATTGATTAGTAAGAGGTCAAGTAAAGGACTTGTACAAATCATCTATGATATCAAAACCTAAGAGAAATTTGTCCTTTTTCCCACTGTAGATGCAGCCTTTCATTTAATTTTAGCAGGTGAGATAGATAGAAATTAACACATTCCCAAGCCTGACATAATTCAGTCTTTTTTCCTAGGCAAAAATCTCAGAAATGTGTACTGGAATTGAACCTCGAGAGGTCACCTAGTCCATCCTCCTGCCTGAAGGACCAACACTACATGTGCCTGCAGTAGCATTATTTAACCAAGTCCTGAAACTTCAATGAAAACGATTTGACTTTTTAGCTGAAGATGAAGGCTCAGGAAAGGAAAACAGCAAAGATGGCGAAGATCTACCTAAGTTACCTAAGACCATAGCTGGCACAAAACCAACTAGGTATAAACTGGTCATGAGTAAATGCAGGCCAGAAATTCAAAGGCAATTTAAATTATCAATCAGAAGACATGAGTGATTCAGTGACAAAAGAGATCATTTTCCAGCAGCATGTTCCATTTTGGGAACTGTGATCACCGAGTGGTATAGCAATGCAAGAAATGCAGAAGGAGGTAGAGAAAAGGTAAGCTTTTGTGTTGGTTTGCTTTGATCCTGAAAACGCAACCTCCAAGCTAAATCTGCCCAGAGATCTCTATCCAAGTGCAATAAATGGCCTGTCCAGTCCCTTTCTTCAGCACATACATAGGCACAAGGTTGCAAAGAGTTAAAACCAGTGCTTCTTAAAGATCAATCCCAGCTCAGCAGGGAAGCATTCCAAGATCAAAGAAGGGATTTTATTATTTTTTTAAGAAAAAAGCAAATAGAGAGTAAGATGATTCTCTTTATCAGCAGGGGTGCAGGTATCCAACTTAGTAGTGGCAGCAAGTGCCTCTGTTCTTGGCTTTGGATGCTGTCATGTTTGGTAAAACAAATATTATTCTTCATTAGTTTGTTTATTTTGTACATATTTCTTTATTGGATTTAGTTTAACAAAGATTGCATTAGAAGGAAGAAAATTATTTCCATAATTATACTTTAATAAAAATTAATTGCTCTTAAATTACAGATAATGACTTCAGCTAGCAGATAATGAAAGAGAAAGCAACAACAACAGAAACAACAAATAATCTAGGAACCCAGGTTATCTTTCAAAAAAGAAAAGACCAAGAATGTGCAGACTTTAATGATGAGAAATGTTTTAGCATCTGACCTTCAACTACTTGTTTTACAGATTGTTGGAGCTTATATTAACCACAACATAAGAAAGCATTAGGGTGAATTAACAGAGGAACATTGCACAACCTAACAAAATCAGGAGTTTCATGTTCTGAACGGCAAGATGTCACATTTCACAGAAGTGGTAGGCAAAATTTTCTTAGAGCTTTTTTTAAGTCAGTTTTTACTCTTTGCCTCCACAATAGAAAAAAACTTCAAAATGTCAAAATTTCTACAAATCCTGGGCTTCTATCTTTTTAGCGGGGTAGCAGGTGGTGGTGTAGTAGGATTTTATTTAGAAATGGGTGATTCCTTCTTCATTTTATTAACACTGAATTCTGTTTCAGAAATCAGACCTTTCAGGGGACTTGCATTTATCCTCTCCAACCTAACCACCCATTCAGAATAAGGGCTTGTAATGAGATATACAAATCCATTATCAAAACTTTCAGTTTATCTTAAAATTTTTTTCTTCATTTCAGGTTAAACTCCCAAGCTATGTCTGTCCTGATAAGCTGAACAATGCCAGGGAACATGGTCAGCCACTGGTACATAATTATTTATATATTACTGCTGAACTGTCCAGAAGAATCCTGGCATGCTCTAGCCCAGGCTGACCAGCACTGTCCCAGGCAACTCTTGAGAACTGTTCCGTAGCTGGAAGGGACCAGACGCTGTTTCCAAAAGGCAGGTAATGTGTTGACTCTATTCTGGAGGTTAAAAATAGTTTCCTGGGTAAAAACAATTTAATAGCATGGACAACAGAAATGGTCAGAAATGCTAGTTGGCACCAGTTCCAGATAACAGCCAAGATGCTATTTAGTTTACTAATGTACTTGTAGCCTCCATGTCAGGCATCCATGACTTTCGGTAGTTGCATTTGACTCTTTTTCTGGATACGTTGAAAAGACCTGAGATCCCAAGTGGGTTGCCTACTAGAGCACCTTGCTGTACCAGAAAGTGGTTTTGTTCTTTCTAGAATACCTGTCCACACAGGTGGACACACACTTCCAGTGGAAGGCAAAAGGACTGTCGCACTATCCATCTGCTGCTTTTATGAAAGCTGTGTTGCTAATGCTGCCTTAATTTTCCTTGGGCAAGACAATTCGCTTCTCTCCAAGAAAATTGGAAGTAAAAGAGCAGCAGCTTCAAAAGAAACACTTGCAGTTTGGAGACTCTCTTCCTTGTTGGAGGGAAAAATCATCACCTAAAAATCGCAGGGATTGTTTTGCCTCTCTGCTCTCCAGAGAAATTGCAAAGAAATATTGGGATTATTTTGTTATGCCAAATGTTACCCAGTATAGGCACATTCTTATCAAGTTGAGTTAAAGTTGTCCCTAGAAAAGTCTTGAGACATTTTGAATATACAGTTAACCAGAATCAGGTGAAGCATTGGATCTTAGAAAGCTGCTAATAAGTTCTTTGTTAGGCTTTTACAAAAACAATCAAGATTTTATTCCTTACAGTTTGTTTTGTTTTCTCTTGTACAATCTCAAACTGGACTCATACTTTAGTCTCACAATCCAGATCTAGACACAAAGGTTAATCTGAGGGATGAGCCTGCTGTATCCACTCTGTATCCACTGCTGTATCCCATCATTTCAGCAACGATCTTATTTCCTTGTCTGTTAATTTGTGGGGAATACTCCTTCAGCTAGAGGCAACTTTGACATGAGGGAGAATGACAAAAACGTGTTAATGCTTCAGTTCAAGTGGATCTTAAAGTACTATCTTAAAGTACAGGCCTCCCATGTACATCATTTGTTTTACCCTGCAATTTTGTTGGTGATTTGCATGTGCATAGCAAGTCCAACTGCCTTAAGTAACACGCAGTGAGATCACACTTCCATGCTGCATTCCCTGGAAAGCCAGTCCCTCTGCAGGCAAGAGGCAGTGCCACTTGCAGTGGGGATACACCACATCTGATGCATCCAGTGTCCTCACCATGCTCCTCCCTGATGGGAACTTTCCTGTGCACTTCAAATTCTCTTATCCAGAGGAAAAGGAAGTAAGTGCTTTTTTTCAGCTCTGCAGACTTTTTGCAGACATACGTGAATCTGTTTCTACTTTTTTAAAATAAGCATTATTGGGAAACTGCACTTTTGAAAATTGCATGGAATTTTGATAGACTTTTACCTTAAAGCTACAACAGCTATCCATGAAATATTGACACATCTTACTAAAATTCTTGCTCTTACTTATTTTATTCTAAATGTTATTTTACAATCCTAAAAAAAAATCTTGTAGTTTTGTGTTTATCAAAAAAATGGATCTTCAATAGAACAGTAGTATAATTGCTATTTTTAAACCATTTCTCAATAAAATTCCACCAAAAAACCCCACAGTAAATAATGTTAATTTCAAATCCTTTGAAACAAATAGCTTTGAAATGTCAACGTTTTAACACTGACTTTTTCTTTTTTCAACCGAAATTAATCCCATGTTATTTTTCAAAAGAAAGTAGCAAAATCTATATATTCTATCTATGCCAAAGTAGAAAAATATTGCTAGCAAAGCAAAAATATTGTTTTCTGTTATTCTGTGCTGAAGGAAATGATGACGACCTGTGTTTCATGCTTTCATCTGAAAAGAACCTTTTAGCGTCACTGGATAGATGAAAGACTATGGTTTTTATTTACTGTTTCTCCAAAATAGTAAGTGTCATTTTTTCTGAGGAAGATATGTAACAGGGTTTATTGGGAGAAATAGGAATGGCTGGTAAGTAAAATCTGCATTTTCTGCCAAGATCTCCCATGAGTTCAGAAAAAAACAATCAGATTTGCATATTTAAAATTTCCTTAGCTTTACATTTTTTGATGTGCCAGCTGCATGGTATCAAAATAGTTATGCAGCTTGTCCAAAGTCCTGGCTTTGAGGGCTCTACAATTTATGGGAACTACTCGTGAAACAGAGAAATCTAGGGAACTTCAGTTGCTCGCCCTCCTGTGCTCTGGAAAGTTAGAGATAATTCACTACCTTTCTTTTCAAGCAACACTTAATGCAAATATCAATGCTCTTTTTATCCAATGCGAAACCAAGAAGTCCCCAATGTGCTAAGCATGGGTATATTATATGTTCCAACATTTATGGTATTACTGCATACTTACATGAGTATACTAAAGGATATGTTATGTTTGCATTATTTTAATTTCATACTAATACTTTTTTTTGCCTTTGAGAATGTTGCTTTATCCAAAGCAGAGATCTTCGCTGAGCTGTTACACCCTATACACACAAAAGACAACTATACTGTTCTTTGCTGAAATGGCTTTTCATCATGACAAATTCTATGGTGTAGGGGAAGGCAGGGAGTGACTGGGGTCTTCAATGTTTATTTTGAGCTATAGCGAATCATCCTATCCCTCTGAGCTTAACTGTGACACCATGGATTGAGGAAAGTCTCTTCACTTTTCTGTTTCATGCTTAAAGATGCAGTATCAGTGTATACAGCTTGAATAAGTAAAGTGTTTAAATGCATACTTAAACTTACACAGGTATGAGTTTGAGGTTTAAGCTGAAGCTTTAGTTCTTAGGCCATCCAGTCACTTTGGCTGCACCAAAGTTTGAAAAGGCTTTTCCTAAACAAACCTGCGTTCTGACTATAATTTATTCTGTGCATCACTGAAGAAATTACAGCTTGTCATCTGTTTCTTGCATGTTGTCATGTCATTGTTTTGGAAAATCTTAATGGAAATTTCAAACACTCAAGGCAAGAAAAACACGTTTTTTAACTGCATGTCCTCATTAAGGCATTTGTTTTCTGTTTTTGTGAATTTCTATTTAACTATGCAAATGGAAGGGCTGTTACATTTTCCTTACTTAAAGAAGTTGTGATGTATTTGGGGGATGATTACAGTAGTATCAGTGGAGTTGCTTCAGTGTTGGTCAGTACAATTTTGTCTTCTGCTTGCAAACTTTGTGTACCCTCCCTCTGGAAGACCAGGAACCAGGGACATCACAGCCAACTGAGGACAGGGCCTCCAGAACCTGTACTCATCTTCTCTGTAAGCTGCCTCCTCAAAACTGAAATCTAATCACTAATTCTACAGGAACTTTATTTGTTCCCCACCTATAACACACACAATACCTCCATAGTCAGAAGTAGAAATCATCACGAGTAGTCAGCAGGGCTTCACCAAGAGGAGGTAATGCTTGACCAACTTGATAAACTTCTACAATGAAATGTCTGTCCTGGTAGATAACGGGAGAGCAGTGGATATTGTTGACCTGACTTCAGGAAGGCCTTTGACACCGTCTCCCATAAGATCTTCACAGACAAGCTATTGATGTACGGGCTGGATAAACAGTGAGATGGACTGAAAGCTGGCTGAATGGCCCAGCCCAGAGAGCAGTGACCAGTGGCATGAAGTCTAGTGGGAAGCCAGTAATAAGCAGTTTCATTTTAACATATTTTGCCTTTAGAGTCTACAAAGCAGCCATTAAGCCGTACCATTCTTAAACTACCAGCAAACTAAGTGCTACTCTACCATTTCCAATCAGGGATCGCAGACTACATGCAGGCCCTTATTTTTGAGCATATATGGAGTATTAGTTACTTGTAAACAGCAACTGTATAACTATATCGATCATCCTTTTCACTTCATTGGCCTTGATTATTTGTTTTCCTAGAGGGCTAACACACATAAGGTCTCCCCAGATGTATTTTCTCTGTGAAGCCGATTGTCAGCCCTATATAACTAGTAAATGTACTAATCCTGTCCTTTGGCAGCCAATAAGAGCACTTGCTGCTGTATCTAAATACTCCTATTAGCAGCCAAAGTCAATATTTAGGACACAGATTGCTGATTGGCTTATTCCCAGTCTTTTCTCAGGCCTTCCAGTCAGCTTTAGACACACAGGAGCAGTGCAACTCAAAAAATCAAATGAATGGAGAAAAAAGGGCCTTGTTCTTATAACAACATTTGCTAGCTGCCTCTTCAGATAAGGAAATGCGCAGCACAATGTGTGTGCTGGCCAGCCTCCAAACCGCACCATGAATCCCTGGACTAGATCCCAGAATTTGAATTTGAGCAGGGGATGCCTGGAAAAGACATGTGGCTGGCCTTCCAAGAGGAGCAACTATTCTGGTTTGGGCAAGGGGACATGATGCGCAACCTGAGGAAATGTGCAGGTGATGCCTCTGAAAGGCATTTACAGCTTACAGTGGTGAAACATCAATAGGTCATCTTCTTCATCTGTTAGATCCAGCTTTCCCTACAGTATCACAAAAAACCTGTACAAGGCAACTTGCTTTCTTTGCACAAATCTAGCAAGCTTCAACATGCTGAAGGAATGAATGTTGCCACGTCTTCACTGCATTTAGGTGTCATCTACGAACAAAGCTTCAACATGCCAGTATGCCGATGTTTGTCAATCTGAGAAACCCACCAACACTTTTAAACCACATTAAGGCTCCATCCATTCCTTAAGAAGCTAAATGAACTGAAATGAGATTTTAAAAAAGTATGCACGGATAACAAAATTTAACTGCATTTGGTGCTATGTAGAAGTAATAGAGCAGTTAGGGGAAGAGCAAAGCTTCTTAGCAGCTGTTACAGAAACAGAACGGCCAATTAAATTTCCAGCTGCAGAGGGAGAGAAACGTTCAATCTCGGGTAATAATAATAATAATAATCAGGCACAGAGAATTTTAAAGGAAACATATTGCTTTTTTGTCCCAAATTAGCTGAAGTTCTTAAAGGTCAACTGCAGTGGGTATGACTGAGCAATCAGCATTTATACTTCAAACTATAGTTCCCATCTTCTCCTATGCCACTACGTAGCCTAGAGAAAGGGCCTGGGCTGATCACTGCCGAATGCCACAGAGTGCTCACATTAGGAGCACTTGCAATGCGTTTGAATCTCTCTGTCCACAAAAAAAGGAGGATCGCCATACCACTAAAGAGTATGTTCTACTTTCAGCACAGAAATAAGACAGTTGAGTTTGGGTAGAGGTGTAAAGATCCTCAGTACCTGTCACTGCGGTGATGTTCCAGCTATAAGAACTAATATCCTCTTTCTCATTGTTAGCCAACTTCTCAATTCATCCTTCACCCTCTTTTGCAACAGCTGGCATAGCTCTGAGGCTCATCTAAGCTGCTGGACCAAGAAACAGCTCCAGCCCCTCCCTGATTTTATAAAACAGGACAGTGAAGGCACTAACTTCCCCTTTGCCCATCTCCCAGACAAACTATATTTTCCTTACTAAGAAATTAATGTGATTTAGCCAGAGGTTCATCACCATGGCCCACATCAGCGGGGTCACAGGCATGGATTTACAGGGAAGACAAACTACTGAGAGGATTAGCGTCTACCACTTCAGCTTGATATTATTTCAGTCACCAACCCTCCATGAAGCAGTTTGTAATCTACCTCACAATTCTTATCTCAATCCATCAAGCTTCAGTGGTGATCTTTGTCAAGGAATGCAAACAAATACAGTGTCAGAAGAAGGTGTGGGACAGTTTATTGCCTTTTCAGGATTAAATGTTAGTATCTGTGTACGGTAGATTGCCTTATCCTTTTCGTATCAGTACTCAACAGTATTTAAATTAACTCTCTCCACTATGCTATGCCAACTATCCAATATATAAATTGGGACCACACTTTGGCCTACTTTGTTTAGTATCTTTAAAACCTCAGACTGATCATGGTTGATGAGACCTATTCAAGAATCATACAACTCTGAAAGACGTCACCAAAATAGCTTTAAACAAAAGTGGGAGAAAAATTACTAGTTTTGTTTGTTTGTTTGAAGCAGATAAAGAGCAGTGCAAATAGTACTGCAGAATATTATCAGAACCAGGAAAACGGCTCAAGGAATGTTAACTAAAAAGCAGTAGAACAAGTTCATTGTTGCCAGCAAGTATTTCTCACCTAAAGGAATGCATGAAATATTTCAGGCTCTGTGCATAATGTCACACTCGTCATCTAGTTAACTGCCATAGATGTTGTGGTTAATTTACATTACTGATGTTTCTGGACTCAAGATAGGATTTTGCTTTCAGAGGTCTATACTTTTGACTACAGTATATAAAGTATCCTGTCAGCCCTTTGCTCAAGAGACCATACCATCGGAATTTTGCTGTTCTTTCTTTCCACATCACTTTCCATACAATCTTATAAGAGTGGTTTGATGCAGCATTCACTCCAGAATTCCCAAACACCATTAATTGTGTTAGTTTTATTACTGGATTTATTTTTCTGCTTATGTAGACTGTGATTTCTGTATTTACAGTTCCATAAGAACCCACCCTTATAAAACCCTAGATGATGATCTTGTCAGACAAGCCTTCAGCTGTTTAAAGAGCCTTCTTTCCAACATTTTCTTTTTTTCTCTTCCACCATTCCAGCCACAATATTGCTTTCTACTTCTTCTACTCCATTAAAAAAAAAAAAAAAACAATCAATGATTTTTTGCATCCTTTTTTATTTTCTTTCTTTCCCTGAGGACTTCAGAGGTCTTGATGAATTAAATAAACTTTACAGGATCCACTTAAAATGAAAAATTAAGTCGATTCCATTCCACGCATTGTTACACCAGGGATCAAGGAAGTTAAAAGTCCACATATTAAATCTACATGCAAAAACATGCACAGAACACTTACCCATGGACTTAACAAAGATATTGGGCTTAAACAGTTTGCATATAGGTGGAAAGAAGCTCACTGTCAAAGTTCATAATAAACCAGCAGGTCTCTTCCTACTAACTTTAGAGTTAGGAAGTGTACCAAAACCAGCACAAACAGCTTCCTCCTGTTCAGATTTGACAAGCAGACATCGTTCTTGCCCTTTCTATTTCAAGCTAATAAAATGGTGTCACAATAGACAACTCTTCCACAGTAATGAGCATCTGAAATGTGGAGATCTTGACTGGATTTTAGGTCAAAACTGAACTACTTTTACTGATTTTATTTCCATTCATAGATGATTGTCAGCCTACAATTCAGCATGAGACCTTAAGAAATAAATTTGCGAAAAACTGAATATGATGCCACTATAGGAAGAGGTTGGAATTAACCCAAAGCCAGGCAATTCCTACCACAGGAAAATGGAGAAGTAAATGTGTTGGAGATGAGACTTAGCACTTGTATTTACAAAGGCATGAGAAAATGAAACACTGGCTGCTGTGGGAGAGACTGTTCCTTCCTTAAGTCTCCCTGGAGTCATTGCCCTCACTGGGAGCAGCACCAGCAGCATTTTGTGCTTCCCAGGGCTTTGATATTGGCACTGGAGATATATAGCCAGTTTGTTGCCTCCTGTAGGGCTGCCCAGGTAATGTTGGGTTTGCTTCTACCTTGACCCCAACCCTGTGTGTACATGACCTCCAGAAGGAAACATCCACAATATCTACTCTTCCTGAGTTAGAGAAAACTTCTATCAGGACAAGATTTCACCTTCATACAGGCTTAAGACTAGATCCCACCAAACGCTCAGACAGATTCAAGTCAGACAGGGTTGAACTGGCTCAAGCCATGTACCTTCCTAGTGGGGCTACAGAGCTTCTGGCTTAGATCTGACTGATAGCTGGGGGTCTCAGAGAGCTGGTAGGCAGAAAATTCCTGTCTTCTTGTGAAAGTCTTCACACATATACCCTTGTATACGTCCAGTTCCTAAAAGGGAATCTAAAAGTTGCTTGCACATTGAATGCTAGACCACTTCTAGTCAGCTAACTGGAAATCATAAGTGCACCTCAACTACCATATGTCTACCCAAGTTTAAGTATATGAACCTAGTATCTTCATTCAATTATGAGCAAGACTCAGAATCCTTTCTCCAAAGCAAACAGCTCCAGCTACACCTCCAAAGACATGGTAAAGTCTTCTTTTGCCTTTGTTTCCGTGAAGGTAAGGATGGCTCTGTTCACCCTACATTTAAAAGTTTAGATTTTAGATCTGACAGAAAGACCTGACAGAAATTAGGTCCAGATCCTTGTCTTGGGATGTACTGACAGGCAGTTTTTCCACACACCTTAGGAGAATACAACAGCAAACAGCTTGTTGGATAACATGGATAAAGGCATCCTCCACATTATCAGCAAGTATGTGTAGAATTTCAGGTGCTTCTCAGTTATATTGCAACCACGAATGAAGGCAAGAGAGATGTCTGGAGGATGGCTAAACCCTGTTCCAGTTTTAGTGTGATTTAGTGTAAGAAATATAAAGTCATCCTTTAAGTGAGAAGAAAACATTTCTAGAGAAGTAAGAAGTGCTTTACCCAAGCCTCAGAGCTGAAGTGGTAAGCTAAGTTGTAAATTAATCAGCATGTGAATATAGATCTACGTTTGAAAGCAGTTAAATCACGTAACTTCTACTAACTTGATAGAAATTTTGTTGTCTGAAAATCAGTAAGATTTATGGATGTCAAGGGGATGAACACCATAAATACAATTCATACAGGGAGCAGGATCAGATCTTACTTATACCTGCTTTACATTGATGTAACTCTACTACATTTTGATGTCTTATTCATACCACATAAAGTAAGATGGATATTCTGCAACTGGTGGATCTGTTATGGGTCCTACCACTTGTTAGGCAAGGCACGTTGGTCCCAAGTTGTCTTTCCTAGAAATCAATGGGGAGTTGCACTTACAAATAGATAGCACAGTATAGCCAATAACCATGAAGGCTATGAACATACTGATTCAGTGTAGAGATTTCCTGAGAAAATCATGCAAAGGTTAGTCTTAATTAAATAAAATGAGTTTAATAGTTTTGTTTCTGCATAAATGGGCAGTGCTCTGGAGACAAAGTAGATTCTTTGTTGCAATTAATTGTTTTATAACATCATAAAACAAATATTTCTGTGATATTAACATCTTGTTCTTAAGCCTGTTAGAATAAATGTAGATCTCCAGGCATAGATCAAGACATAGAGAATATGTCCAAAAGATGAATGTGTTGAAGATGTCAGTGAGATTATATCAAGGATTAACTGATTAACCCTATTATATTTGTATAATTTCTAGAATTTCAGATAAAGAAAAACATTTTTAAAAGTAATACCAGACATTTTTCTTTCTTTATGTGTAATTATTGTAGACCTGTTTGAGATTACTTATATCACTAACAATATAAAGACAACAAAAGCAGGCATATCTCTTAATCAGTGTTATTAGGGGAATTACAGCTTCCTCAAAGAAAGCAATTATAGAGATAGACATCATCATCATCCTGTCTTATTTGTCTTTCAAAAGTATTATCAGTCATTTCTGTGCAATCCGCCTATGTATCTCTGGGAAAATGGGAGCCGGAATCACATTTGGGACAGAGAGTTTGGTGGAGATACATTCTCTCCTTCGCATACACTTTCCACTTTGTCTCTCACAGTTGGCTATTAACCAAATCAGAAACATTTATACCAAAGAATCTATTTACTTTGCCTATATGAAGTACAATAACACAAAATATGACCAAAAAATAGGCATGAAGTGTTAAACAAGGTAGACATGCAAAAAGTTACTGAGGTGTTTCATCTTTTAGAAAATTACTTTGAATGGCTAGAAATTATACACCAGAGAAAAGGTAAATGTGAGGTAGATATTCAACAGTCGATTTACTTTGTTCATTCATTATCAATTTAGCAGGCTTGACAACACTTTTTCATGTGATCAAATTTTGATTTATATTGAAACTGAAAATCAATTTGCTTTTTGATGGACATTAGTTTCAGTAGAGCAAATGTAAAAGCTTCACACCTTTCATTGATGCCTGAATTAGACCAAATTAAAGGACTTGATATGCTTGATTGAGTGGTTATATGCCACTTGTCAATATTACTATAACAAGCCATACTGAAAATCATGAATTAGTAATGCTGAAAGAGCATAGGGAAAAATTGCTGGAAGATATTTGGGATAATGGTATTTTGTAATGGTATAGCAATAGGTGTGGCAAATCATGGGAATCGCATGCAATTACACCTAATTTATGTTTAGAGCTTTGAAACAAGTTCCATTAATATCAAGAGGAATGCTAGAGGAAAAGTCAAGGTAAAAATAACCCAGTTCCCATATCAGAGTGATCATATTTGACTTATCAGAACTTCTGCAAATTAACAGCAGCTTCAAATAACTCAACTCCTGACCAAAACTGAAATGATGACACAACATCAGCTAGGCCCTTAAACTGTACAACATTACAGAGAGTGAGATGGTAACAACTCTTTTTAAGCATGTTGTTTAATAATTTCCCTCACAAGGAAGTTTTCTTTCATTTACAGTTTCAGAACTTCAACCGTTTGAGCTTAGATTCTCTCTGCTGGGTGTTTTATTTTATTTGTTCTTTCTACTAGATCAATAAGATTTTTCTAAGAATGAGACGTAGGATAAATTTGATTTGCACTGAGTGCTGTCTTGGGCATTTTCTAGTATTTTTATGATTGACTATTCTTTCTTAATGCCATTATCTTGTTATTTGAATGTAAGCCCAGGTAATTGCAACTACTTAATGTAGAAAAAGGGACGGGGCGGGGTGTTATCATTTGGTTGCTGGTTTGGAGTATTTCTCCAAAATTTTGCCTGTTACCTTCTTGGTGTGGGTTTGGGCTTTTTCAGTTGTTTTTCTTCCTTAGGCTCCAGTATTTTAATTCCATCATATTAAATTAATACATCTGCATCTTATTTCTTCTAGGATTATATGACTTCTCAGTTTTTTCAGGAGCTTTTCATGAAATCCCAAAGTAACAGTAGCAGACCATGGAGGAGTCATTAGTAAGCAAATTCTAGTTTCTTTTTTTTTTTTCATAGTCTGCTTGGTCTGTTTCTATAAAGTCTGAAAAGAAACCCAGAACAAAGTGATTGCCACAGCTTTCAGATCCATAAAGAGACCTATCTAGAAGAAAAATGTTTGACTTTCATTACTCATAATCATATAGATACACTACATTTATTCATTATTTATGTTTGTGGACTGACACCAATCTACATGCCCCATGTGAATTCTCTTTAGTTCACATAATGCAGAACATGGCAAAATATTGTTTCATACAGAAACATTTTCTGACACAATAAACAATCTTCATCTACCAATCCTCAATTTCTTCTTCCTTCCTTGGTCCAAACAGTGTTCCAACTAAAACTCTAGATATAAAGATTTTTTTTTTATGCTTGTGTTAATCTTGTCACCTGAAATATTTTGGTAGAGAAATTGCTGGTGTCAAAATAGATTATTTTTTTTTTTTAATTTTACACTGCAAATTCATCCGAGACATTTGATTCAAGAAAGGCCAAGAATGTCTCCTGCTATGATTAGATAGTGATTTTTCTACTCAGCCCCTCAAATTAAGCACCTTGAAAAGCTTCTTGATGCCAGTCTGCTTTGATCTTGCAATCATTACCATTGTTTAAGGCATTAGTGAGCCTTCTTATACACCATACAGAATTTCATTCATCCATTTCAAGAGAGATGAATTCAGATTGGAATGTGTGCAGAGAAATCCTGCTGCAAATGGTCAACCGAATGGAGAGCTTATGTTTGGAAAGGACACCTAAAAAAAATCTTGGCTTATTTAATTCAGGAAGAAAAAAACAGAAAGCAGTCTGTAAAATCATCAGGGTGATAAATGAGAGGGAGAGAGAAGACCTAATTTAAATTAAAAAAAAAAAATAAAATTGGCAACAGAACAAATTAGTATGAGCTAGTCATGAATACATTTTGGCTGGATTTTACCCATCTGAAGAATGAAATCTGGGAATTGTCTTCCACCTGGATAGAAGAACAAGAAACTTAGCCGATCTCAGCTATATACTGTGTAATGCAGAGAATTTGGTTCTATAGCTCGTAATGGCTTTTCCTTTTCTATGAATGTTTCTTTAAGGGTTACTGTTCTTTTCCTAGCAATGCTAGGAAGGTTAGCAAAGAACCTAATAAAACCCACAGACTCTTTATAGACAATATCCCTCAGCCTCCATCCCCTGTTCCTTAACAATCAATCTGTATTCAGGAAGGTGGAGTTCCTTCTTCATCAGATATTGGCTCAACTGTCCTCAGGTAAGCTGGTGAAAATGCCCCTGAAAAATATACCTTTGGGGTTTTTTTTCTACTTTCTGCCTCCATTCCTCAGGACACATAATGGAGAGGTCCAACATATAATCAGATACCCCTACTGTGTGATCTGCTTGCCAGATAACCCATTTAAACCAGTTCTCTTGATCAGGTGCCAGGTTCTTTTTCTATTTGAACTAATTCTCTGTTCCTGGCTGCATAGGCACACCTCTGTGAATACTAAACTGTCAGGGAGGCAGAAGAACAACAGAGATGGTTAGGGAGGTGTACCTTAAAGCTGAGAAAACTGACTTTGATTAAGATAAACAATGCCCATGATTTTATAGAGAATTCAGAAGTTGTTGGTAGGCAGATCTTCTGAATTGTCACAAAATGCACTCAGCAGCACATTTTAGGATTAGGCATTAAAGCTGGGAAGCAGGCCGTGAAGCAGAAAAATAAAGCAACCAATCTTTGGCCACCGAAGCATGTTTGCTTACTTAAAGAAGTACCATATTTCACTAATTGGATTTGCTGTCCTGCAATTTTCACCGCTCAAGCAGTCCAATCAATACTAAAATGTGAAGAAAATCAGTTAATTCTATGTTTTTTCCCCAGGTAATTTACCGTCCGCGTACCCGAGTTCTTTCTATTAAATTTTAGTTGTTGCTTAGCACTTTGAGAGCACAGCATTTAGTTATTTTCTTATGCATGTAGATCCTGAGGTCAGCCTAACACTGTGCATTAATGTCAGATCAATTTTATCGAAATAGAAATAAGTAGAACTGTCTGAACAACATTATTGTCACAGTTCAGGGTAAGCTGTATTTTTTTGATCCATCCCTGTGTCCCTGTGGATGTCCCTTTCAAGCAACAAGCCCATATCATGCACAATTACATTCCGATGTACTGTCTCTGGCTGAGACGGAGTTAACTTTCCTCATAGCAGCCCGTATGGTGCTGTGCTTTGCATTGGTGTCTAAAACAGTGTTGATAACACACCAGTGTTTTGGCTTTTGCTGAACAGTGCTCGTACAGCATCAGCACAGCACAGCTTTCTCTCCAAATCCCCCTCCCATCCAAAGGCCAGGAGGTTGGGTGTGGGCAAGAGCTTGGGAGGGGACACAGCCGGGATGCTTGACCCAATCTTACCAAAGAGATATTCCAGACCACATGACGTTGTGCTAAGCAATAAAAGCTGAGGGCAAGGAGGCAAATGCAGGTACAGTCGTGGGTTCGTCTTCCCAAGAAACCATTACATGTATTGAGGGCCTATTTCGCAGGCTGGACATCTGCCTGTCACTGGCAAGTTGTGAATATTAAACTGTTTTTTCTTAGTCCATGAGCTTTTCCACCTTATTTTCTGCCCCTGTCCTGTTGAGGAGAGGGAAGGGGAGAGCAACAGGCTGGGGGTCTGGCAGCTGGCTAAGGTAAACCCACCACACATGATTGACCCTGTTTTTATAGTAAGCCACAGGTTACAATCACAGAATTACATAGGTTGGAAGGACCTTCAGCTAGTTGAGCCCCCTTGCTCAAAGCAGGTTCCCATATAGCAGGCTGCTCATGGATTTCTCCAATTGAATTTTGAATATCGTCAAGGACAAAGATCCCTCAACCTCTCTGGAAACTTTTTCCAGGGTTTGGCCACACTCATGCTGATTTTTTTCCCCCCTAATAGTCAGAATTTCCCGTCTTCCGGCTTGTGTCCATTACCCCTCATTCTTCCTCTAAATGTCTGGCTCCTTTTTCTCTGTTTCCTTCTGTTAGATAGTTGAGGACAGCATTAAGATCCCCCTGGAGCCATGTGTCTCCAAGCTCAACAAGCCCAGCTCCCTCAGCCTCTCCTCACAGGGCAAATGTTCCAGCCCCTGACCAAACTCACTCCCGTTTATTGATGTCTTTCTTGTACTTGACTAAGATCTGGGTTATAGTACTTCAGGGGAGACTGCACTTTCTCGGTAAGTCTGACTATGTTCAGGTACCTGCAGTTTTTCTTTTTATGACTCTCATACAAATCATACATAGATACATAACAGCCTTCTTAAAACGGAAGTGTTAAGCTATTGTAACAAAGGGACAGCATTTCCTGAAAGAGCAGCTGGCATGCTCATCTATCTTAAAATCTTTTGATCTCCAGATGATAATGAAGCTAGTTGTAACTTCTTCTGGTCCCACAAGGTCCTGTGTCTCAGCTGGTTGTTCCAAGATAATTACTCTCCACGGAGCAAGCGTTCATTTTTAGACCTGCAGGAGAGTTCTTTTGATCTCCTGCATGCCAGGAACTTTTCCTGTCTTGCTTCAGAACAGTTTCTCAGCTCAGCTTTTTCACAGGCAATGATACCCAAGTCTCTCCTGTTTTCTGTGCTTTGACTTAGCTTGAACAATTCTTTTTGCGTCTTTAAAAAGGAAAGAATCTCCTGATCTACTAAACAAATACAATAATTGAGAAAATCTATCAATAATCAGTTCAATATAGTGACTGAATCAATCATTAGAGTAGCACTTTAAATACATCACTTGAGTTTTCCAAGCACAAGAATGGAACAAATGCTTTAAGGAATTTCTCACATGTCCTTCTGGGTTATAAACTGGGATGAAATGACAGTATTTACTTTTATGTGTATTCCCACAATATCATGCTCCTGGAGCAGAAGACACCAAGTTAGCAGTTTGGTCTTAGGTCTTTCACACATAGGAACGTTTCCTAAGCAGCTGAGCAGAGATGTAAAGGTCCTCTCTCTGTGCCAGGCCGCCATCTCCCCACCCAGTCCAAGGACACTGGAAGGTAGCTGGGAGCCCTCCTGAGGCCAGAAGGTAAAGAAAGCACAAAACCTCCCAGCTCTGCCTTTTAACATGAAGGCTCAGACCCTTCCAATAACCTCACCTGAACACTCAGAAATTATTACAGAGCAGCTCTGTTACGGAGGCATGTACACTCAAATCCAACAGGTATTAAAGCTCAGATTTATTCTTCAGTAGAAAAGTTAGTTAGAACTCTGGTAGCAGTAGTGAACTACAGGCTCAATGACGTAAGGGGAATTAGTACTACACAGCCAACTTAAGAATTCCCCAAGATTTAAAGTGATGGCTCCAAAATGCACGTATCGCTCACCTAAAAGCTGAGGGCTCTCTCCCTTGAGGAGCTACCGCTGGCAGTGCCCCGACCCAAGGGGGAGTCCCCGACTGCAGACCCGCTGCTCCGAGAAGGACTGGTTCCAAACATTTATACCCGTTCAATCTGATTTGTGGTCATTTTAATCTCTATTGGCCAAGAAGGTCACCTCAGTGTACCTGGCACGTCTCGACTGGATAGTTCAAATTTCAACATGCGGCCTCCAGGGTTTAGGGTTTATTTCTTCTTCTCCCTGCCTGGAGAAGTTTCATTTCCTGCTGGGGGCAGGGAGGAGCGTACTGCCACAAGCTCCAAACAAGTCTCACAATCGCTGCCCTTGTTCTCGTGGAGCACTTCAACTTACCAGATGTGTGCTGGAAATACGATACAGCAGAGAGCAAACAGTCTAGGAGGTTCCTGGGGTGTGTGGCGAAGACATTCCTGACACAGCTGGGGTGTGAGCCAGCGAGGGAAGGCGCCCCGCTGGACCTGTTGTTTGTGAACAGAGAAGGACCTGTGGGTGATGGGATGGTTGGAGGCCATCTTGGGCATAGTGATGATGAAAAGATAGAGTTTTCAGTTCTCAGAGAAGTAAGGAGGGGAGTCAGCAGAACTGTTCCCTTGGACTCCTGGAGGGCAGACTTTGGCCTGTTTAGGAGCCTGGTTGACAGAGTCCTGGAAGGGCAAAGGAGTCCAGGAAGGCTGGACATTCTTCAAGAAGGAAATCTTAACAGGCGCAGGAGCAGGCTGTCCCCATGTGCCGAAAAACGAGCCAGCAGGGAAGACCACTGGCCTGGCTGAACACAGAGTTTTGGCTGGAACTCAGGGAAAAAAAAGAGAGTTTATGACCTTTGGAAGAAGGGGCAAGCAACTCAGGGGGACTACAAAGATGTTGTGACTTATGCAGGGAGAAAATTAGAAGGGCTGAAGCCCAACTAGAACTTAATCTGGCTACTGCTGTAAAAGACAATAAAAATACTTCTATAAATACATTAGCACAAAAGGAGGGCTAAGGAGAATCTCCATCCTCTATTGGATGCAGGGGGAAACACAGTGACAAAGGATGAGGAAAAGGCTGAGGTACTTAATGCCTTCTTTGCCACAGTCTTTAATAGTAAGACCAGTTGTTCTCCAGGTACCCAGCCCCCTGAGCTGGAAGACAGGGATGGGGAGCAGAATGAAACCCCCATAATCCATGGGGAAATGGTTAGTGACCTGCTACACCACTTAGACACACACAAGTCTGTGGGGCCGGGTGGGATCCACCCAAGGGTACTGAGAGAGCTGGTGGAAGTGCTCACCAAGCCACTTGCGATCATTTATCAGCAGGCCTGGATAACTGGGGGCATCTTAGTTGACTGGAAGTTAGCAAATGTGACGCCCATCTACAAGAAGGGCTGGAAGGAGGATCCAGGCAACTACAGGCCTGTCAGTCTGACCTCAGTGTCAGGGAAAGGTATGGAGCAGGTCATCTTGAGTACCAACATGCGGCACATACAGGACAACCAGGTGATCAGGCCCAGTTAGCATGGGTTTATGAAAGGCAGGTCCTGCTTGACTAAACAGATGTCATTCTGTGAGAAAGTGACCTGCTTAGTGGATGAGGGAAAAGCTGTAGATGTTGTCTACCTAGAATTTAGTAAAGTTTTTAAATCGTTTCCTACATCATTCTCCTGCAGAAACTGGCTGCTCATGGCTTGGACAGGCATACTCTTTGCTGGGTAAAAAACTGGCTGGATGGGTGGGCCCAAAGACTGGTCATGAAGGGAGTTAAATCCAGTTGGATGTGGTGTTCCCTCAGTACCAGTTCTGTTTAGTACCTTTATCAATGATCTGGATGAAGGGATTGAGTGCAAGTTTGCAAACAACACCAAGTTGGGTGGGAATGTTGATCTGCTTGAGGGTAGGAAGGCTCTACAGAGGGATCTGGACAGGCTGGATCAATGGCCCGAGGCCAGTTGTAGGAGGTTCAACAAGGCCAAGTGCCGGATCCTGCACTTGGGTCACAACAACCCCCTGCAGCGCTACAGGCTTGGGGAAGAGTGGCTGGAAAGCTGCCCTGCAGAAAAGGACCTGGGGGTGCTGGTTGACAGCCGGCTGAATACGAGCCAGCAGTGTGCCCAGGTGGCCAAGAAGGCCAAGGGCATCCTGGCCTGCATCAGAAATAGTGTGGCCAGCAGGAGCAGGGAGGTGATTGTTCCCCTGTACTCGGCACTGGTGAGGCTGCAACTCAAGTTCTGTGTTCAGTTTGGGGCCCCTCACTACAAGAAAGACATTGAGGTGCTGGAGCGTGTCCAGAGAAGGGCAACCAAGCTGGTGAGGGGCCTGGAGCACAAGTCTTATGAGGAGCGGCTGAGGGAACTGGGGTTGTTTAGTCTGGAGAAAAGGAGGCTGAGGGGAGACCTTATCGCTCTCTACAACTACCTGAAAGGAGGTTGGAGTGAGGTGAGTGCTGGTCTCTTCTGTCAGGTGGCTGGAGATGGGATGAGAGGAAATGGCCTCAAGTTGTGCCAAGGGAGTTTTAGATTGGATATTAGGAAAAATTTCTTCACTGAAAGGGTTGTCAAGCATGGAACAGGTTGCCCAGGGAAGTGGTTGAGTCACCATCCCTGGAGGTATTTAAGACGTGCAGCTGTGGCACTTAGGGACATGGTTTAGTGGTCGACTTGGCAGTGCTAGGTTAACGGTTGGATTCAATGATCTTAAAGGTCTTTTCCAACCTAAACAATTCTATGATTCTATGATTCAATGTGAGCAATCAAAATGATTTAAGAAAAAAAAACCACAAAACAAATAATTAAAAAAATCAGAAACTTCATCAAACATGAGGTTTCTTCTGATGTTGCTCAAAAGGCAGAAGTAACTGTTTCTTTTATTTAAAAGCTAGTGCTTTTTCTGAAGTTTTGTGCTGTGCTGACCTATCTCTGCAAACACTAAAGATACCAATAACTAAACACTAAATGCTAAATATTAAATACTAAATAGCAAAGAAGAAACAATGAATATATTTTTTAAAATATAAAACTTCCCTGAGAATTATTTAAAGAAAAAGCATCATTCACAGGGTGTAATTATTCAAAGGTTTCGGTGGTGATGAAACTGTGGTCAGCAAAAAGAGTGCCCTCACAGACAGGATTGGAGCTTCCAGGCCTCCCATGAAATAAATGTTATCACACCCAAAAAGAGGTGTTAAATATACAAAAATGTCCCTGTGAATTGAATGCAAGTTATAACCCTTATCAGATCAATAAAATGGATGTATTTATCAAGCCAAAGGCACAAGGCATTGTGACAGTGTTCTGAGCACCAGCTCCTCCTTGCTGAGGTAAGATGACTATCATACAGAAATGTTTTGAAAGGAATATAAAAATTCAGAAATTAGGTCTTTTTATTTCAAGAAGGCAACACAGTGCAGGCACTGTGGTCTGACCAGCAATGACTGTGTATTCAGACAGATCCGGGTGATATCTTTGATAAGTTAAATATGCTCTATTTGTCTCTGAAGAGATGAGATTCAAACAGTCTGAAACGACAGACAAGTTATCTGCATTTCAGGAAGCTTAGCCTGTGGGAGGACAGGAAAGAATAGAAACAATGATATAAACTTACTTGATCCTTTGTGGACTTCTATAAAAATGAAAATGTATGTGGATACCATGAAAACACAAGCAACTGAACTCTGCAGACTTAGAAAACAAGCTCATGAAATATTCTGAGATGACAATTGACTGTAGAGCTGAGTAAGAAGTCTTTTCAATGAAACAGCTTTTAATTGTGTTTCTCTGCTCACCAACGATGCTGATTAAGTTTTCTGTTGACTGTACAATGAAGGTAAAATCAAAGACACTGTATTAGCTGTAGCAGTAAAAGAATATTCTGACTGATATGGTTTTGCTGCCATTTGGATCTACTGTGAACTATAGCTTCCTGTATGTTTGTAATAGTAAGCAAACTTCAGAGGAGGTTGCATCTTGTAAATTATTTAATATATGTTATATAAATACTTATCTAAGTACAGGTTGCTTGCAAAATCACATGGAATAATAGAGATATTACATCCTGAAGTTTAGAATTTTATAATAATTACATTAGCTGGCATTGTTTGCCAAAGCAGCTACCAGCGAGAGCAATGTCAATGTTAAATAACTATATGTAGGATAACTCTAACACTAATTCCTCATCTAAATTGTGCATTCATCCACTGGAAATAAATGAGGAGTAAATAGATCTGAGTATGCTATTAATTCAGGATGATTATGAGTGACCAACATGATATGGCTGTTAAAAAGTAAATGTAGTCTTAGGATGCCTTAGGTATTCACATACAAAGTATAAGTAAAACTTCATCTGCAAGACTGCCTGATACTCTTTTCACTCACATTCAAGAAAAAAGAAATCATGTGGAAACAAGCATGGATAAGAGTCTTCAGTGGAGGATAAAAACTTAAAAGTCTATGCTTTGCATAAACAAGGAGATGTGATATGATTGACTGTGATTAACAGAGAAGGAACTGAGCTATTAAAAACCAATGCTAACGTAAGACCAATCGGAAATACGTATGTCTGCATGACTGCAGTCCAAGCACACCCTTCCCATCCTGTTTTCCTTCAAAAGATGCAAATCTCTGTAGTCTTTCTGTGTATTCAAACAAACATATTCACTAACTTAAGTATGCTTATATTTTCAAAGTTAATTTAAGAGTCATGAATAATACTAACTTTGTTGACTTATCTGGAGGACAAGCAGTTTACAACAGAATGGAACATTCTGGAGAAAGATTTAAGAGAAAAAAAAGATCAAGAGAAAAAAAAGATCAAGTGCTGAGTTACTGTTTTAAAATAAAAATTGCAGATGCCAAGACCACGCAAATGTATCCTTTTATGTATTTTGTTATTCTTCAGTCTCTGATACAGAATATCTTCATTTTCTATCTCATTTTACAAATAATGTGAAAATAATATAATTCTTCATACCTACTTTTACTTGGGATTTTTTGAATCTGAGCAATATATCAAGCTTTTATGTGGCAATAATCTAATTCAAAGAAAGTTGATTCTCACTGCAATTGGTATTCTGGTATTTCTTGAAGACAAATTCTTATTCTCTTATTGGAAAAAAGGTTTATACTTTTGAAATTCCATAGATTTGGGTATTTTTGTTCCTGGCTCACACATGCTGAAGTGAGAGGGAAAGTAGACCCTTCAAGCCCTAAGAATGTTTATATATATACCATGAGCATAATGATTTTTTGTCCCTCAACAATCTTCTTTTCATCAGATATCTATTGGAAAATTGCATAATGACTATGCAATATGTTTACTTTTTCAAAGCCTTGTTTATTTCAGATTTAAAAAAAAAAAAGTAAAATATGTAAAAGTTATACTATACAATACATCCACTCATTTGAAAAAAGACAGAATTATGGAATCACAAAATGCTTGAGGTTGGAAGGGATGTCTTGAGGTCACCTGGTCCAACTCCCCTGTTCAAGCAGGGTCATGTAAACTCATTACTATATCCAGACCTATTATGTAAATAGAGAATAGACTAACTGTTTTAAAACCATTAACCTTTCTGTAAGTCCAGGAGCAATTTTCATTTCTAATCACAGAGATAGTCACAATTAAGGTGACTGATAGTCAGTAGTGACCATCCCGTCAACTCTGAGTGGCCACTGAATTTACAATCAGAGGGTCACAGAGTCCCTCAGGTTGGAAGGGTGTCTAGCCCAACCTCAAAGCAGGGTCAGCTATGGCGTCAGACCAGGTTGCTCAAGGCTTTACCCAGTTAGGTCTTTAAAACCTCCAAGGATGGAAACCGCACAACGTCTCTGGCCAGCCTGCTCCAGTGCTGGGCTGTTCTCACGGGGAAAGGTTTCTCTTTATATATAGCATGAACCTCTCTTGTCCTCAACTTAGGACATTGTCCTTCATCTTTCCACCATGTGCAACTGTTATGAGACTGGCTCTGTGTCCTGATAACCTCCTCATAGGCACTAGGGCTGCTGTTAGATCCCTCCAAAGCCATCTCTTCTCCAACCTGAATGAGCTCAGTTCCCTAAGCGTCTCCTCACAGGGCAAGTGATCTCACTCTGACCTCCACTGAACTTGTTCCAGTTTATCAACATTTGCATTGCATGGGGGAAGTTGAGGAGGGGAGGAAACCTAGACACTGTATGCTAGATGAGGTCCAATAAGTGCTAAGTGAAGGCGTATAAACATATCCTCAATCTACAGTGTTGAAAGCTGTGCTAAAGTTGTAATTTAGATTCACCATCTCTCTCTCTACCCTTACATCCAGTTATTTTATTATAGACAGCAATCACATTGTTCAGGCATAATTTATCCTTGGGAAATCCATGCTGACCGCTCCCATCACTTTCTTCTCCTTCAGGTGCAGAGAAGTGTGCCCTAAAATGACTCACCCCATGATTTTCCCAGGGACTGAAGTGAGACTGACCACTTAGCAGTAGTTCCACAGATCATCCTTTTGACATTTTTTGAACATGGGACATGGGACAATTGTGACATGTCAATGTTTCTCAGACTTCTGTATTTGGAAAATAAGCTTATTATCTGGAGATATGCAACAATCATATTTAAAATCACTAGCCATCGAATCTTAAATGTGTCTATAACCTGAGTCACTATTATGTCCTACTTTTTGTTCACAGTTCCTTAATTTGATATGGGTCCATAAGGTGGAAAAGGCTACAGATAAAACTTTCTAAAATAATCTAATAACCTGCATAGGATAGAACAATTTACATCTTTGGGGTTGCTTTTAAAATATATATATATATAATTTCTTCTCCTTCCATGTTCCAGACAGGTATTTCTAGTTCCCTAGAACTGGACCCAGAGACCCTTTAGAGTCAAAGTTAAAGTCTATAGTTGTTTTTCTAATGTTTTTGATGGATTTTGAATTAAGTGTCAAATCGGATATGAATTTCTTTGGAAAAAAACTACACAGTTTGACCTGAGAAATAAATGGCAGAGTGGTTGTTAATAAGAAGAAATGTGTTCAAGAGTGGCATTCTCTTATCACTCTCTTCCTATCCATGTTTATGTCTAAGAAATGATGGTATGCACAAGCTGTTAAAGAAATAGGAAGGCCAGCAACCTGTGTTAAAATGATGTTGTGCTCTTCTCTAGTGCATTCAAGTTTTCTCAGAAAGAAAATATTATTCTGGTTGAACATTGCCTCTGTTCACAGTTATAATTTCAATTATCTCATCTGGAGTGCATTCATCAGCCTATTTTGTTTTCAACAAGTGTCTTCTGTCTACTTACTCACTGAGTAAAAACAAACCCCCCAAAACCTAACATATCTTAAACAAATCACATTTCAAGAGCATTACATTGCAGGTTCTCTTCAAAGGAGCAGCTATGAGATGCAGTGATTTTTGATAGGTGAGCATTTGGTCAACTGTCAGAAAGAGAAATCACATCAATACCAACCTGTCTTAATAGTCTGACATGCACTGACATTTTTCACAGAACTCCAGTGAGGGATGCTGCTTTTTTCCTAGATTTGTCCCATTCAGGGTGGCAACAACAAATCAAGAAAGCTGTGTAGACAAATCTCTGCTGATCAGGTGAGTGAGCAACGTGGATGAGGAAAGCATTAGTGCAGGAAAACCCTACAGTGTAGATCAGGCTGTGTTTTCCTGTCTAACTTCCGATAGGGCTGGAGAACAATTTTTGACAGGGTTTGCTCAGTTTACAGGGCTGTACAAAAAGACTTGCTCCTGTGAGTGGTAGCTCAGTAATGATCCAGTGCTTTCTCGGTGCTATGACATGATGGGTTTTGTGCTGTGGGACTCTTTCAGAATCTTATTTTCCTCTGTCCCTCCTTACCTCTCTCAAACAAAAATGTTTGAGAATCTTTTAGAAAAGTCCTGTGTCCTAACAGCAATTGTTGAAAAGAACAGCCATGAGAAGTGGCTTTTTCATTAAAACAACTGCAATTCCCTGCTACTTGTATAAGTTTATTATTCCATTATTGATGTTGGCCAAGATCCAGGCCCATTGTACCATTTTACGAAATGTGCTACAAAGTGGTTTTGCTGCTACAATAAAGTGCATCTGTCACCCCAATTATGCAAAGCAAGTGGTTGACTGCAAAACTACATCAAAAACTGAATTAGGATTTTTCATTAATTTATACAAGAAATGCCAACACAAAATATACATTTATTTTGTAGTATAGGTACTATATTACCACTACTACAGAAAATTAGACCCTTGTGTCTGTATCAGGATACAATTACCACAATATAAAACCCATTTTTATTATTTTGGCCAATACCTCAGTTGCCATTAACAATGTCATGCAGAATGAGATATGGCTTATTCAAAGCATATATAAACGTATCACTTATTTAAAGACATATTCAACCAATTTAGATGTGGCTTATTCAAAGCCATATCTAAATGTAAGTCCAAAAGAATCTTCTTGTCTTATCGATTTTATCAAAGGGACGGATTCTGGTCCCCTTTTTCATATTGGATAACAATATGTTCCATAGATATCCTCACTGATATCAGTAGAACTCCTTGGGGTTTAACGAGCTATTGATTGTGATGGAATTCAAATCTCTCTTTCCATAAACCCCTCAGTCAAGCTCTTGTATGCACCATGGACACCTACATTTTGGTGAGGATCCAGTCAAGTCAGCTGGTAAGTTTGAGTTCATTCTCAGTGCAACAAGCAAACCAGACAAAATTTCAGAATTCTTTGTTATTTGTTGTTGGATTTGAGAGGTACTGAATGAGGTCATGGAATCTTCATTCTCAAAGATATTTAAGAATATGTTAGACAAATCTTTTGGGAAAGATATTTTATCTGGCCTTGGGACAGGCTGATGGACAGGATAAGCTCTTGAGGTCACTTCTAGCCCCAGTGTTTATGATTCCACAACGTGTGACAGAGTGCCACAGCTCTATGTCATTCACATCACTAAAATGCAAATCAAAACCTCAGGTTTCATCCTGAATGACTAGCCTGAAAAGAAATGTGACATTTTGTTTTACAATTGCAGGACTGCTTTTGCTGTATACTTTCTGAAGAGGAAGAATACTTTCTCATCTTCACTGGAGTATAATTTATGAAACTCAGTATTTTTTTAGACATTTTGGACATATTTTCAGGGTCTTTTTTAATAGAACTTCAATAATCTTCCTGTCACAAAATCAGATTATGATCATTTTCTCTTTCAATATCCATATCATCTGGAGTCATACCAATAAAAATGCTATTTAAATTTCTTTTGCCTAGGCAATAGGAAATACAGGAGTGAAAAAAAGAGTTTGAAATAGTTAGCAACATGCAGAACCTCTCAGAGTCTTAAACATGAGAAGAGCCACTTCAAAATAGCACTAATTTTTGGCGTTACCCATAAGTATATATTTCATAAATCTGAATTAAACACCTAAAATCTCCATAAAGTAGATGAGGTGGTACAGCCATGTTTTCACAGCATCTACATACTGAGTGGAATAGCTTCAGGTTCTGGAATGGGTGCAACAGAAATGTTGCCTATCAATCAGAGCTATTTCCAGCTCTGGGATTCTCTGACCAGAAACACTTGTTGGATTTAAGACTGTACACTGCCAGCTGGATTTGCCCATCTATACAGGATGTACCTGACAGTACTTGAATAGTGCTAGATTATTTTCCAGGAACTGAGACACATGGTATGTAATTACATTATATGTAAGTCCTCCTACATGTGAAACCGTTTCAAACCACATCTTTTCCTCCCTGCCTGTGTTATTGCCCTCAACATGAGTCCAGCAGGAAGTCCACGTATTTACCAGGTGTGGTCCACTTCTCATGAAGGAATGCACAGCCAAGACGATTATAATTTGATGAGGGTGAGGGAGAACAGTCCTGTGTTTCCACTTCTAAAGCTGTTTATTCATCTGGCTTTGAAAGATTCTTTGACATTACCCTTCAGCAGTGCTGAAACACAGCCCCAGGATTTCCTCCTTCCAGTAAATACACAGATTTTAAGTAAGCACTGATTTGGAGCCTGCTCACATGCTCCCTTGCAGTACCTATGAACCTTGCACTCTTTGCCGTACCATGTTATAGCAACAACAGGAAGGCTGGAGAAAATGTCTTTCTCAGCATAGTCTTTAACTTGACAGAAAAAGATGTTTTAAGGGGGTAGCACGTGGCTCTTTAATGTCTTGCACAAATACAAAATAGATATTAAATAATAGCAAAAGATTGACCTTCTCCACCCTCACTCACAGTTCTCCTTACTATCAGTGGGCAGCACTACCGTCCCTAATGGTGCTTTTAAATGAATACAGCCACATTGCACGTTTACTGCTGATTTCAATACGGTGAGTGTTTGTAACATTTCTTCTGAGCATTCCTAGCCTCCAGGCACTGAAATTCCTACTTTTGTGAATGCTGAACAAGCTGGAATGTTAAACAGATGGCAGGACACTGTTAAGCCAAGGCAGCCTTGTCACTGCAAAACCTGAAGACCTGGAGTACTTCACTGTCTTAATCTTTCTTGTATGCTCAGGCACTTATCTGGGTAAACATAGAGTTTTTGAGGATATAATTTTTGGACTCACATCCCTAAATTCCATCAAAGTTGCACTCTAGTTGCCCAAGTACTTTTTTCAGATCTGGTCATTTGCCAAGTAAATATGAAATACAAATTAAAGACACAAATACTGGAAATGGGAGACCTACACTTAAAATAGAAGACTATTAAAATGCATCATAAATGTCAGTGTATAGCTCACTTAGTATACTTTAGAACTGAATTTGGACATGACAGTTGTCAAGCCTCGGAGTCTGCCAGTCACACATGTCCACTATGATTACAGACTCATCTGTATCCCTAAGTATTTCTGGCTTCCTGGAATTCTCGCATACAGAGTATTAAACCAGAAACATTCAAAAAGTGGGGCATTTTATTAAAGTTATTTACAAATCCTAAACTTTGATTTCTTGCTCTTTTGGTTATGTCCACATGAGCAATATAATAAGATGTAATAAGGCTGATCTTGCACATAGAGGAAAAATAGTGCATACTCCAGAATGTATTACTTTAGGAATCATCTCTTGGAGGATGTTATTCTCTGGATAAAAAAGAAAATAACTTTAGCCAGAGTGAAACAGGCATCCAGGCTTATTTTACTAGGCATTATGCTCAGCTTTGGAAAAAAGCAATGTTGCAGCTAATAATAAGCGTTTCTCTGGTTTGTGGTTTCTAAACGTTCACAGCAGTACATAGTGCTATCTCTAAATTAACTTTGTTACAAGGAAGGGAGAAAACTGGAGAACAATACAAGTCACAAGCAAACCTCCAAATGACCACTTAGCATGAGTAAAGTATGAGACATGATCAAGCAACAGCAAAGGCCATAGATCTTTAGGGTATTTTAGAGATCACTAAATCTGGCCACTAACATAACAAATGAGCTGGCCATATAAACCTATCAGTCATCAATGTAAAACTTGTACTATGTGCCTCAATACCAGTTCCAGCCCCACAATCTCTGTTTGCAATACTTGGATTTAACAGCAGTGATTGCTGTAGTCATCTGATCTGATAGACACTACTAAACACAGACATCCTTTTCATCTGGGATTAAATATGTGGAGAAAATACATTATGATACAAACCAAAGACCATTGAAATTGATGTATGTGCCTCTTGAAAAAATGCTTTGTTTTATATACAGCTATGGAAACATGGTATTACTGCTGAGTGAGAAGACAGGCACTAGTTTTCCAAGAGTTTTGTAGGAAACTAACACTCTCCTACACAGAAGTCCCTGGCCTACCTCATCCCTCCATCATCATGAAGTCCTTTGGGCTGAAGGGTAGGGAGATCTAAGAGTTTAGCTTGCCTCACCTCAAAACACCCTGGCCAAAGTCCTGCAACTTCGACACTTAAACCAGAAAAGGATGAAGCCATACAGCTTCAAAAATGTTTAATTGCTTTGCATTTTGAGTGAAGAGAAAATTTAACAGAAAACATTCAAGACAGCTAATAAAACTGGCTTATAACTTTATTGTTTCCTTATCCAGGAAGAAATTTTAAATGAAAAAGAAGGTGAAAAAAAAAGAAGATGGGTTTTAAATGTCCTCATATATTTCTACCAGCTGTAAGTCCCTGTTCCTAAGATACATTTCTACCCTACTATCTTCCCGCATAGTGGATAAAACCAGATTATTTTAAAAAAACAAGCAAAGAATATTTCTGCATTTTATTAAGGTACAAAAGGATACCATATAACTTATTTGGCTGTTCAAAGGCCAATCAAATAGGGAATTCCAAATATTCATGGCAACAATGGAATATACGGGTCTCAGATAGCCCAAAATTGTTCATGTCAAAGCTTTTGATACAAAATTTTTTTCCAACAGTGTGAGTAACAAAACAAAAAATCATAGTCCAGCAATTTGAGAACAGGACTAGACCAGTTTTGACAAATACATTACTCATAGAAAACCATTAATTCAGATTCTGTCTTGAAGTACCACATTAACAGTCAGTCAGTTCTGCAACTGTATTGGATGTCACAGAGAGTCTTCTGTGTTTATTTTGCAGTATAACTTCTTATTTCTTTCGATTCTTTTAATACCAAAAAGTACAGAAAATGGCATTACTTCATAATACACTCAAATATTAACAAATCATTTCAAATACAGAAAAAAAAAATTCTTCCTTTTTCATCAGTAACTTCATATTTGGTTTACAGGACAGATCCTGCTCTTATTTATTGTACTGCAGATTCACGATTTTCCTTTCCTAGATTGAAACACTGAAGAAAACATAAGCTCCCATTACAATCTGAGTAGGGTCAGAACTCCCTTTTATTGAAACAGTCTTTCTGAAACACTTGGTTGTAGTGTGACACTTATTGAACTATAATTATCAACAGGGACGAACATCCTACATAGCACTTTCTAAATGCATTTTGAGCATTAATGACAGTATCGGCAGCAAAATCTCCTGGCACTGTGCTAGGTTGGGTACATGCACAGAAGGAGACGTTTGGCTGCTCAAACGGGATTTATGCGTATCATTGGAGTAACTTGCATATTACTAGTGGGATGCTTATCACAGCTTGAGAACTCTTTGTATTTGGATGACACTGGTGTAAGAGTCACCTTAGCCATGTCATGAGACAGAGGCAAAGCCTGTGTCTCTGATACCTGGTGCCTGACTGGGTACGCGGTCCTTACCCACTGCGAGTGCAAAGCAGAGTGTGCTAGCTTAAAACATCTCTGCTGAGCTGAATAACCCAATTCTGGACCAGGTGTGCACGCCCATGGTTATGGATATGGCAATGGGGAGGCTCGTATTAGTTAGTGAAAAATTTGTGGCATAAATATGCAAATCTACCCTACCATGGGGAAAAATTAATAGAGGTGATAATGAACATCATCTTAGTTATTCATATTGCTTAAAAAAAATTGAGTGGGATTGTTATTGCATTTTAATTGCTATTTATGAGTTTTATTGATTTTATGGTGAAATACATGGAAGACAAAGTAGGTATACACTAACATTTAAACCTGAAAATAAAAGTTACTAGCTGCAAACTAGGTTATATTACAGCGTATCAGGAGATTTCTTTGTTAATTATTTTTTGTCTTAGCCATGTTCCGAGGTCATACATTGCTTTCTAAATTTGCAAGCTTAACGCAGACCAGTCCAAGGTTATATAACTCTCCAAACATAATTGTTCTGTGTACAATATTAGCTAACAAGTAATTATAACTACTGGCTGCTCCCAGCTGGTAATATGCTTAGGAAATCCATACTTTTGGACTTGTCAGTTTAGGTTAAATTATTTGAGAAAATGCCTAACTTAAGATAGTGCCAAAAAAGAGTGATTCAGATACAAATCATTGTATAGTTTAAAAAAAGAATAATTTAAGGTGTAAATATTTTTAAATTCACAATTCCCATGTTAATTTGTCTCAAAATATGGATTTGAGAAAACATTATATTGATAACATTTTGATAAACTACTGAAAGCTCAACTCTCAGAGCACATGCCAGGTGGCAGAGGAGTTACACAGTTTGCATCTATTTTTAACTAAATTATTACTTTGAAGTCAATAATTGTATAGCCATCTTAGATACCAAAGAAAGCCTCTTCTAGCATCTAATCATGCTTAATATCCATTTACTTTCAAAATAATGGAAGTCTTTTCATTTAAGCAATTCTGCCTTCAAAGAAGACTCTCTTCAGTACTTCGGATACTGCTGTTTGGGGTTTTTTTCCTTGAGTTTTAGAAGTGTTAGGAAGCTATTTTTCTAACTAAGTCCTGCATTACAAAGAAAAACTGATCAATACCCAGCTAGCAAATAAGAAACTAAGTACCAAAGAAAGAGGATCTTCAAGATGCAAAAAAGAGTAGGAGCCTGGTAACTTGAATGCCTGATGTTCTATAGACACTAAAAAAAATCACTAGAGCAGGAACTTGAGAATTAAGTTGTTAAAATTATTAAGGTGACATTTTAGCAAAAGATCTGGTACTGATTTTAGCCCAGAACACTTTGCTCAGAAGAGTGGAAGCTGTCATGACTCTTAAGTGATTCGAGAGGCCCTTCAGCTTTGGGATGTTTAATGGGATCAACCATCATTCTAGCAGAACAGGTAGTGCCAGAGAATAATCCCAATTAGTGCTCAGAAGGCATATGTCGCTCAGTGCCTGTGCATCTCAAAGCCAGGGCTCATATGGGCCCCTTGCCATTCTTCCACTAGCTAGTTTCACTAGGATTGTAAAGCGTGTTATATTTATTTGGATTTTGTACCAAGGCAAATGGGACTGGACCAATAGGCTAAGAAGTAACCTTAACATTTTTGCCACAACATATGTGAGCATATGACAGCATTATATCATGAGGTGTCATTCCTCCAGAAGGCAACCTGAGAAATGTGGAAAGCCAATGAGAACATTAAATTTAAGAATGTGTACTCATAATTTTTTTCATTCCTCTAGTACATAGAGAGTTGCATAGTGTCTTTTGAAATTACATGGTAACTTTAGGAAGCAGGTTTTCTGCACCAGAAAAACTCTCATTGCTAGTGTTGTTTATTATCCCAAAACACCTTATTTGCCTTACCAGTGAGTTCTGTGAGCTCAGAAATACTACTTGTTGTACTGTAACTCCATGTTTTTTCCAGTCCTACCCACAGAGTTTTGGCGGTTTTGAATCCCCTTGTGTCACATAATTCTCCTTCACATTACATTTCAGAAGAATGAACAATCTCCTCTGCCACTTAGGGCAGTGTGTTGAATAACTTCATCCCAACAAACCCTGTCATTTTAGAATAGACATAACTACAGTATCAAAGTATTTTTCCTGCTGAATTTGCTTTCTCAATCTTCGGAGACTTCACCTTTACTCAGAAAAAGAATGGAGTCAGCTGAACTATAAAAACTGCTCAACTTTTACGGGCAGGTTGATGCAAACCTGGTAGGCAGCTTTTACCTAAGATGTTCTGGTTGTTACCAAAAAAAGGAAAAAGAAAAAAAAAGAAAAGCCTTTTTGTCTGAGACATTTCCCGTTATTTGTTTAATTGTTTGGTTTTCTTAGTGAAAATTTCAAAATATGCATTTAGCTCACACTGCGCATACTTCTCTGTAGAAGTATATATGCTCCTGTATACCTAATTTGGCATAGCATTGTGGTAGCTCTATATCCATTCTTTAAGCGCTTCTTAGTTCCACTGGGTTGAGCTTTCCAGTCTTTTTTTCTTTCTTGCATTCTAGTTACTGGTTCTCATTAAAAGCAACTTAAAAAGACAGTGCTAGAGCCATCGTACCACAGAAGGGCTCTAATATATCAGAGGTTATGTGCTCACACACTATGGGAGTTACAGATCCCCTCAATTTCCTAGGTATTCTCAAATTAATTGCATCTTTTGCTTTACTTCCTCCTTTAAAATATGACCAATGACAATGTCACATCCATCTGCTAAAGTTTTGAGCCCTTTTCAAGGGATGGTCATGACTTAATTCTTGTAATAGTCACCAAACTGTTCTCCTAGTGCCTTAGCCATAACTGAACCATGCTGTCACCTACTCCACTCCCTTTCAGAAATGATCTCCAAAGGAAGATGTGTAAAGGACAATTGTATCACTGCACTTTTACCTGGTTCTGATGCTGAAAAGACCGCTCTGTTTTTTCTGCATCCTCTTGGTCCTTGAATTCAGCTGGTTGAGCTATGTAGTGTTTAGAAATTATTGTACAGCTTACTGTGTCAAAGTAACACCATTATCAGCAGATAAGTAGACCCAGCTACTTAGGCCACATAAAATGTTTCAGTTCCTTATTTACGGCAGAAAATTATTTTTAGTGAAATCAATAGAAGGAAAGTTTGTAATGGGATCTTCGTCCTCTTTTAAATTCGCTGCTATCTATAGAGTTTTCTGGAGTCAGTCTCTGATAAGGCTATCCCATAAATAGCTGACAGGCAAGAAGAAATTTCTATCAATACAAAATTTGTAAAGGACAGCCAAAGAGTCATTGAAGCCAGGAACAGAAGAAGATTTGAAGCTTTTAGCTGCCTGAAAAATTTTATATTCTTGGTGAGACTGGTGAATCTAACACTGGTTCACTAATAATGTGGAAGGTGATACCTCAATACAGTATCACTGCACAAAGTAATATCTCTTCACTCAAAATGTGTTCTGAATATCAGAAATCTAAGAAGCATAAGATGACAATCTGGCAAAACATGGAGCACATCTGGCTGAGGAAACTCACAAGTCCTGGTGGTGTGGTTTGTAAGCCCACATTCACACTGATAAACTCTTATTGATGTAAATAGTCATACCTATCCCATCAACTTTACTATCAATCTGGCCTTGAGTTTAGAGCTAATAGAAAGATTTTTCTGGGATTATTATAACTTCTAAAGACACAGCTTACTTTCACCAGACGAAAGAAACCTTAAATGAGTACAGGCCTCTGTTTTAGCAATATGCAGCTTTCCTGAACAAGCACATTTTCACTTGGGCTTGTTTTCACATATTACGTTTTTAACCAAGTTTGTAACCTAATTGTGTGAGAGGAACACAATTAGGTATTTCCCTTGAAAAGGGCAGCTGTTATTTCAATACAAAGCTTCCCCAATGAGTATTAATGTAAATAAGGGCAGAAGCTTTCCTTTAAAATTTAAGAGTAAGGAAGATACATAACAGAAAGGGAGTTATTTCAATGCTTTGAATAATTTATTTGATATTTACACATATCACTGTATCTGGTTCACTTATTTCAGATAACAAAGCACATCCCCTGTCCAGTGCTTGCAGGCGCCATTCAGATCTTTAGTGCAGTATACTATGAATATTTTCTAAAGTTAATGAAGCATTCTTCTCCTTCCACAGCAGAAAACTATTCTGGTACTAAGAAAAGGGAGATGCATTCAGTCGAATGTTTAGAGCTTTCAGCTGAATCAGTTGTTAAATAAGCATAATCTGTAGTTTTCACTCTCTGATGGTTACTCTAGCTTGAAAAACAACCAACCCGTTACAGTGTTTGGAGAAAATACACAGTAGAAAGCCCAGGGATGGTGCCGGAAGCTGTTTTTGCTTTTGAAGTAGATATAGAAGCTGCCTTCTGGATTTTCAGTATGTGTGACAAAAGAGAGAGATGGAGACTACAGCAGGCTGGATTCTTTTAGCTACAACTAAAAAGGGATCTGAGTCACTTTGTACGATTTTGACTTCATGAAACCTGTAGCATGCTGTCAGCCTACACAGAAGTCCAACCTTTCAACTAAGTAAGGGTAGCTGCAGCAAATGAGCGAAGTCAAGGTCACAATGTAGGGGAGAAATCTTGGATTCAAGGTCCCACATGAAGCCTGTCTTTGGGAGCACACAGAAGATTCCTCCTGTGCTGGATAGCACATACAAATGAGAGGTTAGGGAGAGTTAGTGTTAACACCTGCAAGGGTGTTACAATTACGAACTATGGTCACTGAGTCCTACAACCTTAGTGTCGACAGTCGAGTCGGTGCATTGCCAGGGAGGAAGGGAATGGAAATGGTGGGACCGCAGTGAGTGGCTTGAGGCAACAAGCTTAGGAAAGGGAAGATGCCTACCAACACCCTTGAGATTTATGCTTTTACTAGTTACAGGAGCTGAGGAGAACAGCAGTCCAGAAAGGGAATTTTGACAGTGATGAGGTAAAGGAAAGGCACTGGACTTTTGATTGTGTTGTTATAAAGCAGGGTGAAGCAGAACAGAGAGAGTTCTCCTGGCATGAAGGAAGCTGCACTCAACTCAGTTTGCAATTCAAACATTGATTAGGAGACTGAAGTTATGTTTACTCTTTGGGATGTAGCCTGTTCTCTGGGACTGAAAACAAGTGGCACAATACAGCATGTGTCTGTATGGCCCATGCAATCTCCAGACCATGGCCAAGCATGGTCTAGGACAGAATAAGCTGCACGGGCCAGAATTGTGCCAGGGACCTTATGGATAATGACACATCAGTGCTCAAATTGTGCCTTGGCGTGGTGATTTTATTTACTATAAAAGTAGTTTGTGGGACTATCTTAGAGTAGGAGGAACAACTCTACTATGCTATGCAAGACAACATTACTGCTATGACAGGGCAATAACACATCTGAATATAACTATGAAATGCACTTGCAAGTGAAACCATAGCTGTAGTACTTGAAGTGTCTGAAAACTTAGGGAAATAAATTCCTTTACCCATGTGAAAAATAGTCCCTTACACTGGATGCCAGGTGAGTGGTAAATAGCAGACCACTATAAAAACTGACTATGTCATATTAGCATGGGAATTTATCATTGCATAATTGTCTGGAAGAGGCACTAGTTGGGCTTAATTTTTGGATATATTATGAATATACAATACTATGAATTATAGAGTGAAAAAACATTCCTTTAAATTTCTGGATTTATCGTAAGGGGACACAGTAATTTTCTATTCGATTGAAGTGGTAAATTCAGGCTTTGCAATAGGTTTATGCAGGTTGAGAAGATTTGTGGCATCTTTCAGGAAGGTATGCTGGTGGCATGCTCTTCTGGAAATGCAGAAGAGCTATATCATTCAGATAAGTCACTGAGAATTGACTCTGCATTCTCAAGCAGTTTACTAAACTAGAGGAGATTATCCCTTGTTCTGAAGATGAGTGATAGTAAATAAGAAAAGTGAGAAGGCAGTAACAATTTCTCTATCAGAGGGCATCCAAGACAAGCTCAAGCAGGTTTTGATGAGTTTGTTTATGGGAATGTGGATTCTACTTCTGGAATTACAAGAGAGGCATCAATAGAAGCCAATTCATATTACCATTTCACCAGCACAATTTCAGAGATGAATGAAACAGCATATCACAAGATGGTGATGAACTATAAGCAACACAATACTCTTGCCTTACAGCAATTCAGATCAAGATATATTACCTTTTTGGCCCCATGGTGACTGTTTGAAGATTATCTATTCTTTGAGGGTCAGGTAAGCCCACGGCAGTTCTTAATTCCTGGCAATGTTAATTGCTATTTATTACCTACAAGTGGGTAAGTAATGACACTATGAAGAAGAGGAGCTGCGAGCGACCTCTATTGGAAAGGCTTTACTGATGTTGAGCTAAGGAACAAGAAGGCTTGTTGCTATCATGGTCAGTTTGTGATCAGCAGAAGCCGCAGCCACCCCAGCAGTACACTGCTGTAAACAGCTAGAAATCTTTCCCTTTCAATAGCTGCAGCTGATATGCTCAGACGCAAAGATCAGTAGCACAGTTGGTTATTATAGGTCATATAAAAGTAAGGCAAAAGTTTGAAAACATGTAAAATTGTTATCCTAATCATTTACCTCTCTTACATAAGCATCAGCTATACTTACCCCAGTCCTTCTAAAGACTTCCAGTGAAAGAAAAGCACTAGCGTCCATAGGCAGTCTATTCCAGTGTTTCATTGGTTTTACTGATATCCAACCTGCATATTTCTTTCTGCAATTTAGTAAAACATGTTTGCCTGTAATAAGATTGTCCTATTCATTAGTCTCTGACTGCTTATTCTGGTCCACTCAGTTGGAGACCTTGAGGTTATACAACAGATCCTTGTAGGATGAAGGAGAGGATGACACTTCATCAAACCCCAATTATTCATTGAATCCTGGACAGATCTTTGCTTTTGTGGATCAAGCCAAATGCTACAAATCATTCACAACTGGTAACCCAAGGAGTTCTTGCTTGTTTTTAAATGATATACATTTAATTAGAAGGTGTTCAGCAAAAATGTTACTAATTGCAGTATTGCCAATGAGCTTCCTACTCTATGTATAAAAGTCAGATCTTCCTGTTTCTGGATGGACCTCAGAATTCTGGATTTTTTCTGTACACTTCTACTTACATAAGTATATTATATTACACATAGAAATGATAGTGCTGGTCTAAGATATATTAATGCTGTCTGTGGCGCTTATCTCCATGGTCTTCTTCAGAATGTATTTAAGCTCATGCCAAAAATCTTAGGAAGTCAATAAAGCTGCTTCCACTTCCATTATTTACCAACTTGTCTAAAATTAATATGAGTAGACTTTACATGGTTACATAGACTAAGAAACGGAAGGGAATTGGTATAAATGTTAAATGCAACAATTGAAGTAAAAAGGAATCTGAGATTTTTAATCACATGCTTATAGAGACGTGCTAGCAAGAAGCAGTTTTGACTGAAGACAAAGATCAAATTTGTCAAACGTGAATGCCTCAGATTTGGCATGGATATATATATCTGGGCAAATAAACAGATGCTTATCTGATTTTCAGAACTGTTGGGCATGTGCAGTCCCTATTGATTTCTCTGATAGCTAAACATATTTGATATTTCAAAGAGATGAGAATACATTTTTATTCAATGTTTACATCTTTGAGTAATACTAGATTTTGCTGCTAAATTTATTATATTAGCATCATCAGAAGTAGTTTAAATGAGATGTCTTCACACACAATCCCATAAGCACTAGTGTGCTGCACTATCCCAAACTAACTCCATTTAAACAACTTTGTATTTGAATACTTGGTTCCTTCATATTTATGGTAGGCATGCATCTGTTCTTACTGGGTGAACAAGGAGCAGGATTACTGACATGATAAACTGGGTGGTTGGTCTTAAGATCTTTGTTTTATGGCACAGTTCTACATAAAACTAAATAAATGACACTTTATATTATAGGCCTTACTCATAGTGAGCACCCAGAGGTCTATCTGTGTGAGGACTGAAGAAGCTAGCTTTTTAAGTGCTAGCACTTTCAGTGTTACTAAAAGGAAGGAAATAATAGAATAAAAATCCAGCAAAAATCACCTAACCACAACCTGAGAGCAACATTTCATTCCAGTAGTTATCCAGAAATCTGATTTCTGTTGCTTTGTGTCAGGCACTTAACATTATTGTTGCCATTAAGGGAACTTCGTGAGAGTGATTAAAATAAAACTTCTTGGAGGAGAGGTGCCATAAGAGACTTCAGCATCATTTATCTACTGTGAAAACACAGGCCTCTTGCTTTATTAAACATCTCTGTACAAGCTCCACTTGATGTCTGGGGCCAGATCACCTGGCACAGTTCCATTGAAATCAATGGACCCATATTGATTTACACAAGATGAAAATCTAAACCTCTGAGTTTATTACAGCATCACTAAAAGGGGTGATTAATTGTAGCATAGCATCACAATATGATAATAATGCTCAGAAATCTCTCCAGACTGGAATAGAAATATGTTATGTCTTTCTGCAAAGTGTTTCTTTCGTGCAGGCTACTTCTTTTTCTGTTGTGGCTTTCTTTTAATTTATTTTTAAAATACAGATGGTAATCTCGTTACCATCTCAGTTTTACTCTGCAAAACACATCATGACAAGGTAGTGGTATATAACCCTGCTGAAATCCTGATTGTCACTAGGCCCCAGGTACACAGCAATCCTCCTGAAGAAGAGCATATGTTCTCCATTTGACAACATCCTATGGAAGATGGGGCCTTTCTGTCCCGTAGGACAGTTGAGTCTGGGCTCTGCGTGCCTCAGCCTCTGCCCCCACCCAGGAGTGAGCTGCCTGTGCTGGTGGCCAGCTCTGACACAGGGCAGCCCTCTAAGCTAGGAACAGGCTGCTGGGAAAAAAGTTGTGCAAGAGAGTGTTTTGGGTTTTTGTGGCAGGGTTTTGGTAGCGGGGCAGGGGCTGCAGGGCCGGCTCCTGTGAGAAGCTGCCAGAAGCTTCCCCGGCTCCAAGTCGGACCCGCCGCTGGCCCAGGCCGAGCCCGTCAGTGAGGGCGGTAGCGCCTCTGGGAGAACCGAGTTCAGAAGGGGAACAAACCTGCAGGGAGTGAGGGGATCGGAACGGGAGAGGAACCCCTGTGCAGATCCCGAGGGGAGTGAGGAAGGAGGGGAGGAGGAGCGGGGCAGAGAGGAGCCCACGCCGGAGCAGGGGGATGGATGCCCCCCAAGATGGCCGCCGCTCCCTGGGAGAGCCCGCGCTGGAGCAGGCTGTGCCTGGAGGACTGCAGCCCGTGGGAGGGACCCATGCCAGAGAAGTTCGTGAAGGACTGTCTCCTGTGGGAGGGACCCCCCGGGGGAGCAGGGGCCGAGTGCGGAGTCCTCCCCCTGAGGAGGAAGGAGCGGCAGAGACAAGGGGTGAGGAACTGACCCCAACCCCCATTCCCCATCCCCCTGCGCCGCCAGGGGAGGAGGGAGAGAATTCGGGAGTGGGGGTTTGATTTGATTGGTAGCAAATTAACTTGATTTTGTTTCTTCCCCAAGTTGAGCGTGCCTTTTGCCCGTGACCATAAGTGGTGAGTGATCCCTCCCTGTCCTTATCTCGACCCACGAGCCTTTCTTTATATTTTCTCCTCAACCCACCAGGGCCAGGAGGGAGGAGTAAGTGAGTGGCTGCGTGGTGCTTTGTTGCCAGCTGGGCTTAGACCACCACAGAGAGCCACGAGAAGCCTTGTCAGGGCCTCCCCTTGCTTTATCCATGCATTTAAGCTGTAGCTGTTGCCCTTGGTCCTTGCCTGAGCCATGCTGAAGGTATGCCAGCGCCTGGCCCTCATCTCTTGCTCTCCTTGCTCAAGCACGGTGGGACTGTGCCCTTGCTGGTGAGGATACTGCCACACCACCTTGCTGTCACCCTGGCTCCTGGCTCGCCTTCCCTGCGGAGCAGCCCAGTCTTGTTGCTTCCTGAGAAGATGAACCCTTAACTCCTGCACATACACTGCTATTGACAGCAGGAATAAGTGAAAAAGCATATGCTGTTTTTTTTGAAAAACAAAGATGAAGAGGAGTGTTTTACAGGACCATTCTTATTTAATATTAAATTTAGCAGGTATGGTAAAAATTGAGCCTCTTTTTTTGTTGTTTTGCTACACAGAAATCTTCTGTTTACTAAGAGTTTATAATCTGAGAAGCCGAATGGCAGAGAGAAAATTGCATCCAGAGCACCACAGTCCAAGCAAAACATTTCTCTGTATTATTTGCTTAATTTTAATAATAAAACTGGGCATTAGCATGTTTCCCAAGCTACAGAGCTGTCAGCTGTCCCGCAGAAGTGTGAGTGACACTCAAGTATTCACCCCAGGGTGTGGTCCCCTGCAGAGTCCCTGTAGCTCACGTAGTTTCGATGCAGTGTCCCAGTCTCTTTTCCCAACTGAGACACACCACGTGTGACGATACAGAGGGGCAGAGGAGTCCAGGCCCTGTGCTGTCAGAAAAGTTGGGCCTCTTTACGAAGTGTCCCATGCAGAAGTCGCAGCAGAAGACATGCTTACACCACCGCAGTGTCACACCATCGCTTCCATCCTGTCTCAATCTCAGCAGAGGGAAATGAGCTGAGCTGGCGCGGAGGGGCAGGGATACAGCCATCACAGGATCCACCTTCCTGAGTCTCACGGCCTAGGTCAGAGAAAAAGCAGAGGTCTGAATCAAGCCATCCTTGACCGGCTCATTTCCTAATTCCCTGCTTCGTGGCAGATCTGGGTCGGGAGAGGGAAAATGAAAACAACAAAGGTAATAAACTTAACGCATGAGGCTCTAGTTCCAGCGGCATAGTTTAGTTCTGAAAGGACAAAGCCCTTGGCCCACTTACAGGTCTGTAAATAGTCAGTAACAATGTAAAGTCAAAACACTTTTAACAGACAACTCTTAGCAGAATTAAACTGTTAAAAGGACAAATTCTCTTTTCACAGAGGAGTTTATTACAGTGCTGCACAGTCACCTTAGCAGCAGCACTAAATGTTAATAACGTGAAGAAATTAGGTGCAAGTCTGACATTTCAGTATCAAGTTTTTCAGCATGAAGAGCTCCCTGAAATGGCAGCGGGCATGATACAGATTCATCCTAATACAGCTGCTGACATGAAATGGTGCTTAGAAGTGTTTTGGGGAGCCAGGCTGGCAGCAAGGTTTCCATCAGAGGCACCCAGGTCCCACGGTATGCCAGACCCAGGGCACTACAGTTCGGCAGCTCATTAAGCATTTCAATCAAGCCCAGCAGTTCTCTGAATTGTGGTTTTTTCAGTACATCAATTTTTTTCTCTAATTATATTGATTTTAGCAAATTGCAGTGTCCTTCTGTTGATTTTCAACTATGTACAGCAAAAGCTTGGAGTGTAGCTCCCACATGGTGGGAAAAACAAACTCGTGCTCCAGCAAGTTATTCTATACCATTAGACCTTTCACGGGACAAAATGGAGACGTCAGAGCTAAGAACATATGAAAACATTACAGTTATTACAAAAATAAACAGAAGTTAAGTTTCTAAATTAATATAGACCTTACATTCATCACCCAGAAAAAAAAAGACCACTTGGTTGTCTGGAGCACCAGCTCTGTAATTACATGCCCATTTATTTTCAGTGTGTGGAGGGTGTAATTGCCTGTGCCCAGCTTTATCTTTGGGTCATCACAACAGACTGACCATGCCACATGCCGGCACCTGCCATCTGCAGACTGTCCTCCCACACCAGAGACCTGAATGCTAGCCCACTCTGCTTCCTAAATCACATCTTAATAAGGCAAAGAGCTACTAAAATCTGCTCCATTAATTAGGGGCTGTCATACAACCTCTAGCAAACCAGCAATACAACCCTTATCCTGTTTCTTCCCATGTAGATAAGCTATGATTCTCCCCTACACTTTCATTTTACAAAACATTTCAGTAATTGTATTGACAAATCATGCTAGAGGCAGGACATCTGCATTTGTGTAAATGCACCAATGTCGACACAGCTAAGTATTATAGCACCGGTAATCTCATTCATGGTGGGGAGAAAAGATACTTGGGTGTTTGGGGAGTATGTTTCTGTTCCTGCTTCTCTGACCTTTTTACTCATTTTAGTGAATGATTTGCTAATACAGAGTACTTAAGCAGCTCTGGGAGTCGAGAACAAAGCCCAGAGTGAGTGCTTTAACAAGCCAGCCAGCACCAAGAGTATTTTAAAGGACAGTTGAACCCTGGTCCGTTCATTCAAGAATGTATGTGCTCCATACATCCATCTGCTGCCTTTGTGGATGTAGTTCCCACATGGTGGGAGATGCCTGGCTCATCACTGCAGGTAAATACCTTGGCTTTAGACAAGTGTACAACACAAATATGCATCTTACTGCAGTATTCCCTTCTGGTTAACTCTGAGATGCTCCTAGTTCAGTGCTTTTGGCTCAGTCTTTATTTGGTTCAGTCTTTATTAAAGAAGTCCTTTATTGGATTTAGTTCATACACTTTACAGATTGTTTATAATTTTTTTTCATCTATCAGTCATGGTAATATATAAGAAATGTTTATTCTTCTGTTTCTTTGTTGTGGGAAAATTAATAGGCATTCACATGACTGGGGTTAATCTAGCATTTAGCAGGCAATTTACTCATGTTTTCTGACCTTTTTATTATGTATAAAACAAAACAGAAGGATACTGTCTATAGCTAGTTAAATTTAGCTATTATCCTAGGTATGTTTAGCCCTTATCCCAAGAATTTTAGGTGTATACAAAGGGCAAAATAATTTACACAACAGTTAGAAGCTTGAAATGACATATTTAGGGGCATACTACATAATTTGCACTTCTTTATGTTTGGAAATCCCCTTTCTCTGCAACTCAGTAGACACCTTGGCAGGATTTATTAAAGGGACTTACCAGCTTAATAAAAATGTGTAGCTTCAAAACTTAATTTAAAATCTGTTCAGGTAGTTGTTACCCTCACTAAAAATCAATGGACCAAATCTCATACATCTCATATATATCACCAGAATTCCACTTAAATCAAAGAGTTGCCTTAATGTGAAGAAGGCGTTTGCCCAGTGGGAATGTTCACTCAAATAATCACTGCAGGCTTACACCCATCCTTGTTAAGACTCATCAGTCACCCAGCAATGTCAACTTAATTAATTTATTTCCTTTCAAAATTTTTTCCTCATCAGTGAAAGAATTTCATGAAATAAGGAAGAAAAAACTGCTGCAAATCATTAACCTGTAAAGATATGATAAGTGTCTTCCCTTCATTTCTTTCCTTCTGCACCTCCAAGCTGACAGCTCGGAAATAGCAAGACTATCTAGTATCTCTAAAGTTTTAGACTATCTATCTTAAACTTGGTGTCCATGAAAGGCTTTGGAGGCTAAGGAGCCAAGCGCCTAGGGAGATGCTGTGATACAAAGAAGTAAAGCAAGGCCAGCAGCAAAGGAGGGGAGAGAAGTAATCACAAAGACTAACTTCAGTCCTGGGGACACCTGGCTTGCTTCTCTGAGCTTCTTTATAATGAATGGCAGATAATTATGTAGCAGGAAAGTCAAAACAGAAACCTAACTTTAGGCTCTCTGAAACTGCATCCCCAGGGGAACTTCTCTCCCCATCTTAGACCTCCACACCCCCAGCGCTACTGTCCCCATTTTAAAAAGGGATATTTTAAAAGTAGACTGCATTGGAGGGAAACACAAAAATCATTTAAGGACTGGAGAAAATGCCTGTCTTTGGGCTTGGCCTGGTTATCTTATCAGAAAAGAAGATTGAGATGTGACTAGATTAAGGTGTATAAGTGCTTTCAGGAGTAAAAAATACTGGGTACTAAAAGGGACTCTAACCTAGCAGAGAAAGGCATAACAGGAACCAATTGGCTGGAAGCAGAAGCCAGACAATTCAAATTAGAAATTAAGCACGCATTTTTAACAGTGGGAGTGAATAGCTATTGGAGCAGACTACAGAGGAAAATGGTAGATTCTCACCATATTCAGATTTTCAAGTCAGGACGAGATGCTAGGCTGAAAGGGAAGTTTTAGGAAAACTATGGGTCTCAATGCAGCGTTACAGTCTGATACTTAATGGCCTGTGAAATTCAGGAGATTAGATAGTCTAATGGTCCCTCTTAACCTTAAACACTATGAAGCTAAACTCTATGAATCTATATCAGTCTACAGGGATTCAGATGAGGCTTTGTGCAAAAAGATCATCCCCAAATTCTTTAACTCAACAGTTTTGATAACTTCTGGTGTCTTTCAAAACTGACTGATTTCTGAAAGATTTCTGGCCATAGCATCACTTCTGCTGAGAACTGAAGAGCTGAATATAAGCTGAATATAATTTTTATTTGTAGCAATAACTGTTTATTAATAATGGGACTGTTTTCTATTCTGTTATACCAGTTCTTAAAATCAATAAGGTGGCTGTAATTTTATGGCATAAATTACCATATTTATGGTAATAAATATGACATTTAGCAGCTGCAATTCACTTAGAAATCAAGCTACAGAGAGGGATGCAGAGGATGAGTATACTGATGTGATCTGCAAATATTAATTAACTGAACATCACCTTAATACTGTGAAGTAAGTATTATTACCTACATTTCACAGATATTTTCCCGCCTAGGTGAAGTGGCTTGTTCAAAGCTATATTAAAATAAATAAATAAATAAATAAATGACAATGGGAAAAAGAGCATTAAAACACATATGGGAAGCCCTGACCCTCTTGAAGTTATTTCCGGATTTTACTGAACTTTCAATCTGCTTTGTAGCTCAGCTTAAACTTAAATCCATCCTAGGCACAGTGAAATGTTTTTCATTCAGTTTGTATCTGACCTGAAAACCTGTACCAAAGGAAGTATAATGATCATTCCAGATTTATTTATTTTCTCCTTTTTCTGCACTATGTCTTGTTTGACAATCACACTGAATTATCAGATGGAAAACATTCTTTACTCTCTGCCCACTTTATGATATTTTTAATATATTTCCCATGAGGGTAAAGTGAACTGAGATTAAATTCTGCTAACAGAAACATTTGAAAACCCGTAAGAAAAATGTACAGGGAGAATGAAATTAGGCCTTTATTCCCAGTACTACAGTTGACTTTAGACAGATTCTTCAGCTAAGTAATCTGATGTTAAGATTTTCTTTGTGCTCTGAAAAAAACCCATAAAAATGAAGACAAGTCTCATGAATTAAGCAATTAAAGCTAAATGAGAAGTACCTGAATGATTTTGTGTGAAAAACATCAATTCTATAACTTTTAACAGCACTTAACTCTGTTTTATTGAAACTCATACCAGCGAAGCGGGGGGTTATCCCAATAAATTGACATAGGCTATTAAATAGGTTTTGAGCTGTTTTAAGTGATCTCCAACTCAATAATTTTGGCTAGCTTTAGCTTGAGCTATTAGGGGGAAGGACGAAGACAACTGAATGTAACACCGTGATTCAATGTCACTTTTTTCTACGCTGTGGCTGCACTCTCTCTGCCCACAGGCACTCTTGCATTGCCCACATATCTGCATGGCTTTTCCCCACGTTCACATCGAAGAGGAGAAATGGGCAGGAAGCCATCACAAAACCATGTTCTCCACCCAATTGCCGGTGAAGACCTCTCCTACCCTGGCCCTCAATTTCACATATTTCCTCCCTTTAGACCAGGATCCCAGTGCCTTCCCTTCAAAGGAAAAACCACCATAGCTGAGAGGTATTATTCCTTGATTCAGCAGGCCACAAAGCTTTCCTCCCTCTAGTTCTGGACTCTCAAAGCAGGAATTATTTCTCCAGCATTTCTACAGTAACTCCTAACTGACTTCTGTGCCTTTTCACTCAAGAACTAGGCCGATTATCTGGGGCTTAGCAGTTTCCAGCAGCAGCAGTCAGCAGTTTCCATTTCAGTCATTTGCAAGCCATCTGAAGTCTCTCTTCCCAAGGAAATGTTATTACACAGAAAAGTAATATATGTCATCTGGAAGAAATAGACACTTTGCCTTGATTTCCCCGCAAGGTCATTGTGTAATGGCTTCCTACATTTGTAGTACTCTCCTTATATGTAACAGTAATTATTTTGCTAGACCATCTCCTTCTTGTTTAGGGACTTCTTGCAGTATTTCTCCAAGCTATCCCTTTACCTCAGGTGCACAGGAGGGTATTGTTTGAGTCCTCAAATGAACAATATACTTTACAAAATGTGTCACATAGGAAATTGAGAGAGTTGAGAATAAGTAATGCAAAGAGTTAGAAAATACCTACAAGGAGAGGAGGTTAGCAAGAATGACACTTTCCTTCTAGCTGCAGTTACAGAATAAGGACATGCATGCGATAAAACTTAGATAATGTTCTTCCCAGTCCAAAAAAAAGAAAAAAAAAAGCACATCAAATTTAAAAATCAGCACCCAGAGTACAAATTAACAGCATCACAGAGAGAGAAAACAGAATAAAAGTCAATCCCATACCATGATGTCAACTGGAAGGATATGGAGGGCATCCATCTGCACAGTTTTAAACCACAAAATTAAATGGGCTATAAATCTCTTGCCTTTATTTTTCCAGCATCATATGACTATTATTCTGTAAAGCAGGTGGTTAAACAAATGTGGATAGAGAAAGTCTTTACATTTGTTAAACTTGGTAGCAGCCTTAATGCTAGCAGAGTCCTTAGCAGCCCTGAAAGGAAAATACACAAAGGAATCAAGGTCACCACCAATGACAAGCTGCAGATCCATCAGGGCTATTGGTGACAGGGTTGATGCTTACTAGCCCGTGAGACAGAACAATCAACACAACAACGCAGCCTCTTTTTTATTGCATACTAATGAGAAGGTGGGCAGCTATAATCCTGTCGTGGTTTAACCTCAGCCAGCAACTAAGCACCACGCAGCCGCTCACTCACTCCCTACCCAGACCCAGTGGGATGGGGGAGGAAATCAGGAAAAAAAAGTACAACTCGCAGGTTGAGATAAGAACGGTTTAATAGAACAGAGAAGAAGAAACTAATGATAATGATAACACTAATAAAATGACAACAGCAATAATAAAAGGATTGGAATGTACAAATGATGTGCAGGGCAATTGCTCACCACCCGCCAACCGACACCCAGCCAGTCCCCAAGCAGTGATTCCTCACCCCCACTCCCCAGTTCCTATACTGGATGGGATGTCCCATGGTATGGAATACACCGTTGGCCAGTTTGGGTCAGCTGCCCTGGCTGTGTCCTGTGCCAACTTCTTGTGCCCCTCCAGCCTTCTCGCTGGCTGGGCATGAGAAGCTGAAAAATCCTTGACTATAGTCTAAACAGTACTGAGCAACAACTGAAAACATCAGTGTTATCAACATTCTTCCCATGCTGGACTCAAAACATAGCACTGTACCAGCTACTAGGAAGACAGTTAACTCTATCCCAGCTGAAACCAGGACAAATCACCTACATGTCTTTTGTAAATCCAAACCTGCCTGGTAACACCAAAGAGAATAGTGGCAAAAATTTAATAGCTCCCTTCCCAAAAATAGAGAGCCTAAAACTGGTCAAACAAAAGCCAAATTACAGTAAAACACAAACACTGTTAGGCACACAAGTCATGTTAGTCACAGAAAAGATGCATCACTGGAGCATGATCCAAGTATGGTGGAAGTTATAAAGCAGTTAAACGTTTCTCTATCTGGAATAATGATATACACCTACAAGTTTTAGACAAAATTTAACAAAAACAGAATTTCTCTTAAGAAACGAGGAAAAGTGCAGCTACTGTCATTACAGGAACAGCAGTGCCAACAAAGCCATTCAATGTGTAAATGAACCCATCAAGCCTGTGTGAAAACTGAAGTATTACAATGAAAGACATCAACTAGAGAAAGGCAACCTCACAAGCTGCTTTGCTTCCTTTCTGAAGGAACTCCTTTGAGAAAGCAAGAGCACTGAGACCAATTCAGCAGAACTGTAGTCAAGAGAAAATCAAAGTATCTGCCATTGTCAATGAGGGTCAAAGGCTGCATAAGTTCACATACACCCTGATAGTTCAACAATTTTGTGAGAATGTCACTGACAAACGTGTAATTTCAGCACCACTGAGATTTCACCCATGACTTTGAAGCCATTATTATTAGTATTAGTAATGAAGTGCAAGAAAACTATGTTTCTTAGGAAAAACATCTGAAGATTATAAATTGTCAGTAACCCCTGAGTCTGTGAGGGACACCTCTGAAATGCTAAGTAGAAACACAGCATAGGAGACATATGTGATTGCACATGTCATAGAACTATTCAGGATCACTGCTCTCCACAACTGTCTGATTGAAGGATACAGAGAAGACAGAGCCAGACTCTACTTAGAGGTGTACAGCAATAGGATGAGAGGCAATGACCACAAGTTGGAACACCTTCCTTCAGTTGGAGCTGAGGGCTCAGAACAATTCATTGGTTATCAGTTTTTCCTGATTTTCAACACAGCAAATGACAGCAAAATAAAAACAGGCAGATCTTTCCACAATAAAAACACTTACCTTAAGGCTCAGAACTTAGAGAAATTTCAGTCTGATGATACAAAGACAAGGTGAATGGTGGCAGCTTAGCAAAGTGCAAGGAATAGCCAGTTACTTAAGCAAAAACAAAATACTTGAAAAATGTCTCTATTAATGCAAACACACATCATAGAAAACAAACAAATGAGGTGAAATAGCAGCTGAGCACACCTAGTATCATCCCTATAGCCCTGAGTACCACCTGTCACACAGGGAAAAGTCAATTCTGTTGTTGCAACACAACACACGCACAGACCACTTGACACTCTTATGGCTGTACCCAGTGGTTGAAGTGGAAGTGCTGAGCTGCTAGTATGGAAACTGTGACTATAGTTACAGCTAATGACTCCCCGGTGCTGCAAACGGGCATTCCGGCAGTGCCAATGCAACACAAGCCCATTTGATCACTCCCCTTATGTCCTTATCTAAGAAGAAATGCCAAATGTGACATTCAAACAGCAGAATGTTGTAGAAACATCTGTAACTGCACAGCTTCTCTGCATGATGCTTTTCATACACAGTTAGGTAATTTCATTTGAAGGAGGCCTTGGAGATGATATCAGGATGGTCTGGCTTTTTCCCTTTGTCTCTACTCCTGTGAATCTGTAAAAGTATGTGTATTCTGAGCTGGGGTGCTGTGAGCTGAGGATGTTTTTGGAAAGCCTTGCTAGAATGTTTGTCTCATTTTACCCTATCTAACATGAATCTTCATTTTGGAAAACAAGTTAAACATAAACAGAAAAAGAAGAAGCATTTCTTAATAAGAAGATTATGAATATATATACACAGTGTCAATCATATTCACATTGCTCTCCTATTATGAGTCATACGAAAGAACTCTCCTCAAAGCATGTTTTTCTAAAATGAACTTTAACATTGGCTCTGTGAGCTGTCTGAAGAACAGACTTAGTGATTTCTAGCGGCATGAACCATGTTAGGTTACAGGTCATTTAACCAAATTGCTTTTGATTTTATAAAAGTGCAGGCTGCCTCTGCTGAAGGACCTGTTGGCATGAGAGTGCATACTTAAGGTGTATTAAATATGCTAGTTATACTAAAGAGAATGATGTAATTGTTATATTCATACATGAAGGCACAGAGGTGAATATGAATTCAAGTCTCCAGAGTGATCAGTTAGGATTTTGCATACAAAATTTGACCCAAAACATTAAGATCAATTTCTTTTCCATTTCAGAATAGAAAGCTTTCATAATCTATCATCAGATATCCAAATATATTATAAATAGCACCCTTAAAAAATTTTGAACTTTTCTTGTGAATCTAATAGGACAGGTTAGATGAACTGTTTTAAAATTCATTTTGCTTTCCACTGTCAAGTGCTCTTCTCAAATGACAATAAGTAACACATGCAATTTCATCCTGCAGTAATCTGTGGTAGATCTGATGATATATTGCCTGTCAACAACAAACTTTCTGTCAAACTGTTTTGGCAAGCATCATTTTCATGTAGCCATCAAGAAGGGAGCCTTGGTGTTTCAGGCCCAGTTGTGAGAAAGCCCTGTCGGAAAGACAGCTTTGGGTCGCGCCATCCGGCGGTACAGTGACCAAGGCCACAATGCAGCTAAAGGAGCTCCCCGAAGCAAAAGAAGAGGAAGGTCATTGCAGCAGCTTTTCTCCAGTTAGCAAGAACTTTGCAGTCTCATTTAAAATTCCAGCCATCTTTTTTCACGCTACCGAGGACCCAGTGCCTGAAATACAAGCTTCAAAGCTATGAGTTTGTAGATCTTAGTAGCAGAACTAATAACAAACTAGACGCCTTTTTGTCACAGACCAGCTCCGTATGCTAAGAGCAATGGGGTGTTTCTTCATTCGTGCCCACTAGGCAAGGAAGGCTGCTGCATTTTAAATAACTTTATCAAATTATGTTGATCAGCACATGGCTCTGTCCCTTCAGAAAGTGTTTCAGCTTGTGCATGTTTGCTGTTATATCTGAATGTTGTCAAGGATGTTCTTCAGGAATTAGTCTGTAGGGCTATCGCTCCTTCACATCCTCCTTCTAAATTAACTTCTGGTGAGTGCCTTGGAGAAATCAGACAACTACTAAAGGTTAGGTTGTGCAGCAGTGAAGAGAAACAGATGTTATTTATTTATTAAAGCAAACTTCCAGATGGTTCAAGATCACCACATTCTGCAAACAGCCAGCTTAAACGACTGCTTGTTTTTATTGTCATTACCCTCCAGTTTCCTTCTGCCGTCACCCTCTAGTATGTGTTATGCTTCCTTGCTTCAGCTTGTGTCCAAGCATTATATGTTATTTGAGATATGAACTTTGTCTGCTTATAAGGTTTCTAGAAGCCTTTGAAACAAAAATGGTAAAACAAAAATGGTAACAATGGATGACCAAAGCAGAATAAAACCGTCCTTATGACCAGAAATATAAAAGTTCAACCAATCTGATAGTATACATCTGTTAGTTTTGAAACTGCTTAGGAATGAAGTAGCTACGCTTTCAACAAAAATGTGTAATTTCTCATAAATATCTAACTCTAAAAAGCAGGAAAATGTCAAGTTAATGCGTTAGTCACAGCCTGTTGTTCACACAGCATGTTTCCACACAGCAACAGCTTCTGAGTCTCCAGAAGGAATTTTCTTTTGCCTCCAGCTGATAATGAAACACACTACACACAAGACATTAATCTCCCTTACAGAACAGCACAAAACCTTACCTACGACCTCAGCAAAATAACAAGTACTCAGCCCTGAGATGTTTGCCAAGATTAGTTGTGCAGTGTATCACACCTGTTACAGTATAAGACCCCAGCAGACATTTTGTATTGTAGTGTGAAGAAGACCTGCATGTAGTTAGTGTCCATGGAAGATATAAAGCCTTAGCACCTTGTCAAGTGCAGATCCAAAAGGAAACTGAGTGTAGCAAGCTCCCTGACTCAGTTTCTTGCATTTTCATTTTCCCCATCAGATATAAAACACCCATAACTCAGTCAGGTTCACACTGTCCCAGGAAGAGCCTGAACCTGGGCATCCCATGTACCTCAGTGGCCCTTGTTGCATGCAACTGGGACCTCCTGAGAAGGCCCGACTTCAACACTGAGTGCATGGCATGATTGACTTAAGGACGAATCAGACAGACAGTGCTAGACTTATTTGCCCCTACCACCTCGAGTAAGGGCAATTATTTTCCACAGCACATTCAAGATCCTTCATAATGCCTGTACCTGCATCTGATCATGGATGCAATACAAATTCAGGACTGAATATGATCAGGGTTCATGCTTAAAATGTTGTATTGATCCACCTGTTGTGCTTTTACAGCTATAAGATGTTGCTGCTCTTCAGAGTAGTGCTGCTATGGGTCTGCTTTGGCACATTTGGGTACTATTAACTATGTCCACTGAAAACCAATTCAGGTATTCCTATGCCCTGGTGAGGTACATGCTGTAAAAGCACACAACAATAAATAGTTGCAACCCTGTTAATATTTTAACAGGGTAAAAATTATCTCTGAAGATATTTTTCAGTGTTGAAATTTTTAACCTATTATTCAAGATAATGATACAGAGTACATTTATTTTTTATTTTCCTACCACTGCTCTAAGTGGTGGAAGAAAACCTTCTAATTCAGATGAGTTACTTCTTTGAAACTCTCAGACAGCAAGCAATTATAGATGGCTCAGACAGATGGGATTCTGCCCCTACTATGCAAGATCCCAATTATCTCACATACAAACCTCCATGAGGAACAAATGAAGAACTGGGAAGAATAAAAACTGTCTTTAACAGATTAATTTGTGTAAGTCCTTCTGGGTTTACGCCTGAGTAATGGTGGCGTGGTTGCACTAAAACAAGGATAAACCAGGTCATTAGTGGCATTGGAGCACTCAGACACTGAAACAAGACCACATCTACATATGATGCCAAAAATATGTGAAAATGTTATTAGTAGCCTCAGTGGGAGCAGAATGTTAACTTATCCCCACATAGCTGGAGAGCCTAGAGATACAAAGTGTGAAAAAGAGCTAGTGTGTTGTCCGGGCAATGCACGGCCAATTCAGCACATTCATCATTCAGGTCACTGTGAACAGAAATGAAGGAGAGTATTGGTAGCACTTCCCATCTTTAGCTCTGTGGTAGCACTTCCCATCTTTAGCTCTGGAGGATACTACTTCACACAAAGAGTTTCCATTTTTTTTCACCCATTAATCGTCGTCATGCCTGAGGGCTCCAAAGGAAGCATCAGTGAACATGAAAGGGCTCCAGCAGACCTTGTCAGACAAGAGATCAAAAGGGGACTTACCACTTGCATGTTGGAGATGCTCAGAATTCCTTCATTTTCTTCTTCTGTGTTCCACTTTGACCTCCTGGAAAATATACTTGATATGAAGTAGTGCCCTCCTTTTTGATATATGGGCTTTGTATTTCCACAGACCATTTTGTATGTAAGTATTTGAGCTAGCTGAATCACTCCCAGCCTACACTGTATATTTTCAAAGGGACTATAACCACAGAGAAAGAAAATTACAACTCTTAGCTTTATTGGAAGTACTGTATCTGGGTCTAGTTAGTTAGCTAAGTGAATAAATGAATGAGTGTACAAACAACTGGAAATGAAATGTCGGTTATTTTTGCTAGGTTGGAAGCTGTTAATCTTGTAATTAAAGGGTTTGAGATTTGAAATTCTATTACAGTATTTCTGACAATGAAATATTTCCACAATAGCTCTGAGACTGGAACGCAGGCAGGTAAGAACCATCTTGATCATTTTCTCTCCAGCCAAAGAGATTCAAGCTGGGACCAGTGTGCCCTCAAGCACTCATTGCAAGTAATTAGCCTGCAGAGGGAACACAGCCAGAGAAATGTTACAGCATTACTATTATTACTTTTTTGGATTAAGTAATAAATATTTTAAAGAGTAAAGCTAGACCACATGAAATGACAAATGAGCACACACCAAAACCCCACCTATTCAATCGTGCACCTTAAGGCCTCTTCTACCTGAAATAAACAGTGAAAATAATTCCCTTCCCCACCACTGTGGGCTCTTATTTTCCTAAACTAAGTTAAACTCTCCTTCAAAGCTAAACTCTATTGTGATATTAGTTACTTTTACCAACGTTTCTGGTCTATTTCTTTCAGAAAAAAAAAAGAGTGAGGTCAAAGCAACATCAGACAGCACAACATAGGGTGATTACCTTTGTAGAGCTAAGGATGCTTCTCAATATTTTTTAGTTTACAGATCTCCAGGCCTGTCTGAGAGAACTGTGGGTCTTTGTACAACAGAGTTAACCCTCCTGACCACAGGATCACATTTTTTTAGATGCTTTTGCATGGAATTTGAAGGTAATTTAGTTTCCTAAAGATTCACAGAGTGGAAAAATCAACAAATCTGTTCTTTTTCCATTGCCGTGTCATGCTTAGTCACTCACTCACTGCCCACTCAGCTTCTAATACTCTCTCATATTAAATTTTGTGCCAGAAAATTTGCAAAAATAGATGGTAAAGAAAAAATAATTAACTGAAGCATTTATAAAAATCTAATTTTATATCTAAGAAATTCACTGCCAAACGACCCTATTATTTGATCATTCACTTCACTTTTCCTTAATGCAGGGAAGCAAGACGAAGTTTAAATGTACAGGTATGGTACAGACCTTGGGAAATATTTAGACTTCTTAGAAGTTTTTTATAGTCATTCTAATATTTCTCTTTTTGAGACAGTTCTGCAAATCAATGTTCTGCAAATAAAAAATGGTGGGTTTGAATGGTTAGCTGGATATTTTAGTATATTCTCAGTCCAAGCTTTATGTATATTTCAAAACAAATTTTGTTTTGCATGTAGTAATAATAAAAAAGATCTTCAAATCCCCAAACATTTTTCATAGGTTAATCTGACTGATTTATATAAAAAACCTGTTTTATTAACATTTTTTAAAATACTGACAAAATTATTGGTCATCTGTGAAAATAATCCCTGAAAGGTGTAAATTCCACAGATTTTAAGGAAGGTCTTATTTATTTGTCTCTTCATCATGCAGCAAGGCCAATCAACATATTTGGGGTCTCTGACCTCCTTCAGGTCATGGACACAGGAATGAGGAAACCTGTGGTGTATTGCCAATATTTCTAAAATGCCAACACCTCAGGCAATCCTCTCAATGCAGTTAAGCCCCATCTGAACTGACAAATTTACCCCTTCATGAATCAGAGGTGCATGTGCCATTCTTCCAAACATCTGCTTTCCATTTCACAACTTCTGCTTCTTTAAAAGTACCTGTCATATAATCTGCTCCAGTTTTATACTACAGTTATTCCCTCTTTTTTTCCATGCATCTACAACCAAAGAAAACTTTTTACAGACATAAAAAAATTTCTACTATTATAGAAAAAAAGCCCTAAGAAATAAGACACTGAAGAAGTGTCTTCTTGTCTGTTTACTGCCATTATTGCTTTGCTCTAGAAAATTCTGGGGAAGTTCTTATTTCAAATATATATTTCTATAAGGAATCAGAACATGTGTTTCACATAGACTGATAGACATTCAGGAGCAGTAAACCCAGAAATGCAATCATATAACTTATTCCTAACAGAATGTGAAGTGTGGTATAGCAAAGTTGCTGATAAGGATTTGCAGTATAACTGTAAAGTTCTGGAAGGCCAGAAATTTGCTTGACTCCACCCTACAAAGCCAAATTCACATCTCTTTTGAGAGATCCAGCTGAAGCCCACAGAGAAAAACTTGAGGGCTAGAGGCAGATCCTACAGCTTATTTTTACAAAAAAAAAGGATGCCTTAGAGACTCTTGTCCTCAGAGATATTGATTGAAAGTGACATTAAACAGAGAAGTTGGTTACTCCTTGAAAAATACAACCTTACAAGATCAGAGTAAAAGAGCTTCAGTAAGAGAAAATTCCATCTCTTTAATCTGTTAGAGATGGGCTGCATTCCTGGGGGTGAGGTTAATAAATCAGGATGTAATGGTAACTGCTAGGTCTTTTCCAAGCATAGAAGAACACTGGGACATTGATCAGATTCTTTTTTCTCAGGGCAAAATTCCTATTTCCTCATAAAACAAAAGTTAACAAAATGCCAGACATCACTTAAAATATTTTCCAGTTTCAGGCTTCTGACCTGGACACAGGGCTCTGGGATCAGCCTGTTCATCCCTGTAGTGTTATCTGCCTGTGTAAGTTCAGCGGGCGCTCAACACAGCATACCTTCCAGAGCGCCTGTCATGGCCAGCGCTGCCTCTACAAGGTCACCGCTCTCTCTTCCTAATCCTGTCTCAGGGCTCTCTGCAGCAATATGCAGCCAAAAATAAAGGCAGCTAAAAAAAAAACAGGTACTTTTTTTTATCACAAAGAAACTAAAAGTAAATTTTGACAAGTGGAGATCAGATTTTATATATAATTTTCTACTTCTTGTATTGCTGATTTTTTTCTTTTTTTTTTCTTTCTTTTGTTTTCTTTTTATTCTAGCCTTCTTATTGGCAAGGACTAAGTTTTGTCATAAGGGATCTTTCAGGTCCTGAGAAGGCTCAAGCCAGCTGGGTGCCATGGTAATCATAGAATCATAGAATTGTTTAGGTTGGAAAAGACCTTTAAGATCATTGAGTCCAACCGTAACATAAATATTATACAATATTTCCTATTTCCTTGTGTCCATAGGAGTGAATCTTGGCCCAGACATTTCCCTTGTAGGAAAGTTCTTTAGAATGTATTGCAACTGCATTTCATATTTACTTAGTTCTCGCCCTCCAATACTGTATGATCTATAGAACTAAATAAAGCTTGAGGTTTTTTCTGTATTCTTAATATCATACCATGTAAACCTAAAGCTGGTTCATGCTGGGAATGGTCTAATAAATTGTTTAGTGTGAATCTCAACAACTGTGGAAAAGATGTAACATTTTCAGGCTAGTTCTGTGGAACTTTTCTTCAAAACTTAAGACAAAAACCACCAGAAATAACATTAAAAAATACATCAAGGAACTGATGTTGAGTCATTTTTTTCCAAACAACCAGCACAACTGCTGAGGTCCAGTGGATGTGCTAAAAATGATGGTTTTTTCTTACAAACAGTAGTCATTTCTATTTAATTAAAACTAGTTTGAAAACTAATTTATGTAACCTGATGGAAACTTCTTGATGGGTACTCTTGCAGTGGTTCAGATAAAGTTTATAGTTTTTACTTGTAAGTTTACAAATTCAACCAAACCAACATAATCTGATCTAATTTTAATTTGGGCTCCACAGAGGAACTGTACCAAGCTACTCAAAATACTCACTTGTTTCAGACATAAAAGGGTATGACTTTGCGCATAGATATGACCTAAGGTGCCTGGAATTTTAGTCACTACTTTGACCCACAGCCTCCACAGAATTAATTTTTATAAGCTCCATGTGCCGGAAGTATTTGCTGTAAGTATTTCTCTGCAATAGAGAGGCCAGAGAGAAAGGTACCCTATTGGTTTGCATCTACTGCTTATGGCTTATTTCTTTACCTCCTTCTGTACAGACACCCACGACAGTAAGTCTGACCCAGAGTGCAGCATAGTGCTCATCTGTAAATCTCAGATCCAAAACTTTATTCAGATCTTAAGGCATTTTTTTCATATAACTTTAAATATTTAGATTAGATTGATGACTTAATAATGAGGCTAATAGGAGTTCAAGAGATAAGCAAAGAAATTTCAATTCAACCAGAGAAGAAAGCTCTTAGCTCTGATTGACAAAAGCTGGATGCAGTCTTATTAGTGGTGGCATTAACTCATCAAAACAGAACAGAGCCCGAAATTTCTATTGACCAGCTACTAAATCCAGGAATATTAATACATGCAGAAATAAAAAGAACATGAGCTGAAATTCAAATTATTTCTGACATTAGCAAAAAAGTCTAGTCATAATACCTTGTCAGAAAAGGAAGAGTTTGCAGTCTGTGGAGTAGAAATGCAAAAAGTTTGCCCTTACAGAGGATCTCATTTAAATTATTATTTTTTTATGATTATTTTAAACTTGTTTATTACTTAGACTTTACTGTATTTTTATTGCTATACTTTTTTGAAATTGCATGTTTATAGTTTCAAATTCAGTAATCAAACTGGAAAAAACAAAGATGTTAAACAAAACATAGCTCAATATATGGAAAATATTTGCTCTATTTCTATTGCAAAAACAAACTTCTGGGGAAAAAAATTAATGTACCATGGAAAAAAGAATTTTCCTAACTACAAAAACTTCCATCTTAAACATGAACCCTTGTCAACACTGAGACACTAAACAGGAATATTGTGTGAATGCTCCAGTATTACCATAACATTAATACATGCCCAGAGCACTGTAAGTTGAGTTCTATATCCATAAAGCTAGTTGACATTTTTAGTAACACTTTGTTCAGGGAGCATCCCAGTTTCATCTGCAAAATTTCACAGCCTAATGTTTATTATTTCCACTAAATTTTACAATAAATGAGGTGGAAGAAACGCTGTGGAAACTCCCATTTGTAGAAAGCATAACATGTCAAGTCTGCTCCCATTAGCAATCTTGGGCTTTTTCCCTTCCCACTCAAAACACCCAGTCAGTCCCTGAGTAGATGGGATTTTCTCTCAAAGGTCTCTTTACTTTTCTCAAAGAAAAGGTGATAAGGAAAAAAGACAGGGGGACAGATAATTTTCATTTCTTTCATTTTACTTCACTGCTAAAGTTTCTGTCTAGTGGTACAGAAACTGGGAGATTTGACCTTTCTCAAGTGGTCACAGAGGATAGGTAGACAAGGGGTAGGTTTCAACAGATGTAACTGTGATACTCCTGGGCTTATCTGTCTCCTTGCTGAAAAGGCCAATTTGGAAAAAAAGGGAAATGGGAAAAATCAAAACCAGATACACTTCGAAGCGTTTCACAGTGGCAGTTCCTGGTACATGCTACCATAACACTAACAACTCCCCTATTGCAGAATATTAATGTAGGGGTTAACCTAGATTTTTCCATATTAAAGTTAGTTGCCTAGCTTAGCTAGTCACTTATGCTGTTCTTTAGTCACCGGAAGGACACATGCACTTCCCAACATGATTGTTTCCATCACAGATGGGTGCTTAAGACTTGCAGGATGAGTCACCTGGGGCAACTCCGGCGAGGACTCCAACATCATGGGCCATCAAGATCCCTCAGGGACTAGGCACTCTACTCTTTAGGCAGCTAATAGATGAAATGGAGCCCGGTCTTTATATTATACTCAGTGCATACATCTTTTATGTAGCGATTCCCCTAAGCAATGCAAAAAATACCCTCGAATGCAGGAGGCTTCTTGGAGGGACAGTCAGTCCTATTCCACTTCCAAGGTTCCTTATTATAGCCCTAGTGCCTGCCCTGTACGCACAAAAAGACAGGCAGGCAGTGCTAAGGGTCAGGGACAGAGGTCACTGTGGTGACCCCACATACCAGTAATACCCAAAGGGACCAGATCGCAACTGAGGGCACTACTGGGAACTTCTCTGTCTCCTGGGTGCTTTACAGCTATGAGGCAGCGGGACGCAATTTCCTTTCTTTTTCTATTCCAAGCCATACAACAGCATATAACAGCCTTGGCATTCACATGAAGGAAATGAGCTCAGATTGTCACCAGCAGCTCTTCTCTTTCTGTGCCATCTCTGTTCTCCTGTCACCACTAGCACTCTGGCCAAGGACAAAGGCTTACAGTTTGATTTGACCACTGCCTCTAAGATCCCAGCTTGATCGGTTGTCATGATAATGAGTAGACGGTGATAACAAGTTACAGAAAGAAATCCATGTTTCCACCACTGAGCACTGGCTGTTATTAGTAATAATTAAAACACTGCTTTGGAAGCTACTGCCTCTGTCCAGCTGAGAGCTCTTGCCCAGAACTTTTGCCAGTCATGTCCAGTTTGGCTTCCTCTGAGTCTTTTAAGAATTAACACGCTCAGAGTGACCTCCATCACTGGATTAAAAATTCCTGCATTAGCATAGCAAGCACCTATTCTACCTGTTCCGGAATTATGTGGGAGGTTTATGCACATAGCCCAGTTTCCACAGCGTAAACACTTACAGAAAGCCCTGAAAAACTTGTGAGGTAAATCGAACAGGGCTAAGGAAAGGTGACAAGCAGACAGAATAAGCACAGGGAAGCAATGAATTCATACAGGTCAGCAAGAGAGTGCCGTAACAAGAGGCACAGCACAAGCAGCCACAGTTTAAAGGGAGAGAGTTTAAAGAGCTGCAAATATATGAGCAGCAGGAATCACCTAAGAAGAGGTGGCTGAGTTTGAAAGTCGCATTTTTTTATTTGCTTAGGTCTTGGGGAAAAAAAAAAGCATAGATCTCAATTTATAGTAACATTTCACTATGGGATAAATTTACATTTTCGGTGAAGAAAAAGAAGAAAATGGTGGCAAGGGGGAACTTACTATTCACAACTGAGTACAATAAGCACTACAGTGAGTAAACAGCCATCCTACATAGGCTGTGTGGAGAGTCCTAATAGAGACAAATAGCACTGCTGCCTGGCATGATACATGAAAAATAGCTTCAGCATTTCACTGAATCATAAGAGTTCACCTCATGTAATGACTGCAGAGAAAAGTTATCTGATCTAAAGGAGCGTTTTATCTATGTGGGATATTTTTTCATCCCCAAAACTGTCAGAATCACCAGCCACCTGAATCCCAGAACCTATTCATTTGAGTTGAAGAAGCAAGCATCCTAAGCGTCTTGCCTGTTCTTTGTGTTGAACATGAAAAAGTATCTTGCCCAAAAAACAAGCAAAGTGCCAATCTTGCAAGTCAAACCAAGCTTGACTTTATTTAAGGGCTTTCAGTAGGTTTTTGATCAGTTGCAGGTTTAACCCTACACATCTTTCACAAGCACTTTTAGGACAGAAGTAATAAATTAACTGTATTCCTTTCACACACATCTAACTCAGTCCCTGTACCAGGACGGAAAGAGTAGATCCTCTTCTTCCTTCCAAAGAGCAGAAGCATTTCAACATAAGAAAAGGAATCCCCCGGCACAGCTACCACATAGGTCTATCCAGTGGTCTGCAAGAACAACTTCGTTTCAGAATGGGCCAGTTTTTGTGTCAAGGCAATTCTGGCCATTGACAGCATACAACATGGTGGAAAATATAATCTTTGTAAAAATTCCTTAAGTGAAATATATAAATAAGTTAATAGAAGACACACTGTTTAAAGGGTACTCAGGGGCTTCTCTTTTTTTTTGCTTGTTGGAAAATTAGTCATATTATCCTCTTTCAAAAGATCCAAGCCCCTGGTTTTCCTTTAACAGCAGTTCTACAGGTACAATGAACTGAATCAGTACATAAAGTTACCACTGTTCCCCTGGGAAGACAGCTGAAATCACACGCCAATTAAAATCTTTCAATGTGTTCACCTAATAGCAAAATATTACAGCAGCCTACACAGCCCAGTACTGTTCCATATATAAAAATAGCTTTCCAGAAATAACTGCTGTATTGGACTACTGAATTTCCCAGAGGACCAGTTACTGTTGTTTTATATGTTAACACACTTGCTGTAGAGTGAAAGTACTGAACCCGAATACATTAGCAGTAGTTTGCTTATTGCCTACAAATGGCATTTAAGCAACGGTAATACTGCTTTAGACTTGAAAGGCTTTTGCTTTCAAAATTTTGGCAACTTGTTGGAATAATTCTGTGCTCCATTCCCAGTGCATAAATCTCAACACAGTGGGTATATATTCTCAGTCAAATTACTGTGAGGGGAGGAAGCCTTGCAGTTGTCTGAATGCAATGAGTTTGGCAAGATAGCTCTATTATTGTACTTTTTAATCCGACATTTTTTTCACTGCTCAGCAAGAGCAAGTAATCAGAACAGAAAGTGATTCCAAAATGTAAATTAGGGTGTCTGATGTAGGGATCCAGTGCATATGAAAAGTCTTGTATTGAAAACATTTTCTTTTCTAGTTCACTGCTGGCAATCAAACCTTTGAAATTAAAGAACTGCTTTTCTAATTCTGGTGTTATTTTAGTGGGGTTTTTAACAATGCAGCACATGGGCACGCACATATCATGTATCTTTGTTTAGAGGTTGCAGTTTCTATTAAATTTAAATTATTTCTTTCTGTGACTTTAAATCTAGGGTAGCTTGAAAGCAAGGGCAGTTTCTATTAAATACCATAACTTTCTACAGAAACATACACATTAAAGATGTCTGGCAGAGGTGTGGCTACCAAATGAAATCTTTTATTAAGGCACAGCACTACTAAATGAAAATACATGGAACATAACTACTGTTGAGGCATCTCAATGCCAACAGTTTAGACTTTTAGCCTGATGAAGCACATATTCAAAGCAGCTAAGACCACAGATTCTTCAATCGCTGCATCTTGAAAATGTCATTACAATTATTCTAATGAGGGTGTTAAGAGTTCAGAATCTGCAGGGTCAAACCTTTAAGTAATGTTGACAGGCATTGCTTGAAATTTTGTTCAGCCCTCTTCAATATTTATTCTGGCATAGGAATTTCAGGTTACAGTATTTAAGTACAATGGAATTAAGAATAAGAGTTAAGCATATACTGTTAAAAGTTCAGAATACTTTATTTAGAAGATGCCTCCTGATGTTTCTTTCTCAGTAATTTATAGGAAAGAGAGTAGTTAATGTGCATGTAACATTACTGAAGTATATAGACTACAAAGGATAAAAGTATTTCACTCAATAAATATGGAAGAGTGGATCAGTATGCTCACAGAGATTCACTAAACTCAGTAAAGATTCAAATATAGATCTGATTGCAGAAGCTGCGCTCCAGTTCCTGCTTTGACACAGTGCCATGTGATACAGGGAAAAGATCTGACCCCTATCCAATATATTATTAGAATCCCTGTATATCCAGGTACATGCAATGCTTCACTGACTTTGCTGTAGCTATGTACAGACATTATTATTATTTATTATTTGAATTGTGGTAGCTGCCATCAAGGACCAGGGCTTCAGTGAGCTAGTCATTATAGAGACATTTACAGAGCTCACAGTTTTCATGAGAGGCAGTATATCAGAAGAGACAAGCATGATTGGGAAGGATGACATTACAAATGAGTAAATCGAGCAGGGAAGTCTGCTGAAGTCACACTTATTGTTTCTGCGTGTAAAGTCACAATCATCCTAAAGCATATTTCAGAACAGGGTTGTGTATTAGACAGAAAGGAAGGAGACATCTGCACAATACAACGTTGTAAGTATTCTTGTTTAAGCAGAGTGCGTATCATTTCTAAGATTTTTTTCACCTTTCTGCACACCTGTCATGCTTCTACAGAGGATTTTTTCTAAACTCATTTCAGTTTTAAGAGATTGTGATATGTATTTGGGTCATGGACAGAATGAATCAGTCATAGTCACCTAAATTAATTTTTCTATGTGGCACTATCATTTTCCTTGATTTATCACAATTATGCACATAACAGTTTTGAAAATAAAGTTACATTAGATTATTGAGAGAAATAAATACCAAACACTCTATATGAAACAGGCATCTATTTCCTGTTTGTGTTTAATAAGAAAGTAGATGTTGAACAAAAAGAGATTTAGCCTTGAAGTGAACAATGCTTCTGGAAACAGCTGATCATTATTTTGTTCAACGTGATCTTGAAAGTTAGGCATTTGCCCTGAATACAGGGCAAAGCAAAAAGGATGTCTTTCAAGTGAAACAACAGCATGATTCTGTAACAAAATTGTCAGCAATAAAGACTAGAAGCATGGAAAGAGTGGAGCTCTGCATTTCATATCATGTCAGCATAAGGAAAAAAATTTAAACTTGAGAATTTTATTTATTAGAATTAGTAATGCTCTTTGACTATATTTTCAGCTATGCTTTAAGATGGTTAAAGGAGTTTAGGCTAAATCCCCAGATTTAAATTCTCTGAAGTATTAAGTGTTTGAAAATAAAATTTCAATCCAGAACGTAATTTCTGAAGTTAGCATATTAAATCAATAGACTAAGCCTATTTCTTCAATCCAGGCACTAATGTACCAGTATAACCTTGACCTGATCTGAACTTTGCGGGTTTTGCCAAACACCAACTCCTATAAACTGTTTCAAGTATGATCTTCAGAACTTGCTACCATCTTAGCTATGCAAACTAAAAATCAAGCTTCAAAAGTTATTTAAAGTTGGCTTTACTGCAAGTATTCACTGTAAATGTAGCTAAAGTTATCCAAATCACCAAAAGTGCCATTTTAGAGTCTGTCTTTTACCTGCTCTTTCAGATGTCACAATTATGCTTCACACAATTTGGAAACTTCAACAATAGTTTTGTTTTAACTGCCTCCATAGCTAGAGAAATTTTTTCACCCTGCAAATTAATGACCCCATCAAAGACTTCTGTAGCAGACAGAAAAATAAGCAAAATGAAGGGGAAAAGAAAAGAAAGTCAAACAGTACTTGGCAATGTTTCTGATTTTACAGTGAAACTCATTTTATTAGATAGCTGAGCCTTAACCATAATTCCTTGGTTATGTGAAAATCCTAGCTTTCCTATTTTTCTTTAAGTAAAAAAAAAAGAAGAAACATTTGTATTGTTAACTTATTTGTGTAAAAATGATTGAAAATATATCCCTAAAAGGCTCAAATCCTGCACATCCTTCAAAATAACTCCAAGTATTTTTTACAATTGCATTTCTTTGAAGCTAAGGCCATAATGAGAAAGGAAGTAAGTTTTGAGAGAAAACCAAGGCTGATTTCAGTATTTCGGTGATATCCCAGGACTTTGGTGTTTGAAAACATCGAAAATGAGAAAGTAGGAAGACCCGCTCTGTTCTGTGTTACAGCAAATACTGGGTTTTGCTTCATTGCTATGTCTTCACTGAAGAGAAAATCTACCAGAAATTTACTGATGGGTTATGCACAAAAGGTTCTTACAAATATTCCTGTTGCAGTATCTGCAGCAAAGCTGAAATGTTTTTCAAAAACTACTTGTACCTATGAAGCAATCCAGGAAACTCTTAGAGCTTCACTTTCAACATTGCCCATGTAATTAAAACACCTGCACTTTCTCCAGACATCTTAACAATAATGTGATCATAAAGGCACCTGAATTTCAAGGTAAAAGGCAGAAAACAGGTATTGGAAGTGATTAACTAACACGGCTTTACTCATCTAACAACATAGTAAGGCAGTATCTGCAGGTAGGGGGAAATTCTAATATACATTTTGCTGTGGGCTCACAATACATGAGGAAGAAGTCTAAAATTTCAGCCTTCCTAACACCGATAATAGTAATGTTTAAAAAAGCATAAGCAGATGCTAATTCAAATACTGAAGATAAAAGTCACCTGATTTTAAAACAATATTTCCTCCTACTTGGGATTTTTTTTCTTAGAATGGTTTCTATAGCTAGTTGAACCACAATCCATCTAAGCATCTTCTGGTGGAACGCTGAAAAGCTTTGAAGAGAAAGACTAGGTTACATGGTTTGCATACAACAAAACTGTGTACATATTTCCGGAATGGACAGTTCTGAAAAATGAAATGCTCCTAAAGGTTCTATAAGCACAATATTAAATAAATGGTAAACTTCTATTTCTAGAAATTGAAATGTATCCTGTCACATTAAATGCTATTAGCACAGTTACATAGAGATTGTATCAGGGAAACATTTCTTGAGATCAGTAGTCACTTAAATCAAAGAAAACTTGCAATTGAGTTTTTTAAAAGAGAACTTGGGCATTTCTCATCTTTACAATGGGAAGAGACAATCATTTTGGAGAGTCCCTCTGAGCCACAGAGCTGCCTGGAACCTTACCAACGTGCTGAATTGGAGGACTTCCAATGAATAAACAAAAAGCCATTAATTTTGACTCTTGAGAAAAACTTATTAGAGAAGCATTCAGACTTCCTTTATAACTATAGTGTTAGGTAATTATCATACATTGGTCACTTGTTCATTTCTAAATATTTCCAGGAACAAATACTTATCAGGATTGGCCTAAAACTTGAGGGAATTACATCAGGTAAATGATTTTCTGTGATTCTGCGATCATTGTTATATAGGATCACAGCCAAAGGAAACATCTATTCATTTCTTGGACATGCTTCTGCAGGCTTCCCCATGAATTTGAAAACCATATGTTTGCTGAAATGTAACAAGAACCGCAAGATCTTTAGCAATATCAAACCACTTTATTAGGTCTGGCTGAGGTGGAGTTCATTCTCCCCACAGCAGCCCTCGTAGTGCTGTGCTCTGTATTGGTTGCTAGAAGAGCGTTGATAACACGCCAGTGTTTTGGCTGCTGCCGAGCAGCGCTCGCCCAGCATCAAGGCTGTCTCTCCAACATCCCCCCTCACCAGTGGGCTGAGAGGACGGGACACAGCCAGGACAGCTGACCCAAACTGACCAAAGGGACAGTCCAGACCATGTGGCATCTGCTCAGCAATAAAAGCTAAGAGAAAGGAGGAGGGGAGGGGACATTTGTTATTAAGGCATTCATCTTCCAGAGTCACCGCTACGCATACTGAAGCCCTCCTTCCCAGGAAGTGGCTGGACATCGCCTGCTGATGGGAAGTAGAGGATAAATCTTTGGTTTTCCTTTGCTTCCACACGCGGTCTTTGCTTTTCCTTTGTTAAACTGCCTTTACCTTGACCCACGAGGTTTTTTTCCATCTTATTTTCTCCCTTCCCCCATCCTGCCGAGAAGGGGAGTGATAGAGCTGCTTGGTGGGCACCTGGCGTCCAGTCAAGGTCAACCCACCACAGGCCCTAAAAACTCATGAATTGTATTTGAGCAGATCAGAGTAGAATAGCACCTTCAGCATTGGCTAAACCTCTACTGAATCACTTTCAGCCGCATCCATCTCTGCTATAACTTAATTGATATGAATTTTTCTATAGCTGGAATGCATGTTGGTCTTAGAATAGCACCTAAATTTAAATGCACAGAGCTTAAAATTTTGTACTGGTTTTAATGCAGTACTAGACAAAGAAGGAAATGACATCAAGAATTATTCTCAGGTTTGCCAGTCTTTTGCTGGCAAAATTGCTGGCTAGTCAGAGAAATCTTTTCAAATGTGACTAAGGGCAGGGAGCACTACTAAAAGTCAGTTTCTAGCTTTTAGTAATTGAGGGACTTAGCTGTAAATGGACAAAACACTTATGTCCTTGGACTTTTTCCTAATATGTATTCCAAATCCCCCAAATACAAATTATGGTGTGGGATCCAAAAAAGTATTCCAGAATCAAGTACCAGGTTCCAAATCCAGCCTAGTTAGAATCACTTATTATTTTATCTTTGTGATTATTAACTGTATTGAATTTACTTACCTCTGTATTGAATCTACATACCCCTGTACTGAATCTACATACATCAGCTCTGAGTCTCATAAGAGCATTCCTGTTGCATTCCCACTTTCGTCTCTTGCTGATGCTTGTCTTTCACAGGTCTCAGAATAATCTCTGTTACTTACTAAAGATCTCAGACTCACATATCACATCTATTAGTGACAACCTCGAACTCTCTCGGCACTTGAGAATGTGCACGGCCTATCCAGAAACTTTTTCATAGGTTTCATTACCTTTGCCAACCTCTGCATTGGTTTTACTAAAGAGCACCAGAGTCAGCTGTGAACCATTACATTTTTTTTTCCCTTCTGGGTCCGTAGTCAGATGGTTGTATGAATTACCAGGTGTATCCTGCTGTTATTGCCCTCTATCGAAGTAACATAATTTACTTCCCCGCAATGTGGATCAGATTACAAGTTATATAACTGAAAGTTTCTGCAAAGAGGAGAATATTTTATTGTTAGCAAATACAACTTCCTCACATAGTTCAAAACAAAGCTAGGTATTAGCAAATAACAATAAATATTTAACTCTTATTATAACTCCTTGTCCTCATCATAGGGTCACCTCTAATAACCATTTGCTGTTGTCTTACAACCAAAAAAAAGCAAAAATTACTCCCCAGAACTGTTCGCCATTTGCCTCTAGGAAATGCCATAAAACATGAGTTCCCACTTTAGAGTGGAAACTTAAAAGTTACTCTACATTGCTTTTCGCCTCTAAAATTAATAAATCCTAAATTCTGGCAGGAAAAGAATTAATAACATGACTTGTTTTCAAGTCCCTCTAGACTGCCATGTTGTTGGGTGGTTGGCCCAACATCACAGCATTTTACTACAATTTTAAGCCTGCCATTTACTCATTCCATGCAGCGTAGGAGCCTACTGTTGCCTCGTCCAGTAAAACCTTTTCCTCAGTGGACTTCTGGCACCAGCAAGTTGGAGATACACAAGTGTTGTAACAGAAAACATCTGGTTCATTTGATAGTAAAAAAGAGGAAAATTAATTTATACGAAGATCCTCTTGAAACTTTGAACTGCAAAATAGCATTTGTGTTCTGTTGAGAATTGCAGCAACCTTCTATTCTTTGCATTTATTTGAGATCTTAAAAACTCATGTGATAAATAAAGCATTTAAATAAAATTCCTGCTGACATGATATTTCATTTACTAGGAAGACATGTTTGTCAAGAAAGAGGATTACAAAATTTTTTCATTTCACTTCTTTGTTTGATGGATATGTTATCACTGGTGCAAGAACAATTTCAAAGCAAAGGGTGGAAGTTGGCTTACCAAAGATGTGAGCTCCAGAAGGAAAATAAAAATAACAAAAACCAAAGAGAGCATTTAAATGGTGTTGGATTAAGGCAACTGAGAATGTATGAAAGCAGGGAAAAGTCAGAGACTGGAATATGATAAAATTAACCCAACTGGAAATGCAGAGGAAGTTACCAAAGGGATTCAACAACGAAGGTAATGAGGGACAGATAAGACAATTTTATGGCAGCATTTCGGAGACTGGATTCTAAAAGGCAAGAAATTGCTGTAACGTGGGACTACAATAGGTCCATGTAGTAAGGGTAATGAAGAATGTAGGGATATTTTTACAAGTAATCAAGTGTAACAGATAATTCAAATGCTTTGGCAGAGTTCACTTTGCAGTTAAATTACAATTCTCATACATGTTAGGGAAGCTTGAGTATTGCCTTCAAGCAGATATAAAGGCATATATTTTATTTGTGAATTTTAAACATTAAGGTTTTGTTTAACAATTAACATTAACCTTTTCATTATGCAGAGAAAAAATACCCCTTTCTAATTTACTTTTTAAAAATGCCAGGAATGCAAGCCATGGGTCCATAACTAATATGAATATGTGTGTACATCAGAAATGTCTGAGGACTGCCCTGAAAAGCATTTGAGAATAAAGCAACCGTGTAACTGAAGGCTTACACGAGGCAAGTAGATGACAAGATATACAACACCATACTCCAAGCAAATGACTCATAAGTAGTCCACAAGCAATATTACAATAAAACAATATCAATTAGTGAGCAAAATCAAAACTTATTCACACAGAAAAATAATTTTATTGAGTAACTTACACCAGTCTAGTGGGTTATCTGTTTGCATCTATTTGCATTAATGAAAAACTAATATCTCTACCTTTTCTTTCTCCTTTATGAGGGACAAACATAGCTACAGGAATTTCTGCAACAGGATATTTTGAGGGCCCAGTATAAGGAGCAAATGCCCAAAAGAGAGACATAGGAGTCCACAGTGACTCATCGCTACAACGCAGAGAAATAATGAGGTGGATCAAGAGAATACAGAAAGAAGAAAGGTAAGAGAACTTGCAGATTCTCAATAGGCAGTATCGCAGGCAGTGGCAATGTGAGACAGAGAGGAGATAATAAGCAGAAGACCCCACAGCAGCATTCAGAGATCTTGGCTAAACTGATAACAAAGAACTCTACAAAAAGCAGAAGCATGAACACATGAATGAGGGAGAGTCTAAATAAACAGCAAAATAATGTAGGCAAAAAATGCAGAAAAGAGATAGTTTAAGATCTTACCGAGACACAAAGAAAGCAATATGAAAAGAAAGCACATTCTATTTCATTAGGAGTAAGCTGAGGGAAAATATAGATCAATTATTTAAGAGGGAGTGTGAATAAATAATGAGTAATACTAATAAACTCAAAATATTTACTGCCTTTTTGGTATGAGCCTTTGGACAAAAAGATTAATAGCAACCATGCATGTAAAGACAACTTTATAACAGGGTAGCTCAGGCCAGCAGAAGAAAGCACAGGTTACAGAACACTTAGAACAATGAGACATATTCAAGACAGTAAATGGGATGGATTTCAATCCCCAGTTTTAAAGGAAGTAGCAAAAGTGATCCCTGAATCATTTGCAATTAATTATCTAAGAGAACTTCAGAGGAGAGAGACAGAGGTGACAGTGAACACTGGAAGACTGGAGAACAGTAAATATAGTATTTTTTCTTCAGAATGAGGAAAAAGTAGAACTGTACAAATGAAACCAGATAGATACTGTGGAAAAGTATTAAACAATCATTTAATTAGCGCCTGAAGAAAATACGATAGGAAACATCTCAAAAGGAAGTACAAAGACTGTCAAAATCATCTCATCTTCTTTGACAGTGTAGCGTCGATAGGAAAAGCAGAAGATATTTCATATCTCTACTATGGAAATGTACTGCAGCTAAAATTATCTTACAATGGTGAAAAGACTGGACAAAAAAAACCTGATCAAAGTGTAGTGTTCAGTAGTTTCTGGCTATGTTTGGAAGCTATACATATCTTTTATAGGCCCGTTCTGGATTTTCACTAATAGCTCAAATGCTGGAGAAGAGAGCACACACAATATCTGTGCTAAAAGCAAGCTAGGTGAGTAGGAAGCACTTTGGGTAAGGCAACCACCTTCAGAATTCTTTTACTCAATTGACAAAAAAATCTGAAGTTAGTAATATAAAATAAAACTAGAAAGTAAAAAAAAATAAAAAGACAAAATGGGGACTAAGTTGGCTAGGAAGGAGCTCCACAGAAAAAGCTTGGAGCTAATAATGGGTTGTAAGTATAATAAGAGGCTAAAGTACTTCAATAATATTTTAATCTAATGTAAAAGAGCCATGCCATTGTAAGGAAGAGTCTTGCCCTCCTGCTGCCACATGCTTCTCCCTTTTGTGATGGAAAAACATTGATATAGTTATCCTGTAAACCATATCAAAGAAGCAATGCTTGTGATGACTTTTTTTGGCAGATTAGTTTTCAGCTCAGAGAGGGAGGATGCAGCAGGACTGATGTATTCAAAGTTTGTTCACATTTTAAACTGGGTTCACAATCATAGACTCATAGAATCATTTAGGTTGGAAAAGACCTTTAAGATCATTGAGTCCAACCATTAACCTATCAATGCCAAGTCCACCACTAAACCGTGTCCTGAAGTGCTACGTCTACACATCTTTTAAATACGTCCGGGGATGGTAACTCAACCACTTCCCTGGGCAGCCTGTTCCAAAGCTTGACAACCCTTTCGGTGAACAGATTTTTTCCTAATATCCAGTCTAAACCTCCCCAGGTGCAACTTGAGCCCATTTCCTCTTGTCCTATCATTTGTTACTTGGGAGAAGAGACCGACACCTACCTCGCTACAACCTCTTTCAGGCAGTTGTAGAGAGTGATAAGGTCTCCCCTCAGTCTTCTCTTCTCCAGACGAAACAACTCCAGTTCCCTCAGCCGCTCCTCATAAGACTTGTGCTCTAGACCCCTCACCAGCTTGGTTGCCCTTCTCTGGACACACTCCAGCACCTCAATGTCTTTCTTGTAGTGAGGGGCCCAAAGCTGAACACAGAACTTGAGTTGCAGCCTCACCAGTGCCGAGTACAGGGGAACAAACACCTCCCTGCTCCTGCTGGCCACACTATTTCTGATACAGGCCAGGATGCTGTTGGCCTTCTTGGCCACCTGGGCACACTGCTGGCTCATATTCAGCCGGCTGTCAACCAGCACCCCCAGGTCCTTTTCTGCAGGGCAGCTTTCCAGCCACTCTTCCCCAAGCCTGTAGCGCTGCATGGGGTTGTTGTGACCCAAGTGCAGGACCCGGCACTTGGCCTTGTTGAGCCTCATGCAACTGGCCTCGGCACATCAACCCAACCTGTCCAGATCCCTCTGTAGAGCCTTCCTATCCTCAAGCAGATCAACATTCCCATCCAGCTTGGTGTTGTCTGAAAACTTACTGAGGTTGCACTCGATACCCTTGTCTAGATCATTGATAAAGATATCAAAGACAACTGGCCCCAATACTGAGCTCTAGGGAACACCACTTGTGACTATCTGCCAACCGGATTTAACTCCATTCATGACCAGTCTTTGGGCCCGCCTATCCAGCCAGTTTTTTACCCAGCAAAGAGTATGCCTATCTAAAGCAGGAGCAGCCAGTTTCTCCAGAAGAATGCTGTGGGAAACTCATTTTTATTTCTTAGTCTATATGTGGGACATATGGGAAAGACGAAAAGAACTGGAAGGCCTGTGACAGGGTCCCCCACAACATCCTTCTCTCTAAATTGGTGAGATATAGATTAGATGGATGGACTGTTCAGTGGGTGAGGAATTGGTTGTATAGTGGCATCCAGAGGGTAGGGGTCAACAGCTCAATGTTCAGATGGAGATCAGTGACGAGTGGTGTCCCTCAGGGGTCCATACAGGGACCAGTACTGTTTAATATTGTTATCAGTGACATAGACAGTGGGATTGAATGCACCCTCAGCAAGTTTGCAGACCACACCAAGCTGAGTGGTGCAGTTGATATGCCTGAGTCACCTGGACAAGCTTGAGAGGTGGGCCCATGTGAACCTCATGAGGTTCAACAAGGCCAAGTGCAGGGTCCTGCACCTGGGTCAGGGCAACCACAAGAATCAATACAGGCTGGGGTTGAAAGCAACCCTGCAGAGAAGGACTTGGGGGTAGTGGTGGATGAAAAGCTGGACATGACCCAGCAATGTGCACTCACAGCCTCAAAAGCCAACCATATCCTGGGCCACATCAAAAAAAGCTTGGCCAGCATGTTGAGGGAGGTGATCTTGCCCCTCTACTCTGCTCTGGTGAGAGCCCACCTGGAGCTCTGCATCCAGCTCTGGGGTCCTCAGCCCAGGAAAGACATGGACCTCTTGGAGCGGGTCCAGAGAAGGCCACAAAAATGATCAGAGGGCTGGAACACCTCTCCTGTGAGGAAAGGCTGAGAGAGTTGGGATTGTTCAGCCCGGAGAAGAGAAGGCTCCAGGGACACCTTCTTGTGGTCTTTCAATATGTAAAGGGGCCTTGTAAGAAAGATGGGGACAGAATTTTAGCAGGGCCTGTTGTGGTAGGAAAAGGGGTAATGATTTTAAACCAAAAGAGGGTAGATTTAGACTAGATATAAGGAAGAAATTTTTTACAATGAGGATGGTGATACCCTGGAACAGGTTGCCCAGAGAGGTTGTAGATGCCCCATCCCTGGAAACATTCAAGGTCAGGTTGGACGGGGCTCTGAGGAACCTGATATAGTTGAAGTTGTCCCTGCTCATTGCAGGGTGTTGGACTAGATGACCTTTAAAAGTCCCTTCCAACCCAAACTATTCCATGACTGTATGATTCTGAGAATGCTATAGGGCCTCCTAAGGCTGAGATGTGGCAGGGAGGACCGGGAGGAGCAGTTTTAGGTCTTCAGAACAGCCATCCTGTCATGTCCTAATGCATACTGTAAAAACTGGATTGATTCACATAAGAATCACATAAAGTTGCCAATGATTCTGAAGTGAAAATGAAGTGGTTGCATGTGATGGAAGAGATTCCCTTCAAATGCCACTGGTTTAACAGTACATGGAAATTAAGGTTTGGGTATGCCTAAGACTAAAGTACAGTCTTTTCATACTTCATAATAAAGAGAATGAAAAAAGTTCAAATTAATGATGAGACATACATATATCTCACATGATTACCATGCTATCTCAGCAGTAAGAGTGTGAAGAGTGCAGTAAATGGTGCTTGTTCTGGCCTGCAAAGCTATTTTTAACCTTCTTAGTGTCCTAAAGAAATCTTTTCTTTTTTTTAAGAGAGTATTACAGTTTTAAATTCAAACAGAAAAAAACCCCAACTTATTCCTTGCTGATTTTACTTGAAAGAATCATTGAGGCCACTGTAAACATAGAAAATGCCTATTATTTCCTCTAATCCTCAAAGAATATTCATTTTACATGTTGGGTTTGCTCTTTCAGAGACTCATCACTGCAAAAAGTCTGTCCTTTCAGAACTGCCTACATGTGGAACACATTATTATGCATCTTAGATGAGTCTTGATAGAGTCTACTGATGCCTATTTGATTCTTTGCTATAGAATAAGCAGGAAATGCATATGAAACAATAATTTAATACTTCAGGATTTTATCCCAGTCTGCATGCAGCAATTCTAGATTGGGTTCCTACCAGTCCTGGTTCCAATTTCACACTTTAATTTACCTCCACTAAGATCCAAAGTTTCGCATAGCAGGGTGGAAAGAAAACATGGTTTCCTAAATTCATTGGTTCAAACGTTGTTACCTTAACAGAGCTGCAGAATAATATAACTTTTACTTTGAGCCAGCACCTTGGAAATGTCTGCTATGGATCATACAAAAATTCTGAAATTTTCTAAAATTTTAATATAGTACCATACACCCACTATATCCTATGAATTTTCACAATAAATTTGAATTTAACTTTCCACATCATCAGTAACCACTTCTTCTGGGGTGGTAAGCAATCAGGGCTTTCAAATATAAAGTGTCAGAATTCATAAGTAAATGGACACCTGGCTTTACTAGTTAGTCTTTATTATGCCTCTTAGCATGAGGGAGACTCTTCAATTCAATTGCAAACCTCTCTGGTTATCAGCTGAAAGGATCTCTTACTACCTTTTCTTCTTACATACTCTTCTAAAGAAAAAAAAATTCCATATTCCCACCCTTTGGCTAATTTTTAAACACAACATGCCATAATGGAATTACTTCTCTACTCATTATCTGAGCATCCCACTTCAGCATAGCATAGTTATATTCAACTTACTGGCTTTGATGGCTAAAATTCTGGGAAATTTGCACTCTTTTTTGTGAGGGGAAAAAAAGGAAAGGAAAAAAAAAAGAGAGACGAAAAAGAAAGGCTCATGATTCCCTAAGGAAAAGAGACAGAAAAATAGTGAATCACATCTCCCACTTTACTACAAAGTGCGGTGGATAAGTATATTTCGAGGGTTCAGTCTCCAATTCCCATTTCTGTAATTTTAACTTCAAAGTACAAGAGAAGTAACTTCAGCGATGCCAAATATAAAACATGTGCTCAATCACAGAAGATAGTTCAATGCTTTTTCAGCTATTGTTAACAGCTCTGCAACAAGCTATTCTGTTGGCAACTGTTAGGGCTGGATCAATAATTATCTTTGTACTAATGCTTTGCTTAGATGGAAGCAGAATGAAGAGTCATTCTTCCTTTTTTAATGAAGAAAAAAGGGAAACAAATTGAAGGAAAAACAGAAATTTTATTAATCATTAATATCTACCAAGCTGGTGATTATCATAATACTGTCGAGTATTATAAGAGTATTAAATATTCTCACTGGAGGGTTGCTGGGGTTTTTGAGACCTGTTGATAGGGAGGAAGGTCTCTCACTCTTCTCTACCTCAAAACCTCTTGCTGCCCAGGTGATCTCACTGGGGGTGCCCTGTCTCTGAGGGTAAAGGAAGCTACTTGAAGGGGGGTATAGAGGGGGGTACTCATGGACCCCAGAAACCCCCCTGCTCCCTGCCGCAAGCACCAGAGGCCCTGTGACCCCCTAAGCGGGAGAGCTCTGCTCTGCCATTTCGTGCTGGCGCGTTCTCTCAGCAGGGGCAGGGAGAAGAGCTGGGAAAACAGGTGGAAGGAAGAGGTGAAAGCACAACATGGCAGCTAATAACTATTTTGCACTAAAAGAAGGTTGCCTTGGATCTGCGCGGGTAGTTCACAGGCCCACTCTCCCTTTAGTAAAGGGAGGGTGGGTTTGAGTTAGTAATTCCACACCATTTTTTTGTAACTGCTTTAAGCTGAGCCAGAAAAAGCAAATGTACTTCGAATGCTCGTGAGTTTGAAATGCTGTCCGGGCCCCGAGGTCAGTCATGGGCCTGACTGTCCCTGCCCAGCTCCCCGGGGTTCCACACGCACCCTGCCCACAGCTCAGGACCCCACGTCAGCCTCCCGAGGCCGTCAGCCCTGCCCAGTGACGCTGCAGCAGGGCCGGTCTCCAGCTCCCTGCAGCCCGGCTCTGCCCGGCCATGGGCCCTGCCAGGCCGGCCCCACCTGCAGGCCCATGGCCTGGCCCAGCCCTGGCCCCAGGGAGATGCCCAATCCCCAGGGCTGGGGTTGCCCCGGTGCCCCCAGCTGCCCTGCTCTCGGCTGGGGTGGTGGGACGGGCCTGGCTGCCAGGGCCTGCCTGAACCGGCGAGGTCTCCACTGATTCCCAAGGGAACTTAGACCGTTACCTCACTTGTATGTAGACACCCACGTTGCAAACTCCTAAATGCAGATGTCTTAATCTGAAGTTAACTCACATCCCAGGAAGTCAGTCTGAGAATATGTCTGGTGTGAGGTTTCCTGGACAAAAAGTAGCTTTGTCTTTGACTAATGTGAAGTTTCAGTTGGTGATAAGGAACTTGATCTTGAACAGTATTACTTCATAAAAGCCTCCAGTTTTCCTCTGGGTAAAATACCCAGACTTCCGAATCCTTCAGCAAGATGAGTAGCAGGACCCTGCCAATCAGCTTGGTATCTTTTAAAAAAACCATAAAAGTTTATTAAACTTGTGAAAGGGAATAGTTGTTCTTTAATTCCAGCAGAGGCTTTGTTGCTCTGAAGTGACAAAGAAATGATGCAGAATTACTAGCTCAAAATCACCCACGCTCCCTTTACTAAAGGGAGAGTGGACCTGTGAAGTACCTGCACAGATCCTAGGCAACCTTCTTCTAGTGCAAAATAGTTATTAGCTGCCATGTTGACCAGCAAGAATACTGGAGCAGATGTATCTTAGAGATACAGCTGAAGTAATAAACGGATAATGATGACTTCTGCGTGATCTCCCATGTTTTCCAAGAAGTTTGTGCAATGTTCTTCTTGAAGACTGGAAGAGCTCTGTATTTCAGTTGATACTGTTTGTGTTCCTTTTCATGGAATTATTTTATAACATAAAGATCTTATCTGGGTACCACAGTCGGCTCTCAAAATGCATTGACCCTTGGGCAGAAATAGACCTAACGTATTCTAAAATCTGAATGACAACGGTTTTGCTAGAATTTTATTAGGAATAGATGGAAGACAACATTGTCAATTTTCAGTCTGACATGTCACCCTTTTTCTTGTGTAGGAGAATAGTAATTTTACCACTATAATCAACTGGTGTGGTTTCATATTCCCAAATGGATACAAATCACAGTTTATGCCCGTGAATAAATGCTGCAGCACCATAATTAAGAGGAGCAAGAGGCAATGCCTTTATGGCCTGGTGAGTGGTGACTTGAGCTGATATACAACTTTTTTGATTTCTCCTGAAGATGGTGGTGCTGCTACCGCTTGAATTGTTTCTGCCTGTGGGTTTTTTTTCTCAATTGCTCTCTGTAGAAGGTTAATAGTAGGTTTAGAATGCCAAAGTTTTCTAGCCAGTGAATCACAATTTCAGATTTTTCAGTTAGTGATGTGAAACCAGCTGCTATTTTAAGTGAAGCACTTACACTTCCCCCCCCGCCTCGCTCCACAGATGCTTTTCAGTTGTATGAAGAAATTGATCATTTTGTCTCTTCTGCAAGTCTTCAGAATGTCACTAATTTCTTATTTACCACAAATTTTTCATCTTGTGTAAGTTACACTGTAGAAGCATTAGAGCTACCCTATATGCTCTGCACTGATCTCACAGCTGGATAATGAAAGAATGAACAATATCCAGCACAGAATTAAAATTCATAAGTATGGAACTTGTCGTAAACATGAAACTTCATCCTGTCTGTAAATATCCTGTAATAATGCTGTGAATTAGTATACTTAGTTATTTCCAGGTTACAAATTCATTACTCCTGCTATGAAGAACAACATACAGAGAGATTAGTAAAACCAAGCTGATTTAACAATTATTATTTTCTTCTGACAGTCATGCTATTTACATTTTGTGTTTCCTTCGACCTAGACAACTTTTATTACCAAATGTCAGCCCGAAGCAGCTGCAGAGAGTCAGCAGCTCAGATTTGCATTGGTTTCCTTACATCTTCTGGGGCTTTTCTGCTTTCTGCTGCACAGTACAAATATTAGCATAAAGGAGAAAGATGAAGTTTTAGACATTTTGATCATCTTCAGGAGGAGTCACTGTCAACAGGATTTGGCCAAAAACCTTTCTATTCTCAGACTGAAGAGGGAAAAGCCTGTCACTACAGAATACTGACATTTTAAAGCCTGCTTGCTCATCTTTTTTTTCACCCCTATCATTATGATACTACATCATATATGCTCCTCTGATCTCCAGTTTCCCTCTGCTCACAGATCATCCTACATTCAGCTTATGATAGGTCATTGCAAGACTGTGGAATATGGTCACAGTTCAGCAGCTACGAAAGCATCATTTTTAAAAGAAATGGAAACATGTCTTCTTTAAAATAAGATCTGACTCCACAAAAAAGAGCTATGATTTAACTAACTGGTTAATTAAAGAAAATGTGAAAATATGTTCCCAAAATTTTAATTTAAAAACTGTCTTTTATTTAGCTTCTTCATGTTTCGGGAAGAACATTATAACCAGTTACTCAGTCTGAAATAAGTCACTGCATTGTGTGAGGAAAAAAAGGTCTCATAAGTGGTGAGGTCCATGTACTGTGTTTCTAGTATTACTACCTCTTACTTTGTGTTCCAAACTGTGTATCAGTAGCAAGTAGTTGAAGCTAATTAGCTTAGAGATTTCAAAGTGTCTTTCAAAATACAGTCCAGATTTCAAGGATCCACTGTTGATGCCCTGCAAATCAATAGAAGAGCTAAAGAATACACATTTCTGTTTTATATCCATTACTGTGATACCTAATATCATAAAAGAAATATCAAAGTTTCTAATTCAACCTGAAGACATCTTTGCTAAATTTCAAATGCTTAACAATGCCAAATAACAGGAAATTGAAATTCTCCCCCTTTCATGCAAAATTAACTCTGATAGACTAGATAATAAATAATCAAACTAGTATTAGCTACTTCCCACTGCATAACTATATATTCTGTTTATTGAGACTGACACATCTTTGAGCTCTGAATAAAATGTTATTTATACATAATATTAGCACAGGAATATAAATTGTGCCAGCTACAGGTCATTTGGTATAAAAAGAGTTAAGCTAGTTGTTTCATGAAGCTTGAGAATTTCCAAAAATATCCTACATACTTTTTAAGAGTAAATAGAAGCACCAGGTATATCAAAGTAGTATTTGAGCAAAATAAAATGAGTATCTGATTTCGTATTAAACCTGGCATAATTAATTCAGCACAGGAATCCTTGTCACTTGTATTGACGAAGGATATATATATATCCAAAAGCCATTGGAATGATTCTCCATTTTAGAACAAGCATTCATAGTTTTTTCATAATTTCTTAAGTTTTCCAAATTGGACTAGTAAGGAAGTATTATTAAAAATAGACCTTTGGAGAAAGTCTTACCTGTACGTCATCTTTTTTTTTTTTTTTTTTTTGCTTCCATCCTCACAGATCCTCAAAGTACAGAGGTAGATGAAATAGCCAAGAATAAAGTTTTCTGAACCTTAAGAATATTTTGTCTGGATTTGATTCAAGGTTAGGATTGATTCTTATTTCATACAAATGAGTTCATACCTCTCAATATACTGTGTCTGGCAATGTAATACACATCCTAATGGAGACACATACTTTCAAAATACTGAAGTTCAAATTAGTAATATGCTTTACATAAATAGTTGTTCTGGGGAAGGGGAGGGAATATTATGTATCAGCTACCAGAAGCATCTGGGATACAGTATGAAGAATATGTGGCTGATCTGCAGTGATGAATTAATACTCTATATTGCCTAGTTTTGGGATGGTATGGCTGCATTAGCTTGCTAGAACATTTACTAGATGCATACGTTGATTTACTTTTATAAGACAGTAGTTCGAAAACTGCCAAGAAGGCAAAATAAAGATTCTCAATAAGTATCCTGCTGGTAAACATTTCAAAGGCACTATGAAATGATACCTGAATTATTAAGCTATTCCAGGGACCAGCCAGGTCATTTCTTTTGCTAAGACTAAAAGCAATAAGATTAGAAGAACAGTAACATGGTAAAACAGTCATTGTAGAAGGAGGGTGGAAGCTTTATAATGCAAGATTAAACTTTGAGCTTCTGACAGTGATAACAAGAAGCAAAATATTTAGACAAAAATTTTCTACTAAGCATTTTAGCTCCAGTGAGGATGTAACTGACCATAATTAGCTTTTCCATGGTTAAATTAACACTGTGAAAGGTGCTGAATTCTGACCTTATTTGGTACAGACACTGAAGAAGAAATACTACTTCTAAACTTCCCTTTACAAATCAAAGCCAACTTTAAATGAAGGTCAAACACATCAGTACATACAGACAATGGCTTTTGGAAAGCATTTTGCTCTTTCTAACTTAAGTGATCACTAAGACTGATGACCAGTAAAAACAAATTGCACTGCAATACGAAAGGAGGCACATTTTTTCTGGTTTTGCATTGTTACTTTTTTCCCTCCATGCTGTTTGTAGCACACTCTCCAAAGCTTAAAAAAACTGCTGTCTTTCCATGCTCAGACTTGCCCCTTTGTGAAGCAGATTGCCAAAAAACATTACTGCCCTCAAACTTTGATACAATGAAATTGAATTTTACTGAGTTAGCGTTCGTAAGATTTTTTCTCAACACACAGAAGTTCTAACAAATGCCTGGACCACAGTTAAAATACAGGGATACGAGCCACTCAAAATCCTGTAATTAGCAGCCACAGCATGTTTGTAAACAGGTAATGTCAAAGGAATCAGAGACAAGCAAGCAAGCATGAAATAGTAAAAACAAGTGGCTTCAGCGACAAGTAATCAGCATCACAATAGGGAATATTCAGGAAACAAACAGAATTCATTTTGAAAGCTCCAGTCCTTTACACCAACAAAACAATGCACATGCTTTTGCATATGCTTACATTTACTTGTGTGAGTAGTAGCAAGTTGACTAGAAAAGTGCAAAAAGTTAAAGAAAGCTTGCAAACTTTTCCAGGACCTGCACTGATGTTCCAGTGTCAACAAGATCAAACAAGCATGCAAATTCTGGGAATAAAGTCTAGCACAGTTAGCATGGATACACTTCAAATCAGAATGAGTCTCTACTAAGTGCATAGGGACAGAAAACCAGGATCAGTACATAGTACAGTCAAAACAAAGGAAATTAAAAGACCTAATACTCTACAGTGACTTTCTGAAGTGCTGTGTAGTGCTGTCTCAGGAGGCAGGCACAACCCTGGATAAAAGAAAAACAGAAAGGCAAAAAAAATACCCAAAGCCCAAAGTATTGCTCCGTAAGGAAGTCATTCCAGCCAGAGAGCAGAAATCAAAGCTCTATGAAGGCAACCTACAAGAATTAGCAGATAGGTCATGAGGTGTCAAAATATGTACATTAATTAAGCACTTTGTAAGCTTGAGAGAAAACTGGCTACAGAAAAGATACATGCAAAAGTCCTCTGGGATTTTGTAGGAGACCACAGTATTCTGATCTCTGTCAAAATTAGTGCTGCTGGTTTCACAAGCAAACAAATAGTAGGAAACTCACACTGATGATAACTTCATGAGAGTAGGGCCTCAGCACTGAGAATGAGAGGGACTTTGACTGCAAAAGCAGAATTATCTGAAAGTCTATGAATAAGGTAATTTAAAACTCAAAGGGAGATACCTGACTGAGCAAAGCATACCTAAAAGGTTCATCTGAGACTGTCATGCAGTATTCAGCAGCTTTCTATACTGCATATTGTACTGACCTGCATTAACTTTGGTTTTTACTTTGTCCTGTATGATTTCTCCTGAGGAAGCATGACACACATACAGAATAAGCAGTTGCTTCTATATGAAAAAATTGAGCAAGGTCACCCCATACTGTGTTGAAAGAGACATTAATGGCATCTCGGTATCTTCTAACAACAAACCCATTTATGTATGTCATCACAGTAAAGTACTAAGCAGTCACAGCACTACAGCAAAATTAATCAATATGCAATGCATTGGACTCTGAGCAAAATTTTAGTGCTGTTTTTAAAGGTACCTTGAGGTATGCTTTGGTAAATGGTAACTTGCTAAAGGTAGCCTGAAACCATAACAACAGGATAAGCACACTTGCTTAATTTTCTTTTCAAAAGACTAAAGTATAAAATAGAAAAACATATATCATGCTTTACCTAAGCACCAATATCCTTTTGTCGCTGACAAAATACATGGAAGTTGTTTCTTAAACTGAAGTTGCCTGCAGTCAAATATACACAGAAAATGAATTGTCTGCATCTTGCTCACAAAGGGAGTAATTTCCATTAGGTCAGCGTAATGTGATGCCCCTGTTGACTTACAGGTTATGCTTTAAAGATATCTCCCATTTCTTGAACTAATTTCAGGCTCTTGAATGCAAGCACATAGTGGGGGTAAGTGTGAGGACATTGACTAGAGGACACAGCAACTTTTTCCAGGAATGCCATTTTTTACTGACACTGTATAGGATCCAAACAGGACATGTGTTCAGGGTAGATTGAGTACTTGATCCCAGTTGGACCATGCATGTAGATATAGTGCATATAAATATGCACTACAGTGCATATAAAAATATATATCTATTATATATATAAATATGCACTATATTGCCTTTAAATATGACACTAGTATTATTGAAACCAGTGGAGTTATCAGTGCACCTAATGACTTTACTGTATGGGACACAGAGTAGTCTTTTTTTCCCAAGTGTTGACAACCTCCTGCTGTTTTCTGAGGACCAAATGCAACATAGGTAGAGGTGCATACAGTTCTTCTGCCAGAGGACTTGCTTCACATTTAGCTTTAGCTTACTTTGTGTGGGTTGTTCATGCTACAAATTCTTTTAGCAAGCATAAGAAGCATTGCAGAATTCAACCTCCTCATGTCCCATTCCCCTTTTCTCTAAACGCTCAGAGGAATCCTACTGGTTCTCAATAGGTTTAGACAAGAATGCCTCAGGACACTGTTTCTGTCACACAGCCCCATGAAGTTTTTCAACGGGCATTGATAAGCATGTGTTTATGAAGGAGACCAGGCCTTTGCTTCAATTTCAGGATCATACTTACACCCTTTGAGTAAATATGACTTGCTGATTTATTCACTGACAGTTACTCGTCATGAGCTGCTCTGCAGTAATTTGCTGTCTTCCCGTCTTCCTCTTTCCCCTTTCCCTACTCCTAGGAGTTTGTTTGGGTTTCCACACTCTCTGTATGATATCCAAAATTCTTCTCCCAGAGTCCTAGGATATCTGTCTAGTTCTGAGCCACAGGAAATGCAGATGGGCAGGTATCTCTCCCAGCATCAGGCTGGAGAGTCAGGGCTTCAGGAGACAACTCCATTCAGACAGAATCCAGGTTCTGAGATCTTCCCTGGGATTGGGTAAAGAGGGTCTTCAGTTTACATCTCTGGCTTCAGTAATTACTTTAAATAGTATGTTAGGTGACACCACTATCATTTAAAAAGCAAATAAACAAAAAAAATTGTCTTTGAAAAAACAATGGCAGATATCTATTGACAAGATATTGTAGCTGAGAACCAGAACAGAGAGAACAACTTGGCTTTTTCTTGAGCTCTGAAAAAGGACGTCAGCAAGAACTGTGCTTTAGGGAGACAATGACACCTTTGGGTAGGACGTTGGGGGTTTCTCCCCATTGCTTAGAATTTCCTGCACACTTAATTGGAGACAGAAGCCTAAATCTGGGGTGCAGATTCCTTTCAGGAAGCCACAAAAGTCTCTGATTTCTGACATACTTAGGTCTCTTACTTGATCAATTCCCTAACCTTTAGATACTATAATGAAAATTATCCAAAAAAGGAAGGCAAATATCCTCTATTTTGTCCTTGTTTATGTGAAAATTAGGATTTTTATCTTACTTCATTGTATTTTATTAATTCAAAATCTGAAAAAGTAGTTTTACCCTGCCACTTCATGTGTCATGTACAGTAGACACAGCACATTTAAACACCTTCAGGGATTTATTGGCTGATAAGAAACAATGCCAATACAGTCATGATACTGTTCACAGTTTAAATTCATTTAAACTTGGGAAATGAAGACAGGCAAAGAACATGAAGTGGGAGCAATTACAACAGCAGGCAAATAAGCAGCAGAATCTACTTAAGGGGAGCTGCCAGGCTGCTTTCTCTCGCTTTTTGCACTTTCCTTTCTTCAAGGACTACCGACTTATTATCTAGGCAGCTTCCCTCATTGGGTCAACAAGCTCACTCAGCTCTTCAGGGCTTTCCATCCTCTCTTCAGCAGAATACTAGCATTCTTTTACTTACTAAACGTTCAAGGACTACCAACTTAAACATAGTTTTTCTGTTTAAACAACAGAAACTGCTTAATCTGGTGTGACAGAAACTAGGACCCCAGCTAAATTTCAAAATCTGACTAATAAAGAGATAAAGGATTCACCTTTATCAAACAAAAGGTTTGTTTTACCATTAGGGAATAGAGAAAAAAGTTAATAATCTAAGCTAAAGCTACATGAAAGGAAAAGAAAAGATGGAAGAAAAGAGGAGGGAGGCAAGAGAAACATAACCTTTGCAAATGTTCTGGGTTCTTTCTAAAGCAAACACAGTATAAAGCACTGTATGCATTTGGATCCCATCAGTTTGAACAACCCAACAGTGATCAAAACAATTATTCACAAAAATTAAGTCAAATGCACACAGAATTGTTTGCAGCATAAGAGCCATTGCTATAGAATCATAGAATCATTTAGGTTGCAAAAGACCTTTAAGATCATTGAGTGCAACCATTAACCTGGCACTGCCAAGTCCACCACTAAACCATGTCCCTAAGTGCTGCATCTGCACGCCTTTTAAATACCTCCGGGGTAGTGACTCAACCAATTCCCTGGGCAGCCTGTTCTGATGCTTTAGGTGAAGAAATTTTTCCTAATATCCAATCTAAACCTCCCCTGGTGCAACTTGAGGCCATTTCCTCTCATCCTATCACTAGTTACTTGATAGAAGAGACCAGCACCCACCTCACTGCAACCTCCTTTCAGGTAGTTGTAGAGAGCAATAAGATCTCCCCTCAGCCTCCTTTCCTCCAGACTAAACAACTACAGTTCCCTCATCCACTCCTCATAAGACCTGTGCTCTAGACCCTTTACCTTGCAACAACCTTGTGCAACAAGATGACAGAAAGTACCAGCCAGAGTCAAGAAAAGCAGGGTTTCAGCAGCTGTTTGAATTTTTAAAAGGAAAAGTTGTATTGCAGTAACTAGTGAGGAACCAATATTTTCCTCATTGAATCTTTCTTTGCAATTTTGCATGTGTTATATCAACAATGTTTCCTTTTAACACAATAAATGGTGCACTTAAACTGTAATTTTAATGTCATTGACTCTGTCATAAGTGGGGTGGAAGGTCAAATGCTAGTTCACAAAAAAATTAATAAACTTGCAGCCAAAATCATTAAGACAAACATTGGAGGCTGACAAATTCCATGAGGAAAAGATGTGATATCCTACTCTCCTCAACAGAATTACTGCAATGGCAAGGTCACTAAAAGTGTCTCTGAGTAGCTTAAGAAATAAGTCATCGATAACTTTTAAATTTAATATTAAATTTAAAATGAAAACACTGAGGGATCTAGAGAAAAGCAATACTGTGGTTTGGCAATTTGGAATAAATTAATAAATTGTGAAGAAGCATTTGGACTAAATATACTCCTCACATGAGCATAAGCACATTCTTTGAGTATACTAAGATTAACATTGTCAGTAACTAAAACATCATCACTCTGGCAATGGAATATAAATGGTTTCACTTCAGCAGGATTCTTTAAGTGATAAACCCATCTCTAGTCAGGATATATACATCACTTAGTCTTTAAAATAAAGACATTGATCCAAAAATAATATTGAGATCTTTAAGTGCACAAAGAACACTGGACTATTAAATTACATGGTTGCAGAAGGTGTTGTTGCAAGTTTGTGCCATGAGATAATTAGTTTTACTTCCATCTTGTCCAAATTCACTTTAAAATTAAGGTGTTCAGTTCTGAATTTCTGCCAAACACTGCGACAAAACATAGGCTGCAGCTGAAGCATCAGGAAAGAGAGAGAGGGAGCTGGGAGCCATCAGCAAATCAAAAGAACATTACACTGTGATGGTGAAAAATTGAAATAGGAGACAGCATATAAAAAGAAGAAAATATAAAGGTTGTTATGCAGAGCCCTGGGATGGAGCCATTCCACATCAAGCAGAATAAAAAGGAAGAAGAGGAGGGAAGAATTTGGTCAACAATCTAACGATGGTCTCAGAGAATTTAACATACCCTTGCTAACGCTACAAACAGTTGCCAAAGTGGCAGCAAAATATGCTTCAGCAGCACAGAATATTAATTATGGCACTGACTGGAAGGTCTGGTTTAATGTAGAGATTCATACGACATGAGAAATAAGTAAATACAATGATAATGAAGAGAAGTCAGACCTCCAGGAGAGTATAAACAACAACTCAGCAATGATCTGAAAATGAGAAAAATGGAGGGTTTATCTTTCATTATTGGCATGGAAAGGATCTGTCCCATTTACAGCTACAGGATGGAAAACAAACCAAGGAAGACAGACAGCATATAATATCAGAAAAGTTAGCCTATGGTGGCAGTAGGTAAAGCTTGTTACTGCTCATTACCCATTGGTATATGAGCTACATTGACACAAACAATTTGTAACAGTCACGAGACAATATCCCAAAGTCAACAGTACAAATTTGTACTCATTAGTTCTTTATGCTTGTAGTCAGGGTCAGAAAAGAATGAAGACTAAATCGACATGGAAAATTGAGCAGACCTTCCACTCTTGCTTGCGGTATGTGTGAATGAAGAATGCAGCACGTGGACAAAAGCGGTAAGAGGAATGCAGCACTCCTGTTGACTGCAAGATTCTCACTTGTGCATAATGCAGGATGGATGGTTGCGAGGACCCTGCAAAATATTGCATTTTTATTTTATTTTTAAAATACATTCTAAAAGGGTTAAAAAGCACTTGATAGTAAAAGACTTGGAGGAAGATTAACAAATACCAGCTACTAACACCAAAATCATCTCATCAGCAGGTAACTGCAGGGTAAGTGTCATTCTTGCTGAATCCTACTAGGAGGTAGAAAGCTGTGAGGTCCTTGAAGGATTTTGTATTCAGATCCAGCAAAGGACTTGCAGGAAGGCCAGTTAAATATCACACATATTTGTCCTGGAAACAGAGCCCAGAGCTAGTGAATGACACTGGCTCCCCCATGCAGCCCTCACCGAGCCGGACTCACTCTTCTCTTGATTTTTCACAGGGCACTTGATGGCCCCACATTTCACATCATATAACTGTCCAAAGGCTGGGGTGCTCATCTGGGTAGGGAACCCTAAATCCAGTGTCTTCCTTATCTAGCTGTCCTGCTGTCTTACCAAAATTACGAGTTGCACGTACATACTTCTCCTATCTGTGAGGGCGGTCCCATCAAAAAGAAGCTAAAGCAAAACAACTGTGCACAGTATCGCTGCAAGAAATGGTAGGAGGGAGAGAGAGACTCTGCACCCTAGGGAATGAACTGGAAGATGTGGACTTCTTCCTTTCACTTAACAGTTTTTTGTGGGTTTTAGTTCAGGCTTTTGGGTTTGGGGTTTTTTTCCCCCAGTAACATGGGAAAAAATCCAGTGATAAACATCCAGTGATGAAAATCCAATTATAAACTTCTGCCAGGATATAGGACATGTGGAGTTAGTGACATCTTCAAAGCAAGAGAAAATTAAGGGTCAGTTTAGTGGGATGGCACTTTAATCATGAAGCTATCACGAGGTGGGCACTGCTACCCATACGTTGATAGCGCATGTGTCCTGGTTTCAGCTGGGATAGAGTTAATTGTCTTCCTGTCTACCAGTTGCTGGTACAGTGCTATGGTTTTGAGTTCAGTATGAGAAGAATGTTGATAACACACTGATGGTTTCAGTTGTTGCTAAGTAGTGTTTGGACTAAAGTCAAGGATTTTTCAGCTTCTCATCCCCAGCCAGCGAGAAAGCTGGAGGGGCACAAGAAGTTGGAAGGGGACACAGCCAGGACAGCTGACCCAAAGTGGCCAACGGCATATTCCATACCATGGGACGACACATCTAGTATAGGAACTGGGGGGAGTGGGGGCGGGGGAATCGCCGCTCGGAGACTAATGGGGCATCAGTTGGTGGGTGGTGAGAAATTGCATTGTGCATTACTTGTATATTCCAATCCTTTTATTATCACTATTGTCATTTTATTAGTTTTGTCATTATCATTATTAGTTTCCTCTTTTCTGTTCTGTTAAACCATTCTTATCTCAACCCACGAGTTTTACTTCTTTTCCTGATTTTCCCCCCCATCCCACTGGGTCGGGGGGGGAAGTGAGTGAGCGGCTGCGTGGTGCTTAGTTGCTGGCTGGGGTTAAACCACGACAGCATGGTATAAAGGCTTTGCAAATGTCTATCTAACCAGGTCCTTTGAGGACTTTGCAAACTGTTCAACCCGTTTCTGGATCCTAATCACACTTAGTCTTAAGGTACATGCTGATCTGCTCAGCACAGTGCAGTTCTACACAGGCTCAGATGAACGGTCAGTGCCTAAAGAACTACGGGTATGAGGAGCTAACAATTAAGACAGAATGCACAGTGCATTTAAAACTTGGTAGGGACTGTATCTCACAGCAAGAATAAAGATATTTCAAATGCATAATAACACATCCTGGGTTAGTACAGCATTAAATAAGTCATCAGCCAGTGCATTTTCTTTGTTTTGTTATAAATTGCCCCAAAACCTTTAACATTAGCACTACAAAAAAAGTAGGCATATAAAGCAAATTTTGGTTGTGGATTGAAGTTAAATAAAATCCTCAAGCAAATGTGTATCTTCTCTAAAAGAACCTATAAATAAATATGAATTACATAAATATATATAAAACAAAGCTGATGGCTGCACAAAAGACTGATCCCAAAGAGCGAGATGTGCTTTTATAAGTCATACACTGCAGGGCACACAAACCAAGACAGAATTTAGAGGAATGTGTTCTCCAGTTCAGGTGAAAAAACATAACAAAAACAATTTTACCTGGGTCAAATAATGTCTGCACTTTAACATCCAGAGCAACAAGCATCAAAACTCAAATGGAATCAGTTGTCTCTTGAAATAAATTACTTGCATGTTCCTACAGTTATGGTCACTATTAACAAATGGAAGTGTAGATTTCATGAGCTGTCAAAAGTGTATAGATCTTGTCAGGTCTTGAAGGTGACCTAATTGAACTTTATTCTGCTCTTTTCAGCCCATATAAGTGAGAACAGATTTCAGAATCATATCTTTAACTACAGAACAAAATAAAAAAAATTAAAGTATTAGCCTAGACAATGTTTGTTTTACAGCACTATTGATCATCTCATTTATATTAATAATATTAATAATCAAATAATATTATCATTGTTGTTATTGTTATCATTATTATCACTTACTCTGAAATCATAGTGGAAAATGTGGCCTCAAAATATTTATACAATTCTGTCCTAAATCATTGCCTGGAGAAACAGGACTAATACATGCATGTGCTGATAGCATATGAAGCATGAGCAATGTACATTCTGCAAGTAGGGTGTTCAACCTGACTGAAAGCAATAATCTTAAAAAAGGATACTTCAGAGTTAGAGAAGGAATTATCCAAACATAAAAATTTCGTTTTACTGCATGCAGGGCCACAAATCAAAATTGAATAAAATTTAAATTGTATTAAAAATGTCTTTTGTGAAAACAAACTCTACCAAGAAACCAGGCAGCTGATTTTTAGGGTAGAATTTATTTTCCGTAAGTTTAAATAGCTACAGCGTGGACATTTACATCTAAGCTTCTCACTCTGGCCTTCCCATATAATTGAAGTAGAGCAACAGGCACATTCAGGGAGTCATTCATCTGATCTATTTCCAACGTGTACTGTAGGATAACATACATCACACCCTGGGGAGGCCTATTTCTCTACAATGACTATAAAGGGAGCTTCAGGTGACTAATTCACAAAATACTATAGGTATCTACATTTGGTCAGATGAAACCCACCCTAAATGTGCTCTTGAAGAGGAATGTGATGTATCTTAAGGCAAAGAGAATTATGTAGAAAAAAGGAGACCATATTGAGGAAGTAGGTTAGAAGAAGAATTTATATTTCCAGGATCAGTTGCTAAGAAATTACCATAATCAAATCTCCCGTAAGTTCTGAACTATGTCTCGTTATATTATCAAAGATCAACTTTAAAAATGAGCTTATTAGCTTACACCGGCAGCCACGACCTGGTAAAATGTATGCAGACAACCTGGTATGGTGAGACAGAATCCATAAGGAGCAGCTGGAGTAATCATTGTATATCCAGATATGAGAAATAAAGACCATACACCAGAAAGGGCAGGGACACTTGTTTCTTGATTTCTATTTGAAGACTGTGTAAAGAAAGGCTTTTACTTTGCTAGATATCAAATGCATTCCTTTGACTTTCCCCTGCTCTGTGAGGCTGCCATAAACAAATCCTGAAACTTTCAATAATATAAATACAAGTTTTACTGAAATACTTTAGGGCAGCGTAAGTAAACTTGTTTGCTTTGTTTCTTGCATCGAATGGTGCAGGCATACTCGGTAAAAGGTAGGCAGTGCGTGAATGCCTGCTGGTTAGGATCTGTTCATCTGCTGTGGGTGGGACATTCAATTAGCTGGTAAGGAAGAAGGAGCTATGAGGACAACCAAGCAGTGGAGAAAGTTGCCCAGAGAAGTTGTGCTGTCTCTGGTTTTGGAGGTTTTCAAGATCTGATGGGACTAAATAAACTTCCACAGTCCCTTCCAACCTATATGATTCTGTGTGCATGTGAGTCTTTCAAATACACACATATATATAAAACTATTCTGATTTATAAATCATGCCAACATAAATTTCTGATTTTCAAGGAACAATGCATAGTACACATCTTCTAAATGAAATAGGGACAAAAATGTAATCAACTATGGGTAAATGAATATAAAAACTCTCTCTGCACTGTGCCTTTCCTTTTGTCTAACACTAAAAGTGATATTGCCAAAAAAGGACTAAGAAATCACACAACCATGCTTTTGTTGCATGTCCACGCACAAAGTCAAAATATAAGACTTATTTCAACTACTTACAAGCTGTGAGTAATCTCCATTTCTGTTCTTCATGCAAACAGAGAGATGGTCCTCAAGCCAGCATTTAAATTATAGCTACTTTTATCAGAACTACCAAAATTTTGTAAGAATTGACCTGATTAGGTTTATTTCTCTTCTTTTCTGCTTACTTATTTTAGGTTATCTTTCTTGCCATTTTTCCAAAAGGACAGTTCAGAAAAATACAAAGAAAAATCTCTATTAAATTTACATTTCTGTACACAAATGCTCCTTACTCAAAAGGTAAAATCTTGAGCTCAAGCTAATTAGTCATCTGAAGACATTGAAAAAAGGTTATAAAACACAAATCTTGTAAGTACACTAAAAATCTGCCAGTAACTTCATTCTGGAGGAGCAACATTTTGTTTCATAAAGGTTATAGGTTATACATAGACAATCTCTAACACACTTGTCTATATTTAATTTAGCAGTCTAGGATTAATGAAACATATAATGTTTTCCTCAATTTGAAAACTTGGATATGTACTGTAAATAATAATATGGAATGACAGCAATGAAATCAAAGTACAACTTTAAACATACTTGATCAATTAAGGTTTTTTATGAGAACAGTAGTAACACTAGTGGGTTTCTGTTTATTTTTTAAAATGTATATAATTTCATGGACCATTGCTCTGTACAAATAGTAAGTCATAAACTTCTATACACTCATAGAAAGGAATTTGCCTTTTATCATTGGAGTTGTGAATATTTTATGTGGGATCTGATTCTGGCTTCATACCAGCCACTACCACTGTAGTTTAACGTCAGTGGTATTGCACTTGATATTTTTCAGTGTGCTAACAAAATCAGCCCCTGAACAGTTACATTCATTATGTAATGGTGGTCCATTAGTGACATCTGAGAGCCAGATTCCACTAACCATTTATTTCAAACTTAAAAGTCTTTCTGAGGCAACAGGTTTAACCCCTAAAGATATTTTTGATCACTGTGGGTAGAATTAATCCACTTCATTTTAGATGCCTGAGGAGTAATCCAGGTGTCTAAACACGGGTGTCTAGAGCCATTTGAGATCTTCTAGGATAGCTAAGCCACCTACATGCAGTTAGCAGGAATGACACAGAACCTACCAGAGACCTGTATCTTTCTTTACTAGCGACTAGAGGTGGGGTGTCTGGGACCCTTGAACTGACATTCAACACCTAAGTTTCAGCAAGAGAATCCCATTTTGAAAAATATTTATTAGTACCAGTATTAGCATTAGCACTGGTATTATTTAAGTCTGAACTGGTTTCATCAGTGTCCTTTTAGATTCAATAGGAAGAAGTAAACACTTCAGGATGTAATTCTTATTAATTATTTTGCATATCTACACCTAGGTCAAATGACATACCAGCAGCAGTCATTTCTTTGCACTGAGTACAAAGAAAACCCCAGTAATTGCTGGTCCCTCGGTGCTTTCAATCACTTTACATCTACTGAACATGTAACAACTGAAAGCATTATGATATCATAGGATTCAAGTAACTTCCTTTCTTCTATCTAATCTAAATGGCCTGGCCATTAGTTACTATAGCACTGCATGATGAACACAGAGGAAAAGAGTAGAGAGATAGTTAAAAGATGGCTGTTATACACTGATAGCACACTTGAAGAGACAGAGAGAAGATTCATAACAAGGATGAAGGATGTATTTATTCTGCTTCACCATGTGTTATGTTACACTGAAGCATAATCACAATGATATTACCAAAATAAAATACATCAACAAACGTGCAGTATCTCCAGGTGCATAGTAAATGTAAGAGTGTGATACATGAGACAACTGATAGCCTCAAGTGTACCTCTCAAAAGGGGTTATTTAAGATATTCTGTTCCTAGATGAACCATTTGTGATCACATGCTGGTTTGTAAATGGTTTACATTGAAAGATTTGTAGATTAGCATTTTAATACAAGACACTTTTTCCATCAAAGACCTTCACTCAAATCTTGGTTTAAATAAATGAAGTGTGTTTGGTATGTCACCCTAACCCTCTGTAGATACTGACTATATTACATATGCTAGAAAATTGCCACCACTGGCAATCCAACAAGGGAAGTCAAGCTCTGCTGATGAGTCAGGGACGAGGTTTGGTGAGATAAAATGAACAGAACAGGCTCAGCTCAGGACACTGATTCCATTCTGCCATCAGATGTACATTATTGATCTCAGCAGTTTAAAAGAAGAGCGTGCATTTGATGTAGCTGGCAGCAGCCTTCCAGTTAAATTGCTCTTCAGCTGGCAGACTATTCTGTGAGCTTTCTTACAGAGCAGAGCAGTAAATGCACACATTTTTTTGTATTTCTCGCAGTAGCTAAGACAGTGAGTAATCTGAAGAACTATTTAAACATTTTCAGTCACTGCCTTAAACAGGTGTAAATGAAGCCTGCGTGCTTGGATCTTGCTGCTTACCAACGCCTGGTCACCACACTGAGTGTGGTCTTCAGCCCAACAAGATGTGTCAGAGAACATGCTATAGAGAAAATTAGTGAGTCCATCACAAATTTGGGCCTAAAGTGTTTGGGAAAAAAGTCTTGGGGATAGGATATTGTTCATATGTGATATACTTTGGTCCAGATGGTTCATAAATAGATTTCTATTGTAAAAGATGCAGTCTTCTTCCTTTCTTTTTCTTGTCACTCAGATAAATTAAGAAGAAAGGGAAGAAGACAAAGACAAGAAAGCTTTTCCTAAAAAGGTAGAAATGTAAAATATCGCCAGAAAAGTATTATGAAAGAGGTAGACTTAAAACTTAAAGATACTTCTGTGCACCTATTTGTACCCGCTCCTTACAAAACCACTCCTGCCTCACATGTTGTTAACATAGTTTGTGTAAAGAAATTGAAGCATGTGCTTGTATGAAATTATCCCATTATTCTCTAAAAGAATTCCCAGCTGAGGTCTTAAGAATGGCATCACAAACAGCTAAAATCTGAGGGAAAGCGGAGAGAAGAGAAATACCAAGGTTATGCAGAAAAGGAGAGACAGAGAGGGTGAGGAGGCTCAGAAGAAAAGTAGCAGTTAGGAGTAGCGTCTAAGAAGGAAAAGCCCAAAAGACAGAAATAGCTCTTAGAAAAGGGAATGGGAGCCCAGCCACGAGGACGAACAGCACTTGTACAAACTCTCTAATGAGAGCACAGTTCAGGTGTCTATAAGAGATTTTCTTGCAGGAAGATCTTAATGGACAGGGAATCCATTGATGGAGACAAATACAGGTGGTGTGAAATGAATCTCCTGGGCAGAACACTACCGCCCCTACAAAGAACTCCCTTTGAAGTTGTAGGTACATTTGTTAAGACAGTCTACATGCTTATCTGAGCAAAGACCATGTTTTTGTTTTGTATATATATATATATAACATCCCACACAGGGGCCCTGATCACTAGGTACACCCTCTCGGTGTTAACATGATACCAGTGATACCTGACAGAATCAAATGCAGTCAGCAACTGAATGGCAGGAGAAAAGGGGGGGTGGGGGGGGTGGTGCTGGATGGCTGTGCAGATATTCTCCATCCAAGCACACCGTAACAAAGAAGGACTAAACGGGAGGAGTTTTACCACCTCCCCTTACAGCTCCTTCCTGGCCCAGGAATGCCACACCTAAATAACAGCAAATGTTATTGCAACTGCAGAACAGGAATTAGCACGGTCGTGTGCCACATGTTTGTAAGCACTCATAAAATGATTACAAATGTAAGAAAGTAAACAGCATGGTTATGTCATAAATCACTGTAGTTTGCAGAAAAGGAAGCTGAACTCAGATAACTTAGGAGCCAATTTTCATGGATGCTTATCACTGCAAGTACATTGTGCCATGTCTTTCAATTGTTCCTCTGCAGAAGGCTGAAACCTTCACAAGCAGGGTCTAAAAGTTTGGGCTATTCTGCTTATATAATTTCCAAATCTGTTGTGCAGCCACTGCTGTTAACTGGCTGACATGATGCATGACCCCACCAGAGGGTAATAGCTCAGCATGCTGCATAAAGCCCACTTGAACTGTTCTGGCAAGAACAAGTGAGTCATTAATTATCCCACAGCTGAATCTATTGAAGACTTATTAACACTAATTCACAAGAAAGGGGCTTGTTTTACTCCCAGCAGGGATGGAGGAGCTGAATTAGACTGTTATTAAAAGGCACCTAATATTAAGGCAGTGTCTCCCAAAGTAATGCAATTTTAAAGTGATATTAGTAAGATCATCTGAAATGTCCTCAACTTCTCTATAAATATTACTATTGTATTACTATGCAATTACTGTTCATTGCCAAACCAAACTTTCCATATGACATTTAGAATAACCTTTAGAGCACCAAAAATTACCCGAACTTATTCCAGTTATTCATGGCCAAAAGCTAAGTCTGCCTGTTAGGATTTCTTTAACATTTGGAAACCCAACAAAACACTACAAAGTTAGGTTTAATTGTATATTTGCATTAAAATAGCAGTTTCTGCTCTAGTTGCACCTGTTTCATCTGTGTAAATCTACATGAAGGCATTATTTGGGGATTAAAAACACCTTTAAAAGTTCTTTAAATCAATAAAAATGAATTAACAAGAATGATATAGCAACTTGGAAGTCTATAATGAGCTACATTTTCAATTTTTTGAAAATATATCTTTAGACCGTTAATTTAAAACATTTTTAAATACTTCATAATAAAAATACCTTAATTTTACTTTTTAAAATTATTCATTGCTTAAACAAACTTTACACTTTTAACTTAGATATTCCCTGCCATGATCCTTTAATACAGTCTGGTGCCTGTTGGCATGTTTTGAGAAAAGCTGAAGTATCTAAAATAGAGTTAGCTGAAAGTTGCAGTCCTGAAAAGCGTGTGGATGGTGCACAATCATAAAATTGCAAAATCCTAAAGAAATTTTCAGTGCACCTCACTTTTCAAGTAAAAGGTTCCCAAATTATTTTTCCGGCCAAAATTTTTAGCATTTCATTCAGTCTTATAAGCAGCCTGGTACAAACCTCATGCCTGACAATGAAGCATTCCTTTGCTTATATTCATTAACAAATTATTCTCAGGGTGTCCTTAACTGTAGTTTAGGAATAGAGTATCTATCTAGATCTCAAAATCCTGAAGAAAGAAATGGTCCCCAGCAGAGGATGGGATTCAGACACTTAAACCCTCTCGCTTTCTCATACTTCTTGTGCTAATGCTTGGAACCATTAGCCTCCCAAGCACACCGTTTGCTGGAACCCTGTCCTGCGATCCCTAACCCCTGCCCTGCTCCGCTCCGGGAGCCTTCGTGCCTGACACACAGCTCTGGGGTCTGCTTCAGGGAGCAGGCTAAAAGTCAGGCTCCTCAAAACTCACTGACTCAGTTCTTTAAATGAGATCATTTTTCCTGACAAAAGAGAAAACCTTCCTTGTAGGATGAAATAACTTTGTTATTTGAATCACAAGGTTTTTTGCATCCAGATAGAAAAGATTTCATAAGATTTCTTTATCATACCAAAAATGTGGATAAATACTGCAGTTGGCAGCTGGATTGACATAATGCTGTATTATGGTTTGTGGAGTCAATACTCTGTAACACTTAAAGCACTATTTATATAGTGGAAGGCTGTGGTTCTTTAAGAGAGACAGAATGATCACTTTTTAAATCTGAATAGATGGTTAAAGAACAACAAAGCTTTCTCTGAGCTGTTCGAAGAGCCTCATAATAAAGTGATTATGTCTGGTTGTCTATTACAAAATCTTCCTGTTACTGAACCACTTTTAATATCCCATACTGAAGCTGCACACTCAGGATCTGCAAGCATTTCCAAAAGTGGCCATGAATTTTCAAACTGATTATAGCAACCTGACAGAAACATTTTTAAAACTTTGACCCAGCAAAGTGCTGAGCAGTTTTCTGAGGTGTTGGGCAGTCTCAAACCCAACTGTTTTTAGGGAGAGCTGTGGCTACTCGCTGAATTTTAGGAATACTCAGCATTTTGCAAGATTTAACTCTGAAGATCGTAATTGAAAGTCAATGAGAGTTTGTTTCCTAAAGCTCAGTGTCTCCAAGATATTTCAGTACTTGAAATCAATGGAGTCAGCTCCCTAAGTGCCTTTGAAGCTCCGAGTTTTCACTTTGCAGAGTGCAGTGCCATGATGCCTGGCTCCAGCACAAGTGTCCATAATATCTGAAGGATATACTGAGGGATTTGCATGCCTGCCATCTTCTGCAACATATTTATAACTGCCAAGGAAACAATAAGGTGGAGGGGGCCCTTAGTAATAAACACAGAAAATTAATCTTTTATGTGTGCCATTTGTAGAAGAGATATCACAATTTTGCAGCGTTAAAGTAAAATGGAGAAAAGGAAATAAAGTTGACATTGGAAGATGACAGAGGAAACCTGGTTTAGGCATCCAGGTGTGTTTGCACTCCTTATTAAAAGCAATACAGGTGCATTCCAGTTATTTCATGTGGAAATAGTATGCTACTGTTAAAAATTTCAGCTTTACTTTGAAAAAAATGCATCACTAACAGTACTTTTTCATAGGTAATACTAGAACCAGGCATTCAGCAGATATGGCTCATTGCCCCCAAAAGAGTAAGCATATGAAATCTGTGTACCATCTGGCAGTAGATAAAACTAACCAAAAATTCACCACTGCCGTGTTTGAAGAGCCTGATAAGGCATTCACTGACGGTACCGGCTCCAAGACCCTCATCTTCCACGACTCCCCTCTTCAGCCCTTTGCAAAGCAGAGGGGAAAAGGAGGCGGCCACCATCAGCCCAGTAGCCAACACAGGGAGAAATTCAAAGTCTTTCCCAGATACAGTCTCTAAGGTTCTGCCTGGCAGATGGACCGAGCTTTGTCCAGAAGCTTCCTCAGGAACTGCCTCCTCCAGTTACACTCCCAGCAGCACAGGCTCTGCCCTGCATCTCTCAAACAGTGGAAGAGGAACGCTCACAATCCAAGTATTGGTAACTCCAGCAGTATTGCCCCCAGCAAGGTCATTATTAATCAGAATATTTTACAAAACCTTTGTTAGGATGTACTAATAAACCCTGTTGTACATGTGCCAAGACTTAGAGAGTGAGTTTGGGTGTTAGTCTGAGCGTCCCTAAGGAATGACATGCCCTCCAGAGAGGCACCCAGAGCACCGGGCTTGCTGGAGCCCCAGCCTGGTGGGGCTGCCCTCCTCAGCCGTGTCCTTGTGGAGAACATGTTCAGGAATGAGAAGCTGAAGCTATGAGTTTGCAATGGTTTCTCTTTTTACAAAAGCAGAGTTTAGCACTACAGTTTTGAATTAATTTGGGGTAGGCATTTTGTCATGCAATTAAAATGCAATTAGACCACTGTCCTCTTGCAATATTGGTTTTATTTATAATCTGCTGCTTAAGTCAAATTGTTTTAATATGATCTGTCTCTTGACTCTTTCTCCAAATACTACTTTTTATTACCACATGTATTTTAGGAGACATTTAATCTCATTTTAAATAAAAGGAAAAGAGAAAGTGAGTGCAACACACATAAAAGCAGACATTAACAATTTATGCAGTAAAACTAACCAGAGTACAATCAGGATGACCTCAGTAGCTATATTAGAACCATATCTAGGAATGTCCTACGTGGCTACATGTTGTTTGCTTCTGTCCCCCAAATGTTAGCATCTGGACAAAAATGAGCACAGCCTACGCTCTCGGCAAATAAGACCCAGAGCACTCAAACCCAGCAGAAATGCTCGGACACCTGGAGCAAAGGAGTGAAGTTATGGTTCCACCTGCCCTACCTCGTCAGCCGGCAGACCGTGGTGCTTGCCATGAAGGGTTTTGGCAGCTGTCACTGCTCTGTTCTTTCCTTCAGGGACATTGCATTTGATTTCAGATAATGCTTCCATCAGCTGCCACAGGAGCTTCTCTTCACGCAATGCATAGCAACCTGGAAAAGTTGTAAAGTTACAATTTATCACTAAATATTTGTGAGCTTAGGTCTCAGCTGAAGATGATGAGTCAAACGAACTCTAATGGGTGACTCTCGTCACTTAACTCCAGCCTATGACCAGGGATATCTGGGTCTGCTACATATGGATGGGATTCACCACACAAACCTCACCAGCTCAAGCTACACCTCATCGTACAGCCTCACGTGGTTAGAAATTAGGATAGGAAGGAACTCAAAACTTCAGCCTAGTTGTCTGAAATTTGACCTCAGCTAGCTCTACTTCCCTTTCACTTTTAAAAGCAGGAACAAATCTTTTCTAATTAATTTAGAGACACTATTGAGGATTTCTGTTCTCTAGTATAAACAATTAATGGTGAAGCACATAGGTGTCTATCAAAGTAATATTTTTAATATGTCCACTTCTACATATCTTTTTTCATATGTACAGTTGAAAATATTTATGTAATGCAAAGACAATTTAAAAAATAAGTGTAGATATTTGTGTATAAAAAACTAAGCAAAGCTAAATCTGAAAAGCTTACTGGTTTGGGAAAAGCATAGAATAATTTTTATTGCTCTCATATTTTTTTGAAATGATTTGAACAAAGCAGTTCTCTTGTCAGTATTTATTTATACAGTGCCCAAAAGTGCGCTTTCTGCTCTTCAGTTGCTTGTCAATATGTTTATTTATTTAAAAATCAATCTTTTCACCATTAAATCTACTGTCGGTTGCAGGTTTTGTACATGTAACATTGTAGTGTTGCTTATATATTTTTCAGAAAAAAAACAGTTATCTTGTATTGTTGTAACCACTTCAGTGCCATCTTCTACATAAAGCATTTTTAATAAAACACATTTTAAGGGTGGTTTGAGTCACATGGGACCAGCAGGCAGTTCATTGTGATGGCTGTGAAGAGATAGCTAGTACACATTGATTTTAACTTCTGCAGTAATAAACACAGTAAAGATCTTGATTGTTAAAAGCCAGGATACTACAGAGGAAAAAAAAAAAAAAAAGAAAATAAAGTTTAAAAACTAGTTATAGATTTTTCAAGGCTAGAGCTCCCTGCTTCTGGCATCAAACGCATTTCACCATCCAAAAAAGTTTCACTCCTACTTTACCTGTTAGCAAAAATCACACCTAATGGCTTCTACAGACTCAAGTAACAAATGTAAGACTCTGCATTCCTAAACAAGCACGGCATATCACAAGAAGGAGTAGGGAGCCTTGATCTAGCAGCAACTGAGGCTGAGGTAGCTGCAGAGAAACAGAAAGGAAAAAAAGCAGAAACTGAGAAACAGGAGTGAAAATTCAAGGAAATAACATGCTCATCCATCGGCGAGTAGAGGCTGGTGTTAAATGAAAGGAGAATATCTTCAGAAATGCCCTTGATAGATGGATCTCCGTGCTTTAAATAAAGCCATAAAACATATTATACAGTGAAAAGTGTTGAGGGAACAGCTGAAGCAGCAAAACATTCCCAGAGTTGCTCATGAGAAATATATTTTCAGAATGGAACACAGAAGGCGCAAAATATTATACATGCCTTTTTGTATTAGCAAGTGATATCTGGTGTTAGATTTACCCCTAAACTATGTCAAATAGTTTCACAGATTTTTGAAGGATTACCTGATGATAGAATCCTAACTGATAACAAAGACAAATTTTGCAGGGAGCTAGAAGTCACATAGCACAACACTCCGAAAACTGATCTAGTAGAATATATTTATCTTGGGCCTAATATGAGCTGTGGAAGCCGATAATCAGGCCACCAAATTAGAAGCCAGGGTTAGAGCTGCCGATCCCTAACCGTCAAAGATTGCAAATATTGGCCTTTGTCTGCAGTACCACCTAGTGTCAAAAACTCTTATCTCTCAGCTGAAAAGAACTCGATCGAACTCCATCTATTCTCCTTTATTTCCTTGGTCCAAAACAACACCAGACTCTGCAGGAAGGGTGCCTGGAGGGCCTCTTTCATGATGGCGAGCCCAAGGAGGTGTCTTTCACACTTTTGCTTGCTTTATGGGAACAGAATTTGGGGCCGAAAAGAAGTTTGCATTTTTGGCACATCAGACAAAAACCCCTCCAATATGATGCACAATTTTAAGTACAGTTAGCTTTTTCCACGATATAAAGCAGCAGAAATGCTGTAGGGCTTCTCTGAACTGGAAGTGCGAGAAACCCTACAGTGAGCGAGGCTGTTGTGGCACAGTCCACGCGTTGTTTTGCATTTGTGGGCAAGCCCCAAAGCGGAATCAGAGAACTCTCAAAAGAGATGCCCCCCGCCTGCACGCCGAGGGAGTCCTCGCGCAGAGCCCAACAGAGCCGGCAACGCGCCGAAAATTCACCCTTCCGCTCCCCGCGCAGTTAATTTGCCCGTGTACGTTTTCTTGCCAAAACAAAACGTTCTCCCGGAGATCCCGGTTTTCCAGATTGCCTAGGGAGGTGGCCACGCAGGGAGCCTGCCTCCCCCCTGCCCATCTGGCAGGGATGCCTGCGCAGCACGGGAGCGGGCGAGCTGGGCAGCCCCGGAGCCAAATCTCCTGCCTGCCTGCCAAGACAAGGCGAGCTGCCTGCCTGCCAAAACTGGGCACCCTCCAGTATACTGGGAGCTCCCGGGCAGCTGGCAGGCTGTGGGAGAGGGGCAGCCCCGTGTTCCCGGAGCCCTAGGGTCGGAGGAGTGGGAAGCGGAGGGAGCCGGACTTGGTGGTCGCCCACCGTGGGGGGCTGCCAAGGAGCTGGGCAGGTGCTGAGCCTGGCAGCGGGGAACTAGCCGGGTGGGCAAGGTGGTGGCTTGCACCTCACCCAACGTAAGCAGGGCCTTCTGGATCTCTCCTCTCAAAACCTGTCTAGTGGAAACCAGTTTCATCCCAGAAATTCTTACCTGCTCTGTTTGGGACTGCCCAAAAACGTGGTATCTAGAAGAAAAGTTCATAAAGCGACCGCAGGCACAGAAAGCTCACAACACGGATTCAAATTAAGCTGGAACAGATACAGCAAATGTGAAAGGACACACAGCAGGCACATTTACTAAACCAGAATGGAGCGTGTTGACTGTGAATTCCCTGGAGATGCAGCCAGCCTATGTACGTGGGCCTCGTGACTAATGAGTAACTGTCGTGACGGCTCCATGCATAGTTCGTAGATTTATTTATAAATTTAATACAAGAGCAGGCCAGAGAAACGAGATAAAGATTAAATATATAACAAAAATTTGTAGCAACATCAGCTAATTGCATAGCTGAGGCAGGAGGTGTTAATTACAATTATAGATGAGCCAGCTAGTAATTCACATTAGTGAGCATAGAACAATTATCAACCTGCTGGTTTTCTTGCTACTCATAACATACATGTTTTCCCATTTTTGATGGAACATAATAGCTGCATTGAACAATATAACAGAACAGTAATAGATATAATGCCTATTTAGGTAACCTACAGCTGTGATGTGCAATATTATCACAAAGATATTCTGTTTCATTTGGAATAAGTCACTATCCAGAAAGCTAAGTATTTCTACTGCTAGGCTTGAGTAGAAAAAAACATCATGAGCATTTCACAGATGGACAGACACACTTTGTTTCTTGCCTTAAGATTTACAAACACAAATTAACCTTGACTGGACTTGAGGCAAAAGTACAGTTTAAATTACACACCAGTAAAAAATTAAATCTAAGAGTATCAACTACAGTACATCTGTTTCTAAGTGATAAATTGGAAGAATTTCACTGGCATTTGATTGAAAAAATATAGTCTCCAAGCCTGGCAAATGTATTATTCTTATGAGCTTCCGACTGGCTTGGTTTAACATGGCTTACCCAGGAGAGACCGTGCCATCATTGTGTTAGCAGCCTTATCATATAACCCATCATCATATGGGGTACTAGAAAGAAGGCATTAAAGACAAGGTGACCTTCTCAGGAATAGGTCCCTTAGTGCTTACAAGTCATAGCCATGTTCTTCACCATGCATCAATTCCACTGTCAAAGCACTGGACGCACTGTTAGTGTACAGCTTCCCAGGGGAAGGCTGAATGCTGGTATAACCCAAAAATCCTGTAGATAGGGGACTGGCAAAACTATCCTTTCTCCATTTACAGAAAAGCAAGGGTCTGTTTTACTCTACCAAAAGTTTGTGCTTTGTACTGTGTACACGCTACAGTGAAAATCCTTTTCAGTCAAAGGGGAGATACGCATTGGTAACTAGACTTCTTTGGGATGAACTTTGCACATTTGTACTTAGAAGATGCTCCACTGGTACATTCCTGACAGTGCTGTACCCTTGATCACTCAAGCCTTAAACAAATGTTAAAAAAAAATACTATTTACTTCATACTGAAGCAGAATATGAGTCATATTTTGAAGATGTAACACTGTGATTTCACATGCTTTCCATATATTTATGCCATTAGTTCAGTCACATTGAAATTCAATACGAGGATATCAAGCAACTATGCAATTTTTGTCTGAAAACTAGTATCTTTCTGGGCAGATGTTTATCAATTAACAGGTACAAGTGGGATATTAGAACTAAGCTACATGTTTTCTGCTTGTTTAACAATAACTGAAGCTGAATTCAGTATTGTATATGCATTGAGAGAAAATGAAATCCCTCCTAGGTTAATGCACAAAACAAAACTTCACAACATTAGCAACATTATTTTCTTACTATTCATGATTTGAAATATTTGTAAACTTCAGTAGAAGGAATAATGGCTAGAACCAACTAAATATTTTGAACAAATTCCATGACTATTTGCTCAAATTTTAAAAGAAATTTGTTTTGAGTTGCATCTGCACCACTTCTGTGTTTCATTTCTGGATTACATTCAGCAAAACCACCTGCCCAGCAGAAGATTTGTGTGTTACATAAGTCAACATAGCTGCTATTTTGAGAGCTTAGCTGAGATATAAAGGGAGCATACCCTTCATACTTTCTATGCAGCAATAAATATACTTAGAAATATGATATATCTATGTGTGCTTTTTCCTGCAAGTATATGTAGGTTATCACCCTGTCTTAGTCTGGGATTTTTTGATCATCATGATTGAAAGGAACTGATCAAATATTTCTGACATTATATATTGTCCTGGACTTCCTAGATCCCTGAAGGTCTGACAGTGGAATGGGGATCACATTAGTGCCATAAGCTGATAAATACTCATGGACAATGTTAAATATCCAGAAAGACTTTGATACCAAAATTTTCTGTGAACCTGAAAAATGATAGTTCATAGACACACTGTGTGTTTTTCTCTCAAGAAATCTCCAGATGAGGCACTAGTATTTTCAAACCTTTGACTCTGAATGTGTTTCAAAGCATGTTTCCATCATCCCTGTGTTGAAATTCTCAGTATCTCCATGGTGGCACTGGAACTCGTGTGATGCCAGAACAGAGGGCTACAAATGGGTTATGATTTTCATCTCTACTTCTTCCCTTTCTAACACTCAGATTTAGCAATGTTTTTACTTTCTTTGTTGTTATTGAAAGATAATTTTCTTGACAATAACTATAACTGCATACATCTCAAGCCTTGTAGATACTACACTCTTAATCCAAGGAATAATTCCAAGTGCAACCTCACCCTACCAAACCCCATAAATCAAACTCCTCTACATTCCATTTCACCTCAGATGAGTGATCTGTTAGAGAAGGTGAGTGAAATTCAAGTACCATTGTTGCTAGAAATGGTAAAGGCACAGAGACTCTGGGCCACTAAAGCAAAAACTCGCTGCTGCCCCGAGTACCACTTTCACTGGAGACAGATGAAGACAGAGGAGTTGTCTTATTCTTAGGTAACCCCAGGTAACTCAGACAAGTCCAAAGTTTAGAGGAACATGAGAAGGGTCCTGGCTGGCCAGAAGAAGTAAACAGGAAATTTGCCAAGTGTAACTATCTCAAGATAACTAAAGAGGTATTCGACACACTTAAATACTGAAGAAAAGGACTTTACAGAGTTTAAGTGTGAAGTGCTTTCCCTGAGTCACTGGAAAATTCTTCACTGACTTCAGCAAAAGCAATATTTTACCTTTTCTACTCATGCTTGATATGGATGTAACTACATGTTCTATAGAGACTCATGAACAGCTAAAATGTAAGGAGAGTTTCAAATTGTAAATGTTATTAATACAGAATAAACTTTAGAAGTAATACATTGGGATATTTGTTATAGATAGTCAAGCATAAGAGATGATCAAATCTAAATAGAGCTTAGAGATTAGTATTGGCTATAGCTCAGATATAAGTACCTTCCTCTGTATCTCAGCATCATCACTGCCAGTCACTGGAAATCAAACCCCACATCGATATATTTAAAAAAGGAATTATTTGTCACTTTTTCTTTGGTGCCTGTTCAGGTAGAAGTTGCAGCTTCCAAGGTATTTTATAGTGAATGAGGTTAACTTTCTCATCCTTGGACAACTCCCTCCCTTGAAGAAATTGTGATGCCTACAACTATGCTAGCTGAGTCCACCCCAGCCATGAGTTCCTTAATGACATTCTCAACAGCTTCTTCATCCCCTGTCTTTCAGTCACGTATAAACTTTTGCTTCCTATTCCCCCAAAGCTGACAGGTACTTCGTATTGCTGTGTTCTGTTCCCAGTTCTAATTAGCTTTGCAGACCACCAGATAGTCCTAATTCTGCCCAGCTGAGGATGTGGCCCCAAATGCAGCTTTTAAGACCACCGCACTCACATACCACCATGTACTTGGAAGGCAAAAGTCCAAGAAACATGAGTTTGATACATAATTATAATGCCATCCTAGGACAACAACTAAGTAGACCATCTAATGAGTCCTTAGTTTGGCCATACAGCACAAACCCCTTGAGAAACTTCTGGGGAAATAAAAGCAGTAATGGAGCCACTAAAGAAAAGCTAGATCTCCAGCAATGCATGATAGACAAATTCCTAAAAACTTTCCGTTTTGTGTGCGGCTGTAATTCAGTTCCAGAAACTCCAGACATAAATTCCAGAGCAAGCGTAGATGTCATCAGGGGGTGACGTGTGAGAGGCGAGATAGTGCTGAGTCACAGGGGACTTTCCACACAGGCTCTGAGTCATAACACATGGGTATCTTTCACTTGTGAACATCACATAAAAACGGGCAAAATTATTGTTGCTTTTTAAAATTGTTGTTGCTTTTTGGGGGGTAGGAAGACACCCATTGTTAAGAATAGGTCCAGTGTAATTCTCATGGGGTGACACCACAGATGACCCAACCTGCAGTAGCTAGTCATCATTTGCATTTTGTTTGTCTAGGCACAGTTGCATTTGGCTTGGCATTGCCAAATGTTATAAAAAGTAGTCCAATGGCAAGAACCTATACTACACCAGAGGAGTGATCTGAGATAGCTGAAACGCTGAGCACAAGCCACTTCCAAACAGGAGCTGCCTGTGTTGAGGAATTTTTATGGTACCCCTCGAGGTGAATTAAACATATTTGTGCTTAAATATACAAGAAAAATTTAATGAACAATGCATTGGGCAGTTGTACCATGATATACGGTTCTACATGGAGTCTGCAGAGATGTTCACAAGCAGATTCCTCATATATGTTTGCACCAGCACCAATCCCAAGAGCGGTTGCATGGGGCACCTCAGCCCACTGTGAGCCCAGCTCCCAGCCCAGCTCTGCAGCCCAAAGGTGGCCCCTGAGCTTGGACCACTGAGCGTTCCAATTCCAGGATGGCTACAAGACAATGCTGGGGCTGTTTCTTATCACCAAGGGAAGCTTCACTCCTTTGCAAGGACTCTGTTCTGTCTCTGGCATTCCTGCTTCCAGCCATTTTAACCTCTTCTTGAACTTAAGCCTTCTTGCCCTCCATGCCAGATCATTCCTCAGTCACAAAGCATAAAAAAGGTTTTGACATTTTGAATCCATGTCTTGACACAGGCGTATTACAGCAAGCACATATCAGGCAGGCACAGCAGAAGTTCAGTGCTGTTTAGATGAATGGAAAAAGAGGAACACAAAATGCATTACAGAGAAAATTAGGGCAGAATACATCTGAAAGCTTTTAAAGAAATTAGTAGGGAAAAAAGCCTGATCACAAGACAACAAAAGAGGTAATTTTAAGACTTATTTATATGTCCTAGTTACAAAATACAGCACAAACTCAGAGTTACTAACCAGCCTTTTGGAGCTCTTGGTGGCTGGGGTTACAAGAGCATCCCTGTAGTGATCCTGCCCAGAAGACCACTGTACCTTAAGGAATTAGTGATCCAAACAGCAGTTAACCTGAGTGGGCACAGGCCAGTGCTGCGCTATCGTGCGTGTAGAGCCTGGTCTTCAGACCTGTCTTGTGCTGCCCATACCCCTTGGCTGCAGGATAACCTCATCGTAAGAGAGGAGCCTGTGGGCAGCTCCCACACGGTACCACCAATTACACCACCTGCGTGACCTTGCCTTTAAAAAGTGCAGCATGGTGCTCTCATGCGAACATCCTTTTTTTCTGAAAGTAGAAATGGTTAATAAAATTGTTTTCTTTTAAGAAAGACCGATAAGATCTCAAATGACCAAAAAGGAGTAACCTTTCCATGGATGGGATCCGCGCCATGCCCTGGTTGGAGACCTGTTTGATGCCGTGCAGCTAAGGGTTCCCAGCATGTGAAGGGACATGGGATTATCTGCACTATCCTCTTTTCCTTTATAGTGTTAACACCAAAAAAAAAAAAAAAAAAGGGATTTTAAGTGATACTTTACAGACTCTGAGTGCCTTTCTTTCTGGGATCATAAGAAATCAGCACCTTCTGGTCCAAAACAATACCACACTTGATTTCTGTAGCCTGCAGTAGAAAAGGAGGATTGTTTTTCATTTGTCTAAGTTTATGGGGCTTCATTTTCCTTCATTTTCAAACCTCTTAAAATGTATCAGAAACTACTTACTGGGCTAAATCAGGTTTTAAGGGAGACAGTGGTCATCGGTGTTTTCTGAGCATCCAAAATTCAGTTTTGCCAGCACTAGGAAATAGAAATGTCATTTTGTTTTAGCTCCTTGGCACTTATGATCACAGCATGTCCAATTGCTGGCAGAAAGACAGGCAACTGAAAAGCCCTGACACACTGTAGTACAGGCATCCATCATTATGTCACCTTTCGCTTTCACCTTTTATTAAAAACTAAATTAGAAAACTGACTTAAATGTTATCAGATTTGGTCAAAAGCTAACCTCTGGCCACAGATCTTGCATGCAAATTTTGAAGTAGAAAGAACAATTTCTAAGGATTTCATAGGATAAGACATGGAAGGCGAGCTTATAATGAAAAACTACAACCCCTCTTCAGTAAGTGACAGTGGTGTGAAGCATTATTAACAGCTCTATTTACACTATGGGGAAAAAATAGACCAAAAAAAAAAAAAAAGAAGATGCAGGAAGTTTCAAATAAAAGCTAACATGAGTTTTGTACCTAAGATAACTCTATTTCACTCCAAAAGTTTAAAAGTTGAAGTTAAAAGTGGCTGCTAAAATAGACATTCTTTTGATATAAGACGAAGTGAGAGAAAAGATCTAAAGTAAAACATATTTTCAGATTTTTCTGGAGCTTACCATGGTATCATTTTTGCTATTAATAACTATTCAGAAGTGCACAGCACAGACACTGAAGCCCTAAGGACTTGACTAAGTGTGCAGAAGAGCATAAACAGCATGTCTCAAGTTGTTCTCTTTCCTTCTCTCCTAGTTCATGGGAGAAAGGAAATTAGATCTACTCTGGACCATCACTGGTAGCAGACTATTAGCCCTTGATATACTTGCTCAGGTAGGACTCTGCAGGCAGAGATAAGACTTTGACTTCTAAGACAGAGCCCTCGCCCCTACCACTGTGCTTACAATACTGACATAAAACTCCCTGACCATTAGTGTAAGTCCAATAGTTTGGCCCAGGTAGTTTTACAAAACAGGTCTGAAAGAAACGTAATTTTATTTTTTTATTTTATGTATCACCTTATAGAAAAGTCTGACTGTGACATAAAATACTCAGAGAGGTTCAGAAACAGTTTCCATCAATCATTGGTGTTTGATGGGGGGTGTTTTTTCCCAGTGTTTATATTATTATTATATTATTATTATTATTAATTTTACTTTTTAAAGATCAAGACAAAACTTGGTCTACAAAAATTAAGCCAGAATTTATAGGCACTTATTAGTTTTCCTCAGCCCTTGGAAGCATACAAAGTTTAATGACCTGTGAAACATTAGGCAACAGGAAAAGATGAAAGATGAAATCCATGCTGGCCTTTATTACTCCCATATCCTCAAATATAATGCACACAATTTATGTAATATAATTAATAGTGATTTCTTCCTCCAAAGGTCCTAATGACAGCAAGACAAAAGGCTTGCTATTGTCAGATCTTATGTTGCTGTAATTAACTGTTCAATCTATAAGCAACTCTAAAAAAGGTCTGCTTACAGGACCTGCTCCTAGTATTTAGTAGTATGTACTACACACAGGTTCTGCCCCTATCTGGAATGCTACAAACCCGATATGAGGCTAAGAAATGTGCTTTTTTTTTTTTTTTTTTCCTAAATTGAGCCCACAGAGCAACCAAAATCACCGAAGGCAATCTATATTGTTCTAGTCCTATCACAAAGAGCACTTTCAAAATGACCCATTCAGAAAGCTAATGTTCCCTGTAGTACAGGGAAGAGAAAATATAATGAATTGGAACCCTATAATACTTTCTGATAAAAATCTCATTTATTAGACTACTTCAGCAGGATCAATCTTATCAGAAATCAGACTGCTTTCAGAATTGACTGGAACTGCCATTACCTGGCCCACCAAGCAGAGAGAAAGACTATGTTCATTTAAGCATGAAGTGTCCATCGGCTTCCCTGTATTTACTATAAATATGACCTGAGCTTTCCAAGAGGTCTTCAACCATTGTTTCACTAAGAAAAGAGCAAACAGATCACTTCTCATATGGCTGATGGTATTACTGAAGTGCCTGCCACATGGCTCGCTGCTGGACCTGTAATGTGTAATAAGCAGCTCCTTTTTACAGCAGCAATGCCTCCAGACGATGCTTTAAGATAGCTTTTTCTTGTGGAAGGCTGTTCTGGTTTACAGGCTCTGTACCGTCATAGCTGTATCGGCACAACGGCACTGGAAACCAGTCCCCTTCTGAAGGAGATACAATAACTATGTCCACATTAGCAAGCCCTTAAGACAAATAGGAGAAGATCTGTGGAGTGAAACAGTGGCAGGGACTGGATATCCATGGCTTTTTTATATTGGACTTTCCTTCATCTTGTCCCATTACGCAAATGCTCATTTGCAGCTAAACCTCATCTTCCAGTTTTTATTTCATCTAAAATCTAATTCATGTGTACTAAGGCCACCACACAGTGTGAACTGAAGAAAGCAATTGGGGGATGTCAGGAGATTCATTTCAAAAGTTCACTCCTGATCTGAACTAAACCACTATGTCCATATTGTCCATAAAAACAGGAGTTTTCCTGCTGGTGTATATTTACTTCCTCTTTAAATGACATAAAGTCCATTATGTTCTTTTTTGCTCATACAAAAGCTGAGATTTTCCATGCCCATATTCAAGGCCAACCTGCTAGACAAGTAACTTCAAAGGCAAATCAGCACAAAGTATTTCTAAACATGAGACAAAGACTCCTGCATGTACATCGCTCTTGTAAAAATGGTAGATATATTCATCATGCCATAGACAAGCAGACCTGCTGACACTTAATGCCATTTCTGTGTTTTCTGATTTATTAACATTATGTAAAATGCAGCACCAACCATTCAGTGCATAAAATTTTTATTTGTTGGACATTCAGGAGAAAAAATGCATAGAGAACATAAAGCCTCTATAGGTATGTGTACGTATATAATCTTTTAAACTATGGTTTGCACAGCAACTATCACTAATTTTAGAATTCATCCAGTCATATTCTTTCACAGAGCTTTGAGAGTATAAGAGTAATCTCACATGTACACAGGAATGATAAATGTATTCCTCTGCCTCACAGATACTATTTATACTCACCAGTGCAGTGCCCATCATTTTTATGTAATGCAATGCATTGTAATGACTTCTAAGTAAATAAATACTTTAAAATAATATAAATCAGAGAACTTCAGGCAAGAGCTTGTTGGAATTTTCAGTGAAACTTTATTATTTAGGAGAGCCCATTTATCAAAGGTTTTTGTAGGATTAGCATGAACAACACTTACTGGGGAAGGCTTTTGGTATCTAATATGGACACACTAGAAATACAGAAAGAAATGTGGACAACAGAAGCACTTGCAATCGCAGGAGGTCTTTCTATGTACCAGACTCTTAGGAGCCCTTCTTTCTCATGATACTTTTTTCTGTGGGTGGTACTTTTCTTATATATGCAATTAACTATTTATTAGTCCAGAGACAAAGAAAGGCTATCACACGTATACTAGAGCAGTGGTGTCCAAAACTGTTTTGATTGCACACCCCATCAGAAAAAATTTCTGAATGCATATACTCAATATAAGTTTATTTATTTATGAATTATATACATTTACTCCTGCACTAATATATTACATATATTATAAAACATACACCAAAAAAAAAGAAATATAAAAGGATGAGATAAAGGTAAAATAAACACTATTTTAGAAGTTATTTTATTTTATTTGTTAATGGTATAAAAAATATTTTCTTCCTACACCTCAATGGATTGTCTTGAGCACCCCTGAAGTGTATGCACACCCTACTTTGGAGACCACTGAACTTGAATACCTACCTTGAAGACATGAGTCCAACTCCCTTACCTGCATCTAAAAGAGCAGGGACTTGGTTTCCCACAGAAACTTCTTCCAAGGAGTCCTGACTTTGCTATGGCAGTTAAGATGGTAGTACCACATGCCTTTTGTCCAAATTCTTCTCTCACACCACTAGAAAGAACATGAGTTGTTGTTTCAGCTACCATGAGCCTGGATTGTTTGCAAGACAACTCACTAGATTTTCAGTATGAAGTAGTGATGACATGTCTATATTCAGTAAAACTGCCGTTATCCAACCGAATGACTCAGAAAGAGTTATCTGTCTTTACTTCTGTAAGAGCATCAGTTACTCTCAAATTATTATTACCCAGCCACCTTTCATACATACTCAAATAACTCTCAAATGTAGATAATTGCTCTTAAAGTTGCACACAAGAGAGGTTATTCAGTCTTGTTTAAGCTCAGACATAGTTGCTTAATACCCTTCTCTAAATCCCAAACAGTAAGTCCCCAAAAGCATACATGACTTTCTTCACTGGATGCCTGTCTCTGCTTGCCTGATTTCCTAGCTGCTCCATTCGAGTCGCTAATACATGCGCAGAGTGCCTTTTCCAGAGAGATGGGCACCTCTCTTTTCCCTAATGGGCCATTGCTAACCAGGTTTAGCACACGGTAACCCAATCTCTGCCTGTGTAATGGGAAGCCTGAAAAATTAGTTGCGGTCAACAATACAACTAATTTCATCTGCTGTGATGGTAGGTTGTACACCATTTATATAATGACTAGCTGTTAGAGAACTCACCTATGGTTAGAAAATAGAGCAGCCTGAGCTCGTCCCAGGGGATGTGGGATTAACCATCTGGCTTTCAGTTATCGTGAGGTGGAAGATAGGCCATCTGTCTTCAAAACTGATCTCCTGAGAACAGAAAACAGTCAGAAGGCGGGCCAGGCTAGGCCTGGTCTTTAATGGCTAGACAATTCATGGAACAGAGACATTTAAAGCTCTGATTATGGTCCTGACACATGACTCAGAATCTCTTTTTTTAATAACAAGTGTTCTCACTGCTACAACCAGACCTACCCCTGGCTGGCTCTTCACCTGGTCCTGTGATACTTTTCACAATATAAGGGTTCAAGATGCAAGAGAAGGCATGGAAACTTCATTTATACGTGCTGGAAAAGAAAATAATGCTACTTTTAGTCAGTAAATTTTAAGTCACATAATACATGAATATGAAAAACTACTGATGAAACCATAACTATAGCTTTTTAATACATCATTGTGAAATCCCAGATATGATGCAAAGTCATAATTTAATCATGGCAGTAATAACATTACCTTCGGTAATCAATTAACACAAGGAATTTTACATTGCTGATATAAAATCATTAATATATCTTGTCATTCCAGTGTATCAGCAAGTACTTCATTTTGCTATGGAGTCATCCTACTCCGCTAGCTAAGAGGCAGCTCGCCATAGGGGGTTCTTGCTTCCAACGGAGAGCCTGGTTCCAGGCAGGTACTGAGTACTCTGCCTCCCTCTTAGGTATGTAAAATTGTAGAGGTTTAGCTCAAAATACAGAAAAATGGTCCTATTTAGAAATTAAATTCTGCTTCACATAAGTTCACATTGTGTTTACCGCTGCCTTTTCTGAACATTTGGGTGAGCAAAGCTTCATCTATACAAATGCCCACAGAAAGCCATTTCTGAATCCATAAAATCCATGTATTTTAGTTTGGTGCCAAAACAATAATTGTCTTAAGTGCAAGTAGAATTGGAGACTGGTTATATGCTTCAGAATGAATCAGAAACAGTAAGATAGGTTTTGGCTGACCAGTCATAGCCTGCATATGAGATTGTGCTTATGAATTCCTGAAGGAAGAAAACACTATTTTAGTCCTACACAAAGTGATCTGATCACATGCTCTTTGACCACTTTGAAATATTAAGAATTATGTTAAAAACCGTTGGCATGTACAACAGGTAAGCCATGAATAGGCACACTGTGTCCTCCCAATAATAAATAATCCAGAATTCATTCTCTGCCACAGAATCTTGTCTAGAATACTATCATGCAGAAAAATCCTGGAGAGTTATTTTTAGAATAAGGATGACTTTGGATTACTTTTCTCCCATACTTGACTTCCTGAGGCCCCCTGAAAGTATGAGAAGAGATGGCCAATGGCCAGTTGTATCACACAGCTCTTCCTATTCAAAAGCACTTAATAAACATAAATTAATCACTTCAGACACCACCAGCGTGTAGCAGTATACAGGCCAAAGTTTGTGGAAAACATTTAAGTGTTTGTATATTGTCTACCTACAATATTGCAATTAACTTCAGTATACTCATATATGGATACTTACTTAGATGAATTTGCATATGAAGCTCTTGCTTATCCTGCTTGCATGCATTCTATGTATTTATTCAATGTAACTAACTCATTCATCATTCACTGAACACTCAGTTGCAATAAAAAAAGCTTTCTTCCACTGACACAATATGTATGTATATCTTCTTGCCACAACTGTCTCCAACTGCTTATCCCGTTCACTCCATCTCTCCCACTCACATATCTCTTGAAGCTGGTCTCTGTCTCTGATCTCCCTCATGCCTGTCTCAGATCTTCCTTAAGTAACTAAAGTTCTGATTAATTCCTCCCCAAGGGCTGCAGGGCAGGTGATGAACAGGGGATTTACAAATGTTGGAAGCAGGGAGGAGCAGCAAGAAGGAAATCAAAAACATGCAAAGGATTCAGAAGATCATGGAAAGGAAGACAGTGCATCAGGTGAATGGCAAAGTATCAAGGATAGTGAGGAGTTTATCTTCTAAGCATTCAAATTTTCAGAAATAAAAAGTTATGTATTAGTGGCTTTCAGATTAGATCTCAGACTATTGTTCAAAATACATATACATACACATACACATTCCTGTCTTCAGGGCAGGAAGCACATTTGCTTCACAGTCTGTGAAGCTCAAAGAAATCCTCAGTCCTGAGAAAACAGAAGTACCTATCGACACCAGCATGTCTAGTTCATCTCTAGGAATGATGATGATACTTGGTCTCACTGACTGCAGCAGCAGCCTTTATTGAAGAACTGCTAAGAATTCTAAACGTAAGACAAACCCCTGGTTTGTCAAAAATGAACATGGAGGGAACAGGGGATAACAAAGAGAGCAGGCACAAGCAGAGGCCCACTGCTTTAGCGCTCTTCCGAGCACCAAGAAAGACAGCTAATGACCTTGCCAGTACACCTCAAGCCTAGACTTGAAAACATCCACGGCCCCTGTATTGTGTCAGGGCAGATATTGGTGTTGGGTTTTTGCACCTCCTAATATGGTCTCCTCAAACTTTGATGGTTAAAACGTCTCATAACACTGAAGTCAGAATATGTTACATGTTATTTCCATTTGTAATGTCAAAGTTACACAATAAACCAAAATAACATTTTTCTGTTTTAAAATATTTCTCCAGTAGCAAGCCACAGATCTGCAACAGTAACTGGCACTGTGATTTTTTTTTTTTTTTTAGATCCATTTGCAGAAAATTAAATATGTGTTTTATAGCCACTTTTATGCTTAACATAACGGCAGCTACATCAAAAAGTTAGTATAGCTCTGGTCCAAGCTTTCATACGTTATTCTCCAGATGACAGAACCAAGTCCCTTAGAAATGTTTTCAAATAAATATAAACATTTATTTAAAGTAGTTACTCACAGAACAGGTTTTTTTCCTAGAAATATTACCTGCAGTCTGTTTCTGGAAGCAATACCTTTGCTTTAAGTGGTTTCTGTAGTGTTTGCAAACTCTTCAGACTTACAGTCCATTGAGAATACAACTGAAACTGCATGTTGTCTCACCCTACACCACTTTGTAGTATTGCCTACAAACGAAAGTCAGACCAATTATGGCTTGAATGCTACCAGTGTCACACTGATAACTGACTACCCTTCTTCGTTCTTTTATTTTTCTAACACCTCAAGCATAGGATATGCTTCCCTTTCAAGCTCCAGCCCGTTCCTGACCTAAGAGCTCGAATTCAGTTTGGAAATGGTAACTCTCACCCCCGTTTATTCCATGAGGTCAGCCTCCACTGTCCACTTACTCAGTTTTCTAACATTTTCACCTTGTCCCATGCCAACTTCATGTAGAATTTTCACTAAGCATTTGCAAAGACTTTCTTTCTCCTCCTTCAAGTCACTTGCTGAAACTTTGATTTCAGCTAAAATCACTCTCAGTCATGCTAATCCAGATCTCACTGTGTCTTTATGCTCACCCATCTTAAGCATCCTTTCTCCTGTCCTGTGCATATACTGTAAACTGCTTAGGAACTATCTTTTTGTTCTGATTTTGTGTACTACCTGACACAGAGATTATGAGTAGCATTCCTATGTGCAGATAGGAAGATAATATATGATGAAAAATAGTAAATTTTGTGAGGAACATCAAGAAGAGAGGCCTTCATAGGAGAAGAACAGTATTTCATAATGCCCGACTGAGGCTTTTGATCAGTATCTACACAAAAAGAAGAATGCCATCCACTAAGCTGATAATACAGATGAGTCATTAAAAGCATCCAGGAGACTTTTTATGGTAATCATTTGACTTAAGTCAGACAAACCTACGTAATATGTGGGGGAAAAAAGTTCAAGATAGCAAGGCAGAAGAAATAAAGAGGTGGAGAGTTTTTTTTAAAAAGAATTATTTTGTTTATCTAACATGGAGTTACACCATAAGAATGTGATTTTTTTCCACAATGGTTATTCCACATTCATATCAAATTACTTGGAAGATAAAGAGCTCATTTTATACAGTCATTGTTGTTTACACTGTTTAAAAATTCATGAACTTACTCTATAAGCCCACTTGCTGAGATTCATGCTAAATATTCTTCCCTGAAAAGTGCCATACCTGCATAAAAGAAAATCGGTTATAAATTGGGAAAAAAGGTGCAAAAAATGATGCGCAGAACTGTTTCTGTACCATATTTACCTGTCTCAACTTACACTGAAGAAAGTACTATAATTAAATAACTGTGGGCTTTATCAGAGTAATTTCTTTTATAACATTAATGTATATCAGACATATGGTGGTACATAATAATAAGCAGGATGTGCCACAATGCTAACTTCCCATGAGTCCTAGTTTGCATGTATGCTATACAGAGTGTTCTACAGAAATAATAGAATAGTTTCATTGTTTGTTTGTTTTTTTTCTAAATGGAACACTCTAAATATCAAGCATTCTTTACAGAAAGCATAAAGTTAAAATAATATTTGAGGGCAGCATTAGAGAGAAATGATCAATGGGAAGAACAGTTTTTCTTGTTTTATTTATTATGGTAGCATTTGGGGACCCCACACTTGGACCAGAAAACCATTGTGCTTGGAACTGTGCAAGATTATTAAAAAAAAGAGAAGAAAACATTGCTGATCCTATAACCCCAACTTCATCATGACTTGATTTTGATTTTATAACACATAGGTATTCTGAGCTTTGTACTCCACTCAGAATGCAAAGAACACATGCGCTTTGTAGTCAAGTGTAATTTTTTTGCTTTATTCAAGCTATAACAGGAAAGGTCTGCTTATATGTACAAGCACTTTCAAAAGGTTTAGATAAAAGCATCTCTCTTAGGTAATTCATAATACTTTTTACACAGCAAGATGAAAGAAGTTTGCTTCCTAAAATTGGGACAGAACATCAAGAAAGCATGTAGATTTGGTTCTATATGCAATCCGAACAATTTTTCAATATTAAAAGTCATTAAAATCTTGAAAATCTCTGATACGTTCAAACCATAAGGGTACATCAAAACTATTTATCTGGAACACGACATTACAAGGAATTCCAGCTGTGGTAGACCTTTAACTTTGTGAAGATATAGCAAAAATATTGAAAAAATAATGGTATGGCACCAACCTCAATGTATTATTGTCTATGGACATTAAACTTGTTAAATACAGCTAAGCCTGGGGTTTGCATGATGGCAGAAATATTTAAGAAAAGAAGAACGTAAACAGATGAGGTAAGTTAGTCATTGTATTGGACTGAGAAAGTCCTCCAGAAGTTTCATCAGGAATGCTGTTTGCTAAAACATCTGCCAAAATGAGAGTTTTCATCTCCTTGGAGCTTTGCTCACTCTATGCCTGAATGACTCCAGGAAAACAAGATTCTCTGCTTAACTATCTCAGAAAGCAGAAAGCATGCAAAAAAGTTACTTTAATTACCACTCAATAAAAATTAATATTCAATTTTGTTGAGGTTTTCTTCATGCTCACAATACTCCGGTGGCAAATACTGCTCTATCTTATGTACCAAATGTCTTCTTTTTCTTGTCTGTATAAATATTATTTTCAGTCTGGCCACAAAGAGGAACTGACATTAACTTCAGTAAATAATTTACCACCAATAAAAATAGTTGCTTTCTGGAATTTGGCAGAGCAAAACATTGAAACCATAATCTTCTGCAGTGGTCATAACCTGAATCAGAAAAATCACCATATAGATGTAAACATCCACACTAAGTTTATGGCATGTTTATCACTTTATTCACATGCTCAGCATAGTAAACCATGCACAGTTGTTGAGTTCCCCTCTTGTATGTGATCGGGCAAAACCATAAACCTCAACTTGTGATATTATACATCATTTTAATGATCATGTTAACAGAGTTATGATTAGGACATTATTTAACTCAATACAATCTGTCCACTTGCCTACTCACTAATTAGGGGGAAAAGATAGAAGTAATTGTGATGAAAAGTATCACAGATAAAAGGAGAATGCAAGGCTACTTCAAAACCGTGGAAGTTCCAATAGTCAAATGTTATTGCTTCTGAGATACTGACTTCCAAAGCAGCATTTGTGATGTGTGGTGCTGCAATAATGTCTCCTTAAGGGCTAGGAGATCGGTAATTATTTTCTGGTCAAATCAACCAGTCAAGTCTGCAAACAGCAAATCTTTCTTTCTTGCTGCTGCTCTCCCTTGTCACCTTGTCTTGGCACATTTCCCTTTCCCTTCCTAGCCAGCAGCTATTTGAGTAGCATACTATTGCAAATGCCAGTGAGGGTTGTTTTAAGCTTTTCCGAAGGTGTTTCTCATTTTTCTTTTGCTGGTCAGACAAGTTAATTTGCAAATATGTAATAATTTAAGCAAGATGGGAGAATAACTGAGAAGGAAATTGAGTGCTAATAGCGTGATTCGTTCTGATACACAATATTCAAGACAAACCAATTTCTTTCTTCCCACTCTGCGGGACTGATTGGACATACCGAAGGTTAAGATACCAATATGGTTGTTTCGGTCAACACTCTTCTTTTGGAGCTAGCAATGACACTCGCTGCTGCGTTCCCAACATCAGCTGGGAGGCTCCCAAGGAATCAGCAAAAAGGTTGCAACACACTCTCCACTGGCTTCATTGCACTAACAAACGGGAGTTTCTGTCACACGCCTTTCTCCCTAGTACGAAACCCAAGTGAAGCTGCGGTAGCAGTGCTTCTTAGCAAGGTACTTCTCTGGGGTACCGGAAAAGGCAATTTTTGCCTTACAAATGCGCTATGGCATCTTTTCCAAACTGAATCCTTTAGGTTTAGTTGAGAATGCCTCCAATGCCTATCCACTGTGCCATGGTCCAAGGCAGGGCGAGAAGGCAGGTGCAGGCACAACAGAACCCTCTTCTCGCCCAGAAAGCCATCTCCGATGGCTCCTCCTTTGCACATGGGTAAAGAGAGGCAGAATGGCTGCACCGCTTAGAGACTTTGCAGACTTTGACAAAATTATCCAGGCGAAGAAGTTGAAAAAAAGCCTCTAAGAACGGGGTGGACAACGGTGGATCAGTTAACCTTTTGGATGAATCACAGCTGTGCCTTCTCCATAAGTTGCTCAGCTGCTGAACGCAGGCTGAACACAAGCTGAACGCTCAGTGAATGCACCGGTTAGTTAACTGATGTTTCACTTGAAAGGTATATTCCTCAACTGACCTATCAATATCAAAGAATTTTGTGAATAGTTTTCTTAAACCTTTTGTGAAAGTATTGCTTCCTCTTTTGGATGACTGCTTATTGCTGGTTTACATCTTTTGTAGCCGCTAACCAAAATAACTCTGTGGAGTTTTAAATATTGCAAAGATATTTTTAATTCAGAATTACCAGTGTCTCTTTCCTTGCCTCTTTTCCTGTAAGACCCTTTCACTATCATGTATCAAATATCTGTTGTGACCATTTACACAAAAACTGCATTAGCTATTGCTTTCATTTGCCCTTCATTTCCCTGCACTTCATGAATTTACAAGGAAAGATGTGTTGGGGAGCAGACAAAGGCATATATCTGGCATATCTATTTCTCTTTGGCTCATGTTAGGAGTGGAGAGCCAGGAACTCAGTGGTAAGCATTAGAAGTACTGCATCTGAAACATTATTTCTGAAAGCAGAAAATTAAAAACTTCAGCTGGATTTGTGAAGCCTTTGAATGAGTGTCAGAAATCGGACTATGCAGCCCTCACTAGTACTTTATTTTATTTTATTCTTTCTAAAGATATGCTGCTCAATCCATCCTCCCATGCACAATCACACACACACAAAAAAAAAACGTATTCTAGTCCAATGATGGAGTAAATCCCATGGCTAAAAAACCCAATATACAGCTGTGAGCAAGTGATAAAGCTACCTGCCAGCTCAGCTGTAAAGGCACGTAGGAGGGGTTTTTTCCTCCCTCTGGAACAATGTGAATAGGGCTGTGATTGCTACCTGTGGAGTTTTATCACATAAAGCAAAATGCCCATGTTGTGTTGCAACATTTCATCAGTGTCTCATCACTCTTTATTGGATATGTAATGACAGTTCAAAACTGCATGGCAACCTTCCTTTGAAATATGATGATGTCAGGGAGCCTGACACCATGGCAGTTCCCTCCCTCCTTTTAAACCAAAAGTCCAGTCCTGCAGAAGTTTCATGTGAAAAATTCTGAATCCAAAGCAAGGGTTTTGTCAAAAAATGCTGATTTGCTGAAATAAAAATACTTTGTATAAGCATCTTGGTTTCAGCAATGCATAGCACAAACATAGGCTGGCTTTTAAGCAGAAAAAAAATCTGGTTCTGGTATCTGATCTCTTCCTAGCTAACCTGGAAGGCAACTTGGACCTTGGGTCACAAGTTTAATGATTTTAAGAGGTTAGCGATATCTGTATGAAAACTGGAGATCCTAAGGTTTTCAGGTCTGGATCTGAAGAAGACCCCACTATGTATACAGGACTGGGGTCAGAGATCGTGGCAATGAATTTCTGTCACGACTGGACTCCTGAAGTCGGTGAGTGCTAATCCACAGCACACAGCTTGGGAGCCTGGAGAACACAGGTTAAGCGGGGACTCAGGGCCTCCACACCTCCTGGTTTGAATTTGGGAGCCTAGAGAAACTCAGAGCAGCAGCCTAAGCCAAACTTTTCAGTGTTTATAGACTCTCAATAGTTAGAACAGGAGTTCTTGGTTTCAGAAGGGCTTCCCGAGCTGTACTCCCCCAAAACCACTGGAAAAATAATTGTTCACAGTGACAGAACATGTAATGAATCCTTTGTTAGAGGGCTAAACTCAGCCGTTATAGACAGTGTGCTTCCTCAGGCTGCGAACAAGGTTCACAGAGCCTATGGACCATACGCCAAACCATTATTCTTCTGAGACTTTTGAAGCCTTGTATTGTCTATCATGCTTGGATTGGTGTCTGAAGATTTTAGATGTTGGTAAGCTCCTGCAAAATGGTTACTCACGATATATGGCCATTTAGTGATTTCAGTGGACTCCACGTGAGAGCCTAATGTGCTTCTGGATTTTTAAAAGCATTAAAAGTTGCCCTCACTCTATTCTCACGTAAGCCAAAGGGGCACCAGAGACATTAAGTCAAGATAGTGTTATGTATCTTTAAATATAGACCTCTATATGCTTCTAGGGATATGGTTAGTAACTATCAGTCATGATTTTACAAGGATAAAGATTTTACAGGCTGGGACCTATCTAAATATAAATAATCTGCTGAATTTCATGCAGCACAACTGCATGTAAAAGTGTACATAGGCCCCGAAGAGAGTAAAACTCATCATTCAGCAAGGTGCCACCTTATGATGGATACAGATAAATTAATTCTTACACTGTGAACAACAGGTTGCTTAGCAACAGGCAAACGCAAGATAGACTAAACTGGTATATTATATCCAGCACTTCAAAAAGGCCAATTTTACAAAGCTCACGGAAATTTGAACACAGACAGAGCTGTTTAAAAGGATTCCAAAGGAGGGTCTCACCAGTGCAGTGTACAATGGCACTAATACTCACCTCTCTCTACTGGAAATACTTGACCAGACACATCCTTCGGTCGCATGCCCTTTCCACAGACTTGCCCTATTGTCACACCCTGGCTGACCCAGATCATTCTCTGCTGTCATTTCTAACTGATCAGCCCCCAGCTTCTGGAAGAAATTCTTGTTATTAGTCCCTAAATGCATGACCTGGCACTTTTCATTATTAAATGTAATCTTATTCTATTACAGCTGTCCTTGAGGTCATCCAATTTCTTCTTTGTATTGATAATACTTCCCAAATTCTGTCATCAGCAAATTTCATTACCACATTCCTACTATTTCTGCCAAGATTGTTAATTAAACTATTATATGAGATCAACCTCCAAAACCAATCCTTGAGGAACTCTACAGGCAACCTCCATCACAATTCTTCTTTCAACTAAGGTGTTGTCATATTGTCTTTAGCCAGTTCTCCTGTATTTCTCTCCATTTTCACTATTCTTCATTTTAACTAATATCTTCCCAAATGGTGGTGTACTAAATGCGCAGATGAAGATCAGATAGAATGTATTGAATTTCCGTTATTTTCCAAATAATCTAAGAGTGATAAAGAGCTTTACATTGGCATGGCTCATAGTCAGCAGTCTTAAACTGGTTAGCTGGTAAACCTAGTATGATTCATGTTCATATAACAAATACCAGGACAGTGGGGAAATTTCAGAAGAATAGGTATGTGATCTTCTCTGGTAATATCCTTAAAGAAGTAAATGTTTTAGACACCTGAATAACTAGGTTGTCATCAAAACCAAGCAAAATTGTGGAGAAACCCAGAAATGCTGAAAAAGGATTTCTCCAAAACCTTAAGATAGGAATATAGTCAGAAATTTTGATTTCATGGAAAACGGACCTCATCAAACAAAAGTGATTTCATTCTTTCATAAGACTGATGAATGGAATTGTATACACTTAACATGTAGACTTGGAAAGCACTTGGCGTGCTCTGCATTGCACTGTGTTTAATAAATGAGCATCATACAATATCAATAAAGCACATGGTAAATAGGTTAAAAGCTACCATGGATAGTATATGCACTGAATCTTAGGCTGACCTTGGAGTCACCTAGAAGGATGTGTACTGCCCTCTCTGGTCTGTATTACACATTGTACCACCCAGCAAAGCCACCCAGGTTATGGTTTTTTTGTTGTTGGGGTTTTTTTTATTTCATGGATTGGAATCAGAGAGATGAACGGAGATTAATTGGGGTGCAAAAATGCCAGAAATCATTGTTATTTGGAAACTTTTAATACTCAAAGCTTGCATATGCAAGTGAACTTGAAATACCTTTTGAAAAGGTAGGAACTTATTAAGGAAGCAAAGTCAGATTCATCCTGGAAATTCAAGAGAGTCTCTGAAAGGGGGCTGGACCATCCCTGTGATCAAGCTAAAAGACTGACAGACAAGGACATCTGAGAACTTGGACACAAGGGCAGTCGGGTTAAGATCCAGTATAAGATGCTACTTACTGAAATACATTCAAGAACCGTTGTCACTGAACAGTTTTCCATTGTCTGGGAGTGTTTTTCAGGCAGTCCCAAAGGAACTGGCTCAATGACTGATTCTATTCAACATTTTCATTAGCGAGCTAGTTAAAAATGATTACATGTGACCATACAGTTAGCAGAGTGATAAATAATGATGAGGAAAAGGAATCATGCAGAACAATCTGTCTCACTTGCTAATTTTGGCCTCTATTTAAACAGCATATAATTTAGCAATGCAAAATGCAAGGTTACATTTGTAGAAACCAAGAATAGAGGTAAAGCCTACAAGTATGACAGACTGTATCCTGAAAAGCTGTGACTAAAAAGCATCTAAGAATCATAGTAGACTAGCAACTAAACATAAACTCCTGGTGCATTGCTGTCACTGTGCTGTATACAGTACTGGTGAGAGTAATCAAAGGAGGTTGCATCTAGGAGTTTAGGAGTGCATCTAGGACGTCTACAAGTTACGTCCAGAAAAAGTTGTTGAAAATTCAGCAGTACAGAAAGAATACAGAATAATTTGAAGGTTGTAGAAAATGCCTTTCAGTGAGGGACAAAACAGATCCATCCAGTTTTATCAAAAAGACAAAGCTATGAGGTGATTACAGAATATAAGTGCATTTGCAGGGAGAAAACGTGAGGCACTCGGGCTATTTAATCTAAGGAGAGAGTAAAGCAGGAACCAGTGGCTTGAAGTTGAATCCACAGAAACTCATGGGAAAGCTAAGGCACAAAATTTCAGTGATGAGAATGTGTAACCATTGAATTTTCCCATTGCTGACAAAAAGCTTCAATTACAGAATTGATCTATTTTCAAAGGACATGTCTTAGAAAAACAATGTGAAATGCAATGACCTGTTATGAGCAAATAGATGATCTAGCAATTTTGGCCTTAAATTTATGCATGCCAAACAAATGAAAACATAGTCTCTCTATCATCTGTCTGACATTCTCTGTATTTACCAAAAAAGACTATGCAAATATTTTTTGTATTTAAGAAATATTATTAGTGTCACTTTCATCTTTCTCCAGCAGTAAAACAAATCCTCTAATACCAGGAGTACAACGGTGCAGACATCTAAAGAAGAGTGAAACGATCACTATCACATTGTAGATATGTAATAATTAAGTATAAATTGCTTTTTCACAAATAATATGACAAGTGCAAGGTCTGATATTTCAGCAATGACACGTTTGATAGAAAGTACTGCACACATTCCATTTCCTTTCCAATGATCTGCCCTGCCAATGGCATACAGCTCCCATTTCTACACTGATGGATTACGAAATACTGGACCTTAATCCTGTCACTGGTACATTACAGAATATTGCCTGTTCTGGGCTTCAGGCCATATTGAAAGAAATTCAGTATTTGTGGTGGAAGTAGAAAGAATGAAATATTTCTCTAGCAAGATATTTTATTCCCCTGCTTTTCAAAAAAGAATGTGCATCCTGAAACTAATCAGTAGCTTAGAATGTTAAAAGAAATCCCAACAGAACTTTATGGGCAAAGTGGAGTAACAGAAATCGGTATCAGATGGATATTACAACCACATCATCATCTGTGGTATACGAAAGACTTATGAAAGTATGCATTTAGGCCTTAAAAGAAAAGCCAGTGGATACATCTGAAGTGCAAATGAAGTACAGAATTACTATTGATGGCAAAAGAGAAGAGAAGAGAAGAGAAGAGAAGAGAAGAGAAGAGAAGAGAAGAGAAGAGAAGAGAAGAGAAGAGAAGAGAGAAGAGAATATTTCAGTTGGAAGGGACCCACAACAATCATCTTGTCCAACTGCCTGAGCACTTCAGGGCTGACCAAAATTTAAAACAAATTATTAAGGGCATTGTCCAAATGCCTCTTAAACACTGACAGGCTTGGGGCATCGACCAACTCTCTAGGAAGCCTGTTCCAGTGGCTGACCACCCTCTCAGTAAAGAAATGCTTCCTAATGTCTAGTTTAAACCTCTCCTGGCGCAGCTTTGAGCCATTCCCACACATCCTATCCCTGGATCCCAGGGAGAAGAGCTCAGCACCTCCCTCTCCACGTCCCCTCCTCAGGAAGCTGTAGAGAGCAGTGAGGTCGCCCCTCTGCCTCCTTTTCTCCAAACTAGACAAGCCCAAAGTCCTTAGCTGCTCCTCACAGGACATTCCTTCCAGCCCTTTCACCAGCTTTGTTGCCCTCCTCTGGAGGCATTCGAGGACCTTCACATCCTTCTGAAATCGTGGGGCCCAGAACTGCCCACAGTACTCCAGGTGAGGCTGCACGGATGTTGAATACAGTGGGATAACCACCTCTTTTGACTGGCTGGTTATACTCTGTTTGATGCACCCCATTATGTTTGTTATATGATGCAAATACATAGATTGTGTGATCTATGCCAGATGTGGGATAGATATCCATACAAGTTATTTAGAAAAAATGCAGCAGATTGTGATGGGATCCACTCCTGAGCGGGATGGCAGACAAACTTATCAAAAAGTGCTGCCTTACTAATCTTCTCCTGAAAATCCTTAGGTTAGTCCTCGATACTGTACTTACAAGGACAGGTAATGTTTGGAAGAAAATGACATTAACAGTTATTTTGCAAAGTCACTCCAGGAAGCTAGAACTAGTTACAGAAAGCACTTGCCACTGGTTAGAGGTCTTCAGGAGTCAAGTTCAAGGAGTACTTTATACCAAATATTAATACTCCACAAAAAAGCATATGTGCCTCGAGCTTCTGTTGGAGTGGATTAAAAGACATTAAGACACTATAAAAACATATAGAAGTACTTTTATGTTTCTCATGAAAATTCCTCTTCAATTAAATGCTTTATAATGGGTAAAGGAAAGACTATTTTTGCTTCTTTTTCTAAAGTTAATGTCTGGGTTTTCTTCTGACAGGTTCACGTTGAAAGATTAGCAGGGTCTGTATCAAAGGCATATAGCAAACTTAACAGCAAAAGTTACTTTTGGGGAAAAATGAAAACAAACGCGGGGGGAGAGAGGGAGAAAAGAAAAGGGAAAGGGAAAGGGAAAGGCAAAGGCAAAGGCAAAGGGAGAGGGAGAGGGAAAGAAGGGAAGACTCCCCAGTGGCCAACTGAGAAGGGAAGTGATGGGAGTTTCCAGGTAAGTGTCCTCCCCTAGGAGGAGTCCAGCAACTTGGCTGAAAGTTTACAGAGCTGCAAGTGAAAAAAGCAGACTACAGAAATGGAAAGAGATGGCCCTTAGCACTACAAAGGCACTGTGCAACGTCATGGATACATGCCAACATTAAATTATAGAAAAAAAAATCTCAGTAATTGTGAGGAGCAACAGAATTTGAACTCAAAGAAAGTTTCTTTGTTTTGTCAATTAATTCAACAATTCCAGTCATTGGGGAAAAATGTGTCTTTTCATTTGGCTTCTCAGGTGCTAATCGATTCTTAATTATCTTTAACTCTATTGACCTGCTCCCACTGTTTGTGCCAATGATATTCTACAGAACACAATATCACACTTGGAGAGAGCAAGGGATTCATGTATTATTCACTCTACATAAATATATACTGTTACCCCTTTTTGACCTAAGAAATTAGCCAGAATTTGGGGCTGGCAGGTTGCTTGTGTGAGATGCTGGTAATGCAATCTTGGTTTTTCACATCAACATTAAAAAAATACAAAATCCTTTTTCTGTGGACATTGAAGGAAATAAGTCTCTTAGTTTACAGCTTTGCCCTGGAGTTCTCAGTCCCAAAAGCTGCCTTTCTCAGGACCACATTCCCAAGACCGGCTTAGGCTATGCATGGTACTTGCTTGGTAGCTCCTCTCTTTTCTCCTCTGAGTTTTCTGCCTTAACACAACAGCCAAAAAAACCTCACCAGCCTTTCATCTGCTTTTCTTTCATACCCAGAAATATGTACCCAGGTTTGGGACTGAGGCCGCAGTCTGGTTCTTTGAAGAACTAACTGCTTTTTTTTTCCCCCCAGTGGTTGTGCTCCTGTCTCTTGATGCAGAAACAACACATTGGGAGGAGGTGAGGGGCTTGAGAGGTCGAAGCACAAAACATAAGAGGGAAAATGCTGTTGTGTAGGCAGAGTAGGGAAGAGGACAGAAGAAATCACTGTACATAAACAAAGAAAAAATAGATGCCTCTGGAAAACCCAGGAAAGAAAGAAAATAAACTTGAAGAGATGAAACTGAAACTGCAGATTCATTTGAGCACTTACCCATGTTCACAAGTCTTTTTCTCCCATGGTACCCACAGCCAAATGCAACAAGCTTGTAGAAGACAATCCCTTCCAATATGCTGTACTGAAAAAAAGTATTCCTAGTTTTGTTTGTAATGCTGAGAAAAAGGGGAAGGATATTCTGAATTTGTGCTTTGTTCAGCTGAAGATCGAAGTACCTTTCTGTTTTCTGCTGTCCATTTCCTAAGCTAACCTGATTTCTCCTGATCAGAGATTGAGCGATTTATTCTGGCTTCTGCCAAATGTCACGGCAGCCAACAATCTGACAGAGCCTACCCTCACCTCTTTCATGCTCTGCGATTCCTATGAGGGCAGCTGGGACAGGTGCTTGGAGAAGGGTATTCTGACTTTATCGAAGGGAAAGGTTGAGGTCCTTAGGTCACATTTTTTTTCTTCAGCTTTAATGGTTTCATACCAAACAGGAATCTGGCTTCAGAATTATGATGGATGAGTCCTTTGTCTGACTCGCCGATCTGGACAGGAGTGAGATAAGTGAGAACCGGTCTAGCATTTTAAACCAAGGTCTGTAAAACAAAGAAGCATTTTTTTTTCTGTTGATGTAAATAAAAAAGAAGGTTACAGGGAGACACACTGGATACACAGAAGACTCGGTGATATACCTGTAAATGTGCACAGAATGAAAACAACCCCTGCACACAGAAGCCAAAAGGAAAAACCCTGTCTGACATTTATGCTCATTTAGAGCCTGTTTCGATAGATGAGGTGGGATTTGAGCGGGTACTTAAATTCGGTGCATATCCTCTCCTGAGGTCTACTCTAAAAGTGCAGTTACTCTAGTTCTCCTGTGCAGTACAAGCGCAATAACAGCTTTCAAAGACTGCCAGGTAATAATATCGTGCCAGGAGACATGTCACAAATAAACACTGAATCGAAAGAGCATTCGTAGCACCTTGGTATATCAAGCATTGATCCAAGTACTTCTCACAATTTAGAAGTTTAACCCTGAACTGTATATATTTTCAGAATTTAATACTTTGAAAGGGATAAATCCCTCATCAACTATTGTCTTCCTCAAAACTTTGGACTTTTCCAAGGATAGTTACATAACTTTCTGTGTGGTAACATGAACGGTGATAGCATTTACAAATCCCTCTCCAAAGCAGAGATTCTATTCTTTACTATAGATTTTCCAGTGTTTTAAGTACCTTCAGATATTCTGCAGCATACAGTCAAACTCTTTACAGGAATGTGTGCTTACGCAGCTGTTGCTGCATCAGGGCCCATAAGCTTGCTTTACTGTATGGGAGCACGAATATTCTACTTTAATTCTCTCTTTACTGCTTTCATCTAAACAACATTTTCTCCTCCTGGTCCATGACTAAATATGCAACTAGAACTACTATAACCTGAAAAGAAGTGAAAGCCAGGTGGAAGATGAGGATGTGTCCAGAGGAAAACATGAAAGAGGAGGTTCTTGCACTCTAAACGCAGCATGAGTGGAGACCTGTATCAAGTGCCCCTACACAAATGGATGCAACGTGGGCAATGTCAAGAGGAATTACAAGTTCTTGCAAACCTGCAGAGAAGTGTTATCACTGGGATAGAGAAATGTGATGGGACAGCTCACATGACTAAAAGTGCTGCAATGGCTTTTTGTCCGATTTTTTTACATCAGAGGACAGACCAACACGGCTGACATTGTGGTATGTATCTGTTACCTATTACCTGATCAGGAATACAAGAAGATGAAAGCTTCTTTAGATGCATCACTTTCACATGCCCTGGTATGGGTGGGGACTTCAGCCACTCTGACATCTGCTGGGAGGACATAGAGCTGGGTGCGAACAATCTGGGAGATTTCTGGTGTGTGTTGACAAGTTGAGTTCCTCCTGATGAAGGGGATAAACTGACGAGGGAGATGCTCTGCTGGACCTATTACTCTCACATAACTAAGAACTGGCGAAGGATGTGAAGGTCAAGGGCAGCCTTGGCTGCAGTGACCTTAAGATCACGGAGTTTAAAATTCTGAGAAAAGTGAGCAAGACAACTAGTAGAATCACAAACCTAGACCTAACGAGAGCAAATTTCAGCTCATCAGGAATCTGCTTGGCAGGATCCCATGGGAGACATTTTCAAACAAAAACTGAAAACTTGGGGAAGCAGCTATTCACTTTTTAAAATATTTATACATTTATACAACTTCTACTATGCGATGCCCATACTTTCACTACAGTGATAATAGTACAGAGTAGAGAGAGAATCGTTAATCACCATCTACTCAGCTCTTCAAAAATGTGAGCTGAAATTAGAAGACTATGCTAGACCCTAAATATGAAGACTAAGTGGTGGTTAACATTTGCATAATATATGTAATATAGACAATATGGAATATATAATGCATGTATTCATTATAACGAACATCTAATATATCCATGACAATTTAAAAAAATCCATGTGTCATAGTTGGGCCCTAAATATTATACAACCATGAAAACCAAGGCAGGAAGGCTGTTAAGAAGATGTAACACCTGTAAATGCTCATCAAAGTGAATTTGGGGTTTTCAAGACTTTTGAAAGTCTAGCCCTTGTTAAAGTATAGATTAGGAAACATACCTCAAGTAAGCAAGTATGGACAGAGGGTGGGGCAGGCTATACAGGAGTCGTAAGTTTTTAAGCAAGGAATGTTACTTCTCTAGGCTTATTGTATACAGTAGAGGGAGAACATTTTCTCTAGAAGGCACCTCACAGCAAACTAATCTAGGCTGCTACTCTGAAGTATTTCATGAAGGGATCTCTACCAATACTGAGGAAGCCTAGAGAAATTAGCCTCCTGTGCCTGAAGTTAGTCATTGTAAATACCCCCCGCTGTCCTGCTTTATACTATGTCTTTATATGAAAGTAGATCAAATAATTGGACTGTTATAAAAATATGGCAAAGGTACTTGTGCAGATAAGGAAGGCTTCTTTGATGTAAATTTGAATTTTGAACTTTAGGAGATTCATGATGATATTAAACTAAATCAGAAAGAATCCCTGTGGCTGGAAAGACAAAGATAAAAGCAGAGTATGGATTTATTCTACCTCCATTTCTCTCTCTTTGACCATTAGTTGAAATCCTAAACTAATGAGTAAAGGAAGAAAACTAATGGTAATATTTAAATATTAACATTTTCTTACTTTAAAAAGCTTTTCTTACCTTTATTTACCATTTATCATTCCATTTGTGTAGGGAACATTTAGACCCTCATTCTAGGATACTTAAGAAGACAAGAAATACACATTTACAATTTGCTTGGGTACAAACTTCAGGATCGGATTCTTTGTAAGTCAGAATTTAAAGAAGAAAAAAAATTTTACTGGACTGTAAGACAAGCTAGCCAAATGTCTAACGAAACTTGTTTACACAGCACTGTAATAAAAATACAGATGTTATGTATGTGTATCCTAAGCACGTCACATCACCAGTCTGAAACATTTTATGTCACTCTGAAGGTCCTTTAGACAACAGTTTGAAGCCAATTTTTTGCTTACACTGTGGGGTTTTTTTTCCTATTTACGTGCCTTAAATATGTACAAGGTTAACTTTGAGAGAGGTGATGCATTCCCTCTGTGCTCTCCATATTGGGAAAGATATTTTGGATATGTATCTGTTTTATCTTTATTTGAAAGGATTTCACAAATAGATTGTTTTATACTTCTCTTCATGATCAAAAGAGAAAAAGACCTGAATAAGACATGATCAAAAGAAATTTAAAAAGAATCCCATAATAATACATTTGAGCATAAATAAATAAATAAATAAACAAATGTAAGCCAGATAAGACTGAACAGACAGATGGCAAATAAAAATCATAAATAAATAACAATAAACTTATGACTGTGCATAAGACCTTTCATGCAGTACAAAGAATCTACAAAGACAAAATCAGGAGCAAATAGTGTTTTTACTCCTTCTATGTAAAAAAAAATTTTCTGCTTAGAATTGAAAAGATGTTTAGTAAAGATATCTTGTTTCTGCAATTTTGCATGGACTATTGCATATCTATTATAACTTGATATGCAGAACAATTTTTACAAGGGAAAACCATGAGAATAGCCAGCATCCATGTGACAGGAATGTCCTTGGATTCATAAAAGAAAGGCAAAAAAAAGAAATGTTGTAATGCCAGTAGCTTTGGCGCAACATTTGGTATAAAAACATTGAAATTAAAATATTGGTAAGTGCTTAAGCTCAACAATTTAATCAATACTGAATACTGTTTCAAGGCTATGCCTATGTCTTTAGGAAGTATGACAGTGCAGTAGATTTCAAACCTGTAAAGATTTAGGGATACTTTTTTTAGTGAGTAATTGTACTGAATTCCATGGAATTTACAGGATAGAAAAGTTTATTTTGCTTACTATGCATGGTCTAAGGCAATTAAAATCCTGTAAATATTCACTGATTTATCACTGGGGTAGACCAATAATAAAGACAATCAACATGAGGTAACAAACTCATTGTCCAGTATTTATTTACTATTTTAAATAATCTCTAATATGCCCTAGACAATAACCATATTATGACATGGAATTCACTCAATATCAAATAGGGGATGACCTGCTTGTATAGGAGGTGAATTTAAAAGCTTTATGAGAACAATCTCTATGGATTCTTACTAAAATCAATGGATAAAAGAAAGTTCTCAAGTGAAAAAACAGAGCGGTTTAATTAGGGTCCAACTCTGAACCATCCATAGAAGGAGCCTTTCAATTAGCTATAACACAAGCCTAGGGAAAGTAGGGAAAGATAGTTGTTATAAACACCCTCCTCTGTCAGTATAAAATTGGAACCATGGCTGCTGAGTGGTTATTACAGCTTAGGGTGCAAAACCTTAAATTAATTATCATTAGGTCTAAAAAAGAGAGCAAAAAATCCCCTAAGGTTATATCCAAATGGATTAAAGTACAATGGGCAATACATGGTTACTCACACCTTCTAGTCCTGAACTTCAAAATAATGACTAGGGAATGCATTTCCTGGGATGTCCCAAGTGATTTACAGATTTATCGTGATTTACAGATTTATCGTTCTTCTCCAATATTATTATTACCACTGAACCCTGAGGCCACTGTCAGACCATTCAACAGATAGTGTTCAACATCTTCAACAGTTTGAAGACAAGAAAGACAAGTAACATTTAGAGTAGGGGATAGAAGACTGAAGTCATATAGGTGTATGCTAAATTACTTATCTACATCTGGCAATGTCTTGCGTTTTTATAGATAAGATTGGTGGGACTGCTTGTTATTCAGGTTGGTTGACATTTCCCATTATGGTATTCCACACTTTGCTGCATATAATCTTGCTAAATTTTATCCGTTTCAACTGAATCTTTTCAATTCAGAGGCCAAACTCTTTCGGAAAATCTTTGTCAAGCTGATTCAGCTCCTCCTGAGGGTAAATATAGGAAAAGTTATACTGCAAACTCAAGGAAAAACTATTCTGAGGGCTACTTGCCCTGTAAAGATCTGGTACTGAAATGCTTCGACTTAAGGCCTATTTCTAAAATGTGCCTTATCTAACTTCATCCAAATATATCTAGAATTGTCCAGGTTGGAAAGCTCGGGATGTTGCCATTTACACGTGCTCTGTAGAAACTTTTGATCTTAACAGCTTTGGCTTGGTGTAGATGCTTTCTTTGCTGGGTGAGCCTGCTTCAGTCAGTGCAGTGTAACACTTTCCATGCAGCTGCTAATTTGGATGCCTGTGGGCCATGAGGAGTCCAGGAGCAAATTCTGTACATCTGTACACAGCGCAGGAGCGCTCTCCTCTGTATTCACTGAGCACTGAGGAACCGTGGACATTCAAAACTGGAAGAGAAACAAGCTGAGCCTAAATGGGTATGAGAGGGTGAATTAGGGCCAAAAAAATCCCACCTGAGGGAAGGCAGTACAAAATCGGAACTAGGAGTGCTGTGGGTAACAACAACCGTACAATGGTCGAAACTAGAAAGTGAAGCCACAACTGCATTGGCAAAGACACAGCAAGACAAAGAGAAAGCCAAGAGCCAGAGAACAGGATGCAAGCAGGTACAAAGAAAGAACCAGGGAGGTTAGTGAGCAAAATTAGCTGGCAAGGCATTGGGGCTGAGATTGGGAAGGGATCTGGAAAGGGCAAGCATGAGGCAGTGGGACAGATCTCAGGAAGAACTGGGGTACTGGAGGGAACCAGGGCAAGGCACACACCGTGCCACGGCTGTAGGAATGCACGCACAGGAGGAACGGGAAGAACAGCTGAGAAGCAAAGACAGACCCGGGACTAAGCAAAGAAACTGGGGAAAAGATAGGGTCTGACTGCACCAGAAGGTTAAGAGTTGGGTAGAGAGTACAGGAGAAGTCTGGAGTGAGGGCAGTAGTTGAATAATGCCCTGCTGCATCCTCTCACCATGGAAAAGGCAGAGGAAGAGTTCTGGGTAAAGCTCACCTGGTCAGCTGAACAGTCTCCTGTTCAGGACCTATTTAATAAATTACTTAATAAAGAATTCATTTGACCATCAGGTAATGTAGTCAAGTGGCCAGAGAAGGAACACCTATTCTTTCTGTGCTAATTTCAAAGCTCTAAGCATAATATCTCAGATTCTCAACTTGCAAAAAAAGGCTGCACCCCAGTGCCAAGATTGGGGTCTACAAGATTGAAATTCACTTTATTCTCCACATCTGGCAGTGACAAATGACCAGTATGGCTAGAAAAACTTAATGTACTACTTAATCACAAATTACTATAAACCATTACTGTGGGGTCGCTATGGAAAAGATGATGTAAGTTTTTTGATTGGTTTATAAACATGATTACTTGACTTGGTCATCAGTAAAAACAGGAAGTGGCCTTAGTAGCAGCTTCAAAAATTCTCTGTTTCTCTCCTGTTTTTAGTAAAATTATACAAAGCTACACTTTTCCTTTGGAAAATAACACACCTTCTCAAGCACATGCAGCAATACAGTAGTATTTTCTCATTTTCTGGTTTTATACCGGGGATGTATTTATCTTTCAGTATGATAAATAACAAGTTCTACATAACTCTGCACATTAAATGACGCCACATAGAAGTGGCAATGCTGCTTCATATTACAAGAATATAAATAGATAAAATGTACGATACTTCAAAGTATTTTCGGGAACTTCAAATTTTATTATTGATATGTAAATAAGTGGTAAAACATGACAAAGATAAGGCAGTTTTCAGTGCTATAAAATTTATACAGACTAAATTATTTTCATATATATGTGAGTGAGAGGAGGAAGAGGCAATGCCTCACAGATCAAACACATTACCATAATTTTCTACATGCCCTAAGTTAACTACACTGACACAGTAACTTTCATTCACTTCTTCAAAACATTTCAGCTTTCTGATAAAAGACCTGAGAAATGCGTTCCGCATTTCTCTTTAAGATTTGCTTTCTAACCCTCCAAGAGACTTTCTTATCTTTCTACCATGTAAAAAACAGGGTTTGTGCATTACTAAGACAATAACATGAACCTCTGGCCCTTTCTACTGCCTTCCATCAGTCTGTTTGAATATCCCTGCCTACAGGTTTTTATCTTTGCTGTTAATGTTGCCACTAAATACCATACCTAGCAAAATCTGAGAAAGTAAGCACAACTTCCCAAGTCATAACATGAATTTCATATAACATATAATCAGGAGCACATAGTAAATGATCAGAAAACAGAAAAAATCTGTTCTCTCATCTTATAATGGCCTAGCATTTTAGGAGATACTTGGACTTACACAATTTTAAATTGCAGTTGTGATTGTCAGGTTAATGGCATCCTTTTGAACTTGCTATTTCACTTAGAGATAGTTTAAGTTTTGGGCTTCATTCAGATATTGTCACCGTTGCAGGATTTTTCCCCTCTTTGTCATTGCAACAAGGATTGCTTTTAAAAAAGTCGCATAATTAATTTGCTAAAACCTCTTACAGTAAAACCTTTTAAAATGTTTTTAATGTATTTTTAAAAGGAATGCTACAAAGTATTATACTTATGTTACAATACATATATGTGTGGATAATTACTCTGCTAAGCACTCAGTTTAAAATAAGAAAAGGCTGTAACATTTTGCAAAGCAGTTGTTCTAGCTTTGCTAAATTACAACCTTAATTGTAACTCAGCAAGTGTTTCTAGGCGTCTGAAACAAACACTATGAACAGGATGATTCTGATTACACATTTTTTTTCTAGAGATCATATCTTCCTTCTCTACTTCACCTGTCTTGCAGCCCTGACAAATTCCAAAGCAGAGGAGCACCATCTAGTTGTTTCTATACCAAAGCTGCTGCTCTTTCCATTAGAAGTATGTACTGGTTTTGATAGTATTCTTTTCAGACATTGTTACTAACAATAAGATGTTAAACAATCATAATTGCTTTAGGTATATTTAAGCATGAACTCTCTTTCTACCGTTTAATATTTATTTCTACATGAATACAACAAAATACTCAAACAAGGAAGAATTTAGCACATTTGATTTACTTGGCTCTATTGTGTGTGCTTGCAAGTAGGATTTCGTGGCTAGACAGAGGACACCTCAGTATCTTACATCGCAGGAATGATCTCAGGAATTCCTTTGTCCTGTTCTCAGACATGTGAGTGAGACCTGCTAGCACAGTCAGCCTCTGTCAAAGTCCTCAGCGAAGGGGAAAGTAGCAGATGTATGAGAAACACCTTGCTAATGTGGGATACACCCCCGTGACTCTTCAGCCTTTCCTAAAGCAAACACCTCACTCAGGTGGGTTTAGCTTTTTCACTTTTAAATTTAACCCTAATATTTTTTTACAGTTTTTAGGGCAACACAATTAGGAATTTTAGTCCTAATTTTAGCAGCATTCTCCTTATTGAATACAGCATAGGTACAGCAGATTACCCAGACTGCAGAAAAGTGCAGAGTCAGGATGTTTGTTGTGATCGACTCACCTGCAGACTAATACTGCAAACTATCCACTAAAAAATTAAAGTGGATAATTTTGCCTATGAATTCTATAGTTTGTCAGCATGCTTCCATGCAGTACAGTATTAGTACCAGAAGAAAATAAGTACTTGGTGAAAATGTAATACCTAAAGAGACCTATATAAGTCTGCCTATAAAAAAAGTCTGGCAGGAGAACTAAGAAGGTCATTGTATCATTTTTACCATTTCCCAAGTGAAAATTATCTTCATCCTGAAAAACTTCCTAAGGCTGCATATCCAAAGGCAGTGGAGACCTACACTATATTCTAGACATTAATTTAAGAAATCCAAAAACACTACAATACACAGAAGAAAAACTATCTTGTCATAGGCATATTTCTTTCCCCTCGGCTGTTAAAAAAAAAATATCTCCAAGTTACAAACTAAACAGGCTCAAGTGTTGGACTGGGATGAATAAAATCAGCTATGTATTGACCTATTCTCAGAGACAACAGAATACAAGTAAACCAAAGGTGGAAAATTGTGCACAGGTCTGTAGACTTAATGAGTGAGTTGCTATGGGACAGCAAGGAAAAGCACAAAGCACATTTATATATGTCTCCAGTGTTATGGTAGAGCTTGTAGAGCTAAAGAATTAGTAATTGACTGAAGAAAAAAAGGGACTAAAAAGCTTGAGAAAAAACACTCTAAGTCATTCAAGGTAGAAGTTTGTCTTAACCTGTTATATAATTCACTTTATAGAAGTTGGTACCCTGGGAAACAGATGGATGCTACAAATTCAATTCTTTGAAAGAACTGTTAGAAGCAGCTTTCCGTGACTCCTAATGAGGTCAAGGTTTAATATGAAATGAGCTAAAGCATTCTAATATTGGAAAAGAACACTTAAAGTTAAAATCATTAAAATGTATTTTCATGAACTAGTGCTAATGGTAGGAGTGTTGTCCTTCTTTGGCTTTGCTTCTCTAGGAACCACTAAGCTAGAGAGACTGCAGAGATTGAAAGAAAAAATCTTTTAAAACAGCAGATGGCATCTCATTTTCTATTCGGATCCTGGAACCCTGCTGAACTTTCATAATCTGGAAAGTGAAGATTATCCTGACCTGTCAGACAAATACAAATAAAAATAAATAAACAAACCCAATAATAATAAACACAAATATAGGAGAGCTGGTAATTTCACATTTAAAATAGTTAAAATACCCAACACGTTTTATAGAAAAGTATTAGGACCATTGTGCCAACACCTCCTATGCTTCTTAAATCAAAGCCTGGTAACCCTGAATTAGTGAAAAAGAGCCAGAAAAATAAACAGAGGAAATACTTCAATACAGGTATCAGTCATCTACCCCCACTGGAAGTAGAACAGTGTGTCGGGATATTAAAACAAAGTCACTGGCAAATCTCCAAGATAACAGCTGTACCATCCCCAGCAAAGTCATACATCATAACAAACAATCTCTGCAGGAATGGAGACCATCTAAATAAAACCAAAAATGGTTCCCATTCTCTGCTTCTTGGGAAGATCTAGAATGTTAGCCAAGACTTGCTAGGTTGCTCTTGAAGATCAGCCCAGCCATGGTGCCCCAGATCACTATGTGTTTTGAACATCTGACTTAAACCCTAAAGAGTGGGGTGTCCTTGTACAAGCAAACTTTTCCACAGATATCTGTAGGATGCAGCAAGGCCTTCTTATTGCTTTGTCAACCCCTTTTTGTCTATACTACACAAACTAGTTGATTCACCTCACTGTCCTGGATGCTGCTGCCTTTCACCAACTGCACTGACCACATCGTGTCACTATGTGAAAAAAAAGAGGTCATTTGTGAGACAAAATCCAGCATGGTAATGTCCCATTTTATCCCACTCCCAGTCTTTATTCAGAGTGAAAGGTAAGAATTGTCCCATGCGTCTCCAATGGCGTGTTAATTCCATATCTACTGCCAAGTTGAGGAATGAATATCAACCTTGTTGCAAGCAAGAGAAGACTACAGTACAGATATCTCAAGCACTCAGAAATGCCACAGATTCTGCAAAAACACTCAAGCCCACTCTGTGGGCAGCAGGTTCATACCAAGGCACCAGAGTTGTATTTGTTTTGAAGAGGAGAGCCGTCACTCCAGAAAAACTACGAGAGAACAGAAAGAACCTAGCTGTTGAGCTGTGCCAAGGGCTCAAATTTTCTGCCTAAGCTATGGGTACACTTACCACAAGTGTCTCACTTTCTCTTCGCGTGACGCGGACTGCTGCAAACTGCTGTTCACTCTTGGGTTCACAGAAGCAGCCTGGGCAAGGAGAATGAATGCTCTAGAACTGACCTCCTCCCTCCCACACCTTCCTCTTCCAACAAACACCCCAGTGGGCTGCTGGCTAAGAACCAAGGGGCAGGAATCTGCAGAGGAACTGGCATTGCTGCAGCTGCTGTTCCTGGTCCAAAATGAAGTTTCCGGGCTTTTTTTTTTGTTTGTTTTTCAAGAGGGAAAAGGCAGGACAATGGCGAGGTCAAAAGAGCAGCAAGGGAGGTGTTATGACAGTGTGTCAAAGGAAAGTATACTCAGCACTCTGGCAATGGGGGATAGTCAGTTCTACTCTGTTAGGGGGTAACACTAACATTTTTGGTTGATTTCTGGGCTTGGGTGAGGGTTTTTTATGGTCTGTACAAAGTCTCTGTTAGCTTGGCTTACTGCCACAATGTTTGTTTAAGGAAAGATTCAGTTTAGACCTAAAGTAGCTGCTACGGTGAGCAGAGACTGACCTCTTTCAGGTAAGAGAGAGAGGTGGTGTTGCTGGTGGGCAGGAAGCATCAAGGACATCATTGGTGGTGCCAGGCAATACTAGCACATGCAATTTAACACTTTTCATTTCTGATACTAAGTCCTTTTTTCTCTCCTTTGTGTAACAGGAATTTAGCTGAGAAATGCACTCAGTTAGTGGTGGTTTTGCTTTGTAAATGCAGTTGGCCAATTTGGTAAGTTTACTACGTGGCTGATGATTCTAGTAACATATTTTTTTCCCCTAAAGATTTTTATTTTTTTAATGTTTATGAACAAGTGTCGTAGCCAACAGTCATTGCCAAAGACTTGCTTCCTTACTAACAATCTTACCTGGACCTCAGCCATGTTCCTTCCCTGCTGCTCTCTCATTTCTCTGAAACCGTCTTGCTCTCTCTGCTTCCTCTTTCTCTGTTGAAAATACTGTTGATGAGAGAGGAAAGCACTCTCTCCTCAAAGAATATCTACAACTCTATCCTGTTTATTCCATGTTCAGATTGACCTCCTGGTCAAAACAGCATAGCTGCACCATTTTATCACAATAAATTACAGCCTCTTGAAACAATGAAACTTGAGTTGAAATGTTTCTGCTGAGTATTATAGGACATAAGGGCACCTAGGAAAAAAGCAATGAACAAACATTAATTAATTCTTGCAGCATTCCTATGCTATAGGGAAGTAGGAATGATTAAATCAGACTGAGAAAACAGATGCATCTCCTGTTATCTTGAAAATATATCATTGCAGGTTTCTCACATTAAGAAGTAAAAAAAGTTTACATAAACTCCCCCCACACTACCTTGTTGGTACCTGTTTATATTCAGAAATGAAACGCTTTGGTCATTATCTATGAATCACTTTGGTTACCCTTGAATTTAGTAAATAATGTCTTTATCTCTGTTGGTCAGATAGCCTACTTTCAGTGCAGGAGAGAAAGAGCAATGTTCCTATGATGTAAAATAAAACTACTGCAAAAATTGCTAGCTGTGTTTCCTTTTTAGTTTCTAGGTGACTTCTGAAACTCAACTGAGATTGAAAAGTTATGTAAGAATAGTTTTTAAAATGAAGAAACTGCTTTCCCTGCAGCATTTCAGATTAATGATGCTGCTGATTTTCTCTTTGTAACCAGAAGCATTGATCAGCTTCGATTCATGTAAAGATCATCTTCTGGTGTGCTTCTTTCTTGTGATGTGATGGATCTAATCTAATTTTCTAAAACTCAATATGCTTGTTTTACTAGCAGAAGTTTTTTTGTTGATTCTTGCTTCCCCCCCCTGCCCCCAAATTATGTACATTTCTTGTTTTCACCAAACATAACTTTTGCAGCAATCCATGCTATATCCTGGCTTCATAGTCTGGCTGTAGTGATCCTGATGTTATGATCACAGACAGGTCTGGGACAAGGACAAGATTTTCCTCTTTCTCTCTGAGACCAGATATGAATGAAGTCCCGAATTTCTTTCTCATGCAACATAGGGTCAATCTGGAAAAAGCAAGGATCACCACTGAATAATGCAAAGAAGAGAGGCCATGTATAACATAGCTGTCAAAAAAGAGGCTGTAGTTCATAATATGCTGTCTTTAACAATGAAGCACACTTAAGAAGTTCCTCATCCTCAGGAGCTCCTTCTGGCCCCTCCTATTTTCTCTGAATCAGATCACTAAAATGAAATAACATTGTTCAAAAAAAATGGGTCTTTAAGGAGAAGACATTACCTTTAACCTGAACCCAGCCAACAATGCATCATGAACATCTAACAGCTTACTGCCACTAAGAGGGGACAGCAAACAACAGTGGTATTACCATATGTGTATGGAAGGGATAATTTCTTAAGCCTGTTTCACCTTCAAAGTTATTTTATCATGGATGTACTGCATGAAAATTGTGTGCCCAACTACTTAAGGACTCTGCATTTAAAACAAGATGAGCAAAATGTTATCCCTGGTGTTGTCGTAAAGTTCAAAATGCCCCTGACATTTATCATCCTGAGAATTACAATGAGCCTAATTTGTAGTAGACCCGCTAAACTGTTAGAAAGTATACAACATCCCAGTAGTATTTTCTCCATGTTTCTAGTAAGACATACACATACTGGATTCAAAATTCTCCCCTTACAGGGAGAGAAAAAGACACAGACCTCACTCATCCTATTGTTTCTCCTGAGCTTTGCTGCTCCTGAAGTTTCTGTAAGAACACTTTGTCTCTTCCTCAGACTCAGGAAACATTCACACCATTTTTATAACCCAATATATTGCCAGTAAGAACTCCTTGTTCCAATAGGAAGGCAAAGCAGATGAATTTCACATCGCTGAGTATATTCCTAGAGCATGAATCCTTTTACAATCCCATTTGAGACTTAATATACTACTTTTTATTCAAGCAAGTACAGTGATGCAACTTTTTTCCTAATAACATATTCAATTCCTTTTTGTCTGACACAATTTTGCTGCTATCTGCAAGCCATACCTGAGAGTGCAATGAATTATTTCTTTGCCCCAGCATTCTGCCATTTTTGTGAATGTTAGGTTTAGGCCTAATTTTTCAGAACCAATTAACAGTTTTAGATGCTCAATCCAAACTTCTCTACATGTCTTGCTTCAGAGGAAGGCAGATTCTTATTCTAAGAATAAGAGCAACTTCCCAAGATAAAAGAAGCCAACATAGGCCATGAACATGCAATGAATTTGTCATTCCACTGTAGCAATACGTATACATACTTTGCCTCTTGTAAACATTTCCCTGCCAGCCAGTGAGAAAGGTTAATCAATCATTCACTTTCTTCTAGGTTAAAAGCAGTTACTTTTTGGCAGTTACTGGACAAGTTGCTGTGCTGTAAATTAACAGATTAATACCATAGTGACTTCTCTATAGGCCTATACCTTAACAACAAAAATGTTCTATACAGTTGCCACACTGAAATTTAGGCACCCAAAATTATCATTAAAAGTCTAATCACAGCTCTAGAGCCTACTTCCTGTGCCCAAAGTGTTTTTACTGCTAGCCTGAGTCTCAGGCCTTAATTTCCAGCCAACAAAAAACAATGTAAAAATTTCAACTGGATGAACAGAAATGACTTTTGGAAATGTTCTGTAGCACTGCTGAGCTGCATGAAAGAATAATTTTTTAACTTTACCAACAGGCATATAGAAATGCAATATATGTGTGGCAATTTAATACACAAGATACAGCAAGAACAAGGTAATCTTTTAGTTCACATGTGTCTAGCTTCGTGTTACACAATATAACAGAACTGCTTTATGTGAAAGAATACAGAAACTAAAGTAGCTAGATAACCACCTCAAAATTATCCCATTCTTGGACTTTGTCCAAAACAATCTTTGCTCTAAAACTTTGGGATGCCTAATGAAAGTCAAGTAACAGTTCTGTTACCAGTCTGTAGCTTTCAGTATTTTCCACTCTGCGGACCTCTACAGCTTTTCCAGCAGATCTATTTGTCACTTCAAATTTTCACATCCATTGGATTACTGCATAACAAATACTGTTCCTATTGCAAATCCCTAACAAGCGTATCTGTAGGTCACAGGGTAGAAACACTGTCATAATAAATATAATTCATGTTAAGTGTTCTGCAAGCATTAAATTAATGACTCTGATCACTTTTAACTGGGGAGCACCCGTTTATCTTGTTTCGTTATGTTTTGAATAGCCTGACAAAGTTGCTTACTCTTCTGGTAGGTTTTGTTGTATTCTGATGATCCAAATATATTCTCTCTCTGCCTTGCTGAAAGAGAAATTTGAATCTAACTTCAAAAAGCTGAAAAGCAAATGGGTTAATCGTTAGTACTCCAAGTCTCCCATTGGCCATTTACCTTCTTCCTTATAATCCACTTCTGAATTTTATTCCATTTAATATTAGATGGGCCATATTCATTAGTGACTTCACTAGAATTGCATGAAAAATGAGTGTGATCCCTGATTACTAAAAACAGATGATGAGCAACAGGAACAACCAAAATGGATTTGCTCTACTTGAACATAAATGGACGTTTATCTAGCATTTGACATTTGTTCTTTTGTTGCTTGCCTACTTTCTGCTTGCACATGTAACAGTACTGAGAGTTATACTTAGTACTGTTGCGCTTCTTCCATCCAATTACTGTGATAACAGACTAACTAAGCAGAGCTAGAGGCACGCAAAAAACTTTTTGCAACTCTTTTTCTAGATACTGTTTAAACATATTTGAGGGGGAGAGGGGAAATGGACAAGCAGAATGAAAGAAAAAATACCCTTCCAGATCAATTATATTTATTAGAATGTACAGCACTAAAAGGCTATAGATAATGAGAATGCCAGTTGACTCTATCAATAATTTTTGTAAATGCTGCACTAGAAACGAAGTGCTCCGTAACATCCTGGAAGACATCATTGCCAATGGTGATCTGTTCATAGAATCATAGAATCACAGAATATCTCAAGTTGGAAGGGACCCGTAAGGATCATCAAGTCCGACTCCCTGCTCCTCGCAGGACTACCTGAAACTAAACCCTATGACTAAGAGTGTCAGCCAGATGCTCCTTGAACTCTAACAGGCTTGGTGCTGTGACCATTTCTCTGGGGAGCCTGTTCCAGGGACTGACCACGCTCTCCGTGAAGAACCTTTTCCTAATGTCCAGACTGAACTTCCCCTGATGCAGCTTCATTCCATTTCCTCGTGTCCTATCACTGGTCACCAGAGAGAAGAGATCAGCACCTTCCCCACCACCGCCCCCCTTGAGGAATGTGTAGACTGTGATGAGGTCACCCCTCAGCCTTCTCTTCCCCAAACTGAACAAGCCAAGTGACCTCAGACGCTCCTCATAAGTCTTGCCCTTGAGGCCTTTCACCACCTTGGTTGCCCTCCTCTGGACACACTATAATAGTTTGATAGCCTTCTTGTATTGAGGCACCCAAAACTGCACACAGTCCTTGAGGTGGGGCCGCACCAGTGCAGTGTCAAGTGGGACGATCACCTCCCTCGACCGGCTAGCTGTGCTGTGCTTGATGCACCCCAGGACACAGCTGGCCCTTTTGGCTGCCAGGGCACACTGTTGACTCATATTCAACTTGCCGTCAACCCAAACCCCCAGATCTCTTTCTACAGGGCTGCTCTTCAGCCTCTCGTCCCCCAATTTGTACATATAACCAGCATTACCCCATCCCAGGTACAGAATCCAGCTCTTGGTCTTGTTATATTTCATACGTTTGGTGATTGCCCAGCTCTCTAGTCTATCCAAATCTCTCTGTAAGGCCTCTCTACCCTCGAGGGGGTCCACAGCTCCTCCTAGTTTAGTATCATCAGCAAACTTAATTAATGTAAGTTCGATTCCTGCATCCAAATAATTTATAAAAACATTAAAGAGCACTGGCCCTAAAATGGAGCCCTGGGGAATCCCACTGGTGACCGGCTGCCAGCCTGATGTAACCCCATTTACTAAAATTCTTTGAGCCCAACCCATCAGCCAATTGCTCACCCAACTGTGTGCTGCACAGTTTATCCAGAAAGATACTGTGAGAGACAGTATCAAAAGCTTTGCTAAAATCCAAAAACCCCACATCTACTGGCTTCCCTTGGTCAACCAGATGGGTGACCTTGTCATAAAAGTAAATTAAGTTGGTTAAGCAGGACTTCCCCCTCATGAATCCATGCTGGCTATGACCAATGACTGCGTTGTCTCTCAAGTGCTTTTCAATAACTCCCAGAATAACCTTCTCCATAATTTTACCAAGCACTGAAGTGAGACTGACAGGCCTGTAACTACCCGGGTCTTCCTTCTTTCCCTTCTTGAAAATTGGGACAACATTTGCCAGCTTCCAGTTGACTGGGACCTCTGCAGGGTCCCAAGACCATTGAAAAATAATGGACAGAGGTCCCACAGTGACACCAGCCAGCTCCTTCAGTACCCTGGGATGAAGCGCATCGGGCCCCATAGATTTATGCACATCCAGATGGACCAGCAAGTCTCAAACAAGTTCAGGGTTGGCTGGGAGTTTAACATCGCCCCAGTCACAGTCTTCCAACACAGGGCTCCAGGGGTCCCAGGGCCCATCATTGGTGTTGAAGACAGAGGTTAAGAAGGCATTAAACATCTGCTTTGTCTATGTCCCTATTTGTGAGGTGACCAACCCCATCAAGCCACAGACCAATGTTACCTCTGACTCTCCTTTTGCTATCAACGTATTTTAAAAAGCCTGTTTTGTTGTCCTTCACAGTGCTGGCCTGCTTGAACTCTAATCAAGCTCTGGATGGAAGAATTTTCTCCCTAGAGTGGTGAACAGCATCTCTGTAGTCCTCCCGTGTTGGTGTCCTTGCTTCCAATGTCCATGCACTTTCCTTTTCTAAGTTCTAGAAGAAGATCCCTGCTCAGACAAGCCAGCCTTCTGTGCCACTTGCTTGATTTCCAACACTTGGGAGTTGCCTGTTCCTGTGCTCTTAAGAGATGGCTCTTAAAAAGTGACCAGCATTCATGGACACCAATACCTTCAAAAGCAGATTCCCAGGTGACGTTACTAACTAGCTCCTTCAGCAGCCTGAAGCCTGTTCTCCCCATATCTAGGGTTGAAGTTTTGCTGGCAGTTTTTCTCCTATTGCCAACAATTTGAAACTCAACTACTTTGTGGTCACTGTCACCAAGACAGCCACTAATTACCACTTCACCCACAAGTCCTCTGTTTACAAACAACAAATCTAGGAGGGCACCTTTCCTAGTCAGCTCCCTTAGTACCTGCACCAAGAAGTTACCTTCAACATGCTTCAGAAATTTCCTGGATCTGTTTGTGTCTGCTGTATGATATTGCCAGTGGATGTCTGGGAAGTTAAAATCACCCATAAAGACAATGGTAGTTGATCTAGACATAGCCCTTAATTCCTTGTAGAATAATTCATTGGTGTCATCACCCTGGCTGAGTGGTCAATGGTAGACTCCCACAACAACATCCACTTTATTTGCTTTCCCCTTCATCCTTACCTGAAGGCTCTCAACTGTGTCGTCGCCAACTGTAAGCGCCACACAATCCAACCCCTCTCTTACTTTCAGCATCACCCCCTCGCCTTGCCTGCCCTGCCTATCCCTCTTGAAGAGCTTATAACCATCCATCACAGCACCCCAGTCACAAGACTCATCCCACCAGGTTTTGCTCATGCCAATGATGTCATACCCCTGGGACCGGGCCAAAGCTTCTAGCTCCTCTTGCTTACTCCTCATGCTGCACACATTAGTATAAAGACATTTCAAATGCGCTCCAGTGTACTGAGTACATTGTGGACCTCACTAGCACACTGTCCCTGAAGCATAGGTGTGCTGCCCACACAGTTATTTCTAGTGAGCCTGATTTTATTCCTTTCTCCCTTCAAAACTAGTTTAAAGCTCTTTCAATGAGCCCTGCTAACTCCTGTGCAAAGATCCTTTTCCCTCTTTGAGACAGGCATACCCTGTCTGTTGCCAGCAGGCCTGGTGTCATGTAGACCAACCCATGATCAAAAAACCCCAAATTCTGCTGGTGACACCAGTCTCAGAGCCAGGTATTGATATGCTGAGTTTTCCTGTTTCTTCCCTCGTCACTCCCTGCAACTGGAAGGACAAAGGAGAACACTACTTGTGTTCCTGATCCCTTAACCTTTCCTGATTGCCCTTGGACTTCTTACTGCAACTTCATCACTGCTTACATGAAAAATCAATAACGGATAATAATCTGAGGGCCATACCAGGGTAGGAAGTTTTCTCATCACATCTTTAACTCAGGCCCCAGGGAGTCAGCAGACCTGTTCTCTAAAAGATCAGGTTGCAGGTGGTTTTGTTCCACCTTTAGAACACTGGCCTGATCTACAGCACGAGGTGAAAGATGTCATGGATTGCTGTGAGGGTACAGTTCCACAGCAGCTTACACTGGTCCAAGTCAGATGTGCTTCAGCCCCTCCTTCAATCACATGGCTCTGTCCCCTGGTTCACACAGGCACTGTTGCTCAAGAAGTTGTGCGGTAACCTAGTTCGGGGAGGTGATCTAGCTGAAAATTCATAGAATTAAAGGATAAATCCAGTTGGAAGGGATCTTAGGAGTCTGTCTAGTCAGGTGCAACACTGAACTGAGACAATGTTTGCTTGGGTCTTTGTGCACTCGGCTCTCGAAAACCTCTGAGAACTGATATTCCACAACCCCTCTGGGCAACCTGCTTCATTTCTTGGCTACCCAGCTCCCTCAGTCTCTCCTCAAAGGACTCATGTTTCAGCCATCCTGATGGCCCTTCACTGAACTTGCTCCAGTTCACCCATTTCTTTCTTGTACAGGAAGAACCCAAACTGGACTATATTACTGCCAGACTATATTACCTGCCCAGGTGTAGGACTTTGGATATATCCTTGTTGAATTTAATAAGGTTCCTATTGGCCCATTCAGGTCCCTCTGAATAACAGTCTTACACTCAGGAATACTGACCACACCTTCCAGTTGGAGTCATTCACAAACTTAATGGATTCCTTTCTTATAGCATCAAGGCTCTCACAAACTGGAACTTCAGAAACATAAGAATATGTATTCTGCATCAGAGTTTACCTAACCCAGTAACCTGTCTCACATAAGAGTCTCAGCCTATTTATGGATTCAGGATTTCCTGAACTAGGCATAGTTGTGATATATTTAGTGGCTCCCAGTATATTTTCCTTCCAGTCTCCATCTGAATTCTTTGACCACTTCTGTCATCCACAACACCTGGCTGCCAGGAGTTCGACAGTTTAAGTTCCTCTTGTGCGGAAAACCCCTTTTTTCATTTTGTTATGAATCTGCCTTCTGCTGATTTCTTTTGATGCCCCTACTGCTTTACTGGGAAGAGAGAGTAAACAGCCTCTCCTCAGTCTCCCTCTCCAGGCCACTTATCATTCTATACACCCCTTTTTATATGCTCCCCTCAGTTGACTGTTTCCAAGTCCATTTTGAGGCCCACTTAATCATACAGAATCTACCACATACCTTTGATTATGCCAGTCACGCTTCTCTGAACCTGAACTCTACTATACCCTATGTAACTTAGGAGACAAGATCTGCAGACAGGATGTGGGCAAACTATAGTTACAAGTGTAGTAGTGTTCCTTGTTTTGCTGTCTATTCCTGAAGAGATAGTAACAGAGCGCTCCTTTCCTGTGTGTACCACTTCATCCTTAATACGTGTCAGAAGCTCCAGTTAGCAAGTAAAAAACTTTAGATGCCTTCAAATGAGTTTTGGTCATTCATGTCAGGGAGATAGAAGAAGTTCACACTTACCATTGCTCTCTTTGCTGCTATGGGCACTGCTTCAGGAGCTGAGTCAGCTGCAGCAAATGTGAATCAGTGCCTTTCCTGCTCAGTTCACAGCCTGAACTCCAACTTTACCCTACCATCACTTTTCCTGAGACTCACATAAACTGTGGAGCTCACAGCAGGAGATGGAAACCTCTTAAACTGCTCTCACATGGATCACCAAGACCTGCGTGAACACACACAACGGGACAGTGTTTTTAAACGGTACCTTCTGGGTTGCTTTGCCAAGTGAGAATAGGATCATGAAGCATTTTGGATACTTGTCCTTAATGCTGTCTTCCATAATCCAGATCTGCATCTCCACAGAGTTGTATGAAAAGCAAGCAGCCTGTGCTCAGTAGTCTAGTTCTGCATTGCTTGGGAAAAATCACAAACCTTCGGCACAGAATATTAGTACAGAGGTCAGATAAACTGGCTTTCCCACCCCTTCACAGCTGCAGTCATAGCCTGAACTGCAGGCAGTGAAAACTGTTCAGAGGGCAGATGCATAAGCCTTCCACACCAGCACAAACAACACAGACACCTGCTTATTAGCATGTTGTTGAGTCATGCTCTCAATTACATGATGGGCTGTTATTTTTCAGCATGGTGCTGTGTTTTTCTTCCGTGATAGGCCTTTGGGGTCATAGTATGTCAAAGACATTGTCTTACTGGGTGAGCTAAAACTTAACAAGGGTAGGTTTCTATTCTATTATCAGTGTTTCACAAACTCAGAATAAAGCTAGTGCTGTGTCAGCAGATTAGCTGTGGATCTGAAAGGCATGATTTCTTAAATTACAGGGCAGAAAGAGAAAATAAAATCGGTGTCACTGCCTCAGCAGAAAGAAAAAAAAATTAACTGCTTTTTCCTTTCCTGAAGAAGGTCTCATACTTCATGTCATTTTCTTGATCATGAACATCAGTACTGGAAAATGAACAAAGTCATCTCATTGATGAGAACATTTAACAATTTGGTAAGACTACATGATCCATAATATTACACTTTCTTTGTGACAAGAAATAAATGTCTCTCATAATTTTTTCCACATTCCATCAAACACAAATAAGGAGCGAGACTATCAGTAAAGGTTTTTGACAATGATAAATACATATCCATCTGACGAGCTTATGGAACTTTTTTTTCCCCCAATATTGCTCACAATGGCTATTAAAAAAACTCTATTTTTTCCTTTGCTTGTTTTACTAATATATACTAAAACTCTATATAATATATACTAAAATAAATAGGGAAAATAAGTGATAAGAATTTCTCCTTGTCTGTTTAGATCGAATTACTCTGTAAAACAGAAAAGCTTTCATTGTTCTGTGGAACAGAAGTGGAAAGCTAAAATGTGCTTTTTTAAGCATCGGTCAAAGAAGGAGAACAGGAAAACAAACAAGCCACTATTGGCAATCTCAGGAGACATTCTGCTTGTGGAGAAGCAATGAGACTACATTGCTTCTGAAACTACTGAGGCATGACTCCTCTATCTTATTTACAACAGTTCAACACAAACTACTGCCAGCATGTGTGCCAGTTTACTATGTGGTACGAAAAATGGCAGCGTCAAGTTGCCTGTCACTAGTACGGCCTCAATTTTGAGCTTTATAAGCACCACTTTCAGCTGGTTTCCTGGCCTGTAATTCCACTGTCATCAAAATTCAGTTCTATCCAGCTGGAGGTGGCCATTCCTGGGCTCAAAGATGTGTTCCTGGTGCTAACTGGTCAGGAACAATTTTGCTGACTTCTATAACAACTAGGACAGGAGAAAGGAAAAGGCATTTAGGGGCAATGTGTGGCACAGGGAAGGGACAAGAATTGTCAATTGCATAAATTAGGATTTCTGAGATCATGCTAGCATATACCTCTTTTTCATAAGAAAATTGTTTTCTAGACAAAGGTAATAAAGATCAAACATATGTTGCTTTAATAAACCATTTGATGTATGTTAAATTATTACTGCACATGAAGGAGGTTTGTTCAAGTCCTAAATGGGGAAGGCAGAAAGGGATAAGACACGTCACAGCAGAGGGAGAACTAAACAAGATTCTAATGGAGATCCTGAAGGAGCAGTTAAGACCCAGTCATAGCTCCAGTTAAGTCTTAGATCCAGTTAAGATCCCATCTTAATTACTATTTTAATTATGAGCTTGGAAATAAAGAAAGTGTTTGCTAATGAGATTTGCAGATGGCTTTATTAAAACAAAGGCAGACAGGAATACAGAAACAACTGGATGAGCTCACATACTGGAATGCAATGAAATTAGAAACTAATAAACAAGCAGCTACAATGTCAGATCTCATCAGCTGGAAATACTAGTCTATCGCAGAATGATTATGTGGCCCTGAGAAAAGGCACATACGATCCTAGGGTTGATTATGTAAAGTATGTCTAGAAGTCCAGTATTAACGTCATGGTACATGGCAGCTAAAACAATATACAATTTTGTATGCTACTTAAGAAAGTGCCATGCAAACTGAAACAGGCACAGACAATAACTGTTAGGGTTACCGAGAAAATGAGTCTACTTTGTCAGAGGAGACTATGATAGTTGACGTGGACAATCAGAGGTGCTTTCTGGGGCTTCCTCCATGAAGGCAACATGCAAGTTTATACCTCCTCCAAGCACTTTTTCCCCATCTCTGTATCTGTAATGGTCAAGTAGCATTGTAGAGAAGATTAACTCCAAACATGTTTTGGTATACAAGCATTGAGGTGTTAAATACACAGATTGGCTGACTGGGATTTACTACTTTAGGGGAAGTAATACACTCCAGCTTCTTAGGTTTATCTGAGACTCATGACTCACACTTGGAAATTTAAGAATGAAAAAAAATACTAAAGGTTAAAACTGTTGTTTGTCCAAATTGGAAACAGGCCCATAAAGCCAACCAACCAACGAAACAAACATCTCCAATCAATACACAGAATTAGATTCTACTTAATAATAGCAAACCTCCTTAATTGTTCGAGGTATCTTTCACATGCTTAATGTCCAGTCTTAGGGAGTAATTCATAGCCCACCATCTGAACTCGGAAATTTCTGAGAAATTCACCTTGTCTCTGTGGTACAGCCTTACAAAAATACCATCCCAATGATCCCTTCCAATTCGTATCAATCAATTAAGGACTAGCTGAGAGGGAATCTTTTGAATTGCCAAAGAAATACTTGAGAATATAGCTCCTTTTTATATTTTACTGAATTTAAAAAAACACTGCATTGTAGGGTTTTTTTTAGACCTTCAAGATTGTTTGGATGCCTGGGAAACATTTAGGTGTTCACAGGACTTTTACTTCCTTGGGACTACTACTTCTTTTTGATTAGGAGCTCAACTGAAATGTAGCTTTCACCAGTCCTTCCTTTTTCAATATAATGTAACCTGTAAAACTCTTTCTTCCCAGTGCAGCATTCTATAACCTACCCTAGTAAGTAGACTGTACAGAAACCATGTCAATCTAACAGTTTATGCTACATTCCTAACTTTATAGACACCATGAAATTGCGCAACATCAACCCAAACAACAAGCCTATTAGAGGGCACTTACATTAAGTTTATTTCCGCCCCATTTGTTGTAATTTTCAGGAGTTCATTATGTCACAAAAGCTAAACCAGCCTGATGTATTCAAACTGGTAAAGTAGCAGCTGTAAAAATATATTGCTGCTTTCTGTAAGTACTACAGGACAATAAATGCTAAGGAGGAACTGACAGAAAGACAATACTGGCACAAGAACAGACAGCTATTTAACTACCAGTGGAATTTTCAAGTTTTGTCACCATTAAGAATGAAGTTTTTGTAAAGCTTAAGTACCTGTGAGGTCAAAACTTGACCAGTTTAAGACAAAACTGTAAATTCATTGTATGTATAAATTGTATGTATTTGTCTCTGCAATAAAAAGGTGGGTATCCCAAGTCCAGTGTTCTCATGAGTAGTCCTAGTCTGCCCTGATAACAAGCTGTACCATCTTGCAGCTACTACTCTTCATGGTCTCTACCAAGGTAGAATCAGAGCATACAGGTATAATTGTACATTTCAGCATATTTCCCTGTAGAGTCTAAAAATCCTGGTACTACTTTTCACTTAAAGGCTCAAATACAGCCTGCATTTTTTTTACTGAAGGTCTTCAGTCTTGTATCCTAGATTAAGTACTAAGCCTGGACACGTAAGTACAGATTGATGGATTTTAATTATGCTGAAATTTCCCTCTCTCCAGATTTTACTTTTATTAGAACCGCTGGCTGTAGGATCCTGTTTCTTGTGTCAGCTCTGGTCATGTGGATTGAGTCGAATGATCCCACTGACATGGCTGGAAAACTAGCCACAAAACCCGTAGTTTTCATGGACATGGTGAAGATAGTACCACTATTTTCTTATGGTGGTGTCACAACCCGTGCTGGACAGACCAGGGAGGGGTCATGCTGAGTCCAGAATTCCTTCAGGCTAAATTAAGGTGAAGCGACACCAAACAATCAATTAAACATTTTATTTATGGCAGAAGCAGCCTTAACTTGGAAAGCATAACAGTAGGTGGCGGGGTTTCCCACAACAGGAATTGGCATGAAACTACCTCAGTAAACCACAACTGCATATATATCAATTCAGGGAAGAAAATAAGGAGAGCCCTCCTGTTGAGTCACAAGGTTCAGAGTGGACCCCCTTGCTTTCTAGACACCTTCTCAGAAAGGAGCCTTGGGGCAGCTAGATCCACTCCTAGTCCCAGACGTAGTCAACAGTTTTATGTCTAAAGGGATGAAGTGTAGCACTTATGGAAAAAAAAGAGAAAGGAAAAGAGAAAGATTTCACCAGCCCTGGGTCCAGCATCAGTCCCGCCAGCCTAGAGGTCCAGTTCCTAAGGGCACATACATTTAGTATTTCAATTTGTGTCCTTTTATCATCCTTGCCCCTTCTTCTGGTGGGCACTCAAACTCATTAGGCTAATTAGGTGTCATGCATGATTTGTGTTTGCAGAACCTTTGGGAAATGGGTTGGTGGGCTTGGGGGTCGTTTGGGGAGTAACTTCTCCCTCCCTGCAGGCATGACCACTGTTTGATCTTTGGCCATACATGGTGAGCTGCCCTGCTCAGCACATCAGAACAGGGAACTGCGCATCCACTGGCACCGCCTGGCCCGGCCTCCACGTCCTGTTGCTGAACAGCATCTTCACCTGAGGTTCACTGCTATGCAGGTTCGTTGTTATGCAGAACTTGCCCCACCACAATGTTTGAGACATTAACTCTTTCAGTCTCTCACAGGTGGTAGTATCCTAGCTGATGTGTTAGCACATTAGACAAGTTCCTATCCCATACCAGTCCAAAGAGACTGTGTGGGTGTGCCCAGTTTTGAACTAATGTTATTTACACATACTTAACAGCATTTGATCTGCTTGACAATTTCCTGAACACCCCAGTTTCATGACCTGTGTTTCCAAACTCCACTGAAAGCTCACAGCTACTTATTCTACCCATAATCACCAATTTAGAAATGGTTCTGAATCTAAGGAAGCACTAAATGAGTGACAAGACTCCCATTAATTTTAGTGGGACCAGAGTTTCAGAGATTAAATGCTGCCTCTTCAGTGTTATCATTTCTATATCCCCATACACAACAGAGCTCTCAAAGTGTTGAGAACTGAATCCCTCTGACAGCGTACATTTAAATCTCCCCTACCTCTACTTCTGGAATTGCCTTCAGACCAATGTTCATAGACGCTGCATTAAGGCAAGACTCCCTTTTCCTTGAGCTACAGTTGAGAACCTTTGTAAAAATATTTTATTATCGCCTAGCAAAGAGCTGTGTAACATACTGACAGAAGTACAAAGGATAACTAAATACATACAGACATATATATACATATATTGACTGGTCGCTTTATTCACATAGTGAATACATAAGTGAAAGGAAGTCTGTCACAGGTTCAGAAGACCTAAGAGCTTGTGCTCAACACATGCCATAGATCTGGGGTCATATTAATGCCCTGGAAATTAAACAAACTGTATCAATGCTAAAATATTACATACTAGATGAAGATATCTTAAATAGCATCGGTATAGCAACCTGCTTGGTAGACTTCTAAAGGTCAAGATTTAAGTTTTGAGACTGTCCATTAAAGTAAGAACAAGTGTAACGGACCACAGCAAAGCCTTTTTAGGTCAGCGCTGTCTCTCCAGTGGGAGATGACTGAAGAAAGAATGAAAGAAAAGAAAAACCCAAATTGTTCACTATACCTTGTCAGAGTGCAGCAGTCTGCATGCAATTCAGGGCTTTACTGAGGTGAAGGTGGTTTTGTATGGTTTTGATAGTCCTAAGATGGATTTCAAGAGTTTGCTGAATTTGCTTCTAGAAACCACATGGTTTGCCAGCACTCTGGACACACTTCCACAGCCTGATGAAGTGCAATGTGGAAACATCTCTTCTGAGAAGACCCCATCTGCTAGTTTCATTTGGTGCCTGCTAGTTCTTGTTGGGAACGCACCGCTCCGTGTTCACCTTCTCCACACGCTCATGATTTTAGGGACCTCCAGCACATCTGCCTTCTGCCATTCCTTTTCCAGGCTGATGAGTCTATGTCTAAATAGCTACTTCTCATACGGAAATCATGCAGTATTCTTGTTTTGAATCTCTACTGTTTTTCTATTTCTGCTGTATTATTTTTCAGACGAAGAAATGAGGACTGCACATTGAAGATTTCAGAACAGCACTGATTTATACAACTATATAGCAACGCCTGTGCTTCTGAGCTGTGAGTTGCATAATAAAGCTATACAAGCTGCATAATAAAGTTGTGCAGCATCGTTTTCCTTTAAAAAAGATGTGCTCCTTCTTTCTCATTATAAACCCTATACTCACTAAATCCATTATTTTATTATAAATTTTATCAGGTTTTCCTGGGGAAGACATCAGGTTTTCTCTCTCTTATTTCCCTCTGGTACCACATTTGCTACTCTAGCGCCAAGGCCATTTCACGTAACAGTGAGCTTACTGTAGCTAATAGTACAGTTGCCCTCAAGTAATTTTGGATGCTTCAGTAAATACCGCCTGGCCGTGCCCGTTTGCTAATCCCCATTTTGTTGGCTTTCTCTATTACCTTTTTCACGTCAGACACTGCAGCTGAGCCACCAGAGAGTTGGAAGGACACCGGCTCTCTGACGCACCTTCCTGCAAACTAAAATTCTTCAGAGAAGCCTCCTGAGGACTCCTCACGGTGGACCTAGACCCAGAAAACTCACTCATCGTTTGCCTTTTCAAAACACTGTTTTCAGCAGCGTCCGGCCGTCCAGGAGACTCCCCCAGCGCTACCGCTCGGCTGGAGCTGACCGGACAGAGCACGCCTATCCCCCACAGAGGACTTCCAGGACGCCAGAACTACTCTGCATCCCTGACTTCGGTGTCGCAGAACGCGGCACCGGCGCCGCTCCCTCACACCGCCCGCAGGCTCCCCCTCACCCGCCAGGGCCGCTCAAGCCCCCACAGAACCGCTCCCGCCACACCGCCGCCAGCGCGCGGGCCCAGCGCGACCGTTAGCGGCGCAACGCGCAGGCGCGGTGGTGGGCCCAGCGCAGCATACAGCACGCAGGCCCGGCGGCGGTGCGTGGAAGGGCGTTTGAACGGTGGCGGGTACCGGAGCCCCTGGGTGCTGCGCCGCTCATGGAGCCCGTTCTGAAAGGTACCGGCTCGTGCGCCGTGCGGGGCCAGGGCCGGCTGAGGGGAGCCGCCGGGCTGGGGCGGGCCGGTTTTCCAGCGCCTGGCCCTGCACCCCCGTCGCCTTTGCGGCCCTTTTTTTCCGGTGGTTGCTGTCAGAGAGCGGCCGGGCCTGGCGGGCGAGGGGCCGGCTCGGCTCCTTCCCCGCCCGGTTCTCTCCCTGCGGGCGGCCCAGCGCCGAGTCTTGTCTCGGGTGGGCCTTCAGCTCGATCTGGTGGCGTGGCCGTCCCCGCGGGTGGGAGGCAGTCCTTCGCCGCGGAGCCGCTCTGACTGATTCCGGGCGAATCCGCCCGAAACCCGCGGCGGGGCCTGCCGGTCCGCGGCCTGCCCCGATGGGACGCGGGCTGTGCCCGGCGGCAGGCCCGGCCGGGGCGGGTGGCCGCTGGCTCGGGCAGGGCTGGAGGCCTCCCTCAGGTCGGGGAGGGAGCGAGTTCCCCTTGGGGGGCTCCCGGTACGGCGCTGGCTGGAGCTGCCCCCCCCCCCCCCCCCCCGCGCCTCTGCCGCCACGCGTGGGTGCCCGCCTGGCTCTTCCTGGCCTGGTCAGTCGTGGCTTGGCGCTGTGTGGTTTCTTCCGCGTCTTTCTAAATTTCAGCCTCACTAGGTTGCCCCTCTGATGTCTGTTTTTCCCCCCCGCTATCGTCGCCTTCGCTGATTCCTTCTAGCATACGTTGCCCTTTGCAGGAACTGAGCTCTACGCAGAGCTCTTCTAGTTGAAGAAAGCTCCAAACCCTTCCTTGTTTTCCTTTACATCCACTGTACAAAAACTACAAAGTGCCTGTCTTTTGTTGGAGTATATTTGATTAGCTAAAATTAGCTAATTATTGTAAATTATACCTTTGATCCTATCACAAGCGCAGGCAGCTTTGAAGTAATGTTCCTCCGAGTTCCTAGTTTGACCTTCATTGAAATGCTCCAACCTGTTTTTCTAGGAGAGTTATGACGGTTCTAAAATATTTGATGTTAAGAGGAAGGTAGTGTTTTTTCAAATGCAAGTGCGATATTTTTCACAATAGAGCAATCAAGAAAAAAAGGAACTCTGGCAACAGCTGCCCTGGTCCAGTAGTAGAATGAACGAACACAATAAAAAGCGCAGTGGAGTAGACTTGTCTTAAGTTCTTATGTGCACCTGAAGGCCTAGTACTGATAATAAGATTTTTCCCTGTAGTTTGGCTAAGGAGGTGGTTTGTGTTTCATATTTCTCTTGTATGTTAAAGTATTTGTAGCACTTATAAAAAATGTTAATTGTTATATAAGTACTTCAATTGTTGGAGCATGAGCCTGATTTTCATTTAGAAAGAAGACAGATGACACTACGTAACAATGAATCAGAAGGACATACCTAGTAACGAAGAAAATTAAGCAGTGTTTGCTAAGGATAACCCTTTTAAATTGACACTTTCAATTCTGTTCATGAGTTTTGAGAGTTGTCTGGCCTGCAGTCTCTATGAAGTTGGTTTTGTTGAACTGGCATTCCTCCGGTTTTCTGTAACTTTCCTAATTCTTCATTCAGAATGGGAAATGGATGTGGCCAATGGAGCTGTATGTCACTTTAGTGCTGGTCCCGAGTAAAATTAATGAAGGGATTGTTAGGAGTTTCATTTGTTTATCCCTCCATGTCAGTACATCTGGGTTCCTTTGTTTGAAGACCTTCTCAACAAAAGCTGATTTAATTCCTTGAAAAGATTATTAATCTGGTTGATAAAGGAAGCTACTTATATACGGTATACCTAAAGTTACGTAAAGCAGCTGACATGAAATTGTATTAGGCCCTGTGTAGTTAATTTGGGGTGATTCAGTATAAATAAGGTGGAATTTGAAGACAACTGGAAATTGTTAAGTAATATTCCTGCAGTTTTCTGGGGGTTTGGGGAAGGCATAATTCGGTTATGTTTATTTCATTATGTTCTGTAACTTGTGTTACATCAACCTGTCTTAAAATTTTTGATTAACCTGAAGATTAGCAGTGATTAAGTAACGATAAGGGTAAGCAGTCATGTAAAGGTACTGTATTGCTTGTTAAGCTGGTAATGTGTTTTAAAAAGACCAAGTGAAAAGTTGTGCAACTAGTGTCAAACTACTAAGTTTGTTCCATTACAACTAATTTAAGGGACAGAAGTACTCTAAAAAGAACATTCTACTGCTAACATCTGATACTCAGTTTATTAAAAGCTGTGTTTGCTACTGAATGCAATACGAGTAAAAGCAAAATTTTGCTGGAAAGGCAGTTTAACCAGTTTTACCATAGTATTTTCTTCATTAGCTGTTGTTTTCTCTCTTCCGATCCAGGTATTTCTGCATTTGTAGAAGTTTGGTCATCTAACGGAACAGAAAATTACTCGAAAACCTTTGAACAGCAACTTCTTGATATGGGAGCAAAAGTAAGGAAACTGTTTTGAAATAAATAGAATAAGAAAGCTCTTAATTACAAGCTAGCTTGCTTGGTCTGCTTGTCATGTATATTTCTTTGTAGTACGAGTTTTTAAAGTGCAGGAAGGAAGATAATCACAGACCTAAGAATAGGGAAATGCATTTAAAGCCTCCCTATATCTATAAACCTCTTTGTATATTAATATGATAGCATGCATTTGTCGTGAAGTATTGGGCTTGCCACGTGCTGTGGGCAAACCAAATCTTAAGTGTTAAAAACATGTGGTACAAGTATGTATGTTATGTTGGTTTCTTTTCTTTAACTTCTAGGTAGCTGCTCTGTTGTTAGTACAATGTTTTGTAACCCAAGTACCACAACATTTGATTCTTCCATTCACTTTCCTACAGATGTGGTTCAAGTCCAGAAAGTGCTAGTAAAAATACATCTAAGAGTCTTTGTATATGTCTCAGTGATTTTTATTCCCCGCGTCCGTTCCCCCCCCCCCCCCCCCCCATCATGTATGGTTGACTTGTAGGTGCAAAACACAATTAATTGCCAGCTGTATGATTTGAATCGGAGACCACAATCAAACTGGCATCTTCCCTTCTTGCACATTATCACCCATTAATGGAGATTTTTACAGCCCACATCATGCTTTAAATAATACTTGCGTGAAATCCCCCTGCTTTTTAAGTGGGCATGTGTAGGCGTATCCTACTGTAATGTAGGAAGTTTTGCTTATGTCCCCAAAGCCTCTCTTTCTGTATGGATTTAGCTGAGACAGTGCAACAAAACAGTAGAATAACTGGTTTTATTACAAATACAATTCTCAATAAATAACTTGAGTAAAAAATATTGTTATTTTGTGCTGTACTGTCAGATCTATGTAATTCTGATGATGTTAGATTTTTCTCACAGAAAATATGACAAAGCATAAGGCTTCAAAATTCCTCAAGTTGATCAAAAAGTAGCTGGATATGGTGAAAGGTATAGGCAGATGATACAGATGAGCCTAGTTAGCAGATCCCTATGACTGAAGAGGGGTGGTCCCGCTCCGTCAGTACTCCAGACACTTCCTTCCCTGTTATTGGGCTGAGCACATGATAGTAAACTGACTTGGCTCAGTCTGTAAGGGAAGAAAACTCTCAATTAGTTTTTTGCTTTTTTTGACATCTCAAGCTAAGGTCAGGTGAGCGGTAGAGGATGTCCAGGGTAAGGGAGGAGACAGGAGAGATGAGAGGGAGGTGTAAGGTGGTGCTCCTCCATAATTTGGAGGCAAAGCTATATCAAGCATCTGTCTCATTAGGACATGGGCTGTGAGCTGGATACTATCATAAGTGAGTAAGCATTTGTATCTGGAGTCATAACTTACTCCAAAAGAGATTCATTGATCCTGTATACCTAGATACTTAACAGTCATGGGTTTTTATCTTCCAAGAAGCAATAAATCAGCTTGCCACCAGGAATTTTTAGAAAAGCTGAATAGTGTTCTTAAAGCCAAATACAGATCCAACATGTTGGGAGCCAAGTATAGTGATGCAATTGAGACCGCAACAGACAGCTACACACCTATTTCCATTTGGCTGTTCTGAGAAGATGCTGCTTCAAAATATGAACTGTACTATCTCATCATGTCAACAGCCACAACAACCGATCAAACAGTTTTATGCATAGGATGTTTAGTCTCCACAAAAGGAAACCTTGGTTGTGAAGAACGGAGTATCTAGAACTAAAATGGTTATCACTTAGCTGTCAATAGAGGCTGATAACTGAAGATTTGATCATTGTATGACACAATGAAAATGTCAGATATGATATTAGCTGTAGTGACTTAAGTTTTCTGTATTTCTCACTCTTTAAAGTGTTCCCATATAAATTTTTTGTTTGTAGTAGCTTCAGCCTTCCCTCAAAAAAGTGATCTTTACTGATGAGAATTAGTTTAAAGGATAAGGTTAGCTCTACTTTTTAAGACTGTGATTTCTTTGCTAAATAAAAGATGTAATTTGGCGTTTCTTTGGATAGTGGCAGCTACTTTCTGTACTGGCTGTTGCTTAAGAAATGATGTTGGGCTACATAAATAAAAACGTTGTAAGATTAGTGATACAGCTGGAGTAGGGAGATAAAAATGGTAACCTAGAAAAAAGAAGTTTGAAAACAAAAGGCTACTCTAGCCCTCTAGCATGCATTGCATTGGCTTGACTAATGAGACTTGAGTTTTGATTGCTTGAGGCTTCTTGAAAAGATGGGAAAGATCAAGAGTCCTTGACAATCTCTAGAATAACTTTTTATGCTAATGGTTTATACATTAAAAATGGACTGCACTAGCTAGTTTCATTAGCATTTTCTGATTATCAGACTTAAAGATGAGCTCTCTGTGTACTTCTGCAGGTTTCAAAAACTTTGAACAAGCATGTGACCCACGTAGTCTTCAAAGATGGACGTTTGTCTACATGGAGAAAAGCACAGAAGATGGATGTAAAAATAGTTTCTGTACTCTGGGTGGAGAAGTGAGTACTTGTAAATATAATGAATGTGATACTTTCCAGAGATAATGGAGTCTAGTATTGTTTTATTTAAAAACTTAAGTACAGTACCTGTTTTTTAAGGTACTTGAAATAGTGATAAATCAATGAGTAACTGATAAATTTCCTATGACATTATTCCTATTGTAAAGCATGTTACTTGCATAAAAAGGTAAAATGTTAACTCTTGAAAAATGAATGTGTTGAAGTAGTTCTGTAGTATATTTGTTAATCATTCAGTGTTCCATTCCTTTGCTCTCAGGTGGCATGAATAGGTACTGAAGAACAGATATTTATGTTGAATAGAACTCTTCCATTTTCATACGAAAAAGCACATTTCATCAGGGACATTGTCCCGTTTCTGTACTTAACTCCTGTAGACAGAATATCCCCTAGTAAGAAAGAAAGAAATCCATATGTAGTAGTCTGTCTTTTAAGACATTTGGCAGGTTCAGAACAGCACTGCTTGAAGATTCTCAACTACCATATGGAAAAAGTTAAATTAAAAAAAAAATAAAAAAATTTCAGCTGTGCAGCCAGTCCACAAGAATTTTTTAGTCCATAGGTGCTTCTCTGAGTTTACAAAGTGGTTGTGAGGCCTAACTTAATTTCAGATGAAGTATAAAAACACTTACAGTGTTTAAGAATATGTATGCATTCTACTCAAACACTCCAATGGATAAATTGCTGTGATGATGGAAATTAGAATAGAAATCAAGTAAAGAGGCCCTTTCCTATACAAATTGTTATATGCATGGAGAGATAGAAGTGTACTAAGTGCAAAAGTAAAAAAGGAAGAAAAAGGGGGGAAAAAACCAGGGCGCAAAACTGAGCTCTGTAGCCACTTAAATGTAGGTCAGTACAACCACAAAATTTGTGATGCAAGTCTGTTAGTCAAAAAAGAAATTAATGCAGTTCTGCAGAAGCAGGACTTTTCTTTTTTTCTTTTTAAGAATATCAGATATAGAAGTTACAGCTGCACAACCCAGCCAGCTTTAGTACTGAGGGAGAAACACCTTAAGCTCTCAAAAATGAGTGATGCAAAATTTTATTTATGTAAATATATCTTTCTGTCACCTGGTGCTATATGAGTGCATAAGAATGATGGTCATTTCAGTAGAAATCTTTGGTTATAAAATTAAATATGCTTTTCAGATGGCTAAGTGTATAAATACAGAATTTGAAACCTTAGTCACAAGAACTATAAACTATTTGAGGACTTGGATGTGCTGTAGTAAAAAGGATCCCAGAAAAGTCCAGGTGAGTAGCATCTGCAATGGAAGAATGAAAGCACCTTACAGGGGAAAGCCGAGGATGTGTCATGCAGAAATGCTGTCTGTGTAATAGCGGTTCCACCCCAACACTCTCTGCACTACTGGAAGGTACTAAGTGGATGAATGTTCTAGAAAGCTCAGACATAGAGACAGCTGGGTGTGTGATACTGTAGGGGACAGTGTGGAGCTTTGAGATCCAGGTGTAAAAGCCTCACGAAACTTTTAACTGTTTGTTGCTGGATGCCAACAACGAAGGAAAAGACAGGAGAAAGGATCTGGAGGGAAAACTTAAGTTGTTTGGTAGGAAAGAGAAGGCTAACATCTTCCTGGTATTCTTTTGAAGTGTTCCTGGTATCATGCTCTGGACAAGGCAAGGCCTTGCTATGTGGTTAGAAGATGAGGTTCGTTGGAATTGGGGAAATAATCAGAAATAGATGTATTTTATTGCAGGGGGCAGGGATGACACCCAAGCTGTGAATTATGATTGAACTTCTTGTCGTGGTTTAACCCCAGCCAGCATCTAAGCACCACACAGCCTCTCACTCACTCCCCTCCCATCCAGTGGGATGGGGGAGAAAATTGGGAAAAAGAAGTAAAACTTGTGGGTTGAGATGAGAACGGTTTAATAGAATAGAAAAGAAGAAACTAATAATGATAACACTAATAAAATGACAACAGTAGTAATAAAACGATTGGAATGCACAAATGATGTGCAGGGCAATTGCTCACCACCCGCCGACTGACACCCCGCCAGTCCCCGAGCGGCGATTCCCTGCCCCCATTTCCCAGTTTCTATACTAGACGGGACGTCACCTGGTATAGAATACACCGTTGGCCAGTTTGGGTCAGGTGCCCTGGTTGTGTCCTGTGCCAACTTCTTGTGCCCTGGCTGGGCATGAGAAGCTGAAAAATCCTTGACTATAGTCTAAACACTACTGAGCAATAACTGAAAACATCAGTGTTATCAACATTCTTCTCATACTGAACTCAAAACATAGCACTGTACCAGCTACTAGGAAGACCGTTAACTCTATCCCAGATGAAACCAGGACATTCTCTGTAATCTTTTTCTTCTGGCTTTTAGTTTAAAGTTAATGCCGAACGGTACACAAGAACCTATAACTTATATTGATGTATACTCTAGGCAGAATTCATAGGAATATTATATCCTTGAGCGAAGTATAGGTCAGGAGTGGTAGAAGCTTACATAAGAGATAGTAATGAATAGTCTTGCTAGTCAGGATTATTCAAGTGAGGCACAGACAATATAAAATTAAAATGAGTCTGTCCTAGCATATATGCTAAAGTTTTTTTGTAATAAGATGAGGGAACTGGAGTGCCTGACTTTATAAGCCTAGTACATCAATATCTCAGAAATTTGGTAGGCGGAAGACAGTCTGTTGAACCCTGGGACAATGTAAATGGTCTGTACGAGTAAGATACTGGTCCTGTATGAATGAAAGCTTAGTTTGAAACCGATAACTGTGTAAGCAAATAATGCAGAGTTCATGTGAGTTGATGTTTTAGCATCACGAAAAGAAGATGGCTTGAGTAACCGACTGCTCCATTCAGTAGCAAGTGGAACATTCTCAGAATAGTCAGAAATGCTATGAAATGTCATTTCAGGAAATATGATAGTAAAGGACAACTTTCTAGTGTAGCCTGGGGTTTGGGTGACTCCTGTTGGAGTGCAGTGTGAAGACAAATAGGTATTGCTTGGTCTTAATTGGTTTGTGGATGGTTGTTCAAATTATTTCAAAGAACTTCTTGTAAGTATGACCACAGTATAAGAGCAGTGTTCATGCTGGAACAGCAAAACACAAGTTCTGTGACAGTGCTCAACTTTAAAAAAGGAGTCTACTTAAAATGAAAGAGCTTCTGTTAAGAAGAAGCTAAGACAGTGAAAGGAATAAAATTCTTGCTGGTGTCAAGGATACTATTTAAAGCATAAGTCCTCTTAAGTGTATTAGAAGGAAGATGGTCATCACATTGTGTAAGGGGAAAATTAAGATTTTTGGGGCTTAGAGTAAATGTTTTCATGGCATTATCACCTCAGCAGTAGTCAAAAATTAAATTAAATAGAACATAAAACCTCATGTAGTGGGATGACAGCATTTTATAGTGGAATGTTGTGAGAGGATGGCAACGAGCATAACTGAAGTTATAAAATAGTTTTCTCACAAGATGTGATTGAAGAGACAAGAATTCTTCAACCTGGAAAAGAAGTGGGAGTGGAGGGGGAGAGACTTTTGTGAACACAAAGGTTCATATGGAGAGGCTGAATAGGGAATGAATGTATATTTTCCTTTACAATAGAAGAATTGTAAAGCATCACATGAATCTGTTTGGAGGCAGATTCAGAGAAAACAGTAAATTATGGGTTTTAGCAAAACATTGTTAGACTGTAGAACTCCTTGTTGCAGAATCATAGTCAGCAAAGCTTTACATGGGTTTAAAAAAAATGCTGAAGCAATTAAACATTTGGTTTTATCAAAAAACAAATACAGTGTTGCATCTGACCATCTCTAAACCAGAAATCTGTGAAACGTAGCAAAGTAAACTGGGAATGTTTGGTTGTGTTTTCATGTGCTCTTGGGAATCTTGATATTGGAAACAAGATCCTGCAGTACATGGTATTTAATCTGGATGCTGCTTTTTGATGTTTGAGCTCTAAAAACAGCAGACAAGGAAGCAAATCATAAACAATTACTGCAGCGACTCTTCTGCTTTGTGCCAAATACTTTCCCACTTAAAAGCTAGTGGACCCCTACTTCCAAACTGTTATGTGTGTATACTAGTGTTATCTTCCCCTGAGCAGTGCTTGAGCGTCTCAGAGGAACATGCCCTATGATTTGAAAAACACGGTAATACTCGCTTTTCTCCATAAAAAACAGCACTGATTATTTGAGTACAAGGGTTTGTGCAGTATTTAGTGAACATTGCCTTGTTGAACTCCTACTGGATTTCCAGTGCTCTCTCCAATGATCTGCCTCAAACTTGTATTGGAAGCTTCTGCTTTATCGTATGAGCATCTATTTGAATCTAAACTGAATGCAGTTCTACAGTTTAATAGGAAGTAATTTGATGGGGAAGACAATTCTTTTAAAATAAGATAACAACTGAAATTCCAAAAAATTCATAACTCCACAGTAAATGTATTTTTAAATTTAAAAAAATGAAGTGTGTTGTTTCCTTTTTTTTTGTTTTCTAAAAATGGTAGATATGTCTAACTTTAAAAATAGTGCACAAAATCATGGACTAAAAGTCATGCAAATAAATTGTAAGTTTAATGCAAAATAACTGACAGCTTTGGGTTTACAGAAAACAATTTTTTAGTGCTTCAACTCAAATACCTTAATGAGCAACCTAAAGATATCAAAACCCACAACAAAAAGAACCCTACATAAACTAGAACTGCTACAATCTGTGTCCAAATTAAGAACACTTAATACTTCCAAATCAAACCCATAATTGGGAAACACTGCCTGTGTATTCTTAGTATGGTAACTCATTCATATCACAAATAAGATACATAAATCTTTTACATTCAGATTTGTCTACAAAGTAAAATATTCTTCTAAGATATTTAATGGCCAACTTTTCTTCTGTCAAATTCTGTGAATCAATGAAATCTCTGAATTAATGTAAATTTTAATGTTGTCTACATCTATGCTGATTATTTTCCAGAATTTAATAATAGCTACTGAAGTCCAGCATGTTGAATTATCTTTTCTATTTGATGCACCAGAGAACTCTGAATTCACATTTGTAGTTTCACAAATACATGTAGTGGTGTGGCTTTTTGTTCAAAACTCAGTAAGCATTAATTACAATTCTACAGATACTAACTTTATAGTGGTTACATCACTAGGTGTCACTAGAATCACAGTTTAGAATGACTTCTGGGGAAATTCTAATGTAGTCTATTTAGGTTCCGTACTCTTTCCCATAATCAGTTCTATTATTTATTGTTTGAGAATAAAACTGTATTTACCTATTTTGACCAAAAGAGCTTTAATTTATGTATTAATAACCAAATTCTTGTCTCAGCATCATCCTTAGTGTTCACATATACAGTAGATTGTATCATATTCCAAGATAACATTGGTCCTACTGTTCTCAAGTCAGTCTTTGAATATGAAAAGACAGGAAAATCGAGGGGTAAGGTATCAGTTGGATTTTTGGGTTTGTAACTTAAAAAAAAGTTCACATAAATATAGATTGCTCCTCAGTAAGGGGCTGGTTTTCGCATACAAAGAGAAGGCAGAAAACTGAGACTAATAGGCAAGATGTAAAAGCCAGGATCAGATGAAGCCTCCTCCCTCATTTGCCCAAATAGAAAAATATCCTGCCCTCCCTGCCCCGCCATGACATTCTGTAGATTGTAGTTGGGAGTTTACTGTCATCACAGTGACCAAGTTAAGGTTAAGTTTACTAGCTAGTGAACAATGAAAGCCTACAGTCCTCACAGAAGTCAGGGCAAGATAAAAGCTTCATGAGAACCTGGCCGGAAGGACTTAATACAGTGTTTTTTTGAATGCATGGAAAATAACGTATGAGTGGGAATCTTTGAGTTTCAAACCAGCAATTTAGAGGGCATCATTAGTACAAAAAGATTCTATCATGTCCTGTATTTAGTGTGTAATATATAGGGGTTTTTTTTCTTTTTTTTTAGCATTACAGTAGTTATGCTAAAGATACATACTTAGGAAGGGTTGGTGTTTCATTATTACAGGGCTCAGATGACTCTCCTTGCAATAAAGGTTCTCAGTCTTACAAAAAAAAAACAAAACCCAAACCAAAAAACCAAACCTGCTCTAATTTATTATACAGGTGTCGAGAAACTGGAGTACATGCTGATGAATCCTTATTTCCTGCAGTAGACACTAATGAAGGTTTACCACTACTAATCAAAAAAGTGAGTATGTGATTTTTTTCATTTTTTTTTTTTTAATATGCCTAGAGTAGTAAACTTTTAAAGTTTGAAATTTACTTCCTGACCTCAGGCATTTGAACTCTTTATTGTCAGAACATTCTGTAAACTCTGCCTATCCATCTGAGTAGGTTTTTAAAGGTAGGCTGTGGCTGTGGTGATGTGACATCTTATCTGAAGAAAGGGAAATGAAAGTAGGGGTTTTATATTTGTGAATAAGGAAACGGAAGATTTAAATTAAAATTACATAATGATTAATCAAAAAAATATGACTGCAATGTGGCTTGTGTTTCACTGAGTTGTAACAAACCCTTAAATCCTGATATTTGAAAAGAAAATCTTTCAAGCCTTAGCTTTACTACAAGCAAAAAAGAAAAGATGGTGACTTAGTCTCCTTTTAACTAAAATCTAACCTAAAAAAACCTGTTGGATTATTTCTTATTTCATATTAAAGTTTGCTTTGGAAAACGTTAACTTCTACAATTATCTGTGACTTTCAAGGAGGTGATAATAAGTAGCATAAACACTAATAATAAATACTGTGATAAAGTGGTAGGCAAATAAGAAGTGTAGTTACTTCTGACAGTTTTATACCATGTAACTAATAGTTCTGTGTGTCTTGTAGCACAAATGTATGCAGCCAAAAGACTTTGTTGAAAAAAATCCAGAAAATGATAGAAGGCTGCAGAGAAGACTGGATGAGATGGCTAAAGAATTAGCTCTACAAAAGACGGCAATTAATGCTGGTAAGAACAACTTTGAACTCGGATTGAAATATCTTCAGTTACTTCTTTAAAGCACTTGATGGGTTTTGGCTTTTCGTTTTTTTTACTTTAATGCATCTCACCTTAAGAAATAAACTTGACTTACTTTTTACAGAGTTCTTTGCAAGTTTGTGGTATTAAAGCATCTGTGGTGATGTTAGGTATAAGGAACCTAATTTTTTCAAGCTTTTTTGAAAAAAAAATACAACTTCTTAAGCTGTTACAGCATGTAAATATTAATGTACAAATGCAATTTCTTTGTGTAGAAACTGATGTACCAGTTTTACTATTTGAAGACAATGGTTCACTTATATACAGCCCTGTTAATAAGATCAAAGATCGATGCAGTGCAAGGGAAAGAAGAATGAAAGAGATGAAGGAAAAAAGAGTAGATCTTTCTCCTACTGGTAAGAAGTTAAATTTTACTTACCCGTGAGCATGCACAAATGGCTACCATCTTTATTATGGAATTTTTCGTGCACTTGTCTTGCTTTGGCCTTCAGAATTTTTTTCATGTCTTTCTTGATTGCATGGCTTCCCTTCTTCCCAGGTTTTGAGTAGGTGTGAATGCCTTTAGTTTCTTTCTATTGAAGGGCACAAGAAGTCATGGAAGACAATGATTTCAAAAAGGAATTTCTTAATCACTAGCCTGCACAAGAAGACTAATGTTTAAGCTAGACTTTCTAAACTTGTAAACTGATATTGTCACAGCTTGGTTAAACTTTACAGTGAGACTCTAAAACTTATTTCCTGTTAAGTTTTAATGCGAATGCTGTACCTGACAAAGGTTGTAATATTATTACTCCCAGGCCAACAGTTTAAAAAGGAGTCCAGAATTTATCTATATAGGAACTGAATAACAGGATTAAAAATTAAATAAATTTGAATTACCTAATTGAATAAATCTAGTTGACTTCAAAATGTGGATCCTGGTGAATTAAATCTAGATTGCAGTTTTCAAATATTTTTTTAGTGTTTGCATTACCTTACTGTGACAGTATTAAGGTCGAAGTCATTAGGTTTTGTCAGTTACTATAACAACTGTTGAAATGTGGAACATGTGTTTTGGGATGGGGGGAAATCTGTAGTGTTTGAAGTTTTAAGTCTATGTCAACTAGACTGTCAGCTTATTTCAAAAATAATGGTGGGAGGAAAGTAAAGAACCAGTGACATATGGATGAAAAATTAAATCTCATTTAGGTATTTGTTTTCTCTTTGAGTTTTAAGGTAGTACCTTCAAACATTTTGAAAAGCATTTCTGCTACATCAAGGCTTTGCTGCTAATTGCAGAGTTTGACAGATTCTTTAGTAAAATGCCTCAACTGGCTTAGAAATGGCTATAATATTTTCTAAATGGTTTGCCATCATTCTTTAGTTTCAGAAAAATGTGTTGCTGAGTTATCTAGAAGAAAATTCATTAAAATTGTAGAATATCTAATAGCTTTTTTTGTTAGTATGTAAATTTGAGATACTGTTGAGCAGTCTATAATTATTTATATAGTTTTAGTTAGTTGGCAAAGCAATGACTTGTCTCTTACAATTGAGCCGTTTTGAAGTATGAATAGATGGTGTGGAAACCTGTATGTTTGCAAATAGGGCTAACTAGTTTATTATTTACAAATTTCTAGCTTCACAAATGTCTCAGATACCTCCAAGTAGTTCACCAGGAGACTGCCCGCTGTCTACTCGTGTCTTAACTAATTCAGAAGATGCATTGTTACCAGGTAACTAACACAACTTTATATATTACAGAAATTGAAAATAATACATGGGCTGTATATCTTTTGGAAAGTACTGTATAATGAAATGGGAACTGTATATATTTGCTCTATCATTTATATTTAAAACTGAATTATTTTAGCTTTTCTTTTGCAAAGTACGTGGCAGTAAGAATTCAAGGAAAATGGAGCATGAGGAATCACATTGGGTGAATGCTCTGCCTTACTGCTGTGTTGCTTGCCTCGCTTCCTCCTCTTTCCTCACACCATTCCTCATTAATGGCTTCTTGTCCTGGCATGGTGTCAGTCTTCTCTGCTCTTACAGTGATCTCGTATAGAACACAGAGTGCACACTAAACAGTGTGATGTGGGAAGCAAAAAAGAGAACGGAATGAGAGACACCTCAGAGAACTGAAACATCTTCCAAATTTTCAATCAAAAAACTTGAATTTAAAAGGAAACCTGATGTGTTCTCCAGCTTAAGTGTTCAGGGATTGAAGAAATAGCAAGAGTGAAAATAAATCAGCTTTTAAAATGTTTTATGGTTGCAGATGAATTCAAGTCATTTGTTATCAAGGTTCTTATTCTCATAAAGTTAGGGGTTTGTTCCTGTGTTTTGGCATAGTACCAGGATGTAAGGTAGAAGATCATTGTCAAGGCTGTTGAGCTACGTCAGTGGGCATCTTAACAGCATTAATCCTGTATGCAATGGGTATGTACTTCAGACCTCATGTCTTCTGTCAGTCACATGAGCAAAAAGCTGAAGTCAGATGACTGGTGTTTGATCTCAGTAGAAAAGTAAGGAGAAGACAGTCTTTAGAATTCATAATGAGGGCCAACTGAGTGGTCTGCCTACTCTGTTCTACCTCAACAGTAAGCTACAGCATTGTCTTCACGCAATGTTAGGGAGAAGTAACAGCTCAATATTGGAAGTAGCATAGCTGTGCCAACAAACTGTTTTATTTTGGTAACTTAGTTGGATGTTGATGAGGTTGAACATCGTGATTTGAAAGCTTTACCTTGAATATGTCCTTCCAGCATTACAACTGCACAATGTAATTTTACATTAAATAGACCTCTACATCCTATGACAATATTCAGTGTAGCTTCCATCTCTGAATGCTCTGTGACAGTGTCCCTTTTGTTTGTGCTTGCGAGACACGTGAGAGTAGGTTGGTTAATAATGGTTAAATAAGTTCAAGAGTCCAGTTTAATTTGGGGATTGAAGTTAAGGTTTTTTCAACTGTCAGTATGGGAGTCTGATAATGTCATGTGAAACTTCTTTCACCTCCTTAGATTTCATTTTTCTGAATTTAGCGAGCTACAACATATGTTTAAAAATATTATTTATATTGAGTAAACAAATAACATCAAGACTTCCTGTAAAACCTACAGGAGCACTTACAGAAGGAGTATTGCTGAAATTTTGCACTCAATGTATATTTAAGCAAAAGCATCTCTTGCAATAATCAGATTGTAGAACAACTGGTTTTTTAAAAGTGTATTCTGAATAATCAAAGATACTAGCTTGTTTCAGAGTAATTTATTGTGGAGAGTTATAGATTCTGTATATCACCTCCCCCAAAAATCTTTTCACAGGAATAGCTACAAGAAATGATCAATTTTTCCACATTCTAATTATTTTTCATACATTGTGTCAATGTATGTGGTATGATACTATGATGTTATATTTCATTTCATCTTAACTGCAGAAACTACAAGGTGGTGGTAATGCTGTGGTAGTAAAAATTATTATTGAGTTTCCAGTATTACTATAGCTAGCTTTATCAGTGTAAAATCTTGGTGGTTTTCTCCACAATGCAAGAGTGAAAGGGAGTTCCTCTGCTGCTTTGTTTCAAGAAAGCAGAACAGGACTTACAGATACTTATTACCACATACGAAGATATGACAGCTAAAGCTATTGTACCTTCTTATCAACATAGAATGTGCTTTGTTTCTAATCTATTTTCTGTTTAGTTTTTGATGAATTGCATATAATATCCAGAGAAGTGGCCAAATCATCGTTTTTGTTCAGTAATTTCATATGTATTTTACTAAGAAATTTGGTACTCTTTCTGTTTTTTTAAATGCATTTATATTGCCACTTTTCATATTTTGCAGGAGAACAAATGGAAGACTGCTTGAACTCAAGTTATGATTGTATTTGGGGAACTGGTAAATTGAAGAGACAGAAAACAGAGGCCATAAAACATGCCTGTGATACTTGGACCGATATTCATTTATCCATGAGTGCGTCGGTGAATTCTCCCTCATACAGCTATGAGCAGAAGAGCTTGACACCAAAACAAGATAGCAGAAGAAGCTTAAAGAAATGGATATTGCAGCATAATTTGAATGATAAATTGTCTTTAGAAAAGAAAGATCTAAAAAAGTTTCCACAGAAAAATCAGAAGGATGAAAAGAGCATGACTACTTCAGTTGCAAGAGAAAGGTCCCTTCTCCCCATCAAGGGCTTGGGTGATATTACTCCTTCCAAAAAAATAGTCAAGTTAAATACTGTTCCTGCTTTGATTGGCAGTCTCGCTAATTCACCTATGAACAGTGAAGACTTAAATTCATGTTCATTGGTTAGAAGCGTCCCTGTTGACAGAAACAATTGTATTCTTAAAGACAAGAAGAGAAAGAAAGTACAAATGCTATCTAGTTTGAAACTGGCTACCTCAGAACTGGGTTCATCAGAGTCTAAAGAGTTCTTGCAGGCAGTAACTACATACAGCAAGTCTTTCTGCACTGAAGACGCATCTTATGAAGACTTCTTTTCATCCTCTGATTTGAATGAAGATGAGGTACAGGTACAAGTACCAAATGAATCACAGAATCATCCTGAATTCTGTTGCAAAGATTCTTTTACAAGCATGGACTCACTCAATGTGAGTTTCTCTAAGCCACATGCTATTTCCAAAAAAAGTAGGAAAAGGTCTATTCCAGCAAATGGTGTTTCAGTAAAGAAAAACTTCAAACCAGCTGAACATCCTGGAAGTGTGCCATTAAATTATATGTCAGATGGCAAAAAAGCTGACACTGCAGAAGCTCTAGATTCTGATGATGTGAATAGGCTGCATCAGCAGGCTCATGAAAAATCCTACAGAACTGATGTGAATTACTATACTCAGGCTACTGGTAAGTTGCTACATAGAGACGGAAAATGAAAAGATACCATACTGCATTAGGTATACTCATGCAACTAAATGGCAAAATGAACTGCCATTCCTAAGGGAAAAATATTTCTGCATTACACCCAAAGAAGAAAATGCTGCAGTACTGACTTACTAATTTTACTCAAAAATAAAGTGCATAGGATCCAAAAGAACATCCATTTGTTTTCCCATACGTTACAAACACAAAGAAGTTACCAAGAGATAAGGAAACTGTGCTCACAAAATGCAACAAAAGTATGTGAGCATTCTTTTCTCCAAATGCTTCGTATTCTGTAAACTTTCTGCTAGTACTCAAAATCTGCTTAAGAAACCAAGGTCTGTCTGGTTTAAATGTTGTGGTGCTCTTGTAAATTGTTTATAAGTAATTCTTCATCATAGGATCTCTTGTTCAAATTATTTTTATTTCACAAGTTAAAATTGCTACTTTAGATTAATTGCAGTTAAGGGCATAAAATCTCAGTGGAAAAAAAACATTTGAGTTAGCAATTTCTAACTTGTGCTATGGTGAAGATTGAATTAGACATTTGAGGGCATGTGCAACAGTTGCAATGTAAGCAACCATGGCTTTTTTATATGGAACTGATCTTAGATGCTAGTAATAATTTTAAGAGCTCTTTTTTATATTTGAGCGTTTTCAATTTGGTTTAGCCTAATTATTTCAGTGTAAATGTGTACTAGAATATTGAATCTCGGGAACTTCCCTGCAAAATGTTCCTAACTTGCACGGGGGTAATCACTTTCAGATTTTGATATTTTTGAGCTCTGTTTGTCAAGCTTTACATAGGGTTAAATATTTGTAATTTATGATTGTGTATTTTAGTAATTTGTTTTCCCTAGGAAATCATGAAGCAGTGCATCAATAAATTATATAAAATTAATTATTAACTTAAAGGGCTCAACAGACTTGGTATCAGACTTATGAAATAATCCAGTGGAAATGTCAAACAGTGACTGTGCCTATATCTGTGGGTGATAAGTTGCTGAACTGTGAGCTGCTGTTTTGGGTTCACTACATCTGCATTTTAATACCTGGAGTGCATCATTATAGCACAGTTTAAAAAAAAAAAAAAGATTGATGCAGGTGTATGTTATACAAGTATAAATGTACACCCGTAAATGTATGAACCCACTGTGTGTGGTTTTTGCCATGTGGCAAAGCACTAGAAGATGATCCTTGAATTATGTATTTCTTAATGTCAAAGAACAGTCTGTTTTTCATTAAGCAATCATGAAAACAAATGGAGAAGGAGAAAAGGTATACTACTTTTAAACTTAGGTATGCCAGTTAATTTTAGTGTTAATTCTAACTTTTAAATTCTAGTGATTAAATTATGTTCAATGTTCTAGCATGTTATGCTTTTATTTTCTTGCTGGACAACTTGTTTAAGATAACAGATTTTGGAGGAGAGGAAAAGGAAGATTATTCAGCAAACAAAAGTCATCTCATGTTTATACTTTTTATCCTTTTTGTTAGGAGCTTTTGTAAGTCTCAATTTGTGTTTGTAGTGATTTTAATAATATTTGTGATTTATCAGTGATGGCCATCTTCCCAAGTATAATTTATTCAGCTTCATGCATGTGTTGTGTAGTCAAGTAGAACCTCAAGTTTGACAGCTCAAATGAGCTCACGTGAAAATGGAAGGAATCAATAATGAAAGATGAGTTGTATTTTCCCTAATAATGCAAGTTCAGTGGAAGAAAATTAAAATCTTGTTTTAAACTTAACTACTGTGACACTGTGTGATAGAATAGTTGATTTTTGTTAAATATAGGTTTAATATTTCCTTTTTTTTTTTTGCTTGAATGTAAGTTACTTCTTGTCTGTGTTAATTAGTAAATAAATAGTGAATTGCTTTGTTTTTCTGTATGTTGTACGTGATTTGAAAACTGGTAAATACAGTGTATTATTTTTAAAAGCTAAAGAATTCTTTTCATTCATTGTGTGTATACAGTTAGGAGTAATCAAATATCAATATAAAATTTAATTATATCTGTATGTTTTAAATATCAAACATTTTTCTTGCCCATTTTTTACTTGTGTTTTTAGGTCTATGGCACTAATGTCAAGAAATGAGATTTGATGAGCTTTCTTTCCACAGACTACTTGGAACATTTGATTTTAAAGTAGAAGTATAATATGCAGGCCAATCTGAAACTAACTTTGAAGTCCTAATGCTTATGTTGTAGCAAGCTTTCAGGTCCTTTGGTAGGGTGCACTCAACACTGAAGGCTATCCAGTTGTTCAGCTGAACAGCACAGGCATAAACATGGCTACTTCTTTTCATCTTACTCCAAGCCATAAATCAAGTAGAGAACGGTCACAGATATAATAGTTGAAATCAATTAGGTATTATAAGTATATTAAAAGATGCTTGCCTATTCAGTTTCACTTTTTCTTTCTCAGCTTTGTTTCTGGAGATGAAATAATTTTTCTATCCTTCTGATTAAACCAGCCATACCTGGCAAATTTCAGTGCTCTGTAATCAATAAGTGCTGTGTAACTGGCTTTTGTATGTCAGTGCCTAAATTTTTAGTGGTTATGAAGTGAGGAAAACGGTGGCTTTTCATTGTCATGAATGTAAGTTTATGGAAATGCAATAATACTATCTTTTGTGAAAGTTAATGATCTACATTACTAGGAGAGTCTAAGAACTTTTTTGTCATTTTATAAATTTTGTCATGTTATAAATTGCTTTACTTTGAAATCCAGTCCGTCTGCTTTTAACGTTTTTTTAGTAGAGCTGTTGGTAGGGTAACTAAGTTGGCACTTGAACCACATGGCTTAGAATGCCAATACTTGCTCAGATTTGATGAAATTTGAACTGGGACTTGGCATTATTTCCAGTCTTAAAAATAAAGTTAGGACTTAGCCAAGTAAATTTTAGATATATATGGTGAATGTGGGAAGCAAGTATTATCTTATGTGATAAGATATGTGAGTGACTGTGTGGTGCTTAGTTGCTGGCTGGGGTTAAACTATGACAGTTCGCCAAAAGACATGAACTAAGACCCGTTATACTGTAATTAATGTAGTTTAATGTTAAGATAGGGAATCTGGAATACCATTCTGTTATTTGGTGCAAAAATGATGAAGTTTAATTTAGATTAATGAGTTTTACCTGAGGTTCTAGGTGCTAAGTGCTTAAATAGTGTTTATGTCTTTAAAAACACACGTGACAACTTCCTTAGATTTCATGGGCCTTTTTTTTTTTCTTCAGTTTTGGAAGAAAAGCTCACTAAAAATATTGAATTATGTCATCTATTGACATTTTATTACATCCTTTTAAAGAACAAATGAGGGATGAAGAAAACTTTTTTGCTTGATTCTTTGTTTTGTTTATCTTCACAAAAAGTTTAATTGTAACTAATTATTAAAACAAAAAAAAGGACAAGTATTTCAACAGAGGAACAGCTTGAGGATTATTTTTATGTAGTGTAATTTACAAAGCATGATGACACTTTTCCTAGAACACAAAACAAACTAGATAAAATTGTTTTAAACCATTAGCAGGTTCTTGAGAACCTAGTGGGCACACAAGCTTTCAGAAGACTGGAAGAAATTGTGTTCTGAATAGCAAAAACTTGGCATTTACCCATGCTGGAATAATAACTACAATAATGATAACAACACAAGTTATTAAATATTCTGTGCATATGTACCTGAAAGTTTACCAATAATGACAAATTCAGACTTACTTTCTTCATAGTTGTGGTAAATAACTCTGTGGATAAATACAAAATAGAAGATATGATATAGCTTAATTTCAGTGACACTTTGTTATGATATTCTTAAACCAGAACACTATACTATAGATAAAACTTTTATTAGAGAGGCATGATTGATTTGATTGAACAAAAAGTAGCCCATTGTGCCTAATCATTACTTTGCTTTAACTCAAAGGAAATATCAAAGAGTTTTAAAGATAATATTCTGGTTCAAAACTTCACATGATCATGAATAAGTAAAAGCTTAAATTGCAAATTAAAGTCAGCCTAATTTGTTATAATACTTGAGAGGTATCAGAGTTGTTGATTTTGATACCAGTCATTGAGCAGTGTTTTAGAAGAGAATTTAGGGGATCTGATAGACCACAGTGGCATGAGTTAGCTGCATATTTGACCTAAATTTGGGGATAACTAACAATGGATGGAATTGCTTCAAAAAATTCTGTCGACTTTATCTGAAATACCCTAGGAAAACCTACTAGAGATGAAAACTCCTTACTTGTGACTGAGCAACTGCTTTAAAAAGCAGCAGTAAGGGTAAAGAAGACAATAGACAGTGAAGCTTGAGACGTACAGGATGGAAAAGCTGGAAAGTGCTTGAGAAGTCCTGATAGGAGGGAAGTAGGAACTGGATTGCAAAGAATAGTCCTTATTTATGTAATGTAGAGGATCCCCAAGCTGATAATCAGAGGACATGATGGACCTCGTCCCCTATTCCTACTTTCCTGTAAATATGAAGAACCAGTGAGAGTGAACCATAACTGGAAGGAGGTCCAAGCATACAGGTCTTGAAACTTTAATCCCAAGTGGGACAAGGGCTATGGAGCTTGAGTATTCAGGCCAAGACTGGCAAAAGGAATATTGCCCCACTTCTCGCTGCCCCTGCAAACCCACCCCTCCAAAAAAAAAACCCCAAATGGTGGGTCATCCTTTTACAGTGACTGAAATAACTTACTGGAAATTAACAGAGACATATCTTGGTTTACCCCCATGTGCTTGGGGTACTGCAGTGGAGTAGATGATCTCCTGACATCCTTTGCAGTCCTGTGGTGGTTGTGTGTTTGTTTTTTAAGATTCAAAACACATGTTTAGAAAAATCTGTTTTCTACGTAAAAGGAATTAAATTTAAATTTCTTAGCATTTCTTATTGCGTGGCAAGATCTTTTCTCTTCTTCTACTTGCCATCAGTCTTGCTCAGTGATTGAAGATGATGGCCCTCAGTGCAATACTAAATAAAATTAACATAGTTAAGTAATTAGTTTCTCCCTTTGTTAAATGACACTTTGTATTTAAATATTGAGTTTAAATTAACAATTGTACCCCAAAGCCATGTTTACGTGTATTACAGAAAAATTACTGTAATACTGTGTAAATTCACATGAAACTTGTAACTTCAGTGGTGAGAAGTGATTAAATTTTTACTAGTTTAAAGGTTTTAATTTTAAAACAAGTAACCAGTAATGGAAGATGTTTGTCATCATTTTTTGTGTTGTAATTTGTTGTTCTGTCACCTCAAGGATTAAGAGTTAAAGTAGCTGACAGAGGAAAACCAAATGATTCTTAGTTATATATGCAGTCAGACTAGTAAATATGGATAGTACCCTATGGTATTTTCTAAAAGTAATCAGAAGAAATTTATTTGGAAGGAGGCTGAATTTAGGCCACTTTCATCACTAATTATTAAATTTTCTTTAACTGGTCTCTTGCATTTCTCTGAAATGAAAATTTAACAAATGTCCTAAAGTAAACTCCATTGAATTAATTTGGGAAAAATGCTCTACTTAAATCTTCAGTAATTAAAACTTCATTGATCAAAAGATAGATCAAAGTTTTTCAGCTTATGCAAGCAAGCTAATTTCTCAAATGATTCTAGAGTTTATTATTTAGTGCTTATAAAAGTCATCCTGACAGCAGTGTTGAAGAGTTAAATATATGTTAATTCACAAAATACATGATGAAAAATACTGCCTTTGGGCAGCCACATTAGAGTACATTCTTATGGATGGTGCCTTTTTATAAATTATAGGACTGATACGCCTGCATGTGCACACAATCCTTGCCTGCTAACAGCTTGCTAGATTTGCTTGCAAAGTGTTTGAAAACATGTTTGAGACCTTCGGGTCATTTCAGATAAACACAGTGTGTACTGAAAGCATTGACACTTCAGTAAGAAAGGAAAAATCTAGCCACCACTGCGTCAAACTTTCAAATATCTCTGTATTCAGAGAAATTGCGTATTTTGTAATAAATAGAAAGCAATTTAGCTGATTCTCTACATGTAGTTAATGTGTGGTTTTCAAAACACTGGAAATTGGGAGTTTTACAACTAGTTTATTTACAAGATCAGATACTGAAAGATGAAGTCAGATGCTTGAGTGTCATTCTTGTTTCCATAACTGAAATACAGTGGAAAAAGAACTGGTGCAAATTATTAACTTAGGTATCTTAGTTGTACATAGCTCTATATGCCCTGATAAAATAATTGGTGGCAGTTTCATTTCACAAGATTGCATTTTTCATTTCAAGTTTCTAAATTTGGTTTCTAGGTGATGAAAATGAAGTTTCAGAGTGTCATGTTACTGATGGCTCTTGCAAAGTTTTTAATGAACAAAAGAAAAAGCATGATGAGGGGTTAAGAAAAACTAGAAGACTCCAAAAGGTCAGTTTAACAGGACATACTGTTTGTTAAGCTCTTTCTTTTTTCTTGGAGGATCATTGAGTGCCTTTGTATGTACAAAAAAAAAAAAAAGCATTGTCTATGCACTACCAATTTTAAAACTTGCTGAATCTCATTTTCCTTGAAATGTTATGCAAATGGTGTTCAAAGACAATACGTATAAACCATGGAACTCAGCTTTCTGGTAACTTGTGGTGGCAGAGTGTGCCAAGTTGATATGGTAAAGGAGGTGGGTAAGCCAGCTCAGACTGGCTTAGTTGAAGAGCTGCTGAAGTAACCTGAAAAGATGCCTATCCTTTTTGGAGGAGGTACGGGGTAGGGGTTTTTGTTTGGTTTATAGTAGATCATCCCTAGTGGATGTTTCCGCAAAATAAAGATTTATGCGATATTTTCTTCTAGGTTCAGGTAAAGCTAAATTTCTTAACTTACTATTTGAGCTCAGTTTGCATGTAAAAAGAAAAAAAAAAAAGTGAGAGGGTTGGGTCAGCACTGAATCTTTTTTAGGTGTTTTTCCCTTGTAAAAGTTTTTTCTAAGCAAATATAAAACCGATCAAGAGAATAAATAGCAGTTCTTTTTATCAGTAAGTAGCACGTCATACAATTAAAATAAGCACTGAATTGTTTTGAGAATTGGAAGTCCTAAAGCACTAAAAGATGTCTGAGGTAATTATGTGAAATAAATGAGACGTTTTATTGGTGGCTATTGGTGGCATTTCAAGGAGACTGATCACAGATTTTGATCCTCTTTTATGTAAAAGTTGCGAGCAGGTGCAATTACTAGGCTGTTCAACCTTTTAAACATCCTGAGGATGAGATATTAATCTCCATGGACCAGTGGTCTTCTCTGGGTTAAAATTATTATTTGACTTCTTGCCTGCATCTTACTGCTTCTTACTTTTCTTAAGTATTTGTTCACTTCCTTTTCCTAAATATATTTGTATAACTAATAACTGTAAGCATTATGTAGAATGTATAAATCAACTTCACTCTAGATCCATGTCCTATAGAAACATTGTAAGACAGTCTACTTTTTAGGCTAAAGCATCTATCCAGAACAGTTTCATTTCCTGCCAGAGAAATCTGACTAAAGCTGCTAAATGTATATCCGCAACCTACATTCATTTGCTCTTCCTAAGGCTATCTGCAGAAATGGTGCTTGGAGGTTTATCAGATTTGTTGGTACCGATTCCTTCTCCTGTGTAGTTATGCTACAAGAGCGTTATACAGTAGCGCTAGTTTTGATTCATTTCTCTTAAGATCCCAACATAACTATTACATACTGAAGAGAAACAATAACAATATGAAGTTCTTTTTTATTATTCCCCTTCTTCAGACCTGGCCTTGCAGTCAAAGGTGGTATCTTTGAATGGTTCTGCTTGGTGTCTGCTTGCAAAACGTGCTCCGTGAGGTTTTTAACAGTAGCAAAAGCTAAGTAGTAGCTGGAGAAAATTCCTATTCAGTGTTTTGAGATGGCTTCTTTCATCCATCTATTTCAGCTGGATCACTTTTTCAGTCGTTGCAGCTTAAACATTGCAATATTTTGCTAACGTTTGACAACATGAAAGTGAAGTTAGAACATTTTTGTTTGTTTCCTTTGCCCAAAGCAAAAACTGTATGAGAGAAATAGCACAAATATGTTAAAAAATAGAATTTTATTGAATCGTATTATTATGATGAATTTTTTAGGGTTTCATTTAAATCTTAAAGTTTATGCTAAAAATACAAGTGCAAAAGAAATGCCATTTCGTAGCTATTTTAATGGACTAATGTTTCCAGAATTGTGACTGAATCTCCAGATCTTTATATCTAAAAAAAACCCCCACCTTTTAATTACAGTCATTGTAGAGTATATGCAGTTTTGTACTGAATAGTTCCAATATGAGGCTTTAGATCATATTGCTGGTGTTCTGGGAATCTGTTTTAAGTGTAGTCTGTTAAATTCATTACTTAGCTGTAAGTCTTTTAATTTGGGAAGCAATGCAAATTGCAGTTAGGGGTTTTTTTTCATAGAGTTTGAAATCTAATACCTCTTTTGAAATATTGTAGATGTTTGCTGAATGTAATTCCTAGACAATGTCTGAGCTGAAACTTTAGTTATAACTCATTCACTACAGTGAACACTACAATTATAACTCATTCACTACAGTGAATGCATGTCAGTAGGCATTTGGAGTTCACTATGTGATAGTAAATATTGAAAAAGCCATACAAAAATATCTTTAGGAAATATGACTAGGCGTAAGTATTAACATTATTTGCTTCTATGGTTATTTCAATTTGTCATTTGCAGTTTCTTTAATTTAATAGAAATCAAGCCATAGATTCTGTGTTTCTCTGCTGTGCCATTGTGTTATGCATTTGTTTTCTTCAAAACCTCAAGCAGGTAGAGTTTCTTGTATTTTGTTTTAGCTGAAGTTAAAATCAAGAATGACTTTGGTCAGGTACTTTCGTATCAACATTTTAGATTACAAGTACTCATTTTCTTTCTTTATCTATATAGGCATGATTATTGTACTCTTAACATGGAAGACTTCAAAGTTATCTGAAATTGTACTGTCAGCTAACAAAACAGTTAACAGTTTATAATGGCAGCTGCAGGCATGTTGGGGGAAGATAAGATTTTTCAGGAATCTTTAATGGCTTCAGGAACAAGCTTTTTGGATTTAAAACACCACCCCTCCCCCCAAAAAAAATCCCAGGAGTTTTGGGGTATTACACATATTCAAATACAGTGCATAAAGATAGGCTCATAAAACTGGCCTATAGGTTTGAACTTCTTAATTTTGAGACACAACAACCCATAACTGAGGATAGTTCCAGATTCTTTTCATTCAGGGTTGGTAAGGATAAACACTGGGGATTAATGCCTATGAATGTCAGCACGTGGCTTCCCTGGTCTAGCAATCTAAGTTGATGATACTGGATTGCAGGGATAGAATAAATCCTTTGTGCATTGTGATGCGTTTTTCAATTATTCCGTGGAATCGAATACATAGTTCTTTGTTGCTTTGCATAGGGAGGACAAAGTGAAATAACTAAAAATCATAAAGCCAAAAATGTATTCAAACAAGTTAGTTACAGTGGTGTTAATCTGTTGGTATAAGGGTTGAGTGCTCATTTCATTGCTTCATGTCACAAAAATATTTGCATTTATTACAACACCTGTTGCATGTCACAAATGTAAACATTTCGTTCTTTAAACAGATCAGAGAAAGACTTGTGAATAACCAGTTAACTGCCATTTTGCTTCAAATAAAAACTTGTTTCCTATTTTTAGAGGGATATGAGAGGTGACATATCTTTTAAAGGATCTAACAGTATCACAACACTAGAAATGCAAACTGCAATAAATTTTACACTCAAAAAACCCCTTAAAATACTGTCTTCTGAGTGAATACAAGAAACTCTTCAACCATGTGAAAAAAAAAAACCAAACGCGTTAAGCATCATGAGGGATAAATAAAACCATATTTTCACAGAGAAGGCAGTATGGACTTAACTGAAATTCCTTTGGTCTTGTTTTTAAACAGATTAATCTTGGCTTGTATTTCTGTAGCTCTTGGTTTTGGGTGAAGGTAAAGTTAACACTGAACTTAAGAGATTTTTTGAAAGAAGAGAAAGTTTTTACAAAGAACCTAAGCTCGTGCTGTGGAACAATTAGTGGGAAGCAGGGCATCGTTAGATCCTGTTCCCAAAATCCTTCCTTTTGAAAATATTTTATTCGTGTTGAAACAAATTTTAATATCCTGAAAAACCTGTAACTATAAACCATGAAACATTTTGCCAGATGTTCAGGAAAGTAACTTTATGTCTGTTTGATATGTGCAAGGTTTGTAGACTGTCTTAAACAGATTGTATCAGTTTAGGGGACAACATCTTTTTGTTTTCCTTCCAATTTTGACTTTGTAGTTGCTTTGAGTAGGTATATATTTTAAACACTAATGCTTGAAATGTTACTGACTTTGAGCCACACTGAATATTAAACTAGTGTCAATTAGACAAGGTGGAAGCATGCAAGCTCATTTATAGTTAACAGTGAAGAAGCTGGAACTACCTACACGTTTGTGGTCTAGGGAAAATACTTGATGTAATGGTGGTGGTGGACAAGTGGTTATTGAAATTATTCAAATTGATTGCTTCTGGGTGTAGTGATGAGATGAGTGACTGAAGCTACAAATTATAATATAGAGTGCTTGCATGGTACCATTGAGAAACCTTGATGGTATTGACCAAATGTCTGGTGGTGTGATTTTATGCATATCTGATTTGATCCTAGAATGTTTCTTGTTTAAAAGATGTCTCATTTTACATGAAATAATCCTGAAAGTTTCTGACCAACTCTAGCTGATGACAACTGAATAGTTGATTATTGTTTAATTGTAGTTACCTAGCTGACTCAACATAAAGTTGAAGAAACAAGTTGTTGGGAAACAAGCTTTTGAGAAAACTATATTGTCAGACAAGTAACTTTGAAAGTGTCAGTGACAGAAGGATCTAATGTTACACATCACTGCAGAAAACTTGCTTCCTTGGAATGTCTGAAATATGCTACTGAACGGGACATTGAAATCCAACAAGAAAGTTTATTTTTACTGGCAAGACACAGCGTATGCTATTCCTATAGCCCAAATATAGCTGTGGTCATTTGTTTGTTCCAAATGTCCAGGTTTTGTAATAATATTTGCATTTGAGAACAAAATGTCATATCAAATAAGTAATGTTAGTATTTGTTTCATATAAATGGAATATGCAGATACTAATTTGATAAAATAGTTTTCTTTCTTTTGCTATAAAGTAATGAAAAAAATCTAAGAACTTCATATTGGCCTAATGTATTTAAAAAACACTGAATACTCTAAGAGTGATGTATAGGAAAAACTTAAATAAGTATCAGCAAGGTTAATACAAGATGGCTGAAAGCACTGAAAATATTCTTAGTAAATATTTGAAAAGCAGTCTCAAAATACTGCCTGTGACTTAGTACTTACTGGTCATGCTCAAGCTTTTCAGAGAATAGCACTGTAAAGGTTGCCTAGTATCCCATGGTTTGAGACAGTTTTAGAAGTCCTGCTGTATGTTTAATCTCATAAATATTTTCACTCAACCTTTGCAAGGCAGTTCTGGTTCTGGACTTTGTCCAGCTTGTGAATTTGTCCCTCGTGGTTCTCCCGCAACTAGTTGAGGGCTTCCAGAACAGAAGCTGTACTCTTGGCATCTGCTGCTGCACCTTACAGTGCGTGTCCTAATGGCAACAGTTTATCACCACTTAGGGATGCTACCATTCCTGCCAGGAAAATCTCCTGTAAGTGGACCTAGTGGGCTGATTCATGGCCTTGGGTCCCTAGAAACCATTCTCTTTATGATCGGTTTTGTGCTACCTATTCTGGACTACCTACTGAAGTGCTATGGTCTATTTCTTAACTTGAAAAAAGTGTCTTTTCAGGTCAGTACCTTTCTATGGCAAAAGGCACAACCTCCTCTCAACTCAAGTTTAGGATGTTTCCTGTTGTCCCAGGGACACTTGCAGCTGTTGTTCACACTCTTGTATGGGTTGCTGTTTGGAACATTGGAAATAGGTGCTATGACAGTAATATAGGAGGTGGTTGACTTTGCAGTTTGTCATCTTAGCAGGCAGGGTAGTTCAGATCAAGGAATTGAATTTGCCCAAGTTTTTATATAAAATTGTCACTAAATTTCTGTTCAATAAACAGATTAACGTATTGGTTCTTTTTCAGAACCTTATTCAAGAAATAGAAGCTTAAGTATACAGAGAGTTTTGATTTTTGTCTGCAGAGAATTAAGAAAAAAAACTTCGCTGTTTCTTCACTCCCGAAGATTGGTAGGTGTGGTGATTTTTGGTCCAGAGACTATTTATGAGGTCTCACATAAAGTCAGAACATATTTTTTTATTACTACTTTTAGGCAAGTAGGAAATTGCTTGAGAGCTATCCATGGTGAACAGTAGATCAGGATAAGCACCAAGCATAAAATCCTAGAATTCCAAGTTATTTGAAGTACATCTATACCATCTCTATCCTTTTATTTTAAAGTCTATGGCTTTCTTGGATTTGATGGTGGAAGGGAGGCTTAGGTGCAAGAATGCAACTCTTTCGGGCTCAGAGCATGAGGGGAACAGTGCGTAAACATTGTTCAAGAAGTGAGAGCATACAGTCTGTGCTTGAGACATCCATACCTCACTGCTGAAGATATGTATGTATGCTGTAACTTAACTCTAGTTACTGGTAAATCACAAGTCTTTTCTAGTTTTGGGGTGCACTGTTACATTTGACACCGAGGTCATTAACTGTCATGCCAGAAAACCAAATGATCCACTGGACTGCAGCTGGTTTGGCAAAGAATCAGGGTAAAAACTGAAACTATTTTCCCTCTTGGCATCAGAAACTACCAGGAGGAAAAGCAACTGCTGGTTAGATCCTCTTTTTTTTTTTTTTTTTTTTGGCAAATTTAACTCTTGGAAAAATGAACGCCCTACATAAAACTACTGGTATCTGGCATGACTCTATAGGCCAGAAATCCTTTAGTTGATGGAACTGCTTTCTAAATTATAGCCTCACAGCTCTTAAATTGTTGAAAACCAGTCTGAAAGAAAGACTTCCTAAACTCCATTTCATCAGCATTTGACATGTCTTCATTAACAATTCTTTAAAATAATTTAACAAATAGAACCATTCTTTTCTACACTGAAATTAAACTTTTTATGGATTAGTGGTGTGATCTTTGTAGAATTGAACTATGAGCTCATAAGTCTGCGTGGAACAGAGTATAAATATGCAATCAGTTAAATAGAAAAAAATCTTGCACCAGATTACTCCTTAATAGATGCACTACTTCCTACTAGTATAAAGAATCAGAAATGCTGAAAACAGTGGCTGTTGATCATAAGCGTGCACTACAAAGATTTGAAAGATTTGTGTGCATGTATGATTAGTTTGTAATCCTTCAAGATCCTAAAAATAAAAAAGTGCTTGTTTCTTTTTTTTTTAATTATTATTCTACCCTTCATAATATTGCTGTTGCATCTCAGAGCCTGAAATAAGTATTGTTCGGTTGTTTACCGTATTGCCTAGAGGGCAGTAAATCTTTAACTCGGGTTGTCGACTATCGTCAAGTGGGTTACAATCTTGTCAGCAGGGTATTTACTGAAGTTTAGAGTCTTGTATCTTAACACAAACTTAACATAAATCCAGGCATGACGTGTTCGGGAGTATCTTCACCTGAAATTCCACTTACAGTCGGTGATCTCCAGAAGACTTCAACTATCCAAATTGACTTCAGGGTGTTAATAATTGTGCAAACCCGGTATTTAACAGTTGGGGTGATGCAAAATGGTTCTTTCCCTCTTAAAATGGTTCCATCCCTACAGCCTGTGCAATGCAAGTGTGTCTCTTCGTGCCTCAGGTGCTTCTGCCCAGTGTGTGACCCGTTGTGAGCAGTGTTAACTGAGCCACTGATGCCATTTTAATGAGCCTTCCATAATGGGTGGCAGCCACCATTACCAAAAATGGGATGGCTGGCTGGTGAGGGCTTAAAAGTCAAACCATCTGTTTCACTGAAGCTACTCTACTGTTGCCCACTACCCTTGTGGCTTGGTTTTTATCTCACAGTTAGGACATAGGGTATCTCAGCTGAAGCTTTTATGAAGTGCTTTTAGTTGGCCATAAGTTAGCTGTCCAAAGAAGTTGTTCACTTCATTGGATCGTTATGAAAGCATAAACAGTTTTTAATGTCTGAATAGATGAAACAGATTCACTCGTACATCATGCATAATTTTTTGTTGAAATTATTCACAGAAGGATACTAACTATTTCCGTTAACCTTGGTGAAGCTGGCAGGCGGGGGGAAGAAGTGCATGTTGCTTAAAATTTCAGCAGAAAAAAATTAACTGCCTGGCTTTCTTACAGATCATTTGGAAAGGTGAGTATACATAGGGCATTATTTGGTGCTAATGACAGAATTAATTTATGCCTTAGTGGGGTCTTTAAAATGTTTCTGCTTACATGTATGAGTTTTCTCTGTAACATAGCATTGCCCCATGATAACCCTCGTTCCTCTTTCTCCCATCTTGTGATTTTTTTGGGGGTGAGGTAGTGTCTTCCCTTCACCCAAGCTTTAATTTTCTGTTGGAATCTATACTATGAAGTAGCTTTCTCCTCCCCTTAGCATCTCACTTCTTGAGATTCCCTTCTGTCACATTGGCAGTCTCTCCCTCTCTCTCCTCATGTTTCACATTATGGTCTAGAGGTGAAACTTTCCTAATAAAAGACAGTTGAGAACTGGGCTGCTTCTTTTCCTGAGCGATGCAGACTGGGAAACCAACCCCTAATTTGTACCTGTTGGAAAGGCTTGAGCTTCCCATCAGAATGGGAATCACTGCTGCCTGTGCTTGCAGAAATATGATATAATGCCTGTTGGCTTTTTTCATGTCATGTTTGATTGACTTGGAAATTTTTGGTTGCAGTCGAAGGGGTGGAAAGGATCATCTGCTCTCCCCTTAATCTTTGTCCTACCAGAAACAGTCAGTCTCTAGTTTTGCTAATGATCACAGCCAGATAAACCTGTCCTTTGAAGTTGCAGAATGCTGTGAAAGCTGTCCCTTGCTATAGTTTTGTATCCCCCATGGCTGATTTTTTAAGATAATTGTTAGCTATTATGGTTGCATGTGGAAAACTGAAAATGTCAGTAAGTTGTAAACTGTGACACTGCTAATCTGAAAAGTCTGAAGCTATTCATCATCCTTAATCTTGCCAACAGAAGTTCTAGGGGTTCCGATATCTGTGATTACAGGATTTCTCTTTTTTTCCTCATCTTTGGCAGCAAAGGAAAGCTGATGCCCAGGCACCTGTCATGGCATCTTATTTTTCTGTCTCCCTATAGCCTGCTTTGTTTTTTCATCTTTCCCCATGGTAGTATCAATTTAGTTAGGATGGGTGCATTTTTCACATCTTTTAGGACCAAAGCAGAGGTGCTATATTTAGTCAGAAAATTACAGTTGAAATTGAGATTGCAGCCAGAGGAAACTGGAAATATATCAGTATCAAAGGACTGATAAGAGGAGAAAGGCCAGACAGAAAGTAAATTGCAGCTTTGAATAATTGCTGTATATAACTACTGAATAGTACTCATTCATTAAAGTTACCAATTATTTTCAGCTATGAGCCACAATTACTTGAATAGAATAAATTAATGTAGCACAATTTATCGATTGTTTCTAAAAACAGCCTTAAAGTTTTGGATCCTCATTACAACCTTCCTAGATTAATGCAGAGTGAAATTAACCTGATTGTTGAATATTCCCATGCTACACATGGCTCTGTTTTTTGGCTCATGTATTAATAGGACTGAAGATTGTTACTTCTGAAATACAGTTGCAAAGATCAAAAGTGAGTATACGAGTTCTGAACCAATTTCAGAACCATCTGATTGACCTGCAATAGCCAGAGAAAAAAGGATTGGAAGAGTACAAAGCAGATAGCATAATAATATTGTACTCTCCCTTACACTTTATTTGCACGTGCATGCACTATTTCCCCTTGCCTCCCTCGCCCCAAAAAAGTCCTTTATCCCTGGTATATTGGGCAAACTACATAGGGTATCTTGTTGAGTCCTGAAGGTGAAGGTCTTTTTTTACTCCATCACAGCATGCATCTGAGTTTGAGAGTATGCTGAAAGTTATTTCTTTCAGAACTTCAGTCAACTTTAAGGCATACGAGGAGCGTATGGACTAAGTAATATACAATTCAAAAGTCGTATTTATTGGTTGAAATCCATTCTTGAAAAATATCTGAGGTCTGAGTTCTTGACCCAAAGACAAAATGAGATCTAATATACTTAGGGTAGAATTTAACCCATCACAAATGTAAAACTATTCTTTTCAAGTCAATTCTTAGCATGAACACACTTTATTATTGAGAACAGGCCTGGAAAATCATATTTCATGGTCACATTTTAATTCACTTGTCACGTATGAAAAATGGTTCATGACATTCTTAAGGAAGCAAAATTTGAGTTCACTTTCTTGAAAAGCAGGTTGTACAAAACAGGACTTTTACTGTCCTTCAGCTCCAAGATACACCTGCTCAAACCTAGAAGAAAGAAAGAATACAATGTGAGGTTGGATGCCTCTTGTGCTGTAGGTCAGTTAACATACAGAAAGTATCATAATGTCTTTTAAGTACTGGGAAGATTTACAAATACTGTTTCTTTTGAGCTACCAAAATGCATGTTTTATATTTAAGATGACTTAGAAAAATCTTGTTGTCAACAGACTCTAAAGAAATACTTCATGCAACTGTGCTTCTAAGAAATAAATAAAGGAAAGCTGAAGCATGTCATTTATAACACATCCTGTATTCCAGACCTAAAAAATAATTCAGAAGGAAGTATGTTCTGATTTAGAGTACAGATATGCAACTCTTCAGGATTCAGAGATTAATGATAAATAAAAGGAGCAGTTAACTTAATACCACCTCTCGCAGTGTTTTATTAATAATAATCCTGCTACAAATGTGTATTGGAACTCATAGTGATGCTCACCAGATGTCTTTTTTTGCTGGTCAGAAAAGAAAATGCTAACTCAGAAACATTTTTTGCAATAAAAGCAATGTAAAATAAAACAGACACAAAGAGCATAGAAGAAAAATTGCATAGCAAGGCAGGGGAAGCAATTAACTTGAAAAATGTACAGCTGAAAATTAAAACATAGCTTGGCTAAGTTCTCTGCTTGTTTTACTGAAGCAGTAAAATACTGTCTGCTTAGCAAATGACCTCTAACTTGCAAAAATATGCCGTTCTGAATGCAAATGAAATAATAGTTTGGAAGAAATTAAATTTATTCTGGTTGCTACCTTTTGTATGCATCCTTCTGCATTCTTGAGTCTTTGAATCACTTTGAAGCTCACTGACAGGACATTTGCCCAGAATACTCACTGTACCATCTTGTATGCTATGTGTTGTAGCATAAAAGGTATAATTCAAAAGCTGGCTTTGCAGGGTAATGTCAGGACAGGCTGCAGGTTCCCCAGTTTGTGCAGATCCAGTATTTTCACTTCCCTATAAATAAGGTATTAAGGAACTGTTAACAAACATTTCTGCTCTGAAGCTGAAGAAGCAGCTGTACAATCTCAAGCTGCTCTGGCCTTGGTAATATGCTGCTTTTTTTTTTTTTAATCCAAGTTTGGCACAAGTGGTGGTCTGATTAGTAATATTTCCATGACATTTCATTTATAAAAATATGTGAGGAAGGGTATTTTTCTGCACATTCTGAACAGGCACATCAGGATGTGGCTTTGGAGCTACTACTATACAAGGACCCCAAGAACTTAGTGCAATTCTTTCGTGTGGATTTAACTCCAGACTTGTAGCCAAAGAGCTTCTTTCCGATGGCAGTAAGGCTTAGCTTCAGATACTGAAGGAGAACATCATGACCATGCTGAAGCATACATAGAGGAGGTTTTCAGCCCAGAAAGATTGGAGAGAAGAGTAAAACCTTGCTTTTAAGCCATGTTTTGTGCCTTTCCAGGCTGTCACATCCCAGGATCCTTTAATGTTTGGTTTATGCAAATCCAACAGCATGTATTAAGATGGTATGAGGTATGTCCACTCTTGTATAATGTGGCCCCATGTCCGATTTCAATGATCTCACCTAACCTGTGCAGTAGAGTGCCTAATATTGCAGTCTTTCTGCCACAAGAACCCTTACTCAAAGTCTTACTAGATGTCTTTTTCAGTGTATATACTCCAATTCTGAGTTGATATTACTTTAATATTTAATACTAGTTATATTAATGTTATGATAGATATATTTAATATATATTGCTGCATTGTTGTTATTTTTGCTCATACTCTTTATGTACAAAACTCAAATGTGGAATTGAAGCTGTGAAGTTCTTAGAACTTCCAAGAGCAATTCAATGTGACTGCTTATTTGTAGTTGAAAGTAATGTCGTAGAAGGTCTTTTGGCTAAGAACACAACAAAATTTGATTACAGGCTGTTAGGCCTGTAATCACCTGTTAGGCTAGCGGTAGGCTAAGGCAACATCAGTAAGTATTGCTGGCAACATGTTAGAATTTGGAAACTTACATTTTCAGAAATACTGCATAGAATTTCTCTCAAAGAAATATTTCAGTATAAAAGTTCCATCCTTTCTTCATTTGGAGTTTTATTCCATTCTATTTTTGATTGTTTTTACATTTTCACATTGTATATATATTCAGTTCTGAAGTATTGTATAGCTTACATAATGTTGTCTGAGAGCATGTTTATCATGAATGTAAAAAATTATTCAATATACTATATTTTGTTGCTTCTGAAGACTTTTGAAAACAGTATCTGGGTTTTATGTTTTTCAGATTTACTCAACCCCAGAATTAAATTACCATGTGTATGTTGAAAAGACTATGTCTTATGTTATCTTTAATATCTAGCTTGTAAATGGTATCTAAATTGTTTTATTTATGCAAAGATTGTTCATATAATGAACAGTCATGGTGCACGCTATTAGTCTACAGTCTGTTAGTCTACAGAGATAATTCCAAGGAACTCCATTCTTAAATGTGACAAATTGCTTGAACACTTAATGGAGAAATGTTCTGTACTGGTAAGAGAGGACAGATGGAGTTGCATCAGAGTATGTTCTCTCTTCTGTTCTGTGATTCATTACTGGGTAAAATGAGTTGCCCTCGAGTCTTTTTTGGCCTCTGCTACCAGCTGTAATCTGATTCAAAATATTTTTCTGGTCTCAGCTCAGTACATTACTCAAAGGAAACTGAATTTTAGCAGAGACTTTGGCAGCTTACCCCTTGTGGTTGTGGTAATATATTGGGAGGGGCAGAAATGAGAGTGATTATTTCTTATGGAACAGTAGTTATCTAGAGAAATAATTTGAAATTCATATATTGATTTTGAAAATTAGGAGTTGTTTGAAATCATTGTATAAAAGTCAGTCAGTCTACTTTTTCTACAACATTAAAAGGTGGATGTATATGTACCTGTGCATGTTTATGTAGCTACAAGTAATTCTTAGCTAAAATTTTCAAAACCTCTTCTTACATATATTTGTTGATAACCATGTTATGTTCAGTTATATATTTCTCTCATACTCTAAAATTCATGTTCAGTCTTACCTTTGTGCATGCTGGAGGCTTTCATGGTCATTGCTGATGAACAAAGGCTACTTCTTCCTCTTCTGACTTCTCTAATGCTACTTCTTAAAAAGCTTATTTAAAGTCTGCATGGGGCAAACTCCTACTTTGCACATAAGCAAAGGGGGGTGTTGTAGAGGAAGGGGAGGGGGTGCTTTTTAAGGTGTCTCAGTCGCTGGTTTGAGGATTGGTGTACTTTTTGAGTATACCTTGTGTGTTATATTACTTGGAGAACTTTTATTCACTAGACAAGATTTAAAAGTGAAAGAATGTTTACTTAAAAACTGGACTTAAAATACTGAAGTTGTGCCAAGAAAAAAAAAAAATTTAAAAAAGCTACACTATCAAAATAAAAATAAAATTATTAAAATTATACTTTAAATAGGCTCTTGTTTCTGCAGCGTCTCAGCCAGTTTCTGCCTTTCTTTTGGAAGAAAATGGAATAATTTTAAATTACAGGTTTTCTTTGTTGAAGGTAAGCTGCCTTTTCCTTTCCATCTGATCAGAAGGAAAATGCAGAAGACAAATACTATCCTTTTTTCTGTGGTGTCACAGACTAGAAATCCTTTGCTTTTTGTTTTTACCAATGAAGACTTACATTCCTGTCTTCTGCTATATTGGATGCTTTGATACTGGACGTGAAGAAAGGCTTTCCTTCCTTCCTTGTCCTCAAAGTTTAATGTTTCTAGTAGATGTGTTAATTAGTACAGCCTCTTCCCCAAGTGATACTGTAATTATGAAGTTGTTTAGTCCTTTTAATGGAATAATTTCTAATTTAAGGTTTTTTTCAAAGAGGAAAATTTTTCAGGTTTTTGATGTTTTCTTGTTTCTTTCACATCTCTAGCCAACAAGGACACTAGTTATGACGAGTATGTCTTCTGAGTAAGTATTAAACATTTGACTCTTTAGTCAGCACACTGTTTAAACTTGAATGTTGATAATCTTTTTATGTCTATACAAAATGAAATTTATCTTTGGGCTGTATATTAAAATTCTTTATTTCATTCTGTATTCTAGCTAGAAGCACATACATACATGTATATGTCATTGCTACCTATAATGCGTGTGTATGTTTGTGTTGCTATGGTGCAAACTGAAGTAACTTTCTTAGGTGAGCTCAACCGGGCTTCAGAGCAATGAAACTAAAATCTTAAGCAAGTTTTGTATTTTTCTGAAGGAAGCATAAAAAGGAATTTTATGTAGTAAATGATTCAGACTTTGAGCCCAAGACTTAGCTTTTTCCTCATACATTTTAATTATTTCTATTTAAAAAGTCATAATCTGAAACATCAGTTCAAAATGTTTTCTTTCATATAAATAGTTGCTGAAGAAATATCATTTGTAGGCCTTCTGGCCACTTAGCTTCAAAACATTAGAAGCAGCTGCCACTGCATATTTTGGGGGAGAGTTAATAATTTTCTGGCATGCTCTTATCGTTCTCTTAAAAGTCTTACAACATAAAGAACATCCAACAAAAATACAATTCCATATTTTATACTACACTTGGTCACAGTTTTTTGAATTCTTTTTCAAAACTCAAGATATTTCTACTACCCACAAATCTGTTTCAGGTTTGAAGTAATTAAATCTTGACAGTTAGATAGATATAAGTACTCAGAAACAGCACTTAGTGGCTATCCTTTTAGAAATTCTTTGTAAATGGTTGTCAATAGCTGTTAACAAGTATACTAATATATGTCAGAAACATAAAATGGAATTAATACTTTTCTTGTCTTTAATGTGACTGGATGCTGGTGTGCTGTAGTTCAACTCCAGCCAGCAACTGAGCACCACGCAGCCACTCGCTCACTCCCCTCCACCCAGTGGGATGGTGGAGAGAATTGGCGGGTGGGGAAAAAGTAAAACTTGTGGGTTGAGATAAAGACACTTTAATAGGACAGAAAGGAAGAAAATAATAATGATAATAACAGTAATAAAATGACAATAATAATAATAATAAAAGAATTGGAATATACAAAACAAGTGATGCACAATGCAGTTGCTCGCCACTCGCTGACTGATGCCCAGTTTGTTCCCAAGCAGCGATCCCCCCCAGGCCAACTCCCCCCATTTATATACTGGACATGACGTCACACTGTATGGAATACACCGTTGGCCAGTTTGGATCAGGTGCCCTGGCTGTGTCCCTTCCCAACTTCTTGTGCCCCTCCAGCCTTCTTGCTGGCTGGGCATGAGAAGCTGAAAAATCCTTGACTTGGTATAAACACTGCTTAGCAACAACTAAAACATCAGTGTGTTATCAACATTCTTCTCATAATAAATCCAAAACGTAACACTATACCAGCTATTAGAAAGAAAATTAACTCTATCTCAGCCAAAACTAGGACATAGTAACACCAAGACTCTAACATGTACTTTGCAATTCATGCAATACAGGATCACTGAGGAGGAGGTAAAGATAATAGCTACAGTGCAGATAGAAGTCGTGGAAAATAGAGGCTGTGATCTGCTGAAAAGAAGAGAACAAATCCTGGTAGAGATGGGGAAAAAGTTCTTTTGTTGAAAGACGTTATTAATATATTATTACTTTTATGTTGCTTGTATGTTGATTTTTCCCAGCCAATTAATTTTTCATTAAATAAAAATGGTGATAACAATTGCTTTTCTTCAGAGCTTCATCAAGATTGTGCTTTTGGCTGTCTACGGTTGTAGGCATTTGTCGACCTGTAAATGGGTGATAGGAAAGGGACTCCTTCTGAAAGAACTAAAGAATAGAAAACAGTCCTCCAAAGTACAACCCAATGGCCAAAAGCCAGTTCAACTACCCCATAGCTACAGCCTCAGAAGTGGTTCGTAAGAAATTCGGTTTAGAGATCATGAGTTCAATGGCTTCATGGCATTGGGTTTTGAGATTATATTAAATGCTACTCACTGATTCACAGCCAGCGGCTACCTGCTATTCTGAATCACAAATTCAGTGAGATTTTGCTATAAATTTGCATCCATCAGTTTTTCCAGCTGACTGAAGTATAAACTAGTGAGTTTTCACTGTAATTTATAAAATATCTTAGATTCAATTTTTGTACAACAGGACTTCTTCCTCTCATTGTAAGGAATTTTGTGTAGACATAAGCGAGAACTAAGAAAATGTTCAGGCAGAGCGTGGAAATGTGGCCCCCGAGCATGCAGTCTAGGCAGGGGCATTCCCTATGGGTTGCAGCATTGCAAAAAAATTCACTTGTAGGCTATGTCGAGTTAAAACTCATAAAATCAAAAGGGAATAGTAAATATTCTAGTAACATTCAAAGCCCTATAGCCAAGGCCAGAATTCACACTGGACTGAGGATCAGTGGTTTGATTTTCTTTTTTAAGTGTCTGCACATACAATATCACCTTTTGACTTAAGTGTGAAGTTAATTTGTTACACTGCTTTTACTATTCATTTATTTCTTTGAAACTTCTTTAAAAACAGATTGCTGCATTCTCTGTGAAGAGTTTATTGCAGTTTTGTTAGAGTTCCTCTAAGAAGTGTTTGGTTTAGCTGGGGTATTTGGGGATTTTTAACTGAGTTACTTTCTTTGGAGAGAAATGTAGTGAGAATGAAGTAACCCCAGAGGCTTCTGGAGATGTTCTGAGTGCGCTTGCATTATGTCAGTAATTAACTTAAATGTTTTGCCTGAGAGGATCACCATTGTGATAGATGTGACTGTGTTCAAGGTTGTGCTTAATTGTTTTATCTTGTATAGCACGCTATGGACGTTTCCAAGTCAGCTGGGGGGAGCAGACAGGGCACTGAAACTGGGCTTTCATTTACAGATCTTTAATGATCATTTATAATAATGATTTATAAAAGTAATAATTAATAAGAACAATACATTGTTCTCATGCAACAGCTTTTCTCTAGTGATACCAAGATCTCAATGTTTTCACGATGATGTATTTATGTGCTTCAGCGTAGCTATGTAGAGAACTTAAATCAGAATTCCAGTTATAGGTGGCCATTCTGGATTTTATATTTAATTTTATACTTTTAATTATAATTGTATTTAAGGATGAGTGACTTTTTAATTGAAATATTGGCTCAGATATATAGGTAGCAAGTCAGAACTTTAGGAATTGTCTCTAACTTTAGACATAGTATTATATTCTGATGCTGAAAATCTGATGCTTCCTAATGAAAACCTCTCAAGAGTGCAGTGTCTAAATGTTTACATTTCCTGGTAATTCTTTTGTTGATAGCACTGCAAAAGCAATGAAGAATGAGGCTCTGTTGTACTAGGCATTGTACACAAACAATATGTTAGATCATTTCTGCCTCGAAAGCTTCTCTTTAAACACACAAGATCGATGTGGGGCACAAAAAAAGCATTGACGTCCAAGTAGATATCGTTGTGTGATAACAGAAAAGGGTCTGTTTGGACTCTGTGGGAAGGCTAATGAATTTAGGGCTAGCAAGTGGGTAGAGGCTCAGTAAGAAAAGGACAAATGATTAGTGAAGAAAGAAATTAGGTGAGTTTGAGTTAATTTGTGTTGTGTGTATATGCTTTTATAATTCTGCATATCCATTCAACATTGTATGTTTTTCTTTTCTTCTTTTTAGGAAGCAAAACACAGTAATTCAGGTGGTGAATAAACTTGGAGACTTTTTGTTCTCAGATGATGTATGTGAAACAACAAGTCATGTAGTTACAGGGAGTCCTCGTCGTACCTTGAATGTTATGCTGGGAATTGCTCGTGGGTGTTGGATTGTTTCTTACGAATGGGTAAGAAATATTTTTTAATTTTATTACAGAATAAATTAAACTTATTTTGTATAGCTGAAATATCATGCTATAGATGTAGTTATCTGAAGACTGTTACGGTCTACTTTGGGGTTCTCAGAAGTTCTTGGTGATTAATTTCCCTTGGAATAAAGGGGTTTGCATCTTTGGTCACCTTAACGATCCAGTAATATGCCTTTGTGGCAGAAAAGACCAACAGCATGCTTGGCTACATTAAGAGGAATGTGTTTGAGTGGGGGGTTTGGACAAAACAATTTCCACAGGTCCATTCCAGCCTCAACTATTATATGACTCCATGTGTCCGTGAATGAAATACATTTAAATATCTGTCCCACACTTAGCTTTGTATGGAGTTTTAAACAAGTAGCAACATAATTGCTACAAGTTACTTTCTTGTAACAGGGTAGTCAAACATGAAAGCTGTATATTTCCTTGAGAAAAAGCTTCAGATAACTACTAAGATAGCTAAAGATGTAGATAACTACTATAAAAATCCAGTAAAATAGTATCCTATCTTTGCACATAAGGCAGCATTTGGATAATCAGTATTCAGGCAATTGCTGTCCTGGAATTTCATTGCCCATTTTATGCATTGCGCTTCTCTGAACCAATCCACGGTGAAAACATCAACACCAGTACTGACTAGTAGCAATGCCAGATTTTCTCCAGCTGTCCTACAGTCTACCTTTCAGACTCATCACAGGATCAGCTATACCCTTCATATAATACCAATAAGTTCAATGAAATTGTTCCAAGGATTAGTTTGTTCCTGAAAATATTATTGGATCAAATGTTGAAGCTGTCTTCACTAATTTTATTGGGCTGCTCTTTAGACAAAGTTCTGAAGTTACTAGGAGAGTCACATGAGAAGGAACTAGAGGAAAAACTTCAGAATTCAGTTCTCCAATTCACAAGTTTGTTCACTCTTACAGTATCTGCTTATCTGTGAATATTGCTGTTTCAAAATTTTTAGAACTGTGCTTAAATCTTTCACTGAGGCTGGGCACAACTTTGTCCATAAATGTCTAATCCCTCAAGTAATTAAGTCATTTATTTCACTGAAAGAAAATATTGCTTTGAACTCTTTTAAAAAAAAAATTTCTTAATCTGGTTAAATCTATGCATCTTATCATGTAAGAGCATTATTGTCTTATTTCTAATTGTGTCACTGGCATAATTTTGCCACCTTTTTACCCAAATTTGTTAACGGAATACTTTAACTAGAGAAGAGAAAGCTGAAGCCTTACTTAACCTTCATGAGGAATTCTGTAGAAAATTAATCAGGAGAATTTCCTTCAAGCAAAATAATCTCTTCCTTTTATTACTGCTAAAATACTGAATCCTTTAAATGCCTTCCTATACTGTAGTCAATCCTACCATAAGTACTTTCATTGGTAAAAAACTTCAAATTGGATATTAAATTCAGTTCAATGTTCACATAAAATAATCAATCAGTCTGGAGAGATCTGTAGTACCTTTTAAACCAGGTATTAATTCTGAGCAGTGATGACTGTCTTTTTGAAGATGTTTCTCAACATTTTAAGAAGCTGAAATATTATCTACCTCTGCCTTTTGACTTGTAACATGGAGACATAATATAGGCTGCAATATTTTTTTCTTCTTCTGAGAAAAACCTAAAATGGTCTTTTTAAAGATGGATTTTGGAATAATAGCGTATTTACCATTAGACATTTAATCTTCATAGCACTCTATTTACATATTTCAAGATGAGTTATACAAGTACAAATACGGTATGATCATTCAGTGTGCTAGCTGGATGGGTAAGAGGCTTTAAATAATGATTAGTCAAAGAGTGTGTTTTCAGACCCTTGAGAACTTGTTGTTTGACATAAATTTTCCTTTATAGTGTGAATGAAAGAACATAGCTGGTGTGGATATGCAAAGGAGAACTTTGCTAACCTTACAGCTGTATAACACACAGGACACTTGTTGGAGCTCCATGCCATACAGGTTGCCTGCTACTGAATTAGATAAAATAGTCCATACTTGAGGACAAAATTACGGAAGATTCATCAACATGACTCTAGAGTCCAAAGCCAAGGAAAACATTCTTTAAGGTTGTAAGAAGTCCACAGAAAAACTATGTTTTTCCCACTCTTCTCTTCCCTCCCTATTTCCTCCTTTGTTGTGTCCTCTGTGACCAGCAAGACTGCATTCTACTAGAATCCGATACATTCTTAATATCTCAGTGTTATCAGGTGTATTTTTCCTAACTTATGATACTCCTATATCCAGCATTAATGCTTGATCCATACTGTACTGCTTTGTCGTTACATTTTAAGCTAAATCTTTTGTAACTGCAGATTTGAAAAATTCTAGATAGCTCTTACTTGTCAATATAAACACTTTTATTTTCTGAAGTATTTCAGCTTTTCTTAGTCTGTTTCCACATTCTAAGGAACTGTTGAATATGAAGATATTACTGACTTATGAAGAAAAAGTACTTTACTCAACAATAATATTGCAAATCATAACTTGGTTTTGTCCTATGTGAATTTGAAGCACTTTTTTTAGTGTTGCTATGCAAATACACTGCTTGAAAATTTCTTTGGCAAAGTCAGAAGCAAACTTTCAGTGACTTAGAATGGAGAGGTCTTGCCTTTGTGTTCATGAAAACTGAATGTTTTAGTGAGTGGTGACCTGATTATTTACTGCAGGACCTGTTCGTGAACTCTGTATCTAATTTTCTTTTTATCTATGCAAGTAGATATGATGCCTTTGTATTCAATTCCAGAACCACAATAGACAAGCATTAATCCATCTTGTGTTAAGATAAACAAAATTAATTTCCAAAGAAAATTCTGTAAATACTACAAGGATTGATAGAGGTTGTTACTGTAGAATTGGCCTGGAAAATGAAATGGGATTACTTAATCATAACTAATCTTTTGGGTTTATGTTTTAATCTATTTGTGGTGTTTGCCAGTTACTCTTGGTACAAACATCATTTTGGCGCTATAGGACATGTTGTCCACATTATACAGCATGGTACATCTGTTCCTGCTCAACGTTATTTACAAAGAAATTATTTTCACACAGCATGTCTCTAAAAATTGTATTAGAATTTACAATTTTCTTGGTTCAGTTAAAGCTGATTTATACTGTGATTAAAGGAGAAATGGCTTGGATTAACAAGTTTCTTTTATTTGCAATAAATATATACAGCTATGAGTATAAAGCTAACAGCTTTCAATATTCTTATTGTAAATTGTAAAAAGTAATTGTAAAAAACATACACAGGTACCACTTTAAAATTTATAACTTAAAATCCTAAGTTGCCGTCTTAACTGTATGTTTTTAAGAAGTTAGTATACTTTCCTTGGCTAAAAACAGCAACACATTACTAGGTTTTGAATATTTTTAAAGGTCCTTGATTTATTGATGTGCCTAACTCTTATTTTTTAGGTTTGGTTATGATATAATGACTATAGAAATTATTTTTGCTTTTTGTACAGTTGTTGCATTTTCAAATATTTGGTTGTGCGTTTTCTAAAAGTAAACATAATATTCTTTGAGTTTTTGTTCTAAAGTTCAACAATAAGTTTGAAGATATGCTGCCTTTCATTATCAACAAAAAAAATCACTGTTCGCTTCCAATAGCCTGCAAAATTGGACACCTCCCCTCACAAGTAAAACACCACTTGCCACATCACACAAAACTCCAGCTTTTGTAGCAGTTCATAGTAGAGGTTGATGGTTCCCTTGAAAGTTGTCAGGCATCAGCTACTTTGGACTAAAGACTGCAGAACTTGGTTTTGATAACAAAATTACTTTCTAAATTCAGTCTGCAATGTGCTTCTTGAGGCAACAGATTTGGGGCAAAAGAACCCTTTACAGAAAGTTATTCTTCTACATATAATTAGGCCATTTTATGAGATTTACATTACTAGTTTATAATCAGTCAGGTCAGCTTAGAATCTTGTTTAGTTACTGAGCTGTAACATTGTAAAGGATAACTTTATCATGCTTGATAATCTGTGATGCCAGTTTTTGTCTAAGGGGATTATCTCTTAATACCACTTCCCAAATTTCATGAGGTAAAGTTTTAGAATTTAAATTAAAACTAATAATATATGGATTTGTGTGGCATCTTCCAAAAGAATAAAAAAAATACAGAATATTTCAGTTAATTGTGAATCAAGCACGGGGATAATTTTACGCACTGATGAAATTCTGCTTGTTCTAAGGTGAATAATACAACAGTTCAGTGGTGCATGGCTGTGCTAACAGTGAGAAACAGATGTCATCTATTTGAAACGGCTAGAGAACTGTTTAGGGAAAATGTGACTGCCAGAGGTAGAATTAACCTAAACGCAAGGATTTACTTTCTAATAAATTCCATATATCGCATTTTGGGGGTATACGTACTCGTCTTGTTCACTTAATACTACCTGTTGCTGTAGGAGCAGCAGGGTGTTGGGGGGGTTGCTGTGGTTTTTAAGGTTGCATGTATAGATCGTGTTGTGGACAAACCTGGCAAAGAACTTACCAGTCTCTTACCTATATGAGAAGCTTTATGGCTCAGCTCACGTTGATGAAGCCAGAGAAGAAAATAAACTCCTCTTCCATCAGAGCGTGCTTCAGAATTTAGACTATCTAAAAATTAGTAGGAAAATGCCCCTTATATGACGCAAGGGCAGACCCATGGTAGGAACATCAGTCTTTTTCCATCTTCCCACAAAAACAAGGCTCTTGCCACTTGAGGGATAGTCTCTGAACACTCTTTTTGAGACTTTTAGTATTATAGTCTACCAGCTGTGACTTACAATGATAAACTGTTTTGAAGAATGGTTTAGAAAAATCAACACAGGAAAAATGATGGATAGAGAAGTTTTGGAAAAGTTTTACCAAAAAAACCACCCAACCCTAAATATAGTGTATTGCAGAAACTGAATATATAACCATTTCAAGTAAGTTTTTTTCTGTTAACCATTTTGTGATGGTCTCGATGAGAACAGAAGTCTGCCAGTAGTCCAAAGCGCTAGGATTGCTAGTCTCCAAGGCATCCAGCTGGATTGATACTGGTTTAGGGGGTTGATACTGGTCAAATATTGCTTATCATCTTCATTAATGATCTGGATGATGGGGAAGAGTGCGCTCTCAGCAAGTTTGTGGATGTTACAAAACTGTGAGGAGTGTTTGATAGACCAGATGGGTGTTCCCAGAGGGACCTCGACAAGCTGGAGAAATGGGCCAACAGGAACCTGATGAAGTTCAATGGTTAGCTGAACCAAGAGAACAGAACTGATAGAGTAGGACTTCCCTTTTCAAATCTTTACTCTAATTTTATGTACCGTGATGCAAAAAATTGACTTTTCTAATATCCTCACAAGGTTTTAAAATTTAATGTAGCTATGCATAGAAATACAACTTTGGTATTCTAATGGTTTGTTTCTGTTGCAAAATTTGTATCTTTCTGATTGTTTGATTTTTCAGCAAATCATTTGGTTTGGGTAAATGAAATATCAAACCAACTGTTGCAACTGCACTGTTACTTCTACTTAGACATTCAAAGAGTTTGCTATTTTAAAAATTATGAGAGTTCTACTTACCACTTAATTTATTTTAGGTTCTGTGGTCTTTGGAATTGGGCCATTGGATCTCAGAGGAACCATATGAGCTTTCATCCATCTTCCCTGCAGCTCCTGTAAGTTTAATGGCCCTTTAAGCTTGTGAAGTTTCTTTTGTTTATCTGGAAAATGACTGACCCTCTAAATAGGTTTTGTGAACAAGAAGGCCTACTAGAAATCTTTTTTCTTTTTTTTTCTTTTTTTTTTTTTTTTTTAAGCAAATACTGTAAGGAGTTATTTTCTCCTTCATCCACTCGTTTTTGAAGGGTGTGCAAGAACTTAGGTATGCATGGAAAATGCAAAAAATTGATTCACCAATTAATGTCTTAATAAACAAACTTCTTATTTAAGTACAAATGTCCTATAATTTCTTTGTGGCATAATTTATTTCTATCCGTGCTTTTATATAAACTGAAGAGATGTGTTATCGCCTAATGGAAAGATTATTCAGGTCATGGCCTCAATATTTTCAGTCCAAAAATGACTTTGGCAATGTAAAATCACTGTGGGCTTCTAAAACTACTAAATAGGTAAAATGAAGCATTTTTCCTGCCTTTAATGATCATTCTTAAGTACTGAATTGTGAACTAGTGCAAAAGTGTGTATGTGGGGGTATGGTGTGTCTGTGTATATCCAGGTGTATCTGCACTCCATGTGTTGTAACTGATTAAACTAATTTTATTTTGGTTTTAAAACAAGTAGAATTCTAGCAGGTTACTAGTCAATCACTCTAATAGGTTTGCCAAAAAAGTTTTCACAATTTCTCCTATATTATAGCAGCTAGTTAAATATATTATCATCTGCTACTTGTTTCTCAAAGTTTCATATGGGCTTTGAAGAAAGAACATTTAATGGGGTTTGAACTTTATTTTTACTATAATTTTATTAAGAACTTTTAACTTTCTAAATTATAACTTATGTAAATTTACATCTTTGAGATGAAGACTTTTCATGATTATATGCTGTATGTTCTCAAAGTGTAGGGAAACTGTAACAGTTATTCTGAAATAAGCCCAAAGAAATTAATCATCTATTATAGTGTAGTATTTTTTCTAAAAGGCGAAAGCAGGTGTTTTATAATAAAGCGAATACGTTAAGAATGGTAAAACTTAATGTGAAAAATGTGTTCTTTCCCCCCTTTTCTGTAATTGTATGAAAAAAGAACATAGTACTTGAAATTAAGCTGTTTTGAGTTTTCTGTTTCTTCTCAGACTACCTTTTTAATAACCAAGTATGCTATCAGTAACGACATACATGGCATTCTTTGGAAGTGATTCCTGCTGGGGTTGTTTTTTAAATTCTGTTTACAGTTTTTATTCCTAAAGCAGAAGTAAGGAGGGCTTGAGAGATGGTGAGAAGATAAAATTGAGGGAAGTTACGGTTGTGCTGAGAATGTGAATGGTCTCTGTTTGCAGTGTGCTCCTCTTGCAGAGGAACAAAGTCAGTGTCCAAGGTGACATTTCCATCACTTTTCCAATCGTTCCCTTCTTGAGTCATTCTGGTTTCTTACTTTAACAGATATCTTATTTCTAAAGATATGATTATTATTTGAGCATGAATGGTGTCTATATTCCCTTTCTTTTCTTGTTATTTCTTTTCTGCTTCCTAAGAAGTATTTAGAGAAAATGGAAGTGCATTCTAGTCTTATATACTGTTTATTTGATTACAGGAAGGAATTAAAAGAAGGGGTTATCTTCCTGTTATGTTTTAATTATTTGTACCAAGTCCAAAGCAGTTGTTGCAGCCTTCTTTTTCCTATTATTGCATTCCTTCAAAAATATCCTCCTCCCACTTCACTTTGGTGTTTGCAGTTTAAGCCATGCAATCTTATTTTGATAAAATGTCATTTAAAAACATCTTCACTCTAAAATTTTACATTTGTGTTGATAAATTACTCCATTTTCCCTAAAAATGAAAGTCTCATTAAACAATTGATCTGTTCAATGTCTAACTCAGTATCTTCAATCACTTTCCCAAAATAGTCATCAAAGAGCCTTAAGCTTTATAAAGACCTTTTTCCAGGAAATTGAAACTGCCGTGCAATATTTAATTATTCTTGTCATATAGTGTTTTCTTACTAAAATCATGAAGGTTAATATCAACCAGAAGTTAGCAATATTTTCCTTTGCCAGGTTGAGCATTCATACTGTGCCAGATTCCACAGATTCCATCATGGGTTTTAAGAAGCTTTTCTTTTTTTTTCTTTTTTTTTTCCTTTTTTTTTTTTTTACATTATTGGGCTACATATGCTTACTCTCTCAAATACTGGGAGTATTTTCTTTAGTTGTCTGATTAAATGCAGTGAAGCAGGAAATACAGTAATCTAGACTCGGCATTTCTATTAAATTTCATAGAATCATAAAATATTTTAGATCAGAAGGGACCCCTGCAGGTTGTCCAGTTCAACGCTTTGCTCCAAGGGACTTGTCCAGTCCACCTTCATGGTAATAAATGAATAAATTAAAAAGAAAATCTAATTTCCCCAATTCCAACTTGTGGTTGCTGCTTCCTGTCCCTGTCTCTTGTCCCATTGCGGTGCACCCCCCAGAAGCGTCTGGCTCAGTCTTCTCTGCGTCCTCCATCAGGCAGCTGTAGACAGCAGTAAGGTCTCCTCTTTCCCTTCTCCACGCTGAAAAAAGCCAGCTGTCTCCGCCTCTCTTGGTATGTTGTGTTCTTCTTGGTATGTCGAGTTCCTTTACTAGCTTGGTGGCTGTCTGCTAGCCTTGCTTTTTAAGACATTTCTTAGAAATAAATTCATGAAAGCAATTTTGTGAAGGTTTTGGTTGGTTTTTTTTTTTAGTTTGGGATATGTATATCCTTAGAAGTTTGCTAGGAGAAACAATAAAATACTGAAGAGTAATCTTAAATGAATTGAGATTATTTTATGCGACTCTTCAGATGATGACTGTTAATATACATTTGTTAGGTTTATTTAAAATCAGATCATGAAGTAATTGGGAAGTATTTTTTGTTTCTGCTACCCTTCAGTAACGCTGACACACATTTTCAGTGAAGAAGAATGGTGGTGGAGTGGTGGGGTACTCTGACAGCAGCTTTAATAACTGTCAGTATAAAATGAAGAGTCTTCTTCCATCTTTCTCAAAAACATTTACTGTTTTTTAAGACACAATACCTTTTGTTAAGTAAGCCTCCAGAAATGTTGTCTGGGGTTTTTGTTTTGTTTTGGTATGAGATATGTTCTTGCCTTGTAACTAATTCAGTCATCTGCTGAAATTAGAATTTTACGAAAATATTACTTTAAGGCAAAGACTAAGCATGAGAATTAAAACCTAAAGTTAATTTGGGGGAAAAACTCCACAAAATTATTTTCTGTGATTTATGAAGAAATACCATTTCAATCTGAACAGCAGTGTACAGTATACAATATTAAAGCATATAGTAATAAAAAAAAGCAAAAATCACCCAGTAGAGTAATTTATTCACATTGTGGCATACATTGAGGGCCTACCTATGGAGAATTCCTAGGGAGAAGTCCTAACCTTACTGAAAAATAAAAACCAACAACAGTATGACTTTAGATAACTTTCAGGGGGTTTTTTTCTGCTGTTTTTGAAACATAGTAATTTGTATCTTAAGTCGTGAGCATAAATTTAATTGTATCAAAGTATATGCATACATATTTCCTTTAGGTTATTTTTACAAAATGTATAGATGTACTACAGCACCAGGTGATAACTGATTGTCATAGACAACCGGACATCTGGTGTTAATGCCGTTGTCTCGGTTTATAAAATACTTATCAGTTATTTTACAGGTAAATGACAAGGAAAGAAAAAAAGTGCATTCTTCATAAAAATATAAAGAAATACATACTACATCGTAATTTGCAGGGATTTTTGTAACTTAAAGATAGAGACTGTAATAAGTACAAACTGAAAGAAATGGTGATTTTTGTACACGGTATTTCCCAAGAATAAATGCAAAGTAATTAAATGCTATTTGTCCTCTGTTAAATAAAGTAATACAGACTATTGGAAAAAATCCCCAAATAAGAGTAAGAAGTTGTTTAGGAGACTATGGGGGGGAAAGAATGTATTCTTTAACTACAGTATTGAGCTAATTACAGAACAGTATTTTTTATGTACATAAAAGGCAAACATGACACAGATAAATAGTTCTAGATCTAGTTAAGTGTTTTATATTAGAGTAATGTTTAGAGTTCAGTGATGAGGCAAAATGCGTATTTCTAAAACTATTTTAGGTATTTTTCACAGTTCCAGTTATTTACTAACACGTACGTAACATAAATGATCAGTAAAACAGAGTCCTTAAGTTGTCTGACAGTTTCTTCTATGTTCTTTTTATTCAGTCGTTTGGCCAAACCACTGTTACATCAGGTTGATACTTTAGACTTTGTGTCTGGTTGAATTATATGAGCTTTGGGTGATCAAGGCTACTGCAATTCAGGAACTGTACGGAACTGATCCTTTCAGAACACTAGCGCATGTTTTCTGGGCTTGAAAGTGAGACAGTTTGCAGATGTGTGTTTATATGCTCAGCAAATGAAGTCTTTGAAGACTATACAATACATAATTCACATAATGCAAAAGCACTTAGAAATCTGCTGGTCGAATCATCATAGTTGTGGCTTTGAGAGAGTATCCCGAGCCTTTCCAGTAGTACCACTTGATACCATTGAACTTGTTGTTGTTCTGTCGTAATGGATAATACATTCCGTTGAGGTTAGAAGGACCACATGCATCAAACCACCATCCTGCAAGACAGAAAGCAAAGAAAAACATCAGCAGAGGTAATTTTCAAAATAGTATATAAGGACGCTTCGTTGTCCTGAAATGAGAAAGAAATTTAACCCCAGGTTTTCATTCTTACTATTTGGAAGTGTCAGTATAAAATACTTGCCTCAAATGCGGAAAAGAAGGGTGTCTATGCATTAACTACATATTCTTGAAGCTTATGTAATACATTGTAGTTTAAAATTGAGAAGGCAAGGTGTTCAATCAAGCTTAATTTATAATCGCCATCAAACATTATTGTTGGCAGTCTGAGGGCATAGTTCAACTTGTGCTACAATGATATTGAGTTGTCTTTGGTTTTTATCTGCTCTTTGAATTTCTGTTCTTCACAGATTTGAACTCCTTTCTTTATTCTTTTTAGAGGATTAATTCAGTTATCTGTTTCGGTTCTCTGCGCAGATCAGTTCAAAACCTCTCTGCTGAAGCTTGGTAAGAAGGAAAAGGAGAAAAAAGCCGCCCAAACTTATTTTGTATCCTTATGGCCCTGACCTGTTAGTGGGTCATAAGGAAAATTTATTTTTATTAATAAGATAATATTTTTATACTTCTGTTATGATGGCGATAATGTGTGTGTTCTGTTTTGCAGGGCAGTAATCCAATTATCCTTTTGGATAAACTGAAGCTGTCTTTTGTCTTGCCACTTGTGCTATAGGGAAATGAACCATTGCTTAAGAGATAACAGGAAGAGAAGTCAAATTCACAAAGCAGTTGTTTACATTTCAGAATGTGGAATTCTAGACTGACAAATTACGGAATGGCTTGTGTGGTTCCAGATAAAAATATCACCTGAACCTCCAATAACTAGTGAACAATCATTAGAAAAATGTAGATATCTCATGTATGTGGTCTATCTTTGCCATTTCATAATTAAGTTGAAATATGGAATTAAATACTTGTAGCCTTCTGTGGCATGTACAGTATACAGCAGCTTTTGGGGCTTCTCTTCTCCTCTGCATAGTTAGGGAAAGAGTTTGTGCCTAAAGAATCAGGAGCCATTTCACTGACAAACTGACTCTCTAAAACAGGTTTTTGGGGGAGAGTTAAATGTTTTGATAACTGAATGTTATCTCGCTCCTTGGAAGAAGAATCTGCTGTCTCTCTGATTAGTTCCACAATTACAAACTTTCTTGTACACCTACTCTAGAGACTTTTTTCCCCTCCAGTTTTAACTTCTCGTTTTACTGTAACTAACCTTTGTCAGATGATAAAATATTTCATTTGGAGACGCCCTACTAGTGTTTCTATCTGTGAGTTTTGGACTTCTTCAATAGTCAAAATTTACTAAGTCAAAATTATCACTATTTATCTCATAGACAATTTCAGTGCCAATAAAAATAGGAAGACCGAGAAACAAAAAAACATTCCTACCTCCTGTTAGCATTTGTGAACATTTGCAAATACATTTGTCATTGTCTGCATCCTTTGTGCTAAAATCATTTCCTGGTTGGCTTATACTACTTATTTTGCCCGCTGTCCCAGTAAGTCCTTTAAGGTAGATCCTGTAGGAGTGAGGAGTGGAAAAACAATTATTATGGGGAAGTTAATGGTAGCTGATCTGCAAAATAATGATGGAATAGTTTGCAATAAATATCCTGTTCAAAGAGTTGAGTTCTTTTCTGGCCAATGTGCTGTACTGCTGTAAGCTGTTTTGCAGCATGTTTTCATATAAGCAGAAATGGTCAGCACGATAATCTAATAAACAGCCTCCACATTTGTAGAGATGACTGTTTAGTTCATGTCATATAAGAAGAAAATGAGAGCAGGTAGATAAGAACTCCTGGACTTTTTCATATAGATCATGCATTTCTTAATACTGTAAGTACAGTGTGTGCAATTATTTTTTTAATCAAGTTCAAAAGTTTAAACCAAAACTTTTTTGATTCCTATTTTGCTGTTAGCAAAACATGGCAATGTAGCATTACAACTTTGCATCTGTGAGAGCTAATAGCATTACCTGGATTACTAATTACCAACTAGAAACTGATATTTTAGGAGTTTCTCGATATTTCCCCTTCTGCTTTCCTAATTACTCTTCCTTGTCACATCCTTCATGGATTTATTAGTGTTACCTCATCACAGGTATTGAAGTTTGCTTCAGTTCCCTGGTAAGGAAGGCTTTCAGTGAGGCTGCTGCCGTTTGGATCTGCTTATCGGGTGCAGATGCAGTCTCAGTGGGGAGAGACACAGAGCACCGAACTAGGGAGGCGATTACACAGCTGTTACTGTGTTACCTTGAATTGGAAGGACTTGAACCCTCTGCTCCCACAGTTATCTCTTTGGTGATTGCATTTCTGTATCAAATAGCTCGTCCTTCTCAGAGGTATTCTATTTGCTTAAGGAGGAGATCTGACTCTGTGAGGAGAATTAACTTGTCCCTGGATCAGTCTTCATCTTGCATGTAATTCTCTGCTTATGACAGAAGTTGTCTTTGGTAGTTTAACAGATTATTTTAAGCCATTTTGTATTCCCTATTTGAAAATATTAAGAATGAATGAATTTTTTTTCATTTAGGTTTCAAAAGATCAGCTCATTACAGATTTTTCTCAAAAATCTCCAAGTTAAATATTCTGTTTTTTCTTAAGCTGAGTTCAAAATTCTCTAAGCCAATTTCTAACATAAATGGTATTAAAGGTTCCAAGTATAATGTACGAGCCTAGGCTTGATTTTCAAATACCATCTGAAGTCTAATCTAAGCAGAGTATTATTCATTTATTATTATTATTCCATTTTTAAAAGTACAGCTTAGTGTAACAGAAGATAAGAGGCAGTGGATGTAAATTGAAACGAGAGGCTCTGACTGGATATCAGGAAAATATTTTTCACCATGAGGACAGACAAGCAGTGGAATAGGTTGCGCAATCTCCACCTTTGGAGGTCATCAAGACCCAAGTGGATGAAGCCCTCAGCAGCCTGGTCTGACCTTACAGCTTTGAGATCAGGAAGTTTGACTCAAACTAAGTGCATTCTGATCTCAATTTTTCTATGAATCTGTGAAATTTCAGTTTTATGGCTCAACTCATAATCTTTCCAGCATTCAGAATGTATTAATGTTTTTAATGTAATGGAAGATGCTCTTAATTGAATACTTTCTTAGGTTTATTCTCTTCATAATGTTAAATATACTTTAAACCATTGCTTTTTATGATGCATTCCATGTTTGGTTGCATATTAAAATAAAGTATCTATTTACAGACAACCATCTTAGTTTTCAGTAATTATTTTTTAATATTGTAAATGGACAAGGGTAATGACCCATTTTGCAAAGGTTGCCTTTATAAGTATTTTAAAGCATTACTTTAAAAAAAAATCTCTGCTGTAGATTCTGACTGTTTCCAGATGAAAAAATATTTGCTTTGGAATTGAGACAACTGTATACTACAAAGGCATTAAGATCTAACATTTGGGGCCGGGGGTGAGGAGGGGAGATGCTGATAGTTTTGGATTGCTTTGCATATAAGATTTGAGTTGAAATAACAGCATCAGTTCTCTCAGGTGTCAGACTGACTTTGTTTACAACAAATAGTTGCCAGAAATCTTAGAGGAATTCATTTTAATTTAGACAATTTTTCCATCCAGTCACCTAAAGATTCCTGAATCTGTAAGATTCTTATGAAGAAACGTTTCATGGAGCATGTAGTAGGAAAGCATCTGTTATACTGTAGAGACTCTAGTTTCTTCTATAACCAATTGAACGATACCTACTGAATTTACAGAGAGCCTGGAGAATGAAGTATGAACTCCCCATATATTTCAGCTGTGGCTGATACTATCAAAATGTATAATACTATGATACTATTTAAAATGTATAATGCTATGATAATATTTATTTATATACAAAATATTTATTTAAAATGTGTATTATTTCCTATTTTAACCAAATATGTAAGCAGAAATTGTGAAGCTTTACATTTTACGGAATGATGGGAGCTTAAGTAATAGGTCCATTAAATTCTGGTGTTCAAATTGACATGTTTGTTGGGGGGTGAGACTGGACATTTGCTATTAGCTTTATTTTCACAGGTAGGAGAGTTATTCTTTGAGAGTCCAAGTCAGTGGGTCACAGAAGAAGGTAGCATTGCCTCAGTGTACTCTTTGTGACAACAGACCCAGCTCCTACTAGCCACTGGCTTGAGTGGAGAATCTCCTCGCAGTATTATTCATCTTAGTCATCCACTTTCCAGAAATGTATTTATTGTGGGAAATCGGGATTTGATAGCAACTGCAGAGAGGTCCCTATTGCCCTGAAGACTGTGCGCCGACATCCGCTATATTGGCACATATATCCTATCTTATACCATACCATCTCTTCATCTTTGTGTATCTTGTGTGTTACACTCACCCAGTGTGCACTAGTAAAATACACATTCTCTCCATTGGGAAAAAAATTATTGTTTTAGGCAAGAGGTGAAAAATGGAGGAAATACTATTTTCTGAGTGAACTGAAAAACAGTCATAATTTTTATGAAATAAGGTCATGAATCTACACAGTCTAGACTGATTATTATCAGATCTTTTTTATTCAGATCTGATTTTTCTGCTTACCTGTATTTTAGTTCTTCACTTGCTAGAGAGAAGTGGTCATACAATGAATATGCCTCATTTCCTTCCCAGTCTTTCAGTTGTATCTTAAGAACGTAACGCTTCTGATTAGTCAGTTGAGAAACAAACTCATTTCCCAGCCAGTACTCCCCAGCAGGATCACCAAATCCCTGTAATTCAAGTTGTATATTTAAATAGCTTTGTTTTGGGTTTTTTTCTGAGTTTGAAATGATTGCTTTATCAGTTTTTAGGTTTAATAGTTTTCATCCTGTCAACTAAGAATTTTACTGTGTCTGTGAGGGTTATAGATCTGTGATATTTCAAAAAGTTAATTTCAGCAAAGACAAACTCAGGAATTTGAAATCGTGAATCAATATTACTTAGTAGATTTGGAGCAGTTTCTACTGTTGCCACTAGAAACACAAATATAAATAACTCAAAAAATGTGTACATATCAGGGAACAGTTGATTAAAGGAAAGTGAGGTTTCTCTTTAAAAACAAACATCACACTTGCAAGTCTGCTTAGGCAAACAACTTGTACTGCTGTGACATTTTCTAAATGAACGTCTAAGGACAAAGACAACTTTTTAAACCTGCTTACATTCTAAGGATGCTATCAGTGTAACTTTATCATATGAGATTTCAGATAATAATAACTAATATTAAGGTTTCAGAAAACATCGGTTACCATCTTGTACTCTCTCCATGTCCGGTGGAAGTCCACACTGCCATCTTCACGTCTCTGAATAACTGTCCAACCTCCTCCACCAGTTTCCATGTCACAGTAGGCCTACCAGAGGAAGCGTGTAACAGCGTAAGTCCATGCAGTCATGGGAAAACAAAAATACAAAGCATGTACTTTGCATAATTCGATATAGTGGCAAGTTTTAAAGTGTAAAAATTCAAAATGTGCATTAAGGTAAAAATGCTGGTTTTCATAGCTTTCATACAAATCCATTGTGGTTGTCCACAAATAAATGTGATTCCTCAGTGGATATCAGGCTTAACAGAACACAAATGACACCTTGAAAATAGCTGATAGCTGGTGTTAAAGGGAGAAAAAAATGAAGGTAGATTCTGATTCTATACTTCCCTGTAGCACTGATATTTTTGTGAGTTTCCTGATGAAATATTTCTCCTAAAAGTTGTTTTCACTTCTCAATCCTTTTTGTGAGAAACCCATTCTAATTTCCCATGGCTTGCCAGAGTATACATACTGTTAAATTCAGGCACTGAGCAAACTGAAATATGTTTTTATTTCCACTGTTATTGTTCACTGCTTTTGCAGATGTTCTGACCCCAAAGTTAAATCTAAGTGTAGAACAATTAATTACTATCTGAAAGTTAAATCTTGAAGACATGTTATTATACAAACTGCGATGAATCTCTTATATTCTAGAACAAAAAAGTAACAACTATCAGATGTTTCCAAATATTCATAAATCGTCTTTGATTTTACCAAGTTATTGCTAAACATTCGAAAGGATTAACACGTAATAGGCAGTTCACTGAACAGAGTTTTAGAATACCCAATAAAGGCACCCCTGGCACAGTAAAATTCAAGTTTATAGGTGACTTGTTCAGTCAGTCTCCTCCTACATTAAAGTAGAAAGTGACTGATTTAAATAGAATTCTGGTGTATGTTCACTGTAGTGGCAGAGATAAAAGGTATTACTGAAGGTGCCAATACACTGGGGAGATACTGATGGAAAAAAAAACTTTGGAAAATTTAGAGGGAATTTTGGAGCGATGTTTGGGAGAAATAGGTAATAAAGTAACAAGAAAATCTTGTGAATACTTAGGACCATTTTTCTTGAGAAAGGATTTTAAATTGTTGCTTCTAATTCTGCTTTTCTGTAACTAGCAGAATTTAAAAGTAGATGTGTGAAGTCCGTGGAGTTAAGCTGGTGTGAAATAGTATAATGAAAGTCAAACTGAAATCAGTATCTGTTTAAATTGCATGTTAGTACTGATACTAATTTTAAGAAAAATCTTAAATTTCTTGTACAAGTATTCCTGTCTGGAGAGTTCACAGTTAATGCTTTAAGGTCTCTCATTTGGAAGTTTAATATCTATTTTTTTTACCACTTTCTGCCAAGATACTGAAGTTCTATATCCTCTTCAGAATTATTTCACATCTTTGAAATGTTTTCGAATTATAGTTTGAGGATTAAACTATGTTAACTTCTGACCTGTATTCTAGATCTTCTATCAATTAAGTGAAGTTGCATCTTCCCATACAGTAGTGAGGCCAAGATTTGGCTTCTTACACTTTGATAGGATATTTCATCTGTGCAGATTAATTAAAAAAAACCCACCTAGACTGGAGTGTTTCGTTATGAATTTTGATGTTTCCTTCTTTGTTTAAAAAAAAAATCTCAGTGATATTCCTTCTTACCTAACTTACTACTGCTGCTTGTCACAATATGCCTATAAATGCCCCAAATCATGACTGAAAGACACTGAACCTGTATGTCTTTGTCATCCTCTTCTACGGGAGACTGTCTCAGCAGTGTTAGCAGATAGCAATTTTTAGTTCTTTGAAATTCAATCCTAGAAATTCACTAAAAATGTGGGACTTCAGAGAAGCCAGAGTTTCCTTCTGTCCTGTGGCAGTGTTTTGTGCATCTTCTTAGGAAGAAAAGCATGCTCCTTACTAAGTTTTCAATATAGCTGCCTCTTTTAGGGTTTGCATGTATGTGTATGTGTATGGTACATATGTTATACACACACATATTTACATGCATCAAACAGGGTATTTACAGTGCAAGCAGTGGCATATATACTGTTTAAAGACTTTTGAAAGGAAAGAAAGCCCTTAGAGCTGCAAATAATAAATATGTTAGTGTTCTGCAACACATTGGAAATCTGAAGCAGATACTGTATTTTGAGGTTGTATCTAGACTCTCTGTTCAACATCAGAGAATCCTGAGATGTTCAACTGGAGATTTTTAGGAAAGATAAAAAAAATAAAGAAAAGAGTTGGATTAGGGATTACTTGTTAAAGTATGTCATGTGAATGGAATTTAATTGAAAGCAACTTTAATTTGTACTGATGTATGCAATTCCTTGCACCTCATAGCCTGTTTTTTGTTTGATTTTACTAACCTCTGTATTTAATGACTGATAAAGATTTGGTAATAGTATATAAATTAAATTTAGTAAAAATAAAAATTGCCTTGAAAAGGAAAGGTTGAAGATAAGGTATTGTAAAAGATGATCAATCTGCTCTAGAAAGCTAATTCATGTGATGTGTAATGCCTATGAGAAAATTAATTTCCACAGGAGGCTATGAAGAGGGGTACTAGGGATGGGCTAAAGCAGATGCAGATACTTTTTATTAAGCATCGCTACAAGTTAAAATGCTGATTTAACAGTGGTCAAATATCATTGGCTGTAGAGAAAGTTGTTGACTCTGAAGCTTCACCCCCTGAAAGGACAGTATAAGCAGCCAGACTGAGAATAGAACTGTTTCACCCTTCTCTAAAACACGTAGTTTTTAACCACTTACAGAGGGAGGCCAGGTATTAATTTACATGGGCCACTGGTCCGGTCTGATGTTGCTATTGTAGACGTTAGTTGATGGTTTTGAATGTTACGTGCAATTTCCTTGATGCCTATCATCTAAATATCAATTCAGCTGGAACTATTACTTTGAAGATATAAATGCTTTAAAATAGCACTTTAATTAGTTCTAATGAGATTAAAATATTCTCAAACAGAGAATGACTGTGAATGTCTTACATAAAATATTCCTGTTACAGCCAGTATCCATTTTGTATGTGAATGGTAAGACAACTAGCTTTTATAGACACTATAGACTCTTTGGGATAAATGCTGGGGTACTGCAAATTTGTTCCCAAAGGGAGAAGCAATTTAGTAGGAACTGAAACACATAATAAGAAATTGAAGAAGTCCATAAAAATCTCACGTAGATTTTTCTTACCAGTAATGATTTTAAAAAGTTTATGTGAATTTGGGAGTATAATTTTTCCACACCAAAAAATTTCATGTCAGCCATCTGTAAGTACTTCTAAAAGATGCCACTTTTATGGCCTTAGGAAGGGAAATTCTCTTCTTTCTTGGGTGGAAAGTGTGGCACAGGCAAAGAGAATATACTGGTTACATCATCTCCTTCTAGTGTCATAGTAACTGTTTTAACAGATGAGAAGATTATTGCTGTTTGAGATTTCAGTGTATGGTTTATAACTGCTGTACTTCGTGGTTGCACACTTGCTCCCCTGAACTAGCTAAAACGTGAAAATTCTTTTTATCACCTATTAGGTAAGCATCATACAGCAAAACGTTTTCCTTTCAGGCTTGACTGGCAATTCAGAACCCATCTTTCAAGCCCTCACACATGCAGCTTTGCTTATGAAATCATTCCTTTGCTTTCCAGATCATTTCCCTAGAAATCAATTCTCTGACTACTTACTGTAAAACCAGGAACTTCAAATTTACATACACACTTGATTTTTCATTTGGGAAAAAATAAAGTCAATGAAGAAAAATGGCAGTAAAGATTACAGAAAGAAAATTAATGAAATAAGTTGATCTATTTTTATTACTCTTTACTAAAAATACTTAAGTGAATGATGTATATTTATAAGTAATTTTAAGGAGGGAGATGGGTTATTCAGTAAAATGAAGATTAAGGAAAAGATTTGCTTAGTTTAAAATAAACACAATAAATTGCTGTGTCAGTCTGCAGAGGGAACAATTTCTTTATGATGTATGTGAAAGATGAGGGGAGAGGAAGCATTTATTTGGACTATAACTTCTTTTTTTTAAAAAAAAATCATCATTCTCCAGTGAAATGATATGCATGTAAGGCCTTCTCTAACACTCATTACTAGAACAGAACTCTTCTGACCTTTCAGCCTGGCCTAGGTTTTATATTCAAAAGGAAGAAATGTAACGTTTCATAAAACTAATAAAAATAGATACCAAGATTAGGCAGGCAGCAGGAGTCTTCAAACAGATGCCAAAAAGAATAAAGAGATTAGCCTCTTAAATTACCACAAATTGGCAGGGGGAATATTTGATTCATCTTGTGAACTGCTTCAGTACTTACAGTTCTAGCAGCTGTAGCACTGTGAGAGCCAAGGTCAGCTGTTTATGTTTTTCACCTTCAGCTAAAGATCAGTGCTGTAGTTTTGAAAATGCTGTAATGTACGTGCAACCAGCAGTAGCCCCCTTTCCGAAGATGATAGGCATGTAAGCTGTGAGCAGTCAATTTGACGTCTTCACTGTCTAGGAAGTTGACTTTCAGAGCAAGTAATTTTTCTTCTTTTTTCTTGTATATTAGGATATTTGGGGCATAAGTGTTTTCAGACCTACTTTCTGAATGAAGATCCACTACAGTTCATACACCAAAGCAAGTGCGGTTGCCACATCAGTGCAATGTCCCTTTGCATCACTTTTGGCTGTCGTCTGAACACTTTTGAGTCATGATGCTCAATTATTTTCTATTCTGCTACCTCTAGCCCTAGAGATGTGACTAGATAAGAACTGCGGTCTTAATTTCCTTTTTCTGGAAAAAATAACTACAGGTGTGGTTTATAATGTAATTTAACCTAATGCCAAAAGAAAAGACATTGTCTGAAAAAGACAGACAATGTAAAATTCACCAAAAAAAAATCTGACCTTGTACTGTATTGGAGAAGCTATGGGTATGCTCCTTTTTAATGTTTGGGGTTGGAAACAATTTGTGTAGGTGTATTTTAAACGTAAGCTCCGTGGCATGGGCTGCTTTTGAAATGACTAGCTAGTTGTCTGGGTGATCACTTTTTAGGAAAGTTATGCAAAACCATTTTGTTGGTAAATTCAAATTTGCCCAAATCGCTTTCTGCAAGAAAGTTTTGGTTAAAAAGGCCTTGGCTTGGAATGTGTGTCGGTTCTGGGACAAAAATTCAGCTCAACAGGGGTGAAAATGGGGAAGAGCTTAGCCACTGCTTCAGCCACTGTTCTAAGATTCGGGGTGATTCATTGGCAATAGTTGTGGTTAACGGCTGAGCTAATATATTAGCGTCATCCAGACTCAACTATTCTGCCTGGCTAAGACCAGGAGAGGTTAATTGGTTCAGGTGACTGCTGTAAACATGAAGCTGTCGACTTGTCATGGGTTTGCCTCTGCCATTTTTCCTTGTGTCAGCAGTCTTTTGCTGTTTTTCCTCAGTGTTTTTAAAAGGACTTAGTTTTTGTCCTGGTGCAGAACAGGAAAGCTTGAAAGCTTGAAAATATTAATGGAATGAAATAATTGTTTTCCTCTCAGCTCTCGTATGTAATTCTTTAGTTTTGGATTATGATGGGAGACAAATTAGTAAAGTGGGATCAGTTACAGATTACACAGAAGTTGTTTATAAGCCTGTTGGGAGGTCAGAAGGTGTTACAACAGGAAAAGACAAAAACATAAACAGCAGCACAGCACTTTTGGCAAATAAAAAAGGTCATTCTGTTTCCTGGTCTGTGTGGCCATCCACTTCATAAACAGCTGAAAACGTTGTAAGGTGTTGATTATCCCTAAACCTTCACTTCCCCTGACAACTCCTCTTATGTATTTGTATTTGTATAAAAAATCTGCATCAGATTAAAACTTTTTAGTCTCTTTATTTTTCATGCCATATAGTAAGTAAAACCTTCACTGTCTTTTTAAGTGTCTTTTTCATTCTATCTGAAGTAGGCAGACTAAGATTGAAATTCTTTAATATTATTAACATAATTACATTTTAACTACTTTTTTTTAACCTAGTCAATTACCAGAATGGGTATTTTTGTTAAGTGTTTTAAGCCTCCGTGTTCAAATGTAAAGCATTTTATATTTTATAGTCTAGGAAATTTGTGACTGTACTTTTGTTTCAGTGATAGAATATTTTGGTAGGCTTTAGTTTCATAGAAATGTGTGTTACTCTGGCTACTCAGATCATATAAATTGCCTAAACGTTTATGGCTTTGAAAATACAGTGCTAAAGTTTGACAGAAATTTTCATTCTGTAATATAGCACGCACTTGTGTCTGCTTTTAGAAAATATGTATGCTCTGTATATTATATTTGACAGTAAAACTAAAACCAAAGGTAGAAGCTTGTAACAAGTAATATTAAGACATTCAAGGAATGTAACCGTTCCTGAGACGTCCAACAAAGACTGCTGCAACCTATTACTTTAGAGCTGCAGTAGCTTGCATCTCCTTTAGCATTTAAAATTGTGATTGTAGATATCTATCTATGCTATTTAAATACCATTCTGCTTCATGTGTAATAAAGCACTTTATTGCATCTTATATAACTAATCTTCTTGTGAAACAGATGTATTGACTATAGACTAGAGTATTCCAAAGGAAAATCAGCCTCTTTTCTTTTTGTATTTCTCAAGAGAAACAGACTGCAGATATCATCATTTCTCTAGATATCATCTGAAAAAATTGCAGGGTTTCTGTATTGTATTTTATGGAACTTACCAAACAAATTGCTTGTTACCTTTAGTTGAGAGCTTTGTAACAGTAAAGATCACTAAGTCTAGCTTGGGCTAGATGAAGTTCTGGCACTTCAAAGACTAGTCACTGGTGAACTTAATTTCTAAACCTTCACTATCAAGACTTGCTTTCTCTGTCAGAGTTTTACCAATTGCTTTGCCACACGGGGCCTCATTTTTCTCTGCTTTTGTACATTTTGTTAGGGTTTTTTCCCCAAGTATTTCTGATACAATAAACTAAAGCCTTAGGAATTCCATAAAATACTTCATTTTTTCTAAGGAAGTGTCTACAATATGAAATAATTAAATAACAACATTAGAAAATTGTTTAATGTTTGTCTAAGAAATATATTAAGCATTTTTGCTATGTACATATGTCCCTTAGCCTCCTCAGCCTGCTGTGTCTGAAAAGTTGGAAACAAACATTCATCATTTGAGCCCCACTCCTCAGAATGCTCAGTGCAGTTTTTGGTTCTTTATCCTCACAGTCTGCCTGGGACTTTTCTCCCTTTCAGATTTTCTTGATTGTTTCAACTGAATTATACTATCTGAAGCTTTATCATTTTATTTACTGCAGTAGACAGAGCATCTGTCAGGCATCCAGTGTTTCATCCGCTGAGTGCCATTTTTAGCTGAAGGTCTCTTCTATAGAGGTATGATGTATTGCTTTAACTTAAGTTGACGTTGAAGTTCATTTCAGTTAAACACACAGGGGGGAAAAAAAGTCCATAGAGGAATTTAAACTGATCTAGTGAAACCACTGCAAACTCTCACCTTTTATTTAAATCAGAGCAGTATTTTCCTAGAAAGTCATCTCTGTTACCCAGTGTTAGTTGTGCTGATCTAATTGCTAATCTAATTGTTACACAAACGCCCTTAAAACTCTGCATAACAAAGAACTGGAACCCATACTTGAGTCCAGTAGTAGTAGATTGCTTACATGATTATGCACCCGTGAGTACTCTTCCATGCCCCTGATTTTACCTCCTTTTGACAACTGAAAGGACTTGGGTATATGAAGCAACTAAGAACTTAGAGGAGGCAGGAGATTGCTGATCATGCAGAGCAATTGGAGTTGGAGTTGGAGATTTTATAAAGAAATTACAGTACTATATTGCTTTAATTGCATTAATTATGTGGAAACAAAGAATGAGATTCTGGCATGCTGAGGTGAAAAACAAAACACTTATTTCAACTGAGCCAAGATTTCACCTGAAGGACTTTCTTCTTCCTGTGAGACACTCAGATCTGTAAGTGATGAAACGCTCATAAAAAACCATGGTAAGTAATAAACTTCACTCTTAACTAGCCTTTAAAATAGCATATTTAACCAGATCAAATAACTTTTTCACACACAGTATGCCTAGGTAGCACTTTATAGCCACACTACCTTCTTTTCTTGTACAGTGTTTGGAACTGTTAAAGTGTAGATTCCACTTGTTGTCAGTCCAGATTTGAAAGCTTCAGCGCAGTCTTTGAAGCTGATTTGTTCCTCTTTAGCTATGAAGTTGTTCTTTGCTGTTAAAAATACAATAGAAATTGAAGGCGTTAAGAGGAGATGAATAAAAGTTAATGAGAAGCAATTAATTATGTAATCAGCTTAAAGCTTTGCAGTTCCGAAAAATATGCCTGGTCCTGAAAGAAATGACAGATCAAGGTATTAATTATATGTATTGTCACTTTATGTTATTTAGAGACGTTATTCTGATATGGGCATGGCTGCTTGATAGGTTGAAAAGTGCTGACACTACTATGTGGAATAAGACAACTTAGGACGTAGCATCTCATTCAGTTGAACACTTTCTGCTTCTATTCTGCCTTGACTCCTACATCCATTACAATCTGGGCATGCATTAACTACTATTACAAACATATCTAACTAGTCAACCTATTACATTAATAATGGCCTTTGGCCAGCACTCTAATATTGTCAAATCTAACGTAGGACTTGTGAAATCTAATGTTAAGTGTTATGAAGTCTTTTATAATACAGCTGACTGGAATAACTACTCTTACAAAGTTTTAGCTAGTATTTTTGCCCCTATGCTGAGCAGAAACAACTTTGTATGTACCAAGCTGAAGCTTGGTAGCTCAGGCCAACCCACTGAGGAGACATCGCTTCTGGAATTCATTTGTGTAAAAAATACATTTTAATATGGCTAAGGCTTCTTATTTTACAGAACAATCTAAGGCTCATCTTTTCGTTCAGTTCTTTATTAACTATGGAGGTTGGAATTTCCTGGCATTTTGCCTGTGAACTGATATTTCATATTTGACCCTTTTGGAGTTGGTTCTGTGTATTTTCCCTTTTAATTTAATCTAACAAGCACAGCCAGTTAGTACAAAGTTTTAGGTGCCATATAAATACATGTTTATATTACAGTTGTTTATTTTGTTCTTTTTAGCTTGCTTATTCATTATTTACCTGTTTACATGCTTTGCCTTAAATATAAAAATAACACGTTCAGTGTTTTAATTGCTTTTCCACACTCTATTGTTTGTATACTGTCTTAGAAGCTTTCCCTGCTAATTTTGTCTTTTTGGCAAACATTCATTATTTTTTCCACTCTGGGTTTAACAGTGTTGTAGCCAACATGACTTTGACTTGTTTACTTATTTGTGCACTAGCATAGCAGATAACATCAGTAGGAACATGTACAGCCTTGGTAATGGTATTTAAGGGGATAGTGTCAGTTATTAAGACAAAAAACTTGGGATTTACTTTGTTTAGAAAAACCTAAAACATCATATCATTTAGGGCACTACTGAAAGCGAGGACTTCTGAACATCCTTTTCCTTTTTTGTGATCCAACTTATAGTAACGTAGCATAGTCTGTCTATACTGTCTTTTAAGTTGCAATGACAGCTATTTTAAAATCTTCCTAGTATTTAATTTTAAATCTTTTTTTTCAGAGATTCTACATTCTTGTGTATTTTCCACCCTGGGAACTTTACGGGCAAGCATTCCAGATTCTTTACTTTTTTATATACAACAGCTCTACCTTCTTAATTTGTCAAAGTTCCATATCAAACATAAAATTCAAGGTAAAGAATTCGTTCATTTGTTTCAATCCCATTTAGCCATAACTTTCAGTTTATGGTTTGTGTGGGTTTTTTATGGAGCCTGTGAATCTGCATAAATTTGGAAGCTATGCTCAGTGGCTACGATTTGTTGCAGGGCTGTCAGGCATTCAGGGGTGAGATTATTGCCTATAAAATTTGCCAGGCTGAGGAATTTTTAGGATAAACAGGAAAGCTTCAGTGAAAGACTGTGGAGGACTTTTGGGAGTACCTGCTGCCCTGGGCTGGTGCTTTCTGTTCTTTGGGTGCTAAAAATTGGGCCAGTGCTGATTCCTTTGCCTTTAATAGCCACTATAATTTGTCCTTTCTTTGATCAACTCTGTGTGCACAGAGCAATGAGAGGTGGCAGAAGCAAACTTTGTGAGCCAGGAAGAAAAACTACAGGCCTACATCATGCAGTCTAACCGAGATATATGGTCAAGGGAGCGTATACTGCCAGATGAATGAATGCCATGTGAGATGAATGGTACTTGGCATCTCTGTATTTTGTTGAACCGCTGGAGAAGTGGGCAGGCAAACCAATATAAACCACAGAAGATGAACAAGATGTTGAAAAGAAACCACATAAATCTTGTGGTTGTTGTTGTTCCCCCCCCCCCCAAAAAAAAAAAAAAAGGTTAATTTATTCAGATGCAGAATTTAAGGCAAAAAAAATTATACTTTTTAAGAAGCAGAAGTGTGGCGAAACTGGCTTTAAGACTTTATAGGTAATAAATGTACACAGATTAGGGAATGTCACTCAAAGGATATAAGCATGTCTGCTTTTACTTACAGTTTGGTGTAGATATCATAGTAAGCAAGTTATGAACAGTCTCCATCAGGTCATGTTGCTGTTTTTGCAGAACTGAGTTGTTTACTGTAGCTGTAACTAACTGTTTTTCTAGTTCTTCTATAATAGAATTCTGTCTGGCTACTAGGACTTGAAGCTGATCTTTTTCATCTTTTATTGACTTCAGCTGAAGTGTGTGCTTGTCTTCCATCTCAAGAACTCTTTTTTCTAGAAAGCTAAATAAAAGATTACAGTTAGGCTCCCCAGAAACAATTTTGAGCTGAAGTAAAGAGAATCAAGCCTGTTGCAGAAGTTTCTTTCTTCATAAGTACTCAACTTCATTCTCTGATGCCATGCATGCAATAGAAAGCTAAATGAAAGCTGAGTTTAGTTTGATATATATGCTTTAATTTATTATAGTAGTACATCAATAAACAACATTAAAAGCCTGCAGTACAGACTATAGTAGATAAAGGGTAACAATTTGGTGTTTGATAATTCAACACTGTGAGAGGAAAGATACAGTGAAAGATTTCATGGTTTTACCCTATTAAAAGATGAAACTTATTCAAAGATGAACCTATGAACTCTTCAAATAATATTCAAATTATAATAAAATATATACTTAACATAAATACATGTTACAGCATTAAGACAGGGAACCGTGCAAATAGTTACTTGAAGATGTGTTACCCATCTCCAGTTCTGGAGCTGGTGTGAGTACTGGCTGGAACATTATTTCATTGGTAATTGTTCTGATGTAGACTCTGGGAAAGCTGATGTTAAAAGGTGCGTGGCCAGAAGGGAGAAGTTCACCTAAAATCCATTGCCATTATTGAAAAAGAATCCTGAAACTTATAATTATGTTTCAAGCAGATTAGCTCAATGTCAGATTGTCTTTTGTTAGGTGAGAAACAATGCTTTTGTGTTTACGTGGGTTTTACAAGGGTAGTCTAAAGTCTGCTGAGTTCAACACACAAAAAAAAAAAGGTGACATTTTACAAGTCAGTATTTAGTTTGCTTTCCATTTGATAAGGATGCTTGTTTTTATTAAGCTGGTAGATAAAACCTTTAGGGAGCATATATAAATGTAGTAGAGTAGTGAACAAAAATGTCAAAACACGTCTCCTGGGTTTTTAAGCTAATTCTTTCAAAATAAAAAGCACTTTGCACATATGGTTCTCATTGAAAAACACGGCTTTGAAGGAGAAAACTTACTGTTATTGCTGCTTTTAGATTTCTCTGTAAACTATTTATTGCCAAAAGTAAAATAAGCCCCTGGTGATATGAAAATGAAACTAACTGGAAAAAAGGTATGAGCCTTTGGACAACAGCTGAGTACAGAAACTGATAGGAGTAATAGTTGGATATTGGTCTGAATTTCAAAAGATTGACTAGTAAGGAACGTTGAATTTGTGTAGTATTTGCCTTTTCTCACCAGGTTAGAAAAAAATTGTGGCAATGACCCAATCGTGTATTAGGATAGCTGTGTACTATATGGAAATAAAAGTTCAGAGATGTGGTTGCACCGGGTTAGTTTGACTCAGGTTACAAAATCCGCAACTTCATCTGGGTAAGTCTAAAGAAGAATATAAATTGGCTACAATGGAAGTGCTGAGAAGTATTTCAGTTCTAACCTGAAGTTCTTCATATAAATGAGAACTTTAGAGAGTGAAGAATTATATATAAACAGAACACAAGAAGAATAAACCTGCATGATTCTCTAGGCCTTTAATAATATATGACCTTTGTAATGAGCATAGCTGGGTGTGGGGAGCTGCTGTACAAGGCCTTATTTTCCTACTTGAGTACATTTGTTTCTAAAACCGTCAGAAGGACACTTCAGGGAATAGCATTTTATTGGGTTGATAAGCAAACTTACCTGTTTTTTTCTTGTAATTTAGTTATCTCATTGGTCTGATCTGAAATCTGTCTTTCTAGTTTGTTTGTTGAAAGAGAGTGTTCCAAAAGCTGAAGTTCAAGTCTGGTTGTCTGGTTTAATACCTAAATAAAATTTATAAAAATATTTGGAAATCAAGATAATTTTTAAATAAATTGTAATTTCTTTATGTTGTGAAATCATGCAAAAGTCTACTTAAGCCTATAATTAAAAGAATATTTTTGAACACTTGATTTGGGCACAAATGCTCATAGAATTAGAATGAAGACGATGACAGAGTTGCACTAATTTTGTCGTTACACTACCATATACCATTGGGAATATTTCAGTAGTTTGCTACATTTCTGATCAATGGATAAGAGTTGCTGTGTACTTTAGTTTTGTTGTCATACCTTCCCCTCTGTTATGATATTCTTATTTCATTACTGGAACTATTATCGTTGTTCAGAGAATAATTTAAGTTGAGTTGCTTTCTCAATCTGGTGTAGAAAGTAAGCACTTTGCGTATCTCACTGGTTGAAATCTTGGCCCAGTCCTGAAATCATTAGATAGTTCCCTCTTAGCTATTTTCCTTAATCCCAAATTATATTTTAAAGTGTTTATCAGGTGAACCACACTTTTGTTGATTCATTCCTTGCATTTTCATGTTACCTTTTCTATATGCATTGTTTACTGTCTAAATTTATTTGCATCTTTAAATGAAGAAATGCAGATATTAGGAAACATGGAAGATACTTTTTGGTTTGTATTGGGTTGCATTACTTTGAGGCATGTTTTCTAGAAATATTTTCTCATTGTTTTAGAACAGCTTTTTTTAATTCAGCAGAATTTGGCTTTCCTTGGCAGGAAGAATTGATTACTCATGTCCTTCATGTTAAACAGTCATTCAGGACATGATTTCACACTTAAGTGTAATTGAAAACTATTGCCAAAAGTAAGTGTCCTTGAGAGAGCAATTGTTTGGTTAATTTCCTTATTTTGTTAATTAAGCCCTTAACCCAGTCACCAGTAATTTCAAGCAGAGAAGGAAAGTTACAGTGATGATTTTCTTCCTCTAAGCAGAAAATAATTGAATAATTTCCATAAAGACATTACTGTGAATGAGTAAATACATTCCCCCAACATAGGCAAAATACTGGGCTCGTGAATCATGCAGTTAGAAAGTTGAATTCAGTACGCCTGTGAGCTATGAACTATCAGTTTATCAAAGAGTTCACAAAGGCTTGTCTTAGGTTAAAAAATATAATTTAATTCATCGGATGAATTCTACAGATAGTAAAACGTCTAACAAGGATTTTAGGTTTTGCATGCTATTTACATTATATAAAATGTTATGTGCTGCATGCTTTATTCATTATTTGTTTGGGGAATTATCTGAATTTTCCTACTGTGTTAGCAAAACTACAAATACGTACCATTGTACATCGATTATATACCATACATATACCATATTAAAATCTGCATTCTATTTCACATAATGTCTTATTGTAGTTAATGCTTTTCAATTAAAGCAATAATTAAAGATAAACACATTAATTTGTTTAAAATTATTTAGAAAATAATATGTACAGTAGCCAAGTTTACTTCTGTGTGAATCTACTTTTCTAGTAGCCTCCTCCTAATCCCTTTTTTCTTGATTCATATCTGATTCATTTATTTATCCCTCTGTTAAATAACAATAATTGTGCTGGAACTGAATTTATAGTATTTGCGAAAAGATTCATTAAAAAGACCCATTTTTCTTGACAAGAAGTTTAAAAAAAAAAAAAAAGGAATTAAGTTTAAATATAAAAAAAGGAATTAGCTTGGTAAATGGAACAAAGGCAGTTTGAAGGAACTCCCTTTTAGCTAAGATCTGGTGGCGAGAGGTGAATAATAAACAGAGATATACAATGAGGGTTGTAGAAAAGCATACTAGTACCCAAGTGATGTTTGGATATAGTATAGTAGGTTTAAGTACTTTATCTATAAAGATGAATGTAACAATTGTCTTGCTAGACATACTTCAACCCCTGCTGTAATGGAAATCTTCAAGAGACAACAGTGGAACTCTGTATCACCGAATACTAATGGTTCCCTAAGCTGAGCAGAGCTGTTGATTGTAATGATTGACTTCTAATCGTCGAACTGAATAGTGTAACACTAAACTGTGTTAAATGTATAGTTGTGGGTGTTTGGGAAGCAGAAGCATTTTTAGGTTGAAATTCATTACTTACTTGTGCTTCAACATCTGTTAATTTGCGGGTCTGTTCAGCTGTTTGATTTAGTAAGTTTGTGCCTATTTCAATCATTACTGCAGTCTGGTTCTGCACTGCAGTTTGCTGGATCTCTACCATTTCTTTCTTCATACTGTCTTGGATGTAATTCTCAAGCTACATGGGAAAGGAAAGAGAGAAGATAGTTGCATTCTTTAAATGTTGGAAGGGGGGGGAAGTACAGTAAGCCTGCTGGCTGCCTTGCTAAGCAAATTTGTTCCTTGTCCTTGTCTGCTATGCATTTATGTGAAGTTTCCCAATGTTAAGCTCTCTGAGAGGAAGGGTGAACATGACAAGGAGTGTGTGGCCACCCATTTTTCTAAAGGCAGGAACGAAGATTTGCAGGAGGTAGGTGGAAGGCGCGGCAGTGAGAATGCTCGCGGGCACTCGGAAGCTTTTCTGCCTTAGTGCTCCCACCATCGTCACCGTCAGAGGAGCTTCACCAGCTTTGGCAACAATGGGAACTTTTTAGAAGACCAAAGCTTAGGAGTTTAGTCGTCTTCCTGTATCTAGACTTAAATATTTTCAAAAGCATTTTTCATCATGTGACTAGAAGTCAGAGAAGAGGTCTTTTAACACTGTTATGTGCGCATTTTTATCAGAGAGAATTTCAAATAAAGACATGAAACAGTAGGAAAACTTATAAATACTTTAAATGCTTAGTATTTAGGAATGCAAGAACTGTTTTAAATACTTCATTCTGAAGTCATTTCTGTGTCTAAATGAATAAGGTTTTTTTGGTAGTCTTTTTGTAACAGTACACTGCTTTCGAGGAAAGCAAGGAGAAAATAAGTAGGAAGGAGAAAATTCAAGTAACCTTTCACGAAGTCTTTCTTTCCACATATCTGGATTACCAAAAGCAGGCTGATTTTTCTCCATGCTTCTTTAGTATCATTTTCTCAATAACTTTGCAATTATTTCATATTTCTTTCATGAGTCATTGCTTATGTTTGAACTCTTAAAAATCCAGGTCATGTGATTTATTTATTTTTTTTTTTTACTGAGGAAAGTTCTAGAAATTTCTAGAATCAAACTTCTACTTCACTCCAATATTGTTCTAGCAAGAGAACCATAATCATTTTGGGGCTTCATGCTGTACCTCCAAAAAGGATGCTAGCTAATAACAAATTCCTAGAATCATTTAGCACAAATTATAAAACATCACCAATACCTAATCTAAGAAAAATGGCTGATAGCTTGATTCTTTAACAAATATTATTTTGATAATGCTATCCTGATATGAGTAATGGCCTGTTGTGAGGAGGAGCTTTGGACATTATTGTATGGCCATTTTCCATATCAGTGAAGAAAAAGCAGCTTATGATTTAATATTCTATCAAACCACTGCTGAGATCTAGCTGTTCCACTTCTGACCAGCTAAGGATCAATTGGCAGATCAAACAGCTTGGAATGTTTCCCCCTTAAACACTACTTGAGCAAGGACTGGATTATTTCTTTTCTGACTTCACAGTTGTTTTTTTAAAAGTGGCAAATGAAGAAAACGAGGTGTATTAAGTTAAAACCTCTAAAACTGGAAGTATATTCTCAGTTTGAAGTAAGCATTACTCTTTTTGTCCGGTGTGACCAAACTTCCAAAGCAGTATTTGTTCACTCCATTCTCCCCTTGCAGCTGGTGAACTGCAATGCACAACAGCTATTTCAGATCTGGCACAAGGTTTGGCCCACACCTCCTATACTGCTGCATAAGTGTACTTACTTCTCAGGTGTACCACAGGGATTTAAAACTAGCTTTTAAACAGCCCTTAGATGCTCTTTGCGTAATAACCTTTTAGAATACCAAAAGTAAGCGTGCAATCAACTGGGTTTTGGCATGATAATTTAACAGGGTTGTCTTCAATTGCCATCATACTAAGCAGTTAAGGCTTTTCCCTATTCACAGTTCTTAAGTGTTACGTTTTTGCTTCTGGATATTCCGCATTTTCAAAAACTTCCCCACCCAGAGACATATCTAATTTGACCAAACATGTTGGAATTTTTTTAAAACTTTGGTGATATCTTTTAGGTCACCTTCTTCTTTTCTGCTGAACTAAGATCAGTGGCTGTTAATTGTGTAGTAATGGTAAGACATCTTTGGTCCTTGATGATTAAGCTATGAGATGTCTGAGTATAGTGATAATTTAATTCAAAAAGCAGTGCAAGATGGTTTTTAGTGCACCATAGTCCAAGGAGATGTGCAAAATTCTGAAGGCTTTTATATAGATAAAAATAAGTAAATTTTCACTAAAGTTAGATGCTGCTCCGTGAAGACCAAGAACGACAATTAATATGTCTCCCTCTGAAAAGGCTAGAAATCTGGGGATTAAACAATCTATATGAGTCCAAATTAACTTTAGCAACTGAAGCTGGAGAACTGGACATCACTATAGACAACTTGGAAAAGACCTTTGCTCAAATGCACCTCTATTAAAAGAAAATTAAGGGAGATCTCCAGAACTCATTTTATTTGCCTTAGTACCACAGTCAAGTATTGTAATGCTTTTATAACGATCGAGGATATGGCCTCGCCTGGCAGACCTAATGCACATCTGCCGTTAGAAGGGACATTGGGTTAAAAAAAAAGACATACAGAGAAAAAAAAAAAGAAAAGTGAGACATCTCAGGTATCACAGAGCTACCATATGAGAAAGCGTTGAAAATATTGCATCTTCTTTAATTTAGAAAAAGGCCCACAAAAAAAAAAAAGAAAGAAGGCAGTAAATAGATGACCAAAGAAAGACTGATCAAGAGCTTTGTTTTTTTCATAAAATAATTGTGGATATTAAACCTCATTCTTCAAGGTTGGTTCCTTGTTCCCTAGAGAGGGATCAGAATGAGAATCTGAACAAAGTCATCTCTGCAAATAGGATTACAGTACTGCATGACTTCTTTGAAAATGTTATCACTGAGTTATTCCAAAGCAGGCTACTAGAAAATGAGTTAATTCTGGGCTTAAAGGTAAGGTAAACATTTTACAGTAGACTAAGGCAATTGCCCAGTTCAAACACCCAGCTGTAAGGTTGCTCTGATTACAGTACACAAAACCTGTGATTACAATTTGAGGCATCTGGTGGTTCTGGTTGCCAGATTTTTATATCCCTTGTTACTGTGCTTGCAACCTTAGAAAGCAGTTCTGTTTGGACACACAGTTCTGCATTTTCATAATTTATCTTATTTGAAGATGTGTAAGTATAAGCCTATCTGCAAGTATCTAACCTCTTTCATATCTCATTCATGTGATGTATTCTAAACCATTGAAGTATTCTTTTGACTCCAGTTTAACGGTTTGTCTTCACATCCATTTTTCAACTTAAAACATTAAATCAGTAACTTAGGGAACATAGCATTTGTGCTTACTTGAAAGCATGAAATATGAACATCAAACATTTTTAAGATTTAAGGCCAGTTTCATGATCTGGTTTATTTATGCTTATTTAGAGCAACATGAAGCATCAGAATGATATTGACCTATCAAGTGGCTTTGGAGCTTCTTGTGGGGTTTTTTTGCCTAAAAATCCTACAAAGCATGATTACATAAAACTCTCTGTTCTTTCCTTCATATTCACTAATCCTGTCCCACTTCTGTGCATTCTCTGCATGTACACATCATAAAATCTCTTTTCCTGACCTGAACCAAGACATGGACTCATCTCTCTTTGCTTATATTCCCCTCTCTCTTCCACAATGCAAAACTGTGGAAAGGACTTTTTACAACTACATTTTGTAATATTTTTTTTTTAGTGGCAGGTGCTTACTTTTATCTTTCTTTGAAGATGAATAAAAGAATTACTTTCATCCAAAATGCCCATCATCTCCCACTGACCTTAGCGAGAGCAGAACATATTCCCATTGCCTGCTCCCGGAAAAGGAGACCCTTGTGTTTCCCCGAGAGCGAGGTGGAAGAACTTGCTCAATACAGGCTCCAGTTAAGGCAGCCAAGGCTGAGCTTCATCGACAACACTGAGGATTAGCAGGCATTTTGCAAGACTGCAGTTCTTTGTGGCACACTTCTTTGTCGAGTACTATTCATCAGCTCCTGCCAAGGGGCCTCCTTCCTTTATAAGCAGTAGCACACTCAGAATTTCTGAAGAGGGGAGAATAGCTTGGGTCCTTTACAAGAGGGAAGGGCACAGGAATGAAATGCTCCAGTCCCCATCCATGTGTTGGGAAGTTTGGCAGTTTGGTTTGAACAGCATGTTTGTCTTCTCCAATATTTTGCTCAGATGTGGAAGGTGCAGCAAGGATTATTTGCCAGATTTCTCCTTTGCCACATGGCTAGTTATGGGAAGATAATTTTTAATCTCTTTAATTCAATTAGTAGCTGGTGTATAAGACTTGTGTTGATATATGTTAACCTTGATTACATGATGGTTATTTTGGACAAAGTAATTGTCAAAACCTAATAGCTGACTGTTACTGATGCATCTTCTTTCAGAAATTCTGCTTTTGAGGGAGTAAGTCAATCAATGAATCCTATCTTAAGGAAATTGCAGGGCAGAGGGAAAGAGGTATTAATACATTCAGATTTGAAAGGAGGAATAGTTAGTTGATAGCATTTCAGTGAATCTTCATGGGATTTTTTCATGAAACATTCTATTTTTTGTGAAAGACTTTGGCTGGCATGTATTCTTGAAAAAAGTAAATATAAATGAAAGCACAGATGGGAAAAAGCATGTCTCTTAAAGTATGCTTAAATTGCAAAAACAGCTAGGAAAACTGAAAAAATAATTGCACAATTAAAGTTTGTAATATAGTTATGGTGATGAATTTTTAGTCAGAATTCTCTAAGGTCATCAATTTGGGGCTGTCATGCTTTATTATTTCAAATCATATAAAATCATAAAATTTGACGAAAGTACTTTAGCTAAGTTGCCAAAAGAACATGGACAGATCAATCATATTGGAGCACATTCCAAAACATTGCTTTTATAGCCAAGATTGTCTTTTTTTAAGCAAGCTTTAAATTGGCAAGAAAGAAAAGACAACATGTAGAGAGTATGCGTTAAAATAAATTTGGTTTCTAACCATTGGCAGAGATAGTACTAATCCTTTATGAAGGGTTGCCAATACTTATTTGAATGAAGAGCCTTCCTGATTGCTATCATATAGTTTGTGTCCACATTACAGAACAATTTTCCAAAGAATCAGTAACTTCTGCATCGTGTAGACACTTTAACTTCCCATTTTTTTCATTTAAAGTTATAAATGAGGTCTTGGCTTTTGTTCTCTGCTATACGAATTAAACGGTCATGTTCCTGGCAGCGTTTATAGCTGTATGAATACATACATCCCTTCTTTGCCAAATGCTACCCCATATAAATGGTACAAATAGTACTGGCTGCTAGTTGCATTTTTATAGAATTTGTCAGTTATCGGAGCAGTCTTTCCAATAAAGTTTGGTGATTTCCTTAATGTTTGTAATCTGATTCTGTCAACTGTAACATTTATTTTCAAAGAAAAGTAATGTTAATTGTGAGTTCCTCCATAGTGCTGTGTCCCCTAGAAGGAGTAGATAAATGGCTGGAGCTGCATGATCCTTTGTATCCACCCCTAAGATCATCAGAATCTATCCAGATTTTTTTGACTTGATTCTAATATGGATTACTAGACTAAGCAATTTACCACTTTCAGGCAGTTCATCTGTAAGTTTGAGAAAATTCCAAAAGCACTGGTTTTAGGCTTTCTTGCAACTCGTCCACTGAAATTTGAAGATAATCTTTATTCTTACAATAAAGCATCCATTCTAAGACTGTACCTGCTAGGAGAAAGAGCAAAGAGGTCAAAGTTTATCTGCAGACATATCTCTATAGCCCTGTATTTAGATCAGCAGGTTCACTCCATGAAAAATGTCATTAGTCCCATAAACTCAGCAACTGCTATGTGTGATATACTGTGTGAAGCTCCACTGCATTGGCATTGTTCGTTCCATGTAACAGCTGATTGCTGGCCAAATGGAGAGGTCATACGTCTCCATACGGCCCCTATGTGTTCCTGCACCCTTCCTTGCACCAGCTCCCACATGCGCTGTTGGACTTTTGACTTAAGCCTGGAGGCACTAACCTAAAAGAAAAACAAGGGACAATTTCCTGTCAAGTTTGTGGATTGCACTTAGATGTCAGAATTGTTACTAAGATAACTGTGGCTGTTGATAGTGTAGAAAAGTCATTTTAAGAAGTAACATGATTTAAAATTATACGCTACAGTTTTAAATCCAGACTGCCTAATGTTCTCCTAGGGATATCAGTGCATATGAGGTTCATTATCTTCCTCTGATTGCAGGGACAACTGATTGTTCTCCTGCCATTAATTTGAAGTTTTAGATCCTTCATATTCTTGGCAGCAGCAGTCTGATAAATATGGAATAACTAAAACTAGCTTTCTTCATATTTTCAAGGGGGAAAACCAAAGAATATGCATAAGATTTCCATGAAAAATGCTATTTCTATTCAGACCTTGATTGTGCTTAGTAATTAATTTACAAAATAGTTCCAAAGAACTTGTGGAAGTATTGAACAGGTTGTATTACAACACATATTGCATGCTTAGTCATCTAATGTAGATACAGAGAAACTTGCAGGGATAATGACATCTGTAGTGTTTTTCCTCTAATTTTTGTTTTGAATTTCCAAAAGTGGAGTAGATCCAGTAGAAAACCTAGCAACAGAAAATACATTTACAGCTAGGCATTTTTAAAATATGCATTGAAGCTACAGTGTTTGACATAAATTAAGCTGTCAAAAGCTTTCTGAGTTTCTGTTTTTGCATCCCTACTAAAAATGTCCTATGCTTTATTCAAAATTAATCTTTGTGAATTTAAACCAAAGGAACTTCATCAGCCCTTCCAATACCTGTGATCATCATCCTGACAATTTGTTTCCTAAGATGTTTAGTTTATACACAAAAGTGAGCGAGATGGAAAATTAACTCAAGCATCCATAATCAATTTTGCTTAGTTCTAGTGACAAGGCAAAATAAGAAAACCGCTGATGAGTCTCATCAGTTCCTTTTCGGAATATTTTTTTCAGAGTACAGATGAGACCTTCCTACTTCTCATACTCCAGATGTCTTGAGTTATCTTTAACCCAGTCATGCTTGGTTCTTGGTTGCCTTGCCCTTGTTTCAGACTGGCGGTGTTCTTTGGATTGGGGCTGCGTCTGGTTTCTTGATGACTCATCTGAAGTAGAATTTAGCCCACAATTTGAAACATTTTTTTTCAAACTCTGTGCCAATGTGCAACTGTCTTATTGTAGAAGGTCAGCCATATATGCCACAGAAACCTTAAATTTCTGATTCACAAATACATTTTTGTATATAAAGACAGAAAATACAGTTTTGTCAACCACTATTTTAACAGACTTCGCTTTCAATTAAAATACTAAATATGTGAATTGTTTATTTGTAGTATAATTAAAGTCTGCACACTAGGAAGGATTTCTTGGGATAAGCCTATCTTTTTGGATTCTACTCAACAGGATAACAGCGAAATGTAATGTAGTCTTTATGAAAAGAAGAAAACACTCACAATTTCATCACAGCAGTTCATGTAGGCAATATGAAGTATTTTACCTACATATATATGCCACGCATGCTGCTTAATATGCATGCATGTATGTAATGAATGGAGCACCATATTGCCAGGCTCTCCGTGTGTGCTTATATTTGTATTTCCACATCACTGCAATGTCTTGGTGTTATGAAGACAAAATACTGTAAAAATTTCAATTTTGCAGACAGTTTTGTTCTCTTTAAAATAGCTTTTCATACTTGTTTTCACAGTCCATCAATGTTGCTACTGCTTAAAGTTAGAATAAAAATGAAAAAATCACTATCCCTTCCAAGATCCATTTATCTTGACAGACCTAAGGGAATACATTTTTAAGGGTATTGCATCAATCCCCATCAATCAGACCTTAAGCTATTTTAAATCAACTTTTAATAAAATAATATATTTCTCTATGTTTTCTGAAAGTCAGGTATCAATTTTAGTAGCTTGTAAGTTTTGGAAAAAAGTAGTACACTGCAGAAGAAAAACAGGCAATCGTGTCTGGAAAAGAGACATTTTAAATTGCCTCTTTTTTTCCTTTTTTTTTTTCTTTCTTTTTTTTTTTTTTTTTCTTTCTTTCCTGGGGCAGGAAGTCCCAGAGGACTATGTGGTGTTTCTCAAGGGAGGGGGAAAAAAATCTCTTGGGAATGTATATGGGAATGCTTGAGATGTCTCTGCGCTATTAGCTTCTTACATGCCCCATCGAGCATGTCTGCCTGTCCAGACCTCCAGCTAAGATTTTTCTCTTATCTCATTTTCCTGTCAGCAAACAAAAGGTGAAAGTAACATCATAAATGAATACTAGTTGAAAGTGAGCTGTGATTTATTGGAAAATATTCAAGCTAAAATTGTGTCATAAAATACAAAAGGTTTAAATGCTAACTCTTAAAATAGTAAATACAGACTTTAAAGTAAATCATATGCAGGAGATGGTTCAGTTAATCCCACTTGTGCACTAAATGAAAGCTTAGCAGCTTATTTTCATGTCTGATTACATCTCATTTAGAGGAAGCTGTTTGTTACGCTTGTATAATTTACACTTTCTAGCAGAAGGAAAGAATTCTCTCCTTCATTGGCAATAATCTACTTGAATAAAAACCAAATATTTCATTAATATAACATGAAACTAAATGCATGCAATGCCTTCATTGTCTGCACAAATATTTATGAAGAATGACTTTCACTCTGTGTTCTTGACTGGAAGTATTTTGTAGCTGATCCTAAAAGGTATTACAGCATGATCATACTTTCTACTGCATGCTTTGAACTACCTACAAATGTTACAATCAAAATGGTGATGAAGAAAAAGCAAAAGAGTGCACAGGAAAAGGGAAGAGACTTTGAGAGCTGAAACTATCCCAAAGGCTGTCTTAGAGTTGAGCTCCCACCATTCCAGACACTGAGCTTGTTTTGTGCACGTGATACCTCACTTGTGCATGCATTTTCATGTGGGTTGTCACTTAGAGGATGACTTTGCTTCTTTATGCTATATATGATGCATATACTTTTACTGTGCATTTTTTTTACACTATCTTCAGAGCTAAAATCAATTATTTGGTGATTAACCATTCACATTAAGAGTTAAGGATATTCATTAAGGCAGTAATCTAAGATTCTGAATCACCGTTTTTCAGGATCACAGCTAAGTGGTATTTCTCTTAGAAATCAGGGAAGGAATTCATAAAGTTCCCATTAGTCTAAAAATAAAGAATAAATAAATAAATAGTGTGAGTCATGAATGGCATTTTGCCGAAGTTCAGTAGCACTGAAGCCAGGAAGACAAGAAGCCAATGATGCTTCTGCCATTCACTGAAATGAATATAAATATTCCACATTATGTGCAACAAGCCACCAACACTGAAAATTAGGATTCCTTATTTATGAACAATATAAGAAATACTGCCAATTGCTATTTAATTTTTAAATGCTAGGGTATAGCATTGGGCTATAATTTCACAAATTGAATATTCAAACTTCGTGGAGACAAGCCTACATGTTTTCAGTCATATTTTGTACTTGCATGCTACCATCAGGGAGTAAGCACTTTACCAGACTGGTGTAAAGATGAGACTCTGCCCTAAAAAGCCCACATTTGAGTGAACACTTGCTATTCCAGGTCTAAAGTAATCCTTTCCCATTTGTGTATTTTTTCCATTCCATTGAGCAATAGGCTGCTGAAATAAACTTACTATCAGGTATGCAGGTGGGGGTACTTGCGACATTCTTTGTGACAGACATTGGCTATGTAGCCTTATAAACTTTATGAAATTTTTGGTTAATTTATATGTGCCACAGATTTTTCTTAATATAAAACCATTTATCTTTTTACCTCAACTTATAATATCAGGTGAATTTTTTTATGCATTCCTCTTTCAAGAGAACAGCTCATGATGTGGTAGAGCAAATCATAATGCAATTTTTTGAAGAAATATGAAGTAAATTTCTCTTTTCAAAATACGTTATTGGGGCAGTGAAAAAGAGCTAGGCATTCACAGTTCATTCTCAGCACTGCTTTCTAGGGAAGCAGTCATCTTGCATTCCACTTCCAACCAGAAGGAAGAATGATTCGGAGTTCAAGGATCAAACTAGTTAGGAAGCAGTGGAATACAATTAGTCTTTTTTGTAAGCTATAAAACTGGGTGTCTCCTGTTTCAAAGCTGTGTTCACAGAGCATCTTTCAGCATGAAAAATCATTAGATTTTTTTTAAACTTCACAGATAAAGGAAACTGAAAGCAGTTTGAGTAGTTCTTAAACTTTGCAACATGCTGGCTTCTAAATATAGTTTAGGAGCTTTTGTAAGAATTGTTTTTTCTTGAAGAAGCCTCAATGATGATGCTACCAAGAGAGAACCAGTCATTTGAGCTGAAGGCCTGCCAATTTATGAATGCTGAAGACTTTGACACAGTACGTGCCAGCTGCTGATTTCAGTTTTGAAGGACTGAATTTCTCTGCTAAGAACTCACACACTGATTTTCCTGTATATTTGAAAAAAAAAAAAAAAAAAAAACACCCAAAGGTGGTTTCCTCTCTTAAGTGCTGTAGTTCTTTTTTTAAGATATGCTGCATCTTGCTCGCCACTGTTCCCATTGCTAATATGCTAGCTGGGCAGGGAGGGTGGTGTGTCAGAAAAGCTGCTACATTTTCATCACCAATCTGAAAATTCCTCACTTGCCAGACCAGAGCTTTTGGAGAACTTTCATGAAGTTTCCAAAACACTGGGCAGGGGAAGCAGGGCCCCAAAACCAAAATGGCTTTGACTGCGACTACAGAGAGCACTAAGGGCTGCCTTCAGTAAGGGAAGCCCGGGTGGTCACCTCTGCTTAGTTAAAACACTGAGCATCTTGATACGTTCTTGTCAAATGCTACTTATTTATTTCCCTTTGCTGTTTCATTAGCACAGTTAAGAGGCTTTAAAGCAAAAGCTTCTGAGGAATTCCATGCTTCAAAGATAGAAAGCTACTGTGTTAAGAGTGGACAAACACAAATATTTGGAAATAAGATCAGCATGTATAGGCAGCATATTGCAGAAACAAAACGTAGTGCGTGACGCAGAAAAAAAATATTTTAAATTGTGTAATCCTGATTAAAAAAATACATTTTTAGCCTCAATAGATAGGATTATCCATCTAAAAGCAGGCAATTTAGTTTGTTGGAACAGAACCGAGAAGAAAAGTCTTACCATCCATTGCTTCCAAAAGTTCCTCTTTGTGTCTGGTGCCCCACTGAGCACTCAGGTGGTGATGGAAGGTCACCTCTTGAGCTGAGCTCCAGTCACTGCTTCTGAAAGCCTGAAGCCAGGCAGCTGCCAGTTGGTGCCTTTCTATGAAGACCAGAAACTGGAGCCAGATCCTCTCAAAACAAGCAATGCTATTGGCATTGATTGTAATAGAAGAGGAGGAACTCTCAGCAAAAATGGCTGAGAACCAAACCTACACACTATAGGATGGGTATCGTATGGGAGGAAAGTGTCCCTGTCTATCAAGATCTGATGGGATGGGCCACTGAAGAGGGAGACTTTTAAATGCACTTTCCAGAAACTCCCTTGGATGCAAGATTCTGCCCCCTAGATGAGTAACCACATCTAGCAACAGAGAAAGTACGTCATCAATACTAGGTGCAGCTAGCCAGAAAAAAAAGCTGTCTGTCTTGATACCCAGGAGAGTACGCATATAGTGAGGGTTAAAAAGAAATTTAACAAGGAAAAAAGAAGCCAGAACTGAGAATCCTGAATGACAAGGGATGTAGAGAAAAAGAAGTTCAGACTGGACAGTTAGGAAGCTGAATGGTCTTAACAAAGGGAAAGAAGAAGGGAAGGGGAAAAAAAAAAAAGGAACTGAATCTGTTAAAAATTTATGTGTCAGGGATAGGAATTCATAAAGGCAATGAGCTGCAAAAGGGGGCTGGAAGACTGATCTTAAAGCTCGATGAGGGAAGGAATTGTCTGGTTGGCTGGAAGGTTAAAAATATTACGAAGTTGGAAGGAAATTCACTGAGGAAAATGGTGAGCACGAAGGACTTGACTGGATGAGACTCTTGGGAAACGTTACTTCCACGTGGACTTGAGAGGGACAAGAAAAGGAAAATGTGTATTTCCTTGTGATTAATATTATCACTCTTTTTTTCTATTCCAATAGCATCCTTACCAGTCAGAGGTAGTCCACATGAAGTAAGCCTGAAAGCACATGTCTGATTTACTCCATTATCAACTTCAATTAGTTAAAAAAAAAAAAAAAAGTTTCACCTTTTGAGTCAAATGAGCTTTTAGATACATCAGATGAAATCTCAGTTTCCCTAAGAAGTCAGTGGGAATTTTTCTACTTGCTTAGAGCAGAGCTAGGTTTTTGTATGCTGTCCTCAGAGCCTTTTTAAAATAATAAAGTTTACCATAACAAAGAAGCTGAACTCAAGACATGGATAAGTTTTCTCTAGATGCAAGTCAAATAAACTTACGTGTCAGGAGAAAAAAAAATAGGGTATTATTTACTATATTTAAACTTTCTTCCGCAGCTGGTAAACTGTAGCTGTCAGAATCCTTGCTTGGCCATGGTAAGATTTCAACAGGGTCAGATTGTTTATATTTGTTGCAGTTTATACTCTTTCTGAGGGTTAGGTTATTAGTCTTAGGGTTTACCTTCTAGTTATTTGAACTTTGTTTCATCACGTCAGAGTAGTTTTCAGAAAACATTCCCACTAAAGCTCCAATAGCAGTTACAGCAGAGTTTTTTAATTTACTATTACTTTATAGTCAATCATTATATCTGACAGAAAATCTAGCATCAGGATGGAAGTTTAAGATAAGTGAAAACACAGGGATAGTTAATATGGTCAAAGTTCAGACCTCACGCAAGGAAGCTTAGTTTTATTTAAGTCAGTTCCTTAGAAGCAGAAAAATACAAGATTTTGTCTTTTTTTACTCATTCACTTAAGCTGTCTTTCACCCACTTTATCCATTTTTTTTAAGTTGTATTAAGAAACTGGAAGTTGCTGTTCCCTTTGAATAGCTGAATTACCTTGTTTATAGAAAAGCTTTCTGAAAAGAAAAGCAAAAACATGGAAATTGTTTCATTAAGTCTTCACTAGGGAATTTTCTTGAATATTGAACTGTCTGAATGGACAGGATATTTAGTAATTCAATAGGAAAGTATGGCAAGCGTGTTTTCCATGGCTACATATATTTCAGTCTTGACCTGCAGCTTTTTTGATGTTTGAATGTTGACCTTATGCACAGCTGAGATTGTCAGTTGACAGCTGATAGTGTGGAAAAGTGAGGCTACTGCTTCTGACCGATTGGCACATTCTCTTTAAGGGGCTGGTTTATATTTCACTTTGAAGCTGTGGGTTTGGACTAGTATCTTGCAGGTGGTTACACCTGGCAAATGGAAAATAGGGAGGAAAGTTGTTGCACAGAACATAACGTAGTTCAAAGGAGAGGACCTAAGGGAAGTATATGAAGAGTCTTAGTGTGATGTCTGCAAGTTCTGTGGAGGAAGACAAAACTAAAATGATTTTTAGGTGCCAGCTCTCAAAATTAAACCTCTCGGCTCACTCAAATACCTGAGTGTAAGACTATACATCAGGTCACACGACGAACAGCAGGCCTCCGACGCACTGACGTCATATCATATGTAGGGGAGCTGGCTGCTGGTGGGGTAAGGGCTATGGCTATTGCCCAGGAAATGTCCTTTCCACTGAGCTGGGTGTCTCCCCATTCCCACACCCTGACAGAATGGAACAAAAGAGGCTTTTTCCTTCCAGGATCACGCACGTCAGGTGCGGGCCTGAACCAAAAAGCGAGCATAGCGATGAAGCTGATACGGTGAGTACAGGAGGTGAATGACTCTGAATGCTTGCAGCGTGAGAATGAACAGGTCTGCAGAGCTCTTGTCTGGATGGGGCTTGATACACTGCTCAGTCGTTTTTGTACTCCGGATTTGAAGAGGATTCTACCATTTTTAAAAGGATACAATTTTTCGTTTTTCCAAAGATGAGAACTTTTAGCTTTTCTCCCTGTCAAAAAGTTCTATTAAGTGGAGTGATAGTTAAAGATCAAACATTTGCCTAATGCGTTTTCATGTGGTTTTCACAAACACTTTATTCATTATCGTATAATGCTATGTATGCATTGCAGTGTAATTATAACATTGCTACTGAAGTAGCTCAAATGATGACAGTTGTGTGATTGTACTGTACCACACCAGAATGCTCTAATATCTTAGTTTTGACTTCATACTCAATTACTCTGGTCCTCATGTATACTTTAGCACAGCTTTTAAAATGCACATAGCTATTTTCAATGTCTTCATAATTGCATTATTAAAAGGTACTACAGAGTCTAAAAACTGAATGCCTCTTAAAGAATTTCAGTTGCTAACATTGAAAGCTGTAATGTATCAAGCAAGGCTTTTTTTCCCCCTTCTGGAAACTTAAGTAATAAGATGTCATAGCTAGCTATTCAATAAAATAGTCTGTTAAGCTCTCAGCTGTGTTATCACAACCCACTCATTTTAATCCCTGGCCAAAATCAATGATAGAAAGTTGATATGTTGTTTCCCAGAGGGTAAAGCAACCCTATATAGTTTCTTTTTTTTTAAGCTCTTATCATGATGCTTGAGACCTGAATACAAATACAAAACTGAAAAGATATTTTTTTCCCTACAGTATTAAAGGGAGTTTGAGCAAAATTAGGACACTATATGTCACTTGGGTTTAACAGGAATCTCTAGAGACAGCTGAATTGGAAAGAAAGTTGCTGACATCTAAGAACTCTGAAGTATTTGCTCACCTAGAGAGGGAAATGTTTCACCCCTTACAGCTTCTGTGAATAACGTAACTCTGTGAACAATACTAGATTTCCATCCATACTTTCACTAACAGAGAGAGAAGTTAACAGAGGGAAGGTTGCATATCCTATAAACCACCTCTTTTTAGCAGTAAGACCTTGTTATGACCTTAGTAGGCTCCTGAAAGATTATTAAAAAAACTGATAAAGCTTCGTATGGGCATTATAAAGACAGCAGAAAAGTTCCTGTAGCTTCCCTCTCTCTGTCCAGACTAACCCATAATGTGCTGGAAGTTGGAATGAGAACAGACAGATATCTCCTAATCATACAAATTGCAGGATACGTTTGCTGAGCTTTGTAAACAAAATCTTAATTTTAGGGTTAACCTGTTCCACAAGCAGATAAAAACTAATAGGATTTTCAGTAATTACTTGGAATGTAATAAGCATTTTTTTTTTTTTTTTTTAAAGGCATTTAAGGAGTAGTAATGTATTTTCCTAGGCAGCTTGAAAATGGACACAGGGAGTGTTTGCAGAACTATTTAGGTGTGGGATTTTTTTTTATGCAAAACATGGATCTGGATTTTGTAACCTGAAGAATTCTTTAACATTTCCTCTGAGCTTGGTTTACTTAGAATAGACTTTAGGTTCACCAAACAGTATTTCAATTATTCTCACTAGAGAATAAATACAATTCTTTTTTCCTCTGCCCCATTTCCTAGAGATATATCTGTTAAAGGAAATGAAATGATCACAGTATTTCCAGTTGTAAAGCACTTTTTAACTTTTTGTATGTGTGTGAGGTTATTTGGTTTAATTTGTTCCACTGTGGAATGTGCCCTATCTCTAAGGCATTTCTAAGTATTAAATTACTGTGCCGTACCTTTTTTTTTCCTAGATGCTCCTAGGTTTTTTTCACCTGTAATTTATATTTGGCTATTCTGAGAAATTTAAAGAATAAAATGGCAGATAAAATTGTCTGTGCTTATTTCTGAAACTTCTTATTCAGTGCCACAGAAACTCTCCTTTTCTTGAGGGTTGTATTGATACTTATGGTCCACTGGCAAATGCTCTTCTCAATGGTGTAGCTGTTATTACCAGTGAGAGATTTCCTAGGGTGCATTTGGACTACCAAAATATTTTCTGTGTGACATCCCTGTCTCGTATACTAGAATATTCATTAAATATTTTTTTATTCAAGAGCTGTCTTCTCCCATTTCTTCTGCAGTCTGTACAGGTATCTTTAAGGCTCCCATCAGTACCTTGTTGCTAACTAGATGCCAGAACCTTTTTTTCTCCCTGAAGTACAACTTGCATCTTCTGTTCCAGGAAGAATTTTTTTACTATAAGGGTGGTGAGATACTGGAAGAGGTTGCCCAGAGAGGTTGTAGATGCCCCATCTTTGGAAGTGTTCAAGGTCAAGTTGGATGGGACTTTGGGCAACCTGGTCTAGTGGAAGGTGTCCCTGCCCATGGCAGGGGGGTTGGAACGAGATGAGCTTTGAAGGTCCCATTCTGTGATTCTGTCAGGATATGGGAATGGGGAGACACCAAACTCTGTGGAAAGGCTACCAGTCCTGATTTGACTCTTGTACCTAAGCTGTTTGAACAAGTGGGAAGCATAATGTTTATCTGTATATTTCTGTCATATTTGCAGCTTAGTCCACATTCCTACTTTCTACCTATTGCCTCTTGATTCTGAGGCTTACAAACTTCAGTGCCAAAGTGGTATGCCAGGATGAGGGCCGTGCAGCATGCTAGCTTTTGCAACTTCTTCAGCAATGCTGATAAATCTGCCTCTTCAAGGAGGATTTCTTTAAAGTTTTCCATTCCTCTATTTCTCTCTCTTCCAGGCTGAAGAGACAGACTGCACTTACTCTAGGGAGCTAATTAAGGTAGACTGAGTTACCTGATGAAACTCTGGGTTTGCTAAGCTCCGGAGAAGGATCTGCCAGAGGCACCTCTCTGGTTGTAGACCGTAATCTAATGTCTGACACTGTGTCTTCTAAATCAGTTGGCAGCATTTTGCACGTCTAGCCCTATGATAATGGTAATGGTAGAAGAAGACAGTCTTACATTGCTCCCATCCTGGCTTTCAGCCAAACCTATGTAAAATCCCATGAAATAACAGATACAACAGGCAGTTCTTGTGTTAAAGTATGTAAAAGGTTGTTAAATAAATAGTGGCTTACTAAGCTGCCTTAGTTTACTGTAAGAAGTATTGTAAATCAAATAATGTATAATGTGGGTGGTATATTTTCAAAAGCACAAATACTATAGTATGAAAAGGACAGTATGATAATCACTGAAGAAACTAGATATCATAATTTGAAGGTTGGAAAGGGGTATCTGTGTCTTCTAGGCAAAATTCCGTTCTAAGCAATACATACCATGATAGCTTGTTTCTTGTGACTAGGAATCCAGCAAATTATGTCAGTTGTTTCCCCTGGTAAATTATGGGGAGTTGCATGTTATCGAATTTGTTCATAATTAACAACAAAAAAGGAGCAGTGAGAAGACAACTGTCCGTAAAAGAAACATCATTCTGAACCTTAGTTGCTCTGCAGATTTTCTAAGATATTCTAAAGGTTATGCTGTTAAGACTTATAAGTAAAGTGGGTATGCAGACAAAAAGGACTGGAAACTGTCAATTCAAGCATCTCCAGGCTCATTTCCTATACGTGCACTTGAAGAAAGAGAAAAAAGAAGGAAAATAAAGCACTTGATGTCAAGAATTAATGGAGAAAGTCTCCCAATTTGCTGTTTGGACCAAAGATGGTAAGTTTCTGATCATATTGATAACAAAGAAAGCACATGAAAATATATCTTGAATGCTAGTAAGAGACTGGTTCAGTAAAACAAGCCTCTGTTTCTCACATTTTTTTACTGATAACATCTTGGAGATGGCGAGCTCTCAACTTCAGATCTTGTAGATCTGTCCTAGAAAATCTCTATTCTTCCTTGTTGATTTTGTACAATTTCATACCTGTATCACCAATTTGGTATTTGTGGAGTGATGCAGGAATAGCCTTTGCAACATAGTTTTTAAACGCATGCAAAAGTGTCATTTCAAATCCCTTCACAGAAATTCACCTACAGGAGATGTAAAAATAAGCTGCATAGTCATATCATTTAAAGCAGCGTGGAAACTTTATCTGGTAACATGTACTAATCTGAAAGTAAAAAAGTATTTTCTTTTGGGTCCTGCCAGTACTCTTTTGCTTTGCAAATACATAGTTGATAGACAAAAGCAAGCACTTTTCACAATAAGTGAAAACAGATGCATTACTTAGGAAAGGAATGCAGCTCTTGATTCACAGTCAGAATAATCTCTTGCGTACTTCAAAATCCAACACTGTACAATGTAGTTGTCCTTGTCCATTGTATGCAGATAGTTTTGGATGACGGCACGTCAGAATATCTTTTCTTATTTGAGATATGAAGTTTAGTACAAGTATGACAATACTTACAACCTCTCATTGGTAATTACTCAGCAAACATTACAAGAATTCATTCCCATTCATCTTAAAACATCAGATTTTGTTGTGCTTGGGGAAGAAATGTGTTTCAAAGTGACAAAGGGGTTTTAGCTTCCAGGATATCATGATAAGGAAAACCAAATCTCAGTTCAGAGTATCCAAAGATACTGCATCTCTATTAGCAAAGTGTCCCCCTCCCAGTCTGCTGGGATGGTTCAGGATGAAGTTCTGGTCTTAGGTTTAAATGTTGACTCCTGGCACAGACTTTTATTTCCTAGTCTTTTGATCTGCTGATAAACTGCAAATAAATTACCTCTATTCCATATGCTATAATGCATTTGATCATACATTGTTTTCAGCTGTTTATAACAGGAAAGACTAAGAAAATAAGACCCCCTTCTTTTACACTATTGCTTTGGATACAGTCGTTATCTCCTGAGTCATAGGATCTAGTTTATGTACCAAGAAGTGAATTAAAGTCAGCATTCAGTTATTTCAATGTCTTAATACCTGAAAAAATGCAGTTTCTTGAGTAGAAATGCTGTGATCCAAATGGTAAAGCTGCCACTAATTCAGATGGAGATTTCTTGAACTGTGGAACTTAAGGGAATTGCCTGTCTTCTAGGAATATCCGAAAACCTGATGTTGTTTTTATATAAAAAAATTCCAAAGTATAACAGCCAACATACATGTCTACATTTAAAATTTCCAGTCTTGTATCTCAGCTGTATACCAATCTGCTATCCTCTCAAATTAATTGAAAATCTTATTGTTGAGAGGTTTTTCCTCCCTGCCCACACACTGCATTAGAAAAAATCTTACACTTCAATGTACAAATTGACCCCAAACTAGGGAAAGTCCAAGGAGAAAGTTCATTTTGGGTATATTGCTTCACAGTTGATCTGGGGTTTTGGCCCTTGGTCTACCGCATCGCTTACTGGCTTCCTGCTGAACACTGGGTTAGGTGGGATAGTGGTTCGTTCTGGTATGTCATCTGAACGCTTAAACATAATCTACTTTTGAAGAGACATTCTCCAGCTTTATCTATGGTACATACAGTAGTGGCATAAGGCATTAATGCAGTTCAGACCAAAAAAAACCTGGGTTTTCATGAAGCAGCGATTTGTAGCAATTGGAGAACTGTAGCTCCTGCTCTATGCAGGAGCAGATCAGGAAAGAACCTGGACCTACGTAACTCATTTTCTTCCTATTGTGTTTGTCCATTAACCAGATGAAGCGCACACTTCCCATGCTGTTCCATTCATACAGCCCAGCGTTCATTCAGAAACAGAATGTTTCCTTTAGTTGATGGATTAAAGGCAGGAGTGGGGGGAGGAGTGTAAAAATGTTTTGGGATGTGCAGTACTTCAGGAGCAATGTTTAAAGGATAATTCACACTAGAAGTTTGTAATGTGGTTTTTTTTTTTTACACAACTTCAAAACAAAACAGGTGCTGCCTCTTAAATGAGCAAAAATAACTTTTTAAAAAGCAAGACCCAAAGCAGTTTTTTCTCCAATTGCTGAGACGTTAATGTCAGGTTATTTAAAAAATTTCTCTTATATTACACTTTCGATACAGTATAAAAACTTAAGTGAGCAATTCTATTTTGCCCTGCCTTGACTAATCTAGCATTATATTTTGGCTAAGTTGAAATATGAACCTTGGAATGTGTATTAGTGACCTTAAAAAAACCAGCAAGTAAACTCCGTAAGCAACTTTAAAGGTTATTTTTTGCTTTTCATCTTCACTTGCAGACCAGGTGTCTCTAGCAAAGCAAATCTGAGGAAAAGCTACTTTTGTTGGAGTCTCTTTGTGAACAAAACGGATGACATAAAAAGCAGGTGTTAAAATAGTGAAAAAGGCAAACAGCAGTTATTTTACAGGATGTTTAGCTGTGGAACAGCCAGAAAAAAATCAGGCTAATCTAAAGCATCTTATTTGGAAATCTTTGCTCAAATAAAAGAAACATTTCTCTGTCTTGTAAAACAGAATCTGCCTTTTGATCCCCCAAAGAATGGGTTAGATATACTTATCCTATTCCTCTTGTAACTGATTTCCCAGGGACTAACAGGAAAAAGCATAGTTTTTACTAAATAAGGGTGCTGGAATTTGCTTACTGGTTTCTGTTTACCTGATGCCACTTACGATACTGTGTTTGCCTACGTAAGTGGCATTTAGCACTGGAGTCTTGTGTGTGATTTTACTATTTATGTTAGGAAATTGCTTAGCAGCTGGGTAGATTAGACTGTTTTGCTTTGTGTGTTTTTCATCCTGCATTGCACATCTGTTAATGTTGGTCCTAACATTACAATAGTGAGGACTGTAAATTACTAAGTAGAAAGGTAAGTTAAGTATGTGGAGGGAAGGATGTTTGCCTGTGAGATTAAAAAAACAAAAGGTACTGAACTGACACTGGGTTGTCTAAATTAAGCATCCTAAACCTATAAAGACAGATTAGAGGCCCACATTGCAGCCCTGAAGTGTATGCATTTTGGATTTAAGCTTCAAGGTTCATTTTCAGGTAGATGAAAACACTGTGCTTTCTGCTTTGAAGCGTGACTTCTCTTTCTTACACAAATTCCCTGGCAGGTTTCTTTGGTTGTATCACGCTAGTTCTGTAACTTTGTAGGCGATGAGAGAAGCGAGCCCTCATGCAAAATTATTTTATAGTCGTGTAAGAAGTGGCTACCCATTGTAGAGAATTGTGAATTCTCTCTGTTCGCCACAAATACTTCTTTCTTTATGAAAAAACCCTTATGACTTCACTGGAACATTTACTTGGAGATCCTGTGTCAACAGCTCAGTTACATCCTCAAAACATTTATTGCTTGGAAGATAGGCATCTTGGTATGAAACATAAACACTCGTAAATTTGCTATGCAGTTAAACTATACTATCACACTTTTTCAGGTACCCGTGAAATATAGGTTGATTAAATCAAAATCCATTGAACTCTATAGCATTTAGAATCAAATGAGTTTCTATAAAAATGTGGACTAGTGATCAGGTTTGTTCCCCAGTGATATGAAGAACATATGCTGTATGAAAATTTTTTCTGCTGTTTCAGGTCTAACTTTACAAATGTTGCCACTTTGGCAATAAGCATGTCATTTTCCCTTAGCTGCAGTGGAGTTGCATTAAAGGAAGCTACGTGGCATCTGCAACACCTTTTCCAGAATATTTTTCCCTTGAATATTGTATGTTTGAGTGGAAATGTTACAGGATGCAAAGGATATCCGCTAATGAACTTTCTTGAAATTCTATCACTTCACTAGGCTAGTTTCAGTACAAGTCAGGCTTGCAGTCTTTGCTTAGAATTACAGTTCTTTACCGGTGGGGCTTAATATGTTAATTTCTGCATGCAGGTTTTGAAATCTTCTTTCAGATAACATCTTTCCCACATGCCTCAGAAAAGAGGTACATTCTGCAGTCTTTAAGCCGAGATAAAATAGCCCCTGTCAGTTATTATAAATTAGTAGCTGGTTCTTTCCCGTCAGAAATTTCAGACATGCTCGCAGCCTGCCTGCCTGTGTGTAATTACTATTTGTCCAAGCAGCTCAGATGTAACGACAAACTTTAAAGCACGAGCTGTGCAGTTCTCTGTTCCTTCCTCGTCAGTAAAATTGTGTCCTCAGGCTGCAAAACAACTTTTTTTTTTTTTTTTGATTGAAAGGCAGTTCGGAAATTTGGCTCAGATGGAGAACGCGTTTTGTGGATTTAGGAACTGTTAGAAGAAGAGGGGGGAAAAAAAAAAAAAAAAAAACAAAACCGACGGCGGGATGTAGCGGACAAGATTTTGGGGATGGAAACGGCGTTATCCTACCTTCATCAGCCACTGGGTGTTGTTCTCCATGATGTTCTCGAGCAGCTGCAGCCTTTGAACCGAGTCGTCGTAGTCCAGGGGCGCATCCCTCTGCACGGCGTTGGACACGAAGGAGGCGGCGGGGCGGCAGTTCTCGGTCTCGGGCAGGAGGAAGGTGTAGCTGCACGCCCCGTGCTGGACCTGGTACTGCTTCTTGCCTACCGCCTCCGTGCTCTTACTGAAGGAGTTGTATCCCGAAGCTAGGAAGACGCCGCAGCCCCAGAAGAAGTAGGCGGTCAGCTGCATTTTAATTCCGCCGGGAGCCCCAGCAGCCCCGAGAGCTCCGCCGTGCCCCCTCCGTGCGAGCCCGGCCCTTAGTGAACGGTGGCGGGGAGGGAGCGCCCGGCTGCCATGGGGCGGGCTGGGGGGGACGGGGGGGGACAACGGGGACGGGACTGTCCTGCTGCCAAACTGCAGACGAGCCGGCTTCTCCCCCCGCGGCCGCCGTGCCCCGAGCTGTCAGATGCGGGAAGGACAAACCCCCAGCTGGGGGACGCGCCCCCCCCCCCCCCCCCCCCTCCCCAAGGCGTGAGGCTTTTTTTTGTGCCGGGGCGACGGGCTCCCTCCCCGCTCGGCCGCTTCCCTCCCCTCCGAGCAGAAGCTGATAAGAGCGGGTAGACGTGGGGAGGGGGCTGCTCCGCCCCCCCCCGGGCTCCGCCAGCGCCTTCTTAGGGGGGGGGGGGGGGGGGGGGGGGGGGGACGGGGGACGGACGGGACGAGCGCTCCGCGGGGCTGCGCGCAGCGGTGCGGGGGGACGGGACAGCCCGGGGAGGGGGGAGCCCGGCGAATTCCAGCAGCACGGCTCTAATTGAGAATTTCCTAGACAGAGCAATCAGTTCCGACAGCCTCCGACTAGGCTGCTAAATTATTCGTGGTGGTAATCCTTTTTCAACACTCTCCATCCCCCCCCCCCCCCCCCCCAAAAAAAAAAAAAAAAACCAAACAAGTTCCTGGGCTTGTTTGTTCTTCTTAAAAAAAAAATTATTTTTTTTTTTAAATGTGCTGAACCAAGATGTAATTTCGTTTGTGTTCAACGCATTGTGTAATTACAGCAAAAGACCCTGTCCTAAGCGTACAAAAGCAGGCTTGGGCATGTCCTTGCAGAAAGAACAAGAGAGGGGGGTTAATTAAAAGTTTTCAGCTAAACACAGACTTTGTGTTTTACCGAATCTCTGAGACGGATACTCTTTTTTTGGCATGCCTTTCAAGAGTTAAGTGTTTTCAAGCTTTTTTTTTTTTTTAAGGCTTTTTTGGTCTGTATTAAATGGCTAACTTTGGAAGTGCTAAGCTTAACAAGAGTTACAAATCACAAGTCAGCTGGGACTGGAAGAGGCAATAACTATCCAGAGGCGGTGGCAGTAAGGCATGCCTCAGGAAACAGCATGGCTGAGGAGCGGTTACCCCATCAGCTCTTGCTAGCCCAATTCTGTGCCCTTGGAAGTGGGAAACACCTGTAAAAGGTGAGGGAAACTCTAATAAAGTAAGTACTTGAAACGTGTATGTGAGAGCAAAAAGGAGCTTCCCCCTACTTCCCACTCCCGTGTTCTCTGCAATGATCAGTGAGCTTGAAAAAGCGGAAAATTACTAACCAACTAACTTACCAAACCCTGGTAAAGAGTTGCTTCCACTGACATTTTGGAAAAGATTACTTCTCTGGTTTAGAAAATGTCTTCTTGAAACCAGCATGCTAAGATGCTGACTCCTGAAGACAAACTGCCTGAGAGTTTTCCTAGGTCTGGATCTCGAAGCTATAGATTTTTCTTAATTAAAATAAACAAAGGGAATACCACGCTAGGCAAACTAACATGAATTACAGACCAAAGTTTCTCTTATACAAGGAAAATCCCAGCGTGCCTCGGGATCTCTTAGGACAGACTTTCTTATACAACTTGCCATATTTCACAGAGTGTGGCTTTTACTTTTTACATTGTGGAACTTGTGTTCAGGGGCTGTCAAAAATAGTTGTAGCAGCTAAAATGCATGCCTTACATCGTTGGAAGCTGTTGGGACTTCTTTACATACTACATAGTTACCTCCAGAAAGGAAAATCTCTAGAATTCATTTCTGGAGACTTCCAGAAAGATTCTAATTATACTTGGACTTTGACCTGTGGAACTAATTTGTCAGATTTTTTTCCCTGTGGAGTATTCATCTGCCATTGTTCATCCTTCCAGCCAGAGGAAATGGAGGAATATGCTTGTAACTTGGGATACAGTCAAGATTATATGCTACAAAATGTACATATTTGGAGGGTTTGGCATATAAATTATGCATTCTCCATCCCTTCCGCTTTGTATTGCAATAGCAAAGCAAGTTAATGTGACGCCTACCTGCATTGTTAATGAAAGTTCAAAACCTTTTTGGATACTGATTTCTGCTTTTTGATGTATTGAAGTCTTTCAAAGACTGTTTAATTCCATGTGAATAACAGTCTTTTGCGAGGTAGTTGAGAAACCTGCTATCATCCAATGAAGACAGCATGTAGGTTTAGATTTATACACTAGACTGTGTGAAGCTTTTCTGGGTATCTAACCAGACATTCAAATTCAGTATTTTCTGTTATTTGAGTATTTTTAATTAATTTGCTAAATTAAATGAGAATTTCCTATTATGACTTGTACTTGTCTTTAAATTGGTCTGTCCCCTGCTCGCTTTTGCTCTCACAGCTAGCCCCAAAAATACAGGGCCCTCAATAGAGTAGTGCCAAAAGTAAGATTGCTCCAGCCCTGAAAGTATCTGTCTCCTAATGAGGAAGAACTGGAGGATAATCTTAATTTTTCTGAGTATATTTGCATGGATTTTTTTAATTCTTTAGTCATATATTAAAGGTAAAGGTGAGCCTGACCACTGTAGTCTTTTAGAAGTTTTCGTTTTAATTATTAGACCTCTACTCAAGGGACCGTACGTATATAAAAAGACAAGATTTAAGGGATGCAGAGAATTCATTAGAGAGGATCTCCATGAGAGGCTTGATTAAATCAACAGGTTTTGAATTGCTATGAAGCTTGCCACCTGGATGCCACACCAGTGAGCCAGATCACCAACGTAATCTGGCAGCTTGAATTTGCTGGGGTTTTGCGGAGAGGCTGGAGTGTCTCTAAAGGTTTGAACTGGAGTCTGGTTTCCTTTAGAAAAGGCCCATGCCTGACCCTGGGAGGCCATTGAGCCGTAATGGGGCCAGGAACAAAACTGAACTTGGAGGCTGCCTGACAAAGGCTTGCTGTATCTTGGACCTCCACTAGGGAGAACTGTGGTTGTATGAATACTGGAAAGAGAAACTAGTTCACCTTTTACTGGGTTTTTTTTGGCTGGGTTGGGGTTTTTTGTGGTTTGGGGGTTTTTTGGGTTGGGGTTTTTTGGGTTGTTTTTTTTTTTTTTTTTTTTAGTTTGCAGTGTTGGGGTTTTTTTGAATGAATGAATGAATGAACGAATGGCCAGTTGCTATGGCAGCTGTCAGCAATTCCAGGAAAAGGTATGGAAAGTGCAGGTATTCTGAGAAGTGACAACAAATGACTAATGGCAAACCCTTACCAGCACAGCAGGCACCACCAGTTGGCTCCTTGGCTGTGCTTCTTATCCAGCTCTTGGGGTAACACCTTGAGGTTCACCATGGTAGTGTGTTCCCCAGCTTTTCCTTGATACTTCCAGGCTGTAGGGGCAATAACTGAAATACAACCCCCAACACACACACACACACACACACACATATAACTGAGGGAGGATTTTGCTGTTTCCCCATCTGGGTCCAACAGGCTCCTTCTGCTTTAATGAAGTGCTTTTTCCCACTGCCCAAGAAAGTTAGTGAGCTTTCACCTTGCCAACAAAATAAATATACATCCCTTTAACCCTTCACTACAGGATGGTGCCGTATTTGGTGCATCTTTTGGAGCATTTGACTGTGATCCTTCACCCTTTCTATCCCTTTGGGAGCAGCTTTCCCAGCTGTGGAGGAGGAAGTGGTCTTCTCTGCTTCCCCAGGGAGTCAAAGCCAGTCAGAGTTCAGGGGGAAAGAAAGTAGTAACAGCTAAATTTAGAAAACTGGTGTGAAAAGTAAGGCGAGTTAAATACATTTTTGTCCTTGAAAACTGAGGAGGAGGAAGGAAGATGCCTGAATACAGCCTTTTTACTGAGCCTCAGAGGCATAATAACAAGTCTGCTCGCAGGGCAGGGCAGGGCTTATTCCAGAAAAACTGAATGACAGAGAAGATCTGTCTCCTGTCAATTATGAGAAGGAACATCTCATTGTTAGACATGTTGAAGTAGGAAGGAATGTAAATAATTTGGCATGGAATCTTATATATGCCAGTATGAAATTGAGTAAAAAAGTTGTAATTCAGACCAGTTGCTTCCTCCTGGTGTTTTTACCATGTTCTTTTTTCTGTTCATCTTTTATTTCTGCTGTCGATACGGAGTGGTACATTTATTCTGCAAACTGAAATATAGCTGCTTAGCCTGTGATTTCCTGCTTGCTTTATAGTGGAGTGTATATAGTATTTGACATGAAATAACAAATGGTGGCTTGGTATATTTAAAGTACAAATTAGATCTTTCCCTTTTTAGAAAGAAGATACTCACTCTACACAACTCACCTTATAAGAAGAGCTGAAATGTATATTTTGTCAAAACCAAACATTTAGAACGTTTTGCCAGATGTGTTGCAGGCAATTTCCTTTCCTGGGAAACAGTAAATTCCCTTACTCAGCCAATCCAGTTTTTATTCCATAACAGCATATGACTAAGCTGCTTTGAGAGGGATGCCTGAATACCACTAACATTATCTTTCCAATTATCATTTTACTTACAGCTGCACAGCTTCTGTTTGACAGGCAAATGCAGAGATCTTGTGAGATCTCTGATAGAAAAGGAAGCATAAAAGTTTTTGAGGTAATGTAAGAAAATGTTGACTTGGCATTAGTCCGCTATCTGCAGTCTTTGCCACCTAAAACTTTCAAGATGTTGATTTAGTAGATAAGCGAGTTCTCATTTCAGCAGTTTTCTTGGTTTAGCAAGGGAAAAATACGTAATGAAATATGTGCAAAATACAAGCAGAACAATGTAAACAAGTAGGGTTTGGTGCTGCATCCTTATAGGGATATTTGATCTAGGTATATAAATGAAAATGCTGTAGTGTGAGAATATGGAACTTCAAACCTGAGACGAAAAATTATCTGAAACTTGGAATAAATTAATGAAGTATTTCATATATTCCTGGTATTTACATTCCTCACATTTTGACACTCAATGTTAAGTCCCCACCTTTGGTTCCTGGTACTTTAATATTAGTTTATGGTAGTTCCATTTGCTGGCTTCAAAATATTTTCTTTCACTGGGAGTATTTTAGCATGTTTCTCAGGAACAAATGTCAACAAGGACAAGACTTATGAACTCGTAACTTAAAAAACAGGGAACAGGATCTTGGAGCCTCCTAGATTTTTAGTCTGCTGAAAATCTTAATCTGTTTTGAGAACTTACACTCTGTTTGGAAGGCAGGAGTGCCAGATTATTATGTTTTCTGATAAGGCAAAACAAATTGTTTTCATCAAGACCCATAGTTCAGTTCTTTAGCACTTCTAAAATTAATGGTAATATCTTACCAATCGTTCCTCCTTTCCCCACCGTCTGCCTATTATGCTTGTTATTCAGCCTGAACTTCTCCACCGGTCTCTCATGACTTCTTTAACAAAAATCTCAGGATTCCCCTCACTTTCTCAGCTGCTGCTTATTTCTAATCACTCAGAACATCTGGTGTAACGTCTTGTGAATTCAGAGTCATCTTTATGTTCCGTCTCTGACGTTCCCTCACGTCTCCTTCGAGTGCCCTTCCTTCCAAGGGAGGGCATTTATCCAGTAATTCTCACATTGTACTTTTGCTGAAGGGACAAGAGGTCAACAATCTGATCCCCTAAAAATTTCAGTTACCACTCTGTCTTGGTGACTCAGTCTGTTTGTTCCCATCTTGCCTTGTAGCATCCAATCCATCATTTCAGTACACGGTATTTTTTGTGGATGCCACGCCATTAGTGGAAGCATAATGTGGCCAAAACCAGACTTCAGTATCTTCCCTCAGCAGCGCTTGCATGCTAGCCCCTTTTTCTCTTTCACACTTGATACTGCCACCATCCTTCAATGCATTTAAATCTATAATCTGCAGGTTATGTTTATATTCCTTTGGCATTTGTTTTCTCCTTTTTTTGATGCTGTGCATTTATTAATGTCTCTCAAATTCCTCTAGTGATCCTCATTATCGACACATTCTGTCTGGTTCCTCTGTAAGACTTGAAATGTGACTTGCTTTTAAAGCTTATTGTATTAGTTCTGCCTCTCTTAGGAAATTACATTCAACTTTATTTTCATAAGAATTGTTAGACAACTGCCAGAGCTTCACACAAGCAGACTATCTACTTAATTGCTTCTAATTGGTTTTCATTTTTGGAAGCTCTAAATTCAGCACCTCTCCTACCAAATGTATCAGCTTCATTGCTTACTTTCCAGGCACTGACTGGATTGGCTTTCTGGGACTGTCTTGCTTATACTTGGGATGTCTTTTTGCAGTTAATCTGACATTTAACGTGACCATATCTTCCACTTATAGACTTATTGTGATATCCCACTTTTGTTATATAACATCTGCTCAAGGCTTTTTGACTGAAATTATATTAACATTAAAATAAATGATATACTTACATATATACGTACTTACATGTGTATAGGCTTAGTATGTTGTAGCCACTACACCTAAAATATAATTGGTCATGTTAATTTAGATTGGGACTTTGTGGTATCACACCTTGAGCAACAACGATAACATGAATGAATGTTTTTTGAAATTCCTGTCATTATCATTTCCACATTCCAAAACCACCTTAAATGCAAAATGTTCTCCGTTTTTACTGTTTCATTACTTTTATAGTGATTTCCTTTATCAATCCAAATTTTCAAGGGATATCTAAAGTAGAATACAGAAATATCTATAGAACTGTAATCTATATAAATAATGTATGCAGATTTCTAAGAAGATTCTCACAATGCATTAATGAAGTTCCTATTTGTGGGACAGCTGGTAGTTTCTTTCACTGTGACTGTTTTTTAATAATGAATGTTATTCTAAATCTTTGAAAGATAAATCATCCACATACAGAAGTAGGAAATGAGTCCCAGGATTACGAAGAATAGTTGCTGTATGTCCTTCCTCCTTAACATTTTTACATTGTTTGGCTATGGTGCCTAAAGGCTGTGCTCATCCTCTTCGGAGTTATGTGGTGACAGCAAACTTCAGCTGGTAACAAGTGTAATTACATCTTAAACTCAAATAGCATGAGTTCAAAACCAACATGGAAATTACTGCTAATGTTAAGGATCTTACAGTTGGACTGCTGAATATCTTTGACAGTGTTAAGTGCTGTGCCCTGTCTATCTGCTACACTGGGCAAAACATAATGCAGCACTTTTTTTAAACAGGTTACCATTGGTTTGAAACTGAATGAAATAACTTGCATGCTTTGTGTAGCAACTATGTGTAGCTCTAACAAGGCCTTTAAAACCAGTTTTTAAAAATTGTTTCTATGGCACATGTATATTTACTCTTTGTTATTGAATTACAGTGAAAAAATTAACAGATAGTCTTACTCTACATGCTCATATACTGTTTATGTGCTCTTTGAAAAATATCTTTTTAATTACAGTTTTGTGCATTTGGATAATTTAAGCCTAAAACCTTTATGTAAGGTTTTGACTTTCGTTGTGTAATGTGAACGTTTTATTATGTTGATGTGAAAAGGCAGCAGACTGTGAAAGAATCCAGAAGGCTTTTGGAAAATGAGAAATCTGCCTTACTGACATCTTAAAGAAAAATGCATATGCCGTTTGTTTAAAGGAATGTATTTTTAAAATGTCTAAGCAGTTGACAGTAATCTAGCCTTACAAATAACCTCAGTCCATGTGATTTAAACCCTTCCTCTTGTAAGCAGTCATTCAGGTTAGCGGAAGGTTCTCTCATCTGGTAATAGCACACTTATTTGATAATAACAGCATGTCATACTTCCGAAGAGCATGTTCAAGTTAAGAATCTGAATTCAAAGATAAACTGATGTCAAAGAGAGAATGAAAAGGAAGTGAGAAACTGTGTAAGAGGAATAAACAACGCTTTCAGAGAGAGAGAGGACATTTATGGCAACAGTAAGGTACCTAGTTCCTGACATCTGTTTCCCTCAAGAAAAAAATACAGTACATACACTAACCTTTTTATGGAGAGTGCAAGAAAAATATTTGCAGCATAATTTCATATATTCATATTTGTTGAACTGTACTATGGATGTGTAATTTGAAGAGGAGAGAGCAACTGCAAACTATTTTTGCACTCCATAAAGCTAAATCCTTGCTTTTTTTCAATACTAATAAACATAGTTCAGTAATAGTTCTCAAAAATAGCGCCCACCCTCTTGCTGATTCTACCACAAAAAACTGGGCATTCTTTTTGTTGTTGGTCTTACTGCTGTATGAGCGAAGGAAGGAACTACAGTATTTTTTTCCCTGGTTAGTGAGGCATCAGAACCCATGATGGGACAGGAGAAAGATTACCTGCATACTTGTATTAAGATTAGGGCTCCTTTGAGCTTGGACTCCTTGCCTCCGTACAACCATCTAGCAAAACTCCTATTGCTGTGTAAATATTAACATAAGTACCTCACTGGCTCAGTAACTGGCTGAGTTCTTTATCTCTCCAAATAAATCATTTGCTAGAAAGATAATCCTCCATCTCCAGTGGAATGTGTACAGAAGATCAAATCTCTTCTGAGTATCCTATCATTAAAATGGTATATTTTCTTCCCAACACAAACCAATTAGAAACTCCTCGTCCTGGTCTTTCACTTTGTCTAAATCTGAATTATTACTTTAGTAGTTTCACTACACAGAGGAAATTCAAATATTTGAAAATCTTTCTTTTGTCCCACTAGAAAGGCATGTATAGGAAATTCAGACCGTCATTGCTGATGTCTATATTGCTTGACCGCGAATCCCCATTCAGGCTAGCCACAGCCAGACTGACTTAGATTTACAAATCATATCAAACAGTTCAATCTTAGCTTACTAGCTTCAGTTTAATCTTGATTATAGAGGGTCTTGCTTGTAGTTGTATGTTCTCACTTGCTTTTTAAGTCAATATCTTCAGTCAAACCTGTGATCAGATAACAAATAAGGCTTCATCTTTAGTGTTAAATGATATATTATCAGTTGTTACTGCTTTGGCTGTAGCCTGTGGGATGTTATTAATAGCAATGTCCAGTGAATAGCGTTTTTCTTAAACATAAATAACTATATATAATTCATCAAATTAATGATCAGCTGATATTATTCTACTAATTTCTGCCTTCCTTTGCCTGTTCACCCACTCAAGTATCATTTTCAAGAACAAAAATGCATCAAGTAAAGTTACAATATTTACTAAATGATGCCGTGACAATTAGAAGAGTATCTCCTAACTCAGCCAGTTTAGAATATTTTTCTCTTATATTAATGAAGAGTGTATCCTTGCATAGAGCGCTGTTTTGGGTTTGTGTGGCGGGGTTTTGGTAGCGGGGCAGGGGCTGCAGGGCCGGCTCCTGTGAGAAGCTGCCAGAAGCTTCCCCGGCTCCAAGTCGGACCCGCCGCTGGCCCAGGCCGAGCCCGTCAGTGACGGCGGTAGCGCCGCTGGGAGAACCGAGTTCAGAAGGGGAACAAACCTGCAGGGAGTGAGGGGATCGGAACGGGAGAGGAACCCCTGTGCAGATCCCGAGGGGAGTGAGGAAGGAGGGGAGGAGGAGCGGGGCAGAGAGGAGCCCACGCCGGAGCAGGGGGATGGGTGCCCCCCAAGATGGCCGCCGCTCCCTGGGAGAGCCCGCGCTGGAGCAGGCTGTGCCTGGAGGACTGCAGCCCGCGGAAAGGACCCACGGTGGAGAAGTTCATGAAGGACTGTCTCCCGTGGGAGGGACCCCCCGGTGGAGCAGGGGCCGAGTGCGGAGTCCTCCCCTGAGGAGGAAGGAGCGGCAGAGACAAGGGGTGAGGAACTGACCCCAACCCCCATTCCCCGTCCCCCTGCACCGCCGGGGGGAGGAGGGAGAGAAAACCGGGAGTGGGGTTGAGCTGGGAAGGAGGGAGGGGTGGGGGGAAGGTGTCCTGAGGTTTGGTCATACTTCTCATTATCCTTGTTTTGATTTGATTTGTAGTAAATTAAATTGATATTGTTTTTTTCCCAAGATGAGCCTGACTTTTGCCCGTGACCATAAGTGGGGAGTGATCCCTCCCTGTCCTTGTCTCGACCCACGAGCCTTTCTTTATATTTTCTACTCCCCATCCCACCAGGGCTAGGGGGGAGGAGTGAGAAAGCGGCTTTGTGGTGCTTTGTTACCGGCTGGGCTTAAACCACGACAGGAGTCAAAATGGCCTTCTTTGATTAAATACAATGATCAGGTCACCCAAGGCTTCCTTGTAGCATCAGACATTTCTGTTGATCAGAAGGGGACTCATGAGTAACAAGCTTAGATGAAAGCACCTCAAGTTGGGCGAAATGAATGTCATGAAGTTCACTAGACAGCAGAAATGCTGGCTTCATTCTTACTATAAAATCCTCCCTGATGTAAATGGCACTGGAAGGCTGGGAGCCTTTTCCAAACCACTTTTCTGCAGAAGGTGGTGAGAACTGAGGATAAAACCATCTGATTTCTTATCTTTTGCTAAAAGTTCTTGTTTCACTTACTGAAAGAAGTGATGGTTATTCCAGATTTCAGATGCATTTCTTTCTCTCAACTTAAAGTGCTGTTGTTAGTATATTAGCAGTATTTTTTCATTTTGTTGCAATTTTCAGACTATTATATCCAAACTTTACTGTTTTGACTCTCATCTCTTTCACTAACAGATTCACTTGGACTATGAATTGATTAAAAAACAGTCCACCAAGAAATTGGGTCTAAATAGCTTATTGAGCCTGGAAAGAGAATTCTTTTATGCTGTAGGCACATTTTTCCAGGGTACAAGCACTATACCTTTGGTAAACATCAGTTGAAATGTTTAAGAAGTGCCTGTTCTGGAACCCCATTGCAGCCCATGGCGAGGAAGGATGGGCTAGCAATGGACTGAGTTTTCAGCCAGCTGTGAAGTATTCCAGGCAGGACTACAGCAGGTAGGGAAACGGTTAGGAGTCATGGCCTAAGCTTTGTTTTAATTTCATACCAAGTATAAATAAATTTTTTCTGAGGCTAAGATCTATGAGGCTGTAGAAACTCCTCTCATGAGAAGTGGTGGAATCCCTGTTGCAAGAGTAATTTAATATAGCTGGGCAAAACACTGAAATATGTGAAGGAAAATCCTGTACTGGCTGCAGTAAGAATTAAGTGACCTAATGAGCTTTTTCATCTTTTAATTTCTCTCATTAAACCTCATCGCTTTGCTGAAAGAAAGAAAAATGTTTATGTTGGACCTCCATGTGAAAAGTGCTTATAGAAAAAATATCCCTCTTCAGATGATAAAAATATAATTAATGTATTTGAAATAATTCTTGCATTTTCTCACAGCCATGAAATTAAAACTGTCAGCCACAAGCTAATATTAATGCCTGCAAACTGCTAAACACAATTATTTCAATATAATGCAGCAGTGGTTTTAATATTGGTAATTATTATGGTTTTAGATTTCATTGCAATAGTGGAACAACTTCATTTTATATTATTAATTCTACCAGTTGTGTGCAAAAGAGTATAGTTAGTCCTATTACTAAAAGCAGCAGAGTGAGACTGTGCTTCATAGACTATTATTGCTCACATGTGAATCTGCTTGGCTGAGATGTTTACAACCAGACAAATTATTCTCAACTATCAATAGCTTAATTGCTACTTTTGTTTTCAGATTTTTAATACTTATTTAAACATGTTTACAATGAACAATGTAAAAAATGCACTTCATAGACATCATCAACATAACAAGACACAAAGTTTACATCACAATTAGACTGCACTTGGTTTTTCGTAACTTGAGACAGATTTTTTTTTTTACTTTTAAAACCTCTGGTTTGGAACAGTTATTCTATGTGAAGCGGGCTCCTTTGTGTCCATATATTTTACCTTGCTGGTTCTACAAAAGGGTAGAGGAAAATCTGTGCTCACCTACACCTTACCTAACTGCTGGCCCACAATTTTAGACTGCAGTACACCCAATAAAGAAAAATAACACATACTTTTAAGATAGCAATTTCAATAAACTGATAGCCTGGAGGACTAAGAAAAAAATGATGCTTTAAGGGCAAACTGTGGGCCTCTCATTTAGAAGTATCAATCAGAACCTTTTTTTCTGATGTGTCTAGCATGCACAATGGTCAGAAGCTGCTGAAGTAAACAAAATGTGGGTCTGTTCTTCATTATTATAATTTGCAGATACCCTGTGCCTGCTCACAGAGGATGGCCCAAGGCTTTTAAAGCTGTTAATGACATGAACAGTGGCCAAGAACTGTCTTTATTTGAAATACAAGTGTATTTTAAAAGTAAACCAGAACGTGTGAATCCTCAACCAGTTGCCATTTGCATTAACTTTACACAGTGAGGATTTTTTTTTAAAGATACAGATTTCTCACCAAACATTCACTCGACTAGTTAAACAAACAATTGGAAATCTTTTCAAGAGGTGTCACCACTAGTTAAAATATTGGCTTTCATGGCTGCTCCAAATGCGAATCAGGCTTTAGAGTAAGTGAAACTTGGTTCCGTCTCATTGATTTCTCAATGTTCATAAATTCATTAAATGCTCATTCATTAAATTCCATCTTATTGCTGGCTCTTCCATGTCAGAATGAGGCATCTGTTTCCAAAAAATGATGTGGCAGATGGTTTAGTAAGTATTGCCCTATATTACAGCTGGGGGAATGAAGTAATTTTAATGAATGGAAGACAAACAGAAATGAAGGTATTCAGAATTAGAAATAAGGCAGAGAAGGTTTCTTATCTTCTTATCTTGTCTTTTTTTTTTTTTTTTTTTTTTTTCCTCCCTAGTTAATCTTCTCTCATAAAAGTAGAGTTGTGAGTCCTAAATACTAAATGTTGGAATTCAGGACAGTTTGGGACTGTGTAACAGCTCTGCATGTGGACATCAAATACACTGTAGTTGCTACTGCATCTGCTGTACATGCAGGTTTATCCATGTATGCACTGTGTCATTTTTCCAATTTACTACGCATCTGAAAAACAGCCTGGTTTCTATGAAAATATGTGGAAAGCCATGCCCCATATGCTTTTCATATGAGACACAAGACCTGACTGTGTAATACAGGACATCCCCTGTTATGTGGGACATCTGCCAAGCCCAGCAGAAAGAAAAGATACAGGCAAGAGCACAAAACCAGAGAGATTACTAAATCCTTATTCTGTTTTTAATGTTTATATTCTGCTCTGGTCTCAGCTGTTATGGTCCACTTTTAACAACTTCTCTGAGCTGGAGTAGTCATATATTCTCTACTTTCTAGTCTATTTAATGCTTCATGGTTAACACTTCAAAATGTTTTATGTTCCTAAGTGAATGACAGTCAGATTTTCAAAGGTAATACTCAGCATAGGCTTCGAGTCTTTCAAAAATCCTAGTATGTCCCCCTTTGCATCTTTAGGTAACACTGTATCTCTGATCCATACGCATGGAAAAGCATAAGAGCCTTTTAATATGTTATGTGCATGAGTAGGTTATATTTGAAAGCTGAAGTGCAGCTGTTATAAATTTTCTCAACAGTTTTGAGGTAAAAAAACAAATTTTACCTTGTTTGAGGGCATACCAGCGTTGCCAATCCTTACGTTACTCAGCCATTTTGGTCTGTTACATCCTGGACTGTGAACTAATCAGATTTAAGAAAAAAACTACAGTTTAAGTTTAGGGGAAATAATGCTTTTCCTCATGGTTACAGAAGCATGAAAATGTTACTCTGCAAAATGGCAATAGAAGGAAGCACATAAATAAAAAACATAATTTTGTTTTTAGCATGATTTTGGAAGCCAGAATCCTGATTTCTAGGTAGTTCAGTTAGCAGTCCTGGACATGTAAATTCCGCTGAAAGTCTCATTGTAAGATCTTTCCTTCACATTTCCAAAATATGAATGTAAAAACTGATAATAGTCTACAGATTTGATGTTGCTTTTGAGACTTTTTTTCTTGTATCTATTTATACATCTAATACTGTTCAGCTCCTCTTTATTGGCATGTATGTGTTCATTATACCTAGTGAGAAGCAAGTCTCAGTACCTTTGATACTTTTGAAAACTTTGAATCAAATTGGAATTGGGTGTCCTGCCTACAGGAGCACAATACAATCCACAGTTGCATACAGGTTTCACTTACTAAAACTTACTCTGGTGGCTGCAGGTAGAAATTTTATAATGTGCAGGCTAATGCATATGGAGTTTCTCCTAAGCACTTCAACTCCTCATCTAACAGAAGGAATCCTGAGAATATTTACCTTCATTTATCATGTTTTCAGTATTAACCGTGTTGCTAGAGATGGCAGAAACCACCTACCTGGCATCGTCTCACTTTGAATACTAGGTCAAAGAAGGTGCTACCAGGCCATTGCTTTCTGCAGGTCGCATGCTGCTTCTCTGTCTAATATTCTACTGCTGTTAGGTTGTCTGTGTTACAGCTGCGAAACTCAGAATAATCCCTATATTCATTCAATACATTGCTACAGACAAGAAAGAAAGGAACTTCTATATATTCAGGATGAGAATGCAAATGACTATTTTTATTTAATAAAGACAGATTGTTGAGCCTGGCACTAATTTTATCCTTTATTACCAGTGAAGACATGAGAACTTGAAGTACATCCTGCTTCCATACCAGGGAAATTGGCTCAAACTGGAAGGAGGAAGACATAGCGAAGTTTTTTGTGGACTGTGTCCTTTAAATGTTAGTTTACAAAGGCATTCTGAGTCAAAAGGCCAACTTTATCCAAAAGATGTTTTTTAAGACATACGTAGCGTATTCAGATATGCGTAGCATATTCAGACAAAACAGCCAAGATGAAAGAGTTTCAGAAACCTGCTGGATTTTATGGATGCATCTGATTATTGCTCAGGAGCCCATTCTGGGAAGGATGCCCACCTACCTGTGTGGCTTCTCTGGCTGATGTACCAGATTTATGCACCTGAGCACAAGATCATGTCCTGTAATGAGTTACAAATAGCACCCCAATTAGCTGCTAAAAAGAGCTCTGTTTTAGCTACACAGCTGATTCTCCAGGCTGTGTCTGTAATTCCTTTTTACCACTTTGTAGTCCTTGCTTACAGCACGATGAACTCATAGATCTCGCTAATAGGATCCCCATGCCTCGCTACGCTTTGGTCACAAAATGTTTTCATCAGTTACTTTGTTTGTAATTTTAATGTATGCCACCAGTTTCCTCTCTGCATTCAACTGGTTTGGACTAACGTGGAAATGAAAAATGAGTGAATGTAAATTTTTTGCTAAACGAAGGCGCTAAGTGTTGACAGGATGGCCGATTCCAGCCCAGACTTTTCTCGGCATATAAACATAGAATACATTTCATAAACCAAAACTGCAGTTTTTGTTTGTTTGCTTTTGGGTTTTGTTCCAAGTTTCTTGAGAGGAGATGATCCTTAAATGAGAAGAAACACTAGGATGTGTTTCCATAAACTTATATGAGAAATACTGTGATAACAAGGCACCAAGAAGAGCAAGCAAAACCTGGAGTAAGGAAGCTGAATTTAATGTGTAGATATTAAGAAGAACAGAGCCAGGCCAAGTCATCTCTGCAGCCAGTAGTCATTGCTAGGAAGAAATAGAGGTTTATATTGTTCTATTGATATACTTTTGGTAGATTTCTGGCTTGCTGCAATTGTAACACGTTCTACTTTTACATGATTGTCTGAACTGTAACGTTCCATTTCTAGAAAATCAGCATTTAAGGAAGCTGTGTTATCATATAAAAACACAATCAAAGTTTTATTTTGGTCTTTTTTCCACGGTAGCAAAAGCCTGGTTAAGTTTATGTGCCTTTGTCCTTTTTTTCTCTTCTGGTGATATTACACTGTGATTGTGTTTGCCTGCATGATTCATTACAAGCTTGCTGGCAGATGGTCACGTATACTTTGCAAGAGTGCTTGATGCTAACAATAATCAGCTTTTAGCTTTTCTATATTTTTTCCTAGGGTAAGTAATGTATGTTATCCTAATGCCTAGAAAATCATGCTTGTTTTCAGTCACTGCTGTCTAAATACTTTTATCCTTCCGTAAAAAAGGTTTCTCTGCACGTGTTCAACCTTTCATGAGTGAAAGTTAAATTGGACGTATGGGTGGTAGTGACAGAAGAATTAGTGTTCCGTCTTCCTTATATGAACAAAGTGGAAGAATAAGTGTTTCATGAGACCAGTATGTGCTAGAAAACCTCCTGGCTCCTGCATATGAATGATTTTTTGTTGGTTAAGCTGTTGGGAGTCCCACAGGAGCTATGTAGCTAAAGCTTCAGAAATCCTGCTTTGTCTCAGTTGATCCCCACACTTGTTATAGGAGAAGGAAATGTTTATGTATATTTTATTGCATAACAGTAAATCAAGCTTATGTGCAATGTTTATCTGTAATGGTTAAAATGCTGTCAGTCCAAAATACATTCCATTTATTTAAATGGTGAAATCATAAAGAACTACTTCTATGTAGCACAGTAAGATGTGCGTATCAAGTAATGTTGTTTTGTATGAGGAAAAATGTGTTGAATTATGTGCACTTATCATTATAATATGATACAGACACATTTCATGGGGGTTTTTTTAATACCAGGACTAACATTTATTTAACAGTAGTTCTAGATGGAATAGCCGAAGAAAGCACAAGATGGTGGAACTTTGTGGGGAGTGTTTATAGCTCTCTTATGTTGGAAAAGAAAAATTTCTAGTCTAGTGGGTTTAGTGGAGACAGCTGTTGAGATGCTCTTGTTGGCTTTTGTTTATCATAATTGTAGTACACTATATCTAGGCAATAAATTAGTTATAAATCTGACTCCCTCAAAACACAATGTCATGCAATGGTTCCAGCAAAACTGAATCTTAGTCATTTAATTAAAGTTCCCTTATTTTTAAGAAATTCCTTGCTCTGTTTCTTCATTGAGTCATAAGCAAAAGGTTGCATTGCAACTCTAGTTACATTCTTGTAAGAGCATATGACACTGAAGTCCAGGACAAGGTGTCTGCAGTGTAGGATCATGGCCTACAGACTTGATATGGTATTTTTCTGAATGTAATTCTCAGTTACAGTCTTACTCGTCTCCTGAGAGCATTAGAATGTACGTTTTAGCTGATACAGCTCCTCTTCTCAGACTCGTTCATAGGTGTGTCTAAGGTTTGGTCTTAACTGCTGCATTCTGTCCTCCAGAATCAAGGCTGAAGTAATTCACAGCTAATATGAAGAAAATACTCCATGAACCTGTGCCAATTCTGCCTGTTAGTCTTAGTTTCACTGATATAAAAGTTGTAATAGGCTCCTTTGATTCCTAAGTCCTGTACCTTTGTTCCAACTGCAGGGAAAAAAAAATAATTTTAAAATTTATTCATAAGATAGTTGCAGAACCAAATTCCAACTTCAGCTGATTTATTTTGCATTGTTTTTGATTTATTGTGCTTGTAAGTATATGTATTTATATATAGACATACTTATGTTCTTGTTCTTACTGTTTTGTGATTTATTATGTGTTGATGAGATTCTGCTGTAGACCTTGGAGGCTTTTTCAAAGGCAAGAAGTTCCATTGTAATGTTTTTCTTACAATGATTTATGTCTTGTGTATTGAAGTTACTTATCAGAACTATTTAAAAGATCATCTAAATTCACAATTTTTAAAAACACTGTTATTTAATATTTGCCTAAAGGTGGTCCCAGAGGCTGCAATCAAAAAAGGGCCTCACTTTGCTAGTCAGTATATCACTATTATAAAGGCAGTATTTCTTCATTATTTTCCAATGAACATAAAACCAGACTTTGCATCTTAACACATTGTACAAATCCAAAACAAGAGATAGTGTCTGCCCCAGGGATCTTTTGATCTGCAGAAGAATATTTCCATCCTTCTTTTCCTGATCTGGCTGAAAGGTCACGCTTTACCCATATTCCATTTTACCAGATTTATTTGCACCCTGGAGGCTTTATCAAATTCATTTCAGGCAGAGGACTCTGGCAATAGTTGACATGAGGGACTTTCACCTGTGGAGCTGATTCCAGGCAGCCTGATTCTGCTGACCTTCAATAGTCTTTGCTGCATGGCATGACTATTTTTAAAGCTATTGTAGAGAGAGAACTTTAATGGGAGTATGTTTGCCTGAGGGGTAGACTGAATGAGGTGGAATTTTGTTGGCTGTTTTAACAGTAACTGTTCATTAATATCTTTTAAACTAATACCTTTTGGACAATCCAGGGAAAAAGTGTAAGAATTCGGTTTAATACTGACTTCCTAAAATCAAAGGAAATAAATATTTAAGAATCAGCTTAAAAGGATCCTCACTAGCATGTTAAAACTGAAAAACTTGTCTTAAAGCTTCAGTGATCTACCAAAAGTTTTGCTTAGCCTCAGAGATACCTGCCTGAAACGAGGTAAGTTTTAAGTGCCTGAAAGAGCTGCAGTTTCAACACAAAGCACGGTCAAACTCTACAGGTTTTGTTGAGTATTCTTATTGAAATTCTGGGTTTAGGCTAACATGAAGGAGGTAAACAACAATGATGTTCATAAGTTTTGCACAAAACTTTGTCATGTGAAATTATATAGTTGAGTTGATTGTGGCTTAGAAGAAAAACTATAATATAGGAACGGCATAAATAATTGAAAGCCCTGCTTGTCCCATCCCATTGAGTTTTCGGTGTGGCTCAGCACATGCTTATAAAACAAAAGATGTGCCTCCTTGAAGCAGTAGCATAGTGTGATCCCATCATGTTGCCAGTGCTGCGAGGATTGGGCTAGTTGCTGCTTACTTATGTAGGAGATGCTTGAAGGAGACACATTAGTTCATCTGACATGCAATTAGACAATGTTTATCTTGGGTTTTTCTCTTTTTTCTCAAGTTTAGGATTTTTTTAACTGGACTACTTCTATTTTCATGCTCTCTTTGGAGGATGTTGCAGACATGGTAGTGGCTATTTTTGTTAGCAGAAGTCTTCAGCATCCTCTACTGGCTTCAACCATTTACAGTGCATGTTTCTTCTATGGCATTCCAGATTTGTCTAGAACACAACCCCGAGCAGCCAACTGGGGTTTTAACTGCATTTGCCTAAGAACTTACCTTTGTTTTATAAGCAAAAGAAGCAGTGCTCTCCACAAAGATATAATGTGCACATGGACATCTTTTAGCAATAGTTAGTTTACTTGTCCAAAATGGCATTTGTCTGATTAATTATAACTCCTGTTATAATGTCATTTTAAGTTTGAACTTCTGCCATGGTGAATCAGCACTTCCAATTCTGCAGTTAAATAAATTTAGGAAAGAAACCATATATGTTGTAATATTTAGGCTGTATTGTACTTAACCAGACAATTACGTTATGTTGTGTTTGCAGGTCTGGTGTTTAACTTTTCCTGGGAAGTTGTCTTTGTCATAGTAATTGCAAATGAGGTAGACAGAGCTCTTTCATCTGGAATCTAAACATTAACAGAAACTGTGAAAATTATGGGAAGAGGGCATTGTAAAGGATTCTTGTTACTCTGATCTCATAGATCATGCCGAGGAAAACACAGGATCATTTCTGTTTAAAAAAAAAGATTTTCAAATGATACATTAAAGAATCTAGCAAGTTATAATAATAGGTGAATTTTGCTGTACAGAATAGAGTATTTCAAGCACTCTGGTGTTCCAAAGATGGGTTTTGAATCACTTCACACAGATGGTATTATGTTTGTATGGCATTGGGGGAATTGATTATTACCTTTAATAGCTTTCATGAGACACTATTAGTGAAAACCCTGTTACCTGTGTTTCAGCTCAGAGAACTTCATGCCATAATTAAGTGCACTTCAAAAGCCAAATTAAACTGAATGAACGAAGTAACCAGTAAAGATGTTCTCTTGAGCATTCATTCTTACCATGATGAATGATGCTTGTTTTTCTCTTCTCTTTAATTAGAATGTTTCTACATTTGCCAAAGAAAATGTTGGAATCCGGACAAAAACTGAAATTATAGGAACAGGGCTTGATGTAATAGCTTATTTGTAAAGGAAACACAACTTGTTTGGTATTTTATTGAAACAGGAAGTTCAGAACCTCAGTACACACAAGCACAACAAATTCTCAGGTGCTAGTTGAGTCATCTGTTGTTGGAAGTAGTCTCATAGAAGGCTTCCCCTTGATTTAGTTTTAATCTTCAATTAACAAAGGGAAGGAAATTACATACAGATTTAGTTTTAGATTACGTGCAAAGTTCTCTGTTGCTTTTTAGCTGTCACCCTGATGTGCATGCTTTGTGAGTATATCATGTTGGCACAACCAGAGTGTGTCTTGAGTGAATATATTCAGCTTTTAATGAGCATAAGAAACCCGATGTATTTATTTATGAAATAACGTAGAGCTTGCTTAATCGAAATACTGTGATTTTTCCTTCTTCTAGTCATCTCACACCTGATTTCAGCTCTACTGTAAACTGTAGAAGTAATCATCTGTGATAAGGTGAAAATTGATAAAACTACTGTTTTAAGTTTAGTATGGGATTATTTATTTTTTAATTGTCATGTTTGTTTTTGATAAGAGGTCTGTTATACAGCAGAGAAGAACACGATGATACCATGTAGTTTTGTTTAGCTGTGAAATCTTTAAAAGGCACTTGGGAGTTTATGTGCGTATCTTCTGTGTAGAAGACTTAGCTTTTCCCTTCCTTCAAAGTCTGTATGACACTGGCCTCCTTTAGGTGAGAAGGATTTTACTGAATTCCCTCCAAATCCCATCTTTACTGTTCCTCTGTTTAACCCCAGGAGTACTGCAGTGTTGTGCAGTGAGTTTTCCTTTTCTTCATCAACAGTCTGAGCAATGACAGCTTTGTAGCTCTCCCAGTACTGGTCCGTAGCATAAGGATAACTGCATTAGCACTTTAATCAATAATGTCATTTTAAGAAAAAATTCCATGGGTAGCATTAGAACCATCATGTCAGCTCCTAAATTTTGAAGTTAATAGAATTTTAAAATATGAATAGACACATGATCCAGTGAGTGTGCAGGACATTTTTAAACCTTTGCCCTTGTGCAGGACTAGCTAGATCAGATTCTTTTTCCCCATCCTCTGAGTAGTGTATATACTGTAGTATAGTTCCTATGCACACAAACAGTACCTTCTGTTACATGATGGTAGTTTGTATTGTTATAGGGCTAAAGCTGTATGCCTGATATGCCCACCTTATTCCCACTGATTTTAGTGGGAATTCTGGATTGGGACAGAGCCAGAGATGGTAAATATTTATTTACAGACTTTTACTAGAAAACTAGTGTGTAGGAGAGGAGTTATTGAGCATTTGTACTTTATCTAAACTATCCAGTTGTTTAACTAGAAAATAACTAGTAATTTTTCTTGAAGACCATGACTGTTGCTGTGCTTCAGAGTAGTTATCCTGCATCTAAGATCAAATACCCAGTTGCTCATATTGTATATACAGTACTTGCCAAGTATCCTTTGGTTTTTAAACTGCAAATGCTTGCTTATGCAGTGACAGCCTCCTGAAAAGGCTTTCTGCTCTCACTAAAGCACTTCAGGTAAAACCCAGATAGACTAAAAAGTAGTAGCCTCTCTGTCCTGCATCATTCTTAGACGAAGAGCGGTAGGAATATAGGAAAGGAACTCAGGAAGGAGGACAGGGTCAGCGCTTTGACCCTACAAACTTTGCCCAGCTAGCATGAGAAGTTGCTGAAAGTCCACTACCATAATAAGTCTGCCTAGTTCTCTGTATTTAACCATGTCATAGCTGGTGACCTCAAATTTAAAACAAGACAAAACTCCGTAATGAATTTATAACAATATTTCTTTTTTTAAAAAAGTTTTTAAAAAGATTTGCAGTAAACGGAAGTGGACTTTTCTGTGAATCGGTGATTTACTTTTCAGTGAATCTTCCTGCCACTTTAGATTTGCACTTTAATAGCTTCACCTGTAGAGTCACCCTTTTATTTTATCTTCATTAAGATAGTTCCTGCGATACCAAATGCAAATATCAGATAAGTGAAATGAATATTGCTCCATTATCTTTGTCACTAAAAAAATTAAATTAGAAATGATAGAAAAGAAAAAAGTGGGAAAGTTATCACATGTTGAAATCCCAAATATATTTGAAATCCTAATCAGGAGTAAGATTATATTCTAAACAAGACTTCTATTCTTAAACTTCTAAGCTTCTTATTCGCAGCAACAGCTGAGATCAAATGCTAGACTTTTGTTTTCCTTCAGCATTTGATAAGGTTACTGACCCAGTGTCTACTTTGCCTCCTGTAGATTCCTGAGAAGAAAGCAGTGAGGTAGTGTGCTGTAAATGTGTTTGGTGTATTAGCTCACAAGCTGATAAGCGTCAACTCCTCAAAACAGATATTGGAATCAGTTATTTTTAGAAGGGTGTCATTTGGTACCATGCACAACTTACCCTTGTGGTTTGTAAATTATTTTTTCACTTTATTAAAATAAGCCCTTTTCAAATGCTTATCATTAATTTGAAAAATGCTCTGGTTTAAAAAAAAAAAAAAAAAAGAAGAGCAAAGAGAATACATTTAGTGACAAGTACTTTGCCTTTACCCTACCAACTTTCAGAGCTTTAAAATCACTCTGTATTCACAACATAAATTGTTCTCACTCGGCTACAGAGAAGACCATCCCAGCTTGCTGTCACAATATAGTCAAAGTTCGTTCTTCTGTAATCATATATTATTGTCGTGCTAAAAAGTGCAAGAGTTCATGAAAAGAATCTTCAAATAGAAAAAGTTAACCATGTCCTTTGTTTAGCACCTATGAAGAAAGCGGTGCTCTCAAAGAAACTTTTCTTCAGTAATTGTAATTTATAAACATGATTGATAAAAAGCACCTGGTCAAATATTTAAACACCTGGGGTGTGGGGTTGCTGTGTGTGCTGGCAGCTCCACTTGCTCCTCTTAGTGCTGGCGGATTAAATGTCTTTGCTTTCCATACTTCCTGGGGGATCTTTTCTCCAATTTGTGACATAGATTAATGAAGAAGAGTTGTTATTACATGTAAAGAAGTATTGCTGCCAAGGAGTACTAATCAGGGAAATTGTAGACCAGAAGTGATTGTGATAGCAGTTCTATCAGGAGTTTCTGAACGCAACCTGAACCTGGTCTAGTTTTGCAGTTGGCGGCATTCCACAGCAGTGGCGTCCAGTTGTGTGATGCCAAGTAATCTCTTTGAGTGGGTTTATTTCAGTAGTTCTCAGACAGTTTTAAAGACTTTTCTATGTTGAACATTGATGTAATTTCAACTGACCCTTTAGTTCATACTTTAAAAACCAAGCAATCCCTGATAATTATTGTTGTAGTGCACGTGTTTCACTGTCAGTACAGAGGTTTGCATGTAACTTCTGAATGCAACTCTCCGGGTTTCTGCTGTGCTCAGTCATTACCATGCATCTTTTTTAAACAATTTAAGAAAACAACAGCTTTTAATTATACATCACTTTTTCACTAATTTGTGGTCTGTTATGTTGTAATGAATTGGGTGCTGAACAGAAGCATTTTATGGGTTTGTTGATGAGGGAATACTTTAGGCTGCCCTACTTAAAGGGTATGTTTTTCCTCTGTTGATAAAAAAAAAAAAAAAAAAAAAAAAAAAAAATTAAAAGAACAAAGCAATTTTTTAAAAAAGTAATTTGCTGATGCCTGTTTTTTTAAAGCCAAGTCCATTTTATTTGTCTCACTGCAGCATATCAAAAAAAAAGATTGAGAAAAGTCAATCCTAAGAAAGCTGAAGGAAAACGAACTCACTGTGTTCAAGCTTTGACATATTTCATAAAGCTGTTGAAAACCAAACCATGAAAGCCAGATTTATGAGCTTTTTTAAAGTTATTTGTAGATTCCCAAGACGATTGTGTTCCCATCACTTACTGTAGCCTTTAAAACTCAAATGACGCTTAAAAATATTCATGTTTGGCACACACTGAGTTACTGCTGGGCGTTGCAATGGCATTCAGCTAAAACTAAAGAGTAGAGAGAAGAATGTACTCTGCCTTCACTTAAATCATTTCAGTCTGTTGAGGTAGAGCAAAAGGACTCACATACTCATATTTCTAAGATAAAACTAGGAATTATTTTTAATGTTAAGATTACTTTTATTGTGGGTTAATAAAACTGTTTGGGGAACAAGCCTTTGGGGAGCATCTGTGTAACCCTTCACATTTGCCAGGCTTTTCCTTTCAACAAGATCACTCACTTTGTTATTACTGGAATAGAAAACTCTTTTATTTATCAAAGCATTATTCATCTGCACTTTGCCAGGTATAGCAAATCTGTTGACAGCACTGGATTTATCATTACTGTTAAAGGCAAATGGAAGGATTCCCCATGTCCTTAAACCAGCAAAACAAATGTCATTCTTGAAGCTTGCTGCACAATATCCTGCGCTGATTAAAAAAGAAAGTTGGACTGTCCAAAATGATTCAATATCTGAAAGGTCTAAGGCAGCTGAAATGCGCTTATAATTTCTAATGTATTTTATGCAAATACTAGGCTTCCATGCCTCGTATCTTCATTATGTGTAGTATTTAACCATGGGGAATATCAAGTTGTTTTCCACGAACTGCAGCATGTTATTAGCTCATGGAATTTCTGTTTCAGTCCAACCTTTCATTGGTGAAATATACTTAGCTGGAAATGTATTATTTTGGTCTGTGTAAATGCAGATGTGTTTACTCCCATATCATTAAACATTGCTATTTACTTCATTAATACTTCATTCCTTAAGCTACTCTGCTGAAATTAATGAGCTATTCATAGATTACATACTGGTCTCATGCAATAGGTACTAGTCTGTTTAAAAGAAAACAACAAACAATTGCCCTTATATGGGTTGGGAGAGTTCAGTAAGCCTAGAGGATACTATATATGAAATATGGGTAAATGGTTGCAATATGAGGGGATAAATGCCAAGATGCAACTAATGTTCCTCCTTTCCTCTTGCCATATGAGAATGAACTATGAGACAACAATAAGGGCAAGTTGCAACTGTTATAAGAATATAGGCTAAATTTAGTTGAGGTCATTATTTAATGCAGGTAATAAATCTGTTTGAAAGAAGCATCCCATACCTGCATCACTACCCCATTACATCTGCCAGAAGTGACTCCATGCTCACTTGTGCCTGCATCTGTAGGCCAGTGATACAGACGAATGGAAAGGGATCTGCAGAGTGCGTGAGCTAGTACCGAGAGCACCTTGCGCACAACACACACTTCAGGGCTCTGGGCTCGTTCCTGTCCGCTCCCCTGAACTGAGCACATCTTCTGACTGCATTTCATCCAAACGGAGTGCAGTCTGTGCCCTTGATGGCTGCTCCACAGTGGGAACCAAAAGTACACTCAATAGGAATGACCAAGAGATTAGTTTCAAAAGTGAGTTAAACTAAACCAGTAAGAATGTAAGTATCTTTTTTGCCAAAGGTCTTGTGAGGATATATCCAGCAAGAACAGATCTTTGTCAGCTGTGAGGAAAAACATGTCCATGTATATATTACATACCTTTTAAAGTCATGGCTGGTTGTCTAAAGCAAATTATTTGGAGGCTGAGATTTTCTTGATTTGTACATTGGCTCAGCTACATTTGTTCAACTGTCAGCTGAGTTAAGGGAAAAGGCTTTCTGATTTTATTTTACTTCCTTTGTGGGTTTGAGACATATGAACTTGCATGCATTTAAAAACTGAGATAGATGGAGAGTCCTACCAGTAATGCCAGATACAAAATGGTGAATTCAATATGGCTCACTTACTTACTTAGATCTGCTGCACAGAGGATCTGTATGTGCTCAGACCAGCTCTTTGTCATACATGTAACGAGGCCACCACACCAGCACACATTGGCATAAAATGTACAACCATCCCATCCATATACTGCATTTGTCGTCTAGGATTTTGCTAAGCTACCAGGCCGGAAAATCTGATTAATCGTGACCTAAAGTAGTAGAACTGTAGATTGACTCTGTCAGGTTTTTTAATTACTAAACTGTCTTCATCTCAACCCATGAGTTTTCTCACTTTTACCCTTCTGAATTTCTCCCCCATCCCGCTGAAGCGGGGAGAAAGCAGCTGTGTGGTGCTTAGCTGCCTACTGGGGCTAAACCACGACAGATCAGAATTAAAATAACCTTGAGAGACATAAGGAATGATCAGAAATAAGTATGATGGAGTTCAGTAAGGGCAAGTGCAAAGGAGGGAGAAATAATCACCTGCAGATTGGCAATGCAGTATTTCTGCCAAAAGAGGAACTGAGTATTTTAGAGGATCCGAACCAATATGTGTCACCTATGTCATACTCCGATAAAAGAAGCAGGCATACTAGGATGTGTTAACAGGAATGCTATGCATAAGATCCATGAATTGTTTGCAGTGTGCAGAGCAGTGATGGGGCCTGAGCTGGAGTCTAGCTTTGGGCACTGCGCTTCAGGAAAGACGTGGATCCATTGGAGAGAATCCAGGGGAGAGTAGCAAAATGATCGGAGGTCTACAGAATATGACCCGTGAGCAAAGACTGAAAGAACTGTGTTTGTTTAGTCTAGAGAAGAGAAGGCTGAGGGGAGACATGATAACTGTCCTCAAGTATTTAAAAGGTTGTTGGAAATAGGAAGAGAAGAAATTGTTCTCCATGTCCCTTGGCACTAGGACAAGAAGTAACAGGCTGAAAATGCAGCAGAGGCAGTTTAGGTTATATTATTAAGAAAAGTTTTCTAACTGCGAAAGGAGATAAGCATTGGACTAGATTGTGTATGGAAGTGGAGAATTTCTGTTTTTGAGTTTTACTGGGATTCTTGGGGGCTTGTCACATAGAGTATATGTAACCCTGGTGGTACGCCAGTGATGCAGGTCTCAGAGTTGTATGTGCTGCACTCGTAAACTGCTTCGGAGTGATGCATGGCACAGTGCTGCTTTATTGATATTCGGGTGAGGAAAACACCTCCCAATTATGATTGGTAATTATTTGCAGAATTCTGACACAAATTTGCAATTGCAGTTTGCAGTCTTCTCACTGCCTGCTAGTCACTTGAGTTTAATTCTCTTGAAATATGTCAAAAACAAGGATGGACAAGTTCTTGAGGTATTTCTGAAGCAAAGTTTAAATTTCTAATCCTGAAAAATCATTCCTTTGTTAGCTCATCTGTAATGAAAGGGGGGAGGGGGGGGGGTAAATTTCAAAAAGAATTAGTTTATGTTGAAACCAAAAGCAAATATATTTAATTCCGAATCTTTTTGAAATTATAAACAAATAGTTATAGTAAAGTGACCATATCTTACAATCTTAGCAGAGTGTTTTTAAGTGATGTATATTGGAAATACAGCTCCTTGATTTAGAAGTCATACTTATCCTCAAAAGGGAAAAGACTTATTGTTTTACCCTGATTTGTTTTTTATTAATCTATAGTTGATAATGTTGATATTACATAGCATTTAAAAATAGTTCTACCTCTGGAAAACAAGGAAATTAAACTAAAAATAAGTGAATTTGTTATCTTTTTTCCTGCAAAAATTTGCTCTGCCGGAAAAAATGGTTCAAATATCTTCCAGTATAATTTTGAATATCCGCCAAACAGTAGATTTATTTGCCAAACATTTTCATACAGTATTCCCACTGGGACTCAGTCTTTCAGAGAATAAATTGGTGAAATTAACTTTTCTTATCAGTCTATGGGATTTGAGAGAAGCAAGGTTGTCTGCCAACACACAGTGGAAAGAAACAATATCAGCTAAATTGTCTGGATTCAAGCGTTCTTCCCTTCGCCCTCATCTTGGCCAGGAAACGCTTACATGAAGGACTATACAGAGGAGGGGAAGAAACTGTGTTTTGAAGAATTTTCCAGATAATATTGTCTTGACTGTATGCCATTTCTCCTTCTTTTACTTTCCTTTTTATTTTTCAAGACCGGACATCGAAGGTTTCTTTTTTTCTGGACCAAATTTTCCACTCTGTCTCCCTCTACTTCTGGCTCCTGGCTCAGTGCACCAGTCGTCTTCTGCTGCACAAATGTATACGGAGTTTGCCTGTACGTAATCTGCGTTTGTGTGCATGTGCTGCGGTGCTGATGTAGCCTTATCAAGCGTTCAAAAAGGACATTTTCACTTCTGTCTGTCTGAAGGCTTATGCTTCTCTAATTTGACAGAAAGGGACCTTCTATTTTAGCCAAATGATATTGATAACCAATGCAAAAGCATTGTTTCAGTCAATATTCAGAAATAAGGATGCAATACTTGTAAATAATTTCCATGAATGTTGCAAGTTGAGTTTTGCTCTGAGAATGAAAAACATCGCTACCAATAACAAATGCATTTCATGCCAAAGAGTGGAATAAGGTTCTGGGTGCTGTTGAGACAATAGTATGGTAGTACGGCTTGAACCAGTTGGGGTCCTGTATCCGTGTGATGTTCCATTAACTTAAATAAGATTCTTCAAAGCTGATGATCTATTTCTTTGTGAAACAGCTTGCTGAAGGAAGTTGTTTCCAGCTCCTAACATGCTTTTTTATACTGGACAGCACCAATTTATTTATCTAGTACAGCATTTAAATGTAATTTTGAAAGCTTTTAGTGAAAGCTATTTCAATTTTAGTATTCTCAATGTATAAAAAAAATCAGCAAACTGCTAAAATAAAACATAAGAAATCAAACTAAAATGATAAGCTTTTAATTTAAGTAGAAAATATATGTCACACATTGTTCCTACAAAAATAGAGTTGGTGTTCGGTTAGTTGTTCTATTCTCCTATTAAACCTGATATTTAGAAAGATGAAAAAGAGAGCATTTCTTCTTTGTCCTGCAGGAGTACTGCACTGTTAACACAAACGTCCTTGATCCCTGTAGGGTCCTGCAGATTCTGCAAATTCCTCACTGCAGGATAACTGTACTTTCAGAAGTCTGCATGCTGCAGTGCGCTGCTCTTTATCAGAAGCAGGCTGATGCTCCACTTGCGTGGATGTGGGCGAGCCCTTGATCTTTACATGTACATGGGGTTCCACATATGTGTTTTTCTTCTGAATTTTTACTAAATGACGGACTGTCTGAAAACGCATATAACCATGCAAGTGTAATGTTTTCTAACAGTGTTGCAGTTCGGAGTGCGTTCTTCACGAGGTCTATGTACAGAACTACAGTAACTGAAAATGTAAACGTTACTTGGCCAGTATATTTATCCATACTGATATCCTATGAATATTAAAATCTTAGAGCTTAATATTTCCCCAGCAACATCACCCAACTATATTAAATGAATATGCTATTTTATGTGTCTCTTTTTGTTAGATTTGTATGTTATCAAACCATAAAATCTGGGGTTTTTTTGTTTTATCCATTTTGCGGTTTTCTGTCGTTTAATATTTGCAGACTGGTGAGCTAATCCCTAAGACTTCAACAGTCAGATTCTTTTCTTTTTAGTGAAAATGAGCAATTTCTTATCAACTTCAAATTAAATAATACTTGGTCTTTGGATTGATATAAACCATAAAATATACAACCTTCTCTCTTCAGACATATGTCTGCAATTTTACCTTCTGCTGTCTGCATTTAATAAAATGTTTTTATTATTTTTGCAAGTAACAATAACCAAGATATCAATTACAGCTTTCCATAACTTCAGTAAATACTTCATTAAAAATAGCCTTTTCAAATAGGTGTTAGTAAGGTTTTCAATCCTATATTAAAGGCTCAAATAGTAATGATAAATTAAATCATAAATTTATTTTTGTAGATGTATTTCTCTCTGGTGAATAATTGAAAGTAAGAATAAAGATTTACCATAATGCATACATTGATTGTGTAATGCATGCACAAATTTTCAGACATGTATAATTATTACAGATGGTTACATTGTGTATATTTTTAAAGCTAGTACTTCACATTTTCAATTCTAGCCTACAAATACAATTTCTATTAATTTTAATAAATCATAACCATATTCTCCATTTAGTTTTTGTGAAGTAGTATTATGCTAATAGCATTTTAAACTGGAAGTTTTTTTCATGTGCTATTTTCTGGAAGTACACTGAAAACTGTGTGCTGTATATAGGACTTTAGCAGTTTCAATGCTGAAAAATTTCCAAGTACATCCAGAAGAATTGTTTTCTTACATTTTCTATTGCATGAATTCAAGTATCCATTCAGAGATGATACCTTTGTGGGACTTGACGTCTATCTCCTGAGCCTCATGAAAAGATCACACCCTTGGACTTTTATGGGGTTTTGTGTTTGTTCCCACACCCCACCCAGCAGAAGCTATTTTCATAAAGTTCTAGGCAAAGCTGCAAAGTTTTGGGGTTTTTATAATACATGCTCTTTTGGCTTGTGGGGATTGAAAATCAGTCACAGGGGAGACAATAATTGGTGAAATGGTTTTTGTGGGGTTTTTATAATGAAGAAAGGCTCTATTTCTTTATCATACATTCTCCTTAAGTTTTACTTCTGTCAAGAGTGATTTTTTTTTTTTTTCCTTTCAAAACTCAGGTTCAAACAAACATCTAAATTAATGGTACATTTATGAGAAATGCATACATGTAAAAGGCATCTTCCTGCTGTTCATCCAGCTAGTGAAAGAATGAGGTTAACACTGAGGATCTTACCAAAAAGAGTAAATAGATGCTTCTATAACATTTTGGTTTTCTGTCCATCTGCTAACAAAAATAATTAGAAAGGAAAATCGGTGCTGTCTGTTATAATAGGGACTGACACGATTGTAACCGTAACTCCTGACTGATACATATACAGTTTGTGGAAATAGTCACTTTTGGGGTCTCCTATTTTCCCAGGCTTGGTCTCTGCTGAGGAATTATTTATTTATTTGTAAAAGCTTACGCGAAATGTGTATGGTTTCAAAGGCACTGGGAGCACCCCTGGAGCGCCGTGAAGGCTTTGATGTTGCAAAGGCAGCTGAGTCAATTCAGGGGTAAGAGCTCGCTTGTGCCCTCTCATCCCACCGCCAAACCCTGTGTGGTCAGCTAGCTGCCTTTTCAGCAACTGGCTAGCGGTGTTTCTTTCAGGTTAGTGGGCCAGAAAGCAAAGTTAACCTTTTGGACTGCTCTCTGAGCTCTGAACGTAATTGCTGTGATTTTGCCCTATCTCTAAGACCTGTGCGTAGACCCAGCGTGCTTGAGCAAACCCAAGCGCAGCCTGTTGGGAAAGCTGTGGTGGTGGTGATCCAGATGAAGGGAACGTAAAGATGACATTCCATGGTGAAGCTTTCCTCTGATGCTACCACCGAGATGTACTGTGTTCTTACCCCGTCCTCCTCTCAAATGCACTGATAATGCACACAGCTGGAATTTTAAAGGCAGTTTAAGAAAATCATCTCTATACCATGTCAGCATTTCACTTTCCTGGGTTCTCTTAATATGTACTAAATGTATAGAATAAAGCATGCTATTTGTGGACATCTGCAGAGATAAGTGCTGTTGGGTCCTTAAAATTTGGATTTCCTGATTACATGATTAGCTGTGTACACATTTGCTTTTAATATTAATTTAATCTAACAGTTCTTTCTATAGGAAGATGTATCATATAAGTGATTCTTCATTACAGTGGCAGCAAATAAATCCTTTCAGGGGAAATGTTTGAGGAAGTGGGAATACAATTAGCCTTTCTAAATCATACTCCCTAAAATATGTGAAATAGCAGATTGCAACAATTTGTATTTGGTGTTGTCTATCTAACACAAGTTCTATTGCATTTTTAAGATAAAAGCTTCTCAATCCCAATAATTTTCATCTTCAAAATCTTAGAGTTCCAGGTTGACAAAACCAGTGTAGCTTCTGTCTTTTTAGTTAAATCCGATTTATTTTAGATAAAGTAGCATTAAAGTCTCTTGGTAATTGTCTTTCTGCTATTGGTTGCATCCAATTTGGGCCAATAAACAATTCTTGAGAGCTCTGTGTCAGATCAAATAAGATGGCATTGCATCTGTCATGAGGCTGTTCTGCGGTTAATGTGAAGAGATCGTTATTTTTCACTATAGTGCATTCTTTAATTTGTTGACCTTGCTTACAACAAGCACTTTTGTAGTTTCACAATTGTGCAGGTTTTTAATGCATCAAAATGAATTATTGCAGTCCTAGTAATATGAAAATCATGACACTGCTCTGTACATCAGAGATTGCGAAGTGTTTTATGTTCTTGAGCTAGTCCCATTTTAAGACATCGATTGTGGCCTCTAAGCCTCACAAGACCCATCAGCAAGGGGTATACTCGATGATTAGTTTTGTTTTTCATGACATCAAGATGCCTAGCAGAGAGATATTCATAGAAGAGCATTCTGCTCAGACAGAGGTAGGCAGTACTCTACTGCATCCAAACGCAGATGTTCTGCACATGTGTAAAGCATTGGGTGCCAACTTATGTACAGGAAGGGCCATCAGATATATTCAATGAGTTTGGGTCCTCCAAAATCTGCAATATAACTCTGCTTTGATCCTGTGATCAACAAAATTATTTAGCAGCTGTTTGACTTCCATGAGACAGGATTAGGCGCCATGTCATTCATAAACCTAAATTCACAGAAGAATAGAAAAGAAAGGGTGTTTCTTGGATTGTGCTTGAGTCTTTTGGGCCTGCTTCCTCCACAGCAGTCACTGTCTTTATAGCTTGCTGAATTCAGAACGCAAAGTATCAACTTAATTTTATTCTCAGGAGAGCAGCCAAGGAATTAACAATCAGAGAACGCTGGATTATTTATTGATGGAGGACATCTCAAAATTCAGATTGGGATTGACTTGTCCAAGAGTAGCAGAGGACAGTGGCACAGAACCACTGAGCTATGAAGTCTCATCTTCGCATGGGCTTCATGCTTTGCAGGTGCTTCATCTAGCTAGTTGATCAGAAGTGCTAAGGCAATTCACTTTGACTTTTATCTAGGGATCTGTGAACACGCCATGGAACCGTTTGGCTTTATAAACCCCTGTAAACTAGGTGAAGACTCTTACTTTGGTTGCATGCCTGCCAAGCACATATATTATTGCATTAAATTCTTAAGTGCCTGTCGTTTCACAGCAGGTTTGTGCCAGGACAGGAGGGAGGCATCCACTCAACAAGTAATTTCTTCCACTGTTGCAGTTACACCTCCTCACTGATGACAGTTTCACATTCAGGCGCCTCATGTAAGGCAGATATATACAGCGCGACCTTTCCTCTATGTAATGTGCTTGTGTCGATCATCTGTACGAAAAATTCCAAGCATCACATAATATGAAACATTTATTTTTGTTCTTATCTTACTATTAACTCCAGTCTCATTATAAATTTTCCAAACTTTGACAAGAGATACAGAATCAGGCACATTACATACAACAATTTGGCAGGTCAATGGCAACCTCACTGTAAGAAATACATGCTTGCTTTTTTTTTTTTATTTTAGTACAAAAATTTTATATTGTGTGCCATGATGTGTACACTTGTTGTATGCACTGCTTTTATGCACGTTATACCTAAAGAGGATGGCTTTAATTGTCCTGCCTGGTATATACAGAGAAGAAAATTTGCCTCATACAGGTCAAGCAGGTTTTTATTACAATGACCAAATGTTAAAGGCTGCACAGCATTCAAAGAGGACTTCTTTTTTTGGTTTTGTGGAGACAAAAGAGTTTACATGAAACAGTTTGCTCTGAGTTCTGATACATTTGCATCACTTCATACAACTATCTGAGGGAAACTGCGGTTCATACCTGTGGAGCACAGGAGGGGAAAAGAGGTCCTAAAGTAGTTTAAACTCTGAATTAGATACTTTTGTAAAGCTCCTCGATACAAACTGATGAGCGCTATATGTTGTAAAGGCTTTCATGGGTTGTATTTGTGCTGCAAGACTGTAATTATTTATAATATCCTTTAATATTTCTGTGTGATGGCCAGTGTTATAAATGTAAGAGTGTAAGATTATGGTGAAAAATAATACTGTCAAGTGCTTTAAGAAGTTTCATAGGTAAACCATCTGACCTATAACAATATAGTCTCAGTTCTGGTTTGGGAACTGTGTTGAACAAGTACAGCAAATTCTTTGTATAGTTTACCCAAGAGTTTCTGATAACCTGAAAAAGTAAAGTTCATACTCATGTACTATATTTCTTTTTTTTTTCTGAAATAAAGAAGTGAAGGATTAGTTTTATTTGAGTGGAAATGCAACACATTGGTTAATGAATGTCCTTGTTTCCTCACATACAGATCTGCAGACTTCAGCATCACCTATCAACAGGAAAATACCAGCAGAATCTCTTTTCAAACCAGCCTGTCATGTTTGTATCTCCTACCAGTCAGCCACCCTGCAAAAAGCTAATTGAACTTATACAGCTGTCAGGAGGGAAAATATGTAAAGCCTTACGTCAGGCAAAAATCTGTATAGGAAAAAAACCAGGAAAGAAGTACCAGGAAATAAAATGTTTATCAGAAAAATGGATATTAGGTAAGACACTAAATTTCAACTCATATAAAATATTCAAAAATTGACTGTAAATAGTTCACTAAACTGAGGTTATGGAGGGAAGAAAATGGAACGGACTGCTACAGTTAGGTTTTCAGGAAGGTTGTCTCCATGGTGAGGACTTTCTCTTACAACTAAGACTGCTTTATGATGGTCCTGGTACTCACCATTGTAATTTTGCCAAGAACAAATTTCATCCAAAGATTTTCAAATTTATCTTTTGTATGATTGTTTCATTTAGAGCAAACTAAATTATAGGGAAATCCACATAGGATAATTGATTTTTTAAATGGCATCTATTTCAATTTTAGATGTAGTAAGAAACATTTTTAACTGGTATAAACTGGCATAACACTAGTGAAATATGGTAATTGGCACCCTCTGGTAATCTGTCCCAAATTATATATTGTACATCTGAAAGACAATTTTCTGCAGTCTCTATATTACTTGCAAAAAGTTTCTTTTTTAAATCTGCTGTTAAGTTTCTAAGAGTCGTTAGTCCATCGCTTTTTCATTATGGACACCACAGTTGTAACAGTTATCTGTTTGCAGGGCATCAGATATAAAATTGCAATGTCCTCACCCTCAAAGAAAAGCTTTTGATAATTTATGTAGGATTCACAGCTTGTCATCTGATGCTCTCTCTTTTTCAGACAAGATAAGGGTATTTCCCAAAAAGGGACCTTTTACATATTAGAAAAAATCAGATTAAATTATTGTCATACACTATATTAAGCTCCTCGAGATAGTGCCTCACTCAGACTCTAGCAATAAATGTACTCGATGACTTGATGTTACATGAGACTAGCCATGCAAGTCCTAATCTCTTGACCATTTAATGCTATCAGATCATAATGACTTAAAACCTGGAAGAAAATACCACTAAAGAAGAAAGGAAAAGTGAGCCATAAGGAAAAATACTCATCTAAACGCAAATGTTATTTGATACTTTCTTAAAGTATAAGATAAAATTGTGAAGATTGGAGAGAGAGGCATAAGAAGGCAGCATTGTTTATTGTGCCTTTCTCTGGCTTCAAAGAAGACTTGAAGAGCAAGTGTGGCCAATAAAAAAGTGACCAGATGAGGAAACCAGAGGTTTGTGCAAGACTAAAAATATGATGTAGTAAATTAAACACAAAAGTTTCACATAGTAGTACTCCAGTCATAAATTCCAGATGGACAGAGGTATTGATCTCTTTTCAGAGATACGGGAAGGATACAGGCCTTTGAAGCTCAGCCTCTTTCTCAGCAACTGTTTACATAATAGTATGAACAGCGTCACCTATAAATTGCCATCTTAATCAAATAATTCAAGTCAGATCTGAAGTTTTGTCTAATCTTCAACACTTCAGTTGCAATCCAGTTGGTTTGTGGCTATCTGCTTTCTGCTGTTAATACCAGCTGCCAATTAATTCACTCAAGGTTGATCACAATAAAAAGCATAGAGGTAGATAATGCAACACCTTTTTTTAAACTTAAAGTAAATGGTAAGTGCTTGCAGTATTATCAGTTGACTCTTTGCATTTATTTTCTCTGTCTGGGTTCTCAGCTCCACCAAACTGTTCTATGCCAGAAATTGCTCTGAAGTACATTGCTGCTTTATAATCTGTTTCTTCTGCATTTTATCTTAAATAATCCTGCTTTTTAATTTCTTTTAGATTCAATCACTCAGCATAGAATATGTCCCATGGAAAACTACATTTTTCAGCTGTGAGCTAACTCAAGAGCTTCCATATGGTTGTAAGGAAACAAGCCCACTTCGGATTAAAAAAAAAAAAGCTGTGAATAACATTTCTAAGAAAATACAAGTTACATATTTTTAAATACAGGGAAATGGTTTCTACATTTTTATTAATTTTGTAAGTGTTCATCTTGTGAAATCTTTAGTTTTTTATAATAAAATAGTTCTCTAATAAAAGTCATCTTGCTTTTATTTATGTATTGAAGACCTTTGGACCTAAACATTGAATGAATCATTATTCACTGGGAGGAAATGGAAAGATATTTACTAATCTCTAAGCAAAATTGATCATGTTACAGTGCAGTTAAAAGATGTGCATGCAGTGTGGGTGAGCGTGCCTGAGCTAGATCTGGTGTAGACGGCAGAGCTGTGCTGCCAATGCAGACGCATGGATCCTGTAGGCTCCTCTAGTCTGAGTGCCTCCGTGGACAGCTGAAGGCCCATGTTGCTGCATCTTCATGACCATTGCTAATTACCTTTTTTTTGGTAGAACGATAAGGTTGCCCATCATGCTCAACTCACACCTGCTGGTGTAAACTTGCACTTCTAGATTGGGTTTTCAAAAGTAATTGAAACTCAGTAATTATGCTCAGGTGCATAGTTAAGAAGGTATTGCTTTATTTCAATACCTTTAACTGCATTTCAGACTGTCTACCTTATATCTACACTGAAACCATAAATAATTAGGTATCCCGAGTCACAATGAATTACAACAGCACATCATTCAAGTACAAAAATCTGTTGAAAATGGAACATATCATTAAATCCCCCGCCTGTTTTGGGTTTGTGTGGTGGGGTTTTGGTAGCTGGGACGGATGGGTTGCAGGGCCGGCTCCTGTGAGAAGCTGCCAGAAGCTTCCCCGGCTCCAAGTCGGACCCGCCGCTGGCCCAGGCCGAGCCCGTCAGTGACGGCGGTAGCGTCTCTGGGAGAACCGAGTTCAGAAGGGGAACAAACCTGCAGGGAGTGAGGGGATCGGAACGGGAGAGGAACCCCTGTGCAGATCCCGAGGGGAGTGAGGAAGGAGGGGAGGAGGAGCGGGGGAGGAGGGGATGCCCCTGCAGCCCGTGGGGAGACCAGACGGCAGGCTGTCCCCCCCCAGCCCATGGAGGGGAGCGGGGGAGCAGATGCCCACCTGCAGCCCGGGGAGAGAGGAGCTCACGCCGGAGCGGGGGGATGGATGCCCCCCAAGATGGCCGCCGCTCCCTGGGAGAGCCTGAGCTAGAGCAGGCTGTGCCTGGAGGACTGCAGCCCGCGGAAAGGACCCACGGTGGAGAAGTTCGTGGAGGACTGTCTCCTGTGAGAGGGACCCCCCGGCGGAGCAGGGGCCGAGTGCGGAGTCCTCCCCCTGAGGAGGAAGGAGCGGCAGAGACAAGGTGTGAGGAACAGACCCCAACCCCCATTCCCCGTCCCCCTGCGCCGCCAGGGGGAGGAGGGAGAGAAAACCGGGAGTGGGGTTGAGCTGGGAAGGAGGGAGGGGTGGGGGGAAGTTGTTCTGAGGTTTGGGTATACTTCTCAATATCCTTGTTTTGATTTGATTGGTAGCAAATTAAATTGATTTTGTTTCTTCCCCAAGATGAGCCTGTCTTTTGCCCGTGACCATAAGTGGTGAGTGATCCCTCCCTGTCCTTGTCTCGACCCACCAGCCTTTCTTCATATTTTCTCCTCATCCCACTGGGGCCAGCGGGGAGGAGTGAGTGAGAGCAAGCGGCTTCGTGGTGCTTTGTTACCGGCTGGGCTTAGACCACAACAAACCTTTAAGTATGCTTGAAAAATGTATGCCAATGTCTTAAATGTTAAATTCCTCTTTAGTCTGTGGTTTTGTTTTTAGCAGGTACAAGTAAGATTTGTATGTAAAGTATGTTGTGTAACACTTTTTTATCTATAAATGTACAACCTCCTTTAAGTATTTGCAAGGTCTATCAGAATGATACATCATCATCACAGAGAATAATGTATTGCCAAGTAACTTAATGGCAGCTCATAACTCACACCTCCCAAACTCAGTGCTACCCTCAGAGTACTGTCAGCATAAACAACAGAGTCCCTGTAGTAAAAATAATGATTTCAAGTTAATATTATGGAACAATCAAGGTACAATGGTTTCTAAATGTTGCCATTCTAGTGCATTGTTCTAAGTTCTGGAGCTTTTAAAGGGATTTGGAAGTACAATTTCTGTAAACTTGAGGAGTATACAAATTTTTTCTTCAAATTCAGCAGTGTCTGGGTGGCAGTCTGTTTCAGGCATAAATTGCATTTGTATAGTTGCTCTGTAAAATGTTCAACATACCTCTTAATAGAAAAGCTCCAAGTTATCATTATTTTATGGAAAATTAAACTGACTTTATTTTCAAAAATACTAAGCACCTGTATCTCAAAAGATTAAGATCTCGTTTGCAAGTATCTAAGAAGTGCTATATAGCTGGTTTTAGTATAGAAACTAGAAAATGTAATTTATTGAGGTCTTTTCCTCACTTAGTTTTCCGGCATGCACATTTTTAACAGCATCTTAGCTACGAAAACAATGCTTGATACTAAAATTGGTATGTTTGATAGAAAAATTGGTAATCAGGTCTGTTCACAAATTGTACTGTATATAATCAAAAAGACCATTTACTGCGGAGCACTCGTAACATGGTATCACTTTTCACCCTTGACCTTATGAGCCCCTTTATTAAGAAAGTAGTTGCCAAGTACTATAGACTAAAATATAAATATTTAAATAGGTTTTGGCATGTGAACATACGGTTCCCAGTAAATAACAGAATAATTCATTTGAATTATATTGCTTAACTTTGAATATTACAACCTCATTTATTTTGTAGTCATTTCCTAAGTGTACTACCCATAAAAATCTGTCACTATTAATTTATATAATATAACATTCTAAATCAGCTTTCTTGTAAATCTTCTTAAGATTAATCTCAGCTATTTAAATTGTAAATTCTTGGATCAACTTGTTGGTCTTTATTAGTCATACATGTAACAGACTTGACAACGAAAAGTCTAATAGACTTTTTTCTAGATTAAAATGTTTCGGATAATACAACGTCAATTTAGATAGTTTCATCTCAAATTGTATGGTTTGATAGAAATCCCTATCTATTGGCTGTACTTGCAAAATTTTTAGTACACGGGTAAATACAGCCAGCAGGAACTTAGATGCCTAATTTTAGTCTCACATTATGGGCAATAGGAGTGCTGTCCATCCATATTGACTGTTGCTTTGTAAGAGTACATAGTGAATACAGGAGAGGGTAGAATTAAATCCAAAGACTAGCATGTTGTACAGCAGAAAAAAAGAAATACTATTTCATGTTTACAGCCTGGAGTCTTTCACACAAACAGCTTCTGTCCTACGTACCCTAGTGTAAATTCTCAACCACCTCAGCGTTGGAAGGAAGGTGCTTTTCTACCCGAGATCTCAACAGGAAAAGATACCACCTGTGGTCACCCCCTCAGGAAACCAACACAGGAGGGAGAACGATGAAAACTTGTCAAATGATTCAGAGAAAATCCACCAACTGAAAAAACACTTGTACTTGATACCAAGGTCCTAAGGACAGTAAAGCACAGAAGAAAAGGCAGAACACCCAGCAACATGAAGCATCAGTGATTCATGGGTTGTTTCAAGTTGATCAGTGCCAAGATCTTTGCAACGTACAATGCTTAATGGACAGTCTGCCACAGTACAGCACAGCCGCACGCTCTCGCCTCTACAAAACAGTACCATGCTCACCTTATCAGGAACCTACTCTTCCCCCCCACCCCCCCCCCTTTTTTTTTTTTCTCTCAATCTTTTTTTGTGGACAGAGGTTGTCTTAACCTTACCTTTTTTATCCTGTGTGAATATTTTTGCCATTCATTTGTGAAAAATTGCTTAGCTTACCTGCTGTCTCTCCTTCTCGGAGAGCTCCTGCACCCCTGGTAAAGGCTGTGTCTAACAAAATCACATTAGCATGATTAAAGGTCTTTCTAAGTTAGCTTAATTTGATTAGAAATCTGTTTAAACCAAAATAAATTGAAAAGCCAAAATAAGTATTATTCCTTTCTGAGATTCACATTAGCCGAGTTAATTTTTAAAAGTAGTTTAACTTCCAGCACAGGTCCTATTTTAACTCATTTTACTTGCATCAGTGGTATAGGTGATATCACTTGGATGCACAGACCACAAATTTCCCTCCCCTCCTTCCTCTTCCAGAGATAAGAAAAGGTTTTACCACACTTTGCATAATTTACTGGGGACTCACACTGGCAAATACAGAAATACTGAGGACAAGCACAGGCATGACCTGGAAGAATGTGTTGCTTAAGCTGTTATGGTGCAAAATTGGTGTCGTCTTCAAACAGTATATCCTTAAAAATAAATTAGGATCTAAAACAATTTCTTTATAGTTACAGTGACGAATCATGTGAGATTGGCTAAGGATGTGTTTGAAAGCAAAACTGCCAGAAACTCATAATGTGGGTGGATTATACATCTCTTTTTTCCGCCCTTTCTCTGCTTTTGTAATCAGTTTTAGATTGCAACTGCATTTGGGGTGTATTTTTCTAGTGAGTAAAAAGCCTCTAAATATTCACAGTGATCCTAGCATATGAGCCATCTTGTATTGACTTCTTAAACTACAGATTTGTTGAGCTGGTTTTATGCTTCTGGATTTTTTCCTGATTCAACTATAGGCAACATTTTGGAGACTGTTACTTTTTAAATAAAAATAGCTACTAAAAACTATTGCATCACTTGATTTGCTGTTAGTAGTTCCACTATAATAAATTTGTGTTATCTAATTGATCTGTATAGAATGTAATTTAGGCATGACTGCATTATGTGTTGAAGCGTTATCAGCACATTCAGTGCTAGGAAGCTGCTAGCACACACATGCATTTTTTGGTGAAACCTATCATCAGCTTAGGGACTGTAAGGTAAAGGTGCTTGAAATTAGTATTTGAGCAGGAACTGTGGCTGTGTGGAGCTGTGTTTCTAACATTTCTAGAGCATAAAATGGAGGTATCCCAGGAACAATGTCTAGAAAGCTGATTAAACTAATTTTTTCCTCAGGAGCAACACACAACCCTGGAAAAAAAATGGAATATTTGCTCAGACTGAAAACTGAAAAGCGTGAAAAGTCTGAGTCTGTGCCAGCAGTCTGACTTCTTTAATGACAGCTCTAGTAACAGAAAACCAAATGGCTGTAGTCCTATTGCATTAAGCAGTTTTATTTCTGATCTCCTTTTATTGCTGTATTTCAGAATCAGCTCTTTGCATGATATGACCAAATAGTTGGCTCTTGGAAGAGCATCACCTTTACTACAGCATCGTGCAGCAGCTGACAATAAGGAGGTATGAAACTGCCAGTAGTTAATAAATAGCAGCTGGTGTTGTGGTTATCAGCACAGGTGTCTGCTAAGAGCTTTTGCTGGGAGCTGGCAAAGCAGAGTTTTAATTCTGTTGCTACAGATGTGGAACAGCCCTCTAAGCACCCAGGAGTGGCTCAAACTCCTGCGCGGGGCTGAGGCGGTGATAGGTAGCAGCCAGGTGTAATGTAAGACTGCAAGTTTCTCTGAAGTGACGGAGTCGGCATCCTTCAGAGGGTGATTTGTGGCATAGTGCTGGAGGCACAGCCCTCCCAGCCTGCTGAGAGGTCTGCACCTTCCTCGGCCCTGGGAATCCTGAGGTCACGCTAGCTGAACCGTCCTGCGACTTCTTCTATGCCAGCTCGTGGTTTTTGCCTAGTAGCTTTTGTTGTCTGGAAAGCACCTGAACTATCACTAGATAGTAAACCGCCCTGCGGTGTTTATTTCCCAAAGGGATTTATCAATGCCCACAATGTCTTTCATGTTGTTCTTTGATATATAAAAAAAGAGGTGCAGCTACATGTGGGGTGGTGAAAGGTTTGGTACTACCAGTCCAGGCAGGTTTGGGATTTGCTTGGGGCTTACTTTTTCCTTCTTCATGACAGATTTTATGGAACTATGCTGGTAGGACTTTAAAGAGAGAGAAAACTAGGTCTTTAAGGAAGGAGTGTGCAGAGGGAGGTGGTTTCACAATATTATTGCTGTGACATGATCTTTTAATAACAGGCAAAACAGCTGAAATTTGGAAATTCTTTTGTAAGTGGTTACTTTCTGCAGCACATAGGTCTCTCAAGACCTTGCTTTTTCAAAACTTTGGGTAATTAAAGAAATATACTTTTAAAATTGCAGGAGGAGATAGCTTTTACAATTGAGAACAGTTACAGAGATCATCTCGTGTCTAAATTACAACACAGGATATTTACACACAAAAATCAAAAGAATGCAGCCTGGAGCATGGTGTAAGTAAGGATGAAATAGCCTTGTCAGAGATAGAAAAACTTCCTCGATAAGGATATTGCAGACCCTGCTACTAGTCAGTGAAATACTGTCTGCAGAAGAACAGAAACAAGCAAATCCTTTCACTCAAGAAGCAGCACAGCTTTTATATTACACAGTGATTGGGCATCATCTTTTCCTCCTTCGTATTCTTCAAAAATAACTGTTTCTTGTATAGTGCCTCCAGATTCCTTAGTCTTGTGTCAATCAAGTTCATAAAACATAGTCTGTCTAACAGAAACTTCAAGATGTATCCTTCCCTCTCTGCCAGAACTACTGTCCAAGCCCAGAATTATAGTTTTCATCTTGACTGCTGTTCTTTTCAGTCAACACTTGCAATGTCGGTTCCTCTTGTCCACCAAATTCCTGTTCCTAAGATTATTTGTGCAGTTCTTTGCCATCTTCCCTATTTTAGTCACTACTTGTTTCATTCAAAACCTTATTTTCTCTTCCGAGCTCTCATCACTGTAGTCCCACCTTTGCTATCCGATCTGACATGTATCTACTTTTTGGTTCTCACTTTTCTTTCATTAAAGGATACCAGCCTTAAGCATTAAATCTTGTGAGGAGAGAATGGGATGGGATGGTTAATAACCATTTTCATGCTTTTCTTTTCAGGCTTCCCTCTTACCAGTTACTGTAGAAATCCACTGTGTAGTCCTTCATCCTCTCCCTGCCCTACTTCAAAGCTCTCCACTTCTTTACCACATGTAGTACACAGCAACTACCTGGTTAGGGCTAGGCAGGTAGAAGGCTATAGTCTGAGCTTCTGATGGGCCAAGAACTGTATATTTGCTGTTGTATTTAGATGACGTTACTCTATTCCATCTATTCCAGCCCTTTGGTTCATCGGCTTCCTTCGCACATTCCCAGAGGAAGCTCTCCAGCACACTGATGTGTTTGTGAGTGGACAAGTGCCTGGGACCATCAGATTCTACCTTGCCATAAAAATGGAAGAGTTATACCAGAAGAGATTCCCATCGTAGTAAGGTAAGACACAGGATATGTATTTTGCACAACCGTGTGCCTATTTTCAACAAATGGTAAATATAACATGTTATCCCAGAAAGACTGTGTAGACTCAAAACTATAGGCAACACACATGATATGCTTGAGCCTTAAATTACTTTTCAGGCTTTCTTTCAACTCGGGTAAGGCTGTTTTTTCTTTAGATCATTTTCAGTTGTTGACTTGGCTAAAAGTTTGGGGAGAGGAAAAGGAAAAGCACTTTCTGGATTTTGTGCTCTGGAGTGAAGCATTCCAGCTCATTCACTCACAAACCAGAAGTTCAATCAGGGGAAGTTTTACTAAGTAAGTAGTCCCTGGGATCTGGAGATAAGCCTAAAGCTAAGATGAATTGTATGTATGCAGTATGAAAGATGGCATGACTTTAAATGTTCTGTGCAACACGTAGGTAAAACTAAACCAACATCCAAAATTCTGCATTATACTCTTTAAATGTTGAGCAAATCCAGGGGCTTTGATTTTAACAGCTGTGGGGAGGGAAAAGGTTTTAGCTCAAGAAATGAACAAATATGGACCTGCTCTGATTATAGCCTAATGTGTCAATTCATATGCAAATCAAGACACTTGGAAACAGTACTACAAACTTGCAGATACTTGACCTCTGTGAAGAGCCTGACTGGTCCCTCTGCCACTTTTAATGTGCACTTAAAGAAATCTGGTGCTCTTCCTCCCCCCTCAGTGATGAGTGAATATTTCTGAATAACTTGAAATTCACACCCACTTGAAATGCTGACTTGGGAATACACTTTTTTGGACACATGCTTCATCATATTTCAGCTGTACACAAAGATAAGCATTTTAGAAGTTTGGAGGCAGAACATTTCCTCCTGCAGAAGAGAATTTATATTTTCCCTGACATTGCCCAGGCAACACAGGCTTGAATAAAAATTTGACGCTAAAAGCAGAGTTCTCTAGTCTGGGAATCAACTCTGTTATTTTATTCCCAGCTACATTCAGTATCCTACTTGACGAAGAGAAGAATGTCCTTCATAAGTGCAGGGATGTTGAACATATTTTGATGACCCATATAAAAGCTATTAGAGGGTATGAAGATGCAAATAAAAGAATCTGGAGTTGTAGAATGATCCAACTTGAGATTCACTTTTCCCTGGCTTTATCCTGTCTTTTCTCCTTCTGTGCTTTCTTCTTGTGTTTGGTTTGGTTGGGGGGGGAGGGGGGGGGTCCCCTCTGTTATTAGTAGTGGTATTTCATGTCTATTATATTTAAAAAGTGTTGTATGAGAGACTGAAACCCATAGTCTGTAAACAGTACTCTCCTGAAGAGTATCACGGCCACTTACCTACAGAATCAGATCTCCTCTTCTGCCTTCCCATTTGAAATTTTTTGTATACGTAGAACAGCAGTGGTGAGCCACACACAAACTATGAAGCTGTAGAAATCTCATGGGAGATAGGAGCTTGAATTTCCCCAGCCTAACAAGGACTTTGTACGCAAGTCTCCAGTTCTCTAGATGCCTTTATGAGGGTTACTCATACGAACTACTTTGCTATCTGACATGCAGTTTAGAGCATCTAAGTTAAAAGCCTAGGTGAGCATGAAGACAGCAGAAGCAGGAAGACTCCAAATAAATGTTGTCTGAATATTCAGCTGAAGTTTTCCAGGAGATTATATCATTAATGAAGAGAGGTGTCTATATCTGAAAGCTTCCTCTCACACCTAAGTTAGAGAGCTAAAGGTACAAATAACCCAAAAGGTGACTGCCCACTGAATTCAAGAAAGGTTTTTTACTTCCCACCAGACTAGAAGCATCTTCCTTTGCATTTCCAAGCATGCAGGTATGCAGTTCTGATCTCCCTGTATCTACAGATATAGTACATGTTGAAAAGGCTTAAAGAGGGGCAGCAAAGTCAAACCTACAAAGTGGCCTCTGAATGAGAAATGATTGCATAGACTGGGATTCTCCTGCCGGGAAAAGAGATGGCTGAGAGGGCAATGTTGCTCTTCACAAAAAATATCTTCACACAAAATACAATCAAGCTATGGAACTGAGTGGATGTTAGAAGTTTATATGGACTTAAAAACAACTGGTCACATTCAAATAAAAATAATCTGGCTCAGGAAGTTCCTGAGCTAGGAATTGTTGGAGGCCAGACAACTCTGCTTAAATGGCATGGTGACTCCCTCGATCTTGATGGGACCAATTCCAGGTGCTTTCTGGTCTTTTTGCTGCCAGGCAGCAATTATACAAGACATTATGCACCTTGCAAAACTAGTTGGAATTGATGCGTATGATGATCCACAATGGTTTGCAATGCTGCAGAGAGATAACATCCTTCCTGATGATGAACCATTACATGTGGTCAGGGCAGCAGATAAATTGTGTGTTGCATCAGTGGCTATGGCACAGTTCAAGGAAGCTAATGACAGCTAAGTCTGCTATGGCTTCATTTGTGACTGTCACCCTGAAATAGTGTGGGTTGAATCTTATGAATACCATGCTACCTAACCATCGTCTTTCCAACCCTGGAGGTGGAAGTCAGCATCCAAATAATCTTGGCAATCCACATTTGTGGTCCTGTCATTACTGCAACAAATAAGAGGTGCCTTCCCATTTTTGAAGTTCTTCCTAAGCTACTGAAAGACCATGCCTTGCCATATCAGCAGCACAAACCTCTCACTCTTCATGGACCAGAGACTGTGAAATGGGTATATAACCATAGGAAATGACTAGCAAAGTAGTCAGCATTGCCAGCTCTAACTCTCCTGGCACAGATGCCATGAGCTGTTTTTTGTGGCATGCAGCGAGTAGGAAAGCTTGCACACTCACAAGGACTCCCAATACAGTTGCCAACCTTCTCTGTGTCTGTAGTTAGAAAGGGAACCGTGCAGCTGCTGCAACTACAGCTGTCCCAGGGAAAGCTGAAAATGGCATATTGCTCTCACCGCACCGAGATGCAAACAGCAGCCTGGCTTGGCAGTGACGTGCCATGGCACCTTCTGCAATGCTGTTCCTTGTGGTGGCTGATTTGAGAAACATCTTTGCACAGGAGCTGCCCAAACTTACCCATAGTGTAAGCCATTCCACAGTACAGGGGCTTGGGCAGCGGCAGGCTGGGCACAGTGCAGTCCTGCAACACAACCAAGAAGCATCTGGCTGTGAAATGACTATTGGGTGCTTTTTCAATTTGTTGCTGTTCACTGGAAGTGTATTCCTTACAGCTAAGCCTCTACTGCTAAGTGCTCAGATTCAGTGCTATAGATGGTGGTATTGCACCCCTAATGAATCAGCTTTGGAAAGAATAGTTTTCCTGTCTATGTTGCTTCTTAGTTATTTACACATTCTTAGTAATGGCTAGGAATCATTCAGTGCTTGAAGTAATTACACTTTTTTTTTTTTTCCTCTGGAGCCATCTTCTTAGTAGCTAATGGTAACTACTGATTAATACTACTCCTTATATCTAAAATAATATCAGAATTCTTTTCAATTAATCAAAGAATAGTGTTCCAGGTATCTTTAGGCAGCAGAAGTGTTTGAACTTATCAATAAATAACTGAAGCCACACTTGATCTCAACTTGATAACTTTTTGCTTTTGTATTTTTGGCAGAATTAGCTTCAGTTACTGAGGTAAGAAAACCTTTGGTTTTTGCAAATCAGGAACAAGTGCTCTGCTCTGTCGTATCTAATACAATTTACTCACATCAGTGGCCTTATCTTTTTTCCAATTCTCTCTTAGAAGCTGGAGTCTGTAAAACCAGCAATTCACTTAGATTACTCCCTAGTTAAGACAGAATATATATATTCTTAAGCCACCTTCCAAATGCAGACTTTCAACTTCCCATGCAGAGGAAAAAAATGTGTACAAATGTATAATCCCAAGTTACGCAAGGAAAGTACAAATACAGGGGTCTCTCAGGAAAACTGAATGGTGCAAATCAAGTGTGGGAAAATGCTAAGAGCTTCAGGTCATGGCTGACATTTAAACTCAACACCTCTGTTTCTGCGTTGCTATTACTGGTAGTCAGTGACGTAAAACACTGCTTTGCTGTGGGTTTGATATTGAGATAATTTGTACAATGAGCTACTGAATATAGCTGTATTTACAGACTTAAACTCTTTCTGCAGAATATCAGTATGGGTACCTAGAATCAATGTTTCTTTTTAACTAGCAGAGTTGCACTTTTTTGTATGACCTGTGCAAGGGAAGTACTAATATCTGCCTCTTCTCAAGTGTTTTCTATCCCATTATTATTGCCCATGATTCAGGTAACTGAAAACCTGAAAACTGACAGCTAAATTTTGGAAGTTAGAAAATTCCAAAAGAAACTAGTGAGGTTATTTTCCTCTACAGTTTATTTCTGCTGCAGCAGAGAGGGTCAGAGGTGCTTCATTCTCGGGCATTGCCTGTGGTCACTTTAATAAGGGGAAAGACCAACATTTGAACTGGATAAGCCCAGGCTCTGTCAGTCCACTTCTCCTGCAAAACAGTCTGGTCGTCTGGTTTATGGACAAATGATGCTATTTAGTTTCCATCCTGTTTTTTAAATATGTTGCTGTAAAACATTTTTCTATATTTTAGGGAAGGAAAATGAGTTCAACTCTTGATAAATCTGAGGTCTGGAAAAAAGGGAAGCACACTGCAATAAGAGAAAGAAGTTTGAAAATACCCTTTAAAAACACCCAGCATTGTCTTAGAGAATACTTGAGTAATATACATATGGCTGCTAATAAGGCTGTAAATGGCTGCATTACTGCCAATAAAAGACACCATCTGGTAGGTCTGCCTATTAAAACACAGGTTCGTCTGCAACTTTTTAAGTCTGTTTTTTCTTGCTGCGGAAGGTTGATGAATCATTAAGAGAATCATGGCAGTGTTAATAAAATTATTTATGAAGTTATCAAAATGCCAGTTGTGATAAATTAGATCCTAAACTCAAGCCATTCCTAAACTGGTCTTTGACTTTGTCAGACCAACTTTACCCCAACTTTGGTCATCAGCCCTTCACACCATGAAGGGCAGTAAAAGCATGAATACAACAAGTCAAGCTCTGATGGCTTTCTTTCAACAGCGAAGGCTGAGGACTGACCTGGGGCAGTTATTCTGCGCATACATCAGCATGTGATTGCAATATCATCTGTGAAACCTGTTACACCTGAAGGGGGAGATGGGGGGAAAAAAAGAATACCTTACTTCAAAGGGTATTTTTTACCCCAAGAAACTTCTTTGGCCACTCCACTGTGGGTCGCTACAGAAATATAGCCAAGTTGGGGCGGTGGGGGTGGGGGTGTAGTAGGGTAAGATAACGGACGGACAGGCAGGTAGTTTGTACCCACACATATCCACCCCATATTTCTATTCACAGAGATTACAGGCACAGGGTAAGACAATCAAGACTTTCAATGCAAACATGCTTGTCCCAAAGGATGGAAGAACCAACAGAAGCACTAGCAAACAAAAATCCATTTTAAGTAAGAGATTATCACCTACCTGATTAGCAGCTTCACTGCGCAGCAGCTCTTTGCTGACACTAAAACCATAGCAAACTGCAAATGATACAAGGTTAAAAGACACTTGCACAAATTTCAGCATTAGGCAGGACTGCAGAGAAGCTTGGCTTAGAGCAAAAATAATAGACAACTCTCATTGAAATGAGACATTTAAATCCACTATTCAAAGAACAAAAAAATGGGGTTTTCTGAAGGTACTAAAAGATACCTCTTTCAATACTTGAAATAATCCATTTATCAGTGATACTAATTGAAAGATATTCTAGTCAGGCAGAGTAGAAAGTGTTTGGAAGATAGGAGAGGTTTTTAAAATAATAGTAATACTTTATGAGGTTTGGTTTTGGGGATTTTTAAAGAGACAGAGTTGATTTTGCACACTAACTTGATCAATGAAGCACAGCATGGGAAAGCACGCATCACTGTTTTCATGTTTGACATTATGCAGGTTACAGTAGGAAAAGCTTCCCCTTAAATGTTTAGTTATATTAACAGTGTATATGGTATTTTTGTACTAATGAGCTGCATTTCAATGTCTTTCTCAGGTTGTACGGGACATTTATGTTTAGATGTCAGTTTGTATCTGCTGATTTGTGTTCAGCTGTTAGTAGATTGGTAAAGAGATAGTCCTACAGAGATCTTCAATTACTATGACAAATTCAGGCTTGTTCCAGACAATTTTGACAAAAGCATGAAAAGGTTTAGAGATGATTAATTTTTGAAATGTAGTCAGTCACCAAGGTGCTGTGAAGACGGGGTGCCCCGGCCAGTCCAAGGAACCACCCCTGCAGCCCAGCCTGCTGTCGTCCACCGATGGGCAATGCCGGCTGCTGGAGCTTCAGCAGCAACCCTGCTGCAAAGCACGGCCGGGAACGTGCAAAACACTGCGGCTGGCGATACCCGGCTCCTGCTGATGCCTAGGGGAGCTCACTGAAGAGAGGGCTCATGCACAGACTTCCAAGGATTTAAAGCATAAAGAGATTCGATACAGCAAAACGGGTAAAGATAGTGGCTCTAACACAGAGGCAGCTGGCACGGGTTTCCTCTAACAGCCAGTTCGAGTAAGCCTCTTGCAGTGGAAGACGCTAACTTGCTTTCAACAGCCACGGCTAAAGAGCAAGCGTGCAGGTCCCGACCACCCTCCAGCACCGGCGCAGTCGGCAGGTGCTCAGGGGCACCCTCGGCCCCGGGAAAGAGCTCTTTCCTGTTTTCACAAGATGGCTTGTGCATTTTGCCGAATTAGTCTTTACCTCGCCTTCGATTTCTCCTAGTTTTCATCGGTCTCAGCTAGCCCCATCCCACACTCCAAAGTCTCATTTAATGTAACCGATGGATAAAAAGCATATGCAACTTTTTCAATAAGACTTCTGACTTCACCCTTTTAACCCAAAGAATAACTATAAATAGTTTATAATGTCTGGGATTTCCACAGCCTAAGTGCAGCTATAAATAGTTCTAAACATTTTCCCACTTCATGCTTTTGAAAAGAACATTCTCCACTTCCTTTCTTGGAGAACCCCTGGGAATAATGCTAGATCACAGCTCAGAAAATATGTATATTAGGAGAGTTTAGCAAAACAGAGCTAACAAAGTTGCTAACAGCAGCTCTCAAGCTAATTTTGTGTAAGGACAGGGTCAGGCGTCCTTTGCAACAAGTTCATATTCCTACTTCACCCCAGGACGCTCGAGCCAGCCGTTCGTGGTACGTCTCTATTCACTCGGCCCATCGGGGTATTTTTGGGGGGGTTGTTTGTTTTTCCATGGAATTCGCTGTTCTCCGTGCCTCATGAACGATGGCAGGATTTATTTGTATTTACTCGAAGCCTGTGTGCGTTCCGCGTTTGGTATTTTAAACACTGAAGCGGGACACGTCCCTTCGACTTATTTTTCACGCGTGACTTCAGCCGCCTCCAGGGGACGCCTGCCTGCCGGCGCTGAATGACCGACCCCCGCGGGCCGGGAAGAAGGGCCGGGAAGGGCCCCTACCAGAAGACCCGGCTCCGCGGACGCCTGCCCATGGCGGCCGCGGCCGGGTAGGCCCGAGCAGGCCCTGCAGGCCCGGGCCCGGGCCGCGCTCCGCGGAGCTGGGCCTCCGCGCTGCCCGCCCGCGCTGCGCGGCGGCGCCCCCTGCTGGCGCGGCGGGCGCGGCCGCAGCTGCCCGCCCTCCCGCCCGGCGGAGCCGCCACCGCCCACCCCCCCCCGCGTCCTGGAGGACGGTGCTCCGAGAGACGCGAAAAGGAGCAGGAATTCCCTTTCTGCCAAGAGTAAGGCAGCTTGGAAACGAGCTGGGAAGGGGAAAGGTGGTCAGCCTGCAGCTCGGAGCCCATGGTGCCGAAGGAGGAGGAAAAAAGGGGGTGGGGGGGAAGCCTGGCCTAATGGCAAGTTAATGTCCTCCTGCCATTCTGGCCTTCATTTCCTCCATGGTGCCTTTTTTATCTTGCTTTAAGGCCCCACAGTCCTGTCACTTAAAGAGCTCTGAAACCTCCGATACCTGTTTTACCCTTGGTGTGAAGATACTTGAAGTTGATGGTCAGAAAAGACTGGAATTTATCATAAAAAGGATGATAAATTATTTGCTCGGGGACAGCAGATCACATATCTCCTAATGAACAGGTATTTGCAAGAGGCAGCTACGGGGAATGGCTTCACACAAAAAATTTAGGAAGCGCAGACCAGTAGAACAGCTCAGTTTAGAGACCCAGGCCATTTATTCTGAGTGGCCCAGAAAAACGTGTGTGTGAAAAAACAGAAAATCCCATTATATCTTTTCAAAATGTAGAGCGGTTTGTTGAAACCATTTTATGCATGGCTTACATGTATACAAAAATCTAGATGAGCGGTAATGAGAGACCAGATTCAAAACAAACATTTTTAAATTGGGCCTAGGAACTGGCAGGGATGCTGAGTTCCTAATATTAGATGGCAATGACTTCTGTAAACAGGGAGCATGAGAAGAGAAAGTCCTAACCCCATAGGACTCCAGCAACTCAGAGAACCTCCATAGTGTAAGGTGTAAAGTGGGTGATGGCTAGTGCTAAGAGCACAGTGAAATGGTTTAACAGAGATAAAAATCAAGCTGAGATGCCTCCAGGAATTCAAACTTGCTTTCTTTTGATGCTTTAAATCAAAATAGTTTTAAATGTGTATTTATCTCATATACAAAAGGAATGCAAATTGCCTGTGATGTAAGTAAAACCAAGATGCTGACTCCTTGACAAGAGCCAAAGCTCCCCAAGTATTACTACTGCAGCCTGTTTGCTGATTTGTTACATGGAATGCAAACTCCGCACCCACTTAAATGCTCAAGCACTGAACAAAGTAAGGCTCACTTTGAAAATACCTCCTTTTTTCATTGACTCGATTTTAGTCGGTCCAGATAAAAAAAGTTGTTGAGATAATGGAAAATTCCTCATAACAGAGAAGATCTGACTGTGCCCGGGAACAGAGAGCTCTCTGCATGGCCACTTCTCACAACATTGTTGAAGACTTCGGTAGTTGCATGTAGTGGAGGAGACTGGATATTTTTTTCTTGAATCCATTGCAGACAGAATGTGGGAACATAACAAACTTTTGTATCACAGCTGATCAACCAAAAGAAATCATCCAATCACTGAGTGCTCTGTAGTCCACTCAAAAACACTCTACTCACCACAGATTACCTCTATATTAAGCTAACTGTGAGAAAAGAGAAGGAATTGCTCCATGGTTAATGATAAAAGACAAGTCTGTTCTCTTGACCAGGGAGCGTAGGTAGTGGCCAGCACGTACTCTCATTCAGGGTATTTTTGAATCAGAATTGAGATGCCTATACCAGCAGACCAGTAAAATGATTCTGCTGTTACAACAGTAGGAACACAAGCCCTAAACAGAACTAGAAAAATAACTACAACTTTGATACACAGCACTCCTCCCTCCTTGGAAAGAGCACTCAGAATGCACCAAGCAGTATGTTGCACTTGCAGTTTTGTGGGATAATCCCAGAAATTTCTTTTAAGTCAAAGAAGAAGAAAAAAAAGAAAAAAAAAAAAAAGAATTGTTATAGCTTCTGTCTTACTGTCACAAAGTACTCTGTAAGCACTCGTGCTCCTTGGCCTAGTTTCTTTTCCTTCCAATCTTGTTTTTCAAGTGGAACTCCTTTCCTAGTAAGCATTCATTTAAATAGTCATAGTATGAGCCATGGCCTCTGAACTGGCAATTTCATTCATCTCCCTTCTGTGCAGTGTTTTTCTTTTGCATGTCCCTATCTCTGAAGGGTATAATGCAATTCACTCTAATGGATTCAACTCAAAATGCTGCTCCCATTTGGCATGGAGCAAGTTCTTGCAGAACCCAAAAGCCAAATGCATGTTTTCCAAACAGAAGTAATATGCTGAGGGGGCTTGGTTCAAGGTTCAAGCCTTAACACTATTCTAGGTAAGCACTGTGCAGCTGAATGTGGAAGTGAGCTGAGTTAGGAACGGGTTAAATGATCAAGCTGAAATGTTATTTAAATATCATGAATTAAAAGCTCCAGCCTAGCTGCAAAGAATAAAAAAGGGCACAAGCTTGGCAATGTTCCTAAGGCAGTAAAAGCAACATTTAGAGAGAAAGAAATCTTTGTCTGAATGCAAAAAAGGAAACTCAAATTGGCAAAATGGAGCAAGGAAAATGTATCTGCGTGATAGCAAACTGACAGAATACAAATTTCCCTCAATACAAGGAGAATGTCCATGAATTTCAGCATGGCCACTGTCAAAGATCTCATAATATAGTCAAGGTGAAATCCCAGCAGTTTCATAGTCTATTTTTAAAACTGCATTTAATTTGTAATTGTTTCTGTCACATCTCACTCTCCTCTGTTTCCTATTCTGAGAGAGGAAGGTCAGTCACTTCTTCCTCACTTGTCTGTGTTATAAGAAATGCTGTCTGAGAACTCAGAGACTCTCCCGTTGGCACCAATGGGACTTTTGCTGATGATTTCAGTAAAACGGGAACATGGGCACCAGCCTCCCTGGAAAATCTGCAGCAAGTGGAAAGGAACCTAAACCTCTTGCCTCTTCAAAGGAAACCATTAGCCAGAGGAGCGAGATTACACTAGGCTGGCGTGACTGCTGACTGTAGCCAAAAAGGTTGGTCCCACTGCCTCCTCTGCAGGGAACCCAATCCAGCACAGGCACATTGAGATGGATCAGTTTGCTGACTTAGGAGCATGATTACCCTTTGTTTCTTGTTTCGATGGGCTAGTTTTCTGTGGAGTCATCTGCTTAATCAAGTTCAACTTGTGGTCGCCCAACATCTAAATCCCACCTCAAGGAAGCAATATGTGAGCACGCGGCTGTGGGGAGGGGGCCCACTCCGTATCCAAGTTAGGTATACTGTGAAATTGCCCCATAAGAAAAGTATGGCTAGAAGCCTCACTGCTAGACTGTGAAGGACCAGGATGAGGGTTTCTACAGGGTGCAATTAATGAGATTACTGAGCATCCCTTCTCCTAAAAGGCAAGCCTGCCATTGAAAACTGGGTGGGGAAAATTAATTCAATTTTTTGGAGGTTTGTATTACTTCAGAGTGCATTCATCCTCCCACCTCACCCTGGCAGTGAGAAAGTCTCCACAAAAGACTGTGGAGGAGAGATGTGTGCTGCTGCCCTGGAGCTCCAAAGCCCTTTAAACCTGTTAGACTAGGTAGACAGGGCAGGGAGGCAAGGTGAGCCCTGTCAGTCAGCGCGGTAGCTGACATGATCATCTACCCGACTCCACAAACCCCATGGAAAGGTTGCTTTGTCTGCATTTTTTTCAATGGGTTTACTCTGCCTGCCATGTCCTTGCCACCCAACCCACAGTGTCACTGGCAGGGGAGGACTAATAATAATTGAGCTATAGCAAATGCCATCACTTTCCATAGCTGGGCACTCAGAGCTTCAACCCAACGGGGGGGGAAAGGGACATTCCTCACCCAGTGTGAATACAGTCAAAACATGTCACAGTACTTCTAATGAAATCCTACTTAAAATGATTGCCTCTGTAGAACTGCCTGTAAGGAAAAACCTGAGAATAACTTGGTGAACATCTAGTTCAATTCACCATTGTTGTCTGTGACCAACGCCAAACATGTCCGAGAAAAGGCCATCACTGACATAAATTCCTGCAATCATATGAACAAGTAGAAATGTCTTCCTGACTGTGTCTGGGATTTGGCCAACAATACATTAATAGCCTTTGTAATTTTCTCATAGGTAGTGTAGCCACAGAGGCTCTCTACACTGAAATAACTAGGACTTTGGAGATTCCCTAAACAAGTTCCCATGAGAAAAGGGTTTCTGGGTAAGGTTTCAGGACTCTGATAAATTGCTCAGACTGGAATCTGATGACAATATTCCTTGCAGTGACAGAAAGTAAGAAAACACAAGATAACACTGGAAATTGATCCCTTCAGCTAGAAATGTGATATTACATGATCTGCTAACAGTTGTTTCTTTATATTTTCAAAGCAAAGTTGGATGAATGGTACCTATCTGCTATGCTCGTACTGACTGATGAAATGTTTTGGAAATTATCTGCTCATATACCTATATGCTTATTACAAGAGAAGGATGGAAATTTAACTGTATTCAGCACTTTTGTAGCCAGTTTTTTTCTTAGGAATCTAACTTTAGTTTTACAGGACTGGGTTCTGTGAAACTAAGGAGTATACTTGCGCTGCTGCATGGGAAATGTCTTGTTTTTAATGAGTTGCCAACTTAATGACCTGTGGGATTTCAAAGTTCCTTTTGGTTTTAAAGGAAATGATTAATATATATTCTGTCTTTAATTATGGTGTTATAATTGCGTGAAAGGAATTCCATTCATTCTTTTCTTCATTTAAATGTTTTACATTTGTGAATGTTAGACAACATATTCTCCTAAAAGGTCTGTCTGTAAAATAGATGTTTAATATTATTCACTTTCAAATGGGAGAGTAATGAGAATAATGGTGTTCATCAGTTTTGGGGCAGAATATTTTGATTCTTACTTTGAAAGGATACACAAGTTCTTTAAATACACAAGTTCTTGACTAAAATAAGGTGGATTTAGATGGAAATAAATGCCTGTCTTCAAATATCTATTAATGTGATACTGTCCCTTATTCTTTACAACAAAAAATATCTTATGAAACAGGAAATCTGCTGTCTATATTTTTGTTGATACTGTAATTGGCTACTATAGCCCACTAGCAAATGTCCTAGGATAAATTTGGATAAATGGCGGTTATACTTCAGAAAGCAAATCTTAATCTTACTGTTCTGCCTGCATAATCTAAAGATTTTTCTAGTTCTGATAATGATTCGTGACTTCCTTCTCCTGTTTTTGCCCCAAGTAATTGGGAGAATAAGTTTCTGGGGTTTTAAGAGTTTATATATGTGCCACGTACAAATCTCATTCCTGTGACTCAGACATTTTGATCCCTTGGTTATCAGCCAGATATTTTTCAACAACTTGTGAATATCTGGAAATAAACTCTTTGATCTGACTATCCCTTATACCTAAGGAGAGTCTGATTTTGCAAAAAAATTGATTTAGAAAAACCTTTTAGTGTGCACAACACCATGCCACACAGATGCAGAACACCCTTCTCCCACTACCTACTCAGCTTTCCTGTAGCCAGCACTGCACCAGGTGCTCATCACCGTGGATCCCTAATTTTCTTTCCCAGATAGTTTGGCCTCAGGACCAAAACTCACTCCTTGACATGGGTCATAAGGACAACATAGACTTAACTTTCTTTGGCATATGTCTGAAAACTTTGTTTCTTTGGGGTTTTGAGTAGTCCCCAGTCCTTTAGAAAACATGTGAAACCTGTATTCACTAACGTAATTCACAGCTTCTCACTTGCACCTCTCCCTCCTACCAGAGACAACTGGCTCTTCCCCCAGCAGCACCATCACCAAGAAAGGAACACAGACTAGGAAAGGACTACCTGGGTTGTCAAATCCCAGTTGTCTGCTACCTCAGGACCATGTCATATAATCCATTTCCAAAGTTATCAAGCTCCATCTTAAAACTACTTAGGCTTTGTTGCCTCTCTACACCTGTTGGGAAGGTCTCATTTCCAAGAGATAAGCTTCTATCATCTAACAGAATTACCTAGTATTAATCCTTCAATGCATCAACTTGCATTTTGCACAATTACATTTAATCCCACTTCCATTTCTCCAGGTCTCATCTACCCTGTTAATCTTCAGTGTTTTGCCTTTACAGAGCTGCATCATGAAAGATGTAAGTTTAAGTTTTATCTGATACACAAGAATTGCATTATTGTTCTGCTAATAAACAGAAAATGCTCTACTTTCCTAGCAAGGTTACAATGACCTTGTTTATTAGTTCAGAAAGGAAAATATGCACACTTCTTCCATTAAATAAGTGTGCCGGCATCTTCTGCTAGAAGTGATGTGCAAAGTAAAATTGCAATAATACATTGCCATGGGATTATGAAAGAAGTGTTGAAGTGATTTTCACAAATGTAATTGCGTAGCCAAAAAGAATCCTACTATGTTAACCAATATAACCTTATAACCTAATATATTAATGTAAGAAACAGTATGGTTATGAAATACTTAGAAAAAGAACTGGCAAAACAGATAACATAAAAAGTAAGGCTAATTTTCTACAGCTTTCCCACAGCCATGTTTCTAGAAATTCTGCCTCTAGCTTAACTGTCAGCCATGTCAAAATGAACAAGACAAGCAACTTAGAAAAACAGGAATGATAACTTTACTTCTCTTTAAGTAGGCCCATAGGTTTGATAATAATTTCATTGTGCCCACACATGAACCAGCACACCCCAGGAGCTAGTCTGATGGGCCATTGCAGTTACTGGCAGATGTTCCTACCTCTTCTGTCCTCACCAAGCTACTCAGCTTTGTGCCATTAAGAAATAACAATAGCACAGACCTACTTTTTGTGGCAAAGTCGCTAGAGAAAACATTTAACAGTATCAGGCTCAAGATCAGTCCTTGAGGAACTCCGCTTTCACACTAGTTCTCTTTTCTCTTTAGCCAGTTCCTCATCTTGCCTACAGTTCTAACGTTAATCTTCAGGTTCTCCAGTTAATTAATAATTTTCCATTTGGCACTATATCAGGTCCTCTACAAAAGGTGACAACTCTACTGCATTTTTTCAGTTACCTTATTACAGATATTAACCAAGTTTGCCTGGCGTGAACTATTGCTGCCAATGCAATTTGCATTTTATCCTCCTTTACAGCAACTTTATTCTCTTTAATATTTTTTTCCATCAAAAATAGATTTTAAAGTCCTGTGAAGTCAGACTGAAAGACTATCCAGAATACCCTTCCTAAATATAGCACCATGTATTGATACAATTGAAACCTTGCAAGCTGCAGAATCAATGTTATCTGTTTTCTTCACGCACACAGCACATTCTACCTAACCTCAGTAGACCATGAAAGCACTGCTGGTAGATGAGGAGTAATTTAAAAAGTCAATAAATTCCTCCATCAAGCATTTCAAGCAAGCTAATGAGAAATGAATAAATTTTGTATTGCCCAAAGTAGAATTGGATAATTTATTTGCATTTACTCTGGATTATAGTAGCAATCCCTGTTGTACCAGCTCCCTTCAGGCCCCTGTGGAGTTAAGAACATAATTTCTGCAGTCTGTGATGTTGATTCCCAGCTGTTTCTAACTTCGTTTCTCCAGAGCTTTGAAGAGATACTTGAAATGATTATGTCTGAGAGGAGGAGCTAGGTGTATCTCACAAAGAGTAAGTCTATGGCATATTATGGTCTCAGTTTTACAGTCCACAGTATATATGGGAGATTGTCCTTCCTTATTATACTGCAGCCACCTTTGAGAGAACAACCCTGCTCTTTCTTTTCTTTTTTTTCATACTGTTCCTTTCAAAATGTCTTCTCAGGTAGAATGCCAGTGGTCCTGGGTGTTCACACCAGGCTTATCACTTTGATTCCAGTGGTCTTGGGTATTCACACATGGTTTATCATTTTGATTCACCCTTTCTGGTTGCTTGGTTCTTATCTCTCCAAGCAAAAGCATTTGTAAAACATGAAATAATTATTCTGTTCTGTTCTGTTTTGGGGAGGTTTTCAAACTTAGGGTTTAACAAGTTTACAAAACAGGGAGAGTCAAGAAAGAAACAAGTAATATGAGAAGAGATTTAGAAAGTGTGGCATAGAAATAAAAGATGGAAGAAATCAGATTTGTTTGCTCCAGGATAAAAGAAGACTGAAAAGAATTCAGGGAAGAAGTCTGGTAATAACCTTCATGAAAGATGTAAAAGACTAACTAGGTATGTTTGAGCTTTTCTTAATGCAACAGGCCTAAAGCTGATAATCTCTTGCGATGTGTCAGTTTTGCATTTATATGCTTTTGTCTTAAGACAGAAAGTCATTACCAATGTCACCGACAGACATTTTGGGCCTGCAAATTTACTGTCAGTGCCTTTGAGCATTGAGATGGTTGTTTTCATGCATATACTTGTATATAAACTGTTTTATTTTCCTTTTCTTGAGTAGTTCTTTGCAGGATACAGAGATAAAGGTGGCCTATAGCCAAAGAGGGGGCAACCCTCTACCCTGTTACATCTATTAATTCACAAATTACAGGTGAACATCCATGGAATTGTGACTTTGTGCGTGTGCATCTTCTACGCAGTCTTTGAGTACTGTCTGTCTCAGATTATTCCTTTGGAGATGAACAGAAATTAGTTTTGCTGATGCTGGATGTATTATTAAAACATATATATGACCCTTTTTCTTTGGTGTTACAATGTCAGGTAAGGACATCACCTTCCCTTTACAGGGTGAAGGTATCACCTGCTCTTCACAGGAAGAGGGAATAGGTAGAGTGAAGATCAGCCAACTACTTCCAGCTCTGTTCTTACACCAGGGTCCCCTCCGTAGGTGAATGGCTTGAGCAACACGTCTAGCATTCTGAGACTGGAAACTGTGATGGAAGTATCATGGGAGGCAGTGAAAGGACTAACTGCAACTGCTGTGTCAGTCTCCTTTCTGTATGTTTATTGCTTCTTAAACAGGGGGTTATACATCTCCTTGTCTTATGCACCCAGCATTAAAGCAAAAGACAGTCTGGCTCTGAAAAGCTGACTAGAGAAGGGTAACTTTGCTTTGTGGAAGACTCTGTTATTTCAGAATGTGGTATCTTTCTGTGGGGAACAATACCCTCTTTAGAAAAAAAAGGCGTGAAACCACGGCTCCAGGGAACTGGAGGTGAACTGCCCCAGAGCCCTGAGCAATGGGAGTCCCCTCGCAGCAGGCTGCCCCACAGCTGTGGACACTGAGAGCTTCAGCTATCAAGGAAGAATGAGCCTGGAAGCCCTGAGAGCCACGGCTCCCGGCACTTCCCAGATCTCTGCCAAGGAACCAGGTCAGCAAGCTGTCAGGAAGCTGGGTAGGGTTCTCATTGAAACACTAGATTTTGATGACTCAGCAAATGCTCCATTAAAAACATGTCAGAATTTTTCCAACCAGCTCTACTCGCAATCTAAACAAATAAAGGGTGTGGGGAGGAAATACTGCCCTTATTTTACACCAGAGGGACTGAGGCAGAGAAATATGAAGTAACTTATGCCAGGTGCTACAGAAAGTCCACAGTCAGGAGGCAAACTTAGATTCCATGCCGTCCCTTAATCACAAGAGTATCCTTCCTCTAAACTTAATTAATTTGCCATTACAATGACCTTGTGAGATAAGTATTACTTTCATTTTACAAACGGGAAACCAAAATAACTTGTACAAGAGCAGATAGGAAGCTTGTATCTGAGCCAGGACTTGAACCCAATGTTCCTAAAGCTGCTAAGCTTTAGTAGCAAGCCTACCTGTTTCTTTCATGGACAAGGTACACAGACAAGATAAAGTCAGTCTTGAATGACGTTACTTACTTACCTAACCATACTAATTGCAGCAATGGTATAGATTCCCACAGCAAAATACTTCTGTCCTATAGTCTTGTTATAGTGAAGCCATACTGTCCATACAAAAATGCTGTTTTACTATGAATAAAGCCCTCAGATGTGGTTGTGCGTAGTACAGGACTAAAACTTTAGACAGAATGAGATAACTAATGCTTCCCTAAACACTCATATACACAGTCCGACTGGCTTTCCTGGTTCTGCTAAACACGAGCAGCTATACCTAGGCACGCTACATAAGCTGTTTTCCCAAGTCTTTTGTGATCCCAGGTTTCGTAGGCTTTTCTAGGTAAATATTAACTCATTCTTCAGCTGGATTTCCATTTTGAACACAGCCCTAATTGTAGGCAAGAACTGTAGCATCACCTGGTATTAAAGTCAGTTCAGTTTTTATTAACAGATTTTCATTTCAAATGTCAGAGGGCTTTTCTTTGTTGTCTTGTCTTTGCCTATTTTAAAATGGGGGGTTGAAATTTCCTAAACTGAATTCTTTTAGGGAACATAGCCATGGAAAATATGCTATTCTGCTGGTGTTAGTAACCTCATAACCTTTTTCTTTTCTACTACTTTTGGCCTTTGAACAGGAATTTGAAATTTGATAAGGTAGTGAGTAGCATTTAAGCTATGGACATGTCTTCTGCTGCTACTGTGAAAAACGGCTCAAATTTGGCAAAGTCACAGACCTTTGATAAATCTGTTTGCAAGTGCATAATAGAGAACCCAGAGTTTACCACCTAAAACACACAAATCCTGTTCTCACTGAGCAGGCTGTATAGATGCTGTCCTTTCTGAGAGACAGCATGCTTTGTCCCCTTTGGGCTGTCCAAGGACCAGCTGGAGAGCCACGGTACCTTATTTCTGCCATTCTCTCAGTGCTCTCCCTGCCTGCACCCAAGTGTCAGAGAGGAAGAGGCCACCCAAGTTACATACAAAGGGAATGAGAGCTTGACCAAAGGAGGGGAAAAAGGCAAAGCTAGATCTGCTGGTCAAGAGTGAAGCTGTGGCTGAGAATTGTTGAGGAAAGACTGGACTGTGACCAAGTAGGCAGGAAGTAAAAATTAGAATCACTTGAGCAAGGAGACTTTGACATACAGAAGAGTGGATAACAGGATTAGGAGCTCTCAAGGGAAATTAAGAGCAAACTAGGATTCACTAGGAAAAAAAGAGACTGACATTGTGTGAGAAAAGTGAATGGGATGCACAGGAGTCATGGGAGTAGAATTAGCTAGGTTTGCCTGGGAAGGAGATTGGAAAAAAACATGTAGAGACAGAGCAGAGCTGAGAACAAAGGATGCATTTTGGAAGGGAGACTGAGAGTTTGATGGGTGAGGGCTGGAAACAGGGGAAGGAGAAAACTTGGAGGCAGATGAAAGGTGATAAGGATCCAGCCTGATGCAAAAGAGTGTTCGTTAAAACACCCTTTCCTCCACTGTCTGTAAAGAGTCTTGAGAATCACCATTTCTCTAGGGTCATCAAGTATGTTTTAGAATGATTGGCGAAGTGTGCTTCTCCTCCTTTACTAGTTTGGTTTATTAAATGGTGACATATTATACTAGACCTGTAGCAGAGAATCTGCAAGTTATTTTAATGGATAAATCCCATAAGAGTTAACATAATGTCTCATGTGAAATTTGGGGATTTATTTTTGGTAAAAGAAGAATCATTTGCAAAATGAAACTTTAAAAGTTAATAAATGCCATAGGTAATTCTGGCTGTGCTTGCAAGACAGAAGTTATAGAATAGCTTTCATATGGGGAAAAACTGAGTAAAATTCAGCCTGGAAAACAGGCAGCCTAGAGGGGATATTACAGAGATCTGTAAAATCATGAATGGCACAAATAAGAGAGTAGAAAGGGATTTTGTGTCTTTTTCAATACAAACTCTAAGGTACATAAAATGAAACTACAATGAGGCAGGTTCAAAACAAAAGGAGATGATTCTACTGCTAGCCAAAGGATGTTGTGGAAGCTAAAAGCCAATACGGTAAAGGGAGGGATGGATAGGTACACGTAGGATAAATTTGTTGGTGATTACTGCTGTATGTATAGAAGTCATACCTGGCTCTGTACCCTGAACCACAAATGGTAAGCTGGGAGAAGGCTGGGAGAGCATGGGACAAGTTTGTCCCATCCTTACTTCTTCTGTACCTGCCATTCTTATTGACTAGTAGAGATGAAAAGTATAGCCAAATCCTCAAGAAGAAATTTCATAGGAGGCAGAGAACTGAAACTTGCCTCAATTAATGTACAGCTGAACTTGAGCTTCCCTCTCACTGCAAGGGCATGATGCAGAAGACTGTAAATCACACCACGAACACAACCGTGCCCACTGCCACCCAGGGACGTAAGATGGAAAATCCTCTTGTGGGACATGGAATTAGCTCAGAACACAAGCTGGCCCATTGTGGTTCCTCACCATATTCTGGTGGTAAGAGACATGATCTCCGGGCAGGACACAAGGGTGAGGAATGGAATGAGCAGAGCACAGGCATGTAGGCATGTGTTATGGGTTTGCGTGGTGGGGTTTTGGTAGCAGGGCAGGGGCTGCAGGGCCGACTCCTGTGAGAAGCTGCCAGAAGCTTCCCCGGCTCCAAGTCGGACCCGCCGCTGGCCCAGGCCGAGCCCGTCAGTGACGGCGGTAGCGCCTCTGGGAGAACCGAGTTCAGAAGGGGAACAAACCTGCAGGGAGTGAGGGGATCAGAACGGGAGAGGAACCCCTGTGCAGATCCCGAGGGGAGTGAGGAAGGAGGGGAGGAGGAGCGGGGGAGGAGGGGATGCCCCTGCAGCCCGTGGGGAGACCAGACGGCAGGCTGTCCCCCCCCAGCCCATGGAGGGGAGCGGGGGAGCAGATGCCCACCTGCAGCCCGGGGAGAGAGGAGCCCACGCCGGAGCAGGGGGATGGATGCCCCCCAAGATGGCCGCCGCTCTGTGGGAAAGCCTGAGCTAGAGCAGGCTGTGCCTGGAGGACTGCAGCCCGCGGAAAGGACCCATGGTGAGAAGTTTGTGGAGGACTGTCTCCTGTGGGAGGGACCCCCCGGCAGAGCAGGGGCCGAGTGCGGAGTCCTCCCCCTGAGGAGGAAGGAGCGGCAGAGACAAGGGGTGAGGAACTGACCCCAACCCCCATTCCCCGTCCCCCTGCGCCGCTGGGGGGAGATGGGAGAGAAAACCAGGAGTGGGGTTGAACTGGGAAGGAGGGAGGGGTGGGGGGATACTTGCTTCTCATTATCCTTGTTCTGATTTGATCGGTAGCAAATTAAATTGATTTTGTTTCTTCCCCAAGTTGAGCCTGTCTTTTGCCCGTGACCATAAGTGGGGAGTGATCCCTCCCTGTCCTTGTCTCGACCCAGGAGCTTTTCTTTGTATTTGCTCCTCCTCATCCCACCAGGGCTGGGGGTGGAGGAGTGAGCGAGCAGCTTTGTGGTGATTTGTTGGGCTTAACCCACGACAGCATGTTTCTGAGGTGGACCGGCTAGATGTTGTACAGCCTTATGTTCTGTGTGAGGGGCAGCCACGAGTCCCATGGGACAGAGGCACAAGAAGGAGCCCTGCAAGGCCAGAGTCAGGGATGGACAGCAACTACTACAGGTCTCACCTGAGGTTGGAGAGGATTGCATGATTGAAGGAAGCCTTCATGTCCTAGAGCAAAAGCAGAGAGATGCAGAAGGTTATGGCTATGGCCACTGTTAGAGGAAAGGCACACAGCTAGAGGACCTGTAATCTAAACTAGTCTACTTGCCTAAATAAGTCTAACTGTAACCTAAACTAGTCTACCAGTAATCTCATCTAATTATTTTTATATGTTATATTAAACAATTGCTAAGTGAATGCATCTTCAACATAAGAGATGCTCATTATTCTTACCCTGCAGGTCACTCACCTTGGTGATGGGAGGTATGAGTTTGATACCCTCAACAAACTGAATCCATGTCTAATCCAGTTCTCTGAAGTAGGAGGTGATGTTGATGTCTTCTCTGGCCACATTTTAAAAAGTGTTGAGTGTTACCAAACTCTTTGAGAGAGATCTGTGGGTTGTGGATCTCAAGTTGACAGATGTGTGTTTCTGAAATCCAGAATGAGATCCTGTGAGACCATACTTAGACCATCTGTAAAGGTTTACATTCTAAACTTCAAGGCAGTTTAATTTGTATCTAATGTTACCTGGTTTTGCTTAGTCTAATTGATAATTACAGTGAGTGGATGACAGACTTGTGAAACACCATTTTGTGATTAGCAGTATGAGAAAATCACTTTTCAGAGTTGGTGCTTAGCGACACAGCATGTGGTTCCTTCTAGAAGTTCAGTCACTGGTATTTTTCACTGTAAGATGAAAATCTGATATTTTTCCAGAGTTTGGCAAGTTTAACCACTTTAGAGGTGACAACCACTGGCAGATGAACCTAATACTAGAATCATCAGGTTCACACCAAGTAATTATGCTCACACCAAACAGACTGAGCTCCTTAGTCATGGCAGACTGATGCTTTTTTCCAAAATTGCAGGCTGCTTTATTCTTTTAAATTTCAAGGTTGTTCTACAGAAGAAAATAATGCCTTAACAGGTTTGAAGTCTTAATTTCCTAAATTGAGCCCTAATCACCCTAAATAGGGTGATTTTGCTTCTTTCAGCTGAAAGTATAATGCCTAGGAAGTAATTCTGCTGATATTTCAGTTAAAGGAGGTGTAATTAGGGCCTATGCTTTCATAGGACTAGAAATTACAAATTGTAGCAAAGATCAGAACATTTATCTTATTTTGCCTCGGTAGTCTAGAATGTGAAAGACCAATATTCAAATTCCTGCGGCACAATTCAGAATGATCTAGTATAAAAAGTGCCTATGAATCAAGAGAAGCAAGGACTTGGTGGCAGCGTCCCAGATCTAAGCACTGTGGCATACGCATTTCTTGAATTGACAAGTTTGAGTTTCATCCAGTTGCAGACATTTCAACACCAGATTACCATATCATACTGATAAAGTTATACTAGTAAATTTAGCAAGCCCTAAGCCATAGTACAGGAGGCTCTGCACCTTTCATGTGACTAAAAACTAAAACAGTATCTATACATTTGATAACATATACTTGATAAAGAGAGGGAATGTATTAAAAGACCCTGTTGAAAATATCAAATTATCAAAAGCAGAAACAAAGTGTGTGAACATGTGCATGTGTGTGGTATGGGACGGCGGCAGATTAAGAATGTGAAAAAGCATCACATGGAAGAAAAAAATAAAATTCAAACAGTGTAACAAAAAAGGACAAAGGGGGCATGTTAAAAACATGCAGAATGTAAAATACAGCAAAGACAAGTGGTCTTATTTACTCATTGCTAATATAGGAGAAAAAAAAAAACATTCAAATGAATCGAGAGGCAAACATTCTAATACTGGTAAAGACATGTCTTTTTATGTATAAGCCTAATGAATTGAAGGATCTCAGTGATCATTTTTATCACTGGGGCAAATGACTGAGTCAGATTCAAGACAGGAAGAATAGCCATGTATATAAGCACACAGACAAAAGGGCCCCACAAATCCTAAACTGAAAGAGTATTATTAAGGTTGCAAGGTCCAGCACTTAAATATATCAAGACATGCTAGATTAAGACTGTTTGTTTGAGTTCAACTATGAGATTAGGTACTACTTTTCCACTAGACCTCTATTGCATTTGGTGCATAGAATGTGCATTATTTCTTGATGAGGTTGGTATTTTATTACCCCTTTTGTTCAAGGTGTGTCTTCAGTTCTTATTTATTACATGATAGCCAAACTATCCTCCAGAGGCAGACTTATTCATTTCTGCGTAATCATTTAATATGCAAGTTCTTCAGAAGTATGAGTGAATTTATAGTCCTGTAAGGAAAGATATGATTTTATATACATGAAATCAGAGGCCTCAAGTTCATTCCTTGATGTGAAGATTATTTTTATTCCCTTCACATTCTTTTCACTGCAACTCCTCTCTTCAGGCTGTTCACTGAGTCTTTACCCTCATCTCACAAGCTCATACTCTATCTGTAAGCCCAGGCAGCTTAATTTCACCGTATTTTCCCCAAACCTCGTCCCTATCTCAGTTCACTGTTTATTTTACAGACTGCTAATTTACATTTTCCACTCCTGATCCCAGTCTCATTAGCCAAACACACCTAGTTGCTCTGAAGCCTAGCCTCTCTCTGCAGTTGCCTTTGTGAAGCAGCAGGTCTGGATCCACTCTCCAACCCGTCCTGCCATTCCAGCCACACCAGAGTGCTCATTCCTGCATAACTGGCTCTGCTCTGCTGGCATCAGCTTTACCTTCTCTTTGTTGTGTTGGATTACTTTCTCCTCCCTGTATAGTGGTGAATTACTTTCTCTTCCATGTGGTCACATCATAGGCATCACAAAACAGAACCCTCCTCCTCAATTTTCTGTCCAACCTAGCTTTGCTTGGTTTAGAGCAGAAGAATTCCCTGCCAAAAGAGACCGTGATGGGGAAAGTGCCTCTATTCTGGTAGTCCTGAGCTGAGGGTAACGTATGCAGTTACTCAGTGAGGACAGAAATGTATGCACTGATCAGGATGGGGAGCCCTGACAGAACAGCTGCTGTGACCCCTCTTGTTGCCACTTTCTGGAGGGTGGAAGGAAATAAAAGACCATTTAGTCTTGTTAGGGACACAGAAGCTATGCTGCGTATCAAATAGAGTTCTCACTGCAGAGCTCAGGACCCCCGAGGTGGTTCGAAGTGAACATTGCCACAGTACTTCAACCTAGTATCATTCCCCAGGCTTACTTTGCTGAACTGTTCAGGATACAATTTCCAACGCACATTAAAAAACAGCTAGCACGAGGTAAACAACAGCAAAGGGCAAAGCTTGTCCCAGTTAAAGCCTGGCAAAGGAAACAGGTCACGGAAGGTATTGAGCGTCCACTTCTTTTAAAACAATGAGATCTTAACAAGCTTCAGGTTAAAACTTTTTTAAAAACAAGGAATAAATTCTTCACTGTGGGCTAGAGCTTAGTAAGAAACTCCCTCTGGGAAGGTTATTACACTGTTGTTTTCTGCAAGAATTCTTGCATTTTCTTCCAAAGCAGCTGGTGCACCTACTGCTGCTGTCACCGGCTTGTCGGGGGTCAGAGAGAAGAGGACGCAAGGCAGGCCGCTGCCAGCTTTTGCGAGTACCCGGGGGAGCGAAAACGCAAACTGGTAAGCACGAAACGCGTACAACCCCTGCCCATCGCTCTGGTTGTAGCTGGCGAAATTGAGAAGTACGCTTTTCTTAGTGCTCCACTTCGGACTCAGGGCAGAAGGGGGGGCGGGGGCCGAGTAAGTTTTCTTCTAACCTATACCAAGTTAAACCCAACGCTAATTACAGCGTATCCATCACAAGCGCGGGCGCCTCATTCCGCACGGCGCCCAGCAGTCCTCCACCGCACCGTGAGGGACCAGCCCGGCACCCCCCCACCCCGGCGGGCTGCCGTACCCACTTCTGCGTGCCCGGGGGCTGAGAGGGGGACCGAGGGACGGAGCCCCGGGCCTTTGCCCGTGGGAAGCTCCCGCCGGAGGCCGGGGCAGCCTCGGCGGCGGGCCCGCTCCTCACAGGTGGCGGCCGAGGCGGAGCCCGGGCGCCGCCCGCCCCTCCCGGAAGTGGCCGAGGGGCCGCCTTCCTGCCGGCGCGGCTCCTCCTCCGGTGGAGCAAGATGGTGGCGGTGGAGGAGGCGGCGCGGGGGGAGCCGTGAGCCGGTGCCCGCTGCCGCGTCTCTCTGCCGGCGGCCGCCGCCGCTGCCGCTTCCCCGCCCGGCTCGGCGGGTCTGCTCGGCGCGGCCGGGCGATGCGGTCGTCGGGGCGGCCGGGCTGTGTGTGAGCGCGCTGCCCATGTGGGTGTCCCGGTGAGACCGGGGGGGGGTGTGTGTGTAGCGGGAAGATGCTGCTGTCGCTGGTGCTGCACACCTACTCCATGCGCTACGTCCTGCCCGCCGCCGTCATGATGGGCACGGCGCCCACCTACGTGCTGGCCTGGGGCGCCTGGCGCCTGCTCTCCGCCGTGCTGCCCGCCCGCTTCTACCGCGAGGTGGACGACCGCCTCTACACCATCTACCAGAGCATGGTGCTCTTCTTCTTCGAGAACTACACGGGCGTGCAGGTGAGCCGGGCGGGGACGGGGGACGGGGACCGGGGGGGGGGCGGTGCTCCGGCCTGGCCGGCGCCGGCCCCCCTTCGCCTCTCCTCAGGCCGCTGCGGCGGGCGGCTCGGCTGGCAGGGCCCGGCCGCCGCCGCCGCCGCCGCCATGTGTGAGTGAGGTCGGCGGGGAGGAAAGCGGCCGGCGCTGGCAGCAGGTGCGGGCCGTGGCCTGTCCCCGGCGGGGGCTGCGGATCCGCCGAGGAGAGGAGAGAAGAGGAGAGTCCCGTTCGGCAGCCGCCGTCGCCACGGAGCGTTGGTGTTGTGTTCGTTTTCGCAGGTCGGGGAGGCGGAAGGGATGCGACGGCCGTCGTGCTCTGCCAGCACTCGAGTGGCAGCCTGCTTTGGCCGCTCGAACCCTGTGGCCTGTGTTGCACGTCTGTAGTGTTAAATTGGCAGCAGATAAGAAAGCTGTAGTCAACGATAACCACGCTTCTAATACACGTACGAGCTTATAATAACTAGATCATTTAACGTCTAAATTATTACAGCTTCCCTGTTTTCACGCAGTCTACCCCCTGTCAGTCTCTGGCCCTTAAATTTTGCACCAGCCGTGGACTGCGGTTATTCAGTCTCTCAGAAACTGAAATCCAAGGTTTCAGGTTAATAAGTTGGGATCGGAGGCCTCTCTTGCGTGGCCAGAGGGGTATTTGCATTCAAATAATAATACTTCACCTATCTCACGAAGCGTTGGGTGTTTGAAAGGTTAAATATTTGTCTGTAATTTGAAGAGTAAATAAGGAGACTTTTAATTCTACGCTTAAAAAATAATTACGTAAATGACAGGTGCTCACTGTGCCTAAACCTGACTTTCAAAGTTATCTGAATATACAGAATTGTATTTGAAGTTAGTGTCAGCTGTAGGTGCTTGAGAGTAAAGAATAACAAGTGCTTACGTGTTGATTGGCAGGTGACAGGACTGATACAAATAAGCCCTTCATATTTACAGCTAAACCATTTGTCCACTCTCTTATGAAGCGTTCATTTCAAAATCAGGCTAGGTCTCCCTAATTCCCACTCTTGAGCAGATGTAGGCCTCACTTCGTACCAGCTCTCATGGAAACCCCCAAATCTAGCTAAAGATAGAAGAATCGCACAGTTTGACATCAGGCTAAATAGAACAGATACGAAACAAGTGAGAACTTACTTAAGTGGTAATTAGTTTTTGATTCAGCTTGTGACGCCTGTAACTTCACTCTTGCATCTTGTCCAAATTAGTAAACTTGTGTTGCGATTTACATCTCTGTTTAAAAAAAAAAAAGGAGGTAAAAGGGAAGCGGATTAAGTACTTACTGTTTTATCTGCCTACTTTTTTACGTAGTATATTTAATGCAGATATCTTGATGTCTAGTAACACACTTTGGTCATTAGCTGCTGAAAGTAGCAGTATAGTAGTTAAATTCAACCCATTCTAAGAATGAGAGCCAAAAATCAAGATATAAATTGTAACAGAAAACTTATTCAAATTTCCTACAAATAGTGTGCACTGAGTAGCAACCACTTTGAACTTTTATCATATAAGAACTTTACCACATAAGAACTTTTATCAAAAAAAAAAGCCTGTGACAAAAAGGTACAGAAAGGAAAATGCTAACCAAAAGAAACAAAAAGGCAGCCATCATCTGTTGACTTCTGTTTTCTTTTATTGCATTGATAAAATTCATCCACACGCACACAAAAAAAATGGTGGGAGACAGTACAGGTGATCACTTAGGACTATTAAAACAGAGGTGCTTTGTTACAGTAAGCAACAGACGATGTTAAGAGGAGATGATACATGCAAAGCTGAAATAAAGGATAACAGAAACAAATAAAAGAGTCCACAAAACCAATGTTGGCATATGTCATAGGATAAGTAAAATAATAACTGAGGCTGAAAGGTAAATAAAAACTTGGAAAATATGATACATGGGTAGAGAGGTAAGAGGTAGAATCTTTAAAATTCATGTATCGTTTAACTGGAAGATATCGCCCATTCGTTTAAGGAGGAGAGAAACAGAGTGTCCTTTCAGACCTGCTCTTGCAAACACTGAACATGTTTAACTTGAAAGTCACAGTGGAAAGTTAAGCATGTGCCTGAGTGTTTGAGATTGGGATGGTAACGTGAGAGCTACTGTGAATTGGCTGTTTTAAGGCCTGTAATTGGATGCAGAAGTGTAGCATCATTAAACTTAATCGCTTAATCCAAAAAACAGTGCAAGAATAGTAACTTGCGTGGCTTCATAAAGGCAGCTGTAGGGCTCTACCAGCATTAAAGCATCATAGTAGCCATGGGCGGGAGAAGTTCGGCATCTCTTTCAGATCTGTTAATTTATTCAATCGACTGAAGTGTGTTGGGTTATTTTTTTGTGACTGGATAAATGAGAGGCCAACAACCTCATCCATCAGAATACTGGAACTTGTTGCGTAGTCTCACTGAAGTAATTGGGATTATACAGATGCTTAAGCGACTTACTGAATCAAAGCCTTAAGTGACTTTCTTAGCACTGCCACTGTCTTACCCTATATAAGAAGTCTTTAATATTATGTACATTCTTTGGTTTATTATGCTTGGAGTGTTTGTGGTTTTTCAATACGATACTCACAACTGCCTTAGAGCATTATTTGAGATGTCTGATCTTAAAATACTAATTTTGCTGAAATTCCCAGTAATGTGAGTGGGGCCTATTAAGGACCATAAATGTAGATTATTTTTTGACTGAATGAAATACTACTGTATCTTGATATTCATTTTTAATTTATTTTGTCAGGAAGTGATGTTTCTGTCTATCATCTGCTGTTGGTCCAACAAGTGTCTATATCTGTCTCCCCCTCACGACCGAATGCACAATCATTATTTTTCTTCTTTTTTTTGTTCTCCTTGACTTGGATGTTTTTAGCCAAGTTTATTAAAACAAAAACTCTAGTTCATGCTAGGAAGGCATTTTATCTTAGTAGCACATTCTCTTCAGTTGTGAAATGTAACTAAATAAGGTGATAACCTGATCTGCATGACGGAAGATCTTGGAAGACTAGTAATTCCCTTTCTCTTAAGTAGTGGACTTGAGATCTAAAATAATTACAGAACTACAATTGCTGTGAACCCTTACTGAGTATTTATGCTCTAGAGAGTGGCTCATGAAGTAACTGTAAAAGTTTCTTACTTTCTCATACTGTAAATACTTCCCCTTTTTAAATTTTGGGTCACGCCTGGTTAAGTTTTCCAATGATACTAGAATTCTGTTAATGAATTGCCAAAAATAGCCCTTTTGGTGACTATCATGCAAGAGTCGGCTGTAGAAAATTGAAGAACCAGTATTTAGAGTACAAAACGCAACCCAGAACCCAGTCCTGTAAATGAGGTAAACTGGTCAAAGCCAGTATGACTATAAAGTAAAATCCTATGATGCTGTGTAAATTTGTCAATGCAATTGCAGTTTAGCAAATATTCATGTGTTTTATTAAGGAGCTATAAATATATAAAATTAATTCCTATGCAGCATTGTGACAGTGCTCTTCAACAATCTCCAGGATTATAAACTCATAGTAATGAAAATTTGTAAATGTAGTCCATTGGAAAGTGGCATAGAGAGAATGGCCCTGCTTTGGCCTTATGTCGCTTTTGATGCAAATGTAGTTGTGTTGCTTCCCACCTGTCCTGCTGTAAGCTGCAGAAGCGCTACAGTACTCTCTTCTAGAAAGAATATATATGAGATGCTTGAACTCTATGTAAAGTGAGTAGAAAGTCTTAGAGAGCAAAGGATGTTAATTTTATCAGTGATGAGCCAAAGCAGTCACTGACACAAACAGGTGCAATTCAAGTGCTTTGCAGGACTTGCATCTGCTTGTGCTAATAGTTGATTTGGCCCCAAGTTTCTAAATCAAGTAGCCTGTGAACTGTTGTTGTGTTACTGCTTTTGTCTTTACTGTGTTAGGGAAGTCTGCTCTCTTACATTTCATGCAGACAAAAACCGGTTGCGTCGTACCATAGAATGTGAAAACCAAAATGACTGCAAATACGCCTGTGATTAGGATGTTTGAAGGGCTGAAAGAACTAGTAATTCAAAATTATGAATGCTGTCATCTCTCTGTGACCCTTAGCATCTTATCCCAGTTGCTGTCAGGGTGATGAAATTAATGCCTATTGTGTTTGTGCACATGTTTCAGATCACATGGGGACTAAATGTTCTTCAACTTTTTCTTTTTTTTTTGTAATTGTGTTTGATATTTTGTATTGAGTGGCAGTGAAGAAATAATAAAGAAATCATCACCTCCGTCTGCTTCCTAAAGGATCGTTTTCCATCTGAAAGGTTCTGACAATTGAATAAAATCCATGACTGAATTAATGTGCATGAATTTTGTTCAGTGCTTGCATCAGCTCTCTTCCCTACCCCCGCTTCCTGCTGAATAGGAGTTTTTGGAAGTGGTGCTTTCATTAAAGGCATTATGAAATTCTGGTTTTCATTGTCATTATGGGACTCTGGAAGGGGCTGTGAGAATCAGATGCTACCTCAGTGTTGTTTAGCAGAGCTGTAGTATTTTTAACTATTTTAGAAAGTACAAGAGATCCCTTTTAAACAACACATTGTGCTTTCTGCATTGGTATTGAAGCTTGGACTTGCTGTGTCCCAGCAAGCTTGAAAATTACTTAGAGCAAATTAAAACTTTGTGGGAACATTGTGCTGCTGAACTCTTGATGATGCTTTCCAGTGGAGTAGAGCCCATGCTGTGTTTCGTGTCTTGGCTTCCTAGGAAATCTGTGAGGAGAGCTCGGTGTCTGAGCTTAGGATAGACACTTAGTCTTCTAGCTGTTCGCCAACTTGCATTGGAAGTGAGGGCTATGAGGTCTGTGCCGTCTCTGTTCCCAGGACAAAGTTTTCTTTACTTATTCCCTGCTTTCCCTTTTGAAGCTGTTCAGCCATCCAACAGGTAATTTGGGAGAGCCCAAGGTGGAGGTGGGAAGTAAAAGAGGCAGTGCAAGTCTAATAATGGTCAAGTCGCAGCATACTCACATCAGGGAGGTGCTTCTGGTTGCTGTTGGCGAGGTGGGTTGTCATTTCTTAGGAACCTGGTTCTTGCCTCTCCGCAGTGGGGCAGGCATCATAACCAGGCTTCATCGAGACAGGGCGAAGGTTTGTCTTTGAACTGCTTTCTGTCGGTAAATATGAGTGACAGGGTCTGACTCCCTGCGAGGTGAGGACCCATTTCCCGTGCAAATGCCATAACTGGAAGGTCGAAAGGAGACGTCACTTCTCACCCTTCTCCAGTTGGGTTTGGGAAAAAGGTGTTGGCAGTTGCGTTTTGGCATGAGCCTGTTTTTATGAACCTGCATTTGAGTTCCCTGAGCTCTCCTCCCAGTCTGGCAGCTCAGTAGTGGGAGAGTACTGGGAACTGAGTGGGAAGGTGCAGAGCTGCAGGCAAGGCAGACTTCCAAGGTTGGGTGGGAGCTGAGCAGCCTCCAAGGACTTGGGCTTTCCTAGTTCATTCCACGTGGCTTGCAGCCGCCAACTCTTGTTAGCACCTGCTTATGTTGCTGCTTTGCGAAACTATGTTAGCTGTTGGGAGGAGTGTTGAGAGGTTAAGATTATCATAACTTGTCATTTATTTGTGATGCTAGAAATATGAAATGAGGGACTTGGGGGAGTGGTAGAAATTTGGGGATTGGTGCAGTGCAAAGATTGAAAAGAAACTGGAGAATGTAGTGAAGTGAATCACTTCTTTGTGGTAAACTTTGTAGCAAGCCCAATGAAATTCTTCTTGCAGTGATACTGGCTCCATGAAGACGGTTTGCCCTGGCTCATGTCGTTAGAGATTGCAATGCACAGCTGTCTCCAGGCATGTATGTCTTTTATAGTATACAACAAAGTCCTGTGTGTTATTGTAGCAGAAATTAAGTGATACCTGCTAAGCCTGAGGGGTGTGGCTTTCAAATTGAGATGGATGCCTAATTTTAGACTCTTAATGTTCAACTGTGGTGTGAGGCAGCAAAAATAGATAACATTAGGTATGTAAGCTTTGTGCTCTTTCTTTTTTAGATACTGCGAAAGATTATCTATTTGCATATATCTTAATTTTTGCTCTGTCTGCCTTTGGCTGTTGTTCTGAAGGTGAAAATTAAGTCCTTCGTGACTGGTTTGTCGGGATATCAGCTACAGTTCTGGTGTGCTGCAGATTTGGCTCTGGGGCAATCTGGAAAGAATTTAGTATGGGGAGATTCCATATTTGGTGCTGGTCCTGATCATTCTCCACCTCCTGCTCGATATATGAAAAATAAAATAAATAAAAACTGAGGTCCGTTAGCATTTTTAGAAATCAAGTATCAGCTACCTGAACCAAAACTGCTGTTTGGGTTCATAAATTAGATGTTTTATGTGGAGATTTGGCTGGCATATGTTGTCTAACTCACAAGTCACAAATTAATCTGAATTTTATATCAGTCTTACCTACTGCAGTCTACAATTTAAAACTAATATGTATGTTTACATTCTAAAGTTAGATACATGTATTTACAAAAATCTTAAGTCAAGTATTTGTCAGGTAGGAAAAGCTAAGGAGTCAAAGGGCAGGTTTGAATGCACTTACAAATTCTGATTCCAAGTACTTGGCCCAGGAAGTTTTACAATCTCATGGTTTGATTTTAAATTTTTCTGTTTAAATATATTTTAATTTGAATACCTTAAGATTTTTAGTATATTCAGTTCTTAATATAAGTTGTCCTGATTTTGCATGATTTGTTGCATTTGAAAATACAAATGGTATTTATAATTTTTTTAAATTCCACTTTTTTTTTAACCTGCATGAGTTTTATACACTTTTCTTTTTTTGCATTTAACTGTGTTTTGGTAGATACTGAGCCATGGAGTTTTACAGTATTCTTCCATGCCCTTTCCTTCTGCTTACATAATATGTCCAGATACTTTATGTAAGGATGATTGTTAATTGAGAAGTTTTTTCTCCTGGTACTCCACCATCAGACATTGTTCTTGCTAAGAGGAGATTCTATTCATAGTTAAACATTTGACTCCAATTATTTCAAACTGTTTACCTCAGGCTTACAGGGTATCCTTTTTTCCTCAGTTTTAGTTGTTTTAGTTAAAGTAGGCTTAGATGTCAGGGATTTTGACATTACAATTATGAGGAAGCATATCTTCTCAGGCGAAAAATATTCTTTAATCTTTGTTCTGTCAATTTGAATTTATGCTATGAAGGGATTTAGGATAAAAAAACAGGGGAGTTATTTTCTTCTTTTGTTCATTTCACTTCTGTCACACATTACTTGTCATCTTCCCTTTTATAACTAGCTCCTCAGTGTGGGACTAGGAAATCATAGAGTTTATGTTAGTTTGACTTTTCAATGTAAAGTTAGCTACCTGTGATTTGGTCGAATCTGTATTTGAGCACACAACTGGATGTGAAGAAAAATAGTTATTTTGGGTGACTTTGAACTGTATGGTGTTAGTTGCACTAATTTTTCCTCTGGAACTTATGGATTGACTTGCAGAGTTATCCTGTTCCATTTTCTAATGCTACTTGGGAATCTGAGGGCATACTTGTTTCTTTTTTTGTGTAAGCAAACATAGTGCACAGTCCTGAGCAAGCTGCAGGTGAACTGGCTCATTTACACGCTGTGGTGGTGAGCAGATATTAGAGTGATTTTAAGAGTGGCTATTTTTTGAGGCTGATTCAAGTTTACTGTGTTCGGGTCTAGAGCCACATTAGTTGAAGCTAGCTCAGATACCCCTCTGCATGTTCTCTTCTGCTGTGTAATGGTTCCTTTGCCTCGCCTTGAAAGTCCATAGTGCTTAAATTCTAAGTACTTATTGAAAGTTATGTGTGGAAAAGCTTTCAAAAATCTTACTCCACAATCACAAGCAGAGGACGTAGGGGTGTAGAGGTTTCTTAATCATACCCTTTCCCATGCATGTCGACTCACTGATAACTTCACACCAGTTCTGTCTGTACTTGATAAAAACACTTATATGAGTATTACAAATAAAGATACGATCAATTCCTCCTACGAGTCCTTGGCATTTAGAAGCAAAGTTCCTATTATAAAGAGCTCTGGCTAGAGGAACACTGCAAGCTTGCCACAAGGTTTCCTGCTTCTGGCTGGTGTGAGGTGCACAAAGGATAACATTTCCAGAATGTGCTTAATGTACCAAGGCACCGTAGCTGCCATTTGGGGGGGGGGATGGTCAGGATGGGACATGGACATTATGTATTTTCCACTGCAGAAGAGTAATAAAGTAAACAATAGTTACATTAAATGTGGGTCAGTTTTTCCTTTCCTTTAAGTAAATTACAAAAAGCTGCAGAAAGACATCTTCAGAGATGCCAAAGGCTTATAAGGGAGACTATTCCTCTCCTAATGAAACAGATGGAATACTTCTTTCCACTCTTGTGCTGGAAGGCATGGTCAGGTTTTGCGTGATACCAAGATGCCAGATGTTCAGAAAAACCCTCCTGTTGAAATCTCAGCTTATAAATAATCTCCTTTCACATGTGCTCTCTATATTTGAAATATGTGCAGTACTTGCTAAAAAAAAAAAGTAACTACTGGTGGTTTATGATAAAAGTTATTTAGATGCTCTAACTTTGACTTTCCCAAGTGGTCACTGATTGTAATTGTGGGCCGCTCCATGGTCCGTGCCATAGAACCGCACTTTAATCAAAAGCAAGTTATTTGCAGAAGGAGCCAGTAAATTATTTAGGCACTGAAAATAGGATTTATTCAGAATTTTGATGGCAAAATCTTAAAATTATGTTTATGATAAGTCCTGCTTTTTCCTGTCACCAAGACTAAAACAGTTGAGTTCTATAGATGCCTTTTTTTAAGGTTCCTCAGATGGCTAAGGAGTACAGGCAGGAATGAAGTAATTGTGTGTGCTTAAGGCAAAGTTCCCAACCCATGTATAGCCCTGATCAAGCAAAGCTCCTGAATCTACATAGTACTGTCAAATGATATTTAACGTAATGCTGGCAGGACTGAGGATCTCAAAAAAAAAAAGTTTTAGCTCTTCCCTTCCCCCCCTTCACCACCACCACCACCCCCCCCCCCCCCATTTAAACAAAGAAACAAAACCACAAAAGGAATAAATTATGGTACCTCTCTTTGACTTAATGAGTTAGAGCACAAACTCAATTTACAGGATGCATCAGTTCAATTCTCTCTACATGCACATATCTCCACCACTTCTTTGAAAAAGGTGATTTAGCAGTTTGTTTTCAGAAGAGAGGATCCCCGCTCCATAGATCTACCTTCTTACAGCAGTGAGCAGTGCGTTAGGATGGGACAGCGTTTAGGATCCACATCTGCTTTCAGTAGGCTAGATTCTGGCAGTTCAAAGCTGGCAGGCTCACCGTCACAGATTTTGTGAATCCCCTTCTGCAGCACTGAGCTCACTTAGAAGCCAAGAGCTTCTGCTTCTGGTTGATGTGCCATGGGTAGCCACTGGAGTGGCTTTGTTGAATCTAGTCTGGGGCTGTTTTTTAAGTAAGCGTAAACTAACAGAAATTGCTCCAGCTTATGTGGTATTGTGGAAACTGATTTTCTCTGAAATTAGCCTTTTGCTCAGATTGGATATTCCAGTTAATCCGGATATTTCCCAGAACTTCTTTGCGCTACCATGTTCCCCCTCTCTAAATAATCACCACCTGAATCACCCACCCTCTGATTGAGAAGTTGCAAAACTATATACATCACTTTCTAGGTAATGTTGGACTAGTGTGAATGAAGTGGTTTGTGATGTCCTGCTCTAAATCACCACCTGAAGCTTTGGGGAGGACTGCAAGGAAAGGTGCACAATGCTTGTGTAGGATTAAGTCCTTCACATTTCAGTCCACTCTGCAGCATCTGTGAAAGCTGCAGGCAGGTGGGCATTGAAAAGAAAACTAGTCTGGTTAAATACATGATAATGCTCATCTGTTGACAAGTGTCTCATTCCTTTTGTAGGATTGGGGGGGGGGGGGTTGCCGGGTTTTTTTTGTTTTGTTTTTTTTTTTTAGAATTACTGTTAAGAGTGTTCAGAATAACAGGAGGGAATGTTGGCATCATTTAGCCTGCTGCTGCAACTAGATGGTCTGAGTATATACTTTTTAGTTAACTTTTCTCTGTATGAAACTCTTCCAGCTTTTGCTCTAAAATAAGTGGGGTAGCTGTTGCTGTTTATTTGATTTCCTTCAATAAGCTGATGGCGGTGGAAACTATCAAGATTTTTCTTCAGATGGCCCGCCTGCAGTGAAAATTACTTAATTCATTATAAAACTCTACAAAATTAGGCAACTAATTTCTTACAGCCTAAACATTTGCAAGTCTATTTTATGCTCAAATACAAAAAGTAGTCAAATATGCACGGAATAAAAGACTCTAAAGCTGTATTTTTACTGACATAGATATTATAAAATTTATTATAAATATTAATATATGTTTTCATTAGCTCACAAGGTGACTGCATTTCCTTTAAGATTTTATTGATTCTGCTAGAAGGAGCTTTCCCTAATTCACGGGTCAATTATCTTTAATTCATCTGAGAAACTGTAAAGCCTTTACAGTCAGCATCAGAACTAGACTTCTATACATGTAGCTAGTGCCATTGAATGAAGCATAACCACTCATGTTTTTAACAGTTTGTCAATAAGACTAAAAGTTAGCATGAAAGCAAAAATGTACAGACTTCATATTTAACATCAGATGATATGATTCAGTCCTGCATAATCCATATAGTTTGCTAATACGGTCTTCTTACAAAAAGGAAATAAAATTGCAGTAACTTTATTTTTTGAAGTTTTCTGCTTTCTCATTAAATCAAATGAATGATTTATAAAAAAATAAAAATAAAATTGAATTACATACAGGAATCTTCTCGGTATTCCCCAGAGCTCAGTCTCTTGGCAATGGTTTTCTTCACTGAACCCCGGTAAAATACATAGCTGCAGAATATTTGAGTGAAGTCTGGGCTTTAATAAAACAGATTGCATTGTGATTTTTATGGTTTGATGCTGAGCCTGAGCAGCAGACTTCAGACTTGCGCAATTAAGTGTTGAGCAGATAGTCTCTTTAACTAAAGAGGTTATGAGGTGTAGCAATAATATGACCATTACCTAAAAACTGTATGTGACCTAAAGGTATTTTTAGAAAAAGGATACTTAAAGGTAAACTTGTCTTTGGTTTTTTGGGGGGTTTTTTTTAGATCTAGAGAAAAAGCAACTAAAAACTAAAATGTGAAAGTCCTTTCTCCTGTCCTATACATATTCCTTATGCTGTAGGCAAGTGAAACGCCTATCTGTTCAACACAAATAAAAGTGTTTATCTTCGGTGAAGAAAAATAAACATTTTAAATTCTTATAGTAGGACATCTGAAAACCTGAGAAACTTGTCAGCACCAAGTACAAGCTCCCCATTTGTATCCTGTCTTGAGCCTGCTTCTTCTCAAGCAGGATAAATGGATTCTGTGATCTGAGGTGCTTTTTCTAGAAGCTCAAAGGACTGGTTGTGTCATCAGGCAGGTTTTTAGACTAAGAGAGAATTTAAACAACTTCCCATAAGATGCCTGCAGCAGTGCTGCAGAAGTCGGCTTGCACAGGGTTACATGTTGATTTCAGAAGCCATATCTGGTAGTTGCTTTTGGTGGTTTGTTGATGCAAACTCTGCCCTTTCACAAAATTATATCTAAACTTTTTAACAAACAGATGAGAAATACATCCTAGGATACTCTTTATTTTAACAAGCACTCGACGTTGTAGTAGTGCCCAGCTAATAAAGATGCTCTTGTCCCAAAGAGCATGCAGTCCCAGTTATAAAAGTAGTAAGGAAGAAATGGCGAAATGGAGAGAAGTGCATGTTGTGAGGATAGCACAGCTGAGTATATGAAGTTTGCTTGGTTGTTCTGTTTCTCCTGCCTTCTTCCAGGAGAGGGAAGGAATGTTCTCCTGCTTCTATCCTTCTTTCCAGTTGCTATGGTCTAAGCTTGAAGCTGACATTTTTCCTGATCAGAATGCTTCACCTTCTCGGCAAAGTGCCCCAGTGCACATCAGGTTTGTTGAAGTAACAGCAAAGAAGGGAGTATCATGCTGCAATTCACACCTAGTTTCTTTGAATAGAGAAGGGAGGAGGCTTAATAAGTCTCAGGAACCCAGAGTGAGTGTGCTGGTAGACATGTGGTAGGACATCAGATGAGATGGGCTGTGTTTTTACCACCAATAACCAGCTGTGTTGCCTTAGTGCCACTGGAGCAGAAGTGCCACATCTGCTTGCAGGTCAGCTCCTGAACTGCTCCCATTATCAGCCACATCCAGTTATCATATTAAGGTAGCCTCTTTGCTACGAGTTTGATGTGATCACCGGTTGACCTGCAAGCAGTTCTTCTGATAGCATGATTACTTTTACCTCTTGAGTTATTTTTGTCATGGCCCTGTTTACTGAGCTGATGTAGCTAGGATGTGATTAAATTATCTATTTAATTTTCTTTGTTATATACAGGTTTCATAAGCAAGAAATAAAACTCTAAATTGGGAGCATTCACCTTGTTGCAGTGAAAACCTATGCAAATTATGAGTTAGTCCAGTGTGGCTGCGGTGCAGGACTATTTTACATTGCTATGTGACCTGCCACATTAGCACAGCTGAATGTGTTGCACTGGAAGAAGCGGAGGCTGCTAGGGAAGCTGAAACTGATATCACCAGATCACCAAAGAGTTTCCATTTGAATACCTAGATCAGCCTGTCACTGAATTAGCAACTTCTCCCATCAGGAGAACTTGCTGTAACCTTCTGCCAGTGAATCAGAGCTTTCTGTGGACATGACACTCTGAGATGTGTCTTGTGCCCATTGAGTGTGTGAGCAGCTTGGTGTGTGGCATCCAGGGAAGCTGGGTACCAGTCTTCCCACAGAAGGGAATCTAACAGCATCCAGTTTCCTTTGAGACCTCGCTGAATTGAGTTTGCAGCACTGCTATGTAAACAGATGTGAAAGACCCATGTTAACAGTGACTCTATTACCCGTTCTCGTGAACTGGGCTATGAAGCAACCAAAACATGGCTAAAAGCGCACGTTTTAATGTTCTGTACCCAAGTAATGTGTGCAATGTTAGACTGTAAATCTGCATTTTAAATACTTTCCCTCAAATCTCTGCTTACTTTGGCTTGCTGTGTTGCTCTTCCTTTTAACTTGTTTTCTTTGCTTGACTTCGTTGTGCCTTTTATTTTTTTAACAAAGCAGCACCTATTCAAATGAATAGGTTCCTCACTTGCTTCATTGTGGCAGACAGGACATTCATCTTCTCAGTCTGTCAACCTGATACATAGGTAGAATGTATGTATACTGTGGCATTTGGAGACCTGTGCATAAAATATGTGAAACAGCTTCTGAAACTGGAAATTGCCTCCCAAGCATGTCCTGCACTGCTTCCCTGGTGCTGGCTGGCGAGTGCCCTGCAAAGGGGGAGACCACCCCGTCCGGTGCTCTGCAGACCCTGGGATCGGCACCGTTCTTCTGAGGAGGACTAGGAGTCTCGTGGCTGCTCTCATCTCTTCGGGTTGCTTCAGAAGGGGCGTGCACCCAACCTGGGGCTGTGGTCACTTGTTCCTGCATTGCTGTCCCTGGTAAGATCACTCGAGTGCTTGCCTTCGCTGTGGTCCCCAGATCTCTTCTGCACCAGCAGACTGAGAAGGAGCCAGAGGCTGCCCAGTCTCTGCAAGAGCAGGGAATTCTGCAGTTAGCTACAAAAAACAGCAAGGAGTTAGAGGTTTTCTGGAGACCATGAGGAAGAGTACTCTATCTGCAGCTATAATATACATTAGGTGCTGTGGTTCACCTAAAACTGTCAGATTCCAGAAATTGAAGGCTTGCCCTGAGGGGACTCTTCCCCTGCTTATCCACAGGCCCGTGAATTCTTCAGACATCAGCTCAAAGGGAAAAGGGCAAGGTTTCTGCAGGATTCAAAGCTCTTAACTGTTAGCCCTCTGTTGTGTAAGGTCTATGAGAATTTCCAGAAACACAGCAATAAAGCAAAAACACTTCATTCTCAGAAGGAGAGGTGGGTGGCTGCCCACAGAGTAGGTGTCTCCTGTGAAATCTGAAGAAGCCTCTAGAGAATGCAGGTTGGAAGTTGCCATTCTTACTGCTTGTAGTAACAGTATTGTAAGTTTGTAGCTCTCACTTCCTAGCTGTGAATGTCTGATACATTCACAGCTATTCGCTGGCCTTTCATGAACTGTGTAAGCCTTTTCTCGAGATTATTGAAATGGTCAGTGCTGAAGGGAATGATGTTGCACCTAAAGCTGTTGCATCCTCTTAGGCTGAGCTATCTGAGCAAACAAAATAGAGTTTTTGGATTTTCTCACTCCTTCCTTTGCTTTGAAATAAAATATCCAATTTTGCTGTGTTTAATGAGAACTAACTATAAATAGGAAAAGATATAGATATATATATGTATTTTTTTTAGTTCTGTACAACAGCATAGCTGTGTGTTTTATCATAAGTAAAAAATTTTGGTCCATTACATGTAAACATATGTAACTGTTATGGTAAGACATAATATTGTACATAGAAATTGCTTACAGTACCAATGAGCGGGTGTCCCTCTGGGATCAAAAAGTGAACTAGATCCAATCTTACTGAAATAAAAAATAATACAGATTAACTGTTACATTTGGCAGACACAATCATATGTGTGTTTTTAAGGGAATGATCCTGTATATTTGTTTTTACTCATGCAATATTCACAAGTGAATACTTTGAATTGTGGGTCTGATTACACTGAGATTTAGACTTTGTACATTCAAGTGGAAATTTTTACAAGTTGAAATTATAAATTGTGTATTTCAAATCCTGTTTCTTGTGTGGGGCAGCTCTCACAGTGTCAAGGGCAGATTTTGTTTTCCTCTTGTTCTTATTTTCTTACATTTTACAAAAGCACAGATAACATTCAGGACCTTCTGGTTTAGTGATGTGTTGTATTGGGCCTTTTCCCTTCCTCTAAAACAGTCTTTGCCAGAAACTGCATAGTGGAGTCTTAACTTGAAATAAAGGAAAACAGTATTTATGGACCTAGTGTGTAATACTGCTGGAAAAGTGTACACTTGAAAAATGAAGCTTTAACTCCATAAGTGAGAATATCAAGATAATTTTTTATTTCAGTGGAATTTTTGCACCTGAACTGTAAGATCAGACCCTCTGACTGCTACATTGCACTAAATAGTGTGTGGTACCTAGAGTGTCAGCAGTAAGGTTATAAATTCTCCTGGAACTTTAATGAGAAAATTACTCCTACAGCAAAATCTTGTTTGAATTTCTTAGATACTGTTCAGAATATACTTGTCAACTGACTTGTTACAAATAAAGTTCAGTTAAAAGTTATTGTGCGTGACTTTTTTTTTTTAATTCAAATAAGTAATGTTCTCTTTACTGTATGGTGGATGATCTCTTGTTCACGTATTTATTGAATATCTCAGTTTGCCAATATCTGGTTTCTTGCCTTGGAAACAAAATTTGATCAACAGTGCAGCTGCATTTTCAAAGAAGGAACAGCATTAATTTAAAACATACAGCTTTATGTGTTTTTTTTTTGCCTGGCGTTACCCATCTAGTATCACAGGCTAACTCACAGGTGGGCAGCTTTTCCAGAATTGCTTGTAGAGACCTTCTGATGTTAATCAAGATCTGAATATTTGTTAGATCTTCCTGATAAAATTCCCAGATGGTCCAGACTAGGGAAGTGGTGATAATAAATGGCTAAACATTCCAAGTAGTGCTTTGGGTTTTGGTGAATGGAGTCACTTCAAAGAGTGTATGTTTAATACAGCTAACTTCTAGAAACAAGGAGTACAACCATTGGATTTAGCAGACCAGGGAGGGAATGCTACCTAGAATGTACTAGTTAGAAGAACTAAGTTTCATTAGATAATGAAAATATTTATTAAAGGTAATTAAATGGCTGCATGGATTCTTTCATTCAGAATTGAAGTGGTTTAATTTCTCATTTTATATTTGAAATAGAAGTAATTGAATTAATTGATTTTAAAAGGTGACTTGGATTACTGCTTCACCATCTTGCTTTGTAGTCATGCTCTCAGAAGATTATTTCACTAGTATGCAATTAAACTGTCAGGGGCAGGAAACTACAAGGGTAAAAGCTGTCTTTAATATAATGGAGAAAAAAACCATAACAAAACCTGCTGGCTGGAAGCTGAAGACCTCTCAACCTCATGCTTTTTCGCTCGTTCTTGATGGTTAAAATCATGGCAAATGGTTGAGATTTTGTTCTTGATGTAATCCAGGAAAACTTACCATTTTAGATTGAATAATGAGTGTCTGGCCGAAGCATGTCTTATTCATTAAATGCATAAATTTAAGTGGTGGTTTTGTACATGTCTATGACTCCTCTTTACCTTTAATTATATTAATGTAGGGATCATGTTGATGTAGGTCACCTTCCATGGATCCAGTTCTAGGGCTGAGGCACAAGAACAGAATAGCTTTCTTAAGCCCTCATTAATTAATATTCACTGCTTTGTTGATAAGTTAGTTGTATGCATGATGGGTACTGATGCAGTGATGAGGTGTTTTTCTGTTAATGGTGCTACCTTGCTGGCAGTTTTCCTAGTAAATAGCTATTTACTGCATTGGATCTCATTACTGTCTAATGCAATGAAAATAAATAATTAAGTAACACTAATTTTTAGTTATTTTTTTTTTTTTTAGGTAATACTCTACGGGGATTTGCCAAAAAATAAAGAAAATGTAATATATTTATCAAATCATCAGTGTACAGGTTTGTATTATTTTTGTTTGCCTTAGCACTTTTATAGATTTGCTTGTCTGTTTACTGTGTCTCTTTCCACCCTTGACCTAAGGAGCAAGAAATTCTAGTTCAGAACTTCTAGTACAGAAAGCTTTAATGATATTTATATGTGCAACATGCGCTTTTTGTTTCATGAGTGGCAGTTAGAAACTAACGAAACGTTTTGGGCTTTTGTGTTTGCAGTTGATTGGATTATTGCGGACATGCTGGCAATTAGGCAGAATGCTCTTGGGCATGTCCGGTATGTCTTGAAAGATGGGTTAAAATGGCTTCCACTCTACGGGTGGTATTTTTCACAGGTAAGCCCATTCACTTTTTCCTTGCTGTTTGTGCATCAAATTTGTAAGATGTACTTTCCTTCTGTTTGTTGTATGTGCTGGGAAGATGTAGTTCTGAATTGGCATTTGTTTATTTGAACATGAAAATAGCTGGTTTCACTCAGCGTAGTTAGATGTGTGTTTCAGTTGAGAAACAGTTATTAAATAATCGGTTTACTTTTCTAAATGAATACTTCTTATGGATGGTGTTTACTACTAGAATTAGAACTGTAGAGTCTGTTAGAAGCATTTCAGAATATTCTAGAACTTTGTTCTTTTTACAATCCAAAACCCCACTTAGCAGTAGGTGTAAACAGACTTTTTTTCTATGTATGGGGGTTTTTATCATGCTGTAAATTGGGAATAAATTGACATTGCTGCCGTGTACTTATTTATTTTTTAGTTGTTTGCTTTTAGCACAATGTAAAAGAGGAAAATTGGACCTTAGTATAGTGTGGAGGAAAAGCACATCCCAGCCTCCATGAAAGTGTTGATGGTTTTGCTTTGGACTTCAGTTAAGCAAAAACCTGAGTCTAACAGGATTCCTATTACTACCTTTTACTTTCCCCTCTTCCTTCATAATGCTTCTGTTGTTCCTTTTAGTTTGAGAGCTCAACCTGATGTGACTCAAAATTACACAATTACTGAAGGAACCGTGGGTCATGGTCACTGTACAGCCAATATATGGAGTGGATGTGATATTTAATCAAAAATGGTGGAGAGCAGTGTCGATGGCTTTACCGCCCTAAAAATCTCTCTGAATTTGTCATGTCTGTTCTTTGCTTTTTCTGAAAGCAGGACTGTTTCTATATACAAATGAAGTAAAATGTAGAGGGAGATGTTTTGGGAAGTATTGGTATGTTTTGCTAGGTGATCAGAAATGTCTTCGCAGTATTTATCTCAGGATGTAGATGGGTGCTTAATTGTTAGACTAGAAATGGATTAAGTTTTAGGTAACTCTTTCAAAATGCCTGTTCGATAAGATTTTTCTCCTTTGGCTTCTGTCTTGGATTTTTACCTGTTCCCTGAACATTAATCTGCTTTCTGCCCCTCACCTCTGCCACCCAGGCAAAGAAAAGCAAAAAACACTTAGAAAAATATTTGTAATGGAATTAGGCAGTTTGATTGAATTGGCTGTCAGCCCTGCCCGAGAGACTGGGGGATATTGAGAGAAATACTACTATGGGTATGATTTGAACTATATATTAGTTTGTAAAGGAATATATGAAGAGTAGGCAACTACAGATGTATGTCCAAACAGGAGGCTTTACTCTCTCCCTCATCCTTGGCTGCACATTCCTCTGTCTCTCACCACTTGCACTCTTGCATCCCTAAGTCAAGTCAGATCAGTTGATTGCTAGAACCAGCAAAAGGGGGAAAGTTTTGAGTATATGGCCATGGGTGGGAAGAGGGGAGGAGGCAGAATAGCCCTTGTGTGGCTGTTGACACTGAAACTTTGCCTTCAAGAAGCTAATGTAAGTTGGATTGGGTTTAGAGAGCATTGCATGAGGGGAGGTACAGATCTATGAAGCACCTAATTAATATGCTGAAGAATAGGAAATGCCTTAAACAGTGGCCTTTCCCAGCAATCAGATGTTGCCTTCTAGCTTGGGTGTAGGCACCTGATTGGAACAGAGGTTCAGAGTCTTGGATCATGTCACATAAGGTGCCCATTGCTCGGGTGTGTGAATTGTCTCACCATTTTATCTTGGAGCGCAGGTAGTGGTTGAGGTTCCTACTGTCTGTTCAGTGTGTAAGAGGCTAGAGTGTCCCCCGAGATATTGGGAGATCCAGGTACGATGTTTTTGGCTTGATGGTGGAAAATGTTTGTTGTATTCTGCATGAGTGCCTTAGTGAGAAGGCTGTAAATCTAGGCTGGAGCATGGGTGGTTGCCATCTTTTCTCCTAAAATCACTATTTTTAGAAAAGAATATGCTGCTGAGAAAATAAGAAAACTGTTCAGTTTCTTTTTATTGGTGGGTTTGCTGTCCTAGTCCCCTAAATAAATACGGACTGTCACACCCTGTCAGACCTCACTGATGGTATCCATTGGGAGAAAATGGACTTGTCTGTTGTCTAATGCTTGTCCCCACTAATGACTCTGGTTCTCTACATTTTTCTTCCACTAAAGTGACTGGTCTGTCTCATGGAAATATTTTGCTCTTTGTCCTTGCCTGTAGTCATTACATTGGTAGTGATTTAAGTCTGCTTTAATTAAAATACAGACAGGATATATATTCCATCCGCTATCACGAGGTGTCCAGAAATGATTTTTTTCAAGATTTTGGAAAATTACTATTGCTATCTGGAATATCCGGTGCTCAGTTTCCTGACTGCTATATTGACTGTTAAAAGAAGGTTCCTGTGGAAATTAATATGAATGTAGCCTACATTTTTAATCAAAACATATATATTAAATAAAATCTGTTCATCTTTGAATTCCTCAAAGCATAAAACTTCTACAAGATTTAGTGGGGAATGATTTTATATATATATTTTTATATATATATATTTAATTCAGTGACACAAATGAAAGGCATCCTACTAACAGTGGTGATGTGTGTGTGTGTGTTTAAATGACTGAGACGGGATGCAGCAGGACTGCAGTGCAAGCTAATAGGTATTTTTATTGTTTTTATCACACCAAACAGTGCAAAAACATAAAACACTTCCTGCCCTTCCTGTTGATGTTCTGTCAGTGATGTCACTTACACTCCACTAAAAGTTTCCAGAGCCACGTAATTACGCCATGCTCACGGAATTCATATTCCCTACCTCAGGTAAACATCCTGTTTGGAAATAAACGTGGTCTGGATGTCCAGGAGAGCAAAATTCAGGCACAAAGGAAGTATATTTGTAAACATAATCCATTGTTGACTGAGAGAGGGCTTTTAAAGTACAGCGGAAAAAAATTATAACCTTAAAAACAGTACTTCCAGAAATCTGTTTTGAAAAGTGTTCATATATTTGATCTCTTACTGAAAAGGAAATGCAATACAAATTGGGGAATTTGAGCTATATACAATTGCATAACTAGCATTCTTCTTCTTCAGAGGCAGCTATCTAATAGCAAGAAAAGAAAAGAACCACTTAAATTAACCTGTTATGTTCCAGGTTTGATTTATTAGGTAGAGGTATTTCTTTTCATAAAACTGGCTTTATTATTTTTGGCTGGATCTGAATTTTTTTTCCCCCCCATCTTCTCCACCAAAATGGAACTACCTCCTATTCATCTTATACCACCTGGTGAGGTTGGGGTGTAATTTTGATAAATATTTTGGTATCCCAGAGTTTGCTTGACTTTTTAACATGGGAAGTATGTCTTTGTCTTTTCTGTTATTCAGCATCAGCTTGTTCACCCTTTTGGTTGTTACTGAATGTTAGCCAAATATTTAGCTAGTGTGGCATCTTGCCTCTCTTTAGCTTTGTAACCCTGCACCACAGGGGAGCTGACACGTTTATGTAGTTGGGGTGTACGCAGTGAATGATGGTCCTAGAATATGTAATTCACCTGTTCTTACGTTACATGGCTGTATACTTGTATTTACTTGAGAAGTACAAATCTGTTTCTGAGCATTAAAAAGTCTGAGGTGAGGACACCAAACCTGTCTTTGGTGTTGTGGTGTCCCTAAGCAAACCGCACAATAGTAACTTCATTTTTCCAGGTTCACAAGTTAAACAAGGAAAAGGGGGTTCAGTATTTTCCCAGTTTACTGCAGCTGGTTAGTAATTTGACAAATAAGGGCAGACTTTGATTCCAGCCTTCCCTCATTTATCAAAGCTTGACCTAGCTGAGTCCACACAGAATGATGACTTACCAATTACATGGAAGTCTTGTATGTGTTATTTCTCACACCAAACTGAGTTTGCCCTTCCTGAAAGCGGTTGTTGTGGTGTCACTGTACAGAATAAGACTTCTACTTCCCTTTAATGATGTCAGATCTTAAAAACGGTCTTAAATGTGGAGTGTGTAGATAACGTTGCTCTGTTTGCTGCACAGCTGGTGGAACATTTTTCTGTTCATGCCATTATCTGTCCAGGACTGGTAAACTGCTTGTGGGATGGTGCTGATACAATGCTCCAGCCTGCTAAAGGCCAAGCTCAGTGGACTGGGGAATTCTGTTCTTGGTTTTGGTCCCCTGCCAGCCAGAGCAGCACAGCTGAGTGTTTCAGCTGGCTACTTCACCATGGAAGGGAACCACAGACAATAATGTTAAGACAGAATATTTAATATGGAGTTAATGTACCGTTGACTTTCTGTTCCTTTTCACTGCAGCTTTTGGAGAACAACTTAAAAGTCATGTCAAATACCACTAGCTAAGCAGCTGCATGGCCAACTGTCCATGCTACGAAAAGCAAAGGCTGAAAGCACTTTTCATAACTGCCTCTTCTGCCTGCCTCTTCCTAACCCCTCAAACTTTATTCCTGTCCATGCCATCCAAATAAAATAATAACTCCCTGCACATACACCACCACCCTGTTTCTACAACGTACTCTATCTTTTCCTGAGATAAGGCATTTGAATGAGGTTCATCTCTTAGTAGTTTTAATCTTACTGTCACCTTTCTGTTAAGAGCATGTAAAACCATAAATAGACAGAAATTATCTGCCAAATTCTAATGCCAAGAGTCAGGGTGGGCAGAAAAGAGTAGTACCAAGTCAGGGAATCAGTTAGAAAACCCATAAAAACAGTGTACCTTAAAAATAAAATTCTCTTATTTGGAAGCTTTTTTTTTCCTTCCCAGAATTCATTGTATCAGTAGTTCATTTTGGAGCATATTTGGTGACAACCCCTTGTAGCTACACCGTAGATAAAACAAAGTGGTGGAAGAAGGAAATGATGAGGCAAATTTTATTTCTTTATAACTTCTTTCTTTGTGTGTACTTTGCCATAGTCCTTTTATGGACATTTTGTGACAAATTGTGTGGAACAAGTTATAAAATTAATCTTATCCAGAAAATGGTCTTTTTATAATGGTTTTCAGTAAAAATCCTTTGTCTTCTAAAGATTTTGTGTTACTTAGTCAATTATTATCTCAGTATATAACTTCTTTATTAAAAGTTTGATTCTCTAATAAGGTCCATGGAAGTTTTCAAGACCTATGCTAGTTACTTTTGTGCTATTCATTAATTTTGTATGTAGAGGTACAATACTTGTAATTCCAGTATTTGCATTAGCCACTGATTAAGAGCAGGCACATAGAATTGAAAACATTGACCTATAAGTATTTGTACATGAATAACTTCAGTTGTGTCATTTTCCCTTGATGTACAAGTTGAGCTGCTTGTCAATGTTGTCAGGAATAGAGAGATCCCTGGGGTGGGTTCCAATGCCATCTTCCAGTTAATTATTTAACACCTTTAAACAAGACACTTCAAGTGTCTTATGCTTTCTTTTTTTTTTTTATCTTATCTTTATTTAAACAGATTTTGTGAACTTAAGTACATGCAAATGTAAAATCAGTTTCAGGTGCTTTCTTCTTAGGAGAAAACATCTTATGGGCAATTTGCAGCATGAGTCATAAAGGTGACTTGTCATTTTTGTCTTGTTTGTTCTTCTCTCAACTATTCCACATTAAACTACTTTAAATATTTAATACTTTTTTTTTTCTCTGTTAGCATGGAGGAGTCTATGTAAAAAGAAGTGCCAAATTCAATGAAAAAGAGATGAGAGAAAAGTTGCGGGCCCAGATGAAAGCTGAGACTCCGGTAAGATTATACTTTCCTTCTCCTCATTTCTTTGACTTTTTTAATGGCAAAGGCTTACTGGAGAAATGAGCCATGCCTGATACCTACAAACTACAAGACAGTAATCATGGGTTTGTTTTCTGTCTGCATTTTTATGGTTACTTACTGTGATTAGAGTGATACCTCTAATTAAACTTAGGAAAATTGACTAGGCCTTTATGAATGAACTTCCTGATTCTGTCTGTAGAGGGCAGGGGGGATCTGGACTAAATCTTAGAGCATGAGCTATAGCACCTTCCTTGAGAAACCACTGCTAGTGTTCCCCGTGTTTCAAAAGACAACATTTTGACTACTGTATGCTTGCCAAAGACTGGTATTCTTGACTTCTGAAAGTCAAGAACCATTCTAACCGAATCATAATTAGTCATCCCAATGATCAGTCCTTTTTAATGGCAGTGACATCTTAGAGCTGAGTAACTTTGTCTGCTGCTCCTGGAGGAGAAAATAAAACAAAAAAACCCCGAACTCTTGATAATTTTCTATTTGAAGAATGATTGTTAGTGCCAAGTGACTTTTCTCATGACTCCCTGTATGGTTTGTGGCTCAGTGGTTAGAATCACTGTGCTTCGCTTCCATTACTTGCTGTGCATTAAAATGTTTTCTGCCTTTTTGGCTAGACTTAAGAAAACCAGCTCAGCAAGCCTTGATATAGAACAGTTACACTTTCGTTTTATTTAAAATGATGTGATTAGGACTTGCCACTCCAAATACTAAGTGGCAAAACTTCTATTAAGCTGAGGCTTGGGTAAAAGGAGTGCATAGGTTGTTTTGACCTTCATAATAGGTTTGGGTTTTTTTTCTTCTTTTTGGAGACAGTGTGTTTATGTTTGTGCATGTGTCTGTGTTGAAAAAGTAAACTGGCCTTACACTTGCTGAGAGGCTTAAATGAGTAAAGCATCCCTGTTTAAGACAGTGCTCAAACTCATTTTGTCTTGAACTAAGATTTAGCATGAACAGGGTTTTTTTTTTGTTTTTAATTAAGGTAAGAAAGTGGATCTATTTCCAGGTTTTAGCATGTAAGTTACAAAGGCCAGAAATACATTATGACAACTACACTTTTGCTGTCCAATGTCTAATCTAATGATGTCCACATGGAGAAGATGGTCATATTCAATAGTGGTAACTTGTGCCCACATTACCAGGGAGGGTCCTGGGATGTGAAAAGGTTGTGTTGCATCAAGTTATTTTCTGTATGTCTGTGGCAGAGATTCTACTTTCTGTAAAACTTACAGGAATAAGCAAAGACAAACTGCAGGATGTATGAAACGTATTTGTAGTCATCCCCCTAAGCAATTGCTCCCCCTGCAGAGTGCTGGTTAAGTTCGCTTTAGTTCATCTGGATGAAATATCCTAGCAGGATGTTTTCCTGCATAGGCCCATGGATTTCTTGCTAGCCAGAGTCAGCTTCTGGTTGAGTCTGGCTTTCTGGCTTCCTTATGCACCCCCTAAAGTGCAGGGGTGTGTTGTAATAATAAGGTTTTGATTGTGATAAGAGTCTTGATTTAAACTCTGCATTAAATTAGTCTCCTTTATAGAAATGTAGATTATTTTTTTTAATACAGTCTTAGGAGGATGTGCCTAGAAACTCATCTAATTCCATATGTCTTTGGAAACCTGCAAATGATGTTCAGTGTTTCTGCAGAGCTATAAATTGTCTGGACAGGCTAGTGTGTGACTTTAGCCCAACTGAAATGTCAAGGGAGGTTTAAGCATAAAGCTTTTATTTAAAGCTATATCCGCTGTGGGTTCTGCTTTCCATGGTGGATGTCTACAAGTGATTAATAAATGAAATAAATCCAAAAGGCTTTTTTTCTGGAATCATCTTTTTTCTCCCTCCTCAGTTGTGTGTGGATTGAAAGCCAATACCTGACCTATCTAAGCTAATGCCAAATGAATTTGGGACCACTTGGGTATGTTTGGTTTTTGATGTAATTTGGCTGTCTGGAAGTTCGGTGGTGTTGGAAATGGGCATAGAACCTGGACATGTTTACCGGGCAGTTGTTACCATTTTCCTTGTATTATCTGGGGTAGTGTTACAGAAGAGAAATAAGCATAACTGCTGCAGAAATGCATTCTGTTTTAAATCTCCTTCAGTCAAACCATATAGGGAGTGACACTTAAGTTTCACAAAACCAAAGCTGTCAAAAGCCTATTTACTGAGACAAATGTTTTCATCTGCTGGGATAAAAGACACAGACCATTGAGTTGTCATTTGAAGGAAGACTAAACTTTCTATAATCCACTTTATCTGAGAATTTAAATGTAGATGCTGTAAATGGCCTTTAACCTATAATTACTACTGGGAGAAGAAAGTGATAACCTGTGTCCTTACTACATTATTCATGAAGGAACTTTGCAGTTCTGCAACTTCGGGTGACATTCACAAGCAACCATATTGCTTTTAAAATGAAAACATTTTAATCAGTAAAGCAAGAACGCCCTGAACTCATCAGCTTCCTGCAAAAATAATTAATTTACTACTCTGGAATTTTTATTAAAATTTATGCACTGGATGCTACAGCTCAGGGTGGGCTTTTCCTCAGTTTAGTGAGCAGCTGTTGTTGCTTAGTCATTCTGCTTGTACATGGTGGAGTTCTTTTTTTAATGTAGCATTAGAGAAAAGCCTGCCTTTCAGCTGCTAAGGAAAGAATTATATGCTAATAGAGAGGAGATGGACGGGAATCTGTGTTAAGGGTCACTTTGTTATTTACAGTTTCTCTCCACATACAGTTTAAACAAAAGAATCCAAATGATTAATGTTCAGTCTGCTTGGAGCCATCGCTGTTCCCATTAAGAAACTGAAGACGTGTAGGAAGGCAGAACCAGGCTTCTGTTCTCGTTAGTGTAGCAAGCCCTTTACTGTTTTACTGGGGTTCTTTTTTTCTTTTTTTTTTTCTTTTTTTTTTTTTTTTTAAATAAATTGGTGGTGGAACACGGACAGGATAAATAAGGCTGCCTCTTGGCCTCTCATATAGTCACAGTGGAACTGGATTAGTGATCTGGTGTGCCTCATTTTGTGTAGGGACAGGACTGCATTATGCTCCTTGCTCACCTTGTCTTAACAACTTCTACCTGCCTGCCTTAAACAGCCCCTTTTCCTGCCCTGCTGTTCACAGTTGGTCCACCTTTCTTCCTAGATACAGTGCAGCAATATTAGACGTGTACAAAACTCTGATGCTAGACCGAAATGCTGTTGCACCTGTGTTTCCTACTGGGGATTTTGAACTAAAAAATTTTCTTATTTAATTCTGGAAATTACTTCGGTCCTCAAACTGTCATTGAAGTACACACTCAACTCGTTCATTATTGGGCATTTTGTTGGCAAAACTCACTTGAAACAATGTGATTTTGTTTAAAATTCCATAAAATCTTGCTGATTGTTAACAAATTGCAAACTTATGTCTTATTGTGAGAGCAGAGACTGTCACGCGGTTTGAAGGACTCTTTTGTGTTAATGTTGTTTAAATGTAAGCCATAACAAGATAAATGCATTTCTCAATGTAACAATATATCCAGCTGACACTTGATATACTCAGTCTGCTTGTTTTAGAAAGAAACAAGAAAGAAATAGATTTAGAAAGTTAATGCTTCTGAACTGCAAACTATTCGGTCTGATAACTGAAAATATAACTTACATTTCTTTTTATTGTGCATTGAGAGTAGGAAATCTGCATTCTGAGATGGGGGATTTCACCCACTACAGCCAATATTTAGCTGGTTTCTGTGTGTTTTGGTTTTGCCATTCATTGTCACAGAAAAAAAATCTTTGTTATGTGAAGCAGTGCCAATCAAACGGTAAAAACCCAGAGGGGGCAGATACATTAATACAACTGCTATAAGGCTTAATGTAATTATTTTGTCATGTAGTTGCTAATTTGCAAATCCCTAACAACTTCTTTGTAAATCCTGGGTGTCCTTGCCTGCTTTCCTCACATCACCTTTTGTATTTTGTTCCAATTATACCAGATATGTTTTCTCATACCATATCTTTTTCAGTTATTGATCTGAATGTTAATGTTTCTCATCTAAGTCACCAGAAGCATATTTTCTAGGCAGTGGTCTAAATGGATTCAGATATGAATCTGTCTAGTTGTCAGGATGCAATAACAATAATAGTAAAACTAAGGAAATGCATTATTTAATACAATTTTGAACTTTGTAAGTAAAAATACTTGTTTTCCCTTTGTCACCCACCTGGGTACAGCACAGCAAATTCAAGATACCGTTAGTCAGTAGTGACCACTTCTTGATTCCCTGTGTTCTTCTACAGAGTGGCAGCTACTCTCTCCAGGACACCCTCCAAAGCCCTGGCCTCAGCCAGGTCTTCTCTTTATTGCCTCTTCTCGCTGTATGTTTATGGTATCTGGGCTGACTTTGTTCTGTACTCCAGGGATTTGCATTGCTTCGTGCCCCTTTCCCCTGCTCCACCCATACCAGCCCCTTCTGTGGCACTCTGATCTATCTCAAGGACTTCCTCAGCTGCTCTGCTCCTCACTCTGGAAGCACGGCCCCTCTTGGTGCCATTGCTATTTCTTTTTTGCCTGGGAGACCTTGACTATACTGGGGAAATGAATAGAGTTGCTATTCCAGTGAAAGCAGTTATCATCATCCATGCATTTTATCTGTGGATCGTGGCAAGTTCACTGACATTATGCGGGGGACTCTGTGGGTAACCCCTGCCTCTTTTCTGTTTTTCTGGCTCCAACAAGAATCAGTAGGGTTCTACTAAATGAATCCTGATCCACTCCTTGAAACTTTCAAATTGACACTTACCCATTACATGGAAACAGGCATTAAAGTACCATGTAACTGAACATAGGGACCTACTCTGCTTGGGTTAAAATTGGTGTATCAATGAGTCAGGGACCATGGTAATGCAAAATTTTCTATGCCATTTTGAACACAAGAGCTGTATTTTGCAGTCACTGCGATAAAGTGCCTAACTTTTGTGTAGCTAATTGCCCTAAATGAAAAATTCTGTATAAAAAATTGCCTTAGCTGCAGCTAGTATTTCTAGGCAATTAAAATGCTTCTTCAACTCGACAGTTCTTAATCCAAGTTCAGGAGAGCTTATTTAGTTATTAAAATCTTATAGATTTGTAGTTCTTAGAATCTTTGGAAATAGTGCTTAAGGATTTAGCTTCTGCTGCCTGTGGTGGGAGAAGAGAAAAGCCAGTCATACAAGCAGATTTGGTAGGCTGAATTGCACTGGCAGAACATCTTTGTCTTGTGCAGGACTCTGCATGAGTGTAAGTAGGACATCTATTTACATTCATGAATTTTACTCAGGGATGGTAGTCCTAATGAGCTACATATTAGGTTTATATATGCTGAATTTAAAGCAAAGGCCACTTCTGTGTCTTGTTGGTATACCAATACTCAGATTCTGGTCAGCACACCTGTTGGGCAGCTTGTGTTTTAGAGGTGAATAATTAAAATATAGAATAATTAAAATATAATAATATATATTATAAGAATAATTAAAATATAATTTCAAGCCCTGCATTGTATTACACGCGTAGGACTGGAGTAAGTAGATCCTATTCTCTGTTGTGTAATCAGCTTTTGGTGGCTGATTATCTGCTTTGAAGACTGGTAATGTTGTTGCATGCTTTTAAGTGCTGACCTCTGTACCAAGAATAGTATTCCTATCTTGTGTGCTTCACTTTCTTTACTCTGTCAATGATTATGTGTTACAGCCACTGTATTACCCTTTGGAGCTGAGCATTCAGTCTTTCTTTCATGGGGGGAAGGTGGGAGGGAGCGGGGAGTAACCTCATCTTGAAGTGCTATTTTAAGGATCCAAATTATGTTATTTGAATATAAGCATATTTATGAAAAGAAAAAAAAATGCATCTGGATTTGAATATTATGTCCTTTCCAGCTAACGCTGAAAGTTTTACTTAGTCATTTAAATAACTCAACAGTGTACTTTATAGATGAAATGTATAAGTGACTGGGGGAAGTGTGGACTGCAGCTGGGTCTAAGGATTCCTGTACTTGTGCCTGTGCTTATGCTAGTGTCATGTTATAAAAAAGTAAGCACTTTGCCTCTTAAACACATTTTCTTTTGTTCTTTCCCCACCAAATCTGTATACATCTTGGGTTTCTGCTGGTCCTTGAATATTCTTGGACTTCACCTGCCTCTGCAATCTGCCAGTTCTCCTCCTCCCCAAACATGCCATGACAAGTACAGCCTTTCCTCTAGCTCTCTTTACTCCACTCTACTGACACTGGTTTTGCCTTTTTTTTTCTTCTTTTTTTTTTCCTTTTCCACGTGCCAGATTCTAGGCTATGTACTCAGTTCTCCTCTTTCTTGATCTCCTGCTGGCTTCACTGGTTGGCACAGTTCCTAGATTTCTTCCCTCCTCTGCATTTTAGCACATCTTTCAACCTTCCTCACTGTGGGGTGATTCTGGAGAGTTAACTTGCTGGGTCCTGTCCTTCTGCATTCAGCCTTTTCTCTAGCTGTTCTGCAATCATTAAGTGCAAATACTGGCATACACTGATATTGCATGGGCCAAAAGCACAAAGTTATATTCCTGTGTGTCTCTTTCTGAGTTTTTATTTAACTTTGCATCTTTTCATGATGTGTACTCCCACTTGTCAGTGTCTTCCTGTACTCCCTGATAATCCTCCTAGTACTGTTGTGTAAATCCACTATCTCTCAAATATTTCTTGAGATTCATTTCTGCAAGGATAACAAATTAAGTAGTTAGCCTAGGCATATTAGGCATGATTTTACTGTGAATGTGTCATGTTCAACTCCACTCTACCTACCATTTTTGGCCTTAGACTTTTCTTCTGCAGATGAGCTCCCAATATGAAATTTTCACTGCTTAAGTAGTGTTTTGCATCAACTTTGTATGTAGGAGATTATGTAAGACACACACACAAAAAAGAGAGATGGAAACTTCTGTTCTGTTTCAAAAGCAAATGGAAAATTCATCAAATTTCACTGCTTCTATTTGGGTACATAATTTTACACTCAGATATGCAGATACTTAGGAAGCCTTTACCTGTGTAATGATTTGAGAACACACAGACAGTTGTTGCTGAATAGGCAAGCAAACTAATTTACCTGGGAAATCTAACCTTGCAGGCATGCATGCTTAAAGGAATGTGACATGAAATTCAAATTATGCTAAACTATGAGCTTAAGTTCATAATATATTTAATATCTAATACAGTGAGATGCATAAAGGCACATAAGGTAGCTGATCTATCATAATTTCAATTAATAGTATTTCTGATTATGAATGGAATTAAATGTATATTTCAGTATAAGGAAAGACTAGATGCAAGATCAGTATTAAAGAAAAAATATAATTTAGGTCATCTGTGACATATTTGACTCTTCAAAATCTCCTCTTATCCCACTTAACAAAACCAATACTCTTGTTGATGTCAGCTGCTCCTGACTTGCTCACTTTTGTTGATGTATGCTATCTCCCTTCCTAAATCACCTGGGCAACTTTCTGTGGTGTACATTCAAAGAAAGTTATTTTGAACCTCAGACAGTAAGTTTCTTAGAGCTAAGAAATTTTAGCTCAAGTATTCTAATTTTCTTTGGATCTTTACAGTAATCAATGGTGTGAAGTAAATACAATATGGACCTATCAAGTGATGATAATTTCTGTAAAAGGAACTGGCTTACATTCATTATAAGAATTTGTCTTTTTTGTTTCTTTTTAATCCCACAGATGTATTTAGTGATTTTTCCAGAGGGGACTCGTTACAATCCTGAAATACCAAAAGTCATTGCAGATAGTCAATCATTTGCTGAAAAGGAAGGTAAGCAAAAAAAGTTTTGAAATCATCCTTTTGTTATTGTGTTAACATATGTTATATAATATGAAGATGATCCTGGCTTTAGCCTACCTGATTGATACCTGAGGGTTAGAATAGCATAAACCAGTGTTTCTCTTACCACAGAGTAAAATGAGGTAGCTTATGTATAGACATTTCATGTAGTTCCCATTGTGCAAGAGTATTAATTCTCAAGAAAGCTCTGTTTAGTTTCTGTCTATATCTGTGTATTTACGGACACTTCTTTTCTTGCTCCTTCAGGGACATAAGAATTACCTGCACTGCATAAGGGCACTGTTCTATCTAAGTTGACATCATAACTTCAATTACAGCTGTTACTCCATATAAAGAATATTTGCATACAGATTGTAGTGCCTTAAGAGAGAGAGTCTTCCATCACTTCATTTTTAATTACTGTTAGTACTACCATGGCTTGTTTGTTTTGTTCCTTTCTCACTTTGCAGTCTCACCCTTCCTTGGCTGAACTTTATTCTGTAGTCACTTTGATTGTTGGCATTGTCTCTATAACCACAGATGGAATTACTTCATCTTTGGAAAGGCTTGCAAGAAATCTAGGGGTCCCAAGCTTTTTCATTTTTTCTCACGTCATATGCACAATACACGTAAACTTTTAAGTCCAATGGTTCAGTGAACATGTTTCCTGGTTTTGTTTTTTCCTGTTGACGAAAAGTGAAATAATTCACTCTGAAGGTAAAGAATAACAAATAGGTCTGGTAAATTCATTTTTGTGACACACTGAAATGAATTCACAAGTCTGTGAATCAGCTTGTTGATATCATCAAGCTATTAAGTATTGTTAGCTCTTGTCTAAAAGGATACATGCTTTTCTTCTCCTTGGGAAGAATGGAATTTGTTTGCGTCTATAAGCAGGAGACCTTAAGTCATAATGTATTCATCACTTCAGTTTCCTGTTGGAAATGAAAGTCAAATGTTTCATTTAGGTTGGTGGTTCTTTGAGAGTTGAGAGGAGGGTGTTTGACAGGGGTTTTTTTCCCCTCTCCTTTTTCAGGGGAAAGAAAGGCCTTTCATTGTCATTATTACTATCTCAATAAACCTCTTAATGACAGTCTGCAAAACAGTAAAACACTGCTTTTGTGCTTTCACAGCACCTGTTCGTTTCTTCTCGTGCTTTTCTCTCTGGTATTGTTCTGCTTTTATTTTGTAAGGGTTACTCCTTTTAAAAACTCTCAAGACAAGTATTTATTACACAAGAAGCATCACCAATTCTAGTGCAGAATCCTCTTGATCTGCTTTTCCCCACTGCTAAAGCCTCTTGTTGTTGGTCTCTCTTCAACTTTTTATATGGAGAGAATGGGAAGCAGTCTGCATGGGAGCCTGCTCCCCTGCGTGTTCATGCAAAGATTGATATTCACTTGAATTAAGAGCATCCCGCATACAAGCATGCTGGGAAGCAGGGATGGCTGACACTGGAAGCTGCGTACCAAACTATTCTGATGACTAAGAGCCAGTAGGCACATACCAGTACAAGGCGAATACCAGTACATCAGGGAGCTGCGAGGATGGGGTGCTCTGCATGGCCGCTGGCAGGAGATAACGATGACTCCCTGGGGTCCCACCATGCTGCCGTGCAGTGGTGCTGGCCCTGGCTTGCGGCTTCCACCCAGCAGCCCCAGTGCCACCACAGTCCTGGCTGCTGGGCGTGTGCTGGGGCTGCAGCATGGGAGCTGTGACCAAATGCCTCACCAGTTGGTCGCGTGTAGGTTGAGTGCTGGCCGTGCTCCTTGTAAGCGTGCGAGGGCTGTTATGTGACACTGCTGAGCTGAACTAAAACCGCACAATTGCATGCTTGTCTAAAAGATCCCAGAGGCGGCTTGTTTCCTACAGTTTTAGGAGAGGTAGTAATGCCCGGTAGTTCTTCCAGTCAGAGGAATGAGGACGTACTGTAACTTACAGTTTAAAATTTGCACTTCATTCCTCGTGGGGATATAAAGAAGTCTGATAATGTAGTCTTGTTATCTTAGTATATTTGTCACAGAGCGCACTGCTTCAGTGGTGGCTTTACAGACATGTAGGGGAATTTTCTTGCTTTATACCTTGAAATGTAAGCTTTATAATTATTTTTTCCCTAGATTTTTGCACAATTTTATGTTGATAAAATAGTGCAAGTATAATATTGGAAAAAGTGCTTTAATTAAGAAGACTTAAACTTCAAATTCATGTTAGGACCAGGGATACTGTACCCAAAGATAACTAAGCTATTCCTAGAGCACAAGCAGAACTCATGTTTATCATGCTGTCTGAAATACTGGTTTTGTAAGCAGAATTATTGGGTTGAACTTAATTACCTGGTCTTAGTGTGACCAGCTGATGAGCTGCATCTCGTATCTTAATGTTCTTCTTAAGTAAACACCAGTTTTGGACACAGTTACTGCCTCTTTACAATTGGTCCTAGGACCAGTTCAACAAAAATAAATGTAAAAAAAAACCCAAAAGGCTTAGGTTGACATCCCAAGGAATATTTTGACATTGCTGGTTTCAACTATTATGTCTTTCCTCATTGATATATATATATAAACAAATCTTATCTGTCTATGAATAGGATGGAAGGATATCAAACAACAAAAGAATGTAAAGGTGATTGAGGTTGCCCTTGAAAGAGAGGCAACTTTTTAAAATACTGATAATACTTCATGTTACAGTTTTTTCTGCCATAGAACTTGGGTTCTACACAAAATCAGACTCCTAGCAAGAGCAGATGGTTTTCCTCTTTCTGAAACACATACAAATCAAACACACAGGGTAGATCCAATAGGTCTGGGTAGATCTGGGTATGAGTGAGTTGAAACTGAAGGCTACAAAGCACAGAGAAACTTCTTGGGAAGGAGTAGGGCCATGTACTTTCTTACTATTTTTAAAAGGAAATAAAGGATATCATACAGTAAAAAATTAAATCCATGGACTGGTCTTTCAAATATGTCATTAACTACCTTGCCAAGTTCAAGTTGAATGTACTGCCAGGTTTTTGTTTATTAAAACTAAACAATGCCAGAAACAGCTAGAGGTAAAAATTAATAAAATTAGAGCATTAATATTGATGGTTTTCATGTTGGAGACTGACACATGGGTATCAGCCTTCAGCACTGATAGATTTGACACACCAAAACTCTATTCTAATTAATGTGAACTCAATTGTATGATAAAGTTGTGTCCACAATTGTATTCAATGAGATACAGAAAGTTGATTACTTTCAGGAATACTGGTTTTATGGTGAGGAACTGAGAATGTTGTCATCTAAGGGTAATGCTAATACCCTCAGAAACTAAAGATTACTCATTCAACACATTTTACAAGTGCCAGAAAATTCCAATCAGATCAGATTCTTACCCAGGATAGAACAGGAAGCATTTTAAACTCAAAATACATTTGTTTGATTCCATTGGGGAAGGAAAGATACGCTTCCTGACATTCACAAATAAAAGCAAAAATTACCTCTCTAAAACTAAGTTGTATGGTTATTTGTGGTAGGATTAATGCAGGAGTTTTTCATAGAAGAAGTTAAATTCTGTGGAGTTGAGAAAATTAATCCAGTATTTATCTTTGTTGGCCAAAATAGCAATATTTGCTGGGGTTTCACAGCCACAGCAAACCCCATAAGCAGTGTTGCCAGAATATCAGATGAAGCCATGTGTGTTTTGGGTTTGTGTGGCAGGGTTTTGGTAGCGGGGCAGGGGCTGCAGGGCCGGCTCCTGTGAGAAGCTGCCAGAAGCTTCCCCGGCTCCAAGTCGGACCCGCCGCTGGCCCAGGCCGAGCCTGTCAGTGATGGCGGTAGCGCCTCTGGGAGAACAGATTTAAGAGGGAAAACCTGCAGCAGGGGAGGAGATCGGAATGTGAGAGGAACCCCTGTGCAGATCCCAAGGGGAGTGAGGAAGGAGGGGAGGAGGAGCGGGGGAGGAGGGGATGCCCCTGCAGCCCGTGGGGAGACCAGACGGCAGGCTGTCGTCCCCCCCAGCCCATGGAGGGGAGCGGGGGAACAGATGCCCACCTGCAGCCCGGGGAGAGAGGAGCCCACGCCGGAGCAGGGGGATGGATGCCTCCCAAGATGGCTGAGACTCCAGGGGAAAGCCTGCGCTGGAGCAGGCTGTGCCTGAAGGACTGCAGCCCACGGAAAGGACCCATCCTGGACAAGTTTGTGAAGGACTGTGTCCTGTGGGAGGGACCCCCCGGCAGAGCAGGGGCTGAGTGCGGAGTCCTCCCCCTGAGGAGGAAGGAGCGGCAGAGACAAGGGGTGAGGAACTGACCCCAACCCCCATTCCCCGTCCCCCTGCACCGCCGGGGGGAGGAGGGAGAGAAAACCGGGAGTGGGCTTGAGCTGGGAAGGAGGGAGGGGTGGGGGGAAGGTGTTCTGAGGTTTGGGTTTACTTCTCATTATCCTTGTTTTGATTTGATTGGTAGCAAATTAAATTGATTTTGTTTCTTCCCCAAGTTGAGCCTGTCTTCTGCCCGTGACCATAAGTGGGGAGTGATCCCTCCCTGTCCTTGTCTCAACCCACGAGCTTTTCTTTGTATTTGCTCCTCCTCATCCCACCGGACCCTGGGGGAGGAGTGAGTGAGCGTCTTCGTGGTGCTTTGTTACTGGCTGGGCTTAAGCCATGACAATATGTCAGGTTTTCTCATTTCTGTCAGAGGCAAATGAAACCCCCCACTTCCAAGGCCATGGGGATATGTGCCGTGTAGCTGGATTTGAATCTGATAGACCTAGTTGTCCTCTCCTGATGGAAAGTGGGTGGCTGTGTGAGATGGTTCCAGCAATTGCTACCAGGATGGGCTCTCTCTTTCTCCATGTTTCAGTATGGTTGGTGACTTGTGTTTCTAATATGACATTTTGTAAGATTCTGATAATAAAATTAAATATTTCTTCCTCTCCTCTATCGAAGATCTAAGAATGCAATAGCATGTGTTTTGCCCCTTGTCTCCTGAACTTCTGCCTTCCAATATTTAAGTATATAGTCAGTAATCTTAGCTTAGAGTTCCCTTTAGTTTTCCATTGTATGCAAGTAGTCGGCTAACATGATTCCCGTCCTCAAAATTTGATGCAGTCATCCAGTTGATTTACATATTGGTAACCCGTTTTAGTCTCTGTTCTATTAGTTTCTGCATCTCAAAAGTGCAGCAATTCTTCCACACCACTCAGCAGGCTTGAGTTGCTGAGTCCAGAGAATTATAATATGTAGGTGGCACTCATATTTTCATAGGGATTTAACTCTAATCTTGTCATAATGTTAGAAGTGGTAATTTTTTTTTATGTATTTATTTCAAACTGGAAATCTTTTAAGGCTGGGTCTTTTTAATGGTACTGGATTATAGAACAAAATTTCTGTAAAACCCACAAAATACATGATTACTATTTTTTTGTACCAGCTTCTGGCATAAAATTTGTTCCATTTACATGTTCCCAAAATATGTATGCATAGATTTCTGATCATTTTCTAGTAGTTAGACCTATATAATGTTCCAAACAACCACAAATTTCTTAGGTTTAGTAGAATATGGATTTTATCCAAATGTTAAGAAATGGCATTTTAAAAAATTGAAAATAAATAGGAATAATCCAAAACCCTCCTACTCCTAATGTTACTAACTCTGAAAAGTCAAAGAAAAAGGGGTAAGAAGCTTGTTAAATTTAACTTGGCTTGCTTTTGCTGAATGAAGACAAAACAATCTTCCCTGGTGAAAGGCTTTAATGGAATTTTGTGTTTATGTTTGATTTCTAACAGAGGTCATTTAATCAAGCAAACATTTCAGGTATTCATTTATTATCTCCCTTGTTTTTATGCAGAAAAGTGGCAAATGTAAATGTTTTTTAATGCTAAGTTTATCTTGACTAGTATCATGCTTTCTGCTAAGATGTTTGTACGTGCAGGATATGCTTATCTCGAAATTGCTTTTACAGGTCATGTAAAAAGAGGTATTTCAACGGAGCTAATCGAAAATGTTTCCCTTCTAGGTCTTGGCATTGGTTCTAGATTGTATTTTAAAGCAATCTGAAGTACTTAATATCCATAAATGTTATTTGGAACTGTCTCTAAAGAAAATAGCTTTTGGTGGTATTTTTTCCACAAACTTTCACGTAAGCAAGCTTGATGTAAAAGTGCACAGTGAGATGTGGAAAAAGGATATAATTTTTAAAAAGAGTAGGGCATGGACCTTGAGTAGCATTTGAGAGACGTACCATTAGGATGAAGAAAGGGTTTCTGTTATTAAAAATAGTCCTTAGGAAATTAGGTTTAGGAAAGCAAGAAGCTACCTTCTATTTCTGTAGATAGCCATCACAGAATAAAGTGTACCAAAGTGTGGTGTCTCTCATGTTTTGCTGTGGGATGGTTATACTCTTCTTGAGGGGATTCCTTGCATTTCTTGTACTTTAGTTCATGGTAACAGAAGACATTTTTTACAAGAGCATGCAATTTCATACTATCATCAGCTGAGTCCTATTTATGTAAGTCGATGGAATAGTAGCATACAAACGGATGGGCTCTCCCACCAGATGTCATTTTATAAGTCTAACTCTGGACTCTGGTTTCAATAAGTAAGGCTTCGATCACTTGGGGGGCGTTCCAGAAGGCTGGTGGGAACTCAGTGTTGGGTACTTGGTGCACCCCATGTAACTGCAAAGCTTTCAGTCTCATATCACTATTGCACACACACAGACACCAAAAAAAAAGGAAAAATAAGGATAGAAATATCTAATTGGTATTGAAATCAATGAATTGTTGTTCATCCTGCTTTCTGTTTTTATATTACTGTCAAGTAACATGAGTTGGGGGAGGGGGACCTCAAACTTATTCTGACATCCACTTTCAGTGAGCATGTAACTTTTGTTGTTGAAATGTGGTAATGCTAATGTAATACTCATAAGGTATTCTTGATTTCGAGCTGGGTTTTTTTGTTGTTTTCATTGTAAAATGTGGTGCGTGCACACCAGGAGTACAAATACAACTAATGGAATCCAAGTCTGAAAATGTAGATGGCCTGCCTGCACTGAACAGCTCTGTGAGTTTTTGGCCTGGATGAAGGGAAGAGGAAGAACGATCTTCTCCATAGAGTTGTACTCAGCTATTATATATGTGACTTCACCTGAGAAGTTAGATAAATGATGTTTTGTTTGGTGCTTTTTGTTCTTTTGTGTTTAGATAAAAATTCAATTCTATAGACATTAATGATTTGGGCCTTTGTACTTGCCAAACTAAAACCTTACTTTATTTCATTCAGTTTTCTGCAGACTTTCTGAAGTAAGTCTGCATCTTACTATAGTCTAGTAAATGGATCATATTTGAAGTACCATTGCTCACCGTATTTCTTCAAATTTTCACATTGTGAGCAAAGCTATAGCATTTTAAGGTAGAGTATTATATTATTAGATGTCTAGTTCATTTTCTTTGGCATTTAACATACAATCTCATGACCTCAAATACTTCGACTGAGAGTCCTAAGTTAGTATTGCACAACACTAAAAACAGTTTAAGCACAGTGTGTTTTGTGAATTGGATGTAGGCAGCTTGCCAAGGTAACTATACTGTAACTACTTGGGTTTAAATTCTGTTATGTTGATTTTAGCAAAGATCATCAAGTAATTGCACGAATGTGTGGTTAATGTTTTTATAAAACAGATTCTTTAAAAGGATGTGCTGAACTCTTGGTGGTGCTGCATGTTTGTCATGCACTGGAGTGTTTCTGAATAATGGATTATGGAGTTTCTTTATTGATTTTAATTAGATGCATGCTCATTTTGTGCTTAAACCTTCAAGAGTTCACTGGTAGCACGAGCACATGGAGTAAGAGAGGCTTATTCTACAGTTGCACTTCATAGATTGTCACTGACCATCTTCACCAAAATTGGCCATGAATTCAAAAAACTCAGCACTGAATAGTCTTAGATACCTAAATTAATTTGTCTAGAGGATTCAGTTCTCACTGAAGCCTGTTTTTCCTTTTTCTTCCCCACAGTAATAGTTTGGTTAAGGGGAAGATGAGTTGGGCAGGAAAGGAATGACAGTGTTTTTAGAAAATGTTTGGGAATTTGGCTCAACAAGAATTGTGTTGAATGTAATGTCCACACTAATATCATTGCTGACACAACACTAGAATATTCAGTGCTTCATTTACAGAGTAAACATTTGGAAACATAACATAATTAGCTGTTTGATGTACCAGTTCACAAGCTAAGAAAACACTACCACCATGTTATGCTTCAAAATATTTACATGATCCATATAACATTTTGCATCGACAGTTATCACTATTGCTGGTAAAGCTTAGAACAATGACTTCAGAAGGAGTGCTAGTAAATAACCTTTTATCTCTGTGTTCAGACAAGGAGATTCTTAGCAAATATTAAGAAATTAAGATAATGATTGATACCGAAATTTTCAACTCAAAGAATGTTACAGCAGTTTAGAAACTAGCATTATCTCAGTGTTCAGTAGATACTTTCATAAATTTAGGTCAGAGTATGCTTTGCCCAACAAGGGAGAGAAGTTCAGTACAAAATCAGGACAAAATATAATATCTTTTGAATTTTTTTAATTTATTTTGCAAGAAAGATATCAAAAGCAATACCACAAAACTTGGTTTAGAAAAATTTCTCCATCAGGAACGAATAGCACCAGTGGATGGTTCTTTAAAAATGGACTGACACATAAGCCAGTGAAAAATAAAGCTAGAAAGGAATAATTGCAATTTTGTTCTGCCACTTCTTTTTGAGAAAGATACACATCTTACAGCAAAATAGTGAAAATTTTTGCATAATACGCTTTTTTTTTCCTAGAAGAACTTCCAGATAAGTGTGGAAGAACTGTGTTCAGATCATGAGAAGATTTGGGGGTTTTTTTGCTTGTTTTCATTTTGAAAGTCATTGTATATTAAAATTCTGGAAATGAAGTACACTTTTGAGCCCAGTGTATTTGTATGTTCTTAAGTATGCTCTAGGTGGAAGTGGTCAGCTGAAGCAAACATGGATATGAAATACTGTTGTTAAAATTTGCGGAGTGCTGTTAAATCTGGCGTTCTTATGTCCTTGACATACCAATCTCTGTCTTGGCCTGGATGGTTAAAGAAAACAGTTGATTTCTGTGACTACGGATTTGTTAGTAGCCAAGTCAATTGTAATAGGTTGTTCACATGGAAACAGAGAAGACTTCCTCCTTGCTGTTGGTTGTTGGTGCTGTATTTTCCCCCTCCCTGCTTAGTTTTCTGCTGGGTTAGTGAGTTGAATCAGCTGGTGGGAGGGGGGTGCCAGAGCAATACAAGGTTAGCAGCAGGAACAAGCACACAGAAGAGAGCAGTCAGGGAAGCAACTGCAAGGATAAAGTGTAATGTCCCGTTTTCTTAGCAGTAAGTCATTGCAGTGAGCTGAAGCTGTCTTGAGTCTACTTTCCCAGACCTTTCCCAAAGTGAGGACCCTCTGAGTAACCATATCTAGCGTCCCAGAACATGACGTTAGAAGGAAGCAAAAGCAGGGAAGGCTAGAATCTATATTAGAAAATAACAAGATATATTGAAATTTCTGACAGTATGGTAGCTTTGGAGAAATGTGGCATCCTGTTTAACCATGTGTAGTTTAAGACAACCACTTTTTTGTTACCATGGGGCAGTATTAGGCTTCACTATGTTTACAAAATCGGGTTTTCCTTTGGAACTAAAATGCCAGATGAGCGTTAGATGTGCTTAAAATTATCTGTGATTATGCGTCACCTACCAAATCTGTTTCTCATGCAGAATTTCAGGAGGTGATGTTCTGTGCATTTATTATTTCTCAGTTAATTTGCTCTTTTTTTACCTCAGTTGGACAAACATAAACATTAAAGAGAAGTGTTGTTTCATCACTTATGGGCAACATTAAAACCATCACTACTTCTAGAGCAGGAGCTGTAAAAAGGACTTTGTTGAGCAGCCATTTTGTCATTACTATCTAAAGGATTTCTGTTTCATCTTCTACACGTGCCCAGTACAGCTTATGCAGTGTGCACACGCTCGCTTTCTCAACTGAGAATTGAGATTAAAAATAAACCTTTTGTGATTTTGAGTGGGGGTGCTGAAGTTCCTTGGCATGATGTTCCTTTTGTGAATATAATCCAGTTTACTTTCAAACACTATAATTATTTTATTTTTTTTCCCCTGTAGGGCTTGCTATATTAAAGCATGTGTTAACGCCACGTGTGAAGGCAACTCATGTAGCCATTGACACAATGAAAGACTATCTGGATGCAGTGTATGATGTGACTGTAGCTTATGAAGGTACTGTGGACCACAAAGGGCAAAGAAAACTGGCACCATCTATGACAGGTGAGTTGATGTATATTAGACATGCTACACCCATAGGCTTGTTAATATACAGAACCAACTTCAGGTGCTTTGTAATGCTCTGAAGGTAATCTCCGCAGTGCTTCAGCCATCTTGCCGTGCCTTGGTAGGGCATCGTTCATCGGTACCTAGGCTTTACAATAGTTACCTGTGACATTCCTGCCCTCTCCTTCCATTCCTTATTCCACACAGAGAACATTTCTGTAGTCAAATTCTGCATACAAACGCTCTTTGGCATGAAAATTGTTAAAATGAACTTGGGGCCATAGGCAGCAGGTGCCATTTACCTTCATGTTTCTTCTAGCACTGAGATTTGGGATCATCATAAATTCTTTCTTTCCCTCTGCTGTGCTACGTATGTGTACATGTGATCTAATTGCTGAAATGCATGTATTTTAAAGGGAAAATGTGTAGTAGTAGTAGTATTTTACTGGCAATTTTTCAAATTGCTACACATACCCAGTAACCTTACAAACACTTCACAGCATTTTGTGCAAGTGGGCTTCACTTGCTGTAGTATTTTAAACCATCTACAGCACCTTAAGAGAATAGTGTAAGTTAGTTTTATGTTCCTCAAGTAATCTAACCACAAAATAAGTTCTGGGTTTCTGCTGGCGAAAACTCTGGGACAGAGAGCGTTAGGGTTTGGGGTTTTTATTGTGCTTGGTGATGGATTGATTTTTTTGTTCGTTTGTTTGTTTTAAAAGTAATTCATTTACCTGCACTGTCAGTGGAGAGTCAGACGTCATCTTTCTTTCATGTTGTAGCTGAGCTGTTACTCAGCCGTATCTGTGCACGACTGTCTATTGCTAATTGACTCAGTGGTACTTTTGAGCAAGGGATCAGTGTTAATTTTGGGAACCTGCAGGGAACTTAGCTAACTCCCCGCTCCTCAGCTGGCCCAGTGTCACAGGGACTTGTTCCTTCTGCTGCTAAAAATAGTTCATAGTGCAGCTGTTTCCATGTCACTTCATTAGTAGGTGTAACTCCTCAAGGTGGTGTAAAGTTCACATGAACTCCTTCCAGGTGCTAGTTGCTTAGAAGTTCTGGAATTGTCTGTTTTTACATTTTAACCCTGTTTAAAATTCTTCTGGATTGGTGAGCAACAAAACTGTTAATACTGTATTAACTCAACTCTTGTGTCGTACTGTAAGATCTTAGGATCGGTTTATTTTATGTATGTTTTGTTCCCAACAGGCATTTTTAATGGCTAAATATCAAATGGGGTTTATGATTTAACATTTTTTATTCATAATTTTCTTCTGAAGTTAATTTTACAGATTTTATTATTTAAAGTTTTTAATGTTTGTTTTGGTTTTTTTTAAATACCTTATGACCCTCTTACAGACTCCTTTGAAGACTGGGCAGCCTCCCTCTTGTCCTGTCACCCAACCCTTTTCAAAGACCCCCTTCAAAACAAACAGGATTGTTTCCCCTTCTCTGCAGCATATCTTGTTTCAGGACTTAATTATTAGGCAGTTTCAGCCATTCTCATGCTGGACTTCTCAGTGCCTGATGGTTAATTAAAAACCATTGAACTGTCATTACCTAATGATAAGATGGCAAATGTTCAAATTCCTTATAAGACCTCTTCACCTATTGAACCTTCTGGTTTGCATGAAGCATGATATAATTATGGAAAGGGAACCAACAAACTGAATCTCCCTGTTGGCTGTTCCTTGTGTCCAGTGTCAAGCGGTAATCACATGGTTTGGGGTGGCTACTCCACATCCAGCCTTTTGGAGACTCCACAGCAGGCAGTCTAGGCATATTTTTCAGCCACCCTTAGTTAGGGCTGGGGTAATTATTATCTCAGCCTTGAGTAAAAATAAAGGCAGTAATACAGAATGAAATGCAGCCAACCAGTTGTTACCCATTACAGAGTAGATAAATGAAATATCCATCCAGGGCATTCCACGCTATTGTGGCATTCACATGTATTCCATATAATATAAATTATGTAGATTAAGGACACTTTATAAATTACAGTGTGGAACATAGTTGTCATTCTTTTAGGCCCTCCAGGCACAAAGTGGAGGAAAAACAATTTCTGTTCTAAGAGGTCAAGATCATTTCACCATTTGTTATGCAGAAGTCCAACAATTGGTCTGTTCAGGAACATAATATAACAAGAATTGAATTACGTGTTGTTATGCATTTGAGATTTTTTAGCATTATTGCTCTTTTACCGTACTAAAATGAGTTATAAAATGTCATTTTCATGTGCGCCTTTCATATGAACATTTCATATTTGTGTCAGTGCTGAATGAGAATTTTGGTTTTCATTCTCATCGGAATAAAATAGCAGTGCAATCCTGGTAATTTTTAAAAGATAAGGTTGACATGTCTTTTTCAATCTAGCAACTCTGACTGAAATTTATTGCATGGAAAACAAACTTTTGATAAACACAACTTTACTGGAGGACTGTATTTCCCATAGTATGACATTTCCCATGTGAATGAAATCTGAATTCCACATGGATATAATGTGTTTCTTGAGATGCATTTTACTTTCAGTTCTATAAATCTCAGTTCCTTAGAAGAGCCTGTGCCACTTCTGGAAAAACCCATACTTACCCAGGGATATGGTCAGCTCTTAGCTGCTGTCTCCAGTAGTAAACAGAGCAGGTTAAAAGGAACATTTTGGTGACTGTGAGTAGTACTACCATGCTTTATGAGAAATTGTGTTAGTAAACTGTAAATGGGAAAAAAATTCTGAAGAAAAAATCAATTGCATTTTAAATTTTGTAATATGGAGCTCAGTAGAAGTAGCCTTTCTTAGCAAAATTGGATTATTTTTTTTTTGGTCTAGCAAGCTTAAATATCATAACACTGACTTGCTCAACAGGATTAAAACAAAACATAGTATACTAACAACTAGAAAATACACATTCACCATCCTTTCTGCATTAGTGCTTTGAAAAGAACAGTGAATGCCAGACACACCTGACAACACAGTACCTTTTTAGAGCAGGCAAATTATTATAGTATATCCTTTCAAATATGTTACACTTTTTGTCACTATTTATGCATTTTAATGTTTTGTTGGCACTTTCCAGCTGCAAGTTGTTTGTTTTAGAAGACATCAAATTTGATTAGTCTTAGACAGGGACTAAGATTAGATTAGCTTTAGACAGGGATGTTGCGTTCTGCTGTTGCTTCACATCCAGTTGTGACCAACAGATGCAATTTTTTTCCTACCATTTATTTGTTATTCATTCCTTTTCATTCCAACAAGTTTGGATCTTGGTACGTTTCCAGTGGAAGCTTGTCCTGCACATGGCAGCCTTTCCAAAGAACAGCAATTCCCCACAAATTTCTCCCCTCTCACTACTGAAGATGGTTTGTCCAGGTCATTAATGACAGAATGTGATGGTCCTGCTTAGGGAGGACCATGCTACTAGACAGTATTTATTTGTGGTCATTAGAATAAGATGCAAATAATGATATGAGCACTGCAGCACAGCTGAAGTACATCTCAGGTACTGAATTCTGGAAGAACTATTTAGAAGGGAAAAGGAGGGGGAGAAGCTTTTCTGCTGGATTTGTTGACATTTTTTTACTACACTGTCATTAAGTAAAAAGTAGAAATAAGCTTGGGAAGAAAGAATGAGAACCTAGTTTTCCCCCTTCTGAATGAATGTCTGAAGTGTTCACATCCAGCTTTGCCTGGTGTTAAGGGGCAGATCTCATGGGACGTGGGAACTGTTGTCATTCCTGCACCTGAAAGAGCATTACATACACTTTTACATCTTTATTATTCTGCCTGAAGGCTTTAACATAACCAGATGGCATTTATCTGGCCATTGTAGATGAAAGTGTGTGTGAAATAGCAGCATGTGACAATGATAAACACTGAATAAAAATAGCAAGTACATGTAGACTCCGTCTTAAAGAAGTCAGGAATTCCTGAGAATAATTGACTCTGCTGTACATCAATTCCAGAACAAACACTTTGAAAGCATGTGTATGTGTGCATTTCTGAAAATCCGTACATCACTTTGGTATAATTTGAGGAGGTCAGACTGGCCTAACTTCCCTAGGGGAAATTACACTTTTCCAAATGCTTGCACTTTTGTTAGGACCCAGACACACAGTGAAGTACAGGACAATAGAAAAGAAACTGGAGCAATAGAAAGCAGTCTTTGTCTGGACTTTGGCCCAAATTTGATCACATCCATTGTCTTTCAAGGTCCAAAGAATGATAATAAGCACATAGTTATAGATAAGTTGAAAGAATTAAAAAACTAAATTAATAAACTGATAGTAAAACAGCCCAAAGTAAGATTTATAGTGATGAAATGACAAAAAATCTGTTCAGATCTCTGCTAGCTGTCATGTTCTTATTGCATGAAAGGGTATTGAAAAGTAAATGGCAATTATTTTAGAGCAACAGAAGAAAGGATGTAGAGTAGAACTGAGGCAGGACATCACTATTGGTGACATTTGCATCAAGTGTGGGATGACTTCTTAACATGTATAGTGAATCCCACATCAAGAACTTGTCATTCTGCATCTCTTCAAGCAAAATTTAAGTAACTACTTTTTGTATTTCAAATTGTAAATTTTCCATTGAAATATTTGTAGGAATTTTGATAACTACACTAGTTGGCAACATAGTTCTGTGATACTCTTTCATATGTTTTTCCTGTAAAGGAAAACCGTGGGTTTAGTTTGTGTAAAGTATTAAAATACAACTTTTTTAACATGATTTCACCAGTTACCACAAAGTAAACAAACTATAATTCAGTTTTAAACTGAATTCATTTTCACTTGTCATCCGTAGGACTAGATCTGTCATTTTTAGAACCCCTGTAATTTCCTATTTAAAGTAGTTCGAGTAACATGAAAACCTATGTGTTAATTTGTGGATGACTTATTTGAAATGGCACTTTGAACACAGATTTGGACATATGCATCAGTATTCTGAAGATAAGTACAGTCTGGGTAAATGCAAAGTATTTTCATACTGTAACAATTGAACATTGTGCTTCTGCTCAACAATAATGACATTTCACTGAAGAGCTGAAGAGCAGCATCAGTTTATGGGAATGTATGCAGGCCTTGCTGTTGTTCTTCATCGGACTCCAAAAATCAGAGAAAATGAAGGTCAGTCTGAGCATGAGTAGCACCTCTGTTTCTTTACCCATCTCAAAACCAGAACATGAAGATGACTGTATTTGGAGTCCCCGTAGCACCATTTCTTGTCTCCAATACCAACCAAACAGGGATGCCTAAGGAGGAGTGGAGTGTAAGAATAAGGCAAGCATAAATGATTCTTCCTTTTCCCAAATCACAAACACCTGTGGGTGCTGCATCTGTGTGTTAATAACACCCCCTCAATGGGGGTAATAACCCCCTTCAGCATCCCTTCGAGTCCAGAGTATGTGTTCCTCTGATTTGTAAACTAGGACCTTGTGCGTCTCCGTTATTCTCGAGCAGCTCCTGCTGAAGGCAGGTACCTGTAGCTTCCCTTTAGGAATTTGTGATCGGAAAGCACATGGTCATCAGAAAAGCTCTGCTACACAAAGAGGATTTTGAAAGTATTTACACTGGAGATTCATAAAATTACCCTGTACCCTGGGCCTCATGCACGTGTGAGAGGAAGCATTCCGCTCCCCAGGCAGCATTTATGTAAAACAGCTTGAGGAACTCCTGATCTTTGTGCAATAGTGTATCTAAACCCTGAGGATAACAAAAACAACTTTAATTTCTTGACACTGTCAGGTTTGGCCAGAAATATGTTGCTGCTTTGAGAGCCTGTGTTTATTTTTGCTTTTTTTATGCATCACAGTCCTTTTCTTCTACTCTGTTTGTGGTACTGTTCTGTGTTTATGAAAACAGACTGGCTGAAAGAAAGGCAAAAACATCAATATTCACAGTACTGGCATAGCTCCTAACAGATCCTGTTTATTTGCTAGAGAGAGCATTGTTTTGAACTGGTCCAATCCTTGTATCTTTTCTTGCTCTTTTTTTTTTAATTGCACAGTTCAGCAGGGTTTTTTCCACTTCTGAAACTTTAAAAATGTTCCAAGGAAGATACAGATATTTCCTAAATTTGCTCCTTTTCAGTTACCAGTGATGGGATACCCTTTGGATGTAATCCACAGACTTACCTTGATCCAGGGTCTGCTGCTGGCAGCCTATTGATCAAAACTGTTACAGTTTTGTAGGAAACCTCCTGCTGACTTGGCCAACATGCAGTATTTACAAATTGTTGTAGACCAGTACAAAGGCCAGAATGCATCTGTTAAAATAACAGATTAAAGCCACTGGAAGATTGTTTCAGTGAACTATAACATGCAAGTACTATAGGTCTTTACCAAATACCATCTTGTTTCAGCAAGACAGCTTACAATGACACTCTGCTGCTCTCCAGTGCTAATGCCAGTATAGAAAACTGTATGTACCATTTTCTAATAATATTTTTTAAAGATTCTTTAGATGTGGGCATCTTCAGGAAGGTATAGAAATATGATTATTTACCCTTGAATTTGCAGGATTTGTTGAGCTGTAGTTCTTACCTGCCATCTTCAGGATTATTTTTTTTTGTTAAGCTGTCATATTCTTCCCTGCGCTTCCCTTCTCCAAACTGAAAATTTGGCCTTTTTAATCTCTCCTTGCTTGTAATGCAGGTGTTTTTTCTCCTTAAATGTTTTAGGTGGCCTTCTCTGAGTCCACTACATCCTCCTTCAGATACAGAGACCAGAACTACATATGGTATTTAAAATGTGGATTCACAATCTTTTTATATATCTGCAAAGTGACTCACTGCTCTGTTCTCAATGTGTTTGCTGATGCTGTCCAGTATTTGGGGGGATTTGGGGCTGCTGCTGCACAACTGAGAGGATGGTTTCAGAGAAAGGTCAGCAACTCCCAAATTGTAACCACCAGTTCCAAGTTAAGCATCATGTAATCAGGGTTTCAGTTGTTTTTTCCCCAGGTTTGTTTATGCTGAAGCTCGGCTGCCACATTTTCACCCTGTTTGCTCAGCTTTGAGGTCCTTTTGGAGTTCATCCAGCGTTTGACTACCCAAAACAGCTTAGGACCTTCTGAAAAAGACATGACAAACTGGAGGGTTCACTGTTTGCTCCCTTCTTCAGCCTGCCAGTCATGACAGAATGAAACAAGTCCTAGCGTCAATCCCTGAAGGACCCCAGTTGCTGGGTCTTTTCCATCCTGAAAAGTGACCATTAAGTCCTTCCATTTGCTTCCTCTCCTTTAAGCAGCTTTTGGTCTATAAAACATCATTTCCTCTAATCCCATGGCAGCTTAATTTCTTTAATAGCCTTCAGTGTGGAACCCTATCAGAGGCTTTATGAAAATTCAAATATATCATGTTCAGTGAATCCCCTTTATCCGCCTGCTCCTTGACACTGTTGTAGATATCCAGCAAACTGGTGAGACAGGATTTCCCTTTACAGAATCCACGCCAACTCTTTTCCAACAGACTGTGATTATCTCTGTGCTTAGTGATCTTATTATAGACCCTGCTATCTTACCCAGGGATGTAAGACTCTTTGGTTTCTATTTCCCAGCATCATCTCTAAAGTCCTCGTTTGTAGAAGGGAAACTCCCCATTTTTCTGGCACAATGGCTGTTTGTGATGATAGGTTACACATCTTTGTTTTTAAATTCCACATTTAAGAGCTTTTGGATGAATGCTGTCTGGTCTTGGTGACTTCCTGACATCCAACTTGTTTATTTAGTCTAATACTTTCTGTCTGTTTACTTATTGATCTAGTTCCTTTGAGCGATCTGGTACAAAGAATGCAATGGGTGTAGGGATCAAACATTTTCAGCAAGAAAGAATAATGCAAACAAATATTCAAGCTTCTCTTGCATGGGCTTATACTTTACCATGAGTGCTGCTCTTCACACCTTTGTCATCCAGCAGTCCCACCACTGCCTTAGCTGGTTTACTGCTTTTAATACATTCAAAAAAGTTAAAATTTTTAGAGCATCCTTTGCATTTTTCAAGTTCGTTTTTAGTCCTCTTAATTTTATGTTTATATTTGGCATGAGCGGTTTTGTGGCTTTTCCTTATTTGGACAAGCTTTCCATTCCTCAAAGAGGAGAAGGTAGGAGTATAGTGGTAGCCTCCTTAATTTTCCCATTATGCCATACAGGTGGGTTTCAGACCCACCCAGACTTTTTCTTTTGCAGTGTTATAAATCTTTTATGTGGGTTTCTAATACAAGTTTTTCTGGGGTTTGGTATTTAGGGTGGTGTTTTTTTTTTTTTTTTACAGCCTCTAGGCTGCCTCCTTTTGGACTCTTTCTTTTAGGGTGTTTTGACAGTTTGCCTGGTTCCCCCCCCCATTACATAGTTCCTTTAATTTCTGCATTTGTGTGCTGGATTCATTAAGACTCTTTCTTGTGGGTTTTGCTACTAGTTGTTCCAGGAAACAATCTCTTTTTTTTTTTCCTCTGGTGTTTTTGTTTGGTTCAATGGTTTGTTCTGTTTTGGTTTTGGCCGGTTTTGGGTTTTTTCCCCCTCTACACCTCATCGTGATGAAGCATCGATGCAGTTTGATAAAGGTAGCTGGAATCTCACACTCTTGCAGCTCTCAGTCTGGCTTCACAGTTTCTGGTCACTATTATCAATTAATATATCTAATATATATTTTATTAGAGTCTTGGATTTCCATCCACATGGATTTTATTGTGCTTCTGTCTCCTTATTATCTAAAGCTATTATATTTCATATAATCCTTCATGGATGCTACCATTCCCTCACCTGTACATCTTATTCTGTCATTCCTATAAATCTTGTAGCCTGGTAATGTTGCATGCTCCTTCAAGGCCAGCGGGACACCTGTCTTAACAGGGGCAATCTCTTGGTGCCAATAATTCTTGTTCTGTCTTCGTGTTTAGGCTTCTCATATTGGTACAGAGGCACTTCTGAATTTTGCCCTCACGTTGAATTTTAGCCACATCCACCTCATATGTTACGTCCATCTGAACAGGTACTTTTCCTGACCTTCAGCTTTCCCCAACTGCCAGCTGAAATGCTAACTTTTTCAGTTTTCATTGCCAGCAGCCTGGCTTAATAATGATTCAGGTGTATCCCATTTCTTGTCTCAAAAGGTTCCCCAGCTTCTAAGGTGCTTACTTCTTATGCTGTGCCCCTCATGCATGACTCTTTGTGTGCATCTCGGGTCTTGCACAGGGGATTGGCAGTATTTATGAGTGCTATTCCTCAGGTCCCAGGCTTGTCTCCTGGCCGCAGGCTTCAATTTAGCCTGCAGAACATCCCCTCCATGCTCCCCTGTATCAGCAGTACCAGCAGGTACTGGTGGTGCCTGCTCCTCCCCTGCTCCCCAGGTTAACCCATCTAAACAACCTTTGCTGTACCCTGGATGTTTGCTTTCCCATCTAGTTCCACTTTGCTGTACGACTGCTTTATTTTGTTAGAGCAAGCTGTGAAATAGTTCCCTGTCAGCTCAAAGCATGAAGCTGAGAACGCAGCACTTAAATTTATGTGTGTTTTGCCAATTGATTGTTAATTTGGTGTACAAAGTAAATGGAAGTGGAGAGATGGGATTTCTTTGTTTGAGGAGGAGATAGTTTACAAACTGCTTTGGTGGCTGAACACTTAAGTCCAGACTAATGAAAATTTAAAAAGTGGAGAATGCATCCACAGTTCAGAGAGGATGCTGTCATGGTTTTGCCTGTAAAACTATACACACCACAACATGCAATGTTCTGTTACTGAAGAGACGTATTCTTACACGTTTGAAATACTAGTTACTTAGAATAAATACACATTATTCAGATTTCAGTTTCCTGTGATACCACTTTCAGTTTATTACAAAAGTTACAGGAATCTGTTAAACAGGAGAGAATTAGGGTCTCTTTAAGTGGACACGACTATATCAAGCTTCACTTTGTCCTTTCTTAATTTTGAAGGACTTTGGCAATAATTATATTGCAGTAGAAGAGCTGATGTAGGAGGTTGAAATCTGAGCTACTTTATTGCTGTTGTATTTAAAGTGCATCTAAAAATAGACTTCATTAGTAATTGAAAACTGGAATATCTATTTAAGTGTAATGCCACTGTCACAACTTTCTTAAGGGGCAAGGCAAACAATTGGGAGTGGTGGAATGAACTTCTATGGTAACATTAAGGGGAAGGTGGTCTGAGGCCACTTGTATGTCCCTTCTCAGTAACAGGTATGTCTGTGCTTTGGAGCTTTTCTCCTTCCCTCACTTTCTCTGGTAATGCTGTTAATTCAAAACAGAATTAATTGGCTTTTGAAGGTGAGGAGTTGAAACTGATAGAATTTTGTGGAAGCCCCAGTGAGCAAAGCACCCTCCCAAAACATTCATCTGCAATTAAAAACTCTCTGGATCCAGTTCCTTTCCTGGAGGCTGTTGTACCCCATTCATTAATCCTAATTCTGCACTGAATCCTTCAGTCCTGTGTTAGGGTGAATCCTGTCCTGCAGAAGGAGGGCCACAATGTCACAGTTTAAGAACAAAAAATGCTCGATCCACTTTATAATTTTCATTTCCTTCCTTCTGCTGTGTTTGGTCACTAGAAGTATTATAAACATTCTGCACTTGTATCTGTTATTTAGCCAGATAGAATGTTTTATTAGGAAATTCTCTCCCACACGAAAGTCAGTCCACTTGGCTCCCACGCAAGTTGTTAGTGTTCATTTAACCCAAATCATACTCGGTTCTTGATTGACTAATGCTGTCCCCAATATAATGTTTGATTATAATGCATCATTTGCACTTATGTTTTATCTTTTGAAGGAAAGTTCAGGCTTGCTTTGTCCTGCTGTTAATTACAACAAATTCTGCCACGTTTAGGGATCTGAAAAGCTTGTCAGATGTTGGCCTTAAGGGCTAGTGTCCCTGAAGTTGGATGTAATTTGCACATAATAAATTGCTTCAATAAAATTTTGTTTCTTAGCTTAATTACTAAGTCCTTTGGGAGTTAAGCTAATATGAAATTAAGGGTCATGGGAGCACCGCAAACCTTTAGAGGTTGTGGTGATAAAATCCAGCTGTTCCTTCTCAAAAACAACCTCTCGGTATGTTGTTCTTATCCACTAGTGTTCTTACGTGATTGCAGTGACATTGTGCATCTAAAAAAAAATAAATTGGATTAGTTGTGTTAAACCATGACAAGAATTGGATAATAAAAGACTAGTCAGACTCCCTGACTAGCTTGATTGCATGCATTATGATGTCATTTGCAGATGTCCTAGATGCCCAGGCTTTGGATAAAATGGTCTTGAATCAATGGGTGGGTGTCGTGGTTTAAGCACAGCCGGCAACAAAGCACCACGAGGCCGCTTGCTCATTCCTCCACCCACAGTGGGTTGAAGAGAAAAAAGTACAAAGAAAAGCTTGTGGATTGAGAGAAGGACAGGGAGGGATCACTCACCACTTATGGACATGGGCTAAAAGGCATGCTCAACTTGGGGAAGAAACAAAATCAATTTAATTTGCTACCAATCAAATCAAAACAAGGATAATGAGACATAAAACCAAAATTTAGAACACCTTCCCCCCACCCCTCCCTCCTTCCTGGGCTCAGCTTCACTCCCAGTTTTCTCCACCTCCTCCCCCTGAGTGGCAGAGGAGGACAGGGAATGGGGGTTGGGGTCAGTTCCTCACCCCTTGTCTCTGCCGCTCCTTCCTCCTCAGGGGGAGGACTCCGCACTCGGCCCCTGCTCCACCGGGGGTCCCTCCCACGGGAGACAGTCCTTCACGAACTTCTCTGGCATGGGTCCCTCCCACGGGCTGCAGTCCTCCAGGCACAGCCTGCTCCAGCGTGGGCTCTCCCAGGGAGCGGCGGCCATCTTGGGGGGCACCCATCCCCCTGCTCCGGCGTGGGCTCCTCTCTCCCTGGGCTGCAGGTGGGCATCTGCTCCCCCGCTCTCCTCCATGGGCTGGGGGGGGACAGCCTGCCGTCTGGTCTCCCCACGGGCTGCAGGGGCATCCCCTCCTCCCCCGCTCCTCCTCCCCTCCTTCCTCACTCCCCTCGGGATCTGCACAGGGGTTCCTCTCCCGTTCCGATCCCCTCACTCCCTGCAGGTTTGTTCCCCTTCTGAACTCGGTTCTCCCAGAGGCGCTACCGCCGTCACTGACGGGCTCGGCCTGGGCCAGTGGCGGGTCCGACTTGGAGCCGGGGAAGCTTCTGGCAGCTTCTCACAGGAGCCAGCCCTGCAGCCCCTCCCCTGCTACCAAAACCCCACCACACAAACCCAAAACAGGAGGAATCATGACCCTCTCTAGGGGAGCACCTGCAGTTGCAGGTCACACAGCCTTCGGCAAGGCTGTACTAAGTCTCAAACTGCAAGGGAGAGGAAGGCAGTGGAGAAGAGCATTGGGATTTACAAAGGTGGGAAATTTAAGATGAGGTTTTATGATCTTCACCTATGGGGACTCGGTTTAGACTGGTTGAAGAAGCCTGGTGTGGGAAGTAGTAAGAGTGGGCTTGGATCGGAACTTGGGCATAAGGTAGAAAACCAGCAGCAACGCTCAGAGATTTATGGAGGGGTTTTTGCTTTCTAAGCAGATGTGTAGAGTAGCTACATTTCAGCTTTGGTGGGAGAAGGTGTGTCTTTTGAAATACTTAGGTCTTCTTCCTGTTTTGTTAACTAGAGCTTATTATTGATAATATACCTTGTTGCTGTCTTTAAATGACCAAATATCAATTTTTTTTAAGTAGCATAACATTAGTTTTAAAATTACTATATAACTATTAATAATGCTATCTCATCTAACTTAGAATTTTGCCTGGTTTATAATTTTCCTTGATAATTTATAACTGAGATTAGAAATAACATCAGGAAAGAGTTGTTTGTTCCTATACAGAATAACCTATGTGCTGTGAAGCAAAAGAAACATATGCTATACAACGCACGGAATGTTTCAAACATCTCTTAAAGCTAGATCTTCAGCCCCAGCTGAATGTGCATAGCATAGATGGGTTTTATAGGAGTCTACTACAAAAAAGACCATATCATCTGGCTTTCAGGCATTTGTTTTCTAGATACAGTTGTGCATATTTTTAGAATGTTCGACTTAATAGGTAATGCCACTCAAAAAGAGGATTTGTACATCAGTGGATATTATAAGCATTTAAGACATGGATAATACATCTGTCATTTTAAAATATTAATAGTCTGCTTTTAGGTGCTCATATAGTGAATGACCTTCATATAGTGGCCTGGATAGTATCCTCAGAGAAACAGTCCTGGAAAATCCTTTCTTCCCATTAAAAGCAAGAGGAAAAACCTGCTTGTTACACATGAACCTGAAGACAACATCTAAACATACCATCATTCTGAACTCCAAGTACTTAACTCCTGCCATCTAATAGCTGTAGCTGGGAGTTGGTTTTACCACAAACTTTTTAGTGACAGTTGTATTTGCTACTCCATGGCTAAAAGGTGGACTTGTTTCTGGTTAGAGCCCTCAGACATTTCTTCAGTTGATGGTGCATGGGCCATGTTGTTCCCTTTACGCTACAGTGCCATTCAGTGAAGGGGTCTCTTTGCCCAAGGACTAGACAAAACTGCACACAGCAACTTACAAATTTCTGCATCAAAATGCCGTAAGACTTTACTGATCTCTTTATCTCTTCTTCTTCACTCCCCCTCTACAAGCATACAAACACATTTGCATGAACAGGCTTTTAAAATTCTTCAAGGCAATTTCTAGCCTGTGATAAGGCTTGCTTTTACAACAAAGTCTTTAAAAATCTATAATCCTTTAAAGAAAAAAAACAAATAGAGGGATGTCTGCTTTGGCAGATAATAATAAAGATGTACATGCAGTAACAATTATTCTGCACAGTCATTCCTCAAGATACCCTTAACAGTTATGGGTCAAAGTCTTATGTACATCTGCACTGTTGTCCAAAAAAATGTCAACAACCTGAAGGGACCACCCAGTCTATGTTACATTTGTTGCCTGTCTGTATTGTAGGAAGGCACTTCTAGTCCCTTTTCCAAATATGAAGATTGTCCAGATTTCTAAGGGCTTCCACCTTCACATCATACATCTCTGTACAGGGATGCTATGGTTACTGCAATACCCTTTGCTACTGATAAATGCAAATGATTACTAATACACAAATACTGGTGGTTTTTTCATCCCATGTATGGTATTTTTACCGCTTGTTAGTTGTAAGAAATCCCACATGGGTGTTTGAGTAATGGAGTTTTGTCTGTAATTAACGCTTGCTAGCTAAATTTTTCTAGGAACAAATAGGGGAAATGGGGGAGGGGGATTGTAATAGGGCTGTTGAGAGCTTTGTAAGACAGAAGAAAAATGAAGGGATGCAAAATGGAAAGCAGCATTTTGTTCTGAGTCTTTTGCCCTGTTATACTTCTTAATTATAGGTTATCATTTAAACTGAAGCCCACTTCCTCCTGGAGATACTTTGGGAAATCACTGTCATTCTGGTTTTGTCATCCAGGAGCAAACAAAATTTACATTTCAAAAAGGACAAGCAAAGAGGATTACTAACCTTAATTGAAGTTGCAGGCTGGATAACTTGATGACATCAAAGTTATTGCATCCCACATTACAGAATGAGTAGATTGTTGCTGAGGTAGTATTGTAACATTTTCAAGCACAACATTTTACGGTTAGCGGGGTGCATTTTAGGACAATTTTTCCATGCTGCACATGATAATAGGCCACCATTTCAAAAGTGTGTAGGCCAGATGGCTTCTAAGTTCAGTGAAGTGCTCAGGATCCAAACATGCAGAGGGGAGGCTTTTGAGAACTGAAGTTAGGCTTCCATGGCACTTACACCTACAAGGTCAGATTTTTGGTGTATTTTAGACAAATAAATGCCCTACAGTGTTTTTGTAACTCAGTCCTGTTGTTTTGCTCTCTTTTCAGAGTTTCTTTGCAAGGAATGCCCAAGAGTTCATATTTTCATTGATCGAATTGAACTGAAGGACATTCCAGAAGAGCAGATGTATATGAGAAGGTGGCTTCATGAACGTTTTGAAATAAAGGATAAGTGAGTAGCACTATGCAGAACTTTTGGTTTCAAGAAGCTGTCTTACTTCTTTTATATTAACAGATATACGCATGATTTCTGTGTTACCAGCAGTGCAAGCTGTAGGGCTCTCTGAAGAGAGGTGGTGTTGGTAATCCTGTGGATATTTTGTATAATAACCTTGTGGTTAAACCTTTTGCTCAGGAGGTTGGGATTCCTGGGTTTTAGACCTTCTTTAGACTGAAGAGCTGCATGTCCATGTTCCAGGCAAGACTCATATTCATCTGAATACCTTCCATTTATCATCTTGTAGCTGTCATGCACAGCCAGGACTATAAGATGCCCACAGTAGGCAAGCCAGCAAAAAGCAGTTTGATTCTAGCCTCATAATCAGTGTTAGGTTAGAGTTAGAAAGGGGCACGTCTTGATCTAATCTCTTCTGCCAAAATTGTTTATGTATCTTCCATCCGACAGCGATTGGATAAAAACAGACATAACCCTGAGATCCCTACCTTCACTTGGGAAATTAGGTGAAGTTGGAGTTTCATCTGTCCATCTTTGAATCGTGGCAGAACTAAAGTGCCTGGCACCCGCCAGCATCTCCAGATAAAGTCACTAGTGAGCATATGCAACAGATCCTGGGGCCCTTGTGCTCCAGAAGGACTTTGTGCCTAGATGTGGGATTTAAGTATTCTTTGAGAAATGATGGTTTAATTTGTCACGTCTGCAGTCCAGCTTAAGGGAGCTGAATCTGTTTACTCTCTTAAATCTTTGAATACATTGTGTGAGAGAGAAATTTCCCTGGTTCTTCAGGTATGTTCTGCTTTAAAATTATTCTGCCAGTCTCACACTCCATGGAAGTAAAACATGTTAATTTGTTCTGTGATCTTTAAATCCATATAGTTAACATGACTATCTGTAAAGGTGGCACTGTTACTAAAGTGTCTTAGAAGTTCAGGATCACTAAGTAATTTTCTTCACTTTTGAGAGGAAAGTCTGAATTTCATTTTATAGACAAGAGACTGATACATAAAATAAAAGGCTGTCCAGTGTCCCTTAAGTAGTCTTCTAGTGAAGACCAGCACAACTGAACCCTGATATCTATGTCTCATTGTAGACTCCTGTTGACTGGAACATCTTTCCTGAGACCAAAGCAGTCTGTCAGGTCAATAGAGATACCTAAAAGCCCAGAATATTCAAATCCATTTATTAATGGTTTTGAAAAATAGGGGGAAAAAGTTACTACTGCACCAGTGGTGTAGCATTTTACACTTTGCATGTTTGGCTTCCAAAATACTTAGTGTCTTGTGAGACCTCGTTATTTATTAGTTTATTTTATGAAGATACTTTTTCCCCCTCCTTTGGTGTTCAATGATTAACTGTGTGCTATTTTGTCCTGTGATATTGGCCAGTACTCTGGGCTTACCTGCTAAATGCTGTATGAAAAAGATTCTTTTCAATGTTTATATTCAATGTTAAAATTGGTCCCCGAGGAAAATCTGCTTTTATTGCTTACAAGGATTCAGATTGAGTCCTCTGACATGCAACGTTACTTTGAATGCATCATATTCTTACAGCATACTGATTGCTTAAACTTGTTCAGTTGAGCTGCTACATATTGTGAAACCATTTGTTAAATCATGTGTGTTTAAAAGCAGTTATTGGATGAAAGTAAGTTGCTTAAAACTTCTTACACTATTGTATAACTGACCATCTTCTTTTGTCTGCTTGTAGGTTACTAATAGAGTTTTATGATGCGAAGGATTCTAAAAGAAGAAATAAGTTCCCTGGGAAAAGTGTTCATTCCAAACTCAGCCTCAAGAAAACTTTGCCATCTTTGCTGTTTTTAGGTGGCCTGACTGCTAGTATGCTTCTGACAGAATCTGGAAGGAAACTTTATGTAAAAACATGGATATATGGGACTTTAATTGGCTGTCTGTGGGTTAGCATTAAACCATAAGCAGATGTTAGTCTCCAATCAGTGAAATGTGCAGTCTTTTCTTGCACATTGCACCAAACTTTTTCCTGACTTTATAGTAAACAAGTGTAAATAAAGCCTTATTGATCGAACATTGGAAACAATAGAATTTGTGACTTAAGCCTCTGTGTGGTTGGTCTGGGGAAAATAAATGTAGATTTTCAAATTTACTACTGATTTTTGCTGGAATAATGACAGATAAACTGAGTCATATGATAAATTGCTTTCCCCATGAACTAACATCCATCTCTATCTGCAGATTCGATGAAGTATGAGTTATGCATAAGGGTGTCTTAAATGGACCTGTGAATGTATTTACAGAGATTAATTTAGGGTATATATTTATTCTTCTGATATTCATGTTGAATTTTCGTTACTCTTTGGTGCATTGCAGCAGCTCAGTTGCATCTATCCCAGCTGTATCGCAACTAAAATCAAAACTTTTTTCTTTTTTTTTCTTTTTTTTTTCTTTTTGGATTTTGCTTTTCAGTTTTAGCTAAATACTGTGTTCTTTAAAAGGGACTATGTAAGCTGGCAAATCATGAGATGTCACCTGAAGCAGAATAAAATGTTCCTGAGAACTACGGTTCATGGGGAAGAAGCTCTGTTTATCTAGTGCATGATTTTTTATTATATTGCAGTATTAGCTGATTATTTTACATATGCAAAACATTAAATTTTACTGAGCAAACAGCTTATTTTGCGCACCCTGTATTTGTGCATAAAAGGAATGTATGCAGTATAATGAAATGTTAAGTTTTTGTTTCTGGCCTAACCAGAGCGTAGCCTACCTTGTGTCTGCGTTATCCCTAGCGCCTCGAGAGTTTCAGCTGAGCTCACAGACCTTTCATGTGTACGTGCCATAAGCAGAAGTTCCCTGTTACCTCACGATTTTCTGGAAGCAAACTCTGTCGTTTGGGTAATGCACAGAATTACTGTAACTTCAGGAGCGTTAAGGGTATGGTAACGAGGAACCTTCAGATGTTCCTGCTAAATCCGAAGCATGTGCCTTTTCCTACTAATCTGATCTAGCCTGATGTTTCATAATCTGGCAGTCACCTCCGTGCTGTAACATCACACTAGATTCTCGAATCATTCTAGGCAGTGCATACTGCAGTTGGATTGAAGTTACGGGGTTGATGTACACGATTTCCACAATAGACTAGTAGTGAAAGAAATGCATATCCTATGAGTATTTCACCTGCTTGAAAATATACTTCTAAAAGCAAAATCAACAAACCCCTACTACCACAAAGTCTGCAATTCCCATGGCTGGTATTTTTGTTGGGGAAATGCTATTTCCTGATATCAAGGGAATACTCTCTATGTACAGTGATGGGGTAGGAAAGAAGATGTATTTTATCTTCTTCCATTAGGGAACTGGACTCCCTGTATCAAAATGAAAGAACTGGAGAATATTTTTATATCACACTTGCAAGCTTTAAATGTGCATCTCTCTCTAGCTTCAGTACGATTTGTCTTGCATTAGAGTCCACTGTAAGTTAAATGTCTCTTAAGGTTATAAGTCAGTTTTTCAGATTCCACCATTGCCAGTTAATTAAAGATACTGCTTTTATTGTGTGGTGGTTTTTTTACAGAATTTTATAGAGTAAATACAGTTCCACCTTAAAATCATTCAGTACAACTTTCAGTTTGCAGTTCTGTGTCCTTCCATAATGGATTTTGTCACCAGAGTTATTTATATCGGTGATTGATTCAGGATATGTTGATGAACCATTTTAAAAACAATGACTGGGAACAATGTTGAAAAACAGTATTGTTATGAGGCTGTGAAACCAGGAAAAAAAAAGCCATTTTATGTAACAGCCAAATGTGCTCACATGTAGTTCTTCCTATTCTCAGCTGACTGTTTCCAGTGGGTATAACCAGAAGGCAGTGTTGCTATGTTAGTGTGATTTTTCAATCATGGAATGAAATTTTACTCTGACATGACTAAATTTCTTTGTAACAGCTAAGAATAACATTTAATTATACATCAAAAATAAATGCAAACTGCTTAATTCATTTGTAGAAAAATAACTGCTGTTTTGGAGATCTTAATTACCACAAAATACTGGATCTCTCTTGCTGTTTAAGTGCCAGGAATATAATTGACGCAGTGCAACAAACAAACAGGATGTTTATTTTGAACCTTATTCTCTATGTTAATCTTAATTATTTTTTTCTTGCCATTAATTTATAAAGTTTTGAAACTGTAATTTGCTGATGTATTTGGCGTTGGGAGTATCACATGCTATTTCTAAATATGCACTGATATTAACTTGAAATATTTCTTCATTAAAATACGAAGAGCCAATGCTCATTCAACTTTTCTGTCCTGTCCACTTGTTCAATTTTTTCTGCACTTTTATGTTTGTAACTTGGTTAACAGGAATTGCTTACAAAAAGGCTACACATGTCGTTTTAAGTCCTTGATGGAAGGATTTCTGTGAGAAACAGTCAATGGAAAGAAAACAACTTTGTGGGGTTTTTCCGTGCAGCTAAACAATGTGTTAGAATTGATTTGTACTTGTTCCAACGCAACGCACCGCCAGGTTGGTTGGATTGCAATAGCTTTTCACCCATGAACACCTGCACCCCTTGTTGCTTGTTAATAATGTTCATTAATGTGCAGTATCACCGTTCTGGCCAAGAATCGGGCTCCGTGGCAATAGGCCTTGCACAGACAACACTGGCAGAGAGCGTGGACAGGCCCAGGGGGTGGGAAGAGGTATTGCAAACAAACACATGAAGTATATCTCGGTAGCAAATGCCACCTAAGCTGTAGTAATGTATTAAACCTGAGAGGGACCTGCACCTTCAAAAACTTATTTTTCCAGCTGTGTCAGTGCCTAATAGTGACCTCCCTCCACACCAGTAGTGCTCTGTTCATATGCGTAGACTATATGTAACTTTTTACAGTTGGCAACACCAGTATTATATGCTAGTTGCACAAAGTTATTCTTGTGTTTACTTTTGTGGAAGGAATTGGGCTAGTAAGGAAGCATTAACTTGAATAATGGAGAACACAAAAAGCGAAGCGGGACAGAAAACTAAAGCACTGACTGATGCTACAGTGAAGAAATGACTGAGTAGGACGTATGAGGGGCTCCAGCCTGCTGCAGTCTTTTGCAAACTCCTCTGAAGCATTTTCATGGCGTAATACTCGTTTCTTTTCCTTTCAGTAGAACGTAGCATAGCTGTAAAACTTTTTTTAGTACTTAAAAATTTTGCCCTGATTATTTTGGCATTTTAGCATGCATAGAATATATATACTCACTCTGGGGGAGTGAGTGGTAACTATTTCAGGTTTGGATAATGAAGGGGACGAGGAGTGGGTTCAGGATTTTTGGCTTAGTATTAAAAATGAAAGAAGAGACTTCTTCCCACACCAGCTCCAAATAAAAAGCACTTTTAACGGCAGACATTTCAACCATGCCCGGAAAGGCAATAGAAAACCAGTTAATAGGGTCAAGATCTTGGCACCTGCTCTGTAAAGGCTTTTCCTTTATAAATATGGAAACCAGTTTGGTCCTAACCTGCAGTTCTAGGAAACTTTTTAGCAGAGTGGCTCTGATGACAGGGCTTGAAGTGAACAAGGTGGGCCTTCTCTTGTCCTCATTTTCATGTTCTAGCCTGTCTCATCAGTTTGGAGGTCTCTGGTCCCAACGAAGCGTGTTGCACAATTTGCTAAGCACAAGACAAAAAAAAAAAAAAAAAAAGAAGTTTGCATAATGGCAAAAGTCACACAAGTAAAACAAAATACAGAACAAGTCCAGAGAAGGAAAAGCAGCGATAATCTAATACAAAAAAAAAAAAAAAAAAAAAAACATTAGAAACATCAGCTCCAGTCAGGCATGACCACATCTGATAGATTCCAGGGAAGATTTCATTTCCGTGCGGGGACCAATTTCCCTGTCGGCATGGTGAGTATTTCTTCCACCTCTCCTCTTTCAGTCCCAGATCTGCAGCCCTACCCTGGACTGACTGGTCTGTTATTTTCCTAACAAGGAGTCCCTCATCACTTTTCAGACTGATGTGAATCTTGGGTTTCCTCCATTCTCCTCCTGGACCCAAAGAATTTCCCTATTTGTATTCAGCCTGATAAACTGCTGACGGACCACTGACGCCCACCTCCTTCAAGCTACGTTCTCCTTTTGAGGACTGGCATTTGGTGGGCAAATGCTGGTGGAGAGGTTGGGGTCTGTTACTGGTGGGCTGGAAGGAGATGTTACTGTTGAGAGAGAGGTTCTTGGTAATCCTGTATTGGACATCCGAGACGGATCTGCCTCCCACCTCTGCCGGAGTGTGCTCTTCCACTGAGGGACAGTTTGCATGGCCATAAGTAAACATGAAGACTGGGCGCTACCCTGAAAAATAATGACTTGTTCCCAGGTCTTATTTGTAATGTCAAAACTTCATTGGTTATGTTTGTACAAACTATTTCACAGCCATTCCGTCTCCCTTTCATCTTGTGTGGGAACTCAGTTTTCGAAGGACATTTTGATGCCTCTGTGTTCCCTGCGTGACTAATTCAAACCAGAACCATTTCAACCTGTTTGCCGGCTTGGCCCGGAGATGATACTCCAGAGGATGCAGACATTTAAGGGCAGAAGCTGCTGTCAGTCCGCTGGTCGGAGCTGCCAGGCTCCCCACAAAGACTCTGCAGTAAACTAGCCCCTCAAATCCCAGTCCCACCACCATGGACTGAGACAGGCATCACCATAGAACGAAGGGTTTCAGAGAGAGATAGGTCCTAAAACCCACTTGAGTTGTTTGTAAAGTATCCCAGACCTGGTAGATACATCCTGGACCCTCCAGAGAGTCCCTCTGAAAGGTGGGCTGGGGCTCATTGGTGCTTTGAAGCATGGATGGACATTGAGTTGGAGGATGATGCCCTACTTCAGGGCAGCAAAGCTCCGTCACCAGAACGGGAATTAGGAGATACGGTCTCACCATCTCTTGTCCTGAGGAAGACCAGAGCTACAGTATTTTCCCCACCCCTCCATGTCCTCAGGGAGGTGTGCCAGTGCACTTTTTCACTCATTTGGATGCTCTGGCAAAGGTCAGAAAAGATTTCAAGATTTGTAGGGCCAGCATGACCGTAACTGGTGCCGAAGGCTGGGTACGTGAATGTCCGCATTCAGCTTCAGCCCTGGGGCATTTTGGTACCCAAAATTGAACTGCTGTCTTGCGTTTGTGGGCAGGGGCTGCAGGGCCGGCTCCTGTGAGAAGCTGCCAGAAGCTTCCCCGGCTCCAAGTCGGACCCGCCGCTGGCCCAGGCCGAGCCCGTCAGTGACGGCGGTAGCGCCTCTGGGAGAACCGAGTTCAGAAGGGGAACAAACCTGCAGGGAGTGAGGGGATCGGAACGGGAGAGGAACCCCTGTGCAGACACCGAGGGGAGTGAGGAAGGAGGGGAGGAGGAGCGGGGCAGAGAGGAGCCCACGCCGGAGCAGGGGGATGGATGCCCCCCAAGATGGCCGCCGCTCCCTGGGAGAGCCCGCGCTGGAGCAGGCTGTGCCTGGAGGACTGCAGCCCGTGGAAGGGACCCACGGTGGAGAAGTTCATGAAGGACTGTCTCCCATGGGAGGGACCCCCCGGTGGAGCAGGGGCCGAGTGCGGAGTCCTCCTCCCCCTGAGGAGGAAGGAGTGGCAGAGACAAGGGGTGAGGAACTGACCCCAACCCCCATTCCCCATCCCCCTGCACCGCCAGGGGGAGGAGGGAGAGAAAACCGGGAGTGGGGTTGATCTGGGAACGAGGGAGGGGTGGGGGGAAAGGTGTTTTTAAGATTTGGGTCTACTTTTCATTTTCCTTGTTTTGATTTGATTGGTAGTAACTTAACTTGATTTTGTTTCTTCCCCAAGTTGAGCGTGCCTTTTGCCCGTGACCATAAGTGGTGAGTGATCCCTCCCTGTCCTTGTCTTGACCCACGAGCCTTTCTTTATAATATTTTCTCCTCCTCATCCCAGCGGGGCCAGGGGGAGGAGTGAGCGAGCGGCTTTGTGGTGCTTTGTTACCGGCTGGGCTTAAACCACAACAACTGCCCTAGGGACAGGTGGAACCAGAGATGGCCCCGGGAGCTCACACCAGCGTGCAGGCAGCTGTAGCCTCCAGGTTGTTGTTACAAAATGAGGAAATGAGGAAGGGTTCTGCTCTAAAGTGCCATCATTTTGAAGTGCCTTTCCATGTTAGGAGTGAGCCTGGCACATCACGGGCTCTACCAGCCCTTGTCACCACTATGCCTGTTGTGGTCCCACACTCTCCACTCCAATACCCTGCTTTCCTGTCCTCTTCAGAGACACCCACGAAGGCCGAAATTGCCAAAGCAGTTTTGAATTCCTGGATGCAGGCAGCCCCTGGCCTTACTCAGCTGTGCAACTATTTCATCCAGTTGGGACCACAGGGGAAACTGAGCTGGAGAGAATTTAATTTGCAGTTGGCCAAGATGGGAGAGTTAACACTATAATGATCCCAAAGAGTATCAGATGCTGTACAATATCGTTAGGCAAAAATAAAAGAATATGCAGAGTTCTCAAGGCTGAAACCTGAACTGGAGGTATTAAGTTAAATTGCTTTTCAAGCCGTATGCGTAACAGTCCCTGGTTAAGGTTTTCATTGATGGCTTAGCAGGCATTTGCGTCTCCTATAGTCTAACGTTGTACTTTGAGCAGAAACATTATAGGTCCAGCAAATGGCATTGCCTTTATGTTAGTTTGCACCCAAGTCTTTTAAAGTCTCGTGTGATAAAGAGACTATAAAAATTTGCCTCTAATCTGTATAATCTATGAGCATTTTTTGGCTTCTATAAACTAAGAAGTCTTCTCTTCTTGTCGCATGAGGTATCAAAAAAGTTGGTTTGACATCAAGGTGCTCTAATAAATTCCTGTTGACCACAAAGGATTGCATTAGTATGGTCACATATTGACAAAGGTTGAAAAGATTTTTAAAAAACACACACAGTTATTTTAATAGCCAGGGAGGACAGATTAAAATGCAGAATTACTTCTTTCTGGAACCACACACTTGTAGATAGGACTTGATTGCAATCATAGGCCCACCTGCTTTTCTAACAAGAGAGTAACAAATATAGGTGACTAACAGAATCCACGCTGCTGTTTAAAGATAGAAAAGTAGAAATTGCTGAAGAAATGGTGGTTTTATTGTCCAGAAAAGGAAAGGTATTCCAAGAGCTGACAAATAATTTTGCATAGCTAATAGTACTCCTGCCAGCACAGGATATGGTATTGTTTTATGTGTTTAAACAGTAATAAGAGATTGTGTATACATATCCTGATACTGTCAATTGTATTCCTGTTCTGTGACAAGATAACAAGAGATTCAAGAAGTCACAATATTTAAAACACATCGCCTTTTGCACCACAGGGTTGGAAATGCCAAGCGGCTGCTGTCGCTAGCTCGTCCTCTGCGTCCTTTTGGAAAGCCAGCTGCTGCTTTCGGAGCCGGTTTAAAACTAACAATTATTCTTGGCAGCGCAACATGTATAAAAGCAAAGGTGTGAGCAGGGACACGTACCATCACCAAGAATGCTGGTCACAGTGATAAAACTTAGGTTACCCATCAACAAGCCTTGCAGAAGCTGGGAATGGGAACTCAACCAAATGGTGGAGCTGCGGTCACGGTGAGATGACAAAGTGCCTGTTTGAACAGAGAATCTCAGAGCAAGCGGTGGGCACTGGCAGCACCGCTGGCACAGGCAGCATCTCCAGGTGCCAGACCAGGCTCAGCTGAAGTAAATAGAGACTTCGCATTTCTTTCTTTTTTTTTTTTTTCAGTAGGACAAATTTGAAGCTTTAGAAGAAAAACCCTCTCCAAATTTTATGAGATCCTGGAATGGAAGGAGTGCTCCCAAACCCTCAAAGTTTGGAGTAACTTTGATATCAAATGATACCATAGAATAATTGGATAAGGGTCTGCCAGGCTGCAGGTACTCACGTCTCCCTTCTTCCTCAGCTCAGGCCAAATTCTTCCACACGCGGTTATGAGTTTTGCATCCCTTATTCATTAGATGCCTGGCTTAAATTAAGGCTAGTTTGCAGAAGAATTTAGGACTCGCATCTGCTGTAGAAGGCAACAGGAACATATCAAGTACTTCCACACACAACTATACAGCAGTCTCCCGGTAGAGCAAATGTACTTCTTGGATCAAATAATCAGGAAATACTTCCAGGCTCTGGTTTTGTGTTTGTAATACGATGGTATTGCCCTTCCTTGCATTTCGGGGATGTTCAACGAGCACTTTGTTTTGTGAAGTTTTGGAGATTTTTTTATAACATTCACCATGACGGGATCAGGAGGAAATGTATGATTCTGTCTTCATAACTGGGTGTTTTTAACGTACAGTCAGTAAGGCCTGCTTTGGGTGAGCTCAAGTGTTCCTAAGTGAACTCAGAATAATGTGCAAAGAGGCTGAAATGAGGTCCCGCACATCCTTTCCCTGCGTGCCATTTCCCAGTTGCCTTGCCAGACTCCGTGCTTTGCCGTGCCTCAGCCTCCTCTCTGTCCTCTGATTTCCCCCCAGTCTCCACACACTTTGGGACCCCCCAGCTCTCTGCTAGGGTTCATTTTGTCTGCTTTTCCAAACTATCTCCTCAAGTTGCATGTTTTAGGTCCTCTGAATGCAGTTCAGCTGACGTCCTTCAGGTAGCCTGGAAAGAAACAGGTAAAAAAAAAATAAATTTAAAAATCCATGCTTTCGACTCTGAGTATCTGGATTTAGAGCTGCTCTGGCCCGAAGCAGTTAGGAATTGCAATTGCTAGGGAAGTCCTGCTCCAAGTCCTGGAGCATGTCCCATGCTCATGAACTCACCAGAGAATGAAGCCTGCAAGCTCTAGCTGGCCTCTGGTGAGCACATGTGAACTACAGCTGGCTTGGTTTTTTTCCAAAGCCTTATGAATTAACCAACTTGAGACAGACTTTTCACTAAGATTAGAAAAAGTCCGTCTCAGCAGTAAGGTTACTTTCTTGTCCAGTTCCAAGTCCCTCTTCCATTAAAAAAAGCACCACAGCTTTTTGAAGAAGATTGCCAGAGTATTGGGAGGGGCGTGTGGGCTTTTGTTTGCCTTAAACCTGGCCACGATTAGGTTAAGGAAAAAGGATGCTCTCAGAAATGTGGAACTGTTTTGGCTGAAAACTTTGAAGAAAACCTTCAACACACACCTGGCAAGGAAAGCTTTGGTGTAAATATTTGCTGATTGGGCAAAAAAATTACACAAATAACCCAGCATCGAGACAGCAAGATGCATTGGGCAGTCCTAACCATAGGTTGCACTACCAGCCATGTATGTAACTTGTATCTTTCCCTCCCTCAACCTTGAACTCTGAGAAAATTTGGACTCAAGGATCGATGTGGGACTGTTTGTGGTTTGGACCAGTTTTGGCTCAGCCTTTGTTTTTAACTGGGTGTCTTCAGTGAATCCATTTTATGACTGCACGTATCTCAGATTCTGCTTTCTGTGTAATGAAGTTTGGCTACTTGAGCCAAACCCAATAATGTGCTAAGACAGCTTGGCTATACAAATGAGGTTATAAAGGTTTAACTAAACCAACAGGCTGAAGCAGAAAGTAGCTGTCATGTAAAGAACATCTAAGCATTTTGCTTCCTCATGTAAGTAAATACTGTACTTTGTTCACTGAGTATTAATTTCTAACAGCTGTCCCTGAGTATACCTTCATCGTCCAGCACCGATGTGTCTCTAAAGTGCTCAGAATCAGTCCTGCCACCCAGGTAAGGTCAGTGTTGCTGTAACCAAACTGGCTGATAGTACTAACTTCTGCCTGGAAAAAGTTTGACAGTTTCATTATAAAATGCATTAGAAACATGAGACTTAAGGCTGGGGGAAGAATGCAGCCCTTAATTAAAAAGAAAAAAGATTTCTGTCATTAAGCAGACCCTGCAGCACACAGTTCCTCGGCCTTACAGTACGCCAGTACTACGTGCTCAGCAACAGCCGCATAGCTTGTATGTTCAGGCTCATGGGTCTTCTTTTTGGGGTTTCAGCATCCTCCGTAGCCCCTAAAGGAGCCTGCCAAGGCAGCTGGAGTTTGCGTCTTTACGCTGTGCGCGTCGGTTGTGAAAGGCAGGGCTGTAAGACCCCAGCGTTCTGCCAAGTCTCACGTCCTTCTCTTTTCCAGATCAAAGCGAGCCTCTTACACCACCTGCCATCTAAGTGACTCTGTTGAGTTTGGACAGGAGCACAGCCAAGGAGCAGCTTCACGCAAACAGCAGAGGCCTCGGTCGGGAGGCAAGACGCATGAGTCGAGAGGCTTCTCTGGTGCTTGTTAGTACCTAATTTGTTCGCAACAGCAGCAGCTCAGCCAGCATCTTGGATTAGACCCCAGAATTTTGGCCCAGCTGACACATGTGGCGCGGATGCTGTCTCACAGGTTGCCCGACACGAGCCTCCCCGTGCTCATATCCACTCCCGAGGCGCTCGGCTAGCAAGGGCCGGTGGGGCCCCCTCCCTCCTTTCCTCTGCCGTGGGGAACTTGCCTTTTGTGTCACCTCTGAAGCCATCACTGACCAGGCTGCAGCGATGAGCACTGGGCTACCACCAGTGCAAAGGAACTCCAACTCGTCTGCCTCTCAGCAAGCCACCCCCAGTCACCAGTGGGTGACACCCTGTCCCTGCACGCTCCGTCTCCCCTGGAGGCAGGAGCCTGGGGCTGGACGCCCCGTCCGATCTGACGCTCCATCCCCTGGGCCCCTGCAGTGATCTGGGCTACCTGGGGGGGGGGTGTAACATTTCACGCCGAATTCTTACATGGGTGAAGCTCCTACGTTGAGCTACGCAGAAGGACTGGAAGAGATATTACAGTTTATAAGCTAAGGGGTTAGAGTTGTAAGGGGGGTCTTTATTATTCGGCAGCAAGCACGTGCCAAAGCTGAGCGCGCTCCAGGACTGCGGCGGTGGTGTCTGCCCAGGGGACTCCGGGCAGCCTCGCGTGCCCCCAGCACACTGACGTATGGGGGACCGCACGTGTGTCGGGCGTAGGGATTGGTGGTCTTTTTTTCTTTCCGTTCTTCAATGTTTTTCCACATTAAACTGCAAATGCAGAAGGGGCGTACTGGTTTTCGTTGCAGTGAAAAAGTCAACCCCGGATCTTTTGTGCAGTTTATAATGAAGCTTCAAACCCGAGTTGTCTTGCCGGCACAGCTTTTGTAATGCAGTGGCTGCTCTAAGGTAGTCAATGCATGTTAAGAAGGCACTTACCCTAAGACAAATATTCCCTCCGGAGTCCTGTGCCAGAGCGCTGGGGAGTCCGGGCTGTGAGATGGACCCACTGCCTGCCCTTTGCAGATAATCCTGCTTTGCCCCCAGTAAACCCCAGGTGTAGCCACCGGTGAGAGCTGGCATCTTTTCTTCCCTGCGCGGTGCGGGACAGCGAGTGCGCGAAACAAGGCTGGCAGGGGCCTCCGCAGCAGACCCCCGACTCGTAGCAGGGAGAACGGCAGTACGGGGGGGAAAAGGGACCGTAAGTCTGAACACCCAGGGTAGGGACGGAAACAGAAAAAGGTAAAGGAGTCAGAAGGAGAGAAAATTAGGCTGCAATGAAAATAGAGCGCCTTGCCAGCCAGCATTTGTGGGTGCCCAGCCTAAATCTGTCACTCCGGTGTGGTTTTCCTGAGGGAAAGGAAGAGGAGCCGGAGTTCGCCCGGAGATGCTCCGGCACCGGCCCAGCGCTAGCATTTACCACCATCTCGTGGTAAACCAGAAGATCCCAGCTCTGTGCTGTTTCCACTTCTTCATTAATAGCAAGGGGAAGGGGGCAGCGAGTTGATCCTCACGTTTTAGAGTCAGTGCTGTCCCTGGTCCCCCCCGGCACAGAGAAGATGCCCGGAGCTCACTGAAGGGGATTGCCCAAGGGCGAGGGAAAGCATCACCGGGTTCATTCCCTGGAGATCACAGGCAACGTGCAATACGTGCCCAGCGCAGGATGGGCCCGAGAAAGTCTATCCAACAGACCTGAGCTCGCCTACAGTCACCAGGCTCCCAAAACTTTAGTAAAAAAGAGACCTGCCTTCCAAGGAGCCCTCAGTCCTGAGGGGTGGTGCAAGAGGACATGATGCTTCTCCTCCAACACTGGCATAAATGCTCTCTGTTTGGAGGGAGGAAAAAAAACCAACCTCCCTGCGCCTTTTCCTGTGGGATGGTAAAATACATGAAACCAGTAACAGTAGAAAGTCACATTCACAGTGAAAGAAATTATGGAAATCAGTTTAGAAAACAGAATTTCATGGGAGGGCAGAGGAGGAAGAGGGCTGCCAAAATGACGGGGAAAATTTATGATTTCCTACTGAAAATATGTGAGGCAGTTTTGAGCTCCGTTTTAGTGGCTTTCAGAAACACAGGAACAAGCCTTAATGCACCATGCTTTATGTAGGAAACTCGCTTAATGCACAGTGGACTAATTTATACATTTGAGATTCTCCCCAGCCTGATAATAAATCAGAAAAGGTCTCAGGGGTGTGTGGTGTGGGGGTTAGTGAGCTGCAGTCTGAACCAGACGGAAGGGGGCTGAGGTCTAAGGCAATGCCAACCCAGTGATGCTCACCGAGTGCCCTCGGAAAACAGAGTAAGTATCTAAACAAATGCTCATTTCATGAGCTGAGTGTTTTACACCTGGTTTACCCACACAGAGCCTAGTCAGCTGGACATCAGGTTCAGTGTATTGACTAATCTGTGGCTGGCCTACAGGAATAAACTATTTTTTTTTCCCCTTCCATCTCCTACTTTGCAGCAAAACCAGGGAGAGGAGGAGAGATCCTTGTCCTCTGACTTTCACCTCCTCCAGAAAAAAAAGACTTTCTCCTCCCACTTTCGAGGGATCCCTAGTGTGGACCGCTTTCCCTGTGGATCCCGTGCCAAGCTCCCTGCATTCCTTCGCTCACTTCTTGGCTGTTCCGGCTAGAAAGAGGGCGTCTGATTTAAATTTGTGGGTGGTGATCGGCAGGCCTGTGAGCTATAGCTGAGCAGACAAAGCATTTGGCAGCACATTCCTCTCAGATAGCTTGAGACGTCCACAACGCACACAGCTACAGCTGAGCTGGACTCCCTCATAGGAGACAGAGGAGCCCAGACCCCTTTACTTCTCTATACTGTCACTTGGGAGGTAAATGCATGGCCAGTGTTTCCTTCGTCCGAACAATTTTAGACATCCATTCTAGGGCGAGATGAAGTGGAGCCTAGCCTGATTCATTATACTGACTATATGTCTGCTGGCTATCAGGAGAGCCCAGCCTGAGCAGCTCAGGCACCGACGTCCATGCCGGCGGTTGCCTGTGATGAGCTAGCTGGCCCCTGTCCCCCCGCTTCTGCTGGAGGACAGGAGACATCTCAGTGCCCGCAGTCCAGGGGAAGGGGCTGCAGGCAGTGCAGCCACCCCTGAGCAGAGGGGTCACCTCCTGCCGTCCTCAGCTCCTGGCCTGGGGTGCAGAGGCTGACGTGGGGATACCACCCTCTTGGGGGCCGTTAAAAACGATAGCCGAGCCGCCAAAGTACCGCACCGAAGCAACGCGTGAGTCGTTTGGCTTCTCTGTCTTGACATCCTCACATGGGGTATCCCACCCTCCCCCCTTTTGGGGATGGGCCTGGGGAGACATCTGCCCTCTCGTAGGGGCTGCTTTCTCTGCCTCTTTATTGTCTTGATAACCAGCTGATATGGAGCTAATCGTGTCAGACTGTGGAGAATGACAGGAGCTGAGTTATATTTAGCAATGTTCCCATACAAAAGATCAGTCTTGTTAGGCAATGTTTGATGTACTGCATCTAGTGAAGTACGTGGCTAAATGCCACGCTCCGATCCAGAAATTTCAATTGCCCAAGCAAACAGGAAGCCCAGAAAGTGCAATTATGTGCCTACTTTTAGCAGGAAAAATCTAAACCATGGTTACATCTATTTCTACCTTACTTTGGAAACTTCTAAAATGCATTTCAGGGCAGTCAGTGGTGCACTTATGGGATGACCAAGAAAAAAAACCCCAAAGCTTACCACCGTCACCCAAGCTGAAAGCTCAGCACGGTGAGCCGGCTGCGGCCACAGACTCTGCCCTGTGTTCAGCTGTGGCACATCATTCCCATTGGGTTCAGGGTAAATCGCTCCTATCCACTTTTCAACAAACTTGCATTAAGCCTTTGAGTCACCGGACTGTTAGAAGTTTTATTTCTCCTCTCAGGGAAGATCACTTGCTCTGTGGTGTTAATGATCTCCTAGCATTTCTGTTGTTTAACTTTCCACGCGGAGTGATGCATGATGAGAGCGGGGCTGTATTATATTACATTATAATAGTGTTTCTCAAACTGATATAATGAAATACCTGCAGTGGAGCCAGAATGTCCAAGGCATCCTGGTGTGTATTCAGCAACATACCATATGCAGCTGTGCATATTTCAGTCTGTGCAGCCCACGGTCAAAGAAAATCGAAGAGCAGAAACCGGAGGAATTTCTCTAGTCTTGCATTAGAGGACTGGGTGCTGTGACAGAGCCGGGTTTATTTGTAGAGCACCTTGGAGCCTGTCTTCTCAAGTGAACTGTGGAAGGACCAACAAACTGGAATCGCCTCTCTAGAAACAGGCAATCATTGTAACTTCTGTCCTCGCTAACACGCTTACTGCAACCTACAACCTCCCTCACCTCCACACTGTACCCCTTATCTTCAGGATCTAACACAGGCTTCTACTGCTCACTGCGAACATAGCTTATACTGCCAACAGCTCGGTTTATATTTAGTCATTATTAAAAGCCGGGCGAAGCAAATGAAAGACACTATTGGCTCTGAGAAGCTCTCTGCTCTGCAGGCAGTCAGATGAGATGACCTTGAGAGCTCCTCCATTGCTGGTTGCTGCAGTAATCACTGCTGCTGAGAAAATGAGCCTAACAGGATGAATTCAGCACACGATTTCATTACATTTTTCTGTACTTGTTTTTTTTTTATGGAAAAGCCTCCCACACACTCAGCTTTCAACTTTGTTTCCCTATTGTTCAGTTGTCCTAAAGGTTTCTATCCCCCTCACTTCATGCTGTCTTCCCTCTTTTTGTTCTCTTCCTTGTGGTTTCTAGATCACTGGTCTCTTAGCCAGGCACACTGTGTATTGCTTTGTGTGTTGTTTTCTTGTATCCTTGCTACTTCTGTTACTTTTTCTTGCCCCTTCCCTCTGTCTTTTACCTCTCTTCACTTTGGGTACTCTTTTCCCCACCTGTTTTGGCCTTGTGCTTTTTGCATCCTGGCTTACATACTGTTACTTGGACTGGTTTGTTGTTTTTGCATGGAAAACCCATTGCATTTCTTTAATCTTCTCTAGTATAGTCTTACCATCACTTACACTACATTGACTTCATTGATTTCAGGGGCACCAGCAAGAATAAGAGGATAATCCAATTTGGAAGAGATCAGGACTTAGATAGTACAAAGTGGCAAAATGAGGAAGAAAAAGCTTACGATAATCCTTAAGCTAAATGCTTCTGTGTTGCAAAGGGAAAACTCTGCCAAGATTTGCTAGACCCAGGAGCAGCAGGAGACCTGCTGGCACGACTGTGACGTGCAGGCTCGGCACACTGTAAACTCACTCGAGCTTTCCAGAGCCAAGCAAATAAAGGGTCAGGTCACCTGCACGACTTCCCAGCTTCCTCACGGAAGAGTAATGCATTCCTCCACTAGCTACAGTCCCACATTAGGTACTAGAAGTGAATTAGAGGCTACAGATGTCTGGGGAAACTCATGTTACACAACCTGCATTCATATTGCCTTTTTCCCCCATGGCCAATGAGGGAGAGCTCTTCTTTTTCCCATGTTATCTGTCTCTGGGCTATGACACACAATGAACATCTGTCCTTTTGTTCAAAGAATCTGCTGATGCCATTTGTTAAAGACAGAGAAGTACTGGGATTAGGGAGACGATTTCTATTTCTGAAAACAGCTCTCTCAGTCCAGTCCCTAGTGTGAGGCAGTAATACAGCACAGCAGCACCTTACATTGCCTTAGTTTATTCCCTGGCTTGTACTTGGGTCAGCAGGATGGTGGCTTAATTGCCAGACTGTGCAAAAGAAAATGTGAGAGCAAAATTAAATGACCAGACCTAATAACAATGAGTATCTGAGCCAGGCTGTCAGTTATTTCAGTCACCTTCCTGATGACTGAGCTTGCAGGGCTGGTAATGCTGCTGCAGCGTGACTGCAAACAGGGTAAGGCTTCCAAACAGCAGTTTATTAGTATGCATTCATAAAAAGTCATGTCTAATCCATCCTTATTTAGTTGCAATGATTTAATATCTGAAACATGCTCATCCTATACAATTCCCATTAGGTATCTTCAAAACTCCTTATGTCATTCAAAGCCCTTTCAAAGTCCCCAGGCCACCAGGATAAACATATGCCCTCACTGTTTCTGCAGTGTATGGCTGTTCTTTTTTGGCTCCAGCTGAAGAACAATTTTCAAGTGTTCAAACGCTCTTTCCAACATAGTGATTTAAAAATCAAAAGAAAACCAGAAGCAAAAGAACAACATAAACTCCTGGGCAGGCCCTGTAAGGCTGACTTTGCAAAGCCGACCTGCTGAATGCCCTGTGGTGCCCCAGCTCAGCCCAGTGGATGCTGGCCGTGCCATGGATCTCCATCAGCCTCCGAGAACTGCAAAAGCAGAGCATAGCCCCCCCGCAGGGGTGATGGGAACCAGTGGGGATCACACATTGCGCTTCACATTGCTGCTAACACAGAATCAGAATTGCTGTCAACATTGAAATTGCTCTGTGACTGGGTAAAGGACTTGAGGAAGTGGATACGATGTAGAAGTATATGAAATCATGTCTTTTTAAATTGCATGGTATTACAAATTTCTCAAAATAGCTGCACTAAAAGTTGTCTTGACAACATTCCTAGTGAAAATGCAGTAATTTTATCTATTTTACCTAGAGCATATTATAATGGGGATATGAATACACCACCCCTTAAACAGAATCGCCAGCTCTTTCACCAAAATAAATTGCTCCTTTGCACTTTACAATGGATATATTTTTCATAGCAGGAATGTTTAAGAGTTAATTTTCCTAATGAATGCAGACAGCAGTGTGGCTTTCCCGCACTGCCCCAGAGCCGCAATATTGACTTACATTTTGCTGTCCAGAGCTGTCAGGATTGTACGTGCTGGCTGAACTGGAATTTTGCTTTCGGCTTTTCACCTGTCCCCATGCGTGTCCTTGCCGTTTCCCATCCCTCCATCAGTTCGCGTGACTTGTCATGCCCCAGCCAGCAGTCCCCCTGCACCTCTCTCCTGCTGCCCAGCAGCCTAGGTCACTGGGGGGCTGTCCTTGGCCAAGTGTCTCAGGGAAGGTAATATTTTCTCCTGTCTGCCTTTTCTCAGAGGAAAAATATACCAAGGTTTGCACAGAGACTTTGTCTAGACAGCGAATGTGCTCCAGGGGTTAAAGGAAAGGCTCGGCACTCGGGGATGCGGTTCAAACTCCACCTTCATGACTCTGAACAGGGCAGTTGGTTTCATTTGCCTCCACTTGTCTCTCCCATCATGGAGCTCAGTGCTTATACTCACAGAAAGATTGAGGTGGGAAGGGACCTCAGGAGACTGTCCAGTCCAAGCCCAGGGTCACCTAGCAGGGTCACCTACAGCAGGTTTCCCAGGACCCTATCCAGTTGGGTATTTAATATCTCCAAGGCGGGTTCCTAGGGTGCTAGGGTTTAGTGTACCACTTTGGTGGCAAGTGCTGTGTCAAGTTGCTTGGTGTGCCCCTGCACGCAGGCCAACAGTTGATGGACCCCTGTTCTCCACCCTACGGTGGCCATCGACACGGCGGCTGCACCCTGAGTCTGGCTGCAGGAGAAGGTATGAGGCAGAAAAAGTAGGAAACATGTACTGATGTGGGAAAAAGAAGGGTGAAGTGGAGGGAGGTGAGCTAAGACATGTCAGCTGCTGAAGCAAGGGAGGAAGGTTGGGGTATGTTAGGGATCCCAGGGCAGCAGGTAGAAGAGTCGAATCCTGGACTGAGAGGGGGTTCTTAACAGGAGAGGGGTATAAGGGCTTGATGTACTAATGTAGTGGGATAAGACTGTATTAAAGAAAAGGTGGTGTTGGAAGTATGTCTTTTTTAGTGCTTGTGCACAGCCTATCCAAGGCTATTTAGAGAAAAGCCATTCTCCCTCCTCCCCTTGGTCTTCCTCTGAAGCCTGCGCAGGCCAGAATGACAGGGTCCCAGCTTATGACTCTTTTTGTGCTGCCTCACTTTTCCTCCCTGGGATCTGGTTTTTTCTAAGCGTTGTGCTCTTAGATGTTTCAGCTGCAACAATTTTTATCATGCTCATATCAGGCAGGAAGCCTGATGGTACCTCAGCCTTTCAACCACCGCCTGTTTGATCAGGTGTATAGGGGTAGCAGGGAGAATTCAAATAACTCTCTGTCTATACAATAGCTATTGTTTCCTCTATCTCCCAACTCCAGAGCTAGAAAAGAAAGATGTTGTTTCCCATCTTTGCTTCCAAAAGCCAGGGTTTTCAAACAGCCTTTTGATCTGACTTTCACTGACTGTCAAGGCAACCGGTTCCTGGCTTGCATACAAAGGGCGCTCGCTCTCCCTCGCCTACTCCAGTCATTAAACTTCAGGGCCTAATTTGCTGCTGTTGTTCATTTCAGGTTGGAAAACTAATGCTGCCAGGTAAGTTTATAATGCTACTGTGCCATTTTCGTGAAGTTTCATTTCTGCTTTCCAAAGCAACATGTAAAGCCATAGAGAGCTGTGCGTTTAGTCTTAATTTCCTAATCAATGAATTGCACCAAGAAAACCATCTCTCAGTCATTTCAATATGACATAAAGTATGTCTCAAGAAAACCAAAGCATTGGTCATGAGGGCAACGGACAATGAGAAAGAGTGGACACATAAACACAGTGCCCTTGATGATTTAAAAGGTACATGAATGTGAGAAGTCTGCATCTGATTACTTTAAAGAAATCCATTCCTCTCATCTTCTCTATTCTTTGCTTAGCCTATGGAAAGGGACAAAATTCATCCCCGCTGTAAGCCAACTGAAGTCATTCTGATCTCGCTGTTTTTAATGCTTACTGCTGTGCTTTCTGTATTTATATGAAGAAATAGCATAAAGAAAGGAAAGAGAGAAAAAAATTAGGCACAGTTACAATAACAAGTGAGATACCAAGCAAAGACTAGAGCAAGAAACAAAACCTTACAGCTCAGCATGGGGTCAAACACACAGAAAAACAGCATTTTTTATCTTTAACTCTCTTCTTCCCTCTTTGTCTATACATTGTCTTGTTAGACTGTCATCAGCTTGCCACCTCACATAGGCCCGATATATTTTACGTCTTAAAACGGTTGAAGGATGAAACTTTGCTTTTAAATAAGGTGGATATACTTCACATAGAATACATGAATTCCAACTAACCTTAATGTGTTTGTGTAAAATACAGGAGTTTCTTAAGGAAAAAGCAGCTACTTCTCTTTGCTGTGGGAAGCTCACTCCATGCCAGGGAACGCCGTGAGACTCCACACTGGAGCTGATGTGGAAGGGGCCCTCGCTCTCCGCTCCCACTCTTTGTGAACCAAATGTGATGCTGCTCAAGTTTGTCAAGTCTTTGCATATGTATCTCTTTCTAGATATGTGTGTTTGTAGGTACAAACACATCTATCTGCCTGTATATAAGAAATGTTTTGAATTTAATAAAGCTACAATCCTGCTGAATCTTCCAAATTTAGGGGCAGAGAAAGGGTAATTTTCAGAACTGCAGCTTCACATAGACATACCTAAATCTTGTTTATATCTTCTTTTTGTCTGGACCCGAATCTCTATGTCTTAGTATCCAAGGTATTTATTTTATATGGTAACACTGCTTTGGGGTAAAGCCTGAGATAAAAGTGAATTTTTCTCTCCTCCTCCTGACCCTTGCTGTTTAGGGAAGAATAAAATTAAAAGGTTAACTGGCATTGGAAAATCTGACACAACGGACAATGCAAAACTGCAATGTTTCAGAGACTCATTCTGTTAATGAGTAGCAATAAAAAGTATCTTTTGTCTTCCTATCTAGTTATTTTGGATAAGCCAGCATTGCCATATACTCTTCCAACTGCAAAGTACTCTCACTACTGTTGCATAATGCCCACTCTGGCCCACAATAAGGGCATGCTGTATGTACACCTGGGGATATCTGATGTATGGATTGCAGCGTAATAAAGAGTTACCCATGTGAACCTGGGTTTTAGAAGCAACCAGGTGTGGTAACTCTATGTACTGAGGTTGCAAAACTCATGTAATAAGAAAGATAAAATAGCAACACTGCGTTCGTGGCTTGGGTACCATTGCAGTGGCTAGTCAAGGTGTTTGCAGTGCAGACCTGCCCTGCACAACCACAGAGCAGCAGTCAGGACAGGTGTAAACCAAGGGGTCCACAGCTGGAGACCTGCTACCGACACACAAAACACTTCTGTATTCTCCCTGGGGTAAAATTCACGCTGTCTGGTTACAGCTGTGTTTATGAGCTCAGCTAAGAGCATCTGCCCAGATAAATGCATCAAAGCTGAACAAAGACAAAGCTCCAAATAGGGAAGTTGGTGACAATACATAGATAGTGAAAGTAGCCGTGTGCCCAGAGTGCTGGAGAGGAAGATACGGTTGTATAAACACGGCACTTGTCTTTGAATATACTGTGGCCCTCTAGTCATCTAATATACTTGCTTAGGAGTAGTCTGCCCTGCTGAGACATTTTAAAGAAGACATCGGTGGATGGCAGCTACGATTTCACCCAAGTGTACCTAAAGAAGCATCCAAATACAATCCAAGACAATCCTCATAAACGAGTAGGTTACACAGAGCACTGCAATATTGGTCATGTCAAAAAACATGGCTAAAAACTCCCTTTAAACAGAGACTGGCTCCCTTTCTTTCTCAGGCACATTGTTGAAACTCCAGGCAGGTTCAATTGTTTAACATGAATAGTCCTGGCATTTTAATTATATTTAATATTTACTAATATTGCTATTTCACAGAATCACAGAGTGCTTGAGGTTCAAAGGGACCTCTGGAGGTCCTCTGATCCAGGCTGCCTGCTCAGGCAGGGTGCCCTAGAGCTGGTTCCCCAGGAGCATGTCCAGCTGGCTTTTCAGTATCTCCAAGGATGAAGACTCCCCAGCCTCTCTGGGCAACCTGTGCCAGTGCTCAGTCACCTTCACAGCGAAAAGGTGTTTCCTGATGTTCAGAGGGAACCTCCTGTGTTTCATATCTACTTCTATGCTAATAACCCCCGCAGAAGATTCAAAAAGACAAATTTTATAGATGGGGATAATGTGGCACAAAAAGAAAAAAAAAATAATTGCTAGTCTGCAGCCACAGGTCAGTAACAGGTATGGTCTCCTAATTCCCTGCCTTTCTCTCACATGGCTTCCTTCTCCTTCAGAACTTGTGGTGTCTCTTCCTCTACCTGCCCATTTCATCCACCCTCATCAGGGAGCAGGATCGGGCTATGGTCGCTACCGGGGAGGTCGTAATAAGTAATAAGAACTGTCAGACTGGCCAATGTCCATCCAGCACAGGACTCTCCTCTATGGTGGACAGCAGCAGATGCACAGGGGCACAACCAAGGCCATGCATAGGCTGAACTTTCTCCTGACAAGTCCTCTTGACCTGCAGCAAACAGCCGTTTAAGAACTTCCTGAGGTGACAGTTTTATCCAAATCCCTGTGTACCAACGGATATATTTTCCATGAACTCATCTAAACAATTCTTGAATCTACTTGTACTTTCGGCCTCCACAAAATCTTTCACAATGTTGTGAACAAGTCTTGTTTGTTTTTAAACTTGCTGCCTGGTCATTTTGTTGAGTGCTCTCTGCTTCTTGTATTCCAAGAAACAGTGACTAATCATTCCCTTTTTAGCATCTCCTCAGTAATCATCACTTCCTAGGCCTGTAGTGCCTCCAGACCCAGCATCTCTCTTCAAGTTGCAGAACCTAGCCTATTTAGTCTTTCCTCACAGTGCTCTCTTCTGTGTCTTCCCCGCTTCTCCTACATCTATTCTGTAGTGTGGCGAGTGGACCTAAGCAGAGCATTCAGTAACCCAGGGACAACGTAGATCGTGAGAGTGACGCAATGCTGTGTTTAGTTTTGTTCTCAGCTCCTCTCCTCGTAACATCTGACTTTGTTGGCCTTGACAAGAAGAAAGGGCATGAAGGAGAAGTCAGAGTGCATCGTCACCTGAGAGTTGCAGACTTGTTCGGGTTGGTATGGACCCCAGGAGGCCCCTAGCCCAACCTTGTCCTCAAAGCAGGGTCAGCTATGGGGTCAGACCAGGTTGCTCAGGCGGTTCTTGAAAATCTCCAAGGATGGAGACTGCACAACCTCTCTGGCCGATCTGTTCCACTGCTGGGCTGTCCTTGTGGGCAAAAGGTTTCTCCTCATACTCGGTGTGAACCTCTCTCATTTCCACGGAATTACAACATTGTCCTTCGTCCTCCACCATGCACCACTGTGAAGAAACTAGCTCCATCTCCTTGACACCATTCCTGTAGGCACTGGGGGCTGCTGTTAGGTCCCTCTGAAGCCACCTGTTCTGCAGACCAAACAAGCCCAGCTCCCTCAACCTCTCCTCACAGGGCATGGGCTCCAACCCTGACCATCTGGGCAGCCTCCACTGAAGTTGCTCTAGTTTATCTATGTGTTGCAAGGGGAGGACTGGGGGAAAAACTGGACATCCTAATCTAGATGAGGTCTAATGAGTGCAAAGTAAAGGGGAATAAGCATTACCCCAAATCAACTGGCCATGCTCCTATTCTTACAAGCCCAGATGCTGTTGGCCATCCCTGTTGCCAGGGCTCACTGCTGCCTCAGGCTCAACTCTGCCCACCAGGACCCCCATGGCCTATTCAGCAGAGCTGCCAAGCAGTCAGGCCATGGCCTGAATTGCTGACAGGCTTTTTTCACAGAGTCACTAGATGGCTGAGGTTCAAAGGGACCTCTGAAGGTCACCTGGTCCAATCCCTCTGCTCAAGCAGTGTCACCTAAAGCAGGTTGTGCAGGGCTGCGTCCAGACAAGCTTTTGAGCATCTCCAAAGATGGAGATTCCAGAAACTCTCTTGGCAACCTGTGCCAGTGATCGGCCACCCTCACAGTGAAAAAGTGTTTCCTGATGTTCAGCTAAAACCTCCTGTGTTTCAGTTTGCGACCTTTGCCTCTTATCCTGTCACTGGGCACCACTGAAAAGAGCCTGGCTCCGTCTTCTTCATACCCTCTTCAAGTATTTGTACACATTGATGAGATCCCCCTGAGCCGTCTCTTCTCCAGGCTGAACAGTCCCAGCTCTCAGCTTTTCCTCATGGCAGAGATGCTCCAGTCCCTTAATCATCTTTGTGGCCCTTCACTGGACTTGCTACAGTATGTCTGTGTCTCTCTTGTAATGGCGAGCCCAGAACTGGACACAGCACTCCAGTGTGGCCTTACCCGTGCTGAGTAGAGAGGAAGGATCCCCTCCTTCGACCTGCTGGCAACACTCCTCCGAAGGCAGCCCAGGATACCATTACCCTTCTTTGCTGCAAGGGCACATTGCTGCCTCATGTTTGCCATCCCAGGTGCACAACTTTGCATTTGTTCTTGTTGGATCTCATATTGTTCCTGTTGGCCCATTCGTCCAGCCTGTCTTAAGTCCTTCTGAATGGCAGTCCTGCCCTCAAGTGTACCAAGTGGTCATTCCCCTAACCCCACTTTGTTGTCGTCTGCAAACCCGACGAGAATGCCCCCCCTCCCTCACCTCCTCCAGATCACTGACAAAGATGTTAAACAGTACAGGTCCTCTGCAGTACCCCACTCGTTACAGACCTCCAGGAAGAGTACAAACCATCAGCCACTACCTGCAGAGCCCGACCGTCCAACCAGTTTCTTTCTGGACTGAAGAATGCTTAAAATTTGCATCTGAGGGTTTAGGAAAACCTTAGAAGCAGAGTTTGGCCAATCTGCTTCTGAGACTGATCAAGACTGGTTCATGAAGATCTGGGGTTTCAGTTATGCTCATTTTAATCATTACCACCAGTGGAGGAATTGGCTGAAGGAATTTTCACCTTTGGCTTCCCTTACAGTCAGTGGAGAGAGAAAGACCCTTATCAAAGGATAACCCATTGTACCCACTCTCATACAGATTTTTAAGACAGATGGGATAAATCACTGAGGGCTGTCTCCACTAAGGAAGGAACTTAAGCAACTAGTTCAGTATTAAACATCTAACTTGCATGCGGCTAAGGTCAGTGAGATGAGCCACACACTTGCAATCTTTTTATTTTAATTGCCTATCTGTAAAACAAGGACACTAATGCTTCATTGTTCCTCACATCTACTTGAACTGTCTGTAACTACTAAGTCAGGCTGAAGGGCATTCTGCCTGGTGTCTAGAATAACGACAAGTGACATCTTTTTGAGCCTCTCTTATTGGCTTCATGCTACCACTGTTAATGATGAGGGAATGAAAGATGGAGCTTCTAGAGCAAATAAATTTTGAGCATCTGCACACAACCAAAAAAACTCACATAGAAGAGGCATGAAGGGAAAAATAATGCAGTGAATTTCCACAATTTCTCATTCTCTCAATCTTTTGAACTGCTGCCAACTTCAAATCTAAACTGCCATATTTCTTATTTTGCTGTTTTTAACAGGAGATAATTATAGCTCATTGTTCCACAGCTTACTGTGTAAAATGCTGAGCAGTACTTCTGTCTATTCTTCTTAGCTCTGAGGAACTTTAACTACTTTTGATTCTTGTGTCCCAGATAACCACTGTTTAGCAGTTAAAAGTTCATTAAAAATGAGGCCAAACATAGATGAAAATGCCAAGAAAAACACGTCTGAAAAGACAGATGAATAAAATGGCAGTGCCAATAGAAACAGGTTTTCTCACACTATTTTTAAACATTATCTAATGAACATTTTATAAAGTTGAAGTATATTTGATGAAACAGACTTTCTACAAAGTAATTGTCCTAAAGATGGGGAATTTAAAAATGTAAATGATACTCTGAAGCAGCATCCAATGAGGACACTTTCTGCAAATATCCATGTGTATTTCTTTCATGACCTAGAGTTCAAATTTCTCTACTGTTTTGCACACTATGGAAGTAAGTTTAAACTATAATGCGCAATTAAAATGAAGATGGAAAAAGCATGTTTGAGTTGTACTCCTGCACTTTTCCACAATTAGGAAAGCAACAGTTCCCTTGGGTTTTCCTTCTTTGGCTGTGAAGGAAAATGGCTGGTTAGTATTTCCAAAACATTTCTGTGCTATTCCACGACATCAATTAGCTCAACAAAAGGAGGTTCCTTCTCCCATTCTTTCAATCCCAACTCCAACTGAAAAACACATCATTAGAAAACATTCTTTTAGAGGTTCCTCAATTCTTCTGTTTTCATTTGAAGTTTTCCACATTGAAAGGATACACAGATGATCCCTTCTCTCAGTTTGAACTTTGCTAATGAGAAGGTCCTCAGACTTTTTTTCTTCTCTGTGGATGGGTAGGGAAAAAACAGTGCTTTTCTTGCTAGCAGAAAAACAGGGTAGATGAACAGGGTACCAGAATCTTAGATCAGGACGGATAGGACAAAGGTCAAATAATTTCTTCCTAGAAAATATCTAAAACAGTGAAGCACATTTGGAAGCACAACTTGCAACCAAAATTCCTGGCCAGGTCACAGCAATAAAATTTATTTTCCAACATTTAAAACTAACTCTAAAATACTAGTTATTAGTAAGCTTTGTGTTTTGTAGCACTGGTTGAAGAAGCCTAAGAAGCTGGCAGAGTCAGGGCTGGCAAACGGGCAGCAAGGCAGGATGATAATCTGCACAGGGTAACAAAAGTGTGCCTCTGTGTCAGCAGGCACGCTTCACAGGCCAGATGTTTGTGGAAACACACATTCGCTGGAGCCTGAAATAATTGTTCAGAGCACAAAGTAGGGCAGTTCTAGTAGAGATTACGGGCTCAGTAGCCACCACCTCTGCTAGGGCACTGGCTGGCAGGAAGAGGATACAGATAACCAGTGGTATGACTATCTGTTATGAGGGGAACAACTTTTCATTTGCCAGCAAATATCACCATGAAAACTGTTGTTCACCCATTCCTAACAGTTTACAGCATTGTTTGCAATGTATTCCAATGAGAACCTGATGGTCATTCAGAGCTACAAAACGAGCCTCTGTGTTTGTTCCTGTTATGCTATGGACTGATAAAAAGAGACAAACATAAAGTTCTTGTTAAAGAATACAAGAAACCAGAATGTTTTCATTCACACATCAGAGGCCTGACATTGTACCAAGGACCACTGACTAAATTTGTATTTGTTTTATAGAACATGTTTTGGTGAGAAAAATATCTGGACTTACATTGATTGGTCCTTGTTTAATTTTATATAATAGGAATGGCTAGGCACTGCACAGAGAACCAAGCAGGGTAGGATGCAAATCTTTAAGGAGATGGAAAATCATCCATATGGTAATTATTTATTATGGAGATGTTCAAAAGCATGCAACTTCCACTAAAAATGCCAGGAGTTGAGTTCATAAGTTCCCTGTACCTTGAAAGCTTTTTCTCTTCTAGTGTCATGGAAATTGAAATTGTTTCTACATTTTCTTTTTAACTGCTGCAGAACTTGAGGAATAAGGATCCAACTCCAAACTGCTGTGCTCACATGAACCAAAACAGAAAAAGAAAAAATCCAGTGAATGTGAAATGTCAAACAGAAGAGAAACAAAGTCATACAAATACATAAGATATAAAAAATGAGGCTAGAAATTTTATCTGGCTATGTGGTCACCTTGGTAACTTCAACAAAGAGCCCTTCCAGACTGGTTTTGAGCCAACCTAGTGCTTTTCTCTTATTAAGTAACTCCAGTGATTTGTAGTCCTGTTTGTACGCTATTTCCTCCTATTTTAATCTTCACAGGATCAGTGAAATGCTAGCTCAGGGATACTTTCTCTCTGAAGCACAAGAAGCTTAGCCAACCTGTTCTGCATAAACATCTGAAAATACACAGATCAATTGATTTACCAAAGGCAGTACAGCATCTAACTTGTCCATTCCTTCCTGTCCTGAGACAGTAAAGATTAGAGACACGAGATGCATTCATTGTTTTCCCTACGTTTCAACAATCGTCATAAAAATGCAGTTCTACTAAGTCCGTAGACTAACATCCAAGGAGACTTTGACTCCCTGTGCTTTGCCATCACAACAGGGCTTTAAGGTACGAAAGCTGATCAGGTAAGCAGTCAAATCCCACTGGGTTTTCTTCCTCCCATTTCTGAAGGGCAGGCAGGTAGATGTGTAACGTGGGACTGAAATAAAAGGGATGGCTCCAAATTTTGCAAAGTGAGACATTCCTGTTCCTTTTTTAGGGCCTGAACTATAAAGAAATAGGATAGGTAGCTCTTCTTGATACTTTTGTACGGCACCTCCCATCCAAAAGTATCTCAGGGACAGGTGAATGCTTTCACACACTTCTGAAGCTCCCCAGGTGGAGTTCTGGGGCTGTGATCTGAGACAGCTGTAAGGACTAACATACGTAGCTGAAGCTGCAGGGAGCGGCAGCAGAAGCAGAGGCTACTCTCACCTAGATCAGAGCTAGCTAAGTACCAAAGATCTACTCTTGATTTAAAACAAGGCCTGTGATGTCTTAAACAACCACAGTTTGTCGGGATGAGGGCCAAGCCAGCGTTTCCAGTGCCACTTGGAAATCTGATTTGCTTCATGTACCAATTAAAGAACATTCTTTGTGCTCCAGTGTCCCAAACTGTGCAGCCCTGACGGTCTCTTAGCTCTAGCTGGTTGGGCAAACTGCACTAGGAGCACGTCCGATTTGAACCCACCATTCAAAACATGTCTTCATCTTCCTTGTGTCTCATCTCCCGGACACCTGATCACCACCACGACCAAAAAATTTGATCACTCACAGGTGAATCAGACTGAGCAAGGGACTGACCTCCATCTGACAGTTTTAAAAGCTCTTGTTTGAGAAAAAATACATGTCAACATTGATTTGAGCTTCTCTGGAGTAGCTGAAAGGAGATCTTCTGTCTTCCCATGGTGTCTATTCCAAAGTTGAGGAAAAAAACTGCAGACCACAAATGCAGCTGAAACAGGCACATCTGTATCTCTGCCCGAACACTACACTGAGCCCCTATTTTTACCCACTGTTATAGCTAAGATGGCTGAATTACAAGGTCACGTATTTTGCTGAAGGCGATATCATGAGTCATTTGATTAAAACTCTGCCCTTCCTGGCTCTCAGTCCTTTGCTCTACTCATTAGTACACACAATGTAATGAAATGTTGGAATATCCCCAGAAGGGAGTCTTGCTTAGACCACTTCCTCTGTAGTTCACTACCACAGACCTCAATTCTTGGCTTGGGCAGCTTTCCAGCTGAACAACATGATGCAAAATAACATTTTAAGTTAAATTTCAAGTGGGATAATGAGGAGCTACAGAACTTCAACATTGTTCTAAATTTAAACAAAATAGCAGGCGGAATTTTAGAGAGTATTCAAGAGAGTAAACAGAATGGAGGCTAAGCAAATACATAGTGGACACTATTCGCCCTTCCTATTATCCATCTTGACAAGCGTTCTTTGATGCATTTAGCAACTTATGACCTCCCTCCCTTGCCTTTATTTCAATTTTTAGCAAAAACCCTTTACACAGCTCTCTAACCCAGGATAATTGAAAACTGAAAAGCTAGTAAAATTAACCAGCTGTGCTGACTGATGAGAAATCATTGATAACATTAGATACTTTATTAAAGTTGCATTAAAACTCTTCTATTTAATAACACAGTTTAAGGAAGGGTTCATTTTATAAACTCATAGGGTGTTGGAATGAAAGATGTGATATTTCCCATGTAACCTCATAAATTCTCTTGCTAGTCCGTCTCGAGCCTATGAGCTCTAATAAAATTCTCATGAGAACGCAGTATCCGTCCATAAAAACTCCTGAACCCCCCATGGGAATCGGCTGGTTTAGAAGGGTTCAGAGGTTCAAGCCTGTGGTTTATTTATTAAAATTTTCTCAGTAAATATATCATGGTATAATAGATAACAACCACACTGTTCTGTGCTAGTAACATCCGTCTTCCATAAAATACATGAAAAGTAAGCTTCAAAAATAGGAAGGAAGAAGAACCTTGAGTTACATTTAAATGTGGGTGCACTGAACCTTTTCTCAAAAAGAGGCTGAAACCATAAACAAGAGTGAGAATTTGCTTCCTTATTTTTCTCCTCACAAAACCACTGTTATCAGAAGCAGCTAAAATATTGCTCTGTGCAAAGCTATAAAAAGGGAATTCAGATCACCTGAGCTTTTAATAGACTGGGCTGAGGTTAGACACTTATAGTTCCAAAAAATGATAGTGACTTGGAGATAGCATAGCTGTAGTATTAGAAGTGTGAATCTGATCAGGAACACCATGTCCATAATGGAAATACAAACACTTTGTATAGTCTGTGGTTGAAGGCTCTGAACCAATTTTATGTCCTTCCTCTATAAAGCTTCTGAATCAACCCTACAAAAGAAAAGTGCAAACTCCTTCCCTTGGAGCCAGTGAAAAGCAGTAGGAATGTGACAGACAATGGTAGCTTCTGTGAGGCAATATTGTACCCAAGAATTGCTCAGATACTCTAGTGATGAGTTTGACAGCTAATTGCTGTCAGACTAATTATTCTAACACTGGATCCACACAGTCATTTCCATCATAAAACGCTCCTTAGAGAGGAAAAGTATCCCTAAAATCCAGATAGATCTTTTTTTTCTGTTGGAAAGCAAAACCAGTTTGTCTAAATCCTGTGGTGTTGCCTTGAAGAACAATTTCACCCTAAGAAAGTAAGTCTTTCATAGAAGTTTTATGGCAGGTCATTTCAGGCCTTTAGAGGCAGGCTTTTGGGATGGCAGGAACAGGGAGTTGACATGTATTTGACAGATGGACCACTCAGTGGGTAAGGAAATGGCCAGCTGGTTGCACTCAAAGAGTTGCTTGATGTCCAAGTGGAGACCAGTGATGAGTGGCGTTCCTCAGAGGTCAGTATTGGGACCAGCGCTGTTGAATATCTTAGCTGGCGACAAGGAGAGTGGGATGGAGTGCACCCTCAGCAAGTTTGTGACGATTCCCTGCTGTGTGGCGTGGTTGACACACTGGAGGGAAGGGATGCCATCCAGAGGGACCTCGACACGCCTGAGAGGTGGGCCTGTGCGAATGCCATGAAGTTCAACAAGGCCAAGTGCGAGGTCCTGCACACGGGTCAGGGCAATCCCATGCACAAGTACAGGGTGGACAGAGAACAGATTGAGAGCAGGCCTGCAGAGAAGGACTTGGGGTGTTGCTTGACAAGAAGCTCGACACAACCTGGCAATGTGCACTTGCAGCCCAGAGAAGTCAACTGTATCCTGGGCTGCATCAATAGAAGCATGACCAGCACCCTACAGCAGCCTTCCAGTACCTAAAGGGGGCCTACAAGAAAGCCGGAGATGGCATTTTCACAAGGACATGTAGCGACAGGACAAGGGGTAATGGCTTTAAACTGAAAGAGGGTAGATTGAGATTAGATATAAGGAAGAAATTCTTCACTATGATGGTAGTGAGGCACTGGAACAGGTTGCCCAGAAAGGCTGTGGCTGCCCCATCCCTGGCAGTGTTCAAGCCCAGGCTGGATGGGGCTTTGAGCAACCTGGTCTAGCGGAAGGGGTCCCTGCCCATGGCAGGGGGTTGGAACTAGGTGATCTTTAAGTCCCTTCCAACCCAAACCATTCTGTTTCTATGAAAGTCACCTTCCTCCCAGCACTATAGCCAGCTGCCAGCTTCCAGCTCTGAAAATGAACAGGCAGATGGTCACAGCTCTCCTGGTCCAAAAGACACTGCTTCATGCAGGTGGGCAGAGCATTGCAGCCCCAGCACGCTGCGGGACCCAGGGCTGACAAAACCACCGTTACTTTAAGGTGCCAGGGCTGAGCATGCCATAGGCAGTCTCCACCTTCTCTACTTAGCAACTTGCATATCCTCCACTCTCTTCCTGGTACTTCTATATTAAGAGAAAATGTGAGAGGAGGATGCTATGTGGAAGGGGTGGAATACACTTGCATATTCCCTGCCTTGCCCCTCTGGGACACAAATGCATAGCTTTCATGCTCAGCTGCTCTGCGGCCCATATTGCGTCCCATACTCATCTCCCCATTCCCTAACGCTGATGTGGTGTTTGCCTATAAAGAGCACAAGGCTGCGCAGCAAATGAGCAAATTAAGTCTCATCCCTGTGTAGTCTGCATGTATGCAGATCCGGCCTAGAAAAATGGACTTTGTTCCGATTTCTGCCAACCATCCGCTGAAATGAAAATGTGTTTTACTTTTTATTCTCAGTTTCAAACAACTCCAAGCAAGTTCACAGGCTTCCCTCACTTACCATAACGACACCTTGAATATGTTCAGAAAATTTGCTTAGCTTGGATAATAAAGTTCTGGCTTTGTATTTCAAAGCAGTGTACTTCAAATCCTGCTGGGACTGCATTTTTATTAAAAATTCTCTGTATCTTCCCCTTCTCTCCATGTGAGCTCGGCACACGTACAGTATTTGAATGCCTGGATTAGAAAGATAATTAACAAAAATATTCAAACAACCTCTTTTTTTTTTTTTTCTGGAAGAAACTGAACTTACTCCATATGTGTGTGTGCTCATGCATGTGACAGAGTTGGTTTCCTTCACACTGACACACCCAATATATGTTTAAATAGAAATTTGTATGTAAAATTCAACCGTTCAACATGTAAAGTAACCATTAAAAATTTTTCTTAATTTCTTAATGGAACCAAGAGTTTGATCCTACACAGAGTATACACTATTATTTACTGTTAACTAGCTATAGCTGTGCGCATACAGGAAGTCTGCAGGCACAGTACCTTTACACGTCTATACATCTTTTCTCTATAATAGAGCTGGCATTTGCATTTGTCAAATGATTTACACCATATGGATATGAGAAAGCAAGGGAATATAGCATTCATTGACTTTTGCAAAGTAGAAACTAGATCTGTATTCCATTTTAGCCCACTCAAAATCCTAAGGCTTTAGGGAAAGCTTCTGCTTGCATTTTAGCTCCAGCAATAACAGTGACTTGTAATTTACATAGCACGTATTTTGAAAAAATCTCAAACTTACAAGGATTTACAGCCAACAGTGAACTGCAGAGATGGGGGAACTAAGTTTGTGACATAACGACAAGCCACAGAAGTGAAAGACAAAAGACCAAGAATACTGTATTCCCTTGAAAAATGTAGAGGATAATAGGTAGACACGCTATAAATTATCCTTCAGCTTGTAAAAAATGTCAGGAGACCTTAAATACCTACAGATGGTCAGTGCCTCCATTTTCAATTACCTCTGACAGATGGCCCTTCCCTATGGCCCAGCACTGATACGCCAAGAACAGCGATTAGAGATTGACTCAGAAGCAAGAGCGGTGCCATACTTTGCAGCTGTATTTCTAGTCAGACCCAGAGTTTTCCTTGCATGTCTATCCGCAATTCAAAAACGCCGCCTGAAGACATATTGAAACAACAGCAGTCACATAGCTCTATCTCCTCACCCTGATTTACCACCATAAATCATGCTGTATTGAAACAAAAGGCTATTCATTGGTTACATTAAGACCCCAGAACTTATCTGTGTCCTTTCTAGAAGCTAACAGCTCTTCATACACTTAATGCATTAAATTATCAATGCAACTCTCTTCCATTCCCAAAGTTGAGGATTCTGTTATAGATCAACTCATCAGTTAAACTATTGGCCAGTAATCACAAAACCTGAGCCAACTGCTGACAAACCAAATCCATAACTGGCATTTATACTAAATTAATCATGTAACACGTGGCATTTGTTAGCACTTTACCACATTGTACACAGTCTGGTTATTTCCTGACTCCAATTCCAGTTTCAATCACGGCTCTTCATTTTATGTAAAACATCCAAAAAATAAAACGATCCAAATGTCTTTATCACCTCAGAAAATGTAAACTGTGGGAGTGTGAAATGTAAATTCTTCACCATCCAGTAAAGCACCAGACCCAGATGGTCTCTCTGCAGATTTTTTCCAATGATCCAATTTGCTGCTTCCGTCCCATTTATGATCCTTTTATTGAGAATCATAATAGGTGTTCAAAAGACATTTAGTAAAGCAACTGATAATTTTATTTTTGGATTTTGGAGCCTGAAGAGAGTCTGGAAATAGGTTTGCTTGCCCACTTATCATTACCTTCAACCGTGTGGGATGCATCCAGAACATCACAACTCGCTCTGGTTTGAGCAGTGTCAGCCACGTGGCTCCAAGCAGCTGCTTGGCCGTGCCCCTTGCTCTCCCTGCTCCTGTGGCCCACGTGCCTCCCAAGGATGGCTCTCCCTATGGACCTGATGGGGATGCACAGCCCACCCACCTTGACAAATGGCATAGATAATGTCACCTGTGAAGATAAAGATGTGTCCAAAGTGTGTGTGTGTGTGTGTGTCTGTGGATCAAATACACCAAACTGCCTGGTCAGCATTTACTCAAAATTATTATGTTACAGAAGATGACCATCAGCCAGATTAAACAGTTACTGCAGAATTACAAAGAAACTTGACACAAAGCAGGAGTCAGACTGAAAAGAAGTATAAAAGATGCAGGAAGACTCTTAACAGGAGGGAGAGACCTTGGAGGGGAAACAGCTTTCTCAAAGGTGTGGGGTTCAGCCAACAACTTGTAGGGAGCTGCAGGAGTCTGCATAAAGGTAGAGGACCCCCACCTCCCGCAGGAGGCGTGTGTAAACAGGGAGACCTGCAATCTTTGGGAAGGGGGCTTGTTTTTGTAACCCATACTGCCCACGAGTGAGGGGGTGCGTACAACTCTGTGCGCGTGTGTGCATGTGTTTCTGTGTGTGTGTACATGTACACCAAGAAGGCTTTGGGATTAGTTACAGGAGACTGTTTAGAAATTTCTAGTATGGATTGCCTATTGTATTACTGCTCTTGTATGCATAGTTCACTGATTACTGGTTAATTACATACCAACAATAAAGCAATAAACTGCTTTGATCCATATTTATTTTAAACTATGTGAACTCAGCAGTTTTTCCCCACAATGTCTCACAAGCTGCTGAAGCAACCACTGATCTCTGTAGCACAAGGATTTTATGTTTTCTTCCAGAGCACTGACACTGAATAAATTCATGTAAAGAATAAATTCATGTTTAGTGAATCACATCTAAATACAGGTGAGATCCCTTAAGCGCATGCAGTTATTTTTCTCAAAATAATTATTTTGAAGACAGACATTACACATATGGTTATTTCAGACCTATTTCCAAGGAGTTTATACACAGATTTTACATGGTTAGCATTCATAATTAAACATGCTGTTATGCTTCAATTTGGGGATCAGCACTCACTGTTTGCACCATATTTTCCCTTTGACTTGTCTGTGGAAAGAATAAACTGGGCTGGATTTGGATTTCAATTACCACAACCTGACAGAGAAGAGCCTTAGATAAGCCCCACTAGAGAGTAAAAATTGTAACTCTACCAGTGGTTTTTTGCATGTTGCAGAGTTTCACTAATCATATAGGTTTTGGGGTTTTTTTGGTAACGTCAACTCAGAATTTCCTTTTTCTGTAAGACAGACAAATCTTTTCAATTTTACCCATTTAATCGGCCTGGCCAATTCTCCCTCCTTCCATAGCTGTAATAACATACTCTAGTATTCCCTAAAGCATGTTTTGCTGTGCATGCCTGGATATGCAGCCAGTGCTAATTTGCTATAACCCTGCTGTCCTGACTTTCCCAGACTGCACTGATACAAATGTAGGCAGCTTGGTCCGAAGCGTGGACTTTGTGATAGCCTCACAGCCCTGAATATTGCCCAACATTGATGCACTACCACTGACAGCAAACTCTCCGCACATCTTCACAGTACGGATTGGGCATAAGCAGGGAATCAATCAGGAAGGCTCTAACACTTATCAAACAATGAACTTTGAACAACTTGGTAAAGGAAACAAACAAACAAAAAAATCTATTTCTGGGCTGAGATTGTAGCTGGATATCCCAGCCAAAGATAATTGTATTTCACAAAATCGCAAACCTCACATGAGGGTTTATAGTGGAAAAACACTGGCAGGCCATTGCCTGCGGCATTGTATTCACAATGCTGTAATTATAGCCTTACCATAACGAGCATAACTCTGTGGTCAGAAAGATGGCAAGAATATGATATTTTTCCATGGAATACTTCTTCCTTCATAGGTGCTTGGCTTGAAATCTGGAGTATAAGTTGCAGAGTTGCTGGCATTATTTTTCTCACATTTTCATTTTTGGGGGCTGATCTATATAATTGCTTTAACTTGGCTTCTCCTTGTAGGTGTACAAATGAAAATTACTTCATTCTTTCCAAGCTTGATTAATTGCACGTAAAAGCAGACATGTAAACACTTTCTATCATTTGATGTTTATAATCCTCCCTTTGCACCCACAGTGATACTCCTTTGTGTATTATCAGCCACAAAAAATGAAGATAGCTTTCTTCTTTTATTTCAGATTAGGTCACTGCTGTTATTAGGCGAGATCCCTGAGGTCTCACTGAGCTGTGGTCCTCCAGGCTGGCTTGGCAGGAGACATACCATAACCCACGCTGCCTGATGACAACCACCATGAGATACCAGTCTTACACCCACTGGGGCCTGCTTTACCACATGGTTGTGGAAAGTTTCTGGCTCGTCTGCACTGGAGTAGCAGCAAAAAAACCCTCAGGAGAGACCAAAGATCTGGCTCCATAATCAACCAAGCATGAAATATAGTGCTGTCTAATATACCCTCATGTATCTAAGTGTGGGATGAGCTTTGGAAGGGGAAGGAAAACAATGTCTGAACTGCTAAAAATGTTACTTCTGATAGGTCTAGAAGGTGGGTTAGTAATTACTGGAGGCTGCTGAGTAGTGGGTAGTCCTCCTTATTAGATGTCCCAATTCTAATGAGTTCTGAAGAGGAAACAAGATCAGAATCTCACCGGGAAAGTGCTGGAACAAGAACATTGCTTTGAGAGCCCAAGCCTGTCACTTTTTCTCAGTAGTACTTGTGTAAGCAATACTTCTGATGTTAATGTGATTATCCAAAGGCAGAAGGAATACTCATACAAATAAGAGTTGGGATTCATGCCTAGTAATCTGTCTAATCTGGCACTCTCTCTCCTTCAGCTGTACTAGATGTTTTCCAGCAGAAGACTCTCAAATATTATATCCAAAATACACCGATATCCTGGGGGAAAAATCTATCATAGCTTATGAAATCTTTCCTGGGACATGAGTATTCATCAAGTTCTGTGCAGACAGAGCAGAAAGACCCCAGTGTAAAAGTGCAACATCAAGAGGGCTATAGTTTAGTCTAAGGGTCCCTTTCTAATAGCTAATACTATGTGAATTGTCCTAAACCAGCATGTTTCCTCAATAGGGTACAACACAGTGCTAGTGATCTAAGCATCAGGTTTCACTGAGGAAAGAAAACCCTGAGATATCACCTTCAAAACATAAAATACAAACTCCTACCAACACCACATTTGTCTTCACACACCTGTGGACAGAAAACCAGGGCCCTGAAAAGAACACGAGGGATGCCCTGGTGGGTCAGACCAACATCCAGCTATCCCCAGTATCCTTTCTCCAGTAACAAGAGATGCTATTTAAAGAGAACATGCAAGCAGGGCATATACATTTCCTTTGTTCTCCTCCAGCATCCACAGTTATTGTGTTAGGGATGTTAGGGAGCACATCCCTACTCATTCCGTGTAGTATCTCTTTATGAACCTGTAGTCCATTTAATCGTTTAGTCTCCTTTCCAGTCTGCTGACCTATCTGCTTCCAAAACCTCTGCTAGCAGCAAATTCCACAAGTTCACCGTACCTGCTACATTAAAAAGTATTCCCTTTTATCTTTTCTAAACCAATCTCCTATTGGTTTCAATGAGCGCCCCTTAGTTCTAGTACTGCTGGATTTGCAGGACAAAAATCTGCATTCATTCTACCCACTGCCTTGATTTTATAAATCCTGATCATAACCACTCTCTCTAAATTGAAGCTCATGATGTGGATAGCCTCACTCCCTTCTATTTGCCGCCTGACAGTAAGGCATGTGGCTTTGAGCAGGACTGTCCCTCTGCCTTTCACTCCCCTCTTGAACACATGAGCAAGGATCAGCTCTCTAAGACTGCAGTTCCAGAACAGGAATGCCAACAGTGAGCTAAATTATCTGATTATTTATCATCATGGCTCAGCACAGAGTTCACTGAATGCCAGAGGTGGTTCAAGGAAGGGACTGAAATGGGGAAGCCAGCAATTGAAATGTTATTGCAAAATCACAGCTTGAGACACTCTCTATGTACCCCATAAAAGCTAGGATCTCGCAGACCTCTTCCTTTGAGGAGGGATGTTGTATTTTACTTTCCTTTCTTTTTTGGTGTGAGAATGATCTGAAGGATGCTTATGATTTGGATACTCCTGTCCATAAGCTTGCCCATACTGGACCTGAACAAAGGTCCAACTAGCTCATGCTCCTGTCTCAGTGGCTGCTGGTAGGAGAGAAACAGCAAGAACAGTGGGCACAAAGTGATGTCTAGGAAAGATTAAGGACAGGGCATGCATATATGAACTTTCATCCTAAAACTTTCCTAGCTTCAAATTATTTTTCAGCCCAGGAAGCTGCCTTGGGGCATATACAGGTTTTAGGTATGCCTCGGTGTGTCTGCTAGAATTTGGAAAGGGGAAGGGATCCTGTGCCTCTGTCCTTCAGTGAGCTGTTGTCTAGAAAACTCTTGTGTCTTCAGTGTGTGCAGCTGAAAACAGACCCCTCTATACCAAGCACATAGTAGTGAGAGGTATCAGAGATCTGATGTCTATCACAGGATGCCAAATATTAGGGCAAGGGTCTGAAAATACACACACAAACAAAAATGCCTCCTCCATCCCAAGAAACTTTCATCTTCATGAGTTGTTTTCAATCAGCTGAAAACATCACACAATGATGAACAAGCCACTTCAAATGTCTCTGAAATCCTTTGGGATTTCACTCTGACTTCCTGAACCGCTTTAAAATCCACATACTTATTAAGAAAGATGGGAAATTTGGGATAACTCAGACGCAGAGCACAGCTAGTGGTCCTAATCTGGATTTGTTTAGACCAAGGATTCCTGAGATACTGAAGAGAAAAACCTCCATTTCTTCAGGAGATGGAGTCTCAGCTTTTGAGAGCTCAGCTAGGAAAACCAAATTGCTACACTGATCAGAACCCCAGGCAGTTTAATCACTCGCTCTTAACATCTGCTACAACCCTTTGATCATGCCTGGTGGGCAGAAACAGTTTTACCTATGCTCTCCCAAATCACTGCATATCACAATCACATTCTTCCATTTCATTCCCATTAATCTCTCCAATATTAAATGTAGCTAGAACCTAATTTCACTGGAGACCTCACACTAAAATCATGGATATTGTCAGCTCACAGTAAAATTGGGTATTGTCAGATTCCAGGGCTCACAGGTAGGTTTCTGTGGGCATGTACCTTATTTCAGTGTTTGCTAGCTTGCTGAAATGCTAGTTTGTTGGATTCAGCATCTGGGAAGATTCCTGAGATACCACCAACCAACCATAATTCTGAGTTGCATTTCACTGAATTTACCAAGAATTTCAGTCAGTGCCATACCATAATGCTTTCTCACAGGCAAAGTTGCCTGAAAAGTCAGAGGAAATGCACAGCTTCAGGTTATCTCACTCCTTCTTGCTGATGCCTGCAGCAGCCTTCCCCAGCCTCCCTCCCAGCCATGCAGTCCCAGCTCTTCCTTTGTGCCCTGATGCTTGCTAGACCCTCCTGACTTAACTAATTGAAACAAATGACTGATGGAACTAATCCAGCAGAAAGCTACGTATTTTTCTGCCTGGTTATCTTTCTGCTGGGCTACTGAGTTGACTCAGCCATCGAGGACTATAGAGAAGGAGAAAACTCATCAATTACTGCACAAAATAAGGGACTGGAAAGAAGAATTGGAAACAAAGAGGCCATTTTGGCAGCAGTGAGCTGTTAAATTTGAGACCATCTCCTGTGAAATCACTGCCCAAGAACCTATCTCTTTTTCCTTTGCAGGCTTCAGTCCATGTTCATATATGTTTAGTTCACAAAAAAGGCCTTAGTTCCTGTGGCTGTTTATTAACGTACATGTTCTGCCAGATTACTTCGTGGTTATTCTAAAGAGCAGTATCCCTGCTTTTTACTATTTCATTGAATTGCCAGAGATGATTCTGGATCTAAGTTTCATACTAAATTTTCAAGGAAGTGACACCTCAGGACTGAAGGGTATTGACACATAAAAACAGCCCAATGAGGCTGTAGATCAGGCTCCTCAGCCTTTTAAAACAACCTTCTATTACTTCAACACCACTGCCCTTCTCATTGCTTATATACCTATGTGTGTACATATGAAAGCTTACAGAATTTATTTCTAAGTTCCCTTTTTGTACCGGAACATGATAACTGACGTTTTCCTTATTTAACTACAGAGTATTAAACCAGAGACCTCTGAATTGGCACCTTAAAAACTGTATTTTGCTCCTCTTCCTTTTCCATAGTCTCACCTGATGAAAAGAACATCTTTTGCACAAAAATCTTCCAGAATTACAGCTGTCTCAAGGTACTTAGCTGCCCTTTTTTCCCCCCACTCAGGACTTCTTCTTCTGTCTCCGGTATTTCAGAGGCACTCTTCCATTCTACAGATCCTTTCTGGTATCACATTGTGTTCTGGGATAGCAGTTAGCATTAAATCATACTTGAAACTTACAACTGTGAGTAGCCTTTAGTGTTAAAACAGGAAGACCAACAAAAACCACAAACAGCTTACGGCAGGAGACAGGTCTTTTATGCGATTCATCCTGCCAACACCCTCTCTAACAACAGGTATCCTGGGCAGAAATGTTCAAGGGGAGGGAGCTGGGCTGCACTACACAAGCCCCTTAGAGGCTTCTTGTTTTATACAGAACACTAGCAAAACAAGACACAAGCTCAGCCTTTTCCTGGAGAGTGCATACATTCAGATGTGAATGCAGGTGGGCCTAACAAAAGGTCACACGTGATCAACATTGGTGGAATTTTCTCGGGACTGGGCTGTACAATTTTAAGAAGCCTCCACTCAACATTTTTAACCCTTTTTCTCTTCAGGTCACATTTTCATGAAGATGGAAAAATATATCCCTGAAACTAAAGCAATTTACTTGCCAAATTTGAAAGCTGTTTTTCCAAACCAGAGAGATGCTAGAGGCTGTTCAGTGAAATGGTTATGTTTATAATGGACAAAACGATGTATTCTCCCCTAAATTCATCCTCCTAGTTGGCTCAATTGTTGTAAATGAAACTTTCCAAAACCAAATCAAACAAATCATAATACAAAACAAAACAACCAAAACAAGCTAAAATAAAACAGCTGGAAGCAGACATCCAATTTTCCCAACAGGGGAAATTTCAGCTCAGACTGGCAGTTATGAACAGAAACTAGAAAATAGTTCTGAATAGTTCTGAAAACTAGAAAAGAAAGCGCTTAGCAACATTAACACTAGCTTTGCTGCTGGCTCTGTTATACCTCACTGTTAGGACTGAGGGGTTTGATTTATCATGCTACCAACACTAATTTAGTGAGTTCTCCTCCCATTAGAAACCTCCCACGGGAGACTACCTGTGCTGTAAAATACAACAACCATTTCACATCGGACAATAGTGTAAGTAACAGCTTAGGGAAAACAATACCAAATGCTTTTTGTAATTGAAAATGGAAGGGAACATAACAAGCAGCATATAATTACGTGAATTCAAATTTAGCCCAGACTTCAGGGTTATCCAGTCTACTTTAGTGAGGAGTATCATTGAATCAGTAACCACAACTGGTCATTATCCTAGAGGTGCCAAAAGACACTGTATTTGTTGTGCTTTGGAGCCTCGTCAAACAGAATTGCATAGTTTTGCTCTGTTTAATCCACTGTTTATTTTACTGTGCTTTTCAAGAGCCGCAAGTCTCAGAATACTCCATAAAGAAATCCAAGATTTCTGGATTTCAGCTTATGAATCTGCTTTTGGTTTGCATTTTGGAGCTGTCCTGCCCTCAAGTGTCGTATGTTTGTTTTCGAAAGTTCCTGTACCTTAGTCTTCCTTCCCACAGACACTGGAGAGATAAGGAGAGTGGTGTTTTCCACCGAGTAGACAGACTTGGACAGCTCACATGGAGTGGGCTTGTGTCACAGCAGTTAAACACTAACAGCAAGAACAAATAGAACGTTAGGAGTGGAAATTAAATACGTTAACCCTAATGAGAATACTGATTCGCTTTCCAGCAAGCTCTTTGGAGCGGAAAACTCCCACACCTTTAAGCAAAGAAATCTAAAGGAAACACAAGATTTTGGCAGGGATTTTTCAAATGACCCCTGAAGAAGGCAGGTATCCAAGTCCCATCACACGGCATTGTGCATCTCTCCCTGTTGTGGCCATGTTTATGCTCAGCCTGTTCATGGGAATGAGAAGCGTAGGGAATGTCACAAGCAGGCACCCCCGAATTACCGCTGAAGGATACATCCTGCGCTGGTCGAGAATGGCTCACTTGAGAGAAAGCTAAAGAAATACTGCAGAGGGTGACAAAATACGGACACAAATAGCTTGTAGTGGAACAGCTCCAGCAAACGGGGCTAGCAGACAATAAGTCAAGGCGTTAAAATAACCACTCCAAGCAGTTTCATAAATTAGCTACGGGTGTGGTATCTTGCCTGTTGGTTTCTCCCAACAAACAGGTAACACCAGCGTTCGGTCTATGTGCCTGCTCACCTGACTCCATGCAGGCAACCCTCGAGGTTTCAAAGATGCAGGTGAAGAGAAAGAAGGAGAGAGGAAGGGCCCCGCATGTGGCACAGCAATGAGCGCCTGTGGCAGGGCGTCTCTGAGAGGAGACCCTCGCCCCTGCCCCAGACCCTGCCCGGGTCTCCACAGGACGCGAGCCCTTCGGGGACGGGGACAGGGCTCTGCAGACATGACTCTCGTTCACGAGGTCTTCCATCCCCAACGCGGCAGGGCAGGATTTTTAGGCTTAAAAGGCTAAAATAAGCCACGGGATCTTTCCGCTGCCCGTGGAGCCCTGTCAGACCGAGGGCGGGACAAGGAGTCTCAAGAGGCGGCAGGCGCCAACCCCGGAGCTGGGCCCTGCCGCCGAGGGGCCCCGACAAACGCGGCGCGAAGCCCCCGCCGCCCTGCGCCACCAGGGGCACGTCTCCCCGCCTCAGCCAAGCGCCGCAAAACGCCGCTCCCCGCTCCGCCATCATGGCGGCAGGCGCCCTCCTCCTTCCCCTTCTCCGGGGCGCAGGCCCGCCGAGGGGCAGTAAGCCGGGGAAGGCGGCGGGGAGGCGGCCGCCTCGGCGGGACCGCGGCGCCGGCTCCGCGACGCCTCACCGGTGCCCGCCGGGCGCGGGAGGCGGAGCCGGGGGAGGTCGGAGGGCGGCGGGGCGGGCGCGGCGGGACGGGGACGAGGTCTGGCGGAGGGGGGACGAGGTACGGCGGGGCGGCGTGAGGGGCGCCGAGTCCCGTGGGGCCGAGCCGGGGCGGGGGGCGGCTGAGGGATGAGTGGGCCGCGGGGACGGGCGGTGGGGCTGCCCTCCGCGCCCACCTGCCGTCTGGGCCGGGCTCCGCCGCGGCGGGCCGGGGGAAGCGATCGCGGGGCTGCGCGGAGCGGAGGCGGGGGAGGCGTGGCGAGAGGGGATGGGGCCGGCGGCCCGGGGAGGGAGGTGGAAGGCCCCACCCGAGGGAGAGCGGCCGGCCTCGGCCTCGGCCTCGGCCTGCCTGCCTAGGCCACGAAGGCTGGGTGGATCCAAGGCCGGGCTTTGAGCCGTGCCCCTGCCTCTGCAGGCCTCGTGTTCGTGGGCCCCTAAACCCCCCTGTGTTCTGAGGAGCTTACAGCCGGGGGGGGGGGCTCGCACCGAGTTGCTCGCTTTGATGTTAAAGGCTTGACGTGAAATGGTGTGTGCCCGTTCCTGGCACCCCTCTAACACGGTGGTCGAGGACACAGCCGCCCGGGTGAAAAGGAGGATGCACTTAATTAACTACAGACTTTGGGATAAGGAGGGAAAAGGCATATCCCGCCAGCTGGTGGGAGAGAGGCCATAGTGCTGCTGGGGCTGTGCGGCTGCACACCACCGCCACTCACGCCGTAAGAAAGCACAGCTGGGGAAGTGGGGATCAGTACTGCAACAGTAACTTAAATGGGGTTTGGAGGCCAGAAGCCTGACTTCGGGCAATGCGTCGAAATCTAAAGGTGAAACAAAAGGGGTGTAGGCAGAGGTAGGATAAAGCTTCTGTATGCACAGCTTCCTGAAGATGGCCTAGGTTTGTGTTTGGAAACTTTGGGTGGACTCTGAAAATTTGTATTTTTGCCTGGTGTTGCAGGGCCTGGGACATTCCGGTTGAAGTACACCGAGCACGGTCTGGTTGAAAGAGCACTAAGCTGTGCGCTCAGAAGACCTGTAGGTATCCATAGCGTATGCCCAGATCAGCTATATGGCACAAGTGCAACAAAACTGGTGCTTTGGGTGGTGTCAAGCTTTTTGCTTGCACACATGTATTTTTGACTGGGAAAAATGCATGCCACATACATCCCAAAAATACCAATTTCCCCTAATGGAAATACAGTATACCAAGATATGGAGGTCTAAGGAAGGGCAGCAGGTAGTGAAAAGATGATACAATAGCCAACAGACAGACCTCCACCCTTTGAATATTTTGGCACAGCAGTCAAACACGACGTAGGAGAGTCTGGTGTTATTTAGAACACTTTCAGTAATGATTTTTTTTTTTACCAGGAGGAAGGAACTTACTTGTCTTCAGTTGCAATATGTTTTCTTCTCCAGAGTTGGGACCATGGCTATTGACTGGATTGGTTTTGCATATGCTGCATTGCTGGCTGTTGGAGGTGTTGTAGGATACACTCGTAAAGGTGAATAGTGGGACAGCAGGATATGGAAATGAAGCACTTAAGTTTCCTGTCCGCTATGCTTTGTGAAAAAGAAAATTGATGCGAGACATGAAAACTTTGCTATAATGAACACGACTGCATCTTAAATCTATCGTGCACTGCTATAAAGGAGCTGGGTCTCATGAGATTTACTTGGGTCAATTGAAGCATTTCAGGGGTCACTTTTTTCTGTTAATCTAACTGATGAGGTTTTTTTCAGGGCAAAAGGGGCTGTCATGTTATCTTTGGCCTTAAGTATATTTTGGGCCTTCTCATTTCCATTAATCATTCCTGTGTTGACCACAGTAGATGATCTTTGATTAAAGCTTATTTTTTACAGAGGCATCCAGGCTTGATTCTGAGATTTCCAGGTGCACACTGGAAAGAAAACACTTTACCTGTGTATTCTGATTGGGTGGTTAATTATCTCATCCTGTTAGAATTGTGCATTTTCACCCTAAGATAATCAGCCAGGTTTCAGGTTATCGTGTACTAAAAAGCGCATTTTCCATATTTCAGTCATTTTTGTAGTCCTTTCCAGCCGGCAGAGCCCTGCCTGAGCCAAGAACAGCATCCCAGCAGAGGTCGCAGTGGTACCAAGGACGGGCAGGAGGGATCTCTGGGCTGCTCCCCCTTTCTCTCCCACAAAGTGCATGTCCCAGCAGCGCATCAATCTTCTTCGCTGTGGCCATTATCCTTCCTGATTCTTGTGATTCAGGGTCACTGTTGCCCTGCGTAGCGTGCACATGCTTTGCGCTTAAACACATGGCTTTATATCTGACTTTCTGAAAATGCTTCCTGTATTTTTTGTTTGCACCCAGCTGCACTTGCTGACCGTCCCATTCACTTGTTCTCTTCGCTCTTTAGTAGTTGGTCAGTCCTTGTGGCAAATCTAGATATTTTTTTTTTTTTAATTGGTAATGATTTCTGTTTTCTTGCAAATTCTTGATTAAAAATACTCAATATAACAGGCCTGGGAGCTAAACTACGTCTGGGGGTCTGAATTCTTTAATTATAAATGTTTTGGGATGAGCTTAATACAGATAGTGCCTGCTGTGATGATTTGCTTTTAACATACATTACTGAGTCAAATGCCTATTCAGAAACCTAAGTACATTACTGAAACTGTGGACTTTACAAACCAGGTTTGTAATGGCACTGAAAGAAGATGTTGAGTTACTTTTAAAAGCCGTATTTTCATCCTCATTGCCATCTAATTGTTTTTTAATTCTTTATTAATTAAATGTAATGTTGGTGATACCATTTCTTTGTCCAGGACTGATATCAGACTGAAGGGCTTATGACTACATGTGTTGTCCAGTTTACCCTTTATATATATATAGACACATTTCTACCATTTTTGGAGATTCCCAAGTGCTGTAAGATATAGTTAAAATGAACAGACAGTCCAGATAAATTAAAAAAATGCTTCTAAAGGTATGTATGTTAGAGAAAATAGCCAAATTTGGGTTTGTGCTTCAAAGATTGTTTTTCCCAAATTGCAAGTATTACTAGATCCTGATCACCTCCCTCTAATTCAGTCAGCTTTGCCCCTAATGCCATGCAGGAGAATGACCCAGTTACAGAAGTATTACCTCTCTGTTCATGCTGGTTAAGCGAGGTGCACTGTGGCAAAATTGGTTCTATTTCTAAAATATTTGGATAATGTGTAGAGAGAACTACTGTGTAAAGTTTGAGCTTAAAGACATTATATTGAGAAATAACACTTGAATCATTTCTTGCAGGTAGTAAAATCTCTTTAGCTGCTGGTCTAACCTTTGGTTCTGTGGCTGGTTATGGAGCTTACTGCGTAACACGTGATCCAAGAAATGTGAAGATATCGTTGTGTAAGTGTTTTACTACAGTAGTCAAAGGAACAAAAAAACCCAAACCACATGCAGTTCAGGAAACCGCTTTTTAAAAATTCTCTCTTCTATTAAATTTTGAGTATTGCTTTGGTTTAAATGTTAGTTTTTAGAGTTTGACGCTTCAACTTAGCTTGCAAAATAAAAAAGCTTAACTGTGGAACCATTTGCAAGGTAAGATCTTTCACGCAAAGCCAGCAGGTGTGTGTTACGACCCGGCAGTGCCTCCTTTTGTTAGATGGTTACCTAACATTGCAAATATTGTGAAATCCAGCTGAGAAACATGGAAGAGTACTGGAATAAAATCATTAGCGCTACAGATTAGAATGTAATTTGAGAAGTAAAGTAGGTGTGGGATCCAGTCTTGCATAATGTAATATATCCTCGGCTCCCAATGAAAAAAATAGTTTGACTTGGTGTTTTTCCTTTGCTGCTAAGAGACAGGATACAAACTACGCAAAAATTGTCCCGTTAGCTAGTTTGCCATGAAACCCTCAGGGAGGCAAGGGACTACAGTCTCTTAAGGGGGACATCACACAACTGGTTTGCGGTAAGAGCTATTGAGAGCTTGTCTCACTCATGGTTTTAGCAAAGGTGTCTTAGGCAGTGGTTTCACATGCAGAAATGCATTTAAAATACATTTTTTCCAGATAATGTGAGTACACAATCACTTTTTCTGAACTTAGAATTTATGGTATACTGTTCATGCTGGCTTTGTGTTTTACGCGAGCCACAGCTGTAAAAATTTTCATTTCAGAAAAATGTTGAATAGCATTGTTAGCAAAGTATGTTCCCACCAACTGAGTTCTTTAGTAAAGGTGGTAATGGCATACCTGATCTGCCCCTAGATGGCCTGAAATGGGATCTTTCTTTTTTGCCACCATGACCTTGCTCAGATTAAGTTATCCCACTGTTAAAAACAAAACCAAACCTTTTTTGGGAATGAAGACATAGCCTTACATATATGTAAATTTGTAATCATTCAGCATGAGGTGCTTTTAGGTAAGTAGCATATGGTATTGTACTTCTATGGGTCAATTAAATCACTGATTTGGATACAGAATTTGTGGAAGAGAAGACTAATTAAAACTTACTAAATGTTGCCTGTTTCCCAGTTCCCTGGGTTTGAAAGGACTAATACAAAATTTCTGCTAATCTGCTTGTGAATGTCAGATACACTAAAATATTGTCAGTGTTGTGCATTTCATGTAGCTATAGGCAGGTGAGGACTTTCTCTCAACTGGAGAAACGTATATTACTGATTTAACAGAAATTATAGCGATAGAGATGAGAGAGAGTTCGCTACACCTTCCTTGGAAAGTTCTTATTACGTGAAGTAAAAGGAACAAAGACTTTTTAAAGAAGTCTTAGTTTAGAATGTTTACAAAGTAATGTTTTGATTGCTTAAAACATAAACCTATATTTAACCTTGGCTATGAATGGGTGGCCTCTTCAAGGTCCACCTGCACTGAATGAAACAAAGAAGGTGGTCTGAACTGTGATAATTCTTGCCTGAAGTGAGTTAGGAAGTATTGAAACAAAGTACTCTGCCAGGGCCAACCATTCAGACTGGTTTTAATCTCTTCCAGGCTGATGTATCTCATTCTGGAAAAGGGTGTCTTCTGGCTTCTATATACGTAGGTATCTCAAATGAATAAAGAACTCAGTACAAAGACTTCAGAGGAAGGGAGAATTAGACACTTGGAAACATCTACAGGTCCACACCTTAAAAACTGTTGGTGGCTACTGTATCTGCTATTTTCAGAATAATAAGGGCTTTCTGAAATAAAGGTGTATTGCTTTTGTAGAAAATCAGAATGTTTTCACTTAGGCCTAACCTCCTGGAGTGCCAAAAGCAACTAGAGCACAAATGAAAGAAGGAAATTAAGGGCATGGAAGAAAGTGACCACTCTGAACTTAGAAACCAGCAGAGTAAATTGCAATGTAAAATGAAGCAAGTACCCAAACCTTTAAAAGGCTAGAAGATTACATAAAAAGTAAAAAAATCCCCCTCCAAACCCATAATTATCTATAGTATTTGTCACCTGTGAATGAGTCTCCTACAATAATGTAGGTAATGTTTTAGTACAAGACCTTGATAGTAGGGTTCTTGTAACTTGTCCTACATGCAAAGAGTACGTAGCATACAGATACTCCAGGCAAATTTTCTTAGTTGTTTAATAAATTATTCTTTCAGGCATTTTCCCACTCCCCCTGAAATTAACTCTGTGCTTTCTTGAACACTTTAATAAAATTTTATGTGTTTGGAGTAGGCGTAGGAATTCAGACTTCAGTATGCAACAGTTTGTGTTATTCAAAGTGCAAGTCAATGCACCTGATTTATTGAATTTCTGATCTGAATCTGATTTACTGAATTAAATTTGGCTTAATTTATTGAATTTCTTTGGCTGATTTAAGGTGAAACTGTGAATATCTAGCACTTTTGAAAATCGGGTCTAAAAGTTGAACATCTTAAAAACTCACTGGCACATGTGAAAAGCCAGATACTAGTAAATGGAAAGAACAACATTATAGAGTGAACATGCTTTGTCGCTTGTACTTAATTGTAAATACACTCAGGGCTCTGGCAAGACACATACTGTGGGATAGCCCACTCTTCAGACATTCTTGAGAGGATCAAGTCTATGAGACTAGAAAATAAGAGCAATGGATAATGGAGCTTTTTTTTTTTTTTTTTTTTATTTTTTTTGCAGGGTATCTTTAATGATTGCACATGCATAGCTGGTAGAGTTTTGTAAGATGCTTATAACTGTCAGAGCTTGTTTTGTAATGCTGGAGTGAGTTTAAAACTAATTCTTGACACCTGTGAGCACAGGACTATCCACAGGAGTAGACAGTGGAGTTTGAAGAGAATTAGCCAGATGGTTTAACTGCTCCATAAAAAAGGGAAGAGATTTGTGTAACTGCCATTACTCTGGCTGCAAGACTGATAAAGCCCAGCTGCCCATGAGAAGTCCTGCCTCTCTGCCCACTTCTAGGAAGCGTTTCAGGGGACAGTTTTTTAACAAAGCTAGCTATCTTTGCAGTTTTATGTATTCTCATCAGTCTTCTCATTTATGTAGCCCTCTGCAGCCATAGTTCGATATGAAATCCCCATGCCTGATGAGTTCATTGCTACCTCCATTTTTAGGTAAAACTGCTCCAGGAGAAAATGCAGTTCCTTTCATGATGTTTATTCTCTGCTGCTTGCTCTGCATTTGTTGCCCTCTTGGGCTGCCCGCCTCTTGTCACAGACAAGGATGGTTCCTTTGTAGCAAAAGGAAACAAGGGAACTTGGGGTTATGATGAAGGAGATGTTGATAGCCATATTCTGTAGCAAAAGCAAGTGGCAAACCTTCCAATCTGGTTTTTAAGGCTCAGCAAATAAAGACCTAGTGTTCTCAAAAGAAAACAGATAAAGTTGAGTGCTCTAGCCCCTTGAATAGTTAGAAAACATCCGGGCAGTGGGATTTATGAGACTATTCCTGTAATTCAGAATATATGTTACTGTTACAGTGAAGATTCTTCCTACTTTATTTGTATCACCATAAATGTAGATATGGGGGAGTAGAATTCACTGTCTGACAAACTTACTTAGTATCTGTGGAATAGGATTTAGTACTCTGATGCATGTGGAAACCTTGCTTATAGCTGAAAGAAATCATAGCAGTGTATTTTGGAAGAGCAAGAGTGTTTTTATAGACCCTATCTCTGATGTAATGTTTTATTAAATTTCAAGTCATAGCAAAAATAGCAATGACCTTTGATAACTCTCCATGTTCCTGAATGGTCCACTGGGAGACGTGAGAACATAAATATATTGAATTGTCTTTTACAGTTTCAGCTTTTCTTTTGACCATTATAATGGGAATGAGGTTCAAGAGGTCCAAGAAATTAATGCCAGCCGGACTAGTAGCATGCCTGAGGTAAACATATATTGAGGATGTTAATGTAAAGATTTCACTGATTTTCAAATAGTTGCCATTTGACATCTGATTCAAGCCAGTATCAGTGGAAGTTACTATCATCCAGCAACTGTATGGTTTAAGTGAAATTAGTTTGGAAGTCACAGTCCTGTTTCCAGTGAACAGCTTTTTCGTCTCACTAGGCGGATACATCTGATAATGGACTGACTTTCTCAGCACAGAAGGGAGAGATCTGCAATTAAATATTAATGCATATTGATAAGGCTCTTGGAAGAACCTGAGGTAAGCCTCAGTGTTTGCAAACACATGCATAAAATTAGTCATCTAATTTCATACAACACAGTCATCTTAAAAAACACCAACACTTTGGTTTAGAAGTGCTGCATTCAAAACTACTGGAAGCACAGCATCTTAGAAAACTAGGACATTTTTGACCTGACCTAAAAACTTTGGTCAGTATTACTGCAGATTATGATGTTTCTAACCATTCTGACTGCTTTATTGCTGCTACTTGTTTTGTCATTCTAGAAAACATAATTTTCTGTACTTTATATTTTGGAATTAAATTATGGAGTAAATTGAATTTTTTTTTTCCCCAGTGAGTGTGTAACTCAAAACATTTTTCAACTGTAAGTGAAAATCTCACATCTTCTGAAGGAATAACTGTTGCTTTGTTGTTACCAGATTTAATATAACACCATTAACTGTTTCATTCCAGTTACACATAGGGAAGAAAAAAATCAGACGCAAATTGTCAAGATGCAAAATTTAAGAATCGGGACTTAAGCTGGAAAATGTTATTTTCCATTCTGGATCACTTTTCAAGCCTAGGTGGACTGTGTGGCTTAACAGACACTGAGGCTGTAGATTTAGACATTTTAAGATTGCTTACTAGAGGCTCTAGTATCAGGTATTTATGAATGCGCTGTTATTTAATGATGACTTTCACTGGTTTTGTTCATGCACAACCGTATTTATGGGTTTTGTTCTGGGTTTTTTTGCAGCCTTCTGATGATTTTGAGGCTTGTTTTTATGCTGCTGTAGGAGAATTTAGCAACTTAAGAACCAAAGTATGACTGCCGTGCCCACCGAACAAACAGGCAAGCTCTCCATACTTGAAAGACAAGTTTGAACACATCTTACATTGCATTTATCTCTCCTGTAAAAGATCTGTACCTGTTATTTGATTATTGAGATATGCTGATGTTTTGCAAGCTTTTTCTTTTTAAACTAAACTAAAGCATTTTGTGGATGATATATTTTGATCTACTTTGTTTAAGCAGTCCGTTAAGGGATCTTTCTCTGTAAGTTTGATCTGTTTGAGGGGTGCTGAGCGCCCCAAGAAATTGAGTTAGTCTTGCACTGTATCTCTGAGAGAATATATATTAATACATGTTTATGCTAAAAGGTGGATTATATTGAATTATAATTTTGTAGCTTCTGAGATTAAGTAATTGATTCTAATCATATTGTCAATTACTAACCATTAAAGGTGCGGGCCTGTACTCTGTTGCACTAGAAAACCCACCTTCCTTTTAAACATATGTTCTTGTTTCACTGATTCTAAATGCAAAAACTGGTATCAGTGTTCAAATAAAATGTAAAATTTTCAAAACTGCTCAGTTTTTTTATGCAGACTAGTGAGCCATTTTGTCAATGGAACAGTCTGGTCCTCTGCTTTGTACTTAGTACCGGTTTAAAACATGTGCCATGCTGTAAATTCCCACTGCCATGAACCACCGCTGAGGAAGGTTCACTGTCTTGCACAAATAGGTTCTAAACTCAGTCTCAATACTCTTTTAACAGGTTTTGTGCTGTGGTCTCACACAGATTATCTTGCTGAAGTCCTCCTCATAAGCAAAGGAGACTATTCAGGCATAAACTATTCAGGGGTTGAAGTTGCTTTGGTTTGCAGAGAAAATAAATACTCCCTCGGTCTCAAAGCTTGGCTAAGACTCTTCTCATGCACAAGACTGTGTAGCCAAATCATTAGGAAACTGAGTATGGGTGAGTGCACTGTTGAAGACAAAGAGAAATTTTTCTTCAATTTTTTTCATACAGAGCTTGCTTATAAAGGCTATCATATATCAGATCTCAGTGCTGTGCAAATCTGTCACTGGAATACCAAGCTTATTATTCTTGGCAGGGGCTTAGGTGGTGACAAGGTGTTGTGAGCAGTTCAGATGTCTAAGGCACAACTGACCAAAAAAAAAAAAACACCAAAAAACAAAAAAACCCCACCCCATCCACTAAACCACAGCCTCCAGCTCTGGAATCTTTTGCTAACAAATGTTGGCATCAGTCACCTCCAGGTGTTGCCAGGCTTACAGGTGATTGAGCTGGTATGTTACAGATTTCAGATTGGGATGACAGCTGGACACGTGGTTCCTTTCATCCTGAAGTAGAACTTCAGGGCATATCAGAGGAATTGGAACTGCCATGTACCATAACAGGCTTGGGTGCCCAGCGCTGATTTGTATATTTGTACTGTAGACGAGGTGCATCCTGCCTTAGATTAAGCTCCAATGAAAAGTTTACGCAACCTCATGCTGAAGTGCAGAAGCCATCCTGCAGTTGCTGCTACCCCAGATCCTAAATGCAGTAAGATGTTGTATTTTTGAGCATGTCCAGAGTTGAGCCTTCTGTGCATTCTCTGAATTACCCGTGGGGTGACCTCCAAGCCCAACTGTAATCCAGCAGCTTTGGCAGAAGTTCCTTAGCAGGCCAAAGAAGCAGTGTTCTCAGCAAGTCCAACATAGCCCTATGGGACTGAGGACTCACAAAATGCAAAGGTGATGTCCTGTGCCAGTCTCTGTGATGGCTCAGCAATGGTAGCACTTATTTGGAACAGAGGTATAGCTCAATGGAACTTGGCAAACTACTGCTTCCAGCTACCTAGGTAATTTTAATGTAAACGTCTTAGGACCTCATGTGGGCAGTGCCTAGGTGATTGGGGCATTTCTAGTTTGTACCTCTGAGATGCATCATGTGTCTCTTATGCACAAGTCAGAAAAGGAGTTAACTTCGCTGGGCAGCAATTCTGTATATACACTGGCTTGACCATCTTCTCTGCCTAATCAGTTCGAGTCCTACTGAAACAAACAACTAACTGCAAGGAAGAAGAATAGTTTATGGCACTGTTCTTAAAGGGAACAGTGATGGTTCCCATGAAATTAGGGTAAAGAATCTGAAATAGTAGTAAATGCTTTAAGTACTGTTGAGATAAAACTTAACTCTTTTACTGAAAAGGTTAGCAGCCAGTGCAGTTCTCTTTACAACTACTTGGGAAGTGACTGGAGAAGGTAAAACCTTACAAAAAAACAGTCAAGTGGCATTTTCCTCACTGTGGCCATCTAGCCAAGCAGCAAAAAGAGCAAGGGAATAGGTTCTTTCAGTGGATGAAAACCACATCAGGCTAATTAAACACAAGTACTTTGATCTTCAGTGAACAAAATTGCTTCTAAGAGCTCCATGTGGGGATTAACCAAGTTTCTTACTTTTGCCCATAAACTTACGAGGATCATGAGTTTTAATATTTTTATTTATTTATTAAACTGCAGCTCTGAAAGTACAGACACAGCAGTGAAACAGAGCAGGGGAACAGTGAACTTTGATCTAGAAGACCACCGAGAGCACAAACTCAAAGATTCTAGGCCTGAATTTAAATGACTTCCCCATTTTTATGGAGTGGCTCTTCTCTCCTGCAGTTTATAAGGGGGGGATTGGGGAGGCTTTCTACAGTACTCTGGAAGCTACAGCTGAAACACTTTACCCTACCAGGCATGCACTGTAATTAAACAAACACAAAAGTATCAGCATATTTTATTTCATGTAACAACTGCTCCATGAAATACCACTTTCTGGATTTAACAGGTCCAAATTAGCCTTTTACTCTAATGTAAAAGTGTATTCTGTTTCAACAATTACCATCGTTGACTGGCTATAGGATGCAAGCTACAGAATATATCTATGCAGTTTACACTTATAAGGCACAGCTCTGGTAATATACTACAGTTGTGTTATCTTCAGCAGCCTCATAACTAGATATTGAATATTTTCCTCACAATGGCAACAAACTTCTCATCTGTTGGTGGCTTCCTCTGGCTGCCAGGCTGCAAGAATTTTTTGATTGTTGGAATGTTGCTTGTTCTTCCTTTAAAAGCCTGTAAGAAGCAGCAGTAAAGCCAATGAAAATAAGGAAATTATAATTCCATCTGTTACAGCTTAAAAATCAGGTGACTTGGATTTTTACTTCTCAGACATACTTATTAAACAGAGAGAGGTCGTAGCTCCTTATAGCCAGCTCAGCACTTGGCATTTTCCAATTTAAAAAAAAAAAAAAAAAGGCAAAAATAATACACCTACAACACCTAGTCTTCTTGGAAAATCCAGGTGTGAATATTCTGATCTGCAATGCTGGTGCTATTAAGTTTACCTTAGTTTCCCAGATGGGGATGGGAGAAATTAAAGAGTTCAGATTCATCTAGTAAAGGTGGAAGAAAAAAGGAAAGAAAAAAGCAAAAACCACAGCCTCAATCCAAATCATGCAGATGTATTTTGGCAAAAAAAGAGGCAAGGACAGGAACACCTCAGTGCAAAGCACCACGGAAGACAAGACATCAGAAACTTCAAAATATAAGTTTGCTAGCAAAAAGAGAAGGGCAGGAACTGCAGCCACAACAGGCTGCAGAGACTTCCCCTCCTGATGCTCACTGTGGTGTTTGAAGACATAGAAGTAGCAGTTACAGGACCAAACTGGTGAATTCCTGCCAGCTGAGAACAGCTGGGAAAAGTAAGGCTGGAGAAAAGTAAGCACCCAGCAGCTCTGAGGGCAAGGCATACGCCTGTGTTCAGGTGGTTATAATCAACAGAAGTAGACCAGAGAACTGTCAGTAATGTAGTACAATGGCTCAAAAGATTTAAACATCAATTAGGTTTTAAAACTGGGCAGTGAAATTCTTATGTTACATTCCACATTGAGATCAGATGATTACTAACCTGTAGCAGAGGGAAGGCAGACAATATATCAGGCTTACATTCTTCTGCCATTAAAATGGCTTCCAACAGATGGATATCTGCCCAGCTTAATTTGTTGCCAACAAGATAATCATGCCCATGGTCTTTTAAGGCCTACAAAACACAAACAAATAAAAAAAGTCACATAGGATGTAACAATTTTAACTAGATATTTCATTACAGACAGATTTCTACAAAAACACACAGCAGAGAAAATCCATGCAAGAACCCATAAAGTTAGAAAGTGATATTCTCATGACAAAAAATTAAATCGGAACTCATGTTTCAGTATGCATGACCTATCACTCACCCTGCCCTACTGCACCAGGTTGCTGTAGCAAGTCCAGTACCACAAGAAAGACTTAAATCATACAAAATAAATAGGACTAAAGTCATTGGAACAGGTAGTCAGGACAGTTTACCTGTAGCATACTTTGTTTTTTTTTAAAAAAAGTCAAGTGAATTCCCAGATCTTTCAGCAAAATTTGAGATTACTGATTATAGTTTGAAATAGGTCAGGTATGAAGGAACATCACCTTTCCACCCTTCATCCTGTACAGAAGGATTCTTTCATGGCAAACAGCTGATGGAAGAATCATAGCCTGCCAAAGCTAATAGTAGCTGTAATAGACAAGTTGTGGTGAATGTTGCAGCACAGGTTCAGAGTAGTTACCAGCTCTCCAGCCTGCCTTCTTCCTGAAGACTATCACTCTCATAGAAGGAACAAAAGAAGGAAACATGTCTCTGCCTAATCTACTCTAATGCTACACTTAAACAACTAACAAATGTGCACTGAAACCAGGACATCAGTCTGTAACTTTGGAAGGTGATTCCTTCTCCAGTCCCATCTATTTTACTACAGAAGAGGCAGTAACCCCTGAGAGAGGCAAAGCTGAACACCATCATGTAGTTACTTCCTATACTGCTCTAGCGAAGTCTACCACAGCTTGTCTATCACAGCCATATGGAAACTCCCCAACAGAGCATGAGAACCAGATTGCCTGCAGTGCTTTATATTACCTTTTGCCACTCTATCTGGTTCCTGAGTGTTTAAAGTGAATACTCATGTGTTTAAAGTGAACACTTGTAGCTTGGGATATTTTCTGTCAGGATTGCATAACACATGGACTGCAAAGCCTGCTAAGCTGAACCAATGGACAACTTAAACAGCTGCTACAGAAGGAAAATTAGTAATCATTCTAACAAAATTAACTAGGCTAAAAATCATGGAAAAGTTTACCTGTGTCTTTACCATAAGTGAACAAGGATTATTTTAAAGACTTCTCCAGTGAGCATACACACTAAAACATATCATAACAGTAGTTTATGCCACCTAGACACAAGTTCAGAGAATATTAGTGTCTGAGTTTGCTTTTTTATTATTATAACTGAAACACTTGTTATCAGACTTCAAATCTTTGAAAGATTAATGTGTGCAATTAATCAATCTCAGCACAGCCTTCCATTGGTATGGCAGTGGATCTATATGAACTCTGATTAAAGGAGTGCTGTCTTATGTTGTTTATGTGCAATTTTTTTTTCACAGGGCATCCTCTGTGGGTTTTGCTTCTGCAATTTGAGGCTCTCGCAAAGAGGGACATGAAATTGCATCAAGTCCTGTATTTTTTGAATGGACTTAGCTGCCTGTGAACCAAGGATTCAAGCTAGAAACCCAGCTCAGCTCTGAAACAACACAGCTTTGTACCCTTGGCACAGACTTCCGAGGAGACTGCTGCGCTCTGAAAAAGCACTGTGAGAAAGTCTGTATAGTACAATCATACAAGGTACAAAAGGTAAAGTTACAAACAGAAGTAGGATAGTGAGATGAGGATCACGGCTGGCTCAATTCAAACAGGAAAATGTTAACACCAAAAAAAAAAATCCTAAAGGGAAAACCAAAACAGAACAACAGAACAAACAGCAAGTTCGTAGAAAATGGCAACTCAGTAACATTCAGGCTATGTTCCAGGGAGAAGCAAAGAACAACTTGTCCCCTCTTAACCAACTCTTGCCTAGCCAAGAAAGACTCTTCATGTGCTCTATGGGGGTGGCAAGCACACCAATGCTTTACCTTGTAGCTCATTAGAGGCTAACTCTTTAGTGCATGCTAGCCAGTAAATGACTGCTTTATGCTTTTAAGCTAGATACGTCTTTGTGCACACCTAAGGATGCCCAAATAGTGATTCATTAAAAGACAGTAATAGTCTGTAAGTAGAGTGTATTTAAGCAGTGGGTTTGAGAAAGATCACAGAATTAGGTTCTTAATTATAAAGCACAATTATATTTAACTTTGAACAGCAAGAGTATATAGACTTATAGGCAATAAGTTCTGAAGGCTGGCACAGGTATTTAAATGGTGCATTTATGCAAAATGCTAGGAGCTATCAGCCACTAAGCTAGGTTTAAAAAGTAGGATCTGCTCTTTGAGGAGTCCTTTTAAAGAAAACAGCAAAGATACTCAGTACTGAAACCAGCTGAATATTATTTTGTGGCCCTTTTCTCTTTGCTGAATGCTGGCTCCATCACACAGTTCCAGAGTTGTACTGTAACTTGCCTTCTGGAAAGTGGTGCGTGGGGCCAGTGGAATGGAGTAGGGGGGAACCTGTACCCACTTTACTGTCATTGTGGACTACTCTTGATTCATCACTTACCTTTTCATAAACAGGAAAGTACCTGGTTGTAGCTCGTTCAATGATTAAGGCAAGATTCTTTTCTTTTGTGTCAGCTGGCTGAAAAGGCAGATACATGATCATTCCCATCAGGTCTGTTGTTCCCTCCACGTACATATCAATCCTGAAACAAACGTTTTTATTCCACAATTATCATTTGAACATTCCATTTTGGTTATTTTCCTGAAATACAATGCTGAAGTGATCACTGAGTAAAATCCTTATTAGTGAATGTAACATAAGACACTAGTTTGTTTTCTTGTTCTTCCACTTTGATTCCAGGTCAGTTTTTTTCAAAGCACAGGTTATAAACAGGCTCACAGTGTCTGCAACAAGGAAGGTATATAACAATCTGCAACTAATGTATTTAAAGTGGAGTTCACACTGTTTTCCACTGATAACCTATTAACCTATGCTGTGGGACAAAAGACCACATATACAAACCATGCTAGAGAAAAACAAAAGTTTTGAGGTCTAATCATGAAAGGATCCCGACGACAAGTGGCTGCCAATTACCAGTTCAGACACACCAGTCCATAATAATCCCCAAAATCTCCAGAGTTGCCCCTCCATTATCACAGAATAAACCCTTTACAGTAAGTGGTAGTCAGTTAGGTTAAGGACTTAACTGAACTTTTGCATGACTTTTTTTTTTTTTTAAGAAAGAATAAACAAGGGTCTTTGCTTTTGCATTAGCCCTTTAATTATGACAATGGAAAGTATTCACAGCTTACACAGTAAAGTAATATTAGGAAAATATTGGTTTAACTTCCAGTTGCGTTAAGCCACTGAACATGTATTTTTTTAAATCAGCTATGGAAGATTCTTTACAGTTTGAAAAAAGGAAATTAGAACACTTAAAGACACTTCTTTTTTTCAGGCAGCTGTAGTTTTTCCTACTGTTTTCCTGTTTAAAGAGGACCAAAAAAAAGGCATACTTAGCCTTTATTATTGTATTAAGGTCCTGCAGTTGCCCAGAAACTTAGTGCACTTCCGGCCTCTGTGAAATCAAATGAGCCTGAAGGGGGCCATAACATTCTCGCTATGTTGACAATTAACAATCATTTATCAATCACGAAGTCCATTCACCCAATCCCTGGATCTAAGGAGACAAAGCACTGGCAGATGTATATGCACCTTTACATGCAGATATTGCACAGCAATATTCTTCTCATAAATATTAAAAATGATGGAAGAGAATTAGTAAGGACAGTATGCACTGTTACTGTACCAGGCTCTCTCCTTCAGGTCTTTTCCATAGAGGTTGTACTTTGCTGCTATGTAGCTGAGGATGGCTCTAGTCTGCACCATCTTCATCCCATCGATCTCCACCATGGGTACTTGCTGGAACATGAGGACTCCATCTAAGGAAGAAAAAGCAGCAAACTACTCAGACTGCTGCAGTACTACACTGAATCTGAGAAAGAGACCTGGTAACACATCAAGACATTTCCAATTCTGAGGGACGAAAGCATTCGCAAGCAAGAAGGTCTCTCAAATCTTCTCTTTACAGGTCACGTCATACTGGAGGTCTTACAAAACTCTCACCTGTTGTCCCATTGTCATACTGGTGTAAATTTATGTTTAGGATACAGTTTACAGACTCACCATTGCGTAATTTTTCTAGGTCTTCCTTCGTTTCTATGAATTCTTCCTCAAACTGAAAAGCAAAGATAGAAAACAATGCTGTGTCACTGCAAAGGCAATGAGGAAGTGGAAGGGAGTCTGGAAGTTAGACTCCACCTCTCCACACTAATCCCCATACTTCTTATGATTGTGTTGACCCCCTACCCCCTATTCTTCATCTCTGCTCCAGCAAATAACCCAGGACTATATTGTCCCCAGCCCCACAATAATGTACAATGCTTTACACTTCAAAACCAGCTTCCTTTATTATAAAGACCAGTCTACTTGCCTGCACAATTACCAGACACCAAATTGTTCACTTAAAAGCAGCTGATGCCACGTGAAATATTAAGAAACTTTTAGTACGTTATGCCTCTGTTATGCAGCATTTATCTCCCTCTTTCCCCCTGCGGGCTTTTTTTTTTTTTGTTAAATGAGAAGGACATTTGAAAGAGGGCAAGATCTTTGTTTCCTCAGCACTCGTGCACTGCAGCTTCTCCGTCAGCAACATTCACAAGTGAGCACCATTAAAAAAGCCTTTTATTTCCAGTGCAATATAAACAGTTTCTGAGAAAACAGTTTCAAAGTACCGTATTCAAGCAAAAACTGCATGTAGAAATTAAGATGCCTTAGGATGGTTTTCACTTGATGTGAATATAGATAGATAGCTCCCTCACTGCCTTCAGGGCAACTCTACTGATTTATCCTACTCGGGTCCTGACCAAAAGAATGAAAAGCACTTTATTTGGAGATAACGTTCTAAGTTTTTCATGTGGTACACATGGTCTTTCAGTGGAGAACAATCATGAGACACAGAGAAGTAATGAGCATTCAGAAAAAGCCAGAGATACATAGTTTTGGTCTGTAGCAACAATTTAAGATCTCCTCAGCTTAAAGTAAGTTTCAAAAACGACACTTAACAATTCTCTTTGTATGTTAAAATCATTTTACTGGGCAACTGTTGCTCAAGGAATACAAATAAATACAACATAAGAGAGTGCATCCCTGAATCTAAGTATTCTGCATCACAACATTTTATGTTGTGCATATGTCTAAGCACAGATGTAATTGGGAAACCTTTCCCAAGAATACTTATTTTTAATCACAGATTAATCTGATCACCTTATTAAAAAAAAAAGATACAAACCTCAACCCCAGCTGCTGCTAACAGCCATCGGATCGACTCCATCTTCCCCCTTCCATTGGTATAGTGCAGCTTGGGTTTCCCTGACATGATTTCAGAGTTCTTGTTTCCTGATAAATTCAAGAAGATGATCTTACAGGAAGCATGTTTTAACTTAGCATTTAAAATGTTCCACTCCAAACTACTAAAAACAGTCGGATGAATGTGAAAGTAGAAGGGCAATCAAGACCTAGATACTTGGCCTTGATGCAACCAGATTTCCTGTGGATTAGTGAAAAAAAAGTACAGACTACCAGGAGGATATGCAGCAATTCAAAAAAAGAATCATGACAGAATGTAATAAGCATCTACTAAATCAAGTACATATCTTTAAAAATATTAGAGCCCATGAGTTTTATAACCAAAACAGAATTGTAGAGTATTCCTGAATAAATACATTTTCAACCTAGTAGTGATGCAATCTCTTCAGTAGGTGTCGGGTTTTGTGACAGCATCCATGTCATACCAGACTTGAAAATGTACTATGTCAAGTGAGTTCCTTCTGAAGACCACCAACCCAGAGAGACCAGCATTATCTTCACCTCTCTTACTATGACATTTCAGAGCCCCATGCTGCTGTGCCCTTACAAATACGAGCTTATAACAGCAATATATATCCCTGCATATATTTCATGAGGCCTGCTGACTTCCATATTTAGCTACTTCTGTTTTGACCATTAGCCAAATCACAATATATCCATTATAGAGAATGCAGACCGACTTCAAGACCCATTCCAATTTTACAAACAACAGTTAAACTGTAACAGGGATTTATATCTTACTGGCTCTGAAAACTTAACTTTAAAATCAAAACCAAACAAATGAGACCGTAACCTGTTGGGCAGGTAAGGCCTGGTCAATGCCCCCAGCAGCAGGGGGCTGAAGACAGCCCATCAGATGATGGCACTGGGATGAAACACTTTGTTCTTCAAATCTCACTAACAAGTGCAGTCACATGCCGTAGTATGAACTCAGCAGCTGATGTGAGCTTGCCTGGTGCTGGAAACAAAGCTAACACTGTACTCTTATCACTAATAGGTCCCAGAAGAATGAAGCAGATCTAACAAGAAGACAGTCTTTCATCATTAAGCCAAGAGAGTGTTTCATCATTAAGCCAAGGTTTTATCTGTTAACAGGCAGACTTATTTATTCTTGCACAGACTTCACAGTACATAATTGAGTCACAAAGTAGAAACTTTGGCCATAATCCCAAAAGCATCAATGAAGAGGCACAAACAGTACAACAGTGAGAGAGGAGACCACATCCCTGGCCTTCTTCACTGAAGTCCTTTGTATTGGGCGGTATCTTCAATAGGCTCTGTAGCAAACAGCCATTACTCTACTAAGGGCTGGAGTCACAGGAGAAACCTGGTGCTGCAGTCCAAAATACAGGTCTTCGAAACCGCTGCTTAGCTTCCACCTAGCGCTGGCAATGCCTATATCCCCAGACACCTCCGTCTCTTGCAACAAAGTTCTCCTGATATATAAACATGTACTTGTTAATAAAGGCTTGATTATGTCTTGACAGTTTAGAGTTGGCATCTAGTCTAGAGCTGCTGGATGCCTAGCTAGATTCCTAATACCTGAACAGCAACAGGGCGCATAAACAAGGCATTTAGAGAAGTGCCTCATCACAGCTACCTTACCAGGCTCTACACACAGAAGACCATGACCTACGCTCCATTTCTAGTTCCCTTAAGTGTGTGAGTTACACTACACCAAGCAAAAGAGCTCTCAACCTTCCACACTTCAAAACCACCTCATTCCTTGGCACTCAGGAAGCAGGTGACAGTCTCGACTCCACTCCATCAGAGTGGAGAACTGCACTTGGGCCCTCACAGACTGGACAAGTACTCTAACCTCCAGCACGTGGGACCAAGGCTGGGAAACACACTGCAAAAAGAGGCTAGCATAAGCAGAAAGAGCAAACTTCCCTGACTTCTCCCTGAAGCAGAGGTAGAGTTGATAAAAACCAGCCCAGCCAGAGCCCTGCTTGCCAGTGCCAGCTCAGTGCTCCACTCCAAACAACTGGGAAAGCTGAGGAGTGGAGCAAGTGTCAGTAGAAAAAAGTCCAGGTATCAATATAACCTGTACTTGTTCATCACAGTTCCTTGTGGGGATTGGCCAAAGGTTGAGGCTTTTTGTGCAGTTAAGAAAATGCTCACGCTTTCCTGGAGCTGCACTGCTTAAGGACTGACTTTGGGGGTTAGGCTGAACGCTTACAGAGGGCTGCTAAGTAGTCTGGTGACTCCGTTACTGTTCTGCAATGAATATCCTTTGTAAAGCAGTGAGATATGAAAGAGTAGCAAAGTTGGCAAATTATCTTTCTTTAATAGCAATAACGGACCTGAAAAGAAATCACGAACTTTCTTGATGTTCTAGTACATCGGACCTGCTTTGGACCTCAGCCAAGCAGTTGTCAGAGTGACGGCTGCCACTGTGACTGCTGTATTAAAAAATTACACTGTTTTGTCCAAAACAATTCAGGCACCAGCCTTCCAGCGAGAAACAAGTAAGTGAATTTAACAGCAAGCTCGTAATACACTGCAAGATCTTAAACTTTCTTCCTAATTGGATGTGGACCCCAGGATGGTTCTCTCCAACGCTTTGTTCCTCGAGCACAGCTCGCACAGGGCTGCTCAAGCAGAATGACCTTACGGCCCAGGCCCTGTGCTCCATCGAGCCCGGCTCAGTCTCCAGACAGTCTTAAGACTGTAACTACTCACCAGCGTGCGGTTTCCACTGGGACTCGGGCCAGGTCTGGATTCAAAAAGCGCTCCTTCCACCCCCTGAGCCAGGAGGAGCTTTTGAACGAGGTGAAAGGCAAATACACCCCCCCACCCCCCGAAGATTTTAAAACCCCGAACTCCAAACAGCAATTCCTCTTCGGGTTCCCTGCTGACCCTCCCCACAGCCAGGCGCGAACTCCCACTCCCTCTCCGCAGGCCCAGCCCGCCCGGCGCGGGTCCCTGTGGGGAGCGACCCCGGACAAACAAACACGCCTCAGCGTGTTCCCGAAGTAAACACCGCTCCGCCACGCACCGTCGCCTTTCTCCCTCCCGGCCCCCGGCTGCCCACCCCCAGCCCCCGCAGGCGAGGGGGGCGGGGAGCCCCAGAGAGACTCGCCGGCTCCCCCCCCGCCGCACGCTGTGCTCGGCGGGCAAAATTTACACCCTCCGCCGGGCCCGGCCGTCCCCCCCCCCCTCCTCCCGCCAGCGCCCCCCGAGCCGGCCGCACCTGCCCCCGCCGCCGCCGCCCGGACTGCCCTCACCGTCCGGCCCGCCGAGAGGCGGCCCCGCCGGCCGGCCTGCCCACGGCCCGCCCCCGCCCGCCTTCCCTCAGGCCGCCCTGGGGCACCGAGGGGAGGCTTGCGGCGGTTAAACCGCATCGCTGAGGCCTCCGAGAGTCGCTGAGGGGAAGAGGCCCCTCGGCCTTGTCCCTGAGGCCTTGTGGAGTGACTTCTTCCACTAGGCCGGCTTCGAGGCCGGCGGGGTGCCGCAGCTGCGCCTCAGAGGGAGGTGGCGGGAGAAGGGGCTTTGAGGCCCCTGAGGCGGCAGCGGGGTCGCAGCGATGGCGTGGCTGAAGGAGCGGCGTCGGTGTGGCAGGGGCTCGGGCTCTGGGCAGGCGAAGGCCGGGTCTCTGTGCGTTCCTCGTGTGTTTGGGTTACGGCCTAACCGTTGAGACGGGGAACCAAAGGAACCTGAGTAGATATAGTAGATATATGGATGTGGATAGGAATTGTTTAATAATTATCTAGCTTATAATGAAGTTAAAGAAATTTCAGTAGAGGTAGACATGGCCCAAGGGGATGAGAAGTGATGTTTAACGTTTGCACTGTTGAGGCTGGCTGGGACAGGAGATGGTCCCTGATAAGAAGCAGGAGTCAACCCCAAGAACCGGCCAAGGCCGGCCTTGGGATTTGGATAAATGCCAAGGAGCGACCGAGTCTGCGCAGGGACAGAAGGTTAAGAGTTCACCGTGAAGAAGACATACCACCTTCATCTTCACGACCCCCAGACGACCACCATAAGGAGGCACTGCGCAAGCGCAGTTGAGAGGAGACTATGGAAATGACTTCCTGGAGCTAATTTTAATATGAAGCAGGGATAGATAATGCCTATGTATAGGCATATTGCAAAACTCTATGTATGTGTAACACTTGACTGTATAAACTTAAAGCGAACTGCCAAGTCAGGTGCGCACAACTTTGGTGGGACTACCCCTGTGCTGCCCAGCGCTGAATGAACATACCTACTTTACAATCTCACTGATTGTGGAGTCTGTTTTCCGCACGTCACCGTGGTGACGCCTCTCAGGTTAGGGTTAAACACTATGCCTCGTCCATTAAGGGGGACCATTACTCAATGGTTGCGCTACGTAGGCCTGGTTACTTTGTGTAAACAATGCAGGGTTTGCTATGGACTATGTCCTTGAAGAAGGAACTAAAGACTGATAAAGAGGACACACCCTGCTCCAGAAGGGACCGAAGGCCAGATGATTGCTAAAGAAGCATGAACTAGGGGAAATGTGAAGGCATCAGGGGGAGATCACCACCTCCGACTCCATTCAAGACTGGAAAGGCTGCCCCCCCTCCCGCCAAGGAGTATGCTTGGTAATTTGCACACCAAGCGAGGCTAATTTAGATGTAACTAACCAATAGTAGATGAGATGGTGACTACCAATCCATGAATGTAAATTTAGGTGGGGTTTTACTAATCATGTGACAGAATAAATACATTATAGTTCCTTGGTGTGTGGGGTGCTAGCTTTGTGGAATTATCACCTAGCATCCATCTTTGCACAAATAGGAAATAAATAAATATCTTGGCTCTATGTGTAAGGTTGGCTTATTGCGCACCATGTATCAAGCCCTGCTTGTGGGACAACATGAGCACATGCTCCTGAAACCACCTGGCTATGTAGAGGAACTTGCACAGCAGAGAGTTGGCAGCCACAGCCAAAGTTTCTGGCTCAAATTTCTGACAGGGCTCAGCAGCTGCAAGTGCTGCCCAAATGCTTCAGTGAGGCGGGAGGAAACAGCTCTTGCAACAACTCTAATTAAATACATGCTCTAGTGCAGAAAAACATTGGGTTTTTTCCTTTCTTGATGCTAAAAACTGGTTCCAGCCACATGACATTTCTTACAAGGAAACTGTGGGTGCTAGCAAGAGTTTTAGCGCCCTGAGTTTGCCCAGCTTAAAACTGCCAGTACTAGATCATTAGTTGTTTTTAGGGCACTGGCTGTTGCATTTACATACTTCGTTGATTTGGTGTTGAAATAATACACATATTTATGTGTTCGACTGTCTTGCTAGCCTCTCGGTAGTAGAGCTTCATTTAAGTGATTATAATGTACAACTTACGTACAACTTACATTTAACTGAGTTTAATATAAAGTGACATAGGTCAACAATGAAGTCCTACGTTTCAAGGTCTCACTAGCACCTGACACCAGTCTGACTCCTCCTTCCTCAAACAATAAGTCTTCAACTTTACTGTTGGCAACAAGCATTAGTTTCTCAGTTGAGTCTGCAAAGTGCTTTTAGCTGCTACAGTAGACCTTATGTTAATGGAAATATTGGTGAAGCTACAGCACAAGAGTTTAAATGTCTAGTGACAACACACAGGTGCAGTAGGACCTCCAAGTTAAGGTCAGAGGAAAGCTGAATCCAAACCTGTCATCCCCATCAAACCAGAACCTGCAGGCTTTTCCTGACATTTCTCAGAACAGATACATCGCCCACTGTTTGGACTAAGCTCTCTTCACTTTCCAGCAACTCTTGGGAATGCCAGAAAGGCAGAACCAGAGTCCTTAGGTATATAAGTAGCAGCAAGAAGTCATTGAACAAACCGGGTTTGAGTTTCAGTAGTAAGACTTTATTTCAGGTATTCTCTCAAGTAATTTAAGACATCCTGTGTTGTCCAGTGCACCCCCTAATGCAGTGAACTATTTAATTTGCTGGTACACTCATGTAGATTTACCTTGGAAGTGTTTGCAGAAGGCTAAAACCAGTCCCGCAGCTAACAAAAGAGAGATCAAAAACTTTTTTGCTACTTTCATTAATTTCATTTTGCCAGTATCAGCAAACACAAAGACAATGAAGCAGAGTTTCTGTGGGTTTTGGTTGCTGCTCAGTGGAAAATTTTCATCAGTTTTGGTACATCTTTTTCTTGTAGTGGTGGTTTCCTCTGGCTGCCAGGCTGCAGGAATTTCTTTATTGTGGGGATATTGCTTATTCTGGCTTTAAAACTCTACAAAACAAAACCAAAACATCACTGTGCTTAAGAACCATGGTAACTGTCAAGACATTTAGATGTTATCCATGCTCTAAAAGTAACATTATGGGTTGACCCTGCAGAAGAATCTATATGCTTCGTCCTATTATGCTTTTGTGGCTATAGTGACAGAAGGTGGCAATAATCATCAGTACTTGAGGCCAGCTAAAAGTACTTAGGATACTTGATTTTGATTTTGTCTTTCACTTCTTTCCTCCCCTTCCCACTCTCTCGTATTTCTCAGCCAGTTTAGATTAGTGGTCCTGCTTTGATTCATTGGCCATTCAATGTCCATTCAATTACCTGCAAGAGGGGAAATTTGACAAGTATATCAGGCTTGCACTCTTCTGCCATTAAAAGGGTTTCAAGTAATTGTACATCTGCCCTGCTAAGCCGGTTGCCAACAAGAAAGTCTTGCCCATGGTCTTTCAAAACCTAAAAACAGAGAACCAGAATTAGATGTCTTTTTTTTTTTTTCCCTCTCTATGACTTAATATGATATATTCAAAGCAAGGTCATAAGCTGCATGGAGTTATCCTTGAAAGAAGGAGATGCAGTAAGAACATCTGTAGTACAAACGAATGATCTGACCACACTGTCATCCTAGGCATAACTTGTCAGTCCTTTCTCTTCAGCATTTCTTTCTGGTACAACAAGAGTTGTACCCCTCTTGCCTTCACTTCTGTAGCTCATGTAATTAGCACTGCTGAGTTGGAGGCTAAGATTTATGGGATACAACCACCACTGCAAATGCCTATACAAAATTTACAAAAGGCTTAAGTTCAGCGGATGGCGTAGTAAGAATATCTTGAATTCTTTCAAATTATGGGCAGCTCCCTTACTTCTCACTTGTTTCCTCTTCAATTTTGGGAATATTGCATTGGGAGCTCTCTGTGCCTCATGGTCTTGAAACCCCGCTAATCCATCCTCCCTTTTGTTACAGAAGGAGCTGTAATGCTTTTGCATAGCGTGTATGGTAGAGGGGGTTCTGCACTTCAGGAGGAAACTTTATGTAAAAGCTGATGCTGTAGTGTCTTTTGTCTGAAACAATATACAGACTGAAACATGGACATCTGGGGAGATCAGTGTGTCCTGGGTTTTTGCAGCTCTGCATCTCTCCCAGATTTGTAGTGCCTTCTGTCCCCTCTGTAGTGTCCTGTCTCCATCCTCATTCCAGCCCCACCAAAACCGTAGCATTTATATTTAAGTGGTAAGTCTTCTGCTCTCTTTTCCTCAATAAAAATTGTTTGTGTAGGTCCAGGATGGAGTTTCAGGGAAACAATATTAATTAACCTACTACCTCTTTGCCACTTACCTTCTCATAGACTGGGAAGTATCTGTTTGTGGCCTTGTCCACAATAGTAGCAAAATGTTGTTCCTTTTTATCCGCTGGTTGGAAAGTATGGGTCATGAGTAACTCGTTAAGATCTATTACTGCTTCCACATACATATCAATTCTGAAAGGAATAGATCCAGTTGGTTAAGCCAAACACAGTAGGTCTGAATAGCACCATAGCTACTGGCATAACCCCATTGAGATGTTGGGAACTTGCCACCTCTTCTATCCAGCTCACAGAGCTTGGAGCAGTTCCCACACACACACACCCCCCACTGGAGAACAGTAGCTTCAGGACACAGGTGAAGGGCAAGCATGGATGAAAGACAAGTGCAAAGTGCCTAACCAAAAACTAAAAGACTGTACCCTTTCCATTTTTCACTAGGGCTGATACTTCTCTGTATTAAGTTTTTTTGAACCTGAATACAAAATTGGCATGTGTGTTATCCAAACTTCTGTTAAAAATCCAATCAGACATGCTAAGTTGAACAGTGGGTCTGTACAATTCCTAAGAAATATCTTGACATGTGTTTACTGGTGGCAATTAACTGGAAGCATTTAAAAATACTTCAGGTCAAACCATGTGCCCTAATAGCCCTGTCCTTTAATAACCAGTTATTAATTCTAATTCCTGCTTATTAGAGAGACAATTTTTTTTTTTCCATCAGAGACATTTCCCTCAATTTGATGTGGAAATGCCTACTGCTGACAACTGCAGAAAATGAAAAGCAGCATCCGTAAAAGATCCCACCCTCTGCACTCCTGACTACTTTCTTCTGATAACTATTGACCTTTGATCGTAATGAACTCCCTTGCACCACACTGCCTATCTAATCTAGCTGATTATTACTGTTGTAGACATCACCCGCAGTCTCAGTCAACACGTGCTACATGAAAAGCTGCTGTATCACCCTGAATCTAACCATGAGCTGGGATACTCTTGTGTTACACAGGTAGTATGAACTGTAGTCTAAGAAACAAAGGTGGTACTGTTACAGTACAGGGCTCTCTCCTTCAGGTCCTTCCCGTAGAGGTTGTACTTTGCTGCTATGTAGCTGAGGATGGCTCTAGTCTGCACCATCTTCATCCCATCCATCTCCACCATGGGCACTTGCTGAAACAGCAGGGATCCATCTAGGGAAAAGGGGACAAGACAAGAAGACATTCAGTCTCTGAATGAGAACCATTAGTAGCTGGGTGGCAAAGTAACCACATGTATTATTTTTTGTTTAGAATCATAGAATCATTTAGGTTGGAAAAGACCCTTAAGATCATTGAGTCCAGCCATTAACCTAACACTGCCAAGTCCATGGCTAAACCATGTCCCTAAGTGCCACGTCTACACATCTTTTAAATACCCCCAGGGATGGTGACTCAACCACTTCCCTGGGCAGCCTGTTCCAACCTTTGATAGCCCTTTCAGTGGCAGCCTTCCTCATTCTCACAACAAAGTATGGAAATGCTTACCATGAAACCAAGAACCATTTCTTAGTAACATGTTAATAGTATTATAGCAATCAGCTTCTTGAAGTTTCTTCCGGTCTGAGGAAGCACCCAAATGCAGAACTTCTAGCAGTCATATACTGAAAAAGACATGTCCTGTGCTGCATGGCCCTGACCCAGATGATTTTTATGGAGGTTAATAAAGATGAGAAGGACTGAAGGATATGACCCAGCCAGTTCCTGTCATGCTTTGGTAAGTATTATGGAAATCTGGACTATTTAAAGGCTTGTCAAAATATAATGTGACTATAAATGCATATAATATCTTTGTGACTACTGTATTGGCTTTATAGAATGGAATACATCTGTACGGTTGTGAAGCAGGGAGTAATGAGCGGGTTTCATGAGATTCCTGCAAGACCCAAATATCACTTGGTGTGAGACTGTAGCTATGTAAATCCCTTAATAGCCTGCAGAAGCCTTATTCTAGCAAGGAAGAAGTCAAAATACCTCCAGGAACCGATCAGAAAAGTGAGTCAGAGTATTTGCTTTATGGATTCATATTTCTTGACTCAGATAACTGTTCAGCTACATCCGTCTTCGTATCCACTGTAAGGCAATCATGCAGAGAAACTGTCTGCTATTAAGGGCATATTTTCATTCATGCTCATGTCTCAAAATAATTTTTGAAAGCTGGCAGGTGGCAGGGGGATCAAGTCATTGTTCCTAAAGCAGACCAGGACTGCAAATGCCAAACCTAGCTCAGAGTTCTTTGAAAAGCCAAATAAGAGCACAGACATGTAATTCGGTTTGGAGGAAATGCAAATATCATGTTGACAAAGATGGAAGCTAAAGATAGCAAGGTGAGTAGTTGCCTTGGGAAACAGGAATGCATCAGAAGTACAGGTCAAACTCAGAAATCTGGAGCTCTGATTTCATATGGATTATAAACCAACTTTGTAGTCAACCTAAAATGCTAATGAATTTCAAGATGATCTAATTACAAAAGCCTGTCATAGGATAGGAGGCAATGAGCACAAACTGAAACAAAGGAGAGTCAATCATCTGAACTTAAGGAAAGGCTTTTTTACCGTGGGAGTGTCTGAACACTGGCACGGGTTGCCCAGAGAGGCTGTGGAGTGTCCATCCTTGGAGATACTCAAACCCCAACTAGACACTGTCCTGGGCAACTGTCTCTAGGTGGCCTTGCTTGAAGAGGGGAGGTGGAGCAGACGATCTCGAGAGGTCCCTTCTGACCTCAGCCATTCTGTGATTCAGTGAAGACTGAAGCAACAGGGTGGATGATACTGCCTAGCACACTGCAGCGTGCATCTGTGATACCTCATGTACAATCCAGTCTAGATTTTCTTTTTAGGAGACATAAGACTTATTAGGTGTTCTAAGAGAAACTATTCTTATTATTATTATCTAATCATTAAAAAGTGAAGGAAACTTACCCTTCTGTAACTTTGTCAGATCATCCTTTGTTTCCAGAAAACATTCTTCAAACTGCAGGAAATACAGAAGAAAAGTTGTGTGGTCACTGCAAATTTTAGCTTCTGCTTTGCATGAAACAATGACAGCACCAAGAGCTGTGTTTTGGGGAATTTTATTTTATAAAAAAGACATCAGATTTGAAAGTGATATCTTTAAAAATGTATTTTGCCTCTGTCACATCCTCTCCTCTTCCCTTTCACATGTTTTTGTGCAGGTAAGATTTTGGGTAAAGCTGAAGTGACCGAAAGGCACAAAACCCTGTCTGCTGAGCAAACAATGACCATGCTGGCAGTTGTCAGTGCTGGCAATAGGTGGTTCAGGAGAGAGGAAGATAGGTAAATTCACACTGCAGCAGCAGAACAGTGGTATAGCTCCTTTGCCACAAGCTGGCAAAAGGAGGGACAAAGAGAAGCGATCACGTGCCCGGTGCAGCTTTTTGGCACATTGCCCATCACCATGACAAAAAAAATCACGGCACTTAAAACACACAGATCCCCACACTCCCTCTCCAGTTTAATATCAAAACCCGTTAGAGGTAAAAACAATTACTGTGTGTGTTTTATAACATACAGTACCTTCAGGGGTAAGCTACATTGTAGTAGGCATAATATTATTTTTTTTTTCTGTTTTGGACATTGGGATTTAACTGAAGGTCTTCAGAATTGAAAGTGCTCGACCCCTGTGATCAGAAGATAAAAAGCCAGGGTCTGCTGCTGTGGTTTTAAATTTTTTCTTTCACTAGCTACAGGGGAGAGGCATTTGTGGTGCTACCAGCAGGCTTGGCACATGATGCTTGGAAGTGAAACAGGAACTTGCCCCCTGCGTAGGGTAAACTAGTGGTCATAGTCGGCTTGGTCAACAATGCACTAGATGCAGAGCTTGCAACTGCTGGTCAGTCACATTTTTTATAAGGAAGAGTAAAAATACATATTTGTCACATGATGTTAGTATAAAAAACAGAGGCAAACCTCAACCCCAGCTGCTGCTAGAAGCCAACGTATTGATTCCATTCGGCCTCGTCCGTTGAAGTAGTGGAGCTTGGGTTTCCCAGACATGTTTCCACGTGCCTGATTTCCTACTGTAAGTTTTGCAAAATAAAGATTCAGAATGCTGGTTTTGAGCTTCTAACTGTTTCTCAAGCATTGATCAAAGTTGTCTTGTTTGAACAATTTATGGTCCAAGACTCTCATCAGATTAGCAGAGGAGGTAGAAGACTATATTGAGAGACTGCATTGTATCATTTTGCCTTAAAATGTCTTTTATATGTCAGGTTAGTTAAGCAGAATTCTGTACTGCGAGCAATTGGCCCATGTCAGAGAAAAAGCAAATCAAAACCCATTTGCATCCCAAAGTGTTCTGCTCTGACCAAAAAGCAGGGTGTGCAAGAGACACTGCTCTGTTTATTTTGGCATTATTTCAGGATATGGTTTACTGTTTAATCAGATACACAATACAAACTCAGCAACTGCTGTGCTTTCTCCAGCAGCCATTATGCTCCATTATAAAAGTGACAGGAGGGATTCCCCCCCCCCCCCCCCCCGCCCATTGTAAGCGTTCAATCTCATTTGCAACACTCCCCGTTCTTCTCATTTCTTTAGGCAAGCACCCGAGGACATGGAATTTAATTTTGTCTCTGGTAACAGCAGATTTTACCACAGGCAGAGCCAAAGTGCAATACCTGCTTGGTCCAGTCCCAACTCTGCTGGAATTTAAACCAACAACGGTTTCTAGACAGACTGTCATCCACCCCATTCAGAACCTTTGCGTGCACATCAGCAGCAAACTTGTAGACAGTGCCTAGTTTATACCAGCTTCACAGTTATTAACACCGTGTCAACAATAAAACTGAAGCATTAACAGCAGCAAAAGAAAATGTCTTAAAAAAAAAGCATATTCCCTTTGTAAATAACATGTCATCTTCTCTGCAATAAGAAGGGTGTGAGAGGAAGCACTCCACACTTCTGAGATCTACGTTTCTTTTGCTTAAATCTGTACACCTAGAAAGTTGATTAATGATTTAAAATTTGATGCACATAACCATGTTAGTAAAGAAAGTACATACAAGTATACAACCCATAAAACCCATTCACTGACTTAGTTTCAAGTATACTAATTCCCTATGCATGTCCAAAGTCCAAAATCCAAAAAGCTTACCTTGTACACAGTATAACTCACTCTAAGCTCAGTCAGTAGCTTTGCCTTGAGGTTATAGTTCTGTAGCCCCTCCTACAAAGAGAATTGCAAACAGTTCTCTGCCAACGGGAAACTCCTATTTCTTAAACAAGTAAAACCAATTAGGTCTGTTTACTCACTTCTCACCTACACAAAATAAATTCCTGACTAATGCTGACTATGTACAAATGTGAGATTTATGAGAGGTCATGATCATTGGGAACATCTGTGCCAGCAGAAAATTGTATGCTTCCTATTTTCATTGTTTGGCAACCTGATAGTTAAAAATAATCAGAACAGCTGAAAAGCTCCCATGTTTTTAAAAAATACTATGATAGCAATCAAAATTTTATTTTAATTTTCTGTGTTTTTTTTTACTTTTAACAGATTGCTGCTTTACATACGTCACATCAACTAATTCAGCTTGAATCCTTCATAAGCTCCCTTCCCTTCCTTAGTGATGGGGGATATTCCTTCAGGATGTTTTCTCTGCTGAATTTCATTCCTAGACATAGAAAGTTTTCTTCTGTTTCTGTCAAAAATGTTTCCCTGAATTTGACCTGTTGAAAATGTGCACCAAAGACAACTGTAGGAGACAGTGAATGAAGAGCGGCATCAGAAGACAAACTGCCCTCTGCACTCCTGACTGCTTTCTTCTGATAACTCTGTTGACTTCAAAGAGTCGATACAGCATGAACTCCCATGCACCATCCTGCCTGTCCAATCTAGCTGGTTAATACTCTTGCAGACATCACCTGCAGGCAAGGTCAGTGTACTATATAAAAATCTGCTGAATCACCCTGAACTTAACTGAGCTGGGGTATTCTTCCTGTATTACACAGGGAAGTGGTATGATTTGTAGTCTACCAAACAAAAAAATGAGTTGTTACAGTACAGAGGGCTCTCTCCTTCAGGTCCTTCCTGTAGACGTGCTTTGCTGCTATGGAGCCGAAAATGATCCTCATTCCATCATTCTCCACCACTGGTGCCCGTTAGACCAATGTGTTCCATGCTTGACAATAAAATAAGCTTGATTATTTATTTAGAGCTAGAACCATTGAAGGACAAGGTGTCAAAACAGTCAGCACGGCAACGTCTTGTCTTTTAGGAGGCACCTAGTCTTCTGGTTCAGGCTCTTTTCTTTCTTATTTCCCTCTGTCCCCTTCTTACATCTTGAGAGGTTCTTCTCTCCAGCCTCGGAAGGCCTGCAGCGGGGCTCAGTGACCTACACAGAGGTGTCCATGCCATGGTGCATATTCCAGGACATCTGCTGGCCTCCAGCTGCTGCTCCAGAGAGCCCAGGTCAGCGGCATGTGCCATGGTGGGATGGTGAGCCATGCAGAGGTGTCACGGAGAGCCCCGGGTGTCTGTCCTCGGTGCAGCAGAAGCCCACTCTTGGTATCGCTGTAGAAGCACAGGCTGCCCACGTTTTGTGTTCTGTTAACATCCAGCCTGAAATAATTTGTGGTTTATAATGAAACAGAACTCTGCATAAGAGTGTTTTATTTGCTTGCTTGAGAAGTGACTGCTTTCCCCTCTAGGCTTCTGGGAGTGCTGACTTTTGCTGTTAGCACAGGTTTTTTTCAAGAATAAAAGGTCAAACTACACTGCTGGAAAGAGTGTTTCCAGCATTGTTGGACGGACATGACTTATGACTCAGAATCTAGGATAATGTGGGAGATTGAAGCTCTCCCCACATAGACATATGCACCAAGCTGTGTCTGGTAGTGTTTCACAAATCCAAATTCACTCTTAGGTAGCTTGCATGGATTAATCATTTATAGGCCTGGCCACGATAACCTCTAGGAGATATTCCAGGTCTAGTGACTACTCCTACAAGGACTTCACATCCACTGTGTCAGAGGACTGCAAGGTAAGAAAACATGAGTTCAAGCATGAAAGTTAATCACAGTGTAGACAACTTAGGAAAACTCATCTCACCTAACTTCGTAGACACCTACATCTAGTCTAGCTGTCTAGTCTCCTTTAAATAGATCTAAATTCTGGTCTAAATTCAGGAGGAATCCCTCACCATGCACTTGGGCTACATCTGATATCCAAACTACTCGAAAGGATGCTGTCTCAACTGAGGCAGTTAAAAGTTTAGATGAAGCCAGTCCCTTCAACCTTCCCTTAGGGGTAGGGGAGAGGATTAGAAGTCTTCAGAGGGTGATTTATTCCAACACTGACATTTCTTACCCTATCAGAGGTATCCACCAAGATTTCAGGCAAGTCCCCTTCAACACGGTTACTAGCCTAAATAAAAGTGAAAAATACAATACAGTCTGTCTCCTAACTTAACGGGGCTTTTGGAAATGTCACTTCACTAAGCTTGTAAAGTATTTTGGAAAATGCTATAGAAGTGTCATTTGTATCTTGCATGCCTGAAGGCATCTGATCTCTTAAGAATGTCTAGATTCAGATTGACAATCCAGGAGTTAAAACTAGGGGAAATGTCAAAGATACCCTAATAACTTAGGAGTGAATATTCTCCCCAGCTGCTGCTGTTGCCCACCAACTTGTTTCCATTTAGCCTCTTCCTTCAAAACTATAACGTATAAATATTTTAATATTTTTTTTTAGATTGTTTTTTTTCAGGCATGATACTAATTTCTTGACAAAGCGTTGGAAAATGTTTTGTGCCATCAGGCTTTGTGAACTTTCTATATAAAACATACCAGAATTATGTTAATTTGGGTTGGAGCTGTGTTCAAAATTATGAGGCAATATTTAAAATGTACTTGCAAGGGAAATCAGTGCACACACAAAAACTGTTGTGCCTTATTGTATTAGCAGGGGAAATAGGGACTGTAGAGAAGGGAGCCTCATCTGTGGCTAATGAGACCTGTTGGGATATACCCAGTCCTGCCTTGCTGCAGAAATAAAGTGCAGCTTTGGTCTTTCATGTTATTTAAAGCAAAGGTCCCATTTGTTATTGTTTTTCCAAACTGGTGCTGCCTGCATTCAGCACACTTGAAAAGTGCAGGTCACACATTATGTCCCATGAAACATTTCTCCACACTGAATTACACCCTCCAAACCCGGCAGGGTAAGTGTGCAATGTAACCGTCTTATAAACCCAGGAATATGTTTACAAAAAATAGCTTTGCAGAGGGAAGAGAGAAATCAAAAGACAGAAAATGTCCTTTTCTTCAGTGATCCTCATGCTGACTTAATACTTGGCCTCAGGTATGTCAAAAGCATTAGGTGTTTTCCCAAACATTTTGAAGAGCAAGTGGGTTACCTAGAAGCTGAACGTCTGTTGCTCTGTGTTCTGTCCTACAGCTGTAGAAATAATCCACCTCTGCCTTACCTGAATCTGCAAAACAGATAGCGTGTTTCTTCCACAACACTTCGTTCTCAAGAGATAATATATTTGTAACCTGCATGTGAAATGCTGGTAGAGATCATACACAAGGTTTGAAATAATTGATTTATGAAGAAAAATGATCAGTTTTGCAAGGAAAACATTGCAGGGAGGTCTTAAAAAGTCCAACCCACCCACACGCCTTAATTTAAAGATGGTAACGTTGACTACATTTTGGCCTTTTACAGGTGTGTAAGCAAGTGATGTACCAACCAGCTCACAGTAATTCCACGTTCACGTTCAAAGCCCATCCTGTTGCTCAGCATGGAGAAGTAGCAGCGACACGGATTGCATGGAGATGTACACCGCTGCGGTGGCATCTGCTAGGGAGGTGGTGTCCCTGCACGGGCAGGTGTGCAGTGGCTTTCGTCTTGGGACAGCACAGAGGTGCCTGGTGACCCAAGGTGGCAGGATGCAGCCACGCAGGCAGTTCGCCTATGGCATTGCCAACTGTTAACAAGTAAGTTCAGGTACTTTTCCTGTAAAGTCCAGAATGCTGGAAAAGCAACTTCTTCCAGCAACCGCTTGATATCTGCTGCTTTCACTTACTAGGGAACCAGGAGGAGACAAAGGACCGACGGTGAGGGTGACACAGGGAGGCTGCTATCACAAAGCTGAGCACTTGGCTGGCCTGGGGAATCACAGCTCAGAGCGCCTGGTGAGGGTGAGGCAGGCCAGCACAGAGCCCACGTGCTGGCACGCCGGCTAAGTGAGGAGCCATCTCCAGAGGAGATCTTTCCATCTTCACCTCCTGTGACTCCCAGAGGGTTAGGCAGTCACCACCAAATAGGACTGACAGCCTTGTAGAGCAAGGTGCCGATGCCAGCCACGACGGCTGCCACTGGTGTGCCCAGTGGCTCAGTATTTGAAGCAGAGATCCGGGGTGAAAGCAATGCAGGTCCATTCCTCCCTTCAGCCCGAGCTGACCCTGACATCACACCGGGGAGTCTTTTGGGTAGGACGTTCTTCATTGCTCACATTGGACCAAAGTCACTTTCCAAGAAACCTTAAGGTTTTTCAGGATAGAGGAAATGAGCACAACTCACTAAATGATTCGTGAACTTACCTGTATGAGGAGAGATTGCCAAGAGAAATTTAGGCAACTGTACTATGTCTTTAATGCACCTGAGCTGTCCTAGCCATGAAGCCTGCGCTGCTCTGCGACCCCACTCCTCCCTTCCCCGTTGGCACTGTGTGAATCACCTCCACCGCTGCAGACAGCCCTCGCTGGGAGGACCCGCGACCACCTCGGTGCCACTGGTCCCACCACATTGCCACGAGGGCGGGTGATGCCCCACGGTGCCGCCGAAGCAGCAGCAGCCCTAGGGTGCCCGCATTTCACTCCATGCAAAGTGGCAGCTCAGGCTCAAGTTTGTCCCTCCGGAGTGCTCTGAAGATGACATCAAACACGAGGCAGTGCCAGGGCACAGGCGCTAGAAGACGTCGTCTGTGTTACGGAATCATCAGCGGCTCCCTCGGAGGTTACTGGTCTGTGCCCCCTGCTCTCACCCAGATGGCCCCCAGCCACAGTCAGTCCATGCCAGGGCCCAGCCGCAGCAGGCTGTTCAGATGGGTTACACAGCTTTGGGTAACTGTTGAGGATTTCTTGGCTGGGCGAGGGCATGTGAGCAATCCGGCCCGTTAGGTGGGAACGAAGCATAAGTTTACAAAGTGCTGGAGCAGACAAGGACGCTGTGTCCTTGTACGCTGGGGAAAAGGAAGATAAGAAGAGCCTGACAAGCAACTCCTGGATGCCGAAGAATGAGACAAGTAACTGCTGGACACCTCGTGAAGAAGCTTGCACAGCCAATAGAGGATAAGATAGTGTCGCGTGAACCGGGGTATTGTACCAATTAGAGTATTGTATAAGGCGCGTGCACAAGCACGTAAGGTATATAACTGTGCTAAAAGTTGTAGTAAATGGACTTCACTTGATCACATTGGTCTGTGCATGATTTCCCCTGTGGATCCTCCGCAACAGGTAACAAGAGAGTTTAATAGTGTATGTGTGGCCTCAGAGCCAGGGAACGGAGCCTGGTGCTTCTTGTTTTACCAAGACAAAGAGGTATAGCTGGCCGTTGGTGTCCAGAACTGGGGCTAGGAAGCAGCTGAGAGTCCCCCCAAATGGCAGACAAATGCACAGAAAGAAGCATGAACAAATATTGAACCTGAGTGATTGTCTGTTTGAGGATGTGGCTCTGCCCTCCCCATCCTTTGAAGAGGTTCATCACGTGAATAAGTGCATAGACTCCAATGCACTGGGAACAATGAACTAAGATGCCTGGAAGAATCACATTTAAAAAGCAGAGGAAGGAAATAATGGAATGTTATAAAAGCTGATTCCTAGGCAAGACCTAGGAAGTGTGAGAAACCAAAGAGTTTTGGCTTTGGTAACAACAGATGAAACTAATACTAAATTAGAAGTTTCACTCACACAATACTGTAAAAATAATGCAATATAAGTACTTACTCACCAAAATTGCTCTTGAAACAAGCCTACTTCTTTAAAGGACAAGTGATTCAGTGACCCTTCTTCTCTTTCTTCTCTTCTGTAACTCTTATTCTGAAGCCTGTTTTCATGCAGAAAATTTCTTCAACAAGTTACATTCTGACGATGCTAACACTGCATCAGTCTTTTTCCAAATCAATGAATTCCCTACCCTACAAATAGTTCTTTGTTTCCATACTCCTTTGTTTTCATGGTTTGCCAAGCATTTGATATCAATAAAGACGAGTCTGCTGTCACATTGCCAGAGTAATCAGAATGCTTTATTTTTTTATTTTTTTTTTTTTTTTTACCATTGGTTTTAACTACAATGATACCAATTTACTGAGCTTCCTGCTTCCTACTTCCTTTGGTTTGGGGTTTGGAGGGGGAGGGGGGGGGGTGTCCAGTATTTTGGGTCTCACTTAAGGTAGCAAGGCATTCATTTCCTAAAAATCTTCAACACAGTTTCTCTATAACTTTCATCTGGTGGGGGTTTCCTTGGGCTGCCAGGCTGCAGGAACTTCTTAATTGTAGGCATATTGCTCATTCTTATTTTAAAAGCCTAAAAAATAAAAACAGAGTAAGAGAGAAGTTCCAGCTACTCCAGTAGCAAACAGTGCTTCTTGCACAGAACTGCTTCCCCCTGCTGCTAGAAGAGATCCTAACGTTCATTCAGATCTCACGCCACCTACACAGTCTCCTGTCCCACAGGAGGAGGACCCAGCTGCTGCAAAAAGCCTGTTCTTACCAATGAAGGCAGTAGTGGAGCAGACTATATCTAAATCTCTGCTGCCTGAAAGAAACTGAAGGCAAAAACCCAATATCTGGGAGCACCAGGGTGTAGTTTTGAAGGTACAAATACACTAACATAGCTCATGACCTTTTTTTTTTCATTACTAGTTCTGATGGTGCAAACTACTGTGTGGCCGAACCACGATATACGTTAACATGATTTCCATTTTTACTATATTATGTAAGTATCTGAGCTCTGCTTGCATCTAGCATGGCCACTGTTGTCCCACTGTCCCAGCATTTCTAGGACTGCGTTGGTGAAGGTGAAATGACTGGAAGCATCCTTGGCTCAACTCAGTTGTCCAGTAGAGGCTTCTTGTACTGTGTTGTAGACTAGGGTAGCCAAAATATCTACATAGGGCTGGCAGATATAACATAGTCCCTCGGGGAGACCTATTCCCTCCTGGAGCAGCGGCTGGAGGCCAGGACTAGGATTAGGGCATCTCAGGTGGTAAGAAGTGCCTGTGTTAAGGCAACTGACTCAAGGATCCTGAGACATCTCATTGTGCAGACAGTCAGAGAGGACTCACTGATGCAGGTTGCAAGCAGCTGGAGACCCCACAGTTACCTGAGCAAGAACCTCTTCTAACAATGGGGCTAATGGATAGGAGCTTCACAGGGCAACAGCCAGCTCTTGCTGGCAGAGGTATCAACATAATTTCCTCTTCCTTACAGGCACTGGAAGGATAAGGGCGAAATACAAGAAGGAGCAAGAAAAGTAAAAGCTGTGATATAAGTAACCACCAATTTTAGAAACTTTTTCCCTTCTGGCAGTAAAGGAATCCATCCATAATTCAAGGCATGGCTTCAACAGAACTGTGCCCATGCCTAGTGGCTAAGATATCTTGCTAGAAGATGGGAGCTAGAGGCAAGAATCACCCGAGGCTGCAAAACATCATGTGGGATAAAATCTGACACATGTTACTGTCCACTTTGTGGCTGAAGTGGCTCATTCTGTCACACTAAATTAAGACTTAAACTGTTGGGGTTGAGATTTAAAAATTTTAAAAAAACACTTAAGGAAAACAAACAAAGAAACAAAAAATCAAAGCCCTTTTCCTCATCAGTTCCAAGCAGGAAACCTAACTATGGTAGTCTGATGCTGAACTGTTTCTTTTGTTAATGGGAATAAAGCCAAAGTCTTTGAGTGCACCCCTCAAATTAACAGTTTGTAAGCACAAAGAAGCATGACCTCAAGTCTTGCATCCTCAACCCAAACTTGCTACACTGCTTTATTACAGGCACATGGGAGGACTACTGACCACGACCTGCTTTTTTCCAATCGCAGTCTACTTGGGTCCACTGTATCTCAACTCTTAATGACTCCTGCAGGTCATGCCCCAGGCTTGCCCATACTCTGTGCTCTATAGCATGCTGCAAGCCTAGAGGCTTCTGATTTCTGGTCAAGTCTCACAGGAAAAGTGCCTCACTTCTGCTTGGTTTCAGACTGTGTACATGGTACAAAGGCAGAGTATTGATCCTCAATTTTATTGAGTTGATTATTGAAAGAAAACTGTGGCTTAATGCTAAGGTTTGAGTTTCTAGTCATACTGTAGAAGGCCAAAGGGAAGTGAGATTACTGGGATCCCAAAACTGTAATACCAGCCAGTACAGAAAATGGCACACTGCACCTTATTGTAACAGGTCAACCTGGATCACAGACTTAATTTGTTAGCTGGTATTAGATAGCATCTACTGGCAGGCAGCAGGAAAATCAAAAGAGGGTGGCTTAGGTAAGTGATTCCCTTGGGATGACATTAATTTATTTCTATTGAGGAGGCATATACCACTCAAAGAGGGATAGGCATACTTGAACTGGGTTAGTCAGGAGCACAGTGTCTTACAACAAACCAACTAAATCAGTTCCTTCTTGTGCTTGATTTTGAGCAACCATACGATAGCGGCAGTTCCTTGAAGAGCCCACACTCCTGATTTACACAGCATGGAGAGATGATCACCTTCAGGATTGCCCTCTAGCTCCTGAACACAGGCATTCTCAGGACCAAAATTACCTGCAACTGAGGGAACCCCGACAGCACAGCAGGTATTTTCTCCTCCACTGCTAAAATGGCTTCAATTAGCTGAACATCTGCCCAGCTGAATTTGTTGCCCACAAGAAAGTCTTGGCCATGCTGTTTCAAAACCTGTAGAATACAAGAGAATGCGAGCTGCAGATGAGACTGGGACACATGATGCCTGGCAGCTAAGCCCCACAGCACAGCTGTAGAGCTGAACAGCAATTATATCTGAAATGTCAGGGTGGAATTTTCAGCTGGAAGCTGTGAGCCTAAATCACTTCATTACTGTTGGGAAAAAAATCTGAACTCTTGTAGTACACAGACTATAAACTTTGGTCACTCAGTAATGATGAATGATGATACGCACTGGGAACAGTGACAAAACCACGCGCTTAAGTAGACTAGTAACAGTCACAGAATTAGAAATAGGGATAATGGAGCAACTAAAGAGTAACTTGGAGAATTTATAAAATTGCCATTTAGATATTTCATTTAAAGTTATGACCAATGTTGATACCAGGAAGCAAACTTAGAAATGCAGAATTACAATAGCTAACCAAAGAAAATCCCTGCCTTTGTGAATAAGTTGTTATAGTCATAAGGACTTCTAGGATGTTCAGCCTTTATTACTGTTTTCCATCAAACCTAGATGAACATTAACGAAAGTGAGAAATGTTGCCAGATGCTTGAGTCATATGGGTTTGGTTTGTTGTTTTCGAAAGTGGGATGTGCAGAAATCTATGGCTGTTGTTTTACTAAAGTATTTCTAATCTCTCTACCTGATTTATTTGCAAGAGATTTTTGCATTCTTCTGATGAAAATGTTCCAACTGAAATTAAGTATAGCAGAGAGATGTGCTCTAAATAAATGTAAGTGTGGAATTATCCCCTCAAGGAAAAAAGAAAACCTATGTGCTTGCTTTTACTTTAGTGAAAAGTTTTGCTGTATAGCTGGGAACATATTGCTTTATTTGCTTTGTAGATGTTCGGGTACCACAGCCCTGACAACACAAGCCAACAAATAGAGAAAATGTGCTGCTGTATTTCCCTTTCTTTGTGAGAGCCAAGAAAGCTGAGGATTTGGAACTGACCTGCACTACAAACATGTTCTTATTTGGGGGAAACTTTCTGGTAATTGTAAATACAAGTTTTATAGGCACATCCTCACTGTCACTTACCTTTTCAAAGACTGGGAAGTACCTGTTAGTTGCCCTCTCCTTAATTGAGTCAAGATTTTTCTCCTTTGCCTCAGGTGGAGAGAAAGGAAACATCAAAATCATTTGCATCAGATCTGTTATTCCTTCCACATACATGTCAATCCTATTAGTGGGGGGAGACGGTAGAAAAGAGCACAGAAGTTATTTCATCTGTTTTCCAATTAACTAAGGCAACTTACAGGAATTCTATATCACTACCACACTGCCAATTTTCACAGCCGACACTAAACGTGAACTAAAGCCAAGTATTTTTTAAAAGGACTAAAAGCCTGTTTCTGTTCAGCAGCATTTCAGCAGCAGTGGTTAAAACCTAAGCAAAGCTAGAGTCCTTGCTTTTTATGGTGTTAGCCTTTCTCATGCCTTTCTACTGGATTTATAGGATTGAATTTGTTATATATAATGCAGCTATCAAATAACAGATTGCTCATTAAGTGAAAAGAGGTGTTACGGTACAGGGCTCTCTCCTTCAAGTCTTTCCCATAGAGATTGTATTTCCCTGCTATGTAGCTGAGGATGGCTCTGGTCTGCACCATCTTCATCCCATCGATCTCAACCAGGGGCACTTGCTGGAACATCAGGACTCCATCTAGGGTGGAAAGTTGAGGGAAAGATTGTTAATTCCTTCTAGACTGCTAGCTTTACAGGAGAGCGAGAGACTGAGCACGTTTCTTTTGCAGTGTAGGAGATCATTGATGTCTTGCCCTAACTGTAAAACTCCATGCAGTAAACTAACATTGTGGGAAAGATCAAATATCAACTAGCCTGCATCGCCCTTTTGTAGCTGGGTCATCACAGTGCAGCTGGGCCCTTTGCTTTACAACATCGCCAGGGCTTCACTGGCTGGTGGGGGCTGGCACTGCCGGCTCCTTTGCACTTCTGGACCCTACGTCATGCTGACAGAAAAAGCCTGAAAGAGCAATTTCAACCCAAGGGATTGGAGGAGAATAAAGATCCGTGTTAAGTGTGAACTTTAAAAAAAAAAAATTCCAATTATTTTGGATGCATATCAGTTTCCTCTCAGGGGCATATACATAGGAGGAGAAAGAATGAGCGGAGAAGTACCGCAGCAGGACTGAGCTACTGGGATAAAGGAAGAGGTCAGGCCACTTTAAACATTGTGAAGCTGCAGAGTAAGAGGCAGGGACTGTGGCAGCAGTTGCTGTTTAAGTAAGTTTTACACAGTCACTCCAGGGACAAGAGTTTCAGAGTCCCCATAGATTTGCATTACAGACCTATCCTCAGTGTTGTTCCACAATTTAAGCCTATTTAGGTACATCTTCGTAGGTCCATTTTCTCCTGGTGCTGGTAGGAGCATTTGTCTGAGCCTTCAGTGAGGCAGCTCTGAAAGCGAAGCTGACATAGAGACTCAGCACAGCAGTCACTCTTTTCTAGACCCGTTTTCTGCTGGACTAATTACTGTATTTGGAGACGCTCCCTCCTCTATTTACACATTAAGGGCATCCAGAGAACAATCCCGCCCTGTTAAAATCACAGCAAAACTCCAAATCCAACCAGGCAGCTGCCACTTTGCATTGCTCAAAATTAATCATTTATTTTAATTGCTCAATTTTAATCCATTCAGTGCATCCTTCTTTCAGGTGTAAGAGTTCATTTTAACAGGCACATCTGTTTGCTTTTTTCTCCACAGAGCTATTAAAATACTTTGCTAATCTAGAATTAATAAACAGTCTTCACTCATTCTATATTATTAATTTATAATTTAAATTCAAAGAGTAGTTCTCTCCACAGCAACAAATAGCCTGTGTTTGTTTCTTGTAAACGTTCACAGAAAGATAGTGTGTCTTCATGTCTTTCCAGAATACAGCTCTGCAGCTCAAGGAGGAAATATTACTTGGTATCTACCTAGCAAAACCACAGTAGAATGGGAAAACTAACAACTCTGCAAGGATACTTTTCAGCAGAAAGATGTGAAGCGAAAAATAAAATCTGACTTCTGGCTCTTGACAAAAAGTGATGCGGCAAATGTGAGTGAACTGAATGCACTGTTTGTTTCTTATCTACAGAAAAGAGGGATTTCTCTCTTATGACCAGTACCTCACTGCTTCTCCTTGCTTTGCAGTGAGAAATACTTCACACAACCACTGCATAGAATATATATGCAGGATTAAAAGCAGTTTCCCAGTCATTCTGCAGATTGGATTGTGCTGCTGGAAGGTGGTCTGTGGAGCACACATTAAAAAACAATCATCTAGACCTACTATTTGTCACTGACCAGCAGAGCTTGTTGATATCCAGGTAGCAACTTGGGCAACCTGTGGCTGCAGATAGAGCCGAGCTAGTGTCTCTCAGGCCAGCGGGTACAGGTCTGGCCAGGCCGATGCTATTTAACTCCTTCAGCCTCCAAAACAGTCTTCATCCTGGGCACTGCTGAGGCATTGCTTAGAAGATCATCAGGTGGCATGGGCCAAAGTCATGCCTGGACCATTCTAACAATGTGGTGGTGTCTAAACACAGGATACTCTGGCAAAAAGCATGTTGGTAGGGAGAGGAAAAAACATTAGAGGAAGAGGTAATGTGGGGTTATTTGTGTTCAGTCCTGCCCTGCATGACTGGCAGCATTCCAGAGGTCCCTCTATGAGGATGACTAACTTGTCTTTCTTCAACCCCTTGTATTAACCCCCACCTTTTAATTTGTGTTCTAACCCTCTTCGGCTCAGTATATATACATAAAACCCCTTGATCTTCTTTATAAAACTTCCCTATCCTTTTCATCACCATTTAATTCTTCTCTCTGGATATAGATAAGCTTGGACACTGTATCCAGGATTGTACCACTCTGTCTGGATTAATTAATCCTGTGAAGCAAATTCAGATTTAGGCTTTCAGTACCTGAGCTATCATATTTAGAGCTATAACTGGTGTCTTCACACTGCACTGCCCTCCCATGTTGTCAGATTCACAGCCAGCTGGACATGCAAATTCAATTCTGATCTTCTTGTTACCACTTCGTTTTTTATTTTTGTTCATTTTCGTTTTCTTGTCAGAATTTCTTTAAACACAGCTTTTCCTTTCTGAGTAAGTGGCCAGAATGCAGCCAAGTCCTCTTCCAAGTCTCCTAGCAAGTCTCAGCAAGCTCAGCCTGCTGCGAGGTTTCTCTTACGTGTCTTGGGCAGCAGGTAAACTGCAGGGTGGGTGCACTCTGTAGTGCTCCTCACAGTCCCAACTCCTTCCCTACCCTGGCAGCAAGGTCTTCTCCTTCCAGGGTGGCTGTGGAGGGGTTCACTGCTGGATTTCATCTGGGCAAATATCAGGGGCAGTGGCTGGGGGTATGCACTGGTGTTTGGGAACTGGTCTCACTCCCCAAGGTTGACATGAAGCCTTTGGGGCTTGCTGCTTTGACCATGTCAGACTTTCTGCAGGTCTCCCTGCTGGCTCCCTGTTTTTTAACTGGGGCAAGCTTCATGGCTCAGGTTTATCCTGCTTAGGACTGTCACTAGGGGGTTCACACAGAACCTAACACAAAGGAAAACTGGCTTTCCTGGGGATTTTGGTGCCATGCCAGCCTTTCATTTAGACGCTTATCTCACTGGCTTATCTCACTGCGGTTCAGAACCAACATAGGGGTACATCAATACTAGTCAACTCAACAACAGGTCAGGCCAGCTGGCACAGACTGGCCAAATTCACTCTATTCAGTTCTCTCTGCCTATAGAGCATGGTGGTGGCATCTAATTGACATCTTGGAAATGGCCCTTGGCCTGGGACAACTCCCAAATGATGCCTAGGAATTTCTTCAGGGAGCGCTATTTGCCCTGGACCAAAAATGTGCCAGGAACCATGCTAAACATTCAATAACATAGATAATGAAGTTGCATTAAATAGGAATGTTTGCTACCCCTGTTTAATGTACTACAATAAACACAGTCGCAGAAGCTATGGCTTTTCGCTTATAGGAGTTGTTTGGCACAGAAAGAACAGGTTACTCAAAACTAGTATTCCAGTATTCTAGGTGTGCACATAGAAGTTTGCAATAAGAAGAAAAGCTTAAAAATAGGTATCCTAATCATGTCCTAATGGCTCAGAAACCAGAGTAGAGTGCCTGCTTAAAAAAATAATTTTACAGGTGACCCCCATTTTCTCAGAGCTAAAAGCCGAAGCTGCAACATTATGTGTGTCACATTTTGCATCCACATGACATTTCCCATTCAAATCAGCTTCAGTTTGCAATAAACTAATTTTAAACAACAAAATTAGCTAAATTGGAGCAATTTTTTTGAGGGACTAAGCGTCAGGCTTCAGGATTCTTACCTTTGATTAACTTTTCATACTGCTCTCTTGTCTCCAAAAAAATTTCTTCAAACTGGAAGAGACAATAGTGTTACATTGCTGTATTTGAACCTTTTTCTTCTGTAAGTGACTGCACATAACCATGTGCAGAACAACTGAACTGAGCAAAAGATAATGGGCTGGATCTTCAACTGTGCTGTTTGGTCAAAGATGTCCTGAAGATCCCACACACATCCTTACAACTGGGGAGGAGCAGAAGGGCCTGGCCACTTCTGCCTCAGGGCACCAATGCAGAAATAACCTAAGTGCAGGTAGAAACAGAGTACAGGCATCTGCAGGGGAATGACAGGTTGCAGCCAAGTGCCAAGGGAAGCACAAGGTAAATCAACTATTTCTAACCCCACCCCAGGGCATGTGAGTCAGTGACGCTCTTTTGTTCCGCACACATTGTAACTGCAAACTAAGACTGATTTAAGGTGGTTTTGCACAGCTGGAAAACTCAGATTAATTAAGAGCCTTTAAATAAATCCCCATTTTGACCTATTATGATTAGTTACTTCAGGGCATTGACGCTAGCTCTAACAAACTCCAAGCTCCGCTGAGTTTCCATCCCAAATATTAACCACCAAACAAGGTAGTTACAGACATGCAGTGCCACTGGCCAAATGAATTTAGCCACCCTGTTGCAGCAGTTTATGCTTCAAGTGCATGTTAAATTGTTCCTTACTTAAGACAGTTGAAAACACCAGTCTGGAACACTGCACTGAGTATCAACTAACCTCCACGCCGGCTGCGGCTAACAGCCACCGTACGGGCTCCATTCGCCCCCTTCCATTACAGTAGGTAAGCCTGGGCTTCCCCGACATGCTTCTGAGCTTCTGGTGCCCTGAAAAATATTAAGCAGAAAACAGTATCTTATAAAACTGGTTTAAGTATCATTATTCTGAGGAGAGAGAGAGAGTTTTATTCTCACTATGCCTGTTGAAGTTTCAACGTTATCTGGTTTAAAACATAAAATGAGAGATGGACCAGTGACACCACACAGCCTGTGCTAGGAAAGAAAAGATGTGCAGATCTGTAAAGCTTTCCCCAGTGCTACTAGGGAGGTTTGTTTTGATTATAAGCAAACACAGACATGTTTCAACAAGTTGTATGTGTCCTGCGCAACAAGGGGAACCTTGCTGCATTTTAAGACAATTATACAAAGTCACTGAAAATCCTACCACGTCCTCAGGGAAGTTACTCACTTACCCTCATTGCCATCATCCTCACCGAAAAGATGAAAAGAAGGAAAACATGTTTTACTGGTAGGCTGAAATTTGTCTGGTGGAAGGCATTTTGCAGCTTCAACTGCCATCCACTTCTTTCCTCAAGCAGGGGCAAATGAGTTGTTAATCTTCCCTTCATTCTATGAAACAGGCTGAGGTTCCTTGGGGTCCTATTGAACGGCTACAGCCTATTTCCTTGCTGCTTGTGGCAGCCTTGAGGTGTCCCTCAAAGTTAGCTCTGGAACCTAGCTGCGTTGGCTTCAGGTGTCCCCAAAAGTATCCCCCAGGGCACCGGGGACCTGCATGCCCAGGGGACCAGCACATTGGAGGCCATCTGAAGCACCTCTCTCTGCACCATGAGCAATAGAGCGTGTGGCGGAAAGCACATCTGTATTAAGCTGTGTCATACGTAGGGACAACCAGCTGGACTATTTGTGCTAATACTTGAGTATAAGGGTTTGCAAATCCAGGCCTGAATTTCTCTGTGCTTCATTGCCCTAATTACTAAAAAAAATGGGACTAGCATTCCACCTTCACAAAGATGTTAGTATCATGCACTAATGAGTGGGAGAAGAAAAGCTTAGAAATAGGTATCCTAATCATGTCCTAATGGCTCAGAAACCAGAGTAGAGTGCCTGATTTAAAAAAATAATTTTACAGATGACCCCCATTTTCTCAGAGCTAAAAGCTGAAGCTGCAACATTACGTGTGTCACACTTTGCATCCACATGACATTTCCCATTCAAGTCAGGTTCAGTTTGCTCTAGTGATGTGTTTTCTTCAAATCAAAGTGTTTTGTAAGTGTACTTAAATTATATTTGGAACATATTTTGCCAAAACTTGATTTCAAAGAACAATCAGATTCAGAGTTCTCCCTTGAGCAATTCTGGTGAGAACCAAGTCATGTTACTACAATAAATAGGAATATTTGGGGTAAAAAACACATAAAAGAAAAAAATATCAACTCCAGTTTTAAAGTGTGAACAGCTGTTGCTAATTACAATGTTTTGCCTCTAAGACAGTGGATTTTTTAGTTTCTGCATGTTGTGTGACTAGCTTTCACTATATGGCAGTGCAGTTTATCTATGTAGTTCACAACAGCTAACTAGTGCCTCTTTCATTATACTTCTCAGATAGATTGCAGTCTATCACTTCATCACACATTGCCCCAACTTGTATCGTGCAGAAACAGTAAATAAGACTTTTCCTTTAACTAAAAAATTCAAAGACTGTGTCCTGGTTTCGGCTACAATAAAGTTAATTTTATTTCTAGTAGCTGGTATAGTGCTGTGTTTTGGATTTAGTATGAGAAGAATGTTGATAACACACTGATGTTTTCAGTTGTTGCTAAGTCGTGTTTATACTAAGTCAAGGATTTTTCAGCTTCTCATGCCCAGCCAGCAGGAAGGCTGGAGGGGCACAAGGAGTTGGGAGAGGACACAGCCAGGAGATCTGACCCAAACTGGCCAAAGGGATATTCCAGACCATATGATGTCATGCTGAACAAAAAACTGGGGGGAGTTTGCCTGGGGGTGGTAGCCCGCTGCTCAGGGGCTGGCCGGGCATGGGTCAGTGGGTGGTGAGCAATTCCTTTGCGCATCACTTGTTTTGTGTATTCTTTTATCATTATTATTATTTTCACTTTCTTTTCCGCCCACGAGTTTTACCTTTTTTCCCATTGTCTCCCACATCCCACCGCAGGGATGAGCGAGTGGCTGGGTGGTGTTTAGGTGCCTGCTGGGTTAAACCACGACAGACTGCAATACCAAGAATATGAAACTTAATCCTCTTGGAAAATTTATCTACTGTTAGAACAAAAGCAGAGGGAGTGAAAAGCCTTAGGTATCATTTTATCATTTTACATGAACAAGAAATTCTATATGGTATTAAATTATGTGAGAAGAACAATGACAAATGGAGAATAAAAACCTGTCATCAGCTGCTTTTTTTTTTTTTTTTAACTGATTATTGCTCAAGATGCTGGAGAACACATTCACTGGACAACAGACAAGGTAAAGACATTCAAGCTTTTGAAGCAAGCTGCACTTGCCCTGGGACTGCCAGACTACAGTAAACCATTTACCTTGTTTGTACACGAGGGGCAAGGAAGAGCCTCTGGGATGGTAACTAACACACTGAGCCCCCTGCTCTACTCCCTTCACCTGGGGAAGGAACTCTGCATCACAACTATGTAGTAACCACCTGTGAAGCCAAAAAGACTCAAGAAGATTTAACACACGTGCTGTTTCTAAATCCCAATCTGGAACTATCTGTTGGCAGGTCCTCATATTATCTGACCAGCAACCATGTTAACAGGTTCTTCAGTAGCTACTGTGAATGAAGTAGTGGAGGCTTCACCACTCAGTCCGAAGCTGAGTGCACAGGGAGCCAAATTAATTGCATTAACAAAGGTCTATCAGCTGGCCAAAGTAAAGACTGCAAATATTTATGCTGATTCTCAATATGCATTTGGAGTATGCCAAGCTACTGGGCAGTTATGGAAGCTGCATGGGTTTATAACTTCTAGTGGAAGTAAATATCAAGTGCCCCACAAATTACTGAACTGTTAAAAGCTATACAATTGCCAGAGAAACTTGCTATATCACTCATCAGCCAGCCAATACCAGCAGAAGGACAAAAGACGAGATAAGAAATAGTCTAACAGATATTGCCGCCAAAGCCACAACACAACAGCCGTACAAACAACGGGACTTACAAGCAGTCAGCGGTCTGAGCTGGTGTTGCTCGCTCCTGAAAAGATATGTTTGACTGTTCCTGCTGAAGAAATCGACTCTTGCAAAAGGTACAAGCGACCAAAGACTCCCAGGGAATATGGACAGCAGATATGGAAAACCTTCCCATTTTACCTAAGCGATACCTGATTCCCACAGCAAAAATGCATCACCATCTGGGGCATTTTGGGACTGCTGCACTAGTCCAGACACTGCTGAAGAATTGGTTCATGCCAGGAATTTCTGCTGCAGCCAAATAAGTAACTGCATCTTGCATGCACTACCTTTCACCTTAATTAATGTTTAGGAAAGACCTCAACACAAAATTTGTCTATATACAAATGTTTTTACTGCTTTTGTCTAAACTCCATATTCCCATCCTAGTTCCTAGTGAGCCTTAATGACACGCCTGTCCTGAATTTCTGAGGATGCTTCCCAGCAATGTAAGAACCCTTTAAGAGGGCATGGTCTTTCAGAAACAGCATTACCTGCCTTCAGTGTGAAGTGCCCTTTAGCCCTGGAGCTGGGAGCAGAGTCCAGTGTACCAAACGGGCCAGCTTTCCTGCTCAAACCCAGAAGAAACAGCCGCGGTGCTAGAGGCTTGCACTGTGTTCTCCCACCCACCTTTGCCTTCCCCCACATTGTCCCCTCAGCAGTTTCATGGCTGCCTTGTTCAGCTCTGAACTGCACCGCAGGATTCATTTCCTTGTTAAAATACACCTTTCTTTTGCTTTCTCTCTCCTGCAGCTTCCAGCTGGTGAGTAACTATCGAGCCATACCTAGTCTACCTGGCACATGAACTTAAGAGAGCAGAGAATTTACATTACCCCAGCAGACACCCTAATAAATTTGTAAGTAGCTTCACTATAAATAGTCTCTCAAATGCTTTAAGCAAAAGGAAATCATAAGTTAGCACTTACCTTCTGACCTTAACTCAGCCTCCACCCAGCACAGTGAGGTTCCCCCAGGGTGTTTAAACTTTGGAGCTTGGGGGAGTTTCCAGGCATACCCAATTAGAGAGAAAATCTCCCATTGCTATTAAGCTGTCACTAACCCAGTTTAAAGACGTACATCTCTGAAAATTGCCACCCAAGGCAGACACTGTCTTTCAGTTTGCTGATTTGACTATACCATGTGGGTAGCCTCATAATTTCTTTCATAGCCATCTATTCAAACAGTTCTTTTGGAATTATTGGGGCATTTTACCCAAACACAAGGGTGAGACACTTTAAAACGCTGAGAAAATAACAGATTTTTCTAGGTCATATTTAGAGTAATAGTAACCATTTAAAGACTAAACACTGAAGTTTCTAGGCTTATTTCACCATTTAACAGTAACCCAGGTTTTTATTTTCAGTGCTGTATGGCTGGCACAGAAAAGATACCCAAAGTATGGGATAACAATGCTCAATTACTTTGAAATACAGTTTGCAAGTATCAAACTTACTTAGTGATAACTTGGTATAAAAAATAGCTGAACAGTTTATGTCACAACTCACCCCATGTCTTAAGGCAATAGCATTAATTTTGGAAATTGAGTGTATGTGGCCAATACTCATGATTTCCCTACCCTGTTTCCATGAAAAGTAACTGCTTCAGCTTTGCTATCTACATTTCAGGTAAAAATACCAAAACTGAAACTGGATGTGAACAGACACAAGGATGGCATAGCAGACGGAAAATGGGATTTTGGGTGCCAAAGATCAGATTCTCACCTCTCTGTCAGATTCTCATCTCATAGACCCACATGTGATGTTGGGCATCACTTTCCATCCCTGCAGCAGATGTCAATACAGCTGATCTGAAGATCTGTTCACAGAACCCACACTGTTATCAAAATTGTATTTATCAGACTAAAGCTGTGGCTGTACTAACACAGCACCTCAAGGTGGGGAATCTCAGGACAAAAATCTCTAGGTAACTATCGAGGAAATCCCCCCAAGGCTGCTACTTTCTTTTTTCCTCACAGTTGGAGTTTCGTTATGGTTTCTCTGCCTGGCAATTGCTGGCAGTCTCTTCTAGAGAATGCACTTCCACTAGAGGCTTCTTGCAAATTTGTAATTTAGGTGCTTCAAAGGTTGATGGTGTCAGCAAAAAACAACTGTATGGTGCTTCTTTACACTTTGCCTAATTCTAACTCTCCTTGGGTTCATCATTTAGTGAATAAAGCACAGCATTAAATACAAACTTCTGTATTGTTTCTATGTCAAACCCAGTTTCCATCCCCCAGAAAATTCCCAAGTATGGGTCGGAAGTCCAGCATCGGTCCAGAACTGTTCCCAGCGGGCTGTGTGAGTATGACACCCTATTTTGGAAGCTAGGAGCGTGGTCTAAATGCATGCTTTACCATGCTAGCTGGCAGCAGTGCCAGCCAATGGTCCCCATATGCCTAAACCACTAATGTAGATGTGGCTACAATAGCAGTGCGGCACAAGCAGGAAGGGATAGCTGAGTAAGAAAGGACTGGTTTTTCATACCTGTCCATGATGGCAGCATTGAATCAAGGTTAATCTGTTCCTGCTTTTTGAGGTCTTTGATATCAGCATGTAACCGAGTGCAAGAGTTGGTTCAGGAACAGTGACCCCAGAAGAGCATGCAAGTAACTATTGTCTCCTTGTCCTTTCTGCAATCTTAAATGCTGCCAATGGCAGCAATAGGCTTGATGGCAAAGGGGAGGAAGAGGTCTCTGATTTGAGGCTCAGGGATGAGGGGGCAAGCAAAGCATTCTGATGCTTTTTGGATTTGCTGAACATGGCCACAACCAACGTTGACTGTTTTTCCACTTCCACACATTCCTGTTTGCCAGAAAGACTTTCCCCCTTGTTCTCTTTTTATTTTGCTTCCAGCACAGCCTTTCATAATGTAATTATAAAGCTCCCTTGACATCTAAAGGTATTGTATCAATGAGGTTACCGTTATCTATGACTTGAATAGCTGTTCTGTAAACCTCTAGAGTAGAAAATAAAATAAGTTTCTTTTACAAATAATTTGTTAAGCCATGCCCGTGAGTATTCAGGCAGTTGGCATGGAGCCCAGGTACCACTTAAGTGACCTTGGGCACAGGTGGATTTTAAATAGTGCATATACCATGGTCTGGCCTGTTGAGTTCCCACTGTGCTCTGTGGACACCCTTTATTATGCTGTAGGTTAGACAACTCCAAAGTCTTCTTGAAATGTACCTGCCTGCAATCCTCACAAACCACTAAGCAGCTGGCTTGGGGGACCGTGCCCAATTGCAGCTTCCAGCAGCATCCTCTTAGAGGTGGGGACAGGGTATGCAACTAACTGCCACCAGAGAATTAAACAGGGGGGTAGGAGGATTCTCCCCATGCTGCTTATCGAGCTCCTAAACTGAAGCACACCACCACTGTGATAAAAAGAGTCCACATGAATAGTCAGAACAAGTCATGCATCACTCAAGCCTAGACTTGCTGCAAACCTTCAGCGACTGCTCGGGTTCTGTCCTGGAAGCTTTACTGACTGCCTGAGAGCAAGGTTAACCAAGCCTGTATTCACCCTTACACATATTTCTGTAAACTGTTTGCCACTTTGCCGGACCACCAGCACAGTAATCCTAATTCTGATTTACACTCATTGTGCTGCTGGCAAAGAGAGCTTAAATGGAGAGCCAGTTTACAGAATGTTATTCGGATCAGTTAGTCTTTATTGATCTAAGTATCCTAACACGGTCAAAAGGCTGATTTATATAGGCACAAGATAGGCAAGATCAAGGCTTCAAAGGCATCTGAAAAATAACCTTAGCAGTACAAATTTCATTCGAAATATTTACCTTAAGTAACTCATGTATTACAATTATTTCCTATTTTGATAGAAACTTGTGTAAGTATATGTTTCCTCCGTTTAGTCTCTGGTGTCTGCTGTGAAACTTTCTAAGACTTTCAGTTTATGTGCATTGTTACAACTAAAACTAATAATAAACTAAGATTAGGTTTAAAGAATCTTTTTATTTTCAGAAGAGGGTGTAAAGAAGTAGAGCAGAAATTTCAATCCTATTTTTATCTGATGTTGACTAATTATAAAGCTGAACAACAATTTGGGGGTTTTTTCCCAATAAAACGGGAGGGGTTGCAATAAAAGAAAGATAAAAATTGATCACCTGAAAAAATCTAAATCCAGCTCTCATCCTGTAAAACATTTTTTTTTTTTTTATTTTGGTCCTTTTTTAAATAAAACCAGATTTATGTATACTTCTCAGACAAGGAGAAATAAGTTTTATTGACCATAAGCCCACTTCTCTCATAAAACACTTTTGTTTTCACTGAAGTTCGTGTTTCCCTGGAGTTCATCAGAATTTTCATAAGACCCCAGAACCCTAATACAGATTTCAGCATTAATTTATCTTCAAAAGGCAAATATTCTCTACTTCCCTTAAAACCTCTTACACAGATCTGTCAGCATAAAAAGATTCAATGAAACAAAATTAGTAACACATTATTTATACAATCTAGAACTATCCCACTTTTAAGATACTCTTTATTCACTGTTTGGTATCATGGTCAAAATTGTAAAATGTATGGATTTTACTGACATTTATGAGTAACATTCTAACTCTGCATTTACTTTTCTTGCAGGTAACATAACAGTTTGTGAAATGTAACTCGGCTTGCTCTCTAACAATGTTTTCAGCACGAGATTCATTTGTTAATGTTGCATGTGCAAGATTGTACAAATCTAGAAGAACAAAAATCAAGGTTTAAGTAGGAAAAAGGGTTGAAAAATGACAGCAGGTGGAACCTGGCTTAATTTCCTGGTAAAGAATCTGTTTGTTAATGCTACAGCTTCTTCATCTGGCGGTGGCTTTTGTTGGGTGCCAGGCTGGAGGAACTTCTTATTTCTAGCAATGTTGCTTACTCTTGCTTTAAAAGCCTAAAATTGAAAACAATGCAACTTCTAAGAATAGGGGTGGGAAAAGTTCTAATGACAAGCCAACACAAGCCTGTGAAATCAGCTTCATCAGATGGTGGCTCAGGGCTCATGATGAGGGAGGAGGCAGTTTCCTAGGAGTAGCCAGTACAATCTCAGAGAAAAGTAGGTGCAAGTCAGATGGTACAAGTCTACAAGGCCAGGTATAAAACTATGCAATGATCAGTAGTGGGATAATCTGCCTTTCATAATTTAATCTTTGAGCACTAGAGAGCTGCTTAACCCCTGAATGTTCAATATCTTTCAAGATTTCACAGCATTTATTATTATACCCTTGATAGCAGTTCCATCCTTTTAAATTCCTGGCCTCAATGATATACTCTAACAATGATTTCCACCATCTTGGTGTGAAAATGTTGCCTTCATTGCTTGTATTTTGCTGCTTTTAATTTCATTGAGTGTCTTATTCCACTTCTGTTATAAGATAGGGGAGATGAAAGCCCTTCTCTGTCTCTCTTACTGGGACCACATGCATAAAAAATAATTTATCTAATAATTTTTTAAACAAATTGGACTGTAATTCACTTTTTATGTGCATTTCTCAGCTCTGCTTTTTCATTTTCTATTCTTTGTATTTTACTTTGTTAGCTGTATTTCCTGGTCCTCACTTGATTGCTTCTGCATTCTGTGATAGTGCAAGGAACTGCCAAGCATTTTAACTTGTCTTCCTCAAAACTTTGAATGAATACCATTTGATTTAATTACCTGCAGAAAATGAAACTGGGAAAGAATGGAGGGCACTTTCTCTTCTACCATTAGGATAGCTTCAATCAGTTGCTGGACTTCTACCCACAGAAGTTTGACAGACATGAAAGATTGTAATTAGCTTGATTCAAGAGGAAAAATGTTTACAGGAATTAAAAACCTAATTACTTTTCTCAGTTTTGCTCCAGTACAGAGTTGATGGAGATATTCATGACCTAAACCTACATTTCAGGTTTATTTCTGCATCCGTGGACAGTTTTATAAATTGCACATGTGTGCAACAACAAGAGTTGCTACATTTCCATAAAATCTATGAATAAAAAATGATCAGAAGAAACTGTAGGTATGGTATAAGATATATTAAAACTGGAGGGAAAGATACATGGTTAGTCATCTGTGCATTGGGTCAGATAGATACAAACCTCCACTTGCTTTTCCTTTGCCCTCAAGGAGAGGTTTTCAGTGCAATTTTGGTAAGGGAATAGGAATCTGGCTCTTCTTTCCCAGCTAGTTAGCAGTGCTATAGACCTCAGTGCTCACTTCACAAAGGCAATATCTCACTTACACATACATAAGCTTCTCTTCATTAGACTGCACAGTGGGAGGTTAAACTGAATGTATGTATACATAGAACTGAACTGCCCTTGCCATAGCAGGAATATTGAAAGGCAGCTTTGGTGCGCTTGAGAACCACGCTGAAACTGTGTATGGTCTTTATGTAAAAGATAATAAAGTTGTGAAAAGTAAATAAACTCATGTTAGGAAAGTGTTGATGGGGCCATGATTCACTGCTGAATGTGGAGATTCCTAGTCTTCTTCACAGGAATGAGCAGAAAAGAGACCAATCTTTGGGGCCCAAACCCATACGCTTGTTTTCAGTATTCAGGCTTGAAGAGGTGAAGAACACTCTCCAACTAGTGAAGTCTTACCCTGTCCCTTTTGTAGGGCAAAAATGATCCCTGGATCCCGGAGATGAATGTTCTCCAGCCTCAACCCTGCACCGCTTCATATTAGCGCCTGTTACTATTAGCAAGAAGGTACCATGGCACTAGAAAAATAAACAGTGTGCTTGTTTAATTAAGGTTAAGATACACATGCTCCTATTATACCTTTGTTTTGTTGTGTGGGCATACTTTGCGAGAACGTAAGCAGTGAGATACTCTGCAAAGTGAGAGTTACACTGTTTATTCCAAAGCTGTCTCTGTGCAACCCCTTCTTAGAGAAATACTTGTTCGGAGCAGGTTTTCAAAGGAATCCAGAACAAAGAGTTCTCTCCCAGATCATCCCTTGAGTAAAGTTCTCCTACAGTAAAACTGTCTGCTGAATAATGGCAAGAGTTAAGTAAGGTAGCTACTTCCTTGAGAAAGCTAGTGGAGGCATGATCTATGCTTGAACTAAAGTGTATCCGAGTGGGCTGGCACAGCTGGGGTCATATGTGCTAAGCTATGGCTTCTAAGGCTGAAGGATGAGGTGAAGCTGGTTTTCTCTTGCCAGAAAGGATAACATTTCCATTCCATCTTCTCTTGGATGATGTTTCCAAATGTGAGAAATGAGAGGTTCTGCTGCAGTGTAGGAATTGGTCTGAAATGGAAAGTAGCAGTTGTAGGGCAAGCAACATAAATGAGTTGGAACCTGAAGCATAACCAGAAAATTGTCCCCAGTTCTGCATTAGGATTAAGAACTGATGTCTATAGCTAGGTACTTCATGGGTCAATGTCAGAGTTGGACACGGAGTTATACAACCATGCTATTTGAACGTTTCCATGATACGCCAAGGTCATGTTAGGTTTTTTGGATGACAGTGCCACGGTGGGAGCTCATATATGGCTGATTATCCACCATGTCCTTCAGCTTCTCTCCTCTGAGTTCCTGCTTCTCACATCAGTGGGAATTCATATAAACTGAATTTAGCTACACTAGATGCATCTTGTTTATTCATTCCTAGTATGCATACTGATTCAGATCACTGAATTTCACCCTTCCTCCCTATTGTCACTTTATTTTTTTATCTTATGTGAACTGTGCTAATTTTTCTTTTAGCCCCTTGATAAAAATGTTAAATAGGAAAGTGCCAAAGATCTCATTGCTGTCTTCGCCTACCTAATATGTAGTTACAGAGGGGCCAGGTCCAGACTGCTCAGAGGAGCATAGTGAAAGGAGGAGAGACAACAGGCACAGGCTGCAGCATGAGAAATTCCAACAGACACCAACAAAGAAAGTTTTACAGGTCAAAGCCTGGAAGGGGGTGCTGGAGATGTGTATATATATGCCTGATCTCTGCCCTGCACTCCTAGGTGGCTGGCAGACATGCTTCCAGTTATACACTAAGAGGTTAACGATGCCTTAACCTAACCAGATAAATTGCCATCTGGTGATATTTATTTCTTCTCATTGACTACAAAAGCAGTCACAGTTCAAAAGCTGATATCTAGTGCTTAGAAGTTTAAAGTTACTGTAGCAGGCTCTGTCCTTCAGGTCCTTCCCATAGAGGTTGTACTTTTCAGGTTGTACGGCTGAGGATTGTTCTGGGCTGCACTGTCTTCATCCCACCAGTCCCCACCATGGGCACTTCTGAAAGAGCAGGGCCCCATCTGGGGACAGAAAAAAGTAACATCAATGTAATTCAGTGCTCACAGCTCCTGCATTGTTGAAATGGAGCTGAATGAAATGAAACATGCCTAGTAGTTACCTGCAGCTGACATTTCCCCCCACAGTAAAAATGATATAGAAAAGCCTTTCCTAGGAGCAAGACCGGGGTTTAATGCAACTCTGAATTTTGGGTGGCGAGGACTACTCTGCACTAGCAGCACAGAGGCAGGGACCCGATGTCCAGCTCCTATGCATCTTCTCTGAAATGCGAACTTCCCTCTCTTGAACCTCAAAGCAGTGGTCAACGCACATAAGTACTAGCTCCAAGACCACCAGCAGGTTTCAGTAATCCCCACGGCCTGTTTGGAAAGCAGCTGTCGTGGTTTAAGCCCAGCCAGAACAAAGCACCAAGAAGCTGCTCGCTCACTCCTCCCCCCTGGCCCCGGTGGGATGAGGAGGAGAAAACACAAAGAAAAGCTCGTGGGTCGAGACAAGCACAGGGAGGGATCACTCCCCACTTATGGTCACGGGCTCAACTTGGGGAAGAAACAAAATCAATTTAATTTACTACCAATCAAATCAAAACAAGGATAATGAGAAGTATGACCAAACCTCAGGACACCTTCCCCCCACCCCTCCCTCCTTCCCAGCTCAACCCCACTCCCGGTTTTCTCTCCCTCCTCCCCCCGGCGGCGCAGGGGGACGGGGAATGGGGGTTGGGGTCAGTTCCTCACCCCTTGTCTCTGCCGCTCCTTCCTCCTCAGGGGGAGGACTCCGCACTCGGCCCCTGCTCCACCGGGGGGTCCCTCCCACGGGAGACAGTCCTCCACGAACTTCTCCACCGTGGGTCCTTTCCGCGGGCTGCAGTCCTCCAGGCACAGCCTGCTCCAGCGCGGGCTCTCCCAGGGAGCGGCGGCCATCTTGGGGGGCATCCATCCCCCTGCTCCGGCGTGGGCTCCTCTCTGCCCCGCTCCTCCTCCCCTCCTTCCTCACTCCCCTCGGGATCTGCACAGGGGTTCCTCTCCCGTTCCGATCCCCTCACTCCCTGCAGGTTTGTTCCCCTTCTGAACTCGGTTCTCCCAGAGGCGCTACCGCCGTCACTGACGGGCTCGGCCTGGGCCAGCGGCGGGTCCGACTTGGAGCCGGGGAAGCTTCTGGCAGCTTCTCACAGGAGCCGGCCCTGCAGCCCCTGCCCCGCTACCAAAACCCCGCCACACAAACCCAAAACACCAGCCAAGGGGCAAGCTTATTTGTACCACATAAAAACAGATACTTATGTATGGGGTGTAGGCACCCAGCTACTGGCAGTGGGGGGCTGCAGGGCAGCCTCTGTGAGGAGCGGCTGGGGCTGCTCTGAGCCGGACACAGCCGGTTCCAGCCGGCTCCAGCCAGTTCCAACCCACCCACCCCAGGGCACCGCTCAGCCCCGCAGACAAGGTGGGGGTGCCTTGGCGTAAATATATTTAAGAAGAGGCAAAACACTGCACGGTAGTGTGTGAGGGAAGAGCTGTGAGAAACAGCCCTGTGAACACGAGAGGAGAAGGAGGGGAGGAGGTAGAGGAGTAGGGAACAAAAGAGGGAAGAAGAGCCTGGGAAGAAGAGTGGGAAGAAGGTGTTTAAGCTTTTGTCTTAGTTTTTTACCATCCAACTCTATATTAATTGGCAATAAATGAAAACTAATTTTCCCCAAATCAAGTCTGTTTTGCCTATGATAGTAATTGGTAAGTGATCTCCCTGTTTTTATCTCAGCCCACAAGCTTTTTTATCTTATTTTCTCTTCCCATCCTGTTGAGGAGGGGCAGTGAGAGAGCATCTGGGTGGGCATCTGGCAGCCCACCAATGTCACCCCATCACAAGTACTGACAGAAGGAAAAAGATGGCAGGTAGCAGCCTGAGCCTAAGCACTAAACGCACACTCCTTTGATAATTTTGAGCTAATATAGACTCAGGCTGGGAAAGCTGGAGACTGGTTTCATGGTAGTACGCAAGGTAACAAAATCTGGTAGAAGTCATTCAAGACTGTCAAACATCCTACCTTGCAATAACTTCCTAGACTGGTCTCTGCTTTCCAGAAATTCTCCTTTAAACTGGAAAGGTAACAAGGTAAGTGTGTTAGGAAAGATGACCTCAGGCTGCAGCCGCTTTCCTATGGCCCTAAACAGCGGGATAAAGACACAGCATGCTGTTAAATATGGGCCAGGAACAAACACATTTTAGTGTTGAAAGGTGATTGTTACTGAGGTAAAACCAAAAAATTCTTACCATAAAATACATCTTTTTAAAAATATGCATTTCTGTGCCTAAGTACAGCGATAGTGGTAACTGCATTGTATAGGAAGCATAGTGATGATCCTCTCAGGGATCAGGAAAGCGATTCACTAAGTGAAAATGACTTACAAAAATTATTTTGTAGGAGTATGTTGACTGCTGTACTGATGTATCCAGTATGTTTTGGCAGTAGTTTTATAAATGCTTAAGCTGATCTACACAACTGAAAAGAGTGCAATTAAGGGAGTGGTCATAGCCCCTCTGTGGCTCGCAGACACTTGTTCTTAATGCCTAACTTGTGCTGGCACCAGCAATCTAGCTGACTGTGCGATTAAATGTCTGATCCAGTAAAAAAATCACCCTTAAAATAAATAGTCTAGAGTTTTCAACTGGTTCAGCTTATGTTGGAAGACAAGAAAAGCAGGGAAGGAGATGGTATAGACAAGGAAGGCCCGTCTTTTTTGGTGAGAGAGTTGGCTGTAAAACCACAGCCTGAACTATTCACTATGAATAGGGTACACAGTAAAGACATCAGAAATAAAGTATAGCTCTTGCAGGGGATTTTGTATCTCTCTACTAAGCATAGAAAAATCTGTCAAATGCCTGCTGTAAGCATTAGGAACCCTCCAGTCAGTTTGTCCGACTAGTTTTGCCTGAATTTGGCATCTTGCTTTTTTTTGGTTAGTGTTGCTATACTCAGGTATGAAGAACTGCCACAAGAAGCATGCAGGAGATCTGCAAAATCCCTGTGAATAGCTGGCACTTCTTTTGCCCCTTCAGAAGTGCTCACCCAAATACTAAAGATCCATTGGAATTAACTGCAACCTACCAAAATACATGCAAACACAATGCAGAGTAATCTATAAAGATCCCATACTGTCACCAGAAACCCTAACTTGTACTAAAGCCTATATTCTGGACTCACTGTTAAATCAATAAGAATTCTCCCAGTGCTTTCAATGGGAATGAACTTGCAATTTCATTGACAGCGAATGTTTTCAATGAAAACAGGTTGTGTAGGACCACAACCCTTACTCCCACTAAGCATAACTTTTGCCTGGCTATTGGAATAATGCTGCAGGCTGATTTGTAAATAAATAGGTCTTACCAGAGTAAGGGTTGAAGACAAACCCAAGTCCTTCTTGGAAAATGCATCAAAACTGCCTGTCTAACACCTAAATGCTTTGGACGGTTAAGAGTGAACCTCACAGTTAAGAGTGAATTCATGAGGTTATCATGCATTCTTAACTATTTTTGAGCCAGGAATTATTGGGCCAGCAACATCGAAGACATAGGAGAAACGGCAACAAACGTCTGTATATCTTCTTTGCTCACTACTGTCCTGAAGGCTGGTAACAGAACTCACGTGCTCTGATGTGTCTTAAAAGCATTACCAAAGTCAGCTAAAGAGTGTAATAATTACTGCTAGAGAGCTGTACCAGGACTCAAAGATACTCGGTATGGGGATCTTTTACAAAAGACTTAGATATAAGCTGATTTCCTCCCTCGTTTGCCCAAAATTTGAAAGACCACACTCCGTACAGGTTAGAAACTAAACTGACAAACCTGTGTGGGAATATCCACATAAGAAATGCTGCATCCTTAGACAGGGTTAACCCACAGGACTGTGCCACACCATGTAGGCCTGCAATGATAGCATAAGCAAAAATGGCTGTACATGTTAGAAGAAGTACACACTAGGTCATATATAAACAAGTTTAGGTGTCTTCACCTCAAACCAAATCAAGATAAATAAAAAATAAACAAACAGAATAATAGTTCTCATCAACTATTTACTGAAATATCAGGAAATGACCCACCAGTTGGGCCAGACCTGGAGCAGTACAGGGTTGCCAGAGCAGAGATTCCCCTGCAGCCCATGGGGAAGACCCTGGTGAGGCAGGCTGTCCCCCTGCAGCCCAGGGAGGTCCATGGTGGAGCAGATCTCCACCTGCAGCCCGGGGAGGACCCCACGCCGGAACAGGGGGACGCCCAAAGGAGGCTGTGACCCCGTGGGAAGCCCGCGCTGGAGCAGGCTCCTGGCAGGACCTGTGGCCCCATGGAGAGAGAAGCCCACGCTGGAGCAGGTTTGCTGGCAGGACTTGTGACCCCATGTGGGACCCATTTGGAGCAGTCAATGCCTGAAGGACTGCAGCCCATGGAAGGGACCCATGCCAGAGAAGTTCGTGGAGGACTGTCTCCCGTGGGAGGGACCCCCCAGTGGAGCAGGGGACGAGTGAGGAGTCCTCCCCTGAGGAGGAAGGAGCAGCAGAGACAAGGTGTGAGGAACTGACCCCAACCCCCATTCCCCGTCCCCCTGCGCCACTGGGGGGGAGGAGGTGGAGAAAACTGGGAGTGGGGTTGAGCCAGGAAGGAGGGAGGGGTGAGAGGAAGGTGTTTTAAGGTTTGGTTTTATTTCTCATTATCCTACTCTGATTTGATTGGTAACAAATTAAACTAATTTGCCCACATCAAGTATGTTTTGCCCATGACAGTAATTGGGGAGTGATCTCTGCCAGTCCTTAGCTTGACCCGTGAGCCTTTTGCTATATTTTCTCTCCCCTGTCCAGCTGAGAAGGGGTGTGATAGAGCAGCTTTGGTGGGCACCTGGCATCCAGCCAGGATCAACCCATCATACATGATCATCAGCTATTAGGCTTATCACCGACCAGTACTGGCAGACAGTCACCTCCTATGTCTTCTGCATCTTTGCTCGTGGAACATTTGTTTGAACAGCATTACACCACAACTTTCCTCATATTCTGGTGAAAAAGTTCACTTAGCAAAGGAATTGAGATCAACCACAGGGTTTTCCAAACTTTCATATAAAACTAATCTGGGATTAAACCAAGGACTAAACTGTAATTGCAATTGACATTAGGAAGGCAGGTGACAGATAAGACACCGTAGGTCAATATAAACCCTGTAATTCCTGGCAATGAAGGAAAAGTATTTATAGTGCTGAGAACTTCAGTCACACTGAAGCTGGGAAGATTGATGAGCTCTCAAGTGGGCAACTCATTCATCAAATATCAGACAAGTGTACTCACAGCATTCCAAGGTCAAGCAGCATCTTATTTCTCAACCCATAGCTAACACAGGAATTAAACAATGCCATTAGGGATTGCACGCAAGTCTTTTCTTGTAAACTGTATCATTAATATAGAACTAAAAATAACAGATGTGAAACCCCAAGACAACATCCTATAGAGCAGCTTTTCAAAGCATCAGTGCAATTTATTGAAGTGATTAAAAGCATTTGAAATTCTTTTGTCAAGTCATCAGCTGAAACCATAGATTTAAGGAAAAAAAAAAAGGGGGAGGAAAAGAAATAACATTTTAAGTTTGGAAGGTATTAAACCTTAGGAACTACACCAGGTTTGTGTGACGGTTTACTGGTTTACTACCTCTCCTTCACATATCCCTTCTCTGGTTTATAAATGCAAATTAAATGCCTTTGCATGAGGCATATGGATTAACAAGGATCCTCTTCATATGAAGTATAAAGAATTTATCCTCCAAGAAAAGTAAAAATGGAGTTTGTATGCCCCAACTTTCATTCATGACACAATATGACAACACGACCACATAAAAGTAAAAAGTTTATTTGATTAGAACAGATCCTCTAGATACAGCAGTTACACAAAAAAATGCCATTTGGCAGTCAATTTGTTTCCTAATTCAGCAATGAGAGAAAAGTGCAGCTTAGTTATAAAGGCACAATGCTGATATTTCAGACAAGTCACTGATGTCCAATAGGACTGGCAAGAGAAACACCTTCCTCATACTTTCTTTAAAAACCACTTGTTTCATTTGCCTACAGTGATATTAAAAACAATAAAGGCCTGAATTGGGAGCAATCATCATACAAAAATCTGATCTGGATCTCAGAAGAAAGTTCTCAGAACTAGCAGAATATGCTGAAGCTGCCAGTCAGCAACTCACATTTCCTTCTTTTTTGCTCTTCCAAAGTCTCCAGGAAGACAGCACGCTTGCTGCCACTTCACTTGCTTAAAGTTACCAAAAAAAATCTCAAGAAGAATGAAGGAGAAAAATAGGCTAGTAGTAAAGTGTTATAAAAGATACCTGCCTACTGCATTTTGTATGAAAGAACATAAGATACTGCCCATTGAAACTCCTTTCAAACAGCCCTTTACCTTCTCTCTGCAGTATAATTGTACATGTGCAATCTGATAGTTCTCTTAAACTGAGCACAACTGCTGTTTTAGCTAGGCACACTAATTTGCGTTCTTGTCATGATACATGTGGAGAACTCTCCTCACCGTCTCCACGTATTTATCATCAGGAACAGGTTTTCTCTGGCTTCCTGGCTCTAGAAATTTCTTGATTGTGGGGATGCTGCTTATCCTTGCTTTAAATGCCTAAAAAGGTAAACAGTAAGTACATGGTATTTAAAGAACAGGAAGTAACACAAGGAAAAACAATTTTACTGATTTGTGTAACATCCTTCAAAAAGTTGTATAAGGCAAGACAGGAAATACAGTTTTAGCCATGGATGAATTTTACTCCCCCCCGCTCCCCTCCAACCTTGTTAAAGAGTAATAAAACAGCCCTCTGTCTTGTATTGATATGGGATGAAGTGGAAACAGTTATCTGTGGTTTCAGACGTGTACTTTACGCAGATCACTTCTTGTGATCCAGAAAATATCTTCTGCTTAAAGGTATCACAGAACTGGTGAGGGGATGGAAATAAAAAGGAGGGTGGATTTCTTCAGATCTATACAGGAATTACTCCAGAAAAATAACAGGTTCTCTAGATGAAACATATTATGAGGTTCTTCCTAAAGCAAGAACAAGACTACAAGGAAAGAGGAGTGACAAATGCTCTTGTTTTGTGGAATTATCTACACACAACAGATTTTGAAATATCATTTATCACATTTCCAGCCATGAGTGTATTATTAGTGTAAGGTACCTGTAACTGAGGAAAACCTAAGAGCACATCTGACTTCTTCTCTTCTACCATTAAAATGGCTTCAAGAAGATGAACATCTGCCCAGCTAAAACTGTTGCCAACAAGAAAGTCCTGCCCATGGTCTTTCAAAACCTAGAAGTGTCATAAATAAAAATGTTCAGATGTGGATAGCCAGCTGGGGTTGATGTTTTCAAAATGCACAAGCACACCTTCTTTGACAATACTTACTGCCTCCTCTTCTTTTCACCTTTTTCTCCTATGCAACTAGGGATAGTAATAGTGTGGGGAATGTGGGCCCAGTGCCTGTGATCACTGACCATTTTATGGGATATCTATGAGCAGTCTTCACAGCGGCAGTCTAGAATCCCAGGGTTTCTCTTATAGCCCTAGGTAACCCCACAGACTGGACTACAGGGTTAGACACGTCCATGGTATTCACTCCTTTCCAGCGTAATCAATCTTGAATTTTTCTGTACGTAGTTACAGCTTCAGTGCGAAAATAGAGAATGTAAAAGAGAGGTGATCATCCTAAAGCATTGGGGCTAGGATGCAACAAATGGAATCTAGGGTAGAATGAACTCTGGCAGCCACCTATAGGAGAGCTGGTATTTAGGTAGGAAACTGTCTTCCCTTTAGTCTTTAAAACAGAAAAACAGCTATTTCTGCCAGATCATCCTGCCTGTGTATGTTAATTTCCATTGAGAGCACCTCTTAGGTCCTCTCTAAGATCAGTTACAGAAAGGCCAAGATTCCAGTATGGCTTCAGCAGCAGACCACTCAGACTGGAAGGCAGCAGTGATAGCTGTCTATTACTGTAGTTAAAAAAAAATGTAGATGTATTTGAAATTTAAATAAAGCTGACAGTTTGCTATTCTAAAATGGCATTGCCTTTGACCCTGGCTGGACGCCAGGTGCCCACCAAAGCTGCTCTATCACACCCCTTCTCAGCTGGACAGGGGAGAGAAAATATAATGAAAGGCTCATGAGTCAAGATAAGCACAGGGAGGGATACTCATCAACTGCTGTCACAGGCAAAACATACTTGATGTGGGCAAATTAGTTTAATTTGTTACCAATCAAATCAGAGTAGGATAATGAGAAATAAAACCAAATCTTAAGAACACCTTCCCCCCACCCCTCCCTCCTTCCTGGGCTCAGCTTCACTCCCTAATTCTCTACCTCCTCCCCCTGAATGGCAGAGGCAGACGGGGTATAGGGGTTGGGGTCAGTTCCTCACACCTTGTCTCTGCTGCTCCTTCCTCCTCAGGGGGGGGACTCCTCACTCCTCCTCTGCTCCACCGTGGGGTCCCTCCCACGGGAGACAGTCCTTCACAAACTTCTCCAATGTGAGTCCTTCCCACAGGCTGCAGTCCTTCAGGAATAGACTGCTCCAGCGTGGGCTCCTCTCTCCACAGGGCCACAGGTCCTACAGGAGCCTGCTCCAGCACGGGCTTCCCACGGGGTCACAGCCTCCTTCGGGCATCCCCCTGCTCCGGCGTGGGGTCCTCCCCAGGCTGCAGGTGGAGATCTGCTTCACTGTGGACCTCCCTGGGCTGGGGAGGACAGCCTGCCTCACCAGGGTCTTCCCCATGGGCTGCAGGGGAATCTCTGCTCTGGCACCTGGAGCACCTCCTCCTTTTTCACTGACCTGGGGGTCTGCAGGGTTGTTTGTCTCATATATTCTCACTGCTCCCTCCAGCTGCAGCCTGTTGCATAGGTTTTTCCCCGTTTTCAATCTGTTCTCCCAGAGGCACTACCACTATCACTGATGGGCTTGGCCTTGGCCAGTGGTGGGTCCGACTTGGAGCCAGCTGGCATGGGCTCTATCAGACGTGGGGGAAGCCTCTAGCAGCTTCTCAGAGAAGCCACTCCTGCAGCCCCCCTGCTACCGAAACCTTGCCACACAAACCAAATAGTTACACATTTTCATTTTTCCTAAAACCAGGAAGTTGCTTTTTTAACTGTATATAGCTAGGTTTACACATTCATTGGATCATAACAGTTTTGAGCCAAAGGGGATACTTGGACCGTTCAGTCTGAATGTTGATGCTGCTCAGGCCATGAAATCTCATTTAGGAATTTCTGCATTTAACCTGCTCTGTCCTCCCTCTCATCTCTCCAGCCTGCAGACAGTGTGATGTCCTGGTTTAAAATACTGCACTGATACTTTTCTGGTTTTTCTGCTTTTGGTACAATACCCGGTGTTCCCATTGTTATCCTTCCAGAACAACGGAAGGAAATGATCCTTCTACATACCTTTTCATATGCTGGGAAATACCTGCTTGTTGCCTTTTGGACTATAACAGCATGTTGTTTCTCTTTATCCTCAGCCGACAAGAATGGGAATATTAAAATGAAGCCCATAAGGTCATCAGTTCCTCCAACATACATATCAATCCTTAAAACAAAAGCAAACAAAAACCTTAAATAAGAGGGCACCTTCATAAGCAGAGTTTCTTAGATTTTCATTGTGATAATAGAAGTTGAACTTCCCACCCTCCTCATGAAAATTATTTTTGGAGTTAAAAGAAAATATGTCACAGTCTGACTCTCACTCATAATTGTAGTGTTGTCAGCACTTTACTTGCCTTATTGTGCAGGATTAAACAGGATTGTACAGAGGTTAGAAAAGTTTAACTTTGGTGTTATAGATCACTTTAGAATCACCAAAGAAACACACAATACCACAAGAAGTCATCCCCAACTGGTTTAGTTGTCTGGATGTATCCTGCCTTCAGGGTTTCATCCAAAGTCCAAGTGGCACCAAATAGATTAATTATGGGGTTGGAAACCTGAACTGTACCAGGTTCCGCATCTAACTTAATTATTAGTACAGCAGTTCTTCAGATCATTCCTTTTATCCATTTTTCCATAGCTCTGACAGTAGGTTTTGTACCATAGACAAGACTCAAATTTAAATTAAGTCCTCACGAATATGAATAAAGTGTCTGGTAAAATAGTCTAACAAAGTCTTCTAACCATCCTATGTGGTAAGAGATTTGAGTTCCTGCTGTGTAATAAGACTAACTGCAGTTTTTGTTGTCAGGCAACAGCTTCTCAAAAAAGCCTCTGTAAGGATTAAACAAGTTACGTGCAATAAGAAACTATCTCAGATATTCCTGCAAGCCTTAATGTACACCAGCTTCTCACCTGCAGATATCTAATCCAGTCTTCCAAAACTGCACTTCCACACTATACAAGACCAGCTATCCAAAGTACTTAAGCCTGGAGCTAATAAGAGCAAGCCTTCCTCGAAACACTGATGCTTCCTTCCCCCTGCCCAAGAACAAATCAACAAATACACTTCATTTATATTTACTGGTAAAACAGCAGGAATAGCTTCCAGGCTAAATCTAAAACTTGATGTAAAAGAATTCTGTTTGAAGCAAAAGGTATGCAAGGAATGCAAGCTACAGGAAATGATGGCTTATTAACAACATAAAGAAGCTGATAAACTATAACTGAGGCTCCTGTCTGAATATTCATTCTTTTGGTTACTTCCCTGAACCTGCTTCAGCCAATTCTTCCAACCATTTGCATTGTTTAATGGAAGTTTATTTTAAAGTATCTATTAAAGTTAGATGCTTTACTAGTTGACCTTTAGTTTTCCTTCTTTTGAAAAACAATAGCAAATAGACATTTAAAGGCTACATATTGAGACAGCCCAATCATACTTTTTTTCCCTTCACACAGACACATCAAGACCTGGATTTAATTTCACATGAAACCAGAAGTTTTTCAAAATTAGCTGTTCTTTCCCCAACATTCAAAGACCTAAACCATGCACTTTTCACAGTGCTGTGGAACATCACACAATCGCAGATAGCATCAATGACAGATCTAACCACTGCTTTCCAAAAAGTTATCTGTTTACAAAAGTAGTTCAACATTTACCTGCTAGTCACCTCTCAAATACCTGTGTCAAGCTGTACTAAAGCACAATAAACCCCTGCCTCAAAAATTTTTTATGTAAAAATAATCAAATTAGAACAGATCAGTTGGCCTGCATCTAACTGTAGCCTGTCAGGCTTACTGCAAGTTGTGTGTCACTGAGGCACACAGGTGCTTCTCTGGGTGTGCAAGTATGCAATTAATTCTAGATGTATCTAAGCTACTATAATAAATTCAACAAGAGTAGTACTGTTACAGTACAGGGCTCTCTCCATCAGGTCCTTCCCGTAGAGGTTGTACTTTGCTGCTATGTAGCTGAGGATGGCTCTAGTCTGCACCATCTTCATCCCATCCATCTCCACCATGGGCACTTGCTGAAACAGCAGGGATCCACCTAAAGGGAAAGCCACACATTATTCTACTGGATCTAGTAACTCCACATCAGATTTCTTGCTGTCATCAGCATATAATTACTTTTATGGTGAGCTTGCTGTCATTATATTAAACTGGAGTTCTTCCACGCAAACAATAAGTTACAGTGGTGAAGACAAATTAAACTGTGGAACATAATTATTGTGGATTAACACGCTTGCTTTTAAAAAATTTCACTGAAGTTGCAGTCAGGACTGTGTACAGCAGCTTTTATGCTGAAATTGAAATACAGTGGAGACAATCACACTGAACATATCAGCTGAGTAAAAAGTGTCTAATTCTAAATACAGTTAAAAAATTCTGTTCCCTTATTTAAAACACAGTTGAAGCAAATGTCAGATTCCAAAATTTCTCTCTTAAAACCAGTATCTTAAGCTAAATCAGGACATTCAATGAACTTTTAGGATACGTTTTTTCAAGGTACTGAAGCCCAGGGTAAGTTTGTGGGACCAGGTAGGACATGTAGACAAACAGAGAACAGAAGAACCCAGAGGCCAGCCTGGGGATTTCTACAGGTTGGAAAGAAATTTCAATTTTCAATTGCATCTGTCCACATATGGGGAAAAAATCAGCCTCTGCAGCTGTTCACAGCTCTCAGTTTTACTCCCCTCTCTGCTGTGTGGAAAGAAAGTCCCACAGTGTCTTCAAAGTCTTCTCTGAGACTAAGTAAAGTCTGGCCACACTTTTCTTGAAGTTTCACGTTGACTCACCTTGCAGGAGCTTCTCATACTGCTCTCGAGTTTCCAAAAACTCTTCTTCAAACTGACAAATAGAATGAGGAAGAAAAGGAAATTAGCACCTTTTCACATTTCTAGAACAGATACACTTTTTAAGCATCATAAAAGGAAAACAATATACACATCATGGTTCCTTCCATTCCAGATATGGCTCTAAGGAAGAAAATACTAAGGGCAGAAGCACTGTCAAAACCTCTTGGACTGTCATCTTTGACAAACGCTGCTAAAGGCAACCCTAACAGAAAAACAGGCAATAAGAACTGGAGTGAGGATGGTTTGTTTGGTATTGAACAAGCAATTTAACATGAGACAGTCAACAATACAGACTAGGCTGTCCTTAAAATTCTTTCTAGTATGTGGGGAAAAAAGCTCTGCTGTGGGATATTTTGATTTGGGAGCTAGACAGGACTTAGAAAGTTAAAACGAAGCTTTTACAAAACAATGTAAAAGCAGTACGTGCAGGAGGAAGTTTAGTACAGAAGCATGTTTAGGATACCTAAAGATGAATTATCCACTAGATGAGAAACAAAAAGATACAGAATTGCCCGTGATCAGAATGATGTAGTTATATTCAACATGGTTGAGGATGGCTGGTCCAATCAGTGCTACTTACAGAGGAATTCAGTTCAAGATTAAAACACCAAAGTTAGATGTCTACATGTACATGTTTGCACGTGCCATACCATGCAGATGATTGAGCTTACCAACCCCTAGATGCCTAGCTATGGACTCGCAAGGATCCTTCCTCAGTCAACTTCTCTCAGAAAGTCTGTGCAACTTATGTTAATAATTAAGACTTGCTATACTAGGGAAACCCCAGAAGATTAGGCATACTAAAACAGTGCCAATGTTCAAGCATACCAAGTGTGATCACTGAGTCAAAAATTCAGAACCCAGGTTTCTGCTGATGAAAAGCTGGGAAAAGAATATCTCAAGGAAAAATGTAATAATTGATACCTGTCAGTATTTTTTTTTTATTAAAAAAAATAAATAAAAGAGAGAGAGAATTAAAACACAGGAACAAATTATGCAGGAAGCAGCCAGTTGTGTCTTCTGTAAGGCCTTCAGATAAAGACTGGCAGTCTTTTTGAAACACTCATATTCCTTGGCTCAGTACAGGGGTAACCACATGAAGTGTAACAGCCTGCAGTCCTAAAGAGGACGCTTGGAGCAACTACTAGTCATTTCTGTCCTCAAACTGAATTATCAGTTTATCACCAAGATAGCAAATGAGTAAGTAAATTATATCCCATTAAAAAGAACAATTTTAAAGTGGTGTCTTGCTTCTCTGGTTTACCCAAATATTTTTCTTCCTGCTCTGAGACTTCTACTTTCCCTACATCTGTGGGTCAGTTTGCTCACTTCACCCTGTTAAGCCTCATCTAAATGACGCAAGTAAAACAAAATCTATTTTGTGCTATAGCTTACTGTGGAGGATGCAGCCAGTGGAGTGAAAAATAAAATAAAAATCTGTGCGAGCATCCAACTGAAAACAGAAAGACTAGAGAAAGTAAATTGTTGCTGTTTTACTTGGCACAGATAATACTTGTTATGCCAGGAACACATCTATCATTCAGCTCAACAGCTCTGGGTCAGTAATCGAATGCTTAATTAAGCATTACGCATTCTTGCATTAAGCAAGAAACTGGTTTACAGTGTCATTGCTCAGAAGACATGTAACTTGATGCCATACTTTTGTGTGCCTAAAGTAAGAGTGTTTAATTATACTGAATAGCCAATGCTCATTTACTATTGTGTCTTGGGATGCCTTTTCTTTTTTGGTTAATAACCTGTGATCTGCCTCAAAGACGAGCTTACCAATGTTCAGCTTAAAGTTAAAAACACTAAAACAAACCTCGACCCCCGCTGCAGCTAACAACCAGCGAATTGACTCCATCTTGCCTCTTCCATCAAAGTAGTAAAGTTTTGGTTTTCCGGCCATGACTTCAAACTTCCTGTTACCTAAAATAGTAATAAAAGATAACAAGTTAATAATGATACAAAAATCTGATGGCAGCTGGAGTAATGGTTAACAGGTCACTCACATGACAAAAATTTAAGTTAATATCTGAAAAAACATTTCAGTAAAGTTTCAGTCTAAACTGATTTGGTTTTACTGCTGCACAGTCAAGTCACAGTATTTCATAGTCTTTTCATTTCCCTGAAATTCAGGAAAAGTAAGCATCAAGGAAGTAGGAGATAACAGAAAAAAATAAAGTCACCACTAAGGAAATCCTTAAAACTTTTAGAAAATGTAAGTTTTAGCACTGGAGTTACTCAATCACCACTGAAAGCCAAGTTTTGATCAAAGGGGAGAAGAGGCAGTAGACAGGTTTTTCAAATCTGACAGTTCTTGTATCAAAGAATGCTGAAGTACATAAACATTAATTCTATGGATACTTAGATTAAGTATGCAAATGTATTTTCAAAGCTTCTCACTTTTCTTTCTAGCTGTGGTGATCCAGGGTATGTGATCTGGAATCAGTAGAAACTTTTAAAAGAATGACCAGTTTCTTCTGTAATAATCTAGATTAAAATACAAAGATTCAGACTTTTGCACCACTTCTACTGGTGGCACTTTTTCTATTAATAAACCCTGTTGCTAAGCAAAACTTAACAGACTTTTCAGTTGACCAAATACACCATGCTTTGCAAGCAGCATTTTAGTTCTTGAATGGCTTTATAAACGAGGCTATTAATTGTTATTTTTTGAACAGACTAGTGTTTAGGTCTCAGCAGGAATTGGATTCTACTGTAGAGCTGTAAGCCAAAGGAGCATCAAATTTCATCATACTGGCATTTTGTATGCAGAACTCCGTAACAGCAACTCCCCGCTGCAACTGAGAGCTGTTTTCCCTCTGTAGGGAGATTTCTTCTCACTCCAATCCACAATTCAAGTAATCTTGCAAAAGAGGCTGTTGGCATGTGAATAACCTCCAGTTCCCGATGTTGCAAGAGCTCCTTCATAAGCGGAGGGGAAAAGTGACCTCTGAAAGACCTTGAGCACATGCGAGGCAAGCAATCCACTTGTTAGCCAACAGGCATGACAACAGAACACAAAATACAAGACTGCATCTTACCATGGGAATTCAAATGAGTCAGGCTATTCTGCCTTTCATGCCTGCTTAGGGGCCTCCATTTCTTCCCAGGTAAGTCACTGGGAACTAAAACATTGCTGAGTAGTATCTATACTGCTAATAAATATAACAGTGCATGAGAAACAGCAAAAAAGACTAAAGAAAACTACCAGTGTGAACTACATGCAAGAACAGAATGAAACAGGAGTTTATTGTAATACAGCTAAATTCACAGAAGAAGAAAAAAGAAGAAAAAAAAAGGTGTTTTTTAACTTGAAGTTTAAAAAATTAAGGAAACAGAAGAGTCACTTTTCTTCAGTGCACCTTCCTATGACATGCTGCTAGCAGGCCAACTGACATGTCACAGGAGATAAGCAAGTCACTGTCACCAAGCACACATCAATGCAGCAATGGCAAACGGAAGGTAAAGACATGACGGATGCTCGTCTTGTAAATACAGGGGGATCAACAAGCTTTGAAGCAAGCTGTAGCATTCTGGTTCCTAAGACTGAGCCTGCCATGCAATATTGGAAGAGAAAGTCCAATTTGTCAACTGAAATCTGATGGGAAGACAGCACCCTGTGGATGGGCAAAGACCTTCTCCCTTCCCCGTTCTTCTCACCAGACGTAGAGGAGGAAAAATGGCAATTTGCAGCCCAGAGCCGCAATCGCAGGTAGGTTGCTGGCTATTCCTCTCAGCCTGGTATCTCAACAACAAAGGGGACTTTGAGGGAAAAAAAAGGATCTGAATTTACTCCCTTGTCGTGATTTATGAAGGCCACCTGGGCTAACAGGGGGAAAGAGGGAACATAAATATCTGCACAAGAAGTCATCGCTCGCATCCTAGCCACACAGGCCAGAAGAACACTGGTGGAAAGGCCCAGATGACCAGCTCCTCCTGGCATGTCCTGCAGATCCAAGACTCCAGGACCCGATTTTCACCGCAGCCCTCCGCCCAACGGCAGACGCTCTTTTCCACCCTGCGTCACGTAACGCCAACCTGTGGGGTAAAGTCCCCTACTCAGGCGATGACAGGCCGCAGCCTCCCCGGCCATCAACTCCAACCCCTTCCTGTTCGTGACAAGTTCTTCGCAGACGCGAGACGAAGAGTGGTTCGCGTTACAAAATGGGGGTCCATCGCGCTGACAGCTGGTGGTGGTGGGAGGCCTTGGAGGCAAAGAGCAGAACGGAGCAAGCTGGCCCCCCCAACCCCACACCACCAGCGGCAAGCGAGCCAGAGGATACCAGGGTGGCGATGGGAAAAGAGAAATCACAGAAACCCACGCTATTCACACAGAGAATTAAAAAAAAAATGAAAACAAGGGAACATACACAGCTTTTAACGAGCGAGGCAGCGGCGCTTCCCGCCGCAGAGCCCCACAGGCCGCCAGCCCGCCCGCAGCGCGCGGCCACCCCGTGAGGAAAACCCGAGCCCTGCCGAGCCCAGCCGAGCCGAGCCGAAGGACGGCGCACATCCACCCCTCCTGCCAGCAGGCGCCGCCGCCCCGCCCCCAGCCTCAGCGCTGCGTAGAGGCGACCGGAGGGCAACCGCCAATAGGAAGCCGGTAATCTACATATTTCTCAAAGGCTTCTCGGTGGAAAATGTAATCGAAAAAACCAAAGAATTTGAACGGTTAAAGAGTTTCGAACTCCGTAGCCCGGGGCGTCCGGTGTTAGGGAGGGGTGTTTCCGCGGTGTGTGTCGCTGGGCCTTGCGTGTCGGCGGTGTCGCCGTGACCCAAGAGGCTTAGGTTTCTTGGCCCTTATATAACCTCGCGGTCGCAGCGTTGCTTTGGATGTGAGGGCGATCTGGCTGCGACATCTGTCACCCCATTGATCGCCAGGGTTGATTCGGCTGATCTGGCTGGCTAGGCGGGTGTCCCCTTCCTCCCTCACCGCTCCATGTGCGTCCCTCCCGAAGCTGCGCGCTCGGTCGAAGAGGACGACCTTCCCCGATAGAGACGTACCGTTCATCGGTCAAGGGTATACGGTAGCTGCGCTCCCCTGCTAGAACCTCCAAACAAGCTCAAGGTCCATTTGTAGGAGAACGTAGGGTAGTCAAGCTTCCAAGACTGCAGACACATCCAAGTGAGGCACTGCATGGGGCAGTCTGCCATTGTTTTGTGCCGCACCAGAAACAGTCTACCGTGTATACCTTATTCACACTACGTGGGGGTGTGTACGTGTGCAATGAGGAATTCCAATTAACTTTTATTTCCATCCCTGAGGCCATGCTCCATTTATCACTCCTCCCACATCCACCCCCTACCCACCTACGAATCCTCGAGCTCCCCACCTTACACACACACCAGTTACAATCTACCATCCTTGAACTTGTAAATGTATTCTTCACCTAGTTCATCACCTGTACAATTCATTTGAAGCCCACGCGAACAGTCAGCAAAAGGGCTGGCTTTTAAGTTATCAACTGTCTTCAGCTTCTACTGCCTTGAAAGCGGCGGGAGAAGGCTGAGGTGACACAAGACACTCAGAACAATTATAGAACAAACCAAAACAGTATTTCAGTTGGAAGGGACCCAGTGATTATCCAGTCCAACTGCCTGTCCTTCCAAGGTGTTATACATCTTCTGGTTTAATTCAGCATTGCAGTTAGTTTCAGAGGAGTTGACATCCAAGGTCTAAGCTATTAGCTTTACACGAAGCTCATGGTATACCACAGAAATTTCATGCTTAAGACTCAAATCGCGTGGCCAATGAACCTGTGTATAAAAGCACAGCTACCAGGAGGCAGTACCCCTCTGAGAAGGCACCAAATGTAACACTTACTTAAAAAGAACCCTCATGACTAAACAAACAAAAGTGCTTTTATTAAAAAATGAATAGAATATCAAGACTCTAGTCAGTCAGTATTTCAAGAGTAACTTTATTCTGGGCAGGAGACACAGGAGTGAAACAAACATTTGTAACGTTTTTGAACAAAAACACTGAATAAACAAGAACCGATATGTCTTTACTCACTCTGACAATTCCACCTTCTCCTTCCACATAAGTTCAAAAATGTTCTTTCAAGATATGTTTTTCTCCTCACATTACGGAACATCCTACTCATATCAACAGCCTCATTAGATACAGAAATTCCATGGAAGTAGGTTTTCTGGCTTGGGGTTTTTTTGCTAACATCATGGCACTTACTTACACAATACTTTTACGAAAATCTGGATTACAGAGGTGAACGAGTCCACTGTCAGGCTCCTTTATTTCCAACAGTCATTATAACATGTTATGCATAAGCCTGAGAAAATGTAAACAGTAGAATTCTAAAAACATTTTGCATGAAGATGCTGGTACATATTAAAACACATAGTAGTAGGTTATGTATGATAAATTCTCAAGATAATGCTGCTTGTCCATATTTCAGTGTAAAAAAGACCTACATCTTTTCCGTCTCTGTATTGTGTACTGAAACAGCACAGTAAAATACATAGCTCACTCAACTCAGTCCTTACTCAAAAAGAACTTTTTTCCAACTTCAGTAAGAATTTGCTTGAGTAAAAGCTACAAGTGCTGCCATTATACTTTGCTGATTTTCTGTCCCACTGAGTTAAAACTAGCAGAAGTGATTCTGAATATCAAGATTATTAGCTTTTTTCCAAAATAAAGGCTTTACTTTTGGAAAGAGGAGATATGCCAAAAAAAAGTACTACTTCTTTTTCCGATCTTTTTGCTGGACTGACCAAAACCTGAATGCCATAGTCAAGAAAATCACTGCAGGGCTGATAAAGGCTCAGAGATTACAGGCCAGGTTCAGATTCATTCTGCGTTAGTTTAAACATGTGGAGTAGTCCCCATCCTTAGTGGAAGGACCCAGGCGTCTCCAGAGGGCTACTAAGTTCTTGGGTGAGCTGAATTTCTCTTGAGATGATTCTCACTCACCACCGGTTTAAAGAGTTGGCTCGCAACAAAGGAGCTCACACTTAGGTGCCTGCAGTTAGGTAGGATGAATCCAAGCCTCAGCAGCCCGTTGTCATGACTTGTTCGTCTCCTGCTTCCACTAGTAGGAATTAAGCGTATGGCACAGACTAGTTAAATTGCCTACTTAGGTCTAGGGATACTTAGGAGAGGTTCAGGGTGTTCCCTCTTGAGACCAATTATTCACTGATAAAATAAATTAAATGATATCTAGACATAAATACAGATATTTATTTCCACCAAGAGAAACAACTATCTTTCCAGTTCTAACACAAATATACATATCTCCCTTTCCACTTAGCCAAAGACACCATCAGTGTGTGCTTTAGAAATCAAATGGCTGCTTTATTTTACTGCTAGGCGTCAGCATTACTGCTTTGGAAGCAGTTAGATATGGTTTGGAGTTAGTACTTGCTATGAACAAAAACCAGAGTAGCTGGACACAGAACATGTCCTTGGCATGTGTAAGTCTTACACGCATACTTTTTTTTAATGCATAGACCCTTTTGCTCCCTTTTTGTCTTGTACTGTCTCACAGTGGACTGAGTCTGTAAAAGCAAACACTGACCAGTGCTCCTCACGGCCCCCCCTGGTAGCACTGAGCCGGCAGCCTACTCTAGGGTACAGTTTCCTCAAAGTCCCGCACATTCTCCATGGGAAGTACTGAAGAGGCCGGCATGCGTTGTCAGCCTCCAGTCCACGGTGGCTGCCCCTTGTGGGTGCCAGCAGATCCCCCAGACAGGATCTCACTGACACACCAGCCATTCAGCTCCTTCAAAATGGCCAGATACTGAGAACTGCTCTGATCCCTTTAGACTGGATTTAAGTCTCATAAATATACGATTTGTCCGATCTGTTCATCAAATGAGCTCAGAAAGGTGAGTATTTCTGTACGCTTCTGCAGGAAGATGCATTTTCACAGCACACTTGAGCTTTGGTGGTGCTGTTCCAAAGCGCAGCTATAAAATATGTTCTCCCACAGCACTGTACTGTTTTATCTTCCTTCTGTGGAAGGAGGTAAAGGAACAGCCAAATGCTGGCTGTGATCTAAATTAATCTTTTGCTGATGGCTGGACTCTGGCACTCCTTTCCAGTGCAGAATTAAACCAGATTGTGTGGCTATTTTCTTTTCTCTATAACCTGATAACTCATTTTCTCTTACAAACTGAGTTAAACTGCTCTTCAAAGAGCTGTATCGGTTTCTGTGAAACCAGCCACAATTTTAGAACATTTTTTAGCAGGACCAGGTAAGGTCCCATTTTATCCAGTAAAGCCTGGGGGCCTTATTTACAGAAGCTGACATATTCTTCACATTGTAAGTGAAGATGTAATGAAGTAAGTGACAAAGAACTGAAGTAAGCTTAAACTTACTCATTTCCTCTGGATTTTTTTTTTCCCAGAAGTGATTTAAAACAGTTGTGAAAATTAAGAAGTCAGCTGCATAGATACTGTTTCCTTAAACTCTGCTGCTGGTGTGTCACTAATACTTTGTCACTCTGAAACCAGCTTTATAACGTTAATACTGTCTTAAATATGTCTTCAGATCTTATATTCCAAACAACAACAAGAAGAAACTGAATCTGATTTTTTTCCTTAGAAATCATTAGAACATTTAAATGAATTTAATGGAGGTAGATCCACATTCTGTTTCATACTGAACAATGCCAAGAAGCAACTTTGAAGCAGGACAAAAGAGCGCTGTGTCAGAAAACAGATCTACAGAAGGGTATTCACCCTTCATCAAACAAGAAGATTCCCCAAATTTGGTAGAAGGAAAAGAAAAAAAAAAAGCTGGAAAGCTGGACAGCAGTCCAACAAAACCCTTTTAAAGGCAAAAATAAATTAAAAAAAAAAAAAAAAGCCTCCCACTGACTTTCAGCAGTCTCTCAGCGACTGCAAAGGAGAGTTTAGACTGTTAGTCACTCATTCCTTTGATGTCATTACAAAGCAAATGAGTATAGGACAACAGAAGCGTGGCATCAAGACATGGCATCACTGAAATTATAAAGCCTCATTTAGCACATAAACTTCAGAAAATGTCTAATGAATGCCCCTTCCTCAGTATTTCTCTTCCACTGCAATATTGCACCACTTTGCTTTTTTTATCCACTTTTTATAAAAAGTTGAATCTAATAAAGGAAAAGTTAAATTTTACAAAAGTTATAAAAATTTATCGTATAAAAATGCCAAACCCCCTAAAAGCCATATATACAAAATGTATCTGATTTATGAAAATAACTGGACCCAATTATATAACAAAACAATTTTATACAAAAAGGTACAGGATTGCATTCAAAGTAATACAAATGAAAGTAAAAAACCCCTTCAAAACGTCTCGTTCATAGAAGATCTGTTTCTTTTAAATTTACAGGTATATAAAGCAGTATGAAATTGTCTCATGTGAGCCACCATTTCATGGGAAACACGCACTGGTTCAGAGAGTATTTCCACACGTCACCGGTGAGCACCATACTTTGCAGACCAGTCAACACGCCCGTGGATCGGCTGAGCTGGTGGTGGGAGAGGCATTAACCTTGGTGTGCTTTTTGTAGGTGAATTGAACGATGGCCGTCCAAGATGGGGTCTTACTGACTTCAGAGAAGCATAATCTAAGGGACAAAAGAAAATGCCATGAGATAAAGGTTCAGTGAGTAGCTGTCCACATAGAACAGCAACTGGATGCAGGTCCAGATCCTTATTTCCTCAGGAAATAAGCCTCCTTTTTTAATAGAATTCAATACTTACTAGAAGATGGATCCACAACTGGTGCTAACTGAACCCTCTGCCCAGCAGAGCCTACTTCCTTCTTCAGAAATGAAGGGATATAACCACTAGTTAGACCACTTGATCCTACGGGCCCTGAAAGAAATGGCAAGCAACACTTGAGCTTAACACAATGGATCTCCCACATTATCAACAGATGACAGAGGTGTGCACTGATGGGTCATATTCAAGATCAAGCCTGATCACGGACTGATGAAAACAAGAACTTCACTGAAGACACTAGAAATCCACAGGTCCTACACATACCTACATTCAGGAGACTGCCAGCATCAGACTGCATTAAAGATGAATAGAAAACAGGTACAAATTGTACTCTTAGGAAGAAGCAGAAATTGCCCTTCTGACATCTCAGCTTTTTCAAGGTTTCTCAAAGCTTTCAAAACTTAGCATTTCAGTTGGAATTATTTTGTTTAACTTTCAGCAGCTGGGTCCTATGAATATACTCACTCTTGATTTCTGTGCAGTGAGACTGGGACTCTGGTGCTACACAAAGCTCCTACTGAAGCCAGTTAAGAGTACAACTTCATAAATTGGGACAGATTCATGTTCCAAATTTGGAAAGTCACCTACAAAACTTGTCCCTAAGATGAGCAGGAACAGATCTGACTGACCTGGATCAGCCGTAGAAATTGGAACAAAAATAGTTATAAATAAAACAGTCTAGAGTCATAGCACAGATGGACTCTAAACAAATTAACATGCACAGATAAGATCCATCGCGCATATGCTGTAATGTACTAGAGCAGCAGAGCAGTGGCAAAGCATACTGTGGGAAATGATGATAGTAAGTAAAAAAGGGAAAAATCTAATGATATCCTATGCAGCTACAAAAGAAGCAAAAACTTGTAGAAGAGCCAGGAAGGAGACATATGCTACATACATAAAGGTTCTCATGTAGTTTAGCCACTTACAACATCCTCCCACCTTGAATCTTTAAAAAACAATTTTCTGATGAAATTACATCCAAAATTTTAAGTTTTTTATTTTTTAAACCAGAATTTCTAAAGGCCAAAAATGTTTCTTTGGGCCAAGATTCAACAGAAATTTTCTCAATCAAATGTTTTCATAACAACATATGCAAAACAAGTACCGCACTGCAAAACTGTAACAACACATGAAAACCTGAAGCCAAGAAAGATTTAGAGAGGAAATACATAGATACAATCTAGAAACATCAACATGTTTAAGTATATCTGGTAAAATCTAATGTAAAAATCTACAAATTAATTACTTCAAATCAAATAATAGGGATTAAATACCTGAAATACCAAATGCCCCAAAAACCTGAAGAAGAAAAATTGAAGAGTTTTGCTTTTTGTCTGATTTTTTTAAAGCTACAATTATTTCACTATTTTAAACAGCATCACTTAAAAGACATGATGATAGATATTATTTGCTTTATTCACATAACGAGAGAGAAGAGTGGTGTGTACAGGTAGTGCAATTTAGACCAGCTTCCAGACAGTCATTTATGCACCAGCTGGGCTAAAATAATTTGTAAACCTGAAAATATGACTTAGAAAAACTGATGAGGGAAACTGAAGGCAAGATGAAGTATTTCAGGTTGAACAGACCTAAGCTGTCCAACCTTCTATGCACATGGTACTTCAAACCAGACTTTTGGGGATTCATTAGAAGAAATTACTAGGTTTCAGTTTAAGGGAGTCTCCAAATCCAAGGAACAGTGCTTATAACTGATTTTGACAGACAGAACAGACATGGTAGCAAATATCTTTGGAGCTGACAATGTATTAGAAATGGGTGATCCCCAAATACAGCTGTCTAGAATTGCAGAGACATCACCTAATTATCTTTTCTCAGAGTGTTAAGCACAGCTTCTTACCTGAATTCATCCTGTTAATACTTCCTCCCAAAGCAGAAGCTTTTCCAGGCAAACCAGAACTGGGCCAGGGATTAGACGGAACAGACTCTTTGTTGGAAGTGGAGACTGTGCTATTCCTTGTGCTTATTCCTATTGCAAAAATGCAAAAATTACCGCCCTGAAATCTCTGTTGTTACACAGGCTTGCATTCATTCCATGTGATGCACAATCTTAGAGCAGATGTCCAGTTCAGTGAACTAAACCAAAACCTTTTTGCATTTAAGCTGCCTCTGCATTACTTCCCATCCTCTCATATGGCAATGCTATGACTAGTCATAGGCCCTAATCCTCAAAGATAATAGTGTAAGTAGTTCCACTAGCATCAGTGGCTGCTTATGTACAAGGAACAGGATCCTGACATCAGGGCTGCAAATATTCTCAAGTCACAGAAGGTGAACCTTGCAACGTAAATGAAATCTATGCTTCATATCAAACATGGCATTTTACAGCCTTTAGCCTAACAGTGACAAGATAACCTGAGAGTAAATAATGGTAGATTACATTTCTCATAGTACTGTACCCTTCTTTGGTGTATCTACTGAAACCACAGATTGTGCAAACAGTTTGCAGTAAAGTTCATTCTATGTCACATATTATTTGTATTTAATAAACATCACATATTTAAGCAGGATACCTAATATGCAAGGATGTGCTCACAATTTACAGTAAAGCAAAAGCAGGCTTGGGATCAATGTGTTTTACAACCTCCTCTAAGTAACACAACTTTTAGCTACCAAAACTCTACTTAAGTGATCCAATTTGAAAATCATTGCAATTAATTGTTTCAGGAAAAAAGACTGAGTTTACCATCACAATACCTTCTAGTTTACTTATTTAATTTTGAAGTATTAGTACTACAAGTGAATGAACATCTAACACTGCCTTTGTAAACACAAATTATGAAACGGGATACATTTACACTCAGCTCATTTTAAATACAGGCAGACATGCTGTCCGCTTCCTGTACTTCATCCTGCCCCAGTGCTGGTCTCAGTATAGCAGAGGTTAACATGAAGACAGGCATGCAATTCCTCTACAGAGACATGGATTTGCATTCTATTTAACTCCAAGCTACAGCAAAGTAAATTCCCACTATTAGTTAGCTTCTGTTGTTCATGGTATTATTATATACTCATGAGGTAAACATAGGACACTTTCTTTTCCAGTCTAGAAGACCAGTCTTACCCTTCTCAGGAAAACAGTGAATAGCTTGGCACATCAACAGACATTTTCTAACACGCTTTAAGGTATAAGAGAGTACCCAGCAGGAGGAAGTACCACCAACAATCCTGTCCCTTTCTTGTAAGCAGGGTTCATCTCAGTTGCTAGACTGCTAGAATGTAGTTTGTATCATGGCCATCTACATTAGCAAAGCTCTTGTTCTCCTCATTTTCTTTAAGCAGTAGCCCCACTCCACAAGCTCAAAGGATAAAGCCTAATGTACCAATGGCTATTTCATACTACTGTTGGAATTACAGGAAGAAAAACAAGGAAGTATTTTTTACTAACCAGGCAGATACCTAGAATGTCTCAAGTAGTGTTGCTTTGCTGCAGAAACTCGCAATGTGGGAGTGTCCTGCCGGGGAAAGGTCGCATGGGAAGGTGCACTGCTGCCAGAGCCTACAGCATCCGAAGGCTTCAGGTCCAAAATGCTTTCAAATCTATAAACCAAAAATTGTCACACTTACTCCAATTCTTACAGTGTATGTTTATCCACAGTTGGCCTTCTCATCTCCATCCCATCTCCAGGAATCATTTCCTCATGCTGCATTTGCTACAGCATAAACACACAGACAACAGTGAATATTTTCAGCCTGAAGCCGTAGTGCCCCTAAAAATCAGATCTGCGCTTCTAGGTCCCTTATATATTGCTTTTAAAGTTTTTATAAATCAGTAAGTTTTTCTCTACTGTGTATGAACCATGGAAACTGCAGCTTAGAGTCACCCAAAACAGTTTATATGTGTGGAATATGTCAAAATGGTTCATTTGTGAAATAGAAAGTACATATTCAATGATTAACTTGGGAAGACTTAAGCATCATTTTCAGTGGGGAAAAATGAACACGGAATTGTATGCACTGTGCATCAAAAAAAGTGTTGCAATTCGGAGGTCAGCATTCAACAAGCAGCCAAGGCAAAGCAGGAGAGAGACAAGCTGCATTGTCCTTTACCCGCCTGGATATATGTTTCTAGATCCACAGAAAGCGTAAAGAGCAACATTATGAAAAAAGAGGCAAAGCCTAAGGAAGTAAGACCAAATAGCACATGGACATAAAAGAAACCAACTTACCTACAAAGAGTTTCATCACCCTGCCTTTTCTTGTTTTTCAAGTCCATCCTTGTGACAGAAGAGCTGAAATCAAGGTCTTCCAAGTCATCCCAGTCTTCAGAACTCTTCACTGTTCTAGCAAGATGTCCCCATCTTCGCCTAGTTTTTTGCTTAAGTTCACCATTTATATGCTCAGTCCCAGTAGATGTTTTCTGTTATAAAGATTGGAAAGAAACAAAACCATGCACTTACACCATAAACCAGGTGACAGAACAAAGAGGACTTCTTTTTCCTGTCTCAAAGAGTAATGGTGGTAGCAGAGCTGTAATAACAGAATCCTAATCTTTCATTAAACATGCTAACACAATCTGTAGCCTGTAGACATTATTACGTATCCGCTGCATTTCATCCTGTAATAAAGTATCTTGCCCTGACAGAAGAATAGATTTCTTAGGTCTCAAGTCCAATTCTATTTACATTTCACTATACACCTCCCAAACAATTACCTCACACTCAGTTTTTATTTCTTGACCCATCCTGGGAGTACAAACTGCAGGCACATTCACGTTTCCACAAGCCTGTGCCCAGACATTTATACAATCTGTTTTTCTTGCAGGACAGCACTGGTACAAATTTGTGTCTCTTCAGCCATTTAAGCTCATCAGTACATTTCAACCTTGTGCTACTCTGTATATGGCCAGTACAGAACCTACTTAAGACTGATCTCTTAGCAGCAGAATTCGCACTGTCTGCTCTCATCATCTATCTTATGAATCCAGTCTCCTTGTATAATCAACAGAAATGGTAGGTTCTTATGTTGAAAGAAGACTCTCTTGTTTTCCATGGCCAGTATAAAAACCCAAAGGCAGTATTATTCTCAGTCACATAAACTGGATGCCTTAAAATGGATGAAGGCAATAGCCCCATCCCCCTCATTTCAATACTATTTAGCTTAATACTTTTATCTCTGGCATCAATTCCATTAATATTCTGACCACTATACATCTTTTTTACTCGTATGAATTCACAGTGTCATCCTTTAAGTGGTGCTTTCAACAAAGGGAAGCATAAAATGGCTTTCAAATGAGAAATTGACTTGCTTGTTTTATAGCAATTGGATTTAGATTTCAATAGAGTAACTTCCAGTTTCTAGCAAAAGTTGTAGCTATTCTTTATTCCCAATTCCTGTCCTTTCAGTAAAGTACAAGAACCTTGAAAAAGAACAAGAAAAACAAACACAATTAAGGGAAAATCAGGCAGTAGTATACCACAAAGTGTATCTTATGCTAGATGGACCTTTACCTGCTGAGGAACCTTATTGTGAATTGCAGGCAGAAGAACCTGGTTAGACTTGTCCTCCTGTAAGTAGTTATTATGCTCAGCCCCAGAGTTGTCTGTCTTATACGGGTACACCAAGTGCTGAGAAGACTGGCTTTGTTGAAAAGGCCTTGATGAAATGCGGGTGTGAGGTTTCGGAGGTGGTTGTGCTGGAGGGACAGGCTTAATATGCAGAGACGATTTATTATGCAGTTCCTTTTGTTTCCCCAGTTCCTGAACGCCCAGGGCATGCCCAACCTGGAAGTAGGGATATCGAAGTGCCTAAAACATAATGAAGATGTTAGGATCCAACTTAAGGCACCAAAGTTTTTAACTTACTCTAGCCCTATGTGACAGTACAAATTTAATTTCCTTTTACCTGGGGTGGGAAACAGCAGAAGACCCATCTCTCAACACTAGATTCTAGTGAGCACAATCCACTTCAGAATAATGCCACAATAGTAGAAAAGTTCGAACAGATACCAAGTTATCAAATTCTCTGTGGACTTGCACAAAAGGAAAAGGTTCTGCAGAAGTAAAGATACTTAGCCAGGTATATGGCATTTAGCACATTTCCTTATGTGCCGTCTCTTCATGTGTGTGTATACATGTGCATGTGCAAACACATGCACACCTGTCATCACAGATTCAGCCGTCAAGACTTGAATGACCCCAGAGACATCCCAGCCTTTCCATTCTCCAGTTCCAAGACTGAATCAAGTGAAATATAACCCTTATGAAAATTAGCCTCTCTTTTTTGGAAGACATGTTGGTAGAAGTATCTTTATCCTGTCTTACAAGTAATTAAGGAGTTGTCAGTAAATGTGATTCATCTCTGCCCATCTTGCTGTTTCAGGTATACTCATCTTCCCTTCCCAAAGACCTCTCACTGCTCAGATTCCTCACCATATTTGTACCTTACTGTAAAACGTTTTTTAATGGCTCTTAACACCAAGTTATAGTTAGTATTTTCTGCTTTTCATTACCTTTGAGTGTTCTTCACCTATTTTACTTTTTAACTGCTTTAAAGCTTTTTATTACAATTTGTACTGAAGGTCTGATATAATCACAAAGGTTCAGCTATGGTCCTATTGATATAAAGTCAGATTTGAACCACTACAGTACTGATCTCTGAAATCAGTGGCTATCATCAACATCGGCTGGACCATTATACGTGTAATACTGATGACTTGGGCTATGCTTATGTACAGGATGTTGGGACGTATCTACAATGCAACTGAGCTGAAACTGGCTTGCAAATTGCCTTGCATAAGCTAGCTTTATCCAGGCAACACTGGGCTGGATGAGCAGACAGTGAGGTGGACTGAAAGCTGGCTGAATGGCCAGGCCCAGAGGGTGGTGATCAGTGGAACAAAGTCTGGCTGGAGGCCAGTAGGTATCGGTGTACCCCAGAGGTCAATATTGGGACAAATACTGTTCAACACCTCCACACAAAACTGAAAGGAGTGGCTGATACACCAGAGGGTCATGCTGCCATTCAGAGGGACCTGGACAGGCTGGAGAAACAGGCTGACAGGAACCTCAAGTTTAGCAAAGGGAAATACCAAGTCCTGCACACGGGAAGGAACAACCCCATGCACCAGTACATGCTGGGGTCAACCACCTGGAAAGCAGCTTTGCAGATAAGGACTTGGTAGACGCCAAGCTAAACATGAGCTACCAATATGCCCTTGCTGTAAATAAGGCTAATGGTATCCTGGGCTGCATGAGCAGGAGTGCTGCCAGCACGTCGAGAGCAGTGACCCTTCCCCTCTGCTTAGCACTGGTGAGGCCACACCTGGAGTGCTATGTCCAGTTTTGGGCTCCCCAGCAGAAGAGAGAGATGGACATAATTGTGAGAGTCCAGTGAAGGGCCGCGAAGATGATTAAGGGACCGGAGCATTTCTCCTTATGAGGAAACACTAAGAGAGCTGGGACTGCTCAGCCTGGAGAAGCTAAGGTTCTTATCAAAGTACGCAAACACCCAAAGGGAAGGTGCAAAAAGGATGGAGCCAGGCTCTTTTCAGTGGGCCCAGTGACAGGAAAACAGGCAATGGGCACAAACCAAAACACAGGAGATTCACTCTGAACATCAGGAAATGCTTTTTTACTGTGAGGGTGACAGAACACTGGCACACGTTGCCTAGGGCAGGGGGGTTGCACCAGATGACCTCCAGAGGCCACTCTCAACCTCAATGATTCTGTGGCACATATCAATTGCAATGAAAGAGCAGCGTTACAGCCTTCAGCTGTACATCTTACTTTCACTCTGCTGCTATTTACAGTCACTGGACTACACGTAATTCAGGTGTACATATACACAATGCAGTCACACATTTGATCATTGAGCACACACCCCATGCAGTTCATGTTGCATGCACAAGATTGATTACTCTCTTTTAATTACTCCCCTTTGTCCTGCAAATCGTTCTTGGCTTCTGCTCTTCTCCCTTGTTAGAACTGTACCCCTGAGCAACTGTTAAAAGACTGTCTATAAAAGATGTCTTGCAGTGAAAGGAAGCATCATATGCAGGTGTGAGAAAAAGAAGACAAACCCAAACCTGACTAGCTGTTGGCCGCTTTTTGGGGTCCCACTGCAGCATGTCTCTCATGAGCTGCACCGCTTCACTGCTAGCATTAGGTACGAGGGTTTTTAGGTTGTTAGGTACACACTGAGGCCAGCGAAAGTTCATGGAGGCTGAAAGTTGGTAGCCTTCAGGCCAGTCGTTCTGGAAGAATGAGATTTCCAATCACAAAAAAAGTTCAGCTGTAAAACATCATAGTGCCTAAGTACACTAGCATATATTCTTCTATCAGTAATAGACTGTCTCCAGCTTACTCTAGGCTATAGTAAAAATTTCACTAGAAATTTTCACCTCAAGCCTCTGGTGAGAGGTAAGTCTTGCTTTACATCCAAGTCAAAGGCACAAATTGAATCAGGAGATAGGAGTCTTGCCATGATTCTAAATTCTAGCCCCTTAAACCATAGATTTATACACAATATGCAAGAGAAAACGAAATATCTGCCTAATGAAATCACAACCTAATGACTTTCTTTGCCGTTCAGGGGTCTATTTCTCCTGCTCTAAATGTCAGGTTTTATAGCATAATTACATAATGCTTATTTCACAGAAAATAAGTTTTAATTTAGTTTACTGTATCAGAGATCAATACCATACAATAGCAGTAAGAGTGAAAATTGATTATTTTTATGCTTACTGCTATTGTACCATTCTGTATTGTAGAACACCTCTAGTATTACTGCAGTGTGGAACATCACTTTAGCTACCTTCTTTGGCGTCCCCAACACTTGGCAAATTTTGAATATAGTATCAATTTCACTGGCGCCTGGGAAGAGAGGCCTCAGTGTGTAAACTTCTGCCATTATACAACCAACAGCCCAAATATCTATCGGAGAACTATAGCTGGTGGATCTCAGAAGGACTTCAGGAGCCCTGTACCTGTGAAAAGAGAGGGAAAAAAGAAAAAACAACAATCAACACGATTCAAATAGGCATACATGAAACCACTCAGCTATTCATTCTTTGCTGTTAAGAGCAAACATCCCTTAAAAAGCTCCTATCCTCTCCCATCCTATACATAAGACTTCATTTTTTTTCTAGAATGAAGAATTAAAACCTACATAAGCTCTTGTAAGCTCTCTTATGCCTTTCTGACATGCAGCAACCCCAGCATGTTCCACCTGCCTTATCAAGCTCCCTCTTTGTTCTTGTGCTGCTGCCATCTGTAAAGTGTCTTGCACTAACTGTAGCTTTTCAAATTATGCCAAGCTTAAATAAAAGTTTCATAAATAGGAGGCATCAAAAGTGGTATTACATGCAGCACAAATTTAATACTTCTTCAAAGGCTTGACTGTAAGTTTCACACAATGTACGCGAATACTAGCACTTACCATCTTGTGGATACATAATCAGTGTAAGGAGGTCTAGATCGGATTTCTCGGGCTAAGCCAAAGTCTGCTATTTTCACAAGTTCTGGTCCCATGCAAAGGAGGTTTTCAGGTTTCAAGTCTCTGTGAAAGAACCCTAAAATTCAAATGAAATATTGATGTGCATTGCAATGCCACCCCCAGCTATAGCCTTTATTTTCCACCTGGATTGTTTTGCTTTAGTTCTTATTGCTGAAGCTTGAACAGCACAACACAGAGTTCAAAGTCTTAAGTGATCAACAGAGCTAGTCAGTATAGTGATTGTTCAGTCAGACTGTGAAGAACAGTATGCACAAGTTGACTACCTTATAACAATTCAGAGCATTCAGTCAGACAGCTCCCTTTCAAGTGAAACTTGAAAAAAGTTTACATAAAAAAATTTACACCATTTTAATGTTAGTCTCATTCTAACAGTGTTGGAAACTGTGCAATGAAGACATCAAAAAAATTACTTCAGAAGTTCTTTTAAGCAGAATACAAATTAAAACATGAGCTAACTTTTTTGCACCTTGAAACTTTTAAAATCTGAGATCATAATAATCTGCAAGCACTCAGTTACTCATTGCCCTATCAGACAGAGGATCTCGGTGTATTTTTTTAGTGGTCTCTGCATTCAGCAAAACTTGATCACAAATGAGCATTGGGCAAGAGCTCTTTCAATACAAATGAGAGAAGAGGGCTAGAATATTACTGATTACTGTATCTGAAATTTGCTTCCAACCTTAGTCTGGAAAATTTGTCCTTATGCTTCTTTCTTGCAGGCATCTGAGACCACTGTTTCCTATATACAGCTCCCTTTGTAGTACCTTACTAGAGCTCTATGACCTCCTTTTCAGAGACTTTCCAACATGCTTTGTTTTTTGCATGGCCTTGAATATGCTCCCACAGAGAACAGAATAAACATTCAGATAGCATGTGTCTACATTGCCCAGTATATCCTGTTAACTTTAGTTTGTTAGACTAATGCATGACCACATTGAAGACACAGTGCTGTAGATCTCTACCAACCAGCAGATTATGTCCTTCTTAGGGGTATTAAGTGCATGTTCTGGTGCCAGCTTGAACTACTGCCTCTTCATGGAAGGTACCAGACAGAGCAATCAAGGTTGTTTTTAGCATTTAGTAGAATCACTTCTGTATTTTGCTGCACAGACATGCAATGTACAAACAGAATGCTTTTGAGGCAATTTATTTCTTGGCTAACTTGTAAAAAGAGCAATCGGTTGTGTATTCAAATACGAAAAGATACTCAGAGTCTGGATGGACAAAGAACATAAGAAGTTTACTTGACAAGCATTTCTACACCATACAGATGCAGAATAGAGAAATAAAGAGATGGAAAAAAAGTTCACGTGATTTTTCCAAAACTCTTGCAGAGAGAATCTTGGGACACCCAGCCTTACACTGTGAGCCACAAGACCGTCAAGACCATCTTGTCAGGCTTGCCATGAACTTCCAGATCTTTTTAACTACAGATTTGCAACATCTTGAGACAAATATCAGTCTAGCGTGCAGCAGGTCAGTGAACAAGACAGTTTTGACACAAAATTGTTCATTCTTTATAGCTATACGAAGTTCAACAGCAGGAAAAAGTATTTTGAAAGATTGTGATCTATTTGACAATTTATTAAAAAAAAAAAAGGCAGCTTAGATTTTTGCAAATAAACCATATTATTTTTCTGTTCTTGAGTATTTTGAATCTCACTGGAACAGACTGGGATTTCTAGTTTGGTTTCAAAAAGAGTATCCAAGCCCCCTTAGAATAGAGAGTAAAGTCATTAGCTTGAAAATGTTTTGCAACACAAAGTTAAATATGTTCTTCAAGTGAACTGAAATGCTGGTGCTACAAGCCTTTCACTTCCAGGACTTTGGCCACTGATGTTAGTTCTCTTCTGATAACCCCGAGAGCTGACCAGCAACATACGCTAGTGTGTATAGCAGGCAGAATTGCAGGGAGCAGCAAAACATGGTGAGGAAGTTATCATTAAAATAAATAATTTTTTTAATTAGTTAAGTGGGTCTTGTTACTACTGGCTGGTACACCAGCTTTGGCTTTTATCATTTTATCATGTAAAAATCAGTTGGAAGGCCCTGCAGTGAAAGCCGTTTGTCACTCACACTTTATGACTTTAAGTGTATCTTACAGACAGTGTGTGTTTTATTCAGGTACCTGTGTGTACCTTGAAAAAAAAGAGTAATTTTTCTTTTATTCTCAATCTCAGGGGACCTCTAAATCTATCCAGAAATGTGCCCATTAACATCAGATGAGTTTTAGAAAGTGGCCAGCTGCCGGTCTGAGACAGTAGAAATCTACAGAAAAGGAACTGAGCAAACCTCCAGACTAAAATATCAGGCAACTATAAAATATGGATATTTTCAGTAATCTGAATCTCTCATATAGTGCCATTCTTTTGATCACCCCTGTTAGTAATGTAATTGTTAGTGTACTCATTAAAAAAATTACACAGACACTATCTTACTCTAATTCAAAATGTTTACAGCTAAAACATAACCTACCATGCTTATGGATAAATGCAAGCCCTTGCAGAATCTGATACATAATATTCCTAACTGTAGACTCAGGAAATAGTTTGTTTCTGTGGATAAAAGAAAGGCGAAGAAATAAATATTCATGATTAAGTTCACACATTAGTTTATGCTACTATCTAATGAACAAAAGATAAAAGGTAACAATGACAATAAAACTGCTAGATATATTTTAAGCGCTCTCATGTAGTTTATTTCTCCAATAAAATTTACACAGTATTTGCAGAACTGCCATATTACATTACATTAAGAATATATGCCATCAAGTTAAGACATGGGAGAGGGAGGGAAGGGGGGGAAGAAGGGGGGGGGGGGGAGGGGAAAAATAAAATTGGCCAAACTGAACAAATCTTAACATGTTCAGGTCATGAGGCACACTCCTCAAGATAGCAAGGGTTCATGTTAATTTAGTGCTTTTCATGCACAGTTTCTTTTGGCCTCTCTTCTACAGCATATACAAGCCATACTTTTGACTTTCCCTTGTTATTACCTAACAGCTGATGTGCTACTTCTTTCTCTTCTGTTATCTGAAAGAACAGTCTCATCTGCTACCACTGAAAACAAGAAGCTCTTCTCATAATATTCAGGCAAGAAGATCAGCCATGGCAGCCGGTTTAATGATACCCCCTCTTACCATGAGAGGATTCTGATCATACAGCTCTGTACCAGCTGCCTCTGCACATGCCAAACCACAGTAGAGATGGGCTGGGGTGGCAATCAGTGACAATTTTATTCAGAAAAAGCCTAACAGTGAATGAAGAAGATGGCCTGGGCCTTACTCAATTTCCTGAGCTCGATTCCTCTCAAAAAAACTGACCATCACATATTTCAGAAGTAAGCTCAGCTACTAGAGTCAGCTTTACATATTTGCTTGCTTATTTTTTTAATTACAACAGAAAAAGGATCATATTTCCTCTACAGTCCCTTCCAGCAAGACTGGCAATTTTAACTAAGACTTAAGCAAATAAATCACATCCTTAAAGGTTCGATTTATACAATGTCTAACCAGTCCAAGGCCTGGCTAAACTGTAGAGAACAGGATGTGGAGCACACTTTTACAGACATCTGCCCTTTTTGTTTTCATAAGGAGGTGTAATATATCAAGCATTTCTAAGAAATTCCTAAAGATAATTGGTGTGTATGTTATGTACTTGAACCATTTTCTCAAGGTTCATCACTCTATATAATTAAATATCAGCATCCACATATATGTGCCCAATTTAGTCACTGTTCTATACCTGTGCATGCATAATAAGTATTTTCATGCTTAAAAAGGTATTTTATGTAGTATTCACACAGATATGTTATAACAGTAACTTTATTTTGTTAAATCAAGTAAAATTACTGACATCTCCCAGGCTGATTCTATAGTCCATAGAGAGGAAATGGCCTCCTCAGAGAACAATTCAAAGCAGGGAGCTATTTTGCCCCAAATTATCCTCTGGAAGATGCTATCATAGCCCAAAGGCTAAAATTAAGACTTTATGAATGCTACAGCAAATATAAAATGCTAGATTTTATTGAGAATGCTGACAAATAAAATAAGCAGTCTTTGGGCATGTCAGTTCAAATTGCAAGGAAAAAAAATTCCTAGAACCAATACAGAATTTGATCCCTCATGATAATCATTTCAACCACTTTTTATTTAATCGTTTATTTGAGGAAGCCAAAACAGAAGAGGTGGTGACACCACCTTCTAACAGAAAAAGCATTGCTAGTTGGAGTACTTACCTAGAAATCAATGCCTCTTCAGGGTGAGGGCTGTTAAAAGCCCACAGTTCCTAACTCTCAAAATAGTACCCTACTTATCTGCCAGGCTAATCTGGGAAGAGGCACTGGAAAGTCTCACTAAACTGTTTGGGATATGGTCAAAGGTGACAGCCACAGCTCCTACTGCAGCACACAGCTTTAAGCCATAGTGATCTAAGCCTAAACAAACGATCCAAAGTTCTTTGAAAAGTTACAAGGGTGTTAAAAGCACATTACGCAAGTAATTATTTTATCTCAGGAATGGGTGATGCCGTTACATACCTTTCTTTCATTAACTGATAAAGATTTTCCTTCATGTATTCAAACACAAAATACAGATGATCATTTTCCCTGATAACTTCTTTCAGCTTCACTACGTTGGCATGGTTTAATTTCTTCAAAGACTAGAAACAGAAAATACAAACAGGATTTCTCAAGGGTCTTATTCTAATGAAAAAGAAAAAAACCTATTTCGCTAATGCAGAACACTCGGCTTCCAAAACTCTTCAGTATTTTAAATAATCAGGCAGCTCTGAGAACAAAGACCAGATCTCCAAGTATTACCAGTTACATGTACAGTATTGGTGATTCAAAAGCCAGCTATCTGGCATCACAGTAGGCACCAAAACAATTGCATTTTCTCTATAAGTAACTTCCAACTAGCAGAATTCAAGCTCTCCTTGTACTTGCACTGGCAATAGTCAGGTTAGCCTTATGATTAAATATAACCCTGCAAATTCTTCCTTAGTGTTGTGGATTAACCCTGGTGGGCAGCTGAGCTCACTCATCCCTGCCCCCTGCGCCCCCTTGCCCCCCCCTCCCCCCAGTGCAATGGGGGAGAGAATTGCAAGGGCAGAAAGTGAGAAAACTTGTGGGTTGAGATAAAGACAGTTTAATAGGCAAAGCAAAGGCTGCGCTTGCAAGCAAAGCAAAATAAGGAATTCATTCACTGCCTCCCATCGGCAGGCAGGTGTTCAGCCATCTCCAGGAAAGCAGGGCTTTGTCATGTGTAACGGTGACTTGGGAAGACAAACGCCATCACTCCAAATGTGTCCCCCCCTCCTCCTCCTTCCCCTAGCTTTAATTGCCGAGGACGATGTTGTATGGGATTTCCCTTTGGTCAGCTGGGGTCAGCTGTCCTGGCTGTGTCCCCTCCCAGCCTCTTGCCCAGCCTCAGCCTACTCGCTGGCAGGGAAGTGTGAAAAACAGAGAAGGCTTGAGGTTGTGCAAGAACTGCTCAGCATAATTAAAACATCCCCCTGTTACCTATACTGTTTTGGTCACAAATCCAAAATAGACCCATACAAGCTGCTAGGAAGAAAATTAACTCTATCCCAGCCAAAATCAGCACACTTGGGTCTTCGTTCTCCCTTCTTTTTAGATTTTCAGTGTATTCTACGTCCATTCTTGCTGTAGCAACATAGTACCAATATGTGGCACTGTAAGAAAAGTGACCTAGGTTTTCTGCATGTTTGCAACAGTGATAGCAAGGACTAGAAATTAAGGGAGTCCTTAGAACACAGCCCTAAAGCTTTGCTGGTGTCAGAATTTCATGCTAAATGTCTGCCCCCAAACCAACTACCCAGAAACAACTGCATGCACAAAGGTTACTGCTGTGCAAAGGGCATGTGTTCTCAAGCTCCGAAAAACAAACACCAATCAACTCCAGGTTTTGTGATAAGAAAGCTCTCTCACTTACACACCACTCACAGCAAACAGGAAACAGCTCTCTACAACCAAATGATTTTTTGTAAGACTACAGAATTTCAGTAAGACTACAGACACCCCATTCAAATGCAGAGCCAGGAAAGAGAACTGTAATGCCATATGACACAGCTCATGTTAGGGGGAGTTTTTGATAAAAGGGGTGGAAAGAATTTGATGCTACCTCAAAATGCAACAGGGATTGTCTAATTTAAAGTCAACCACTGAATTAGACAAGTACCTTAACCTCTCGAAGGTTCATGCATTCCTCCCAGGAATAAAACTTTCTCTTCATTCTGCAATAGTAGAGGGGAAAAAAATTATTAATACATGGTTAACATCAGCTGGTCTTAAACCCATAAGTCTCATTACATCTTAACAATTCAGTTCTTCCATCAAAATATAAGGTGTAATCTCCTTTGTCAAAAAACTTTATATCTCTAGATAAGGTACACTCTAATAGAACTTAAAAGCATTGCTATTACACAGGATTGCCTTTTTTCCTGTATGTATCTTGCTGCAAAAATTTCAGAGCCTTCACCAAGTCAGGGCATGCTATTTTTCCTTCCAGTACACGATGTGGTGGAGTTAAGTCTAATTGTAAAAAGAATAAAGGTTATGACAGTTATGAACAACTCAGACTAGGTTTTGAAACCAATCTAATGAAGACCAAACTAAATCACTTCACTGGGTCTCCAGTTTTATCATACTCTTGCTCCTCTTCTCTATATTTTGGTCTCTCTGTAATTTCAATACCTTTCCCCTCTAAGTTGTATTTCTTCATTTTTCACTGCTCCTCATGTTTCTCCTTGCAAGTTGCATCTATCATGCCAACTGCTTTTCAAATTCTGCCTTTCCTTTCAACCTTATAAGCAGCTCTGCTCTAACAGAAGCAAACTGCATGGCAGATCTGTTTTCTCCTAAGGCAGAACACAGTTCTGAACATAATATTTGTGTGTAACGTATGGTCCTATTTGTTCATATGCATTTTGATTATGACTCAGTTCTTTCACGCATAACTCTCTGCTTTAGGACAAACAGGACAAAGGCTCATACGTACACGCCCAGACACACACGAAGAGCACATATTAAACTTACAAAAATACCCAACTGCTTAGAGTCTGGATTTCACAGGGAGTTAGGGACCCTTTGAAGATCTGAGTCTGTCAGACTTTTAGTAATAATTCAGTATTATTTATTACTGTAGAACTTTCCAGTTTGAAATCAGCTCTTAGAATAGTTTAAGAACTACAAGCCCTTCATTTCGTGAAGGGGTCTGGATTATTTTTTTTTGTTTAAGCAATGTTTTTGCAGTTACTGTCTCGTGCCTTCAGCCACCAGGCCATCTCTTTTCTTAATAATGGACTGGCATTAACGTATAAGCTAAGAGAGTACCATCTTCTGGTTTGTTCAGAAATTTTTGAGTTTCTACCACGTTGCAAAATTCAAATCAAAGGTGCCTCTGGCAAGGTTTGATAAAGGAAAAATACTCTCAGCATAGAGGATTTAGAAAGTTCCTAAAGCCAGCTATTGATGGTTCATACAAAACAGCATTGTACTGAAAGCTCTTTTGACAAGCCTGTCCCTGGGTCATGGTCGGCATTTCAGGAAGGTGCCTGCAATGCTTTACAGCTGTCTCTTACCATGACTAGGACAAACAGGCCATTTACAAACTGAGGTCACTGCTGAAGCAGCAGAGAAAATCAAGTGGATTTCTCAAGGAATTTTAAGAAAATCTTAAGCTGAAAAGACCAAGATGTAATAACATATAAAGATACAGACAATGGACAATGAGATCCATTGTGTTAATTATCACTGCAGTATTAACATTACACTGGAAATTAGACCATGAAATGTTACATTCCATGTAAGCAGCAGGGTAGGGACTCCAGATTCCAATAGCAGAATACTCTAAATAATATACATAATACATGTTTGACTGCACAAAGCAGCAGAGCACTGGCACTATAAGCCTATAGATCTTACCCTCTTTATCTTCTGCTGGGGCTTTGGAGGATACAGGGAACTTGAGCTTTGCAGGCTGCCCCAACACAACTTCAAATATAAATGTTGCATGGAATGTTAAGTACTCAAACCAGCAGGACCAAGTGATGTGGACCATAGAATGGAAAAACCTGGACCATCCACTATTAAGTAACAAAAGAAAATACTTACTTTTTAATGGCTATTAGTTCTCCAGATTCAATGCTTCTCCCTAGGAGGACAGAGCCGTAGGTCCCATCACCAAGCTGTCTGATAGTTGTGTACCTATTCATGATGAGGATACTTTAGCTGCAAGCGCATTTCATCCTTAGTGTTTCTCCTCCGAGTGTAACCAGTTCTTTCTGTGGCAGCATAAATATAGAGCACTCAGGACAGTGTGAACAGTTGCAGGAATCATGTTTTCAAGACTTAGCCTTTGGTCTGAAAGCACAGAACATAATCCGTTTGATTTCTGTACCCTTCCAAGATTGTTTGTTTGCAGACTCCATTGTCCTCCAAGAGATATTCCTTGTAAGCTATACACAAACACTTGTCTTGGTCTCTCACCAGAAAGGGCCACCCTGTATCTGGATGCAGCTGGGTATGTTCCCCAAATCCACTCTTAAAAGATAGAGGTACTTTACAGCAACCTTGCAGGCAGCCCTAATGGGAGAAACTATTACTCAAAGCAGAGGATAAAGTCTCATAGCTTGGAGAAAATAGTTTGCCATCAAAAAAATCATGCATTACAGTAAAATAGGAGGGAATCTGTTCTAGCCAAATTATCAGACATGTAATTCACCATCTCACAAGTCGTACTGCTGTCAGTTAAACTAATTTCCTGACTTTCCATAAGGTCCTATGCTAGAGATACAGCCATATGTATTCCCTTAAACAAAGTCTTCAGAGGAAGAACATTATACTCATGTCAGGTAAGACCAAAAGCACTTCACTACAGTAGCCCTAAGTGTGAATCAGCCTCTAGAATTAGTAGCCTCTAGATTATCTATCCAATCTTTTGCCCTGACACTGCATGAACAACAGAATGCCAGCTGATAAGGCAAAAAAGTTCTTATGCCCTCATTTAATCTAATTGTTGCTAGTATATCCTACTTTAAAACAAACGTGATGTATTCTATGTAATTTAACCATACATTTGGAATAAAACAGAATTCCCCTGCAATGAGCGTTCGGTCTCTGCATTCTCTTTTCGTCCAACTCTAAGAGGACAGCAATATTCATGGCTGGCGACTTTTGCCTTCTGTAGCCTGCATTTAAACTACACTTCCACAATTTTCTTTTGTAGCAGCCTTAAATCTCTCCTCCATCTTGCCTTATTTCAGAAAGCCAAATTATGATTTTAAAAGTAATGGGATTATGTTGCTTGAACACTGAACTGAAATCAATGCAGAGCCACAATCCTGTAAATTCAAGATGTTATAAAGATCCTTTGTTTTCAGTCTTCTAAGCCTATTAGCCCCACTAATACTGATACAGGAACAAACAAAAAATAGGAAATATGATGTTAATACACCTTTTGACAATTTTACACATCGTGTATGAAAAAGAAACAGCACATCTCTAACACTATCTTAGACACTAGATAGTGTCTCAGGCAGGAGGAACTGCCCTCTGGCAGTATTCATTTCTCTCCGCACACTATTACAGAGAACCACGACTGAGCACCTTAAATTAGAGACCTAATCCCACATTTTGTAATACTTGCCAAGAAACACAGAGCCTGTCCGTAAGAATGGCACTTTGGAGTACCAGTTTCTTTTTGGCTGGTTTTCAGGCTGTGCACCTGCATAGCATAAAGCTATGTTTAGGCAATGTTCTGCATCCAGGTTAAAAAGCTTTGGTTGCTCCAGCTGGTCAATGACTAGATGGCAACTCAGAAGCCTTGGCTCCCAGGCCTTTATTCAGATCCTTGGTGAAAATATCAAACAACGACAAAGCCCTGCATGGTCTCCTAGTCTGAAAATGTAATATTTATTAGCATCCCAACAAATAATTTTATACACTAACTTCAAATGGAAACAGATGGGACTTGTGGACTCCCCTAATGACAGAGTTCTGAAATTGCAATTGTAGCAGATGCGATGGCTTACAATTCATGGACCATCATGCCACCCCTGGCTTACCATTCACATATCCCTTTCCAGGAGACTGTGACTGCAGAATGGAGGAGCATCTTTGCCTCCTGTTCGATAACCACAGCAAACCAAAAGATGCATAACGCTGCCAGCACATGGCATTGCTAGCAATAATCACCAATGGCTATCATGGATAGATCGTTTGTCTGATGTCTCTTAAAATAGACGATGTGGCAAACATATCTGCCTGTTCCTTACTGGGGATACTAATTTCAGGCCTTCTCCTTTCCACAGCCACTGATCTTCACAAAACTTATATGAAATTATCTTTGCGATTCCAGCTCGGCTGTCGAATGTGACCAAAACAGACAAATGAATTGAAAAATATTTTGAGGCATAAAGGGAAGGCAAAGAACCTAGAGAGGAAAAAGCAGTCAGAAAATACAGATTTCAGTGAGGAAGGCATGTTAAAAAACATGCCAGAATGCACATAAGTTAACACAATTCCTATGGAAGCACAAATCCACCCGTATGCAAATCCACTGAACAAAACCTACATAAAGCCTTCTTTGGTTAATTAAATCTGTGCCATTTCTTGTTGAGCTTAACAGCGAAGTTGTTTTTAAACATCTGTTTTACTTTGCAAGATTTATGTTCTGCCTTTACCACCTTCTGCCCTCTCTCACCTTCAACTATGGGAGTAAACTAAACCTTAGTCTGCAGGCTGTCTCACCTCGGTAGAGTCCCACTGAAATCACTGAAAAAAAGCACAAGCCTCTGACAAGCAGTTTGCAGAGCCACAACATGTATAATCTAGTCTAGATTCTAGTCTACAGCTACAATCTAGGCAAACCGACATCGTTAGAGGATGTAAATACAAACTGCAAAACTGCCTTGGAGTAAAAGAGTGTGTTGACGCTAAATAGAAAAAAGTAAAAGCCTTCTTTTCACCGTGTTCAGGCTCAACACCGTGTTCAGGCTCTACCTCTCCCACAAACGGTTTTTTCCCCACAGAAATTAACCAGCAAAGCCCCTTCAAGAGCAAACCCAACTTAATGCATCGAGACTGCTTCCTGACTCTTAAGCATAACTCAAACATGCTAATTCGCTTATGTACGCGTCAAACGAGTACCCGCTCCCGTCCGAAGGGCTGCGGCGCCGAGAACTGAAAGCGAAACTGCCCAAACTGAGAAACGCCAACAGTAAACAACCAGCGAGCGCCTTTTCCCGTTCGGTCCGTGCTGTGGCCGTAACCCGAAGGTGTAACTAGCGGGATGCACAGGGCAAGGCGTGGCTTCAGGCCGCGGGCTTCAGCCGACGCTGCTGCTCAGGTTTGTCCGTGAAGGCCGCGGGGGTGCCCCGGCAGCTGCACGCCAAGGCGGGAGCAGGGGGGAGGCATCGCCCCCGGGCAGCAGGACGACCCACCCGCGGCGCCTGGCCGACGGCGGGGCGGGGAGGCGAGCCGCGGGCCCCCGCGACAGCCCGCTTCGCGGCTCCCGCCCGGCCCTTCACGCTGAGGCGGCGTCCGCTTCCCGGGCTGGGCCCCGGGACAGGCGAGTAACCCCGCTCCAGCCCTCTGTCGTCCCGAAACACCGCTCTCCCCCCCACGCTCCCCGGCGCGGGTCTCCCCCCGCGGCCGCCAGCGTGCCCAGCGGTACTCACGGCGGACGCGTCCTCCCTCCTCCGGCCGAGCCCCGGCCTGCGGGAAGCCGCGCCAGAGGCCGCTAATGGCGGCGCTGCGGCTCCGCCGCCCCCGGCGGCTGCCACCGCGGCTCCTTCCCGCAGCCTGCGCCGCCCCGGACGAGCTGCGGCCCACGGCGGCCGCCGGCCTCCCTCAGGGCGCCGCCGGCCGCCGAGCCCATGGCGCGGCCCGCCGCGCCCCCCCCCCCCCCCCCCCGGCCCCGGCCCTCCCCACCCGGCGGCGGTAGCGGGGCACCCCGCGGGGGGATAACGCCCCACGACAGAGGGGGGCTCCCCTCCCTCACGGCGCCGCCCGGCCGGTCCCCCCGGCAGGAGGGAGAGCAGCGGCGGGCAGCGAGGGCCCGCGGGGGAGCCTCAGCGGCGGGGAGGGGTTTGGGGTCCCCCCAAAAGCGGGCGGCTGTCGGGGGAGAGGCGAGAGACGGCGGAGCAGCTCGGCCTGATCACCGCTGCCAGAGGGGATTACGGCTGAGCTGGGCTTTAACGTCATGAAAAATAAATAATAGAAATCCCCCCGACGACTGGCCTCTCTCGCATCCCCCCGGAGGAGTTTAAATAACAGAACTGAACGCAGAAAGGCCAAATTGGGAACACGCGGCAAGAATGCCGACATTTTAAGCGCTGCCCAGGGGGCCGAAGCCTTCCTCACCTGGGCACCAGCAGCTCTCCCCGGCTCTAGCAGGGTCCAGCTAGGAAATGGAGGGGGGAGAGGCAGAAAAAAGGAAACGAGGAACAAAAAAACTGGCCTCGAGCAATTAACTGATCACTGATCATCAGATCCGACTGTAAGAATGATTCAGTAAGTCTTAGCTTCTTTTCACACTACTACATTTAGGTTTTAAAAGTAAAGCACAGAGTTACTTCCCAGCGTTTTGTAAGACACGGTGAGCTGGCGGTGTAATTTAGGAGCATGGCGCACCCAGCTCCTCCCCTCGGGGAGCATTTTACATCAGTCAATCCTACAGTGAAATACACTTATTTAACAAGACATGCATTTGTTAAAAAAGGTATGAGGGAACTCCAGAAAGCTCTGGATGCCCCAGGCCCCCACATCTAAATAGAGGCCAGTCTTTGGAACACTTATATTTCTTAAATTAAAAAAAAAAAAAACCAACACAAAAAAAGAGTTAAATTCCCTCCTACGGACATGCACGCTTCTCAGTGAAGCCAGCAGGAGCAGTGCACACTTACTCAGAAGAGACTGCTGCTTTAAATCCTCCCTGTTACATCTCACATGCATAAACACATACAGCCCAGTGACAGCCGTAGTACCCTGGTTTTCTGTTGTTAGAGGCAGGGCTGCTTCGTTCCCAAAAGGAGAGACACACACCCAGGCAGGAGAAAAGCCTGACAGCTTTGACTCCAACCCCAATCGAGAAGCAAGATAACCAGCTGTATTCACCATCACCCATCTCAACACCTCAGCTGCGCTGCTGTCATCTCAACTGTTCACACAGGTTCCACCAGCCCCCCCCACCACGTCCAACCGCCCAGCCAGGGATCGGCACCCAGTCTGTCAGGCAGCACCCTCACCGCCCTCCCGCGCTCTCCTCCCCGCAGAGGGGCTCTGCACCCACCTGGATGTGAAACCCGCTGCTGGTGCCGGCTCCCACACACCTGGCATCCCCCCTGGCCGCAGCCACCTTCCCCGCTGCCTGCTCCTGCTGCCCACCCGTGAGCTCTCACCTGCCCGTCTCCAGAATGGACCCACGCCTCCTTTTGCTCCTAAAAACAGTTCAGGGCTGTAGCTATGGGGAAGGGTTCACAGGTCACACGTGAAGGCCCACACACGTGGTTCTCCTCCAGAAAAAAAAAAAAAAAAAAAAAAGAAAAAGAGACGGTAATACAGATTAGAAGAATGGGTTTAGTTTTGTAAAACCCGGTGAGGTGTAGAGAGAGCACGGAACAACTGTTGAGGGAACTGGGGTGAGGTGTACGGAGAGCACGGAACAACTGTTCAGGGAACTGGATGGGCAAAGGGCAGGGGCCATGACATTCAGATGACCTCGGCAACATTATTATCTCTACAGCCGCAGTACTAACCACTCCTTTGCCACCCGGGTTTTAATCTCTCCGGAACAAGGCCCCGGCCTGACCGCAGTCACCGCGGAAATGGCGGCTCCCGCACTGAGCCCCGCGCCTTGCCGACACCGGGCTGAGGGGCTGCACCGAGAGGGTCAGGAGGTCGCCCCGGCGGCCAGGACATCGCCGCTTTCCCTGGCTCCCGCACCGTGGGAGGGCTGGGCCGGGCCTCAAGCGCAGCGGCGGGGGCCGGGCGGAGCAGCGACCCCCGGAGCGCCGGGGCCGTCTGCCCGGGGGGGGAGGGGGAAGACTACATTTCCCGGCATCCTCTGCTCCGCCGCCAGGCGGGACCGGCCTGGGAAAGCGCCGCTTCCCAGCCGGCGCGGCCGCGGCCCACGGGGGCGTCGTCTGGGGACTACATCTCCCAGCAGGCAGCGCGCCGCGTGGGTCCAGGCGGGAGAGCCGCGGCGGGGCTGCGGTGCGCGCTGGGACGGGTAGTCCGCGGGGCCGGCGCCCGCGCCTCAGAGCGGCCCGCGCGTCAGGCGGCGCTCTGACCTTGCGGGTTTGTCTGGTCGCGTGTCTCCGCTGCTCCCGGTCCGCCTGCCCCTCACTCGCCGGGAAGATGGCTGCCGTACGCAGGGCCCGCAGTTACTCCCGCTGCGTGGTGCGCTTCTCCGACCGAGAACTCTGCTAATTTCCCCCCGCGGGGAGGACACACGGACCGAGCGGGGGGGGGGCAGAGACCCCCGGGACGGGACAGCGCCGCCCGAGCGTTGGCAGCATGGTGAGCGGCCCCGGGCCGGCCGTGCCCTGCTCCCCGCTTGCAGCGCGGCCTGGGCCGGGGGAGGGGGGGGGTGGGGGGGGGGAGGCACCGGGGTGGTGGCGGTTCGGCCGCCGCGGCAGGTGCGGGCGGAGGGGGACGGGACGGGACGGGACCGGGCGGTGGTAGCGGCAAGGGGTGCGTGTGCCCGGGGGCGGGAGGAGCGGACCCCCCCGAGCCGTGCCGCTGCCCGGCAGCCCTGCCCTGTGTGCCCGTGGCCGGGCAGCGAGGGAGGTGTGCCGTGATCCTGGCCGCGATCCCACCCGGGTCCCTGCGCCGCAAGGAGGCACGGCCCCGCCTTCCGCAGAGGGTTTTGGGCTGAGGAGGGGGCTGCTTGATTCAGGACCGATCTAGCTCTCCGTAGAGCCACCTGGACAAATCGCTGTGTCCTTACAGATGTCCGTACCTTTCTCCTTCTTCGCTCAAAAAACAGATGGCATAAAGTCAGTTGGTAATTGAAACGGCTCCGTGGGCCGGGCACTCTGCTTATTTCAGTTTGTGATTTAAGGTATCAGAACTACTGTTTGGTTCGGTATTGCTTTTCTGACTGCATCTCAACATGGATTCAAGTAGCCATGATGAGATCCTGATCCTTCAAAGTTAAGCCATTTGTTGTCATTCAGGAGCTCTTAAGGTGCCTTACCACCGTGATTGAAACTCTTTATTTTTGAACACAGTGTTGCTTCTACCACATTGACAGGAAAATGGTGCGACTTCCTCGTTTGCTTAGAAAACCAAGATGAACATTAGCTGTCGGTCACTGGGTCGCTATGTCGTGCTTGCTTCTCCTTTAGTTCTGTACAGTTCACACATAGCCCTGTTCCGCTGGTGACAGTCAACTTTGAACTGTTTCTGATCTTGGTTTTATTTTGCTGAAACAAAGATCTGAACTATTAAAGGACTTGACATTGCAGTTAGTTTAGTAAGTGATTGTTGTGCTCTGAGGAAATCCACATGCAATTATGGATTGCAAAACAATTAAAACTAAGCTGTGCAAATAAACTAGTTTTGCATTTGGCAAATCATTTCTAAAGCTTTGCAAACAAATCAGAAATCTACTCAGCTGACTTCATTTTACAGGTCGTAGTCTAATTCAGATGTTTACTGTTGACGTGCTGACCTTTTAGTGGCTTGACTGGCTAGCACTTTTCTCATGCAAAATTATTTGAGCTGATCGGTACACACTAAGGATGTCTCATGTTCAAGCAGGATAAAGTCACTGTTCCATATGACAGGTGGCTTGTAGCAGGAGGAAGGCCAGCAGCGTGAAGGTGAACAGGCTAGATTTATCCACTAAGTAGCGATTAAAGTACAATGTTCTGTGAGCTTCAGAAACTATAACTACAATTTAAGTATTGTCAGAGTGGGGGCAAGGACCCAATTTTACAAGTTACAACCTGCTTTAGGCGTGGTCTCATGAGCTGTCCGCTGGTGAAGATCCTCATTTGTTCTAGCAAAACCGTAGGGTTTCAGCAGATCAAAGAAATAGCGGAAATGCTGTTAATAGAGATTGGTTTTCCAGTCCAGTCCACTATGCAGTAACAATGTGAATGAATTGCTTTACGGGTAAATTCAGAGGGATGGTCACTTATGATGCCACTGCTGCCGGAATATAAACCTTTGATATGAGAGACTTGAGATCACACATGCACTCAGGATAGAGGAGGTAATGATGGAAGTCAAAACTTCGGTTTTGTTGTGGTTTGACCCCAGCCAGCAGCTAAGCACCACACAGCTGCTCACTCACTTCCCCCCCCACCCAGGGGGATGGGGGAGAGAATCAGGAAGAAAAGTATTAATGGAAGAAAATAATAATGATAATAGTAACAGTAATAAAATGACAATAATAATAGTAATGAAAGAATTGGAATACACAAAACAAGTGATGCACAGTGCAATTGCTCACCACTTGCTGACTGATGGTGAGTTTGTTCCCAAGCAGCGATCGCCCCTAGGCCAACTCCCCCCAGTTTATATACTGGGCATGACATCACATGGTATGGAATACCCCTCTGGCCAGTTTGGGTCAGCTGCCCTGGCTGTGTCCCCTCCCAACTCCTTGTGCCCCTCCAGCCTTCTTGCTGGCTGGGTATGAGAAGCTGAAAAATCCTTGACTCGGTCTAAACACTACTTAGGAGCAACTGAAAACATCAGTGTGTTATCAACAGTCTTCTCATACTGAATCCAAGACATAACACTATACTAGAAAGAAAATTAACTCTATCCCAGCTGAAGCCAGGACGGCTGTAGTCAACTTCATGATGTTTTTTGACAGCTTTTAGGCTGTGGCCTAGGTCTTCATGGTATGGTTTATTTTTTGTTTGGATTGAGAGCACATTTAAGTTATAAAGAGCATTGAATGACATTTTGGAAGCAGTTGGTCCAGAACCGTGACTGACTGTGATTAAGAAATGAAGGAGAAGTAGGGCAGTTGAACAGAGACAAGAGGAGGAAAATCAAGACTCTTGAACAGATTACTGAAACAAAAATTTGTTTTTGAACATGAGGTAAACTTCAGCCAGCTTCATGACCTTCTAAACAATTTTAACTCTTAAATTAGTTTATCTACAGACTTCAGGAGTTAAAGGTTTTAATGGGCGTGCCTTTATGCACAAGAAGATAGTGTGTTGATTTAGTTTAGAAATTACTGGTTTCTGCATTTTGCAGATAAAAACAGGCTTATTCTGCCCAGACCGAGCGCTGACTGGACATAATTCAGCTGCAAACCAGAAGTCCTGTGCTCTGCGCAGGCAGAGGTAGGCCTTATTTGTGTCAGCCCAGTGCCATAATAATGCACTTACAGACATCCATTTCAGTGCTAGCTCATTCCGAGGCTATCTCCATTTGGCCAGCATAGACGTAATCCCCAGATGCTAAAATAATGTGATAGGACTGCTGTAACTCATAGGATATTAACTGTCTGCAGTCAAATTTTGGAATCAAAACCCATGACATTTCTAAGTTATTTACTCCTTGCTCAGATTTAATGCTGCTAGTGCTTTGGAGTGTTCTGGCTTTCCTGTTTTCTGCACTGAGAAATTAAAAATGTACAGCCTTAAAATCAGAGTGTAGAAACAGATGCAGTATCTGTTTACTTTAACCAACTAACACTGTCTACACCATCAATTGTAAAAGATAAATTGACTGAGTCATCAGTGAAAACACATTTACACATGACAAGCCAGCAAGTTTGTGGTCCTTTGGGGGACCTGTGGGGAACTGGAGATGGGTGCTAGGAGGTGCTTGTCCCCAAGACAAAGAGATTAAACATTGCCTTCCCATGAGGTTTGCCAGTATTCTGTAGTTTGATCTTGAACTTCCAGATGCTCTAAAAATTTTACAAATTTTCTGAATACAAGAATGCTTTGATTTCTGCACTTCGATTGTGCAGGAGATAGAGATTTCTTTATGAGAACTTGGAAGAATGTCACTGACAATGTCACTTGAAGTCTTTGAGCACTATCTACAATAGGAAGGAGTGGGAAACAAAACTCCTATAAGTAGTTGTGGTAATCTTAATGCCAAGTTTACCTTCTTAGACTCTCTGTTTGCATTATGTGCTTGCAGAACTACAGATGTGAATTTCAGCACAGAATGGTAGAAAAACTGGGATGCTTCAGCTGCAGGAAGAACTTCAAACAAATGTTTTAGTCTTTGGGGTTTTTCTTCCTTACTGGCATCTTGCTGCTGTTGTCATTGTAGTGGCTTGTCACCGATGCTCAGAATTAGTTTTCCTTTGTTTTAGTATAGATTCTGTAAATCTCAGTATATTTCACAATGAGAATTTTTTTGTGTCTTTAAATTTTGTTCTTAAACTATCTGTCTAACTCCCATGTAGAGCCCTGTTAAGTTTAGTTAAAGGTCTTTTTTAAGGTCTTACTTGTTCAAGTTGTCTCACAGCAGTGCTGTAAATTAAACCAACTGTCAAGCTCTCGTGCTAGCTTTTTATTTTCTTTTACAATACTTTTCTTCTTTAGTTTCACATGTAGTTTTTGAGATTGCCCATATTGTCCCATAATTTTCATAAGGTATCTATTGTTACTCAAAGCACTAGTCTTTTTGTGCTTTTGTATCTATTAAAAACCCCAGAACTATGGTTATCTTTACAGTGAGAAGATAGTGATTAAATTTTCATTTCTTATATGAAGCACACTACTGTTTAATACTGAAGCTTCGGTTCTATGCTTTGACTGAGACACTGAGTGTATTTATTCAGGTATTATAGTAGTGTACTGATGCATGTAAGCCTTCAAGTGATACATATCTAATCTGTGTTGGATTGAAAACCCAACTTCATTGGGTTAATAGGAAAGTTCAAACAATACCAGTAATTTTAAGATTAATTTTTATCATCAATTAAGATTGATCTGTGGGGTAGGTGGGTAGGATGGGGAAAAAAGGAGTATGCTTAAATTTTTTTTAATACATATCCAAGACAATTGTGCTTTGTGAATGTGCTGTAGGGACTTATGCAGATTCTAATCATGTCTGACTGCTCTCTACTAGGCAGAAGCTGAAGAAGATTGTCACTCTGATTTGGTAAGAACCGATGACAATGAAAGAGCCGGTGAAGCAAATCTTCAGGTATGTCTCTCATGCTAGTGGTTTTTTTACAAACATAGTACTGCTGCACTTATTACTTTTATGCTCATTTAATTACCACACATTTGTTGATCTGACAAATGCTTAATCTGTCTGCCCCTCCAAATGTGAAATAGATGGATTTTGCAATGTGTTCAGGTGTCAAATTCAGTCTGCAGTTATCTGTGTAGATGAAAAGAAAGATTTGGAATTCCTTTAAAGAACTGTAGGAATCGGACAGCAGTTTCTGTATGGATCAAATTCCAGTTTTAAGTTGTCACTCTCATATGGAGCAGAAAGTTGATAAAAGCAGTCTAATAGAAAAGTGTGTTTGTTCTCTTACAACACTAGATTTCTATGAGGTTGCTCCCCAGAAGTCATGATGATTGCAAGAGACATGTAAAATGTAACTTCAAAGATACTGAAAAAAATTGCATGGCAAGAATTATGACTTGTCTTGTTTCACAGAAAGGAGTGTAAGGTCTTATTTGTATATTATATAAATGACAGCTGTGATTGTCATAAAGCTTAGTATGCTTGTTTACAAAAAAATAGGTTTTCTAAATTTTAATTTCAAGAGCTAATTGACTTCTTGCTTAAAGTAACTCTGCATAAACAAGAACAAACACCATGTCCAGAAATAATAATTTTCTACAGAGTCTTAGATCATAACCATAGTACTAACAACCACTTCTTGAAACATCAGTTTTTCTTCTGAGGTGAACAGTTCAGGTAAAAGCACTTACGTTATTGAATGAGATTGAACAAGTACTTCCGCACTTTTTAAAAAAAATTTACTGTAAAACAATAGCTAAGTCTGTGTCTAAACTCACTGAAACCATTTAAGACTTGGAAGTGTAAAGCATAATTTTGAAATTCTGTTTTGTGTTTGTACTTTATAATTTCTCCTCAGAAGATATACTGTCTGAATATGTGATACTAAATCAGAATTAATCGGATTTTTTAGGCAGAGCTCCAGATGTTCAGAGCTCAGTGGATGTTCGAGCTTGCCCCGGGTATGAGTTCTAGTGGGTTGGAACCTCTGCCATGCAGAGCATCTTCAAGAGGACCTGCAATAAAGTCTGTAGATGCCAGAGGAAAACAGGAGATAGCAAAAGAGGAAAAGGTACAAAAAATAGATGTATATTTTGGGGATTTTTTTGTGTATGTTGGTATTGCAGTATAACTATCCTAAAAGCTAATGCTGAATTAAATCTAGAGAAACAACAGAGGTGATTAACCCGTTGTCTCCATGCTGATGTCTTTCTATAATCCTACACTGATTTTTCTAGTTTGAATGCTTGGCTTTGTGTCACCTTCCTAGTCTGCTTTCTGAAAGACTGTAGGTAAGGGGCGAGCAGCAGGAACCTGGATAGTTTGTTGATTGGGAATTTCAGTTATGGTTTGCAGCACACGAATATGTCTTCTCACTCTATTTATGGAATTATTTTATTCATCTCCTTCATAGGGTACAGTAGGCAAGATGAAAAATAATTCTAAGTCAAGTAACAATGTGCTTGTATTTGTAAGGAATTTAAGAAGTGTCTCTGTAATTTATCATGCAGGCAAAAGAACTTTTCCTGAAGGCAGTGGAAGAAGAACAAAATGGGGCCCTTTACGAAGGTAATATGGGAGTCTAGAATGAACACCTTTATTGCAGAGGACTCCAACACTCTGATTTGTGTACAAAATTGCATGATGCCAGTGAACTTAAACTGCAGGCTAATAGTAATTTGAGAGCTCGGTTATTCGGATAAGCAAACAAACTTTCTATAAAAGGAACCATCGTATCACAGTTGTAAGGTTGATGTGAAGCTAAGGTGAGATCGAGGAAGGAATTTCTACCTCTCAGACAAAACGACAGTATTTTGAAATCTAGCAATTTAATGAAGCACTGGATTGCATCTTCATAGAGCATGCTTCTTTATATGGCTTTTGTAACATGAAGTAAGCATAGTAATTAATCAAGGCAATATACTGTATTTCCTGTGGTCACAGTTTTCTTCATTCCACTTTGAACAAAACTACTTAACCCATGGAATGTTTTGGGTTTGGGGTTTTTTTTTGGTTTGTTTGGTTTTGTTTTTTAATTTACACAGCATACTAAGATAGCTTGTTTAAGAATTCCTGAAAGGAATGTTTAAATCTGGTAGTCTTATTTTATGAGGTTTGCCAAAATATTTAAGATGCTTAGCTTGCTTGGCCTCTTGCTATCAGCACTAGTAAAAATGGAAATTCAAAGTTTTCTTCCTCATATTTAGTTATGAGAATATATAGAGTAAGAAGCCCTTCCTGACTTCAAGTCCTGTACGTCAGTAGTGAAGATACCAGTGTTCTATTTCTTTTATGAAAAAAAAAAAAGGAACACAGAACGTATGTGCCATCCTGCTCATCCACTAGAGGTTTTGGCCACCTTGGTTAAAGTGCAGGTGCAAAATAATGTCAAGATAGGCAAAACTGAGAGTACTCTGGAACCTCCTGAACTCGGCCGCCTGTTGAATACAAAATTTCCTCTCCACCATGGGAGATTTCCTTCCCTTGCAAGGGATTTCTGGTTGTTGTTCCAGATCTCAAATGAACTGAGAGAAATATGCGTCCCCAGTAGGTAATAAAATTAGTTGGTTAGATTTCTTATTTATTACATGTTTGTATGGGGCAAAATTAACTTTAGGCTAATGTATTTTGTGTATTTGGTGTAGAGTTAAATACACAGTAAAAAAAGATGTCAAAACTAAATCTGATATGTAATCTACTGTCATGACCCAGGCTGGACAGACCAGGGAGTCCTGTTCAGTTCAGAATTCCCATGGGCTAAATTAAGGTGAAGTGACACCAAATGATCAGTTAAACATTTTATTTATGGCAGAAGCAGCCTGAACTTGGAAGGTGTAACAGTAGGTGGTGGGGGTTCTCTCAACAGGAATTGGCATGAGACTATTTCCATAAACCATAATGACATATATATCAATGCAGGGAAGAAAATAAGGAGAGCCCTCCTGTTGGGTCAGGAGGTTCAGAGCACCCCCTTGCTTTCTAGACTCCTTCTCAGAGAGGACACTAGGGGCAGCTGGATCCACTGCTAGTCCCAAACGTGGTCAGCAGTTTATGTCTTAAAGGTGTGAGGTGTAGGGATTATGGAAAAGGAGGGAGAAAGAAAGTGAGACAGAGAGAGAAAGAGGAAAAGAGAAAGATTTCAGTGGCCCTGGGTTCAGCGTTGGTCCCACCAGCCTAAGGGTTCAGTCACAGAGGGCAGGCACACATGGGCCTTCAGGTTGTGTCCTTTTATGATCTCCTTGCCCCTCCTTTGGGCTGGTACTCGAACTCATTAGGCTAATTAGGTGTCATGCACAGTTTGTGTTTTCAGAACCTTCGGGAAATGGATCGGTGGGCTTGGGGCCGTTTGGGGAGTAACTGCCCCTTCCCTGCAGACGTGACCATTGTTTGATATTTGGCCGTGCATGGTGAGCTGCGCTGCTCAGCGTTATCAGAACAGGGAACTGCTTGGCCTCCCTGTCCTGTTGCTGATGTCCTGTGCTGATCTGTGCTGATCTGTGCTGATCGGCTTCTTTTCACCTGTGGTTCCTTGCTATGCAGGGTTCGTTGTTATGTAGAGCTCGTCGTTATGCAGAACTTGCCTCAGCACAATGCTTGAGACATAAACTCTTTCAGTCTCACATCTACCATTTAGGAAATCATGCAGTAGATTGCAAAGGTTCTTTCATACCAACGGTTTCCAAGTAAATTAAAAAAAAAAAACATGCGAGGAAAGCAGTCTACTTAAACATTGTGTATATAAAATGAAAGCTATAGCTTCATCTGCTTGAGTGTACGCCTTGTATGTTAAACATAGCAGCAGAGAAGTAGTTACATCTAACAGAGGTGCATTCATAAAGGTGTTTTAGGCATCTGGATTGCATCAATATGCATCCATTATTTCTCGGTTGAATTTGATTTGAGACGTAAAGAAACGAAAGTGTTTCTACACATACATCTGTATGAGACCTTAGAGACAAGGTCCTACACCAGACACAGATATATTACTGACCACATGTTGGGACATCTCTTTTCAGGCCACACTTTTATCTGCTGACCTGGTCCAGGTCACCAGAATCCAAGTGGCATTTCAGCCTGCTGCTGAAATTTGCTGATACCTGACATTGTGAGACAGTTATGTGCAGCAGCTTGTTCATGTTTAAGTACAGTACAGACCTTGCTGCAAGATCAAATGCTAAAGTTGAGACCGATCTCTGTTTAGCTGGCTGCTGGTCTTCCTCTTCCTCACCAGCTAAAGGATACTACTTGTAAGTCACCGGCCCTGACATGAACTCAAGGAAATAGGAACACTTACTTGCCCCAAACTTAGGCTTCTCAGACTCATTAGTGTGTCAAATTCTGAGCTCCATGCTCACCGATGTTTCTTTTATTTTGGGTTTTGTTTTTAACGGTCCAAACTGAGGGAGAGTTGCCCTCTGATCTTGATATCACCATGTGGGAATACAGAGAGACATATAAATACATACATGATCTTAATATCAGTATTAAAACAGACTGAATGTACATACAATGAATCCACTTAAATTAAGAAGGATCTGCAGAGTTAACTCAGAAGAAGGACATTCTGCGGCTTAAATAACAGTTTGTTCGCACAGGGTGATTTTCCTGGACCTATTTCTCTGCTTAGTGCTTGTTTAACACTTTGGACTGTTTAAAGGCAGAAGTACTTTGTGTGCTAGAAGAAACCCGATCTGTCAGTTTTTCCTTTATGCCCCATAGTCTTGTGCTTGCTACATAGCTTTTTGAAAAGGCTGCTTTTCCTCTAGACAGGTTCCTCACCCTCAGTGTTTTGAGTGGCTTATTTCTGTGCCTTCTGTAGTTTCCAGGGTTTTGCCACCATAAAATTTACTTGTTTTGTGTCTGTTGTTGAAGTTTTAAAACTACAACAATATATTTTGTTGATCTTTCTCACCTTTATAATGTTGTTTATGTCTGAATGACTATGCTATATGGAGGATTTAAGGTACCTGCATTATCTTTCAAATTCTTTTGCATGATCCTCAGGGTTACTTATGAATATAATGCCTAAAATCTTTACAGCTTGTTGAGAAAGCTTTGTAAGTGCAAACAAATGTAAGGGCAACAAATGAAATCAGGACTTTGAAATGTTTGAATGTAAAATTTTGTACTCCATAATTGAATTTGTAGCAGTTAAGGTAAATCTATAAAAGCTGAAACACATCTGAGAGAACTCTTTATTCTGAAAGAGTACATGAAGTTTTTAGTTTGAAAACAGGTGCTTAATTTGCCTCTCTTCTTTAAGAATTGAACTTAAACCTAATCAGTTGTATTGGGTTTTCATGGCAAGGTTTTGGTAGCAGGGGGCCTACAGGGCTGGCTTTTGTGAGAAGCTGCTAGAAGCTTCCCCCGTGTCCAATAGAGCCAATACCAGCCAGCTCCATGACGGACCTGCCGCTGTCCAAGCCCATCAGTGATGGTGGTAGCACCTCTGGGAGAACAGATAGAAGAAAGGAAAAAAAAAGTTGCTGGGGCACAGAAACTGCATCTGGAGAGAGAAGTGAGAACATGTAAGAGAAACAACCCTGCAGACACCAAGGTTGGTGAAGAAGGAGGGGGAGGAGATGCTCCAGGCGCCAGAGCAGAGATTCCCCTGCAGCCTGTGGGGAAGACCCTGGTGAGGCAGGCTGTTCCCCTGCAGCCCAGGGAGGTCCACGGGGGAGCAGATCTCCACCTGCAGCCCGGGGAGGACCCCATGCCAGAGCAGGGGGATGCCCAAAGGAGATTATGACCCCGTGGGAAGCCTGTGCTGGAGCAGGCTCCTGGCAGGACCTGTGGCCCCATGGAGAGAGGAGCCCACGCTGGAGCAGGTTTGCTGGCAGGACTTGTGACCTCGTGGGGGACCCACGCTGGAGCAGTGTGTGCCTGAAGGACTGCTGTGATGGGTTGACCCTGGCTGAACACCAGGTGCCCACCAAAGCCGTTCTATCACTCCCCCATCCTCAGCTGGATAGGGGAGAGAAAATATAACAAAAGGCTCGCGGGTCGAGATAAGGACAGGAGAGATCATTCACTATTACCGTCACAGGCAAAACAGACTCAGTTTGGGAAAATTAACTCAATTTATTACAAATCAACCAGAGCAAGGTAATGAGAAATAAAACGAAATCTCAGAACACCTTCCCACCACCCTTCCCTTCTTCCCGGGCACAACTACACTCCCGGATTTCACCACCAAGCCCCCCCAGCGGCACAGGGGGCAGGGATGGGGTTTATGGTCATCACACGTTATTTTCTGCCGCTTCACCTCCTCAGGACGAGGGCTGATCACACTCTTCCCCTGCTCCAGCGTGGGGTCCCACCCACGGGAGACAGTCCTCCACGAACTCCTCCAACGTGGGCCATTCCCACGGGCTGCAGTTCTTCACGAACTGCTCCAACATGGGTCCATTCCACGGTATGCAGTCCTTCAGGAGCGCACTGCTCCAGCGCGGGTCCCCCACGGGGTCACAAGTCCTGCCAGAAAACCTGCTGCGTGGGCTCCTCTCTCCACAGATCCGCAGGTCCTGCCAGGAGCCTGCTCCAGCGCGGGGTTCCCACGGGGTCACAGCCTCCTTCGGGAACCCACCTGCTCCGGCGTGGGGTCCTCCACGGGCTGCAGGTGGAGATCTGCTCCCCCGTGGACCTCCCTGGACTGCAGGGGAACAGCCTGCCTCACCAGGGTCTTCACCATGGGCTGCAGGGGAATCTTTGCTCCGGCGCCTGGAGCATCTCCTCCCCCTCCTTCTGCACTGACCTTGGTGTCCGCAGGCTTGTTTCTCTTACATGTTCTCACTCCTCACTCCGGCGGCAGTTTCTCCCCGTCCCAACTTTATTTTTTCCTTCTTAAAAATGTTATCACAGAGGCGTTACCACTATCACTGATTGGCTCGGCCTTGGCCAGCGGCGGGTCCGTCTTAGAGCCGGCTGGTATGGGCTCGCTTGCTCTCGAAGACAGGGGAAGCTTCCAGCAGCTTCTTACAGAAGCCACCCCTGTAACCCCCCCCGCTACCAAAACCTTGCCAAACAAAACCAATACAACTGCACACCGTGGAAGGGACCCGCGCTGCAGCAGTTCATGAAGAACTGCAGCCCATGGGAAGGACTCGTGCTGGAGAAGTTTGTGGAGGACTGTCTCCTGTGGGAGGGACCCCACGGTGGAGCAGGGGACAAGTGAGGAGTCCTCCCCCTGAGGAGGAAGGAGCAGCAGAGATAACATGTGATGAACTGACCCCGTCGGGAGTGGAGCTGAGCCCAGGAAGGAGGGAGGGTAGGGGGAGGGTGTTTTTAAGATTTGGTTTTATTTCTCATTACCCAACTCTGGTTTGATTGGCAATAAATTAAGTTAGTTTTCACCTAGTCAAGTCTGGTTTGCCCGTGACAGTAATTGGTTGAGCAGTCTCTCCCTGTCCTGATCTCGACCCACGAGCCTTTTGTTATATTTTCTCTCACCTGTCCAGCTGAGGAGGGGGATTGATAGAGGGGCTGCATGGTGCTTAGTTGCTGGCTGGGGTTAAACCACAACATCAGTTTAGACTAAATAAGATTTATTAGACAAAGGTATTTTACACCTTTTTAGTGCTTTAGCTGAAGCCATCTCTCTGAAAAAAAGGTTTGCTTTGATAAGCTGGTATAAGCATCAGACATATTTAAACATTAAACCTTTATTTTCAGCCATCAAGTTTTATCGCCTAGCCATGCAGCTTGTACCTGACATAGAGTTTAAGATCACCTATACACGGTCCCCAGATGGTGATGGCGTTGGAAAGAGGTGGTAAGTGTGAAAATTTACTAATTAAGTGTATAGGAGTACTGAAACCTGAAATTTTGTTTCTAAAGCATATGAATGGTCTACTGTGATATGCAGTTGTAAGTCTTTTAACATTTGGAAAACTTGTCTACTTTCATCTGAATAGACAGCTTCATAGAAACTTTACAGATGCATTAGTCCAAGGAGGACTTTTCTATACCGTAGTTCAAAGAAGGTAGCAGGCTTGTTTGGAGCTAATTAAATTCAAGTGGAAGGATGTTACTTGAAAAAAGAAAAAAACATCAGTCACTTTATTACTTTTGATTTCTGATTTTCAGATTTATAAGTTATACATTTAGGATCATCTACAAAATTGTAGATGGCAAAAAGATCAATTATTAAAAGCTTTGTACCATGGAATATGCTTCTTAATTAAGCAAGGGAATATACTGCTGTTCTTATGCTGACTAACACAGCCAAATGGGAGCATTTCAGTAAGTAGAGCAATACATTTAGAAGCTCATAGATTGTAGACTGAGTAGTCTAGTATTCCATCATTACAAGCATCAGAATACCCCTAGCCTCAACACACTAGGTATGTAGTGGGTTAAGATGGCCTAATTTGAGGCCAAGATTTATGTTTGAGGACAGGATTCAGGTTAGGGCCAAAACCTCTGTCATAGCTCAGATAGCATAGTGAAGACAAGCTTATGAAATGGAGCTTCCCAATTCACTGCTTACTAGTAGCAGCTATAGATGCTGCTGATAGTTACAAGAAATCAAGAGTTCTAAAACAGAATAAAAGAGGAAAGTACAGCCATGTCCCCGTAGTATTACTAGCTGAGTCTTTTTGCCCTAGGGCAGTATAGCTTCAGTGCAGTAGTTGACTCAATGTAAAAGAGAGTAAGATGAGATAAGTGCTTTATTTACATCCATTACTTCAGTTTCTGAACTCATTGCTAGCATGAAATCTTCGCTGTGTATTTGTGCCCTAGGAAAAATACTGGGTGATCAAATACAGTCATGTAAAAATCTTGGTTTTCTTAGGATTATTTTCTTATTTTAGCATCATTTTCTCTACTCCCTTCGTAAGTCTCACTGACACCAAGTTGGATGGGAGTCTTGATCTGCTTGAGGGTAGGAAGGCTCTATAGAGGGATCTGGACAGGCTGGATCAATGCGCCGAGGCCAGTTGTATGGGGTTCAACAAGGCCAAGTGCTGGGTCCTGCACTTGGGTCACAACAACCCCATGGAACGCTACAGGCTTGGGGAAGAGTGGCTGGAAAGCTGCCTGGCAGAAAAAGACCTGGGGGTGCCTCAGGTTGTGCCAGGGGAATTTCAGATTGGATATTATGAAAAATTACTTAATCAAAAGGGTTGTCAAGCATTGGAACAGGCTACCCAGGGAAGTGGTCAAGTCACCATCCCTGGGGGTATTTAAAAGATGTGTAGATGTGGGATTTAAGAACACGGTTTAGTGGTGGACTTGGCAGTGTTAGGTTTATGGTTGGACTCAATGATCTTAAAGGTCTTTTCCAACCTAAATGATTCTTTCATTCTATGAATTTTCATTCAGTTTTGTAAATGTTGCTGTACTGTCCCCAGCATTACATGACAGTGAGGGGAAAACAGGCAGTACTCTTAATTGTTATTTAAAAGCAGTATTTGTAGAGGTATGTTCTTTCAATAGATTGTAGTTGTGGTATTTTTGCTTTCTGAATTACTGTTGTGTTTCATACAATCTTGGTGAAAAAAAAACAAATTACACAATTACATTTGAAAAAACAATTTACAGTGTGGCCTGTAGGTACTGGGACTGGCCACGATATTAATCAAAATAAAGGAAGGTATGTTCAGTGCAACATCTTACTATAGTCTTAGTTATGACTGGCCCAAACATAATTGTCTTCTCTATAATACTTTAAAACCCATTGGTAGGTCTACTAGTTGCTTGTTTATATTCTCAGCTCATTCTGTTAAGGTTGTTTAGAGTAAAATTGAATAATATTAAAAGAAGATCTCTTAGCTAGCTTGTATACCAAGTCAGGGGAAAGAAAGTGTTTTGTGATGAAATCAGGAAGAGTTCTGTAGATTGTGGTTACTTGGTGCAAGGAAATAGGCACCTATTAAAGGATCATATTATGACATACAACTTAAATTTAGATTTTTTTTTAATGTGGTAATGTTTGTTTATCACTTGGTAATCCTTCAAGTTTACTGACAAGTAGCAAGCATATTGTTTCTGTTCTGCTATCTTGTTCTTGCTCCTGAAATTTTTTATGTCTGTTTATTTACGGAATTGGTGAAAAGTAGTTTTCCTAAAGGAAAGTTTTCCTTCATTATTCATGAATAAACCCACTGAGGATCACTCTTCACTGAATAACACAAGAGTAAAAAAAAAATAAAATATCCGTAGTTGTTTTCAGAAGCTTACATTGTGACAAGGATTAGAAAATATAACTTTCTGTCAGTGATAATTTATTTCCTGCATATGGCTTATCTTAGGTAAAGTAAAAGATGAGATTTGTCTTTTCACGGGGTCAGGCAGTTCTTCGGTGACTTCACTGAAAACGGTGAACAGTGAACTCTCAAATCCAAAAAGAAAATGGAATTGGCATTAAATGAAAAAAAAAAAGAAAAAGTTACTACTGTCAGATGGATTCCAGCAAAATCTAAATGAACTTGATAAGATTGCAGTAGTTGTTTTATCGTATGATGCAATGAGATTGCTTTAAAAACATACAGGAAACAACTATATTGAATGAGGGTAAGACAGTGGATTGATGCCAAGATAAGGACATCTGTTGGTAAGTTTTGTCCAATATCACAGTGTTGGCATTCCCCCTTTTGTAGTGTTGAGGACAACAAAGAGGATGACAAAATGGCTGATCTCCTGTCCGATTTCCAGCAGCAGTTAACTCTTCAGGAATCTTCAGTCAAACTTTGTCAGCCTGAGGTTGATGTCAGCCAGACCCATATCTCAGGTATGAATTAAGATACACTGTAAGAGTTCAGAGACAGAATTCATAAAGATGTTTCACTCTATTAATTGTCACCTTCATTCTAAAGCCACTTTTAAAGAAATGTACACAGTATCTCTTTATTTAGTTAGATGTGAAGGAAAAAAGATCATCAGCTAGCTAAACAGAACTTTTTCTCATACATGAGTTTGCCTTTATCGCACAAGCTTTTCCATGTAGTTGTACTACTAAGTAGAATTTTCCAGGATCAAAGTCATACTTAGAAGTAGGAACTTCCAGGAGCAGACTTGCTGAAGTAAGTGTATTCCAGTTTTCCTTCCAGTTAATGTTTGAAAAAGTGAAACGTGCATTTTTTTTGTTTTGGTTTGCAAATATTTGTTACAATTCTTAAGTGTGAATAAGAGACAATTATTCTGTGAAGAATATGCATCTTTGCATGTCCTGTTTTTATCTGATTCTGCATCAGATTTTTACAACAAATATGTCTTCAGGTTCAGCAAGACTATATAACATAGCTAGAAAGGCTTTTGAAGGTTAATGATTTTCAGTGATACAGTTCTAGGACAGTTATCCTGAGACTTCCTTATGAGAACTGAATTGTAGAGAGTGTATATAAGCTATGAACTCCCTTAAAATTAGATGCCTCTAAAACATGTATGTTTTGCATCCCAAATTATTAGTTGCTCTTGGAAATCTTGGCCTGATTGCCTCTGTTCTACTCAAGGAAGGAAAATAAAGTAAATGTAGCAAGCTGTTCAAGTCAGAACATAAAGAAAACAGGATATTTTTGTTAATTTTTTTTTAAACAACTGTGGCATTGTACACATCTTTTCTTTTTTTGCCAGTAAAGTCAAGGTGTTGTAGACATTACTATAAAGTGATCTCAGGAGATGTCTCTTTTGAGCAGCAATCTTAGTCTCTTTCTGGTTTTATTTTCTGTCTTCTGGCTAGTCCTGTGTTACAGTATCTTGTATACCAACTGTTCTATAGCAGAATGAAAACTGTTAAAATCATGTCTGCTTCAGAAGTTAGTAGGCTGGAAAGGATCCCTCTTGGTCATCACAGTAGTACAGTAGTCGCAGACCTCAGCAGCTGAAGGAGAACTCAAATAATGTGAAGCAATGGATTTGGCTGAACTGATTTCCTGTGTTCCATTTATTGACATTCATAATTTTAGAATACTGGTTAACACTTAGTACAGGATAGGATCAGACCTATGCTGTGTAACTGACATACTGAATATATTTACTTCCCCTCCCTAGTATATGAGCAATTTCACAGTAGGTTTTTTTTGTTCTTTTACACAAGTAAAGCTTAAGACCAAGATAGCAATCTCCACCAGAAATACTATAATATTTTTCCTACCAGGTGTGCCCAGTATCTGAAGCAGTGTTTTAACAATCCCTAGTTTACTAGAAACTTAGAAACATGGTTGGCAAGATAGATAATCAAAGGCTTTGGCTGACTGGTGACTATCAGAATGGAAGATATATACCTGTTAGCACTAGTAAGAGATTTTTAAGCCTTTGTATCTCCCATTCTCCAAGGCACTAAGAGTTCACATGCTGAAGAGCTCATAATTTGCCAGAGACTGTTTTGTACCTTGTAGCAATAATATGCACAACTTTTGTTTATACTGGAACATTAATGGTTGCAAATACAGGCAATATAGCAAATTTATGACTTCTCAACAATAAAACATAGAATTAAGTCAGATTCATGAAACAGGATGTGTGTTTAATGAATACAGAGACTGGTGCCCAGTGAGGTGTATGTACTTTTTATCATGCTAGTGTTCTGAAAGGTGAAACTTAAGTTTCATCATATTTTATAGCAAAAACAGTCTCGTTGGATTTGTGGAGTGCAGCAATGCAGGTTTTTTGAGAAGCAAGTTTTTTTCACTAAAAATCAGAGTTCTGTTAAAATGCGGTCTCTACCACAGTATTTAGAGCTAGTTACTGTTTAATGTACCTTTGCACTGCTCAGCTGTTTCCTCCATTTGAGCTCAAAGCAGTTACACTGCTTAAAACCATCAAGTCTTCGTTGTATGCAGTGATATGGTTTGAGCCATAGGCTCTGGAAAGCAGCAGTAGTTGAAAATAAATGAACTGTAATTCCTGATGGTATAAGATTAGTATACAAGATTATACCCAACTGAAACAACAGAGAAAACTTAGGGAGGCAGAAGGTTACTAGAAAGAATTCTGACTTAATTTCGCAGGGCTTTATCACTGATTTTTAATGCTAGGAAAATTATCATACAATCTTGTGGTGCTTTGATGAGGATTCTGTCATAGTCTTGTATTACATTAGAAAAAGTCTTTCAACACAACAATGGTGTGTGATACCATTTTCAATCATTGGACCTGCACCACAAAATATAGAGTGAAATCATATCAATTTCATAGTGGATAGGTTGTTCTTAGCACCTCCTATCCAATACTGACCCTGACCTGAGCTTATTTAGCTTGTCATGCAAAAGCAGTATGCTTTGAGGTAATGTTACACACTAGGTCAGTTTCAAGAAAATACTGCTTCATAGGCACTGTGGATACGCAATGTGCATGTGAAATTTTTGGTGTAACACCTTACAGTTGTGGATATTTGTAGTCTAAAACTAGGTTTTATCCTATCATCATAATGCACTTTCAGCTCTTGATTTTTGTTCTTTTGTTATATGACTTTTTTAATTAAAGATAATTTTTTTGTTACCTGACGTCTGGCTGCAATGTGAAAAAGTAGGATTTTTTATGGAAAGTCAGAACTTTACTAATGGTCAAACCTGGAATTACAGGTAACCTATTGATTTACAGGTTACCATCTAACAAAGATTTCTTTCCTCTTTGCAGTGTTGCCTATGGAAGTACTAATGTACATTTTCCGATGGGTGGTTTCGAGTGACTTGGACCTAAGATCATTAGAGCAATTATCTCTTGTTTGTCGAGGATTTTACATCTGCGCCAGGTATTTTAGATAAGTTATTTAGAGTGAAGCTTCTCTCTGCTCTAAAGAATCAAAAAGAGCTTTTTTATGCTCAGGCTTTTTTAAACAGTATGTAGAGGTGGAAAATAAATCCATAGAGCAAAATTGCCTGTGTTGGAAAGGTGGGTTTGGTTTCGTTTTTTTTTTGCTTTTAGGCTGCTAAATCGTACATGTAGGACTATGTCCTGCTTTTTTTTCCCACAGCAATTTTCATGTTATGCTCCTCGCAGTGCTAATCAGCTTTTGAATACACCACTAAATGGTATGTTAGGTAGATGACTTCTCTGTAATAAAAAATGTTGCTGAAAGTCTTACTTGCCCTCCCTTCTTTGAAAGTCACAAGTTTCAAGATCTCCAAAATAATGTCTGTTGTGTTGTCATCCTCATATGGCCACACAGAGAAGTACCAGGCTGCTGCAATGTTGTTGGTCTGTACTTGGCTGAAAATGGCATTGTGTTCTTGAATTTCACTGGGAGGAGGAAGTGGCTTTCAAATGCTCCAGGCTTAAGTAAATTAGTCAATGATTTTAAATTATGAGCTGTTGTTCAAGAAAGTTTCTTTCAGTTGCATCCAAACTCAATAACGGAGTTTGTTATTTTGATACGTAAAAGCTAAACAAGGTTTGCAGGAAAGTTATGGGATTTGGTTTTTTCTCATTTTCACTAGAGATCCTGAAATCTGGCATCAAGTCTGTTTGAAAATATGGGGCAGGAGCTGCAATAAACTTGTTCCATATGCTTCTTGGAGGGAAATGTTTTTGGAAAGGCCTCGCGTTCGATTTGATGGTAAAGTGTATTTTGGAAATAGTTTTGGGTTTTTATACTGCATGTAACCATGACAGAAGCCATCAGGTGGGTTTGATGTTTATAACGGTGTTTATAACAATCTGAATTTGTTTGGGCTTTTAATCTGTAGGGTATCTGTAAAGAGAAGGGAAGGGTGCAAGGGGTGAAAATAAAAACTTTAATGTCTTTAAGTAACAAAAGTAAACTCAAAAGTTTTAGATTACTGTTTTTTTAATCTTAAATATTTTATGTATTTAATTTTTTGTTCATATATTCCTTTCCTGTAGGTGTATATATCAGCAAGACAAAATACATACGTCAAGGAGAACAATCTCTTGATGGTTTCTATAGAGCATGGCACCAAGTGGAATATTACAGGTAGAACTGTAGTACAATGAGTGAGTGAAATGTTTCTCTCTCCTAAATTCTTTAAATCCAGCCCTTGATATCACAAACATTAATCATTCTATAAAACTCAGTGGAACTACTACAGTGTGTAAAGCTATGTATATTTTTTGAGAATAGGTCTTAAGAAATAGGATTTATTATGATAATTACAGGTGGGCTTAGAACACATTTCATCCTCAGTTACACCATTTCATGTGGATGAAACTTAAACAGTAACAACAGTAATACTTGTCCACAGATTTCTTTTCCCAAATCACTTCTGCTTTACATTTCTGATAGAATAATTGCTTTCAGCAAAAGGAAAACAAGTGATTATACAAGAATTGTCTTTTAGCTTATTTGTACCCAATTGTAAATAATAAAGAGGCTGGGCTTTCTCAACTTGCTCTAAATACCTTGCCATTTGTTTCCTCAGCCCGTTTTTCTGCTGTTCCTTGTCTTGCTGTTCACAGCATTTATTGTTCTATTCTGTTGTCCCTTCTGAGGCTGGAAACTGTTACCAGAAATCATTTGAATCTCATAGCTCTTTCTGTAGTCTCACAAACATCAGCACAGTATCCGAGTACTGTAAAAATTGATCAGATCCCAGAACCTGAACACATCCATATGACATTGTCCATTCTGTACTGATACCATAATTAAGATTTTTGTTGCATTTGTCTCAATCGATGCTGGGAATGGAGAAACTTACCTGAGGTCAGTTTTGATTCCACGGTAGCCTTCTTGCTTTGCTTAGAGGTGGCGAAACTCCTGCTCTCATAACTCTTCATAACTTGATCTTTTAATCTTCAAAACTTTTGATTTCTAATCTCTTTTTTCTGTTATATCATGTGTGAAGAAATGTGTTTTCAAATCCTATTACCTATCAAGTGCTATATCCTTCTGGGAAACATCCTGTGATTTAAAAAAAACACCAACAAAAACCACACAACAGAAAAAGGTTATGTTTTCTTGGTTTGTATTGTGTAATTATATTTTTGCAGGTATTTGAGATTCTTTCCAGATGGTCAAGTTATGATGCTAACAACTCCTGAAGATCCTCAATCTATAGTTCCTCGCTTACGGACTAAAAATACAAGGTTATTGAAATGAAATATTTGGCTTTACAGTTTTCATCTTGGTTTTACCTGGCAATTTCTATTTACTTTTGTCTCGTATTCTATATCCTGGCTTAGCAAAATGAGTAAAATTACAATGTTATTTATATTGTGTTATAGATGTTTATAGTTCTCTTCTGAGAACTTAAAAAAATTTTGGTCTTTATGCAAAGATATCTTTCATTTTAAGGTCCTGATATTGTAATTAGATCTCCTTTGCGGGTTATGTGATTTTAAACTTCTAAAGGAAGTAGATGGAAGAATACATGCTATTAGCTTGGTGGGTTTAGAATCCTTTTAAAGATACTATTTTGTTACTGCCTGCCTTCTCACACTTCCTTGACTGTTTGAAGGAAAGTGAAGATTTTGGTGGGATGTGACTGAATTATTGCTTGATTTCTTCTTGGTGTTTGTACAGACTTGTTAAAAACATAGAAGATGATTTGTGACTTCAGAAAAGGTGTAAGCTGTTCACCAGAAGTCTGAAAATATTTAGCAGTAGGCTAGGTAGGACTGAGTAACTTGTTTACTGTCCTGTCTGGGAAAATTAAAAGCAGCCTTCCAAAATGTTTTTATCATTTTGTATCATCAGTGAGCCTGGTACTTTACTAAATGGAAATAAATAAATCGTTTCCTTGATTATGATAAGCAGTCAGTCTTCTTTTCATTGCTGATAAGTACATCAGTCTTTTGAGACAGAGAATATTTTTATGTCCTTGACACCGTCCTTCTCTTAACCTTCCAGAACGGATGCAATCTTGCTTGGCCATTATCGCCTTTCCCAGGAAACAGACAATCAAACCAAAGTATTTGCTGTAATAATGAAGAAAAAGGAAGAGGTAGGTAGCAAAATTGAATAGAGGAAAAACAGTGTAAAGAGTGGGCTTTTTAATGTTTTTCCTCAGACTGAGTATTTTAAGGCACCTGAAGATTTGCATTACACCAGAGGATTAAAAAATTAATTTCATTTTTTAACTGGTTTAAAAATACAATATAAATAGGCATGATGATTTATCTTACCTTTTTTCCCCCAAATCTGTAATAATCTTTTTAAGACAGATAAATATCTGGTTCACATTTGAGCAACAGTTCTGCCCCTTAAGCTTAATTGCCATGTGTGTTGCTATTAGGTAGTTTGTTAACCTTGTTAACAAACAGAAGGGAAGGACGAAGAGGTAATTTTCTGAGATTAGTTTTGACTGTGTGCAGTTACGTTCCACAGCATTAAATAAAACAAAATAAGCAGTATTCATTAATTGAACTCTGAAAGATTTGGTCAACTTACATCACAAAATTTTCTGATTAACAAAGTGTCTGTCAAGCAAAACTTGTGAAGAGTTAGAAGTATTACATTATTTTACAGTGAGTTTGCATAGTTTGGGTGGTGTCCTCCATGCTTATCTTACTTTCTGTGAAAACTTCTTCCATAATTAACATCTAAATTGATGTATTTTCAAGGAATACCAGTAGTTGCTTTTAAGTATGAGAGTTTAATAATCTGTCATCACAGTTACCTAGGCCTCAGGATAAATAGTTACACAATGTGTTCTTTGTAGATCATGAAACTTATTTTCTCTTTGTACAGAAACCAATGGACTACCACAAGTACAGGTATTTCCTCCGTGTTCCTGCACAAGAAACAGATCACAGTTTTCATGTAGGACTACAGTTGTGCTCCAGTGGGCGCCAGAGGTTCAACAAACTTGTCTGGATACATCATTCTTGTCACATAACTTACAAGTAAGTAAATGGAGAATAAGATCAAAGAAGGATACTTAACTGTACAAACACGGGTGACGTTAATTTGTCCAGTACTAAGTACAGAAGATGTGAAGACTGTGAGACTTATCAGGCCTTAACAGAATGTTCTGAAAACAGTAACTGGTCCTGATTTGATACATTTTAATGAACTTTTACTTAAAGAAATCCCAAGATTTTAGTAACTATTTATAATGGTATGGGAGGTTTCCTAAGTAGTAGAACTGCAGTATTTTAGCCATTTAAAGGATTTATGCACGGTGTTTGAATGATTTCAGAACTGAATCGGAGTTGAATGACTTTGTGTGGTGCTAGTAAAGAGGTGTGGAAAACATATATTCATTAAGGTATATTTCTTTTCCGCTGTGGATGTGCAAGCTAGAAATGTCTGCACCCATCATGTGAGAAATGTAATGCTTACAAACTATATAATCCAGCAGTGCAAAATACAGGCATGCAACCAGCTGTTCTGACCACTAACTAAGCAAGAGCCATGGCCACTGTTCTTGCACTTGACACTCTAAATTACTGGCAAGTTGGCTGTCCAGATGTTTGGTGTTGGTATACAGGCTGGATTTAGGCCTTGTCTTCCAGTCATCTTAATCTCTATATTCACTGTTTTTATAGGGACATAGCTCAGCTATTGACCTGTAAGTATATAAAATAGGAAGTAAACTACTGGTGGTTGGGAGTATAGGTAACTTCCATAAACAGAAAAATTGCTTTTATAAAAACTATTTTCATACCTAATTTATGAAGAAGTGGCAGTATCGCAGACATTCTTTTCAGCATGAAGTTTCGGTACTGCTCAGGTTCTGCTCTACCTCTCAGTATGGTGGTGTCCTTTTGAAACTAGAATAAAAATGAGTATAAAACACAGCTAGGAGAACATATGCATTTTGTTACTGATGTTCAGAAATATTTGGGTTTCTTCTTTTTAACATTTTGTAAACAAACAAGTTTTTGCTGTCATTCTGTGTTCTGAATTCAGGTTTCTAAGTGAAACGAAAGGGGATTTTTTTACTTCAATATTGGTACGGTGACTTGAGTGACATCCTGTGCTATTACAAGTCTTGGAGCTAATAAGAATGAAAGGGGAAAGTGGTTTCTTTGATATTAAAACAGAATTGTATTCTATGTAGTATGACTCAGCCAACATTCAGATGCCTTCAGAACGAGGCAGTATGAAAGATGCTTATATTCCGGCTGTAGTTTGGTGCACACACTGTACTGTGGGATGTGACTGCATTATTGAGGGACTTAAACAGCAACTCATGTCTAATTTAACTTTTACGATACTCTCTGCAGATCAACTGGTGAGACAGCTGTTACTACTTTCGACATTGACAAAATGTACACCCCTTTGTTCTTTGCACGAGTGAAGAGTTTCACTGCATTTTCAGAAAAGCCGCTCTAAGAAACACCTTTTCCTCCCACAACTCTTGCATGAATAAAAGGTTGTAGCTAATGAGCACTTAAGTTATAAATGTGTACATATTTGGAACATCTTAAAATTCTGGGGAATTTTTTGAAGGCAGTATGTTTATTTGATTATGAATGGCTGGGGTTTTGTTTTGAGATCAAGCTTATGAGTATTAAACACTTTTGTGACAAGAATTTGATAACAAAGTTTTGTTGTTTGTTTTGTTTGGTTGGTTTTTTTAAATAGATTTTATAAATCAGTCTGCTTAAAATGTGAGTCTTCATCTGCCTGGACACTGGTTTGTCCAAAAGGAATTGTTATAGGAAAGTCTCACTGTCCATGGGACAGTGTGTGTGGTCTCTGGTGAAGGCTTGAAATGTGAAGGGGAGAAAGTTGTCTTTTATCTGTTAAACTGTGTGACTTAAAAGAACTTCAAATAAATGTTTTCTTTAAATTAAACTTACTTTGTTTGCCTTTAAGATCTGGCATTTTGTCAACATCAACCTTAAGAGAAAACAATCGAGGGCAAGCAAGCATGAATATAAAATTTAACCGCAGAGGTACATCCCCACCAATGCAGTGATGTCAGTTGATCATAAATGTAATTTGATCTTGATAGACGTTCAGTAGAGCCTTCCTTCTCGACAGGATGGGCATGAAGGGGAGAGGGATATGGGCAGCGAGTTGTTCTCCTGTACCATAGGATGAGTTTGCGGGGTACGTGGCTCTGCTTGGCAAGTGTCACAGTGCAATGGTGAAATGCTGGTGTGTACTGCTTGTGCATTGGCCAGGGCTGAATGCACAGGTAAGCAGGGCTCACTTGGACATGATTGTAATGTGTTATAACCCTTCATCTAACCTTGCTACAGATGCTGTAAACTCTTTGAGCATTTGTTGTACTAAGATAAATTTTGAGGCTGCTGTAGATGTTCAGGTGCTGTGTACTGCTAATCATCAAGTGTACCTTGAGGTTTGGTGCAGGTACTGTACGCTGCTTCTCCTGCATATATCGCTTGGGGGTGTAGTGCAGACACTGTATTGCCGCTTGTTATATATGTATCTTGGATTCTGAAAGAACTGAAGCTTTTTAGTGTAGTTTTTTTAAAGCCATTTTGCGTATTTTACCTTTTAACATCTTGTTTCAAAATACTGACCTGGACTTGAGGACTAAAATGTGAAAGCTGTGGAAAGTACTATACCTGTTCCATAATTTATAAAGTGTATCTTTGCAAGGAGCTACATGATTAAAAATACATCAATAAATCATGATTTTGAACATGCAATCCCTTGCAATTTCTTATTTTGCCAAGAAATCATTATTTTCATACAGCTAAAGATTATTAGTTAGGAGTTACCACGCATAAACTACATGCTAGGCAAGATTGACAGGTAGAATTAACATCTTAATGACTTTTTATTATACTACTTACAGGTTGTCTGAGAAAAGTAGAGAAGTTTTCAGGTACATGAGTTCTGAATAAGGATGGGTATATTGGAAACTTTGTGCTTTTTCTAGCTTGTCTAATGAGACCCTGCCTGCAGCCTTTCGTTGGCCTATGTCCTTAGGCTGGAGTTGCACTATTACTTCATCCAACAGAACGTTTAATAAGGAGTGTATTGTGTTCTCATTGCTGAAGGGAAAAATGATTGCTTAGAATATCAGCTCCATGTTTTGCAATATTGCCAAGTTTGTAAACAGGGAAGGATGTCAGTTACCTACGCTTTTGTTGAGGGTGAAGGATAAATATCTGATTCTGCCTGCTGAGAAATGTCAAAAGTTTTTGTCACAAGAATCAGAAGATGATTTGTTTAGGTATAGTTTTGTCCAGTAACCAAGTTGGATGTAATAGAAGAGCCTTTCAATTCAAAGCTCTTTTCATACCAAGACTCACCTGCTTCTGAGCTTTTGTTTTTTCTTGTCTTGGCCACCTGTTTGAAATACACTCTGAATGTAAAGGAAAAGCTAGTTAAAGTCCTGTTATAAATTGAGATGTTGATTCAACAGAAGTCTCAGGCAATGATTATTTTAAGATTGTATGAAATATTCCTTCACCAAGAAAATGATGTGAGCCTTCTCTCAGACTAAGCTGTGATTAATATGCTTGTTCCTCTGAATTTAGTGGTATAAGAAAGTTGAGCTAGTTTTGTCTATTGAAATGGTTTTGTCTTAACGTGCATCTATTAAAATAGTACTTGTTTCAGCAAAGAAATGGGTGACTAGTTGCTTTTCCTTCATTCTATCTGGTGATTTTCAATAGTCGAAGGCTTTAATTGCTAGAGGGTCTGTGTTCTTATAATTTAGTTTTATAGCCCTTTTAATTACCATATAAAGACATTAGTTGGTATAACTAGTTTACTGCTGGGAAATTATCCTTTACTAATTATATAAGTAACTTGAATTAAAAAATAAGGTATACACCTATGCACTCCTTTTTCCCAAGATTTTATTGTATGAGTTGAGACAAGTTCTTTCAGAAAAATGGGAAGAGGGCTACAAGAGGTAGCATGGTTCTTGAAGCTGTAGATCTCTTATGCATTGGATTAAAGACAGGAGAGTGGACAGTTTTGTGGAGAGAAGATGCTCAGATCATCAAATGTTATCCCGATTTGACTCAGTCTGATTGGAGATAAGCACCAGTTAAATCTTTGTGTGTAATGCTGGGCTGTAGATGAGGGGAGGAAATAGAGATGGTGTGATTCAGTGCTCTGAGCAAAGGACCAGCAGTAGACACTTTCCAACTGCTAAGTTCAGCTGCTGATTCACTCAGTAATCGTGAGCCAAGCTGGTCAGAATTTCAAAAACACGTGGTGTTTATACAAGGTTTTTTGTTTAAAGAAAGAAAACAATAGAGTCCGTTTTGATTTTTTAATCCAAGAAAATTCTCCTGGAATGCATCCCAGTGTATTTGGAAACTTCTGTTGACGTTAAAATGGCTGAACTATTGAGGTGCTTCTCCATTTTGTCTTTTCTACTGTCCAAGATGAGAAAAATATAAAAGCTGATATACATTTGCGAAACAGTTTGGATTTCAGAAATTAATGTTAATATGTTATTTAGTTTCAATAGCACCTGTAAAGAAATCAAAGCCTTCCATTTGATAGTCAGTCTGGATTCAAGCTTTGTTCTTTATGCTAAGACTAGCAGCTTTCTTAGTAAAATGACTTGCATAATTTTTTGCTTAAAGGGAACAGTTAGTGCTTTGCCTTACCTCTGTCTTGTCCAGAGTATAGTTCCTGAGTCCTTAAAATAATTCTTAAAACCACAATTCCTAGATAATGTTGGCTGAATCAAGGGATTTGGAAGAGAAACTAGAGTCTGTTACTGAATGGAACTTCTTGGGATGTATAAAAGTGGCATTCTCTTTTAGCTAAAACTGCTTTCAGCTCTGGTAGCATAGCCCATCTAAAAGAGTCCAGATGCACCACGCTGACGTGTACCTATCATTCAAGGCAGTAAGAGACAGGTGTTAAAATTACAGTATAGTGTGATTTTTATGGAACACATATTCAGAGTATGAATAGAAAAAAAAAACATGAAACATGACTGCCTGTGAAGACAATATTCCTGCATCTTTTAGGATTGTCATCCTTCGTACCTGGGCAACTGCAGGTATTCTGACATCTTCTGAAGTTGTCTGTAGCACATTTATTAGTTTAACCTCAGAATGCTCTATGAGAAATAGCTGGATATAATGCAAAGCTAAGAAAAGTAAGACTAGTAAATCCTGCCAAATTAAATTACTCTTTAATGTGGAAAGCCAAGATGAGTAGACAGTTATTCCACACATTTTATTTCCAAATGAATGCATTTTCCCCTGAGAAGATATGTATAAACACTGTGACCCCTACATGTTTCCATGCTAAATTTACAACTGAAGTAAATTTCTTTTCATTAATTCTACTTCATAATGGTAAGAAATTGCTAAAGTTGCTAAAATGGAAGTTCTGCCTGGTTGAGTTTGCAAACTTTTTTGTGCAAAGGAATTTGCTTGCTCGATCCCCCCCCCCGCCCCCCAAAGTAGCACTACCCCTGCAGGTTGTTGCAGCTTAGTAATAAACAAGAGCTTTGGGATGGAGCTTCCTGATGTGTTTACTGGTACCAGTGCACAATGTTGCTGTTCTGCCGTTAGGTGGCATGCCACAGTTTGAAGTTTTCTTTTGTACTTAATAAACCAAGTATATTTATTTTTCCCTACAGCTTATTTAAAATTTGAGACCATTACAGGAAAAATAGAGAAAATGCAACATGCAGTAGTTTATCATTACATTTAGCCTGCCAAGCATTCAGCTCCTTAAGGTTTCTGCACTAGTTAAGACGTCCATGATAACACAACTGAATGGCAATAGACCAAAAGGCCAGTTCTTCAAAGGGATTTTAAGTATCTGAATCTCGGAGTGGAGGCTTCAGTCCTGAGTTTGCTTCCCAGAGTCCGGAGGCCGACCTCCAAATGGGATCTGAAGCAGCCAATATGCGAAGCAGGAGCATCCTTATATGACAAAGGATGGTGTGCTGAAAAGAAGTGTGTCTTAACCACTGCCACTTGGAGAGCATATGCTCCCAAAGCAGTGGTCATCGTTGCAGTCCCTGCCCTGCTCTGAATGTTTCTGTTCAGAGTCCGGGTTTGCTAGGGCAAGGTTGTTGGCCCTAGCCAGGGCCAGGCAGACATCTTTTGGGAGGTTTTGGTCATCCTATCCTGCAGTATGTACAGTGAATCTATTTGTTGTAGAACAGCTTTAATAAGGAAGACAAAGTCTCCCCAGAAACCCTATAGAACTGGTAAACATAGATGTGAATGGAGTACCTCAGCAAGAGGAGAAAGGTGAACCCATGAGCTGAAAGTGTGTTTACCTTCTATGAGGATCTCCCCCAAACTTTGATCTTGCATCACCTGCTATCTTTGGGAAGCAAAAAGAAGCAATCCTTTCTCATGTTTTTAAGAAGATACTGCATGAAGGTGTCTCACTGCAAGGGGAGTTCAGGAAGCTCCTTCCTACACTGCTAAGAAATTGGTTTCAGGTCTAGTACTTCACACTTCAGTGTTTATTAACCTGGGTTGGCCAACTCAGATATGTTTATAGGGACATTAATTTTTATCAGCTCACAGTTGCACATTTGAAGAAGATATAAAAGTACAAAATACTGGTCCTTTTTCTCCTCTTTCCCCCTAAAGCCCACTGTCCTCGTCTCCTGACTTGAACTGTGGTCACACAAACAGCTGACTTTGTTTTTAAGGCAACTGGGGGAGCAGACACCTTGGGGCTGGTGGAGAATGGGATTCAGTAGAGGAAAAGGCACATATCTCTTCATATTGTAAAGGAAATTTGTTAAACATGTATGAAAGTAATAATCAGTTACAATCAGTTTTCATTAAGGGTATATGTATCAGGGGTTTTAGGGTTTGTTTTTCTAGCTGATCTATCCCAATGGCTCTGGCATCTTCTCCAAGGGCAGCAGTGCTGAAGATCAAAACATCGACAGAGCTTAATCTTTTGGCCACCGTGCCTGTCACAATGTGCAGAACGAAAATGCTCAGTCCTGGGCTACCTGACGTCTGCACCAACGCACGCAGAGCTGGCTCTGCACCTGCTGGCAATTGCTGACCTGTGCTCTGTAACTGGCATGTACAGAAAGGGCCAGCTGCACTGAAAGCTACTTAGGGGAAACTGTATTTAAGCTAAATGTAATTGTTCTTTTGCAGGCACAGCCAAATCATTCTCTGTACAGATTAATACAGGCATGGGTGTCATCAATCTGATTGCTACTCAAAAGCTTTCCCATTTTCTCTTTCTAGTAAGCAGTGTGTTGTGGTTTAACCACAGCTGGCAATTAAGCCCCACGCAGCCGCTCGCTCACTCCCCTCTGGTGGGATGGAGGAGAGAATTGGAAGAGTAAAAATGAGAAAGCTCGTGGGCTGAGATAAAGACAGTTTAATAGGTAAAGCAGAAGCTGCGCACGCAAGCAAAGCAAAACAAGGAATTCATTCACCACTTCCCACGGGCAGGCAGGTGTTCAGCCATCTCCGGGAAAGCAGGGCTCCATCACGCCTAACAGGGACTTGGGAGGAGAAATGCTATCACTCTGAACGGCCCCCCCTTCCTCCTCCTCGCAGCTTTACATGCTAGGCATGCTGCCCTATGGTCTGGAATATCCCTTGGGTCAGTCGGGGTCAGCTGTCCCGGCTGTGTCCCCTCCCAACTCCTTGTGCCCCCCCAGCCTCCTCGCTGGTGGGGTGGGGTGAGGAGCAGAAAAGGTCTTGGCTCTGGGTAAGCGCTGCTCAGGGGTAACTAAAACATCCCTGTGTTATCAACACTGGTTTGGTCACAAATCCAAAATATAGCCCCATACTAGCTACCATGAAGAAAATTAACTCTATCCCAGCTAAAAGCAGCACAGCAATGTTAACTCAGAACTTATTTCAGCTGAATCCTTCCCACACCTTGCTGGTTTTTTTGGGGTATGTGGGGGATACACAAGGAAAAGATTGTTCCTATTACAAAACTTTCAAGAAGAGCTCTGAAATTAGGGTATGTTCCACAACTTCTGTACTTTGGTTTCAGTAAAAATCAGTGAAAAGGTCTTTAATTTGTTTTGGATAATGTGGCATCTGCCTTAAATGACAAACGTGAATATAGTGGGTTGGTTCAGTGCTGCCTGGGAGTTTAATCACATGGAGAAGAAAATATTGAGTACCCTTAAACTCACCTTGAGTACACATATTAGTAATTGACAGTGTCTAGACAGATGGTGATCTGGAAAGTAAAGTCTGGGAAAAATACACTTACAGATATTAAAGTCAGCTGCATTTCCCAGTGGTAATAAAGTGGGAAGATTGGGGGCAGTTAACTTTCATAGCAGCCGACAATACAGTTGCCAGCAGTTTTGTTTGGAAACTGTTCCCTCTTTAAGAAGTGTGTCTTTTTAAACATTTCACATAAAAACCCACCAAAGTCTGTAGAACCTGAAAAACTACCACAAAAAGTAATCTGATGATAAGAAAAATAATTGTCCGGGTATGTGCAACGCAGTGAATCAAGTTTTTCTTCTTTCCTCTTGAAGGACACTAATTTAGAGTCTTTTATGAGACCAAAATCATACGGTGTATCATCAGCATGTGGTTACTGTTGTTCACAGGAATAAAAAAAAATAACGATGGGGCGCACTGTTTATCAGCTGGTGATCACTGAGCTTCAGCACAGCAGTGTACCTGATCATCTTATGCTAAAGTTGCATTTCTGCTTCTCATCAGTCCTGGAAGATGGTTTGCTGTAGAATAATTGTAACCTAAACAAAGTTTAAACTTGTGGCATATGAACAGAGAAAAGATCAGTTACCCCAGTTTTACGGTCAAGCCTGAGTTAAAGTTTTCCAAAAGATCTAAGAGAACTAGTCGCTGTGCTGTCCTTCAGTTTTGTGCTTTTTGCCCTGCTGTAGTACTTCAGGACTACTAAAATACAGATGTATTAGAGAAAATGTGGATAAAAGTGGGAGTCTGCAAGTTTTTCAGGACGCTTGTGTTTCAGAAAAGTGCAGAGCATGCCAACTGGTTTGACAGCATCTGTATGGCTAAATGCAGGGTGGGCTGAAGCGTGGTGACGCAAACTCCATCTTTCTCCGTCGCTTGCCCTGGGGACAGAGGGGCTGTGCAGTTGTGAGGACAGCCCAAATGGTGGGGCTCACTCTTGCTGTGCAAGAGTCTGGGCCGTTCTTGGGAGGACACTGGCGGTATGCCTTCATCATGAGGCATTTGGGGTTAATGATGGAGAACCTGGCCAGACAATCCTAACTGTAGCTATGCCCAAACCACCTACATTTCACATAGGAGTGATCTTGGCCTGCACGAAACTGTGTATGAGCTTAAGCTTTCCCTCATTTTGCTCTGAAGCTTTCCTGAAGCCCAGGCCTGGCGGCTTGATTCCTTGAACGGGAAGAACCAGACAGAGAGAAAGACTTTTGTTCCCGAATTGGAGGAAGAGTTGTGTTGTGGTTACACAGGTAGAGCCGATCACGTGTAGGAACTGAGCTTCGTGGAGGTAGTTCCAAGTTCCCACAAGTCTGCATCTACTAGATACGCACAGCCAGCCTGCATGGTTAGGATAAGGTAAAACAGGACTTTTACTCCCTTGCTATAAATCTGCATTTATCACCAGGACTAGGATGGGTAACAGCTGGTAAAGTTACAGTCATCATGAAGACGAAGAGACTATTTTGATGAAAAAAAGTCCACATTATATGGCTTACCTGGATAATAACAGTTACCTGCAGCAGCAAATACGCCTGTGCTGCCCTCACCCTCCAGTGAACTGTCATCAACGCCTGCCTGGATTCCAAGTCTTATGACTGCTGCAGGTTGATTTTCAGCCAGTTCCCTAACGAAATGAAGTATTAAGCAGTCATCTTGTCAGCCTAACAGTTTCCACCAATAACTTTTGAACTCACTGACCAGTTTCCAAATAAATTCGATAGAGGGACCAAAGATTCAATTACACCAAGTTCCGACGGGTTTGGTGAAAGTAGGCGATGGGTGGGAAGAGACACTGCTAGTATCTCCATGGAGAGAAAGCCTGCCATATGATGTCTATTTTCTGTTTTTATATCATCACACATGATCTTTATACTACTTTAATAGTTTTTTTATACTGTTCCTTTATTAGACCTCAAAGAATTCGTGAGGGAGAGTGGCAGAGACAGCCAAGCCCCAGCTTCACAATTTCTGCCTTGTAAGACCATGGTTTTAATCAAGTAGGTAGAAGTTCTGAATGAGTTCTTTAAGTGAAATTAACCTCCAAGAGTAAGTGTGGAAAAATGTAAATCCAGTCTGCAATGACAGGAGGGAGGGAGGAGGCTGGCTGGAGTTTGGGACACCATATTCCCAGGATGAAGGGGTGATCAGGCTTGGAGGAGAGTAGCCATATGCTGCCTGGGAGGGGTGGGGGGGGTGGCCAAGAAAAACCCATTGACAGTGTTAAAAGGATCTACTCAGAAAAACTTTAAGCTTCTTGCTGCCTAATGAGGTTTTCTTCATTTACTGGAATAGGGCTTCCGAGAGCCCAACCATTTAAAAATACTGAAGCACTCCCTTGGTGCCTGTGAGGGACCGTTTGAGAAAGCAAAGAGCAAGTCCCACGCTTTATCACGGGGTTGGGCGAGATCAGGGAACACAGAAGGACAACCCAGTGGGGAGGCTGAGTGCTGTCTATTGACAGCAAGATGCCTCATCTCCGCTGTACGGAGAGTCTGCAGCTTCACCCAGCAGCTGAAGCCACCGCAGCCCAGTCGCTGCGTGCCACGGAGCAGCCCAGCTCTGGGACCGGGCACCCTGAGCGCTGGAGCTCACAACCACACTGCAGGAGGGCCACAGACACGTTTTTGAGCGGGCTCCTCATGCAAATCATGGTTATGGACGTTAGTTTGATCTGGCTGAAGATAAGCCTTTCTTCCTTACATTCGGCAGTACTGCTGTGTATAAAGGAGTTAACAGTGAACGTGGTAATTTAACAAAGTCAGGCAAACCTCCTCTGCTCCCAAAAGAAGGGCTCCACAAGGCACTGGGAGGGAGCAGTGTTAAGCTGTACATGAGATAGTATCTTTGAAGGAGCATTTTTCTGGAAGTTTGTGATAGGAGGCTGGTGCATGGCAAGAGTTTTAGTATCATTGCTATGAAGTACTCGGTGAGTGCCTTGTCCGAGTGCTTCAGTTAAGTTAGAGCTTGTCAAGTCACGCCAGAACCCCCTGTTAAATTAGCTGTACAACTGTTCTTAACTAATGAGCTATAAAATAGAAATAAAACCAGAACATACCTCACTTGAACTGGAGGGAAGACCCCTCCCTCTGCCCATTCCCAGTGGTGGATTGTCCTGTTGGCCAAGAGGAGGGGAGGAGAGCAGGTTCCCGGCAGCTCGGTAGCCTGCTGGGTGATGCTCTTCAGGTGAGCTTTGTGTGTTTCACAAAGGAAAGTGAGCAGCAGCCCCCGATGCAGACAGCATCCCCCTGCCTGGACGGGGCTGGTGCGTTCCCTAACCCATCTGTATGAAGAGGAACAGCTTTGGGTTTTCATTTCTCCAGGGGTGGCTCTTAAGTGGGGCCTCTGGGAAGTTCAGTCCTTCTTGGTGGGGTGATTTAGTGCATGAAAGTGCGGTAAGGTCGGGGCGGCATTACAGTCTGGCCTGAAGTTTTCTCCTAAGCACACATAAAGACCAGTAAGGATCACTGACTCCAGTGGAGCAAACCCACAAGACAACAGCAATTTGTTTTTTATTTTAACTCACTTTGGCCAAGGTCTGTTTGTTCATCCTGTATTTCACCCACCCCAAGGCTGGACACTTGTTCTTTTTTCTCCTGCCCTCCTCCTGCCCCCAGACTGTCCTCTGAGTGCAGGGGTGAGTGGGTCTCCAGTCATGCCATTTACACAAGTTCCACCTTGTCCTACCATCCCCAGCCTCTCAGACAGGGAATCCCATTGCTCTTTGTGGGGAATCAGGGAAGTCCAGAGGCAATGAACGCAAACTATGCCTTCTCCCCCCGAAACGTATTGCTGCTTTTGCTGTCAGCTTGGAGGGCCTTGCTTCCAGGGATCCTGCTCTGCTCAGGACCATTGCTGGCTGGGCTGAAGATGATGGTTTCCTCCCGTCTTTGCTGTGACTTGAGCAGAGGAAATCCAGATGTTTGGCAAACAGCTTTTCACAACACCCAATGTTTACACTATCCACAGACATTAGGTTGGCCACAGCTGTTCACGTGGCAGCCGTTACTCGCTGCTTTAGGTGCCCGAGTCCAGTGTAAGTTTGGGCTGCCACCAGCTCTTTTTGCCACCCTCAGGTGCCAGGGGAGAGGCTGCAGACATGGGGAGAGCAGCATGTCGTTGCCCCCCCCCACTCCTCACCTGGTGTTTGGGGCAGGAGAAGGCCTCACCAGCCGGTCCCCACTGTGCCCTGGTGGGGACATTCTGCTGGGGGCAAAGGGGCGAGAGACCTGATCCTGCCACAGGCATTTGCTGTCTCCTCTGGAAGCAAAAAGGAGATGGATGCCCAGTTGCTGTATGGCTTTGTCCTTTGCTCAACAGCTTCCACTAGGCACAGAAAGCAATGAGCAAAAAGGACACTCTCGTGCTGTGGTTTGTATTACTCATGACTATCTGTCTTTAGAAGAGCAAATAGATTGGGCAACCCTTGGTAACAGAAGACTTAAACCACATACTGATGATACAATTGCCAAATGATGTGAAGTTTGAATCTTGGCATAACTGGTTTTGAGAAATGAAAAACACTCATCTGAGACAAGCCCTCCAAGGCGGTTTTACTTCCTCAGTTACTAACTGGAAACAGAAGGAATGAGCTCAGAGTGAAAAGCTGGCCAAAGACCTTCCTGACTTGCCCTGTCCTCTGAAGAGGCTATCTGTGCCTCAGGAACTACTTGCCGTACAGGAGATCATCTCGCATTGCTCACAAATCAAATAATCCAACAAGGAGAGCAAAGGATGCTTGTGGCATTCAGATTGCTGATGCTGCTGTCTGCAGGGCCACAAAAGCCATGTCCTGCTGCCCCAGGGTGTTCCCAGTATGTCAGGCCTCCGGATGACTTTCTGGATGTGCCACACAGTACACAGCTAATTCAAGCAGAAGCATCTGGAGACTGCAACTGTCTGGTATGAGAACAGCTATGGCTGATCCAAAATGTTCCCAGAATCACGGAATAGCTGAGATTTCAGCCTTGTCCACTTAGCAAGCCCATACTTCATCAGCCTGTCTGTGAGGATGTTATAGAAGACAGTGCTGAAAGCCTGGCTAAAGTCAAGATAAAAAAAAACACCCACTGCTCTCCCCTCATCCACGACGCCATTCATTTCGTTGTAGAAGGCTATCGGGTTGGCTAAGCACAATTTCCCCTTCATAAATCCATGCTGACTGCTCCCGATCACTTTTTAGCCTTTCATGTGTTTGCAAACAGTTTCCAGGAGGATTTTCTCCATCACCTTCGCAGATTTTTGAGGTGGGGCTGGCCGGGCTGTAGTTCCCCAGGTCTTCCTTCTTGTTCTCCTTGAAGACAGGAGTGACATTGCTTTCTTCCAGTCTTCAGGAAATTCTCCATACCACCATGACCTTTCAACAGCCCATGAACTTACCTGTGTCAAGTTTGTTTAAGTGCTCCCTAACCTGGTTCTCCTGCATGGATGTTGAATCCTCCTTGCTCCAGGAGGTGAGCAGTGTTGGTGAAGTTTACCTTGTGAAAGTCAAAAACCCCATAGTGCCTGGGAACTGCAGCAGCTCAGGGAGAAAGGCGCACTGTATTGAATCAGGGCCAGCCTGCAGAGCTTGCACAAGAGCCAGGTCCAAACTGCTTAGGGTGTTCAGATGCGCAATGTTAATACCCTATTCACGCTCTGCTTTGATTAGTGATTGCATCTATTTTTACTCTGACACCAGCAGACTTCCTTCATTTTTTCTTCTTAAATAAACTACGCCACCTTCCCATCCTCCTCTGCCCCCCTTGGGTCCCCACGCCAGTCGCTGCCCTGCCACGTAAATCCCGTTCCTGGCACACACAGGCCATATCCCTGCTGAGATCCACCACAGGGATCACTTCTACATTTTGCTTGCAATAAAGCAAAACACATTAGATGGTCACATTCTAACTCTTTGACCATAATTACTTAAAAAGCCCCAAATGACTACATTGAGGGGAAGCAGAGCAAAATTTCCAGGAGTACCAGACACATGGATTAGTAAACCTCCTAAAGGCCATGAGGAAAGAAAAGCTTTATACAATTACCTGGAGTGTATCCACTAAAGCTTCCTCAGCTGGAGTCCTTTCTACCACCAGCAGTTTGACACACTTGTTTCATTTAAAAATATAGAGAATGCATTTAGAACCATATTTTAGAAAATAGTCCATAACCTTGCAGTTTATATAAAACGGTTTGTAGCCTCAATCTGCCAAAGGGCAGGGGCTTCGTACAAAGGGTTGAAAATGAAAACACCTGGCTGTGCTCAGTCTGACCTGCAATTCTTTTCACTTGCAAAGGTAGAGGCCCCGGGGAGAGGGAGGCCAGAAGAAAAGCAGGGTACATGCCCAGGCTGGAGAGATGCGAGTCAAATCCCTTTTCTGCCTTCTCATCTCCCCATTGGTATGACTGATACAGAGGCATTTCCCTTTCTCACGAAGATATTCTGAGGATAAATACACTAAAAAATCGAGGTGTCCAGCTGCTGCCTTGTATTATTAAGATAACTCCTTCTGATTATATGTCTAGATTTCATCTTTAAATGTTGTATGAGTCGCCCTCCCTCCCCCCCCACCCCCCCCAAAAAAAAAAAGAGCAGAGTTTCTGTAAGATACAGTCTGGCTAATGTATCATTCTGAGCAACATTGCTGTGGTTCTCTGATGGCCTCAGAAGAGCCCTTATATATAAAAATATTTGCTTCGGAGCAAGTGCACGGATTACTCCCAAAGAATTACCCCTTAAATATTGAGGCCAGTGCTTTCAGAGCTAAGACCTAGGGAAAGCAGCAAGTGTAGACCATGTATGCCATGCAGGGATATTTGCATAAGCTTTGGCAGTAGCTACAGCCATCTGAAACACCGATAAGCCAGAACAAAACATTTTGCCTGTGTAATCATCCACATCCTGACCTCCTTGCATTCTGCTGCCTTCCTAACATTTTACCGCAGCTGTGCCTTACAGAAAATCATTTTCTGCAGCAGAAAGTAAGGTTACAGAGTTACCTATGGGTGGATTCTCACATATCAATTAGTGTTTCTTCATGAAGCTACCCTGAATAACCTCAGTGTTCAGTATATTTTCTTAAAATTGCAGAGGATAATGCATCTAGTGCCATCTTTGACCTCTGATTCTTATCACCACCCAATTGGGCACAATACCTTAGAGCTGGTTAAAAGAGGCTTAAAGCAGCAACATATATATGTTTCTTTTCACATATCCCAAATATGTTGCAAAAAATCATTTTTGTGAAGGTCAGAGCTGGCATTGGTATCTTCAACTTTTGAGCCAAACGGATATAAATTTGGTGCTATATTGACCCACTGTGCTGATTGTACCAAAAATGGAGGGAGTTGCTGCCAGCACAGAAGTCACTGCAAGAACGTGGAAAGGTCAAACTGACCCTGGCAGCTTGTAAATCTAGAAAGCCTTTCTGCATTTAACCTTAGAAAAATCATGAAGTCTCAGTTTCTTCCTTTTTAAAAAGGAATAACCTGTTCTCCTTGAGCACGAAATGTGTTCCACTCGGAAACGTACTGAGTGTGATGAACACTGCATGAACGGGGACTGGGGGTCCCCCCAAACCGTGGGATAGTCCTGGGTGCACAGAATTACGAGCATGGGAGCTGCAAGAAGGCACGGCCCTGCTGTGGCAGGTAGCTGCTGAGTGGAGCTGTGCTCACGGGAATAGGTTTCGTTCTGGAAACCTTTTGGTTCAGACTTAAAGGCAAACCAACAAAAAGCTTCCTGCTTCTCAGGCAGGAAGACAGGTTTGGTACTAAATGTCTTTTAGAGAGGTTTGGTAGTAATAGTCCTGTAGGAAACCTGAGAAACTCAGTAACTGGACACTGTCCATCTTCAAAGACTTGAAGAAATGGTTGATCTGCAGGAAAGAATATCGGACATGAAGAAAAAAAATACTAACAGTAGGGACTGGGACAGTGAAGCCATGGAACAGGTTACGGGATGGGTTATCAAATCCCCTTTGCTGAAAGTTTTTAAAAACAGAGGAAGGGGGTGGTGTGTGTAAAGGGAACTGAGGGTACAGCAGTGCAGGAACAATGTCTGAGGAGCCTTCCAGCCACACGTCTGTATGAAAGGTGGTGCTGGCAGCGGTGCAGCAGAGAGGTAAGGAATTCAGGGGAGAGGCGAGACGAGGCAGAGCAGCATGGCAGCGGGCAGGGTCCATGCCCTGCGCTGTCCCTCGCTGGTGCGACTGGTTTGGCAGTCGCAAAGGAATCTTGGCTATGGGACATGCAGTCCTGGGGGACCTTGTCTGTCCCTCGTCCTGCAGCTCACCTCCTGAAGCACAGGTGTTTACGGGTCCTATTGATTTCCCTTTTTCTGTCTTAGAGGTGGAGCTTGTTATTATCCGTGATCAAAGTTTCCTTCTCCAAGTTACTGATCTGAAGAATCGTCATAAAACACACAAAGTTTGGTATTAATGTGGGAGTAACTCACAGACTAAAATAAAAGTTTGATGAACTGACCTTTACATACAACAGCAGACTGTCATTTTGTGATCTACATTTAGATTTTTTCCACATAAAACAAATCACTCCGCGTCCCCTCTTTTACAAATGGCAATAAACATTTTGAAGCACTCTATAAATATAATTTGTTCTTGTCTTGTAAATGTCTCTGAACTCCACCCTTTGCAATGAAAGTGGTTTCCTTAGCAACTAATACATTCCAAAGTCTTTTTTAAAAAAAGAGGGAATCTAAAAAGATGAAAACAAACAAAAAAAAAGACAAATGATAAGACTGAACCTGTTTGATGGACACAAGATACACCACAGTCTGAGGTAGTGTGAAGTTTTTATTGCTACTTGTTTCGTAATACTGTTCTCTCAGACTCATCCCAATAAAAGGTTTATTTTGCCTCAGATCGCCGGGGCACAGCTTGCTCCGCAGGCAGGGCAGGCTTAGGATTAGGACCGCCAGCTGGACAGCCCGTGGAGCCGAGGCTTTCTACCTTCTTGGTGGTTAAAGGAACCAGCCATGAAATGTGGCTCCAGACATGACACCCCTCAGCTCTTCCTTGCAGAGGTGGCAGCGGGGACGTGTGTCAGTGCCTCCCTCTGCAGGGTGAGGGCCAGCGGCCCCTGAAACCCTGTCCAGAGAGCAGCAGAGGCTAGTCACGCAGGAAAATCATGCGGATGTGAATTGTGGGAAAAGAGAAAGGAATCTTTGCCAAAGGTCTCTGAGCTGGCCGCTAAGTTCAGGCAAGAAAATTCATATTTGGCACCCTACTTTTTTAACAAATGTCAGGAACTGGTAGCTCCCGCTGAAACAGAGCTTACAGTAGTGGTCAGAAAGGGGGGTGATGTATGGAAAGGGTGCTGAAGGATTTGTTACAGTCTGCAATGAAAGAAATGAAACATGGCTGGAAAAAGCAGCAAGGCACCTTGAATATATACATGTATGAAGCTGGGTTAAGCCCTGCAGAGAAGGACTTAGGGATACTGGTGGATGAAAAACTGGACATGATCCAACAGTGTGCACCTGCAGCCCAGAAAGTCCATTGAATCCTGGGCTGCATGAAAAGAAGCATGGCCAGTAGGACAAAGGAAGGGATTCTGCTCCGCTTGGTGAGACCCCACCTGGAGTACCGCATCCAGCTCTGGGGCCCCCAGCACAAGAAAGGCATGGACCTGCTCGAGCAGGTCCAGCGGAGGGACATGAAGATGATCAGGGGGCTGGAGGACCTCTCTGGTGAAGAAAGGCTGAGAGAGTTGGGCTTTTTCAGCCTGGAGAAGACAAGGCTCTGGGGAGACCATATTGCGGCCTTTCAATATATGAAAGAGGATTATAAGAAAGTCAGAGAAAGACTTTTTACCAAGGCCTGTAGTGACAATGGTGCAATGGTTTTAAACTGAATGAGGGTAAGTTTAGATCGGACTTACGGAGGAAATTTTTTTACACGGGTAGTGAGGTACTGGAATAGGTTGCCCAGAGAAGTTGTGGATGCTCCATCCCTGGAAATGTTCAAGGTCAGGTTGGATAGGTCTTTGAGCAACCCGATCTGGTGAAGGATGTCCCTGCCCATGGCAGGGGGGTTGGACTAGATGATTTTTGACAGTCCTCTCCAACCCAAACTGTTCTGTGATGATTCTATACAATGTGTTCATAGGGCTGGTGCAGTGGAGGGACTTAGATCCCAGATTCTTGCCAGAAGTTGGAAGAGCGCAGAGGGTCGCACAGGAGAGTTGTGGTCCTTGAGGTCATCCATCTGCACCTTCCACAAGTCCCACAGGCTTGAACAAACTGTGTTTCAAGAGGGATTGCAACCAAACCAGAATGGCAGCGAGGTAGTCTGTAAGGAGAGCTGATACCTTTTATTACATCAATGAAATAGTGGGGGAAAATATAACAGTTAAAAAAAAAAAAAGAACAAAGACAAGTCTTTAGGTATGAAAGCCCCTCCTGAGGCCTGCAAGAGGAGCTAAAGAGGAATTGGCGTGGTAGCACTTCCACATCTGCATCGCAACAGAGACGGAGCATTCAGCCCATTGCCAGAGGAGTGGGGAGAGAGGACATTTAAACCTGGTCACCGTAAGGGGTACGGGTTAAAAACCATGTCGTCACTGCAGCAGCCGAGACCCATATGGCGCCCTCCGTCTCCTTCGCTCCCCTCCGGAGGAGCCCAAAGCTGGCGGAGGTGGTGTGCCCCGCTCGCTGTGGGGCAGGGCCCGCCCTGAGGTGCAGGGTAGGGTGGCGGAGGGAGGCAGCGGCCGCTGTAGGCCAGCGGGGGTTTCTCCTCACAGGAGTCATCCCCCAAAGGGCCAGCGTTAGGCCTGAAGCCGTCATCATGGCCGCCCTCTGTCACGGGCAGGACGTGCTGGGTGCCGGTGCGGGAAGGGGCTGCGCAAGGCGGGTGGGCCGTGGGGACGGCAGGGCCACCGCCAGGCCTCCTGGGGCCGGGGGTCCTCCTGAGGGCTGGGATCCTGCTCCAGGTGGGCGCCTCTCCGCAGCCCCCGTCCTCCCCACATGCTCTTGGGTACGGCGGCTGCCCAGAGCGGCTGCCCAGTGTCAGCTCCTGGGAGTTTTTGCTTAAATGTCTCCCGAAATGAGCAGGCGGTATGGAAGCATCCGGCTCGGAAAGAAGCGAAGGCAAAGCCTCCCGCGTCGGCATTGCACCTGTCAGAGACTTGGGAAAGCAAGGGGTGGTTTAGTAAAACAAGGTGTAGTCCAGCAGCACGAAGTAAAAGCTGTCCCGTATGAGACCCTCACCAATGCATTCGATCAATACAGGTAAAGAAGCAGATGCTGTAGCAGAGCCTCCTTGCAGGGTAGTGCCAGTGGGCTTTAGGGGCAAACCAAACAGGGCTCCCAGATCATGGGTCCGGGTTTGTTTCACTGGATTTTGCCCAAATTTAACAATTCTTTCAGTCTTGCACTGAAAGAATTGTTAAACCTCACATTCACAGCCCTTGAGGTCCACTGCCTTGACCTCACTGCCCCTGAAGAAGCACCTGAAAATGAAATTATGCTAATACATTTAACACACCAGCTGTTGGGTTTTTTTCTATGGCATTTGGAAAAGCTAAGTACGATTTTTTAAAACTGATTGTTTTGAAGTGATCTGTTCACTACAGTAATAAAGTGCTTCAGCTTTTCAAGACTCTACTTCTATTTCTGGCTCATAGATTTTCCTATCTTTGCATATTTTTTTTTACCCCACAAACAGAAATTTAATTCAGGGAGGGAGTTGCACACAAGAATTATTCTTCTGGGTCTTTTGTTCTGGATATTTCACAACTTCTTCAATTGCCCTCATTATTGGATTATAATTTTGCAAACTTTCAGAATTCCTTTCAGGATACTAATTTTGTGCTATCATTTCTGATGACTACTTACAGGTCTGTCTTCTTTGAAATTCTGCTTTTGCATCCATTTAATTATAGTGATTTTGCCGACTGCCAGAGTAGCAAAGCTCCTTTCAGCTGTTTTCCACTCACTGTGAGAAGAAACTCCAACAACCTGATGCAGAACCCAGCCCACCTTCAACTAAAGACCCGCTGACACCGTAGAGAAAACATCCTATCTATCCCTTGTTCTATTTTGGGCTCATACATTTTTCTCAAGTTCTCCTCCCTGGTCTCTTGTAAGCATATTAAATTGAATCTTTTCAGAAGACTTTTTGCAGATTCAGTGGCACAGGTTCTGTGTGTCAGATCAGACTCCTGAGTTAGTTGTATCGCAGCCAGTCTTGGCGGAACACAAATATGATGGGTTATTCCCAAGAAAAACCTGCTGGAAAGCCATGAACTGGAAAGCCTGATGAGGGTAAATGGTATCACTGCGACGGCACAGAGTCAGACCAGCTGAAGAGCTGGATCTACAATTAGATATTTATGACATTTTTGGTCTGTTCCTACTCCCACACAATTCAAAGTGAAAACACCAGGAAGATGTTGTAGGAAGGGAAAGACGAAGACATGTCTAGAGGGAACTTGACCTCAGTAAGACCAGTAGGCTCAGGTATAAAAGAAAAAAAGCCACGTGGCTCAGTAACATTTCCTAGGTGAGGACTATTTTAGCGCTCACAGGGACAGAGTTAAACCAGTGATATGAAAATTGTTGTTTCTGTATTTGTTAGAGATTTACACAGTGGCTCAGCTGCTTTTTCTTATGCTCATGTTCCCAGGCGCTTGTGTCAAGAGGCCACCACCAGTTTGTCCTGTACTCTCTGACTGTCCCATCCCAAGTCCGTGTGTCTCCATGAGAGCCACTCCTGATCTCTGGTTTTTAGTATCCTCCTGAGTATTTCCAGTACAAATAGCTGCAGCTCCTAAATTCATATTCCACTGAAATGGGTTTAACTTCCTCTGTTCACTCTTTCAATCTACTTCTTGGCCTCCTGGATGCCTCTGCTTCCCCACGTCATCCATTTAAGAAGTCTGTCCCCAGCCAGACCAATTATCCCTCTTGTCTGTAGCTGAAGGGGCACTGGTTGCTATCCCCAACACCAGGCTGGGGAGGATGCACTACCTCTAGCACTTCAAAAGACAAACTGCATGAGAAGACGGGTGGTGTACAGTCGTGTATAACACAGCCTTCGCAAGGAAGGCCACTGGAGACAGCCTCACTGCTCTGCCTGGTTCCCTCCATCAAGCACGTGGCAGTCCATGGCATCTCTGCAAATGTTTTCACAACTGTTTGCGCACCCAGCACAGCTGATGTGTTAATGCCAGTGCTTCTGTAAGTCCTTCAAAGCATTCTTCTACCTTCAAAGCCCTCCTGGAGATCTGGAGAGCAAGCAGGGCATGCCAGGCAGAGGTGAGGCACCTTCCCCTTATCAACCCTGGCAAAACCCAGGAGGGACAAGCAGAGGTGGAGGGTGCCTTCGTTTTTCTGTGGCACCTCCTCCATGTCAGGGGAGGACCTCCAGACACACGTCAATGTGGAGAAAAACATGACCTGCCCCTGTCTTTCCAAAGGCGAGGCAGTGCCTCCTGCATGTGAAGGTGCCCGTACAGCCCTTGAGGGTCTGCAGGTGGCCAAATCCTGCTCAGGGGCAGCTGCCCTGCAGGAGAGCATCTCTCTCCCTGGTGGGCATTAAGTCTGTGAATAAAGCAATCCAGGCCTGCTACTGAAGTAACTGGGTTTTCTTAAGTAAAGGTTGGGGGACTGGAGGAAAAAGGAGTAAGGATTTCTGGATTTGCCTTGTTAATGACAAGTTTGTTTTGTCAAGATACCATACACAATATATAATAGACATATCATAGAGGTAATGTAATATATTGTATTCTATAGTAAAATAGTATACAGTGTGTGTGTGTACGTGTACACACATACACGAATCTTCCTCCTGAGTTCAGTTATTGCCAAAAGTATTTCCCAGTTTTCAAGTGTTCATTTGTCACAATTTTCTCATGGGGTGGTGCAATCAATACTATAAGTTAAATCCAATTTAAACCTTCTAATATTCTCTTTCAATGTCAATACTGATTAGACTAAATATCTAATTACTTTATTCCCAGATTTCTTTGTAAATAATTTAATTTCTGGAGAAGCGCTCGCAAAGAACTTGCAGGAATTTTTTCTAAAGACACTTGCTGCATTTAAAAAAGGAGAGTACTGGGGCTCTAAAGCTACGTCCATGCTGCTAAATAAAATGAGGCCAAAGACCGTCGTTGGTAACAGGGACCAAAAGGCATGGCCTGGCGGTGTCCGCACTGCATCCTGGCCTTGGACAACCTCTGGACCTGAAGTGAAATGATGCAAGGGCTGTGTTGCAGCCCACCAAGGGCTAATTTTGGCAGCATCAGCTTAAGATTCTTATTGCCTATGGCTTGTAGCATGGTGGCACATAGGGGCACAGGTAGGTTCAAAGGCAGCTGTGTACAGTGAAGGGGACCCAAATGTGATGCAACCTTGCCCAAAATCCTGCTAGGGAACGGTCCCTGGCACGTGCTGTCCCCCTGACCCGTGCCAGGGTATTTTGTCTTTGAGCACGAGCTAGCACTGGTCAAATCCATGGCAGGGACCATGTGAATAGTGACATAACTGAGCCTGCCGTCCAGCCCTGCTTTGTTTACCCGTATAGATGTAATCCCCTGCTGCCACCAGGCCCTGAGAGGCTCCAGATGGGGGGTGCTGGCAGTGGATGACAGTGCTGAGCAGAGCAGGATGCTCAGGACAGCCCTGCTTCTTCTTGGCCTGATCACGGGAAGGCAGAATGTGGAGATGTAAAGCCTGCTCCCACCCAGACCCAAAGCCCAGATAGCTTCCACTGTGCCTTGAACCATGGATCACTGAGCCCACCATTTCATTGATTGATGATAAGAGTTACCTCAATCTCCCGGATTCTTTTTAATCTTGGAGAAGATGGAGAAAAAGCCATCTGTGCTTTTTGGATTGATCTTCTTGCTTCTGCTTCTAGTTTTGTTTCTGGACGTGGATGGTCATGAGCTCCTTTGGACTTTAGAAAGGAATTATGATATGTTAAAGTTAGAAACAACCTTGTTATTAATCTTAAGGGACCAGAATTTATAGCACAGGCCAAAACCACACATATGGCCTGATTTAATGCTTTGTATTTAATAAGGCTTATTTAATGTGAGCTCAAGTAACAAACATATCTCAGATGAAGTGTGACAGGGTAGAAATTCTCTGAAATCATGAAACCAGTGCACCACATTTATGTGCAGAAGAGCCTCCCTACACTAGAGTCCCAGTTGAAGCAACAAGGTCTTCTGCAGCCTGGCTACAGTGTCCCTGCAGTTATTTCCATTCTTCTCACACTTTAGACATGTGTATCAGAACATTAATTTCCATTAACTTTCACAGAGAATTAATTTTAACCTGCATATAAGTGAAAGACCGGAAAATAGGAGACAGGCCAGTGGTTATGGTACTAAACTAGGTCTACAGCTTCCAGAACTACTGCCCATTATTTAAACACTTGCACACACTATTTTCCAGATATAAGTTACATATGATGCACAGCACGGCATTTTCCATAGACAGTCCCTTGGGTACAACCATTTTCTGCTCTAAGATAGCCTCATGCTTACGCGTGATGCCTTGGAGAAGAGGCTGAGATAACGTAACATTTCTGACTTTTTGAAGATTCATTGGTTCCTATGTATCTGAGGCAAACGGCTTCAAAATCAACAGGTTTTCATGGGATTCTAAATGAAAAATACAATATGAAAAATACAAAATCATAGTAACATAGGCTAATTTAGGTTGGAAGGGACCTCTGGGTGTCTAGCTCAACCTCCTGCTCAGGCAAGACTAACTTCAGAGCTAGATCAGGTTGCGTAGGGCCTTGCCCACTCATTGTGAAAACTTTTCTCCTTACAGTCATTTGACCTTTTCATATTTAATGACCCTTATTTATTGGAACCAAAAGTGTCCTTAAACAATCTTAAAAAACAGTCTTTAAAATTACCTTGCATAATGTAAGGTAATTTTATACCAACCTGAAAAAATATGAATTGGCCTTCGTGCCTCCAGAAGTTGGTAACTGGGTAACCACCATGGCCTCGGCAGGAAAGGAGCCGCAGGGGTCCACTGCAGTTTGGACAGCATTTCCCTGGAGCAAAGACGGTGAGAAATATTTTCTGTACAACAGTAAGCAGATGAATCCCATGTGATACAATGGTTCACTGGTGGTGGATTGCCACTTCTTGTTTGGGGCCCAGAAACTACACTGAGAAAAACTATGCAAAAAACTTTCAAATGTAAGCAAAAATAAAACTATAATTGCCTTTATTCTGTCCCATTATTAAATTATTAAATATAACTGACAAAAATTATTTCTATTATAGTTTTATTATTTTATCATTTATTATCATCATCAGTTTTAGTTGTTTTTAACTTGGCAGTGTCTGGAATATCATACATGTTCCTGTCCAATTTTTCTGGAGGACATCATTCTGTCTTCACTGAGTGCTTGAGTAATACCTTTCTTTAGCCAAAATGTTCATCAGATCCAGAAATCAGCATGTGCTAGCTCTCCTGAGCAATGAACAGTTGTTCGGAATGGTCTCGTAAAAAATGTGCGTGCATTCTCTATTTGCATTGTTTTGCTCCGGTGACATGACTATGAGGCCTATTTTCCAGTCATCATAGTTTATGAGCAACTTCTTTCCTTCAGGGCTTGCCTCCCAAGTTACTCTTGGGCCCATGTAATAATGAAGCCAACACTCAGGTCAGCAGGCACAGCACTGCACAGCTTTCTCAGTAGCCTCACTCATGGGCCCGAGAAGGCTGGGAATCAATCTCTAACCATGAGAAATAGGGATTAAAAAAGAACAAAACAAAACAAAACAAACAACTCCTCCCCAAACAGTAAGAAAACGCATTGTTGCAAAATCGACTTGCATTTGAATATAAGGAATGGCAGCAGGAAGGTTGGATAATCCAGAGGGTATCCTCTACTTTGATTTCTTTTATGTTGTGTTCACTCCTGAATTGCCATTTAATAAACAGCCATGTTCATACTCACGCTGTTGTTTCTGCCTAGCTTTATCACATATGGCTGGCCTTAGGTAGATCTTCTTCCCATCCAAAGTCGAGCAGTCGTTGCCGCAGACCACCACCCCGAGGCAGGACTTTTTTAAGATGCGAGAGTTGTGGTTGTTGGTGTTTCTCATGGCCCAGCTGCTGTGATGCCTCTGTGCATTTTTATCCTCTGAGCTATAGATATGTTTTACATAGGAATCTGGCCATTCTTGAAACCAGTCTATCTGTCTTACGTCCTGTGGAGAGACCAAAGCAAGCCATGTTTTAGGCTGGGGAAGAGAAAAGCTTGTGCAAGAGCCCAGAAGACCTGGTTCTCTGCTGGGTGTTCTCTAGCCTGGGTGACTCCAGCACCCTGGCCGGTGATGCTGGTTGGCAGGAGGGACCAGTGGAGAGAAGGCAGCAAACCCGCAGCTCCCAGTGGGTCCCTACAAGCCCCAAAGCATCAGGAAAGCCTGGCCAGGAGGTTCTTCTCACTCACTCATGGGTCCAGCTCTAGTGCAGGACCTCCCAGGAGAGGAAGATAGGGCGCCTGACATAAAATAGCAGATATTTTCCTTGCAGGCAGCAGTCACCGCCTGACTAACTTCTGTTAGCTTTCATGGCAGAGATCCTGCTTTGCCTTTCAGGCTATTCACAGCAGCGTTACACTGAATCATTTAGCTCGATTTGGCTCAACTTACTGGAAAAAGGGCAAATACTGCATCACACTGAGACTATGCCCATGTTTGTAGACCTTTAGTTCTGGGCTTTAGTTCGTTTTGGTCTAACCACCGTGAAATACTTCCACAGTGATTTTTCTGAAGTCCAAAACAAAGAAACCTGACATCCTCATCAGGTTTTTTTTTTTCACTGCTACGGACTAAGCAAAAAAAACACCCCAAAACAAAACAGGCCAACACTGTAAGGAACAATAAAAATAAAACTCAATGAAAAAAAAAACAACAAAGGACCAAACACCCATCACCTCAGTGGGTACAGTCAACAGAGTAAATTGCAGTGAGCGTAAAGCATCTAGCATACCCGCTGAAGGTTTTGAGGGAAAATGTCTTGTAGGGCTACAAAAACTTAGTAGGAATTGCCTTGAAACTGCTGATCCCAGACACTGAGAGCCATTACAGCAGCAAGAACATCAGCTGAGTCGAGGAAGAGTCCTGCGCTCCCCCAGAGCCGTCGGATAGCGTAGGGAAGGGTGTGCAGGAAGCCTCGGGGCTGAAATGCAGGTGAAGGTGACCTTGGGGTGGAGGGTAGGAAAGGAGGCAGCCTGGGACATGGAGGCTTTGGGCGAAGAGCAGTGGCATAGTAGGGAAGAGACTGGGATCCGGTAAGAAGACAGGGTTGGGAGGTGAAAGGCAGAGCTGGATGCTGAAGGACTGCAGCAGGAGGAACCTGGCACAAATATGCTGAGGTGAGGGACAGGGAGATGACACTGGCGTACGGGGTGCTGTGGGCTTTCAGTGGAGAGCACGGTGGAAATTTTTAGGTAAGAGGACTCGAAAAGGACCGCGGGAGGGAAAGATCATTATTCTGCTTCTCAGCAAATCTCCGCAAACGCGAAGCAAGCTTTTCCTAGCTGCTCCTGAAAGGAGTGTTGCCTCTGTGTGGAAAGCCAGCCCACTTGCCTGGAGCCTGATCTGCAACTAGGCTGAGCAGCCAGAGTTGCAAGGCAGTCATGGATGCTGTGCTCACTCCTCATAAAACACTACTCGGGGCAAAAAGCAGGTCCTGGACATCTCTAATTGAGCACCCACAGCAGGAGATAATTTTTTCTCTCTCTTTTTCTTTGCACCTCATCCACCAGTAGACTACAAAGGCAACGCATCTGCAGCATTGCTATTTTTCATGTATCAGCAGGTCTTTCAAAAATACGATTAAGGAAAAATACTTGGAAACTTCAGAATTTGCTTAATATTTTCTAGCTTTTCAGTAAAACACTGTCCCATACCCCGAGGTGCAAAGAGAATAAAGGCAATGAGGCATAGACGACTGAGAAAGTGTGAGATCAGCGGTGAAATGGTGACGACTGGTCAGAACTGGATAAATTTCTAAGACATAGACACATACCTGGGGAAGTTTGATGTCATTGATATCCCAACTTGTCATTTCTCCATGTCGGAAAGCAGAGTCCTCCTGCTCCAACACAACATCATCTGCACCTTTCAGCATTTTTTAATTCCCTCCCAAAGTTAGCGAGAAAGAAGTTTCTCCTGGCTGCTTTTGAAGTTGACTGTCAGTACTCTCAAGCAGTTTACAACCAGGAAGCTGTTTCCTGAAGCTAAATGATAGAGAGGCTGCTCATTAAAGATAAAAATCAGTGTTCTTCTGCCAGAAAAACTTGTTCCATTAAAAGTTTTGCAAGCCGGCAATGCAGTGGAAAATATAGCTTAAAGATAGCCTGTGATGTTACAGAGGCATCGTTAACAGCAAGCAAATCGTGCCTTTGTCATCTGTTTTGTTTTGCTCGGTCTCCTCTCGTAACAAGTTTATAGTCACGTAACTCTGCTCACAGGCTCTTTGTACATCTGATCTGACTCTGGCTCAATATTTCCAGAGCCAAACCAAATGAGCAACTCAGCGGCTGCTAAGGGGTCTTTGAATCGCTGCTTACCCAGTAGATATTTCACATGCTGCACATGACGAAGGCGAGCAAGGCGAGAGGGGACTGCTACATCATTTCAGATGAAATGGCTCTCAACCATTTCAAATATCGTTGGCATCTCTGAGAGCTCACCAACTGCATGAGGGAAGTGTAGAAAAAGATGTTGGGCTACTTGCATTTTCCTATCTCAACAGCAGACTGAAGTAAAAAATCCCACCAAGGTATGGTTGTTAAAACCAACAGGTTTTGCCTGAAATCTTGTAAAGCAGGTGGTTGCCCTACTCCAAATTTCAGTTCCAGCCAAGCTTAATACCATATCCTCAGGGATCCCAGGGATGAAAAAGTTTTGGGGTTTGTTTCCTCCAGCAAGGAGAGAAAAGGCAATTCAGAAAACTGACAGGCCAGTTTTCTCTTTCTGGGAAGTGGAAAAGCTTCAATGGTTTCAGGAAAGTCACTGTAATTTATGCCAATTAAGGATTTGTTAAAGACTACTGAGTAGTGGGAGAAGTAAAATCTACTTGATGAGATTCTATTTCATAGACGTCATTAAGCATAATTGATTTTATTGTTATTTTTGGCCCTGCATATGCACAGCCCTTGGAAAGTGACTTAGCCTTCATGTCCTTAGTTTACCCATTTATAAAATACCTGTGATCTTAATTTCTCACGTTATATTATCACCTCTAAAGCAAGAGTTTGTGGATATTTGCAGAGCACTTGAGACGTTTGGCGGTATGGTGCTCTGGCAGTGTAGTCGGAGCCCCACTGCCCCACTCTGTGGCTCAGGCTCGGGGAGGGGGGAAGGAGAAAGAAGGCTACGGCGGAGCATCCCCTGTGGACAAAGACCCCACGGAAGGACGCCTGGTAGTCAGCACCAGTGTGCTCAGGAATTTGAACAGAGGCTGGTTCTTGGAGGGCAACTAACCCATCACAGGTTCAAATAAGATATTAGACCAGAGAAGAAGGGAACGTCACTGCTCAGAAATACAAGCAGCTGTAAGAAACGTCAGATCTTCATATATATTCATATTGCACTACCCTGAAGGTGGAGGTAGTAAAGGCAGGACAAACAAAATATGAGCTGCGTTGGAAAACTAAGTGGAATTTACTAAACACATGACCTTTGACTATTGTGTGCTCTAAAACATGAAATGTTTTGTTATATAATTCAAAATATTTGTCTCATTGCTTTTAAAATTACTTTTCAAAATGGCATGGCTTAGAAATCGATTTTTAATTTCCTTCTTCTTACAGAAAGTGGAATATTTCTTCTTTTATGTTACACTGATAGAGATAAACCAATAATTAAATATTACCTTCAAGTTTAATGAAAGACACAGGCAATTTCATGATAATACACACAAAAAAATGAAGTTACAGAGAATCATACATATTTAGCTACTTGCAGGCAAAGGCTGCAATAGTAGCAAAAACTTTGAGCGATAATTACAGGATGATGTGGCATATTTCTGATTGTTGTTTGTATAGCTTTAATTATTACTAAAGTGTAGCAGCTTTATAAATTGTAAGTTCTGAAATATTTTTTCTTTCTTTTCTCTCTCCTCTCCTCTCCTCTCCTCTCCTCTCCTCTCCTCTCCTCTCCTCTCCTCTCCTCTCCTCTCCTCTCCTCTCCTCTCCTCTCCTCTCTTTCCCTTCCCTTCCCTTCCCTTCCCTTCCCTTCCCTTCCCTTCCCTTCCCTTCCCTTCCCTTCCCCAGAACAAACTGTTTTGCTCCTCTTAGAAAAAAAAAGTGAAAATTTAGATGTCGACACTGAATTATTTTGATTTGGAAAAATACATGTAAGAAAAATGGGTATTCTTTTATTAAGAAGGAACGATGTAAGTAGCACCTCTGTTTGGCACTGGAATGTGGTGCGATTCATTGTGCTCGAGAAACACTGAAAGTAGTGAAGTTCTCCTGCCCTTTGGTTTATTTTTGTTTACTTATTTCTCGTAAATGCTCATCAATACAGAAGGTAAACAGCAGGGTGTATCAAGGTTCTGGTTTTAGTCCAATGTTTAATGTGTCTGTTGATGATCTGGAAGTGAAGAAAACAGAAAGGGAGAAAAAAAATGCACAGATTATGAAAATGTATCTGAATTAATCCTTTAGAAGAATTTACTTATATTTCACCCTGACAAAAGAATCCGTGTTTAGAAGGGTAATATTTGAAGTATTTATTTATCTTACAGAACTGCTCTCAATCAACTCATGGAAGTGACTGAGGGATCCATATGGGCAGTTCCACAAACACAAGGTGTCAGACAAAAAATGACCAGGCTGTTGGAATAGAAAAACACTCTAGTGAAGAGCCATACAATAAACTGTGGTATTGCCAATTCACAGACCATCACTGATTTTTCACTTACGATTCTGTGCAAAAAGACCAGTCCTTCCCAGAAAAAGAAAAGGCTCAGGGCATCGGAAATCCGTAAAATCTGGGATTGTTCACTCTAGAAAAAAGACATATAAGCAAAGGCACTATAAAAATGACCTAAAATACAGAAGTGTGTAGGGGAAGCAGGGGGTGCTTCTCATTTAAGTGCCCAAGAGCCCAGGGACACAGAGTGAAAACAACTGGCAAATTCAAAAGTGAGGCAAAGAAATGCATTTTTCATTCACTATATAATTAGTATGAGTTTGTCTAATGAAAGCTATTTCCTCTCCCTACAAGCCTTGCCCCACTTATTTCTTTAGACTCTTGTGCTACAGCATTACTACTAGTATTGGTGTAGTATGTCATGAAGATTGATCACTAGGCAAGACTGAAAAAGAGATCAAAAACATAGGAAAGAAATAATATTTGAAGATCTGCTATTTAATACTTACAGCTGTGTAACATCTGAAATATAGTACATTTAGAAAGAGATATTAAGCCTCATATTTTATGACTTATGGAAATTTTTAGCTAGCAAGGATTAGAAAGGTTTCTTCTGTTTTGCTTAGAAGTACTTGGTGCTGACCACTTAGGAAAAGTATTATGAATTTTTTAAGAGGATTATGGATATTCCCAATTTACATGAGCCTACAGGTTAAATTAATTCAATATAATCTGCCAGCTCTGATTTGGAAGGACAGCCTCGCGGACCATAACCGCAGACAGATGTCAGTTCTTCAGCAGTCACCTACTACAAGAGATCAAGGACTGGAAAAAGCCCTGGAGCCCTAAAAAACTTCTTGCTTTCAGGCTCAGAGGGCTGTGCAACCCTGCAGAGCGGCGCCTGGGGAAAGCAGCCGTCGCTGCAGAGGTTGCCCACCGCTGTCTATGCCTGCCAGGCTCTGCTGAAGGACGGTAGCTGGTGGCAGGAACGCATGGGTGTAGGCGGTCACCCCATCAGGTTGGGGGGATCACACAGTGGTCACCCCATCAGGTTGGGGATCACAGTGGTCACCCCATCAGGTTGGGGGGATCACAGAGTGGTCATCCCATCAGGTTGGGGGGATCACACAGCGGTCACCCCATCAGGTTGGGGATCACATAGTGGTCACCCCATCAGGCTCGTTTCTTGCCTTGTTTTACCCCACACGAAGAAGGTGCTTTTGTCAGTTCTCCCATCAGTCTTACATTTTCTCTGTTTGGTGTCACCTTTCAGCAACGACAACCTTGAACTGATCCCAGGTGCGGTCAGTGGCCCTTTGCATCGGCTGAGTTACCCGTCCTGCCAGCAGCCTGTGTTTCACCGTCCTCCGTGGCTGCCCTTGTGCCTTGCCTTCAAGCGCCTGATTTCCCCCGGCACCGAAAGGTTCTCCCTGCTGATGGGACCTCTCCTGCCTCTCCTCTACTGCCGGCATTGGCCTTTGCATGCCTCTTGTCCTTCTTCGGTCCCCTTTTATTACTGCAGAGGTTCATGGCGCTGCACCGCAGGAACCAAGGAACACGCATGTTTGGATGACAGCTCTGTTACACCAAGGTGCTTCTGGTACTCCTTGTGGAATATTTCTCTGGATTGGCCCGACAAGTTTTTTTACCAGATACATTCTATAGACTTAAAAATAACAATTTTATCTTCCAGTTCAGCCTTGCTATTTGATCCACTGTGGCAGCAGGATGAAGTAATATGATTAGACAAGGTGCTTCAGGACATGGTTTAGTGGGCATGCTTGATGGTTGGACTTGATGATCTTGAAGGTCTTTTCCAACCTAAATGATTCTATGATTCTATTCTATGATTAACTCCCAGAGGCAGAGCATAAACTCACTACAAATAGACATGTCATTTGTAATGAGAAGACTGTTTCAAAAGTGCACTGGGGATGCTGCTCATTTTCTGGAGACAACTATTTGTTCCCAGATGGCCCTGACATATCCTCAAGTTGGCTGCCTTTATATTCAATGTCACTTGAAATGCTTACACTATCTTCACTGCCCAGTATCCAAAAGTGAAAGCTTCTCCCCTGTGGTCCAGCTCTTTGAAAGAAAGATGGATGCATTTTGAGATGGAAATATTTTTAAATCCTTGGTTGATTTTTTTGTCCTTTGTTTCTCTTCAATACTTGTCTTGAAACTGATCTTGTTAATGCCCTCGATATTAGAACCAGCTGATGATCTTATATTTTTGTTCAGTTACCGTATTTCTGAATTCTGGACCACTCTGGATAAGAAGTCAATTGTTGGTAGTGTAGTTCTAGCTTTGCTGCTTCAGTCACATTCATTGAACACTTAATTTTTTTTTAAATTTAAAAGTTTGATTTCCTACCCTTGTCCAGACATCCTCTTTCTAGAAGTGCTGCCTGAAATGAGATATTCTGCAAGGTTCTCTGATGGTCACATCATATAAGACAGACACGGCTACATCATAGATTATAAACCAGGCAGATTAGCCTGGAATTCACCTCAGAGCTCCAACACTGATGAATGTCTTGGACTCTTTTTTTTTTGTCAGGCTACAAATATGTAGTTTGCATTCCTTTTGCCCTCATGGGGTTAGGTGACTGCTCAGGACAGACTCTCAGGGTGGCCGTGTCAGTCCGCTCGGGAGGTCCCGTGTACTCTAAAAATCCAATGGACTCTACTGCAGCTAAACTCCTCACATGCTAACAGATGAATTTCCCCAAAGTGATGACAGCAGCATTGCTCCCCATGTCACGTCCCTTGCCCTGCTTGCTTTCTCCACGCACACTCACCTATCCCCCAGCTAACTGAAGAGTGCACAATACGGTGTCTACAATACCTACAGCTTTTCCAGATTGTTTTTCCTTATAGAATAATAGGCAGCAAAACTAGTAGCCCAGCATGCCTGGTTTGTTCTTTAGCTCTCAGGCTGACCTCCTCTATTTTGCCTTGATTGAGTCATGTTTGCAGAATGATTGAATACCTTGTCAAGCACTCATGCAACCTGAACCCCAAGTTCACTGAAAGCTGGGTACGTCTCTATAAAGCAATGTAGTTGGTTAGGTACTGGAAGTTGTACACCTGGATTACCAGGTTGCTCTGCCAAGCTTACTTAGCTCTGCTGGCTGTACTTTTTCTGTCTTGCACTACATCATGACATGGAGAATTTCCTTCTGCCTTTCTGCTCAGTTCAATGGATGTCAGACCAGCCTGGCTATAGAAGTCCGTCCACGAGTGGCATGGTACTGCAGGTTGTTCCGAGTCTGCTCCGAACAAACCACTGCCCTTTCAGAAGATGGGCCCTGCGTCTGAAACCAAATACAGTACACTCTTCAGCATATCTAATAACATGGTGCAGCAATTTTCTGGTAATCTGATGACACTCCAGTGACTGCCTACCTCTCCGCGCTCACGCTGCAGCACGAACGGCAGTGGGAGTTCAGTATCACCGGCTTGCCTTACACCTGGTGCTCCTATCAGCACAGAAGGACAAGCCTGTCTTTTTGTTTTCTCTGCATTTCACTTGTCCGTTTGTCCTTCACAAAGACGAATCCCAACAGCTTTTCCCGCACAGGCTGTTACCGAACTAAAGCCTCCAGACTTGTAGCTGTGACAGCAGCGAGGGAGGGCACCGTGCAGCACAGTCCTGGCCCCACACATCTGGGGACCTTGCTGTCGGCATTGACACGGGAAAGCAGAGCACTGACTGTCCTGAAACCTCAGACCATGACACCAGTTTCCCTCTGTGGGGCCACCAGGAGCGGGGATGATGAATGAGGAGCGGCAGCGGACAGGGAACCTGCGTGTTTGTTTGGGCAGGAGCCTGCAGGGACACCCCCAGCCTGCGGACGGCAGGAACTCCAGCTGACTGCGTGGTGTTATTTATACATCTTCACCTTACGGAAACTGTACCTGCAGTGCCGTACAGCTCGCTCCAAAGCACTGAGACCAAAATAATTTTACTGCCTGTTTCTCAATTACCTTTCTTCTAGCTGCATTTTAGCTAGTTGCTTCTTTGGAGATGATAGTCTAATTTTGTGGCAAAAATGCCTTTTTGATTGTTGCTGATAAACCAGTGAAAATTGCTTTTAGCACCACCACCCCTTCCTGAATAACTTCAAGGCTGCTAAGCAGAAGTTCTTGCAAAATGAGAAAGACAGAGAAAGTCAGGATGTTCTCGTCTATTCCTTCCACAGTATGTGCATGACTCCAGTTCACCTTGGCAAAGGCAGCAAATTGATCTGGAAAGCTCCATATGAGGAATTACATCTTCAGGAGGGCTGCTAAGATAGTGGTGTCCTAGCGCTTCTAGCTGGCAGCAGTTTTCCTACCTTCTTTGAAAGCATGCTGCCTGCACCCTGGTCAGACACAAATTCCCACCACAGGAGCCCTCTCCCCTTTCCACGTGGACTGGCCATCACTAAGTCCTATGGCTTTGCAAGTGATGAATCCGTTCTTAGCTGTTGTTCGCCCACTTCATTTTGCTGATCCTCCTCCTCCTCCTCATTTAAAATGTAAAATCCTTTAAATATCTAAGTTTTAAATAGGTGTAAGCAAGAGATGCTCTTATAAATTACCTTGCATATAAAGATGACGTCTAATCTTGCTGTAACTGTGCATATTTGGAGCACCCAAGATTTCTAATATGTATTGTCCCTTAAGGCAGTCGAATCACTGAAATGAATCCCTAGAAGTTTTTGTACGGAAAAAGAGAAAAGCAACATCAAGAAAAGGGGCAATACTGTCTACTGGCATGAAGACCTACTCCTGCAGCTTTTCAGAGGGGCACGTGGAAAGTGATGATTGGGGTTGGGTTATCAGGACTTTAATGAGTAACAACCCCAAAGGTGGAGATTGCTGCTGTCAGGCAACAGCTGAGCTCACCAGGGCTTTTTTTTTAAGCCATAAAACTCACGTATTTGTATATAAAGGACTTGTGCAAGGGGAATTTTCAGCCATGACTATAGCAACCACTACAAAATCTATTAGTCACATGACAGTGAAAAAAAAAAAAAGCAGAGACATTAAACTACTTGCAATACAAAGTTTAAGTGGTTACTCATTCAGGGAAAGCTGTCTCTTTCACTCACATTCAGCAAATTCTTCAAAAGGAAAAAAAAATGTTGAATCAGTCATTCAGAACAAACATCTCAGGGAAAATAATCAAATCAATGGCTGGATTTGGGATAAACATCTACAGTTAAGATTGTACCCACCATGTTATGCAGCATGGAGGGAAAACAGAGGACATGATGGGAAAGGGCTTTGTGCAGGTTACAGGATGCACAATATGCCACTACACATTGCTCTGGTCCATTTTCTGTCACTGCCTTTGACAATGTATGGAGAAAGTTCACAAGGTAAAATGACTTCCAACCACCTTCAAACCCTTCCTTGGCTAAACAGGCCCGGTAAGTACCTCCGGTTAAAATGCTGTGGCGCAGTCAGCTGCCGGCTTCAGTTCTGCTTCCCTTTCTTCCTTGATACCAGCTCTTTGTTAGTATGCAAACCAGAGCTTTGCCATCGTCTACAGGCAAGAGAAGACCTGGCCTGACTTTCAGGATCTTGAGAAATCAGCAGTAACCACAGAGATGGCACGGAGGGCCCCAACAGTGCTGCAGGTGCTCCAGCATGACTTCAGGAATCACCATGTCACCTGTGCAATGCGCAAATTCCCATTTCACTCGGGTGGGAACTGGAAGCAGCAATTTCCAAGTACAAGTTTGAAAGGGACATTTATAAGGTGCTCAAGCTGTTCTGGGGGCAGACATTATCTGCTTGTTCTGGGTAGTAATAGCTCCCATTTCCGTGCCTTCAAATTTAGTGCAGCTACATGAAATTTAAAAAATGTTCCAGAATTGTAAAAACTGGGAGTAACAAAATTTGACAGTCACCTAAACCCACTGCTTGGCTGAATTGCTTCTTTCTGCCCCAAGCTGTGTGCAGTTTGTGCCTAAAGCTCAACGTTTTTCCAATTGTGCCTTAGGGTTAATTTTTTTTAGGGGGAAGTGCTCTGTCATGATCTTAATAAATAAGAAATGGACACCTATATTATGAAAGATCTCAAAAATTACATTGGAAAGTAAACACTACGCAGCTAAAACATGCTTTATACTTTTCAGTGGTAACTGAGTGCCAACCCTAAAACGATTTGAAAATCTCAAGAACAACTTGCCAACTATTTTCAGAGAGCTGAAATGAGCTGTGCGTGCTGAGATCATTAACAAGACCAAGAAAAGATGTACTCAGCGCAGTTTCCCATCTATTAGAGTACTTTGCCTCTCTAGCAGTCTCCAGAGAGCGCCTCTGGCTGCTTCTTAAGGTCACTGAATCATTTCACTACAACAAATGAACTCGCTAGCTGGAAATGTTGGAGAGGCTCCCGTGCCTCGGTGTTGAGTCACTTTAATCCCTGCGCTCATGGGTGAGAATGCACCGCACCCAACCTGCCCACTGCCCCCTCCGTGTTGTTTTCTTTGTCGTCCTTCGTGTTCTTTTACTTTCCTAACAGCATTAAACCAATAGAGATTTGTAGTGTTTACAGTCTGTGGACAGAATGAGAATAGAGATTAAAAAAAAAAAAAAAAAAAAAAAAGGCAAAACCCCACCAAGCATGATTCAGCCTCCCTGCTCTTGGGAGTCTTCGGCTTTGCCACTTGTCGGCAATTAGAGGAAAGAGTCAGCGATGTTCCCGCGGGGCCCTGACAGAGCAGGAGGACAAAGTGTCCTGGGGCAGGAACAAAGCTGCCTTCCGCACCGCTTGAAGCTGGGAGACCGTCGCAAGTATTGACAGTCAGGACCTTGAAAGGCGTGCCTGTTTAAGAGTAGGTGACACGCATGGTTTGGCACACCGTGTAATCAGTAACAGAAGGAGTAGCAGGTCCCATCAGCCACGACTCTGGCACCGAGGGCGGCGGCATCTCCACGCTGTGATCCAGCAGAGTGTGGATGAAGCAAACCAAGTTATCCTTGACAAATGCCCTTATTTCCCTTGAGAGGAGGTAACAGGCTGTTCCCTTGGTGAAACAAATTCCAAAAACATCACCTGCGAGAGCTCAGTAATAGTTTGTCTCCTTATCCCCAAGTGTGCAAGACGTTTCTCCTCCAGCTTTGTTTTCCGTTTCATCTTCTCTTTAAAGCGCAGTTCCCTATTTGACCGAATCCTTGCAGAAGTCAGGTACAAGGAAGCAGCCCACTGCTACTAATAGGGTAGTTCAGTAGCACTGGTTACAAACCAGGCCACTGTCACTTTTTTTCTTCTATGCATTATAGCATAGATGAGCTTGATGTGGTCCTTGGGAGGCAAAGTGGCTTTGAATGGGGAAGTGTTTCCTTACTTGTAGGAAGCAGAGTGCAGAAAAAAAGGAACAAAGGAGCAAACAGACTAAAGACCTGAAACTTTGGTAAAATGTTAAGGTAGCTGAACAGAGACAGGACAAAGAGGAAAGGACTTAGGAATTGGGGGTGAATTTTTCTAACAATAGATATTAAAAAATATGGAACATATAACATCTCAAAATGAATATGGTCTGCTTGTCCAGGAAGTTGAGTTTTAATTATTTGTTTACTTGCTGTTTAATAAGACAGATGAAAACCAAGTTAATTTAGCAATGCCTGTGCAAGAAATGTGGAAGTGTGAGTGGCGGAGCCTGACATAAACAAACCACTCAAAACAGATGAATGCAAAGCATGAGCTATGACCATCATATTTTCCTGATAGCATCTTTCCTGAGTTCCAGAGAAAAGGTGAAAGTTATGCTGTGTCCAGTGGGGAAGACCCAGGGTAGAAACCCCCAAAACTACAGAACACCCACTTAGGCTAGTAAAAATCAAGGTAAGCTTCAGCTATTTTGAAAATTGTGATTTAGCCCTCCTGGACTGTAGTCCGCTGAAACATTCGGGAAGAGAAGGCCTAGTTCTGGAGAAGAGTTGGTGGTCCTGGAGCAGGACAGCCCACGGAGCATTAACTCCAGAGAAAAGAAAAGCAGGAACCTTCTGGTGCCAACCTTTGTGTTTCAGTGCTGCTCAGTTGGGGTGGGGGGGGAGGACGAGGACAAGGTTGTGCAATTTGTCCTATTATTGCAAAGCTCTTTTTTAAAAGTTCAGGTTTCAAACTGTTTGCTTTAGGCTGACATTTACATCCATCTCTTAATCACTCTTAGAGTTCATCTATGAAACAAACTTGTCACCGGTTTTCCACTGCAGCAACTCCTGTGCAGGCATCCTTGGCTTGGGCTGAGCCCAAGGTACTTCGCTCCGCTTTTTCGGAGGAGCGAAGCTATCGCAGTTGCTTCCCCCTGTAAACAAGATCTCAACTGTCTGTCTCCTCTTGCTGTCTGCACTGCCACAATCACAGAATAATTTGGGTTTAGAGGGGCCCTCTGGAGATCACCCACCTCAAAGCAAGGATAACTTCAGAGGTGCAGCAGGCTGCTCAGGGCCCGGTTGAAATCTGAACATCTCCAAGGATGGAGATCCCACAGCCTCTCGGGGAAGCCCGTGCCAGTCTTCGACCTCTCTCGCCATGAAGGACTTTTCCTTATGCTTAATATGACTCTCCCTTGCTGCAACTTACGCCTTTGTCCTTTCATTGTACCTCTTGATCTTCTGCTGTGCCCCTCAAAGAAGAGCCCACTCTTCCTCCTCTGTATCACCCTCCAGGCAGCTGAGGACAGCGGTGAGGTGTCCCCCCCTTTACTCTGCAGCTCCCTGAACGTCAGTGCTCTCTGGTAGACAGAGGACCTGGAAACACAGATGCTTTGCCAATAGGCATCCTCGAAAAGTGAGGACAATCAGCCATCTTAAGTACAGACAAACCACTTCAAAATATCTCAAGTTGCCTAAAAGCCCAGTGTAGTCAGGGGAAAAGTGAACATTAGTGGGCTGGGTATCCAACCTCACTCAATTAGGAGTTAAACATGGGATGCTGCCTCTACTTGTTCAGTTCTTATGCTGCTAAAGGCCCAGGTAGGATTTGATCTGGGATCTTCAGTTTCAAAGGACAAAAGAGTCAAGCCAGAGTGTCCTCTAAGTTTGCATCTTGCAGACCTCTTCATTTCCCCACCAGATGATTACATTATTTTTACAAGGTGTTCAGTCTCCTTATAACGTGGTTTCTTCACATTATACGATGAGTGATTAACGTATAACCTTTCCGTCAGGAGGAGCTCGCATCTCAACAGCCAGCGAAGTTATTACAGTTCTGCAACTCAAGCACACTTCTGGTCCAATCACCAAATATGTTTGTTATTATTATTTTGAGAGAAAGTTGCTGCACTGAAGCAAATTGATCTTTCAGCAGCTGATGGGACAAAGCTTGCTTTACAGGTGGCTGCTTTGGTATGGTAAACATCAAGCAGGCTCCTGGGCACCTAACACAGTATGTCCTCTTTCAGTTTATGTTTTAGTACTGCTTATAAGAGTGTATTTTTGTGTTGTGTTTCTCCATAGATCACTTCAACAGAAATGGAGACATGCGGGTTTTTTTCCATAGGGAAAACCCCCATGATATTTTCAACAAAATAACTGAAAAATATCAGCTGAAATAAATAGCAAGGAAATGTTGTCAAAGGACCTCACTGGCACCTAGTGTTCAGGTAGTGGACACAGTATTCCCCAGGGGAGGGTTCCCAGGCACTTGCCGGACCACGGCAGCGAGTGCATCTGAAGGGACAGTATTTTGATGCAGGAGCATCACGGGGAGGAGAGAAGGAAAACTCGCTCCCAGCCGCTGGGGCTGCTCCAGTAAAGCATGGTGCTGAGGATGGGCCCGGGGAGAGGAGAAAGACCAGCAACCATTTTCCTTCCTCTCCCATTGCCCCATATTGCACTGTATTTCAGTTTTCCCCCAGGATGGGTCTCAGCTCATGCTGAGCTCCCATTGCCCAGGAGAGAGGTGTTCCCCCCCAGCCCCCAGCTCGCCAAACTGCTCTGTCTGAAAGGTGTCAAGAAACCCTTGACCACCAAGAGTTGTGGCAGTTGTTTCGACATCAGTACTGGGATGCTATTCATGCTACTCTGAATGTCAGCTTATAAATATTTTAAATCATTCTACTCAGCAAGAGCCATCAAGACTGGAGCCAAGAGTTACAAGATGCAGAAGAGCTTTCAGTAAGCAAACCATTGCCAGGTAGCCTACTCCAGAAGGTGCTACCAGCAAAGAGCAACATCAGTATACGCAGCTGAAGCCCAGCACCAGGTTTCTGTACAGAAGAAGAAGAGAGGCAGCATGATTGCCAGCTGACCTGGTAATCATTTGACCCTGCCTAACACCCCGAGAAGCAAAACCATGCCTAGAGGGTTGACATAAGGTCAAAGGAAGAAAGGAGTAAAGGCAGAGAGCACGTGTCTTAGTGCTGCTCGAAGGAAACCTCCTCCTGCATCAAGCCTAAGCGGCAGCTGCTCGGCAGGGACGGTTTTGGGTGTTCATTAAGCACCTACTGCTGAGAGAGACAGTAAATGCAGCTGATCAGAATACTGATCTGGTGTCGCGTTCACATCTATGCAGAATCTTTTTCACCTTGCTGAAAATGAGAGCAATTCAGTTCATAGTCTCCAGTTTCTCTTCCTGTCCCTCTTCTCAAAACTGCCACCAGGGCATCCTTCTTTCTTGTCTGCTGGTGCCTCTCCCCTCATTAGCTTTTTCTTCTGGCAGTTTATCTGTCTTCTGCTTTCTCTAAGCGTTTTGCATGGAACCGTGTTCCCCCCATTCCTTCCTAAATAGCCTCCTGCTTTGCTCAACAGAAGGAGCCAGCAGTGTCTTTCCCCAGTGCTCCAGCTGTGATCTCTGGACAAGTGCAGGACCTTGATTATCGTTAATTTGAATTAACATAACCAAATCGCTCCACCCGTCGCTCACCATGCTGTTTTAGAAGCGCACTCTTGCCATACTCCCATAATTCTGTACATTTTCATGTTTGCTCACAGGTGAGTCAGTCTGATCCACACAACTCTGAGGTGTCAGAGCTGGGAGGATGCTTTTTTCTAGAATAGAGAGGAGCTGCTGCCCTTACACCATCCTTCCTGGGCCTCTTCCAAGGCCAGGCATTTTCAGTTTTGCTCACCCAACTTCATCTAGTATAAAGCATGATAAATACTGAATGCTATTAAATAATTACCAGCCATTTGTCTCTGCTGGACAGCTGGTGATGTATGATGTTAATAACCATCACAGGTTAAGCTTTAATGTAAAAATACACTCGATTTGAGATTTGGGCTGAGTTTAATGAGTGCGTTCTTTTTTTCTTCCCTGCTTAAACGCATTCATTCACCTCTACCTATAAAATGCTCTGAAATAGTCCTGTGTATCAGGACACACAGATCTGCATTCTGATCATTTTAATCAAAACAGCTCCTGTTTTTCCCCGAAAGCCAGTGCTTCCAAGGTTATTTGTGTAATCAAGGTCAGATGCATTTTGAAAGCCATTACATAGGATACGCTTGCTTTTAATCTCCTCTTCCTTTACGACCCCTGTTTCCACACTAGGAAATGCTCTTGATTACAAAGTCTTTGCAGCGGTGAAATAAAGGGCAACATGCTATTTTATTTTTGTCTCCGTTATGCAAAATTAATTATACTCTGATCATCCGTACTCCTAGGAACTACTGTGCAGATGTTTCCAATATAGGACAGGAGCTCTGCTTACCTAATACTTACCTTTTTGTCCGGTCCTCCTCTTTTTAAAAGGGGCTAAACGTGGTCTTTGAAGAACATACTACCATGCAACTGCGAGGAAAAAGTCGCTGGCTGTGAAACTTGTATCACAATGTAAATATTTATACGCCATCCTTGCCGGTACTAAATGCTGGCATATTTGTCACTGGTGTCAGGTCCAGCTTTTCATGAAATCCTTCTGCTCCCACCGTGCAGGCAGGCACCAGCCTGTCCCCAGGTGTCACCTCAGAGGTGCTGCCAGGAGAAGACATCGGTCCATAGCACATCCCCTCGGGTACCCCCCCTTAACCTCCTTAAAATCGTCTGCGTGACAGACAAAACACCTCTACAGATGCTGCTTAGAGCTGCTCGCTCCACATTTGAGGCCAGAAGGCAAAATTTAACATAGTTGTGTTCGGGGGATTTTTGTTCGTTTGTTTGGGGAGGGTGGGATGGATGGGGTTTGGTTGTGAGAGGGTGGGGGGGCGTAGTTTTTGGTTGGGTTTGGGCCTAGTTTTTACTTCTACTTCATAAAGTAAAATCTCACATTGACTATCGTTTTTTCGAAGTGCTCTGGCCAGCTGGAGCCAGGTAGTTGGCCCCACGCTACTGGAGATTTCTGAAAACCTTGCATCTCACTCCTTTCTGACCAAACGAGAGTTGGTTGTTAATTATTCTGATTTTCCTGTGTTGCAAAGGAACTTTAGGTAAATATTGCATATTGGAAAAATGATGACAAACCACGCAGAGCATCCATCACCAAATTGTCTGGTCTGGTTTCAAGAGCTCCCATCATTTCAAAATCTTCCTGTACAGCTCTGTAACAGCAGCAACGGGCAGCGATTCTTCCCATTTACTTCGCATTGAAACAAGAGTCAGATGTAACGATGACTTCTTAGCTCTTTATTTAAACCTCTGAGGACAGAGGGGTCTTCTTCATGATGATTTGCAAAAATCTGTGCAAAAAATTTAAAAAGAAAACAAAGCTGATAATAGTTAGCCGATAATAGTTATGCCATCTGTATGCAGGGGAGGTATTTCCTGGTCTTTTCTGCAAACTCATCACTATTCTACTGAGCAAAAGTGCGTTTGCATCCAAGATGTCTCAAGTCCCTAACAGCTCAGCACACTGAGAGCTGCTCTCACTCTCTCTCCCAACCCCGAGCACTGTGGAAAGCAAAGCAAACTGATAAATCAACAGAAGATTTTTCAGAAAGGCAATCTTTTCTAAAGGTACAGAAACACGTTAGGAACTTAGACCTAGAAAGACCCCGAAGCACCGAGATCCTACTGATTTTAAAGGAAGCAAGGTACTTGGGTAACTGCATAGGCTACAGATTTTTTTCTTTTCAAAAAGCTCCTATTTCTGCTATGATGTGAGCTGAGATTCTGATTTCCTGTAACAGCTGGTAAAAGTCAATTAGTAGCATTTAGTAAACATTTGGCATCTAGTGGCTGACAGAACAGTTCATGAAGGCATGTTTCCCACTTGCTAGATGGGATGAGACAGCATATGTCTAATCAGCTACAGAAATACCACAATACCTTGCTTCAGTACGCATGGAAGAAATTCCACTTGGTTTCACTTTAAATACTTTTACCAGGTAATTTATCACCACGTAGCATTATCTTTGGTGCTGGCTAATCCTAGAGGGAACGCTGTGAATATCCACTTCAACAAGTCTAAGGCAGTAATAGTGCAGTTGTGCCATAGGGGTTGTGCTTCCTCCATTACACCAGCTCAGGAGCAGCAGATGCGCAGGTGGAGACAACTCATATAGGATGACATTTTTATGTCAACAGATTCAGTTCCCTTGAAGTTTTACCTGTTCCCAAGTGAAATGCACGATTCCCAAGTGAAAATGAACGATTTTGCATTTCTTGCTGTCACACAGCCAGACCATCCCTGTTTGAAAAGCTGGAGCTCCAGCTGCCTCTGAAGGATGTGAGGCAATTCCTCTCGTGAGGAAATTTAGGACCTTTCTGCTGACCACGGGCTTCCTCCACACACGGTGCCACTGCGGCACCTTCCCTCAGCGAACAGGATATTCCTCCTCTGCCTTTAAAAACTTTCCAAGAATTATGGGCCAGATTCCTGCAAAAGGTCTTGCTTTAACATGAATTATACTTGGAAGACACAAGGTAAAAGAAAAAAAAGCAAGTGCTTCACTCCAGGGAACACGTTTTCCCAGACTCCAAGAGCTCCAGCTGTACCACAACGGCCGATTCCCTTTAGGCTGTGCTTTCTGCTACCTCCTGGCCTTTGATAGATCTTCCTTACAATGGAGGAAGCTGCCTTCTGCCCAAACGGTTGGATTTGTAAGAAGAAAAAGTGCCCAGGTGGGGTGGGGTGACCTTGACCAGCTGCCAGACGCCCACCCAGCTACTCTCCCCCTCCTCAACAGGATTGGGATGGTGTGGGGGGGGTGTGAATAAGATGAAAAGCTTGTGGGCTGAGATAAAGACAAGGAGGTCACTCGCCAATAATTGTCACAGGAAAACAGATTTGGGGAAAAAAGAATTTATTACCAACTAAAATAAAGCTGAATGGTGAGAAACAAGGACAAAAAGTAAACCACCTTTCCCCTACCCCCTTCTTCCAAGGCTCAGCTTCCCTCCATCATTCCTGATCCCTCTACCTCCTCCCTGCCCCAAGCGGTGGGGGGGTTGTGGTCAGTCCATAGCAGCTCCTCTCTGCCGCTCCAGCGTGGGTCCTTCCCATGGGCTGCGGTCCCTCAGGATAAACCTGCTCCAGCGTGGGCTCTCCACAAGCTGCAGTTCCTTCAGGGCCACTTGCTCCACCATGTGGTCCTCCACAGGCTGCAGGGTGGATTTCTGCTCCACTGTGGTCCTCTCCACACGCTCTGGCATGTGGAACACCTTCTCCTCCTCCTCCTCCTCCTCCTCCTCCTCCTCTCGCCTTGGCGTCTGCAGGGTCATTTCTCATGCTTCATCCTCACCCCTCTCTCTGCTGGGCAGTGTTTTGCCCCATCTTAAATATACTTTCACAGAGGCACCACCAGCTGCTTTTTTTTTTTTTGCCAGAACACAGAGCGGGACACCAGGGAGTCCCATCCCCTGGTCCTACAAACTGTAGAAGTAGCCAGTGCCCCGTCTTCAAGCAATCCCTCTGACCTTCACGCTGCTCTTACAGGAAAACTGCTCCAGAGCCATATTCCGCTAACGAAGGCCCGCTTCCAATTTCTAGCCGAAGTTTACTCTTGGCTAGCTTATACTCATCTGTTTTGTGTCAACACAATTAAAATAGCTTGTTTTCCTTCATGCTGTCTACTGTCATGATATCTGTGTAGGCTGCGATTACATTGCTTCTCAACCTTGGTCTTGCTCCACTCCCATTTTGCAAGATTTCTCCATTTCTCTGACCATCCCAGTAACTTCTGTATGGCTGATCTTCTCAAATCAGTTCTCTTGAGAGCTGGTGACCACAGTGGGGGAAAAACACGTATTCATCAAAAGGAAGTCCCACCAGCACCTCAGCCTCACCCTCCTGCACATTCCTCTTGCTACTAAAACCAGATTGATTAGCAAACTAGTCAAAAATAGAGGGGTTTCCCCCTCTTTTCTCATAGTAGCGACTCCAAGCTCTTGAACAGATGATTCTCAAATATCTTTTCTTCTCTCCTCTTCAGTCATTTCAACTAAAATACCCATGGAAAGAGCTGAAATTCTGTTACTGGCCCCTAAGGGGGATTTACACTAATCCCATCTCTCTCACTCCAGCCATCAAGGTCATCTGGTTGTTGCTGTAGGATATATAATCTTTCTTGGCACTGACAGTGCTTCCTAATGCTGTCATCTGCAAACATCACTGCAAATATTTCTACTTTTTATATCAAGTAACATTATTAATGGGCTCTGTTCAGGCTGAAAGCATTGAGACAAACCATCTTCTCATCAGTTTGACCCTTGCTTGTCCATAGAACCTGTTGCTGGTCACCACACCCTCTAGTTTAGATAATAATTTCCAAGATGAAAATTAGTACCTATTCCAGATGGATGGAAGATGTACTTCCTTCGTCTACACAGTATTTTTTTATTAAACAACAATTTGGGTAAGTCAGGTATGATCACTTCCAGAAAAGCTGTTACATTTTCTTCCATTTTCTGTTTGCTACTTTGTACTCAGCCATTCTTCTAATTTATTCTGAAACCTTTCATCATAATGAAATCAGACTATCAAGCCTACCAGGGACTACTTTTTACATTTTTCCTATAGAAAATATAGTATCTACATTATATATCCTTGAAACACAAGATGCATAATTCTTTTTCCTCCTTCTCCACATCCCAGCTTGACTGACTTAAACAAAACACACTTTTTTTTTTTTTTTTACCTGGACCTTTGTTACTCATTTTCCCCCTTTCTGTTTGAGATGATTTTAGCACATTTGACTTAAAATATAACACCTCTGCTTCAGTCATGTCACTGGAGCCCCCAGGGACTCTCATCCCAATTTGCTCTACCAAAGTTGAGAAACATACAGATCTTGTTTTGTATATCCATCTATTTAAATTAAATGGATTGAAAGTTGAAAATTGAATCCAGGTTTGCTTCTTAAACCAGTTCTTGCAACATCCTGATGATTACAACAATCACCTTTGTTGGTTCAGTAATTCTTGGCACGAAGATAACAGTGACAATGTAAGGTTAATCTTTTGTACCAACGTAACTCTCAGCAACATTTCTCTAACGCGAGATCTCTATCCATATTTTAATCACCCCCTGCATCACTTCAAGGGGATTCCCAGCAGTACCCACACTGTTAAAGTAATTTGGCCTCTGATTTTATTTATACTTTTCTTCTGCATCTAGCTTACTTTTACATCTCTTTTTTGAATAATGTGTACCTTTTAACAACATATATTCCAGTCTCATACATTTCTATCAAATTACACCTCAAGACAGCTACCAAATAATCAAAGGTAGAATCAACCCCCAGAAGAGTTCTCCATTAGGTTTGGGGCTTTGGGGGTTTCTTTGCCCCAGTTTTGGTGGCAGAAGTCCTATCAGAAGCTCCAGCACTTACTTAATACCTGCCTTGCATTAAGTAAAATACACAATCAACCACAAAGATTTCCTGGATGTCCAGAACTGTTCTCTGCTTTTCCACTACCCTCTGCCAACTCAGGAATCCCAGCACCCGAGTGACCCCAGCCCCAGGGGTGGCTTTGCACATCCATGACACAGCACTCAGGGTCTTCACACCAGGACCGCTATAAGAAAAGCTACGTTCTGGGCACTTGAGCTTACCTATCGCCTTCACAGCTTAACAGAAGTATTCACCTCCCTCTCCATCACTCAGGCTGTAGGGCCCCGAGTACAGGAAGGGACTTGGTCAACTCACGAGCTGTGCAAGATCTTAACAGTTTGAAGCTTTGAAGGTCATTCACTCTGCAAGTAGGTACTGAAGTGTTTCGTTTTCCTCAGCCGACTTTACATGAAACCTCTCCATCCCCTTGGCAGCAATTGGTCTTTTTTCCATCTCTCCAGCCTTTACAACTCAAAAAGTCCTTTTGGAGGACTCTTTTATAATCCCAAGCACCAATCACAGTTCTGTCTATGAGGAAAACTGCAGGTGCTTGGGGAATTGAGGCAATCCAAAGGCTGTTACTTGCCCCAGGCCAGGTAGCACGTTGGAAGCCGACCCAGGTAGGCAGACCCAAGGCTCCTGCCTCGGTCCATCAGTCTGGTTGTCAGTTATGGTAAAGCGATGTCTGATCTAACCCCTACAACTCTCAGACATTTTTGAGTTGCTGCTGAGACTGTATGAGTACCCAGGAGCCACAGTCTTCTACCTGCAGGTATGAACGCTACTGATGCTATACCTCTTCCCAAGACCACATCTCCTGCCAGTTTTGGACAAAGTCACTGGATCTACATGGTGCCAAACAATGATAAAGCCACCACATTTTGTCACCGTATGCTACTGACCTTGAAGGCTGGGTTTGGAGCGCAGCAGCCCGGTCTCTGCAGGCTCACTGGGGAAGGCCAGGTTGCTGCTGTGGCTTCTGCCTTCTAGGTACTGCCTGTAGATTTGGCTTATCAAACTGCTGCACCTTACTAAGCCCAGCTTAGAAAAACACTCAATTTCAAAGCTGATTTTGAATGTGCAGGAGACAAAACTGTCTTAGCAACCATCTCAGGTATTTGGAGCTCCCTCCCAGAGGAGACCAGCACAGCATGAAGCCACTGAGCCTTTCACACAAAGTGCAAAACCCATTTCCCTCATCTACATTCCATATCTTAAAACCCTGCAAGTGAGAAGACGGCTATGTAAGTAGTTCTGTTTTTACCAAGGCCATCACCAGGCTATCTGGGCTTGTTGCAACACATTGATTAAACACTCAAATTGGAGAGGGCTCAGAAACAATCACTTAACAGCAAGGGGAGCTACAAGGAAATTGCAAAAATGCTCCCATTCTGGAGAGAGGTATTAGTCCCATTTTATAGACAGGATATCTGAGGTGGAAAGTCCCTCTCGGCCACGTTAAGCTTTGCTGCTGACGCTCATCGTCTTGGAGCCATTCGGGCTGTTCTGCATCCAGTGAGTCAGAAATCCCAGCGGGAGGTTTAATCCATCACACGGACAAGTATTTCTACAGCCAGGCAAGGGAACAGTGTTTAGTAACAGCTAAAGGTTTTTGTAAAGAATTTGTTACCAAATCTCTGGTACGCTAACTTCTCCAAATATCTGCAGCTGTCCTTCCATCACAACGGCTCCTCCTTGGCCTGACACAGGATGGGGCAATGCATTGTACCTGTACAAACCCACCAGAATTCAGGCAGAGATCATCAAAAGTGTTTTAATGATTAAACCATGTCAAACATTAACAATGTAGGTATATTCAGATGAGCCAAGGGTTTATTTCTAGCACATTTAGACAGCCTATTCTGAACATTATAGCTGCTGTACTGAGCTATGTAAAGACTCTGCAAACCAGTACCTAGAAATGAAGACACACGCACAAGCTTTGATAATGTAAACATAACAGACACTGTCTCCTTCAAAACAAGGAATGAAAACCCACAAGGCTAGTAAGAGAACGTATTAATTCCCTAAGAGATGTGCAAAATTTTTTAAAAAGATTTAATTTAAAAAAAAAAATTAAACATGTTAAAACTGGCATTTATATAAATATCAAAAAACAAATAGTTAAACGTGAGCAACAACCAGCAGAATGTCTTGCACAGTTCAATTTTTCAGATCTTAATGAATAAAATATTCATAAGCCAAACTCCACCACAGCAGATACCAGAATACCAGCAATAGATATTGGCTTTGCAACTGACTCCTCATACGTGCAAGGCAAGATTTTACAAGAAGGAGTAACTTTAACACGCACTCAAACCAAATCCTCAGATAACAAGCCAAGACATTACCGGTGATATACACAACTCACATTACAGAAACACACATTTCCAGCACATTTCAGTAACGTTTAAAAAACATCAGGTATGACAGACTGTTTAATTTTGCTTGTTTGGGGAAAAAACACGTTTGTGTTAGGCACATTTTAAAAATGAACATATGCTACATGAAGAAAATTACAAATACCAACTCAAATGCAGACAATTCCATCAGAAAAGCATCTTTCCATCTTCATATTTAAATACGCTTTCAGATATGTCACAGACTTAAAACAGTAGCTCCTAATATGTGGATATGGCTATGGTAATAACACTTGAAATTCTGCCAGTTTCCATATTAAAAACCACTCTTCATTTAGCATTTAAGAATTCTCAGAAATAAGAAAAGAAAAAAAAAACAAAGAGAAAAAAAAGATGGGTCCACCCTGTATATACTCTAAACCTTAGAGACAATATTTAAGTCTTACTGGACTGTGTAAGCGCCAATTAATTTTACATTAGTGACATACTTCAAATAAAAAAATAAGATCTATTAAAAAGGTAAAATAACTTTTCCATCTGGTTTGTGACTGTTTAGTCAGTTAAAGCCAAATACACAAAAGTAAATGCGCGATTTCCAATTTCACTGTATCACGTAAGAGATACATAACATCATGTATCACATACAGAACAGTAAAATGATCAATGGATTCTTCTAAATGACCTTTTAATAAAAAGTCAGTCAACTGAAAAGTTGAAACATACCCTAATTTTTAAACCAGTAATAAGCTTTGGGCCCTGCTTTTTAATTTAAGGCATGTGTGTTTATCTACTGAAACCAGCATCGTACAAATTACCTCTACAATCACATGCATGATCTACAGTAAAAAAAATGGAGGTTTAGATTACAGTGTTCTCAAATTGTGAATCATAATTCAGCACCTATCATATTGACTAGTAAGGCAACAGCAGTGTCGGATACTATGATAATACTCCCTTCCACAGTCTATAGCGGGGTCAGTGACAGCCCAGAATTATTTTTAAACTTTAACCTACTTTTATGTTCTGTATACAGTTTCTAGGGTGTTTGCACTGGTTAAGTCCTACATAAATCACACTATTCTAGGCAGGAATAGTTACAGTAGCCGTTAGTATTAGTGCACAACTCATTGTGCTTACAATCAGATGATTTTGTTGTTGGGGTTATCAAAATGGTTTTTCAGTTTGGTCTTCAATCCTTCCTTTGTTTCCTTTGTTTCACATTGTTCTCAAGGGAAGAAAAGCTGTTTGTGTACCCGTTCACAGTGGCCGTAGAGCCATTCTGATACTCTTTCCTCCTCGAGGATGCCTTCTTGTTGTAAGTCTAGAATATATGGAAAGACACATGGTTTTGATTAAATAGATATAAATAACCACTTACTCACAATAACTCAAGAAATCCAAAAGTAAACTTGCATCCATCACTTTTAAAGACCTCGTGCCAGTGGCAAAGTCTAACAAGCTCGAGCATTTTTTGTATATGAGGCTATACTATGCCCTTCATTCATCACAGCAAGAGAAATAGTTCACCAGAAAAGAATAGGGCTTGGTAGTATGATGGTAGCATTGGTAGTGTTAAGTTAACAGTAAATTAGAAACCAGGGAAGCAATTTTATGAACAGACTATGGCAGAAGAATATACTCAAAATGACAAGTGAGGAAGGAGGTTTGATTCACTGCAGGTGACTATCTCAAACAAAGCCAGAACAAGAAGTGGGTAAATGAGAACAGTGAGCGAAGTTCAGAGACAGAAATGTCAAAGGAATTTGCACTGGCCAACATGGGAAGCAAAAACTAACAGGATCAGGGAGGCGCAGGACACCAAAAAAAAATAAATTACAGACTGAAAAAATATACACGGATTAGTGTTTGTCAAAGGGGCTCAGTCGCCTGACAAGAGTGTGTTTCCCAAAATGTGTGCGTGAAAGAAAGTTAAATGGTTAAAAGTTAAAATATGAGTAAAATTGATGAAGAAAGTCAAGTAATTTTTGGATTATACTATCATGTTTAATTAGCACGTCCATATGCAGCAAGTGATATGAACCACAGAACTGATTTTAAGTAGTACTGGAAGATCAGATAGGGAAGCCTGCTATGTTTCCCCCCATGAATCACTCTTACCAGACCTGCAATGCTCAAATCTTTCAAGAGACATTTAAAATAATAAAACAGAGTTTGCTTGTTTGGGGGCAGTAGGCTGTGTTGGTTTGATTTCCTGAAGATGGGTATATCTTTGCACCGAGCCTGATTATGAACACCTCAGAACATATACCAAGTCTGGATCTGTTCAGACATGAAATGAATTCTGTAGAAACACAACTCAAAATGCTAACTTTCCATATGGAAATACAAACAAATGCCTGTAAAGGTGAGCCAAAACCAGTTTTCTGTACGTTGGGAGTTTGGGAAGTTTCCCTGGATATAAAAGCAGCATTTGCCCTTGTAAGAGCAGTAATGAACAATTCCTTCAGGTGCCTCACAGGTTCACAGGCTGCTGGTTTTTTTCAGACTGGAAAGCTGTTTCTTACATAAAGCTTTTCCTCTCCCTTATCTGCATTAGTAAAATGCCTTTCTGTGCCACTCCACTTGCTGAAATTACTAATCGTTTTCATTACAGAACGGATACAAAACATAAGAAGATTCGACACTGGAGGGCAGACCAACAAGTATAGTACTTTAAGAACGTATGCACGTTACTGGAAAATAGCAAAAGGTTATTTCAAGCATATATTTCTGTAAACAGCTTTCCAACGAGATACAGCTAGCAGAATGCTACAGAGTCAATGAATATTACTTTTACCTGAATATAGAAATTTGTGAAGAGGATAATCAAAGAAATCATATAAGAAATCTGGAAATACAGCCACCCCTGAGGAAATGCACATGGCCAAACAACACCACAGCTGGTCTGGAAGATTGTCAGGACAAACTGAGTCTGGGGAGAGAGAAAAAAGAAAAATGAAGCACATTAATGCAAGAAGGAAAAAAGCCATTAGTGACCAAAATCTCATTAGTTATTTCCGAAACAATTACAAAATATGTAATACTTTGTGTTTGAAAAGTTTGTCTTCTCTGTCTTACTAACAGTGTAAACCTAAGTTAGCAGACATTCAGGTTGTGGTAGTCTGTTGTTTAAGTGTTTTTATTTGATTAATATTGTTCCATTTTAGAGCATCTTATGTAGAATTGATTTATAAATATACTAAGGAACAAAGACCACCTTCTCCCTAGTGAGAGCTCATTGGGGTTTGACTCTACCATCCTAACAGAGTAGATGTACATCTCACTGCTTCAGTTGCAACAAAAGATTTGAGGTCACTGGGTCTACACGCAGATCCTACGATTCCCTCCCACAGACAGGGACTGCCTGACATATGGCTCCAGGGGAAGAATTTTCGGGGTAAAGGCTGCAGGGAAGCTGGGGAGGCAGGGAGGAGGACCAGGCTTTAATTACTTTCAATTAACTCTTTTGGAAAAACAGAGTTTGGGCTTAAGTGCTGCAGAGGGCCTTAGGCAAAATTCATCCTTACACGAAGGCTACCAGATTAGGGAATGTTTATTTTAAAAGGGAAAGACTGTTGTGTTCTGCTTTTCTATTTTGCTGCCCTAACAGCTATGCATGCAGAGCAGGCAGGGAAGTGAAAGCAGCTATGACAATCACCAGGGGAACAACCGAAGCACCAAGACACTTGCACACTGTAGCACTCAAACAACCAGGATGAAGAATAGAGCCTAAATCTGGAAGGAAAAAAAACAAAACAAAAAACCCAAACTCACAAAGCAACCTCCCCCTACCCCAAACAATGATGCCCACTGCTACAATACTTTGCTATCCTTCAGGAAGGAAGGGTGCTAAAAAACAAACAAACCAACCAAACCAAAACATTTTGAGAATCAACACACTAAATTGCTGGCAGCAAACGTTATTAATCATCACCAGCAAATGTTAATAAACCTACTGAGAGCTCTGAGAGGGTGCTAACGGGGGCAGGTGGGGGAAAGATAACAAAAAAGTCTATCTCTAGGCTTCAGCTTCCCCACCCACAAAATGGGGAAGAGAGAACACCCATGCACGTTTCCTTGTGGTATTCTGGCTTGTTATACACATTGAAACTTGGTTCTTGTGCAGTATCACTACAGCATCTGCCATAATGCTTAATTTCATTGCTCTTTTCACCTCCAGCACACAGCATTCGGGCTTTATCACTGTACACACAGGAAACAATGCAAATGGACACAAGGAGTCCAACACAGAATTACAAGAGAAAAAAATCTGCCCATTTAAAGTGCAGGAGACCAGAAATATTGAACAGTTTTTAATAAACCATTTACAACTGCATGCAAAAGTGAGACAGAAAAGCCATTGTCCCGCAGGACTAGAATGAAGAGCCTTGTTAGCTGTGGATTGTGTTGCAGTGGTTTCTGGTCTGTCATCTCAACATCAGCCTGAGCAATCAAGGACAGAGAAGAGTGTGCTAGCTCAAGCAGGCTTGGAAGAAAAGCTTCTCCCTCCTCCCTGGCTAGCGAGTCCCAGGAAACCCAGCACTGCGACTCCCAAATGCATCTAGCCATACAACATGGGGGGGTGGAGAAAGCTCCCACTGATCTCAGCACTGATTTGTGTTCACCATCAATCCCCAGCTCCCCATTGTCCTGAAAACAGAGCAAACGGAGGTGCAGAAGCTGGATTTCTAAGGTGGTTTAGGCACTTGAAGATGTAGAAGGTACTAGCCTTCATTCTTCCTTCTTCTACCCCCTGCCAAAATTTTCTAACTCAGTAAACACAAGAGGACCTCATCACAAATACAAGAGCCTGCTGAAGCACTGAAGAGCTAATCACTCACCAGCTGCCCCTGAGTGATGTACTTCTTCCACCACAGATAAGGACGCATTGCTGGAACAGCAGACAATCCATAGTAGGAGTACATGAGGACATGGATAAAGCTGTTCAGTGTGGCACCAAAGTAAGCTAAAAAAAGGGCAAAGGAAAAAAAAACTACACTGCATTACCAGGAACACGCTGTTACATGGAACCTACAAAAATAACAAGTTCAAAATGTTACTATTTAAAATATGTTACTATTTAAAATATGATTTCTCTTAGAAGAAAGGCAAGAGATTGCCCCCTCCTCCCCCCCCCCCCGCCCCCGGATTTTATTTCTGCTCACCCAACAGAGTGGCTGAGCTGCTTTGCAGCTGTGCACTTTATACCAACCTTTTGGGTTTGTTTCCTCAATTTCTTCTTTTTCACATCTACATTACAGCTTCTCAGGGAAACTGAGGAAGCTGATAAAAAGGAGGCACGTAAACATGCCCAACAATCAATAGCTTTACCCATCTCATTCTAGGCTTATTTCACTTCCTTCCAGGCAAGAGCCTATTTTGTCATTTATAACCAAAAGCAACAGGTATCTTCAGAAACTGCCAGTTAGCCATTTTATTTGTCCTTGTTTACAGCACCTTTAGTCATTAAAGGAACTTTTAGCTTAACACCAAACTGCACAGAACTGTGATGACCAAGCAGAACATAAAGCTTGGAACGGAAGAAGAAAAACACATCACAAGAAATAGCACAAAAGTATTTTGAAGACCACACAAACACAAGATAGACTCTAAGTATCTGCGCTTTTGACTGTTGTATAAACAGGGATTGACTTCCCTGGAGAAGAATGTGGTTCCAGATGCACACTTTTTATAAGTTCAGTGTTACTCACTGTTGTGCCAACAACATGAAACAAATACGAGTTTCTATGTTGTTTGGCTCAGAAAGCAGACTCCTGAGCAACCCAGCCTTCCTGAGCAACGCAGCCTCTTGGTCTGCGCTGCCTGTAGTTCACATCCACTGGATTTGAAATGGTTTCTCTTGGATGAGTGTTCAACAAAGCCAGTTATCTGTAAGCTGCACATCTGAACCACAACTAAGCCATGCTAATGCAGTTAGGAAACTAGATGCCAGCTAAAAGCAATGAAATTAAAGAATCAAAGTGAGATTGCCAGACGTTAGCAGGATTTAGACAAGAGAGACATGGAAATCTTCCACTTAAGATGCATTTAGTCAAGTTCATTAGTGCTCACGGGACAAGACTTTAATTGAAATCATTTGTTATGGCTAGTGGTATAATGAGATTAAATTAAGAAAGTAACATCTCAAGTGAACTTGACAGATACAAGGACAAGAGTCACTATTAGCCATCTTGCAGCTGAAACAAGCTTCTAGTCCTGACCTGGAAAAGAGTATTGTTTCATTAGAGGGTCCGCAACCACTGCAAAAAAGAGAAAGCAAGGTTGACAGGTATCAGACCTGGACTACGGCAGCTGACAAATGTCACGCTGCCACAAAAATTCTTCAAACTGCGTAGGCGTGCCTTTTCTAGAGGCTCTGCAGGCAGCTTAGTTCCTGCAACTATCTGCAATAGTTGCAATTCAGCAAAGCAGCTTAATATGGGACAGAACAAAACCAGCAGCTGAAGGTACCGGAGATGTTTGGTTTGACCAAAAGAAAACCAAAACAAGGCCTTGTTGCAAGTGTTCCCCACTGTAACCCCGTACTTACAGTGACCACAAGGCACCCAGTTCATAACAAACCACCAAATGTTCAGCATCGTTGCATGGTGGTAGACATGCAGAACAGTGATCTGATGATTATTTTTCCGCAAAATGAAAAAGAAGGTATCCATGAACTCAATGAGTTTGGAGAAATAGTACCACCAGAGGACACGTATGATCTAGAAAGGAGGAAACAAGTTTTAGAAGCATTGCACATTGGGGGGCTTTCAAGCCTTTTGCTATCTAAGTAATTAAAATCCAGATTCTGTCCTGCACTACTTGGATTGAAGACACTGTTGAGATCTTCTGTAATGCTTCTGCCTCAGGCCTCTCCATAGGACATCTAGGTACAAACCCATAGCTACAGCTGAAAACAGGATAACAAAGACTGTTTTATGAATCTATTGCTGTGCACCTGAGGTGTCCTGGGAGAGACAAGAAAATATTTAACCAGAGTTGGTCCTGCAGTGCTCTCTGTAAAGGAGAGGTCCAAACAGTGACCAGAAGAAATCATCACCACATCCCAGATGGAGAAGGGGAGTCACAACACAGTGGTTGGATACAGCCTGAAGACCAAGCCCTTGTTTTTTTGACCTGGGAACACTTGAAAATTTACAGATAATTACTCACCAAAATACCAACTACGAATATATTGTAGATTAACTATTATGTTTGACAATACATTGCCCATTGTATTGTAAAAGGAGGAAAAAAAAAGCATATAGTTTGAACAAAATCCCCATAATCAAGTGTTCTGCTCTCCACTTACACACAAGCAGACAATCTGAAATGTTATTAGCTACAAGTCTCATTGTACGTTACCTTCATATCAGCTTCTCCTCCACTGTGTGTATCCTGACAGAAGAAATTGTATCCTCCTTCCCATACTCCTGTCACCAGCTGAGAAGATCAAAGAATAAAGTGTTATTTGGGGAGAAGGCTGCACATGCAAACCTCCACAGCAGGTCTGCCGAGACATCTGGTGTCAAGGGACTCATGGGCACCCAAGTGTGGCATTAGGTTGAGTTCAAGCTCCAAGCAGTGATCGAATCATAGTGGAGGGTGAATTAACAAATTCTTCCAGTTGGGGTATACCAGAATAAAAATAGGAGGTAGCATCTTATCCCACATAGGGTGTGTGTGTTTTGCACAGTTATATTCCAGACAGATAATCAAGAAATATCCTTCCTTTTTGGCTGATGATCTCATTGTTGGAGAAAGTGAACAACCAAAGTAAAGTAAATATATTTTTCTTCTGATTATTTTTGGAAAGAAAAAGTTACATTTTAAAGAATTTTAAAGAAATTTTATACACAGAGATCTGACTACAATTTTTTCAACTGTGTAACCGAGCAAATCGTCAGCTTTGCTATCCTTACCAGCTAACAACTGATGGTTTACCTATTGAAATTCTTCAAGATCTTTTTAAATAATTCACTCATCCTGAGTACATTACATTCTTCCCAGTACAAGTGACTTCCTCGGCAGGATACACCGTTGCTTGCCTGACTTCCTGGCATAAAAAATAACACCCCAAACATGACGGAATTACTTTTAAGAGTAACAACCTGCTATTAGTCACGAGAGGATGTCGGGGAGCCCATTGCTGAGGGGCTGGCTGAAACCTCCGAAGAAGCAGGAGGCCAACTGGATGTCCACGTCCCACCTCTTCCTCCAGAGCAGAGGGAGAGGCTGAAACGGGCTCTGGAGGAGGCTGAGGGACAGGGGAGATGGAGGGGCAGGACGAGGGTGGGATGGGAGGAGGGAGCGGGTGCAAGGACAGGAGCGAGCTCCCCTTTAATATCGCAATAGAAGGGATCACTGGATGTTGTTTATAAAGGTGTTTTTCCTCTTGGGAATAGCGTGAGGAGACGAGTAACAAATTTAGACAATTCCCAAGTGAAAAAAAGAATTCTCAGCTATCCCCAAAAAAACATTTTAAAGGGACAGACAGAGTCCTGCACAAGCAAGTTGTCCCTTTTTGGCCTTAACTATGCTCATGCAGGATAAAAAAGAGTTTTGCAAAGCCACGGTGGAACACTCTTTGTACCATAAGTCATTTAAAATCATCACTTGATTGAAGGACTACAGTAACTAGTACGATTAAATGTTGCTCAGAACCGTGAATGGAAAGCTAATTCTGAAAGGTACAATACAGATTATCGCTTAAATGATCTACCTCTTCCTAATATTATTTCTTTCATGCCTCATTTTCCCCCTAAATTAGCTTTTAAAATACCCAGTCAGCCTAGGTCATTATTTTTGACCTTCTGAGACAGAATTATTGCCACTATTTAGGAAAAAAAAAAAAGACATCTAGTTACATCATAACATATAGACCTGGAATTATCTCATGTATTAGAGATAAATCAATACCACCCTGCCAGAGTGAGAGCAGGGCAGCCGTGCACATCAATTGCAGACCCAAGCAATTTCTCTATCCAAGCAGCAAAGGGAACACAGCCTTGGGAGAACTCTTCTCCCGCCCATAAGGCGGGCACGGCTGTGCAAAGCACACCAGTTTAAAAGTGGTACCCCACTAAAGGACTGGAGCAAGCCTTGCACCAAACCGCTCTTTGGGCACCGAGGGAAAGCCTGTGCGGCTTTGCGAGTGCCCGCCAGTCCCTCAGACAGAAGACCACATTGTGCTGTGATCATGTTGTTAAGAGCTTACAGATGTTTTCATACAGTTCTCATAGTTCAAGGAAGTGTTAGGAATAGAGGGATAATCACAATGTTTATATTGTAATTAATCCAAATAGCATCCATCACTAACGCTGCAGCCCATAAACTTCTTCCAAGGAAAGGCTAGCATAGTGAAACCCAAAGAGCTTTCCCTGCAAACAATACAGGTTCACTACCTAACGCGTAACGCAACCAAAGGTGTCTGGATGGATCTCAGCTCTCTGAAGGGCAAAGGCATCAGTGTAGCTATAGGTAGCTTCAGCTAAACTCGAGTGCTCCCTTGTTTCCAGAAGAGCATGTAATAATATGCTAGGAGCTGCAATACTCTCACAGCCACAGGGGTTTAAATGATAGAAACAAAGCAATGTTTGTAGGAAAGGGTAACATCTTTTATAATATAAACAGTTACTATAGTTATTATTATAAATAACAATTAATAAGTTAATCATTATTAAATAATTTAATCCCTCCCTTCACAGAAGGAACTAAATGGTGAAAAGCTGCTACCACTGCACGCAAACTGCCGCTGCTGCCCACAAACCTTGCTCGGTGCAACGTACAGCTCATAGATAATCCTTTTCCTGAGTTAGCCAGCTGCTTCTTTGCCTGACACCACTATTTCTTGCACCCACAATACTTTCAGCACATGCTGGAAGGCTTCAGAAAACAAAACCAATGGGCCACTCCGAGACCTGACCACGAGTGGTTCCCAAATGGCTCTCTTATGCACGGGGCTGGCTGTACGGCACCGGGGAGCTGCTTACGTGCCACCTGGAAGGCAATAAACAGAGGTGTCATAAAAGGCTTCCAGGACGGCCAGAGTTTCTAACCTCTCCCTACAGCTACTGTACAGCAGACGTCAACTTGCCCAGCAACAGGCTGGTGGCTCCTCGGCCACCCCAGGCTTGAGACAACCTTTCCCTGCCCGCTGTCCCAAGAAAGTCCTTCATCTTCAGGTTGGCAGGAGCCCAGGCTTGCTAATGGCACTGCTGATGCACAACCACAGGCACATCTTCTCTTGAGAAATTAACCTGTCCAGAAAGGTCTGACTACAATAATTTTCACCAGAGTACATGATTTTTTAAACGACACAAAAAGAGACAGCTCCTTCATAGGCTGATTAAAACGGTACTCAAAGTCAATGTTAAGTCCCTCAGCTCAGGGAAAAACCCTGCAGCTCAAAGCTGCTGTTGTGCTCAAGCAACTCATACTTCCTTCCCCTGCACTGAAATCTTCTTTTTTATATTGCTTTCATTTTGTAATTCCATTGCTGAGTTCTTTAAAATGCTGTGGCATGTGCTTTTTTAATCAACTCTGCTACCAAAATAAAGCAGCACACTAACACCAGTCTGACTGGGCTGTAGGAGAAGTGTTACTGGGGAGGATTTTGTCTTCTCGTGATAAAACCAAAGTCTGAGACTCACTGGAGAGGGGCAGATAAGGGACCCAGCACTGCATCACACTGTCAAGGCGTGATGGGTTTAAGAGCTTCAAAATACAGCTAGATGAGAGTGAAAAGAAACCGAAGTTCATGTGTCCAAGCAAAGAAAGCAAATGCCTGCAGAGATAGGAAATTTTGTCTTTACATGAATGCAGTCACCTCAGGACAGAGATAAGGGCTTCGGGACCTGTAGACAAAGAAAAGGGAGAGGAAAGAGCAGCCTGGCAGCGAGCTACCACCCGCGGCTCAGGTGCCACGGCTCCCCTTCACCAAGTCCCCTCCTTCCTAAAACAGGGTGCGGCTCTTAGGATGCCCTTCCTTCAGCATACGCAACACCCCTCCTCAGGAAAATCTGAGGCTTTTCTCGGGCAGGTTCAGTAGGGAATTCGTTTTTTAGATGAAGAAAAAAGACAGTAAAGAGGTGACTTAAAGTGAGCCTTCATCACTGACCAGTTTTCTCGAATGTAAGTCTGGGTGGTCCAGATCACTTGGATAGTTTTGCTAACAAACACTCCCGAAATAAAATAGGTCTGCGGGTCATACGACTGGGTACCTGGCACTCTCCCTACTTCGCCAAATTACCCAGCCGAGACTCGAGCAGAGAGTCACGGAACCTCCTCGCAGCGTTGCGAGACAGCTCGGCTTGTGATGCCCGCGTAGAGCCGTGAGACGGGTGGAAGCAGTGCTGCCTCTGCGGCTCTTTCAGACACAGCCGTGCCAGCCAGCGGGCCATTAACCCCTGTCCTATCGCCCTCTGCCAGCCGTCCCGCTACGCACCTTCTCCACCACGCAGGAGGCCACCCCTTCCTGCCCTTGCCCAAGGCAGGAGTGTGATTTCCCCTCAAAGTCCAAGCCCCGTAGATTTATACAGAATAAAACATTATTTGCCCCTAATGAGCATCCCCTGTTCGTGAAGTAGGGGAGTGACAGGTCAGCCTGGAGAAACCTGTCCTGCTCCCCTAGATCTGCCTTGCCTTTTATATCGTCTGGGACAAGCACGGGCCACTACTCTGTTCTGCTAGTACCAGAACGCAGCCCGGTCACTAAATGTCTAAATAAATAATTTAGAGGAAGTACACACAGAAACTACTATCTTAGGAATTCCAAATAAGAAGTATAAGATTTCTAGTGATTTTAAGATAAGGTTATATTATATTACATTAGTAGACCAAATGGTGCAAGTACATAATAACTAGAATTATAGAAACCCTACAATGCAACATCTTTTCCCCCCACATTATTGCATACAAACATGCAGATGTAAAGGCCAGAAAACCAAGTAGGTCATCTTTCTCATCCTAGTTGGGAGGATGCCTCACCTTAACATCCTGGTTTGGTCGCATAATATTTAAATTGAGCTGTGATGCTATGAATCATGACCTGAACCACCACAGCCGTAACTCAGGAAAAACTCCAAAGCAGTGTTTCAGGTATATCATATGCAAGCTATTAAAGCAGCTTATTTTCAGACAGGCTACTAAACAAGTTCATAAGTGGTGATGTTTTATGACTTTCCTCAAACCAGGACTGAAGGAAGTTTAATCCAGCTGAAACTTGAAGTGACAACAAGGAAGAGCACAGGGAGTTACATTTATTTTTTGAATGCTGCTCTTCACCATTCTATTTTAAAAGTGAGTATGTGTACTATAAAGTGCTACTGATGTATGGCTAACCCTTCAAAGCCAAATTTCCACGACTGACGTGATCCAAGTGAGAGTCTCGCCTGCTTTGCACTGACACAGGTAATTGCGGAGGTACTACAGCTAGAGATCGTACCTGGAGGTGCAGGAAGCTGATTTTTTTTTTTCCCTATCACCTGGCCCTTCAGCTCTCTCCCTGCAAACATCAAGCAGCACGGCATTATGTCAGCACAGTTCTCTACTTGGCAGCACTTCTATGGGATCAGTCCTTTGTTGCAGAACATCGCTTGCCCTCATGTCTAGCTTGTAAGTGCTGTCAAACGCATTCTATTGCAACCACCATGAGTTTAATAGTCTTCATAGCACTGTAGTATTGTGTATTCCCATTTATAAAGAGAAGGTATATTTACAACAATACCAATGAACACTTCCATATAGATAATGTTACGTTAAGAGCAATATTCACTTTGATGTCAAGTGTTTGACTACATAGGAAGGAAGAACCTTAATATTCACTGTATTTTAGTTGTCTCATTCCTTCACAATATAAAAGCTATTCAGCTGGTTACAAGTATGAGGACTTCTTCATCATACAATAAATAGTCCTTTCTTGGTAACCAGGTCATTGTTAGCAAGAAAAAGGCATTTATAAGATCAACAGTTCAGATCTTTTCTATTGTTTAAATTTATCAGCAGGTTCTGCAACATGCAGAATGTTACAGTAATTTTCATTTGGAAACTATGAGTATTATTCCAAGTATTCAGGGAAAAAAGACTGGCTATCCTGAGAGTTTTATCCACACTTAGTACAAGTGAAGAAAAGTCTGCACTTGTAAACCCTCAATAACATAATTGGAGGTTAAAACAATAGATTATTATATAATTATAAATAATAGCTGCATAAAATAATGCACATGTTGTACATGAAGTCCACAGCAACACTACTTTTAGACAAATTAAACAGATCAACACACAATTTTTTCTGGATTATAACATCCTGACAGGGAGGTTAGAAATGTAAACCCATCAAGATTACGAATTGTTCCGAGTACCTACTGAATGCAAAACTGCTCCCCCTGAAGAATTAAGTATCAAAGTTCTTAATAACCCAACTCAGTAACCTTTGACTAGACAATTCACTATGCAAGAGAAATAACTTTAAATTTTAAATCACTTCCTATCTAAACACTCACCTTGTAAAACACTATGGAATTAACTACAAACTTAAAGGAGGATTACAGCTTGCATATACTTCTAAGCAAATGCCAAAAGGAAAAAAAAGAAAGAAAAAAATAACCCAAAAGAAAAGAAATTAGTAGTTTTAGCTCTAGCTTGTAATCACATGTTGAAAATGAAATCTCTCCTTACAGAAAGGAGAAACACTTTTGGTTAAAAGCAAGCCAGAGTATTCTGTACATTAAAGCCACACACTCAATCATTTTCTGACCACATTCTTATTTACACTGCCATACTTCTTCATTTTCACTTTAATAAAAGCCATACAATTATGCGTAAAAGCAACTAAATTGCTCTCTGGGAAGTGGAAAACTTGATACTGCCTAAATCTTTGTTTTGTTAGGAAAGAAAATAAGTTCCCAGAAAGTCCAATTCAGTTTGAAATATATTTGTATGTTCAGATTTTAACTTCCAAGAAACAGATGAATCACAACAGCATCAGTGCAATTGTTTCAGCAAAACTAAGAGGACATAAAAGAAGCTATTGCAAGCTTACAGAAACAGATGTGAAAAGTGCATGCATGATTAAAGACATTTAAATAAAACACATTTTGCACTCCAAATCAAGCCATAGTTTTGCTACAAAGTACTTTGTACAATACACCAGCACAATCACGTTGAGCGTGACTTCTACGCAAGGAGGAGTTACTGAAGGAGTAGCCAGGTTCATGCTGAAAGATCAGTCCTTCACTTGCACTGAGCAAAAGAAGGGCATTTGAAACATTGCTAACCAAGGTCAGCATAGACGTTTAAGGCAAGATTTGTTTCATACCATCCTTAGTGGTAACATTACAGCTATGGTTTTCTCCCCTGAGAAGTGACATTGAAGAATGGGTGCAACACTTCTGCAGATGTTTCCCCAGGTTTAGGAGGACTGTCCTTGGAGATCATTTTCAACATAAGCCAATATAAGTAAAACAGATACTGCAAAATAACCCCGACCCAACCCCTTTTCTCCTACCTCATAAAACATATACAGAGAAAGCAGTGTAAGTCCAAGGTTGTAGACCACTAGAATACCCCTGCATGAGAATGGTTGCTTATTCCGCATGTACTTTGGTCCTAGCCATACGATTAGTAAGTACAAGACTGAGAAGATAAAGGTAGGTGTATAGTTCTCCAGAAGAAGCCATCCTTTTACTCTGGGGTCTGAAACAAACAAAAACATACAAACACTTAGATTTTGTAAGGGAAGAGTTCAATGCATCCAGAAAAAGCTGTACCCAAAATGCTTCTAGCACCAGAATACTGGAGAAAGATGAAGGAAGAGCAGCAAGCCCTTTTATTAAGGGCCACATTGCTAATTACAAACAATCTTTGCAAACACCAAGATTTTAGTTACACGGTTGTTAAAGAAAGCAGAAATAATTACCTTCCTGAGGCAAAAATATTCTTAAATTGTTACCGCTATTATTTTTAAATACTCATTACCATTCAGAATCGTTGTCCATCTTGAATACCACAGATGAGCTTAAGTTCTAAAGAAAAGCTTCAACAACTATCTCCCCCTTATTCTCTGAAACCAGCCTTTCCCAATAGTACGCACCTTATTTCCTCACAAAGCCAGCAAAGCTAAGAGTGAAGCAGATACCTTCGTGGTTTTTGGTGGATGATCCTGATGATTATTTTCTAATCAATACTAACCCAATTAGACTTACGTATGTGCTACTCAAAAGGATTAAATTTTGGAGTCCTTGTATGAGCAATGAAACACAGAGCAGTCAGTCCAGTCTGACTAACCAGTCTGGTTGGCAACATGTCGTAAAGCACATAAACCACCCCGAATAAGAGGATCTCAGGGGAACATTTGGGACAAGCGTGTGATCCTTTTGAACCACAACTGGGTTATCCATACCCAGCAACAGCACGGTATTTCACTCCTCTCACTAAAGTCGACCCAAAAGATTGAAACCAAGTTTACCAAACAATATATGAACAATTTGAGTATTGCTGGAATTCACAGCCCTGACGTAATTTTAAAGTAGTCATATGCGGATCGTGAATGTGAGTATTGAGGCATTAAAATATAAGTTGGGAAGTAGCTAAGAAAGCCGGGAAATCATTTGGATTTGCTACCTTTTTGGCTCATTATTTTGAAGACATGGCAAATATGGACTATATACCAGCACATGCAATATGTTATCTCAGAACATCTAGACCAATTTAAATGGGCTTAGTATGAATAGCGGGGCAACAAGGGCACCAACCTACTAAAAGCAAACAGAAAACACACTTTGAAGGATCAGAGGCTTGTTTCACCTCCTGTGGACTCTGTCCTGCAAGGAAGCAGCACCACCACCTGTGTTTCACTGGGACAAAGAAAGAGGTAGAAAAGATGCTACTGAAGTAATCGGAGGAAAAAAGCAGGTGCCACTGAGCAGCTCTGCTAAGCACACTACGTACGGGATGATTACATTTAATCGCTCCTGGTCAGGAGCAGGTAGAACAGGGCCATCCCTACCCTAGCTGGAAACCCTCACCATGAGGCCACTACCTGTCCCAGTCCCACTGCCTCTCCCTTCCTCACGCTGACCAGGATTGCTGTTCTACACCTGTAGTCTTTTTCCCAGTGAAAAACCTACCAAAACCATTGTTTCTTTAAAAAGAATGGTTTCAAAGAAGCAATTGTTTCCAAAAACTACAGATTTTTTCAGTGAAAGATTTCTTAGCAGCTCTAGGTATGAAGGCAAGAGTATTTTTATTTCATCAAATGGAAATTAAAAAAAGATTTTTTTTTAAATCAAAGCTATTATTAAATTCTAAAAAAAAAAAAAAAGACGGCAAAGATCTGAGTGAGATGTCATTCACTAAGACTAACAACACGAGCTTAACTGATAGTAAGAATAGCACCTATGATTGTCATAGGTGAAAAATAAATAGCTCTTCAAGTGAAAAGATCAGAAGCATTGAGTAGACTTTTTTATTTATTACAGAATCACACATTTTGATGCTTTGCAGACACTAAAGAAAGCACTCACCTGTCAAAGTCAGGATGTTAGAGGGAAGCTGTTTCTTATGCTCTAGTATCTGCATTTAAATATCAGTTTTATTTATGTATTTAATTTTTGAAAGATCTTACCTCTGGGTCCAAGCCAAACATCAAGGTAGCTATTGATTGTTTTATCCAGAAGTTCCATTCTACAACCTACTGAAATGGAAAGAAGAGGAGAAAGTTAGTTCTTCAGCTCACAGAAATAGTTTAATCATCTGAATACCATCTGTTAGGGTTAACAATGAAAATACTAATGTGCAAAAATTGCAGCAGATACACTAGACATTACCAGCATATATAAAGTTCGTAAAGTTTATTTTAGTCTCAGACAGCCACTGGCGTAAGAGCACTGTTTCCCACTTTAGTATTTAATCATGAATCTAGATACAGAGAAGCTTAAAATAATGAGTTCAGATTAACCCGAAGTTCTTTTTAATTCTGTATTTTTAAGTGCAAATACGGGATAACATCTTGCAAGATCCCTCTGCAAGGAGTAAGAGGAGGAGGAAAAGAATTGGACCTTGAGAAAGCCAGCAACATTGAAATTCTCAAATAAATACTATGAAGCTCTTTTAACAAAGAGCCTTGAATAGCTGGCAACGCTAGCTGGGAAGGAGGAGGGAAGGATAAAAAAAGGGAAAACTGGCTCTGCTATCACTTTTGCGGCCAGGTGACTGATTACACCTCTGATTAACAGCCCATAAAACCAAGAGATCAACAGTCACGAAATGACAGAGAGAGCTGCAGAGGCAAGGGAGAAAACATTGCAGTTCGTGACATGAACATCTCCAGTTCCAGAAACTGCTTACTGGCAAGGCATTACCAGATAAAACTCATCCAACATCAGTACAGTAGAATGATTCAAATGTTATCTGTCAGCTCCTCGCATGGCCAGTACTTATTAGTAGCACCTGGTATATACTGCGAGGTACATAAGCCGCTGTACCTCCCTAAGGCTAAAGCAGGAAAGAAGGAGCGACACTTTCCACAAGCAGGGACAATTGCACATGAAGACATTCTCAAGAGAGGCGGGTCATTTTCTTCCTGATTAAAAAACCACCACCAACAAAAAAACCCAACCAAAAAACCCAAACCCAACACCCTCCCAATTTCTTCTTTTCTATCCAGAACTGTACTGAACCTTCACTAAAATTATTTTATCCTTTTTTAATAGGATAGTTTTCACTTCTTCATGTTTCTCCCCCCCCCCGAAGTACTAAGATTAACGGCAATTTTTAGTTACAGGGAAATAATGTAAGTAACACATAAGCTGTCAACATATCCACAGCACAAACTGAAATGACTACGCAAGTTTACACATAGTTGCTAACAACAAAAAAGTTCATCTCTATTTTTTTGGTTGTAGCTAAAGAAACATGTCCTTTCCACCTGTGAAAACCCTGCCTCTAGGGGATTTCTGACTTATGCAAGTAAAATGAACAGTAGGTCTTCTGGTTTTAGTCAGCTGGGACTGACACCTCCATTTCTTTTGAGTCCAGCAAGAAAAGCCAGGCAGGATGCAAATGACATCCCCTCCCCAGTCCTGCCGCCTGGCCCCCGCAGGGGCTGCGACTTCCCACGGGACCAAGCAAATACAACGGGTTTGGATCCATGCATTTCCATCGCGCGGTCATCTGTGTAAGCCCACATCCCTTCCACCGCAGGGATCCAGGCAGGAGGCTGACGCGCTCACCGAGGATTTCTGGCTGCAGCCCCAACCCATTGTTTCCCGCAGGGCTCTCGGGGACACGCGCAGAAGAGGACTCTCCCCTCCGCATGCATGAAGTCTTTGTACCGCGCTGGACTACGCCAGGGCACAGAAATGTCCCGGGAATCTGGTCAGCAGGCACAAACAGAAGAGCTCGATTAAAACAACCGGGAACGTTAAAAGTCTTTTGCAGTCCCGATTCAGACCGGTTTTATTTTCTGACTGAAGAAGCCTGGCCCAAATAAGGCCACACTTCACAAGAAGGTGCATTTTGGGGATTACGTCATCTAACCAGCTACGACACACAATCTGCAAGCACTTGCATGAACGGCCACAGCACTGGCATGCTGGTGTCCTAGGAATAAAGAAATTTAACTGGGAAGGCTATGCTATGCTACCAGAAGTATGAACATCAGGAATACTGCGAGAAATGAGTACATAATTTCCAAGGACTAGAAAGTTATTCAGAGCAAGCTCTTCTTCGCCCCCCACTTTTTTTTTTTCTTTTTTTTTTTTAAATCTGTCAGCTATTAAGTATCACCAGGAAAAGCACTCCCCAGCGGATAATTCCTTTTGTTGCTTGAAATCCCCATTTACTCAATTTGTCTGTTGCTCCTTTGATCCAGTACCAATTCATTTAGTTAAGCAGCACTGCATCATCCAATAACCCAGCATCTGCACCTGACTTCAACTCCCCTTTTTGCAGAGGAAGACTTCAGATCGGAGAGGTTTTTTTTCAAAAACAAAGGTTCGTTGTACGAAAATATACAAAAAAGCTCAATTCAGAACTGACTTGCTCTATACTGTTGTTTGCTGGTCACTGAAAATGCAGATATGTAAATGAAACAGCTAAGAAAGCAGAAACAAACTCCACCTAACTATAGCAAAGACAGCAAGAAATGATACTCAATGTTCAACCCTTCCATAAAATTGGAAGAAAAACTCATTCCCCAAGAGGAGAAGGCTTTCTGCAGAGGTCTCCGCTCTTTTGGGTTGCTACTCCCAAGCAGCTTTTTGTGCCAGCATTATCAGACAGCAGATTGTAAAAGGCATAGCGAAGGAAGAACTACTCCTGGTGTCGATTTCCAGAATTTGCAGAAAAAGAAATTGTTTCAAAAGGAACTCATTTGTGTAACAGAAAAACAGAGGGAAACAATCTGCTTTTGTTCCAGAGGGGGTCATGTGAAAATGCATCAAGTCGCCTGCCAACAGCCACACAACATTAAACACTGCTTCAACAGCAGCAACTACAAGGGTTCTTTTTTAATTAGAATAGTTTCCCAATTCAGAGGAACATCGACTCCCAGAAAAATTAAACCAGTGGCCATTCGAAACACTGTAATCGGCATGTTTCCTAATACTGAAAGTAAGCAAATTCTGTGGCTGACCACATACATGAGCAGATCGCTAGCAATGCTCCCTTACCTGGAAGCCATCCCACAGCAAGGCACGCTATTCATAGAGTCATGGAATAGTTCGGGTTGGCAGGGACCTTTACAGGTCATCTAGTCCAACCCCTCTGCCATGAGCAGGGACATCTTCAACTAGATCAGGTTGCTCAGAGCCCCGTCCAGCCTGACCTTGAACGTTTCCAAGGATGGGGCATCTACCACCTCTCTGGGCAACCTATGCCAGGGTTTCACCACCCTCATTGTAAAAGATTTCTTCCTTATGTCTAGTCTAAATCTACCCTCTTTTGGTTTAAAACCATTACCCCTCGTCCTATCACAACAGGCACTACTAAAGTGTTTGTCCCTATCTTTCTTATAAACCTCCTTTAAGTACTGAAAGTCTGCAATAAGGTCTCCCCAGAGCCTTCTCTTCTCCAGGCCGAACAACCCCAACTCTCTTGGCCTGTCTTAACAGGAGAGGTTTTCCAGCCCTCTGATCATTTTTGTGGCCTTCTCTGGACCCGCTCCAGTAGGTCCATGTCTTTCCTGGGCTGAGGGCTCCAGAGCTGGACGCAGGACCCCAGGTGGGCTCTCACCAGAGCGGGGTAGTGGGGCAGAATCCCCTCCCCCGACCCGCTGGCCATGCTGCTTTGGATGCAGCCCAGGACACGGTTGGCTTTCTGGGCTGCGAGCGCACGTTGCTGGCTTGTGTCCAGCTTTTCACCCACCAGTGCCCCCAAGTCCTCCTCAGGGCTGCTCTCAATCCCTTCACCCCCAGCCTGTATTGGTACTGGGGGTTGCTCCAACCCATGTGCAGGACCTTGCACTTGGCCTTGTTGTATGTTATGAGGTTCACATGGGCCCACTTCCCGAGCTTGTCCAGGTCCCTCTGGATGGCATCCCTTCCCTCAGGCATGTCAACCTCACCACTCAGCTTGGAGTCATCTGCAAACTTGCTGAGGTTGCACTCAATCCCACTGTCTATGTAACTGATGAAGATATTAAACAGTACTGGTCCCAGTACAGACCCCTGAGGGACTCATCATTGATCTCCACCTGGACATTGAGCTGTTTACCACTACACTCTGGATACGATCATCCAACCAGTTTCTCATCCACTGAACACTCCACCCACCTAATCCATATCTCTCCAATTTAGAGAGAAGGATGTTGTGGGGGACCATGTCAAAGGCCTTACAGAAGTCCAGACAGACAACATCCGTAGCCTTATTCATTACCTATGGTCAGGAAAAAAAAAAAAAGACAAAAAAAAAAAGACACAATTATGCCACACACTGCACCTCTATATACACTAGTTATTTTTTCCTAACCTGCCTTTCTACAATGGACAGTAAAGAAATCATCCTCTCTGCCACCAAATTTTACCAGTGCAGTAAAGTCCCTGAACACCAGGGCAAGCTGGATCAGAGTCTAGAAGCACTCAGGCTTACAACCTGAAAGACACTTTACTCCTTCAAGTCCAAATATTTAATCCAGGGAAAAGCATATCTGATGTTTTAAACAAAACAAAATCACCGGACTTCCAATTCTGCAACACAAACATAATTAAGGCTAGAGGCGCACCTTGCCCCAACAAGATTGAGCCCCACCATTAAACTATTACTTTTTCAAAAATCCTCTGGATTTAGATAGACAGGGTTTTTTTGGACATCCACAGAATATTTTGCATCCTTGGTCCACTTCTGGTGCTATAAGCTGGGACATGCACTATGCTCCAGTGGCCACCCATGTGTTTGGGCAGAAGAGGTGAGCTCTGCTTGGCCACTCAGTCCAGGCATGGATGGCCCTGGTGCAGGGCAACTGAAAAGACAGGCCAAAAGCTACACAGAAATGTGCTTTTCTTGCAGTATGTATTTTTTTAAAATTAATTTCTATTAATTTTTCATACAGGCTACCAGCAGCGATAACCTGCTCTTCTAATGTACATCACTACTCTCTGAGGAAAGGGCTACTAAATACTGAAGTATTTCACCAGCTCCTGTCCTTCAAAGGAAATTCTCTCCCACGCTTTCCACAGAAAACATGTTCTGGGGCGTTTATGCCAAAAAGTGATTAAAATGTGACCAAGAATTCTTAAACGTTGTTTCTTGAGTTTCTTCTTGGAGTAACTTCAGTTTCCAAGTGCAAAGATAAAGCACGAAAATATAAAGGTTTGGCCCCCGTCCAATGCCACCCTCTTTACGCAAACTGAACAGCAGCAACAAAACATTTTGGGCTGAAAGCTCAAAGCATTAGGAGCCTGCTCCCTTTCAGCAGGATCCTCCAGCTCTCACCCTGCTGCTCAAGAACTCCCTGAAACAACAGATCCCAGTTTCCACATTTAAGTGCCTGAATTTGAGTCCCCAAAAAAATCCCCAAAATAGGCATCTAAATAATCATGGTGGCTTCTCTGAGAGCAACACGCCGTCAGGCCTGGCTGCTCAGCCTTCTTGGAAAAGAGCCACTTCCTCTGTTCTTAAATTAGGGCTTCGAAGCCTAATTTTAGACACTTGATTTTGGAAATCTCTAATTGTCTTTTCTCGTTAAAATGATGTTTCCCAGTCCCTGCCACTGCAGAGGTGACTCCTCTTTTCCCTCCTCCAAAAGTACAAACTATCCCTCCTCCAAAAACACAATGATCAAGCTGCTGTTTGCTTTTGTAAATGTACTGGAATTGAAAATGCTCAGCTGCTTGAGAACTGGAAGACAGCACCGATAATCAAAGCTGTCAACCATTTTCTGTCCACTTTCCAAAGCTGCCCAGTTTCTCCTTTCTATTCCCAAGGTCTTAACTGCTCCTTGCATGTATTTCCTTTGCCTTTCAACTTGCTGCCAACCCCAGATTCCCTTTTTTTGCCCTTTTTGAATACCTTCTTAGGTCCCAAGCATGCTTAACGATAGCATTAAAAAGTTTAGAATAAATCATAGACCATACTGATCTGAAAGTGCAAGTACATCTATTTTATGGGAAAACAGGTGAAGAATGAGTGCTGCAGATTCTGCACTTTAGTTTTGTTAAAATGCAAGAAACTATTTTTAAACTTTATTTTGCAACTGTATGTCTAGCAAAGCAATGGAGATCTTTGGCCCACCTTGCATCAGTGGCAAACCCTCCAGCCTGCTGCTGACTCATCGGGACCTACAGTGCTGAGCTTTCACGCTTACCAGCAGCACCAGCGTAAGGAAGTTTAGAAATAAATGATTTGTATAAAACTCAGGGAAGCATAAAAAATGCAGGACAAAGGAGAAGCTAGTCTCAAACAGTTTAACCTCAACAGCACTTCAAAATGTTCGAAAATGCAGGGGGTAAAGGAAGACTTTGGCCAGTTAACTAGGGGGATGATTTCATGCCATTACTTTTTCCTGTCATTCCACCTTCTCCAAATCCTTCAGTAATGACTACCTTCATACCTAAATACGGTTGTGGTAATTAAAGTATTTTACAGAACAGAAACAAATACAAGAAAGGATACTGCAAAATGGAGTAACCAATTGTGCTCAATACCCAATACCTCATTAAACCAGAATCTAATAATCTTTAGATAGGCAAGTTAAGACGAATCATAGGTCCTTGCAGTTTCATGCACATTTTGAGCAGCTCTAACCTAGCTCAAATTAGGATCTGAGCATCCTAGGATTAGGACATTCACATGCATTTCATCCCCTCGTAGTCAACAGCTCTGGCTGCACCACAGGATAACTTTAGCCAGAGGGAAAACACAGAGGGAGAAGGCCAAGCAGGAAGAGCTAGTTGGAAGCAACCACACAAATGCACCCACGGAAGTACTAGGAATCGGAGGAAAATGCTACACCACCGCCTCTCCATCCCAGAAAGATGCACTGAGCTACAAATAAGGATCTCTTGAGCTACAAAGCCCCCCTTAGCAGCAGTAGATCTGGCATCCCTCAGCGCTATGGTAAAATACTTTTTGCAACAGCATGCATTTTCCTGGAATAAAACATTTGAGGGGGTACCCTGTGCCCAGCCACCACGCTGATACCCCAGCACCGCAATACTGGAAACTTCCTCACTGCTGCCAGCTTACAGCACGGTGCTGTTAGAGTAATAAAGTGCAGATTGCAAAAGTATTTACAGAAATAAAACAGGGAGGAAGAAAAGGCAAAGCACGCAGGTTTATTCAACTGCAGTGTTTAGAATAGCAGGCAATTATAAAATGTGCAAGGACACTGCACAGACAACTCCTGGCTGGAGCTTAAAGAACTGGTTTGGGTTTTTGGGTTGTTTTTTGTTTCTTAACGGGAAACAGAAGAGAGGATCTGTAGCAAACTAGGTTAGATGGAAACAGGGAGAATATGTACATGGCACAAGAGCTACAAGTTGACTTTTTTGGAAGGAAAGCCAAAGCACAGCATTTGTTATATAGCTTTGCTCCAAAGCCCTCCTCCCCACGCAATGTATGAGTTTTTATTAGCAGCTACTGTTTTAATCTGAAGCTCTGCCTTTTTTCAAAGGCTGTGCTGATCATGCAATTGGGAAAACGTTGCCAGCTGTAGCTCACAATGGCAAATTAGCCAGAGGAAGCCTGAGACGCTAAAGAGAGAGACCTGAGAAGATAAAGGAGTCAAAAGCTAAGGCCAGAATGCCATAAGAACTGCAGCTTTCATTTTGGGTCTCCTTTCTCTTATCCAAGTGCCACCTGCAAGAGGGTCCGAAAAACTCCTCCTCTCCCCTTCAATCTCTGTTTGTGCACTTCACTCAAACCACCTTTTCATTTCCACAAGAGAAAGATAAAGGTACAGTCCCCAAAGCCTATTTTAATGAGTCTTCTTGGTCAAAAGGCTGCGTTCTCCAACAACAGAGCTGATGAGACCACAGCCAAAGGAGAGAGAAGCCCCGTCTTGCATGACCGTTCCTAACAGCAGAGTTCAAGAATACTGTATAGCTTCAAGACAGTAAGCTTCAATTTATTATTTTTTTAAACATCCACATCTCATAATTTCATATTAAAATTTAAGAAGCAAGAAGTAGGTAAAAAAAAAAAAAAAAAAGAGTTACAAGTGGGGCCATCCTCCCACGTGAACCCTCATTTCCTCCAAAACCCCACAGCAGTGGCACCGAGTGAGCATCCGCCACCAGCCTGTCCCTTCCCCCTGCCAAAACGTTGCTGTGCCAAGGTCTGAGCCCAGGGGACATCTCAAGAATAAAACTGAAAGTATAGGACACATCTATGATTCTTGGTTATCTTCTTTGCATTTATTAGCTTGACGTACAAAAGCTTGCTATCCGACCCATAAAAGCACCTGCAAATCTCCTGCACATGTGAAACACCATACAAAGCAAGAAATGGATGTGTGCAGTTATCCAGTAAACAAGGTTTAGCTATAATAGTGTTATCTGGGGTTCACATGCTGACTAGATACAGCAACCCAATAAAAAGCTGAGAAACTAAAGGAAGATCATGAAAGCTGAGGGTGACAGTCATGAAGGTTATGCTACACCGTGCAAATCTGACTAGTACAGGGATAACAGCACATACAAAACCTGGATTGAGATGCGCTGCTGCAATGTGTAGCTACAACCCCTGTTTTCAGACGGGTAAACGATACCTTTTGGAGGATCACTTGAGTTTGGGAAACAGATCACACTGAAAAAGCACACACACAAGCTACCCTTAGGCAAGTTACAGTATGTTAAGTATTTATTTGCATGTTTACTTTAATTTCCAGTGAGCATGGGGTAGTACCTGGAATGCTATGGGAAAAGTGAGATTCCCTGGTGGGCCATAACACACAAAAAACCTCAACATGTAATACACTGAATTAGTTACATTCCTCAATAAAAGTGAATTTTTACCCTTCTACCTAAAGGAAGAAAAGATGCATACTGACACTGTAAATGCACACCAGAGCTTGCCTTTCTGCTGTTTCTTCATACAGCCAGCCACCCTACAAGAAGTCAGTCTTAAAACTTTTCTATTTTCCTGCTGTACCCCCATGAGACGCAAGTTAATCATGTACAGCTGCAGCTGCATCAATACTTGGTGCCTTCATTTTAAGATGCTAGACATCATGCCAGACAGTACTGTTCACTGTGTACAGTTGTACTAACAAAAAAAAAAAAAAAAAGTCAGGCAAGTACAAATGACAGCTAGCTTTAAATAGAAGAAAGTACCAAAAACGTTACTTTTCCCACCATTCAGAAAACTGAGAGAAATGAAGAAAAATGACTCCAGGTACAACTGTTATGCCATGGCATTGTGCTGCTCAGGACAAAACCCTGCTGCTAGGTGCTCTGTTAAACCCTCTGCCTTCAAAACAGTACAAAAATAATATGTTCATCATTCAGAAACGCAACTGCCTTTGAAGATCTAATCTCCTTTCCAAAGGATAAAGGAGTTAACACTATGTAAGGCAAGATTTTGATCCTTTTTTTCTTCCTGCCCAGGACTGACAAGCAGTACTGAGAATGAAGCCTACACGTCCTCATAAAAGAGCAGAAGAGGAGACAGAAGATTTCTTACAGATGCATCAGTCAGATCATTTCTCCCCTTTCCCTTCTTGTACAACACAGGCCCCTAGCACATCTGTAAACAAAGTGTTGCAAAAACCCACACAGCCAGCTGATGGCATTTATGTTACAGAAGCTCAGGGCTGAAAAGCCTGGTGGGTCCTGAGCAGCTGAATGTCCTTACCTGTGCCAGACCCATGCCAAACCCACAGCTGCTGAGGATCAGCAAGTTTTGGGGTACCAAATCATCGCTGCAACAAGGGTCCCTGAAAACAATGACTGACTCCTAGAGTGGTTAGAAAAGAAAGCATTTCTACCTGTACATTTCCTTGGTTTGACGTTGGCAGCGTTTTCCTAAATGTTACTTCATCAGAAGACCCTGCTCCAGGATCTAACTACTGCAGTTTCTTGTATTTTATTCTTTGTTTTAAGGGGAGAAAGACCAACCAACCAATTAAAAGCAAATACTGTAGTGGTAAAGTTCGGTGTGATCTTATCACTGACTCTTTCTATGAGCTTTAAAAAGACTACTGGAGGAAAAAAAACCACACTGTCCACACATCTGGCAACTGCCAAGCTGTTTCATAACACAAAAAATACAGGCACCTGCAGAAGTCAGGCAGGGAATTCCAGCAAAACAAGTCTGTTTCCTCCAAAATTTAGCCACTCTCTTCTTTCATTAAGAGGCAACAAATTCCTGATGCAGTGGAAACATCACTGCCATTAACACCTGTTCCAACGAAGGACCCAGCTAGACTGAACCCCCGCTTTGGTGCCAGCGTGCAGAATGTTTTACTACATTTGCTTCATACTTTCAAAAGCACCTGAGCAAAGGCAGGGTCAGTACTGTAATTTGCTATAACATATCTGCTTTAAATACAGGACAAACCAATACCCCCACAAGCAGCAGACAAGAAGGGTACCAGACAAGTACCAGGAAGGCAAGGGGTTACCAGATATGCCGCCTCTGCCTCACCGCTTGCAGAAAGTCTCTCCAACAATGTCTTCGGCAACTTGCTTGCTCCTAAAGATGAGAAGCTCCCCTCCATACAGGCATTTTTTCCTGCTCACGCCTGTAACGGCTCATGCCCACGGGTAACCCTCAGGCTGACAGCCATCGCATCACCTCAGCCTTGCTCTAACTTCTCCATTCAGCCAAGTCCATAGCTATAAAACCATATCCAGGGCGTGTGGCATAACCAGAAGCAACCAAGAACAGATTTGACGCTGCTGCAAGGCGAGCTTTCATTCCTTCCCCATCCTCCACCCTGCCTGGGTGGAGGGAGGCAGGGAAAAATTGAAGTAGCCCCAAAAAAACAGCCAAGCAAGAAGAACAGCTTTCAGCCAGGTCCAACCCTGAAATGTTCAGAATACAGAGGAGACAGGTTTTAAGATGCATTACTATGCTTCTGTCTTGAAAACCTGCAGGACTAAGGATGGTCTCAAGGCCGGTCAGATGTGAGAGGGCAAGACTCAAGGGGAAGGGGGAGAACGGTAACCACTGAGAGACCCAACAGATGGAGACCAAAACCAGATTTCTCCCCAAAAAAGGCACCTTGAATCCTTTATTCAATCTAAACACAGCAAAAGTATTCCAATAGAAACACAGCTTATAAAAAGAAATACACAGAAAAAGATTGAAATAAAAAGCTAAGCAGATAGTGAATATGACTGAAAACTCTTACTACACACTGCTCAGCCTGAAGCTGAGGACCCTGAAGACAGAGGGGAAGTACCTCCTTTAATTCTCAGCCTTAAAGAATGTTATGCAATAAGAAACGATGATCAACAACCTTACCAGTGATATGAGACGCAAGTCGAGTGCAGTAGCCCAAGACTAAATTTCAATGAGAATTTTGATTTTCTGATAATACCAAACATTTTTTACACCCAGAGCTTAAAACTAATTATATGAGAAAAACTAACTACCAGATAATTAGAAAATGATTTACATGCTGAAAATAAAATCTTTCTGCTTTACTACACTGCTTGCAGCAAAGTGAAAACCTAACTTACTGTGTATTTTATAAGCGCTTATATTTTGCTGGGAGTGAAAGGTAGGAAAGAATTAATTTGTGTTTCATTTGCCACACTTGCAAAGCAACTCTTTAAATTCTGGGCAAAAGACAAGTTTTTTAGTCTCTACAGTAAAACTCTGTGCGCATCTACGATACGAATGGCAATATATTAAAAATTGCTTAGCAGGCAAAACCAAACTTTTACATTGTGAGTGTGTCTATTTCATATATGGTTTGTACAGACTGTGTAGGATACAGAACAATGCTTCAGGCAATGAAATCGCTTATTCATGTTGGCAGCTCTCTGAAGTTTCCCCCTCTGGCATCTCACCACCACCATGACTCTATTTTTACTGCATGCTAAAAGCAAAAAATGCTTTTGTGCAAAAAACCTCATGAACCAATTTTTCAAATATCAAAAGACAGTTCCAGTGGTTGGAGGTTATTTTTCCACAAAGTTTTTATCTCTCTGGAATACAAGTCCTCCACACAGATGTGTCATCTCTAAAATAAACAGCAACAGAGGGACTCTTCATTTAAATAGACCTGTTAGTCTGAACCTGGGAAACTAAATGCTCAAGTTCATGGCCTCATGCAGGAACTGGTACATGGTCGAGGACAGAGAAAGGAAAAAAACCAAAAACCAACCAACCAGATTTGGTTAACATTCTGTTCTCACATTAATGACCGACAGCTTAGGTGGGAATTTGGTAGGGGTCTCGGCAAAGTGATGCTGCTGTAAGGAGGGACATGTCAGAGCTGCCAATGGCTGATGTTCCTTCATTGGTTCAGCCCAAAACCCAGCCCTGCTCCTCTGTTCCGCAAAACAAGTTCCCAGGGCGTTGGGTGAATAAGCTTTTAAAAGGCAAAGCCTGAAAAACAGATACAGAGAGAAACATGAAAGTGAGAAGAGGAGCAGCAAGGAAAAACGAAGGGGGAAGAGGGCTGGAAAAGCCCTTAACTTCATCGCTAAGCTCCTTCACAGCGTGCAATTGGCAACTCACTTACAGTCCCCGCCACTGTAGGTGCAGATGGTCATCTCCTCCCAAGGACACACATCTCTCCTTCAGAGGCAACACAGCACTAAAGGATGTAAAGCACTCACTCCAAGACGATCGTTTTTCACACACTGTAAATGGTTAAAATCTGGCGACATCCCTGTGTTCTCACCAAGTGTGTCCTACAGGACTCAAATCTGTATTTTAGCAGCTTCCTAAATGTGTATTTTAAGACACAAAGTCAATCCCCACAAATGCTTAGAAAACTAAACTGTGCTATATGCAACTGATACCCGTGTTGGTGGAAATTCAGGATAGCTTGGCAATTGCTCAACTGGAGTTTAGAGTCAAGTATCTTATCTAAAGGAGCTTTGCACTGAATGTAGAAGGAATGAGCCAATTAGAGGAACTTAAAAAAATGAGAGAAAAACCTTTGAAAACAACATTAGTGGTCCCTTCCTGTACCTTAATGCAACCACTTAGCAGTGGTGATAGAACAAAAAATCAATATAAAGAAGTACCAATGGATGTTATTTTTGTTCTGCAAGGCATAACCAGACTTGCAGCCTGTTTTTTCTTGCTTCAAAGGGAGATGACTATGGTTTTGAAAGGGCAGAAGAAAGGGTAGTGAAGTTAGAGGTTCCAGGAACCTGTCAAGTAAAATGAAGGACCAAGTATGGCCTCTGAAGAACTACTCGGGAACATGATGAAGGCTGCAAAACCAGAGGACAAGACTACAACCATTTAAACTCTCATGACAAGTGGTCCGACATCATCATTGGCTCTAAAAATGGCTTATGCCCATGCACAATTTTTATCTATAAGCAAGTAGAGGCAGCAGCAGCAGCTCATGCATTAGCAGGGCAATGATCTACACTGAAACACAGTGGCCCTCCTGTGACTACCTGTATTATATTTTTTTCTCCTCATTTTTAACTGAACAGGCAAGGCTTGCCAAATGCAGTACTCCTTACTGACTTGCTTAGTGCTATCTCTCTCCATCTCTATGTAATGGGTCTGCCACCCTATATATTGCTGGTGTCCCTCGCACTTGTGTTTTCCCTCTAGCTCTCACACTGCATTTTAACCTCTTGCAGAAGGTGATGGGGACACCCACCCAAAATTTCCCAGCCCATGGTCGAGTCCACCGGCTGGGGCCACGCAAGCCCAGCCACCTCTGCTCTAGCTGGAGCAAACGAGAGGCTGCAGAGGCGACTGTGGTGTAAGCTGCACCTTCTGGGTGGCACACAAGTCAGAATTCAATAAAATATGAAAAAACTGGCTCAAATCTTTTGCAAGAGGCTTTTCTGCTTAGGCCTGTTAAGGAAGCAGAGAAAAATCTGTAAGTAACCAGGCCTGCTGGACTAGCAGCTTATTTTCTGTCACTATCTCACATACGTTAATAAAACCCAGAAGATTCTGAACCACATTACAAGTGCAGGTATTTTCCCCATTAATGAGGCTTCACGTGTGCAATAAGTCAAGCTCACAAGACTAACGTAAAGCTTAACAACACTCCAAAAGGCCACTGTACGTGAGTGAACTGAGGGAGAAATACATGATGCAAGGGATAAATGCATGAGCCTAATTTAGGACAAACAGCTGAGAGGTTGCACCAGTTCACAGGGTCTGTGATCAGCTAAGAGCAACTTCTCCATGCCAGTACTGGAAAAGATAAATGAACCACCAAACCGGAATCAGACATTCACCATAAGCATCTGCTACCCTGCAATCCACATTAACTGTATACATAAAAATGCAAGCACAACTAACTATCATTGTGTCCTTCAAAAACAAATCCAGATTCCTGTGCCTCTACCAACATTGTCCCGCAGCCACCACGTGAGGTCTTGCTCAAAAGCATGCGAGCAGCCACATGAGTGAACTGAACATGTAGATGCTTTCTGGTAAGCACACGTGCCATGCACCCAAACTAGCATGCCCTTTGAACTTCAGCATGCAAAAAGGTTTCTCCAGTTTCTTTTTCTAAAGGGCAGGGCAATGTTAAACATCAGAGAATGTCATCCTCCTAACCAGTTAAAGTTTTAATTATTGTTATTTAAGTCAAAGGTTCTCCCTACTGTTTGGCTAGGAGATGATTCTCAAAACGATGATTCAAAACATCAGCATTTCTAAAAGGCACCCAGGAGCAGGAGATAATCCTTTAGGAAAAGGTTAACAGAAGCTTTCTGATTAAATTACATGCACAGAAACAGCATGTCTAAGGGGAAGCCTATAAAGATTAAGGCATAAAGGTCTATAGTTCCCCAAGACTTCATCAACTCGAGTGAAACCAAACCTGTGGACACAGGACCAGCTCAAGAACTAGACCCCTATGTTCAGATCCCTGTGCTGACAATTGATAAAGTAGTGGCAAACGTACCAGCAGATTTCTTTTGCTCATTTCTAAGAGCTTCAAGACCTGATTTGATCTTCAAGACCTCTATCTGAATACGGATACCATGGTTTTAACTCAGTAGATGCAGAGAAGCTCCTCCACCAAGCTGTGGTCTGCTCCAAAAACACAACCATACAGCATCTAAGGGAAGAAGACATCTTCCCATAACTAGCACTTGCTAATGCTTCCCAGCAAGTTTGTAACAGCATTGGGGGGGGTTGGGGGGGGGGGGGGGGGGGAAGAAAGAAAAAAGAACAAAATAGGCACCAATGCAAACTTGCATGCTTATGAATAAATTAGCTAAATACATGGCCTAAACCTTAAGACACTGAGAGGTATATTATGTTTAATAAGCTAAAACACATTATTCTGCAACTTACTACCTGTTAGTTTTCGTCTAACACTGGTAACATCCTTAAGAACCGTGACACCAATAGAAGTGTCCATCAGCATGCATATACCTTAAAAACTGGAGTGTTATTCGACGTCAAGTCTATGTCCTTTGTTTTAGAGCAGAGAGCCTGAACCTGTGCATTGGAAGAAAGCAATTGCCCTCCAGTCACAGCAAAGCCAGCTAGCAAGAAGACAAACAGTTTTCTCAAGGTCACAAGCAGGAGAGAGAGGAGTGCTTCCTAAGCGATAACAGAAGAGGAATAGTCACTTTGTTCAAATCACTGACCTGGTGTCTCAAAAGGTAGGATTACCTAGGGATCAAAGAGTAGGGCAGAATTTGAAAATGCAGGGAAAAAAACAAGTTTCCTCCACATTTGTTGTAGCTTTGCAAAAGCAAGTTTTGTCTCCTGTAAATGTTAGAGCAACTCAGTGCATTTAGTCATCACCCAAAGCATCTCACTTGGCAGGCAAATGCTTGGTATGAAGCTTTGACACGGAGGTCAATTAAATCCAGACAACTTTAGCATAAACACAAGTTCATGGAAGGTTTTTATATTTCTATCTGCTCAATATGCTGTTGGTCATCAACAAAGCTATCATTAACAAAGCATAACCTCTACAGCTAATAATGCTTAAATAAGAGCATGCAAAATACCCAGATGCAAAGGGATGCTAAGACCAACTCTTAATTCACAGCACTGAGTTCAGCAGAAGTAGCATGATTCATTTGTTCTTGGAGAAGTGACAATTACACTTAGCAGCATGCATCTAAAATCTCTACACCTGGCAAAGGGATTTATTACACTGCCATTGTGCTTTCTAAATGCTTGACACTTTGTTTTTCATACGAATCAACCATTTCATCAAGGAAACTAAATAATCCTCCAACGCATCAAACACACCAGGAAAGTATTTACCGACCACATACTTTGGACAAGTTTGCTCTTGTGCTCTTGTTTACCCTGTAAGATGTTATGTGTCCTAAATGCAAAAACACAAATAGAGAAACCAAGGCAATAAATTTAGGAGATTAATTTCATTAAACAGATCTAGGGAGAGCCACTGAGTACACAGTCCACAGCAACTCTACAAGTTACCTCCACAGGAAGACTGGAGGGAGCACTTATTTGACCTGTCAATCAAAAAAAAAAAAAAATCTATCCAGGTCACTGTTTGCAATACCTTTATCAAACAGAGATATAACTGCTGCTGGACACAGGGAACAAGCTTCAGCACCCTCGGGAACCCAGATACGAACGACTTTACCCATCAGCACTTAGGAACTCCAGAGATGTCAGCCAAAGCAATGCCCTCTTAACTGTATTGCTGCAATACTGAATTTAAGCAGCCTTAGGAAAGGCCATAGTAAAGCAATTTGAACACTGAGTTTTTAAACAGACTAACTTCTGTGTAATTAATTGATTATCCTTTTCATTTGTCCTTGTGTGTGATCTTCCATCTAAGGGAAAAGTGTTTCTGATGCTAGCATGCATAAGCCACTTGGATTGTGGGAATCTTCTGCATTTTTAACACATTTAAAAATCACAAAACAAATTAGCAACTATATTGCGTATGACAAAACAGCTACAGATTACAAGGATTATTGTCAGTTTTGTGAAGCATTTAGATGCACACAGGGAAGCGTGCTCTGACTGGCATGCAGTAAGCATCAATTTCTTAAGTCTATTACGTAGTCAAACAGCCTTCAAAAGCATGTGTTGCAACCTGGAAGAACATCATTTTGTACACTGTAAAGAGAGGAAAACAAGAGCATTCCTCTAAATAGCTTAGGCCAACATCCCTAAAAGTATTCCTGTGCTTAAACAGCTTTATAGATCTCACCCCATAAGACTAATTTCGGACACAGCAATGAAAAAAGGTAGCAAAAGTGGACTGAGATTAAGAGGACAAAATAAGCATGTTTTTCAGTTATGCAGGGGAGGTTATAGCAAACAGCACCATCACCTATACATGCCTCCACGACCTATACATAGAGCTGCCAAATCTATGTGGAGCTTTAGTAGCTTTGAACAGGCCACAGAATTTGATTGTGACCCCCCTCAAGACAGCATACCACCCATGAGAGATAAAAAACAAAACCCCAAGAAATAATAAGTGGAAGTATTTGTGGCTCTGCTCCTCAACAATGAAAGAGCATCCCTGCCTCCGTTTGTGAGCAGACAGAGAGCAAACCCTCAATGTCTGGAATAAAAAAAAACACCCCACACCACCAAGAGCCCATTTGCTCCGCAAGGCTTTCCCAGTCCAAAGAAGCCTCTCCAGCACGACCCATCCCAGGAGTCAACCCTGTGCCCGGCACGGGAGCTCTGGCTTCTTGCCACCGCAGCAGAAACCCCCAGCCAGGCAGCAAGCAGAGCAGTGCCTAAGCCATCTCCTGTGCTGGCAGCAAGGTGACACCCAAATTCCGCCGAGCCCACCCTCCTGCCTGATGGCTGCCCCCCATACCGCTCCTGCCCAGCCCAGTGGGCAGAAGCAGGCAGGAGCAAGGATGAACACTCATTAGTGACACCCTTCTAGTGCTAGATCCAAGAGGGACAGAGGGGACAATGGGACACAGAGGCACAAGGCTGTTTTAACATGGGACTGTATGCAATTGCTGTTTCTCTCAAAGATTTGTCTCGGGTGGGATGCAGACAGTGTTAACTGGGAAACTCGCTTCATCCACCAAAGAGCGAGGACTGCGGAGACCACTAGAAGACAGGCAGAAGATGAGCATTTTAACCTTGAAAGCAGCACCACCTTGATCTGTACAGGTGGGTTTTTTTCTGAGCTCAGCAGAAACAGAAGCGTTTGATGTTGCAATGTTTGCTGCCCCAGAAATGAGGAAGGTAAAGGAACGAGGTCAGCCCAGTACTTGAGAGCGTTTAACCAATTACCAACTGAATGTCACTTACAAGGAATATGCTCCCCAAAGGACAGCTCTGGATTGCTCTCAGTGCCAGGCTTTCCACCTGCAGCTGCCGGACTTGAGCACCAGGTCAACCTGAAATCCTAGAATATGGTCAGTTCCACCATCGTTCCAAAAATCTGAATCTTCAAACATATTTCCAAAAATCTGCTCCTAGCAAGTCACAAAAGAACGAGCAATCAAAGGTGCTGCCCAGAGGCCTGATGTATTTACGGTATTATTTCCAATTTACTTTTTTTTCCCCATTAATCGTATCTTCTCTAAGTTAATTCCTCTTGTAAACAACACAAAATGAAGGTGAGCAGGGAAAGAAGAGATTAGACCAGAGAATTCAAAATATTTTATTTCAACTCTGGCTGTACTAAAGGCAAGGAATGCAACAAGAGGAATTCTTACTGAGAAATGTAAAGACAACATCAACTTACTAAAAATACTGCAGTAAATATACCCAGAGACTGGTCAGACTAAGTATCCTCAATGATGCTATATTTATGTACCAAATATGCACCAGTTTTAGTCAAAGACACTTCATGTGATCAGCTGCTGGTATGTAAAAGATTCTAAACTACACACAGTGCAATTGCTTTTTAAAAAGCACAGTGAGGCAAACAGACCAGCAGCCAGACTCTTCCCCAGCTTGCAAGATAAAGCTCCATGGCATATTAATTTCACTGCTGCTCTCTCTGGTTGCACTGCTCTCTCCTGCATTAAAATACAGGAGACTTAACTTAGATCACTTAGGATAAATTCACTTAGCCACCTATGGATAAAAACACAAAGTTCCTAAGGGCTTCCAGCGTGCATTACAGGTGTAAAGTGTATCTCGTAAGAAATTCAGTAAAATCCAGCAAAATTCTGGCACGTCTTTTAGTGTCCTTGACCCATGTCAGTTGGCAACAGCATCTTCGAGGGCAAACCCACTCTTAACTTCAGCAAACTCAGCACAGTGGTCCCTTTCATCTGCTCCTCAGTTCATGTGAAGCTGGAATGGGATCTCCACCCAGCTGACCCCAGCCACCTCCAGGCACCACAGGTTTTCAAGGGAAATCCTCACTCTATGCGTGCAAGGACAGGTTACCCCCAGGCAGAGTACATGCCTTGGCTACTCGTTGCTCTCAAAACAGATTATGTCTAGTGCACCCCAAATACATGAATACTTCTATAAGAAACTCCAGCTTTCATTGCCAAACAGCATCAGATGACCATGCGTGCCACAGGCTTACTCTCCGTGACGCAGCTTCAACTTCTGTTAGCAGTGGTGAGGATACACCAGTATTTATCTCTAGCCATGGAGTTTTCTAAGAGCAGAGGAAAACCTCAGGCTGCGACTGCACTGAAGGAACGAGGAAGGCTTAGAGTGAAATATCAGAGTTATATTGCAAAACTCTTCAGCGTTATTCACAAGTTCATATTAAAAATAAATAACCCCCCCTCCCTCTATGCTAGCAGCTAAAAACTGATGCAGCAACACCGTTAGCCCACATCTACAAAAACTTCACAGCTGCAAAACCCTCCAGCCAGCCAGGGCCACAGCGACAACTTACGCCGACCACTTATGGCAGGCCCACAGCTGCCAGGTCCTGGGGGAGAGCTGCTCCTGCAGAGATAACCTCAGGCTGGAAGCAACCTGGCCCAAACCTTGGGCAAAAAGCTGTGCTGCGCCGCTGGAGACGCCTGCCTGCCTGCCCGCTTGCCCTCCTCTGGTTTCAGCTGCAGGGTGTGTTTCCATTTACACAGAGCAGTTTTGGAGACTTCCTGATCGGAAGCATCCTAACTGCAGCTGTGCCCCTGCCTTGTTTTCCCTCGTCATCGCTAGCAGCCGGCCGAGCTCTTTGCTTGCATTTTTCGCTGCAGCCCCGAGTACTCTGCTGCGGTACCGAATCCCCAGCACCAGCGATCACCCAAAGCATTGAGAATACAAATTAGGCATACGGGGCACTGCCGTTCAACCGTGGCTGGGACGCTGAGTAGGCAGCACACCCAGCTGCGGAGGGAGAAACACCTCTTGCCACTGCTGAGAAAGCCAAGATGTTACTATTCCTGCCCGGGTCTGCAAAACTGGCCTTTTGTCTGCAGATTCAGAGGATGGATCAGTGCCGGAAAGCTCTCCGGATCGGATCCTCAGCTGCTGCGTCCCTGGGAGGCGGGAGGAGGAGGAAGGCAGAAAAGCAGCCAGCGCAGGCAGGGAAGGAGAAACACTTAAATTGCCCAAGACCTCCGCATAACCTGAGCATTGCCAACTTCCAATGCTGCTGATGCCCGAGGGTTTCCAGGTGAAGGAAGAGATAAAAGCAAAGTCATAAAGTTTTTAAGAAAGTCCCTGCAGACGCAGCTGACATACTGACACATTTCCATCGCATGCACTTTTCTACTTACTTCCTAATGCTTGTACTCTTTAATGATATAGGTTTTAAAACGGGTAGGCACCCTTTAGAAGCACTGCACATCTCCATGGCGCTAGTTTAATGTGGCATTTGCCCTGTCCCACAGACAAACCCGGGAATGACTGTACAGCGGCTCCATTTCTAAACCAGTAACGTGGTCGGGGGCGGTAAGCAAGACGGTGGGCTCAGGTGAGAAGAAGAGGATGAAGAAGAGGATGAAGAAGAGGATGAAGAAGAGGATGAAGAAGAGGATGAAGAAGAGGATGAAGAAGAGGATGCACACGCACACCCCAGGGGAAAAGACGGGTCAGGGTTTTTTGTTTGGAGCCGTAGCAGCGCTCAGCTCCTCCCCAGCTCCCCGGGCAGGCAGCGTACGGCCGAGGGCCGTTTCCTCGCCGTCCAAGGCAGCCGGGGGGGGGGGGGGGGAGCGTGTTTCCCCCCTTTCCGCCCGTATTATTTCTCTCGACTCTGTGCCCCGCCACGGCGGAAGGCCCCTCCGCCGCCGCCGCCCGGGGATGCAGTAGCCATGGCAATGCGAGATTGCATCATGCTCTTGACTAACTGCACCGGGGAAAGACGCTCCCGGCCAAAAACCCCGGCCCTTCCGCCGCCCCGTCCCTTCCCTCCCTCCCTCCCCCGGCCCGCCCGCTCCGCCGCCGCCGGCCCCGGCCCGGGCCCCGGCCGCGGCCCCCGGCGCTCAGCCCGCCTTCGCCCGCCGCACTTGTTGCGCTCCCCGCGGAGCGGCGCCCCCCGCGGCCCCCATCCCATCCCGTACCCGCACCCCTCCTCCTCCTCCTCCTCCTCCTCCGGGCCCGGGCGGCCGCGCCGCATCCCGCCGCCGGGCGAGGAGCCCCGGCGCTGCCTGCCCGCCCTCCCTCACCCCCGCCCGGGGGACGCGGCCCTACCTCACGGCGGCGGCGGCGGCGGCGGCGGCGCTGGGGGCGGCGGGCGGGCACCGGCCGGTTCTGTCACGCTGCGGCGCCGCGGGGGCGGGGCCGGGGGCGGGCGCGGGATGAGGGAAGCCCCGCCCCCTCCCCCCAGCCGGCCGTGGGCTGACCGTGACGTAAGAGTGGTGCGGGGGGCTAACGGGCGGCGGCGGCGGCGGCGGCGGCGGCGGGGGGGGGGGGCTATGACGTCACGGCCGCGGAAGGTTCGGGAGCGAGGCGGGGGAATGGGGCTGGGTCCGCGCGGGGCTGGCGCTGGGCCCGGCGCCCACTCGTGAGGATTAAAGGAAATGTTGAGCGGGTCTCGGTGAAGTCGGGGTTTTCCCGGGGGCCGGGCGGTGGGAGCAGGAGGCCCCAGTGAAAACCAGTACGGGGTCACGTCATTAAAGACTGTCACGATGAGATGAGCCGCACGCCTAGATTAAAGGTCGGAGCAAACATCGGTGATCTGTTCCCCTGTGTTTTGAGTAGCGGGCTTTGCGACATTATAGCGGTCTTAAAGAGAAGCTCGGGGTGCAATTAATATGCAGGATTTTAACCCGGCCGTACGATAAACACCCTGGTTTTGTCGGGTGATTTGGATGCACATACCAAGCCCGTCCCCACCGTGTCGGATGTCGGCGGAAGGAATCTTGAAGCATCCTCTTCGGCTCCTCTCCAACGGCCGGGACGCTTAACGGAGGGTGAAAAGTCCCCGCTACCTGCTCCAGACGCTTCGTTACCTCCACGAGGTCCTAACGGGGCCGTAGCGAGGCAGCCTTGGCTTTAGTATGGCCAACGGGAAGAAAGCGGTTTGTTTCTTTCCGTCTCTCACGTACTCCCTCGTGCTGGAAGACAACCTTTGAATTTCTTCCCTCCCCCCCCCCCCCCCCGAGAGTTTGTTCCATCTCTTTGCTAATTAAATGAAAATGTTACATAAATAAAGAGCAGCTTTGCTTTGCAAAGGAGAGGTGTCGAGCAGCAATTTGCATGGGTTTTATTCAAGATCAAGTATCTGCCCTTCCATGAAGCAGTCAGCAATTTGAGAAAGCTGGAGGAAAAAGGGTTTCCTGGAGCTTCCTCTGCGGCTGTAGAAGGCGGCCGTACAGGTGAAGCCATCAAGGTTCATGCCAACCCAACGTCTAGCGCCTTCTCCTGGGCAGTAACGCGCCGGTCCCGTGTCCACGGTCATTTAGCTGAAGGTAAACGTGTGTTGCAACCTCACCTACCGTGGCTGAAGCTCGGCGTGCAAACAGCTCCCAGAGGTGATGCCGGGCTGCAAACAGGCAGCGCAGTAATGCAGCGTGTTTGCCCGGTGGGATCAGAAATGATCTTCCCTAAGCTCTTACTGGGACAAGAAAAAAAATCTCTCTCCAAAGTAGACATCGAGGCTGTGCCATAGGTTTTTGTTTAATCTTATTTATTGCTTGCTAGAGTAAGGTGTTAATAGGGACGCTTTTTGGGTTGGGTTGAGGGGTTTTTTTCCTTTTTGTTTTAAAGCCCAAGTCTCCATTTCCCTTTCTCTTTGAAGGACCAAAACCCTGTATGATTCTTGTGTGTGTGATTTGAGGCTTTGTAGCAGTTTTCAGTAAGGTGTGAGCACTCACAACTGTCCTCGCCTACGTGTTTTAACACTTTGGAAAAACAAACGAAAGCCAGCACAACTCTCGTGCGAGTACGCCTTTCTGAAGGCCCTTTGCCCGACTTTGTGTTTTGGATGTTTCCAAGGCATCCCTTCTTGTTTGAGGGGAGTCAAGCAATTTTTAGCAAAATTAATGGAAGAAGGCACAAGTCCCATTTTTTCTCACTTGAGCTAAAATGTCCTGAGCTCATTGAAACGTGACCAGCATTAGGTCTTTTCACATCTGTAAATCTGAACTTGACTTTTCAATGTGCTTTAAATAAAGTTGCTTCCCAACGGGCGTACACATTTGTTTCCATGGTTTATTGATGAGAGATGATTGCACCAACTGTTCCTTTCACAGCCAAAACAGCTTTCTAAATCTGGAAGGTGCTTAAATAATTAAGATTCAATCTGGTGGTTTAAAAATAAGAACCATTTGCAACTTTAGATGCAAAAAGGGACGGAGCGGGGCGTAGGGATGTAGGCAGAGAGGTGGGTGGTGGCCGGGAAGCGAGCGGCACCCCGGCCAGGGGAGGGACGTGCCGCTGCCCGGTCCCCGCGCCGTGTTTCGCCCGATTCTGCCAAAGGCTGGCACGCACCTGCTTCGACTCCCTCCGCCACGGAGCTTGCTCTTCTCGCTTGATGGTGGGGTTTTAATGGGGCTCTGTATGCCCCAGGGAGTCGAGAAGCTGGCACTGGAGAGGGGGGACGCAGCTGCTGATGGGGGAAAGGATGAAGCTGGGGGACAGACGGACGGACTTTGGGTTTGCCAGCCTGGCTCCAGCGTGAGACTCCCTGCTCACCCACGGAGCTGCCGGTTCTTCCCTCTCCTGGCCTCTCCAAAGCGCTCGTGCCATTATCAGTCAGAGAACAAGAGCAAGGTCACGGCATGGGAAATGCGATTTCGGAATTACCCATTTGAGAGAACGAAGCAAACAATGCCAAATGTTTCGGCACTAAAAGTTTGGCATTTAACGAGGGGTAGGGGCTGGCCAGTGTCGTTCTGGGCTGCAGATGTACTGAGTCTCGGCGTTGTACCTGTCCTCTTAGAGCAGCTGCAAGTTTGTCAGGAGTGAAGACATTGCCGTTGGCCTCTCCACCAAGCACTGATGAAATTACTGCTCATCTGTTTGCTCAGGATGGGCTTCAAAGACCTCATTATCAGAGTGGGATCAATGAGGCTGGAGTTCAGAGAAGGGCCAATTAAATATTATTAGGGATTTAGACAGAAAGATTGTCAGGGCAGATTTAAAATAAGTTATACCTTGCATTTACTTTTTACCTGTGTCTCATGACTCTTGTAATGCTGCTTTTGGGGAGAGAAGAGGCAGAATCTAAGCACTGCGGAAAGCCAAGTCCTAAGTGACGCAGCCTAGGTTGCAGCAGCAGAGGTGTGAAGAGGCCTCCGCAGATCTGCTTATCCTCACTAAATCGATGGTGAGCAAAAGGAAGAGGTTAAATAGATGCTAGCGTTTGAGAGTACGGGTAGGAGGAGAACAGCTGGAACAACGGAAAGCAGAGCGAAGAGTCAGCGAGGGCTGCAGCACTGGGGAGATGAAAGAGTTTGGAGTAGAGGGTCCATCAACGTGGTGTTTGAAATTACCCTGGATAAAGTGTGCGTTGCAGGGAAACGAGCCTGAATGGTCTTCTTTTTGGAGGGCTGAGCTACCAAATCTGTCGTCGTCTTAAAAAAATCTATTACAAATCCTGGCTATGCCTATTTAGTTCATCATACACACTGTAATGAATAGGTCCTTGTTTTGATTAGAAACAAATTAATACATTTTTTCCAGAAATAAATTAACAAACTGATTAGAATAAATAACCATTTTTTGCCACTCAGTCATCTTAATGGGAATTTTCAGTTCTTCCTGGGTTTGCCTTGGCTTCCCTCCAGGCTGACTGTGGCAGCTCCATATTCTTTATCAGTGAGATAAGTGGGATGCGATTACTGTTGTCTTTAAATCAGGCACTGGACTAAAGTATCAGGCTTGAAATTTCAGCATCTCTCTCTCCTGAATACGGCATTTTCTTCTATTGTGCAAACCACAAATGCTTCATGCTGTTTGTACAACTTTGTCTAACTTTTAAGTACTTGATCTTCATAGAAAAAGCTTCCAATCGAAAAAGCTTCCAATCGAGGTTTTCTTCACAATTTTGTACTTGGCAGGTCTCGTAAGCAAGTGGCTGGATGAAGCTGCTATTTTGAGATTCCAACACAAAACTGGTGTGAACACACTAACACTCTGTTCTGAGGTATGATTGTGTTACAAACTGGCATTAACTTTTGAGGGTGCTTTTTGCGCTCTGCCATCGAGGGCAAAATTCTCACAAGCTAGAGTGGCGGCAGGTTTTTGGCCCTAACTGTGTTCCTAATCCAATTTCACGCATTTTACATTAACAGCAGTTACTTTTCTGCATTTTCTCTTCCTCTTCTTATATCTCCCTGCAGTATGCAGTGCTGTAGGCAAATGATTAAATAGGACTGAAGACCTGCACCGACTCACCAAACTTGCAGTGTGTTTTAAGAGCCAGGTTTACCCCAAATAGTGTCCCACAAGAGCAAACTATTTTATTTCTTGCCAAATAGGTCAAATAATTAGGAAGTCTTCTCTGCCATTGGTGTTAGTATGTTTTTCTTTCTCACCATGCTGCTCATCATCTCAGAGAGAAAATTTGATTAAAGTCCACCCTTGTCAATGCTGCTTACCTTAGTTGGGATATGTGCATTTTTATTTGGTGTCGTCAATTGGCTACTAAAGATTTAATTGCCCCGAGCTGAGAAAATAGCAAGCCCCGGGAATCTTGCCGCTATATACTAGCTGGTTTGCACCTATGGCACTGCTAGACAGCTGTCACTTGGCAGCTGCTGGGGCTGCTAATAGGAGACACGTGGAGAATTAAAAGTAGTAGTAAAGGAGCAGGTAGTTTAAAAATGGGCATGAAGAAAGCGGTCGCTTAACCCAGAGGCACGGGTACTCAGCTAACCCACGTGGGTAATGCCCACAGGTCCTCCCCACTCTGTCTCTTCTCTGTCAGTGTCTACAGTAGAAGTAGCAATCGGGAGCGTCTCGTTTACGGCCCTGTACTCAAACCGTGCCTCTCCCTCTGGGGCAAACCCAGTCTCTGGTACGGCACGACCCACCTTAGCCCATACGGGGCTTTTGCTGATGGTTGCAGTGTGCGAGGGAGGGAGCGGGATGAAAGGATCGCCCTGGTACTCCTCTGTCCCCCTGGCTCTGCTGTGACCCCAGCCAGCGCCGGGACCCCAGCCCTGCGCTCTCTTTCCCTGACTGCTTTTCGGTATTCCCCTCACGATTCGGGCACATCTGCAGCTGAGAGTAGAAGCTCTTCAAGGGGGAAAGTGAGTTGTCACTTCATCTAGCGAGCAGCCTCTGCTGCTGTAGAGTGATTTTATAAGAGCTAATGGTAATCACGGTAAGGTGAATAAAGGATAAACTGCATTATTTTGCATTAGTAATTGGATGCCTGCTCCTTGCCTGTTCCTGTTATGGTGCCTTTTTGTTGACTTAGCGTATGGATTACAACATCTAATCCTTCAAAGCAATGTTCGTTCTTCCAAAACAACATCATAAACCCATCATTGTCCACTGCAGCCTGTCACCAATTTTTCTGCTTTATCTCAAAAGTAGTGGGACTGGGATTTGGACCTGTTACTCAGTATAATGGAGCTGGGAGGAGTACAACACTGTATTTCCATTAAGAGCATTAGATGTTCTGGTTTGGAGGAGCAGTTAAGGGCAGCATTTGCGTTCCCTTTTCACGTGCCATGTTCCCTATCCCTTTCTCTTTAATCACAGCCAGTGTAAACTGAGATAATCCTGTTGTTGAGAGAAAACATTGTCTCACTGCTTAGAGCAAACAGTAAATCGTGCTGTCTTAATGCAAAAGAAGAGATGAGGGAAAGTATTTTTGTAAATGCTCCGATCTATCTGAAAACACATCCACTAATCTGAATGGTTGTCATTCTGCATTGGAATTTTTCAATTATTAAGTCCGTTCAAAATGCCTTGTTGCCGAACTTTGCAGCGCCAGCTCTGACCTGGTAGTCAGGATAGTTATTAAGTCATTACTGCAGTCGTGGTTTTGAGGAGGCTGTTTCCCTACAGAGCACTCAGACCCTGCTATAGCTCCTTTTCTCTTTCAGTCTTAAGTGTTCACAGAAGCTCTTTTCTGCATTTTGAGAAAACCATTATAGCCGGGCATTTGTCCTGCGTTAAAACTATTGCATATGATTTTAATAGTCTCTTTTATTGTATGCAGACCAGCCCAAAGCCTCCCTTCCTGGCTGCAGGATCCTAAAGCCTCAGTACACAACCCTGAGCTGTCTCCTGCCTATCTTCCCAGGAGATCAGTTAACTGCAAATCCAGTGGGCTCTCTCTGTTGCTTGCTCAGCCCGTGTCCCAAGGCAAGAGTAATCTTTCTGCCTGATATGAAGTGTTCAGATATATCCTTTCTCACTTCTAAGGATTGTTCCAGCTCTCAGCTGGGAGGGCAGAACCTGCCTTTGCCCTGCGGTCTCTGCTGCCTTCTTGGGACTTCTGCGTGCACGGCCTGGGAAGAAAGAAGGCTGGGAATGTATTTTACGGGCAATTGGAAAAAAAAAGCCAAGTTAAGCATTCAAAATAACCATTGTTTGAGGGTTTTTTACCTTCTCACTGACCATCTTCAGGGGGCCTTCTGAAGATGTGCAGCTGAAAATTGAGATGCCCAAACCTATGGCTGCTGTTGATGTTTCCAGCCCTGCTGCTAACCTCAGGAGAATTGGGGGGGGACCCTGGGTGGCTTCCCCAGCTGCAAACTACCAGCAGCACCCTGCCAGCTATTGGGAATAATCTCTGGCAAGTCATATAGCCACCAATCTGGGTCAGTTTTTGTGTAGGGGGTATTTTAGCATAAGCTTGCTTCTTGTTAGATGAGAAGTAGTTTGGTTTTCCCTGGGAAGGAGGGGTGATTTGGCTTTTATTCTCCTAGAAATGCATTTTTTTCCCAGCTGTGAACAATACAGGATATAGGTAGACACTGAGATAAATAAAGGTGGATTTTCATCTCTTCCTCCCTCACTCTTTGCTTGTTTTGACTACTTACACTGTAAACTCAGGGCAGGGACTCTTTCCCACTATGTGCGTGCAGAGTAGACCTCAAATATTTAGGAGATGGGAGAAGGGCATAGAAATGCTGCACCCTCTGGAGTCATTTTGATAATGACCCAAGGAGCTCTAAGGGAAGACGGTACAGTCTTGGTAGCCCTCCAGAGAGGCCTCACAGGCTCATCATGAGGTTGTAAGTAAGCAAAGGTCTTAGAGGTGATCGAATCCAGTCCCTCACCTTTAGGCACAGTGAGATTTTGCTGAGCATAGCCAAAGATACTAAACTATTCCTGCTGTGCAAGGTTAAGCAGCCAAACCGAACATCCCCAGCCACACAGATCACCATGTCCCAAGTGTATCGGTTGAGATTGCGACTGCCAACCAAGGCGTTGTGTTCAAGTCCACAGGAGGTCGTGGTGGGGTCCTGGGAAAGAAGAAGAGTTCTCGCTTCAAGAGGAGGCTGCTGTCTCTGGGAGCACAGTACTGCTGTTGTTCAACGAAACAAGCCTCATGTACACTTTTGAAAATAAATTGTATTAAAAACAATGCCCTGGTCAGCCTCAATAATTTCTTCTTGAACCCACTGCCTTCCTCAGAAGTCTTTTAACCAAAGAAATACCAATAATAACAATTAAAAATAACTAGTGACTACTTATGACTTCAGCATGAAAGCAGTACTTTAATATACTTGGGTTTGCTTCCAAAAGTATTTTTCTTCATACTGCTGAGGTGACATTTCTCCAAAGACTTCTTTTATGAACAAATGCATTTGAGATTTCAGTCCTTTTTAGTTTTATGGTTTTTCATTAAGCCTTACACTTATTTTGATGACACCTACCATTTCTCCTGTGCCTCTGGTACAGAATTTGATTTATAATCTTAATTCCAACTTCCTGCTTTCTTAATTTTTTTGCATTTATAACATTTCCAAGCTGTAGTCTGCTAAACCTGTTCATTTGTCTGCCGCAATCTTTGGTTCCAGTCTTTTGACACAAACTTTCACTTTAGTACTTGAACAGTCCCACTAACAATTATTAGGGTTTCTGGCATTTATTGGTTTATTTGAAAAGCTATAGGAGGATGGCATGATTACACTATAATCAGAAACTATGTGCTAGCCTCTCACACCAATATCCATCCTACTTTGCTGCAGCGTGCTGATGACGTGATGTGGGTTGTGTTGACTGCTTGCCTGAGTAGGCATCTAGTACATCTACACCTGTGAGCAGCCGCTTTTATGAAAATATTGGAATTATGAGACCCAGTCCTTGTTTTTTTGTCTGTCCTTATTTCTCCCACACAACTCCATTTTAAATGAGGCAGGTTTCCTCTTTCTGAGTCCTGTTACAGTTTTGTCTCTTGCATTTAAGGTTTATCTCTTCAGTGATTTCTGTGGTAAAAGATTCTGTTTCTGAACTTGATCTCATCTTCTGGTTTGGCTGTTTCCATGTCTAATAGCTGTACCATTATTATTTGATAACCTTAAATACCAAGTTTTTATGTAATCAAATTTAAAGGAATTCTGTATTCTTGTAATTGTCTTTTTCTCATTTAAAAGGAAGAGATTTAGTTTGGTTGGACTAGTAGCTGGTTTTATTTTACTGTTGGATTGATTTTATGCACTGAATTTTTCTAAAATTGAAAGCAGTAGCAACATCTATCCACCCTGAGGTTTTTCTTGTGTTTTCAAACAGAAACCAGAAGTGGGTTTTTTGTGCTCCGAAAAATTGACTAAAGAACCCCAAATATATCAAAATTGGCAATTTATTTGAATTTTGCAGTAGTGCAGGGCAAATAGCTTGTATTTAGTGTCATTATCCCCTGCAATGTGACAAAGGTGAAGACTCACAGGAGTTTCTTTCTCTCCCGTTTCGGGTTGTCTATTAAAATAAGAAGGATATTAAGTATCTTAAGGTCTACTTCACTTCAGCTGGATGATCCCAGACTTTCTGAACCTTCAGCTCATGTCAGCCTTGTAAAGTTGCTTCCTTAAGGCCCCCTCGTCATCACGTATTTCATTAAAACTCGGTAAGGACCAAAAACTTCTGAGCAGTCGCTGGGGCTCATTCACTGCTGCCTCCAGCCTCCGTGTGGGAATGGCTGCTGTGGGATGTCCCTGGACCCTTTCATCTCTGGGATGGCTTCTCTGTGACAGGACAAAACAGCTGGAACTCAGAAATGCCAAGTTACTGCTGTTTAACGAGTTACCACATCACTTCAACCGCAGAAATAAGTTGTTTGTGCTCTTACTTCCTGTTCAAAATGAGAAATGAAGCACATCAGCCTAAATCATTGCAGACCAAAGCTAGCACGCTTTGCTTTTTGCTGGGGACTGAGGGCTTTTAGCTGCTGCTTCTGCACAGGGACTTGTTCAGCTGCAGGGACTGCTTAGGTGTCTGAGCCCCATATGTTTACAACAAGAACTAAATTAGCTCAGTGTATAGCGGGGACGCTTAGGTTGCTAACAGCTCTCCTTGGCACCAGAAGCTCTTCTAGGCATATGTATGAGAGTGCGTGTGTTCTCATAATTATAGTATAGCTACCAACTTGCTATAATTAGACAAGTTAAAATTGTCTGAGCTCCTACTTATTGCTGAAATGTGCTAAATTCCGGATGCAGTTGTTGCTGAGAAGTGCTTTGAAGCTTTTAGCCTCAGCATAGGCGGTATCCTCACACCCTCCTCACCTTTCGCTTGAACGGAGCTGTTTGTGTGGACTGAACATACATGGATGGTCTTTGTAAACAGCTCTTCTTGTCTTTTTATTACATACCAGGAGAAGCAGTAGAGGCTCAATAAAAATAATACCTTTATGCCACCTGCCAGCCTTAAGTGTCAAGGTTTTGTTATTTTTTTACAGCAGTTTTTCACTGAATATGTTTATTTTCTGTGTTGGGGGCTGCATAGAACATCCTCTGAAACTCAGGAAGAATGATCAGTTCACTCCTTTATTCTGTGTGAGGTGTCTGTGCTCCTCATCCCTTACCTCTTGCAGATAGCAGGTGCGAGCTTTGCACAGCATGGACATGAGGTTCTGGCTTGGAACTGCTGCCAAATTCAATAAACTGTCATCTTCGATGTATCTTGGTTTCTTCAACCTACTTTAATGAGGAAATAAAAAAGCATCACCGAGGCCTATTTGCTTTTTGCTATAACTGCTCCTCCTCATATCATTTTGACAAGGTAGTTGCCTTGTTACATCCCTTGTATGGATCATTGACCATGTCGCTTTTTATCACCATCACATTTTCGCTCCAACCCTGCAGCGACAGCGCTGATGGCAGAGGAAAGGCAGCTCAGAGCTGAGACTTCTGGCCCCATTCTCATGAGCATAGTAGCAGGGGATTCATCGTCGGAGGCTCTCATCAGAAACCTCCATTCTTCACATAGTTTCTTATTTGTCTCCTAGTTCTTGGCAGGCTTTCTGCTTCCACCCACATGGTAAAGGCTTGTCTAGTAACGGCAACAGCGTGAAGCCCATTAAGATCAGAACTGCAGACTAACGGAGCCTAACTGCCCCTTTTGATCGTGGGGAGTTGTCTTCTTTAAAGGAAAGCGGGAAAGTGGGTTTCAGTTAATAATAGCTGGCTGGTTTCTGACACTGAAGCAGGAATGTGCGTTGGCCCTGCGAGTGCCTGAACGCTAAGGCGGGCTGACGCGGCGCGTCTCTTCCTCAGCCGCGTTTGCGCCGTGCCTGCTGCAGCGAGGTCCTGCCCCATCGGCGAGGAGCTCCCATGGGCTGTGACCCAGGGCAGGATTATTAACTGCCCCTCCTGCTTCCAGCAGATAGCTTTGTTACGCTTGGATCCTGCATTTTATTTCAAGATACGGTGCTTGCCTTTCCCCTGCCCTTTCCTCAACCCTAGCCTCTGCCAGACCGACTCAAAAGCCGCGGTCGTCTAATTTCAGCTGGAGCATCGCTCTGACGATGAGGCTTAGCGTTCCCAGCGCCTGGGCTTTAAAGGATGTCTGTCCCCAGGGGTGGCAGGATGGGCCACACAGGCACTGACAGTCTTTGAACTCCACTCTGTTCTGTATATTAGCACCACGGACTAGTTCCTGTGTTTAATAGGTACATTAATCAGTGTTTCTTACTGCACCGTTATACTCTACAAGATGTAGCGTGTATTTTGTCATGAATCAGCAGGGGAAGCTTACGCTCCCCAAACGGATTATGTGCATAACATTAGCTTTATAAAATATGCATCCCTAGTTCATGATCGCAGTACAGCATCCTGCACCTGATAGCACACGTGCAGAACTGTGCCAGCAACCTGCCTGGGTAGGGCGCAGTAAAGACGTTCACCTGTTGTCCAGAGCCTGTTTTAGCTTAAACAGGGGGTAAAGACTTGGCTATTTAAACTCAGTTTTCACCTAATGGGCTGTATGTGCATGATTTTCATTCCTGGTAAACCCCAGAATGCATCAAGCAGACCATAGGTCAGTAAGATGGGTCCCTTCCCTTGAAAACTAACAACTTACATGGATGTCCTGGTAACTGAAAGTCTAAGGAGCGGCTGGAATAAGCAACTGTATGCTTATAGCTGTGGAGTAGATCCCTGCAGTATCTTGGCCTATCTGATCTCTCTGCATTTCTCTTTTCCTTTCCACTGAGCCCTTTCTCCCCAAGAAGATGGGGTCTTTCTTTGGAGAGCCTTGCACTTACCTCAGCAGTGCCTGTGACCTCTTTTTCCAGGCTGTAGTTCCACAGTCAGCTTAGCCTGGCTGCCGTCAAAGGCCTGGTCCGCTACTTCACCCATCGCTTTCTGCAGCCGGTTGTTCCAGATGTCCCTCGTTGCTATTCACCTGATCTTGGGGCTGAACCTTGGCTGGAATCTAACCCAGCACAAGCAAGGAAGATTTGCAGAAAGCTACATCAACACGAGGGGATCAGACTTGCCCCAGGCTGTTCTCTGGCACCGAGGATGCCTGTGCCCACGCTGCCAGGCTCACTGTAGAGTGACCACCGACAGCGGGGTGTCCACACACAGCCTCTTGGTGGAGAGCGATGCCTCCTTGTGCTAACCTCTGGGTCATGCCCGGGAACTCGGGAGCTCAGCTGGGAGATGGCCAGAAAGCATTGCTCTTCTTATTTATGCATGGATGCCTGAGCTCCAGTATCTGGCCACATTTCCTGGCATGCTTAATTAAATGAATAGGCATGGTCCATATGGCTGTGTGACCAATCAACCCCCTGCTGTGGAAAAAGGCTCAGAGGAGGTAGACAAGGATGGTGTGGTCATGAAGCTCAGGAAAGAACGTAGGAAGTGACCACAGCTGCCATGAAGGAAGCTGAACTTATCTCAGTGGGGACCAGAGAGTGACCTTTGCTGTAGTTAGACCACTGTATCAGTCGAGTGTGTCAACTGGTTGTGTAGCTGGCCTGCCCTAAAATAATCAGTAGAAACTATCTTCCTGAGCCAGCCAGACCAGCTTGAGGGAAGTGTGTATATGCCTCAGCCCAACACAGAATGTAAAAATCGAAGAACCAGCAAAATTAACTGTGAAGAGGACAATGGCCTTGAGCTGGCTTTCTTCCCAGCGACTGGAGATGCCCAGCGTCATAACGGTGAGCGTATAACAAATGGTAATGGCATTTGTGTTTGTATTGTGATTCAGGTGTATATTGCAATTGCTATATTATGCTCCTGTTGTGATTTCAGTATATTGCCGTATCGGTCTGCTAAATCAAAGTCCTCTGTAACATCAAATATCCTCAAATAAGTAATTTAGTGTTAAAACATTAAACCCTGCTCATATGGGATATCAGAAAGAACCTGTTCAGAGTATTAGGCTCTGGAAGACTGCATGAGCATTGGTGCGGGTGCAAGGGAGAGGATGGGAATGAGAGCTGAGAGCAGGGGGGAGACAGGACTCCCCCTTCCCGCTTGAGTGAGCACTTGCGTGGGATTAAGGGATCATGGAACTACAGTGGCAGTTGGCACTGCAGACACAGGTGTGGGTGCTATGTGCTTACTGCAATTTGCTCCTGCCGGTGGTCTCCTTTTCTAGAAAGTACCTAGGATTAGACCTCTCATTTCCACCTCTTGTTTCAAGCAGATGTTTGAGAATACTGACTTCCTTTCTGCTTTAATTGCTTGCAATCTCTTGAAAACAGACACTCAATAAATTTTCTGATTTTACTCTTTTGTATTCTTCCCGCCCCTGCCCCAAAGTTTATTTCCCTGCATTAGCTCCTCTTTCTTTGGATGAATTTGCAAGGAGGAATCAAAACACGCTGTCAGATCTTGTACAACTAGAACTAAAAGAAAGCAGCTCTACAATAAATAGCATGTATTGACTAAACCTCTCTCAGTTCAGTTGCTTTTCTATCTGTCAGTGAAGCCTTAGAGCAAATTAGTGCCGTGACTGGTCCCTGCAAATTGTCCATAGGTGGCTGGAGCGATGGCTCTGCTTCCCAGGGTCTCAGGAATGTCCCCGAGGCTTGTCAGGATGCACAGGGTTAGAGCCTCCAAAGTCACACAGCTACAAAAACCCATCACCTCCAGAAAAGCTGTCCAGTCCTTTGGGAAATTCACATATGGTTGCTGAAATGCCACAGCTCCAGCTCTCTTAGTAATATGATATAAAGGAAACATTTCAGTCAAATGAGTGAAATATTTTTGAAACCTCTTTAGAAACATGTATTTAGAAGAGAGGGAACCTTAACATGGTGTAGGTTTGCTGGGCTTCTTTTTTAAAAAAAAAGCAGGGCCAAGAGGGAAAGGTCTGGTTTACATTTTCACAGAACCAGGGCCCAGCTTCTTCTTAAAAGTAAATTGCCATTGATTTTAACAGCAGAAGCAATGAGCCTCGCATTGATTTAGGCAACAACTAAAAATTGGATTTCATGTGGCAAACCGTTCTGGGATCATGACTAATTATATCACTTTGGGTAAAAGCTATTAAAACCCCTGTATTTATCATGTTCCCCCTTTAAATGCCATTTTATCTGAAAAAACATCTCCTGTGAAGGGGAAAAAACCAAATTCTGTATTCAGTTCAGTTTTTTTCTACCGGACAACACTTCTGCATTCTGTAAAAACCGTAAGCGGAGGATTGAAATTACGGTTACAAGAAATGCCGGCGACGCGGGGTCCGCGGGGCCTCAGGTGCGGGCCTTCGGCCTAGCCCTTGCCGGGAAGTTCCGTGTTTTGTTTTTCTGTGGCCTTAGTCAGCGCTGCCTCTTGGCCTCTTGCCTCAGGATGTGCCGTTGCGGGCCACTCCCTGAGGTACTTCAAGGCATGTTTTTTTGCCTGTGAGGCCAAGAGGTTTTGGTTAAATCCAGGGCCAAGCTGGGCTTGGCTTGGTTCAAGCTCCCTCCTCTCCTGGGAGCGTCTGGGGAGGTGCCCAGGAGGCAGCTTGAGCTGCTGATAACGTCAGGGCGGAGGTTACAGCAGATCTGTAGGGACTAATGATTTGTGTCATGTCCTTTTTACATTGCTTTAGCCTTAGCTGAAGTGCAAATGTGCCGTGTCCTGCCCTGCCTCAGGGCGAGCGGCACCAGGCCACGGCAAGTGTCTCCCTGGGGTGGGTGGCAGAGGCCGGAAGGGTGAAGTCCTGAACGTGGTTTTGCAAAGGAAAATAAGGACTGGAAAGCAGGTATCTGATGAGGCTGCAAACCATGGACCTCAAGGAAGGGAATCAGCCGGTGTTATTCAGAGCCTCCCCTTTGCTGAGCACGGTATTCATACAGTAGGTATCATTAGCAGAAACTTTGGTTGGTTAGAGAGATACAAGGCTCTTCTTGGGTTTAAACAGTCCAGATTTTTTATTAAAAATTAAATTTAATTATTTTAATTCTAGCAACCAGTGGTAGACATGGGTGCAACATCGCAGCCTGCATCGTTACGGAGACTTGCTCTTACCTGTCAGGAAAGGTAGTGGGCTGGGGCTAAATGGATATGAGCTAAACAGAATTTTGGGACCCACACTGCCTCCACCTTTGTCTAGTATCTGATCTGTTGGTCTCACCCATTTGCAGGGTGGTTTTGTGTTAGTAACATGAACCTCCACTTGGGATTTTCTACACCCACTGGCTGTCCCACCGACTAATGTCTCTTCCAGGTTGTCAGACTGTACTCTTTAACCAGGGCTGTTGAGTGCAACCTCACAGCCCAGCACGGGGGTGTTTGGGCCTCTTTCACCAGGGGAACACAGAAGTCTCTTTCTTCACACTAAATTTGTGTGGTCATGTTGTCATCTTAAATTAAGAACAGACTGATCCTTGTGGTCAGGACTGAAGTTCCTCCATCAGGCCAGGATTCATCCCTCAGATAAATCCAGATCATAAAAGCATTCACCCACTTCATACACAATTTTTCAACACCATTACCAGCATCGCTGGCCTCTCTCTGCAGGTACTTTCAGGACATCCTCTTTTTCTTCTAAAAATATGTACTTCCTTTCTGTGCCTCCCTCCTTTTTACATTATATAGAATCACTAAAATCACAAATATTTATGGTGTTGGCTGTTCATTCTCATTAGCTGAGTAAAAGAATCAAAAAAGCTCAGAAAGTAAGACTGAAAGCTGGTGGAATGGTGCAGAACACTGGAAAGAAAACAAAGGAAAGTTATCTTAAGGACAAAACTGAGAAGCAGAAAGAAATCAGATAAGGTTTGAAGAGATACTAACAAGGAAATGCTGCCTGGAAAAGAAGGTGACATTTTGAACAAGCTAACTAAACTGTAAAACCGTAAAGAATACAGCCATTCATATCAAATCTATTTTAACATTCTCTTTTTGAAATACCAGCAGCAAAATGCAGAAGCATAAATTTCTTATTTTAAAACAGTAATGGAAGCTGTAAGCTTGGCTTTCTTGGAAACACTTGCTAGCACCAGCAGTCCAGCCAGCTGAAGGCAAATGGTCTCCCTGGCTTCACCAAGCACCCAAACCCTCCTTTTCCCAAAGAAAGGCAAAGACCAGAAGGAAAAGATAATGAGGACTGTCACCGCTTCTGCTCAGCTCTCCGGCTGGTCATGGTGCAAAGAGCAAATTGGTGGGAGAGCCGCTGAGCACGGTGGAAAATGCAGCACCCTACACTCAGAGCCCAGCAGCAGCTAATCAAATAGCCCTCATCGTTACTGATCCCTGGTGATTTTTTGTAGGGTGCTAATCAGCAGCTTGGCTGTTTTCCAGCCCATGTGATTGCATACTGCCTGCTGAAATTACTTTCCGCAGTTTGAACCGAATTTAGTATCTTGCTGCACATCCTCGGTGCTAGGAGCGCCCGGGAGACGTGTTTGTGCCATGTCGTGGCTGCAGCTCCCGACTGACGGGGCGTAGGTGATGCCCTGCTCCCTCTGCCTCCGTCATTTCTTTCCTGTCTTAGAGCAAGGCGGTTAATAATTTTGCAATGGTTTCAGGGCACGCACCTGAAAATTGCTCTCAAGGTCCAAAATATGGCCCCAGCCTTATTAGGGGCTGTGTGCTTCCAGTCAGAAGAGACCCCTGCTTATAAGTGCCACCTAATATTTAAGGAAGCGTAGGTGCAGGCAATTGGACATGAGTGCCTTGATGACTTCCCAGGTGGCAGTTGGCCTCCATTACCTAATTGTTTGCTGTCAGCCCACCAGATGATCATGTAAAACCTGTTAGCTGCGGGGACTTAAATAACAAGTCTTCTTTCACAACTGCCACAGGCTGAGAAGACAAGGCAGGACTTGCTGACGCTAGAAGCAGGGTGGGCGGCTGCCCAGGGAAGCCGTGGGCTACCTGCCTTGGCTGCACTCACTCCCAAAATCCTGGTACCTGTCTGCCCTAGTCCCACTTTCTCTTCCACCTCTTCCCAGGACCATAAGCAGAGTGACTACACACCTGAATTTTGCTTACACCGCTGAGAGACTTGGAGCTGTCTGTCACGCACCCAGTGACCGTGCTTCTGTTGACAAACTAACTCATTCATCACGTTAATTTATCCTCACCATACCACTGCAAGAAAATGCATCAAATTCTTCTCTGAGCTCTGTTTGGGCAGTTGCACAACTTCCAGAAGCGTAAGTGAGGGGAGGATCTGGCTCCTAATCTCCCAGGAGAGTCACAGTTGCTGCTCGGAGCTCCTCCTCCCAAATCCCCTGGCTCTTGGGCAGTTTTCCTGTTGTAAATTGCCCTGAAAGGATGAAAAAAAAAAAAATCTGTTGAGGCAAGCTTGGCTGAATGTTTCATTGTTCCTTTGTTTCTAAACACGTGGAAGCTGATTTACTTCTGCTACTGTCCGGTTAGAAAGGAACAACTGCTTTAAAAAAACACCCACCACCTCTGGCAACAGAAGAGAAAACAATTGGGGTTTGAACATGAATGGCCATAAGTCCAAAGAGAACCACGTCTGACAAAGAAGAAAAAATAAATAGATTTATTCCTGCTACATATAAAGCAAACTGTATGTTTTTAAACCCGTAAGAACAAATACCCTTTGTTTTCAATGCGTGTTTGAAAATGGTGGCTTCGGGAGCAGGGAGAAACAGTTTCCATGCCTTGCTGGGGGAAAATGGCATCAGCACTTCCCGTCTTTGTCAGCAAACTGTTCTCCGACGTTGGCAAACAGCCAGGCCCCTCCACTGCATGGCCAGGGTGCGCTTGCACTTCTCCCAAAAGCCGTGTTTCCCCCTCTTCCCCACAGCTGTCAAGTTTGGTGTTTGCTCCGAGGTCACTGAATAAGCCTGTTAGACAAGCACAAGGTACTATTAACGTTGAAATATTCCTAAGCTGATTTTGTGGATTTTTTTTACAATACTACCAGGGATATAGTAGCACAATATCTCTTGCCAGGCAGCAAAGGCAGGAGCCAAACATATGATGATAGCTACAAATGTATTTTCGTGGTCCACGGAGGGCTTTACTGCAAGTACAAGAATGAGCTCTGATGTCTCCACACTCCTTTGCTTGATTTCTTACTCTTTCTTTCAGGATCCACAAGAAATTTAGCTTGCAGCAAGAGGTGATTTTGGTTTTGCTATGAAAACAGCACAAATGAATAGTTTTCATGTTAAAATCTTAAATTGTTTGCTAATCTTAACTACCAAAAGATGAGAATAATTTAAGAGAAACCACTTAAAGCACTTTGCAACCTAATTATGCTTTTGTGTCCTCTGGCAGTGGGAAAAGGCTTTAAAATGTGGTGACACTGCAGGCTATTTTACCTTGCCAGAAAGATGTATGTGAGTGCATGTGTCAGTAGTGCAATAACCACTGTCTTCTGGTGCAGTAATTTGAAATTATATGCCATTTTCTTACACCTCCTGCAAAAGGGACAATTAAGGACAAGGTCTAAATGCAGCAAAGTCACCTACCCTACCTTCTGGATTTTGTAAAGGATGAAGCTTTTATCAAAATTAAGCTCTTTGTGACTTTGGTATTACTTTCCCTGTTCCAGTAAAATGCACAATTCAAATGCAACATTCAAAAGGGAGAATGCTCCTCAGAAACAGCTTTCTCTCTCTGCCCATTTGATGCTAATATCTGCTGTAGTGGAAAGGACTGGGCAACAGGCAAGCATGCTGCACTCCTGGTCTGCCTTCCTCTTATAAAAATGTTAAAATTTTCCCCCAAATATATTCAGTGTATTTGCAAAGGACTTCAAGGATGTTGCTTTTATATGTTTAAACAAACCCTGAGTGCAGGTGAGGCTTATATAACATTACCGGTGAATGGATAAGCAGACAAGAACAACAAAAGATAACCTGTTTACCCATTCCAGTTGCAAAACCCTCCTGCTGGATGACTTTCTGCTGTCACTTAGTGTCGGTGTAATGCTGAGGTAACCTCAGTGCTGTAACTCCACATCTATAGCAACGCAGGCAAGAGAACCAACATTTGGCTGCCTACCTCATTTGGACATAAAATGCTCCAGACATCCGTTACCATCCGGCAATGGTTTGCATGGCTCTGCAGAGTCTTCACAGGCAACACATCTCTGCTTTGAGGTGTGATAGTTTTTTAGACAAATGCCATATGACTGGTAGAAGTTGAGGAGTGAACCATGAAGTCAGTAGCATTGGAAACATGCCTTGCACTGGAAATCCATGTGAAGGAAGAGGGGACATACATTTGTGCTTACAAGATCAGGAGGGTTTCTCCAAGTACTGCAAATGGTCTAGGAAAAGGGCACCAAGCTGGAAGATGAAAGCAAGCGTCAGTAGGAGGGAGGCTATGAGGGCATCACTCATCCCCAAAGTGGGCATATAAGGAAATAGGTATGCTCTGTTCTGAATCAGGTAAAACCAGATTGTTGATGTGAATACCTATCTGTCATCTGACAGAGGTAAAGGCCCCACAAAACATTCATGGATACAATCAGGTTTGTTGGTACAAATTTGAGGAAGTATGAGAACTCCTACTAAAACTCCTTTGTCTTCTGTCCTTTCTCCTCCCTTCTGTGCTCCTCCCTCTCTCTCTGGTCCTCCTTTCCACCACTGTTTCCATCTCAGGCCTTCAGAGGAAGGAAGATCTGCTTTTCTGCTGCCAGCTGCAGCCTTACCCCTGGCTGCAGGTTGGTACCGGAGATAAAAGGTGTGAACTGCTTGCAGCCCTGCAGCTTTCCAAAGGTGCTGGGTTTCTGCATGGGTCCTGGCTATGCCCAGAAACCAAGGAACAGGGAGACAGGGAGGAAGGACACTCGTGTTATCTGCCTTCTGAACATCAGGACATGCTCCTTACATCCTATCCAAACTTCCCAATGCAGTATTTAGGCGCCAACAAAACTTTCACTTGGAGATCCCTTACTGCTTTGCCTTAAAACTTTTTAGTCTGAGATATTCAGAGCAGACCTATGATGCTCTGTCACACACAGCAGTGTTCTGGCTGCCTAATCTCAAAAAGCAACATCACCCTCTGCACCAACCATGAGACATCATTTTCTGCTCTTTTCCTCTCTCTGTTCATGTGTGTCTCTGCCACAACTCAGTCATTGACCATTGGACTAAATTGGAAACGGACACGAAGCTGAATGATCATTCATTTTGTACTAGTGGACAGACCAACTTGCATTATGATGTTGTGGGTGTGTTGTACAGATCATTGGATTGGGAAGTAGTAGATGAGGTCTTCTTCAGATAATTGGAAGAAGCCTGAAATGAACAAAGTGATTTGGAGCAGTCAACATGGATTCATGAAGGGGGAATTGTGCTTAACCAACCTTATAGATTTCTATGACAAGATGAGTGGCTTGGTGAGTGAGTGGATGTTTTTTATCTTGACATTAGCTAGGTTTTCAGCACTGTCTCCTGTAACATCCTCATAGACGAGCAGAGAAGTATGGGCTTGCTAAGTGGACAGCGAGGTGGGCTGAAAGCTGGCCGAATTGCCAGACTCAAAGGGTTGTGATCAGTGGCACAAAGTCCATCCGGAGGCCAGTCACTAGGGTTGTACCCAGAGGTTGATACTAAAGGCCAATATTACTTAGCATCTTCATTAAGAACTTGGATGATGGGACGGAGCGCTCCCTCAGCAAGTTTGCTGATGATACAAAGCCAGGAGGAGCAGCTGATGCACTGGATGGTTGTACTGCCATTCTGAGGGGCCTGGACAGGCTGGAGAAATGGGCAGAGAGGAATCTCATCAAGCTCAGTAAAGAAAAATACAAAAAGTCCTGCACCTGAGGAGGAACAACCTCATGCTCCAGTGCAGACTGGGAGCCAACCAGCTGGAAAGCAGTGTAGGGTTTAGGGATTAATCCGTGCGGGGCCCGGACGACGGAACACCAATGTGATGATTAAAGTCGCCAGTTTATTGAGCTTAGCTAATCATTTTTATACAATTCTCTAAGTTGTTGAGAGACTTTGATTGGCTACTACATGCAAGCACTTGGTGTCCACACGCACAAGCATAAGCGGTGATTGGTTACATCGGTACTGTCCACGCGCATAAGCATAAGCGGTGATTGGTTACATCGGTACTGTCCATGCGCACAAACATAAGACATAATTGGTTGTGTTAATTAGAGCATACAAGACTTGTCTTAGTCCAATTGGTCAAGATAAGCCCCTGAATTGAGGTTGTTTGTGCCCAGTTCCCTTTATCGTGGAATGTGCACCTGTGTTTTCCTAATTGGGATCTTTCTTCTTCTATCTTCTTATTTATTCTGTTCAAGGCCTTCTAAAGGCGCCTGGAACAATCTTGTGACCATGAGCTATTTTCAGGTCCAATAACTAACTTCCATATAACTGAACCCTACAAAGCAGCTTTGCAGAAAAGGGCCCTTGGTGCCCTGGTGAACAAGTTGACCATGAGCCAGCAATGCTCCCTCACGGCAAAGAAGGCCAACGGTATCCTGGGCTGCGTTAGGCAAAACTTTGCCAGCAGGTTGGGGGAAATGGCCCTTCCCCTCTGCTCAGCACTGATGAGGCCATGCCTGGAGTGGTGCAGCCAGTGCTGGGATGCCCTGTACAAGAAAGGTATGAACTTACTGGAGGGGGTCCCATGAAGTGTCTGAGAGATGATTAAGGGACAGAAGCAATGGTTGTATGAGGAGAGGCAGAGAGGGCTGGGACTGTTCAGACCGGAGAAGACAAAGCTTGGGGAATCTTGTTGGTGGGTATAAACACCTGATGGGAGGGTATGAAGAAGGCAGAGCCTCTTGTCAGTGGTGCCTACTGACAGGAGAAGAGGCAACGGGCACAACTCATGAAATTCCATCTGCAGTAAGAAAACACTTTCTTACTGTGAAGGTGGTCAAACACTGGCACAGGTTGCCTGGAGAGATTGTGGAGTCTCCATCTTTGGAGGTAATTCAAAAGCCACTGGGACATGGTCCCAGGTGGCCTGTTCTAGCTGACCCTTGAGAAGGGGGGGTTGGACTAAGTGATCTCCAGAGGTCCCTTCTGACCTCAACTGTCACGTGCTTCTGTTCTGTAATTTCTAAATTGCTATGCATTTGAACTGCACTTTCTTTATCACGAAAGCAAATCAGTTCCTGCTCACACTACAATGAAGAGGCAGTGATATTAGACTCTCTTCATGCATGAGAACATGTTTGCTGTTTCAGACACAAAGTCTGAATGTAGCTTTTCAGATGTTTTACAAAAAGTTGGATTTGAAGACAGTGTGTAAAAAGAACATTTGTTATATGAGACTCAAATGCTGCTTGATTTTCACAAGGTTGAATCATAAATTTCTGAGGCTTTGCCTTTGCTGGGAGCTGCAGTACTTGACCAGCCTCCTCATCTGTGAAGGGCTCCTTGGGTCCTGTATAGTACATGATGTGCCATCAGGTACTGCTAGATGTAACCACAAAGGCATAACATTCCTCTAGTTCTGTAGAGAGTCTGGTGGCAAAACCAAGAAAAGATTTGTGTACATTAAAATGAGATGTCATTATGCCTCCTTTATAGATACAGCCTGTTCTCGCTAGTGAAAGTTGGTGGGACGTACACATATTACATCTGTACTACTAAATGAAACAGTCCAAGGGGGCTGACTCACCTTGAGGCCAGTGCAACTCACGTCCCTACAGCTAAACTCTCTTCTCCTCTGAGCAGTGTGGCCGCATCCTGCCTGCCTGCGTAAGTCTTGGGCCATGCCTGCAGAGTGCGGGTCAGCTTGGGCTAGGACCATGCAGGGAATAAGATAACCGTATGTTTTCTGGCCATATATGGCCAGCCAGGACTGTTTGCTTTCCTAGGACTGTATATGAGCCCCAAACTCTTTTTCCACCTCATGGGTAGGGTTAGGTATCTCCATGGTTCAAAGCAACCAGTACTCCCATCAAAGGGGCTAGTTAATGTTAACAGGCTGTTAGAGCAGTGTTGCCCAAGATGTGGGCTGTAATTAATTAATCAGGTTAAAAGACATGATTGAGAAAGTAGTTGGGGCATTAGAAAGAGCAACTAGGGGTAGATTAATATATTACTTGAGTAGTTAGGGAGAAGGGTATGAATGACAGAGTTCACCTAGAGCAGGAGCACGGACCAAAACACTTGAAAATGCTGCTGTATAGCAAAGTCAAGAGGAAACATTGAAGTTTTTCTTACCTCCTTCTTAGTCAAGGTTGTTAGAGAGGGAGCCCCATGAGAGAGCCCTGAGACATCTCAGGAGACGAAGCACCTGCCTGTTCTGAGTGACTGCTGAGAGGGCTGATGTCCTGGTTTTAGCCAGGATAGAGTTAATTGTCTTCCTAGTAGCTGGTATGGTGCTATGTTTTGAGGTCAGTAAGCTGGGCAGGCTTCACCCTTCTGTCAAGGAACATGGCAGCATGGCTGCAGCTGGTCTAGTTGTCTTCTGTGCAACGCTATTGGGTTTGGATGGCTCACCCAGCAAGCTGAAGACTTTAGTTCAGTTGCATGTTCAGCCACTAACAACCACCTCCCAGGAGGAGCCCCCAGGCATGGTCAAAGCTCCCACCAGAGGAGGGCCTGGTGACTGGGAGTCTACCTGCTAGGGGAGACGTCTGAGTCTCCATACTCTCTTTCTCGGTACACTACTAGTGACTGCTTGAACACTGATCCAGCTCCCAAAACCCAGGACTCCTAACCCAATGCCTGCCTGCAAGGCTGCAGTCCTTTCTTTCTGCTATGCCTTCTTCTCAATTAACATTGAATTGTGTAAAAACATAACTCAGTCAGACCAGAGAGCCAATGTTTTTTCCCTGGCAGATGTAGATGCTTAGGGAAAGAACAGGAGAAACGGCCGGTACAAAATGATCCTTCCCTGCCATATTTCCCACGTTCCAGCAGCCTGTGGTTTGGGGATTTCCTCGGACAAAGATGGCACCCAGACCACAGCAACCAGAATGCTGAATATTAAACCAGATAGTATCAATAATAGTAATGGCAATGATGATGATGCCGCTATCTAACTACCGTAGCTACGTCTTTTCCATTAATTCGGCTAATCACCTGCCAAACCCTTCCATATTTTGGCATCCATAACACCTTGCAGTGATCAGTTCCACAGTTTACTTAGATGATTTAATTTTATGTACCCTTATCATGTTACACCCCCAGCTGCCTATTTTCCAGGAGAGCAAGTTCTAACTTAACTTTGTCTCCCTTGTTATGAAAGACTTTCTATTTTTCTGAAAATCCCCTCTGGCCTTGGCCATTTGTCGCTCTGTTTTATGCTTTTTGAGATTAGGCAGGAAGAACACTGCAGAGTAATGAAGATGTCAACTCATTGCAGATTTATACAGAGGTTTAAAAGTATCTTCTGTTTTGTTCTCTGTGGTAGCAAAGCCCAATAAAGAGGATGGAGAATTTCCATCCTTTCCAGAGGCCCTTTAAAAAATACGCTAAAGAATTTGTTTAGGTACTCTGTGTGGAGATTATGTGTATTCGAACCCTCTGAGGCAGCAGAGTATCTGACCTTCCACTTTCTGAGAAGTGCCCTAACCGCAAGGGTCTCATATGAACTTTGAGACATCTTTTCTGCTAAGCCCTTCTTGAAAAAAAGAAAGCAGCCACTATTGCAATTTGTGGATTGTCATTGCCTGTTGTTTACCTTCCAAACTGAGTCCCTCTGGGACTTGGGCATTGCTGGTTTGGGCAGTGACTAGACCTACACAGGTCTCTTGGTGCTGCCCTCTGTCTGGAGAGGTGTGTGCTGAGACGCCTGGGAAACTTGGACGTCAAATGTGAGAGGAGTCTGGAGCTCAGACCCTCGTAGAAGACAGCAAATGAGCAAGGGTCTGATGCCTCAACCCGCCTTGGAAAAAAACATTGATATAAATGGACTTTTATCACTCCCAATCTAGATAAAAAACTGCTGTAAGCCTGCAAAAACCTAAGTTCATGTTAGGTTCACTGCCGTAAGTGACATAAAGCTTCAGCCGCCATCCCACGGCTGCAGGACACAGCCACTGTCCCAGTGCTGCACTGGTTGTGTTGGACCCGGCTGCTTTCCAGCCTCACCCGTGAGAAGCTCCCTCTCCTCACCGCCAAGTCCTGACGTTTCGACTGAGGCCAGCAGCCTGGTCTCCCTGTAAATGTACTGTTTTACCCCAGAAGCGCTTCATTCCTTTTCAGTTTGTATCTGCCACGCAGAAAGACGCAGAGGGAGGATGGAAACCCCAGCTTTTCTTGGGAAGAAGGAATTGCTAGGATTTCTGGAAAACAGTTGCCAGTTGCATGTCTAAAACTGGTTCCAGGGTAGTTAGATGCAGAGGAGTTCCTGCCTACCTCACCGCGTGCCAAAGCTAACAAGGTAAGAATATGAAAGCATTCCTTGGCAATCATTTGAGGATGTCTAAGTTGGAAAGAGTGACTCAAAGTTAGAGGAGCTTTTCTTTTTTTTAAATTTTATTTATTTTCTTTTAAAGATAAAATTTTGCAAACAGGAAGGCCTTCCATCCCAAATAATATGCCAGCCTTATCTGCCTTGGACCATCAGGCTTCACAGACACTGCTGAACTCTCCCCACTATCTAATCTTCCTTGGCTTGCTCCTGTTCTGCCCACTCTTGCGTTCCCTCCTATCTCCTCGCTTTATCAGATTGCCTTTGGTGGGTTCTCCTCATCTTCTCACCTCTCCTACATGGCCTGCGGGTCTCCATTTCTGCTGTCTGTTCTCCTGTCTCTGGATAAAAGCAGAATTTCATTTGCTTGTCTCCTTGCAGACAATTTACAGCTGACTTTATACCAGACCTGCCTCTTTCTGCCCACACTGAAATCTCAGCTTGTTTCTTTGAGATTAGCTGCCAGATAAGCTGAGCTTGGCCAAACTAGAGCTCTTCAGCATCTCCCTCTTTTCCTTCTGCCTTTTTTGGTTAACCGTGGACAAAAAAGCCACATACAAGCTTGTAGCTTGGGCACTCGGTTCCCACATGCGGGCTGCCTAAGCCTTGCAGAGTCTTCCTTCATAATGACAAGTAATGAGGCATTTTAAGAGCACTATTGGGTGGCTCCTGCCTGTGTCTGGCTCCACAGGTTTTTCTGTCTCTTCCACCACTTGGGCAGTGGGAAGCAGGCACAGCCTCCCACTTTGATTCCTTAGGGTGCGGCGCTGCTGGCGTGCAGCCGCAGAGGGGCAGGCAGCTGCCTTCCTCCAAGGCAGGGGAAAATCAGGAGGGAGAGCTTACTCGGGACCAAAAGAAGCAGTTGGACAGGAGACTCAACCATGGAGATGTCCTGCCTCGGGAGAGAGAGGGAGATGAGAGGGGGGAGGTTCTTGAAGAGCAAGGTAAGGCTGGCAAAGAGGGAAGTGATGATGAAACGAGTCTTTTTCCCTGAAAACCATTGTTGCAGTTCCTCTTGACTAGGTTTAGCTGTGCTTCTTGGAGCAGGCAGAGCTCATGGGAGCACTATGACGGAGCAGTCGGGATTTGCTGCGTACGTGTGAATTCAGATTATTTTTTTTTCCCATTCCCATCATCACAGAAATCATCAGGCAGGTCACAAAACTGGGAACTTGGTGTTATGTCAGTGTTTCCTACCCCATTGAAAGAACTTTTGAAAGTAGCTGCTAAATCACCAGCTCCTGTTGTAGGACCTGTCATAGAAGCTGATCTCCAACTGGAGGTATGCCATGAAGACACGACACTAGTATTTAGTGATTTCAGCACTGTCTGTAAAGTCCCCTGGGAGGCACATGCCACCTGTGGTGTGCCAGGACACAGCCCACAGATGTCTTTTCATGGTAGGTATCAGACAAACACAAATCTGGCTGATTTTGAGTCCTTACTGCCAGTGAGGTCCACCAGTAGAAGTTGTTTACAGGGAAGTAGCTAGTACAGGCCAAGTTTATATATGCTCTGTATTTGTTCATGATAAAAGGTAGGAAATGGGTGTGCAAGGCTGTCACTATGTCATCTCTCTCAAACTCTTGGCACAGCCGAGGAAATGTTGTAAATATAGAGCAGTTTGATGATAAAATCAGTCATAATGCTTTTCACTTTAATTGCAATTAGAGCAGCAGACTCACCATACCACCACGCTCTTCTAGACCAGCATCATGCCTCTGGTTGCCATACGGCAACAGGAGGAGCTAACTGTGCGGTGTTGTAGCATATCATTGCAACAGCAAACATGTTTGGCACCAAAGTTTTCACACTACAAAACTCTGTTGGCTGCATTAGGACAAAAGGGAGATAAAACCTTCCTTTCAGAATGGAAGCAGAGCTGGAAAAAGAAATCAGCTCCGCTGATGTCCTAACCGGTAATGCACCTGGCAGACCATTCCCTCTGGACAGCACAGTCCTGGAGGAAGCGTTCCTCTCCCCCAGAGAACAGCATGCCCTGGTATATCTTGAAAACCATTACAGAGTTTTGTACAAACATAGGAGCACAGAAGGCAGCCAGCGAGAAACACAGCAGCCTGCAGAGCTTTTCCCTGGATACTCTAGTTGCACGGTTTGAATCTTCCAAGTTTCCTTTCTGTTGTGTGGATTTTGCTTTTCCAAGGTGGGATGAGAAATAACGTCTTGTCCTAGCGCTCACTGGGTTTGGATTCAGGGCAAGTGTCACATTTTAGGAGCTCATGGCAAGACCAAACACGCTGTGTTGCTGGAAGCCACGGTCACAGCTGGAAGGACCGCAGTGGGCTGCAGGGCTGCCCTCTCCCCTCCACGCCTTCGAACTCTTATGGCCTGAGTGGGAATGGGCAGATACCACCACCACCACGTGCTGGGATGGCTGGGAAGCGGAAAGTTGGAATGAGTTTCCAGGAACATGTGGACGCTCCCTTCTGGAGGTCTGCTTTTTGCCCGCATCTCTGGAAATGGCCCCATCCCTCACCCAGCAGCAGCAGTGGGATGTGTGCCAGTCAGGCTGCGCCATAAGTAAAAGGGAAAAGACAAAAATCTGAAATATGTCATTCTGTGCCGTTCGCTGAGGAGGCCCGGACGGTTTTACTTAAAACAGTGAGTGAAGTTTGTTGTCTAGAAGTGGTTATTTTAAGAACAAGACCTAACTGCATTTCAAAGGGGAATTCTGCTCTTTACCTCACATGGCTGTTCAGCACGTGTCATGTCCAGAAGCACTTGGATGTCACACGTTTTAATTCAGACAGTGGCAATTTTGCTCTCGGCAGTGCAAATGTGCAGCTGAACCGAAGTTCTGAAAGGGACGAGCTGGCCTATTTCCCAGCCTGTGCTACGGCAATATCCTTTACAAACACACACCAGGTCTGTCCCGCTTGTGGGACATTTACAGAGAACACCAGCCTGGAGGGCTCCCGGCCGGGGTGTCCCTGGGACAGTCCCACCACCGGCCTCAGCTCCCCTCCACACAGCCGGCGAGGGCTGAGAAGTCACCGTAGCTGCTCTGCTGAGCCACCCCAGCGGGACACCAGGACATGAGGAGGTTTGCACCGGTTGCACTGGTTGGGGCTAAGCAACTTGGGCCAAAATTCACAGAGGATTTGGACCTGAAATACCGCTGTGGCTCTGGCTCCTTTTTCTCTTTATTCCCCAGAGAACAGTTATTTTCTCTCTCCAGCTTACTGCATTGCCTCTTAACTTAGAAGGCCACCTAGGGCTGGTCCTGGGCTTAGCAATGAGCTTTTCCCAACCTCATCCCTGCCTGTGCCATCAGCACACCCCAGCGAGGACCCTGGCTGGTTTTACACTCTCCCCGCCGGGGTTATTTTGCTTTGCTGGGGATGTTACCACTGTCACAGCTCAGGGGGTCACATCAGAGTTTATACTGCATTGCTTTAGTTCAGCCTGCCGCGGTGAGAAGTTACAGGCAGAAGTGGTTTGTGCTCAGTAGTCCAGTTCGTGTCTGAGACAAGCTACTGCTCGGCCGCATCTGCTCCCCAAAATCAGGGGGACTCTGGAGAGCCAGCTGCTGGCTTTGCATCCCTCCGCTAACTTCCCTGGCAATCCTCTGTCCTGTTGCTGTTTAAAATCAGACAGGCTGTAGCTGGTGCCAGAGGGATGAGTAACGCACAGGAACGCTGCAGGGTGGGGTGAAGGGTATGAAATGTGGGTGATGCCGAGCCTTGCTTCCCCTTGGTGGAAAGGGTTTTTTTTCTGGAAGGCTTTCCTGTTTTTCATTAGCCAGCTCTGCGACAGTCTCTGGGCAAGGAGTCCCTGTCCCTTACACCGCCAAGAAAAATACTGCAAGTTCTTGGCCTCTGAATGCCCATGTTGTGAGTAAGCTGGCAAGGATTAGATGTCCAGCACTGCCTGCGCGTGCATGGATGGGAACGGACAGGAAGGCATATAGTCCAGCCTAGTAAATAGTTGAAGGGAAAGAATAAACCTAACTGAAAAATGTTGGAGAGCTTGAGGTCATCTTGGCATAGCTGCTTCCCCAGCACAAATCAAAGAAAGGGGAGGAAGCGGGACGTTTCAGAGACTCAACGGTAAAAGGCTTCACTCCTTTATGCTTTCTTCTCCGTTGCCCCCAGCCTCTTCTTCTGAACGTGGCCTGCCAGAGCAACACACACAAAGGGACTCCTCGCTTCCACACAGACTGGCTGTAGTCAGATAGCAAGGCACTCTTTAAGATGCCTTCGTCAAAATCTGTACCATCGTCCTCATAAAAAACTGCTTTCTTTCTATCTAATTGCATTTAATAGGAGCTTGGACTTTCTCCAGAGTAAGAACAGTAGTTGTTGCTTAAATATTTTATAAACTAGCATTTTTCCAGCCAGAACACGAACTCTTGGAAGTCAATGACAAGGAGCCATCATGCACCAACACTTTCATTTGTGATTTTTGAGCACAACGTGTCTCTGGGTATTACCCTCACTTTGCTTCACTGGGGTCATAGGATTCACCCGGTTGTTCAATTCGTAGCCAGCATGTATGGACAGTTACACTTTTTTTCTGGAAAGACACTGCATTGTTTAAAGGGAGACGAGATGCTGTCGCTGCCATCTCTAAGCCTTTGCAGCGGGGATGGCAGGGTGAGCGGTGCAGGCAGCAGGAATCCCCCCCAGCCCTCGGTGGGGCTGCTGCCAACGCTTGTAACCTGCCGGCAGCTCCGGCGAAGCATGGTGCAGGTCAAGACCACGTTATTTTGGTTCGGGATGGTGGTATCTCTGCAAGGAGGACCCAGAAACACCCAGAAGTGGAGTATGGCTCTGCAGTGCTGCCTGCAGCTGTGCAAGGTTCACTTTTAGGGCTACCCACCTTACAGCCTTTACACTCCCCTAGCTGATTTGGGAGGGTGGAAATAAAATAAATCAGGGACATTTTCAGGAAATGATTTCTGTTATAATTTGCTAATACAGTCAGAATAAATATTGCATCTGTCAACTTTGATAAAGTCCTACCAGAAACCAGGTGGGCCTCTGTCTGGAAATGTGCTCACCGATGGGGCACTCTTGCCTGAGCAGCGCCGTTAGCTGCGCTGCAGCTGCCTTTCTAATTTGGGCTGCAGGCAAAGCGGTGGGAGAAGAGCATGTCTTGGATCTACAGATAAGCAAGCTGTAGAAACTTGCACTTACTTCTCCCATTGCTTTACAGAGTGAATCCTCCTGCCCGAGAGGGAATGGACAGATAGCCCTGAAGCCTGCAAAGGCTTTCTGAGTTCACCTTTCTAGGAGAACCTTGTAAGGAGATTCTCCTTTCTAGGAGAATCTTATTCCACGGAACAGTGTATCAGGTTTGCATGGCAAGGTTTTGGTAGCGGGGGCGGGGGGGGGGGGTTACAAGGGTGGCTTCTGTGAGAAGCTGCTGGAAGCTTCCCCCATGTCTGACAGAACCAACGCCAGCTGGCTCCAATATGGACCCGCCGCTGGCCCAGGCCGAGCCCATCAGCGACAGTGGTAGCAGCGCTGGGAGAACAGATTGAAGAAGGGGGAAAAAACTGCTCAAAGGCAGCCAGAGAGAGGAGTGAGAATATGTGAGAGGAACAGCCCTGCAGACCCCTAGGTCAGTGCAGAAGGAGGGGAGGAGATGCTCCAGGCGCCGGAGCAGAGATTCCCCTGCAGCCCGTGGGGAAGACCCTGGTGAGGCAGGCTGTGTCCCTGCAGCCCAGGGAGCTCCACGGGGGAGCAGATCTCCACCTGCAGCCCGGGGAGGACCCCACGCCGGAGCAGGAGGATGCCCGAAGGAGGCTGTGACCCCGTGGGAAGCCCGCGCTGGAGCAGGCTCCTGGCAGGACCTGTGGCCCCGTGGAGAGAGGAGCCCACGCTGGAGCAGGTTTTCTGGCAGGACTTGTGACCCCGTGGGGGACCCACGCTGGAGCAGTGTGTGCCTGAAGGACTGCAGCCCGTGGAAAGGGCCCACGCTGGAGCAGTTCGTGAAGGACTGCAACCTGTGGGAAGGACACACATTGGAGAAGTTCGTGGAGGACTGTCTCCCGTGGGAGGGACCCCACGGCGGAGCAGGGGCCGAGCGCGGAGTCCTCCCCCTGAGGAGGAAGGAGCGGCAGAGACAAGGGGTGAGGAACTGACCCCAACCCCCATTCCCTGTCCGCCTCTGCCACTCAGGGGGAGGAGGTGGAGAAAACTGGGAGTGAAGCTGAGCCCAGGAAGGAGGGAGGGGTGGGGGGAAGGTGTTCTGAGGTTTGGGTTTACTTCTCATTACCCTACTCTGATTTGATTGGTAATAAATTAAACTAATTTCCCCAAGTAGTGTCTGTTTTGCCTGTGATGGTAATTGGTTGAGTGATCCCTCCCTGTCCTTATCTCAACCCATGAGCCTTTCGTTCTATTTTCTCTCCCCTGTCCAGTTGAGGAGGGGAGTGACAGAGCGGCTTTGGTGGGCACCTGGCATCCAACCAGGGTCAACCCACCACAAACAGTTATTATATATGCTGTTCCCACTTCAAATACTAGCTTCAAATGCCTTTTTTACTAGGCTCTGCAGAGTACTGCTAGCTACAAGCCCATGGGTTGGGGGACGTGACTGGCTTCCTAGTACCCAGAGAAGTTTATCAGAGCTCTACTGGATACCTGCTGCTGTTCTCCTCAAGCTCAGAAAGACCACAGGAATAAACTCAAAATATAGTGGCCACCTTAAAGAAACCAAGAAATTGCCCCTGAGAGGAGGGGAGATAAGTTCACTGAGGCACAGCATTGCGTTATATTGGATGTAACTATAAGTAGCAGAAAAGAAGGAAGGTCTGGGACCAGAAGCTTGGGAAACTGCAGCTTGCTTTTAAGACAAACATCATAATTCACATTAAACTTCAAGACTCTGGGGAGGAGCACAGTAGAGCAGAGCTCCGTGGATTTTAGGAACTGCCGCTCGGAGGCACCAGGAGCGAGCACCCACACACCGAAACCCAGGGAGATCTTGATACCGACCTGCAGGCGTCAGTAGGAGTAGCGCTGCGGCAATCACAAGGATTTGAGATTGACCGAGTTGTTTTACACAGCACACAGAGGAATTGTTGTGGCCTTCAAAAGAAAATACAGTTAACACTTTAAATTTTTCCTAAATGAAGTGATGGAAAAAAAAGCAATGGGAATTCCCATTGCAGTTATACCTATGTACGGAGAGCCCTGCATGAAGGAGGAGAACAGGCTGGATCAAAACCAGAGAAATCCAGAGGTCAGATGCTCTTATTGGGGATTACTGCCCTAAATTTGCCATCTGCAGCCCCTGGAGCTCTAGCTCTGTCGAGGCTTTAAGCAACCATGGCTCTCCTCACGGCCTTCGGAAGCCAGTCCCATCCAGCACCAAATGCTTGCACCACTTCTGCCAGCGTCAGCCCGTGGTTCCAGTACATTTCTGGAAAGAACAAAATTTTCAGGAGGGGTTGCAGAGGAATTTTCACTACTTTGGTGCTGCGTAACCTTAAACAAGCCATTTTATTTCCCTTTGCTTCATTGCCCCTTCCTGATTTTTTTCTGTAGAATCTGGAAAGCACTTTGCTGTGGGGTGTTTTGCCTATTTTGCGTCAGTACAATATTTTGATTATATGGTATTTTACATAAGAAAGGGCTAAGCACCACTTTCCCCTCGCCCGAGGAGTGGGGAACGCAGGAGGTGGCCATCCCAGGGGAATACACCCAGGGCTGCCAGCACCCGCTCCCACCTCATCTTCTGTACGCTGGACACCGCGATTCAGTTCTTCATTTGCAGCTCAGTGAATCCTGGTAGAGAAAATACTAAGCTGTCCTGGTTTCAGCTGGGATAGAGTTAACTGTCTTCCTAGTAGCTGGTACGGTGCTATGTTTTGAGTTCAGTATGCGAAGAATGTTGATAACGCTGATGTTTTCAGTTGTTGCTAAGTAGTGTTTAGACTAAAGTCAAGGATTTTTCAGCTTCTCATCCCCAGCCAGCGAGAAAGCTGGAGGGGCACAAGAAGTTGGCACAGGACAGAGCCAGGGCAGCTGACCCCCAACTGGCCAACGGTGTATTCCATACCATGGGATGTCCCATCTAGTTTAGGAACTGGGAAGTGGAGGGGGGAATCACCACTCGGGGACTGGCGGGGTGTCAGTCGGCGGGTGGTGAGCAATTGCCCTGCGCATCATTTGTACATTCCAATCCTTTCATTATTGCTGTTGTCATTTTATTAGTGTTATCATTATCATTACTAGTTTCTTATTTTCTGTTCTATTAAGCCGTTCTTATCTCAACCCATGAGTTTTACTTCTTTTCCCGATTTTTTCCCCCATCCCACTGGATGGGGGGAGGGAGTGAGCGGCTGCGTGGTGCTTAGTTGCTGGCTGGGGTTAAACCACGACATAAGCACAGGTAGTCAGAGGGGGAAACCCAATATCCCACCTTGCTCCTCACAGCGATGCTGTGCAGGCTGCAGGAGGACAGACGAGAGAACCGTGAAGTAACCCGGTGGCAGTGGACCGCCGCCAGTTGGGACGGCCGTCCGACTCCTCGCAGCAGCCCGTGTGGTGCTGTGCTCAGCACTTGGGGCTAAAACAGCGTTGGTAATGCGCCGGGGCTGGGGCTGTTTCCGCGTCGTGCTTGCACAGCACCAAGGCTGTCCCTGTTTCCCACTCCGTCCCCGAGCGAGGAGGCTGGAGGTGGGCAAGAGGTCGGGAAGAGGACACAGCCGGGACTGCTGACCCCAGGCATGCCCCATACCATATGGCATTATGCTCAGCAATAAAATTGGGGTCCTTGACCCCTTTCGGTGTTAGTGGTTCAGAGTTAGAGGTAGGAGACAGTGCAGGTCAGATCTCTAATTTCAACTAGATCTCGTTCCTGTAAAACACTCTCGATTGCTCGCGCTCTGGTGCCCTTTGGTTAAGGGGCACAAGAAAGAGGTTACAGCAAGACTGACAAGGCCGTGCAGGCATGTTTGGTTTAGCACAGATGATAGAGTCCCAAAACTTCCTACTCTGCCACCTGCCCACCCCAGCGGCCGCCCCGTCCCCCTCCTCCCTCAGGGTACAAGTATGCTCATCACACAGTTCACCATTTACAAATGTTGCTTCTGTTTCTCTCCAAAGCTCCTTCAAAAAACCAGCAATGAACCATCAGGTCTTTGACTTCAAGAGACCCAGGGTTTCTGCTATAATACTCAAATTGCAGATTCTTGTTTCTATCGTCTTCTAAATCACAGGTTCTCGCACTGCTCAGCATTACAGTCAACAGCCATCTTCCGATACCCACTGCAGCAAGAGGAACTATTGCATTTCTGTCCTCTCATCTGCTCTCCTGGATTAGAGAACATCTTTACTAGTGTATTTGTGCATGCATATGTTGCTTCTTATCCTGAAGAGGCAGTCAGAAGGAAGGGCCTGGCTCTTGGGAAGGGATTACAGCAATCCCTTCCTGCTGAAACCCAGCTCACACCATCCACGTAGGTTATTTCAAACTTCAACTGCCACCGCTTCTGTGACCAGCTTCCCACGCAGCAGGAGCTCTCTTAAATTTGCTGCAAAACCACATCAGCACACTGAATATAACCAACTAAAAATATTAAAGAAAATGACTGCAAACAAAAGATTAGGTCATTTTTCCATTCAGCTTGTACAAGCTGCAGTGACGTTTATTTCTCAGAGGTCAAGTTGCTTTTGCAGGACCAAAGGAGTACGAAGCTCTTGTACAAAGGTCTTGCCGCACCATTCCCAGAAAGGCAAACTGCTTGCACAGCTCTGTGCACACGCAAAAGGAGACACATTTTGAAAGTTTAGACCATGATAAAAAGCATAGCTAAAATAATCCAGAAATAAGGACACTTGTACTCAAGCCCTTTCTGACTCTCAAGAGAACACCGGGCAGCAGAATATCATTTATTGCACTGAGACCTCTGGAAAGCACAAACGGGATCTTCTAGGTGAAAACTGAGCGGAAGGCATGGAGCAAATGACTGAGGTTGAACTGGGGCCAGAACATGAGCAGTCACAGGAAGCGCCGTGACTGACGCATTACTGAGGTCTTTGGGCAAGGAATCAACCACATTTCACCTCAAGTGCTTGGTGCTTCTTCCCCTCCCTTTGCTCACGTGGTTGTTGGAAAGGTCATTATTTCCATGAAAGCACTTCACGGCTGCAGGACCAAAAAACCCGAATTCATAGCTCAAGGGAGTTTCTCATGCTCTCTGCTAAGTCAGCCAGAGCTTGAGGCTCAGGGATTGCTTCTCCACCTCGGAGTGGGTGCAGATACCACCAAGCCACCTCTAAACTATATTCAGAACCAGTGGCAAAGCTCGCCCTTCCCTGCAGCAGCTCCACTTTGCTGCCTGTGAGAACCTTCACCGTGCCACACCGTCAAGAACAGGCTGGAACACATACCTTAACTCTTTATCTGGGGAATGAAACTGCCGAGATACCGCAACCGCGGACACCTCAACGAACAAGCAGCAGCTTTGTGTTTGATCTGTCCCGTCCTTTCTGAGATCACACATACAAGAACTCATGAGGGAAATGTTCAGGCACAGCTTTTGGGCATCGTGACAAAATTTGTTCTCGCTTATAGGACAGTCGCCACCTACTAGGCCAGAAGGGTGATTTAATGTCCACTGAAAGGGAAAAAGGACAGGTGTTGATGCCAGTACGAGCAGGAAAGCATTCTAGCTTTTTTTAGGGGTCTTCTAAGCATAGCAGCTGATGCTAAGCAATCAGACAGATGCTACCATTGCAATGACAAGGACTTCTCTCCGTTGCAGGAGGGGTAGACCATTTGCCATTAGTCCTGAGAAGTTTCACTGTGAACAAAGTGAGTCTGGATAAGATGAGCTATACTTGCCAGGTACGCAACTCTTCCTTTTTTGAATCTGAAAATGTGGGTTCAAGTCATGCAAGTGACCAACACATACTGCAAATTTTATTTTTATTTCCTTCTCACAGAAACTAAATTAGCATATGCCTACATCGTGATTAAAACAAATTCACCACTGCAGAAAAAAAAGCATTCTTTTTATTCTCTAAAGCACACCTGTGAACACAGAACAAAGTCTAATGTCAGTACATGAAAGCTTTTTCTTAGTGCACCTCTTCATTGCAGCTTCTTCATTAGTTCTTTTTAAAAAAATCATTACATCTTAGGTATTTATATATGCTTGCATTAAGCTTTGCATAATCTACCCATAATGCAATTCACTTCTAGAAGTCAGTTAAGAAGCTAAATCAAAAAGGCCCCTTAAGTTTGCTTTATTTACAGTTGAAATGGCTAGATTTTAAATACTTTACAGTCGCTCCCAGCACTGGCTCCCAATTCAAAGGATTAGTGCATTCCATGATTTCTTTATAATTATTTTCTAGAGGGGATTAGGCTGCCCATACCTACAGCTATGTAGGTACCTCAGCTATCTACATAAAATACCTTATGGAAATAAACATGCTGCCAAAAATATTTATAATAAAGAATGACAAATGAGAAACTCAACCTTTAGGAAGAATAGACAGGTCCTCGATTTTGTGCTGCAGTCATTGTCAACTGTGGGAACAGCAGCAACGTGGGAGAAACAGCAGTTAAGGAGTGCCACGGTCCCAACCAATTCTCTCTGGTCCTTTGTAAAGACAGCTTTATGTTCAGCTCTCAAACCCTCCTCTCTTTCACCACCTCTCCCCCATTACTGCTTTTTTGTTAAATCACTGATCAAGTTTCTGAACCGCAATAGCATACAAATTTATTCCAGAGGCGAAAAACTAATGATGCATCTGGGAGAAGATGCATCTTAATCCGTTTTTTTTTGCAGGAAATGCAGCTTACATATGAATATGGCAGCTCTTTCCTAAGGCTACAGTTATCAGGAGACAGGCAGGTTATCCGAATAAAGACAGATCTGTTCCTCTAAGTTTTACAGTTTGTGAGTGGATGCAGGTCTTGTGGAAACTGAGAAACTGCTGTAAAGATTAACAAATAGGATGCACATGCATTTGTCTGTTCATATATACTTTCAAAACCCAAATGGGAGGAAGAAGTATCTGTGGTTCAGGTAGGTCCAGAAATTTTTTTTTTTTTCTTTTCTTATACAATAAGGTAGATTACTTTGCACATTCCAGGTTAAAAAAATTACAGCAACATTCAGTAACTGGAATGCATATAATATACAAGTACCATTACATTTACAAAGCTGTTCAGGACGATTTTTCTTTCTAGAATAAAGCATAAAAAAGTTACAAGCTAATTCACAATAACTTTAGATACAATGTTATTAAAATACATTGATGTTAATCATAAAAATATTTTACTATTTACATGTACATTGTATAAACCTTAACAATAAGAATATGCCCATTTGAGGATGCCTTAAATGAATATTTAGGCAGATTGGCCCATTTTATAGTGCAGTATCCCTGTTTTGGTCTTCACACCATGAAACTGTACCAGATTCACAGTATCTTTGCTAGTGCTTTGCTAAAAGGCTTTGACTTTCTACTATTTAAGAAACATTCATTCATTCATTACAAAGAGCCAGTTTTGTTTCCACTTTGTTTCTTGTTAAATCCTACCCCCAACAGTTCAGGACACTCTGCCTGGCCTTGTGCGATTTGGTTGCATTTCCAAATAAGGCTATAATTCATTTCATCAGTTATCACGCTATCTTGCTTGTAGTCTGGATGCTGTGCGATAAATTCCCTCATCCACCGAGCAACTGTCATTAATTCTCCTGTGGGCAAGAGGAAGCCAAATCGCACAGTTTATACATCTAATTTAGCAGTACAACACCTAGAGTTCTATGTGTTATATTGACAATTAATCAATAGTCCATGCTTTCATGAGAAACACACTCCTATATTTTTTTTTTAAAATATGGCTAATCTGCAGGCATAATTAAGCTGACATAGCACTGATAGTTTAAAAACCACTTGTCTGACGCGATCTTCAAACTTTCAGATGTTGTAATGAGACAGTGCAGAGAGAAGTAGCTACTGGAACAGATGTTACCAACAGATTGTATAGCAAGAGGCCTTAAACATGCCCTTTAACAGAGAACCTGGCTGAGACAAACCAACAGACACTTGGCTGCTAGCTTTGCTGTCTACCTTGACTTAATCTTCTTTCTCCCTCTGGCAGCTCTCCAGCAAAAAATAGGCAGGTTCCCAATTATACCAACTCCTAGTTTGTCCACACTGCCTCTGCTTCACTATGCAGTCCATGGGGCAGTCAGCAGGTGCCTGAGGGTCCCCAGTGCTTCTATACAGGGTCATCAAACGGCACACGCCACTTGCAGGAGACCTTCATCCCTACAGAGTAGCAGCTAGAGCCCAGGTGGACACCAGCATTTAGGCTACTGAATCTTGCAGCATATGCAAGCAAACCTTAACTAGTACAAATTTAAGGTAACCCTGACAGTAAGACATTAAAGTAGGCTGATGGGATACTCGAAGAGCCTAGCAAAACTTTCATTGCTAGCTACTGGAACCTCAGCTTCCTTGTAAGAGTAGAAAAAGTCAAGGGCTTCCACTACAGAAATCTTTAGTTTAAGAATATTATAAAAAGCAAGAGGAATCCAGTTAGGGAAAGCAAGAAGGAACACACAAATAAAAAAGTAAAAAGCATCCAAGGCTGTTTAAAGATATCCTATCAGTGGTTCTGAACAGAGATACACAAACACAAATCAGAAAAATTGCAAAAAGTACAGGAAAGAAAAGCAGAATAAAAAAGGTTATTAAAAATAAAAGTGTCCCTCAAAAACCAGAAGGCATGTTTTAAAGAAATGAGGCTAGAGTTTACACTTCTATATAAAAAGAGGGCAGAAAAAACCCCACCCAAGAAGCATTATTTGTTGAAGGCACTAATAACTCGCACAAAAACTTTCTCAAACCAACAAGAAACAGAGGGCCTGCAAGAAAATCAGTGGGGCTGGGAGATAAGCAGAGCATAGAGAGACTCCCATTTTTGGACTAAAAGCCGCTGCAGGCTGTCAGTGCAGGAAAAGATGGGAGAGCAGCCCAGCTCACACCAACACAGACATCTAGTGGTCAGGCAGCCCAATCACTCCCCAACCTTCATACCAGTGAACATCTGCAGCACCTTCATCCTGAACACAGCACGCAGCTCCCAAAGAACATACATGAGTATTGGGAAAAGGCACCACAGACTGACGAAGGGTGTGAGACAATTTCCAAGTGAGGAGAGACAAGACAAAGGGAATTGCAAGTTCAGAAGCAACAATATACTTGCGAAGTTTGCAAAAATTATGAATGTTGATGAGAAGCGAGTAGAGAAATGTTATCCTACAATGCAGGAACTAGAAGGCATACAATGAAATAACTGGGAAGAGCACTTAAACGTGCAAAACTACAGGATTTTCACTTTTCAAAGAGCACTTCATAAAATTGTGGCATTTCTTATGGTATGACTTTATGGGGAGCAAAAGTGTGAAAGCTTCGAGAAGGGTAAGGCAACGATCACGGAAATCATGTTTGGGAACGGTCACGAAGCCCCACGATTACTGCACCACCTTTGGCTGAGAAAATGTCTACGGTGCAGACAGCCAAGAAGCGGGAGAGCACGCCAGGACAACGGTCACTTGATACTGCTTAACTTAACACCGCTTTCATTAGTATTTGGTGGCGGTCATCAGCTGCTGCCTGCCTACGAAATCTGTGTCTCACTGAGTGGTCCCAGTCACACACCAGCTCGACAGAGACCAGTGAGGGCAATACCTAAGCTGTGCTGCAAGAGAAGAGGAGGCTGAAGCACAGATGAACTATGTCGGGGCAAGGTTAAAACCACAGCAGCTAAGATGTCTGTGGTTAACTCCGAGTGCTCTGTGTTCACCGTTTGAGGAGAGAAATCTGAAAAATGGCCACTCTTTGTGGACATGTCCATGGCAGACAGGATGCAGTTCAGAAACACTTGATTTAAGATTGAAAGTAAACTGGAATAATCCAAAGCTCCCAATTGAGAAACATCATGGCACAGTAATACAAGACCTAATGCTTTTTATTCTGTGAATTCTGGTTCTTATAAAGCATCATTTAAAAAATCATTTCAAGTTCATCAGAGTTAAGATATAAACCGTAGACTCTCACTCTCACACCTTTTAGGTCCATGTAAATACACAAGCTGATTTCTGCAATGCCTGTGACTTTGCACCCGGTAGCAAAGTTGTTCTTTGGAAGGGGAACACCTGCTGCAGAGGGTCGAGCCCTTGTCATTAGCTCTTGGGAAAAACCCTCTATGAGATTTATGCATTCCTTGTTTTTATAACAGCATTTTTCTGAAGGGAAAAAACCAACAACAAACAATAGAATATTTTGAAAGCATTGCTATTTTGAGGGCTGATGTGCCTCAGTTGTTTTCTTCCTGCCAGTTTCTCTTCTCTCCCTCAGTTAAGCCAAGCATAAAATCCCCTGTCTATGTTACCTGAGGGACAGAAGCCTCCTACAAACAAGCAGTCTTAGAAAAGAACATTTACAGTGAAAGTTCTAATTAATTAAAACTTGTTACCAGTCTGAAGTACTGTAAAGTATTGAATTACCAGGTGAGAGAAAGTCCTGATTTCCACCTCAGCTTTGAAAAGGCCTTTACCTAGAAGCTTCTACAGCAATTTTCAAGAATTAAAAAGGAATGCAACACTTTAATTTAAAACCAGTGAATATATTTCACTGGGGGGGAAGTCTTGACTTATGAGACTAAAATTAACTGTCTAGCTAAATTTACAGCAAGGCAGGCATACAGGGGATATGCACATAAAAAGGTATAAAGTTGCTGCAGACTGTGCTACATGCCAAGTTCTGAATTAAAGTTTAGCCTGCATCTTTTACTCATTGTACTGCTGCATTTTAAAAAAAGGAGCATAAAGAGCCCCTATACTGTCTGTCTTCACAAACACTGCAACATGGGGAAGACAGGGAAAGAGCCTGGATCGCTCTGCTTGAAGGAGTTTTGCTACTTACAGAAGGGCTTTCTTATCAGGGAGCTAAAGATTAGGTCCCATGCTCTAGTATACCAGAATTTAGACTTGCGAATGCTTTGGAGCGGGCATGGTTTAGTCACACCAATAATACCAGGCTACCAGACTGTTACATACTGTAACAACACATACTGTTACAACACTTAAGTGACAGGCAAAAGGGATTATAGTATATGTGCAAACTACTACAGTGGACAATACACTGGCAAAAGCAGCAGTAAGTGGTGCTGAAAAGAGAAATCTTGGACTGGAGACACACTACCCTCTAAGCTGTAATTGTAACTGTATGAATTACTTCTAATTTAAGTTCTAAAATGGATCACGAAACGTTTATAATCAGAATTAGACTGGACCAGATTTAAGCCCGAGAACACACTCAAGTCCTTTGCTCCTATGATTCAACACTTAACCAGGCACCCACAGCTGCCACCAGTTTTACCCAACTGAAAACTAGAGGACAGCCTAATTACTAAGGAGAAAAATGCCAGGAAAAAAAAAAATCTATGTCCAAAAGTGTCGAACATACCAGATGCTCTCTTTTTTATTAGCTTCAGGTAGTTTAGGATGGTGCACCTTGTGTCCACATCCACTTCCATGTTTTCAAGATAGGAATTCAAAATTGGGATCAAACCAGGAAAGACTCCTTCCTGTGTAAGAGAAGAGAGTCAGCATAAAACATGCTCGATCTGATTTCTGGGAGGGCAGAATGGAGGGGAAGGTTGTGTGTTCCAGGTAGAAGAGGCTACGACCTTCCCATTGATAATTGTATCAATACTCATTAAGGTGTACTCTTCTGCGTCGGTGCCTGTCCCATTCTGTGCAGAGCCACATCCATCCACAACAGTGTTTCCACCTTCATGGGTGAGAAAGGGAAAGGAAGAAACTATTAGAACGCAAGAGATGCACTAAACATCCTCAACAGCATTAATCAGATTGGTTGTTATGATACCTTTGCAAATATCTTTTCTGAAGTAAAACATTCCCTGCCGGACAGCATCTCTTTTCTGGGCCATCTTCATGTTTTCATCCACCTGGCAAAAGTAGTATTTCAGAGATTTGTGACATTTTAGAAAATTAAGATTTTCCCAAACCCTCACATTTTGGTCTCATTAGTTGAAACTATGTTTCTTACGATTTTCGTCACACAGGGCCAAGCTGTGGAGGTAAGTTTTATTTCATTCTTCAGGGGTCCTGGGCAAAACCACAAAGAGATGACGTTCTGCGAAATTAGGTCTCCGGCAGAAAAGGTAATGGTATTACGTTAGAACATGCTACGCTAATCTTTTACATTTGGACGAAAACACAGGAACAGCTGTAATTAACAGGTTGCATCCATCTGGCAGACTTCTTTGCCTATTCAGATGCAATTTACATGAGTATAGAAGAAGAAAATTGCTGTTTCCCTAGCCATAGTTTGCTGCTTTTATTAACAAAATCACTGAAGTATTTAGAAGAGCTATCACTGTATTAAACAAACTTTCAGAAACAGAATTCCAGTAAATTTGTACGGGAATTGTATCTATTCCATACCCAAACATCTGTTAGATAGATAAACTTAGACTGCTAGTAAAGAAGTTCTAAATCCCAGGCTTCTCAAGAAATCTACAAACTATGAAGCATGCTCATATGCTCTGCAAATGACAGAAGTGTTGCTCTGTCTTTCTGGACAGAAGATTTTGTCCAAGTTCTTTGGTTGGTATGTTCTCAGGGAATTAACATCGCACAGCTTTTGGACATTAGGTTTACTGTATTGTCTTCAGAAGAAGGGACGATTTGCTGAATTCTTTGTCTGACCTTCAATTAAGGGCAATGCAAAAATCTTTACATCTTACCTTTCAAAGCTTTGTTTTCAAAAGTGTGGTTTTGTTCATTATTGCATATTATGAAACCTATTTACAAAACAGGCTGTTTTGAAAGTCTGAAAGAACTCCAGCCCTAGTTAACAGAGTACAACCGCACTCCATCAGACAGCAAAGATTAGTGTGAGATTAGCCCCATAAACCCGTATTATTTTACTTGAAAGAGGCAGGCTTACCGGTGGCTGTGCAATTCTGTGTTGCATTACTTGCCAAATTGCTTGGCAAGCTCAAGCAATTTTATGCCCCGCCCCCAGCCACTCAACTCTGTTCAGGTTCTTTCAGCACCTGATCTCTTTTTCAGTTTTAACTGGTATTCATTAGCTAAAAAATTTGTGCTTTTGAGACATTCCAAATAACAATGTAATTATGCACTGTAAGTGCTAAATTGCTGCATTATTTATGAAGTCTGAACTCCCTGACATCAGGAAGAGAACTTCTCCTTTTAAAAATCATCCCAACTGTATGGTATGATTACTGTTAATTTACAACTTCAGTATTCTTCTCCGTTTTAATGAAAAACACTAAGAAATGCCCCGGGATACTTCTGCTATACTGTAGCCAGCACTGGCAGTATTTTCTAGTATATAGTCTGTCAAAAGCCTTCTGCACTACAAGACCTTTTGTAAAGTTACCAGTAACACTGCAGGAATATCTATTTAAAAAGACATTTTCTGGTCAGGTGCCTCAGAAAGATGTGCAAGGACCGTTTCACCCAAAACAGTTCAACAATTGTGAGGACAAGATTAAGGAAAAAGCACATTTTGCATGGCTGGTCTGTCCAAACACAAGTCAGAGTTGTGACCAGAATCAGCAGTATTCATTTTCACTCAAATACTGTGTAACACTAAGCATGCTAAATTCCTCCTTTCCCTCTCCACCAGATATTCTCTATTTTGTTTGTAAGAACAAGAGACATAGGCAACAGCCACATCAAAATAAATATCTAAAGTTTTTATTTTTACCTCCACGGGTTATTTTCCCCACATGTAAAATGGTGGAAACACATCCTTTCTCACTCTCAAAACAGTCTTGCGACAATGGTATTTCTCAACATTTCTGCAGTAGTCAGACACTGTGAGGCACCACAGAAATTCCCACAGTATTTGTCTATAAGCTTAATTCCATGAGACAGAAGTAAAATATTTGTTTAATACTGTGGAGTTGAAATTGATTCAAAGTACTGGTACAGATGAAAACTGACAAAGATAAAAATGACTATTCCGTAAGTGCACAAATATTAGTTCCTAGCTTGGAGAGGATAAAAATCAGACTTGATGCAAATACTTTGCATTTAGCTCTAATAGTTCTGATCTTTCACACCTACCTTGGACAAAGGAATGAGAAAATCCAGTTTATATGACAGAATCACTCTGGTTAGCAGTACCACGAACACAACATATGCAGAGTTTTCAAAGTCTGTTAACTGGACCTAGACACGAAAAGGTTTACAGATTAAATTACTTCAGTGGGAACACACTCATGGAAGTAGATAAATATCTAGGAGAGTTGACTCCAACGTTCATGTTGGTACTTGTATTCACAGACATTCTGCTGGCAGAGATGGTGACGCATGAGCTGGAATCATCAGCAGTGACTTCAAATGCACAATGCATGCACACACTTCAAACTCAACCCTTTAATCCAATGCCAAAACACACTTGTGTTTAAAAAGACTATCTAATAACCTGCACCTTCAGGCTCTCTGTGTAATTATAAATGTGTAAGAGCTTTTAAATTTCTACTTTAAAGGGATTAAATTCAGAGAGCTCAGATAGACAGCTATAAAATAAAAGCACTTGTGAACAACAAAACAATGACAGTGGAGTTGTTCAGTACCAGGAAAAGTACTGGAGAAATACAGTCCCAAGAAGCTAAATGGGGCTTTGTTTACTGTTGCTTTAATACAAGCCTAATTCCTTTCCCCATCACCCAAATCCATTAGCATGCTTTGCTGTGCTGCAGTGGATTCTCCTGTCAGTTATATTCCCACAGTCCATGTCTGATTAAACACTGCTGTCCGCTTCGCTTGCGTCTACTGATTCAGAGGGGAGAAAACACAGCATAAGAATTAAGGGTTTGGTACTGGATAGCAGAATGCCTGGTACTCTTCCACCTAAAAGGAAACGTGCTTTTGTGCATATTGACACCTTCCTTACCTCCATAGGTCTGAATTCCACTCTCCATCCAATATCTGAATTTGGAGGGGGTGGCTTAAACCTCATTGTCTGCCAGTTTGTAGACTGAATATTCTGCAAAGCACACGAAATATTCTGTCACAATCAAGATATGCACCATTTTATAATAGAAACAAAGAAAAATAAGCAGATAACTAGAGTTCTAATATTTTCCCTGGAACAGCCCATCAAGTTAAAGAAGTGCTTCCCAACTAAGTGGCACGACTTCCTGAAAACAACAGTATAACCACCCATCCTAGGAGCAAATGTGTTACACTTTCTCATGCTGTTTTGTTTGAAGATTACGTATAAGATACTAAAGGGCTGAGATTTCGCTGACTTAATTTTTTATGAGGGGTTGATGCATCCCAAACTAAAAATACCTAATAATACCATAGCTATTATTTCATAAAGCTGTGTAAGAGACATTCATACGTAAGTGTCATGCAAAACAGGTTTTAGGAAGCCATAAAAATCGACAGTTCCCCATAACACATATACATAGCCATAGTTTGGGCTTTTCATACTTTATTGGGTTTAAAGTATAAGCCACCACCTTCTCCTAAATATATCATAAAAAGAAATAAATGTACTTATAACTGCAAAGTCATATGCTAAAGAACTAGTTGAAGTGAAAAATTCAGAAAAAAATTCTTAGCTAATATAGTCATCCTCCAATTAAGCAGTACTATAAAGAATAAGCAATTTAATGTATATATTTATTAAATTCCTCTAAATCAGACAACAACCTCAAAATGGTCGGATTCATTTGCATCATCTAGATGTATTTTCTCCTCAAACAAAGTCAATGGGTCTCGAATGAACAAGTGTGCAATATGCTGTGCCAAAAGGTGGTCAATACCTACAAAATGAAAATTCAAACAATTCACACATAGCAAAGCAGGCTCTAGGAAACGATTTGTTTTACAAGACTGAAAATATCCAACTCTGCAATGCTACCTCAACCCACCACATCCTGTTAAAGTTTAAATGATGACTTCAGGAAGGAAGGAAATGATTAAAGAGGAAAAAAAAACCAAAACAACCAAGTTCTTGTTTGGAAATGGCAGCTGAATATTGGTGTGGCTGCTATTCTTCCTGTTTTGTGATGCACCTCTGTGCCACGTGTCCTAAAGCAGTTCTGCTCTCTCCACAAAGATAAAACATTAATGCATTAAACACCAAGCTAGAATTAGGGTCAGTTTCTTGAGTACTTTTTAAAAAACTCTCAAGACCATGCTACACAGATATTTCCTGAGGAGTCACCACTCTCAGGGATGCACGATGATTGAAACAAACAAGAATGAAAACGTAAAATATCCCCACACACTGCAAGCATAATTCTTAACCTGCTCATAATGAAGCAAACACTTACCTTCCTTTATTAGGTGCTCGTAGATATCTTTGTCTATTGTCAAATCAATGTCATTGTATTTCTCACCACATTCAGATAGATAACTGTCTATGGAATCATATCTGGATTTACTGATTCTATAATGGTTGTTCTTCAGTGGCTATATAATTTAAGAATACAATATTTTAACAGCTTGTTAACAATGTTACCTAAGTTTTGCTCACTAACGACACTTATGTGAGAATTATTATCCTGTTTAAAAAACCCTATAACCTCAATTAAAATTATTCAAAGCACGAGTCTTAAATAGGATTATCAGAAAGCAGTCCTGGAATTATGACTATTTTGTTTGCAGATGTACGTATCTGAGCGAAAAAACAGACATCACACATTGACTAGAATTCTCTAAAAGTGGAAACATTTTCCTGATGTAATATACCATTACCCCAAGTACCTGGAAAGCATTATTATACCTACTGCAACACATACCAATAACAGTTTCACTACGCGCACATTGTTGGAGATGCTCTTAAAATGGGTAGTTCAAGAAATATTTCAAGTAGATTTTTAAAATGATTTTTTTTATTTCTATAATTTTGTAAGAGCTGTGAATGCCAATTGCTGCTTAGAGAAAATCCTTAAATTCAAGTTCTGACAATTGGCTCTTGTCACATAGTTCTAGTTTATACTACTGGATTCCTCAGCAGCACCTGCTATTCAATCCAAAGCAATTTTTGCTTTTTGGGCTCAAGCACAGACTGTAAAGTTTCATCACAGGGGACCTTTTCAGCAAGCTGCGAAGGAGCGAGCAGAGTTCTACTGGGATTCTATACCTAACTAAAAATATGTATTTGCTAACATAAACTGTACCAACCAAGGCGAATGTTTACGCCACCTCTCCTGTATTTACCACAAAGACTGCCATGTTCCCTCGTTAGGGATTCTGATGAGCATAAGCAGAATTTGATGCTAAAGGAGATTTAACTTTTTTGCCTGAAAAAAGCCAGACATCTACTACCCAACATTACTTACCTCTAGCCCCCTCTCTTCTCGCGTTCGATCATCTACAGATGCAGAGATTACTCCCCAGCGACAGTCAATATCAGACACGTAGCCTCTGTAGAATGGAGATGCAGCGCTCAATGCCATCTAAAATAAAACAGCCTGATATGAAAACAAAGGACAAGCCAAGGAACCAAAAGCAAAACCACAACCTCACCAGAAAGGGAAACTTGCTGGTCCTGAAATAACCGAAGTATATACTTCAGTTTAACATACAGCCAAAGCCCATACAACCGCAAATCTCTTAACTGCTATCTCCAGAAAACACCTCGATGAAGGGTTAGTACTACTGAAGGGGCATCTGACACTCTCCAAATTCGTTACCTCTACAGATCAGCATTTGAAGGAACACCAAGATGATACAGGCAGAGGCAACTGTGTGACAAATCAGCAAGTATTCTGCACACGCACTTCCAGACTTCAGACATTCACCTGGAAATTGTTTTATTTTGTTTATTTTTGTTTGGCAAAGCACCTTGGCAACATAGCCGGAACAGACCTCACTCAGAGCAGGATCTGCTCGCCACGTAGACCAGACCAATACTTTCTAACGCCTGTTACAAACACCTGTTTATGACCACATGCTTACAAAAGGGACAGCTTTAAACAACTTAAGCTGAAACCCTCTGTAACACCAGACCAGAGTTGAAAAATTAAAAGTTGTTTTAAGGAGTGAGCTTGTCTTGTTTTCATGAAAAACTGCCCCAAATGTACTTCTAGAACTATTCAACAAGAGCCTCATGCATGTGGGAAGGATGGCAGAGGAGAAGAAACAGACAACATCTGTTTTGTGTTGTCACTTGGAGATTAAATAAATCACACTGCTCATGTGACAACCTAGCAAGAGACTAACGCTGCTCCCAGAGTACCAAATTTGTGAGTAGCATTTGACTTTTAATTTAGATTTTTTTTATTTTTTTTTTTTTTACATGTAGTGGCTTTTGCACAACGAAGAGCTGATGTGATAGAAGTTCATTACTTACCACAATGGGACAGATCGTGGCTAGCTGATCATAGAGATACCTCGCTTCGGAAATGCTGCAAGCCTGGAATGTTACCTGTTGGAAGAAGTACAACTGCTATCACAATTTCTATAATCATAGCACAAGCACAGTCTTCCTAGATTCAGAATCAATGATATAATAAAATGATTTACATACCAAGAATTTTATGGGTTTTTTTTGTTTGTTTGGGTGGGGGTTTTGTGTGGGTTCTCCCCTCCCCCCAATTCTTGGACAAACTTTTGCCCCACCTATCAGCTGCATTTATATCACAAGCTTCTTTCCACACCATGTCCATGTTCATTAAAAGATTTCAGACCACAACACTTTGGCTGTGAGGCTAAATATACACTCGCCAGAACCAAAGAAAACAGAGTTAACATCTACAATACATATGGGTCAGTAATGCACCTTCAGGAAATAAGCCAGGAACCTACCTACTTAGAACAACAGTCAGAAACTATTGTAGATGTAAAATATGTTTTGTGTGACAGCTAATCCCATTTTAAAGAACATTTCAAGATGCCTTTGATCCTGTGAAACTGTGAAAAATAAGTATTTTCATGTCTACTGTAACCTTTATTAAAAAAAATGTCCAATTTTGCCTGTATTAGAGGCCAGGACACAGCAAAAGATGGAAAAGAAACGTTATTTGCAGAAGCCATTAACGATGTAGAAGCCCTACCACACACAGGCCACTAGAAAATAAGACTTCTTTGAAACTTCTGGTGAAATTTGCTCAGTACTGCATCAAGCATGAGACACTTTTCTAGTTGCAGACCTTACCCTCCAGACTTCCCAAACAGACACTTTACGCACTTTAAAAATGCAGAGGGGGATCAATCACCTCAAAACTGTTAAAAGATGCAAACCGATTAAACAGATTAAAAGCCTCTCTCTCTTTCGCAGTTTACATATTCATAGATGAGAGGATAACTTAGATGGGAGCATACCCCTGGACCACTATCATAACATTGTACAACAGGCTTCAGCATTATATCACCATCACTGCTTGATGTCCTGAAGAATGCCAGCCAAACACAGATTTTCCTCTTCCACAGATTACAATTAAAGAGTCCCACAAAACATACAGGTTCTCCTCCGTTGGCCACTGAAGCCCAAATCCAACCCCAAGTAAGCCTCAAAAAACCCAACCAACCAAAAAAGACCCCCAAAACTCCAGAGGTCACTGGTGGGCTCAGTGGGGGATTTTTTTTGGGGGGCGGGGGAGGTGGGATTGAAGGGGAGGTGTAGGAGGAATATGGGATGTGTTTGTTTTGTTTGTCTTTTTAAATCTGCAGCCAACATTCACTAAAACATCCCAAGTTAGAAAAAGCATGTGTGGTAGGGAAAATAGTTCTTCTGTGTCTATCCTTCAAGTGGCCATCAAAAAAAAAAAACCCCAAACCCAAACCAAAACACACTTTGAAAATACAAGATTATTTAATTCTCTTGCAGAGAAGCAGCTAAGTATGATTTCTCATCACTAATTTTGGACTTCCAGCACTAGGGAGCCTGCCTTGGCCAGGCAGACAGGACACCTACACTCTTTCCCCAACACAGCGATATCTGCCTCCTCTTCCCTTTTATGTGTATTCCAAATCAACATCAAATCCAGGATTCAACCAGGTTTCTAGCCAAATGCCCCATTACAGAGGAGAAAGCCTCGACAATCTTCTCCAGAGGAGGGCTGCAAGCCCTGCAAGGAGTGCGGAAAGCAGCAGCTACAAGCACAAAGCTCAGCAGGCACAGGGACGTGAAGCCTCAAAATGGTTTTGGATGCGATGGTTTGCCTTTCTGTTTGCAGAGGAAGCACTTCCCACCCCACCATTGCTGTGGGCTGTCCCACCGAGCTCATGAGGACATTATTTTTAACCTTGGAAATACATGAAACTAACTTGTAGCTTGGTGCAGTGAGGAAAAAAAACACACAAACAACAAAGGGAAGTATGCATACTGCAAACTACCTTACAAAAAACAGGTGGGAAATACATGTTTTCTTCTAGTCAGTTATCAAGAATTATCAGCTGATATACAAGAAGCTGCTTATAGCACCTACCAGCCTTGTTTTCATTGTCCCTTTGATGATAACAAGACTACCGAGTTTGAATTTGACCACTGATTACAAGAACGAGGAGTAGTAAAACGGTATTCCGTAAAAAGGAATTTAATGTATTTTTAAACAAGTTCATACAATGACTGAATGGTAAGGCTGTATTTCTTTTATTGGCCTTAAATAAGAAAGAGATGGTACAAAACAGACCACATCAAACTTAACACCTTGTAAGAAACACACACTATTATATACACTTCACTACTTCCATCAGATTGTCCCTAGTTTACCCTTAGTGACAAGGGCTTTTGCAGCTTCTGGAAGGGAAATGCTTTGAATGGGGTCATTTCTGCCAGTGCTATGAAACAACAGCAGCTTGGAGAATTTGCTTTAATCCCCTAGAGCCTTATCACTAGCCTCTTCCTAGCTCTACTTCCAAGACGGCGGTGGCAACAGGCAGATTTGATCAACAGTCAAATACATCACTACTACTTAAGGCATCAGCCCCTAGGCATCAGGTTACTATGACAGAGAAACTTTTAAAACAAACAGATATTTAAAGGATTAAAGCACTGCCAAGATACAGCACCTGAATTTAAACAGAGGATACTGTAAGATAGTAGTAACTCAGGCAAGTCAATGAAAACAATAAAAAGTGGGCATGTGTTAATGGGAGAAAACAGAACCAAAAATATCTCCCAGTACGCAGTATCAGAAGACGGCTACTCATGTGGATTTGGTAGGTTCATAGTACAACCAGTGAGAAAACTTCTTAGCAGATGGCTAAAAACGTTTAAGAATGAGAAATTTTACATAGAAGTTCATGCTGTTTGTAAATAAAGTTATACAGAAGGAGAAAGCTACTTATTTTTAAAGTTATTCCAATGACTTCTTGTCACTCCTTGCTTTTGCTGTTCTAAGAATGGGGAGGAGGGGAAAAAATCCCAAATGAATTACCAAAAAACCCCACACATTCCTACACGACAGCTCAGTTTCCATTCCCAGTGTCCTTTGGTCATGCCTGAAAGACGACCACAGTGGAAGATGATCTTTCACACTTGGAAAGTGCTGCAGTTCCAGCAGCAGGCGCTTCATCAAAATGGGTTTGACCAGTTCAAGAAACCCTTTCAGCAAGGCATCCAATCACATCTGAATACCAGCAGAAAACAAACATAATGCAAACAAACCTGGATTTTAAGGCTAGATTACCAGGTATACAATTAAATTTGTTGGTTTATTCCCCCTTTTGCCACTCTCAAAATGCATCAGTTGAATTAAGCTAGAGAAATTAGACATAAGGCAAGTCTTAAAAAGGGAAGCGTTTAGGGAAGACAACGTTCAGTAACATCTTGAAAGCGGATGCATTTTACCTGAAGACAGCAGTTTCCCATTCCAAACCCCATAGCATCCATGTATATATAGTCTGGCTTAGCCGCCTTTGCTGCTTCTCCATCATCATTAGGAAACGTTTCGATAAACGGTGATGGCGTGTTTTTATCTTTAAATACTGTGTGAAAAATGCAGGTACTCAGTAACCCAGGGCATTAGATTGAATAATTATTTTGAAAAGCAAAAAGATAGATTGAATTTACTCACTTGGTACATTTATCACAACCTTCTCTCCTCTTCGGTGCCGAATGTTTCTGGTCAGTGTACTACAACAAAAAAAAGTTTGCTAAAATATCTGAAAGTTTCTCTTTATGCAAATGTTTTTGCAGTTAGTTTCTCAGCAATTCTCAGGGTTTCAGAGTGTCAACTCTCTATTTATTTTAAGCATTTTCCTTCAAGACGCTTCTTTTCCTAGTTTAAGATAGACTGTAACAGATACAACACTGAATTTTAATTCACTAGAGTCAGTTTTAATTTGATGGACTTCACCGTACTATGCTAATAGAACAGGCAGAAGTAAAAGGCTACTGACCTGAAGAACAGGAGGGCAAGCAAAAAGGCATGCCTAGTTTTTAAACAGAATGATTTTCTTTCTCCTAAATCTCTCCTTACAACAAAAACCCCTCTCAGACTATACAAGTAGTTTGACACCACGCTCCATTTCAGAGCAACTAGGGCAAGTTACCAAGTACACTGAGATGTTGCTGTGACATACCTGAGTGAGAGCTGAATTAACTCTGATGAAGTGGTTAGCCATGGGTTTTCAAACTGGAAACAATTTTGCAGTAGCATAGGCAACACCTTTTGCCCCATAATGGTGTGAACTACTATATAAAGTTACCTGAACTTAACAGTTTACTCTAAGTCACTTTGACAGAAAATACATGTCATCACAACCATCTCTGTCCCAGTCCTTGTGATATCTGCACCAACTAGCCACAGAGCTCTCTATTCTAATAATGTAAAGAAGTTGCAGGTATACCTATGATATTTAGGCACAGAAAAATATTCAGCTTCTCATTCACGCTCCCCAAATACCCTTACCTAAATCTAGGATGTTTATTGATGGCTTCATCTGGAAAAAAAAGGGATTTTGAAGCTCCTCCTTCTACTGGCGTTGGCTTATATTCCGGCAGCGTAAACCCAGGACACCCTAACCTATGTAACACAACAATGAGATCCAAGCTGTAATGAAAACAGACTGTGATTTTTAAAATGGTCAGATGATCAGAGACTAGGATTCCAATAGACAAAGGAGTAAAAAGAGATTTTTTAAAAACTTGCATCTACCATGAGTATTTCTGAAGCACTTTTCAAGACTGCTACCTACGCATATGGAATTGCCAGAAGAGGTCTTAAAGCAGTTGCTGTTAAAAGGTCAGCACGTGCCAACAACTAGTTTCTGGGGTGGTTAAAACATACTTTTTTTTTTTTAAAAAACCACTACTGTATCATTGGACAGAGAAACATAATAAGCAAAGACAAGTTACAGCTATTAGGTGTAAAATGCTGAGAGATATGCAAGTAGTCAGAATACAACCCTCCCCTTTGGAACCTCCATTGTAAGTTTAAGAGTCATCTGAAACAAGAATAAGTAGGTTTCCAGTACAACTGAGACAAAGGAGCATTTGAGAAGTTGGAGATGTAGTTGCAGAAGATTAATTTCTCCATGCTGCACAGTATAAAGGACAAAGATTGTGCTACCTTGAGAGGCTCTAGCATTTGGATGTATAAAAAAGGGTCAGCTGATACAACTACAAACAAACTACTCAAAATACCAGGAAACACTCACATTCTGGAAATACTGTTTATGCTCAACATGTATTTCACTATTGGTTTCTTCTTCCCGATTTAAGTATACAAGGTGTCCTACAGCATGTAAACCCAACTTCATCACTTATGTAAGTGCAACATTACAAACTGCATCACTCCAGTCCTCAAGAAGGAAAACAACCTCCTGGTCCAGTACTGAGGCCTCATAAATTTAAGAACTATGGATACACATTTAGCTTCCAAGGTAGTATTCTTTAATATTTAAGCATTTTCAGGTTTGCTCATTTTAAACTGAGTTATTTTAATTTGAATAAGCCTACCACTTTGCCCTTCTTTTGTCAGCACTCTAACAATTTTTTTTGTCTTTTCAGATGCAGATTTTATTTTTTTATCATACACACATGTATATGCACAGACACACAAAGGCATATGTACATGTTATTGTAGAGAGAACATAGCAAAAAACCCCAAACCCACAAAACCTCAGAAACACACATTAGCAAGATTCCAGTCAAACCAACAAGGACTTGAATGGCAAGATAGCAAAAGGCAGAAATAAGAAACTAAATAGCCTAGGGAGAGCAATCTCTGAAGGATGAAACTATGTTTGTGATGATAAGTAATAAAAAACCTACATTTTATTATTTACTGCCTTTCACTGAAGTCCAACATATTGCTCCTACAGTGATATAAAAAGTGTTTCTCTGTATCTACAAAGTGATGAAGAACTCCTCTCCCATTATTCCTTGCACAACTGGTTCTGAAATGTTTGTATACAAAATTTAATAAATGACATAATCTATTTGTAAGGTTGCAGGGCGACCGCCCACCCCCAGTTCTGTAACACACTGAGAGCTCTTACTAAAGAATTCTAGTATAGCTCCCATAAAGAGGAAGCATTATTTTGTCAACAGAGTGTTTGTAAAATAGCATTCACGGAGCACAACACAGGTGTTTTGGTACCTGAACTTCACTGCTAAGTCACATTTTGTGCCGTTCGTGCTCTCAGCAAAAATTTAGGGCCATTGCATTCTGTGCTATAGAAGAAACCAGCCAGTAAGACCAGCTGTTTCTCTTACACTGCAGAGCAATTTTTTTACTATTTTAAGCGTAACTATCTTCATTCGACTGACCAGGCTAGTTAGAATGAACGTAATAAATCCCTGCCTAGAATTATGTTTGAAAGAAACATACAAAAGTAGTTTCTCCAAGGTAATGGTAATATCCTAAATTTCATTTCTTCAAGAGTTTCTTTACAACAATGAAAAGGAGGAAATCTACACTTTGTAAGGGTGTTGTGAACCCCGGAGAGGTGCACTTCTTGCTAGAATCAGTAAGTACAGTATTATAGAAGTTTTAAGTCTTCATTTTGTAAGGATAATCACATTCCTGTTCTACTGTGTGTTCCAAGCAACCAAAAGAAGTTTGCATGTGCTTTAGTGAAAAAGTAGAGTTAAAAAATAGATCAGGTTATCGATGTTTTACAAAACGGCTATTTATAAAGATCAAAGGTTGCAAAATAGGTAAAGAGAAACCTTTTATATATGATTTGCCATATCAATTCAAGATGGCAAACTACTCTACATACAGTATTTTATGTTACAAATATTCAGGTACTCTGCAAATCATCACGAATTAGAAGTAACCTAAAAATATAAAATATGCTTATTTGTTTGTGTCACTGCAATAAAAATTTTAGGAAACATGACCGGAACATTAAGCCAAAGTACTTTAACTGAATTGTACTTTGCTCTGTTTCATTGTACAGTTTAGCTATATATAATAAAAAGTTTATAAGGACAACAGCAAACACAGCATTATACTTCAGCAACCACCTCACCTTGGAAACGACGTCACAGTACAAACAGCCTCATTTTCTTTGAGCACAGAAGCTGCCTCTTGCCGTCTTTTTCTCATGTTGTCTTGCACTGTGTTGAATTCAGACATGGTTCCCCCATACGGCTGCCCAGGCGTCCCTTCTATCATGTAGCTTCCATATTCTGGTCGCCAGAGTGTTGGGTGGCTATAAAAAAAACCCAATAGCCTCATTTAAATATTTCTACAACTTCGAAAAAGATGGATTATTTACAAGAATTTCAGAAATGAATGCAACTTTCAAGAAAAATCTCCTGAAGTTGATTGTTTGGTAGAGTAACACAATGTACTTTCCAATGTACCTCATTGCCAGGAAGCAGTGAAAAGAAAGTTTGGCAGTAGGAAGTGTTGCTGTCTAGCGCAATAAGTAGGATTTGCCTATGTCAAACTGCAATCACCTTTAGTATCTGTCTCAACCTTTGTTTCTTGGGGTTTTAACTGAAACTGGAAAATACAGAGCATTCAACTGCTTCCACAGTAAGGAAGGCAAGGCAAACGTTACGATCAATTTCTTCTTTCTACTGCCTGTGAATACCTGGTCCTGTTTCACAAATTTATTAGGTTAGGAAAGCAAATGAAGTTTGAGCGCACCTAGTCACCCTCTGGCTAGTTGAAGGAGGGATACGATCCAGTTATTTCTGAAAACTCCATGGGAGAGGATGGGGAAGAACTGCCTCGCTGTCCTTACAACTACCTTCCTAATTCTGCCAAACCCAGGAGACTGCTCCTACAGACAACAGGCTTCCCCATACAGCCCTCGCTTGCTCTTGTAGTCAGGGATACACAAATGCTTTATGGGGCAGGGGAGGTGTAGTACCCCATTAGTGTGTACACACAGACACAAAACCAGAGCAAGACAAAACAAATACCCAAACTGCAACTTCTGTGGGCTTACTCTCACATCCTCCTTTCTTTCAAGCCCTAACACCCAAGGTACATGGACTGCCTGCAAGTGTGCTCAAAATCTTTCACTGCCTGCACCCCAACTTTATCTGAAAATATCGGTATCTGTGGCTCAGTTTTACCGAAAGCAGACTTGAAAGTTAAGCCAGGTCTACAAAATTCTGTACAGTATCTAACAGGAGAAAAAAAAAAAAAAAGAAAAAAAAAAAGGAACAAGAAACAGCTACTCACTTGGGGTTTACCTTCTCCCCCTTGTCTTGCAGTGTTTGAAGAACTTCTTCACCGCAGAGCACCAAGCGCACTTTCTTATTCTCATGGTCAAATTTTACTAACATATATTCCACCTTTGTAAACAATAAAAACAAAATAAACAATTACATAGTAAGAATTTGTTCACACACAAACACAATGGCACATAATCTTAAGCATCAAGTGAAAAAAAAAAAAGTCAGACTGAACTTTATCTCTACAGAAGCTTAAAAACCATCACTAACTATGAATGCAGTAAACAATACCACAGAAGATGGCTGCATGCTTATTTCACCTTGAATAAAGAATTGAAATTCCTTGAAAGCGGCCTTGAAAATTTTTTCCCTCCATTTCTAATTGTGGATATTTCACCAAAAGGTTCCTGAATTTGTATTTGCCTCCACATTATTTTTCAGACAAAAAAAAGCTTTAAACCCCTATGCAAGCTATTAACCAGAAACATCTCTGTCATCCCATGAGTTACAGTCTCTGCTGCTGACAAAAACCCAAAGAAACAGGACATCCATTTACTCCCATCACTTGTTGGAGCTATTTAAGACTAGCACGGCAGAGCCTCATTTACACCACGGAAAGCCCGCGGTTGTCGCAGACAGCGTGCTATTAACGCACTCCAGCTCTTGGCACAGGACGGGGGGTTTCTACCTCTTCCCGATTCAGCTTTGATGCCAACCTTTTCTTCCCCTCCTGCCGTACCTCTCCCCCAGGACCTCCACCTCCTGGCCCCCCTGTCCCTGCCCAAGCCAGGACCCACCACCCGCTCCTGGGGACACGCTGGTGGAGCTGCCAACGCTGCATCCAAGCACTGGAGGATACCGGTTCCCTAACGGATTACCTGAAAGCAGCCAAACCTGGAACACCTTCATGTCAAACTTTCTATTCCACGCACGCTTGCTATGAAAGCTCCCGTAGGGATTTTTAGAGCGCCACTGAATATAGCGACTTAACAGCTGCCTGGACCTTACAGGTCTTCAATACGTACTGATACAATCTATATCCTGACACCTATTTGGCAGAGGATGCTTTGGACTGTTTAGAAAGCGTGAAAGACAAAACAGCCTCCAAGCGTGATGTGCCACCCACCACATAAAAGCAGAAGTCGTACGTGGAAATGCATCACAAGGGTGCTGGCTTTGAAAATCCCCAGCTGGACCAGCGGTGATGCGCAGTGCCTATTTTTGGAGGTTCTCAAACCACTGCCTCCAAGACTTTGACAACTCCATCAACCTGTAGTTAAAAATTCAGGCTACGGTTCCACAGCTAGAACTTGTCAGAGGTTTTGCGCCGTGCTCCTCGGTTTTGTTTTCCCACACTGCCTGCAACTGCATCCACCGGTATTTGCCAAACACACTGCTCCAGCCCCAGGAGTTTAGATTCACACAAGATGCTGATGTTAAAGTTGCAGTGTATTAACACGTGGCAACTTCTATTTAGTACAGAAGTCTGATGTTTATAGGAAAACAGCTTGCCAAAACAGGGAACTTAAGAGTGTGCTGGAAAACAGTGTACAAGTAGACTTGTGGGCTTCATGTTCTTTGTTTGCTTCTGTGCTCATGGAAGAGTTATTGCTAGCTACTATGGCAATGAATATAATCCTCTGTTGGGATTTGTGATTAAATCACAAGCAGCATTATCCAAGAGTGTTTGTAATTCTACAGAATCTGATTAGACACAAACTCTAGAGGGACTCATTCAGCAATTATACATGTTCTCTATATTTTTTTAAGATCAGATTTTAATCCCCTGAAGAAAAATAATGATTTCTAGTTTCTGTGCAAGACAGCATTTCTTTGTGTGTATATTTTCTGGTGTGTGCGTATTATGCTATAGTAATCTACTTGAGATAGCTGCAGATGGTAGTCATCCAGAACACACTCCAGTGCCGATTTACTTGTTGCCTAGTACCAGTCTCTCCAGTGATACCCGACTCTAAAAAGTGACTTCTCTCCCACCTTCCAGTTTCCTACCATGATCAACATCATCTCCTCCTGCTTTGGAAAAGCATCGTCCTCACTGGGACCCAGCCTAAACTAGAGGAGGTAAGCAACCACACAGTTCTCCAAGTCATACGGACAGACGTGGGAATGGGCACGAAGCCCACCGCACACCCGGCCTCCCACCACGCTGCCGGCGTGGGCTGGTGGCAGAAGGCAGGGCAAAGGAGCTGCAGCTGCCCTCGAGAGACCACAAAGCTGAAAATTTGTCCACCCTTACATATGTTACTGTGGTTTAGCCTCCTGTCTTAAAGGCCCCTCTCCAAACATAACTGCAATGAGCTGGTAGTGTGAACACTGCACTTCCCTATAAACCATATTACAAGTTTCACGATATACAGTAAGCCAAAAGCATAAAGAAACATTAAGCCAAGAAGGCAAAACCAAAGAAAACAAAGTGTTTCATAATCTGTGCGCAGTACTGAATACATTGCATTTATGCATCTAGCTTTAGAAACAACTACTACACTTGCCTCCAGAAACACTGACTAAATCTTCAAAGCTGTCTTAACACACAGAAGATCTGCCATTAATTTTAATGAGAAAAGAAGAAAAAACTTCAGACGGCTGCCAACAATTCCAAGTAACCCACAGAGTATCTGCCAACAGAGGGACTGACTGAATAGGCATCCTTAAAGAATTTAATTTAAGCTCATCAAAAGATTTAGCCTACAGCTAGAAGGAGAGAAACAAATTCAGAGTTCGTGCGTTTTCACATTTAACTTCAGCTCATCATTCACAGACTTCTCACATGTTTTCTTTCCGCAAAGTTCAGAGAATTGCAGCCAAGCTGAAAGCATCAGGATGCCTGGCAGAGCTTCAAGAGTCCCAAAACCAAACATGCAGGGTTTCACCCAACATTCGTAATTCATCATCGTGCAAGCTCTTCGGAGATCACTTGCCTTCCTAATTTTAACTAGTCTCTCTAGCGAGCAGCAAAATACACGTCAGGTCAAACTACTGATGCAGAAGGCTGATGAGCAGCCTTGCTAAGAGCCAGCTAGGAAAGCCCACCCTGCCACGGTAAGGAAGGTGGCCGCTTTGGACCCACGTGCCCAGCCAGTGGGCTCACCCCGCACCAAACCCCACACATCTCCATCCTCCGGCCGGCACGGGCTGCCAGGCTGCCGAGGACAAGGGACGACCTCCTGGCTTCTCCACGCAGACAGACGCGCTCAGCACTGCTTCGGAGGACAAACTTCTGACCAGCCCAGGTCTGTCTGGCTCGCAGAAGTGCTGTGGTACCTTACCATGAGGAGGAACAACAGTTTGGCAAAGCAAAAGCTGTAAATCCACACGCACACATGGAGCAAGCCTGAAAAAATTGTTCAAAGTTGAATGCATTAAAAAAGTAAATAGATTCTCAGTTAAAGCAAATAAGCTGAGTACGAGAGATCCATCCATGAGCCAACACAAGGGAAAAACCATCCTTTACAGGCTTCCTTCCTCTCAGCTACCAACCTGCAACGTTCTGCATCTACAGATTCCTTCCAGGGCAGCTCCACTCCACTGCTGTATCTTCTATAGACAGAGCATGAACCATAAGCTTGCTGGGAGGACAGCCCCGAGAATGGCTTTACTTCACCTGCCACGATTATTTCTCAGTTGGCTCCCAAGGAAATGTCAAGCTTTTGAAAATTATTTGAAATCGCCTCTGTAAATACAACCACAAGAGAGACCTTGAAGCCCCTCAATGGAGGAAGAGCCAAACCACTCTCCATGCACGAAGCCAAACAGTGGTGCTCGACTTGCTCAGTGGCAAAGTGAAAGACGATTGTTCTCTGGAAATGGGTAAGCATGTCTGAAATTGTGTTTGAATGCCTGAGTTATTTGACCATAATTACACATATTATTTCTCCATAAAGGACACTACTTAAAACCAAAGAAATATCAGTCAAGCGACTCTTCAGTAGCAATTCTAAGGAACAAGAAAAACCAAAGTCAACACACGTCCCACACAGTATCGCCGTCCAAATACTTGCCTTGACACTGGTCTGCTTTCCAACATCAACCCCCCTCCTCGCACACTCAATTTAACATCATCATGGTAAGTACACTGGGAACAAAACCTACCTAATAGTTGAGAATAAAGCCTCTACTCCACAGTTAATGTTAAAATGCTTTTAACATTCAAAGTATTTGCCACAAGGTATTTCTGCATATGAAAACACAGGTAAGCATATAGTCTGGACTTTGGTAAGCTCAGAAGTAAGGTGTCAAGAAGATTATATAATAGAGGAAAATAGTTTAAGAAGAATGATCTGAAAAGCTTTTTTGAGAGGAAAGCAACCCAAGTCTGTACACGCTCTACCTGTGAAAAACATCTCCTTGTGTTCACCTTTTACCACAGTCCTGATCATCCATCTCAGCTGTGGATCTCCCATCACTGGGAGCGTTCAAGGTCAGGCTGGATTAGGCAACCTTATCTAGTGGAAGATGTCCTTGCCTACAGCAGGAGGGGTTCAACTAGATGAACTTTGAAGGTCCCTTCCAACCCAAACCATTCTGTGATTCTAAAAAAAACCCCTGATCACAGGTGACTCATGGACCACTGCTGTTCTTTGAGGACAATCTTACTGATGGTTTCTTTCTCCTTCCACTGGGCAACTACTGCCGTATGTACTTGGAGCAACTGTTAGCAGTTTCCTCATACGTACCTTCTGTTGAGCCTGGAGCTTTACTAGTAATTAGAAATTTTTCCTAAACACCCAATGAGGTCTCATGGTTTTTGTTTACTATTACCAAAAGCCACTGCAACACTTAATGTAAGTATTTTCATGCAGTAAGCCTCATATATTTATGTATACAGTAGAAAATAAAATCTAGGTAAACTTTCTTCTGAAGAGCATCAAAGAAACAAAGCCCTTTTCACTAGCTATTAAGCTCCATTATGGGGGAAAAAAAAAAAAAGTAGCTCCCCCATACATTTATGGTCAGTTAATGTATCATTAAAATACCATGTATCATTAAAATGACAGTCTACGGAAGAACAAAGTTTTAATAATCTGACTGTTCATTGAAGAACCTCTGCCACAAGTTTTCAGTGTTAAGATAGAAAAAGCAGATTTATTCTATAGGTGCACATACTTCTGATGAATGTAGAGCATAGTACTCAAGAATTTTTTTAAATGCAGTTATTTTCTCACTACTGCTGTGATAAAACATGGAGCCACAGTAATAACCAGCTGGTAATGAACTGGTAATGTACAGGTTTACTGGCCCACAGAAGCAAGTCTAAGCCTGAGGGAGCGAATTTCAGAGGAAAACAAGTCTGGAAGAGTCACAGAGGCTGGTTAACCTGTTTCTAGCCAGCAAGCCCCCAGACTGTGCACTGGCATGAGGCAGAGCACTTCCACACTCATGAGATTACCATGGGTGTTCTCTGCCACGGCAATAACTTCAAAAATCTGCCACAAATAGCAGACCAAAGATTCAAATGTATTGCCCCAAATGCTTAATTTTGATTCAAGCAGATTGGAAGCGACCAATTCAATGAACAAAGCACTGTGTCCGGCTCTATATGAAACCGCCTCACGGAAACCATGCCCTAAAACACAACTGATTTTTTATATTACACTGACAATAAGCAGAAAATGAAGAACTTCTACGCCACATTAAAGATGACAACAGATAAAGAAAACAAAGAGGATGCAGTCAACACAGCCAGCCCCAGCTACATTCTCCTGCCTGTTCCCCCTCCCACTTGCCGACATCAGGGCTGCAGATTTTCTTCTTCTGCACGTGGTAAGATGTGACTAGAGGATGTCCTTTGCTGCACATACCACAAACCAGGAAGCTGGGTTATTGAAAACTAAAATCTAGAGGTTATAACCATTTGCATGCTTCTAAAGAACAAGATGTGGCGCATTAGAGAACAAAGTGTCTCTTCTTTGACTGCTGTACTATGTAACACCTGAGGTTAGTACTGTAAAAAAAACACACTAGGATAATGTTAATTTTAGATTTCTGCAGCAAAGACAGCTTTAAGGCACTCACTTATGAATTTTTAGATTTAGAACAGAAAAGAACAATTTTTTTTTGCAAAGCTATATTTTCTATTCCACACAGATGATTTTAGGGACTAGTAAAAGACCATTTATTCAACTGTGAAACAAGATGCTACAAGCTTGTATGTTGCCTCTTGCATCAGAAAGCAAGAAGAAAAAAAACGCACACAAGCAACACCAACAAAATCTTTCCTGCACTCATTCTTCTGACACTGTTAATTAACTTGCTGTGCACAGCAAGAAGAAGTCATCCTGTGGCAAAAGAGGCATTACAATAGACAACAATCCCATGGCAAGACCATAACAATTCACTTGACATCCACAGAAGGAAGTTCACTGTGAACTGAATATTTCTTTACCAGAAACATAGAAATGGCAGATAATTTAAGCTTCTCTTACTAAGACCTGAGATCAGGAAGGAGAAAAATCAAGGCTTGCTGTGGGGGCTGGTCACAATGACAAACTGCAGCTTGTTTAGGAAAAAAAACACCCAAAACACACAACAAAAAACCCTCTCCAAACTGGTTGCCATGAATTAGCTTTTGAAAAAGCATCTCACTGTAAACTACAGCAAGTCCTGCACTGTCACACACACAACACATCCAGCGGCAAAGCTCCCAGCCGGGTCAGTGGTGCTGCACCACAACCGACGTGTACCTTAACACCCACCCACAGAAGAACTGGGCAAGAGGGAGCTGAAGCAAAATAATAAGTCATCAGGGAGGTTAACACATCGTGCATATTTTGAGAGCTAGAGAATTTAGATGTAATGCCGTTTAGGCTTTCCCTGACATGAGGATTAAAGCCAGGCAGAAAAAGGAGTGTCACGACTGTCAGCCAAAGCATCCAAGGAAGGAATAAACACAGGGACTCTTCAAGGGCACATATCTTGTTCAAGTCAAGATTTAAGGAGTTCTATTTGCATGCATTAGCGTACTCATTTTAGAGGTTGCATATACACATTCAAGGCTGTCAAGCAGCACGAACTGATGCATTAACGTTGTACCTTCAGACCCTGCCCCAGAAACACCACCATGATAAATAGCAGGTGCAACTACAAAACGCATTAAGGAAGCACTAAATCTATTTGTAAACAAATAATGCCACTGTCCCTTTATTTAGCCAAATAAAGCTCAGAGATAAAGGATGAACAAGCAGACACGTGACAGATAACCAAATCATTCACGAGTGCTGCTTCCCCCCACGCGGCAAGCAGGCAAGTACATTGATTAAGACAGCTCCCATTCAGATGCATCCACACATGCGGTGTTTGGCAGGGGGCCATCATGAGGAATTTCTGCATGAAAGAAATTCAAAAACACATTCTGTTCACGGAATTTTGCTGGGGGAGGAGGAGACTAAAAGTGATTGTCTTCAAATGACAAGAGCTCAAATGTAAAAAACAATTTTGTAAGACTTCAGGCTACGTTAGCTTTATTCTAAGCATAAGATTCCCAGGAGAAAGCTTTAAACCAAAGCAATTTCTGCACACCGGTATATTGCAGCAGTTTGTACAAAGTGGGAATGTGAGATCATCATAATATTGATGATGAGTCTGTATAATGACTTGGCTGAATTTTTTTTGAAGACGACCTATTATTGACAGCCAGGAAAACACAACAACTATTTTTTGTGATTCTGTTTTATTTATAACATATACAGTAAAAAGCTAGTTAGAAAGTTTCAGATTAAAGAAACCCCACGAGTCATTCAACAATTACCTAAGTGGTTTGGACAGAGTGACATACATCTTGAGGCACGTGGAGTTTAAAGAAATAATAATAGTGTCTATTCTTGTCATCCATGCAAGAGTCTATCTCAGCTTCAAAGATATCATGTGGCATCTTGTTCCACAGGACATCTAGGCTTTGTGAAGTAATTATCTTAAAAGGACATCTGCTGCTTTTCTGTTCCATTAGGTTAGCCAAATTTCTTGTAAAATGAGAAAAGAACACCACCTTTCCTGTACACCGTGATGCACTCTGAACCTACTGCTTCTTTTATCAGTCACAGTCCTTCCTTAACTCTATTTGAAGATTTCCATGTGCACGTGTGTGTGTGTGTGTCTCACCAAGCCTCACTGTTGTCTTTTAGTGAAGAGATGACCAAAACTTCATCTGTGTATTTTAGGGATAGTAGTTGTACTTTATGCAGCTCGTGAGCTAGATCCACCGTTGCTAAAAAATGCCCTAGACTTTGTTCCTGGTTTTAAATGGGTGACAGACAAACAGGAGCCTCAAACTGTCTGCATCTGAACCCAAAGCCATTTCCTTAAGATGCAGCAATTATTTTACCATTCTGAAGTCCTGCAGACTGTAATGCAACATCACTGATCATCATTTACACATTGCTACTGCCCTGAAGAAAACCAAAAACATACAGGCTGTAAACTGCAGTAGACATTAATGCAATAGCTAGGTCCCTGGGAAGAATCAAAAGAAAAAAGCAGCTCTTTTCACAGCTCAGCCTTTCATTAGGAAAACGAAGAAAGCTTTAAAGAGGATCATGCATCGTGTAATCAGAAGCAACACCTTTCAGACATTCTGGCAAGAATCCTCTGGCCTCTCTTCTTGCAGCATATGAGAAGGGCTGCTTTGCTTCTTGCATGAGGAAGTGCTGAGCAGCAAATGTTCATTTTAGTTCTCATTTAACTTATTTACAAGGTATAATTAAAAAACTAATGGATAAGGAGGGGAATGAATCAAAAGCACAGAAGACAGACCAAAAGGTTAAAAAAGACTGATAAAGAGATAACAGGCAATAAAAGAAAACCCACAGAATTAAGTCAGGAAGACTTCAACTTGCAAGCAGCATGGTGGCACATTTTTCACGCTGCCTCATACAATTAATTATCATGCCTATTTTAAAGGCTCCAAATTTGACTTCAAGTTTCCATGAAGAAAACAACTTTCTAAAAGCTGAAGAAGCTTATTGTGTGCTACGTCCCAACACTGACAGGAACAAGACTCGTACACAACAAAAGGGTCATTATGTCCAATTTCACTAAACAAGGCTGGGCAAGTCAGATTGCCATTTCATTCACATATACTTTGAAATAAAACTGTCATGTTTTGCCCATGCTTGATTTCTAGACCCCTCCTTCTGAGTGGATCTTTCTCCAGCACTCCTTTCTTGACATCTTGATATGCTGAAGCAGCTCCTCCTTACTCTTTATCATTTCTTTTTCCCCCATCAATTTTCCTTTTCCAACTCTTCTTGCTTGTGTAATTTCTTCTCATAGGTGTTCAGCCTGGAGAACAACCAACCTATCCCATTTAGCAGCAAAACAGACCACAGAAAATAAGTATTACATGCACGTATGAATTCATAAGCATATGTAGTTATGCACAAACTGCTGTGATTCGTACACTCGTGTGCATGCTTAGCACAAAGCAATGGCAGTGAGCCTAGCCAAGGGCCAGCCATTCCACTTGTCTGATCCAAGTGTCCACATTAAGCTGCAAGGTGAAATTTAAGCAACATCCGTCAGCTAGAGAAATGCAATCAGCAGACAAGAGGCACTGAACAGCACAGGAGACTGGTAATGCCCTGGCACAGAAGAGAACTTCTGGGGACAAAAGCTGGGAGGCAGCAGAATAGGCTTTGCCTTACTCTCAAAACCCCTTTAGGCTCTTTTGGTACCACTAATATCTGCCAAGCCACACAAACCTATCATTTCACATAGTACCTACTAACTCTACTGGAGTTTTAAAACACAGTACTGAAGTTGCAGGTTTTTGTATCTGCAGCATTTAAAAAAAACACCAAAAAAACAACCTTAATGACCACTACTCTGCAAACCCAAAGATAAGCATACATTGTTGGGTGGGAGAAGATGATGAAAACAACAAGGAGACTGTGAGACCGTACTGGTTAGTGTGACAGGGGCTCATCAGCAGATCTAATTGTTGCCCAACTTCTGTGGGCATTAAGGCAAGGATAATAAGGAGGGGTTTGATGAGGGACAATGAGATAGTTCAGTGTTTTGTATTTTCCACAGTCAGGAGAAGCCAAGCATAAACAGAGGGGCCAACTGTCAGTTTTAAATGAGGCAGAAGGATTATAGAGGCAAAGGATCTGTCCCAGCAAATGCAGGTTCAAAGAGACCTTTAGAAAGATATTTTTTTTTTTTAAGCAAGTCTTGTTCTGTTACACTCAGATTTTTAGTATTTTTTAATTTTTTTTTTAATTTTTTTTTTTTTACTATCACAAAGACTTCATCGTTGTGGAAAAGCAGAGTAAAAAAGAACTGTCCCCAAAAGAGACAACAGCTGTTTGGTAAACCCCTTGGTTCTACTAACCCTGCAAACAAGATGACGACTTTTCAAGAGGTAGCAGAACCAGTGTTCTGACCTTTCCAGCTCTTTACTTAGGTGAGGATGGGAGCACTAGGGAACGCTACCCTGCAATGCAAGCTGTGATACTGCCTCACTTCCTTCAAAACAAATGCCACCATCCTTTTCCATTAGCACTTAGCCTCAACACTTTTGTCTGGCACCCAAGAGACAGAAAGCATATAAAGATTCCCCACAGCTTCATTCCCTGGCACAACAGGGAGTGGAGTCCCTAGGAGGCTACAAGCACCTCAAAGGACCACCACAGCTCTATAATGAGTCTTACCACACACAGTGCGAAGCAGAGTCCTGTTGAAAACAGATCCAAAGCAAAGGCTGGTTCTACACTCACGAGCAAAGACCAGATTTCTTTTTCACAATGGCATCAGCTAGATGGGGACAATCTTTAAAATATTCACATGTCTGCCCTGAAAGACAAACTCCGTATGTGCTATGAAAGTTGTTGTTTTCCTCATATGCATTCCTTAAAAATGAAGCAAACAAAAAAATACATCTTTCGCCAAACATGGTCTCAGCAACATCTGTCAAACACAGAAGTAATTTTGTTTATTCTGATTTCATCTCTACCATTACGTGAGGGCTGTCATCTTCATTCTTGATTTCTATCTTCAAGAGGTTTTAAAAACAATGAAACAGCCTCAGGCTATGACTTTATACATGAAAGTCAAAGTACACAAAAGGCTTTTTATGAAAATTATCCAATTAGTCAGTTGATTCATCTAAGCTGCATGTAAATGTGGCGCCACTTTCTAATAACTAGGTATCTGAGAGGAAAAACAAACTTACTGCTTTCCCCACCAGTCTATCTACAGCACAGCTGGAATCAGTTATGGTGACAGGTATGTTTTTGCATTTGCACAACAAGAGCAGACGGGCAGCAGGTATCTGGTACATTAACACACTCCCAAATGCTGTGTTATAATTGCATAATACAGTAGAACAAAGATAAGTTGCTACACCTGAGTTTATTACCATTTGCTAGAATCAGAGGTAGATGATGAACCAGGTTACCTGACCTTCTCTAATGTTCACAGGCATTTCAAATACAGCTCTTACCTCCTTATCAGAATCGTGGCTGTAATCATACTAGTCTTAAAATTCTGCCTCTTGCCACACTAGGCATGACAAAATTGTGAATCTCCTTGAACATAACACACCACCATTTACCAAGCATAAATACTTTCTTCAGTATCGTCCCTACACCAAAGGAAGAATGAGGCTCCTGGGATGCAAGTTTCATCGTACAGCTAAGCTTACCAAGTGACTAGCTGCAGGGGCTGGTTCTGCTTGCTCCTTTCCTGCACATGCTCCTGCTACTTTCCCCACATCAAGCAGAACTTGTGAAACAGTGGAAGCTCTGCTGAGAAAAAGAACCACCCTAGAAAACTGAATGGGAGAAGAGTTTTCTGCTGGGTGAACTTCTTGAAGTTAGCCAGTAACAATGCCAGGAAGGCAGAAGAAACACGAGCCTGGAGCAAGGAGAGGGAAGCTGAGCCAGCTCACCAGCAGATCCACCTTAGCTATCTTGCGAAATCTCACCCCGAGAAAGCAAGGACAACTAAAATGCAACACCAACTGAAAAATGAGAACCCCATCTTAAAGATTAATGAGAAAATCCTCAAGCAAAGTCTCAGAGCAATAGGGAGACTCTGTTCTGTCTATATTCCTGAACTTAAGACTGTTGGTGAGGCTTTTCTGTCACAGTAATTGCAGTCATACAAGAGATGTAGGAACACAGAGATGTCAGACAGGGATAGATACATTTAAATTTCCTGAGTCCACATCACTCTGGCTGCAAAACCCTGCAGTGTAGACTAGACATGCTGGCATGCTGTCCATCATTCCCTTCACTGAACAGATTTTAGTAGCCAGGCCCCCACTCACTCCTCTTGAAAGCAGCTCCTGTGCTCCGTTGCTTGTCTTGCTCAGCGTACTGGTTTTGGCTGGGATAGAGTTAATTTTCTTCACAGTAGCTGGTATGGAGCTGTTTTGCATTTGTGACCAAAACAGTGTTGATAACACAGGGATGTTTTCATTATTGCTGAGCAGTGCTTACCCAGAGCCAAGGGCTTTTCTGCTTCTCCCCCCACCCCACCAGCAAGGAGGCTGGGGGGGGGGCACAAGAAGTTGGAAGGGGACACAGCCAGGACAGCTGACCCCAACTGACCCAAGGGATATCCCAGACCATAGGGCAGCACGCTCAGCATATAAAGCTGGGGGAAGAAGGAGGAAGGGGGGGGATGTTCAGAGTGACAGCATTTTGTCTTCCAAGCAACCGTGATGCGTGCTGGAGCCCTGCTCTCCTGGAGATGGTGAACACCTGCCTGCCCATGGGAAGCAGTGAATTGCTCCTTTTGCTTTGCTTGCATGCATGGCTTTTGCTTTACCTATTAAACTGTCTTCATCTCAACCCACGAGTTTTCTCATTTTTATCCTTCTGATTCTCTCCCCTACCCCACCGTGGGGAGGGGGGGGGGAAGTGAGTAAGCGGCTGTGTGGTGCTTAGCTGCCGGCTGGGGTTAAACCATGACACTTAGTTATGTGAAGTATGACAGCAATTCCTTAAAAGAAGAACATGCTTTAAGAGAAAAGGTCTCTCAAGGTACACAAGGGGAACTGCATTTTCCTCTGGCAAAGAGCATCTGTGAACAGCTACTGTTACCACCCGGACGTTTTCTCACAAAAGCCCCCACATCGCTCACCTTCTACTCTGCTCTTCCAACTTCCCTGCAGTCACATCACAGACACCTCCAAGTGACAAGCAGCATGATAAAGCACGGCTTCTAGTGCAGCACATGCGAAGCTGCTCCCCGTCTCCAGGGAAAACCGAGACCCTCGGGAAAACCCACCGATCAATACAGGAGGAAGACTCTGCTCCTCGCAGAGCTCCTCGTCAAGCTGGGACACAATCCGGCGCAGGTTTGCACAGCAACACGCACAAGACCTACGGATAAAGCTACGGTCCTTGGGCACAAAGCACCTGTAACAAAGTTCAAGTCACGACCGGAGCGATCCTCCTCATCCTTGTTCAAAAGGCAGGCTGACTTGCACCAAACGCCTGGAAGACTTTGAGGTAAAGCCAGGTTTGGCAGGTCCCTTTCCATTGGGGGGAACCAGGAGGGACCACGGCGGGAGCTGGTGCGTGGCGAGGGGGCTGCCGCTGCCGAGCCCACCTGCCCACCGCCAGGTCCCCGCTTTGCTCCCAGAACCAGATTCCGAGGCTGAACTGGCACTACCTTGGAATTTAGAAGTGCACGTGCTTTAATGGGACCTCGCTCCGGAGAAAACAAAGTGACGGGGAACGAGCAAGCGCTGCCAGGCACCACCGCTCGCCGGAGCGCACCTCCCGAGGGGGGCCGCTCAGTGGATTTAGGGACGCCTGAGGGAACCGCTGAAACTTGTCGTAGCCTTCAAAAAAAAAAATAAATCACAAGGTAACACCGGGGCGACCGTGCTGCGCAACCGGAGGCGGCGAGCGAGCCAGAGGGCGTGCGGGGGTGCGGGGGGAGAAACAAAGCCCCGCCGGGCAGCCTGAACTTTCCCCCCCGCCTCCTCTCACCGAGGCACCGCGGCCGAGCTGACCGGACCCGCTCCCGGGCACCGCGGCGGGCAAGGCCCGGGCCGCACCGCAGCACCTGCGCCCGGGTCGCGGAGAGGCCGCGCCGGTCGGGTCCGGGGTGTGTGTTGGGGGGGAGGAGGCGGGGGGGGGGGGGGGTGGGGGTGTCTCACCTCGTCGCCCCACTTGAGGACGTCCTTGTGGCGATCGCGGAGGGCGCGGTAGATGTGGAGGAACTGGAGGATGCCGTGCTTCCGCACGTGCTCCGCGTGCCGCCGCGTCTCCTCCCAGCTCAACGGCGAGCCCTGCGACAGCAGCCCCATGCCGGCCCGCGGCGGAGCCGGGAAGAAGAAGGGGAGAGGAGAACGGAGAACGGAGCCGGAGCGGAGCCTGCGCGGCGCGGCGTGCGCTCTGCGCCGCGGCAGCGGCGGCGGGAGCCGAGCCCGGCGCCACACGTGACGGCGGCGGCGCGTCAGGCCGTGACTCAGCACTTTCCGGCGACAGGCCCCGCCCCCCTCGAGGCCGGCGCCCCGCCCCGCCCGCCGCGCAGCGCCTCAGCCCGGGGGGGGGGGGGAGGGGGAGGGGCCTGCGGTGGCAGATTCCCCTCAGCGCCCCGCGGGGAAAAGCGACTATGGGGGAAAGTGGGGATCTGCCGGCGGTGTGTGAGGGCAGCTGCCCCGTTACCTTCCGGGAACACCCCCCAAACGCGGCGAGGGGGGTGGGAAGGCGTCCCTTTTCCTGCGGAAGGCCTGCTGAAATGGCGGCGGGAAAGCGTCCTCCTCGGTCCCGAGGCCGGCCCTCACCGCGCCCCGGGTCGGCCCGGGTAGGAGGGGGTGGCTGGTGGTCTGGCCTGGCCGGCTGTTCCCGGTGGAAAGGGACCCCTGGGTGACTAAAAGTGCCTACAGGTCCTAAAAGGTGGACGGTGGCCTGAAAGCGGTTGTGTGTTTATTATAGATCGGAGCACGCGCCTCAGAAACATGGGGTGCCTATAGATGCTTCGAGTGGGTAGAGCGAGGCTCCGGAGAGATACATCTCATCTCCCCGAGACGTGTCTGCTCAGGCTGTAGAGCCCACATCCCGAGGAAAGGCCCGGCTAACGAAGATGTTAACAAGGAGTTAGCTACATGGGAATTGTCCTGGAGGAGATGGGAACAGCATTCACTTCAGGAAGCAGGGGCATGTCATGGTGTGTATTTTACATTTGATAGAAAATAGAAGGAAGGTCTATCGGTGCTACTTGAAGTGTTTTCTAAACGAAGACACAAAAATAAGGAACTGTTCATTAACGTAAAGAGAAAGGCTCTCACTTCTGAGAAGCTGAAATGCAGTATTCCTGGACCTTCGTTTTCGATACGTTCACAGAGCTTTTCTTTTGTAGTCCTCGGGGACAAGCATGGCTGGTATTCAGTAGGATTCCATAGCTAAGGCTTTGCGAATTAGTAGAATATTTGAATTGTGGTATAGCCCGCTAATGGATGAACTATATTATTAGATATTTCATTAACTGAATGACTCTACTGACAAGAACTGCCTAATTGTCTTTCTTCCAGGATATGGGGTGCCACAAGGATAGGACAAGCTCCCAACACATTAGAATAATAAATCTAAAATGCATTAGTGGAAAATATCAAATACTAAAGTAAAACCACTCGAAAGTAAAATGTTTTATATCTTGGTTATTTTTTAAATGACCTAAGTTTGTACACAAAGGGCAGCATTGAGAGAATGAGAACAAGCAGTGACCATTAAAATTACAAACATTTAATTTATAATGTGCTGGTTTTAGGGGCTCATGGCTTTTTAAAAACTCATGATTTTGGCTGAAATTGTAATTTCTGATCTAATTGAAAACAATGCTGTTGTTGGCACTGTTGTGGATCTGGTGAAGGCCTATCAGGTTAGTTTGAGGGAGAAGGAAACAGTCTTTTCTTTTAGTTAAAAAAATCCCGCAGCCTTTTTCATTTTTGAAAAATCAGGAAGTCAAAAAATCAGATGCTTGGCAACAGATGTCTTATGAGGCATATGCCTCATGTGAAAGCCAAGTTGTACTTTATTTCAGATCTGAGAGGACAAAGACACTTTGTGCACTGCCCTGCATATTTGAGGACAGTTGCAGCAAAAGATCAAGATTCAACATTGGTGCCATGACGGTGCCACCCAGCCTCAAGATTTTCCATAGCTTTCAGTTTGAGCTGGAGCACCTGAGTAGCCCCAGCAGTGAGAAATGTGGCCAAGTAGCACCTAATGGCTTTTCTGCCAGCTGTGTTATCCCCTTTTCTTGTCTTGGGGTAGTCAAGCCTGGTTTTGGAGCAAGTGTTATTATATCAGAGCAAACCTAGCATTGTCGTCTTATGAATCTGGGCAAACCTGTCTGGGTTATTTTGGATCCATGCTCCCAGTTCACTTGGCTGATAGAGCACTGTGTTCCTGAGAGACATCTTTGAAAGAATTGGGTATTTGGTATGATCCCAGCTGCTTTGAGTGTGCTGCTGTGCATGATTGACTGTAAACATTTCTGGCAACATACACAAAATTTCCAAACTAAGATCTGCTTTATTATAATGCAGGCTGCTGTTATGCAGTCCATACCCTTCAGCTGACCACTAATGCTGCTCTTTGACCTGAAATTCAAGAGCACATTTTCAGTGTCTTTCTCGACGTTTAAACTCAGCTCATTTTTGTATTTCAGTGCCATTATCTGCTCTATTTCCAGTCCTGTGTGCTTAGTCTTATCAACTATAGAGCTGGTATATTGTTTATAATAGAAATCCAAGGTATCTTCCTTCTGCACCAGTAAAACTGATAAAAATGTAAACTCTGTTTTCTCATGTTGTAATCTTAAGCATAACAGTGTGACAGGTCAGCTCTGTTTATGAGGTGTTTACCATCTTCAGCTGAAGCCTTTTTCCCTTCAGTTCTAATGTATGTGTTCTGGCAGTGCAGGGCTATCTATAGTCTTTTTCCTTTGCAGGGGACTGTTGCACAGAGGAGGAGTATAAGCCGTTCTGAGGCTGACAGCATCACATGCAGAAGCGTTCATTTGCGCATCACATGAAGTATGATTTCAAGACAAACCACCATTGTATAATATCTACCTACCTGCATAATACTGTATAATTATTTCCAGTACACTTAGTATCATGTATAATTACTTCCAGTACATGTAAGATGAAAAAAAGCTTTTTTAAACACACAGGCAGTACTTTGGATGCTGTTATTAGTTTAGCTCTTTACCAATATCCCCAGCCCCAAGACTTGACTAGTTTCTCCAGACGGTCCAAAGGAAAATCTTCTGGATTCAACTTGGAAAAAAAAAAAAAAATGTTTGCTAGAAAAGCATTTTGTGGAGAAGAAATATCTCGTCCCGAAAAACATCTTTTGCCTAAACTTAGCAACATGGAACTTTACTAAGTAGACTCCATCCAAATTCCGCTTGAATCCTCCCTTTGCTGCCACAAGATCTGTTTTACAACTAGGCCACTTTATTATTTCTTTATCTCTTGAATAGCTGCTTTTCAGTCCCGGGTAGGGACTGTTCCGCGTTCCTGAGGCAGTATCCACCAATCACAAAGCAAATTAGCATTTATTTGGGAAATGTGACCAGGGAGTGTGACTTCAGGAGATTTTCAATCTGTTGTGGCTTTTTTTCTTGGTTTTGTTTGTTTTTTAACTTTGTGTTCAGTTGAAGCAATTAGAATAATTGCTCTAATTAAATTGTATGTCCAGTTAACCAAATACTAGCTTTTTGTTTTTTGTTCTCCTCCCTGCTCCATTTTAAAACAGAAACTTAATGGAGAAGCCTTGCCTTGTATGAAAAGGAATACAAATTGTCTGCATCAGGTTGTAAAAAGGAAACATTTTTTACAGAGATGGAACAATTGTTTCCAGGTGAGATTCAGCTATTTGTTTATGATAGTGTTGATGCAGCATGACAACACCCAGAAATGTCTGTCCTAGGAAACAAATATATTTTAAGAAATAAAGATGTACTGAAGTTACAAAATCATAGGGGATCTTACTGATCCTTGCCTTGAAAACCATTAGAAAGCCATCAGCTGTTAGAATTTAGATGAAGATCAGTAAGGATCTGGAAGTGCTTTACAGTTGGAATAGCCGAGGGAAAAGGCCCGTGTACTTTTAAGTTGGAGACAGTAAGTTGCTAGGAGGAGAATATATGAATGACATGGCACCTGCAACAGTGAGGAGCTGCCCTTAAGGTTCACATGTTCCTGCCTTCTTCCACAGAGGATAATTTGCTTTGTCTTTTGTGTATCTGCAAAGGTACTCAAATCAGCTGCCACTAAATCTAAATAGAGTAGCTTGACACTTTGAGAATATGCCCACTGGGAGAGATGAAAGATGTGTAGACTCATGGGTGAGACCGCACCCACAGAATCCTTTCTTTTACTGGCTGTCATTAGAAGTAAAAAGTAGATGTCTTGTGATGAGCCTGTTATTACAAGGAAGAAAGGTTTGTTTTTCTTCATGAATCACCTGTGAAAATTTTTAAAGCAGCATTGTTTGAGGTGATTGTCAAGCTGACGTTGCTGAATATTGTGTTATTCTCTGAATAAAATGAAAAGCCTTCAGCTAGAAGAATCCACTTTCAGAGGTTTGGAATGGTATGTTTGGTAGAAAAAAAAATAATTGTCTTTTTTATGATCAAATTTTTATGCTTCCAGGTCTATAATTTATGATGTGCACCTGTGTCCAGTATAATTGACTCTGAAGCAGCAGATGTGATAACTGCTTCCTTTTGAGCGAGGAGGCCTCCAGGCATTTCCTGAGGCACTGGAGAGATTTGTGCTCAGGCAATTATTTCTTGATGCGGAAACTCTTGCCGACTAGCAGCTTGGATTAAATAATCTGTTTGGGGGGAGAGTGGAGTACTGACACTGAAGAGATTCAAGTGAAGGCTCTTCTGAAGGATCTTCAGGTGAAGGTCTTTGTGCTCTGCAGTTATAATGCTGATTCCTCTCCAAGCTAAATTCTCAATTAGTGTATGAAAGACACTGTTCTGACTTCTCAGTATTGCTTTAAAACTTCTTTTTCTTACAGTCACCTGATATGTGAAAATGACTGTAGTAGGATTAAGTTCTGTCATGAGTCTGAGTGGTGCATTTCTGGGTTTTGGAGGGGGATTTCTCATTGATACAAATGGTTTTGAGGGCTGGAGTTTTTAATGTTAAAACTGAAAATCATCATATTTTTTCATCACTTTGGTCTGTACTAGCATGTTCCTTTTGCAAAGAACTTGAATTTCTAGTTTCTTAGTAGCCCACGTATTCTTTTGCAGTGACTGTGCACAATACATGATTACAGTGCCTTGACTGAGTCCAGCATATCTAATCATGTCACGAATGCTGCTGGTGGTAATAGCAGAGGTTGTAGTGTGTGAGTTACTCTATGTGCAAACTGCTGAGCTGCGATCTCAGAGTAGTAGTGGTGACTGAGGCCTGTTGCATCCTGTTCACCTTTTCTCCTGCTACTCCCTGTTTCCTTGGAGATGCCCTTTCCTACTAATTTACCTGTCACTGTGTCCTAATCTCTGCTAAAGAGGCTCTTCTTTGGTGATGCCCACAAGATACAAAGTAGTACTTCCAAAGAAATTAAGAACTTCCAACTTATTTCCCAGTTTATCTTCTTTCCAGCATCTTCTAAACTGGAGAGTCTATATTATAGGATTATCTTTATATTCTTTTCTACAGGCTGACCTAAATGTTTTTTCCTTAGATAACAACTGTGTAATATAAAATAAAAGGATGCCAGGTGCTCAGTAACAAAGCAGAAGACCGACACCTTCTCATCCTCTCTGCATGCGAAGTTGTCTTCTTTAACACATCATTTCATTCATCATGAGTATCAGAAGCAGAAAATTCCTTTTTAGGCATAAGGAGAAACAATAGAGGCATGACCTGACATAGGGGATGTGTGCTAAGTCCTTCCAAAGACTTTGTTGATGGCTAAGCTTTACAAAGGACTCAATTTGGACATGTGTGTGGCTTAATAAAGCGACTGAATTCCTTGATTACTTGGATTCCCACCACAGACAGGAATGTAGGTCTGTGCACATTTCTTGCACTGAAAGAGAATACACCAAGAAGTCCTAACTCCACGATCAACTCCTGAAAACAACTCGCAAACCCCCAAATACTAGTTGAATATTAGTTGGAGCATTCAAAAGTTAGTTGAAAAGCAGAATAAATAATTCATATTTTTCTCTTTAGTAACTTCCTCATCTTTCCTGCCATACACAAACTGTAGCATATTTTTTTTATATAGAGAAGTTTAGCAGCTAAGAATAAAGTACTGATCCATAGTGAAAAAAAAAGCAGAATTCTGAAGTAAGATGCATTAGTAGCAGCTCTAACCTTGGTTTTAACACCAATTTTCAGCCTCAAGTGTTTTCCAGACTAGGAAGGAAAAGCAGAGCCAGTGACCTGCTGTGCCACGCCACCGAGGGGCAGAGGGGCCGTAGCACCAGGCTGTGCTCCTGCCTTGGGGTCGGCCATGGCAGGTGGCCCGGGCTCAGTGATCCCACTTGGAGGCATGTTCCTCTGCCAGCCAGCAACCTAGAGCCACAAGCTTTTCCCATCCTGGGAGCAGTTTGATGTGTCCTTATGTAGTGAAGTCTCCCTGCCAGAGAAGGCACACACCTGAGAGGTGTACCCACATATATTCAGGTGAGGTCCAACTTAAGATACTAAAAAACCACCACAGTATTAAATCTGCAAAGCTGGAAATATCACAAATTTCCCATGACAGGATCTGTTCCACCCCGCCTTTGTGTATTTGTTCATTGCCTGGCAGCCTTTTGTGTGTTGTAGTTCTGTCTCCTTTCATCATTCAATATTGTTACTGCAGTGTGAGTTATGGTGGATTGCTTCCTGGTGGGAGTACTCAAAATTTACAAGATTGCTCATTCTGTAGACTTTTGGTCATGTAACAATGAAGCAAATGGGAATAATCCTCTTGCATTTTAAATGGCCATACATACAGGTGTTTGTACCTTAGATAAAACAGCAGCAGGAAACAACCTAACCTTCAGGAAGAAAATGAGATAGCAGAGTAGGATTTGATAAGGTAAGAGTTTTTCAAAAACTATAGTGAGAGCTTTCTAAGCCTCTAAGTAAGTCCAGAGTCTCAAAACCCGATCTGATTTGACTACTTAATCTTTTTGTCAATTTGAAGCAGGGATGGTCACAAAATGATTACATGTAAGTTTTCTTCTATTGATTTTTGTCCAAAGTACTCAGTCCCAGATGGTAACTTAGCTCAAGAACTGCATCTAATTAGAAAGACTGAGGCAGTCACCAAATACCCTTTGGTATTTTTCTAATAACCAGGACATCATTTTCCTTAAAGACTAACCAACTCTTCATGTGGCAAGAAAAAAAATAACTTACAGGCTTTTATATAAGACTGATTTTTTTATACTTAGAGTATAAGAGTATAAAAGAGTAATTTTTATATACTTAGCAATGGCCATTATAAAACTATTGAAAAGCAATCTCAAACTTCTCTTGAGCCACATACCTTAGTTCCTCTGGCTTTTGATAGCTAGTAGAGACTAATCTATTTGCAGGCATAATATTACACCAAAGTATTTTTTTCAGTAATATAGTGAAAAAACAGGATATGTTAAGTAGCAGGAGTGGAGAAATTAGTCCACTAGTAATCACACACTGAATAGTCTCCAGAGATCAATTATGCCTTCCTCAGTTGCAAGTTTACCTCCAAATCTTTAATTACACAGTATTTTCATCTCATCTACTTCATATTGTATATTGTGTATAATCTATATGAAAATATAAAGGTCTACTGAAAACTTGAAAATTATTGGAAATGCACTCTCCTCGTCTCTGTGATGAAACTGGTTGTTTGGTGATTTTCTAAAGGGTTTAGAGAGATGAGTGCCAAATCAAAATAGTAAGAAGAAACCTTGAGAAAGAAGAACATTGAGAGAAACTCAGTATTTGCTATAACATACTCTTTGTAGGTAACTGTTATCACTATTCATACCTCCCAGGTGTTTCCACCAGACAAGTACCTCTCAGGGTCTCTCTTCCAGAGGGAAATTAGAAATGTTTTGGACACTCCATTTCAAAGAGAAGTGAAGCAGAGCATACTGAAAATGCCTCTTCTGAAACTTCTCTAAGTGGACTAATTGATACAGTTTTAAAAGTTGGCCTAGTACTTAGAGTTATAGCACTTTATATTATCTTGTTATTTACAGCACCTCTGAGGAACTGGCAAGTGGTCTAGTATACAGGTAGACAAGCTGAGGAGCAGAGATATCAAGCTTCTTTGGGTGGGATCCAGGATGCTTAATTTAAGTACCTAGAATAATTACTGCTTACCTTAACTGTAGGGCTGCAACTCCAGGGGTTGATCCAGTTATCTTACAGTAAAAGCCTCAGTCTCCCGAAAGGTCTGCCACAAAATTACTGCATAAGAAAGAGTAGTGACATCCCGCCATGGACACTAGCAGTGGAGGGTGATGAGCCTGCCTGCAAGGAGAGGCAGCCTGCGGACCGCAGAGCACTCGGAGGCAGGGCACACAGCTTCCCTCACCGCCGTGCCCCTTCCAGCAGGGACCACCTGGCAGTGAATTGGGAAGTGGTTCTCCAGACAGGGTTTGTCATCCTGCTCTCTCCTGTCCCCTCTGCTTGCATCTGCGTAGCTAACAGGAGCCAGGAACTGGTTAGTGGCATCCCTGGCCTATGCCAGCCTTTAAGCACTCATGAAACTGCATCCTTGGCGGGCTGTAACTCAGAAAGGAGTTTAAGACAGAAGCACCAGTGACTGGGAAGTGCAGGGGACAGTACCGGGTCAAAAAGAGGACTGTTGAAAAGGTCAGGACTACTGAGGGCCCTGTTGCTCAAAGCTGTACATTCTCTGGCAAACCCCTGACATGGGACTCGGGAGCACTGGTGACCTACTGATCTCCCTGCGCAGAAGGTCAGAGGAGCGGGTAGATGAAGTGTGTACGGTGACCTCACCCCTTCTCAGACTGGTCCCTTTGGGAGTGTTGCCAAGCAGTATTCTCCTGGCCATTCAACAGCTGATACTAAGGCCATGATCATAAAATAATAAAGATATGCAAAAAGCTTTTAAAATAGTGCTACACCTCTATATAATCGAGTCTGTGTTTATAACCTTGCTTTGTGGAAGGTACAAGTTTCTGTTGTTTATATACCTTGTTTCAGCTCAGGCTCTGTAATATATAAATGCCTTTTGTGTGGCATTCAGGAAAATTTTTACCTGAAGTATGAAGAAATAGTTAAAGCTGAGCAGGTGAGGTAAGAGTTGGAACCCAAACTGTGGTTCGCATTACTAAATCCCCCAAGGCTCCATTGTTCTAGTATTTGAGGTTTATAGAAAATAACTGCCTGGTTTCTCTCCTGTGCCTGTAAATGATTATATGCCTCACATTTCTAACCCTTGCTAATACTGCCAGTAACAGTAATACAGCCTCCATGTGGTAACCCAGTTTTTCACATCCATATCTTCTTTAATCTTTGTCCAAATCCCCATTTCTGCTAAAGAATGCATCAGGCACCAAGATAAGACTTGGGGAAATGTAACCCTTGTCCCAAATAACCTGTAATGTACTGTAATGTTTTATCACGAGAACTGTACTTTGTACAGTTGTGTAAAGAAGCAACCATCCGCCTGCCAAACCCGTAGTGCACCCACGCTCTGTGGCACTGACACCAGGATTCTCGGGTTTTGCCCATGGGATTAGCCGCTGCCAGCTGGTTCTTTCCAAAACTAGGGTCGTAGAGTAGCAACACCAGGACAGCATTGCTGGCAGGGTTTGTGCCCTGCGTGGATCCATGCACGGTGCATAGGGGCTAGAAGGCTGCAAGGTTCATGAAGCAAAGGCTGTTCTAGCTGTATAGCAGCAGAGCTAGAAGGAAGAACAGCACATACAGCCAAAAGACTCCGTGTTCAAAATAATTTGGTCTAATGCTAGTTATTTTCTTCTTGGCTTTGATAGGGAAATTATGGTACCTTATAACCTCCCTTTTAGTGTATGCATGTATGGATCATCCCATGAGAGACCTTTGTTCTTCTCAAATTTCTCATGACTCCAGTTCCACCAGTCTGGTCTAATCTTCCTTTACATAAGAGCTGTGTAATTCTGTGGCACTCCACCAAGGGAAAGGCTTTAACTAAATCATGAAATAGTTCTTCAAAGTCCCAAGTAGAAACCTGTTTATTACTATATGTAACAGAAGATTAAACTTATTAATAAGTCTAAGCATGTTCCAGGCATCTCAAGAGTAAAACACTCTGTTAGCTAGCTCAGTAAATACTAGCAAAGCTGAAATGCTAGTTTGCAAATAGACCAACTATGTCAAAAAAGGAAACCTTGGCCTTCCATTGGGTAGTTCAGGTAGTCAAATAATTTTACATCCCACTTGTATCTTTCTTTGGCAGCTTGTATTCCTGAATAGAGCTTCAGGTCCTGAAGAATGGGTGGAATATGAGCTCAATAGCTCTGCTTTCTCCCTGTGAGAAAGCGTGTTGTGTGAGGGAACAGCTCTGCTGGCTGCTGTCTCACTGCTGCTCCCACACACTGCGTAAACACTGCTGTTGGAAGTAGCCATGGACCATGGGCTGCAGGGGCTTTGGTGGTGTTACCACATTTGTTTCTGTCATGGTTTAAGCCCAGCCAGTAACAAAGCACCACAAAGCTGCTCGCTCACTCCTTCCCCCCTGGCCCCGGTGGGATGAGGAGAAAACATAAAGAAACGCTTGTGGGTCAAGATAAGGACAGAGAGGGATCACTCACCACTTACGGTCACGAGCAAAAGACATGCTCAACTTGGGGAAAAAAACAAAATTCAATTTAATTTGTTACCAATCAAATCAAAACAAGGATAATGAGACATAAAACCAAAATTTAGAACACCTTCCCCCCACCCCTCCCTCCTTCCTGGGCTCAGCTTCACTCCCAGTTTTCTCCACCTCCTCCCCCTGAGTGGCAGAGGTGGACAGGGAATGGGGGTTGGGGTCAGTTCCTCACCCCTTGTCTCTGCCGCTCCTTCCTCCTCAGGGGGAGGACTCCGCGCTTGGCCCCTGCTCCCCCGGGGGTCCCTCCCACAGGAGACAGTCCTCCACGAACTTCTCCACCGTGGGTCCTTTCCGCGGGCTGCAGTCCTCCAGGCACAGCCTGCTCCAGCGCGGGCTCTCCCAGGGAGCGGCGGCCATCTTGGGGGGCATCCATCCCCTTGCTCCGGCGTGGGCTCCTCTCTGCCCCGCTCCTCCTCCCCTCCTTCCTCACTCCCCTCGGGATCTGCACAGGGGTTCCTCTCCCGTTCCGATGCCCTCACTCCCTGCAGGTTTGTTCCCCTTCTGAACTCTGTTCTCCCAGAGGCGCTACCGCCGTCACTGACGGGCTCGGCCTGGGCCAGCGGCGGGTCCGACTTGGAGCCGGGGAAGCTTCTGGCAGCTTCTCACAGGAGCCGGCCCTGCAGCCCCTGCCCCGCTACCAAAACCCCGCCACACAAACCCAAAACAGTTTCTCAGACTGTGTTGTAGAAAGCAAGACACAGTCCTGAATGACCAAGGAGGTTGTGTGCAAGTGAGGGCCAGGTTCTCAAAGGCAAAGATGCTACAAGTAGAAAGACATGCATAGCTCTCAAGGGACAGCTAAGTGCTTTGGAAACACCTCAGTAGATGCCGCTGTACATTTTAGGCCTCTAAACACATTTAATATCTGGTCTCCAAGATTGTTTTCTCTTGTAGTTCTTTATGCTCACCATATATCACATTATTTTTCAATCCTCTGAGCCAGGCTATATAAGTACCGACAGGCTGCAGATGGCTGTTAAGACAAGTTTACGGGGCACATAACAAAGAATTAAAGTGTCTGCAGTGAAGCTGCCACAGGTGAAGTTACACGTTTGGGCTTGAGATGGTCTAACAGCTCATTTCCATGTAAAGAAAGTTCTCTGCCCTTCTCCCTGCTCTCCTCCCGCCTTGGCCCTCCTCCTGTCATGTACACTGGCTTGTGTTTTCTGACCCTGCACCAAGCCAATTCAGTTTACTGCAATCAAGAAGATTATTAAACTGGAAAAAAGGTGAATTGTTTGTGATGGCATATGGAGTTGACTCAAAGCGTGAACGTACTGAGGAGCACCAAAGCTAATGCAAAGGATGGGATAGGATTGTGTGCCTGTGTCTGGGTCTAGGGAAAGGAAGAAAAGGAAACAAGATCTTTATAGCAGTGGCAAGCTGGTTAATCCGCTTTGTGGTAAAGTGCCAGTACCCTGAATAACAAACGAACAAATTCCATTCATGCGCAGTACACCTTCAGCATCATCCTGCATATACATGTTATTTTTATTTGTCATTATGGATTTGTCTTTCACAGAGTGGGTATAAGTGGGTAAAGCTGGGACTGCAATATGACAGATTATCCATTGAGACAGCAGCAACGAGGCTTTGCTCTGAGGGAAGATGATCAATAAAATCTGCATATTTTGTAAGCTCATCTCTCTGCTCCCTCCAAGAGATAACAGCAATCTTTCTTGCCATCTCCATAGGACGTAGGGAGGCTTTCTTTCTCCATTTTTAGTTTGTTTGTTTGTTTAGCTGGAGTTTTTCCTATCATAGATTCTGGAAACAGATCAGCTTTTCATCTTCCCCTCAAAAATCTGTAGAGAAACTATGAAGGTAGACAGCAAATAAATAAATGGTAATGAAATGTACTTGCCCATGAAAGATGTAACTCATTCAGTTGGAGGAAAAGGAGGAAAGCTAATGTTTGGCAGCAACTGGTAATCACTCCAGCATTTCAGTTGAGTTTTTGCAGATTAACTCATTTTCTCATTTTCTATTTCTATTGAAGTCAAAAGGCAGTATTTCCACTGGCTGCAGTTGGAGCAGTTTTAATCTCTTAAATTTTGAACAGTCCTGTTTTTCCATCTAAAATAATGATGTATGATATTATTTCAAAACCGAGTCAGTTATCTGATGTGTGGATTCATCATTCATTTTAACATTTATCCGAGCATTTCCTCATTCTTCTGCTGAGGTTAGTTTAAAAGAAAAGGCACCTCCCAAGCTACCCTCCCTTGAAAGGTCATCTAAAGCTTTCTTTTCCACTTTTTAAGCTCTGTGGGAAGTACAGCTTCAGCCCCATTAAAAACAAAACACAGCAAGAACAACCCATGTTCCTCATGCAACAGCGTCTTTGAGTGAACACCGCAATGACTCATTGTTGCCTTTGGCACCCTGCTTTGGCCAGGCACGTGCAGCTGGCGGGTATGTGGGAGCATTGGGTGGACGGCAGCAAATGGACGATGCCTGCCAAAACACTGACAGCCTCAGTCGTTGGGGAGCAAGGCAGATGCCTGGACATACGCTATGGAGGGTAGCCGAGACACCCTCACAGTGCTGCAGATACAACATAGGACCTGTTGGACTCCCACGCCCTCTGCGTTGGTGCCTGGAGGCTGGGTGGGATATCCTAGAGTACTCAAGAGGGCATCTACGTCAGAAAACCTGCATCTATATTGAAGATCCCCTAGAGCTGCTATGTTAAGAAGTCATGGGTGAAAGAGCTAATCCGCAGAGAGAGCGTACTTGCTGGTTTTCCTGGGCGGATTCTGCTCTGAAACCTTTAAATGGATTATGGGTTTCCACTTTAGCTTCTTTTTAAGAAACAGGCTCTTTGTGTTGCTTTTTTCTTTGGCGTAGCATATTGGACCTCTTGGCAGTCTGAAGGTGGAGGCTCCCATGCTGCAGTTGCCACAGCGTTACGGGCAGTGCTCAGCTCCGTGCTCCCGATGCAACAAATGCATCATTCATGTTGCCTCCTGGGAAACAGGAGGAATGGATGCTTTGCCTTATTCTGTGAGTTTTGGTCAATCGGTCCACCTTCAGGATCCTTTGAAGAGAGGAGTCCATTTTTCTGTGTGCATGCATGCAGGCATTGGATATAGCAGTCAATTTTAGGATAGATCAGAGGGAATTTCTGGTTTTCAACTTCACATTTCCCTAGGATACCTTCAGGTATTTTGTAGGATTCTGTCCTATGCAAACATATCCTACAGGCAGTCAGGCAGTCAGAGGACATTGGTGTAATTGTGCCCAGCAAGAGTAAAAGATGTATATTTTCTGGGGTTGGGCCGAAAGTTGCTGCTCTCTGAAAGGTCTCTGCTGTTTGCTGCAGAATGTGGTCGAATTTTAGGGTTGAGTGGGGAACTTTCAAGGAGATTATGAGTAGTGCCACAGTGAATGCAGCTAGACATGGCTGTGTCATACAACCTGGGGGACATAAGACCTGAAAACTAGGTTTTTACAGCTTGCTTAGTCTGCAGTTTTTAGTTTCCTATCTCGGACTACTGAGTCTTAGCACTCAGCTGCAGCTGAATTGAACTTTCAGAATAATGACATAAAATATAACATTTTAAATTTTCTATTCAGAGCTGTACTGGGAACAAGTTCAGTAAACAAAAGAGGGTGCAGAAGGACAGTGCTAATAAAAATCCTGCGTATATTCTCATTAAGAATTCTTAGCTATTCCTGTGTACTGACTGAAGCAGGGATCTTCTGAAAGGAGCATGATGCAGCTGTATCATTAAAAAAGTGTATCATAATATATACACAACAGGATGCCACATTAAAGGCGAGCTTAATTCTGGCATTTCATTACATTAGAGGGACTGACTTTGTAATAATAACTTTCTTTCAGTGCAGGCTCATTTTTGCTGGGGGGGTATGTGAATAACCACCTAGGTTTACAAAACAGAAGGTGAAATTGCAGACCTCATATGTATACACCATGCATGTTGACACTTATGCATCCATCAGCAAGTGAAGACATTTTTGATTCACAGCTCTGACCTCTGCCCTTTGAACTTGTGCGCTAAGAGATAGGCTGGCGTCCCCAGAGAGTCAGTCCCAAAAGGATGCTAAGACACATGTGTCCCCACTGCCTTTTGCAGATTATATGCTGATAAAAGGAACCTGTTTATTCCCAGCTCCAGAAGAAGTTGAGACAAAATGAATACAGAACTGTCTGGCTATTTGCATTTCATCATTTCTTTGTGATAAGTCTGTATCTTGTGCTGGTCCTTGCAACCCCCACCTCTCCAAATGGGAAATTCCCCGTCAAATTCATAGCTACTGAAGAGCCTCCCAAAGGATCAACTGTAGTTTTGTTAACCTAGGAAACATGGCATGTTTCCCACCTGGTCACATTCTCAACAGTGACTGCACCCCCCCAAAAAGAAAGAGTATTTACTGTCTTGTCTTATTCTCAGCAATGACAATGCTTTTTCCAACATTTTCTAATGATGGGCACTCTTAGTGATAGCAAGGGTGAAAACTTTCAGCTGTATGAAAGTTTTGCAAAGTCAAATGAGGATCTGCAGATGTGAACTGCTGGACACTCTTTCCTTTAAATGCTGTTGCCAGTTCTGCGTGTGGTACCAGTCAGAAAACACTAAACAGAACTCAGTCAGAAATTGTTGGTTTCTGCCCTGATTTTATCACTGAAATGTTCTTTTTCCTTAAGGCTTATCACTTCATTTTCCCCACTGTAAAATAAAGATAATAGCTGCTATTGGATAGCACATTACACTTGTATTTATGAAGGAAGCAAATTTCTGCATCTCAGATTTCTGCATTTGGTAACTAGTCCCACTTGCACTGACTTCTCCAAGACCCACAGAGCCTATCAGTAGCAGAATCCAAAGCAGAATTAAATCTGAGAGAGGAATCAGAAGACAGAAACTGTCCTAGCTGATGGGGAAATATTTACTTGACTGCACTAAGGATGTAGTCTGTTTTAAATATTCTCATTCTTTTGAAATACTAAGAGATCTGAAAGTAGAAACTGCAACTTTGAAATGGAACATTGTTATTTGTGGGGATGGTACCAAAAGTAATTTCCAAAAATCCACAGAAACATTTAGTTGTTTTCCAGCAAGCACTGATCAAATAGAGGAGCTCTTCTGGATCAAGCTGTGCTTTAATTACTGACCCATCAGTAGGATCTTTGCTTCTGAAAATTTAACACCACTATCTCACAGCAATCCCATAAAATGCTGTCTTTTAGTGAATAGTGACCATGTTCCCTGTTACTTCTGGCAACCTGACTAATTCCATCCAAACCAAATAGCTGCTGTTGTGCTCCCCTAAAATCTCAACTTTCTGCGTCCATCTTGGACCACTTGGAGTTGAAAACAATTAGAATTTGTGGATGCCTTTCTTTGTAGTTGTTGTTTGGTCATACTATGGCTATATATAATCAATATGGCATGTTTATCATGGTAAGCTACATCACTATGTGGCAGCAGTGCTATGAAAATCAGGTGTCCCAATTCCTTGGTAGTCAGAGACCCAATACGATGCTATTTGGAATCATCTAAAAGGATCAAACCTTCTTTAAGAAAACAAATGAGCAGATCCTTTTTATCAGTTCATTTTGTTTTTCTGCTGACATATCACCATATGAAGCTAGAAAGATATGGACTTCTTTGGGGAGGAAATTCATCCATTTCTTATCTTTGTAAAACTTAGGCTGGTCTCCATCATCAAGCAATGTCATGTTATTTCTCTGAGCTAATAAAAAAGATCAGCAACTCAGCATCTGTAGCTTGTAATTCAATATCAAGTGAAAAGTTTGGACAGCATGCCAACGTTTCATCCTAATGTTAATGTATTATCTTCAGGAGAGTCCAAAGGGCAGCCTTCTGGAATACGAATAAATGAATACCTTTAGCCTTAATTATTTTTAAGGTCTCTTCTCGTTTTTCAGATGGCACCTGTTCTTCCTAAATGACTTTAATTCCTCATTTGGATAGATAGATCAAATTTGCCACCAAGTTTGCCACTTACCTGCCAAGAGTGGTAGGAAACAACCTAAAACAGAAAAAGGGATAATTGTGACAACTGATATTTGCTCTTCTGGCTAGTGAGTTGGTTTATTTTAATCCTCTGCACTGTAAATTATTTCCAAAAGCTTCAAGTGGAAAATGCAGATGTAAACAGAATTTTGGTACTTCTAGGAAGTACAACTTGCACAATATTTTCAGGAGAAAAAATAGTTTCAGGAATTAAACTCAGGTGACTTTCTTTTTGAAGTGCATTTCTGTTTGTGTGGAGAAGGGGGTGTACAGCCAGAGGAGGCAGCAGCCTTCAAAGTATTCACGGGGAGGTCACAGTGTAGCAGCATCATTTACCATGAGATCACCAGCACAGGGCCAGGCTGGCCCAGGAGCCCTCTCTGGGGCAGAATGGCTTGTCCTGGTCTCTCCTGGCCATATCAAGGAGCAACACACATGGAGGTGCCTTTTACACATGCCCAAATCTACTAATTCATTTTGCAGAGGGGGGAATGAGAATTTGTCAACTTGCTTAGTCACTACCAACTCGAAGTGTAATTCAAGTAATGGAGCAAAAATCTCTATATGCTGTTACCTGTGTAATAATAGTCGTCTCAAAAAAAAAAAAAAAATTCAGGATAATTTAATTTCAATTTGAAAACATAATATGTTTGTAACATGATTCCAGATTTGCTGAATGTCCGTGGTCTCAGACTATGGTATGTCTCATGAGCCATGTGCCCTTCTATAATGTGAAAGGTCCCTATAATTTCTGTCCAGTCATCCTCCGTTGGACCCATTTCACATGAGCAAACTTGCTAGCAAACCAATAACTTTGTATTTGCACGATATACTGAGCATGAAACACCTAGAGCCACGTGGCGCTTGGACAGACTGTCATTGCACAACTCTGCTACGCTACCAGCAGAAGAAAGCTGATGCTCCTTCACCAGGCTAATACGAAACAGTACTGAAGACACTGGAGAAAGTCTTCATTTTATTAAGCTGCACGTCTTTCTAACACAGTATCAGGAATGCACTCATTTTTTTATATTTTTTTTCTGTTTAAACTTCTTGAAATCCTTAATCTTAACTGCCACAAAATGGCAGTTTACTGCAACTCTCAATGGACCGAGCAACTTGAACTGGATTTCTGTGGGCCAGTTCCCCGGGATTTAGAAGATGCTCCTTTGGCAGTTGGTCCTCTGATGCTGGAGAGTCACTGAAGCTTTCCCTCTCCCATTCACCCCTCCATGAACAGAAACCCCGGCCACTGGGCTGGGGCTCTGGGGGATGCAGCTGGGGGAATTTGCTGAAAGACTGATCTTTCATGGGGAACTGCAGATTCATTGGAAATGTTTAATAGGCACACACCAGTTTTGACCAATGCTTCAAACCAGAGGGGTCCCCTGGGAATGTGGGAGGTCACTTGGCTGCTGGGCTGCCAGGAGGAGTCCCATGCAATGCGGGCAGCTGACTGCTTCGTTTAGCTTTTCAAAAACCTGGTGACTTTTCTGAAGGGAATACTTTCAGAGTCTCCTCTCCTGGCATTTTCAGTTTGCGTTCCAGTTCAAAACAACCGTTGCTATTTGCAAACCGTATGACTTGCGTGGCCCAGTTAGAGCTGCAGTCATGTGCCCTCCGCATTCATGGAGAAAAAGCTGAAAAGGACTGCTCTGCTGAGGCTGAGAAGTTGGTACAGGGGCAGGAATTAAATTTTTAAGCTGACATTAGCCAGAATTGGTGCTAAAAGACATAGCGCTGCCTCCCTCACCTGCCCGTTCCTACCCTCTCCCTTGAGTTTGTACAAGCGTAGTCTGAACAACAGAGGAATTGATCCAGCTGAAATCTCAGCCAAGGGGAACAAAAACACAAGCTGTGTTCTGGCTCATGATGTCGTTTGCCATCCAGCGGCACAGACACGTGTGCCCACGGGAGGGAGAGCTGCAGGGGATGGAGAGAGCTGCCTCTGCAGGGGACTGGGGAAGAAGATGCAAGGTGGTCTCTTCTGCTGGCTCTTGTGCTTCCTCATGGGGTGAGGTTATGTGAGATGGCCAAGACTGGGGGTGGCTGTTACCTCCCAACTCCAGCAGGAATTTGTGTCTTGGTGAAATCTTCCTGATCTTCACTTCCCCCTTGCAGGAACGGTGCGCGCACGAGTGCCAAGCAGTCACCAAAATTGCAGAGATGGGCACGTGGCAACCTGGGCTGAGTATGAGAAGTGGTGTGTAGGTGACACTGAGAGGTGCCCCCACCCCAGCTGTCCAGGGAGTTCACTCGCGAGGCAAGCGGTGAGCATTTACTCTACAACTCTGTGTTTCAGGGTGCCTTTTCATGATGAAGTTGCACAAAATAGACTTTTTTTGTGTGTTGAGAAACCATTTCAGAGTTGTGGAGCACTTCTGCATCTGCACAGTAATGCTTAGTGGGGATTTTGCAGGCTAGCTCCAGGCTTGGAGGAAGAGAGGCATGTGGAAACTTGGGCTGTCCTCAAAAAGGGGCATGCAAGAGGAAGTTTCAAGGTCCTTTACAAGTTAATGGCTGGTTTTTCTGCTTTCCAACACAGAACAACTAAATATTCTCATCTTGTTGGAACCCATATGTCTTGTGTGACTTCTCTTTCATCATCTTCTTTCTTTCATCGCCTTCTTTCTTTATCTATGTATGACTGGAAAAATGTACGTTAATTCCTGGAGAAGCTTGCAAAAGACAAACAGGTAAGTGAACTAACTTCACCTTTGTAGAATAGGTCAACTTGCTGGTACTTGCTGTCACACAGTGCGTGGTGGTTTTAACTACTGCGAAGATGGCAGTGACACCAGCACTGGGGTGCATTGCTTTAACCACTCATGCATACAGGAGCTGTTGAGCAGATGGAGAGAGCTAAAAAGTGGCAGAGAATGTCTTGAAGACTGAAAAACCTGCTATACAGAAGCTCAATATTATTTTTTTAGCTATTAAAGGGATAAATGTAATTTTCTGAATTTACTTTTTCAAAGAAAAAACTTGTCTTGATTTGAGATTTGCTATCTTGTTCCATATATTCTCTAATGAGCAGCCGTGAATTTTATGCAGGAACTATTGGATGCAGCTTTATGCAGTTTATTGGGTGGGAGATCAGACCCTAAATATTTAAACCTGATGTACAGGCATGGAATCTAGAACAGATTGAGTGACACGACAAATAATTTATTCATTTATTAATTTCCTCTGTGGAAATATGCACACAAATATATTTTTATTTTTTCACTCTTTACAAATACTTTTTGATTTTTCAGCCAAGCATCCAGATGAAGGAAGGCTTCAGTGATCACAATGTCTATCCATCCATCCCATTCTAATAACTTTTAAACCAGCTGCTATACTTCAACATCGTGCAGTAGTGTGACACACAGCCCAAAGGCATTAGGGTAGGATCCATTTCACCTAAGTTTAGACTTCTACAGTATCAATGCCTTCATCTGAGATAGTCACTGTAGGTTGTCCTTACAGTTAGTAGAGACCAGTTGGCACTTTTAACCATGAGTCGAGTGACCTGATTTAGATGTCTATTTTGGGACGGGATGAATCATGGACTAAGAGTGCCCTTCTCTCTTTACTGCTTACTTAGGATGATCGGCTGAGATGAAGAATAGTGGAATAGTGGAATTTTCTACATGACTTCTGAAGACCAGAAGTCTCTAGATAAGAAAGGAAATTTAATGAGACAAAAGCTGAAGTGTTGTCCTGGTTTTGGCTGGGATAGATTTAATTTTCCTTCTAGTGGCTGGTATAGTGTTATGGTTTGGATTTAGTATGAGAAGAATATTGATAACACACTGATGTTTTCAGTTGTTGCTAAATAATATTTAGACTAAGTCCAGGATTTTTCAGCTTCTAATGTCCAGCCAGGAAGAAGGCTGGAGGGGCACAAGGAGTTGGGAGGGGACACAGCCAGGAGAGCTGACCCAAACTGGCCAAAGGGGTATTCCATACCGTGTGACGTCATGTCCAGTATATAAATGAGGGGAGTTGGCCAAGGAGGGTGGATCACTGCTCAGGAGCTGACTGGGCATCGATCAGCGAGTGGTGAGCAGTTGCACTGTGCATCACTTGTTTTGTATATTCCAATTCTTTTCTTACTACTATTGTAATTTTTTAATTGTTATTATCATGATTAGTTTCTTCCTTTCTGTTCTATTAAGCTGTTCTTATCCCAATCCACGAGTTTTACTTTTCTTTCCCAATTCTGTCCCCCATTCCACTGGGGTGGGTGTGTGTGTGTGTGTGTGTGTGTGTGTAAGTGAGTGAGCGGCTGCGTGGTGCTTAGTTGTTGGCTGGGGTTAAACCACAACTAGTGTGTGCTCACCAGCAGTGGTGGGGCCAGACTTTGGGGTATCAGGCTGCTGGCAGCACATCCCCCTTGTCAGGAAGCTGAGGGAGCTCAGCTGCCCGTCACCTAGCTGGTATTTAGAGGACATGAGAAGAAGATGAGTGTACTGCTGAGGTGAGGGGAACATCACACAGAGCTTTAGGGTCAAGAGAGCTGTCAGGGTTATTGTGTAAGAAAATAAGACACTAGTTCAAAAGAAACAAGGCTTCAATGGATTTACTGCTGACAGAATTAATTGCTTATTCCCATGAAATTCCCACAACTCTGCATGTTGTGACTGCTCAGATAAAACAACTTATACAATAAGTCTTTCAGCATTTAGAAGTCAAGCCCTACCTCTGATCAGCTTATGATACAAATTTCCACTTCCAACTTGATAACTTTCAAACAAGCACTTTTGCTGTTTTTCCCCACAGCTACTCTCGCTTCTCTGAAAAAGTCATTATAACCACCTCTGACCTTTGGCTCTATTGCCTATAACTGGAGGTTTAACATCTACTGCATATATCAATGCCTAAATTTATGCTTCCTGACCTTGCATTGTCCTCGGTGTTTCAAAGGAGCAGTGGCAGATACGAAAACACTTAGGTTACCCAGCAGCTAATGCCTGCAACTACTCAGTTTCATGACTTGCATGACTGATCTGGCCTTTTTTAAGTGGTCTGCCCTTCCAAAGAGATATGATCATATGGGAATTCTTTGAACACTTATTTCTCATATGAACAGATCCAACTTTTGGTAGTGTGACCCAAACTGACCTATCTTCCTGCTCTGCTTCTGCTGGGTGAACCAGTCAGTCTCTTTTCTGTAACTCCCTGCAACAATTTCAGCCCAGGAGATAGGCATATCTTTTGTTTCAATGTGGTTTGATGAAGAAGTATTAAAGCTGCTCCTAACAGCTTAGGGTGTTATTTATTACTCACATAACACCACAAGAGAGCTCTGCATTGAGTTTTAAAACATGATTTATGATCTCTACTTTCATTTTTTTTTTCCAGCTGTTGCTAAGATTCCTCTGGAGTCTAAGGGCTTTGCTGTTCACCTCGCCTGACACATCTGTGTTTTCCTTCAGAAGAGCTGATCTGTTACTTCTGACAATGTGACCAAGGTGTCCTTTTGCCAGAACTTGTTTGACACCAGCAATGGAGCAAAGAGACCCTGAAATGTCACTGACGGCTGTTGGCTGCTTCAGTGCATTCGCTATTGTTCCAGTGAGTGTGATCTAATGGAAAGCAGAACATTCTTATTATAGCAAGCTATAATTCACTGGCTGAACTCTCAAGTGTATGCAGCGACCAGTGTAACTGCTTCAGAGCAGCAGCGGGGCCAGAAATCTGTTGGCTGCACCGTTCTCCCAGCAACATGGGAAATAACTGGTTTTCCCATCTGCTGAACTTCAGTACTTTCCAAAATGTGTTCATGCTGCACTGGGATGAAAGCAAAAAATGTTCTTGCAAGAACTTGTCCTGAGCCGAGATATCAGCATTTAGGGCACTTAGTTTGGGAGGCTGAAAAGACATCTATTCACCCTCCTTCTGCAAGGGTGGTAAATATTAAATTCTTTATTCAAACCGGAACAGCTCAGACAGAGGAGACTGAGGAAGAGAAACTTTCAAATAGGTTGGTGGTGAGATCACACATCTGGAACATGCAAACAAAGTTCCTGATGCGAGCCAAAAAGACGAAAAGACATTCGTCCTCCTCAGCCAAGGCTGAGTGTCCTTTTCACTGCGACTGCAGGGACGATGCTCTCTCGTGGTGGCCAGAAATTCATCCTGGAGCTGAGAAGCCTCTTCCCGATGAACGTGTTGTCCAACCTCATGCGCTGGTGTGCTCCGTCCTTGTGGTGCCCTCCAGCGTCCCCTTCCCGAAAGGACTCAGCAGAGCAAAGCCCTTAAGAAAAGAGCCTGCAGCCCAGTGATGCTCCGTCGGGAATAGCGGGAGGATCAGCCTTGTCAAAGACGTTCCCTTTATAACCGTTTGCACTGTAGTTAAAAGCTGGCATTACTGAACGCAGAATGAGAAGTCGTGATTTGTTCTGCGGCCGGTTGAAGTAATAAGAACGCAAAAGTTACAGGCTGCAAGACTCTTGCTCTGAATTTTTCTCTTTGTTTAGATAAGTAATTTCAACAAATTCACTGTTTGGCTCAGAATAATCCCACACATAAATAACACAAAATAAAAGCAGTCTGTTCGATTTGGCTGTTTCTAATTTCTTCAGCAAAATTCTGACCCTACTGATCTTAACGGCTATTCTTATGTCGCTACGTGGGGATTCTACTTACGGAATACATGGTGTCCTTCGAATGAAAAAAGAATACATTGCTTGGGTAACATTTACCTTATCAGCATTTCACAAAAAGAAGAAACATACCAATTTACAGGCCTCTACATACTGGGCTTCAGTTGGTATAATGGACACCATAAATCTATGCAAGACCTACAGCTAAATTACAGATACTTTAGGGAAAACCAGCTTTCGCTAAGTGAATATTCTACTCAAATTATTTAACTGTTTTTGAAGGAAAATGATGACATAGTAAGCTCTGAAATGTATCTGCAGTACAGAAAAATCAGTTTTATCGGACCCTTAAGTAACAAGGCAAATATTATAGGAAATAAAGGATCCAGCTAGTTTTTACTTTAATCTGTGTTTTTTACTTCAGTGATGCTGACAAATAATGCATTTGTCAAGAGTTGCTTAAAATCTTTTTTCTTTTCTATCATAGTCCAATTATAAGTTCCGTCTTTTTAGCAGTTTTTAACACACATTCATGGCTTGACTCCTCAAAATCAACCCTGAATTTTGAAGCAAAATCATCCCTTTTGCTTCCTCAAAATCAGTCCTGAATTTTGATCTGCTCTACTTCAGCTCCTGGCAACGATATACATTATTCTTTACTTTAATGTTACTTAACATTATTCTTTCCACCCCAGCTACTTGGACTATTTTGAAGATAATAACCAGAAGATGAAGGTCCTAAATTGTTGTGTACTCTGTTAGTTTCTATCTTTTTCTTCATAGATAAGCCCTGGATGACCATTTTACTACCTGCTCTCAGTAAAAGATCATGGATACTTGTGCTGCTGCAGAAGATTTGGCTGGAGATGTAACATTTCCTCCCTGTTCCCCTCTCCAGCTTCAGGAACAAGTCATCTACCAATGACTTAGGCCAGCAGCAGGTTGTTCAGCCTTTCTGTGGTGAGGACATAGCAATGCCACATCGGCTTTACTCCTTCCATGAAGTCAGGACTTTTGTGCTACCAGCCTTGGCAGGAGACCAAGGAAGAGCCTTGCTGTTCCCTTTCTGCACGACAAAAGCAGGTTGCGATCCCTCTCGTACTGCTGTGATCTTGGCTGTGTTTCCGTACAAATGGTAAAACTTTGGTTAGGGTAAGTGAATAACATATACTAAGTCTCCTTCTACAGCTTATGCCTCCATACAAAGAAATCTCTTTGTGCCAAGCAAAGCAACACTGGCCTTTTCTCTGGCGACATTATTATTCATGTGAAAGGACACATCTGAGACAATCAAAGATTCAAGGCCAGAGTCTGAGGATTGTTGGGAAATGATCTACTGATACACCTCAACTCTTCATGCTTGCTGGGCAGAAGTTCTGCATCTATGTTCCCAAAATCTTTTGCCTTCTGGGTCACACCTCTATCCAGGTGAAATGTAAGCTGCAGGCTGTAGAGATACATTTGTTCCCCAAGAACTGTTTTCACCACTTTCTTTACACTGGTAAATTACCAACCAGGCTATCACAGAATCACAGAATGGTTGGAAGGCACCTCTGGAGATCAACTGGTCCAACCCCCCTGCTCAAGCAGGGCCACCTAGAGCTGGTTGTCCAGGACCGTGTCCAGATGGCTTTTGAATATCTCCAAGGATGGGAGACGCCACAACCTCTCTGGGCAACCTGTGCCAGTGCTTGATCACCCTCACAGTGAAAAGGTGTTCCCTGATGTTCAGAGGGAACCTCTGGTGTTTCAGCTTCTGACCATTGCCACTGGTCATGTCACTGGGCACCACTGAAAAGAGCCTGGCTCCGTCCTCTTTGCACCCTCCCTTCAGGTATTTATTGATAAGATCTCCCTGAGCCTTCTCTTCTCCAGGCTGAACAGTCCCAGCTCTCTCAGCCTTTCCTCACAGGAGAAACACTCCAGTCCCTTCATCATCTTCATGGCCCTTTGCTGGACTCTGTCCAGTAGCTCCATATCTCTCATACTGGGGAGCCCAGGAATGGACACAATAGTCATCGGGTAGTAACAATATGTGATCCTACTGTCCTGGACCAGATTCAGACATCATCACTTTTAACAGGTTTCTCCCCTGATGGAAATGATGCTTGTACTTAGCATTGAAGTAGCTTTCTACCAGCATTTGAGACAAGGAAGATGAGAACAGCAATGTGAATTCTGATAATAATTTGTTTACACAGGGTATTTGCAGTAAGTTATAATCACACAGTGATTTTTACATTAGCAGACCTTTTTGGACAATGGCTTCAGCGCATTTTAGACACCGTAGGTACCCAAGGCAGCCAGGACTAGTGGACGTATTGGCATACTGAGAGGACAGCCATGTGCTTCTGGACTGCCAGGTAGAGACTAGAGGGGCAAATAAATCCCCTCCTCCAGGCTTGACTTAGTGGCCCACAAATTGACACCTAGTGCCATTTGAGATGCCCTGCGGCCCCTGGGCACCTGCGCAAGGTACATTCACATGACTGGGTCCTGACCTCCACACCTGATGCGTAGGGGAGCAGACCCACAGGGATGTAGCGGCTTTTGGGGCACCCTAAGGAGCCCGACGGCTGCTCTAGATGTGCATGGGTCCTGGTTCATGGCCAGCAGGCTCGCCTGGCTGCCTTGGCTCACCTGGCTGTGAGCAGCCATACAGGTGGCGTGGTTAGAAGGGGAAAATTGCTGAACAGAAGAAATTGTCTGCTGAAAAATACTGACAGAGAAAGGCCTGCCAGCCTGGGACTGTGAGCCTGGGGACTGGGCCTGGGAACCACAAGTGTCCTTGAAAAGTACAGCTGGGGATCCTGAAACTGGAGACATGCTAAAGTACCACTGATAAGCACAGAACCAAGGGACTGTAATGGCAACTTATCATCTGAGAAGGTGGAAAACAGCATAGAACAATAAAACTGCTCTGAAAGAACAGAAACCAGCATCATCTCTTGGCTGCTAGAGGTGAAAAATAGAAATTAAGAGCATCTATTGGCTGCTCAAAGTTGGATCTCCTACACTCTCTTATGTCTCTCTGTTATAAGAAGGACTTAATTTTTATCCAAAATGGAGTGTCTCTTGCTGAGAACGTCCTGGTTGAACTTCCCATGAGCTCTTGGACTCCCGTTGGGAACTCTGGCTGATTTGACTCTGTGTTGGGGATCTGCTTTGAAGGAAGGCTCTGTTATCTTACTGCTTGGGTCTGTCCTCCCCTCTTTTGGGGATGGTGGGGTGTCCCCCCTGCCCTGGACTGGTTTGTTTCTCCTGTTTGAGATGGTTTGGCTCCTTCTGAAATCCTTCTATTTCACCTCATGATCTGCTGTTATATTATTGTTGATAAGTTTGCTTCACTAATGAGAAGTTGTAGTTATCTGTAATAGTATATACCTACTTGGTTGTTGCTGTCATTGGTTGTACTACCATCCTGCTTGATGCTGTTATTGATTGATACCATACTAGTGATTGATACTGTATTACTGATTGCTGATAATAATTTGTAATAACTTGATATATAGTAATTCATTTCACTTCATTAATTAGCTTGATTAGACATAGGTATATTTGCTAGTGGTGATTTTTGTGGTACTTGTGGTAGTCTGTAATAAAGTAGAGAAGTTTAGAGAATAAAGCCTCTGTCCCCTTATGTATTGTGGAATCCTAGGAACCCATGATCATGATCTCTGCATAGCCGCAGGCTGGGTAACTGTTTTGGGTTTGTGTGGCGGGGTTTTGGTAGCGGGGCAGGGGCTGCAGGGCCGGCTCCTGTGAGAAGCTGCCAGAAGCTTCCCCGGCTCCAAGTCGGACCCGCCGCTGGCCCAGGCCGAGCCCGTCAGTGACGGCGGTAGCGCCTCTGGGAGAACCGAGTTCAGAAGGGGAACAAACCTGCAGGGAGTGAGGGGATCGGAACGGGAGAGGAACCCCTGTGCAGATCCCGAGGGGAGTGAGGAAGGAGGGGAGGAGGAGCGGGGCAGAGAGGAGCCCATGCCAGAGCAGGGGGATGGATGCCCCCCAAGATGGCCGCCGCTCCCTGGGAGAGCCCGTGCTGGAGCAGGCTGTGCCTGGAGAACTGCAGCCCATTGGAGGGACCCACGGTGGAGAAATTTGTGAAGGACTGTCTCCCGTGGGAGGGACCCCCCGGCGGAGCAGGGGCTGAGTGCGGAGTCCTCCCCCTGAGGAGGAAGGAGCGGCAGAGACAAGGTGTGAGGAACTGACCCCAACCCCCATTCCCCGTCCCCCTGCGCCGCCGGGGGGAGGAGGGAGAGAAAACCGGGAGTGGGGTTGAGCTGGGAAGGAGGGAGGGGTGGGGGGAAGGTGTTCTGAGGTTTGGGTTTACTTCTCATTATCCTTGGTTTTAATTGATTGGTAGCAAATTAAATTGATTTTGTTTCTTCCTGAAGTTGAGCCTGTCTTCTGCCCGTGACCATAAGTGGTGAGTGATCCCTCCCTGTCCTTGTCTCGACCCACGAGCCTTTTTTATGTTTTCTCCTCATCCCACCATGGCCAGGGGAGAGGAGTGAGTGAGAGTGAGTGGCTGCGTGGTGCTTTGTTACCAGCTGGGCTTAAACCACAACAGTAACCCTTTGGGTTGTGACATTTCCCAAATGCCAAATCACGCTGTGAACCAAGCCCTTGGTGTCAAAACACAGGCAATGCTTTTTGGCGCCCCAAAGCCTCTCACCTGTGGCAAAATGTAATTGCTCTTCAGAATTTGGACTATTTTTTTTTCCTTAAAATTTAGATGTTTTTATTTCCAATACTGTTACTCATACAATCCAAATGAAAACATGTTCAATTGCTAATCAGATATCTGATTTATCATCATTTCTTGTTAGGCGTTTTGATTACAACAAATGACTGTGAAATTCATTGTTAAAAAGCAAGTTGTTGTCTTTGTAATAAAATGAAAAAGATAAAAGTGGCTCCAGTGTCACACTATGTAGCTTATTGTGAAGGTGGTTTGACAGCCTGGGTGTAACAAACATTCCAGTTGGTTGATATGAAAGCAAGGATCAGCACGGGGCTCAGAAAACAAAGCATATTTCAACTGCAGCCACGCGCTTGTCAGCGAGTCTTACAGTTTCCAACTGATTTTACAATAGGAATAATTTGTTTGTGTCGTGTGTCGACAGTTTTATTTAAAGCATACAATGAAAAATACCAACATGCTGTTATTCCTCTTAACAACTGCTGCACTACAAATTTCAATTTTTAAGTAGTAAAATTCTCACATTACACTTACAGATTTTTTTTTTTCTGTTGAAATATGTTCCCTTGTGTTATCACAGTCCATTCTTAAAGTGTATAATTAGAAAACCTATCTGTATAAGCAATATGTCTAACACTTATAAGCCAGGGAAATGCTTTACACAAATAAGTTATATTTTTAACTTTTCTTGTTGACAAAAAAACTGCCAAGGCAGCAACTAGTGTAACATCCAGTATATCTAAATGTGTGTGTTCCCATTCTTACCAACAGATATTGACTATGTATTCCTCATAACTTTACTAATTGCCTATATTTTTATTGAAAATTTATTTTTCATTGAGATAACAATGAACACATACTAGTCTTTTGCATGGCAAAACTCATCTGGTATTAACTGAATCGCTCACACAAGCTATAAAGAATTGTATGTATTTTCCTTTATTCTTTAGGGAACTTCTGGGAACAGAGCTCTGAGCAGTGTCACACTTGTAAATGAGAACCAGCAACTCATTTTTCACCCCTTTTTTCCAGCAGGCATTCCAGAATGTGTCCTTTTCTTTATTGTGGCCACCAGCGATGAGATTTTTTGAATTAGATTCACAGATGAGCTTTTATGTACTATTCACATCTGTGCATCTTCTTTGGTGCCCCGTGAGTCACTCAGTTATGGATAAGAAAAAAGAAAATAAAAGGGACAAGAGATCCTCCTTTTGCATGGAGGAGTCAAAGTATAAATCGGTGCATTACAATGTTTTTGATTACTTATACAAAATAGGTCTTAACAAAAGGATGAGAAGATTCATTGCAAAAAGGTCAAGAGGCTATAGTAGGACTATTGGCTTCAACTGCATTCTCCAAGCAGGTGGATTCAGCCTTTGAAAAATATCTCCCAGCTTGGGTAAACCCAGCTTAAAATGGATTGAGAATTCAATTCAACTGAGAACTCATGTCACGGGCAATTGAAAATTGAGCCTTGCTTTTCATACAAAAGGCTGGCCTATCTCAGTTACAGAACATAAGCAAAGCTGCTTATGGAAAGGTATATGTTGAAGTAGGTGCTTCTTTCCAGCACGTATTTATCAAACATCCTTGAGAACTGGGAACAAAAATCTTAGTCTACTGACTGTTCTAAGGGTTCTCCATCTTCCCCTGTCTACTATCTGGAGCCTCTTGCATCTTCCATCCCGCATGTTGCACAAAAACTCCTGGACCATACATAGGATTTCATTGAGCAGCCATCCCCAAGGAAATAATCCTTAAGGGAAATCTAGTCTCAAAAAAATTTCATGTGCCTGCATGGTAAGTGGGTTATTGAATGGTGATATTGAGGATCAGTCTAATACCTTCATGTTGGCTTTCATTAGACATTGATGTTTGTTTACCCATGGATTTAGTTCTTGTATTTTAATTTCCAAATATAAACCCATAAGAATAACTGCATATAGGAGAAGTCCCACAGAATTCAAGAAGGTATGCATGCGCATACAACTATTTGTGTGACTGCTAGGTTTGCAACTAGAATTACCAAACCCAGCTGCTACTAGGGAAAAACTGCCCCTAAACCCAGCATGGGTTTGGAAAGAGTTAAAACTGTAAGATCAACTAATCTAGGTTTCAGAATAATATCAATCATGGTCTTATTCAGTCATTTCATTCATCATGTACTTTTTCCTGCAAGAACTGCCGCTTAAAAATCTCAGCACAAAGCACTTTTCAACACCTCATAGCTTTGGTTGATGCTAATTTTGTCTGCTTCCCTCTTTGACCAGCTAGAAGTTGGCACTTGAGCTTACTGGACTCTTGACCGATCCACAGATGATCTTGCGGCTTAACTTCAGGAAGAGATTAAATGATCATGATCTCATCTTGATTAAGAACTAAGCACAACATCTTCCTTTCAGCATAACTTTCCAACAGTAAGTTCCTCCCTCACAACCTTGTAACACACTCTCCCATGCACCTACACAAGCATGAATAAACAAGAAAACAAAACATTATCAAACTGTTTCACTCACAGACTGAAGAAAGCTTATTTTCAGATTTGAATTCCTTGGAAGCACAGATGTTGTCAACTATAAAATGCATGGGCATAAGGAATTTTGAAGATAACAGCATGTATAAATATATATATATATTTTTTTTTTACTATTAGTATAGCATTAAAGAAGATCCCTGTAGTGTTCTAACAAACTGCATCACATACGGTTGGAAGCCCTCTGCTCTACTTAATATTACCACATACAGTACTACCTAAACTGCATTATGAAATTTCTTTTGGGGGTATACAATATTTAAATTTCAACTGAGATCTTGTTATTAAACATTTGGAGATTGAAAATACGGTACTGGACAATGAAGGAACACCATCCCATAAAGCACAACATACATGCCATTTTTCACAGTTCTAACAAAACAAGATTGTACATAAAAATGCCAGAAGTAGCTCAGTACATTGGTATGATCAATATTAAGTCCAGCTGATATTGTCACATATTAAGGGCCAAATCCTGGCTCAATGTGCAGTTGAAGCCTAAACAGATGTTCAGAGAAAATGATATAAAGCCACCCTGAAGTGCTATACTGCTAACAATACCATTTGTTAATCTACCTAAGATTTTTGGCCTGAAGTAGGTACCTAACTTGTGCTACAGAAGGAACACATGGCCAGTGGTACTTGGCTCCCATCCTAGGACCTATCTTCATGGCTTTGTCGTGGCCAAGGGCAGCAGAGGCTGAGGGGCAGTCTTCCTTCTGGGTATGACAGTTTTGGCAGGCATCTCTATCTACTGTTCTGCCAGAATTTGGCCAAGAGTTCGAAATCCTGTACATCTTACTCAGTAGTCCCACTGAAGTCAATGGAACTTTTTTGTGAGTAAGATGAAAAGGATTTGGCCCCCAAAGTTTTTAACCCTTTAAGTAGCAAAAGACTAGTTTCATTGCACTTAGCCCATCATTCACAAATAACTTTCTACTCAAAAACAGAAGAGGGTTGTTGATGTATAGGAAGCATTGGCTCACAAAGAGGAAAGCGTGCAGCAATGTCTGACTACTCGTAGCATTTTGGAACTGAACTCCTAAAGGGAAAAAGAGACACTTGCATATGACAATTTCGTCCAATGTCTGTCTGAGGCCAAAATAATTAAATAATTGTTTCTTCAATTCCTAAATACCATCTTATGGGTACCTTAGAAACACAAAATAACTGGATTATGTACACAGTTATAATTGGACATGTGTATTTGTGTCTCCATTGGACTTGATGGATAAGCAACTTCATCTAATAGTGTTAAAATTTTACAAAAAATATCAGAGCAGATGGATTTTTCAAAGAGCTTCCTAAATACTTTCATATAGAACACATGGTCATGATTTTGGGAAAAGAGAAATTCTGCTCTCATCCATGAGAAGCTTTTGATGACCGGAATGGGCAAGAACAGCATTTTCGTATTTAAAACAAAGTAATCTTACTCTGTTACACAATTCCATGTTTTGTTCTGTGATTGTGGATTTGAATTATTATTCATTTGAATTAAATGGGATAAAGGATAACTGTATGATAATTAATCAAAATTATATGACAGTGCTACTCTGACCAAAAGTCATTGCAATGCAGTATATTCTAATAACATGCAGCACTCAAAAATAGAATTTGAGATTTAAAATTGTGTAGTCAGGATGCAGACCCGAACTCTTAAGTCAGAACTGGAAAACAGGACCGAGTACCATGGAGTTTAATCCCAACTGCCAGAGTGAATTACTTCATCTCTAATACTGTGTCATGCTCATGCTGATGCTCAATATGTAGCTGCAAGAAAGCTACAAAGAGCAGAGCATGAGTCCTGAAAATGCTTGCTTCAACAACATCTGCACTTACAATTTTAGTGTTCCCCTTTTGCAACTAAGGTAAGAATTTGGCTACCTTACAAACACTGCTAAGAACATGCCTTCTCATTGGTACCGGGGCCTGGAGGTGTCAATGATAATCTGAGGAAACTGCACGTGAAGCTTCTGTGAATTGGTTAAGGTGAGTGAACTTCTGCCCTTTTGGTTATATTAAATAATTTTATTTCCTTGTACTGCTTCTTTCCTTCCCAAACAGAAAGATATAGACATTTTGTGCTGACAGCAGTCCTTTGGTATTAAATTCTCAGGGGACATTAAGGGCTGCATATCCCTTTGGCTACGGGAACAGGATTAGGTTTCATGCTTAATTCCCCCACTGCATGCTGAAATTAGAAAGAAAAGTTCTTGGAAGGTAATCTAAGTTGAGCAAAGACTTCACTCTACTCACTGGGAAAACTTTGCAGACTTCACGGGCACAGCATTAGTCTAGCCTTTGGAAAAACGTGAATAAAAGCTCCATAAATAGGGCTGTAATGAAGGCTTCAAAAGGAGATACATAATAGTATGCCCAGGAGAAGCTTACTTTGGGTGATGTTGTGCCTACACCTGGTAAGAAGGGTGTTGAGGTACCTCTGTTCCTATGAAGGAAAGTCTCTTTGATTTCATCCAGTTTTCCCATGCTTCACTGTTTTCCACACACATATCCTATTCTTAAAGGCAGATCCCACAGTCTTTATTCCATCTTTGTTCCTCACTCTACTGGTTATTTGCCAGAATAATACTGAGGAAGAGAGACGCTCTGTGCATCTTCTCCATGCTCAGACACCATTAGCCCTCGGTGTCTCCTGGCATGAACTCAGCTTCCAGGTTTTGTCCCCGCTGTGGCAGCTCCTAGCTCTTTGTGTTGGCAAGGACCTTCTCGGATGAGCAGATAACCCAGCGGTACATTCCTACACAGATGGGAAGAGTAGGAACAGGAGCAGACATACCGACTGGCCTTCATGCCTTCCACCTGGAATGCCAGGAGAGTCTCCCTGGCATGAGGAGGAGGATGGGGCAGCGGTCTGCTCCTTGGTGTACCCATGGAGGTCAGGAGAGCAATCTGGCACCCAAGGTAGTCCCTGGGGCTGGCTCGTAGCGCTTACAGGAGCTAAGGTATTTTGTGAATTCAGGTCTTGAAAGCCATGTCACAGCATTAGATATGAGAATTAAAGGGTTCCGTGGCAGAAGATAGGGATCTCTTTCATACTTCTGAAGGAGAAAATGTTTTGAGAAATTTTCTGTGAATACCACCGCCCCAAAAAGAAAGTTTGCACATGCTATATGCTATATTTTGGGGGTTTTGGTTTTGGGTTTTTTTCCCTTCTGTTTATCATAATAGAAAATGTTTAGAAAAGAACAAAACTGATCATTTTTATGATGACATGGCACATTTCTGATGTATGTTGAGATTTATTACTAGCAATATTTGACTTTCATTTTGGGCTCTGAAAGCATGTAAAACTCAGTATTAAAAAAGCCTCACAACAATCTTCTGAAGCAAGTTTCTCTCTATTTTACAGGTAAGGAAACCAAGGCACAAAGAAATTAAATTATGTGCCTCAGGTAGTGCAGTAAGTCAGTGGCAAAGTCAGGAAGAGAATGAAATTCTGCAGTTATGGGTTAACTCTCTCTTCCTGCTAAGAAGATGAATCTCATCCCTAATACACTGTTTCACACCACCAGTATGAAAGATCATGGAAACTGGCCAATTTGCACTGTTAAAACTGTTGCAAAGCCAACGATTTTTTTTCCATCTAGGCACGAAAATGCTACTTAAAGGGTTAATTATACTGCTGCGCTGGTAAACATTTTTACTTGTTGCTGGTTAGACCCGTATTTAAATACTGACTGGGACAGAAGAGACTGAGCTGGCCCTGGACTCCCTTGTCTTGGTGTTGGGCATGGATATCGTACAACAGGATACCCCCACCGTGGCCTCAGGCAGCTCATCTTCCTCTGTCCATTCGTTGAGATCCGGGTTATAGCACTGAATGCACTTCTTGTATTTTTTCTCTATTTCATTCCAGCCACCCACTAGGTAAATTTTCCCATTAAGGGTGGAGGCGCCAGCCGTACTCACTCCGGTTTGAAGTGGGGCCACGTAACTCCACTGCCCCGTGTAAGGACTGTAACACTCCACAGGGAGAACGTCGACCCTTTCGGCTCGCCCCCCTAGCTGAGACCCTCCCATGACGTAGACCCTCTCCAGAAGGGACACCGCGCAGTGCCACCCCCTTGGGGTGCTGAGGCTGGACCTATCCTGCCAGCTATCCTTGCTGGGGTCGTACGCGCACACCGAGCGAGAGTAAGCGTTATTAATGTAACCTCCTGTGACCAGGATCCGACCATCCACCACCGCGCTGGCATGGCAGCACCTGGGCACCTCTAGGGGTGCCTTCATCTGCCACTGATTAGTTGCAGGCACGTAGCATTCCACCGAGGAGAGGCAGCCCTCCGAGTTGCGACCACCCACGGCAAAAAGGAGGCCGTTGAACACATTCAGGCTGAAGTGAGTGCGCCGCTGATTCATATTTGCCAGGTGAATCCAGGTGTTGAAACGAGGATCGTACCTGAAAGCATTAAAAGAAGAGGGTAACTGTCTCACATACGGCTCTGCTAAATTCTGCAGTGCTGTCTCTGTCCTACTACTGCTGCAGGTGCAACGTTGCTAAAATTTTAGTTAGTTGTTTAGCTTGTTAGAAGTCGGTGGAATGAAACTGGTATTCCTGGTTATATTTCCAAATAAACTTAATTTTTGATTGGAGGAAATTCTGTTTGTATCATTCAAACCTGGTATTATTTCGATGAAGTAAATCTGACTCTTCCTTAATTTGCTTTTGTACGCTAACCTCATTAGAATATTGGGAAGAGATACTTTCAACATACAATAGAAATTTTAGAAGTGTTTTTGCAATTTACGCCTACAGCAAAGATGTCAAAATTTACTCAAACTGTTTTAAAAAATGTTAGGTTGTGATTTATACTTGCATCTTTTTAGTACTTTCTAAATGGTAAGTATTCTTTCCCTGCCACTCACATGGGGTAAGATTTATGTGGAAAGAACATCTTTGCTTTCTAACACCATTCCTGTCTGAAATAAAATTCTCTGTCCTTGACATTTAAATGAGCAATTTTGAAATAGGAAATAGCAAATTATGACTCCTGAAGGAGTTGAGTGAGGTACATTAGTAGGCGCATACATTTCTCCTGTTGCACGCTGAGGGGACCAGAGAATCACATGAGAAAAAGACTATGGGAAAGTAAATACTAATTGTTAGCTGTCATTCAGCATTGTCACCTGCAGCTCTGAAGCCAAGGCCACAGACACACTGAGGTGACTTGACATGCTCGAGGTTAATGGCAGAACAGGGAGCAGCACCCATTCAGCCGTGGACCACGAGGATTTCCCCACCTCCTCCCCACAACCACGGTGCGCACCAAGCACACAGCTCCTTGTGAGAATGTGGGACATAGCTTAAAGGTAGAAGGTCAGGAGAGCGACAGCATAATCTCCTTTACGTGACATATTTTTCCGACAAAAAGTATATTACGCAATAAAATTGATCTAGAGAAGGTTCCTTGTTCGTTAACTTTGTATGTTGGTTGATGTCCTCAGGAGAAGTTACCTGAAAGTTCCTTCTGGGAGCAGAAAAAGCAGCATTGGTAGAGCTGTGGTTGTATATTGCCATTGCATGTCCATAAACTGTTAGTAGCAAAAAGCTGAGTTGTCTCACCTCCAGCCTTTGCTTCAAGCTATTGCGTGCTGTCAGCTTTTAGGCTGAACTATTTAAAAACTAGCATCACCCTTTTGACTACTGGATGTTTGGCTATGCACTCTTCTGACCAGTGCAGTCCTTGGATGACTACAGATAGGAGCTGTAATATTTCAGAAATGAGGTATTATTTGGGGTACACCACAGAAAAGAAATATAGCCTTCATGAGATGGTGACATTGTTTCTAAACTCTTGATAAAAAAAAAGCTGAAGGATATGAAATGCAGTATAAAAGCTGTTGAAAATATGGCAGACGGTGCATAGAAAGTCAAGATTCTACCATCTAAAAGGTGTTTTTCAGAACTTTCTGGGAGGCATCAGAAGCTCTTGAAATTTAAAAAGTCTCACCTTGTCTGACTCGGTACATTTTAATGGTACCTTAGAACATTCCAGAGCTTCCTAGTTATGTTCCTATTTATTTCCTCCACTCAGAGAAAGTTTTCTTGGTTTTCCTCACTTCTCACTGTGCATGTGTAACCATGGTGAAGTTTTTGCATAACTTCAGCTGCATATTTCTGTTCATTCAAACTTTAATATAGAATGGCATCCATACCTCCCCCACCCTGTCCCCCTTCTGTTTATCTGAGTGGTTCATGCTGCGTGTCACAAGCCAGCTTGGTCTATCTGCCTGCATCGTGTGGAATACATCTCTCTATCCCTTTTAAATAAATAATCAGTTACCTGCAGAAATTGCTGACTGCATGCTTGGCTTGGTTCCTGGCATCATTCTGGTCTTCCCCACCGGCCACATAGAGAAATCCATCCATCACCGTGACACACTGATTAAAACTTTTAGCAGGCATTTCACTCAGCTTCTTCCACCCGTTTTCAGGATCTCTGTATAAGATGTCTCTGCTAAGAGACTTTTCTGTTAGAGCTGGGCGTCCGCCAACAGTAACTAAGACTCTGAAACCTCCACGGATCCTTGTTCTTCTGGACTGAAGTGTATTCTGGTGATAAGGAAGCAAATGATAGTTCATGGCATCCACTAGGAGCTTATGGCAGTCTGCATCTTGCATCATTCTTGGCACAGTTTGAACATAATTGACAAGGTCTTGGGCTGAGATGGTACCGAAACGGATGTTACCTAAGAGATCGGCAGCAAACTTTACTCTTTTTTGGTCAAATTCCAGCCATTTTATTGCAATCTGGAATGCAACAATTTCAGAAGGCAACTGCAAGTCGTCATCTGCAAGAAGTTCATTAATCTGATCAAAAGTAAGTTTTAAGAACTGATCTGTTTCTGAAAATTCAATGAAGTTGTCTCTAATAAATTTGTGCGCTGCTTCCTTTGTTGTTTTTAGTCCGTATGTTTCTGCAATATTGGCAACATACATACAATTCTCAACACTAATTTCTTGGATTAGAAAATCACAGCACATCTTTACAAGGGTGTGAATCTGCAGATAAATTGCTGTGGAAATAATACTACCTATTGTATAAAGTGAGAGAGTAAGTTTTCCAGTGTAAGCATAGGTGATAACAGTAGCTAGACCCAATGGGGATACATCATTGAGGTCTACTCTTTGAGTGGATGGATCTTTCTTTAAGATGTTGTGGAAGTAGTCACTGCTTGAAGCCATCACCACCTTATGAACACTGAAGGATTTGGTTTTGGTACTGATAGTCAAGTCACAAAGAAAATTCTCTTGTCTCATTCTGCTTAGACCTTCCAAGAGATTTGGGCTATATGATGGGTCAGAAACTTCAGATGAGATGCAGCTGAAACCATTTCCTCCATCTAAGAGTCCATTCAAGCCATTTAGTTTACTGAGGGGGCCATCTTCCACGATGATAGTCATTTCATTGATATCTGCTTTGTTCTTTTTCACATTCTTCTTCTTAGGGGCCATGACTGCAATGAAATATTACAGCCAAGAGCTTGCTAAAAATAAAATTAAAACGTTTAGAGCTACACCACAGTTGTGATATTTAATAGCTATGTGACTATGCAACAAATCTAACCTTTGTCAATACATATAAATACCACAAAAGTAAAATATACAGGATAACCTATCTTCCTAGGACTATTATACTGTCCTAGATCGTAGTGTGGCTGCTTATTAATAACAATCAATATACAAATTGTGAAGAATACGCCCACAAGTAATTCCTTTTTTTTAAAAATAAAGTCATAAATTAACATTCACCTATTATCACCATGTTCAAAGACCTAAATTCTCTGAATGAGTTTTCCAGAGTGTAAAATTTAGTAAATGTATATTTAAATCAGCCAGGTTCTAGAGCTAAATTCATTAGTCTGAAGCAAAGGAAAGATGCGGACCCCCAACTTTGTTCATCCTTACTCCAGGGCGAGTACAGACTTACAGGTGACTTCAGAATTTGACCAGGAAATATTAAGAGTGGGAGAAATTCTTGAAGAAAAAAGCAAGATAAGACATAAAGAGAAAGTGAATTTTAGTATGATGTCATATGGATTTTGGATTTAGGATCTGCTCCAAACTGCTTCCACACTTTTGATTTTCTAGACTGATGATATTCTATTTCCCATGTCAGATTTGCAAATACTTTCTACTCATAGCACACTTTGCTTGCTTTTCAATATCAGTAATTTGAAATTTATAATCCTACTTTTAGGACTTTCCGGAGATTTAGGGAGAAGAAGTCTAACTTTTATTTGAAAAAAATGTCATGCAGACTCTAGCAGGACATGTTATTTTAAACGAGGTCTTTGTGTGTGAAGGTAAGAATTACTCCCATACAGTTATATTAGAACAGATATTTGAATTACATGTATCAACTCTAGGCACATTCCAGCCCTTGCTGAAATGAAGAGCCACATTTTTGTCAAATGCAATGTGAGATGGCCCCTAAATAGTCTTCAAAGGGGCTATTTCAAACAAATATATTTGTATATGCAAATATACCTTGAAGAAAAGCACTGATCTTCAATAACAGTTAAAACAGAATTGCTGAGATCAGCATTCAAATAGATTAAAATATAGCATTTCTCTCCAGTATATCCATTTATTTTAAAACAATTTCTACATGCTAATTTTCTTTGTGATCCTTGCATTCATGAAAACCAGAACATGAAGAAATGCTACTTCATGATAAAACAAATAACTGGATTATTTTAGATAACTTAATAAAAAGACTTCGGTAATATTTCAACCTAGAATCTCAGCACATCAATTTTTCCTTAAGCACACAGCACATAACAAAATGGTAATTTAATTATAGAAAGGAATGGTTGCTGCCTGCGAGCACCAGGATTTTTTTTTTTTTTGCTGCTGCTGCTGGGTGACAACCATGTGCAGAGCAGGCGAGGGAGAAGGCCATGTGTGCTGAAAGCGTCAGTGTCAGCCCGCACTGACGTGAGCTGCGATCCCCAAAATGTCGGTGTGCCAACGCAGGGGTCAGCTGCTGCCTGGCTCCCCCCCGCTCCGGCTGCATTCCAGGAGCTGCATCTGTTGAGAACTATCAGAGTCACCTCCCAGAATAGCAACCTCCCAGCAGCTTGCCATTTTAAGACAGGTTCAGTCAAAGGTATAGCTGGTGCTTTAGTACGCTTGGTTGTTTAACACAACTTTTGTTGCAAAAAGGTATGATGTTGCAAGTGTCGTGCGTATTTGTTGGCACATAGACTAAAGGCAAAACAAGACTCTGGGATGCCTTTGTATGTTATCCACATAGTTACAGCTTTGCATATTAGTAGCCACAACTTTATAGCTAGCAAGGGCGTATTCTTTTGGCAGTCATATTTGAGGTTCTAAATAGTTTCAGAGACCCATAACTTAAAAATTTTAATACATGTGGCACTTAATGTTTATTGCCTCACTGCATCATTGCAGAGCTCATTTAAATACGTGACATTTTAAGCTCTCTATTCAAAAATGTCCACTCTACAAAGTTTTTTTTCCTGAAAAACACTTTTCCGTCAGCAGAAATGTCACCAACCAGTTTAGTGTATAAGCACATAAGTGACAGGACATGCAAACCCAGTGAAACAAATCAAACGATCCTATAATAAATCCAAGTTACTGAACTTTTAAAACCCTGGATGATTTGGTTTTCTATAGCCATTTGCTTTCACCTAATTTATTTTATCTTAAGACCAACTCATGCCAAAGGATACTTGGGGTCCCAAAACAATGCATTCAAACAACCAATCCCCCTCCCCTTAAAATGTTATCTTCTAAACACTATCGAAGTGAAGAGTTAAAACCCCCTTACCCTCCTCAGAAAATTGTTGTCCCAGAGCTGTCCAAGAAGCTGTCAGCGAAAATGCCTCTTCCTTGGAAAACAAGAAGACGAAAAGAGAGCAAACGTGGTACAAAAGAGAGAGAAAGATCAGAGGCCACTTGGTAAGTCCCAGCTTGTGGTTTCCAGTGTGACGCTTTGCTGTCACAGGGAGCAAAAGAGACCGGAGCCTCTGCTCGGGTGCTCTTTAAAATGACCCCTCCTCTCCGTGCCTCGTTCCCTGCCTCTGCCCAGCCACGGGAGCTCAGCTTCCCCGGGCTGCCTGGCCTCCAGAAACCGCAGGGACAAGCCCAGACCCTCCAAACGCACACGTACAAGGGAGGAAAGGGAGGCGAAAGTGAAGACAGTAGATCCACAGCAGGTAATAATTGTCCCAAGTAATAGCAGGGAAGACCACTGGGTTCCCCACTTCAAAGTTGGGTGCCTGGGCAAAAGCCAGGATGCTCGGGGAGGGGGACGGGTTTAGATTGGACATAAGGAAGATATTTTTTACGATGAAGGTGGTGAGGCACTAGAACAGGTTGCCCAGAGAAGCTGTGGATGCCCCATCCCTGGAAGTGTTCAAGGCCAGGGTGGTTGGGGCTTTGAGCAACCTGGTCTAGTGGAAGGTATCCCATGGCAGGGGAGCTGGACTGGATGGTCTTTGAAGGTCTCTTCCAACTCAAACCATTCTGTGATTATATTATTCTATGATTGTGGTGGGTTGACCCTGACTGGATGCCAGGTGCCCACCAAAGCCGTTCTATCATTCCCCCTCCTCAGCTGGATAGGGGAGAGAAAATATAACAAAGAGCTTGTGGGCTAAGGACAGGAGAGATCACTCACCAATTACCGTCATGGGCAAACCAGACTCAGCTTGGGGAAAATTAACTCAATTTATTACCAATCAACCAGAGTAGGGTAATGAGAAATAAAACCAAATCTCAGAAGACCTTCCCTCCACTCCTCCCTTCTTCCCAGGCACAACTTCACTCCCAGATTCTCTACCCCTATCCCTGCAGCGGCACAGGGGGACAGGGAATGGGGTTTAAGGTCAGTTCATCACACGTTATTTTCTGCCGCTTCATCCTCACCAGGGGTAGGACTCATCACACTCTTCCCCTGCTCCAGCATGGGGTCCCTCCCACGGGAGACAGTCCTCCATGAACTTCTCCAATGTGGGTACTTCCCATGGGCTGCAGTCCTTCATGAACTGCTCCAGCGTGAGTCCCTTCCATGGGCTGCAGTCCTTCAGGCACAGACTGCTCCAGCGTGGGTCCCCTGTGGGGTCACAAGTCCTGCCAGAAAACCTGCTCCAGCATGGGGTCCTCTCTCCATGGGGCCACAGGTCCTGCCAGAAACCTGCTCCAGTGCAGCGTTCCCACAGGGTCACAGCCTCCTTCGGGAACCCACCCGCTCCGGCGTGGGGTCCTCCATGGGCTGCAGGTGGAGATCTGCTCCCCCGTGGAGCTCCCTGGGCTGCAGGGACACAGCCTGCCTCACCATGGTCTTTCCCACGGGCTGCAGGGGAATCTCTGCTCCGGTGCCTGGAGCATCTCCTCCCCTCCTTCTTCACTGACCTGGGGGTCTGCAGGGCTGGTTCTCTTATATGTTCTCACTCCTCTCTCTGGCTGCCGTTTTCTGTCTGTCCCAACTTTTTTTCCTTCTTAAAAACGTTATCACAGAGGCGTTACCACTGTCGCTGATTGGCTCGGCCTTGGCCAGTGGCGGGTCCGTCCTAGAGCCGGCTGGTATGGGCTCTGTCGGACACAGGGGAAGCTTCCAGCAGCTTCTTACAGAGGCCACCCCTGTAACCAACCCCGCTACCAAAATCTTGCCACACAAAGCCAATACAATGATCTAAAATAACCAGCAGGAAACACCAAGGAAAAGCTGGCAATTTAGTTCCACTTTCTTAGGATTTCGGTGCTTAACTCTGAGCAGAGGGAAGGAGATGTCCTGATGGGGATTCACAACCACGTCCTATTTCTTGGAGTTAGCCTGCTGCTTCTGTGAAGACTTGCCTTGGCTGTCAAGGATACCGGCTCACATCCCCTGATATATTTGCAGAGAGATGTGAACTTTGATCTTCTGTCTCACAAGAAGCTATCCTAACTTGTGGGTTATACCATACACCGGAATAGTTGACCTCCACCTCTTGCCAGTCAACCTCAGGAATAATATAAAGCCAAACCTCTGCATCCCAGGAGAATTTCATCCTACGGGGAAGATAAAAGAGGTGTGAGCGACTGCATGGGATGGGGAGGATATTGGGGAAGTGGAAGTTAGAGAAATGGAAGATTTCCTCTTGGCTGTACTTTGTGTAATGTTTCCTCTGGTAGATTTGTTTGATTGCTTCCAGGCTTGGATGGGCTATTACAACTAGTGCTGCAAAATAACACTTGTCATTTTGAACACAAGGGCACCACTGTACTAGTGGAGTTAGTTACAAAAAGTTACAAGATAAAAATGAAAAAACAGAATAGGCAATCAAACATGTGAAATGAGAGTGAAGGAGAGGGAGGTAAAGACAAGCCCTCCCAACGGCAACAAAGTAACCAGCTTTCCTTAGGAAAAACAGGGCCACCGCTGTGAACAATTAAGGACAAAGCCTTATTTTAAGACATGTTTTAGGAACTTCTCCTTACTATACTACATTTTTTCTCATGTGTAGATTCCTACTGCCTCAAATATGCAACTCAGTAAAACATCAATTTAACATGTAGGATGACATCTATCATCATCTTAACACATCTCAATATATTCTAATTTACCAGTTCAAGCTAATTATAAAATTCCTTACATGGACAATTAACCTTAGCTTTTTTTTGAAGCTCTGCTTTAACAGGATCAGCTGTAATGATTTTTACACAAAAATTATGTTCCCCACTGTGATTCATGAGTTTTAAGAATTTGTAAAAATTAGCTTTTCTAGATAGAACAGGCATATTTCTAAAACAAGGCTCCCGAACATATACATATTAGTGAACCTGAGTTACTCAGTGTTCCCTTTTCTAACAGCTCATGCACCCACTTTTATCAATTTTTATAATTTTAAGATATCCTAAAAAGCCAATATTTTTCAAAGAAAGAGTACCTTTTTTTCTTTTGTCATTTTTCAGTTGCTTTTTTTTTTTGTAAAGGGAATACTTCTCCAGAATGAATACACTATCACAATCTGTAGAAAATAAAAGATTATTCTAATTTTCATACCTTTAAAATCTACTAGTACATTTTAAAATAAATTTAAGTCTTATTCAGTCTCTACAAATGTGTTTCCAACATCCTTATATGATTCAGTGTTGAAAAAAACACACAAACAACAATGGGAAAATATCCCCACTGAAAATACAAACCCAATTTCTAATTTCTGGAAAACGCTGAACATGCTTTGAGCTGTGCAGTATAGAGATAACCATCTTGTGGGGCATGCCTCAACATCTCAATGTATTAATGCTGACACAATCAAACATCTCCCATAGTTCTGAAACTTTGCGTGTACATTACAGCAGAAACCATGAAACCTTTAGTTACTTGGTCTTCAAGATCAGAGGACAACTGATAGCGTACTTGGCTATTATGCGGCATGCAAGCTGGTCTTGGAACTAGTCATTCTCATTTTCCATTAATTTGCACACAACAAAGTCTTTTAAAAAATAAACAGTACCAGGATTAGCTGCAAAACATGATACATTTTTTAAAATAAAACTTTGATTTAATATGTTTTTTAACTTTGAGATATTTTTAACAGTTTCCTTTATATCTTGAAAATAACCTGTCATCTGATTATTTTCTTCCCAACGGCATAGAAATTAATTACTATAAAGTATTTTGATATTGACTGAAGTCCTTGCAATCAAGTTACGAATTATCTTCGCAGTTAAAAGAGGGGGTAGTACATTTTTTGGCAGTATCTTAAGCCTGTCAAGATGTATCCTTTTAGGTATGGGTGAATCCTGGGGAAAAAACACCTCATTTGCTCCATAATCAGCTGGTCTATGTGAGTGACTAAGGGCAATACTATCAATCCATGTAGCAGTAGCAGGTCATGTAGTAATATTTTAACATTGGGGGGGGGGGGGGGGGGCGGGGGGGGGAAGTGCAAACATTTCAAGAGATTTGTTCTTAGCCAAATAAACAAGAATAATTATTATTTGCTCCATGTGCATAAACCAGAATCGGCAATAGAGAAAGTTCTTCTATCAGCAAAGATAGGCCTTAAGGCAATTACAACCACCTTTTCTAATCCATGCACAACCACTACTGCACTCTTTCTGGAAAATATAAAGCCTTTTTTTTGAAGTCAGCATGCTTTGACTTGTTGGCAGAATGCAAGTGTCACTAGCCATGGCCAGATGGAGATCTACCTTGGTCAACTAAAGACGTTAACAAAACTCAGGTTCAGCTTTAGATCATGACTGCTTTGTTTGCTCTGAGCCCTTTGTGTACACTCAGCCAAATACTATGCACCCCCAAAGCCCATATTTAGTTCACTATGATAAATAGTTATGAAAAATATCTTTAAATGTATTAATCTAAATGTATTGAGTAATCATACCAATAATGCCTTTAGGAAGGCTGAAGCTCCTCATGCAGAATGGAGACACTGTGAAAGCATATTGAATTTCAGTGGGAACTGCAGTCTTTTCAATAAAAAGATGGAAAAGAAACAAGTTTTCTTTTTAAGCTGCTGAATAAACATACAAACTACTGCTGTTTAGGATCAGATACACGGGCCTTGATTTCACAGAGGGTAGCTTTGAGGAACTCTGTTCAGCAGAACACCCAACCCCAGGTGGGTCACTCAGACCCCCTCCAGGAAGCAGACCTCCCCCAGTACTCAGTCACTTACCCCAGTTCATTGCCTAATTTTGCCCAGCCAAGCCTCTCACATCGACCCACCCCCTGAAACTCTCACCTAGCTCTTCTCCTTAGCTCATACAAACCCTATTTCTCTTTCTGGTTTCACTCTTTTCCTCGGAAACTCACCAAGGACTGGCAGTAGGGCATGGAGAAGACCTTAGGGATGAGATGAGAGTTTGTAAGCCTTGGAGCGGAGCTGATGGCATAACACAGCTCTCCAGTGTGTAGTGACAGCGCAAGTATTGGAGTTATATTTTGTGTGTGGCAACCCCACTTCTTCCTAACAGGAGTCTGGCATCATTTGCCAAACAAACAAATCCTCATAGCAGTTGGCATCAGCCAGCAGTTTTGAAGGACCAAGTAAACTTGGAATTCTTTCCTCTGCAAAAGTTATGACAGGCAATATGAGAAATGCTGCAATTAGACCTGGGCTAGAAACATTTTTCTTGTTCCAGGAAAGTTTTTGAGATTTGAAGTGTTTTCTTCTTCTTCACTGGCATGAAACCATGATCTTTCAGAGTAACTGGGCAGAAGTGCAGCAAGGAGATTTTCCTCATCCCACAAAACCCAGTAACTTGATAATTAAGGCTTTCAAACAACATATGGGAAACCCAGCTCCAATGGCATAATCCATATGACAATCTGAGCCTCAACTTCCCTAAACAAAGATGACTTTAACCATAATGCTGGTGTGGGCTGAATCTCTCCCAAGACTTCTTCTGCATAAATGCTATTTTGTATAAGTAATTTCGTATTATTAGGGCCAGAAAAATAAAGGAAGAGTAAGCAGTTGCAGATGACCAATTTTAAGGTAGGGTTGATGAAATCTGTACACACTGTGATGATGAGTTAAATAGTTCTGTAAAATAAAAGATTGTTGTGGTTTAACCCCAGCCAGCAACTAAGCACCACACAGATAAAGAGTGTTTAATAGAACAGAAAGGAAGAAAACAATAATATAACAATAATAATAATAATAGGATTGGAATATACAAAACAAGTGATGCACAATGCAATTGCTCACCACTCACTGACTGATGCCCCGTTAGACCCCGAGCAGTGATCCACCCTCCCCAGGCCAACTCCCCCTACTTCATATCCTGGGCATGTCGTCCCATGGTCTGGAATATCCCTTTGGCCAGTTTGGGTCAGATCTCCTGGCTGTGTCCCCTCCCAACTCCTTGTGCCCCTCCAGCCTTCCTGCTGGCTGGGCATGAGAAGCTGAAAAATCCTTGACTTAGTCTAAACACTACTGGGCAACAACTGAAAACATCAGTGTGTTATCAACATTCTTCTCATACTGAACCCAAAACATAACACTATACCAGGCACTAGAAGGAAAATTAAATCTATCCCAGCTGAAACCAGGACAAAGATGAGCATGGGGAGCCAGTCTGCAACAGGGACCTGGATTTGTTTTTTCCATATCCAACCTGAGTGCTGTACTTACTGTATTGCACTACTGGCTATTTTTGTTTCTGTACTGATAAATTTGCTATATACAGTCCCAAGCTGCAATAAGATCTATTTTGCAAGAGTAGTAACCCTAACATGCAAATACTGGACTTTTGCCTTCTTAAAATTCCCCTGTAATTCAGACTAGATACCCTCAACACTTCCCCCAAACACTGCTTTAAAGAGTGAAATGTGTACTATATATCTATTTTAATTATATCTACATTAACTTCCAACGAAATACTCCACAGGTTTTTTTAGGAAGGACTCATACAGCTCGGAGTCTTCCAAGCGCGTGCTCGGCCCCAGGAAGCTCCATGGCAGAGATCCTGTTTCAGCTACGCATTTCACGCAGCACTGAAGACTGACTCCCTGCCCTACGTTTTTTATGACCTTAGGTAAACCACAGAGAAACCACGCTGAAAGCTGCAGGGCCCAAAAGCGCTGTGTCCGCCTCAAAAAAAAAAAAAAAAAAGAGAGAAAGCATTAGGCATCAGGCTGTAAATAAGGTAGGTCAGAAAGAAAACCTCTCACAGCTTCTCCTGAGGCTGCCACGGCTGTACTGATGGACTCATCCTGCTGCTCTTGCAGAGTCAGCGTACACGCCACGGCGTTTCTTGGGGCAGGCTGCTGTGCGCCCTCCAAATCACCTCCACGGGCTTACTTCAGTTATAGCTGCGCTTGTTCAGTGCCACACTGCGTATTTTAAAGTCAAGAGAGGCAGAAGAAAGAAAAGCACGTAGTGTTTAGTTATTGCTGGTAGTTCGGTAGCAAACAACCAGGTCGGCTGCAGCTACGGGCAAACAGCCCGGCAGGGAAGAACCACTTCGGGCCGGGCCGCGTTGTCCGCGCCTGCCTTCGTGAGGGAGCAGGACAGCAGACCAGGCCCGGGCCTGGGCCGCGGCTGCCCGCACCCCCTGCCAGCGTGGCCCCGGCACGGCTCAGGCCCTGCCCGTCGACCCCCGGCCATGCTGTAGGCGTGGGGGCGAGAGGCAAACAGCTCGGGGCGGGGGGAAGCTGAGGAAATAACGGGCACAGCTGGCCGGACCGGGGAGCGGGGCCGGCCGCCTCCCCCCGGCCCGCGCCCCTCAGGCAGGGCCGCGGCGCCGCCTATGGCGCAGCGAGCGCCTCTACAAGAGGGGCGGTGGGCGGGCGGGATGGGACGCGGGGTCCGGCGCCATGGCGGAGGGGAGGAGCGTTGTGAGGAGGGTGCTGGAGCTGCAGGCGCGGCTGGGCAGCGCGCAGCAGCCGGCCGAGGTACCCGCCCCGCGGCCGCGCTGGCTCTGACGGGGGGGGGGGGGGGGGGGAAGGAGAGGAGAGGAAAGGAGAGGAGAGGAAAGGAGAGGAAAAGGAAAAGGAAAGGCTGCGGGCTCCGCCGGCGGGCGGCCGCTGCGCTCTGCGTGTGTTGGCGTGTATCTCCGTCAGGCGGCAGCGGCGTGAGGGGCGGCGGGGGCGGCGGCGCTGGCCCTCGCCGCGCTGAGGGGATCCGCGCCCGCGCTGCCCCGCTCCCCCCCTCGGCGTTGGCTGCCGGCTCTGCCGAGCAGCGGGAGGGCTGTGGGAGATGAGGGGCAGCCAGCCCGGGACACACACACACACACCTGTGTGTGAGACTGTGGCCCCGGGTGTCCCGTTTTGTTTCCCTCCCTCGTCGAGACCAGGTTGGGGGGTGAAGGAGGGCTGGGTAGCGGTCAGGTCAGGCGTGGTTATTTCCCGGGTGGGTAAGGGCTAAAGGTTTTTGTGGGTGGCCAAGAGGTCCCGTGTGCAGTCGGGTGAGGGGGAGAAGGGCAGCCAAAGCTGGGTGACACGTCGTTAAATCTAGCAGGTAGCGCGGGTTGTGTGAAATCTTGTCAGCCTGGCCAAAAGGTCAAAACACAGCAGCTGGGGTGCTAATTTCTACGTCCGTAAGAGCTTTTTCTCAGTAAAATGGGTTGTTTTGCTTTGTTATAACGGTGTGCAGCAAGAGGAGCAGGAGCTGTCACACCCTGCGGTGTTATTCCTGGTGCAAGAAGAACAAAGCTGCTCCTATCTCTGAAAGAAATTAAACTGCCTCTGTAGGATAGCGGGGCTGCTCAGTAGCTGCGAGGACTAGATAAGGAATACTTGAAGCAAGAGAACATCAGTGGGGAGATGGATCTGAGCAGCCGATGGAAACTGCGCTTGACGCTCTCGAGGTACTGAGAGGCGGAGGGGGAGATAAGCACTGGCTGCAGGGCAGAGGGGCGAAGAAGATGCCCTCCGTTCTCTGAGCGGTGGCCTGGACTGTGAAGGAAATGGAAGCACAGCAGTATGTGCCAAACTGGCCTCTGTTTTATGAAGTCATAAATCACATGTGGCTGAAGAAGGTGTATTCAAAAGGGTGAGGGGTTTTTTTGAGGGTTGAATTCAGTTTGAAAGTGCGGAACACATTTGCAATGATCAATTTCTAAGACATGAAAACTTGGTTCAAGTTGGTGGAAGTATTTGGAGGCAGAGGATGGCAGTAAAAATTGATGTGTTATATCTGGTAGTTAATGAACTTGAAAAGCTTAGTTATTAATCATGTATCTACTGTGTGTGTGAGTATACATATATAGGAAATACTGAATTTTTTTATTTTTTTATTTTTTAGCAAATTTATCTTCCTGAATGCCAGTGCTGTAGGCTATGTGTCCAAAATGCAAGTATCTGTGCAGATGTTTCTTCAGATGTTTTAATTTGCAGTTGAATGAGCCTAGAATTTCTTCTTGTGCTACAGAAGTGATCGGATATTATAGTCTTTGAACTTTTTAATTCTTAAGGTTGGTGTTGATATGCTGTTCTGAACAAGACATTGAAAGGGAAAAGGAAGAAACAGTTCCAGAGATAATTAATTTTTAATTGATCCCCAAACAATAAGTTTCAAAACACATTCAACTCAAGTGAAAAATGTAAATAGCCCTGGCAGGTTTGTTTCCATTAAGGGAGGAGATGCACAGTTTTTATGTGGCCTGACTCCAAGCAGGTGCTGCATAAAATGAGACTAATGGTGGTGCTGCAGCACTTCTGCTGTCCCTGGTAAAACTCTGTCTAGTGAAATAGGAATGGTTATGAATAACAGGGGCTAAGGAGTGGTAGGGGAGCTGAGAAACTGATAGCCATAAATTGGCAGTCATGAAATGCACTGCTAATAAAAGGTAAATCTAGTAATAGAAAATATGTGGTTATCATGTTTAAAGGCAAAGGGATAAGCTTTAGGTGTGTTTAGGGGGAAGAATAATAAATCAATATTACCGATGTGTGTGTGGGTAAGTGTTGGAGTTGTCAAATATTTCTGTTCCATACTTGAGAGTGATATTTATCTTGGCACTTTTTAAAAATTCCTAAATACTTTTTGATCTGATAGTAACCAGGGAAGATGCAGAACATTGATTGTTCATGTCAAAAGCTTCTTAATGTGCATGGTTTGATCACTACCCCAGTGAATTTTCAGCAAATTGACCAAAGGATGAACAGAACTAATTATTTAGGCATTCAGTGATGTTCAAGGTACTAGGGAAGTTCAGCAGGACAGGAAAAAAGTACTGTGCTATTGGTTATAACAGGTAAATGAAATGGTCTTCATTGACATTGATCGTGAAGGAATGTGTTGAGCAGCTGCATGACATTGCGTATAAGATGTAACTGATGTAGAATTAAAGGATGGTGCCATGATCCATGCCACTTGATGAGACTTCATGTAGATATGTACTGCCAAATTTATCTCAGCTTAGATTCAGCTGACACTAAGTGTCATAAATATATGTAAGTCTCTTAACGCATTTGACTTGCTTCTGTATGAGGCTGACTACAGTAACAATGTTAGGGACTTGATGCAATACCTAAAATGGATTTCAGTTGCACTCGCCAAAAATAAGTGCCAGACCTCATCAGAAAACAATGTTGATTTGTGATTTTGGTTGTGGGCTTGTGATGGTGGGGGAGTGGGGGTTGATTATGCATCTGTTCTTGACATGATGCTACTCAAATCTTTTTTAATTTAGAAGACAGCAAGCATTGTAGGGAAATGCTACAAATACTGAAGTGATTTGCGTCACATGAAGAGAGAGTCTTCTAGAAACCAACTTTGATCATGTGCTAGGCTCTATTCATTTGAGCAACATGCATTTTAACATGGCTCGGTGGAAAGTCACAGCTAGGAGCTATGAATATAGGTCACTCAGGATAGGAGACTATATTTTGGAAAGCATTGGCTCAGAAAATGATTTGGAGTTCTGATGTATTACCAGTTGAGCATGAAATTGCAGTACAAGGCAGCAGCTTATGGAATAAATGCTATCTTTGGGTAGCTTAGCAGGGTTATGTTATTACTGCTATATAGTATTAGAGGGACAATTACAGGAATACTATATCCTGTTCTGGGGACTGTTTTTAAAAACACTGCCAAGCTGGAAAGCTAGTAAGACAGCCAGAGAATATCTATAGCTCTGACTAGCATAACTTCCTGAAACTAAAGAACCAAGGTATAGTGGTTTTATTTCTGTGTTGTATAAGAAGTTCGAAAGAAGACTCCTTTAATTAGCAGAAAGAGATCAGTAGCTGAAAACAAAACTAGACAAATTTTTTTAGGCAAACAGTTTGGTGGTGGGTTTTTTTTGGTTTGGTTTGGGTTTTGTTTTGTTTTTTTTACTGAGGGCATAGGACTTGAGAATGCATTGCGGTTTTTCTAACGTGTTGTCTTCAGAGTCTTTGTGCTCTTTCACATGAGGTGTCTAGCTCAGCCAGAAGTTATGGACTTGGTGAAATTTCATGGGCTGCATTACAGAAGAGAATGAGCTAAATAATCATAGGGATCCCTTTAAGAGAGGAGCAGCTAGTGAGCAAGGAAGGAAGGAGAGAAATCAGGAAGGAGTTACTGTGGTGAAATGTTGAGGCAGTCCCTTGACCACAGGTGGCCTGGGGACTGTTGATGGGTCCCATCCTTCCTGAGGGTCCAGGCTCAGCTAGATGAAAATGAGGAGACTGTATAACACTTGTATAAGGGATGATGGAGCAGCACTGGTGCAGTGGGAAGAGATGAAACTCTGTGCACCTGGGATCTGTTGTTATTATCACTTTGCTTTCAGTTTTGACTCTGGAAAATTTTGTTTGCTCATATGCTTCTTACCCATTGCTCATTACTGTTGCCCTCTGCTTTCCAAATGCCCGTGTGCTTTCCCTCCTCCCCTTCACCTTAGCTTGCCATTGCTCCTATTGTCACCTTTGCTTTCGTCTCACGCCTGCATGTGTGTGGCAGCTCTCAGTTTGTCCATAAGGCTCTGCTTCTGTTGTCCGTTTATGTTACATGAAGATCTGTGTCTTGGGCTTGCTTGGAATGTCGTTTATTGGAAGAACAACAATCCTAAAGGCTTTGGATCATTCTTTAGAAATCAATATTTAGGAATTATGTGGAATAGCTCAGGAATTGTATATAGAGGTAACTTTTATGTTCTTTGTAATTTTTCTATAGTTTGCCGTGCCTTTTAAAGTCAATAAGAGTTTTTCTGTGAGGGTATAGCTGATAGTGGTATGCAAGGTAAAATAGTCTGAAAACCAGTGACGGGTTACATATGTATTGTGTGTATATGGAAGAACTTGGGGGAAGAAATTACTGAGTACAGTCTAGTGCAATAAGAAGAGCCAGATGGGCTACAAATGCTATGGTAAATGATACGGTTAGAGCAAGGCACCTCAACAGTCTTCATTCTGTTTTTCAAGGCCTGCTCAGAACAGACTTCAGATAAATGACTTTCTCTTTTTTCCCTTATTTTATGCAATAATTGCAGTGGTGCACCATGTAAATATCATAATGCCAAAGTTCGTGCTTCTAACAAGCTTTAGTTTCAGTGACAGGCTTTACTGTGTCTTATGCTTCACAGTATACCTTTCTGTGGCTTTTACCAAAGTCTGATAGATACTGGAGCTTGGTATTTGTGCTTTATAAAGAAAACAGCCCCTCCTAGTCTTTGATAGAGAAATCAAAATTGGATGAATATGAAGTTTCTCTGCTGTTACTGATGTTTGCCACAAATTAAATTTGCTTGTTTCCTGATTGTGTCTAAGTAAATTTTGTTCTAAATGCCAAGGGCTTGGGGATGTATGATTCCTACTGGTGGCAGGCTGGATGCTGCCATTTACATTGCCCGGTTACAGTACAAAGCAAATGGAGCTATCTCTCCTTTGGTAGTCCCATACAAACATAGCTGCTGAACTTGCTGCAGCCTGAGCTGTTCCCTGCTTTCGAGAGATCAGGATTGCTTCTCCTAAAAGGTTTGTCAGAGTTTGATCAATGCTCTCAGTTTTCTTTTTATGAAACTCTCTTGTTTGTCTTAATTTGCCAAATGTGATACACATTTCAAGAAAGCAAAATGAACAGTGTGGCCTTTGGTTTAGAAAACTTTCAAAGTTTTGTATTTCATTATAAATGTGTTGACTGCTTTTGGACTCGCTTGTCATCTAGGTACTTTTGTAATTTGGCCTGTTGGTTTGAAGTTGTATGAACAGTAATTGTCAGCTTCCTGAATCTGTTCTTCTGAAGTGAACTCGGCTTTATGAATTAACTTAGTCTAAAACCCATCAAGAGGAAACATTCAACCCCCCCAATCTCTTTGTAGCTTGATGAAAACATTTTTTAGTTTTCTTCCACGTATAGGGTTGTCTCTGGCCTATGGGATTTATTCCCAGTGGTTTGCACTGCTTGAGTATCTGGTCATCCTATATACCACAATAGAACTGAATGGGGATATATGTTTTTAAATAAAAAAATGAACTAACCTGACACGGATAACATAGTTTCTAATGCTTGGGATTAACATTGCAAGAAATTATTATTTTTTTTCTGCTTAAGAACCTTTGCAATGTGGTTTTTCCCTGATGAGATTATTTAGAAAAAGTCTCAAAATATGTAGCCTATACCTGGAAAGTGTCTGGAAAAAGTTAAATGTTAAGCTTGTATTTATGTAGCCTATACCTGGGAAGTGTCTGGAAAAAGTTAAATGTTAAACTTGTATTGTACTCAGAAGGTAGACTAGTTCTCCTGAGATGCAAAATTGTATTTAACTTCATTAAATGTATATATTCTTAACACAACTTGCTGGCTCAGGGATTGTCTTACTCTTTAATAGGAGATAAGCAGAACTTCGTGTGGCTTTTGTACTGGTTCTGAAATTTTGGTCAGGATGCTTTTTTGTAGGTATCCTGCCATTTTGTAGTTAGCCGAACTTTTTGGAAGAGAGTTGATTTGTTACCTCTGGTCCTAGGTGTATGCCTTACTGTTTCAGCTTTTCTCATGTTTTCTCAGGCTGTGAAGCATTTCTGCTGTACTTCTTTAGAAACACTATTGCAGGGTGGATAACTTAGAGGAAGAACTGCATGCCATGCATGTAGCTAGAGCCCACTGTACACAATGAAATTCAGTGTCAAGTGTGGGATTCCGCTACTAATGTATTATGGGAACAATGAAACTTAGAACAACAGCAGAGAAAAATATACCCCCATTCAAGTTTGCTCCTCACTTACTTTAGTACCTGTTCCACCTCCTGCAACAACATTTCAGAAGCAATATCTAATGACAGTTCCATCAATTATTTAAGTTAGCATAGCTGTTATAGTTTAAAAGTTTCTGGATAGTCTGTTGGCATTCCTGCAGGTTCCTGCCATTGCATGTAGAAGTGGTAATGATCTGAAAAACTTGACTAGCACTTCAGGCTTTGTGAAAGCCCTTTGAAATGCTGTTACTTCAGTTGCACACTAATTCTGTCATCTATGTAACATAGCTTCATGGAAGTTTGTGAAAGATAAGGCAAATTGCTTGTGTGTGGTAACTGCAAGGCTCTGGGGTGCTGTATACCCATTGCCAAAGAAATTGTATTATATTGCCAAAACAGTTTATACTCTACTTATAAATGAGACTTTTGTGTTATTAAAACACTTCTTATAGGAAGGTGAGCTTTTTGTATTTGCAAAATTCTTTCCGGCTTTGAAGATGTTGGGTTTTTAACAGGTGTACGCTTTGCCAGTGCAAACCAGAACAGCTGTTCTAGCTCAAGCTTGTTTTGTTAGTGTACAAATTGCAGCTAAGTTTTGAAAACCTTATTTTTTGCAAACAGGCCTCCCACCAGCTCTTGGCCTGGGCTGATGGAGTGGTGCTGCTGACTGGGAGACCTGCTGGGAGACTTGCTGATTTTTACATGGTGGTTCTGCATAATGCACCTTTTCTGTTGGTTCTGTGACAAAAGAGGGTCACTGCTATATGAGTGTGGGCATATATGTGTAGCCTGTACTACTGTATTGTTCATCTTTAATGTAATCTCTGTAGTGTTAAATTCATACCTACTGGATTTTCTGGTATTACTGAAATTGGGGGGTTGGCAGAACTGTACTGGTTCACAGCATAGACTTCAAGCACAGCCCTGATGTGCAGTAAAGGAGTGCTCACATTTTCCTGGAGTTACTGGATATTCTTCTTTATCACTGTTGAGTATTTTTGGATTAAACATGTGAATGAGGATGAAAAAAACAGAATAGAACTTATGAATATTTTTTTAAAAAAATAATCTTTACTTCCAGATTATAAAAACACTTACGGTACTACAGGATTTGGATATATCGCTGGAAATTCTAGTGGTAAGTGACCAAAATGCATTAAACTCTTCCACAGTGAATTACTGTGTAAATGTCAGGGGTCTGCAATCATACAAGCAGTGAACATGTTGTGTTTTGTAATTTTGACTCTTAATCATGATTCGTTTAGAGCTCTGTACAAGGAACCATGGAGCCTTTTCCAAAAGCCAGCTGGAAGCTGGGCATGCAACTTGACAAATGCAGTATTATGCCAACAGTGATAGTACTGAGTAGGAATCTGAGCATATAGAGATATAGAGAACACTGCTACTCAGGGTTGGTTTCTTCTCACTGTAAAACTGCTTTCAAGTCAATGCTGAAGACAAAACAAATATGCGTGAACCATTCTTTAGGTCAGTTGTCTAAATCTTCTGTCTTTTATTAACAGCTCAATGTTAGTTTCTTGCATTTGAAGAGCAGGCATCGCAAGTAAGGGTACTTGTGAGTTGTATCCTTATCCAAGCTGCAGCCTATCAAATTTTATATTAGAAATTCTCACGCTGGTCTATGAAGCTTCTAGTTATTATGAGCAATATGTCTGTATTTTGGGAAGAAGAAAAATGTGGGTTTTGTGAGAGCTCTCTGAAGAGTAAGAGAAAAATATGGTAATTAAGATACTTGGCTGGCCTATTCAGGCAAAAGCATTTGCCTGCCTAAACACAGGTAGACTTCTACTGGAATACAGCAATATTTATGTGTTTTTATTGGAAAACAAAATAAATCTCATATTGCAGTTAGGTTTTTTAAATGACAACGATCTTTTGCAGACAATTCATGTTCCCAGCAAACCTACATGTTTTGTAGTGTGACAGACTTTGATGGAAGCCTTCAAATCAAATAGAGCAAAGAGATGTCTTACAACTGGGGACTCCACATTTTTAACGCATTTGAAGAACATAAATAACTTCAGGAAGTAATCCCACCAAATTTCTTGCATATGTTTGCAATACACTGACCTACCAAACCAGTATTGCTCAAATTATATGGAAGCTAAATATCCTTAAAGTGGATTTAAGGAAGCCCTTTCTAAGGTGTGAGCAGATTATGTGGGAGTAGCATGTGTATAGCTCTTGCTCAGACTTCGCTGGAGTATCATTTCACTAGTTAACAAGAGCATTAACAGGTTGCTGCTAACCTAGTGATTTCCAGGTTTTGTATGCATCTTAAAAGTGGAGAGTTTGTGAATCGGGGATACTTACTGATAATCAGGATTTTAAAAAAATCACCTGTGATTCTATATACACTCAAAGTCTGCAAGACAGTTGTGCTTAAGCAACATAAAACTCACTAGAGCAAGACTTGAAGGCACAGTGGTACTGGGGGAGAAACAGAAATGACAGGTTTTAAATGTCAATTTTTTTTTTCCTGTGGCTGAAACTGAGACTGAGTTTAGTCATATGAACTCTGCTCCTCTGACCCCTCTACCCCATACTACTTGTTGAGATGTATTTTAGATTAAAACACATCCATCATATGTGCTCTCTAACATGCTAAAATGTACCTGCATAAGCCTAAAGGAAGTGTGAATTGATTTATCTGATTCACTGGAGCAGTATGCATTTTGTGGGCATAAGCATTTGAGTCAAGTGAAATTCCTGAAACATATACATTTAATGGAGGGAAATGACTTCTCTTAGTTTTATGAATTAAGACTGCATTTTGTTCCTCATATTTGGTTATAAATATCTACCTTTCCTTCAGTTCTGTTTGCAGTATAAAGTGTGCATTTATTTCTTTAGCTGCCATAAGGCTGCTCTGACTGCTAGGCTAATACTGTTTGTAGCAGTTTTAGAGAAGGTTTTATTTGGGATGTTAGTCATGGTTTATTCTGCCATCTTTCTTGCACTATCTTCAACAGGAAACTGGCATAGGCAAAACAGTTAACAGTTTTAGGAAACATGCCACTGCTGGAAATGTAGCTAAAAACCTGGTAAAACAATGGAAAAAACTTAATCTTCCGGAAAATAAAAGGTAGGTGGGAACTAACTTTTTTCCAAAAGTTAATTATACTGTAGTGTAACTTTATAAAACGCAGCTTGGAAAGCTTAGGAAAGTGTTTGGAATGGCAAATATGCATTAGGACAAATGCATAAATTGAATGGAAGAAATGAGTCAGTCTTCTATAAAATATCAAAAAACAAATCAGTGACCAGTATTGGTCAATTAGCAAGCCAGCACTCAGAATTTAACTGCTTTTTTTTGACTGGCACAAGTTCTTGGGTCCCAGCTGACGCAAGCAGGACTAAGTCAATGATGGACACTGCTCTGCACTTCAGGGAAGTGGGAAGCTTGCTCTTTCTTCCTAGAGGTGGTGGTTAAATGAGGCAGCTCTCTAGTGATTTGGCTGTGTAGAGGGCTTTCCTGTAATGTTCATGTGGACTGAGAGGGGCTTCCAATATTGGAGGAGTCACACTGAAGAGATGTGATTTCTTCTCAAAGTGAAGCAGCCACCACTGCCATGGCCAGGCTGACTGTGCTTTAGATGTTTTGCAGACCTCTGACAATTTGAGGCAGTTGAGCTGAGAAAGCCAAAGGTTAAGATTGACCAAATAGTGCACTTTAAATCTGAAGCTGTTCAAACAATGGGAAAGTAAAATACCAGAGCCTGTGATAAGCAAAGCATAAAGGCTGACCTGTTGTAATCTCTATCACCTACAGATCATGTCGTGAATTCTCTGTCTCCTAGTTATTTCAAGTACCATGTCTGTGTTATAAAGCATGCAGAGAAACTTCTGTAAAAAGTGGTATCCAACACATTATAAGCAAATAGTACTGTGTCAGGCATGTTTTGCTACTGATGGTTATGTCTCTACTCCCCACTTGCCTTGCTGTCAATTCTTGTTGAAGTATTTAGTGGTGCTGGACCTAAGAGCTGCTTCTTTGGGATTCTGTACTGATAATGGAAGAACAAGTGCACAGCAGAGCACAGTTCTGGGTCTTGTAAAATTATGACATGTGGTATGACTCAATGCTTTAATTTTACTAATATAGGTAAAAAGATTGATTGTCCAATAATTTAGCATCAGATGTAGCATGGGATGCAATTATTTATTTATTTATTTTATGTTGCAGTGGTCACAGAGGAAGAAAACAAAATACTGAAAAAGAAAAAGATGAGGCAAACCCTTCCATTTCCAAGGAGATGAAGCCTTCAGAGAAGTCCAAAGCATCTGTACTGGCCTCCAGAAGTTCCAATAGTGCTCCCATTTCTAAAAAGTTGAATAAGCAGCATACTTGCAGTGAAAAGACCCACCAAAGTACAGATTCTGAGTCTCAGAAAGAATGTGATAGTAAAGAACATGGCAGCAGTTGCTCTAAGCATGCTTCCCAGGGTACCAATCCTCAAGCTAAAGAAAGTGACTTCAAGGAGGGAACCTCCACAGACAGCAAGAAAGTTTCAGAAAAGCAGTGTTCCTCTGTAGCCAGTAAAGACTTACCACCCCTGAAGGAAAAGCCTAGTAAGGATGCTTCCAAACAGAGAGATCCCAAGTGTGTGAAGACACCAAACCAAAAACTTGTCATAAAAAGCAAAGGCAAATTATCTAGTGATGAGGAATTTGAGCCCCCTGCTATGTCTTTTGAATCTTATCTTAGTTATGATCAGGTTACCAGAAAAAGAAAGAGGAAGGGTTGTTCTACAGGTAAACGGCCAAAGAAGTGCAGTGAACAGGAGGGCAGCTCATTACCACAGAAGACTTCAAAATTTTCTGATGCAAAAGGAGAGGAAAATGTAGAAAAATGTGAGGGTGGTCAATCAGAAACTCCCAATAAAAAGGTAAACCACTGCATGGTTGAGATAATAGCAAATAAACTGCAGACAAATAAGTGCTTTGGACTCTTATTATTTTTGGTGAAATTCAGCTGTATTTATTTTAAGCAACGGATAGCATGGCTCTGACATGTCAGCTGCATTGCAATTGCCATTAATTGCAATAATTGGGACAAAAAAAGATTGTTTATTGCATACTGACAGTTTACAGTGACTTGTCTTGTATTTTTCGGATAGTTTCCAGTATGGCAATAGTCTTTGATACATATCAGCTTATCTGCTTTTTACCTGCAAAGTAAAGGTACTTACCTTTGGAAAGATGTCCTCTTCTTCCATTCTTGACCAGCCTGGTTTGTGACTGTAGCAGCTGTTTTCGTACAGCAGAGTCACTTTGTCAGATGCTGTGGTTCTTTAGTAGTGAACGTTACGGTCTGCAGAGGAACTCAACTTTCTTCTTTTAATGCATTGAAGTAAACCACAGTATTGCATATAAAAATAGCTTATGCATGTTTGGAATGTTAACTGTCATAGTCCCTTGAAGTGGAAGAAGCTTAAGTAGCTTGATTGACTAAAGGTAGATCTAAACATGTATTAATTAGACCTTTTAAATGAAGCCCTTTTGTGCACTGGGAATTAGAGGTCTCTTCAGTCTTTTATCTTTACTGTGATGTGAAAGCTCCAGGCATTATTTATGGTGGAAGATCTGCATGTGCAATCTTCTGTCCCAATTGGAGAAATACTAATGTAGAGGCTTGTGTATGGTACTCTGGCATAAACTGTTTGAGGAAGAGTCTTGGATGTTCAAGCAGTCGTGAAAAGTTATTAAAGATACTGAAATGGCGTGCAGGTAGATGCAAGTTTTGTGCTGTAAGTGCCTGGCTTACAAATGGAGGATACATTAGACCCAACTTAGATGTTGCACATAATGCTAAGCATTGTAGGATCCTGTACTTACCAGACTGCTGCATCTTTAAATCCCTTTTTAAGGGGTTATCTGTGAAAATTGTAGGCTAAATGGCTTATCCAGCACAATATAGGAGACTTGCTACGACCAAGTATAAAGCTGTTTCTTGTCTTTTGGGATGGCATTTAGTTTGCCTTTAAATGTTCAATTGTGGTTTTGTCATCTTGCAGTTTTGTCTCATTCACTGCATGCTTCTAACCTCAGTTGTGATTTATCTGAAAGCCTGTTAGCTGAAAACATCTACTTTTTTCTTTAATCTCTTTTTTGCATTGATTGCAGATATCCCACTAAGTTTCTTTTGTGATGTAGTCTTGCTAAGTAGAGTATGAAAGGATATGCTGAAAAGTAATCCAGTGAGTAAATTTTAGTGCAGAAAAGCAATAATTCTAGTTATCCTAGTTAACTTTGAGGTTTGCTTAAGGTTTTTTTTTGTAGCTTGTTTTAAGTGTTGGTAACCCCAAATTTGTAATATTGAAGCAATGTTTCTTTGACTGTGCACAGGCCAAGGTGGCATCCCTCCAAGATCTTCTTAATATTCCACTGCCTAAATTTCTGACAGGCATCTCATCTCCCCCATATGCTGCAGACTTTAAAAGTAAGTAGTATGCAAGGATGATAAATGGGAAATAGTGCAGATTTTTACAGCTCTATGTAGAGATGTCTTTATCCCCTTTCCTAACAAACTATTAGCTCGTGTTCATGGCAAAGAAATGCCTCACCTTCACTATCTCTTCTGTAGAAACCATGCTGAGGCTGAAGGGAGTTGTAAGGGCTTCCATCTTGGTGCTTGCTGAATAAAGAAATAATGAGAAATGTTACCACAGATACAGAAAAAGCATAGATCAGGGGGTAGTTCTACAGGCTAGATTTCTTTACTCTTGTCTATACCTTATAGGAGACAAAGCCTTAGTAGACATTATCTTAGGTAAAACAAATATAGGAGGCACTAGGTCTAGCTTTGGCATAGGAGCTTGTTAACATCTTCATAGGTGGGTTGACACAAAATGCCAGTGGTTCCCCTAGCAGCTCTTGTGAGACTTCAGCATTTTCGTATCACTTTGGTCTTGAAACATCAGTGCTATTGCAGCTTCAACCTTCTCTAGGATAACTGGGGAAGATCAGTAATGTTCTGTGGACTGGTAACAGAGTAACCTAGATGTGAATACAGCTCATGTAGACCTGAGCTAAATAATGTAAGGCTGGTTTGAGTTGGTGCAACTCACTTGGAATTTACATGCTATCTTGGTGTTAGATGATGATGAATGTACTTCTGTAACACTTAATTTGTGTGAGGGCCCCAAACTCTAATGCAGTAACTTTGTATTTCAAGAAAAATGAATATATGTGTGCCCTGCCAGCTGTGTTTCTCTCAAAGCTGAATGTTTAAAGCATTGTATAATATCAGGAGGTAAAGGAAGCCCTGCCTAATGTTTTGTTTGCAGCTTCCCCAGCACCTGTTGTAGAAGTACCCCAGCAAGTCAGTGAGACAGTTCAGTTCACAGGACGGAGACTGAACTCTAAAATGCAAGTTTACTCCGGCTCCAAAGCAGTCTGTCTTTCAAAGATGCTTACGCTGTATGAACAGTGCATCCGTGTGCTTCACAATAATATTGATTGTGAGTACTTTAAGGGATTTGTAGCAGGCTGTGTCTGAAAGCATATCAGATTTTTTTTCTCCATGCCAACAACTAGCCTACTAAAAGATACTGCCCCTCCCTACAAACGGTGACTCAGAGCGGGTTGAAAGGCACTTAAAAAAAATAGATTTATGGCTGTGCTAAAATGTAGTTTTGTTTTGAAAGCTTACCTTTTTTAAAGTTCCAATTTTAGAAAATATAATGTCCTGTAGATTAAAAGCTGAAAAGCCTTGTGATTTATTTTTTTTTCTTCCAAGATGTTTGTTTACCTAAATTAGAATGAGTGATCAAAAAATTGTTTATTCCCTTGTGTAGATTGAGAGAGGAGTGATGCACATCGGTAAAGATGGGGCAAAAGCTATTCAGAGATGCTTTCTGTATCCTCAAATATAACTGCCAGTCAGTATGGAACTGCTGATTTATAAATATTTTCATAGCCTGACTTCAAAACGTGTTCTGTTAGTGCTTGCTAAAATTAACTTGTATTTTTATTTTTAAAATGTTTGGTGAGTGGTGTTATCCACTGACTAAAATAAATGATAATGAAAGTGCTGTCCTCTTTTGTAGTGCTACGTGAAGTAGGAGGTGTGCCCTTTGAAATTCTTGAGCCTGTGCTAACACGTTGCACACCAGAGCAGTTGTTTCGAATAGAGGAATGTAATCCGGTAAATTCTACCTTGTTAAATTGAGGGAACCACAGAGGATGTGAGGCATCTGTTTCTGCCCTCTTTGCACTCTTTTTGATAAAGATTCTCCATGGGTTACACTGGTTTTCTGTCTTGCATACTTATTTCTTTGAATTCAGCTGTCATTATCAAACCTCCCTTTGTCAAGTATCAGGATTTAAAGCATTTGGGAGAATTATTACTGATGACTAAGTGAAAGCCAGTGTGGGTAGAGAAGTATTTCTGTTTCCAAAAGTAAGGGGGGGGGGGAGACCACAGTATTTACCACTGAAATAGCTGGGAAATTTATAATAGAACCAACTGTTCTCAAGTTACAAACTGTTAAGGCTGTAAATCATACTGATTGGGAAGTATCTGAGGTGAGATTTCATGTGTGTGGTAGATTTCTTATCTACACTGTTAGGACTTCAGCTCATGATGCACTTGGACATTGAGGTTCCGAGTACATAGCACTTTGTAGTGCAAGCTAGCCATTTAGCCATTTCCCTGCATGCCTAAAGTTGAGAGCTGGTGTGGCCTGAGCCTGTACTGGAAACTCAAGCCTAGCCTGTAAGTGTGGCTTATTAACTCAAATGTAGAGCTCTGCTATTTGAAGCTATGTGATTTCCAGTCTGAAGTCAGTATCTCTGGATGGTATTGCCATGCTCCATGTTGGGGGGTACCTGTGACAAGCACACGTGGTGGGACTTGTTCTGCATCTTTCTCCACCAGGGCATTGGGCTTTGTCTCCAGGCTCAGCTAACAGGTACTCTTGAAAATGTTATTTTTAAATCTTTTAAGATACCTTGTGTTCAAACTAGACTTTTACAGAAGAGTCTGACCACTTGTGGAAGAAACATTGCCAGAGAGATTTTAAAAATGAGAGTCTCCTGGAATATGAGTCTTGGCGTGAAATGTACTTGAGGCTGTTTAATCAGAGAGAAGAAAAACTGAAGATGCTTACAAAAAATATTCTTTCAGCTCAGTCTGAGAAACCAAAAGGTAAAATCTGTTGTTAGCTTTTCCACTTAAACACAGTCTCTTCTGCTATTCTTGACACTTCATATGTAGGGTTTAGTGATCTGTTTGCACTAAGCACTAATGCTGTCCTTCTAGGAGAAGTCATCAAGAAAAAACACTGTTCCTTTTAATTTACAAGTTGCTCAAAAAATAAATACATGCATTAACACAATACACTAATACATTATACTTGCAACATACAGTAGACAAATCTTACCTTACTGGTTAGACTGAGGATTCTAATCAGCAATGCACAGAGTACAAATGTAATTATAAATACCAAAGTTAATATGAAGAAATACTGTATGCAGTCTGTATATGATTTGCCATGGTTCATTTACTACTTTGGTACCAGATTCTGCTTTTCTGAATTTTTTTTTCCTAATTTAAACCTAGAAATTGCCACACAACCATATTATCAATTGAGCTTTGAACATAAAGGGCAAAAAAAGTCACATATCCTCTGCTCCTTGCTTCTGTATTAGGCAGGCAAGTAAAAATGACTTATGTGACTAGTGCAGCAAAACCACCAAGGAACATTCGCCGACAGCAAGAAATCCATGGGACAGCAGGACCTGTCACCCAACTTCATCCCATAGAGAGACACAAGTAAGTGTTCTGTACTATGCTTTTAATTTGAGTTTAGATGTCTTTGTCAGTAGAAAAGCTTGCTGGCAAAGTATTTTTGAAGTTATAAATAGTTCTCTATTTACTTTCTTTTTTAAACAGCTAGTGGCTAGAGACTAACTTACCTTTTAAGTCTTGTGTGCTTTCTGCTGTGTATGCGTTGTCATCGCACATTTCTCCAAAGTGCCAGTGAAGAATTCACCCTACCAGTTGGAGAGTGAGTGGATGCTGTTGTTTTTCTCCAGATTACACTAATGCTGCTTAATGTCCTGGGGAGATTCCAGTGTTGATGTTTTGTGTTTATAAACCTTCCTAGTAGCTTCACATGTTCTCCTGCTTTCATAAAATCCCAGTCAGCTCTCTGGAGTGATATAGCTGACCAGAGTGAATCTCAGCAACTTTTAATACTCTTGATGGTGGGTTTCCGCTTTGGCAGCTTAAAGGAGTGTCCGGAACAGTCAGGCTGTAGCAGTAGCCAACACTAATCGCTGGAGGAACAGAAAACTGGGATTCCACAAATGTTTCCTTTGTGCAGCACAAAGCCAAATTTTCTTTGTGACATCTTAGTTCAGAGTAGTTCAACAGTCATGAGAGCCAAAGCTGTGATGTTTGTCCTACTGTTCCTGCCAGCCTAATGAACTCTCTTGTATCCAAGAGGATGGCTGCAACAGGGAGATAAACCAGCTGTAGCACCAGCTTTTACCTCTTCCCTTCTCAACTACGTGGAGACAGACTGCTGTTTTTTACTGTTTGAATATCTGTTCTTGGCTGAAAGAAAAATCAGCAGTTTTATTTAGAAGCACTCCATGGGTTAATGGGTCCATGTGCCAGCAGTTGAACCATAAAAGCTATGGAAAGTGTTCATACTGCCTGAGCGTGGGTATCTTAAGCTGTGGTCACTCGCTCTGCTGTGACTGCTGGTGAGCATGGTGCCCTCCCTTTTCCCCATTGCCTGTGGTTGTTCCCACGCTGGCATAGCTGCTCTTCAGCTAGTTCTTGCAAAATTATCCCTTTGGAGAAGCAGCAGGTGGAACATTTTTCACTAATCTGGATTAGGTAACAGTTATGCAGGTTGACAAAGATGTGACTGGATAGTGACAGATAGCTGGAACAGGAAGGATAAAAGTTAAGCTGTTGCAAATGTGATGCAGGACTTAGTATAGCTGAATGTCTCAAGAGAGTCATTTTAGGTTGTTTGTTGTGATGCTGCAGTGCCTGCAGTTGTGCTGAGTAATTGTTCAGTCTTAGGCACATGAACTAAATAACGGAACTGACCTGGGTTTATTTGAGGGTGGGTAAAACCTACAAACCCATGGGAAGGTGTGTTTTCTGTGAATTTCAGGAGCTTGACTTAGTCAAGCAGCCTTGACTTACCGCTCGAGATGGTGTTGGTATAGGGCAGGAATGACAGCCTGGATGTAGGAACTTCTTAAAATCCGCTTTTACGCCAGACACAATGTTTTTGTAGGTGTACCTTTAGCTGATGAAATTAGGAAGCTTCTTTCCATACCGTTGCTGTTTTCAGTGAAAAGATAGTCCCCCACCAAGACAGTAGCTTAAGGTACTTTGAGTTAGGCTTTTGCTTTCCCCTCTGGGAGGCTGTATCTGTGTTGTGACAGACCAGCCTTCCAATATAGTTGCTTCAAATACAGTAGTGTAAATGTCCCTTCTGCTTCAGTAATCTGGACCAGTAGGTGAATGATGTACTCAAAGCCCTGCATGTTTTTTTTTCCTCAGGCATGATAAATTAGGAAGAACAACTGTTGTGTGAAGGAAGGCGTAAGAGGGTCGTTGGTTTGCCTTCTTGAGAAACAAGAGTTTGTTTAGGCATAATGAGTTTAACTTCATTGCTTTGACCATGTCATCCGAAAACCTGTCAGGTTTGCAAGTTGTAGAATTTGTACAGCTGAAATCTTCACTTAAGAAGCTGGTCTTGCAGGAGCGAAAAAGGTCCTGTGGCAGATGTGCAGATCCTTAGCAGGCTGCTGTTCGCAGTTCAGAGTGCAGTGGTATAGGGCAACTGGCGGCAGACATCAGTAACTGGCTCTGAGGCATACAAGGCTGCCCAGATTAGTGACATCATGCTGACAGTTTAATGCTGCATTGGTTTAACTGTCTTTAGCAGTAGGCATCAGCTCTGTATCTGTCTTGGTCCTTATCGTATTGATTGAGGGTTCCAACCTCATATTTAGGGTTAGCTATTGTACCTTTTGCTAGCCATCCCTACTTTAAAAAAAGTAAATGAAAGCTTGTGTAAATTTGCTCTCATTTTCTGTCAGAGAACTATTTAGCAGTTCAGCTGTATTCAAAGAAGAAAATAAACACAAAGAGCAAATGAGAGCACTGGGCATTATGAATTGCAATGATTTTGCTAAACACTTTGATCTGTCACAAATTCTGATCATATAATTTTAAAGACAAATAAGATGCATCAAATCTAATAAAGGGAAAATTTTGCAAAAAATGGGAATGGCCTAGATGACCATCTGAGATCCCTTCTAACCTGAATTATCCTATGATTTGTAAATATAGAAAGTCTTGAATGTTTGATCAGTGGTGTGGTGGGGTTTTTTTTTCCAAAATGAGCCAGAAAAAATAGTAGTTTGATATCAAACACTAATTTTTTTTCCTTATTTCCTTGGTTTAAAAGAACAAGGATTCCAGAAAGCAGAGACGGAAATAACACATCATCGAATCTGATCCCTGCTGGCAACAGAGGAAGCTCTAGCTCAAGTAGAATGACTCAGGGTGGAAGGAAGCCTATCAAAAGTAAATGGAATTTCCTAAGATTATAATGATAGTTGTTTTAAGTTGCTATCTATTAATATATGCTTAATATTATGCTAATACCATTTTAAGTCACTCAGAGCTCTAATCCTAACTGGTCTCTTTTGTTTTGTTTTTTGTTGTTGTTGTTATTGAAGAAATTGCACCAATCATGAGGAAAACTTTGAAAGCACTCAGGAGTAGAGGTGGACGACGATAAATGAGGCTGCATATTTGAAGCTTATGTGACTATTTGTATATCATGCTACAGCTAATGCAAGTAATGTTACTGTAAACGTTCTTCAGTTTGGCTTAGTTAAAACATTGCATGGGTGAATGATTTGCAATAAAAATTGAAACACCCGAGTCCTTTCGTACTGCTGCTTTCTTATTCATGAATGAGGAAGACTGCATTGAAATCAGGTCAGTACACACTAATGGCATCAGTTTATATGGACTTCTATAGATGCTGTCTTTATCAGTTTATGTACACACTTGCATAAGCTTTTCATGGAAGCACTTAAGCTGTGGGTATATTTTGCCAAGGTTAAAGTTATTTTGTAGAAATGGCCACAAGGTCCTTAGATACAATTGCAAAGAGGTCTTGGCATCTCTTGCACAAAAGTGTTTTGGAAACTTAGCATATTTGTTTCATTAAAGGTTTTCCAAGGGAGACTTTTGTATTTTTCTTTTAGTGAAAACATGATTTGGTTGGATCTTAGTTTTTTGCTCTTCTGGAAACAGAAGACTGTTTATAAGACAGTCCAGGAGCTCAACTTCTGACCTGCTGGAGGTGGTCTGCAAAACATCCTTACTCAGGACACTACATGCTTTTCAGCCCTTTTACTTGACTTACACAATGAGCCTTTAAAGGAGAGGTAGGAGAAGACAATGTCTTAAACTTAAATTGCTTTTTTAAAGCGGGATTTGTATACTGCCAGAGTAAATGGGGCAGGCCATGACAATGAGTTAATGGAAAATCATGTGTTATTCAGGAGCTCCGTCTAGCTGGGACACTTTTGTACAATAATTAAAAACGGACCTGTCATTGTGTGATAGCATCTAAAGGCATTAAGTCCTTGTGTGGGAGATAGTACTTTGGGAAGAAGCAGAAGGGAGGGAAGCCAAGAATGTCATCAGTTTGATGGTGTGGTCATCTTGCAGAATAATCCATTTAAGTCTGAAGATGAGAGAAAACTTGTGCTATACTCTGATCTGCTGCTCTCTGCCTGTTGTGAAGAGGCCTAGCTCACAACCTTGAATATGAGCCTTTTGCCTTCAAAGGGAAAAAGCTATTTGGTCTTCAGTAGCTGTTCTTCCAAGAGTTGGACTGCTGCAGTTTGGGGTATGAATGGGTTTGCTTTTAGAAATGAGATAATTCTTTACAGTTGCTTCATCTAAACCAGTTCACTTGCATGAATTGTAAGTCTGACTGCCTTGAAGGCATGACATAAAAATGGAGGGACTGTTTCTATAGACTGCACTCAGTAGCTGCAAGTAGGTCTTGTTTCTTCCTTTGTATTTCTATAGCATTTGGCATCTTAGAACTTCTCCTGAAGAACAGGGTAAGGGTAAGACCATCATGAAACAAGTTGCTGTCTCTTACTCAAGACACTTTATATGTGAATTTCCTCACAATCGTATAAATTTTCAGGTAGATTACCTGACTGTACAAGCCATTTTTAGTAGCAGTATTTTTGTAATGTAATCACCCATACATAACAGCTTGTGCAAATGCTGTATTTATAGAGGGATTTTTAAGTCAGCAGGTGTGCTACTCTGTTGTGTTTTTTCTCCATGCATTATAGTTGCACTAAAAAGAATGAAAGATGGAAACCGATGTTTTGACCTGGAAACTATGGGGAGCTTTGTCTCTGGGATCAAAAAAAGCATTGACTGGTAGGAGAGGTAGTGCAATGTCATACACATCTGTAAAGAATGCTTCTGGGAGGAGCTATTCAGGACTTAAACCTGGCTGAATGGCCAGTGTACCACCCTTCATCCATCAAACAGCTCTGGTCATCATATAGTTGCTAATCAGTTGGTGGTGGAAGTTTAATTCAGCTGGAGGCTTGTATCAAATGTTGTGGGAATTGTTCAAGAATTCTGTTTTTTTACTAAGTCACTTTTATTTGCTGTAGTTGTTGACAGTATCCTTTTATGTAAGAAAAGACAAAGCCCTAACTAAGCCTTCTGTTGGACTCTGGCATTAGAGAACACAGCTGTAACCATTCGGAGCAGCTACAGAGGACAGGAGTGTCCCCTTGGGAGACTGCAGGATAAATAGTTGTTTTAACTAGTAGACTTGCATTGTTAATTGGAGATACTTCTTTTCCTATCCATGACACTGATGGGAGAGCTGTGTGGAGGGCAAATTTGACTTCAAGGTTAAGTGGCTCTCATTTCCTTTTCTCACTTTCTGTCACTTCAAAGTATATAGATGTGTCTCTGGTAAGCGATATGCAGAGGGTACCCATGGGATTAGATTGTTTTCCTGACAATTTCTGCATTAGAAAATACTGCAGACAAGCAAATCTCTTTACAATAAAGTAGTTGGTGCTACACACACTTTAGGCTAGGGTTTTTCTTCCACTTCAAATGTGATGTGGTTTGTTCCTATGGACTGAGTGCCCACCTGAGGCTGTAGTGTGTCAGTGGTGCTCTGGGAATGCATATCCTGGCTCATTTGTGAGGAATCCTGTTTTTGTGGTTTGATACTGGTTCATGACACAATTCAAAGCGTATGTGGCGGTAAATTCAAAGGTTACTTCAAAAGTATACCCTTTTAATCTGAACTAGAACGCTAATGTAGATGTTTCTGCATTCTCCTGCCTTCCATCCCTGTATGCAGTTATTCCAGTAAAGAGGAGTTCTTGCTAGGCATCTGACACACCTAACAATACATGGTATTGGAGTATATTGACCTGTGGCAGATGGCTTTTCTTCTGGTGGATGCACAGAAAGAGTCTTGGTTGGTTTTGGTACATCCTCCCCAGGCTGGTTGCCACATCCTTCTTCCTAATATGTCCTGTATCCTCCTGCTGTGTGTTTTGTGTTGCTTCTGACCTGTTTTGTGTTGCTGCCTACTGGCTCTGAGCTCCCTGGTGGAGAGCTGAGCCTGACTCAGGGCAGCTTGGAGCAGGAGACCTGTGATCCTTCTTGGGTAAAGTGGCTATTTTTCACAGGAAGACTAAAAGTTGTGAGTGCGCACACTGGAGCTCCTGGTTCTCCTGCAGTATCTATGAGCCTTTCATCCCAGCAGCACGACTGCTTTTCCTTCCAGGTGATGAGCAAGTTCTGTGTTCATTCCGGCAAATTAAATAAGTAATGGGAGGAAAATACAGTCACAAAAGGAAAACCCTGCTCTTGTGGAAAAGACCACAAATGGAGAATATTTTTTTTTAACTGTCCATTTCATGCATAGAAACCACTTTCCACTTCCTGCCAATGTTTGTTTCATAGCATTCAGGAACGTTTTCCATCCTGTTAGTGGTTGAACCCAGGAAGAATGGTCGGCCTGACTGCTATTCCACTTGAAAAAGGATGTATGATCTTGCTGTTTAAAGAGTCCCTGTGGCAGGAGGAGAAAACAGTTTTGAGGTGAAGCGTTTGTTCTTATGAGACCCTGCTCAGAAGGCATGTGAAGTTCCAGGAGCTAAGCTCTTCTTGGGGACCATGTAGGCGTTCAAATGCTAGGTTAAGTCCTGGGCCAAAGCCAGGGAGCAGTTTCGGGTTTGGCGTGATCCTTCTGGAAGAATTTGGAGACCTCAGTGAACTGCCCTATGCATGCTGTTGTTTGCTGTTGCTGTTCCAAGGACGAGTGTTTTTGCTGCTGCTGAAGCAAGGAGCAGCTGGGAACCCTGTTAGCAGGGAGGATGTTACAGCTCTGAGCATGGTGCTGTTGACTGTCTGGTACCTGGGCATTTCTGAGGGTTTCTGGTAGTCATCTAATCTCAGCAGAGGGAAAAGAAATCGCCTCACACAGTGCAAATCTCAGACTTGCCATCTGAAAGCTCAGGAAAATGTCTGTGCCAGGATTTAGTGTGGTGAAAAATGTTGATGGATTGAGTAAGAAGACATTCCTAGATATACTGCTTTTGAGGGGAGAAACCCCCAAACAAAACAGCACCCAACAAAACAAAAAACCCAAAAGAACCAGTGAGGGTTGCCTGATTCTTTTCTTTGTATTATTGTCCTTCTCTGCCCTTCCTGGAAAGATGGGAGAGGTCTTTGAGTGGGTGGTTGAAGGCCTTAGCCTACTGTCTCCCCTTGCAGCCACCCCTGCCACTGAGCAGAGGTTTCCCTCCTCCCACAGAGCTGCCAAAGGCAGTGTCCACAGCAGAATTTATCAAGATTTTTTTTCCTGCAGCTGTAACTAGTTATTGCCACCAGAGGAACAACTCTTGTTCTCTCCAGATTCATAATGTCTTCTTGTGGCAAGCTTAATCCTACCGGGCAAGGGAGTAAGGAGGAGTAGCTTGCTCTCCTGGTTCACCTGGTCTGTGGGAGAAACGGTCTTTTTCTTGTTTCTTTACAGGCCAACATGCTGTGGATTTTTTTTTTTCTTTGTCAGTGATTTCCATATGAGCAATGCAGACCCCAAAGCATTTCCCTTCTGATCTGTTGAATCAATCAGGGAAAAAAGAATGGTGATGTATCCTCACAAACAGTCAGATTTGATCCACTATAGGAGTGGGGTTTGGCATTTCTTGGTGTGATCATTTGCCTTTGGTTGTCAATGGGTCTCTGCTTTGGGTACCATTGTTTAGCACTGAAAGTCTTCAGGAAGTTGGTGGAATCGCTCTCTGCTGTTGTGTTGCTTGGCATGAGAATGGGAATAGATCATTCTTCCTCCTGCTTAATGGAAGTAAGGTGGAGTAAACAGAGGTATATTATTCTCCTCTCTCTTACAGTTTCTAGTAAACATTTTTTTAATGTGCTTTTTAAATTTTGTTTTGTACACTTGTGAGTTGCATCCTTACACAACTATTGGATCTTCTTCCTCTCAACTTCTTCACAAAGCTGTACTACATTTTGTTCTGTGGTACAGTCATTTCCTTTGGTTACATGTCTTGGGTTGTTTTTAAAACTTCAACCTTAATTTTTAGCAAAAAGGGGGCTCTGACTACACACATTTTAGAGACAGAATTGCAGGCTTTTCAGAAAACAAATATAATTTGTGGAGAGTTGGGATCCAAAACAACAAAGAAGCAGATGAAAACCAAGCATTTCCAAATGTGCAAAGGAACGCACTAATCCCACAAGACTTGAGAAAACTGTTTCTGCAGATGGACATACAAAGTCCAAGTCTCTCCTGGCCTAGAACCATAAAGATAAGGAGAAGCTGTGGATGGAGCATCCTGGAATCTGAGGTCTAACGGTCCTGTGCATTTAACCCTCTTCAAGTTCCTCACCAATGTGGCCCTAGACAAAAACGAGCTTGGAATTGTCAGGATTGTAGAATTAAATATATGATGAGGCTGTTGTAGTTTTTCAGAAATGAAGCATCAAATATTCAGGAAGTGACCAAATATTTTAAGGCATAGAAAATTAGTTTCAGGATCCAAGTGTCTCAGATTCAGAAGAAGAAATTATTCAGGTCAAGATAGTGCAGAAGGTTGGGGCAGTTGGGTGTGGTGGTGTGTGTGTGTCTGTCCCAAATTGCAAGACTTTAAAATCCCTGCTTTAAATGTGAAACTACAAAGTCACAAATGTCATGTTTGTAGTTTAAGCCCTAAATGGCTTGCTTACTGTGGAAAGTACCGGTGGAAGCCTTCAGCAGTGTATGTTTTGTGAACTCTGTTTACAGAGAAGTTGCTGCTTCTTATCCCTGGTGACAGACCTAAAAATGGCACTTGCTCATGGAGAGGGCTGAACAGCTCTGGAAAATCTTACGTGGCTGTCCTCCTACAGAACTGCAAGTGGGTATGCAAGCAGTAGACAAAGGTCTTTACCACTTCTTCAGTCTGTATCCCTTAGTGTTTATGAAATTGTTGAGGCTGCAGAAGAAGGGATGCTGCTTGCTGAAGCCTGCAGAAGCAGGAAAATAAGCTGCTCGGGCAGAAACGAGGAGCGAGCTTCTGCTTGCCTCTGGAAGAAGGAAAGAGTCTACCCTGCAGAAGGGGAGAAAGCTGCTGAGACCTGACTGGGAAGCAGTATTCCCTCTTTTCAAGATGCTGACCTCTCCGAGAGGAAAAAGTTGAAGCCCTTGTCCTCCTGCCACCTTGCTCTATATATGTCATAAGTTTCTTTCACCAGAAAAGGCACTTTCCCTACTTACAGCTCTTCACAATGCTCGAGGAGTTCTCAGCTATTCTCTCACACAGATGTGCTGTAGCCAGCTCTCTGCAAAACATTTTCCCACAATTACCTGTGTTGATGTGCTTTTCAATGCTTTCAGACCTTTCAACCTGAAAGTTGGATAATTAGTCTGTCTGAAATTTAGATAAGCACTAAAGTGGCGCATTAAAGAGTGACTTTTCAGAGCATTAGTATCATGCTGCAGCGGTGTTGACAGCGGAGTTCTGGGCTTAGGCATTTAGAAAAGCACGGAGAGAATGAAATGTTGTAGAAGAAGTCCCAAAGGCCTGTGCACAAAGCAGCTTCTCCAGGTTTCCAGAAAGCCTGAGACCTGAGTTTGCTTCTGCAGCTGAGGGATGAACACCGCAGACCCTAAGCAGAGGTACTGATCTCTCTCTCTCTCTCCCTTTATAGGGATGGAGAAAAATACTCCATGTGGCTCTGAAAAAGCAAAATCAATGTATCAGGGACCTCATGATAACAAGGAGCTCTCTGCCCTGTGCCACAAGGTTTTGTTGTGATCTGGATGTTGATCACCAGCCCATTAATGAATTGGCATCGTTTCAAATTCCTTTCTTTGGTAAGGGGCATTGCACTATGAGGAGGCCGACAGCTACAATAGTAGCAAAAATGATTCACTGCTTTAAGAAGGGGAGAAACACGTGAGGAAATAAGCCTTATGTTGCCTCTTGGACTTCTCCACCTCGTCTTCTCTTTGGGCCTAATGAACCAGGGAAATGTATATTTTCTGAAACCTATTTTCCCAGTGACTATTTGGAGAACACATGCTTTTAGAAGAGGTGGAAACTGGAAATGTCAAGACATTGCTTTATTCTAGAAGTCCTAATAAGTTCTTAATGGTCCTTAGAAAATGTTAAAATTTAACTTTCTTAGAAAGGTACTGGTCCCTAAGAAGGGAAATGTCCCCAGTCTCTACTGAATGCCTTTTCCAGAAGTTTCCTGATCTGGAGAGCTGTAGTAAACTGTACCTGTGTTTCCTCTGCTGTTTGGTACATTTTTCATTACTGGGGGCTCAGATCGCTTTGGCCTGCCTAATGAGAGAGCTTAGGGGAGAGTTTCCTCAAGAAAACCTTGGAGTGGATCTACTATGAAGTTATTTAATCATTCAGTGTTAGCAAAACTTTCAACACTAAAATGACAGCATATCTTGATTCTCTATAATCTGCATCAAGAGCTTTGTGGAAGAACTCATGCATAATGTATGAAGCATTTGTCTCGGTTGTTTGAGTAAGACTGAGCCATATTTTGCATATAAGTCAGAGTTAAACATTGAAAAAACAGTATAATTTTCTCAAAATTATGGCACTTAGAGCACATAAACATTTTTCTGAGGACTTAGGGAAGAACCAAGGATGTGACAGACCATGGTTTTGGTGCTGGTCTGACTAGCGCAGTGGTTTACATTCTTCTTGGTTCTCAGTAGTTAAAACCCACTGAGGTCCTCAGCTTGTAGGGGACCAATATTTTTCTCCTTGCTCTGGAACAGGAAGCTTCATCTCCTATCCATCATTTATAATAATCTGTTGAATTATAGTACCTCTCTTCTGGGGATGAATTGCTATAATTCTCAAAGAGTGACAGTTTCCGATGGCACTGGTGTTTCCATAGGAGAGAAGATGCTTTTGCTTGGGTGCTGACCTTCCTCCTGGATGCCCATCCATTATTCCCTGCCTCCCACCTAGCTGTAGCTACCAGCGTGCCACTGCCGGGGAAGGGGAGGCTCTTGCCTACAGGGAGATAGCAGTGGGCTGCCTTTTCCTTCCTCTGCTCTGAGGTACGTCTTGCTTACCGAAGTTTAAAGGTTATTCGGCTTTTTTAAGGTGGTTATACCGTGGTTTCCTTGCAATGAAATTTCACAAGGATTTCAACAGCAGGAGGACAACAGTGTCACCATGAGAGCACGGTCCTGAGGGGGTAAGGGGTCAGGTGGGGGCTGTGCATCACACCTCCTGCCCTTCTTGAAGCATGGCTCCCGTCCCTGCTCATCCATCCTTCCCGGCGGCTGCCCTGTGGCCCAGGAGGGGTTGTGACGGAGGGCTTCAAGCACTGCAAGAAGTGGCTGAGAACTAGGTCCCCGTTTCCTTCCGAAGCTGGGTATGGTCCGACTCTAACTCCCTCAGGCAATCATGAAAAATACGGTTCAGCTCATTTCCTTTTAACAACCCCTTTCCGAGGATGCTGGCATGCAGCTTAGAGGTTTTTTGTTTTTTTTCCTCGAGATAGATGCCAAGCCACAAGCGTGGGCAGTCTTAAAAATCAGAGAAACACCAGGCTAATCCCCAACTGTGAGATTAAAAATTATACACTGTTTTTTCAGTCTGTCACCTAAAAAGCTAATGTAGCTGTTCACCTTGCCAGCTCTCCCCATAATGTTGAGTAAGGCAATTTTGGTTCTACCTCTCTTCTGCCTGAAGCCTGCTGGTGTTACCAGCCTCTCTTCAAAAAAGAAAGGCTCATTAACCCATGCTGTGTCCTTACCCCTGCCCCGGCACCTCTTCTGACCACTCAGCTCTTGCAGTCTGTCTGTCTGTCCTTTTTATCATCATCCTTCCTCCTCTAGCTTCTGATGCAATATGGCAACGCAGTGCCACGTGAAGGAACGTCTCTGTGAGATACCCTAGTGTATATTCTGCCTTTTTTTTTTGTGTTGTGTGCACACGCTTTTCTTTTTCTCTCTCGTTTTCAGGGGTGTCACCTTAGTTGCCACACAGAAAGCATTCCCTATTCCCCATCATGGATAATTTTATAAATGTATTTCCAGTGGCTTTTTTCGGAGCACTCCTACAGGAAGTTAAAGCTTCCTAGTTTCAGAGACGCAGCTGTTCCCTGCTAAGGTATCCCAAAATAATCAGGATGCTGTCGACATGCTCAAAAATGAGGATGTGTTTGCTCTCTTCAAGTGTTTGTTCATACTTTTTGGTCTGCTAAATTTGTTTTCTTCACACTTTGACTTGCCGATCTGTCGCTAAGTGTGAACTAGATGCTTGTGTTCCTGAAAGCAGATGCTTCAAAATCAGGTTTAGAAAGACCAAACTTGATGCCTGTGTTTGAAAATGGGACTTTTCAAAAATGGAGCTTTCTTCCTACCTGAAACCTGACTTGTTCTCGGGTATTGCTCATCCGCAGCTCCGCTTACAGCCTCGCATGACGCGTGGGCTGTGCCTGTTTTGAAGCGAGTAGATAAACATGCTGCCCTCTGCTCACCTAACTCTGGCTCAGATGCCTTTTGGCAGCTTCTTAAAAAAGACTGTTGTTTTGGTTTGTATTTTTCTTGTCACGGAGGAAAAACTGTGCTATTTTATCTAGGGGAGACAAGATACTCTGGAGCAGCAGTAGCTATGCTGATTTCCATCCAAGACCACACATGGCTCAGTTGTTTGGAGGTCTGGTGGCCTCAGTGTAGCAGCCTACAAAGACCAAAGATCAACGTCTGAGCTTGCATCTTTAATCAGATGTCACTTCTCCCTATAAAGTAGGAGGAAGATTTGCTAGAGGGAAGACTTCCTCAAGTGTCTTCCAAGAGCTCCATCGTTTTACAACTGGGGTACGTAAAATATGTCCCCTTGTCACATCGGCTGCTGCGGTACAGCCCGGTGGCAGGCAGCAAACCTCCAAATTTCATTCGGGGTGTGCTGCTAATGGCCTGCCACTTCCCAGTAAGGAAAATGAAGCGCAAAAGGTTGGAGGAGAGTGACGTTGCTTTCAAGTTATGCCGCAGCGCATTTGTGGACAGACTAGGAGGCTCGCTGCTTCCCTGCTTGGGGAGCCCCATCAGCTCTTTATAGTCATCCTCTTTTTACCCGCTCTAAATAGCGAATATCATCTAAAAATCTCTTGCTTGCATGAGACAACGCTTATGGAAAAATAGGTGTTTCAGAAAGTTAGAGAAACCTGATGCCGCCAGGATACAGAGGTGGTAATGCTTACTTTATGGGAATGTTAATAGGAGTTCCCTACTGAAATCCCCTGGCCTTTGACTGAAGAATAAATCTGAGCAGAGATGTTGACTCTTTAATGTTGCAGGGGATGGGTGGGGGAGGGCACACCGGATTGAACTCAGAAAAACTAATTTTCCATTGGTTGGATAATCCCTTCAAAATCTGTTTTCTGAGCATCAGGGCGAGATCCTATCTTTTTATTAATGCCTGCACAGCGCCTGTGTTTGAGCAGAATGGGTATCAGCGGACGAGTAGCCATGGCAAATGCAAAGGATGTTTCCATACCCGGTCAGCAGTCGATAGCTGTGAAGCTGAACTATTTACATCTGTGCTAATATTCAGCGCTTGGGATTTATTCTAGAAAATTTATGCTGCAACTCAAGAAATACCAGAATGGCAATATGCACTCAGGCCGTCAGATGAATTGCTCCGTTTGCAATATTCACAGTCCATTAAGCCCAATAAAAAAATCCACTATCACCAAACTGGAAAAACAAAGCTCTGTGCTATATATCTGTTATTTTTCAGTATGGTAGGCATAGCTGTATTCAGTAGGATTTCAAAATTGCAAGCGACTTTGGTGAAAGTATAGATGAATCTCTTCAAAACGCAGTATACATTGCCTCACTATTTTCAGACCCCAGCAGGGAACAGCCAGCAATTCTCTGCCTTGTGTTTTCAGTCTTATTACAGACAGCTGGGTTTGATCCGGATCACTGGCTCAGGCTGACGCAGAGAAAGTGATGATGTTGTAGCATCTAGTTTGTTGAAAAGGGAGAATATGGATGAGGCATGGGTAGTACATAACTTTTTGAATGTTTTTAATGGAAAACAACAGTTTTGATGCCATACAGAGCAGAGGGAGAGGATTTAGTCACCTCCACAGACATCTGAGGTTGATTCTACTGTCAATAACAGCTATGTAAATTTTGTGCTATTGGAAAAACCACAATACCTATTTGATGTTGTTTTTTTTTTTTTACTTACAGTACTTACGCACACAATTTTTTCCCCTCTTACACTTGAAGTAGAAGGGAGGAGAATGTTTTTGCCTTTATGCCTTACAGCTGAGAACAGGCATTTGAAAGCAAATTAGACACATGAGAGAGAACTAATGTGGTGGTTTTGTCATTTTCAGCCTGTGTACAGTGGGGCTTCTGTCTTTGATGGACTGGTGAAAGGAATGGAAGGATGAACTGCTTGTCGCCATATAATCTGTCAATATATAATTTGTCAACACATAAACTGAGGCAGCCTCCGGAGAAATAAGTACATGCTTTGTGGTTGCATTCATAATGAATTCAATGAAATGCTGCAGATACCTTGTATAAAGACAGGACAATCTAGCCATAAGACTAAGCTAATTGAAAAGATCTTTCTAATTTCAGGATGAAATTCTTGTGAGCTGGTAGGGACTCTATGTCAAAAACACGTCACAGAAAGAAAAGATCCCTGATGCTCGTGGTATTGATGATAATCCGTTGCTTTGCCAATTCTCTTGTGTTACAGCACAAGTTGCAACACCTCTTGGAGCTCCAAGCCACTTTTCCACACCTGTCCCTGCCTGCTGTCTGTAATTCAGCTGCTCCTCACGAGCTTCTCTATGAAGTTTATGTAATTAAAATTACCTTTGTGGAGGAAGAAAGAGGAAAGTCAGGTAATTCAGTTTGACTGGGAACCTTGACTCGACTTTGCTTAGTGCACTGGTTTAAGCATCTGTTCTCAAAACAGTGTAACTTTTACCAATAAATAAAATCAGATAAGTAGCTGAGTATGACACTAATGGTCCAGAAAAGATATAAGATATTAGAGAGGCAGAGAACACCAAGAGTGATGAGGGGGAAAAAAATAACCTGAATTTCTCGTGCTCTTTGCTTCCACACTACAACACGTGAAAGACGGCAGGAGTTTATATGCTGTTAGACAGCAGGCGTGGCCACCCCAAATACTGCCTATCATACAGGAACTTTTAATATAAGGGTGCAGAAATCCATGATGGGATTCTCATTCTGCTTTTCATAAGCCCCAAGCCAGAGAAGAAAAACGTGCTGTAGTCCTGGAAGAGTCAGTCCTTGGAATCTACAGCTCTCCTTCAAAGAGAGTAAGTTCCTGGGACTGCCCAGCATGCTCTTTGCTCATCAATTGTTTTGGTTTTTTTTTATATGAGCTCCAAATATAGTTCCCGGATGACAAAGCTGTAAATTCTTTAAGTCTAAGATACAGCAACATGAGCTGATCAAAACTGGCATTGCCACAGTCTCTCTCTCCTTTCTTGCTGTATGTTCCTGGTCCCTTCTTTGCACCCAGCCGGGTGTTTTTCTGAATTAGCAGTGAGCCAGATTGGTAAAAATAGACTCCCAAACTGCTGACCAAACATTTACACCTCCTTTCTTGGATCAGATCAAATGCTCATGTACACGCTATAGTGATTCAGCATTCAAAGCCAATGAAATAAAAAACTTGTCTTTTTGTATTTTTCATAGCGGTTTGGTTTCCCACCGGATCGGCAAGCTTGATCTTACCCCACTGCTGCAACCAATGCACAGGAGAGCTTGGGGAAGGGGAGATGAAGAAGAGCACTTTTTTTTTCAGCAGAAGGGCATTTTTTTTCAGCAGAAGTCTGCAACTGGAGAGGTTTAGACTGAAGAGTGGCTTAGGATGGCCAAAAGTGACCTGAAGCCCTCTGAGATGTGGTCCAGCCTGTGCTCAGCTGCAAGACTACTGGCAAAGCAAGAGAGAATTGTCCTGCCAGGGAGTTTCAGGGCTACACGCTCTCCTTTGCTGATCACAAGGGCATTGGGTTCGGTTTCTGACATGGTAGTATAAGCCTAACTTAACTGACTGTCTTGTGGTTTAAGCTTAAACTGAAAGTGTAGCCTCAGAGTCTAAAAACATGCAACTGATGAAAATGGTATGGAATTGGTATTTGTCCCGTGGAACTGGGAACTGAAGCGGTTCAGAGAGCAGATATAGCTAATGATGGCTGGGTTAGTTCCCAATGGAACTGGCTTGCCTGAACTGGCTACGATGTGCCTGCACGAGCATTCGTGCTGGCTGGCACGAGAAAGAGCCACGGGTGGGGGAGGACAAGACTGCAGCGGCCTAGAATTAGGCTTAAACAGCCCAGATTTAGGCTTAAACTGCAATGACATTTCATATCCAGAGTGAGCTGAGGAGCAGGTTACGTCTGCCCAGGTGTGGAGCCTTAATGACTGCAATTATAGTCAGCCTAGATAGGAAAGAGCAGTGGGAGCAGAAGGTGGAGACCACACAAGTCTCTGCCCTTGGACCCGCACCGTGCACTCCACGCTGAAAAGGAGTGATGGGAGATGGGAGAAGGTCTGGGGTGCTCTTCTTCCCGCTGTTTTCAGTACTTGACTTTGCTGGTTCAGAGCTATGAATTGTATGAAATCTTCAAGGGATTACTCTGGGGTGTGTAGATGCAATCCTAAGCGACATTAGTTCAAATCAACTTTTGAGGAAGGTAAGGGTTTTTCTACTCACCGGCCTTACCCAGCTCATCTTGGAAACTCAGCACAACTCTCAGCTGCCAAAATCAGTGCCTAATGTTGGGTGAGAAGTTACTTATTGCAGGCAGTGATATTGTATGGCTACTCCCCAGGGGAAATCATGGCCTGTAAATGTGCAAAAGCTCCAGTGGCCCGTTTCCTCTAGATATGACTCTGATTTTTACTTATTTTCATTCTTTTTCTGCTATGGTTTGTACAAGGCACAATATTCTTGTCCTGGAATGTTATATTGCTGAGTTGTTGGTTGCTGCAATTTCACAGCAGGAAAGCATGAATTTGAACTATTAACATTTTAGTTCCTCTCCTACAATATGTATTTGGAAACATGGTTAATTGCTGCAATTGGTCTTTAAATACTGTAGTAATATAGGAGTTAAGTGTAAATATTCAAACTGGTGCATCTAAGGCTGAATTACTAAAAGCATGGTGTGCAACGCTTGCCGTACTGATTGGTTCCAGAGGGACCGGTTAGGTGCTAAGGGTTTCTAAAACTCACAGCCGTGTTTACTCTCTGTAAACTAAATAAGAGACTTAGAGGCCAAACTAGAAATGTGCTGGGATTTGAAAGCTTTTTTTTTTTTTTTTTTTTTTTTTGGTAAAATATAAATAAATGCATGAGCCTATGATCACAGGGAAGCAGAGCAAGAAAGGTGAGGCAATATTCTAGGTATGACTGGGTGACACTGAGCCTGCCTCAAAGAGTTTGTTACAACCATGAGCCCTTTAATTAAGTGGAATCTACCCCAGCGCAGAGGGTTTCTGTAAAAAGCCTTGACTCTACACTCAGCGTTCTTTAGGTCTCTGTGAAGGGCAGAAATTTGGCCTAACTGGTGAGAGGTTCTGCCCCAGATATAAACCCTTGATGAAAATCCCAGTTATATCGTTCAGCCACTGGATGTCCTCATTTTCAAAGGTCTGCAAAGGTTGATGGGCTGGAAAGCCACGTGTTGTTGACAGTTTGCAGAGCACTGCATAAAAATATTCTGTGTGTATTGGGTATTGCCAAACTCCAAGCTTACCACCCATAAAGCAATGGAATCAGTTTCATTTCTCAAGGTAATTAAACTCCTACTGGATGCAGAACATGTATTTAATCTGCTGCTTTCTCCATCTCGTTCTCTTTTTTGCTGACTTCACTGTAATTTATGTAACAGCTTGCTTTGCAGGACTCTTGCATTCCTAAACACCAAGAAGTTCGCTACGTTTCTTTCTTTTTCCAGTGTTACCTTCACTGGAGTTTATTGCAGTTTTTACTGCAGATTCTGACTGCAGCTTGATTTTTCCAAGTTCCTATGAATTCCCACGGGCGCATCCCTCTGCTCGCAGGAGTCCTGATCTGATCCCATGAAGACTTTGCCAGTGATCAGTAATCGCATCGTGCGCATAGCTACACCTGTCCAGAGAGCTTCACTTTGCTTTTTCTCAGAAGGCTTGCTTTCTCCTGCAGCTCATGAGCCATCACCACCCACCTTTCCTTTGCTGCAGGCTCCCCTGCCTGCACCATCAGGGAAGGTGTTTCTCAGCCTGAGCTTCCCCTGCAGCTAAAGCTCTCATCCAGCCTCCTCGTTCTTGCAGCTCTAATGGCATCATCCTCATTGCCAAACATTCCTGTCTTCTGATTATGATTTGACATTGCTTGTCAGACACTCTCCAACAACTTATAAAAATCTGAGCTGGCAGAAAAATTGGCAAAGGGCTGTCTGTAGCCGCACGTGGATTTCATGTTTGTTCATGAAATGTGGAAAACATGTTCATGAAAATCTGCATTGTTGGGTTTTTTTTGATCTGAAGTTTCAAAAAGAAAAATAATCTACTTCTCTTAGCTTTCTGCCTTTTAATTTCTCTAATTTAGGCTGCTATTAAACCATGTTGTCTTTCCAACAAGGGGGCAGCTTGTGCTCTGTGAACACTTGTTTGAAATCGTGAAAGCAGGTTTTGCCAGAGGACAAACTCAGTAGAAAAATTGAGGCTAGACTTCTTTCCCTCATAAAGGAAACTCGCTTTCTGGTGTAAATGGGCATACTTACACTAGATATGTACACTTCATATAATGGCATGATAGTTTCCTTCCTACCACGCTGGTGCATGAGGCATATCTCCAGAAGGAATCACCCTCTGTAGCTGCTGAAACCTCCTAAGGTGACTGGGGCCATTTATTTATCTACTTGCTAACATCTCTTTTCAGTGGTCCAGCATTGGATGAAGGCTTCAGAAAAAGAGATGAACATGTTATCTTTCCACGCACAGCTCTGCAGGACCAGTAGATCCTCATGGAAACTCGCTCGCCCCCTGCGCGTCCTGTCGTGTCCGCCGCGGAAGGGGAGGTATGCCCAGAGCTGCCCCGGTGGGCAGTAACCTGGGGTGCTCCTGATAGGACTCCTGAGTCCTGGGATTTGCTCCCAGCTCAGTAACCCTGCTGGTTTCTGGCCTCTGAAACAAACCTAACATTCGGTGAGCCGGGAGAAAGATTCGGAAGATGAAGGACAGAGAGAAAACCACCGCGGCAGATCTGGATGACACGATGCTTGTCACAACGTTGTTATCTTAACCCCAAGTACGCGCCAATGTTTCCGTAACGGGGAAAGTAGCAGAGTGTGGTAGAAGCAGACTGCTTTGTAGACACAGTGAGGAGCTAAGAGCAGCTTCAGAAGAGGACATGTGTTGCAGGAGTCCTCCCATCCCGGAGGTGCTGGCAGCCGAGGAGCGGGCCATGGTTGATGGAAATGAGCTCTCTCCACTGCTGGTGCGAGACTAACCAGGCCGGGGGAGAAAATTAAATATCATGTCCCTGCCCTAGAAACTGTGAAATTTGCTTGCCTTAGGCTAATGACGCTGATGGTGCATCTAAATTATCGTCTCAGAAAATTCAGCTTCTAAACTGCTTATGAACTGGTGACAGCCTGCGGTCTGCTCAGCCTTCACCCTCTTGCAGGAGAAAACTTATTGATCCTTTTCTGTCATTCCGAAGGGTGTTGTGGGCCATGCTAACAGTGGTGGCATATACGGATGAAGAAGAAATGGGGCTGGAGTCTAACATCTATGTTCTGAGGTCGGACGTTGCCACTTTTCCCTCTGGCACTCATGGCCATCCCTGGAGAGCTGAAGCCCGCTGTGATTTTGGGGGATCTACCTGCTCTTTCTTCTTGTGGCTTTTGAAGAGCTCTTTGGAAAATGTGGTACGCTGCTTTTAGTCATTCCAAAACTGGACTTGGAGTGCTGAAAAGAGATTAAAGGTTTTGCAAGCAGCAAACCTTGGTTTTACAGCAAACACAGAGGATTTTGCTTCCTCAGTACAAAAGCCCAGATGCAGCTCAAATTAAAATCAATAATTGATCTACATCCATTTACAGATGCAACTACATTCACGTAGGCTGGGAAACCTTATCCCTGTGTGCACATTTTCCTTTTAAGCAGCTTGTACTCGGGCTGCCTGCAAATATATCTGCTCATCGAGCGGGCAACACTTGGTCCCTTCTAGGAATGAGCTGGGGCCATTTTTTTCCTGCTGGATGCCAAGAGGAGGACTGACAAGACAGATGGAAGCTGCTGAACTGTTACACAGCTCGTTAGAGAAGCGCAGAGCCCTTTAAAGCTCAGGGTGCAGCCAGGATTTATCTATTGAGAAATGGCAGCAGTCCCCAAACTACGTAGCTTGCACGGGCAACAAATCTGCCTTGAAATAAGCAGTGTGGATGCAGCCTGTAAGGCTGAACTCAAAATAAACCTTTTTTTTTTTTTTTTTTTTTTTTTTTCCCTGAGATGCTATAATATGGGATGAGGCTGAGCAAACATACTGTGACTCTCCTCTGTTTGGTGCTCCGTGTCCCAGATCACTGACTGCAGCTACGCCAGGCTACGGGTCATGTGCCTTTATTCCCTATATAGAGAAACATTCCTGCTATGTTAACGACAGATCTACAGGAATTTCGTTTTTGCTTCAGCTGGTTAATGAACCGGCGTCTTGCTCTGATGGGTCCTTGCAGGGAGCACATTGCAAGGGCTTCCCTTGCTTCCCCTGCTCCCAGCAACTGGGCTGGTGGGATGGCTCCGCAGGGGAAGGTTTCCAGTGAGCTGGGGTGCGTCCCGGCTGTGGGACCCTGCAGGGACCCCCCCCCCCCCCCTCCGTGGACAAGAGCCCTGGGACGTGCCCCAAGATGTCACCGGCTGCTGGAAGCCCAGTTCTGGGGGGTGGCAGCCCCCACTGCCACCAGCAGACTCAGGTTGTTCCCTTCCCTGGGAAGGAATTGCTGGCATCTGCCGTGGGGTCCAGCTCTCGAGGGCGCTTTTGGGGTCTGTGCCCCTGGGGACTGTCCCCTCCTTCTCTGCCCCCCTCCCTCTCGCTCCTCCCCTGCTGCTGTCCCCCACAGCCCCTATCCCTTGCGTCCCCCCCCGTGTGTGCCCAGCCCTCGGTGGAGGCAGCCCCCTTCTCCCACCGCCCCAGTTCGGACAGGCAGGTCCCCAGCACCCCCAGGCCTCCTGCTGCTCTTGGGGGGTGCTCTCCGCTCAGCGGCCCTTTCTGGTAAAAGAACTCTTTTTTTTTTTTTTTTTTTCCAGAACAAATAATCACAGCAGCAAAATTACTGCGCATCTTTTCAAGGTGCGGCATAGCGTATTTTCTGGTAAGTGTGTTCTTAGAACCAGCTGATCGTTTTAGCTGAAACTTTCTTAAAAATACCTGAGTCTAAGTCAGACATGTAAGGTAGAAAACATTATCCTGACAGCTGGAGTCTGGGGAAGTAGCAAGCAAGTAGAAACTAGACCTTGCAAAAGGAAGTACCGGGCCAGCTAACGATGGAGGTTATCAGCTCTTCCCATCACTCCTGATGACAGAAGGAGAAAATGTGCCCTTCTGCTTCCTAGGGAGGTTTCCAAATGTAAAGAAAGGGGCTTTGTTTTTGGTTGGGGTGGGATTTCGGCTGAGGAAGGTTTGCAGGGAAGCAGACAAAGATAGGAAACCTGCAGTAGCTGGGCATTGTGTGCAAGAGGAGAAGCTGCCCATTCGGTGTTTACGGTGTGTCTTCAGGAGCTAGAAAGGGCAAGATGCTTTTAGTTTTGGCTTCATTTATAGCTATTGTGTCCTCTCAGCTTCCCTTCTTTTCAGCTTGCAGCCCCAAGATTAATTCAGAATATAGCATCGAGCTTCCCACCTTCCAGAAATTAAATGTCATGTTCTCATGTAAGTCTTGTAGGACATGGACAGGGTGGAAGAGGAAGACAAAAGAATCGAGGAAAACCCGCATCATCCAGCCAGATCTGCATTAGGCCCAACATCTGTATCCTGGGATCAGATTTCTGCTGAGATTTCGCTCGAGGGCAGCTTGTCCTTCCTGCTGGGAAGAGACCGTTTGCCACAGCATGAGCGTGGCTGTGTTGGGAAAGTTGGGGGAAAAGCAATAAGGAGGAAAGGGGACCCTGGGTGGGCTCCATTTCTTTGGGGGAGCCCATGTCCCAGCAGCATTTCCACTGGGCAACAACCCCAACTGTAGGGCTCCTAAACCTGAAAGCACTGCCGTATCTGAACGGCCTAAACCAAGCGAGCCCATGACAAGGAGTGGGATTTCAGGCAGTCGAGAAGTCAAGCCCGTGCCACGAGCTGAGAGAGCCCAGCACCGTGCGCAGCAAGGCAGCATGGATGCGTAGGCTGCAAAATTACAAGCTGCTTCTTGCCAAATATGTGGCTGCAACGAGCACGCTGAAGCAGACCCTCGTCTGGCCTCCTGTTAGTCTATGCCTCTGCAAGGTGTCTGGATGAAGCGCTAAAAAGTGGAAACGGAGATACAGAATGAAAAACTTGAATAAAACATGCAGGCTCAAGATCTGTGTTTGCATGCTGGCTGAAGAAATAGTGGCCATTTTGTAATGAAAGCTGAGCAGTATCCACGGCGGGGGATGATGTTTCCATGTAAGGAGTCCCACCAATGGGCAAGACCAGATATATATTGCACCACTGGTGTCAGCTGGAAGAAGCCTATTTTTTGGGTTTGTGTCCAACAGAATCGACCAGATTCTTTTCCGGTCCACACATTTTCAAGTGTTTGCAGTCATCTCAGATCTTCACATAACCAACCAAATTAATTTCAATACTTTCTTAAAATACAAAACAGGTTTAACTGAGCACATTGGTACCTGGCAAAACCTCTTTTCTCATAAAAAGACCAAGGATAGGATAGGATAGGTAGTTTAGTTGGAAGGGACCTACAGCGATTGTCTAGTCCAACTGCTGGGCTGGTAGAAGTTCCTTGCAGTTGGGAGTTCGCTAAAGGCACGCCAGGGTCACGCTCCAGCCCATTTTGCTTTCCATTTACTCCTTCTGTTGGCCTGCAGAGCTTCTGAGGTGCCTGCATGAACTTTCCAGTTTACCATAGTGTCTGTTTGCCAAGTGTTTACTTGACCTAAATTCTTTTGAAAACCATCATTTGTGACAACTGTAGCGCAGAACTGGGTAGCTGGTTAATAAATGCTGTGACCTGGACACACAAGCTCTGCCATTTTGTTATCAACAGCATAGGCAGTTATTTTTCTATTTTATTTATTTTTTTAATGTTAGCTGTTTTCTTAAACTGTGGGGTTTTTTTAACTAGAAGATTGAGCTTTTCATATATGTCCTAAATTGCTAGTTTACCTTTCGGTCCCTAGCATAACATCTCTTCAGAAAGGTATTTAATTCTGAAGACAATTGTGCTTCTCACTGAGTGGTTACATCATATCTGGATTCACATGTCTGCTTTCAACACCAATTGTTACTATGACACAAAGGCAGAAAAAATATTTTACCTGGTGCAACTGCTTACTACAATTTTTCCATTGGCATTCTGAATAGATTCCAGTTATATTTCCTTCATCCTGAATCTGATTCCTTAAATAAGCAACTTTCACAGTCTATCAGTTCCTCTTGCTCTAAAGAGAAACGTCAGAAATGTCCTTGTTCTTTTTTCCTGAGGATCAGCAACACTTTTCTAACATGGTAGTTCATAATTTGAAGAAAAAATCTTCTATGGTAAAAGTCATTGAAGTACAACTGTCTAATTAACATGCATTATATGAGCTAAATAACTATTATAGGAAATTAGGGACGAGTAGACTCAACATTAAACTTGCATTTATGAATACCAATGTGGAATTGAATGTGTGTGTAATTGTAGATTAGACCCCATTTGACTACTCTAAGGGCATTAAACTTCCCTTCCAGCTAAGATGAGAGGAAGAAGGAAATTCGGAACCACATGCCAAAAAAAAAAAAAAAAAAAGTTTTGAAAAAATTACAAGCCAGTCAAAATATTTTTCATTGTTGTCAAATTTACGTTAGCCCTAGTGCTAGCTGCTTCTACCTCCCATTGGTAAAATGTTCTCCAGGGTCCATCAATCAGTATGTGAAATGCTGGGCCGTGAGGATGCTCCCGATACGAGTTCTTCACACGTGGAGTGATGCTGCCCTTGCGCTGGCACAACCCTGCACCAGCCCAGTTTCTCCAGCAGAGCCGGCGTCTCCTCCCACCCCGCGATGTTGAATGCAACCTGGGTCAGAGCCCACTGGAAGCTGGGGGTCTCTCGTCATTCAGAGGATAAAGATGATGAAATGGCATGAAATGAAGGCGTGGCTTAATGCCTACCAAAATCCCCAGGCTGGGCTGATAGGTAGGGTGATCTACCTCGTGCTGGTATCTGCCTTTTCATTTCATGCCAAATCCGGCAGCGTCGTTGTCTCTGTTGGCCATGGGTAACAAAGCACCAAACTACAGGCAGTCAAGTGGTATTTAGCTACATCACGATGTCGATGCGACAAAATAAACCCGGACCTGAGTTTGTGTCTCTACTTGTTCTCTTCACGGTGGTTGGAGAAGCAAAATTTGGTGCGAGGATTTGTATCTGGTTGTATTGGAACAGCTGAAAATAGTGAAAACCTGAAAAAGATGGTTGGGGCTCAGAATCTATCCATCAGCTGTGACAGACAGCCCAGGAATTGGGAGGGGAAAAAAAAAACAAACCCAAGAAAGAACGGAAAACCCCCATCCCAGACACCAGAATGTCTCTTCTCCTTACCTGCCAGAAACCATTGCTTTGTTCTTCTGGCCAAAGAAGATGAGGGGTGTCAGGCCTTGAAAGTTGGTGTGAAATAAGGAACCATCGGACACAATGCAACCACGTATTACTGGCCACTCCTTACAAACCAAACTGAAGTAAATAGGATTAAAGCAGAGTAATACCTCATGTGATTACAGCTCATTGTGTTCAAATAAAAGCTGACGTTATCGTGAGTGATTTGTTTGGGGGTGGGGGTGGGGAGGAGAATGGATGCTACAGCTTTTGCTCACAGTGATTGCTATTTATAACACTGTAAAACCACAGTGAATGTGTTAAACGCACTGCCATGAGCAAGTGCCGCTTAAGCTTGGTATCATGGCTATAATCATTCATTGCAATGCTTAGATGTGCCCTTATATTAATAATACATTAATATTATTCTGTATCAGTTCTTTCAGACATATAAAAACTTTGTAGATGTGGCACTTGTGATGATGTAACCATAATTTGTAACTGTGTGTGCAGCTCTGTAATCAATATGGGAACACTTTATAGTCACATCGACCTGCTGCTTTTACAACCCCCTTCTAAACAATTTAAATGGAAACCGAAGAGTAAATGTGACTGGAGTCCTCAGCCAGCAAAACTGAGAAAAGAGAAGTATGTCAGTGCTAATTAACTCCAGCACCCTGCCAGGCCGGGCTCTCAGCAGCTCTGCAGGCTGTAGCACAGTTACTGCGGGTTCAGTACTATTCCCATCTAATTTGTTCAGAGGGGTGGGCAACTACTATTCCAGCAGCGATCGAGCGCTGGTTAGATTATTATCCCCCAAACTGGTCCTATTGTCTGTAGTATTCGGATCTTTCTCTCTTCGTACTCTTCTTGTTTTGCCCTGGCTTCTCGGTGCTCTGTAACTGCATCTCTTTCTCCCTAATGAGGCTCAGGAAATCTGCCTGGGGGAGGGAAGAAGTCCCGCATGCAGAAGAGGCTACAGGAACTTGGCCCACTTTATTTTTACTATTATTTATTGTATTTTCCTAGTGTTAATTTACGTGGGTTTTGAACTATGAGCTTTATGAACTACTTAAACTATGCTGATGCAAAATCTATTTCCATCCATTCTCTTTTTTTTCTCTCTACCCCACAATGTACATTACTGTTAAGTTCTGATTATTTTGAATATTACTGCTTGCTTTGTAGCAGCACTAGCCTCCTCTGTGCTCACCGAAACCCATGGTTATCCTTGCTTTAGGGCTTTTTATAAGAATCTCAACTGAAAACTTGGTGGTGTTTGCTTGAATTGCCTTTTGACAAGCCAGAAAGCAATTCTGTCTGAGCTGCGCTGAGGAGGGAGAGCTGCAGTGTGACCTTGCTCTTGCTTCTTTCAAACAAAAACTTCCAGGAATACTCCTGAAATCAGCCCAGCCTTATCTGTATTTTACATTTCATTGTCTGAATTCCTTAAAACTCACATAAACCTCATTTTTTGTTCAGGAGCACACAGGATGATGGTATCTAGAAAGAGAAATTGAGATTTTCAGCACTGAAGTTCTTGGCTACGTATCCAGACCAGACTGGCAGTGATTGAAGGACAGCTGTTTGTTTGATAGACTATAAGACATTAATTTTTTGGTCACGACCCGTCTCCCAAATTTCAACTGTGATGTGACTGTATGTGTCACTGGTACCCCTGCTGTCACTCCCAACAGAGAGCCCTGGAAGCACTGACCTGTTCAGCAGGGCAGTCCCTTGCACGCAACACATCCCCGCTGGCAATCTCGTGCAGGAGAGCTTGCTCTCCTCCTGCTGCGTATGTGCCGCGAATAACTAGGGGTGCAACCTTTGTTTACAGGCACCTTAACGCTGCTTAATGGGGGCAGCAGTGACTGGCGCAAAACCTGATGGGGGTTGCCTGATCACAGTGCGAATGGCAGAAAGAAATGTGAACTGTGGTATCGTGGTGAGAGCAGACTTCATCTGCTCCCCTCTGAAGCAGAGTTGGTAGAAGTCTGACCTTGTCTACCCGAGGCTGAAGAAAGCGGCCTTCCAGGAAAGAAACACAAAGCTGCTCCCCACGCTCATTCACTGCTCTTGCAGAAGCGGTAGTGGCATTACCCGTCTTACAGATTTCATACAGCTCAAAGGCTCCTGGCATTACTGGGAGAGTCTTAAAAATAATATTAAGTTGTCCCAAGTAACTAAAATTCAGCCAACCCACATATAAAAGTACTAAAATACTTTTAGAAGTACTAAAAAGGAAAAAAAAAAAAAGTAGAAATGGAAAGATTTAAATAACAAAGCTCAAAAAAAAAAAAAAAAAGGTAAACCAGACCTAATAGTTATCAAATGGCAGTGTGGAGCCAGGTAATCCCCTGCAGAACTGGGAGAGCAACAGACCTTATTTCCTTCTCCCCCTGAGCCACACCTTGCCTTGCCATGGCAATGTGTAACACGGCAGGACTGCTGCTGTCAGGGAGGGCGATACTTCTGCCCCTGGGGGACACAACTGCCCCAGGTAAAAAGGTTGCCAGGTATGTGTTAGTACGAACCCCGGCAATTTGCTGTCCTCCTCCGCTTGCGCTCAGCTTCTCCTGCGTGCCTGGTTACAGCTTCTAGTTACTCTAATGTATCACCATTCTCTTTTCCCACCCCATTTCAGAGACTTCTCCCAGCAAAATTTGCCCCGACATGAGGTCACTCTTCGGGCCACACAGGATACAGAATTGGTCTCTTCTTGGTTTAGAGAAGGGTTTTTTATTGCTGCTATTTCTTAGTACAGCAGAGCAATAGAGACTAGTAACTCATTACACTGCCCCAAGCTGAACAGGTTTACTCGCTCAGGATGATGCTTTGTGCTGTGAGAATACTATTTCCTCAACAAAGGTGCTGGTTTGCCTTTTGGCCTGCTTGATGCCTATTTCCATACCATAGCCTCAGGCTGTATCTTCAGGTGTGCAGTGGACCAGGGCCACTAGCACCGATTCAATGTCCTAGGCTCCCAAGGATTTTATCAAAGACCCTATGACAGCAGCTGTCCATCTCAGAGAAGGGGAAGAGGCTCTTTGCCCTTACATTGTCAGCTGGTGAAGGCAGATCTCATGAATAAGTATTAAGCTTTCTTGCCATCACTCTGTCCCTTGGACTCCCTGACACTCATGAGAAGCATGCAAATAGTTTGCCTCATCCTTCATTAAAGTACACAGACTCACCCGATAGTCATGGTCACCCCCGTTACTGTCTAGACTTGTCACAGTGAGACGCAGTCACGAGACAGGTGACAGCATCTGCAGAAGTGACACCTCATGCCAAACTTTGTGTCTGTATCACGCAAGAAAGGCTCAAACTGTTTACAAGCCTCTGAGACAGATCAGTGTGCTGGGATCTTTGCGAAGCCCTCTGTCCGGAGGGTGTACTGGGCATTTCTCCAGAAGAGCACAGCAGACGGTGGGACGGCGAGCCCCACAAGCTGGCATGAAATCCCTCCCGCGTAAGCCACCACTGGAGCTCTTGCCTGGTGTCAGACACAGCTGTAGGATAACGTGGATGCTTCCAGCCGAGCAGAAGGTGCACAGGGGGTCCTGAAGTGCCACTCACGAGCCTGTTCTTAAGAGCTGGAGCTCAGGAGTCAACCTGTTCATCCTTCTGTTTGGCTATTAAGCAAGCCACGCTGTTCTTCAATTTCAAATGCTTCGATGTCACCCCATCCCTACGATGTAGTCCCATATAGGACTGCACGCCCTATGTATACTGGGGGCAGTCAGCTGCAGCCCTCCCTCGTTCACATGCCCTGCTGCACGGCTCCCCTGCAGTCCTGCTTCTCCAGAGGGTTCCCTAGAAATAAAGGCACCGAGGAGCTGTAAACAGTCTCTGAATTCAGGCAAGGCGATCGTGGCAGCAGATCTTGGTTGGTCTCTGCCGAGAGCACCGTGTTCCCGGCGTCTGGTTCAAGACCTCCCGTGTCAGAGCTTGGGTGGGAGCTGCCAGGAGAAGCTCGATGTGCTGAACCTGGCCCCTCGGCTCGCCCTCAGGGACGACCAGCCCCACCAGCAACTGGAAAAAGTGCATCGGCTGGCCCCTGGCTGGGACCCATGGAGCGTGATGGAAATGCTCCTCCTCACCTCCACCCACCTCTGCGATCCGCCGGCCAGCCTCCTGGATCCCTTGGCCTTGCCAAGCTCCGTGCCGATGCACGGCACCTTTGTTTGATTTTCTCCTGTCTTGTAGTTATCTGATCTCCTGCCCCAGGGTGGAGAAGGCCTGAGAATGTTGGTGCCTGCCTGCCCTGCTTCCAAGCCCACGTGAACATATTTATGAACACTCCCTCCATGGGCACGGCAGAAGCTGAGGAAGCCTTTGCCTCCAAATATTGTAGATATATTGAAAAAAACAATCTCTGAGCCCTGCTTAGAATACCATTAGGTAACAATCTTCCTTTCGAGTGCAGGATGAAAGAGATCAATCGCAGCTTTCTTTTTGCATGTGCTATAAACGATTTGTACGCTTGTAGAGGATGAAAATTACGTTGGAAACCCGGTCATGGCATGGTCAGAAGTCAGATCGTTTCCTGTGGCTTTCTGAAAAACCCACTTCAGTTCAGTTGTTACCAGGTCAGCAATATTTACAGTTCTTTCCCCACGCCTGTGGGGAAAGCGGATTTCTTTACTTACTTCATTTAGACACGTTGGGAGGTTCCATGTAGTTTTTTTGTAATTACTGCATATATCGATTGGAGAAAGAAACTGTTGGTTCTGACCGATTTTTTTACAGTACTTAAAAGAAAACGGTGACATTTTAGAGTTTCCTGTTTTGTAGGGCAGCAAAGAGTAACAGTACACAAGCTCCTAAAACGTCCTTTTTAAAGCCAAAAAATAGGCAGATCACTGCAATTCCCAGCGAAATTAAGCAAGCGTAGCTTGCAAGATTTATCAGCACATTTAAGAAAAACCCAACGATAAATACGTTGCAACTTTATGAAGTTAAGTATGGTCAGCACCGTGCAGGGATTGAAGAACGGAGGTGACCACAGTAAACTTGCCCCTCTCCCCTATTCCTGCACCTGCACCCAGTTACAATTACGCAAAAAATCAGCAATATTCCAAGCGCAGCTCTGACGTTAAGCGCCCGTTTCCAGAAGTATTGCGCGTCGCCGTGTAGGTGACAAAATTGCCCTTGCGTGACCGGAGAGCCTCGGAGACGGTGCGTGGTGGTCGTTGGGGCGCAGCGCGTCGCCCCGCTCACAGCGGGACGAGGAGCTGGGGGGCTGCCGGTGTATTCGCTGCCTGCCGGTGTATTCGCTGCCTGCCGGTGTATTTGCCTTCGCTAATCCTTCTGACCTTGCAGTCAGCTCTCGTGAAAAGTAGATTTAAAAGCCCTTCTTTCAGAGAGCCCTGAGGACAGCATATGGATTTTTGTTTTTTTTTTGTTTCCTAATGCCACAGCAACGTACTCTGAGAGGAAAAACACCGGCGGCGGCCGTTGTACCTGCACAGCGGTCCTCGCCCGTCGTTCCGTCCCTTCCCAGACCGCCTTGTGCTCCCGCAGCCCGGGGCGGGAAGCCGCTCTCGCCTCAGGTGAGGGACGGCGGCTTCTCCCCCCCCTGCGAGGCCGAAGCGGGCGGGGGCCCGAACCGCCCCGCCGCGGCCCCCGCTCGTTCCAAACCGCCGGCCGAAAGCACAACCCGGGGCACCGCCGCCCGCGAATCCACCCGGGGCGGCAGAAGGCTGCCCGGCCCGGCCGCCCTCCCCGGTCAGGCCGGCGGGCCGGGACCGGGGCCGAGGCCGGGGCGGGGCGGCCGGGCCCGGCCCCGCTGATGTCAGCCGGGACGGGGGAGGAGGGGAGGGGAGCGGGGAGGGGGGGGGGGAGAGGCCGCCCGTGTTCCGGGTCAGGCGCGGGAATGCGCCAGCAGCAGCAGCAGCAGGAGCAGCAGCGCTGCGCCCGGCGCCCCGCCATGCTCCTGAGGGGAGGGCAGCGGCCCGCCGAGGAGCAGTCGGGGGGGGGGGCGACCCCCGCCCCGCACGCCTCGGCTTCTCGCTTCTTCCCGCTCCGGCTCCCGCCCCATTGTTCTTCCCCGGGGGCCGCCGCGCTCGCCCGGGGTCGCTTCCCGCCGCCGCCGCCGCCGCCGGTTCGCCGGGACCCGCGTTGCCGCGGCGGCGGCGGAGGGGGGGGCAGCGGCTCCTGCGGCCGGCGGGGGGGGGGGGGGGGGGGCGGCGGTCCCCGCCCGCCCGCCCACCCCGCGGCCCGGTTCTCTCCCCCCCCGCCGCCGCCCTGCCCGGCGGGGCGATGTTCCACTGCATCCCCCTGTGGCGGTGCAACCGCCATGTGGAGTCCATCGACAAGCGGCACTGCTCGCTTGCCGCCGTGCCTGAGGAGATCTACCGCTACAGCCGCAGCCTGGAGGAGCTCCTGCTGGACGCCAACCAGCTCCGTGAGCTACCCAAGGTGAGCGGGGGACCGGGGACGGACCCCCCCCGGGGCCGGGGCCGCAGGTGAACCGCCCCGGCAGGTGCCCGCCGATCTCCCCCCGGCCCGGCGCCCCGAGGCGGCGGTGAGGGGGCTCCTGGGCTGGGGGCTGGGGGGGGGGGGGGGCAAACCCCCGGAGTTGCTGAAAGGAGGGAGCCGGGGGCTGGGGGTCAGCCCGGAGCGGCAGATGGCGAGGAAAACCTGGGGATGCGCGTCCTGCGGGAGGGAGAGCGGCGTTCGGGGGGCTGAGGGGTCGGGGCTGGAGTCGCAGGGTGTGAATATATGTTGTGATTAACGTTCGCGTCATCGGAATTACGAGACCTTGGAGGGCGTTAAACCCTCCCCCTTTTTCCCCCCCTTTCAGCAGATACTCTCTGCTCTGTACATGGGAAAAAACCCAAAGCCCTCTAGCAGGCAGCGGCGTTCCCATTTCTGCCTTCCACTCCTGGAAACTTCGTCATGCAAAACACGAGAGGCGAATAAGCTCTTTCTTTTTCTCGGTGTGAGTCCCACACAGTTGTCAGTGTTCTGCCTCTTGCGTGAAACAGGTGGCCAGATTTTTGTGCATAGTACTTTTTTTGGTAGTATCGCCAAAGGTGAATTCGCTTTCAGTTCAACGTGGTTTTGAGGCGCCGAGGTGGTGGTACCCGCCAGCGTGACTCGCCAGCTGGCACTTTGTGATTTTGCTCGAGGAACTCCATCGGAGCGATTGCAGCGAGGCACTGTTCTGCTCCACGGATATGGAGCGAGTGGGAGGTGTGCTCGACTTCTGAATTGGTGAACCAAGGGCATTTTTCAGCGTTTCCTCTCCAAACTTTGGATGCTTCAGAAGCCTTTGTGAGTTGGGGTTGGTAGAGTCTGACGCTGGAGGGGAAGTGTTATCTGCAAGCTGCACCTTAAAAGTGTGCAGACTCCTACTAACTCGGAATCCGAGACACTGAACTCAGTAGCCAGAGCAATTTTCAAAAGCATCTTTGTTTCTACCTGAATCGAAATCGGTCCTTTCATACCAAAACTTAAACAGTCTTTTCATAAATTGTTTTTTCCACACTGGGTAGTAAGAGTAGTCATGGCAGAGAAGTTTTCCTAGAGACAGCAGTAAAGATGTTCAGTTGAGACGACATATTAAATTTGGCTTTTTCTTTTGAGAATCCTAGGCACAGGTTTGCATCTTGTTGTGACTGAGCCCTTTATCCTTCTGAAGTAGAGCAAAACTGGTTTACATAGTCGCCGTGTGGGTGCTATTTTTACTTCCAGCAGTTTCTGCTGGCTTTGTGCACAGACTAGACTCAGGAGTCCCTTTCTTTTTGTACTAGACTTTCTTCTTAGGGTTGGCTTTCAGGCTTGTACACTTACTATTGCAGAGGTATTGAATGTGCTTGTGACTGAAATCACATTGAGACCTGGGTCTCTTTGTTTTTTTTTAAAAATAATAAATCCCCCCCCCCCAACTGGTTGCTGTGTGCAAATGTTAAGTGATGATGTCTGTTGTTCATGGTATTGTATGGTATTTATTTCTGTAAATAGAGTGCAGCTATTCATTGTTTCTCCTCTTCCTTGAATTGTAATGTATGAAATAGCCTTTTTTGTTCTGTGATGGCTAAAAAGACTGTTTCTTGCCATTACTTACGTGTAAGTACAGATTAAGTCCCATACATGTAAAAAATAGCTGAGGGGGTAAAAAAAAAAAACAACAACCAAACAACCCAGGCTCCTTGGCATTGCAGTGAAATCAAGCAAAAGTTGAAGTTAGAAAGAGGATTTTTTTTATGTGCACGGATCAGATTACAGGAGTGCCTAAATATATTGTAGGAATATGTTTGTGGATTTTTAGCTGGACTGAGAGGAATCCGATGAAATACGACTGTGGAGACATACTTGTAGTATCTGCCCCGAGTACTTTGTGCCTTGTCAGCAATGCAGGAAGGCATTTTTATTAGGGCTTCCTGGATGGGCCTATGAACTTTCCTCGTCAGTTCCTTATTAATGTTTTCTGATAAATGGGATATAGTCCCATCCTCTTAGATACGTGTTGACTCTGTAGGAATTTCGGGTACAAAAATGCAGCTGCAGTCCTGTACGTGAAACTAATCTATTGATGCTGGAAACAGATGGGAAGAGCCTCATTTAGCATTTCTACCAGCAAATAGTTTTAAAAGTTCTACTATAGGAATCTGGTTCAAGAGAATAGTGGAAGATCTGTCTGTGGAAACTAGCTACAGGGTACACTGCTGATTCCCCTTTCTACTAAAAGGGTAGTGTTGATGCAAAGTACAGATACAGAATTGGAAATAAGTGCAAAAAGCAGGGGTACACCGTACCTCTTGCAGAGAAAACACGAGGGAAATCATTAGGGCGTATAATTAACAAACTGTTAGGTCAGCATAGAACTTAGTGGTCGTTATGCCCTTAATCTAGTGTAATGCATTATATTAGTCTTGCCTTACCTCAGTTAGGTTTCCTCTCGATATGCATGAAGGCCATAACACAAAATCAAGTTGATTTTGGGCTCAGTTCAGGCCGAAGCAAGTCAGGACACTTGTTTAACTCTCAGTGGCTGGTTAATTAGGTGTTTTCCCATACTTGATGAAGTCCTGAAGTTCACAGTGATCTGTGCTCATTCCCGGTGAATCATCTGTGGGCTGTGCTGATGCCACGATATATCCCGTAACACCAATAAGGTATTCATGTCACTGAGATGGTTGTGATTCTCCTTAGGAAATTGCTGCTGTAAAGGCTCACCTTGAAATTGTGAAGAAGAATCGCTCTGTAGACTCTTGACTTGCAGCAGAAGTTGCCGTAGTTGGATGGATGAGAAGAACCCCAACTCTGCTGCCCTGCTCTTCATTCTAGACACCAGTAATTCAGACCTCATCTTCCCAGTGTGGGCTGGCACGGTCTGAAATGGCTATTACAGCAGGCAGGAGGTCTTGTAATACTTCTCTGAAACCAAGTAGATATCGGTGAGTTCTTTTCCCAGCTTCGCCATGCAGCAAGTCTGAGGCAGTGATGATGGCTTTATTGCTAGACGTTTGCTTTCCTTCCACTTGCACGATTTTTTTTGTCCCTTCAAATGTGAAGCTTTCTGAGGCAGAAAAATATTGGCAAGTGGCACGTTGGAATACATGGACTTGTGTTTCTCTCTACGGGGCAACTTGAGTTGGATGCACACGCTTCCTTCCTTCTCCCCTGTTTCTCCCTGCCCCTGTTTCTATTAAGTAGCAATGAAGGGTGTTCTTTGGTTGGTTTGCTCCAATACACTTGTAAAAGAATACACTCTAATACACCCTAAAAGCTCCTAAGACTATAAAAGTAGTCTTAGGCTTTGTTTAATCTGCAGTCTTTGCTAGCATACTTAAACCCTCTATTTATTCTAGAGGACAGTAGAGCATGGCGTAAATTAGGGTGTTTCCGAAAAAAACCCCAACAGAACAAACACACACATACACACAAAACCTCAAAAGATAGAAAACTTAAAGAATTGCTGTAGCGTCTCTATGGGAAAGATCTAGCAGAAAGACAGTAATATTTCTGCATTGTACATTATAAGAGTCATTGGAGGTATGCTGAGGAGAGGAGAAACAAGAAATACACTTGAATTGTTTTGAAAGAGTTACTTTGTTGGTTTTATTTTTGTTGTGTTGGCTGACCAGAATGTGTGGTAGAATTCACCCCTTTTTAAGGAGAGGGGTAGGAAGGTTTAATCTGGAAAACATCTGAAAAGAAGTGTCCAAGAAGCAGAGGGAGATGTCTTTGCTCCCATTATTTCCACTCCTCCCCTCGTTTGCTCCCTTGCGTGTTAATGCATATGTAGACCTTTAGAAAAAGAACTCGGTTTCTCTGACCCCCTTTTTTTTCCTAAGCTATACCTGTCAGCCTCTCAGGAGTGGAAGTTAATAATTTATATTTGTACAGTAACTCACAAATTTTTGATACCATTTTGCTACTGCACAGGGGATCCTTTTGGTTTCCCATGTCAGTACACTGATTCTTTCCCTGGGTCTCCTTAGCTGCTCTACTGGATCCCTCGATTCCTTCTTCCCTCCCTTCCCCAGCTACGTGATGGAGAACTTGTGCTTATGTCTCTGTTGTTTCCACTGGTGTCTCGGACTCCTTGCCCTGTGTGTTCATACTTTCCCATCCTCCCCCGTCCTTGATGTCCCAGGATCTTGCTTACTTCCTCCGACCTAAACAGCTCTGCCTGCCTTGTGTTTCTGATTCTTTGCTTCCTCTCTTGTCCTTTCTGTGCCGGATTCTCGGCTGCCCTTGCAAACGTTTTTTTTTTTTCCTTTTCTTTGCACTCTGCTCTTTCCCCTTCCTTTCTGCTGCCTGCCAGATTCCCTGTTCTGCTCTTGCCCTTCCTGCAGGATGAGCCAGCCTGGTGGGATGTGCTGGAGGAGCAGGCTGTGTACTATTAAGCTGCTGGTGGTTTTCCACAATGTTGAAGTCTCTCTAGCCTTTCTTGGCAGATGTGGCTGTTTTCCCACAGAATAGCAATTTCTAGCTGTCAGCATGCTTCTCACCACTTCTGCTTTACAAGACAAATTAAAGAGCTGCACCCTTTGGTCTCAAAAGGAAGGGCTTTGTATAGGGCCAGTGGTGGAGTGTGGCTCTTAACTTGCTTAAAAAGTTCCTTCTCCTCTGTTGGATCCTACGTGCCTTCTGTTGAATATTTAGTGTATCTGATTTGGTTGGAAAAAAACATGGTATATGGTCACCGGTGTGCATACAGTGACTTAAAAATGTAGTTTGTGTTTTTTTTTTCTAAAGCTGGACCATTTTTATTTTCTTTAGGAGTGGAAACTTGAAGGCTTTTTCAACTCAAGATGTAATGTGTATTGTATCATTTGCTACACATCAAAACCTATACTTCACCAAAGAGTAGGCTTTCTGGCAAATTGCTTTCATAGAAGAAAATAACACATTCTGCATGATGCATTTCAATAGCTTCTGTAATGAAAAGCATCAGATAAAAATAAAATGCTTTCAATTCTATAGATCAGTCTGTAGTTGATGAAATGTTGTCTTCTACTCCTGTACATTAGAATTTAAGGGCCAATAAATACATCCTGTCAACTTAATTTCTCTGTGCATGGAATTTGCAGTACAAAACTGGATCTCTGCGTATTTTTTTTTCACGGGTAGAAAAAATAGAAATATCTTATGAACCTTTGAATGCAGTATTGTATTTTGGCTTTTATATTGAATCACTAGCATTCTTTGCATTGGTGGGTGGTGGAAATAGCTTATAACTCTTGTTGTGCTGCTGTTTTGTCTTGCTGCTGCTTAGTTGTTTTACTCAAAGGATAAAGACCACTTTCCCATGAGACTTTTGCAGATGTTGTTTATGTGAAAACTCCAATTGCAAAAAAATTAATTCAGAATTTTATGTGTGCACTTAGTTTAGCTTAAGAGCCTGCTGAACTCTTTCTTCTTTTGATGATTTTTGTGCAGTGTTTGTAAACCTAATCTGATGCAACTCTGAATCATTTCACTTCTCTGTTTGAGCTTACAGATTGTATCTGTCATCTGTAATTTTTCTTCTTGGTTTTACATGCTAAAGCTTCTCTGTCGAGTTACTTGATTGATGCGAGACCCCTTGCCCGAGAGACCTGGTTAAACTCTGGCCTCCTCGCGTGCCCCAGTTTCTGTGTTAGAGAAGCCGATAGTGTGCTGCTGCTTGGCATTTGGCTTAGACAGTGCCTGTATCTCTATTATGTGTGGTGTTGAAATCGAGGGGGCTGTTATCATAGCAAAATCTTGTGAAATCTCCCTAGAGAAAAAGTCCCTCTGTTCTTCCCATACCACACCTCTTTCTCAGGAAGAAAACCTTTTAAGACTAAATTTCACTGTTCTACCATAGTTTCTCCCATTATGCAACCATAAGCCTGAAAGATGCTTGCTTGGTCAATGGCCAGTAATCTGCTGTGGAAAGAGATGATATCATACTATACCCCTCTTCAAATTTGTCCTTATGGGTTGTAACCATCCCTTCTTAAGATGTAAACATCTAGAAGCTTTATTTCCTTTTTTTCAAAAAGGAAAGGAGTTGCCCTTCATGTGGGAGAGCAGCAGGGATATGTGAAGCTTTGCCTTGGGATGGATGATGGGCCAGCTGAGCGCAGGCAGGGGTTAGTGGGTGACACTGTTTTGGGTGTCTGCTGTAGACTGCCTCGTGAGGAAGAAGTAGTAGATGATACCTTCTCCACATAACTGGAAGAAGCCTCCCGTTTGCAGGCCCAGGTCCTCATGGGGGTCGTGAACCACCCTGCCGTCCGCTGGAAGGACAACGCAGCGGGACATAATCAATCCAGGAGTTTTCTGGAGTGCATCGATGACTGCCTAACACAGGTGATGAAGGAGTCAATGGACGGAGGTGCTCTGTTGGACCTCGTAAACATGAAAGGAGAGGTTGAGATAGGAAGGTCAGGGTTGCAGTGGCTGTAGTGACCGTGAGATGGTGGAGTTCAGGATCCTGAGAGGAGAGAACAGGGCAAAAAGCAGCACCACAACCTCGGACTTCAGGGAACAGACTTTGGCAGTTCAGGGATCTTCTTGGAGGTGGTTGATAAGAAAGATGTTTATGCTGCCAATCAGAGGGGCATTGACAGGCTGGAGAAATGGGCAGAGAGGAATCTCATGAAGCTCAGTAAAGAGAAATACAAAGCCCTGCATGCACCTGGGGAGGAATAACCCCATTCTCCAGTACAGGCTGGGGGCCGACCATCTGGAAAGCAGCTTTTCAGAAGGCGGCCCTGGGTGACCTGGTGTACAAGTTGACTGTGAGCCAGCAATGCTCCCTCATGGCAAAGGTGGCTAACCGTATCCTGGGCTGTGTTAGGACAAGCATCGCCAGCAGGTAATCCTTCTCCTCTGGCCAGCATTGGGGAAAACGGACCTGGAGTGCTGTGTTCAGTGCTGGGCTTCCCAGAAGGAGAGAGTCATGGGCGTACTGGACCAGGTCCTGAAAAGGGCCATGAAGACTATTAAGGGCTTGGGTCATCTGTCATGAGAAGAGGCTGAAAGAGCTGGGATAGTTTAGCCTTGAGAAGAAAAAGGCTCATAGATTTTACTGGTATATATAAATACCTGATGAGAGGGTGTAAAGACGACAGAGCAAAACTTTTCTCAGGGTGCCCCACGACATTATAAGAGGCAATGGGCACAGATTTAAGCACAGGAAATTTTGTCTGAAATAAGAAAACTTTTTTTTATTGTGGGGGTGGTCAAACGCTGGCACAGATTGCCCAGAGAGGTTGTGGAGTCTCCATCATTGGAGATGCTCAAAACCTGGCTGGACATGGTCCTGGGTGACCTGCTCTAGGTGACCCCTGCTTTGAGCAGGGGGTTTGGATGGACTAGATGATCTCCAGAGGTCCCTTCTAACCTCAAGTGTTCTATGATTCAGTAGAGGGCATATCAAGGATTTTACCTGTCTTTAGCTTTGATGTTTTTAATGATGCAAATAGAAGTGTCACGTTTTACTTTTAACATTAATGGTGTCGTGGTGGTTTTGCACATCTTGCTGTAAATCCTTGGAGAAATACCACTATGTGATTTGAACAAGCATGTAGTTCCAGTTAGTATCAGAGAAAGAACTATGCCACCGTGTGAAACCGAGATAGACTGTATGCACACAGTAAAGGTAGTTTTACTGAAAGTTTAAGAATTTTATTTTCAGTATGACGAATGCTACGTAAAATATTTTCTAAGAACACCTGCAACTTTACAACTTCACTGTCTTGAGAATACTTACCTTTTGTAAAAACCTCTTGTGAGCACAGTCAATTAGTACTAGTGTGCAATGCATGCTTGAATTATTAAAATAAATATGGTTTGTAGAGAAGCAACATTGGATCCTTATATTAACATCCCTCTAAACACAGAACACTGTATTGAAGGCTCCAAATAAGTTTATTACCAGATAAATATCTCTGTTTTTTTCTGCTAGCTTCCAGATTCTTCTGTTGTATTGCTTAAGACTTGAAGAAAATACTATGCCTTTTGACATCAAATTTGAAAGACTACAGTTTGATGGGAGCAGAGGGAGAACTTAGTCTGGTGTCCCCCTACAAAGTCTGACTTCCCTCTTAATGTCCCTGAGATTGTTCAGAAGATTTTGAAGTCTGCTTGATTTAAAATATTTTCTAATGGCAGTTCTTTTGTAGTAACAGATGAGTTCTGCTGATTTTTGACCTCAGTTGGAAGAAAGTAATTAGGTGGTTAGGTTTCAGTGCTTTTAACTTTTTTTTTTTCTGTAAGGGTTGTATTGTTGTAGTAAATGGGTAGCATCTCCTTCTTTGTGTGATGTACACAGATAAGGTTTGTGGGCAGAGATTATAAATCGGTAGCTCTAAAATAAATTTTATGATTATACGTAGAATTATTTTTCTAATTATATCAGTTGGTCTAAAAAAAGATGTTACCTTCTGCCAACAATCTTGTGTACTGGAAAAATGCATGCTACAAATTCATTAGTGAGATTAAATGTGTGGTGGTTTGGTGTTCCCCGCCCCCCCCAAATGGCAAATGCATTTGATTGCAATGAATCCATATTTCGTTGTAGCAGATGTTTTCTGGCCTCTCTTAAAGGCAGAGATAGTCCCTCCCACCGCTGTACTCTTAACGGGTATGGCATCAAGTGCTCTTTAACCTTTGTTGCCTCGGCTTAATCGACAGAGAAAGTAAATCCTTGCCTGCCAGTAAATGGTATGAGGCAACTTGTTCAATGCATTCCTCGGTAGAGCAGCGTTTTGATTCAGTGCTGCAGTGTATCAGTTTTTGAGAGCGGATAGTCCCTCGTTCGTTTTCGAAAATGAATCATAACAACCGAGACTGGGACCTGCAGTTGGCCCATTGCTGACTGTAGTTCAGAAAGTGGCAGGTGCTTTGAACAGGGGCCAGAAACGTAGTGGGTAGGTGCTGAATGCCAGCTTCGGTGAGGTATCGGTTATCATTTTTGCTCTGTCTCCTGTAGACCCTTCCCCCACAACCCTTCTGCCTGGGTGATCCTTCGTATCGGGCTTTAAAGCATCTATTGGAGGGGGAGATAGCAGCGGCAACATCTGGTTCTGTTTAGGGTACGTGCCCATGAACTGTGATCTTGCATTTTTACTTTCTCTTGTCATGACATCTAGTAATTTTACTAATGTTTTGTATGGATTTCTGCTTGAATGTGCCACTGTGCCATTGACCATTAATATTCACGATGACCAAGTTGGTGCTAGGATGCTGCAAGACCAAAGTACAGCTTCAACATATTCTACAAACGTGGTTTGGGCATGTGAAACAATCTTTCACCATGCCAAAAATCTGTACCGGTTCTGGTTTTGCCACGAAATGTGTGAAGACAGAACTGGAGACCTCAGCTGTGCGGAGCAGTTGTCCGTTTGCCGGCTTGCCACCTAGCAAGCAGGCAGAGGTCTGCATACCGTGGTCCATCACCAGCTGCTGCTGCATCTCCTCGTGGCTTGAGAGGAAATCCATGAGCTGCTTGCAGTAACGCTTTGATCCAGAGCCATCAACTGCATGGTGACGCTGCTGTGCTGCACTGTGAATTAGTCCCTGCCTTCAGAAATCATTTCAGTATCTCATTTCGTACTTTATTTGAAAGTGTTTGGCCCAAAGGATCACGTGGGGTCCGTATTTGTGAAACCCTCTTGCCCCCACCAGCCTGTCCCTGCTCCCAGGTGAAAGCAGGTGGAGTGACTTGAGGGATCTTGATGTTGATAGCAGGTTTTGTGGGAGATGCCAAGCTGATAAAGCCCATGCTAGACTTCACTGGAGTCTGCCGAGAGCTCATTACATACTTCATGAATCTGGGGTAGGAGCCAGGTTCCTTAGCATTTCATTGTGCAACTGGTTAGGATGTGCTTCTAGGGGAAGGGGTCTGTTTGCTGTGCTCTTGCTGGTTGTCCTCAGTGCTCCTGCTCGTGCTGCTGGCGGGAGTCTCTGGGACGGATTTTAAGATGGCGATGTACAGGATTGCATCCTAGTAAGAGTTTTTTTTGCTTGCAAGTTAGTTGTGGCTTTTGGCTGGGGGTGCCTTGAGGCTGGAGTGGCGGGCAGGGTGCGTGACAGCTCGCTGTGAGTGTCAGCGTGGACGTGGTTCTTGTCAGCTCCAGGCTGGTGTGTCCGCTGGCTGACTTTGGAGAAGAAGCAATATCTGAAATCTCACCGGTTGGTTAGCGTAGGTGTCCATCGAGTGTCCCGTCCTCTTGGAACACTTAGCGCTGAGCGTCCCCTGGGGATGATCTTTCCAAGACTTGACTATTGATGACTTCTACAAAAGCGGGGCAGGGGAGGAACGAGGAAAAGCTTGCCCTTCCCTCTTCGCCTTTGCCCTTCTGACGGACAGGGAATATGTTTGTATGTATGCCTGCCCCAGAGCCCGCTTATTAAGCGCATCCCCGGGAGGCCGAACACTTGAATTCAGCGCTGCTTCTGCCTTACGTGATTTAATCCTTGTTCTCCTCGCAGTGCCCTGACCACCACGCAGCGTGTTCACCTAAAGAAAGGCTGGCCCTCCCCTGCTGAAGCTGTGCATCGGTGTGGGCAAACAAATGACTTCTAGGGGCCGAAAGCCAAGTGATGGGGGACCTTGTTGGGGAGCTGGAGAGTGTGGCATCAGCCACGCTGTGAGGTTATTTCACGGGTTTGATGCCTGATCTCATTCACTGCTTTGCTTACCAAAATCAAACTACAGCTTCTGCTTGTGTTTGCCTGGAGAAAGACCTTTTCCTCAGGTCTTTCTGAGGCAGTATACAAAGGGTCGGGGAAGGATTAATTGCAATTTCCCTTATCTGGTGACTGAAGGACAGGTAGCTGGTGAATGGAAATGAGCAAATAAAGTGAGGGCTTCTCCCACTGATTTTTGTTTACAATGTAGGAAAAGAAAATGGAGCCTGAAGTAAGATTTGAAGCAGGAATGCAATTAGGAGCTAAACTGTATTTAAGTTACTGTGTGCTGCTTTTTAATTCTAAAGTGCAGATATCCTTTATCTGGTCAGCTCTAGGTTTGGAAAATGGGTGAAATAAATATAGATGCTGTTCAAGAAACAGGACCTGGTAATGTACTGTATCTTGGTAGTTTCCTTAATTCCTGTTTGAATATAATACTGTAATTTCCTGAAGAAGCCTTAAAGACTGAGGCAGCATGCATATGTTGAAAATCTGTATTGGTGTCTAAGGGAAACTTGACATAAGAGCAAGTACTCACAAGTTTTTAAGCTTGTCAGCAACAGCTCAAGTGCTTGCACCAAAAAAAACCCCCCCAAACAAACCTCTTTCTGTCCTGTGTGAATATAGCCCTGAAACTGGAGTTAATTTGCAGTTTTTTTCCTCCCTCTCCCTTTTGTTCTAATTTCAGCTGCTCATGCTGGCCCATCTCAAAAATTAGGCAGTGGATTTCATTAATTTATTCTAATTTAACTCTAATTTAATTCTCTTTGCTGCTAGTAGTGGCCTTTTTATGGAAACGTTTTGCTTAACACAGTAAGCATTTAGTTATGCTACCTATGCCTAATGGGTTTGGAGTGTGACATGTCTCTAGCACTGGAAAGGCTCTGGCAGTGAGATGTTGCTCCTCCCCTTGAACACCGTTAGCTGCAAGTAGGTCCTCATGCCCTTTGTGCTGTGTTTTTTATTTCAATTGCCTCTTGTTTTCACCTATTTCCATTTTTTTTTTTCCATCAGGAAAGGTGCTGAAGCATTCATGCAGGATTTTTGGGCATGAATGTTTTTTGTTCCAGGACCGAACAATTGAAGGAAAGCCAGGGATGTCTTGTTTTGGCCACTTTTGCAGGAGAAAATTTTGAGTTTTATCAGTCCTACTAGTTTGGCTTAATACTGTTAACGTGTATTTCTAGAATCAAGAGTGCCAGTTGTAGTGGTATTCTTTAAAAAAAAAAAGTATTAAAAATGAGGACTGTGGCATCACACTATACTTTCCAGTGAGTCATGCATGCACTTATCTCTTCTTTTTTTTCTTCCGTTGGCTGACATTGACCCAATTTTGTCAGAATGAAGTTTTTTAAAAAATATGTGGCTGGGTGGAAGAGAGAGACTTGGTTAGTTTTCCAGTGCAAGAAGGGCTCTATTCAAGATGTGCGTTCTTAGAAAATCCATATACGAGAAACCACTATAAATTCTTTGATAGCAGGAAAAGCTTCAATTGAAGGTTGGGCATTGCCACTACATAGAAAGCTGTAGGCTTCTTTAGTGCTGATGCGCATGGAATTATTTGTCTCATTGAAGCGCTATTAATTAGGCTGGCTAAACTAAGCAGCATTAGAAGTGTTGCCAAGATACTCGTAGAGACGTCGGGTCTGCAATCAAAACCTGCTATTACAGCGTGCTGGGTGGATGTGCTGCTCTGGCCAGCAACCCCACTGCACTTTGGTTTGTGTTAGAGCTTTTCAAATAGAGGCTGAACTGTGTCTGATCTATTGAATTAGGAGCGTGTTTCTGGTTGGCATATATTTAAGAAATTACATAAATTTATATACATGTGTATAGATAGATATTTACATTTGTTGAACTCTATTCAGTAAGCTCTTAATTCTCTTTCTTCCCTGTGGTCTTTTTGACAGGTAAAACAAATATGGCAAAAAGGAGGTGCTTGCCTCTCCAGTAGTGCTTTAGAGCGCTAATGATGTGCCTTGGATAAAGGAAGAATAGTTGCTGAAATGGGAGTAGGATGTACTAAACATGCAAGAGTGATTGAGTTCTGTAGTTTAAATGAAAAAAACAAACAAGAAGTTCAAAGAAATACCATTCACATAACTGCAGTTTCTGATTTTATCTAGGAAATGGTGTCATTCATTAAAAATTGTTATGCAAACTAGAAATAAAGCTCCCAGTTCATTTTTTCTTTTAAGTAGTCAGTTAAAGAAACAAGAATGCTTTTAGATATTGTGTAATTTTGTTTGTTGCACATATGTGCTCTGCATGTTTATATACAACACTGACACCTGGTGTGGTGAGGGCCCTTAAACCTTCTTAAGGATGCCCAGCCCTTAATAGCTTTTTGATGACCATTCTTCTCTTTTAACCACGTTCCTCCTGTCTCTTCTCACTTGCCATTGTAGAGCATCTCGGGCAAGGACAACTGTTGCTTATGGGCAGATTTGTAGTAGAACATCAATATTTATGGCTGTCATATAGTTTAGCAGCTACACACTGGCTGAGGAACACTTTTTGGCAAGTATTTATTTTGGACAGTGTTAGGACAGATTGGGATTTCTTCTGTGGAGTGTACTCCTGTGTTTTCACAAAAGTATCTTTAAGTGCTTTTCTAGGCTTCTGATAGATTCTTGATTTAGTCATATTAATTAATACTTAGCAAAGGGGATGCATTTGTTTTAGCAGATAAAGTGTTAATGATATGAAAATACAGTTATGGATCTTAGGAGGACAAAGAAGGATTAAAAAAACATTGGTGGCTATTTAAATTGTAATATATGTTTTTTAGGGAGCTAGAAAAGTGGAACTGTAAAGGGTTTTATTTTCCTCTTACAATTTCAACTCTGTTACCAAAAGCCTTTAAGACTTGGGGTGGAAGGAGTGCCATTCTGACTCAAAAAATGCCTTTGAATTTTCGCATTCAGATCTAATGCATCTTTTGCCTGCTGCGTGTTTATAAACTTTTTAAAGCTCTATCCTTTTTATTCCGTAAAAAGAACCCATGTTTTTGAGGGAAGACATGTTCATTTCAGTTGTGTTTTATTTTTCTGTGAAAAGCAACAGCAATGTATGTTGAAAGATTGGTGCTGAGGCTGCAAAACTTTGCACTTAAAACCTGATTTATGGTCATGGGTGTAAGACACTCAAACTAAGACTGAAAACCTGTATCATAATACAGACTCATAAGACTGTGCTTTTACCTTGTGTCCTAGTAAGATGCCTATCTTACTGCCCCTCTTTGTGTCAATCTAAGATAGAATTGAGTAACATTCAGAGCACGTGCTCCAGCATCTAAATAAAATAATTCCAAAAAAAGGTGCTAATTTCCAAGGAGGGATTGCAGGTGATTAAAGGTAGGCAGGTATCCCAAACTTATGAGCATCTTCCAGTTACCCTGAGGAGCAAAACCCATGAGGGTACAGGCACACACACGCCACGAGCGGGTGAGATGCACAGGTTCTGACTGCTGGGCAAAAATGCCTGTGCGATCTGGGGGCACAAAACTCTCCTGAAATTTGAGGAGTCTGGTCAGTTATGGTCAAGACAACTTATATATGAGTCGTTTAATTCTGCACAAATCCTCACCACTTGCAGTCACTGGGGATCAGGGAAAGTTAGCATCCTGGTGTCTGCATTGTGTGCCTATGTCCTTGCTGTAGAGGCAGGGCTGGGTTGGGTTGGGTTCCTCCTCAAGCTGGGAGGACTGGTATTGTGCATATCCTGCCCAGCTTTCATTAGTCCTTCTGAAACTGGGCCGTGGAGCAGCAGGTGTGTGAGGCTAGAAAGAAATCTTCCCAGGGGAGGCTGGCTCTGTAACCTGGGTGGTTACAGCACTCGCCGGTGAAGACGGCCTTGGCAACCCCTCTCCGTGGGTTTTCTGGATCGTCCTTTAGAAGCATCCCTCTGCCTTAACTTCCTAATGAACCCCGGTGTGTAGTTAGGATGCTTTTAATTACCCTGCTGGGTAACCTCACCCCATGAATGATTTTGAAGCAGGCACTCTGGATTTTGCTAGCGTCTGTCTGCTGTGATCTTCAATAGCGAGCTTTACAGATGTGTGTGTTGTGGTTTTTTAAAGTAAATTTTCATTTTAGGTAAAACACAGATTATAGTCTGTTTGCATGTAAAAATTAAAACAAAATGTTTGTTCTGATGCAGGTCTGAAAGAGGTCTGCATAACTGATTTTAAGCAATAACTTTAATTAGCTCAGATTTTGAAAGCGGCTTCCAGTTATTGCTTATCATTTGTCATGCTTATATGTGAGTTATGTGAATATTTTCTGACATGGAGTTTTTTCTTTCTTTCAGCCTTTCTTTCAACTTGTGAAGTTACGGAAACTTGGACTTAGTGATAATGAAATCCAGCGGCTGCCTCCAGAAATAGCGAATTTCATGCAGCTGGTGGAACTTGATTTGTCTCGTAATGGTAAGCTCCGATGCTAATTTGTTTGATTCTGTACTGTCCTATGACATGGTCTGTAAAACTGGGTAAGCAGGGTTTTTCTGTCTCTGAAGTTGCTATGTCCCACAGAATGCTTTTCCGAGTAATTCATGGATTTGCCTGTAGTTCTAGATGGGGAGGATGGAAAGAGTAGAGGAGAGCTGGTGGTGGAAATACAGTAATAAAATAATGCTTGACTGTAGTTCTGCCTTTCTAAGAGCCTGCTTTATTTTCCAATTTAAAGAATGCTTTACATCCTATTTTTATATGTCTGTTTGTCATAATGTTGATCTCTTCCCCCAAGCTCTCTGAAATGCCTAGCATTTAAGGAGACAAAAAAAAGATTGAAATAAAAAAGCTCCTTTCAGTCCAAAAAAAGGCTGCCTATGGGTTAGAAGTCCAGTTCTTTATCTCTGCTCTCCTCTTTACCTGTGATTAGCGAGAGGCAGAGTGCTGGTATTTCTAGTTGTACTTCTGGAAGAAGAATCAGTCTGTCAGCTGCAGAGATAAATTCAGAAAAGGATGTTGGGAGAAACTGTCTTTTAAAACGTGTGGTTGGAAGCCACAGCAGTTTATCATTTGGTTGTAATATTTGCTGCTTATATTGTCCCGAGCTGTAACGGAGTGAAAATTTTTTTTTTTTTTTTTTTTGTGTGTGTGGCCTGGTGAACTTACCAGTTCTGCAAGAAGTTCAGGGGCTGGTGGGTCACCTTTAAGCAGCCTTATGACCCAGTGATCTAGAAACAGTGAATCCGTGTTACCAAATTAGAGCAACTGTCAGCTATTTTTGCCTCCTTATATGCAGTGGATATGCACAAAATGCTCTCTGAGGTGTGATGGATGGGGTGGGAGAGAGCAAGGTTGCATAACCTTGTAAATAAGTGAGGGATGTAATTGAATATTCAAGGGAAGACATAGTGTAACCAGGAGCCTTTTTTTCTTTATGGTTTAACTTCACATTGACCCTTTGGCACTGAAGAATATTCAATGGCCACTTCACCTTCCTGTAACTATCTGAAATTTGCATCTTTCCTTTATTTGTTTGGTGCTTCTAACGCCAGCTTTATCTGATAATATAATTGATGAAGTGTAATGAGTCTCCAGGCAGTTTCTGAAGAATTTCTGTGAACCATATAATGTTATGCACATTTGCAAAACCCTGTAAGAGAAGAAAACTGGAAAAAACCCCCAAACATCTGAGAGACAGAAAAGACACATTAGTTAAAACATTTTAGAAATGCACGAGCATTAATTGACTCAGTATTTTGGCTACTGAGTTTGGCTGAGTTGGGGGCTGTCTGTGACAGACCTTATACAAAAGGAAACACTCAGTTGGCTTAGTAATTCTCTTTGCAAATGAATAACTAGCTGCAAAAGAGCTGGTGGATCAGAGCCATGTGAACTCTTGTCAGCCTGACTTGGAAGTTGGCTTGAGAGCTCAACTGTAACGAGAACAGATGGTGTGAACATTTATGGTTGGGTAGATGTGTGTGTGTCATTAGAAGTTACTGCACAGGGAAGTGTTTTCTCAAGTAATGGGTTGGACTGATGCAGGTGGCAGGGAGCAATTGCTTTCCTATATCCAAGGTTCAGTGTTAATCGCCCGTTTTACTGCATTACTTTCTCTTCTCTGTGGTTCACTGCAGAAGGTGACTGATACTGCTTCCCTCTGCTTAATCATGTCACAGTTATTGAATGACTTGACTCTTCAAATGAAAAACACACCATGCGATGTGATGCAGGGGGACCACAGCAGAAGATGACTGATGTTGCTTTCTGCTGTTTGGTCATGTTATGGTTGTCTCACAGCTCTTCAAATGAAAAGGCAAAACACACACCATCTGGGATGCTGCAGGGGGAATTCTCACATAAAATTTTGGAGATTTACGGTATTTTAATTTCTTAGCTTTGTATTTTGAACCCACCTTCCAATATGTCAGATTCTCAACCTGCCAAGTGTTTCTCCTGTTTGGTGGTTTGCACTCCATCAGTTTTTGTTTTTCTAACTACCAAAGTACTTAGAAAAAAAAAAAATAGGAACTCTTTGTATTCCTTTCAGGCAGAGAAAAACAGCCCAGCTTTTCAAAACACAGTATGCTGCATGAATAGGAAAGTGTGCTGGTGACATCTGAACTTGGGAAATAAGAGATCATTGTTCTGTGTTTTCTGTTGTTTTAGCTGTCTGGTTCAGTGCACTAATTGCTTTCAGTTCTGGCCTTTCTGTTTCCTCAAGAGCTTAAAAACGCAAATATAAATTCATTTAATGTTCTCTGTACAGGAGTAGCCCTTTATATTTTAACATCTCATCACAGGAGGAGGAAGGAAGGGTTTTGTATAAACAAAGTGCTTCCATTTCCTTCATAATAAAATGGTAGCATGTCTTCTTTTTTCATATTTTCTAATCCTTTGGTCAGCCTACGCTCTTTGAAGCTCCATGAGATGGTGGGTATATGGTATGGCTGGATGTGGGTGCGCTTCCAGGCTGCAGTGGCCACCTGCGTTCTGTGCAGTGGTGAGGTGTTGCATCTGGACGTGAGGTCGATCCCTCCAGGAAGGATCCCTCCCAACTCTAGCTCTGCATGCCTGTGCGATGCCACGTTATGTGCTGCCTAAGTAGCCCTAGTTCATAGCCATTCAGGAAAGGCGAACAGGGAAACTCGTAAGTGTGGCTTTCTTCTATTCCCAAGTGTTTTAAAATGCCCGAGACATGCTAGTATATGTTAAAAATGTGCTACATAATTAATCCTTTAAGCAGTTTTTTGTTAATAAGTGAATCTAGAACTACAAAAATCCTTCTAAGTAAAACTCAAAAATCTTCAGCATATGTAAACTTGATGCTCCCGTGATCTTGGGTGTATGTGAGAGAAGTTTGGGGATGGTAAGATGAGAGCCTCGGTGGTGCAGAAGGAGAAGGATTTGGGGAATGCTAGAAGCCACATAATCTTAAATTTTTCCTGGATTATTTGCATGTTGATGCTATTTCTTACTCCTCTGCAAGGTCATGTGTTCATGCAGATTTCCTAGGAAGCACCCCCACCGTGCTTTTCTAGCCTGGCTGAGGCTGTTATTTGAGCAAAGGTTGAATGAATGAATCAAGGATGGGAATATCAGAAGGCAGGGAAGCTGTACTAAGAGAACAGCATAGTGATGGTGAACACTTTGAAGGTTATTTGGCAATGCAGTTTATCTCTGCCCCTTGGTCTTAGGTTGTTCAAAAAGCCGAGGTACTAGTTCTGAGGCTAAAGAAAACAGACTAGTAGGATTTCAGCAGTGGATGCCTGAGCTTTTGAGTTCCTGGCAAAGCGTGTCTGAGACTCGGAGTATTCCCTGCAGCATCTTCTGAGATAGATGCTCAGCTGCTGTGTATCTGAAACTACCGCTGGTTCCCTCAGAGCCCCCAAGCTTGGGTAAATCTTTTCCTGGACTCTCACATCAGTGGTGAATTCTGCGAGGATACTGCATCACGGAAGTGTTCTTGAAGCTTAGGTAGGGCTCTTGTGCTTTGCATTGAGTTTCAGCCCAAGTCTTTGCTCTACGTGGTAGAGGAGAGATTCTGCTCTAGGTACAATCAGAAGCGCCTGTGTGCTATTTGTTTTCCCACAGCACTTGGGCACTCTCCTGGACAAGTCTCAAAAGACCCCGTGATTCAGAAAATAAGTGCAGTCTCCAAAGGAAGAAAGATGTGCTCAAATTTCTGCAGTTTTTTCCTTGCGCCTCTGCTGGCACTTCATTAAGCTTCTGTCTCTCCCAAAGTGTGTGCAGCTTGTTTGAGATCCCTGGGAATTGCAGCAGGCTGTTACCCACGCTACACATCCCGCAGAGGTTTCTTCCAGTGACTCCCTCCCCTCTTTTCTTCTGTGCAACGCCTGGAGGCTGAATTCTTAGAGTTTAGGGCCCTGCCATCCCAGATTCATTAAAATGTTAATGGCTTTTCTTGTTCTGTAGCTTCTTCCAGACAGGAGGGGTAATGCGTGAAGTTTCTGTAGTTAATTTAATGCGTGTTGGTATTTGGGATTATGTATGCTACGTATGGATGCTGTGTTCTTGCAGACGTGTATTCCTTTTTAGTATCCCTCTTCTCCAAGAAGAGGTTTTTTTGTTTGCCTTTGACAAGTATTAAATCCTCCAGATTCCACTGATATGTTTTTGTCACGATATTGCATGCTCCTTAAAATTCCCCCAAAGTGTTAATTTAAGTGTAGTATTTTTATTTGAAAGAAATTGCTACCCACCACTCCCCCCCTGACCTTAACAGGTGTGGTGTGGAAGTCTGGATTTTTTTCTTTAATGTCCTGTACCTTTTCCAGCCTTTGACAGATTGTCAGTTCATTTAGCTCTTTTAGGATAAGAAGAAAATCACTGTGAGCTTGCACACTGGACAGTGGCTGCTGGGTATTCGGCACCGGGGTGGCTTTCCTAGCCTTCCCAGCTGCAGAAGTGCCATTTGAACTGTCCTGCTGTCCAGCCCCTTCTCAGATGAAGACTTAACCTCCTTGCTTATGTAGGAGATGAGCCTCTTGCTCTTCTGTGTCCACCTGCACGTTGCTGTCTCTCTCTAATAAAAGCCTGGCTATTCTTGCTTGCATTGAACATATCGACCAAGGACTTGGTCACGCAAGCCCATAGCATCAGTGTAGTTGCTGTGTACTGGCAGATTTGCACTAACTGTCTGTAGTGGCTCTCTAGCTGGCAGCAGGTAAGGGAATTCAAGTTAGCTGTTCCTCCATGGAAGTGCTCTGTAACCTTGCGGTTTGGTGTTGCGTCCAAGCTCCGAGTCTCAAAACCGTGGAAAAAATGTGCGTGCATTGGGAGAATTAAATGTGTTTTGATAATCTTCATAGATGGATTATGGTGGTTCTGTTGCTGACTCCACTGTCAGCAGAGCTGAGATGCGTTACTTTGTGAACTGAGGAGCAATGGGTTTGCTGTGGCATCTACTGAGGAAATCTGTGTGTGGGTGGATCTTGTTAAGCTGTATTTGACTCCGCATGATGCTTGATACCAAAATCTCAACGTGGTTCTTTACTTTGATATCCAGTGAGAATAATACTGCTTGTTTAATGTGTACAGATGGATTCTGGCTACATGATATATTAGTTGCTACCCATTTCCGTAGTTTCTGGTTAAACTGAGCTTATGACTGTATTGATAGTGCAGTTGTTGTGGACGCAAGTCTCGTGACATCAGGATATTCTCATTCCAAAATCCTCTCAACACAGTTGCCATGTCATGGCCAATACACTGTCATTGACGTGAAAATAATTGCAGATTTCACAAAAGATAAATGTGCTACCTCAGGATCACCCTGACAGTAGAGATGGTTCCTCAGAAGCATCTCAACAGTCACAACACTGTAGTGTAAGGAGAGAGCTGCTGTAACGAAAGGCTGCCGGTCTGAGGAGCGTCCAAAATTTTGGAGGTCAGTCTTTGGTAGCTGTACGCCAGTGTTCCAAATGCTCCATGAGCCTTATTTTTACTTTGTCCTTGCTTCCAAAATGGATTATAGTTGCAGATTTAGAAACTTCTATTTTGTTTTGTCTTCGTTTATCAAGGTACTTTCAGAAATCAACAGCAATGGTATTTAACTGTTCTACTTCCAGTTGCAGGTGGTTTGATATTACTGCTTTGTATTTGAAGTGTTTATTCTTTTTAGCTGCTTTACAACTTTTAGTTAAAAGTCTCTTAGAGATCTTGGTCATCCTCTGGACACCACATTTATTCCGTATGGCATGATAGGTACCTTATATTCAACAAATCATTTAAAGCTTCCTTAGAAGGTCGGGTGAGCATGCAGCAGCTGACCTGCAGAGCAGCAGTCCATGCCACTGAAAAGCAGTGTGTCGTCTTTGCTTCGCTCTCTGGGGCTTCAGCTCACTTGTTTGTATCAGTGCATGCACACCAGTGCTTTCCCTTTTTAATTCAGCTGTCTGCTCTCAAAGACATACCTGTCATCTGTACTGCGGGTTTACCTCCCTTCTGCCCACAAAGTGGGTAAGTGTCCCCATTTTCCTCTCCCCCACCAAAAAGCAGGATAACCAGTGTTTTCAAACTAGAAGTACTGACAGAGGAGAGGGTTGAACACTTCTTTCAGTTCAGCCTGGGCTGGTGACCCAGCTATTTTACAGTGAGGACATAAGCTAATTAGGCAGAAGCACTCTTAAGTCTTCAGATCCTGTCCTGCAGCCCTACATGGTCTCTGCTTTCTCATCTAACAGCTGCTGCCTTTTGCCCTGTGCTCTCACCTCGGATCTGACTGTCCACCTCTGCTGCACTTCCACAGTGTCCAAGCAGAGACCTCCTCCGTGAAATCGTCGTCTTCTCTGCCAGCCACCAGCTGCCCTGACATGAATGTGCTGGTACAAATCTGGTAGTAAACAGCATAACCCAGAATGCTGAGAAATAAATGTGAATTGACGCTTGCTTGGTGGACAAGAGAAAAAGAAGGAAGCCAGCAAGCTGTGCTATGAGGCAGTATAGTTGGCAAATGCATCTCTTTTTTTAACATATGCAACTGCTGGATGTTGCTTGTTTGCCTTCTCAACTGGTTTGTGTCCAGGTGAGCACTTATGGACAAACAAGAATTGCTCTCCTACTTCTCGATGGACATGTCTTACCTGGTACAAGAAAGCATCCTGTGAATGCACTCAGTGCAGCCCTGGTTGTGAACACCTGAAAGCTATGGGACATCCCACCAGGGACTACTGTGGTTTGTATGGTAGTAGACCACTACTGCAGATGGTCTTAAGCTTTAGCCTGGGTCAGGCCAGTGACTGTTTTTTGGCTTTGTGGTGTTTTGTGTTGGTTTTTTTTTGTTTGTTTGTTTGGTTTTTTTTCTGTGCTAATGAAAGCAAAGCTCCCTTGTTGCAGACTTGGAGATAACAGAATTTTTCACTCTTTTAGGTGGTTGCTTGCCAGCAGTTGTGTTGGGTCATTGGGGTTTTGTTTGTTTGTTTGTTTCTTGACACATCTAATTTCTAGGAACATGCATTTTCTTTGTATTGATACATTTTCTCCCCTCCCTCACTTGAGGTTAGTTTAAAACCTGTGCTTAAAAAACTTTTATCATCTTTGTCTTACACATGAAGTTTAGGGATGTGCAAAGCAGAATAGTGGGGAAGAAAGAAACATGTACTGCAAATTGTGTTTAGATTCTGGAGCACTGCAGAATCCCACAGCCGTGTAGAAATTCTTGCTTGCTTTGAAGAAGTGGTGTGAAAGTTGGAATTTGTGAATGTGTTTAACTAAAATGAATTTGATGATGTTAGGCTGGAGGAGGAGGTGAACTTTACATACAGCAGGAGAAGTAAGGTGAGAGAGAAAAGACTGGACCTTGTCACTGAGCAAGGCTCATCAGGGCAGGGAAGGAAGAAGCAGCAAGTGCTGACTGTGACTGAGAAAGAGAAGATAAGTGAAATCTCATGATGGAATAATCTAATTAGAGAAGTTTAGAAGGTGTTATTTTTAAATGGATTACAGAAAAGTGGATTTTTCCATCATGGTATATTCTGCCAGATTTAACTGTTTTTTTCTGAGGAAACTTTGCTAGTGTACTTGGGTGCACATCTAGCAACAGTGTCTGGTTTCATCCAAATTCAAGAGAAGGCTATGGATTTTGAAAGGGGGTTTTGGGGTTGTGGGTGTGGTTTTTTTATTTTTTTTATTTTTTTATTTTTTTTTTTTAGTGAGGTTTGTTGTTTTTTGAAGCAGCAGGACAAGTTGGAGACAGAAACCTTTGGCCTGCTGAAGTATCAGCTAAAGCGTTAAACATCAGGCAGTCCATATGGGAGTGACATAAAATAAATACTTCATTTTCTGGATAATCTAGATTAGAGATCATAAAATGACAGTCTGCAAACAGGTGTTGTTAGTTCTTGTATCCACAGAGTTGCTTGGGTTTTGGTTTCTTTTTTGTTGAGAAGGTTAGATGCCATGACTATGAAGTTACTGAGGAGTTAATCTAACAGATCTGTAACTTTGCTGTTAAAACATTTAATACCCTATCATCCACAGCTCCATAGGTATAATACTAGTTTTTACTTCCTTTTTTTTTCCTTGCTTCTCAGACTAAAAGTATTTAATTCCTGCTAGCCTCAAGGTCCAAGATGGAAATCCTTATGAAAATGTCTCCTGGCCTTGTTTAACTCTTCATAGGCATGTATGAGTAAAAAGGTAGAAGACCTGAATTCCTTGCTGAACTCGGGCTCTTCCACTTAGTTCACCTAGAGCTATTGTTTCCTTGGGATCTGATCTTTGAGCTTCACCCCTCCCCTCCACTCCCTGCTTCTTTTTCCTCCCGTTTCCAATTTACAGCTCCTGCTCCTCTGTTGCTGCTTATTCCTGGAGCTGAGAAGGACAGTCTATTGATTTACCACATGCTGTTTGTTCAAAAACCAGCTTGTTTTTATGTCCCCACACAGGTTTTTCAAGTAAATTGCCTAATATCTATGTATCCGTGAAATGCACCTTTGTGGGGATTTTGTTTTTCCCTGATCCTCTCCTCCTTTGGAAAAGGGATGTATCCAGAAGCAATGAGAAGGAGCAATGAAATGTGCACCTCACTTCAGTTTCTTGTTGATTATACAGTAAGGGATTTAGTTGGGAAAACCCAACCTGAAACAGTTTGAGAATTTTCCCTACAGCTGTAAAGATGGGTCTTAAAAGAGCCATATCTCTTGTATTTTGTGTATCCTCAGCCTCAGAGCGTGAAGAGAAAAATGTTACAACCTGTACAAGAGCCACTTAATCTCAATAGATTTTACAAGAACCGCGTGACTCTGTCACATTGTGCCCCAGAAGCTGTAGCACTTTACCTAAAGAGATTGATTACTTCAGCCTTCAGGGCTAGCAGCAAAACCTGGGTTGATAGAAAAAAAGAAGCCTGTCAGATTGTTCTGTGTGTCATGATCTTAATGTGGAAATGGAGGGAGAGGATGAGGAACCTTCCTCCGTTCCTTCCTCCTGCAGAGACAGAACCTCTGGGAGCTGCACTTGGTTGCTTCGGGGAGGGTCGAGAGATGTGGTGGTGGCACGTGCGAGACGATGGCCTACTCAGCTGGGCTTTCCAGCTGAAGAGCCCTTTGCAGAGACAAAAAAGTGTTTGCAGCACGAATTCCTTCTTGCAAGGTATTTGACTGAGTGGGCAGTTTCCTTCCTCCCGTGTTTGGAAGGTGGAGGAGGTGGAGAGCAGGTCCGGAGAGCATTCCCAAGGGCAGGTTTCTCAAAGAGCCCTCTGAGAAGCTGGGTGGCACGGAGGAACCTCTGTGGAAGCAAGAAGAGAACCTTTAGGCTCCTAAACCACTCAAGTACTGCAGTGCTTAACGCTTCAACGGGCCTTCTGTGTGTGTGTGATATACTGTCGTAGATACCGTATATTATTTATGTGAGAAGAGGCAGGGGGAGAAATCTTCTGTGTATTGAATTGGATGGATGAGGTCTGGTTTGCGGCTGAGGGATAATGCTGTATGGATTCACAGTCTTTGAGTCTGGAATGGGAACATTTATGAATTACTAATCGCTAAGCAGTGAAGGTGTTTTGCCTGTGTTGTATATACCTGGTGGTGGGCTTTCCACTATGACCATCTAGATCAGGACTATTGGTTGACTTTTGCTGGGGTGTATGCAGTGTGCCAGCTCCAGCCCTCCTAAAGCACAGTGCTCCGTGTTGCCTTCCTAGCTGGAAAATATAACAGCATCCAGTAGTTATTTCCTGAAAGACTCTTGAACATTGCAAACTCTCCCTCGGGAATGTGGTGCATCTCTCATGTCTGAGACTTCAGCAAAGTTCTTGCAAAAATGCTTTTTACTTTGAGCTAGAGTCCACTGAGTAGCTCTGGTCTGGTAGCTCTGTCGCAGTCTCGGACCTTGCTGTCTTGATATTGATTGAGTATTGGAAATTATGTTCTCTCTTGTAGAATGTGTAAAGCATGCTGGCTGTTTAGCCTTTGGGTAGACAAAAAAAGTACTGTCAGTGCTTGAAATTCAATATAAAATGCTGTAAAAACATGCCATACAAAAAGTTTTGTCAGCTTAAAAATAAGATTGTCTTCTCCCCCTGAAGGAAACTGGTGGAATGGGGACTGGGAGATGCAGCTGTTGTAAAAATCTTCAAAAAAAATCAAATCAGCAACAAACAAAAGGATTTTTAGAAGTAATTTTCTCATTTGGGCAGTACAGAATTCCCTAGTGTTAAACTTGCCTCTTAAGTCACTTTTACAGGGCTTGCTAGGTCCTTAGCAAATTCTTGTGCAAACTAGGACAATAAATATCTGAAGAGGTATTTTGAATGGGGCGGGGGGGGAATGTGCCCTCTTATATGCCTGACTGCCAAGCTTGATTTTCATCCACTTCTGCTGGCATGACTTCTTTTTGCTGCCAGTGTATTTGTATTGTCACATGTCACAGGGCTTATGCTTGGTTTATGGCTTTATTATTAGCAATGCTGCACAATCTGTATGCCAGAACATCTGGGGCATCGTGTAAATGTAGAGCATTCGTCAGTGTGTAGCATTAGAAGAATCCTGGATATTTAAGTAGGATTTGAGCTGGTTATCCAACAGTGGCAAGAAAAGCATTCAACGTTACTGCAGCTAATACTGGCAGAGCTGTACGTGTTAATGTCTGTAACGAAACTGAGTAGTCAACAGTAATGGTGAAAGCTGCTTAATACATCAAGAGACAGAAGGACGTCTTTATATATTTTAATATCCTCTGTTGCATTTCAGTTGATTATGTCAATGCTTCTATTATGGAAGCATCATCTTCTCTGCTATAATTATCACTCCAGTTTTTTTTCTCATATACTAAAATGCTCCTTGCCTTTTCTGTTTGAGTTCATTTATTCGATGCAATGTTATAGTAGTTTTCACATGTAGTGATAAAGTATCTGCTCATGACTTGTTTGTGTTTTGCCTGAGAAATGTTTTTAAGATGAGTTATATTTCAACCTGTTGAACATACTAAATATGTAATGATCCTTAGTTCAGAGAGTTGCACTGAGTTTTTTGTCTGTCCTTTGTCCAGTTAGGTGGAGGAGAAAAACGAATAGTGAAAGTATCAATGGGGGGAGGAAAATGCACTTTATGTGCAAAAAACCCTATATAAATGGAATTTCCTTTCTTTTCCCTGTGTCTGTTACCATTTCTTATTAAAGATTTTTGCTCGTGTAGTGACTTTGTAGTCTGGGATATCTAAGCTGGGAAAGCACATTTCATTTTCAAAACAGATTCAGTAATTTGCAAATGGATCCAAATTATAAGCAGTGCCTATACTGTCTTACTTCAAGTAGTGTCTTATATTGGAGTAACTTTTACTTAGCTCAGATACTTGTTGGCTTTTAGAAATAATACCCAATACTTGTAAGAGAAAAAGCTTATCAAAACAGTTTTGCTGAGAAGGCATATTTTCTGGTTTTCATAGAAGTAGGAGAGAAATTATTTGCAGTTTGGCAATGAAACTACATGTTGGTGGAGGAAATCTGTAGCATGATTAGTTTCAGAAACTTTGCTACTGAGGATTTAAGTTTATCTTCTGCTTTATGTGTTGCATTTTTATGTGTGTATATATATATATTTATTCCCAAACAAATTAGTATACTTAGTTCTACTTGAGCTTTGATTTTTGTGGGGGGTTTTTGTTTGGTTTTTTTTTTTTTTATTTGGGAGAATGATTCACACAGAAAAGTGTGTATCTGTATATGAAAGGGTTGTGTGTGTGCACATATGCAATATAAAAGTTGCAGACACTGGCTTGGCTGCAAAGAAATGAGTTATTTTGAGTCCTCAGAAGCTTTGAAATAGTGATGTCCCTTTCAGGACTTTTCCAGCTAGTTATCCAGGGAATGATGATATGAAGACTAGATGGTGGATGACACATTCTTTACTTGCTGCTGCTTAGCTGAGCTCCGTATTGGTGTTTTGTCGTTGCTGTAATGCAAGGTAGAAGTAACCACATCTGTTCGAGTGCACGTAGGATCTCTGTTGTCAATCATCCTGTAGTACAAATTCAGTCTTCTACAGGCGGCACTCAATCATGGAATGGGTAAAGCCATCAGCTTTGCTGTCTGTAAATGCAATTTTGATATTGTTTTGAGTTGATGTGTATTTCTTTGTAGGAAAAGGGAAAGTTTCCATTTCTGTGTACTGTTTGCAATTCATAGGACACCCTTTCAAAAGTGAATGCTTCTACGTGAATGTTTAAAAAGAAAAAGGAGGAAGTATTAGTTTATTTGCCATCTGTTCTGCAAGACAGAACAATGTCCCTGTAATGACATCAGTGCTTTTACTTTCTGGAGTGTTGGTGGCAGGCAAATGTTTTTAAGTGCTTTGAGTGTTTCAAGAATTTATCACTTTAAGGTCTAATTTAATCAGGCAATCTTAATGAAACTTCTGTTTTTCATTTTAGTTTCTTAAATGCACTATTCAGACCTGTTTGTCCTTACCATGTGAAACCAATAGTGTGAGGTTTTGACTCCTGAAGCGAGGTCAGCAGAATCGCTTGTGAATGTGACACTTGGAAATAGGCTGGTTGTTCAAGTGTCTCCCATTTGAATTTGGGAGCCCTGTGGCTCCTGTGGTAGTTCCACGGCTACTTCTGAGGTTCTTCGTGGAGGATCTGCTGGCTGACTGCACCACGGGCGTGTGTCGTGCTGGACTGAGGCTTGAGGTGAAACCCATGAAGAGGTTTGAAGAGGCTGATGACAAGGCTTGGTTGCTCGCTCATTGCTGTTGGATTTCTAGGAAAGATCAACTATTTCCCCTCAAATACCAAAGCTGTTATGAAGGAATGGGTGGGTAAGAACATATAAAATATCTCTGATGGGACTTAGTCTCTAAAGTCACCTATTCCGTTTTATGGGACAACTACTGCTGTTGACAGGACTTAGGGTTTATGTAGATTGAAAAGTAGTTTATTCTCCTTCACCAAGAGTACTGAGGGAACTATTTGTGCTGCACACACCGCTCCATGCAAACCTCAACCTAGGTGGGTTTGTTTGATGTTGTGGAAGCACAGCTTGGTTGTTTGATATGGCACACTGTGGGTATTCACCTTTCTTATTCATTATTTTGATATTTAGTAGCAGTGAATATATTTTCTGAATATGCAGTGTGTTTCTGGGGTTAGTGATTAGACCACTCCAGAGCTACTTGTAATCATTAGGAACCGTTTCTCCGTCTGCCCCAGCTGTTTCCAGAGCTGTGCCTGGTGAGTGTACTGGGAGCACTGGGGTTCATAAGGCAAGAGTGATTTGCTGCCATTCCAAGAGGAAGCACCTCTTGGGATGGAGTGAAACCCATTTGGGGTTGCCCGTACCCCTTCTTCCCTGCAGCCCTTCCCACTCGTGCAGAAGAAGGTTCCCAGGAGATGCTCCTCTACCGCCTTTTCATTGATCGCTCACAACTGGTGACCTGTGGGTTTGGAAGATGTTCTTGCTGGCTCTGGGTTCAGTTCTGAGCTGGGAATCATTCAAAAGAAATGCATTTGCTCAGATTACCTGGCAAGAGATGAACCTGATGAGCAGATACTCTCCTCCTTCCTCTGTCTGTTGCACAACTTTTGGGGAGAAGAGCTGAATGAAATACATAAATAGTCAATTCTGAGTTGCTCAGCTAGGAAGGAGGAGGCCTAATTTCCAAATATTTTTCAACAAGTAGCTCACTGATGGCTGCTGAGGTCAGTGGTGCCACTTGCATGAGGAAAAATCTGTGAAGACATTTCCTGAAGTATTCTTTGTGATGAGAACATCAGGAAGAGGAGATGGAGTAGGTGTAATGCTCTGTAGAAAAAATGGAAATAGGAGAAAAAGCTTGGAAACAGAAATCTGATTTTTACTTTAAGATTTGCCTTTATTTCTTTTTGAATTCTTTTCAAAATGAATCATAAAAATCTAAGTTGCTAAACAAGGAAACCAAACAAGTTAATTTCATTTTTTTGCTGGATCTCAATGACAGTAAACAAGGACTTACACAGAGGAGTCACAGCCTATTCGTGGAAATACAGCTTGATGTAAAAGACCCGGAAGACAATTGTATTTTTAAGATAGCATGCCTAACTTCAGTAGGTAAATGTGTTACATTGAAGATACTTGAAAAAAACCACCACCCTATTTTCACAGACAAATATCTCTGATTACTTTCTGGCAATCTGAGATAGTGTACTGGTACTTACTTGGGACCTGTCAATTTAAAGAGTATTTTCAAATTATCTGGCTTTAGTGCGAGGGCTGCTCCTGTGAGTGTACGTTACAGGTGGAGAGACTTGCACATTCGCTTCTTCCTTCCCTTGTTTTCCCTGCCCACGTACTTTTTGCCAGCACAGATTGTGGGCATGTATTGATCAAATTACAAGAGGTTCAGATTTTAATTGTTTCTTTAGGACAGTCCTAGCATATAGAAGGTCTGTTTTTTTGATGGGCAGAGGCTGATAAAGATCAGTCCAAGGACAGGTGAGTAGCCTAGGATCAGGAAGATGAGTATGGAGCAGGAGGGGGAAATGGGATGTGAAAAAGCACAAAATGGCTCTGCCACAACAGCTGTGTACTTGGACGTGAAGCAGTCTTGCGTGTTGAAATGTCTTGAAAGGTACCAAGATAATTCCTTGTAGTAGCAAGTTACTGAATGTAATGAGGCAATAATTTCAGTGTAGATGCAGTACAGTTGTTGACAATTTTTTCTTTTTGTTTTTCTTCTGCAGATATTCCTGAAATACCGGAAAGCATCTCATTCTGCAGAGCACTACAGGTAGCAGATTTCAGTGGGAATCCACTGACTAGGTAACTTCCACCTTCTTCTTAGTACTTGCCATACCAGAATTACAATCTTGCTGTAACAATTACAATTTTAAATAAGGCCTTCAAAATTGTGATCGAGGATCTCTATGAAATCTTGCCAACGGTGTCTGTCTCTGGCAGGGACTGCAGCAAAAGTTCAGATTTAAAAAGTGATGTGCATCTTTCCTGGGAGGGGATGAAATTTGCTAGCCAGCCAGAAAAAATGTAAATCTGATTGTCTCAAGTAATTTTCATTCCTCTTCCTAAATGCATAGGAAAACCATGCTCATACTTGGGAGAGATAAGGCAATGGTTAGCGCAAATGCATTGGCACAAACCCAGGTGCCTGACGATTCGGAATAGACTTTAGATCAGCCGCTGCAGATAATGGCTTTTACTAATGATTAAAGCTTGGACTAGTGTTTCATCACCCTCCCATCAGTTGGGACACAGTGACATGCAGTAACATGTGGCAAAAATGCACTGCATATGTCAGTGGCTGCTGCCAGTCTGCATTCTGATGAGCTGGGGTGTGGGGATTAGGCACGCTTTTAGTATAGAAGAGGAATTTTGTTTACATTTCTCTGTTCCTTTTGCTGAAGAATTTTGAATTCATCTAGTGCAATGAGGCTGGAGATAGCAAGGAAGAGGTGATCTTCTAGTTAAGACCTTTGAATACTATTTGGAGAACTGTTTCCTAAAGCAGCCTGTGCCACAGAGCTCCTTTGTGATGTGGAGCAAGTCACATAAGCCAGAGTATTCACGGTGGGCGCTCGCTCGCTGACGTGCTTTGCTTTGCACTGAGATGGGCTAGGAATACTTGCACGATTAGCTGGCTGGCTGGGGTGCAGGAGTGCTAACAAACAGGAGAGTGTCTGTAATGTCTCAAGCCACTCCAGTGGTTTTGCAAGACGGGCTTCTCCCATGTGTGCAGCTGGGATTCTTCAGAAGTGTGCTCTGAATATCACCCATAGTGTGTTCTGAGTTCTCTGGAAAGTCACATCTCTGAGTGTTAAAGGGACACTTGTGATCTTAATCCCTGTGCCTCTGTAGCCCATTTATATAGTGAGGATAATAACACCACCACAAAAATCTGGTAAAGCAAACTGAGGCTGAACTGATGTTCAGATACACAAGTGGTGAGGGTCACTGAACAGCTTTTTCCCAGTCATCAGTGTGCAGTACATAAAGCTCAGAGCTGCATCTTGTGGTATTGAAACCAAAATTGTCTGTAGTAGTGTGCTAGTTATCCTTCTCTATTTTGTGTGCTGGATAAGGCCTTTGGCCCAAGTAACATATTTCCTTAAATGGTAGCTGTAATGCACAGCTACAGCTGAGTGGAATTAACAAAAGAGTTGAAAGGCTTTTTAATGGGCTTGAAATAGATCTCATAACTCTTTGTTGACAGTTTAAGGGAATTCTAAAAATTCTTGATAAAGTGGCTCCAAAGTGTATGCATGTCCTGGAAAACATCACTCCAAGCAGTTTACTAAGTTAGAAAACACAGATACCAGAAGCTGTTTACACATAGTTGGCAAGTATTTTCTGTGATGAGATCCAGAATTTCAGTTTTACCTATATAACAGGATGTAGGTTTTGGCACTATTTTGCCCAGGCGGAGTGGGAAAGTCTCATAGTGATTTCCTTTTGTGTGATATCCTGGAACTTTTTTCAGCCACTGATTCTCATCTTTATTTCCTCTAAGCTTAAAAGCCAGTCAAAGATCTTCCCGGTCAGTGTTCTACTACTAATACAGTATGTTGCCTTATTGTCAAACTTAATCATTGATGAACCTGCAGCATTAAAAGTGGCTGGCAGACCATTTTTCCAGATGATGCCAGGTTTATGGTAATAAAAAGGCTCATTTATTGTAGATTAGACTGGAAGTCCACTATATGCTATAGATAGAAGAGAACAGTTCTAGTTGGAAGGGACCTACAACAATCATCTAGTCCAACTACCTGTCCACTTGAGGGCTGACCAAAGAGTAATCAGCCCATTTAACTCCAGTCTTAAACCTGTTAGAGCCTAAACAGTAATGGATAGTTACAGTGGCACTCACAATGTACAGATATTGAGCATGTTCCGTTAATAAGGTCGACAAAGAGTGCAGTATGGAGCTGAGCACATGAAAAGCCCCTTCTGCCCCCCATTGCAATTTGTCTTTTTCCCTTTCCCCATCATGCACAGTTGTATTTGCCTGTAGGTGTGCATCTCCTTTTGACTAGTCGACTGCAGGTCATACCATGTGCCTTGAGCTGGGTAATGGGGAGAGCAGGAACCAAACCAAACGCTGCAGCTCGAGCTTAGATTGCATGCTCTGAGGGTCGAGCAGAAGTTGGATGGCTGGGCCGGGGGCTTCTCCTCCTCTGCCTCCTTGCTCCTTTACCCCACCTTGTCTCCTGTGCAACTGCAAACTGAGCTGCTTGGTGCAGTGAGTGGTCCAGGAACCCATCTGCGGGAGGAGAAGCCAAGCCTTGCAGAAGACCAACTGGGTGATGGACCTAAAGGCTTTGGGAACTCTGGGAGTGTTTTGCATGTGGCTGCATTTTATAGTGTAAGAAGGGAGGGATTACATGCTGCTGTGTTGTGAACTAGTAAATGTGAAATGCTGTAACAGCAGAACATTGTCTTCATAGTGAACAGACTGTTTCTTCAAAAAGCAGCAATTGAAGAGCAGCCTAGTAGCTAATAGGAAAAGGCCATGGTGTAAGCATGTATGGAGCTGAAGCCTGAATAAAAACAGTTAATTTAATTATTTTACCATCTAGGTGATACAGGAAAATAATAGTAAAAAATGTTTGTTTTTTTCTTTTTTTTAATAAGTTTGATTTTTTTAAATTTGTTAAAATGCTTTAAATGTTCTCAAGCTCTATAGATTTTTAAAGTTGCAAATTGGGGGCAGGGAAGACAGGGTCTAGGAGACGGGGATATTACCTGTTCTTTGACAAAGAAGAAACTTTAAAATCTCGTAACTCATGGGTTGTTTTTTTTCTTACTATGTCCCTTAGAATTTTCTGAGAGTCATGCTGGAGTCTGGGCATGCCTCCCTCTGTGTCTGTTTGCTAAATAGACTCTTGTTTTCCACTACATGTTCTCTTTTTCAGTATGTATTACATGAATGTGAATACTTCTGCTGGAAGTCCTTGATTTGAATTAATATCTCCACAGGTTGCCCGAAAGCTTTCCTGAATTACAGAATCTAACATGTCTTTCAGTAAATGACATCTCTCTGCAAGCACTACCTGAAAACATTGGGAAGTAAGTTTTTTATACTTTATTACTATCTTAATTTGTTTCTCTTTATTGTTTTACCTATTTACCTATTATACATGACTTGCATAATTGTATGTAATATACCTGTAAAGTTATTTACAGGACTGCGCTTATTTTTTATATTTTTTCCAGTTTGAAAGATCTGTTTAAGAAAAATCCCTTTGCATTTCCACTTGTCATTAGCAGGCTAATGCAGAATCTGAATCACGTGTATGTTTTGACTGTTCTCCGGGATTTGGAGTAACTTGGAATTTTGGTTGCAAAATTAAATAGGTGTTTTGTGATGCAAATCTGACCTTTTGCTTCCCTTCATTGTAGTAGACCATTGATCCATTATTGTGAACATGTCAGATGGCTTGCAGCTTAGCTCAAAACCAGACAATTGTTGGCACAAGAACAGATGGGTAAAAGCTGGCTGTGATCAGGGTGGAAATTAGAAGGTTCCTAACTATAGGAGCAGTCTGGTTCTGAAAAAACCTCCAGTGGGAGCTGTGGAGATGAAAACTCACAGAACAGCTCTTAAGATGAAATTTGATAAGCTTTTAAGATGTGTTTGTTAACTTTGGAAGGGTTGCAAGGGCAGACTTCCAAAGTGGAGACAGATGGAGAGTAAAGAGAACATTGTTTATCTGTCTCTTTTTGACTGAAATGAACATCCACACTTACAGAAGGGAAATCCTTCTCAGTGGAGAGAAGAGTATCTTTTCCAATTTAAAGGAGAAGAGGTAATTCCATGTCTCCTCACCTGAATATGTGAGAATGGCTGTGCTGGTTCAGAACAAAGACTCATCTAGCCCAGCTTCCTTCTACAGTTGCAGGAAGTAGATGCCTAGTGAGGATTAATAAGAAAAGCATGTGTTTGATTACTCCTCTTTCCATCCCCTGACTGTTTCTGGTTCAGAGGATTTCCTGAGCTTTGGATTTTGGTTTGTCTAATTGGTAGCCCATAATGAATCTCTCTTAGGTGTACTTGTCTAGTTTCTCCTTGAGCTTGTATAGGCATCTTTAGTATTCTCCCCTGGCAAATAGTTCCACAGGTCTATTACCCATTGCATTGATTTGTTGGGGTTTTTTTGAGCCTGGCTCTATCTACCTTGCCTATGATGCCTAGTGTTGGAAGAGACAGTGAGCAGCTGATCCCTATGCACTTGATCTGCCGTTGATGCCTTTGTGGTTTTCTACTGTATCCCCAGGTGCTTTTTTCCAGGCTGAAGAGTCTAACTTGCTATTCCAGCTTCAGGAATAGTCTTCACAGAACTTAAGATATCTGTGCTTTAACTCAGAAAAGTTATTTGTTACTTTTGCTGGGAAACATACAATTTTAGAGAATTTGAAGTTTCTTGCAGCACCTGATTGTTCTCTATCACACTCCCACCCCCCCCCCCCCCCTTTTTTTTTTTTTTTTTTTACTCTGCACCTACCTTTATGGTTACCTTACCTATACTGTTATTCTAAGTTTCTGTATACTGAACCACTTCCATCTTTCTTCAGAAAGCTACAGTAACTCAGATGTTGAGTCATGAGTATCAGTAGAGGCCTATTAATCTCGGACATCCTTTCATAAAGTGGAATATTTCTAACGTGGCTTCTTTGGGGAGTCAGCGTAGTCCCTAACAATAAAACCCAACTGTTTCTAAACAGACGAGTCGTCCAGAAGGGATCTTATTATTAAGAGTTCCTGCAATGTAGTCAAGTTCAGACCAGCATTGCTTTAGCCACTTCCCATGGGTATGAAAGCTGTCAGCTGGCACCACTCCAGCAGCAACAGAAGTGGAAAATGTCTTTTGAAACCTTCCACAAGCACTAACAGGTACAGCTAATGTGCGCCCAGTGACTATGGCAAAGTCTTACCTAAAAATTGCATGGACTGGGGATTTTGTGACATTCTTCCTTTTCTGTAAAAGTTCACAAAACTTTTCATGCAGCTTTTTTCAGCACTGGCAGCTAAGAACAGGCTTGTTCAGACTTTGTGGTTACTGAAAACCAAGGCCAAAAATTTGGGATCCTGCCGGATTCTGAAAATGAATACAAGAAACATGACAAGCTGAAACAATTCCCAAAGCATGAGGTGGACTGCTGGTTTGCAGACAGTAGCTAGAGGAAGGTTGCTGGCTTCCCTGAGAGGTCACTGCCTGCAGTGGCTTAGGCTTCTTGCTTGTCCTGCTTGTTGATTTGGTAGTGTGAGTGGTGATAGCCTCTGTTTTGGAGCAAAGGACTAGAAACAACTTTGGTTAAAACGGTGATACCAGGCATTTGTAGAGATGTCAATATGTGGGCCTGTGCAAGAATAAGGGTAAAAATTTGCTTATTATTGATCCTAAGCAGTCCAGGGAAATGCTGTGATGCTATTTCAGCCTTATGTGAGCTGTTGCAGAGCAGAACAGCATAACCCATCCTCCCTCAAAGCCTGTACCTGATTCCCAATATTGAAGCTAAAAACCAGGGGGTCCTCACTTGCTTCGTGAGTTCTCCTGGAGGGCTAGACTTGAATAAAAGTTTGACAGGCCTGCTTTGATCTGGGAAGTGCTCCCAGGTTAGCTATCTAGAAGATGAATGTTGTATTTTTACAAAAACAATTCAATCTCATTAGTATAAATTTCTTCTATCAGATTTATGCTTAAAGAAGCAGAGACAAATGTGTGGGGCTGTTGTCTTTGGCTCATCAGGTATTCACGATAGGTAGGAATATGGCAGTTGGGAAGTCGACGGTAAGCTTGGGCTAAAGATGCATGTTTTCCAACTCAGAAGAATATTACTGTAACGTGAGGGGAAACTCATGGGGTGTCCACCCAAAACGTAACTGTTCCTGAAGTCTGTTGGGGAATGTCTTGATGACAGAGAGAAAGGGATTCTGTCTTGCTCCAGTTGGAAATTATTGGGAGGTCTTTTTTGTAGCCAATTAGAACTGCAACCTGAAGTCCTTATGGGTCACTTACTTCTGAGAGTGAATTTTATCAAATGTTTAGCATTAGATCTGTAAGTAATAGGGGTTGGTTTTTTTTTTCAGTCTGGCTACCAACAAGTGCAGCTTCCCTCTTTTAGTTCACAAAATTTTCATCATTTATTGCAAGTGAATTTGATGGTGCAGCCGACTGCCTTGTGTTTGGTAAAAGCAGTGAAATGCTCTGTGGCTTCTCCAAAGGTTGCCTGCTTGTGCTTTTTGTTCCCTTCTCTGTTCTCTTCCCTCTGCACTTGCTGGGACCCAAAAAATGCTAGGCATTAGAAAGAAGGTAATGCTAATTGTGTCTTTCTGGCTAAAGATTCCAAGTAAGGCTCTTAGAGGCGTTTGGATATGTTTGTAAATGCCTTACTGGAGTTTCTGTGTGCTTTGGATAATAATCCATGGTGTTATTTGATGGAATAGGCTGGACCTATGTGCTCTGTGTGAGATCTGTCAAATAGTGAGCAAACAAATATATACTGGTGATTTATGCTACTAAAGTTGGGCTTATTCTGGGAAAAACTTGAATTCCCTATGCTTCCTGCTGGTCTTCTGGCTGCTAGAGTATGTGGAAACTTAGGGAAATGCATCCTAAATTCTTATGGTCTTATACTCTTGTCTGGGAAACTGCCCAATACAGCCAGTGAAATCTCTTAATTCATCTTCATGTAGTACAGTGATCAGTATGTACTTAGTGCCTCTTCTTTTTTAAAAGCTACCTACTCAAAATCTTGTGGCACTGCAAATTTGCCCTATTGTCTTAAATGGGGAAAGCAACAAAAGTAATGGCAAATATTTTCTAAACAGCAATACTTTGAAGGTTAGTTAGGAAGTTCTTCCTAATGGCAGATAAGAGACTTGAATTGCCTTGCGGTGAACCGTTAGTGGAAGTGTGTCGTCTTCATGAATTCAGATATCCAGTCCATTTTTTCACATGATCTGATGTATAAGGTAAATGCCAATGTTCAGGTTCACTGTCCCAGGCCAGTGTGAACTTGTTCAAGCCATTGATGTGTAGAGTTGCTGTTAGTATTTTTACTGTGCCATTATGAATTCTTCTGCACAGACCTTTTATATTTTTTCTTGTTCAGTGTTGCCAGAAGGAGTATTTTTAAGGGTCCCAACTGGATGTTTGAAGAATATAGGCAAGGCATTCCTTGAACTTTTTTTCTTTCCTCTTGCTTGTGCATAGCCATACTCAGTGTATGCCAGCTTTTCTCCTTCTGTGTAATCACTTCAATCTGCTTATCCAGTGCTGATATATGTGCTGAAAGTTTTCCCGTGTTAGATGAAGCATTCCTCTTTTAAGCTCATGCATTGTTTTGGGCATACTAGAAAGATATGTGACACACTGCTTGAGGACTTGATAACAGACTAGATGTCTTAATATTACCAGTGCTATTTTTTGTGTTTCTCTGTGACCTGTGTTCTCTTAACTCATGATGTGGTTGCTATCTGGAGTAAAACAGTGAATGCTGATGCATGTGAGATACTTTAGCTAATAATTAGGTGGGTGCAGCTTGGAGCAGGAGTTGTCCTGTTGGGTAGTTGAACCATTTGGAGAAACAAGTTACACAGTTTAAGCTGTGAGTGGGAGTGTCTTTTACAGCGTTGCTCAGTCTAATGAGTGCTAAGTCTAATTTCCTTGCCTATTCTGCAGGACTGTGTGTGTCTGTAGAGCTGCTCAATGAGCAAGCATAACCTGTTCCTCCCAGCATGGGTAGCATTTAGGAATTTCCAGCTGTTTCCAGGATTTTTCTTCAATAATTCCTTATTCATGTAACACCCAAAACACAGGGCATGACTTATTCCTGAAATTAAAAAATCAGAGTATTTGTATGTAGGGCTATTTGGGTAAATCGAGGTGTTTGTCTGTAAGGCTTCCTAGGGCATACCTTACAGAAGTATGAAAAATTTAATGTCTGTCTGTCCCCAGCACCTTTGCTGTCCTTATGTGTTCATTCTGTAGCGTTGGCTTCAGGATTAGTTCCCCACCACCACCAGCCCACTGGGATGTTGGCTTTTTACCAGCAAAGATTTGGGAACTTAGAGATCCATACAGTGCTCTCATGGCTTAACGTCTAGAAAGAGAAGAGATTGTGTCAGCTTTGTATGTTTGTTTGTTTATTTGTGGTTCTTAGGCTTGAATGAAGTCCAGGTGCCTTCTTGGAAAGCCTTTTATGTGTGTCTCTGATGTTTAATCTAGCATTGGACTCTCAGATGGGTGCTTCACAAGGAATCAGCCCTAGCCAAAAAACCAGTCCTTTCAGTATGAAATGTGTAATTGAAAAAGACAGTTATCTGTCAAACTCTGTGGGAACAACAAAATCAACAAGTTTCTTTAACAGCTGAAGCAGAGCTTCACTACTGTGCTTTAAATTATGATTTAAGGCCTGTTGCCTGTCAGCATACCAAGCATCTAACTCGTATCCGGTTTTTAGCTTTCATCATTTTTTCAGAAGTCTTGTCTGTGCCTGGAAAAGGTAAAGATTACCTCTTTTTTTTGGATGCTACGGTTTAAAGTGTAAGATTATTACTGACTGGCAGGCAGAGTTTTTTGAAAGTTCCCTGTCTGAACTCTAGCATGGCAAATAAAAAAGCTTTCCTTTGCCATACACAATCTTTATTTTTTTCTCCTCACCCTGAAACGTACAGATGGTCTCCTACTTGGACACGATCTCCAAATCCTGAGGATTCAACAAAAGATCATAGTAATATCGTAATTTGTAGTATCCCCATCATTTACAGCCTCCTCTCCCCTGCCCCATCCCTCCCCCCCCCCCTTTTTTTTTTTTTTTTGAGAGAGAGAACTACACAGGCCGTGATGCAAGAAAGTAGAATAGCTTTATTTTAGCTTTAGAAATTTTTGATGTGGGGAGGGGTGAATTTCTTTAGATGGGAAGGATATTCTTATGCCGGTGACTGATGAGTCTGGTTTACCCCCAAGCTGCAAGCAGGCTGAATGGATCTGTGGACCTTACTACTGAAAGGGAATTATCAGGTAAGCAGATAAATTTTCCTCTTAACGTCTGCAGCTAGCAGCTAGAATGCCAAAATAGGCATTTCATTATGACAGTGAACATAATGAAAAGAGTAGAGCAAATGTTACTGCACTTGGGAGCATTGTTTTGCAGAAAGGTTTGTTATAGGCATGCTTTTCAAGAGTCATGGAACCACAAATATCCAAAGATTCTGTGTTAGAGAAACAAAGTCACTGAGCGTGGTGGTTTTTTATATGCATGTGTGTTTAATTCTAGAGGTTTTGAAGTTTTCAGCAACTTCTGAACTCAGAATCTTGAATGTTGATCTGAATAGGAGTAGCTGGAGAATAAAAAGGTCTTCAAAGGCAAAGATTATGCACTCAATGGAGATGGTCCAGAAGCAGATCACAATGGCATACTTATTCTGAATAATAGATTCCTGGGCCAGTTCTTGACTGTGTTTTTCTTAGTGTATGCTAGGATGCCTAAAGTGTAGATTACACATCTGGTAGCATCACACAGAATGGAAAATGCTCTTAAAATTGTGTGGGACAAGACAATGTAATTCTGTTTTAAGGTTTAGCATAAATTATGATTAAAATGTGGTCTTACATGATACAACAAAAGTGATGGGGAGGCTTATCTTGCAAATACATAGAAGGAGGACTGTTTGTAGGTGGTCTGGCTAGGCTGATATAAATAGTACTAAAAGCTCTCACTCTGGCTTATCTGAATTTAGCATGACAAGTAATATTTACAGAGTTTGAGTAGGTACAGCATTCAGTGTTAAGCACAGCTGTTTACTGAATGGCAAAGCTGAATGTTAGGGAACTCAAAAGTTTATTGCAGGAACACTGTTTAACAATGTAGGAGTGAATGCAGTGCCATCTGGCCTCTAAATAAGAGATGTTGCATCTTGTATGTTACACAAGGAAGAAATATTTAACATATATTTAGCAATATTTTTTTGAAAGAAATTAATCCCATTTTTTAGTTGTCATTGAAGATTGACATTGCATGAGTGGAATGGAAAATATTTTGAAAATGAAATCTTGTAATAGTGAATTGGCTTAGCTTCCCCAACCTGCTTCAGTAATCTTGATAAGCAAATTGGAGAATGTTCAGTTAAAGCATTCAAAAGTGAACAGGCTGAGCCGTAATTACGAATCTCTCTCTTCTTCTTAATGATGCCTTTTGAAGGTCATAGGGAGTTCAGTGTTCCTGTCAATTTTTTGGACCATGCTGCTTGCTGCGTGTGAGGGAGGGAGAGAGTAGAACTGATTTCAGTAACTTGAAAACCAAGCTTAGGTAGAAAACTAGTCTTAATTAGCAGCTTAGAATACATCTGTTACATATTTAGGGAATTCCTTGGCCATAAACTGTAGAACTTTCCTCTGTTTTTAAAATCTGGATGTGACTTATAGTACTGGTCATCTGTTTAGTCTTTCCTTCAGTTAGTGACTGATAAGATCCTAATGTTTTTTATCCTTCTGTTTTCACTTGTGGAAGATCTGTAGCTTTTTACAAGCTAATTAATGGTATTGACAATTCAGTTCAAGTAACTGACTGTGCAGATGCTCTTCCTCTGGCTTTCAGTGTCTTTGCTTGTTTAAGTCTGGGATGACAAAATTACCAGTTTACTTTCTTTTGTACCTATTAAAATCAGTCTTCCAAGGAAGGGGTATTTTTTCCCCTGTAATTTGTGTGCACTTCTCCCAGCTCTGTAGAAAATGGCAAGTATTAGGAACATAATCCTCACTTTCAGATTTTCTTACTAGAATACTATCCTGCTTGTCAATCTCCACAAGTGGACTGCTAAGGAAAGCCTCACGTGCCTTTCCCTTGCACATTATACACCTAAACTTGAGAGGAAAGAATAGTGTTTAACTTAGATGCAAGTTACTTCCAGTTGCTTTGCATCCAAAAATGGAGGAGGGGGAATGCTCTCAAAGATGACTTCTGGAAGAATGGTCTTTAACAATACTGGTGAGACATAATAACAGTTTCATCAAAACTGAATCTTAGTTATCTTGCTTTGTAGTTGTTTTTACATCATCCTTTATGTTCCAAGATAGAACCATAGGACTTCACGTCTGTGAAGACGGTTTGCTTTGAAATGGAGGTGTTCTCATCTAGGAAATTAACACTTCCTCTAGCTTCTGGCTCACAAGAATTTCTGGGATTCAGTAGATAAGAATTTGCAAAAATTGTTCTCCCCTATTGAATGGTGTGGGCATACAGTCTCTCTCTTTAAATTCTACTGGATTAATCTTACAAAAATTTATTAGTGTTCTTCTTTATCATTCACACTGTAAAACAGGTTTCCATAACCAAAGGGTAACCAAACAAAGAGGCAGGAGACTGGTTAAAATGAGGGGGAGAAAAAAAAAAAATTAAAAAAGGCTTTAAGCTTAAGCTAGACTTTTTGGAGAAATAATCTTCTTCAGAAAAGGAAACTAGCTGCAATTCCGTATGATTTGTAGGTTACCATATAATGGGTATGAATTCTAAGGTTCTTTATGATCACTTTGTTAAATTATATGCCAGCATTAAGCAGTAGTTGGAAGCAAAATAAGGGTGTGGTGTTGAACCTTTTAAAAAGGAGGGCAAAATGCATACTAGGAGCGTATAGACCACAAACTACATGGTTATATGTTAACAGAACCTTAGGAAATTCAGGAAGCATAAACCTTCCCTGTAAAGGCTATTATTGCTTTTGTTGTGTTGGAAATGTTGTTAGACCAAAAATCCACATGGAGCTGGTTCTTCAGACGCTAAGGAAGGATATGGTGCCGGCAGGTATAGTAACTGTGTGTGGGTGAAATAAGGCAGACTTGGGGAAGAACTGGAGTTGTAGTTAACTCTGGAAGGGGGTGCGTGCTACAGAAGCTCTTGAAACCACCCAAGTTTTAAGCACCCAATTTCATAGAATCACAGAACGGTTTGGGTTGGAAGGGACTTGTTTTGGGTTTGTGTGGTGGGATTTTGGTAGCGGGGCAGGGGCTGCAGGGCTGGCTCCTGTGAGAAGCTGCCAGAAGCTTCCCCGGCTCCAAGTCGGACCCGCCGCTGGCCCAGGCTGAGCCCGTCAGTGACGGCGGTAGCGTCTCTGGGAGAACAGAGTTCAGAAGGGGAAAAACCTGCACGGAGTGAGGGGATCGGAACGGGAAAGGAACCCCTGTGCAGATCCCGAGGGGAGTGAGGAAGGAAGGGAGGAGGAGCGGGGCAGAGAGGAGCCCACGCCGGAGCAGGGGGATGGATGCCCCCCAAGATGGCCGCTGCTCCCTGGGAGAGCCCGCGCTGGAGCAGGCTGTGCCTGAAGGACTGCAGCCCACAGGAAGGACCCACGGTGGAGAAGTTCGTGAAGGACTGTCTCCCGTGGGAGGGACGCCCCGGTGGAGCAGGGGCCGAGTGCGGAGTCCTCCCCCTGAGGAGAAAGGAGCGGCAGAGACAAGGGGTGAGGAACTGACCCCAACCCCCATTCCTCGTCCCCCTGCACCGCCGGGGGGAGGAGGGAGAGAAAACCGGGAGTGGGGTTGAGCTGGGAAGGAGGGAGGGGTGGAGGGAAGGTGTTTTGATATTTGGTTTTACTTCTCGTTATCCTTGTTTTGATTTGATTGTTAGCAAATTAAATTGATTTTGTTTCTTCCTGAAGTTGAGCCTGTCTTCTGCCCGTGACCATAAGTGCTGAGTGATCCCTCCCTGTCCTTTATCTTGACCCACAAGTGTTTCTTTATATTTTCTCATCCCACTGGCAGGGCAGGAGTGAGCAAGTGGCCTTGTGGTGCTTTGTTGCTGTCTGCGCTCACACCACTGCAGACCTCCAAAGATCACCTAATCTAGCCCTCCTTTGTGGGCAGAGACATCTTTCACTAGGTCAGGTTGCTCAAAGTCCCATCCAACCTGACCTTGAGTGTTTCTAGGGTTGGGGCACCTACCATCTCTCTGGGCAACCTGTGCCAGTGTCTCACCACTCTCATTGTAAAAAATTTCTTCCTTATATCCAACCTAAACCTACCCTCTTTGAATTTAAAACCATTGTTCCTTGTTCTGTCACTACAGGCCGTGGTAAATTGTCTCTCTCCATCTTTCTTATAAGCCCCCTTTAAGTGCTAAAAGGCCGCAGTAAGGTCTCCCCAGAGCCTTCTCTTCTCCAGGCTGAACAACCCCAACTCTCTCAGCCTTTCCTCACAGAAGAGGTGTTCCAGCACTCTGATCATTTTTGTGGCCTTCTCTGGACCTGCTCCAACAGGTCCATGTCTTTCCTGGGCTGAGGACCCCAGAGCTGGATGCAGGGGTCCAGGTGGGCTCTCACCAGAGTAGGGTAGAGGGACAGAATCACCTCCCTTGACCTGCTGGCCATGCTTCTTTTGGTGCAGCCCAGGATGTGATTGGCATAGGGCTTGGAGTTTGGAAACTGGTCTTTTCAGGCTCTTTCTGCAGTCAGTGATACAGTCAATGAAGAGAAGGTGAGAGCAAGAGGCTTCTTTTTGGAGTAACTTGCAACAGGAGCCTATCCCGAAGGTATATGCTGTACTTTCAAGTACTTATGGTCTGAGTAAGTGGCATTTTGAGAGCTGGCTAGTGACTGATTAACCCTGTCATTTTCTTGGGGAAAAAAAAGCTGCTAAATGTCAAGTTCTTAATGAATTGTCAGTCTGCAGGTAGAAGCCTTGTGGGATGGGAGTAGCTTAATAGGATCCTGTCAGATGAGTGACTAGTCACCTAACTGGTGTGTCCTGGGGCAGGGTTGTACATGTTACTGGTAGTTTTATTTGAGCAGTGGGGATGGGCTGTAATATATTTAAATATGGCTAGTTTCACACATTTTGTATGCTGTTGTCAGAGTGCCACAGTTACCTTCTTATCTCTTGGAAGACCCTTGATAGAAAAACCGGCATGTTCCTTTTCTGCACAAAAAAGAAAATTAGTTGTCTAGTTTAAACTCCCTTCCTTCCCAGTCTAGTGTCATGATTAATGTTTCAAAGTGTACATGCTGTGTAGAGATACAGGGGCAGGAGTTACCAAAGTAACAATAATCTTCAGATGCTGGCCCAGCAAACGGAACTCCTTTGGCACTGGTGGAAATAGCCAGGATGTGGACTTAATGTCCTGTTTCCATATACTGCATGTTTGGACTGTGTTCTGTAGCCATCGCTAGTGCTGTATAAAAAATGTGATACCAGACCAAATTCAGAATCTATACTGTGTTCTCACCCTAGCCATCCTTATTGTGTAGGACCTTCCCTTGTTCTGTATAAATATGGGGACCATGTCCATTCTCCTTGTCTTTCCCTTCTTCTTGCAGTCTTACAAATGTGAGGAAAAATGACTTTTGGGATTTTACATTCCCCTAATCAGCTGAAACTTGCTGGAAAGGGTGCAGATGGGGCCCTGCATTTCTGCGGTTGCTTTAGATCTTCATCTCTTCCAACACTGCTTTCTTGTTTCCCAAAGGCTGACTTCTTTTCTTGCATGCTCAGCTGTGTGGTGCTCTTGACATAAGGTCAAAATGTGTGACTTATTACTCAAATAAGAGAAGGCTGTTCAGTTTTTACTGAGTGAGCACCTTTAGCTTTTATATTAGTCTTTTTATCAGCTGTCTTCAGTTTCTCCTAGCCTTTTCCACGTTTCTCTTTTCGCCTTTGTAGTTTTAACTTTATTTTCACAAGAAAATAGCATATGTCTTACTGTGCTTCCCAATGCTTTCCTCAGAAGCCTTTGCTGATGTACCCCAAGGGCTTGGGTGGTCCCAGTCCTATTGCAGGGGCTGGGATAAAAATGGCATATATAGTGTAGTCTATTGTCAATCTTAAGGCTGACTTTCTGGCCCCTTGAACAGGGGGATGATGCAGCTGTCACTGACAAAGTTAATACACTAGGATAACTCATTTCAGTTTTGTATTTTATAATTTTACAAGACAGAGTATATTTAATGTATGTGGTACACTGAAAATGTAATTTCATCCAAGGTAACTAGGGAACATGTCTCTCCATCTCTTTTTTCTTTTCTTGTTGTTGTTTTTTTTTCCCCTGAAAACTGCAGTTGAGATTGTTTTACCTATTGCAGTGAATTGCTGTTGTCCAGAGAGTCTTCTGCTTTTGAAATGGTTGTTTTGTAGGGCATGTTGCTACTATAATCTCTCTGTAATTAATCCAAACTAAAACTGACTTGCTTTGGAACAAGAAGAAGAAGAATATGCTTTGATTCCAATCTTAGTGGCGGGTTCTAGTCTTACCTTTATTTTGGAGGAGATCACTGTGGCTGAATTGAAGGAGTATTTGTGGTGCAATCCAAGACTGTCTACAGATTGGGAACGAGTTTCTCTCTCAAATCCTGACAGGAATGCTCAGGAAAGACACTTCCAGCATTTATGGAGAACTTTGTTGCTATTAGTTTTGTTCTTAATTACTGATTTCACACTCTTCGTTCTTCTAGCTCACATGATGAATAACAATACCTACATTTACTTTAGGCAGAGCACTGAATAAGTGTGTCTGGTTTGTACTGAAAATAACATTTTTAGCCATGTTGTACCTTTAAATTCGTCTTGATTCCACCCTTACAGCAGAAATCATCTGGCATGCTGAGATGGAAAACTTTGTAATTATTTCAGTTACTGCATCCTCCTCCTAGTTTGGCTGTTGCCTTGTACTCGGTAATCACACCCATGCTCAGTGTTTGAGGTGTGTGTGGTAGCTTTTGTGGTGAGAATTATTACAATATTAATGCTTTTTACAAGCTTCTGTGAAATAGCTTCTTATGATAGTAGTCTTGGAAAAGCACTTAGGGTTCTTCTTTTTTTTTTTCCCCTTGCTTTTTTTTTTTTTTTTGTGCGTGTGTGTGTTTTTTCTTGTTTTTCTTCTTTCTCCTTTACAATATAGGTGACATTTTGCTTGTACATTTTCTGTTGGGTTTTTGGGGGAGACTGAGGACCCTTTGCCTGTGTTTGGAGAGCAGCCTGCAATGCTCTATGGTTTCTAAAAGCAGTTGGTGAACAGCTGCTGACGGAACTGTGTCTCCTGTCTGAGTAGACTAAGTTGCTGCTGCCTTTGTGTTTTATGGATTGAAACAGCTAATCCCCCCATGACTGGTTTTCTGTCGTAGATGAAGTTTGGGGTTAAGGAAAGACTCTGAAATCATTAAGGCATGGCTTCCTTTAGCTCCTTTCAGAGACTTCAGAAAGGCTCTTGACTAACAGTGTACCTGTAAAATTAAGGGCAGAGGGAAGAGAAATTATTTCATTTAGTACATTGTGAAAAATCTCTATTTCTAGTTGACAAGAGGAAGAATTAACACTTTCTGGAGAGAATGATGAAATCAGGAAATGCATTTGAAAAATAGCAAGAAATGTAGGATTTTTCTTGCAAATGACTAAAAATCCTGTTTCTTAACATACCTTAAAACCAGAAAAATGTTAGTGAACGTACAATGTGTTAAGAACCTGTTGGTAAATTTAAGGAAGAGCTATACCTCAGCTCTGTATCGGAGCTTGGTGCTTCAATACATCAGCATGCCTTTTATATGATGCTAGTTCATATGATAACTCCCACATTTTCCCATTTTAAACTGCAGCACATAGGTTTGCTGGGAGCTGCTTCTGTAACTAGTTGAAATTTTCAGAGTAAGGAGTCAAAAATTTCCTCTGATTTTTCTGGCCTCTCTTTCAGATGGATCCACCTTAAACATAATACTTCAGTCTAATGGGGCAGCTTTGCTGGTATAAACTTCATAGGCTTAGTCTCTATTTCATGTTACTTGGTGGGAAGCTTCATTTTGCCTATTGGGGTCTGCTTACATTGGGTTTGGAGTCAAGACCTTGGAAGAAGTAGAAAGGGTAGATTAAAGGGGCGGAGGGCAGTCTTTGGTTTGTTCCAGGGTAGAGTTATAGTTGTGAGCATGCTGTGGGTGAGAATAGCTGTAGAATAAATTGCTCCTCCAGAAAGCTGTGTCATTAGAGATGAAAACGTAATCCCGTAGGTAGCTGACTCCCATAAGAAGAGAACCTAGCCTGGGACTGCCATTGACCACAGTCAGTCTCTGAAATGGATGGTGCGCGGTCGGATGCAGAGACAGCTGCTGGTGGGTACAAGGGCACAGCTACCCAGTGCCTCCGCATAGCACTGCTCGCTTGGGCAGTACATATGTGTTCCTTGCACCTTCTTGGCAGTTGTACTGGCCCAGGTGTTTAAGGGGATTTATTCTGTGTTGGATTAGGGATCTGTCTTACTCTTTTTGCTGGGTTATTTTTAAGCAGGATCAATTTCCTGAGCTGATTCACTTGCCTGCTCCAGTTTAATGGTATGATGAGGCTGGTTAAGATGGTGGTTCCCAAGTTCTTGCTGTTGAACGTGGTTTTGCTGACAAAGGTTTCTGTTTAACCACAGCCGAAGTGGTGTCTGATGTAAGAGGAGAAATTAAGAGATTGCACCATTTTACTCATCGACGCTTCAAGGTGATGGGGAGGGAGATAAGTAGATGCGGGGTGATCTGTAAACACAAGATTACAAGGCAGCTTGGCGGTGTGCGCATCCTTCTTGTATTCTCTTGATAAAAGTGAATCATGGGCCTCACCTAATAAGAGCTTGAAGAGAAAGTGTGACATCCAAAGGAAGATTGGTTTCTAGAAGACCTGTAAACAAAAATGTAATGGCAGTCTGTGGGTGGCAATGTGAGTAAGAGCAAACCCACATTCCTCTCGGAGAGAAACGGTTCTCCATCACCTCTCCCCCTCCACTGGTTTGGTTTCCGTGAGGATGTCGGATACTTTGTGCCATCTTGACTTGTGTTTTATAGTGTTAAAATTTTTATGTGAGAGTTTTCTCTTGTGTTGTTGGAGTGATGGCTTCCTTACTATCTTGTTTCTGTCAAATGATTCTGAGTGGCAGTAACTGAGTTACTGTCACTTATCTTTTAATTGAATTTTTAATAGGATTCTACTAAAATATCTTCACCTATATGGTATGGTTTAACTGTATTTCTTCTGGAGGAATGCAGAAACCATTGGGTAAAATGTGCATATTTTAAAAGCTGGAGATGACTTCTGAGACTGTAATCAGAGCTCCTTTGAGATTTTGTTCACTGTTTTCTGAATAGAGTGTGAAATAGGTGCTTGAAATAAGGGTGTATTTTTCAGACACCATCCAAAGTCAGTCCATGAAAAATCTTCCTTCCTCTTTAATAACTCATTATATCAGTTATGTTGCTTTCCCTGCTTAGATAGCTGTATTGGAGTCACAATATGAAGGTTTTTCTTTAGTTTTATTGAGGTTATCAGCTGCTTTTTTTATACTGGGGCTAACTAATGATCCTGTAATTCACTATGTTGGTATTGTTGGAAGTGAAAACATATATTCCAGTTTTATGTCATCCAAGTACACAGGCTTGTGTATTTGTTGGGTTTTTTTCCTAAGGTGTACAAACAAACATTTTGGGTTTAGATTTAACATGTGTTTCAAATTTAGTGGAATTCCTTTTTAAATCTAGATTTTATTTAAGGCCTAGCACACTGTCCCCCTTCCCTGCACACCAGGACAGAACATATTCTGTTGTAGGAGACTACTTATTTGCAGTCGCCATATCTGATTTTTATTTTTCCCAGGGACGCTGGAGGATTAGAGCAGATTATAGTGTTGGGATAATGTCTGACTCCTTGTGTTCCATTTAGTCATAAATAAACCCCTGAAAAATCTGAATGTTGCTATGGTGATGTTAGTAAAAGCCTGGGATATGGAGTAAGTGAGCCGCTTAGAAGCGTAATGTCACTTACAGTAATGAGCATGCTGTTGTTAGAACAGTGATGGGTTTACCTGACGCTCTGTAACTTTGGTAGCCCAAGCCAGATTCTGAAAGTGAGTAAGTAAATGCTATTCTTATGAATATGCTCTATCCAGTAACTTGCAACTACTGACCTTTTAACAAATGGAAATTTGTGTTTTGTCTATTTACTTTCTAGCTTTAACATGTTGAAGTATCACAGAGAAAGAAGCAAAAACTTCCAGTCTTTGTATGCTGCCTTTCACATGATGGTCTAGTTGAATTAAAACAATAAAAAAATCAGTTCACAGCAATTTTGTTTTAAACTCTGTAAACACACATTTTTTCTTCTGAAAGTGTGGAATATAAAAAGTAAGAAAGTAAGATTGCATTAAAATGTGGTTTTGGTGGTTTTTTTTGTTTTGTTTTGTTTTTTTAGTCTTTATAACCTGGCTTCACTGGAACTTAGAGAAAATTTGCTGACATATTTACCTGAGTAAGTGACATTTCATTTGTTTCATTATACTAACATAAAATGTTCTTATTCGTAAAATCTGCTAACTTATGAGAGTGAATAACAGATAGAAAAAATATTTAGTGCCGATTGACAACATGTATGAGATAAAGCATTGTTTTAGCAACACCGAATTACACCCATTACTTCTAGTTGTACTTGGTTAGTAGCAGGAGCCTGCAGTCTGTGTCAATTGGTTTTGCTCTATAAAAATATTCTGTATAAGATACAGCAGCACCAAACAATTTTTCCTGCACCCATTGAACGAGCAGATCAGCAGTGGGAGTGGTGGTTTGGGTTGTTCTCATACTGAAATTTCGTAACTGTGAAAGTAGGGTAATAGGATCTGAGAGATTTCCACTCTGGCCTTCATAGCATTTAAGTAAGCCTTTGTGTTCAGAGCTAAGTAAACAAAAGCTTCCAAAACCTGGAGATGAAAGGCTTGGTGACAAACTAGGCCTACTGATGTCTGAAGTCTGACTCTACCCACCATGATTTTTGGGGAAAAAAGATACCTAGATGTGTCTGTGCTGGCTTTATTGTGGCAGAGGAGTTGGTGGGCTTTTGTAAGGTTAATCGGGTATCTTACATTTGGAGGATCCTTTTTGGCTGCCTGGAAGAAGCCTCGTTTTTCCCTAGTGAAGGAGTTTCCTTCCTTCCTTCACTACCTGTCTGCTTCTTGCAAAGTTTTTGGTGACTCCTATTCTGCTTGTTTAGGTAATCTAATAGATACTGTAATAGATTTAACCTATTTTAATAAGAATCTGTTCCCCAGTCCTTTTGGGGTCCTTTCTTCCTGTCAATCTAGCCAGTACCTTGGTTGTGGTTGTTTATAGCCGTGAGCCACAAGGCACTTTAAATGTCAGTGGTCAGAAGATACGAATTACTATCTAGGTTTTGCCATGTGGTGTCAGAATGAAGTTATCACAAATGTTGACAATTTTATTGCTCCTGGAAAATCCTGACTGTCAGTAATGTAGCTGATGAGTCTCGCTGGCTTTCTTGCTGCTGTGGTTTTGGGGGAGGTAAGCAAGAGCTCTGCCACAGACTGCTTTTGAAATAGAAGGATGGCCCTCTCTGTTCATGTTCAGAGAACTTCCTTTACATCCTTTCGGGCTTCCCTCCGTTTGCATCCTCAAATCCAACCTGGACTACTTCAGAAATGGATAGATCATGTTAAGAAGGTAAATGATGGATTTATTGAGTATTGAGTCACACTGTTACCTGTGATCACTATGGGGAATTTTTATCCAGTTGCATAACTGTAAATTCCCCCTAAAAATAAACGTAACCAACTATACTAAACTGTGTGGCGTCGTCCACCCTGAGGGGCTGATGGTTAAAATAAAGAATAATGATTTGATTGCCTATACTAAGTTTTAAGTTTCAAGGGCATACAGTTATACTGACAAACCAAATTATTTTGTTCAGTAAGATATTACTGCAAATAGTCTATGCCCAGTAAAATAACTGTCCGTCTACAATACGTTGTAATTTGAAATATGAGTTTCAGTAAAATGAGCTCATTCAAATACATGGGGTTTCTGTTGGTTTAGTCTGATGTGGTTTTGCTTTGACTTATCTTGTCTCACAGATCACTTGCCCAGCTGCAGCGACTAGAAGAACTTGATTTAGGAAACAATGAGCTTTATCACTTGGTAAGAGAACATGCTACTGAAAGTACATGTTGGTCTTGTTTTACACATCATTTAGATTGAATAGGTTGTAGGATGTCCAAAACTGAAGAAAGAAAAATGTGTGGAGGAAAAGTCTTTTTATACATACAGATGAATTTTGGCAGCGAGTTGGTGCTTTCCATATCTGCTTAGTCTTGTTCAGCACAGTATTACTTTTCCGAGAAAACTGCAGCTGATCTCTAAAAAATGAAAGTGCTGCACAGACTTCTACAGAAAGAAAAAGGAGTGGAAGGGCACAAACTCTTGTCTGCACTGGCAGTTACAATGAACACATGGGCTTCTGTAGGGAGCTGGACGGGCTGAGCACAGATGAATGCTCAACTGTTTCCAGGGTGGGAGTAGGAATATTTGGGAAAGGGCTGAGGCAAACTGTTGAGGGCTATAGTGTCTGACACTGTCGCAGATAGATGGACCAAAAGATGTGTTACCTCCCTTCAGATGACTCAATTAAATGCTGGATTTGCAGTAGATAAGAGTGTGCATGCAATTTGTTAGTGCATGTCAGCTAAAGTTTGGTAGCTTGTTAAGCTGTAACAACTAATTTTTATGATGGAGTTCCCAAATGCTTACATTCACTGTTGCTGCATTTAACCGTGGTACCTCTAAACAGTGCTTGGAGTAAGGATTGTTTCACTCAGACTGTAATTATGGGGTGGCTGTTTGGTTTTTACTTGAAGCTCCAATGCTACTTAATGTTATTACTTTTTATGTTATAGCCAGAAACAATTGGTGCACTTTTCAATCTTAAAGACCTCTGGTTGGATGGAAACCAATTAGCTGAAATACCTCAGGTAAAGATGAGCTCTACTGATGCTGTTTTGAAGATGCTTTTAAAAGAAAACCTTTTTGTTCATACCTAAAGGAAGATGATGTAAAATCGAGTAGTTTTCTCAGTTCAATTTGCCTGGGTTTTGTTTTGGATGTGTAAGGCCTTTCTCTTAATAAGTTCCTCTGCAAGGGATTGTACATGATATCCTGTCTTGTCAGACATTTTCTTTTAAACATTTTGACAAAAGAATTGTTTCCTAATAGGCACATTGTTCAATTTAGGATGACACATCCTCTTGTTTACAATCCTGGCTCAATGATCAGGGAGCCACTAGTTGGCTGAGCTAACCCTCACCTTTTGTGTCTATCTAAATTGCAGTTTTGACAGTTCTGAGGATGAATTGCTGGTTTTTTTGTAGTCATCTTCTTCCATTCAAATACAGTGTTTGGGGGAAGTACAATAATAGAATTGTTGCCATAAATAGAAATTTTGATTTATGCAGGCAAATGCCCCATCTGACATCGGTTGTAGGATGAGGGGCCTTAGCATTTAAAGCTTACAGCTCTCTAAATTCCCTTTCTTACGAACTGCAATAACATGTGGGATGGTTTCTTTTCCCTCTTTTTCCTTTAGAGCCAAGTCAAGACCTGTTTTCTCCTGTTCCTCATGCAGTTTGCCGTTATTTGCTGTATTGATCTCATTGTCAACAGTGTAACTTGGAAATCAGTTACAGTTTAGTGGGTTTTGTTGACTTTGTTGTTGTTGGCTTGGCCTAATAATTTTTTAAGTAGATGTAGTTAAACACTGATAATCATTCATAAAAGGTCAAGTGTGACTTCAGTAGCTGTTTTTATTGAAGCTGGCTATTACTGTGTATTTTGTCTAATGTCCAAAAGATGAACTTGTAGGATAAAGGGGTGTGTGTGTATGTGTGTGTGTGTTTAATGAAAGATCCTTCTGAGAGGCAAACAATTCCAAAATAAAAGGACTGACCTTGTGAGTTGGATCAAGGCTGTTCCTGTGTGAAAATTTCATATCTATAAAAGTAGAGGGCACTTCTGCCCCAGCCGTTCTGTTCTCCAAAAGATTATTTGGATGTGAGAACTATTCTAGAGCATGTATAGGGGTATCTGTGTACATGGGGACTGGGAAGGTGCTCTGATGGCTAATAGGGACAAAGGTATTTCTGTCAGACTTTTAAGCTAATTGGCAGATTACCATTGTGAAAAATTAAGTAATCATAAATAATTGTAGATGATGGCAGTATAACTTGGCAGTTCAAATATGCTAGCTAGAGCAACACTCCCAATTCCTATTTCTACATTTGTTGCAGGTGGGAGATACGAAGATATGAAATCCCTAGATGTCATGGCATGTTGCTGTATCAGCCAGGAGGGACTAATCCTAATTTGCCTAGGGTTAATTGGGAGTGGCAGACTTTAATTACGTGGAGGTTGATAATCTGTAGTTCTGAAAAAACAACTTTGCAGTCTTTAGGAAAACTCCAGTTTTGGCTGGTGCTTGCCTGGGTGTGCTCAGCATACCTTGTCTGACTACTGAAGCAAGTCTTAATAGTTAGAATAAGAAACTGTGAACTGAATTACTTGGTTGGTTTATCGTATATAAAATGTAATTATTTACTTTTTTCTGCATTTAGAGGTCATACAAAGAATGGCCAATTTAGAGGTTGTACAGAGAATTGTTTTTCTTTCTGGAATTTTCATTGTGATGGTACATTTTTCAAATTGCTTTGTTACGTGTTTGGGCATGACTTAAATTTTTTTTCTTGTATTGCAGGAAGTAGGAAACCTGAAAAACCTGCTTTGTCTGGATGTTTCTGAAAATAAATTGGAATGCCTTCCTGAAGAAATTAGTGGTCTGACTTCTTTAACAGACTTGCTTGTTTCTCAGAATGTACTTCAGGTCTTACCTGATGGCATTGGTAAGTACAAGGTGAATGCTATCACACAGAACTATTTAATCCACCATATATTGGAAGTTGTTTGTTTTCAAGTCTTTTGAAGTCTTTTTGTGCAAGAGATGAGCTTGTCTCAGTTTGTGGTTTTTTTGCTTTGTTTTTTTTCTTTCTTAGTATGAAATGCATAGCTCTACTAATTTTGCATTTTAATTGTCTGCATAATAACTACATCATAATCTTTTTTTGGCCCTCCCTTGATACCTACCTGAGCAAAAGAAAAGTTAATATATCTTCTCTGTTCCTACTGTGTCCATGTCGCCGTAATAACTCTTTTAACATTGTAAAATCCTAGCTTGTAACATGCTGTAGGTCACTTGATAAAACTGACGGACAGTATCACTACAAAAATGACATCCTTTTTAGTAGGGATGTGTATTTATCTTCAATTGGACAATGTGATTAATCCTATACTGAAACCAGTGGAAGGCTGTTCCAGCTTCAGCCCATTATTCTTCAGCCTTGAGGATCCAAACTACAACTTTTCTGTGTCTGACCCCTTAAAACAGGTTTAATGATTGAGGAATGTTTTCTGAAGCATTACCAGTGTCTTTTTTAAGGTAAGGTTTTTTTACCCCTGCAGTAGCTGTGATGAGCAGTCAGCGAGGCATTGTTTTTCTACTACTCATCAGCTGTTTTTCCACAGAGTTTTGTGTTGCAAGAGCATGCCTTCTGCTTGCCAGGATATTCCACCACCCCCCCCTTCCCCCCCCCCGCCCCCCCAAAAAAAAAAAAAAAAAAAGGTGTAGGAGAGGGAGGACTCGTGAATGTGGTTTAACCGGTAATGTGGAAAAGAATGGACAGACCTTCCGCCTCCCTCCATATGCTATATGAGCCTAAGAAAGTATTAATGTTTTTCTAGAAGTTAAACTTGGGGGAGTGGGGTGACTAGTGTGAGTCCTACAGTTGGCTAGTGTGTGTTTGGTAGAGAGTTGTAGCAGCCCTCTCTGGTGATCTGAGCTGGCCAGTACAGTTGTTGTACATCAGAAATGGAGCTGTATCTTCCGAAAGGCTACAGCCCACACAGTGTGCAAGTGGGGAGCTTGTCTGTAGCACCAGCTGGTGAGCAAGAGGAGCTGCTGCTTCTTGAGAATCTTGTTAAATGGAGATCCTTTGCTGGGGAAGGGGATTGTGAACAGCCAGGCCGTTTCAGGCCAGACCTAGTTTGCATGTGCATTTTTTGGATGTATTTATTGTTATAAAGGCCAAAAAAATTGCTACTTATGTGACTATAATAGCTTATTTGTGTTTGGAAAACTGGGTAGGGCTACAGTACTTTATTCTTTTTGTGTAATGCTGGAACTTATTATGTGAAATTGAGAAAATCTGGTATTGTGTTTGACGTGAACCTTGCTGGTCTCTGTGAAAGCTACTGGGAGGAGCTCAGCTGATCACTGAATCCTTGGTTGGATTGGTGGATCTACAGAGCCCTCAAAGCAGGGCTCTCACCACCACCAGTGGGTCAGGTCAGCTGTGGCTATGTCTCGCCAAGTCTCAAGCCCCTAACGGAGGTGGCTCCAGTACCCTCTGGGCAGCCTGTGTCAGTGCTGCACCACCTCCCAGTGAGGAAGCTTCTCCAGATGTCCAGCTGGGATGTCCCATGCTTCAATTTGTGGCCATTGCTGTCTCACCTGCCACTGCTGAGAAGAGTTTGGCTCTATCATCTCTGTAACTGCCCTTCAAGTAGTTGTGGACTGTTCCTAGACACCTCCTTGGCTGCTTCTTTGCTGGAGTAAACAAAGCCAGCTCTCTTGGCCTTAGCTCACATGTGCCCTGTCATCTTCGTAGCTTTGTACTGGACCCCCATCAGCATCTCTCTTGAATTGGGGAGTCAGGGGGGCAAAGACAGGACAGGGCATGAAACTGAGCATGATTTTACGGGTGTGGCCTCACTGGTGCCAGGTAGATGGGATATAGTAACTTCCATTGATCTGCTGGCTGTAATTCTCCTAACATAGTCCAGCTAGTGTTTATTTTATTTTATTTCTGGTGAGAGTGCACTGCTCTTTCATATTCAGCCTGGTCCTCACCATTAAGCCCCAGGTCCTTTCCAGCAGGGCTCTTGTAGAGCCTTGTCACTTGCCAGCCTGTACTGGTGCACAGGGTTATTCTGCCCAGGTGCGGAGCTCTGCACCTCTCCTTGCTGAACCTCGGATTACTATCTTAGTGTGTATCAGCTGTCTCTTCATGATTTAGCATCATCAGTGAATTTGATGTGCCAGCCTATTCAGCTATTTTGGACAGTGTGGGGATGGGCAGGGAGGTGTCAGGAGCTAGTGATGTCTCCTGAATTCTCTGTCTTGAGCTCTGCCTGGGTCACCTCTGCTTTGCACCAAAGATCATTCTGATACAAAGGAGCAGAATCATAGAGTAGTTTGGGTTGGAAGGGACCTGACAAGGTCATCTAGTCTAACCCCCCTGCAAACTAAGCAGGGACATCTTCAACTAGATCATTTTGCTCAGAGCCCCGTCCAGCCTGAGCTTGAATGTTTCCAAAGATGGGGCATCTACTAGCTCTCTGGGCAACCTGTTCCAGGGTTTCACCACCCTCGTTGTAAAAAATATCTTCCTTACACAAGGAAGAACAAAGTGAGCTTTCTGCTCTGAAATAGTATTTTGTCCTTCTTGGGGAGAAAACCTTCAAAGAAGTTTGATTTCTATTCTGAAAAATGAACTTGGGTTTTATGTCTGACTAACTGGGTTTTATATTAGGACAAAGAGACCTTGACCCGGTTTGAGTTTGGGCTGTCACTTCAGTGCAAGCCTTTCTTACTATGGCTGAGTAGGCATAGGTGATCTTTTGAACACTCATTTATGAATAAACATTGTATAATTGAGGAGAAAATAGATAATTTTCTTCTTTTTGTAGGCCTTTGGGTAGACATGTCCTTGACTTTTACATGAGGTACCATTCAGATTGCAACTTTAATACCATTTCATATGCTTAAATATTGAATATGAATATTTATATTGAATATGAATTCAGTGATGTTATAAACTTGCAGAAGTAGTGCAAGTGCCGAGTGAAGCAATGCTTGAATTCTTTTTTTACCTGAAAAAAAATTCATTGTGTTAGAGGATTTCTAAGTTTTGCAGCAGAATGATTTTCTGTAACTAAAGCAGGTATCAGACGATACTAAACTAATCAAATGTGTTGTTCTTTCTCTCCAGGAAAATTGAGGAGGCTTTCCATTTTGAAGGTTGATCAGAACAAACTTATTCAACTAACAGATTCAATTGGAGACTGCGAAAGTCTTACTGAATTAGTTCTAACAGAAAACCAACTGCAGGTAAGCATGGTCCTGACTTCTCAAATGTCTGGTGGTAATAAGACCCGCTGTTAAGTGCTGAATCACTTAGCTTGTAAGGTTACTCAGTGTTACCACTGTTAAGTAGCAAGTTTCCTTTAAATGCATCTTATTTCTAACCTTAAATGAATGCTGAAGATCAAGTTGTATGTACTAACAATCCTCCCTTCCAAGGACTTAAGCAGTTACATATTCACTCTTGAATCTTTCATGATCAGTAAGGGAATCGGAGCACCTGGAGCACAGGCATCATTTACTTTGTTGTGTTTTTCATGCGGAGTTTGTACTGTGTTGCGTTGTTGCCAACTTTTGCTGTGCATTATCTGGATCAGACTTGCTAGAACTGACCAGAAGCCCTGAGCGCTGCAGAGCTGCTGTTGTACTGTTCCTTGCTCTGCTGATCTAATCTGGCCAGGTATTAAATATGATATGTGGTCAATTAAAATAAAATCTCAGACTTCCTTTCATTAGATATTTCCTTCCGTTATTTTGAAACTGCCTTCACAGGACACTGACACTTGAAGAGTAGAAGTGTTTATAAAAATCTAGGTTTGAGCATTTCTTAAGTTAGGTTGGTGCTTGGTTGAGTTAGGAACTTAACCCTGTTGGAAAGATGCCTCTCTAGAAGTCAGTTCATAGCACCTAAGTTAGAAGCTTGCCTCTCAATTAGCTATTTAGGGAGCCTAAATTTAGATAATATGGACATTCTGCATACAAGCTTCTGTACTCAGCTGTTGTGCATCTGTCATCTTAGTGCAGAGATAACTCATGAATGAATTTGTATTAGAAACTGACATTCCTGGACATTTCTTCTGCAAGATAAAGCCTTGGATCTGCTTTGGAAGGCCTGGTAGTAACGACGGTTAGCTACACTCCAGTTTTGAAAATAGATCAGTCTATTAATTAATTTTTAAAGTGAGATAAGTTTTGTTCTGACTCTGTGAATTTTCAAATTCTGTTTGCATATCATTTTGTTTTTGTTGGCACAGTCATTGCCGAAGAGCATCGGAAAACTAAAGAAGCTGAACAATTTGAATGCCGATAGAAACAAATTAACATCTTTGCCCAAAGAGGTAAGTTTTGTGCAATTAACTCTCACAGATGCAATTATACAGAAACTCTTGATTTCAAATGTCTGCAAGAAGTAGCAGGCAGCTTTGATCCACTGGGTATTCTTCCCAAACCAATCACAACCAGAAACTTGTCCATTAAATCTGAACAGCATAAATCTGAACATCAGCTGTGGTGATTTGGTGGCTTGGAAGTGCAGAATGTCTTTGCAGTTGAACAAGAAGGCTTGGATCTAATTAGCTTGTAACTAGTAATTCCCGATGTGGGTGTTGGGTCCAGCACTGTTTGAAGTCTGGGAGTTCTAGTAGAGTGAATGCATTTAAACATCAATATGCGTCTTCTGGATGTAGTATAAAAATACTGCCGAAGTCTTCCTTGCCTCCTGTGAGCAATAGCAAAAGGAAGGTTTCATATTCTGAAAAGTGATTTGGAGTCTTTTTGGTTTTGGAGATGCTGGGACTACTTTAGTCTTTAAATGTGATGACCTGATGTGATCAAGATCACTGATACCTGAAATCTTAAAGCTGTGATCACTAGGACTTCTTGTCTATTGTAACAGTATAAGGAATGAAATGAGGCTAGAATTTCTGTTGTGAAACTAAATATAAGGAAGACCCTACAAGTTTAGGTCAGTGGTAAATTCTGGAAGGAGGTCGGTGGAAGCAGCATCCTGTGACTGGAGCACGGGACTGCAAGTTAGTTCTGTTTGCACTACTGGTTTCTCTGTAATTTTTGTCTTAAGTGATTCTCCCCCTTAATTTTTCTGTTTCTAACGTGTGGCACTGAGGTCGTAGCTTTTATTCACCACTTTCAGTCACTTCAGGAGCAGGAGGGGTATGTACTCAGGTGGCAGCTGGTGGATGGAAATTGAAAGGAGTATCAGGTCTGGCTAGTGAGCACATACTTCTGCTCAGGCCCGCTTACTTACGGAGCTTGGACAGCTTGAGGAGGAGGTGTGAGGAGGAAGTAAAGTTGCTGGGACCTGGGAGATGGGGGAGAGCCAATGGTCTGAAGAAGACGGATCAAGCAAGGGCAGAAGATACTGCTGTGGCACTGGCAGCTGCAATTCCAATGGCCCAGGTCTCCACGATAGCCCTTATTCTCTTTTACAGATTGGCTTGTACATGTATGTTTGACGGGGGGGCGAAGATGAGGGAGGGAAGAGAAGATGTGAATACTGTAGCTCCTCTAGCAGGACAGTGTCTCCTCAGCAGACGTGCTGCTGGTTCTGAACAGAAAATTGCAGAGGATGTACCCAGATGGGTTGCATGAATGCTAGCAAGAGGCAGGACCTTGGGAAAACCATGTTTCCGGGTTGGGATGTGATGGCAATTTTGATCTTGTGCTCATTCAGCAGAAAACTTGCCATGTCTTTACAAAGAACTTAATTTGATACATTATGCAGGTGTCTTAAACTATCTGTACGTTGAGACTTGTACAATTTTGTGTCTAGTCCACCTTTAAGCAGAACTGCTCTGAGTTTGTTATAGCGTGTAAGGTTTTACTGATACACTTTATTTCCAGATTGGCCATTAGTAGCTTACATAGGGTATAAGCACTTTTCTTAGTTAATGAATTTCATGGTATTGGAGATGGTGCATGAGGGCAAGCAGTGTGGCTTGGAAGGAGCAGGGACAGGAGCAGTTGAGAGAAGACTCAGCTTCAGAAGCAGGTAAAGCAGGGTGAATATGAAGTGTGTCTATTTGGGAGTGAAGTGAAGAGCAAGAACGTGTGTGGAGAATGTTAGTGCACATGAGGGAGAGGGGAGGGGACATCAGCACAAGGGGTGGGATAAAGTCAGGGATGACCGTGTTTGGAGAAGGTGGGTGATGAGGAAATCTGGAATGAGGTATCTGGAATGACGTGAGCTGGGGAGTTCTAGAAAGTCCAGGAAATAAAGATGGGAGAGGGTGATTCCCACAGAGCTTGGCAGAGAAACAGAAGAAACAGAGCCCCTTGGTATCACTCCTTTGAAATAGAATTTTTTTTTTTTTTCACTGTAAAGGTCTCCACACCTGTATATCTTTCTCAGTAGAGCAAACACTTCTTAATTACATTTAATGTAAGATTTCCGGAATGTTTCATTAAAGTATGTTTTGCTCTGTGGATTTTAAAAATTCTTTTATTTTTTATTTTTAAAGGAAGTCAGTCCTTCTCCAACTGGAGGGTCATATAGACCCTCTAGATTAGTGCGTTTGAATTCCAAGCTGGTAATGGTAACAAATAGAAAGCATAAACAACTGATGCAGTGGTTTGTCTCAAAAATACTGTTAATATGCATGTATTGCAGAACCTACTGTCTAGCTAACAAGACTTTTCAGTTTCAGTGTTTCAAGTTTCAGTTTCAATTCCTTGTGCTTAGGCTGTGCAATAAAATATTTTTCCCTCAAAGTTTTTAGATTGCCTTCTAACAGTGCTGAAATGCTAGTTTTGGAAACAGAAAGAAATCTACTGCTCTCTGCTCATGTTTTGTTTGTTCCTGGAGCTGCATTTTCTTTGTGTAGCATTTTTCTTAACCAGTAGCTTTTTGCTTTAAACCAAACATGAATATTTCTGAAGTATAAGGTTTCTGGTTAAAATTCAGAGGAATTCAGTGAAGAGTCACATTTCATAGCTCTAAAAGAAAAATGTTCTGTGTAAACAGAGTGCACAGGTATAATGAGTGCTGTTTGCTGTTGCACAAAGCATCCACGTGAGCAGCTTCAGGGGTGCTGATAACGGCAAAAATTTGGTGTCTTGGTGAAATGTTCAACTTCCATTTTCCTTCTTATCTTTACTGACTTGGAAAAAAACCAAACCCAAAATGCATTGGTAGAACACCTAAGGAAAACTGAAAAATGTGTCACCCTTTTTCTGTCTGTTGGAAGGTTCTGCTTGACAGTGAGAAAGCATACCATCTTTTTAATTTATTTTCATCTCAAACTGACTAATTAATATTTAAAGCTGGGCACAAGCTTCTGACAGCAGTCATTTTCAGCACCCCTGCCTGCTGTGAGTTGCTTAAGATGTCTCCTGAGATAGTACGGCGAAGATTGGGGTCTCAGACCTTTGCACATCAATCAGTATTAGTACTTGTACACAGAAGCAGAGGCAGAAGTAGAGTATGCACTGCAGGTATTCTTGCTCAGTATCTTCCCCTTTTTTCCTTTCCTTCCCGCCTTCTCTCGTTCTTTCTCTGCCTTACAGAGTGCTAGAAAAACTGTGCATTTGTGTTCTTCATCCTTATAAGAAATGGGTGTGGGACAGGCCTTTACTGGTGTCTGTTGGAGAGGGACAAAGACATAGTTTGGTAACGTGTACAGAAAAAATGGGACTCTACTAGGGAGGAGAGTACATGTAACAAATATCGTATCTACTTGCTGATGTCTCTGTCCTTCTCTCCAAAATTAGCCCTGTAGCAGAGAGCTTTTATAGATATGACGGCAGAAATTATGTGCCTGCTCTAATATAACCTGGGGAGATAATCTGAGTTCTAGCCTTTTTGTGGTAGTGTGTGGGGTTTTTTGGTGGTTGTTGGGTTTTTGAGGCTTTTTTGTTAGCAGTTCAGTAGCACTGGATTTTGGGTCAGCCTGTCGAACCATTACATTGCCAGATTGTTGCAATACACGCTTGTAAAACCAGTCTCTACCTTTTGGTCTAAGATTTCTTGACTTGAGATTATTGAGAAGCTTGTATGCAAATACTGCTTCAGAGTTTCCTGGTTCAAAGGTTCTTCTGTATCTGGTGCCAATATATTATAAGGTAAAACGTCAAACAGCTGAATGTCTGACCAAGACTTGAGTCACTGACAGATTTCATCTTCAGTATCTCACAGCTTGATCCCTCTCTCATTGAACTGAGTGGCGAAACAAACTTCGGCAAGAAATAAGAATGTCTAAACCTGTTCATAGTTACAAATGTTTTTCCCCTTCGACTTGAAAGACCTGCCTGGTGACTCTTGGGTATTGAAATCCCACCCTGGCACTGGAACGATGGTGAAACTGGCGTGTTGATTTTGGCACTTGCATAAATAACCTCCTTGGAATGTTTTCCAGTTCATGTGCTTTTGTTAATGAGTCTCTACAACCTGCAGAGATCTGGTAATGTGTCCGTCCTGGCTCTGAGGTGTGTCGTGGCTGAGAATTATTACTACAGTAGGTAAAACTGCAGGGTTTTTGTTTGGTTTGTTTTTGTTTTCTTCAGTAACTGTGCTTTTTACATTTTTCTTATCTTTTTTTTAAGCAAGTTGGGGCCACTTTGTTGTTTCTGGTTTTAACTTCCAATGTCCTGTCCCTTCCCTCATTTGTGTAAAAGTATGTGTTTGTGTGTCTCAAAGGGACAAAAGGCACTAAGGAAAAATGCAGGAAAACTTGTCTTGAGTTAGAGGGCAGAGAAGCAATATTGCTGTGCTCCTCCCGTACTATTCACAAGTGGTGCAGGGGGTGTTGAAGTGAGTTTGCAGAAGATTTTCCTAGCCAATTTAAAGTTAATAGTAATAGCTAATAATAGTGAACTGGGCAGTTTCTTCCACCTCTAAATGTATTCTGTGCTTGCAATTAAAGAATTAATCTGTTGTATCCGGGGCCAAGGAAAATTCTGACTTTATTTACTTTGAATCCAAACAAAATTTTGGTTATGACACCCTGGAAAAGATTTTACAACAAGATAGGAACTCGGTTTAAATTCCCAATGTATTTATCCAAGTTGTATCAGCCTAGTGAGAGTTCTTGATGCTGACAGCTGTATTGAGAGTTGAGTAAAAGAGATGTATCACTGGACTTTAAATAGTCACATGCTAAAGAATAATCATTGTAGTAGTTGTCATAATGTCGTACTTTTTTTTGCATTGCTGTGGTGGGTTGACCCTGGCTGAACACCAGGTGCCCACCAAAGCCGCTCTGTCACTTCCCTCCTCAGCTGGACAGGGGAGAGAAAATATAACAAAAGGTTCGTGGGTCGAGATGAGGACAGGGAGGGATCACTCACCAATTACCGTCACAGGCAAACCAGACTCAACTTGGGGAAAATTAACTCAATTTATTACCAATCAACCGGAAGAGAACACCTTCCCTCCACCCCTCCCTTCTTCCCGGGCACAACTTCACTCCCGGATTCTCTACCCCTACCCCCCAGCGGCGCAGGGGGACATCACACTCTTCCCCTGCTCCAGCGTGGGGTCTCTTCCACAGGAGACAGTCCTTCACGAACTTCTCCAACGTGGGTCCTTCCCACAGGCTGCAGTTCTTCATGAACTGCTCCAGCGTGGGCCCTTTCCACGGGCTGCAGTCCTTCAGGCACAGACTGCTCCAGCGTGGGCTCCTCTCTCCACGGGGCCACAGGTCCTGCCAGGAGCCTGCTCCAGCACGGGCTTCCCACGGGGTCACAGCCTCCTTCGGGCATCCCCCTGCTCCGGTGTGGGGTCCTCCCCGGGCTGCAGGTGGAGATCTGCTCCCCCGTGGAGCTCCCTGGTCTGCAGGGGAACAGCCTGCCTCACCAGGGTCTTCCCCATGGGCTGCAGGGGAATCTCTGCTCCGGCGCCTGGAGCATCTCCTCCCCTCCTTCTGCACTGACCTAGGGGTCTGCAGGGCTGTTCCTCTCACATATTCTCACTCCTCTCTCTGGCTGCCTTTGAGCAGTTTTTTCCCCCTTCTTCAATCTGTTCTCCCAGCAGTGCTACCACCGTCGCTGATGGGCTCAGCCTGGGCCAGCGGCAGGTCCATCTTGGAGCCAGCTGGCATTGGCTCTGTTGGACACAGGGGAAGCTTCCAGCAGCTTCTCACAGAAGCCAGCCCTGCAGCCCCCCACGACCAAAACCTTGCCACACAAACCCAATACAATTGCTTATACCTGTGTGAAAGATGCTAACTGGTAAAGAGCAGCAGAATTGATTCATAGCTTTTAAGAAGTTAACAGACGCTGACATCAAAAGGTGTTATTCAACTAAAGTAACTTGAAGGTCTTCTAAGCTTCCCACCTTTAATTTGTGTTTTGGCTTTAGAGCACCAACAGTGTGAGGATGCGCCATTGTAATCAGTGGGATTTGGTCTGTGGTGATGAACAACTGTGAATGATGGCTGGGCTCAAGAGAGGAGGTGAATGGGAGTTTTGGGGAGGGATCTAAATGGGAAGAGAGGGATGAATCTGTACACTCTTCTTGGGTTTACCTCCAGAAAGCTGCAAAGGCGTCAACAGCAAGGAAAATCAAATAGCAGCCACCAGGGTGTCGTAACGGAGAAGCACAGTAAAAGTCAGGTGATCAAAAATACACAACTGATGCAGGTGTCAAAACAATAGTCTCTCAGCAGTAGAGGAGTCATCAGAAACTCAGCAGAGAAGTGATGTTTTACGACTTACAGTTCTGGAGGACTGTTTAAGATGGACTGGCAGTGGGTACGTGGATGCCAAAAAAGCAGGAAGCTGAAGTGGTGAATGCTGGTCATGATCAGAATGTAGAGGGGAGTTTTAGCAGCCAAACTGACATCCTCTCTATGTATGCCCAACCCTTACTGCTTTTCCAGAACAAGGAAGCTGTTAGAAAGATGAGCCTCAGACTGAGATAGAAGAAAAGATAAAAAAAATCCTCCATAGGGGTAGAGTTTTGTGTGGAACCCAAAGGGGTCCTAGTGACACTCATCCTCTGAAGCGAGTCCACCTGAATGCAAATGAGCAGTTTTGCTCAAACTTTACAGTACTGTAAAGTCAGTGATCTCAAAATTAGCATTTCGTAGTAATGATCATTTTCTGCCTGGTGTGTGGGTTTTGTTTCTGTGGCTTTGTTTTTGTTTTTTATCTGGGCCGACTGTTCTTTGGAGGTGGTGGGATGAGACAAGTGAATAACTCTAAAAGTTGCTAGAATGAAATAATTCCCAAGAATATGACTTACACATGCACAACTCCTTTCAGGCCTTTTCCTGATGTCTAGCTCACTGCAGAAGAACGTGAGGACTTCTTTAAGGCTCCAGTCTTTGGAACAGTTACTCATGTGCCTAGAACTAAGCACATGCTTGTCCCCATTAATTGAAGTCTGTGCTCAAAATGAACTATGTGCTTAACTGTTAAATGGGCTTGTGGTCTCAACTGTGTACTTGGTGCCTATGTGGTGGTTTGGCAAAGTCTGTTTTAAGCATGTGATCAAACCCTTGGAAAGCATGGCTCTTTGTCAGTTAATGACTCAGCCAAACCAGCGACGTTCCGATACCGTATGACTTCATGGTGGTCACAATGATGTTTTCCTTTCAGCATGCCATTTAGTGTGTGCACTTTGCCTCAGTGGTACCACTTTGTGTTTAGGTTTTCAAACGTTAGACCTGATGTCTTTCTGTACTGCTGGATGGGTGTGATCTTTTTTTGAAATGACAAAGATTTTAGTTTTTTTTTAAACTGTCAGCTTGTCTCTTTTCTCTGTGAAATCTCACCTGATCCTGCTTGTAAGATGCTGCCTTCATTTTCTAAAAACAGTTTCATAAAAAAAAATTCAGTGTCTGTTATCTCCCCCCACTATCCTATTAAAAAGAAAAAAAAGAAAAAGGGTCTTCACTACCTCTGAATGAAACAAAACCTTCAAACAATTGCCTATTGACTGATAGAGCAAAGTTAAAATAACTGAAGTTAAAATAACCTAGGAGTTCTAACCCTCTTTGGCAGTAGAAGAATGTATGTTCTGTCTCCATTTGTTGGCATGCAATTCTCCAGTATGGATAAAAAAAAATAAATTGAACATCTCTTGTATTTTCTTAATTGTTAGCCGCTTGGAAAATTATGGGTCAGGTAAATTGATAACCCTGTAAGTATTATTCAGTCCACGGTTCTACTGTTACCTTTCATTAAACTGCTTTAAATGCATGATGACTCAGGCTGGCTGGTTCCACTGCTGCATTTTTCCATTGTCAAAAGTATAGAAGTTTTGGTCTCATCAGGGCTGCATGGCTTTACGTTGTTTGTTTGGCTAAACTGTTTGGATCTCCATGCTCCAAGACTGAATAACGCAAAATTCATTCATGGAAAAGTGAACACTTTGTGTACAGTTAGGACATCAGTTGCCAGCTCATCAACATTCACTAATTGTATCTCTTGCTTTTCACAGCTCTTCGTGTTAGATACACCAATCAGACACTTAGTGTTTGTGTTTATATATACATTTTATTTTTTTTCTATATGGCACTGTATTCTATGAATGCGTCAAGGCACATTATTTAAGAATCTCTACACACTGTAAAGTGAAGAGCAGAATTCTTGCACTAAGAAATGTTTGCTTGCGAGTTGAGTACTGGTTTCTAAGGGCTTTGATTCACGAGCTGAAATGGCTAACAAGGTTGCCACTCCTAGTGTGCATGCAGGGCTGGGAAAGCTGATACTCTTGTGAAATAGCTGCGTCTGAGTGCAGTGATTTGAGGGAAACCATCCCAGATTTTGTTTTGTCGGAACGTTATGCTGTAACTTTGCACTGTAAATAGCTTGTGAATCAGAAGCCCTGAGCAGCTGATTGCTGCTTTCTTCCGTTAAAACATATTTATGGTACAAAGGAAGATGAGTGGGGTATAAATACTCCATTTGTTTGTTTTATTTTCGAAGCCAGAGTTGCTTCTTTTAAAAAATGGCTTTTTCCTTGGTAAATAGTATAGGTTAAATCAACATGATTTTTACTTTGACTAGTAGAAAAGCTTTTGTGGTCTTTGTCTGTAATCTCAAACCTGGGTTTGGACTGAATTGTGGATTTTGCAAAGACAGAACTGACAGTTAACTAGAACACAGAATTTCAGCTCAGATTTGGGGTCTCCTGACCAAGGTGTAGTGACATGTTGGCTATATTGTGACAGAAGAACCTTCTTGCATGTGTGTGACTATAGAAGTCCTCTAATCTTTGAACTAAGACCTTTCAGTAGGTTTGCTGTCTATAGTTATGTTCTAAGTCCACTTAACTTGAAAGCTTCAAAAGGCATTGGGATATTTTGCTTCTAATACCTGGATTAAGAGAAGAAACTTTTTTTTTTCCCTTCTCATGGTGAGTTGTGGAACTGGCAAACAAACAGCAGTGCTTTTTGAAGCTCCATATGATAAGCAAACAAAGGTAAGTTTCCTTTGTGAATAGGAACAAAGAGTTACTTGAACCAGCTTTCAGGTTGCTAAAACTAATAATCTTGGTGTTTATAGGAGTAGTAATTGCCATCTGGAACAAAAAGGTGGAATGTGGTTTTTTTTAAATCAAATGTAGAGGGTTTATTTTTTCTGAAAACATGTACCTTTGATGCACAATACAGATATTTCAAGGGTAAAACTGAAAAATCGCATCTTTTGTACCCCAAAATTAGCTTGGGAATGCAGATACTTACATTTGATTAAATTGGTAGAGACAGAGGATTTTAGACTAAATTGGCCAGTTCATATGGGAATCATCTTAAAATTAGATGCTTCTATTAAAACAGGGCATCAAAGATGTTACTCATAAAGTCGTCTGCTTTTTGTGAACTCTTCATTACTCTTTGTGGACTCAATAAACGTTGGGAGTTGATTGGTGTATTTAGCATTTTGCCTTGCCTAAAGCCCAGTTGCACTTGCTTGTATCTGAAGTTACCATGGGGAAAGAAAGATTTAACATGTAAAACATAGAGCTAGAAAAAGTTGAAAGACAAAGCTAGTATTTTTTGTGAGGGCTGTCTACAAAGCGGCATCAGTGTGGTTACTGAACTCTTCCCGGCATGAAAGGCTCTAAAAGGTACCTATTTGTAGAGATACATGTTATTCGCAGATACAAATGTTCAAGAAACTGCTCCAACAGGCTTGCTTCAGGTCAGACTTCTTTTAAGCTAACACTTGTTTGCAGTCTGTACCTCCGGGTGACGTGTCTGGCAGGCATCGTAACTTGAATGTGCTGTGACATATTATGTGACCCATACTGCATGCCTTTGTTTATACTACCATACTGCAACAAAACCAGACTTTTTTTTTTTTTTTCTTCCCCTCTAATATAGATTGGGGGTTGCTGCAGTCTTAACGTCTTTTCTGTACGTGACAATAGATTATCTCGAATTCCCTCTGAAATTTCACAAGCCACTGAACTTCACGTCCTGGATGTTGCTGGAAACAGGTAAGAGATTTTTGTATTGTCACATTCTTTTGCTGCATTTATTTAATTCTTTCTAACATCAAAAGATAATATGTCTAAGAATGCAGCAACAAAAAAACAATTATGACTTCTGTGTTAGCATTACTGATAAAATTGTCAATGTAGTCTTCCCCTTTGGCCCAAAGTAGCATAAATTGTGTATTGTCATGAGTACATTTCCTCGATTGCTTTGACCCTGAGGAAAAGACAGGATTTAAAAAAAAAGAAAAAACTCTGGTTTTTTATATTTCTGAATTAGAACTGAGAATCTAGGCAATTTGGTAGTGCTTCAGCTGAAACTATCAGCATTAATGTCAAGTAACGCTAATATTGAGTGTCTTATCTTAGAGATACAGTACAAGTAACAAATAATGCCGCTTGATCTTGCAGCTTCTCGTGAATCTTAGTTGATATGCTTCAGACATCAAAATGCTAAAAGGAGTGGATTGAAGCATAAACCAGCAAATTAGTTCCATTGCTTAGTAGGAAGTGAAATGGGGGTGGGGAGAGAAAAAGCAAATGGCATCTCATCTATGCAATATAATTGCTCATAGGCACTTAGATATTTCTGTTCTGGCAATTGTGTATATATAAGGCTCCAAAGCAGAAGAGCTGACTGCCTTCGAGGGTGTTTTACTGCAGTAGAAAAAGCATTGTTTTATATATTATTCACAGCTACAGAGAATTATGGTATAAAGTTGCAGATTCTTTTGTAAAGAATAGAGTAGTTGGAGTTGATGACCACTGCAATGCCTTCTGTTAGAAGCATTAATCTCAATCCTATTTATTCCAACCTAGGGATATATACTTAAGAGTTGACTTCATGACCATTTATTAAGTCTCCAAGAGATTGCCCTGACTTTTTTACTTTTCTTTTTTGAACTAGGCTGACGTATCTTCCCCTTTCACTGACTACCTTAAAGCTGAAGGCTTTGTGGTTGTCTGATAACCAGTCCCAACCTTTGCTGACATTTCAGACTGACACAGACCCTGAAACAGGAGAAAAGATTTTAACATGTGTATTACTTCCTCAAATGCCTTCTGAGCCTGGTCACCAAGGTAGGTGCCTAGAGTCAGTTTTTCATTACATATAGAAGTATTACTACTTTGTTTACTGTGTTGTCTGTTCCATAAGTGTTTGTAAAACATGTATAAGCTCTAACAAGCTAAAGAGCAAAGTTCTGGTTGTATTTTCACTTTTAAACTTTTTTTTTTTTTTGTAATCATACTAGTTTTCAGAAGACTTTGAAAAACATGGCTGTGTTATTGAAAATACGGTGACACCAGCTACAATAAATAAATTACAGACCTGGAAGAAGACTTACTCGTATCATTATTCAGAGGCTTGCCAGTGGGCCAAGTAGTGGTGTCCATATTTGTGTACATTGATTATACATCTTAAATACATATATATGTAGTGAAAATTGGTGGCTTTCTAGCTATGATCTCTTTACCAGAAAAATAATTGTATAGCTAGTAATGAGTGGTAGACATTTTACTTTTTCGCAAGCTAATTTTCTTTCAAGCAAAGATGCTGTACAGTAACTTTATTATATTCTTCAGCAAGTGTAGAATTGCAATATAAGTTGCTATTACCTTTTGTGCTGAAACTTGCCTCTGGGTCAGGTGGAACCATAAACTCTTTTTCACTGTTGGCTGGGTTGCTGCTCCAGTAACTTCTGAATGTTTTTTGTCCTCAAGCTTTTATAGCTATGTGTGAACATTCAAGGGGATTTATCTGAGCTAATATTTAAGCCTGTGCTGTAATCACTGGAGAGTAATTTATCCCATCCAAGAACAGACTTTTAGAAGAAATCATGTGGATTCTTCTCCACTGAGTACAAAGGGGGCCTGAAGAGAAAAGCTCAGCTGTAGGTATCTGTATTGTAGGTACCCAAACTTACCTAGATTAATTCCACTCTTTCAATACTATGCAGCTGGAGCAAATAGAAACCATTAAAGCAGTAGAAATGTAGAAATGGCTCTGTTTTGTGTCAGCTTCTGGATTTTAGGAATACAAATTGCATTAAGAATTAAAATAAGTAAATTAATTAACCCCTTTGGATATGGAGAAGATTAAGCTAGTTCAAGAAGAGCAACTGAGGTAGACTGACTTTCTCTAAAGCCCTCACTACTAGAAGGTAGATTGCCTCCTCTGCAGATGAATCTCATGGCTTCAAGGGTGGAAGGCTTGGATGTGTATGCCTGAAAATACTGAAAGGATGAGGTCAGTAAAAGCAATGGTCCTGTGTTACAGAATGCCATTTAGGGAACTGGCTAATTTCGTATGGCAGCCATGATCCAGAAGAAAAGCATGTATAGTGTCAAGTATACTAAATTATATAAACAGTACTCTAAAACTGCCACAAACTTGAAACAGTCCAACTACAGAAAATTCTCATTTATAGAGAAACTATTTATTATGTGTACTTGATGACAGAAAATTAATGCAAGTTCTGTTTTCTATCAAAAAAATAGAAATAGGCAATTGTAAATCTTCAGTGAGTGATTGGTTGGATATTGCAGTTATTAACAGTATAACATGTTGATGTTTTAGACTTGCTCTGAATCTTTAGTCACATTTTGCTGTTCTAACAGATAACCTACCACGATGTGGTGCACTGGAGAGTTTGGTAAACGAAATGTCAGATGAAACATGGAATGAGCGGGCAGTGAATAGAGTCAGTGCAATTCGCTTCTTAGAAGATGAAAAAGATGAAGAGGATAATGAAATGGTATGTTTTCCAAGCCTTTGGATACCTGCAGACGCTGTGACTTTAATGCAAAAGTGTAAAAAGTATCTGAGCTCTCTTGTGGTAAATATTTCAGCTGTGACTGCATGCTTTTTGCGTACGTTTGTAGCAGAAACTGTTCATGCTGACTGCTGAAACTTTTTTTTTCCCTGCTTTGAATATAACTTATGTTCTAATGCAGGACAGTCTTTGTTTTGCTTTTTTTTTCCTGTGTCTGCTCAGGATGTTTTCTTTCCAGAAACAAGATAGGATCTTTCCCTGCATCTGTGAAGCTTTACTGCCTGAAAGTGTATAGGGTCTAATTTAGGATTCCAGCACTCTTGCATGTGTATCCATTAAGTTTGCCATTGTTTGTCTCTCTAATCTCTATTTCCAGTCTCCTTCTTTTTCTCTTTATTTCTTCTTCCTTTTTTTTTTCCCTCCACCATTTGCATTGAAACAACCATAGAACCATAGTGTCTATAAACAGCAAGAACGTTGCTCATTAGTTTCCCACTTAAAGGATGTGGGAACATCTGTCACTGTACTTATAAGACCTCTTCATTAAGTTGGGCTCTGCATGTCCTGAAGATCAAAATGCAACATGATCTTTAGCTTTACTAACTTTCATTAGCAATTAAAAGTCTTTGTGAAGATTAAGACTGCTTCAATCAGATTTTCAGTGTGCTTCTCTGATGCTCTAAAAACTTGCTGGTGGTCCTTATTAGAGCTCAGCTTGAGATACTTCAGGGCACTGTCAGATTGTAGCGCACTAGAAACATGGTCTTACTTTAAAAAGTGCCTATAAAAATTCTTACTTAGTAGGGAAATGAACATGTAAGTTTTCAAGCAAGGTGGTTGCTTAATCTAAAGCAGCAGAAACTAAATGTCTCTGACAAGCGTGGTTTGTAGACTGACTCGTAAGGGAGTTCAGAATGACGCTTCTTAACAATTTTGCCAACCTGAGAATGTCCATACAATAATGAGGGCTCAGGTGTTAATGACAACTTCTTTCAGTCATGGTATTACAGCCTGACTTGAGGCAAGAACCTTTTTAGGGGAAAAAGAAGTTTATGATTCTACTGGGGAGGAGGAAGGGTGGATTTCCAAAGCAGTCTTGACCAATGCACCCATTTATGGGTCATCAGTTCCACTGTAATCTGCACAGTGTACGTGTATACCACTGAAAAGTAATTGCATGTATATGTGTATTGTACGGATACATATTTGTGCAATTATTCTTGGTGTTCTGTTGGTCTCTAATCTGGATGCTAACTGGGGGTTTTGTAAATTTTGTTTTCCTTGTAAAGGTTTCAGCACAATGATATTAAGTGTTCTTGTGTCTAAGATGGTAGAGAAATGCTCCCTCTTCTTCCTTTCAAGATATTTATTCTCAGCTGTCAAGAGAACCAAACTGTGTGGTGGGGCTGGAAGGCATACAGACCTCCACACAAACATGTATTTGACACTGTAAAGAGATCTTGCGGGTTTCTTTCAAAACCAGCTGAATGATTTTTGTTTGAAATGTGATCTTAAATCACTTGGATGGGGTTTTTTTGGGGGGAGGCGGAAATTCCCAACTATATTTATGAAAGAATCTTCACTTCATAACTTGTAATTGTACTTCACTTGAGTAGCTTTCAGATTAGTAGGTCAAGAGTGGAAAAAATTTGCTCCTAGACCGTTCTTGCACTGTCTTCATAAACAAGCAGCTATGAAAATAACGTTCAACATAGAGCATCGTAGTTTGAAAAGGAAAAGGGGGAAAAAATAAAAAAATCGATACCTAATATTTGGTATGTGAATGCTAAAGCCTTGAAAGCGTATGTTGTTTTTCAAAGAGACAAAGGCAAAACCACTTATTGCGCTGTTTATTTTTAGAGAACACTTCTAAGGCGAGCCACTCCACACCCTGGAGAATTAAAGAACATGAAAAAGACAGTGGAGAATTTACGGAATGATATGAATGCTGCTAAAGGACTGGATTCAAACAAAAACGAGGTCAATAATGCCATTGACAGAGTGACCACTTCTGTGTAGAGTTTCATCTCCAGGTTTTACCTCCTGTGTCTTCCCCTGCTGTTGAAATGTTACTGTCGTCTTCTGGGACCTCACTGAGCCCCTTTTTGTTTTTAACCAGAACCTGATTCATCATCTCCATATATGTGAAAAGTGCTGCCCACTGGAAGAAAGTGCCTTATTTCATCCAGGCAGTGAACAAATAATTTCCAAATCAATATTGTAATATTAATAGTGCTAGGCTTTTTTAAGTAGAATACACTACTGTATGCAGAATACAATATTTTTGTCTTAAACACAGGGGTAATGATGCTTTCCTTTTCCAGAGTGCTGGGACATCTTTTTCCCAGTGGCTGGATGTGCTGGTGAGAAATATAGTTTTGTGGAAAATTGATACACTTTTTTATTTTTTTGGCAGCTCAGATGGTGTAAATTTTAAATTTTTGTATAGGACTTTCATAACAAAATGATGTATTTCATTTTTAAGAGAAAATTTATCTTGAGCGGTACATATTTTAGTATCTGTGGAAGAGAACAAGTTTCATGGACAACTGTATTCATTCGCTTGTACCACCCATTGTGCCTTATTGTGTCTTCTATGTCATATTAGTCTTAAATATAGCAATTCTTGAGGAAAGTGAGTGGATTTAAACTTGGTCTCCTGTTTTAAATATGTTTTTCCTTTTGGACAGTAATTTGTTGGGATTTTTACAGCAGAGAACTTATGTTTATATCATGGGATTTTAGGTCGTGAAGCACAAATGTTAGTTTTGTTGTAAACAGAATTAAGATTTAAATGACCAAACTGCTATTGTTTATTACATGATGCACTCACACTTTAACTTAGTTGTAATGAAACATCTTGTTTTGGATGCTGTGTTGCATTGCAGTCACTAGAAATTCATGCTTCCGTTGTTTTTGGTTTTTTTAAATGTGCCATCTGTAAAATAACTTGAAAAACAGCACGGTAGACTTTCTGAAGCACAGTATGAAACTAGTTTTATGTATTACACAAGAAAGCATGATTCTTTAAAGTGCTTTGGTGGTTTTATATAAATATATAAAACCATAATAAAAAAAATCTTTAAAAGCTTCAGTAGATTTATTGTATCATTAAAATAGCAATTAAACTATGTATGCATTGATACTGGAATTTACTATCATTGTTACTGTGTTGCAATTCTAGTGGTCCAATGCTGATTTCAAGGTCTTATTAAATCTGTGGGTTCTGGTTTGTTTATAAAGGTAAGTATTAACTGAGTTGAATTCAGTAAATAATCGTTTTGAAAAAGGCTGATAAAGATTGATTTTGGTGTCTCTGGGTTCTGTATGTGCCACGAACTAACAAAGGCCACTAACTCGTTCAGTGCAGGGACTTGAGCAGTCTGAGTTCAGAGCAAAGATTTGACACATTTAGTGTAAGCTAATGCAATGAACCCAAATTTCAACAAAATGAAAGACCTGACGCTTCATGTATGGCTAACCACATCCCTTGTGCTGAACATTTCTTTCAGTAATTGTTGGTTATATGAGGGTTTCTGGGAGAAGACGGGAAAGGAGGAGATCAGGGAAGTGATAATAATTTCTGTTTTAAAATTAATAACTGCATTATTTGATAATTTTTGTAATTTAACTTCTTGACGTGAAGCACTGCTTTTTTTTTTTTTTTTTTGATACTGAACAAGTAGGTATTGCAAGCTGTCTGCAAATATTCAATTCTAACCTGGCAAAATATATTAATTTTTATGATTTCTTCTTATCCCAGAAATTCCTTGTCCAGAGATTTCTCATTTAAGCTTCAGGCTTCTCTTTGCAGAAGCTGCTGTGGGTTGACAGGTGTTAGGTTAGTTCATGGGTAGCATAATTTCATTCTTCCCAAAGCAGAGTTCTGCCAGTTGTTCTTGGTAAGCTGCTATTAAAATAAAACCAGAAAGAAAATGAGGTTTTGGTATAGTTGGGTCCAACCTTGGGCAAAATTTTCTTTTTAAAGTGCTTACTGGGATTGACGCAACAAAAGTTTACAAATGTAGTAAACTCTGTACCCAGAGTCCGAGTAAACCTCGGCAAACCCATTTGAGATGAAAATGAGTTAAAAAAAAAGACAGACCAAAGCCAAAGGCATCAAGATTCTATGCTCTGTGATGACAGTTTTTCATTTTGAGGCTGTGGTTTGGTTTGTTTTTAGCATCTGATCTCTCGAATAGTGTGCCATTTCATAAAGTGGTTTAGGTACACTTGTCCTCCCAACAGTGTTGATAAGGTTCCAGGCAGTTTTAACTGTATTTTATAGCAAGAAAAAGCTGATGATGTTTGTTATGCTGAAGCAGTGCGTGTCCTTGAAAGCATGAGCCCTCCCTTCCCAGTCTCTGTTTGGCTCTTTTCCCTTTCTGATGCTTTGAGGAACCTGAGCAGTGAATATAGTTTTGTAAATATAACTTCGGGGGTTTTTTTTTCTCTTTAAACTTTTACTTTTTCATTTGCTTTGTAAGTCCTTTGCAGGGTCCATCTAATGCAAGGAAAGAAACACTACAAAATTTGCATGCCGCTTTATTAGCTAAACAGGTAACTAGGGAAAAGTTCCATAGTTGTGGAGCGGATTTAATATTAACCTCTCAGTTACTGCATGTGAGTTCTCTTTATTGAAAGTCACAATTCCATAGTCTTGCAAGAGTAGAAAAAAAAAGGTGCTCTCTTGCTACCATTCTTTGTGTAGTTTGTGTAGGAACAGATTTTTCCATCCCATGTGTGTTGCTCCAAGCTTTTTCCACAGCTTTCATATAATTTATGTGTCAAGATTATTTTTCTGGCTTACATGCCGTATTTTTGATAATCAGCGTATTGTGGTAAAGTGAGTACTGGACACTTGCATACCACTGTCCTTTCCAGCAAATGACTTGTTTGTGTCCAGGACAAGCTGATCAGCCTGCTTCTTGTCTAATACTAGTGCTTTACTAGTGCAGGGTGAACTGGTTTTAGCTGATTAGCTACTCAGCATGTTTCACTACTTGCGGCTCAGAAATTCGGCTTTTGAGAGGAGAGTACTGACAGCAGGAATTTTCATTTTTTTTAGAGTATATTCTTTAGTATCAGTTGATCCTAGCGTGCCTGACTGTAAATGTCTACTTCCCACTGAGACTGGAGCATACTAATTATCAGAAATGTCTAGACCTTTTGTTAGTGGGGAATTCACTGCTATTCTGTGCCTTGACTCTGGAAAATAAAATTACTTTAGTTTTTCAATTGACTTGATAAGGGTGTTTCCCCTCTTCAGTTTCTGTCAAATACACAGATCTGTTTCTGCGCTTAGGTTGCTGACAAAGAAGATGAGAAAAGTGACTGGTCTTGGCTATCAGTGTTTTGGGTGTTGCCTTCCTCCTGAACCAACTGTGAAATTTTCAGAGGGATAGTGCCTTCCTCTCTCATTCTGAAGTCAGGAATATAATCAGTATTCAAGCAGCTTAATGAAAAATCCGAGATTTTTCAAATTGGAAAAGCAGATACCTAGTTTGAGGACAGTTTTGTGAGCTGCCTTGCAGGAGCCATCTTATCGCCTCTACTGGTGGATGTTGGAGACACTGTGCATTTTATTGCCTCTCATACAGTTCTTGTGGCAACAGGACTGCCAGTCTTGGGTTCTGCCAGAGCAGAGGGCTTTGAAGGGCTCAGTGCGTGGGGCTGGATTGTGCCTTGTACTAACTTCAGAAGGAAGGGTCCCTGGCAATCTGGTTTTGAATTTGTAACTTGTTCAGGGTGTGCCTCTTAACACTGATGTTGTTAGTCTGTTAACATCAAGATCTTGAGAAGTAGCTTATCTTTATACAGGAGAGGTCCTCTCCTGAAAAGTACAGCATCAATATTGTCCATGGGAAGGACTCTGTGGCTCCTCAGTGGTGTTTCAGAGAAGGGATTTAGCAAATCTCCCTTGGCGTTAATACTGGGGAGTTGACACCTGATGTCCAGTAACTTTTGACACTTTTTCTCTTTGTGCTCGTCTGTTGCTGGAGAATGTTGTCTTGACCGAAATCTCTGGATGTGCAGCTGGAGGCATGGCAACAGCCATGCCCAAAATGTTAGCAATGCTCACTGCAGTCGACAAGTACCAACTGTGGTAACTTTCCTCAAAATCCACAGATGCAGGCACAGCTTGCAAATCCCACCATCAGCAGCTTGAATTTCAGTTTGTAAGCATCCCCAGAATAATGTGGAGACAGGACTTAGCTCTTCAAAGTTAGTTTTGTGTTGGACTAAAACTATCTTCTTTCGGTCCTGAGGCACAGTTGAGCAACTTATTGGACTATGCTAGTGACGGAAACACTCTGATTCTCTCTGATCTTTCCCAGTAACTTGCCAGTTTTACCCAAACCCAGAACAAATGTGCTGCATTAAACCATTTTGAAGTAGCTCATAGTGGATATGATTGTCCTGTATTTCTGGAAGATTGAACAGGGTACTACATGATTATAAACGTGAGTGAATTTCTCTGTAGTTTGCTGATAACATTATGGACTTCCACTAAGCAACTTAAAACCAAAACAAAATCTAAACTAGCTAGCAAAAAGAGTGATCATTTGAATATTACTGATGATTTTTTTTCCATTCAAAAGGGGAGAAAACTGCAAGTCTGAAGAACATTTGCACAGTGGATGTTTTTAGGATAACCTTCAACAATTTTTTTATTTTTTTTTTAAATAGTGTCTTCAGGAAATTCAAAAATCTTATCTGGCTAGTTAATACTTGAACATCTAAGCTTAAAATTAAGTCATGTATTTACCACTAGTAAAGTTTCCCAGTGGAAGGTTTGCTTCAGTAATCTGTTCAGGCAGCTTTTATGTTGCCTCTTCTACAGTGAAAGCCTATTGAAGGCTGCCTTTGTTTCGGCAGCATTTTGTTTAGCTTTCATTCTTATTTCATGAGAATCACACAAAGCTCTTTTAGAGACAGCCTTTTGTACTTTAAAAAGGCAATGAGTCTGAAATAATTTTCAATTAGTAGAATGTTATGTATAGTTGTACTTAAAAGGAAGAGAATGTTTATATTCTAGGAAATACATCTTTAAAGACATTTTCTTTCCTGTATTGACTAATTAAGCTATTTAAACTTTTTTTTTTTTTAATAGAAGAATAGGCAAGAATGTGTGTTTGAGGTTCTAAGTTGAATAATAGTAGCAGGTGTATTAGCATTGAAATATTCTAAGTAACTGAAAGCACTGACTTCTACTTGCTGATGGTGACCAGGCTGTTGCTGCGAGCAGGGTGTTTCATTGTCACTGTATGGTTTCAGTATGGTACTTCAGAAACATGGGTGGTTATCCTGTCTTGGCTTTTAATGTTAGGGTGTCTTAAATTCTTTTTTTATTTGCCACAATGATTTAGGGTGATACATAGCATTTGCACACCTTTGTTGCCTGGAGGAAATTCATTCTCCAGACTTATTAGTGAGATCTTATTGGAATAGACACCTTGTATTTTATGAGAACAATTTGTCCTCTTAACATACAGGGGTATGATACAGAGGAGTATATATGTTCTGAAGAGGCCACCTTTGAAAACATGAAAAACATGTTCAAAGGAGGTATAAAGGGAGCCCACCTGACTTACTGGTGAAATAGTGAAGGAAAATGATTTGTTACCAATCAGTTAGGATCATTACTAACTAAGAGAGATGAAAAATGTATTGCCATGGAACACAACAACTGCTGAGCCTGATAAATAATTTTTCCTCCCAAATATTTTTCTTCATTTGCAAAACAGTGGTGTCACACAGTCCAAATACCCAAGAAGCTTAAAATCCTAAATAGTGAATTTTCCTTCTCTCTTTGTTTTATTCTGAATATTTTTAAGGAGAATGTAAAACTACAGGTCTCACTCTGTATTTGCTACTAATGACTTAAAACATTGACTATTTTAATCTTTGGGGTTCTCAGCTTCCTCATGTATTAAACACAGGAAGAAACCTCCTACCTTACCTGGGTAGTAAAAAGACCAATTATCATCTGTAAAATTCTGTAAGGAGAACTGATTTTTCTCTCGTTAATATTAGGATGTTTGCCAGTAGTCTATTTTGTCTCAAAGCATGGCCCTGTATTATTGAATTTAGTGAGAATGAGCTAATAAATTACTAGAGGTTTTTTAAGACATTTTTGGAGTACAAATCTACTATCTGTTAGCTGAACTGTAGGAATTACCACCTTGGGGGGTGATAGAAGTTTTTTGCCCATCTAATACCCATTAATACATCAGAGTAATGAGTTGGGTGGGGGTGTTTTTGGGGGGGGGGAAAAACCCAATAAAGAGATTGCGTGGTTGCTTTGCGTTAAAGCACAGCACACAACAGAGCTGTACATTCCATCTCCTTCTAGCAAACTCTTCAAGTGCCTGGTGTCACTAAGATCTCGCAGCATTGAGTAGCCCCATGGCTACTCTTGGCTTTGTACAAAAGGATGCGAAGAGCCCAGCACAGTAACAGCCTGGCAGTCAGTGGGCCCAGCAACAGCATCCCTGACATTCTCTGTTCCTCACCTTATATTGCTACTGAACTCTGAATTAAGTCCACTATCTTATTTCTATCCCCCACCCCTTTTCCTTCATCAAAAAGTTGTAAAAAAATGATTAAGATTTGTTTTCAAAGTAGTGTTAGCCTACACTCACAGCAGCAGCATTCATTGGCTTAGTTTCTCCATTTTATTTTATGAAAGCATAACCCACGGCGTGTTTTGCTTACAACAGGTATGTGCAAACGTAGGCTAAAAGGCACTTCTGGTTGTTCTGTTCAATCTTTTGCCATTGATACAACTAAACTGCGAAACTGCTTTCATAAAGATAATGCCATCCATGGTATTGTATAGACCTGGTGAAAATGTGAACAGCTCTTACCCAGAATTGTAGTTTTGTTTCTGTTTTACTTTAAAGTACTGTAGATCGAGGATACGGAAGACTAAGATCTCTCAGGTTACAGAAGGTGCGAGGTGTGAAACAGAAAATGAATTTCCCTTATAGCTGTATGTCAGCATGAGGAAAAGGTTCCTGCCGTAGGAAGAGACGGACAGAGAGCAGGAGCTCGGCTGCGGGGGGCACGGGGATGTAAAATCTGCTGATGGACATCAGCTTGCTCCTCGTGCATACGAGAGGCTACCACAACAGTTGAAGGTATGCTTAAGATGGTGAATTGATGGTCAGCATAAGCTTAATTTGAAACCTGTAACTGTTACCTTGAGAGAATAGCTTTTTACTGGTGTTACAGAACTTGGCAGGCTGGGTTTGAGAAGCTCTTGTTTAGGACTAGGGGTCGGGGTCAAACAAGGATGAGACATTCCCTCAGAAAAAGTGAAATGCTTCACTGTACCTGTGTTTATTTTTAGAGTGAAATTGCTTTATGACTCCCTAATGAGCTTAAAAGTTGACAAGGATTTAAACTGTCTCTGGAAATACCCTGAACATTGGGAGGTGTCACATTTGCTATTCTGAAATAAAACAGACCAAAATGATAGCAAACAATTTCAGCTAGTGTGCTATTTGCCTACCTGATTAGAATTGCTATCCACCTAGTTAATATTCATAGGAAACAAAGCTTCTATTAAGGATATCCTATGTTTCCTTATTCAAGGCAAGCGTAAAGAACTACCACGAGATATCCCGCCTTGTGTTTTGAATTGTCAGGAGAAATGGGAGCCACTACCATGTCGTGATTGTTTGTGCTGCTTTTGCATTCAATTCACTGCTGAACTAAATCGACAATCAGCTCAACTGTCCTGAGCGATGTGGTTTAGAATAACCAGAAATACGGGCTATTTATCAGCAAATGGTGGTATCGCTGAGTGTCAGTGCAGTTCAAAATGTGGTTAACAGCACGTTTCCTATAGAGGCCAGTCATGCCTTCTGTGTACAATGCAAATAATCCTTTGTTGGGGCTGTGATCTTTTCAAGACTCACAGAAAGATCTATAATCTTTTCCAACGAGATGCTGAGATACTGTCCTTGTCCATTTCCCAGTCTTTTCAGCCATCCTAAACCCGAATGTAAATGAAGAATCCCAGGGGGAGCTCCATCGGCAGCTGAAGATGAATCAGTACATCCAGCATGGACGGCCCTGTCCTATCTCCTTTTCTTTCTCAACCTTAGATCTAATAGAGATCGTGACATTCTGGGGTGCTGATAACAGCAAGAAATCTCTCTGTGTGTGAAGATAACTATTCTGCATTAAAAAGGACAAATGGGAGCTTAAAGAATTGTTAAATCTGAATCAAATACTGTTTAAACAGTGTGAAAGTCACTGTGTGTTGCTGGTTGCCCCATTGTAAGCTTGTTGATAATTTTTTTTGTTTGTTTGTGTTATCCATCTCTTTGCCTCGTTGGAGCATGTGCGTTAATGTATCTGTTCATATGGCGTCAGGCTGCTTTCTGCCATTGGATTTGTATGACCATAAGAAAATTTAAAAGTGAGTTTAAAATAAAGCTGAGAAGAAAGATAAAGGTTACTTTGAAAAACAACTTCTGAAGTTCAGTGAAATTAAGGTATATAGGCAACCTTGACACAACTTGTCACGTACGAACTTCTGTGTATGAAGAAGAGAGGTGGAGTTCTTTGGATGTAAATAAGTAATGGACGTTTTGGGAGAACTGGACTATAATCACTTTGAAAATGAGCAAACCTTAAAAGATCAGTTTAGTATTGTACTTTCTTTTGGGACTATTCAAGAAATGGAACATTTTATTTAATGAATAATGAAAAGAGGCGGGTGACTTGATAGGGTTTTTTAACTCAGGTCGTGAGATGAGATGGTCACTAAAGGTCTAAGTACTCTTGTTTGTTTTCTTAATAGTACAGAGTATAACATTATTGAAGACTGTTGTTGATCATTAATTCTTCTTTACGATGCTGAAGGTGGGCTTGGTTCCATGCTCATGTAAGTCCCTGAAGGCTTCCACTAATTTCAGCAGCCTTCGCTTGCTCTTTGTATCACCAGTATTGCCCATTAACTGGCAAAGTGTCTCTCTGGGACTGAAGGTACCTCTCAAGGTAAAAAGGGGAAACCCAGTATTTACAAGATACTAAAATACCTTGCAGAACTTGCCAGACAGTTTCTGCATATACATACTTCAATCACTTTCTTAAAGTCTATTCATTGCCTGTTTTTTTTTTTGTCATCTTCCTCTCAGGACTCTATTAAATGGCTTCCCAAGTCTCCTAAACTGTACGGTGGCCATACCTGGAGCTCCCAGGGCTCTCGCTGGGCCTCGTTGAAAGGAAAGGAAAGTTTTCATGGTGGTAACCTGTACAAATACAGCTCTGCTAATGGAAAATGGAGGGAAGGAAGAATCAGTCCTGAGCAAGAAGCGGAGGAACTGGAGGATCCTGATGATGTAGGTAGTCTCCTTGAAGTCAGGAGGGACAATGTTGTGTGTCTGTCAAGAAACTACAATCTGCTCATGGTGCTATGGTGCCAAGCACTTCGGGTTAGCGGGAGGCTGCACTGACTGTACTTTCACATCCTTGCTTGTGCAGAGCGTACAGAATCACATTCAGTGTTATATTCCTTTACTTTGCTTGCAATTAAACAATCCATCCAACTCCCAAGAGTACAGTGCAACTTGCAGGTGAAGGTGAGTAATCTGAGCAGTGATGAGATACATATGTTTTTATTTTACTCCTACTTAGAGCTGCAGTTACCCACATCCCTCCATCTCTTTCAGGTAATCAGGTCATTAGCAGCGCTTGAAGCTCAATCTCTCCCAAGGACTGCGTGGTAGAAAAGCGAGGTTGCAGTGCTTAGTTGCGTGTTTAGTTTCGGGTAGCGCTCTTTGAGGATGCTGACGTCTGGGAAACCCTGGATGCTGTGGTTTCTCTGGTTGTGTCTTGTCACCTGGGCGGCAGCTTGGCTGTCTTCTCAGTCACAGCCTGGGAAAAGGAGGTTGCGATTGTACTTTTGCAGCCTTTCCCTTTCAGAGCGTTGCTCCCCAGTCTTTCCTCCAGATGTTTGCTGGGAGTTCAGGGAGGAATTGGGGCTCCTGCTCCTCTGCCAGGACCTCTGCTCCCTTCCTAGTCCCCAGCCCTGTCCTCCAACCCTCACTCCCACCTCTTGCTCCTGGTTTTCTCCCTGGGCACCCACAGCACCCCAGCGCTGCTCGTGGGTCCGGGTTAGTCAACCCCGTGATGTTAAAGAGGAACCTCTCTCAAGAGAAGAGAAACGATGAATGTTTTATGTGAGTTAAAGCTAAACAAATTCCCTTTTAAGTGCAAATAGGAAGCAGTCATGCCTTACTTGCTTTTCCCTGGTTGGCGATGCTGCTTTCCATCCCAAACGAAAAGAGATTGTGGGAAAGCTCTGACTGAAAACTGAAGTGTCCAGTGGGGTTTCTGCACAGCTGTTGATGGTAATGCCACTGCTTTTTGCGTCTGGTATTAAACTTCCAAACATAGGAGGACATTTATGGGGTTTATTTGGAAAGGTGCTGACCTTCATTGGCTGCATCATTTTACTGCCAACAGAAGATATAAGGATTATGGTAATATGAAGATCTGATTCAACCTTACCCATCAAATTAAGGAGCAAAAATCAGCCAAAGATAAATGAAGCATCCATAAAATGTGAACAGAATTCAGACATCATGGCTGAATTTCATTTAACCACTTCACCAAGCATAACTGATAACTGGAAAATATCATTATGTTTTGCAGTCAAACTTGTCTGAAGCTTTAATTGTTTCGTGGATGTGGTCTAATTGTGTATTTCTCTTTTCAAGCCCTTGTGGTTTAGCTAAGCATAGGGTGACATTGTCAGTTCCTCGCTGCATCTCAGAGTAGGTACAGCCTAGAGCCAGGCTTCAGAGCAGGCTTCCAGATGTCTCACCTTTGAGGCTCCGCTTCCAGTGGACCCCTCAATCGCTAAGGTCACCACTCACTGCCATTTGCAGCTAAATAAAGTCAATCCAATTACTTAAAATCTTCTCTTAGAGATGTTGATGCAACGTAGGGGCTTGCCTTCCCTCTCACACCTGTGCTCCCCAAAATACAATGTGAGCCTGGAGGAGCTATGAGAAATGTTTTACTTTCTGTATGGAGAGCCCTTTCCTTTGCCTCATGTGTGTGGTTCCTTGCCCTGGGACAGCAGATTCAGTGCTCCTCAGCTGCCAGAGGCTGCCCAAAATGGTCTTGTTCTCATGCTCCATCCTTTTCACAGGGCATTGCAGGATTTAGTTGGGTATATGTGCACTATACGTGCTTGTGTGTGCCACGGGAATCTAGAGAAAGGCTATGTGAATCCCAGTTCTCTCCCTGTTCCCACAATTTCCATCTCCATGTTGAGGGAAAACCTTGCCCAGAGAAATAACGGTGAGAGAAAGATACTTGTACATTCACTTTAAAGTTGCAGTTTTGTCTTCAGTGAAACAAATCCTAATGTACAGCAATGTGATAGAGAGGAACAAATCCAATTTACCACAGGTAGGGTCTGGGTATCAGATAAGTATTCTCCTTGCTGTCGTCATGTTTACCTTTTTTTTATCTTTACCCCCCAGGAACCTATTTCCAAGTTTTCTGGCAGCCTTTTTGATACCGACGATAGCATGAGAGATCAAAGAAATACCAGAACAGCTCTTCAAGAAAAGCACAAGCCGGCGATGAAGGGCAAGACTCTTCCAGGGACTAACGCTAAGGTGCAACTACCTGTCTCAGCAGTGGGCAGCATCCCTGGCGAGAATGGCCGGATCCCGGAGGAATCGAGGGCGGTGGATGTGCTGCAGCCCCCGCTGAAGGTATTGAGCTGCTGCGTGGGCTGGGCTTGACAGCCGGGGGGGGCTCCGTGTGTCTGTGGGGAAGTCCGTATGTCCACGGGGAAGCCGGCTTCTTGTGCGAGGCAGTTTATAAAAGTTGCAAAGAAGGGGGGACGTTGCATGGTAGGTGTCGTGAGACTCACCTTTCGCAGAGTGTGAGCTGAGGTTTGTCCTTGCTCCCGCTGGCTTATATGGAAAAAGCATTTTCCGTTGAAGAAAACAACAACTTTGTAGCTGATCAATACTGTCTCAGTTTCTATATCCAGCTTTGGTATTGTAAGGTCAAGCCAAGGGTGTGTGCAGGTGGGCACTCAGCTCATCTTCACTTAGCCCATGGTTTAGGAGCAGTGGCGTGGCCTTACCCTCACGGCGTGAGAAAGCCTCTGTCCTGCGAAAAGGGATGGGAATGTTCGAGTGAAAATTTATCAGTGAGAACTGCAAGATTTGGGCTGAAGTTTATGGAGAAAGCTACACTCTGAACTCAGTGGACATACCCCGTCTTGGCATGCTTTGGAGCACAGGAGGAGGAAATGTGCTTTATGGGGTTGGCTCCCAGAGGTGGTCCAGAACAGATCCCACCTCTGCCGACTGCCAGTGGGGCAGGAGATGCAGAATTGCGCCGCATCCCCAGGGTTGCGGGAATCGGCACCAGGAAAGGCAGCTCGCCCGGTGTGGTACCCGTGCGGGGACCTGTCACCAAAACACTGCTGGTAATCACGGACTGGTGAAGTCTCAAGTGTGCAGGTAATGCTAAGTCTAAGCAACATTTGGCAGGGTGGTTTTCATTTGACTGATAGGGTGTTTTCATATCTTTTTAAGAATTAGGAATTTCAGATGAGTATGTTATACATGCAAGAGTAACTGCATGCATTTGTTAAATTTTGAAACACAGCTGTGTTGAAATATTCTTAATTATAAAATACAACAAGTTATTCAAGCCTCAATTGTCTTAGAGATATGAAGCAAATCAATGAAAATGAGAGCATTTCGCTAATGTGATATAAGGTGATAAAGTGAAATCAATCTTAAAGGTCTTTTCCAACCTAAACGAGTCTATGATTCTAAATGCAATTTGCGTTCAGATTCCACTAGGCTATGGGAAGGTGTTCTTTAAATTTAATGTGATTGTTGTTTTAGCAACTATCAAATCCTTATTTACTACCAAGTATATTATATACTAAAGACACCCCCCACCCCCACCCCCACCCCCACCCCCCCCCCCCGGAAAAAAAAACCAACTGGGGGGAATAATTCTTAAATGTAAGTTGTCTTTAAAACTTGAAACTAGTTTTAGTTGGTCTTTGTTGTGAATTGTGTACATTCAAAAAATTATCTAAGATTTTGTACTAAATTTTTGGTGATACCAGCAGGAGGAGAATAGACTAGATAGATTACAATTTATGCTGCTTTTAAAAAAGCTTCCTCATATTTTTACTTTTAAGTCAATGGTTAAAGTACTGTCAAATCTTTTGATGGGGTTAACACGTACATACAGAAAGCCTGTTTAAAGAAAAGAAAATTACTGTAATAGTGCTCAAATTCAGTTATCTGTTCGCAAAAGAGTTGAGAGTAAGCAAATCAGACTGTAGATGAGGTTCCAAAGGAAAGGTTTTTCATAAACTTAAGAAAAAATATTTACTTTTCCCTCCTCCTGTGTACTGGCATTGTTGCCATCGTGAATGCTCAGTAAATTGGTGGGTTTTATGAAACAACTGATTTGGTCAGCCGCCTTATAAACAGCCTTATACGGTTTTGGCATGACTCTAAAACCTGGAGAAATAATGCATTCTTGGTGTTATTGAAGAGTAAAGACGAGCCTTGCATGTGCCAGTGTTGAAGCATAGCACCGTTTTTCTCTGGGCTGAGCTCTATAGGAGCAAATCTGCTGGTATTCGGAGTGGGAGGTAGATTTTCATTGCTCATGTAGTTAGTAGGCAATGTTTTTGATTAATCAGGCCACTTATCCTTATAATTCTTTTCCAGATAACCATTACTGTGTGCAGTCAAATGGGGAGTCTTGGTATTAGCATTGCTGGTGGAAAGGGCTCATCTCCATGTAAAGACAATGATGAGGTGCATTTCATTACTCAAAATTTATCTAGTAATCATTAGAAAGAAACTGATGAGAGGTTCTTTGAAGCTATTGTGTTTTGTTATTTTCTTTCTGAGGTTGTCCTCAGTGTAACATCACTGTCTGCGTAATAAAGTTAACAAAGGTAAACATGGGTAACTTATTTCCCAAGTAGAAGCCGGCAGTAGATTTTGATGGGGAAGCTCCTGGAGGGATGATTTTGGAGAGTAAATCCAATGTAAACCAATGATTTTCCAAAGACAACCTGATGACTGAAACACTGTTGGCTAGTTTCCACTTTCTACCTCCATTTGGGGTCACTCCCTTGGCAATCCACGTGCCTGTCCTATCCCATTTGATCATTCCCAGGAGCTAACTTGATTTGAGAGAAGTTATTTCTCACATCTTTGCACTTAATTATCATTTAAATAAATCTTTGTTTCCCAGTCTGTCCCCCATGGCACAGTGTAAACAATTAATGACTTTTGTTCATTGTTGTATGTGTCAGCCATGGAGGCTTTTGTTTTTCTTGCTAATGTGCTAAGACATTTAGTTTTTATTTTAATAGAAGCAGCAGAACAACAAGTCCTGAAAATCCAATTACTTCCCGTTTGCTTTTTACATCTAAGAACAATGGAAGAAACCCTGTCAGGTCTGAAAACTGTCTTTTGTGTTACCAGGGGATCGGGACTGCACGGCTGCCGAAAGATGGTCCAGCAGACTTGGCTGGGCTACAAGCAGGAGACCGAGCGGCAGAGGTAGGTGGGTTGTTCGTCAATGTGGACTGTGTTCACTTGTTGTTACCTTTAAATCAAATCACTCACAGTTGGGGAATTCGAGATCTAGATCTAGGCTTGCCTTAGCTTTTTAGATACTTCCCAAACTACATTATGAAGAAATTATAATGAAATTGAATTGTTGTATTCCTTCTTGTTGTATTCCTTCTTGTTGTATTCCTTCTTGTTGTATTCCTTCTTGTTGTATTCCTTCTTGTTGTATTCTGGTTTTCAGATCTTTATGTTCAGTGTGCATAACAAAATATTATTCACTTAAATGGCTGATTTGTAAAGGAAAACAATGGTCTTAGTAAGCAGTTATGTAAGCACAAATGCAGTTGTACTTGGTCCAAGAAGCTTTCTTATGACATTGTATTGGATTTACTAGATGAGTTCGTTGCAGTTGTTACAAAGAAATACAAACTAGATGAGCTTGTTTCTCTGAGGTAATTTTTGGCTGGGAGAGAACAGCTCCAAGTAACTCCCCTGATGGAGGCTTACAGTGCCAAGGGATAAATGTGTCTCTTGGGCTGCTCCACCTCAAGCCTCATCTTTCCTGGCAGAAGCCACTCTTTTGAGCTTCGGACGTTCCCAAGAGCAGTGGTGATCACCTACAGTTTTGTGATAATATAGTTTGGACCTCCTGTTTGGTTTCCACCTGCTGAGAAAGGCAGAGTGGGAGGAGAGCCTCTACAAAATTACTTTGAGGTGAAACTGGTCCATAATTTTTTTCAGCTTTTGTTCTCTTAAACTGTCATACTTGCTTAAATTAATAGCTTTTTACTCCTTGTTGAATTAAGGTAGGATAGAGCAAGCAGTATTCTATGTCTATTAAATTGCCAGGAATAAGGATACAGCCTGTATCAGCCAAAGACAAATTAATGATAAATTCGTCTGCTAATTTTGTAAAACTAGGCTATAGACGTATTAATAGAGGATTGTGTTTCACAATCCACATATGGAAGTTAATTTAACATTTCTTAAAAGCTTAATTATGTTAAAATTCTGTATCATTTTACCTTTTTGCTTTTATGAAATTATTACCCTTATCTAATTTTTGTATTTTAACAGATGTAAGAGAATTTAAATAATTCTTTACATATTTCACATTATCAGATCATCAGGGAAATAAAAGTCCAGATTTTTAGTTGCTGTACCTCTAACTTCTGAGCAGAGTTTCTGGTAAAGTCAGTATCTTAAAAATCAACCACTTTGCTCAGGTTCCTCCCTGAGGCTATAATTCATTCTTATTTTGGGGGCTATTTGAAATATACTAGCTACTAATATCTGTTCATTTAATGAATAGTGAACCATGTAAAAAAGAGAAGAAATTTCTGTTCTGTCCTGCTGTTGTTATTGTACGAATAGTTATGATTTCTCTGTCTCCCACAAGATGGCAGAATCATTCATCTATTTAAAGAACGTAGAAAAAAAATAATCTCTGCTTTTTGTATGCATGGGAGTTGAGAAGGAATTAATGCATTCAGGTGTGCTGTAGGAGTCCTAATGTTTTGACCACAGGACTAATCTGTGTACAAATAATCAGCATTTTTCTCTTGATACCATGTGTTACAACTTCTTATTCTTGAACTGACCACTTCAACAGTTCAAATATACAGTGTGTTCATCAAAAATGGGGAATGGCAAGAATTGCAATTTTATTTGCTTTTGTTGTGCAACCATATGTAACGATGGGACCAGGTATTTGTATCCTAACCTGAGAGGGAGGGAATTGCTGCTCTTAAACAGCGTTCAGAATAAAACCATGCATTTCTGCTGCTTTGTTTTTAAAGGCATCCCTCGTTTCGGAACCCAGTGCCCTTGATGCTGGTCCTACTGAAGCTTCATCCAAGGGCAGCCCCTTCCCGACAGTAAACCACGTCATAACAGTAAGTAAGATGGCCCCAGCGAGTAAAAAAAAATCATTCTTAGCTAAATTCTTTGGGTTGTCTGTCATTAATGCTAGTAAACATGGTAGAGACTGGCACAAAACCTGAGTGGCTGGGCCAGAGGAGAACACCTACCAAAGACCAGAGACCCCACTGTCCGTTTACTTGGCTGTCACTGCAGCTGGGACGTGGATTCTGGAGGAGCTCAGCTCCTGGATAAGCACCAGTGTACCACACCAGAGCTTTTGAAGCACCACTCTAGTTTGGGGGCTTTAACGGTGATGTCCATTTCCTCCAGCTTCAAGTGTTTATTCTGTTGTCCGGACTCCCTCACTAGCTAATGGAAGGAGCAGCCTCTCCAGGGTGCCTCTTTTAGGAGGGAGAGGTTTGGCTGCTACCTGGAGGTGACCATTTTTACCCTTTGAGTGGAGGGGGAACTTGTGTGACAGGCTAAGACTCCATGCCCATATTTTAGGTGACTGATGTCAGGCGAGATTAAGCCTACCGCACACGTCACAGAAGAAAACAGCCAAGCCTACAGGGTGGCTTTTGGAAATCTGGTCCGCTTTTGTGAAAAGTCGATCTCTAAAAAATTTAACTCTCTGGAGATCTAGCCTAGTCATGGTCATCTGCCTGCACGCCTGAAATTATGGCTTTACTAGGAATGTACAATAAGATCAAGGTATCTGAATGATTAAGGTCAAAAAGCACTACTTGTATTAAGCCTGAAGTACCAGGAAGCAACAACTGTTTCTCTCATTCTGCCAGAGGAATGCTTTGTTTGAATCCCCTTCTTCCAGCCTTTTTTTATCCTTTTCCAGGAATACCATTCACAACCCAGCTAATGGCAAAAAATGAAAGTTCATCTATTATATAAAAGACTATAATCAAAGACTGCATTCAGTTTTTATTAACCATTCACATTTTTAAAAATATGATTTGTTAGTTGACTGAAAAATAAGCAAATAGACCATGCAAATCTGGTTTTCTATATGGATTACTATTTAAGAAGGGTTGAGTTGCAGCTTTTGTCTATGAGATGGATTAACAAAGGTTTTCTCTTCTATTCAGTTGCTTAAAGAAACTTATTTTGAGGCCTCTGGTCTCCAACACCATTTTGTGAAACTTTTAGAGCAGTTTTATTTTTCAGAGCAGTTTTATTTTTCAGTTGAAAACGCTTCCATGAATTTTTTTTTTTTTCCAGCTCTACTTGGTAGCTGTTTCTTATGGTCTTAACCTGCACTGCAGGAAGCACGAGGCTTCCCGTTAGAGGAACCACCGTTGAAAAGGTTGATTCACACGTTGCTAGTGGCCTGGATCTGTCGCAGTAGTATCTGACTTTTCAGCCAAAAAGCAGAAATGACCATTTTCTGTGTGGTATGCCTCTTGGAAAATCATGCCTCCCTTTAAAGGTCTTCAGCTGCAAGAGGAGGAGGAGGCAGATTAGACCAAGCTACTTAGCTCAGAGCACAGAGCGCAGAGGGGGTCAACTGGCTGAATATGTTCCAAGTGTCAAGAGTAGCCAATATGCAAGTTCTTTTGTGGAGAAATACCTGTATTTCTGGTTTTGTTCATTTTTTTTAAATCAAAATCTTTGTGCTGTAGCAAATTGTCTATGTTATTGCCTTTAACCTAGAGCAGCATTCATCAGTCTTAGAGATTACGGGCTTTTGAGGAGTATCCTGCTGACTCAGGAACCAGTCAGTATCTCATCTGCTCTCGCTCTGGGTTTAGTCCGGTGATGTTCCTCTTATTCCTCAGTAACCGTCTTCTCTGAAAAATGTTTATAGCCTGGCTTCTTATGGAGGACATGCTTTGCATGTTCAGATAAGCAGGTGACAGTAGGCCTTTAATGCAGAATCTTCTTCTTTGCTAGGAATCTAGGAAGGTTTGTTTCCTTTGTATTTCTGACTAGGTTTCGGGAGAAGATGGGTGCATCTACATTAAAGGAGGGAAGGAGAGAAGCATGGTGGCAAAGAAGCCAAAGGTTCCTGTTATTCTTCCAGCAAAAGCTGAATTATGTGCTGGATGGTGCCCATCTTCCTTCTCCCTCTCTTCCATGTCATCACTGCTTCCTGCCCTCCAGCAGAGACTCTGTCTTCATCTATTTGTTTGTATTGAATTTTAATAAACATCCTCTTTGCATATGTGATCTGTGATAATATTTGTCTCTTTCCTGCTAGCCGTAGCCCTCTGGCCATCTCTTGCCATCGCCCATCCCGTCTCCGAGCCTGGTGCTCTGACATTACAAAGGGCAGTGCTGCTGCCAGATTCAAGTTTCCTCTCTGTTCTCCATGGACCTGGTTGCTCTAACTTCTTCTAAAAAGCTCATTTGAATTGTTAACTCATCCAGCCAAACTCAATTTCAAACCCTTTGTGCCAGCTTTAAGATTTCATGACAGTGTAAATGATCAGTAATTAATTGGACAATGAAAAGTTCTTTCACTCCGAGTCATTGTTTTGCAAAGGAAAAATGAGAATTGTTCTTTGTTTTAATTACGATTGAGTATTTTTTTTGAAATGTAGAGGCCCCAGAACTTTAATTATAATTAGATTCTCTTGCAAATACTGTATTTTATAGACTTGTCTCAGTTATGCTAATCACACCTCAAAAATATGGAATCTGTTTATTTTACTTTGTTTAATACATATATATATAAATACAAATATTTTAATTGAACATAAACCAAGTCTTTGGGTGTTAAAATTGTAATCTTAAAATAAGAGTATCTATGTAAAGATGTGCACCAAAATATAACAGATTAGAACCACAACTAATATGGCTATCTACATGCAGACTGTGTGTAAAATGTTGGATGTCTAACTACAGGCAAAAAAAAAAGAAAAAGGAGGGGATACAGACATTGCCAATAGTGCCCCATGCTGACTTAACAGAAGGAACTTTAACTTGGATTCTGGAGTCTTTATTTCCACTTCTCTATTTTGCTGTCTTCTGCCCTCTGCTTCTTATTTCCTCCTCATCTTCTCAAACATAGAACCAACTGTGCGCAATCTTTCTCCATCAAAAAATATTTTCATTCAAAGTCTGCCTGAAATTCCCAGTAGATTTTGTCTGACTGGAGGGTGTTGACAGGTTTCAGCATCTCCTGTCACTTCCTGACGTGCATCATCATGTCATCTTCTTTGATCCATTTTTGGGGCTATCAACAGCGTAAGAATATTAGGTACTTTGTAATGAATATCAAATCTCTTAAATATTTTAATCTAGTATTTCGCTTTAATTCTTACTATATTATTTTCTTTAATTGTATGCTTTTGCCCTGGGAATTTCCTCAATTAGATTTTTTTTTATGTAGTTCACCAGATGTGCAAGTGTCACTTACATTGAAGATTTGCAAGGAAGTTTAAAGAAAAGAGTTACCAGTTAAAAGTGATTGTTGAAAAGAAACTTAAACAGTATTGGAAAAATCTGAAGAATTTCTTCAAGCTAAAAAAGCCAGATGTTCTGGTTGCTCTGTTAAAAATGCAGATACCAAATGTTCCTAAATAAGGTGAGAAAACGAGAACTTCTGTGTACTAGAACCTGTAACATATCTCAAAGTGAAATGCCTGCAGAAAGTGAGTAAGCATATACTGTGCTCCCACAATACGTAGGTTTCTGGTTTTCTGCCTTTCTCCCACATTGTTTAGATGCAAGTCATGAGAAACCTTACACGGATGAGAATCACAGCAGATCTATCTTCTTCATTTCCAGCTGATACAGACTTTTCAGGAAAAAGTCTTTATGCACTTATATGAGTTAAAAATCTTCACAAATCTAAGTATCAAACCCTTTCTTTATTCACCTGAGCAGGTTAGTTCTAGCCATATCAGAAAACCGTAATTATACAACTTAAATGTAATAAAACTTCTTTCTTGTTTCTTTAGTCATTGTCTTACTTTTTTCAATTTTAAAAGCAAACCCAGTAGAATACTTAGGTCAGAGAAGCACTATAAAAGAAGACAAATAAGTGGGATTCAGAATGTCCCTATCATCATCAAAGACAGATTTCTTCTGCAACTCGTTTCAAACAATGAAGACCTCGCTCACAGACAGTGTTTGGCTGACCTGTTCCCATAACAACATATGACCTCATATTTCAGTCTTCAAGTTTTCTGCCTTGTCTCTTCTCCAAAACATTTTGGTGACTCTTAATCTTGTCAGGTAAAGGTGTTGGTATTTTTATCTTATTATTTTTTATTCTGACAAGGTAAGTTAGTTTTAGAAGTCAGGAGTCTGACTCCTCACTGCCTTGCATCTTGTGCAGATTTATAAACATTTGCAAAGAAGCCCATGCTCAGCCGTGTTGGCTTAGCTGACCTGTACTGATCGTGTGCGTTTCAGCGGGGTGTGAGCACCCATCTGTCACGTGATCGCCACTTCATCTGCTCGTTTGATACCACTTTTGTCGAAGTAACTGAGTATTTCTGAGTCAGGGTGAAAGGTAAAAGGTGCGTGGTATAGGCACTGTATTTACATCTATAGTGTAGCGGTTAGGGAACTGACTTTGTGAATTTGGGATTAAGTTCCTGCTCCAAACAACTGCTTCTGTTTGCACAGTGTATCTTTTGTCCTCTCTTCCTTTTAAGTAGTTTTCTCACAGGACTCGGTCAGAAATCATTCACTTCAAACTTTAAACTCTTGGCTTTTGCAGAGCTTGTAATTAACAATGCTAAATAGGAGAAACCTTTAAAAAAGAGAAGTCATTAATTGATCTTTTCAAGACCCATATTCAAATACCTCAAAGTTAAAGAAAAAAATCTACAAAGTAAACCCGTCATATGGTAGACATTATAAGTACTGCAGGCAGTAGAAGCAAAAATACATACAGGAGACAAGTAGGCTCAAGCCAGGCACCTGGAACCACGCTGTAGGACATAGCGTACTATTTGAGAATAAAAGAGGATAAATATTTGAACAACCACAGAAGTGATCAGCAACATCTCTCATTGTGAAAGGTGTCCTTGTGGACTCTGCGGGAATTCAGCGGGGTGGGAGGCTGTGCGGAATTCCTGCAGGCGTTCAGTTACGACCACTGCCTTGCACAGGGGTGATGAGCTTGCTTCAAAATCAAAAGGTTGGGTAGCGCTGCTTATGGGGGCTTTCAAGTCTTCCAATGGGATCAAAGCAATGCGTTTTCTTCAATGTTTTTATAGTGTCAGGCCATAAACGATTATGCAGAAAGCACTTAAATGGAAACCTATATATCAGGTTCCAGTGTCAGGGAAGTCCAGTGGTACGTTAGAAGATGAAAGAAATGGAGCAAGGACAATTTTCATAAGCAGTTTGAATCACGTAAAAGCCTTTTGTGTCTGACGGCGTTGCACGTGTGACCTGATGGACGCTGATCTTTCATTTTTGTCCGCTACAAAATGCGATGCTGAGTTTGACTGAACTCCACTTTCCTTGCCTTGTGCATTGCCCTTGGGAGGCACTGAACTGCCGGATAGGAGGGACAGAAAGGATCTTTCCTCTGAATGTGACATGCCCAGATGTTTATGTATGTTACACACTGGGAGACAGGTAAAACACTAAAGGTGTTCTCTTGCTATCCCGATAAAAAGTGGAGAAAATACCCAGTTTTAAACCTGGCCTCTAAAAGATACCAGTCCCTAGAAAATTCCCACAGAGGAAATTTTAGGGGAAAGCACCTGGAGTGGCCCTTGTCTGGTGCATCGAACCTCCGGGAAATCACACTGACCCGAATTAGATTTCGGAGCAAATCACCAGGCACAGCGTGGGAAGAGCAACGAGCTGAGGGAATAGGGGTGGGCTGGTGGGGTGGCCCCGGCTCGGGTCCCTCGCCACGCAGACCCGAGGCAGCGCGCTCAAAACCGCGGTGCCAAAGCCGAGGTGCTGGTTTTTGGCAGTGCTGGAGAGCGTAAGGATGAACCGGAGTACGTGCTGCCCTCTCCCAACCCCGAGCAGCAGTAGGTGCTGTCCTGAGCCGGCTGCTTTCCTTCTGCAGATGTCTTCTGCTGCCCGGTGTGACGAGGCGCTTCACCCATGCCTCACCAGAGATTTGTCTTCCCCAGGGTGCCAGAGAGGTTTATACCTCACTCTCCATCTGAATTCACAATTTCTGGAGTTTGGCGGCAGGCCTCCAAAGCGGTGAAATAGCACTGTAACGCGCCGGGGAAAAGGATGCAGCCAGGGATTTCTGAGACCAGGAGCGTTGAGGGTGCACCGTAAAACACGTGCCGGTGAAAATGTTCCTGATAACGCGCTACGAAAGGGAAGCTGGGATGAATGCCTAGGCAGGATTTGCAAATTCATGCAGTTTCATGCACGTGGCTGCGCGTTAGGTGGTTTTTTGTCATACCCCCCTTGCACCCTGACTGCCTTGCCCGCTTCCACCGGGCGGTGAGATTGTTTCTGGGTAATAAATTCACAAGGAATTAATTAGATCTCTTTCTCCCACTTTAACTCGTATTTCCCGTACGTTTTCTTTTGGGGAGAAGGTTGCTTTTATCCATTGTCTCTGTCTTTGGGAGCGAAACGTCGCATTGCTTTAATTAAAAAGTCACCAGCTGCCAGTTTGGTCTGAACCGTGCAGCAGTTGATCAGCCCGTTCCCTGCTGTTCTTGTTGGATGCATTTTGGCATCTTCTTTTTAAAACTATTATTTAAAAATCCAGCTGTGTAATTTTTTTTTAGGCATGACTAAATGTCCTCTTTCACTTCAAATTTGGTTTAGACGGTTTCTTCTGTGAATACAGTCATTATGAAGTGCAACCTTTTGCATCTAGCAAAGGCACGTTTTCAGAGTTTAGTGAGAAGTCTGAATTTCCTGTTGTTCAAGTCTAAAATACTTCTGCCATCACCACTGATGACAAAAAAGGGTAAAATTAAGCATGAAGTCATAACATTGTGAGGTTTACAGAACCCCCTGCAAATGCTCTTAACTGGGTAGATTATTTTCTTTTCCCCTGTTTCCACCAGCTGAACGGTACCAGCCTTAGCACTAGTGTCAGTGCAGATCAGCTGTTAAGTCAGATTTCAAAAATATGTACTATTTAGATATATGGAGTTGAACTGGGCAGGCTTTCCTATTACAGGTATTTTCTAGCTGGGGAATATTTTCTTTAGAAAGCGGTCTGTTTGAACTAGACTAAAAGTCTGTCTGGTTTTCCGCCAAAAGGCCAATCCAAATCCTTTTCCTCTGCCCCTATTCTTTCAGACTTGGGCTTTTCACGTGCCGTACCACCTTCTGATTCGTAGCTTCTCTCCCCAGTGGCTGGCCTTGCTCTCAGCCATGCTTTGCCCTGTCGCTGCTGGTTATGCCTTTTATGTGAAGCTTGGGATTTAGCTGTGACTCTTGCCTTGAGAGTTTTCTTCTTCTGCTGAGACTGGAGTATGGACCTGTGAGGGGGGGAGGTCAGGGGAAGGCTTATAAAAGGGAAAAAAGATGACGAGATTTGTTCTGTTTGGATTTGATTTTGAAAAGGTTATAAAAAGACATAAGGAACTGTCCTTTATGGACTGTTCTGCAACCTTTTGGACAAACATTTTTATTAGAAGTGGAAAAGGAAAGCATACGTGCACAACTGGAAGTTAAAAGTTATTGGATGGTAACCTGTTGGCAGGACATCTCGTTTATCATGCTTTAAGAAGATGCTTTCGTAGCATCATAGTTAGTTGTGGGTTTGGTCTATCCTGTTGCAATATGAAAGAATTTTTGCAGCCAACACTGCAGCTGAATTGCCCCAGGTTATTTAGATGGGTTTGTTTTACTTGCAGTGGACTAGGAGTGTGCAGACAGCCCGTGTCTGCTTCAGGTGAAGGACTCCAACTTTCAATGGAGGGCAGTAGTTCCGTTAAATGAGAGTGTCTGAAATAATTTGATTTTTAATCAGCTATGCCTGATTCAAACAAAAATGAATTTTTTTTAGTGACTCTTTTTAGTGTCTGAAGTCTTAGTGTTTACGTTGAAAAAGTGTAAGAAAGGTGCAAATGAGTGTGATGGGTTAACCCTGGCTGAACACCAGGTGCCCACCAAAGCCGTTCTATCACTCCCCCATCCTCAGCTGGATAGGGGAGAGAAAATATAACAAAAGGCTCGCGGGTCGAGATAAGGACAGGAGAGATCATCCACTATTACCGTCATGGGCAAAACAGACTCAATTTGCAAAATTAACTCAATTTATTACAAATCAACCAGAGCATGGTAATGAGAAGTAAAATGAAATCTCAGAACACCTTCCCACCACCCCTCCGTTCTTCCCGGGCACAACTACCCTCCCGGATTTCACCACCAAGCCCCCCCAGCGGCACAGGGGGACAGGGATGGGGTTTATGGTCATCACACGTTATTTTCTGCCGCTTCACCTCCTCAGGACGAGGGCTGATCACACTCTTCCCCTGCTCCAGCGTGGGGTCCCACCCACGGGAGACAGTCCTCCACGAACTCCTCCAACGTGGGCCATTCCCACGGGCTGCAGTTCTTCACGAACTGCTCCAGCATGGGTCCATTCCACGGTGTGCAGTCCTTCAGGAGCACACTGCTCCAGCGCGGGTCCCCCACGGGGTCACAAGTCCTGCCAGAAAGCCTGCTCCGTGGGCTCCTCTCTCCACAGATCCGCAGGTCCTGCCAGGAGCCTGCTCCAGCGCGGGGTTCCCACGGGGTCACAGCCTCCTTCGGGAACCCACCTGCTCCGGCGTGGGGTCCTCCACGGGCTGCAGGTGGAGATCTGCTCCACCGTGGACCTCCCTGGACTGCAGGGGGACAGCCTGCCTCACCAGGGTCTTCACCACGGGCTGCAGGGGAATCTTCGCTCCGGCGCCTGGAGCATCTCCTCCCCCTCCTTCTTCACTGACCTTGGTGTCCGCAGTCTTGTTTCTCTTACATGTTCTCACTCCTCACTCCGGCGGCAGTTTCTCTCCGTCCCAACTTTTTTTCCTTCTTAAAAATGTTATCACAGAGGCGTTACCACTCTCACTGATTGGCTCGGCCTTGGCCGGCGGCGGGTCCGTCTTAGAGCCAGCTAGTATGGGCTCGCTCTCTCTCGAACACAGGGGAAGCTTCCAGCAGCTTCTTACAGAAGCCACCCCTGTAACCCCCCCCCCCCCCGCTACCAAAACCTTGCCAAACAAAACCAATACAATGAGGTAGTGAAAGAATTCCCATAGTGAACACACTGGTTTTGGTACAGGATGTGTCCTTCATGAAGTTTACTTTTTAGGCACTGAAAATATAATTTCAGGGGAAAAAAGGAAAATGGTAACCTGTTTCAAAGATTTAATCATACATTTTTCTGAAAAAGTATTCTACATATTTTGATGGTTTGGGATTGACTGGTACTTCAGGTATTGTTTTAATAATGAGTGCATGATGATGGAAAGTGAGTATGAGGACTTTGTGATTTCAACAGAAATATTTTAAACAAGTTCAGACGCTATTCAGTAAAAACTAGTGGAGTAAAACAATGGAACAAGACAGGATCCTGGATAATCTGTCCTCCTACACCAGGATCAACTTATTCTGAAGAGTTACCGGTAGAGGATGGAAATTCCACACCCTCCCACATGCCTTAGGGCAGCAGCTCGAGCTCAGCTGCCCGTGCTGGAAAGGTTTTCCTTGTTTCCATCTGAAATGTCTCTGTCTTGCCCTGGCTGTAATGGGCAGTGGAAATAGTTTGTTTCCTCTTTGCTATGACTTTTTTTGCACATGAAATCTGTTTTCCTGTCTTCCCTCGCTCCTGATGCACCAGGAAATGTACATTCAAATATGTATATTAAAGAAAAGCTCCAAGAGCAAAGCTTGCCTATTTAATAGGGTGAAGCTGCAGTCAGTGAAGATAAGCATGGAAATCTAAAAGCAAAGGTAAAACCCCCCTGGGGTTCTGGAAGAGAAGAGTGGAACAAAAGATAATGGAAGTTTAGAGTTGTTGAGTTTTTGTTACTTTGTTTTGTTTTTTAAAAAACAAAACTGGAAGAGGAAAGGAAGCTGATAAAGCTTAGTGTGGCAGATTGACCCTGGCTGAATGCCAGGTGCCCACCAAAGCTGTTCTATCACTCCCCCTCCTCAGCTGGGCGGGGGAGAGAAAATATAACAAAAGGCTCACGGGTCGAGATAAGGACAGGAGAGATCACTCACCAATTACCGTCACGGGCAAACCAGACTCAACTTGGGGAAAATTAACTCAATTTGTTAGCAATCAACCAGAGTAGGGTAATGAGAGATAAAACAGAATCTCAGAAGACCTTCCCTCCACCCCTCCCTTCTTCCCGGGCACAACTTCACTCCCAGATTCTCTATCCCTACCCCCCAGCGGCGCAGGGGGATGGGGAATGGGGTTTACGGTCAGTTCATCACACGTTGTATCTGCTGCTTCATCCTCCTCAGGGGGTAGGACTCATCACACTCTTCACATGCTCCAGCGTGGGGTCCCTCCCACGGGCTGCAGTTCTTCATGAACTGCTCCAGCGTGGGCCCTTTCCCTGGGCTGCAGTCCTTCAGGCACACACTGCTCCAGCGTGGGTCCCCCACGGGGTCACAAGTCCTGCCAGAAAACCTGCTCCAGCGTGGGCTCCTCTCTCCACGGGGCCACAGGTCCTGCCAGGAACCTGCTGCAGCGCCCAGTTCCCACAGGGTCACAGCCTTCTTCGGGAACTCACCTGCTCCGGCGTGGGGTCCTCCCCGGGCTGCAGGTGGAGATCTGCTCCCCCGTGGAGCTCCCTGGGCTGCAGGGGGACAGCCTGCCTCACCAGGGTCTTCACCACGGGCTGCAGGGGAATCTCTGCTCCGGCGCCTGGAACATCTCTTCCCCTCCTTCTGCACTGACCTGGGGGTCTGCAGGGCTGGTTCTCTCACATATTCTCACTCCTCTCTCTGGCTGCCATTCCTGTCTGTCCCAGGAACTTTTTCTCCTTCTTCAATCTGTTCTCCCAGAGGTGGCACCATCGTCGGTGATGGGCTCGGCCTTGGCCAGTGGCGGGTCCGTCTCAGAGCCGGCTGGTGTGGGCTCTGTCGGACACAGGGGAACCTTCCAGCAGCTTCTCACAGAAGCCACCCCTGTAACCTGCCCCGCTACCAAACCCTTGCCACACAAAGCCAATACACTTAGATTGTGATTTTCCTGGAGCTAGTGTGAATGTGAACGCAGTGATGGAGGGTGCTGGGTTCCTGGGGGATAGTTCGGTGGGGATGGAAAGGCCGCTGTGGTTAGAACTGTGATGTGTGTTTCTTACATCCATTTTGTGTTGGTTTTGTTTTAGGTTTTGGGGTTTTTTTTACAGGAGATCAATTGATAACTTTTGATGCTAGGAGAGAACAAGTAGAGGCCGGAGCCTCTTCCCACTTAATTACACCTTGTGCAAATGCATACTCCATCACTTTCTTAGATGTACTCTCAGTTTGCAATTGTGTAGGTGGCCCAATCTGCAACCAGGAGTCGCTTTGTCATTGGTACAGCGGTTGATATATGTAATGACCGTAGAAATATTGGACAAGCGTGAACTGGTGGGTGGGCGGTCATCTAACTGGGAGCCAAACTGGGGGCACTGGTAGGAGAGTCGTGCTGCCGGCGGGGAGGGGATATTCTCCAGCACAGCTCGGGTGCTGGAGGTGCGCAGGCTTTCCGAGCGTGGGCAATAGTGTGTCATTAAGGAGATAAGTTTTCAGGAAAGTTGTGAAAGGCTAACTACAGCTTGCAGGGTATTGAACGTACGGAGAAAGGTGAAAGAGTATTCATGCCAGAACTGAGAATCCTGTGGGATTTGTTCCTCTAGCAATATTGTTACAGTCTCAGATTTATGTTTCTTTCAGATGTAGAGAGATAATAAAAAAAAAAAAAAAAAAAAAAGAGAAAAAAAAAGGAGTACTAATTAAAATAAATAATGGTCTCTAAAATAAGGAGTATTTCAGAGTGCCTAAAAAAAAGTCTTCAAAGGACCTTTGTGCCAAATCAAAACTCTGAGTGTGTATGTTTGGGGGTGGTGGTGAAATGGAATAACCCACAAGAACTTAATGTTATTAGTTTAAATCTTTAGGGCTATGCCTCACCAACAGCTAGAAGGCTTTTTTTTATATTTTCCAGTTTATCAATTAAATTAATTTTGTGATTGTAAGACCTAGTCCTATCGTAATATTTGAAAGATAGTATGCAAGAATCAGGCTCCAGAAGTCAGGATATGTTTGAAGAAAAGCTTTTTTAGAGAATTGGATTTGAATCCTTGCAAGTGGGATCACTGGGGATTAGAAACCATGCTGATAAGAAGTATTTCAGTTACTGACATTCAAAATGGCTAAGGGCTACCCTTCAAAAGGCAGAAGCCGTACCGGCGACTCTTCCTTCATACTTGCTAATGCAACGCCTGCTTCATCTTGGGAAAATGTGCACACTTCTATTTTTGAGTGGCACAGCAGGCAAAGAAAGGTCTTCCCTGAGCTTTGAACAGACAGCTCAATGAAATGCAAAGTCTGGTCCTGGATATTTCTGCAGGTAACTTCAGATAAGGCATAGACCTCTGCACTGGTTTTTGAGGTGGCAGAGTTTCAATATATGACCCAGTATACCACCCGTACGTATAGGATGTGCGCTTGCTGTAGCACAAAGCAGCTGGCTGCTGGCTGTCGTTTAGAATGAACAGAACCGAGAGAAACATCCACTGCATGGAAAGCTTATAAATGCTGTCAGGTGTGCGTGACAGAAGCAAATCTTCCCAGGAGTTGTTAGCTTGGGCAGTACTTAGGACCTATATAGGTTATTTAAAGCTTCCAGAAATGTGTCCTTCTTAGTCTAAGCAAAAGGGGGGGGGAAAAATTCAATACACCAGGGAATATAACAAAATTTATTCTTGGTTTTAAAATTAGTTTACAGCTCTCATGGGTGAGGTTCAGCTCCAGACTGACACCTGCGTTTTGGGATCGACGTGTAGTGTGCCTGCCCGTGAGCCAGGGCTGTGCCAGGGCCCCGATAGTCGGAGGGGTTGGAGCTAAGGCAGTTGGTGGAGCCAGGGGAACAATTCATTTTACTTTGACGCAGAAACCTTCTGGCTGGCTGAACAGCCACAAAGCACCTATGTGCTTTTGTCATTTCCTAAATCAAATAATGTACAGCAAGGAAATAACATATAAATGATTGAATTGTGTGGTGTCAACATTAAACATTCTTATAAAGTGTGAAGAAATGCAACAAAGTAGCTGATAAATAAGAAATACTACACCTTCCTTGAAAATTTTCAGACTACTGGTAAGATGGACATTTTATTTATTACACATTATTATATTACCTACTTGTTAGATATATCGACTTACTGTTCTATGTTTTCATTACATGTTAAACTTTTTTTGAAAATTAGTAAAAGGTAGGATGACTTTGTGCATCACAGTTAAATTTGTAATAATCCATTCATTGATACAAACCATTACTGATACATTATTTGGCTATGCGTAAAGAACCTGACAGTCTTCTCTTTGCTCAGTTACAGAATTTAAGTTCATTTTAAAACATAACAGTACAGTTCTCAAAGAACACAAAGTTTTTGGCCAATAAATCGATGAGTCAAATCCGTCTATGCATATTTATTAACTAATGAATTTAGACATTGATATTTTGTCTTAATGTTTCCCTTAAATATATTTTGTCAGTAAAAAAGCCAAAATAGCAGTTTTTCAAAGATGAATAATTTATATGCTTTATGGTCTTTAATTAATCCTTTATTGCTTTCAGGTGCATAAATTTAATGAACAATGAAGTTAAATAAAAGTAGATGTATATCTTTCATATTGACTTGTTTTATTTTTTAGAGATATTTTGATTTTTTTTTTTTATTTTTTCCTATAGAAGTTTTTTCTTAAAATTAGCTAATGAGAGGAAAAGGCAATTTATCTCATTTTGCCTTAATTATCCATGCAATTTTTGGCATAGAACAGTTCACCTGTCAGGACGCCCTGCGGCGTTACATCTCTGACGTGTTTTTCTCATCACCCGCTTCCCCCGTACCTTTAAAATATGCCCTTTAAACACTTCCCTGCTCCTGATCTGACTCTTTTCTCTGAAATCTTTCGCATCTTGCTGAAGATACCTCGGATAATCCTCACACGCCCTTCCACTTCCGATGAAGATACCGACCAGTTGCCCCCAGACCCGGACGACTTTGAGCCCGAGGAGCCTGACAGCGCAGAAGGCCATGCCTATTCGGACTGCCTGAACAGTGCTTTTTATCCTCCTTAATAAAGTACTTTTCTGGAAAGAGTTCACGGCTGGATTTCTGTCCCATTGTTCGATTACATTTAACGTAGTACTTGAACCGCTATGCCTTATTTGTAGCGAAAACCATTACACGGAGGATGGATTTGAGCTGGCGGAGGAGAACCTTGTTTGTATTTCTTTGCCTTGAACTTTCCTTCGGCCAGAACTTGTGCACTTGAAACAAAACGCGCTAGGTGAGGTTATGTGAATGTCACCCCGTGTTTCAGTCGGCACTTGGAAGGGCGTCCGGCAGCAACCTAAATGCGACGGTGAAAAGAGCAGGTGATTTTTATTCAGAAGGTACTTTACCCACTTGGAACACACTGAAAACAATTGTACAGTTTGGGGTTTGTTTTTTTTTAAATCTTGTGTCCATGTTTTGTCTATATAGGTCACCCTTTTGTCTACCCCCAGGTTCCTTTGAATTGTCCCTTTTAATGTTGTTTTCTATGAGAATAAAAAAATCCTTTTCTGTCTTTTAGATAGTGCTGGTTTTTTTCACTGCAGAGAAATGTTATTTCCATTGCAATTGTGTCTCATTTTAGCATAATAAAGAATCGTTTCTCCAGGTATATCAGTAATGCAAACGTATATCAGATTTGAACATGACTTGTAAGTTACATTTTATTAGACCTAAATGCAGGAGGTATCTTATGCTACTATGCACCTGAGAGTGAAATGAGAAGCAATTTCTTACTCTTGTGGAACTGTCTGACGCACTTTTATTTCTTCTCCTGATTTGCATATAAGCAGAACACCTTAAATTTGCTTTACTGCAATATGCCAGTATTTCATGTGTATATATATATGCGTGTGTATATATATATATATGATGTAAGGATTTAAGAGCAAATGTTCTTGTACAACAGTCTTCAATCCTTTAATTCTCTTCACTGCTATTCAGGTTTCTAATGCATTTTTGAGGTGCTTGAGAAGAACCTTTTGGGATTGATCTTTCTTTGGGATTCCATGGTGCTGCCTTAACTCAGAGGTGGGGTCTGGTTTTTATGATGTGTATAGAGTTGCTTTTCCTGTAAATATAATATAGCACAACTCAGTGACCTGGTAAATCCTCATCTTTTATTCACATTCTGAAAGATTTTTCAGGTGATCATTCATATATGATTTTCAGGAATTAGGAAATTCCCAGGAGGGTATGGCTGTCACAGAGTTAGAACAATATCTCCTACTGATAAAAGGGATATTTTATTTTGAAAAAATAGGGTTGCAATAACACTATGATACCAAGATTTCTCTTGACTCTCAACTCCATCCACTGTGGCTTTTTCATTATCATGTAGATCAGCATTTTAATTTAAGATAATTTATCAGCAGTAGGAATATTCAACTAATTTTCATTCATTCGCAAAATGAACATTACTTTAGAATCTGCTATAGCTTTAATAATAAAGACTGTATTATGTGCATAAAAATTGCAATTTGAATTAGCTTAAATGGTGTCGATAAATGAAATTATATTTAAAAATATTTGCTTCCCATCCCTTTTCTTCCTCCAAAATAAACAGGGTTCTTCAACCATGACTTCATGTTTGATCAACGCATATTACAAAAAATATCATCAAGCTCAGAACCCATAAATGCTTTGGCAGTCCGGCTAGTAACATAAGGTTTATTATTGCTTTATTATGTCTTACTAGACTGCAGAAAAAGTAAACTCATTCTGCTGTTATAAACCAGCCTGGGGCTGCAGAATACATTGTAGTTGAGAGTTAGTAAAGTAAAGTAGGAGTTCTGTTGAGAATTCTATCGTCAGTGTTTTTCCTCCTCATGCACAGGTGTGTGTTTCAGATTCTTCATTAGGGCTTGGAAGTCAAAGTGTTTGCTCTCAAAATTACGTACTCTTAACCAAATGCTGTCAGCATTCTGAACACTTGGATCTTTATCTGTCCTTTTCAACTGAATTTGCTTTCAAGGCAAATTTCATATTGCAGTGTAGAGTATTAGTGAGTATTGACTTATGGTGGTAACATTCTCTATTGAAAAAAATGAACCCACATTGACAAATGAACCCAAATAGTTTTGTAAATGGACATGCAACACTACAAAATATAAATATATCCATCAAAGCCTCTGCTACACATTTATTCAGGCTTCGCTTAAGCAAAAAAATACTGGGGCAGGTGATGATGTTTCACTTTTGTTCTGCAAAAGACGGGCAGAGGTGGAGGTTGGATGCTGGTGTCCTTATCAGCACTGAGTAATGTCTGTTCTGAGGGTTGGTGTTTGAAAAGAGTGGGCAGAGACAGGAGGTGGAAAAGGTGCAATAGGAGTTGGTGTGTTGATGACAGCTCGTATCCTGCTGACCAGCTGCCACATCAGTTAAAAGATAGCTAAGAAGGTATTTAATGCGTTCCTAATGTATTTTGTTAGCCACGTCTTGCCATTGCCACTTCCATCATTGTGGAGGAAGGCAAGGCAAACAGTACCACTGAATATGGGAGGGAAGATTTTTTTTTTTTTGTGATGCATTGAAATATATTTTACAGCCTGGAATAATTTGGTTTGCTGGGACATAGCAGTAATATTCAGACGTCATGTGTATATATAGCTGAAAGAATGGAGATCCAACAGAAGAGAGGTCAGTTGTTCCACTGCTGTCTGTACTCCTGGAGGACAGCAGATGTAGGACCTTGCCAGCACAAGGATACTCCACTTTAACATAGTTGACTTAAAAGACCCGTGAAAGGAAGAAAGCACTTAGAGCTTCCATGGACAGCCATGTCAGAGAAGGCTCAGAGCTCTCCAAATCAATTTATTGCAATGTTGAAATAACCTTCCTTATTTTTATCCTAGAACGTATTCAGACTTGCCCCTTTGGAGAAAAATTGTCAAGGAGCCTCCTGCTCCCCGTACGTGACACGTAGGGCTCTGCTTCCTCAAAGGCAAAGCAGAGATTTGTTGGTGCCCGCATCGTTTCCCTTTTTCCGCGCCTACTCCCTCCCGCTCCGGGAGCGTTTTTCGGAGCCAGCGAGGCGGACCAAGGAGCGACAGCAGCAGCTGCCGGGTGCCACGGCAGGAATGTGGACCCACCGCTCCTAAGGATCAGCTTCCCGACCTCGGCTCCCGGCCGCCTGCGAAGGTAAGCCTGCTCCGTAGAGCGTCCCGGCAGCTCCGTCGTGCTCTTCGTTTGTGCAAGGAACATGCCATGAAATACCGGCTAGAAACGCTGCCAAGGTCCTGACGTTCCCAGGCAAGTGCGTGTGACCTTGGGTGGATGCGCTGGAGTAACGTAGGGGATGCTTGCTGGCGTGGCGTGCTGGGGCTGAGAGAAAGGTGGGCACCAGAAATAACCTGGAAATCTTAATTTGTGGCTTCTGCTGGACTGGTGGTTACAAGTAGTGAGGGAGCCTCCTGAGTTTTGTGCCTTTTTTTTTTTTTTCTTTTAACTTTTGGACTTAAGTGCGGGACAGACACACTCTCCACATCAGACCTCTAAAAATCACTGCGGATGTGATTTCTGTATTAGTCTTAGGTTTTCTAACTGGTATATGTGACTTAAGTAGGTGGCTTTCAACCGAGTATGATCCAGTTGAGCACATCAGGGTCAGAATTAATACTTCTGACTGTTGAGTGCTTACGGTGTGTCTGATGTTGAGCAAATAAAAGCTACCAGCTTAAGAAAGAAGCGGTGCAGATGTATGACGTGCAATATAGTAATTGGCTGGCAGCCCTGGGCTACAGCTGAGTCAGGCGGAAAACGAAAATGTGCAAAGTGAAAGAATTACAGTAGCTGCATCAGTGAAAACACAGCTGAGAGTAACACACAAACATCGTGATAGTCACTTGCTTCCTTCTCCAAGAACAGCAGACCAAGCGAGCACAGAAAATACATCCGCTTAAATGGTTTATTTACACAATATTATTATTTTGGATATTCAGCACTTGCCTCTTACAAAAAAAAAACAACCCTCCCCCCATCAACTTCATCTCGTGGCCTCTTGTTAGGTCCCGCTCTGAGAAGAAAAACAGGTGTCAAGAGACCAGTGATTGTAATACAAAGAAGTAATTGAAAATAGCAGAGTAATTTAGGCAATGTCTAGAACATGCTTTTTACTTAGCACCTGTTTACTATGTTTTCCCTTGCAAAGTAAAACAGGAAATATACAGTTAGAAAGTCCTCAGAGGAGAATAACCATTATTTCTATGTAGGAATCAGAAAGGTACTCCCATAACTATATAAAACCAAATTCTCATATGGTTAGGATCACGGTCTTTCCTCAGGTTTAAGTTGAAATGTCATGCTGAGCAAGATGTGGTAGATTACAAGGTGATGTCAGCCTTTCTACACTATCTCCAGGGACCTTCTAAATTAGCATCCAGGCTACAGAAGAGCCCTGCATCCAGTGTTTCTTGTGCTTCCTGATTTCAACACGGTGGCATGAAGTTTGGTGTCGTAACCTGTTGCATTCTTATCTTTTTGCTTCTGTTCCCATCTCCAGTGCAGTCTGCTCCAGCTCCCTAGCACTTACAGTCAGCAGCATGATTCATCCAGAATACAAATTTCCATTCACAAGGAGTGGAGCAATTAGGTCTTTCCCTAGCCTAATATTTTACTTTTCACCTTTTTTCTTTTTTTAAATTCTTTCTATGGAATCTCCTGTTCAGGCTGTAGTAGCCACACAGTGGAGGGGGAAGGAGTTAATTTTTTTTTCTTGTGAGTGCTATTAGACACCTTTACAAGAAAGTTAATGAAAAACCGGCTTGTAAAACTGCATACTCTCATCAGCATCTTATGTTGTTATTATTAGTAGTAAAGTCACTTCCTTGGGTCTTTCTGTAGTGATTGCCTTTGACGTTCACATGGGTGGACTGACACATGAAAACAATATAAGATCCTGGAAGGAGAGAATATAAATGTGATTGAAGATTATGTTTTAGGGTAGTTAGCATAAGTGCCAAGTTACACACAGCATAAATTCCAGATAAAATCTGCCAAGGCTGGTGTAAGTCTGGAGGGACTTAACGTATGTCTCAAGTCCTACATTGCTGCCTTGCTGCACCACTGACAGCCTGCTCTTTTATCTATCGACGTGGGTATCTGTTCCGCAGCACAAGGAGGGAACAACTGCCCTGGGAGCTGCTGTTTGGGAGCCTGCGGACAGCCCGGGTATCCCAGCCGCCGGTGGGACAGGGCTGGGGAGCGCACCGAGCACATGCAGCTGAACGTGCCCACCTGAGATGCTCCGGTCCTTGTCTGTTGTCGTGGTTTAACCCCAGGCAGCAACTCGGCACCACGCAGCCGCTCACTCGCTGCCCCCCACCCAGTGGGATGGGGAGAGAATCGGGAAAAAAACACGTAAAACTCGTAGGTTGAGATAAGAACAGTTTAGTAGAACAGAAAGGAAGAAACTAATAGTGATAATAATAACAATAATAAAATTACAATAATAATAAAAGGATTGCAATATACAAGACAAGTGATGTACAGTGCAGTTGCTCACCATTCGCCGACCGATGCCCAGTCAGTTCCCGAGCAGTGATCCCCCCCAGGCCAACTCCCCCCAGTTTATATACTGGGCATGACATCCCATGGTCTGGAATACCCCTTTGGCCAGTTTGGGTCAGCTGCCCTGGCTGCGTCCCCTCCCAACTCCTTGTGCCCCTCCAGCCTTCTTGCTGGCTGGGCAGGAGAAGCTGAAAAATCCTTGATTTAGTCTAAATGCTACTTGGGAACAACTGAGAACATTAGTGTGTTATCAACAATCTTCTCATACTGAACCCAAAACATAGCACTGTACCAGGTACTAGACAGAAAATTAACTCTATCCCAGCTGAAACCAGGGCATCTGCGATTTAAAGCCATTGCAAATGGGCAGGATAATGGGAGTGGAGGTGCTTCAGGTTTTTTCACCTGTGCTGCAGCAATGGTCAGTGATGTAAACAGCAGCGTAATGTAAACTGCTTTTTGGATCCCACTGAAGTCCTTCTTTGAGGATGTTAAGTGGTGCAAAGGCATTATGCAAGTCCCTTGCCACAGGGATAAGTTTCAGCCTCACAGAAAAGTTTTTAGAGGTACAAACTTCTTATTACTGTTTGCCTTCTTGCTGAAGAGAAGAACTAGAGCTTTCCTCTGGGTATTATGTTGCTTACTCTTGTTCCTTGTACCCCAGTATTTCCAGGAGATGCAGTGGGGTGTATTTTTACTCTTGTGACATCAAGCTCGTATTTATTCCCTCTACTATGGCAGCCCTTGTAGATTTGACTGGTTCTTTGTGTTTGCCTGGCCACATTTACCCTTCTGCTGGCTGCCTTACACTTCTGAAAATGAAGGTAAAAGAAAGACTAAAGAGAACTGTCACTGCAGTAACTTTTTCTTTGTTCTGAAGGATGTTTCAGAACAGGAATACTCTAAGGGGTTGGGTTTTTTTGGCCAACTTTTCGTATGTGTAGACTGTTGTGTGATGACTTCTTTGCCTTTTCTTCCTATCCAAGGCTCTAAAGATGACTTGAGTATAGCATCTATCAAGAAACAAGCAGAGCAGAAAGGAGTGTGCCTAGTTTTGGCTGTCATTTCTACAAAGACAATTGAAAAAAGATAGATGAAAGAGGGTTTTATAGTTATTTCTTTATCTATATATTTATTTTAGAAGAGTGGAGAGGAAGAGAGGGAAAGTACGTGTGTTTTCTTTAGTGGGGATTTACTGAGATGCTTAAACTGCCAGCTTTACAAGCTTATGCATTTCTTAATGAATCACAGGTTGACCAGAGAGCACGTTCTTGTTTAACAGCAGCAAACGTTTTCCGTGTGATCCTGTGTCATCATGTTTCCCATTCCCTTGCTGGTACATGTAGAACCAGCCGTGTGTGTGAATCACCCCCCGAGACAGCAAGAGCCCAGTTGATGTGGCAACCGGAGGGTGTGTTATAAACCTTGGCATCCACAGCAGAGCCACCGAGAGGTTCCCCCAGTGCTGCAGTTTCTAATATTGGCCTCCTGACTTTATCGTTGTGAACTAGAGCCAGGTTATTCTTATACAGTCAACTAACAGGCTCCACAACCACCAGTATGGGTATTAGCTCCATTAAATGCTTACCAGTCATTTCTTGTCTTTAGGGGTGCTCATAGTGCCTGCTGAAAGTTTTGCAATTCTTTCTGCATTTCAAAAATCCAAGAAGATGTTGTGTTCCCATATTAGAAAAGGAGAGCACACTCTGCATAAGCATATATTAAGATAGTTCAGTCCCAAACACTCCACAGGGAAAGATCAATAGTCATGCTAAAGCACCATTTTAATTTATTGTTCATAAGCTTTCTGTCTCTACATAACATGTGGTGCCAGCTAATCATATTTGTCATTTTACTTGCTTCATAATCTCTGTGAACACAAGTTAGCGCTACCAGGACATAGCTATTTATTTTTGTGGACTTTTTCGCTTTGAGCTTTTGGGGTAGAGGGAGCGAGGGGGGAGTGAATGGGGCTGGTAACCAAAATCCCTCCTGAACAATTTGCTGTGATGCCAAACCAACGTTTATTGTTATCGGAGGCAGCTGCCTGCCCTCTCTCCACGCTTCTATTTGTGGATTTTCAACGGCTATAAATGGAAACGCACTCTGACCAGAAATCACCACAGCACTGCCTGGTATTCTCTCTCCCAACTCCAAAAGTACAGGGATATCTAACATGTAGTTAGGTCACTTCTCAGGACGTTAGGGTGTTGTTTTTTTTTCTTTCCCCTGGGAAATGGAGTTAGGAAAACATGAAAGAAAAGTATCAGGAAGAGAAGCTTTAGAGGAAAAGCAAACGGTAAGATATGTTGAGAAATGTTGATTTTTGAAAATTATTTTTAATGTAATAGTAAGAAGGAAAGGGAAATCATCTGTTGTGCTTTATAGGAGTATTTCCCGGTTTCCTTTAACCACTGACCTTGAAGATTAAAACTTCATTCATGTATGTTAAATTCATTATGACGGTACATTTCTGTGGAAATTACAGAGATTTTTGAATGCATGTTGTGTGCATGTGAAGTGCAAGAACTGAAATCTAGTTCAATGTTGACTTGTTATTATAACCCAGACTGATAGTTAATAGTCTGTGGTTTTCTTGGATTTTTCTTGAGGGACTATTTCATGTCTTTGTGCATTATTTTCCATAACTTTAGATCAGTAAATGGCAGAAGAAATCGTTTGCCTGTGTCTGGAGCTTACTGAAAAGAGGTGTGACCAAACCAAATTATTAAGAGAAAGTGGAAACAGTCAAAACACAGCTTCTTCCTAATTAGCGTAGGCTTGAAAAGCAACTCGTAATTTGCCTTGCATTAACGAGGTTATTTTCTTGATACCACAAAAAGGGCAGTTTATTCTTGGCTTTGCAAAGCTGTGAAGAAAGGTGGCCATCACTTTTGTTAAGAAAAAAATGAGCACTGAAATTTTTTAGCACTTATCTTAAATAGTGGTGGTACTCGGTTGCTTTGGTTTCATGGTGGGCCAGTGTTTACTCTTGTTTAATCACAACGTTTGCCTCTGCTAGCCTCAGTTAAGGGGGACTTGGCAAGCTTCTGTATTAGTTAATAGTTTTAAATACAACTTCACCAAGGCAAGGTGTATGGGGTAGGAAATAGGGGAAGTGCTGAAACTGAAAGTAATAACCTGGCCTTAAAGTACCTTTTCTTTTTTTTATGAAAAGAAGTATTTATCTAAAGAGTAATATCCGAAAGAGCATTGCTAGAGCTTCAGTATGAAGTTGTGACTGTTATCTAATGTTTTACTTGTTCATTTTTTCATTAATGAATTAATACTTTAGACCTCATTTTGAATTTGTGGTTGATATATAAAATATAAGGAAAACTCTTCAAAATTAAGAACAGTTGTAAAATCCACAAAAGCTTCAGGAAAGCTTTCAAAGGAAACCTTTGAAATTTTGTTATGGTGCATGTGTGGAGAAAATATATAGCAATGTAATCAGGCAGTACGATTATCTAATTGCGGACTGCATCCTGATACAAAAAGAATTGAGCAGGCATCCTTAAGTGAGGCTTTTCCAAAATGCAGAACGCTTCATTTGGAACCCTAACGATCTTCTGATGACTTTCTCTGCGTGCAATCATTTACTAATTTTAAGAATGACAAACTGGAGCAAACAGGAACCCTGCTGATGGGAGCCACATTAATGCCCGTGCCAGGTCACCCGCTGTTCAGTAGTTTCAAAACTGAATCCTCCGAACGCGTCGGGCTGAGAGAGCCCCTCTTAGCAGCGGGGGTTACATCCCTGCGGGTGCTCGGCGAGGGGGACGGAGGAGGCTCTGGCTCGGCGGGTTTCACGTCATCGCTCTGCTGACGGCGGAGGAATGCCCTGGCCCCCTGCCAGCCCTCCCACCCCTTTCCCCGTCCCCTTCCAGCTGAGCCCTAGCCTCCCCTCCGTCCCACCTCTCTCTCTTTTTGCCTATTTAGTCTTAACGCCTTTCTTTCCGATTGCTAGATGGATTTCACTTTGCTCCCACATTTTTTTTTCCCCCCTGTTTTTTTACCTCCTGGGCTTTTATTGATTCTGCCCTTTTCTCTTTGTTACATGCAGGTCGGGTCAATGCTCAAACACTGCATGGGAGCAGTGTCAATCTGTGGTACAGATACTATTTGTACATGTTATTGTTGATGTCTGTTCGCATATTTAACTTCAGTTTAGCAAATATATAAACTGTTTCATATTATAGGCGCCATGAAGCATCCATTTTCAATATTACAGCCTATAAACTGGATGATACTTTATATAACTGGATGATACTTTATATAACTGGATGATACTTTATTTTTTGATGTATGTTTCATAGGAGCATAGGGTAACTCAGGTGCAAAGGGAGCTCAGGAGGTCTCTCACCCAGCCTCCTGCTTAGAGCAGCTACGGGGTCAGACCAGGCTTCTCAGGGCTTAATCCTGTCAGGTCTTGAAAACCTCCAAGCATGAAAACTGCACAACCTCCAGGCAACATCCACTGCTGGGCTGTTCTCATGAGGAAAAACGTTTCTCCTCTTATCAAGTCAAAATCTCTCTTGTTTCAATTTTTGTCCATTTCTCTTTCCTTCTGCCACGCATAGTTGTAAAAAGCCCTGAGTCCAACTCCTCAATAACCTCGCACAGGAACTGCGCCTGCTGTTAGGTCCCCCTGGAGCCTTACCTTTCCACGCTGTACAAGCTCAGCTCCTTCAACCTCTCCTCACGGAGCAAGTGCTCCAGCCCTGACCATCTTGGTGGTCTCCCCTGAACTTGCTTCAATTTTTCCGAGTCTACTATTGGAGGGCCCAAATCGGATGCTCTATTCTAGATGTAATCTAGTGAGCGCTGAGGAGAGGAGGATAATTCCTTCCCTTACTCTACTGGTTGCGCTCCTGTTAGCGCAGCCCAGGATGCTTTTGGCCATCCCGGCTGCCAGGGTCCGCTGCTGGCTCAGGCTCAACTGGCTGCACACCAAGACCCCCGGGAGAGCTGTTCCCCAGGCAGTCAGGCCCCAGCCTGGATGGCTGACAAGGACCCTCCCTTCCCAGTTCCATATTGCTCCAGTTGGCACATTCCTTCTGCCTGCCGTGGCCCCTCTGAATGGCAGCCCTGCCCTCAGGCAGGACTCCTCCGCCCAGTTTGGCCCAGTTTGTTACCTGCAAATCTGGGGAATGCCTTGCATCACCTCCTCTGGGTCATTGATGAAGATGTTAAACAGGACAGGTCTCAGGACAGAGCCCTGCAGCACTCGTTACTATCCTCCAAGAAGAGTACAAGGCATTAACCACGAACGTCTGAGCCCAATCATCCAACCACCTTTTTAGCCATCTACTTGTCCTCCACCCAGGCTGTCACGTCCTAGCATGGATATGAGAATACCGTGGAAGACAGTGTTGGAGGCAAGTCAGGGTAAATGACATCCGCTGCTCTCCCCTCGTTCACAAATTCAGTCACTTCATCATAGAAGGCAATCAGGTTGGGCTGATGTGCTGTTCCCAACGATGTTCTTCCCACAGGCGGGTATGGATGGAGTTAACTCAAGTCATCCCTGCCTTGATCCTCATCTCCTGCTGGTTGCTCTCCTCCTCTCTGACCCCTGCTGCTGAGCACGGAGGTCTGGGAGACCTTGTTGGTGAAGGCTGAGGGAAAGACATCACTGAGACACCCCAGCCTTATCTGTACCTGCATCCACCTCCCGTGCTGCTTTTTTGCACTGCTGCTCAGTTACAAACTCCCTGTTTATCCCCGCTGGTGTCCTGGTAAGTCTGCTTGTCTTCCTGAACGTCAGCATGGACAGTCTTGCACGTGTAAGAGGTTGTTTTCACAGACGTGATGGCTTTCCCAAGCTCCTTGTGTTTCCAAGGTGCTGCCCATGGGTTCCCACTTACCAGCTCCTGGATAAGCCAAAGTCAGCCCTCCTAAAGCCCGGGGTCTGTCCTCTGGCACTCACCTTCCTCAGTCCCCCCCGAGATCTCCAGCTTCACAGTCGCTACAGCCAAGCCTGCCACTGAGTATTCCATCCCCAGCCACTTCTTCCTTGTTTCTGAACAACAGATCCAGCTGTGCGCAACCCTGGTCGGCCTGTCCAGTGCCTGTCCAAGAAGCTACCCTTGGCACCCTCCAGAAATCCTCTAGATTGCTTGCATCCTGCCCCTTTGTTCTCCAGCAGGTGTTAGGGAAGCGAAAGTCTCTTGTAAAAAACAGGGTCCGCGATCCAGATACTTCCTTGAGTTGTTTAAAGAAGTTGTTGTGAGGAGCGTTGTCCGCTTCCTTACCCCAGTCGTCCTGTCCGTAGCCCAGTCCCACCGTGGTGTCACCCTCACTGACCTCTCCTCTGATCCTGACCCACAAGTACTCGCCCAGCCCTACAAGAGCTCCCCACATTTGAGCTGCTGCTTCACACAGAAAGATCCTCTCCTCCTCTTCTTCCCCGTTCTGTCTTTCTGGAGAGCCTGTGTCCATCCATTGCAGCACTGTAGCCATGTGAGCTATCCCACCGCGTCTCAGTTATTTCTGCAGTGTCAGAGTTCTATGACCTAGGTATATTTATGTGAGACAAATCTTGGGGTTTTATACCTTGTTAAAAATATTTCTACCTATTTTCAAAAGAGCAAAGTCTATATCGTCCTGAAAATACTCTGATTGCAGTGTGACAATTAAACAGAGACCAGTTCATGCACAAAGTATAACCTCCATAGAGGACAACCTCACAGGCAGTTTTATTAAGTAGTATTGTATCTTTACTTTCACTGCTTACTGTGGATGAGATAATAATATAAAATTCTCTACCACTTCAGGCTATTTCACTTAATATTTGTGAAATTTATTGTTAAGGAATTCTTGTCCATGCTTCCTGGAGGAAGACTCCTTGGTGGTCAGAATCCTGAAGAGAGTCTTTGTGTGGAGCTGGCTGTGGAAATGGAAGATAATGGAGGCCCCATTTTGTGATGGGAAAATAGAATGACTCACTACCAAATAGACTGGACTAAGCAGATGGACTCAATTTTCGTTTTCATAGTTTTGGTTTTAGCATAGCTCAGAAGGACGGAGTAATTCTAGAGTTTCCCTATTGAAACGACAGGTCAGCTCAAAATAGTCTGTTTACATTCTGAAGTCCTCCTCCGTTAATGTGTATTGCCTCTGTTATTTGAAATTATTTTAATTATACTTCACACTTGTCTGTTTCCTATTTGATCTCTTCTCTCCCCATGAAAATACAGCACATGAAGTATTGCATTTAAAATAAAGTTTACATTGGTATGTTTAACAGGGAACATTCAATCTTCATACTTCAGTTTGTATTTATAAGGGGTTCTGTTCTTTTACTCTCCTGTTACATTAAGTAGCTATCAAGAAAAGAACAGTCATATGGAGCAAATAAATGGAACCAAATGAATATATGAATCGGAAAGAATGACATGCACTGCTTGAAATGGCATTAAGGTTAGTTTTTGGATGAGAGGATGTGCTCTCTAAGAAAGAGCTGCAGGACTTCATTCAGAGCATTAGTGTTTGCTTTTCACAAACAGTATGCGGGTACAGCTCGTACAGAGTGAGGCAGTGCGGATCAAGCCCGCCCAAGTGAAACAACGATTAAACTTTGTACACTGGTACCCACAGAAAGAGTCTTGTCAAGGTCAGATCCTCTCTGTGGGAAGGGTGGGAGAAGACGGCCCGGTTTCTGAAGTTTGCAAACCTAAGGGAGCCCAAACAGAATGGAGGCCGGTGACTTAACACGGTGATGACTGGCCTTGCTTGCAGGTTTAGTTGTTGATTTGACTGTGTGTAGACCAGGTGAGAAGTGAGTATGGGATGGGAAGGGTTGTTTCAAGAGCCGAAGGGAAGAGGAGGAAAGCATGGTGGGGGTGGGCATGGCAGGAGGGGCCGAGTACAATCACCCCCCATGGGGACCTCTTCTACCAGATCACCCCATGGGGACCTCTTCTACCAGATCACCCTGGCTCTTGTGCTGGTGAGGGCTGGCATCAGAGAGGTAGAGACGATAGCCCAGCTTCCAGGCTCAGGCTGTCCCTGCGAGTCCCCAGCAAGTGTTTCTTTGTGCAGATACAGGGAGTCAAATGCCCGGACAACAGGATCATCTTTGGCAACAGCAGAAATCTCGACAGTTGAGTAATGACAGAATGGTCGCTTCTGCCCACGACATCGGAAGGGAGCTGTGCTCATGCCCGTGTGACACACCAGCCCTTGAGCCTCACCTCCCGTTGTCCACAAGCAAATGCCCTTCCAGATTCGCTGCGGTGGGTGGGGGAAGTGAGCCTGGAAAGGGTGAGATGGGGGGGACGTGCTTGCTGCTCAAGGGAAGCAGCTGGCATTGGAGTCTGGAGAGGAGCAGGGCCACAGGTTCCTCGTGCGTCAGGTATCTCACATCCGTGCACGGCTCAGGGTCTGCCCGCTTGTAGACGTCTAGCCAGGACAGCGGTGTAGGATCACGGAACAGCACTGCTGAGGTCAGCCCGGCATCTTCTTTTTCTGTGGAGAGAGGAGGTGCCAATCACTGTGGGGGAGGATGGCAGAGATTCAGAGGAGGTGGAATACAGTGGCACAGCTCCAAGTGCAGAACGTATAGGTGCTCCAGCAGGTTATGCTCTGTGAGAAAGCCAGTGGCATGTATACGGAGGACTGCTAGATACAAACCCTTCATCCTCTTTGCCTGTTCTCTCCCTTAACAGAGGACAGGCTGGTGGCTGCTAGGCTGCCAGTTCACGTGATTCGATGAGAGGGTAGAGGTGAGAGGTCAAATGAGACTTTTTTGTTTAAATCCTCCTTCTTAACTGGTTTACTTTACACCTTGACTTTTCTATTTCTGCCTCCTCTAAGAACACACCTACCCAAAAAAGAAACTCCTAAAAATACATTGCCTGCCTGAATCCATTCCTCAGTTTGATGATTCAGTACTGAAGTATGAGCATGATGCTCGTCTGTAGCACAGCATATGAAACTAAACAAGCACACATACTTACTACAGAGTCAGAGAAGGTTTTATGTGTGTATACATTTAAATGATTCCTGTTTATCTAAGAGGAAAGCTTTATTTCTTGCTCTGGAGGTCGTTTGTGACCTCTTCTGGGGGCTTCTGTCATGCAGCTGAGTTTGGCTGGGTGAGTTGCCACACTTAAGGTATTTTGTGCTACCTTGTCCCAAATTACAGCAGCTCAGCTAAAGGGATTGGTCATGGGAGACACTTTCAAATATCCCTGAGCTTTGAAGATCAGGACTGAGGCTTCGTAGTGGCTACAGCAAGAAACTGATAAGATCTTAGCATGGAGGCAACCACATCTCGCTGTGCAGGTATAAGATGGCCGAGACAGCACCCCAGCTAGAGGATCAGTGTTTCCTCTTGCATACCTAGGGTTGAGGCATCGCTGCCTGGCGCTCCAGAGGCAAGGATTACTCCAGCAAGCGATCACGGAGGAGGAAGGAATAAACTTGGAGGCTGCAAGTAGCAGCATATTTTTAGCACCGTTGGTGCGACATTAAACGGGACCAAAGCAAGTGGGAAGCACTGAATCCTGGTCTGCCCTCCTTTCTAATCCTGTCACTTAGGTCTCGCCTTACTTGAGCTTATGCTACCTTTTCTTCAACCTAATGCCAGTCATACAGAGGCGCTGCTGGAATGCTTGAGGTAGACTTTGGTTGCATCAGTGGGAAAAGAGCTATCCCGGAGAGATGTCAGCAGCACGGTTTGGGTTGGAGGTTACGTGAACCGTTACCGTGCAAACTCACGCAGGGATTCTGAAGAGGAGGGCAGCAGATTCCTGCAGGGACTTGAATGTGATGGTGAAAGAGGCTTGTTAGGAACAAGTAGCAATTGTATATTTTAACTTTTTGGGGTGAGGAAAGATAAAGGCCCCTGTAACAGCTGGATCAACAGCTGCATCGAAGTCATGCAGGGCAATTCAGATGATTGCATTTTGGGGGAGGCAGCAAAAAAAAGGAGTATTAGCATGGAGAGACAGCCCCTGCTGATGAATTAAAACCGCTCTGGGAAATGTTTCTAGGCACTGGAACTCTCCTGAATTCAGTTGAATTGGAAGATTGGTCTGTGGTGGGGTATTGGTTTGGTACTTCTCGGATTGATGCCACCATGTAGCTTGAAATTTCCAGAAATAAGTTTGGATATAGAGACTATTATTCAGAAAAATCATGTGTTTTCAAAAGATATTCCTCAGGAATATGGGAGTGAGTTATGAGTGATACTTGGGAAGATGTTCACTGTCCATTGCTGCTGCTAACACTGAAATTTGGGATGGACACTAGGAAAAGCTCCTTTGTTAGAAGCGGAGGGCAGCACTGGAACAACCAGGGAATTTGTGGGCTACCCACCCTGGGAAATTTTCAGGACTTAACTATATGAAGCCATGGCTGGCTTGACCTTGCTTTGGCAGTAGTCTTACTTTGAGCCAGTTGCTGGAGTGGATAACCTCTGGAGGTCCCTTCCAAACAACATTTCTTTCATTCTTCAATTTTGAAGCTGCACTACTGCATTTGTCATGAAGCATGCTAACAGCTTTTTCCATCTGCAAGACACCTTTAACATGGATACACAATGAGACTGTACTTATCATTAAGACCTCCTCATTCTTGCATTATAAACATACTGCTTTCAATTCACTGTCCTTTGAATTCTGAAAGCACTCAATAATACAGCAGTGGCATTAAATCTGTTACTTTGATATGAATTCTTGGAAACAGAGCTACTTGAAAATGAACAGAATAAAAGGAAAGAAGTGATTAATGAGAAGGAGAGAGAAGGTGGACGTTAACTGAGCTAGACTTTGAGGGCAACAGGCAGACAAGCAATAAAATACTTCCATGTTTGCTTTGTATCAACTATGAACCGCATAGCATTTCAGTATGTTTTGCCCATATTGCCTCCCTGGATACACCATCAGGTTCTATTTAAAGGCTGGTAATTGAGGATTGCATCTCAAAATAAGTTTCCTAAATGCATTTTAGACATTGAGTCTGAACACCTTATGCACTAACTTATCCAGAAAAAACTAAGTCTTTCAAAGGAAAATGATTGAAATATCAGGGCGTTTTTTTTTTCCTGCTTGTCTTTGAAATAAGACTGGTGTCATGGCAGCAATGAACAATAACTTCATTGATATTTCTCAAAAAAATGAATTAATTTGATCAGAGCATTTTATCAAAAGTTTTCTCCTAAGGCAGGCAGTGGTTACTTTTTCTCTCTCTTTTTATAAAAAATTTGGTCATATAATGTACTGTTGACTATTAAAGGAACTTTAATGCATCAAATCTCTGTCAAGTGATGTTTGGGTTTTTTTCATCTCTCCTTGAGGAGAAGATTCCCTTGGATGAGGAGAAGTGGGAATAGGGTGGCTTATATTTCACTTTTTAAATATATAGTCTGCTGCACTGATGTTAGCAAAGGCAGGTTGAAGAAACGCAACCTGCGTGTGGAGAGAGTTTGTCCTGCAGGCAAATGACGAGGCGCTGGTGAGTACCTACTGCTTCCTAACAGGATGGAAAATGGAGCAATGCCTGGTGGTCCTTAGTTTCTAGAACCATCCACAACCTCTGATTCCTGTTGTTTCTCCTTTATAGGCGAGCACTACTACCCTAATTGTCTAACTCCCATTGTATCAAAGGAGCAGAGCTGCAACTCTTTTCCTGCCATAGACAGTCTCCTGTCTACGGCAGGAAAAAAGAAGTGCGCCAGCTTATCAACCCACCACATCGCATGCTAAGTGCTCTAGTAGGCAATCTGCAGCCTTCCCTGCCTTTCTAGGAGGCAAATGCTGTGTCAGTCCAAGTGGAGAGAATCCAGGGAGCACGTTCTGGTGTGCCGAGGCGCGGGAGTTACTGTAATAAAGCCCTGCAAATGCCATCGCAGCAGACGCAATCCGGCACAGCCAAATCTGCAGGCCAACGTGTGTGCAGAAGTAGAAGGCTTTCCACAATGATTCTGCGTTTTCACATGACATTTTTGCTCACATCTAATTTTTCAATGTTTATCATGGAATCGATAGCTGAACTATCAGACATCTTGTCCAGTAGCAAAAACTGCATCTTACATTTTGGCAGTGGTCATCCTGTCATCAGATCTATATGATGATGTTGTTTTAAGACAAGAGTGATCTTGATTGAATGTGATGGTCATACAGGGAACTTTTCTGCATTAAGTTCTTCATTGCTGAGAGTTAACTGGTAGCTTTTTCCAAAGGACTGATAGTGACATATAGTACATACTGCAAAGTACTTTCTGATGGTGTTTTTACTATATTCATCCCTAGCTGGTAAGCTTAAAAGGATTAATTAAATATAGATTGAACGAATGAAGATCCATTCTTGAGGAAAAGGGACAAAAGCAGATTTCTGAATTTAGGTGAAAAATTAATTTTGCTCAACAGCTTTTAGTTTGTTCAGGATTCTGAAAAGCCGAAAGCAGCAGGCCAAAGCTTTTCGTACCTTGGATTGTACAAATGAATATATTCATACTCCGGAGCTGATATATTTACAGAAATCCAAAAAACAATTTCACATTTGTCTCTATGGGACAGTAATCCAATCATTACCGTTCTGTCTTTGCTGTTTCATGTTTCTTATCTTGATCATGAAGAAAATTGGAAATCAAACATGAGAAAATTATAGGAATTTTTAATGCTATGTTTTTAAATAATGTGAAATAAGTAATTTGGATTCACTTGAATGACTTAAAATTGGAGATTCTGGAAAAAGCCATCAAAATTTTTTTCCCCTGTTGAATAGATTTAAAATTGTTTTCATAGTGGTTCTGTACATCTCACAAAAAGTAACTGACAGCACATTTATCATCATTTTACTGCTTATAAATATAGCTGTTGGTGATGATTTTGTATAACAAACACACTAGAAAAAAAATCATTAGATTTTTCAGCGTGAAGCAAGAACTAAGTAATTCAATATCCTTTAGTAAATGCACCTTGAAATACATCCAAATCAAAAGCCAGACATCAGCTGAACTAAGTGATAATCAAACAAAGAGATGGTAATTCTTAGCAAAGCTCCTGAGCCAAAACTGGGCTCTCTCTTTCAGTCTGAGACAACAAGAGCAAAATGCAAAGTATTTGTATTTTAAATCCCAGCAGAGAAAAGGATATGATTTGTCTCTCTCGCTCTGTTTTTCTTTAGCGGATAATGTTTTCACTAATGTCATGAAACTGGTCTTAGTTGAAAATACAGGAGCTTTCATTATAGTTAAGTTATTTACAATCTATTAAGTGAACTGATAATGATATTTGTATATATAAAAAAAAAATCCCAAGAAACTGTCAGTGGTTTATTTGTGATAAGAAGAGTAGCTAAATCTAAGAAAGATTTTTGGGTGGTTGGTTTTGGTTTGTTGTTTTTTTTTATATCAAGGTATCCTACTTTATAGTGTCTTTTTCTGTGAAAGCGTATGTGCTGCAGGGTTACGAAGATAAATTATTCCTGTAATGAAGTCAGCCTTCAGTTCCTCCCAGTTTCTAAGGAGCAGAAGTCAGGACTGAGGGGCTCTAAGGTTGCAAACCTCGCCAATGACTTGTGGTGACACAGTGCTGCATCGTGTGATGGATTGCCTGGGATTTTTAGGAGCTCCAGTGTTTATGGCTTCTAAGAATCTACATCTGAAAAAATGCACTTTAAAGTTTGGAAATTAGGATTATCTGAGGAAATTTAATTTTCCCTTTATTTTATTTTTAAGTGTTATGACATAAAAGTCAATAACAGGATTATGGGCTATTTCTTTCTTCTCAAATGGTGGTTGTGCTTAGGAATTGCCACCACCAGCTACATCAGGATATGATGTGATCGAACAAAAGAGCAGTTACCCTCAATGGTAAGTAAAATACAGTAAAATAAAACCTAATATTTCATCCTTCTGTTTCCAGTTGAATATTTTTGCATTTTTCAGAACATGTGCTTCCTGACATATACGAGAAAATGTAAGTCAAATGGTTGAGATGTCCAAAGAGAAGGAAACTTGGCATTTTTACCCTCCCACACAAAGGCAGTCAAAGGGATGAATTCAGAAAACGGTTCTGCACACTGCAAAGTGCTCTCAGAAATTACCCACTGGCAGGAAGGGGCGTGGGTGGCACTGTCAAAATTGCTAGGGACAAGTTAAAGTTGTGTCTTAAAACCAGCAAAATTTGTGGATATTAGTAATTTTTTTAGAAGTAGAAAAGATCAGACCACTTGACTTCTTAGGAACACTGTGTTAGTGCCTCTGTGAAGTGCTCGAGTACTGCAGATATGAGTGTCATGAAAAAGTCTGGAGATGAATTTCCTGATGCTCTCTGCAGTGTAAGGCTTAGGAGGGCTGTAAGGCCAGGCGCTGCGGTGTCAAGATGTGCTTTGACACATGTTGATGTTGATTTTCAGAACATACAATGGTGTAACAATCGATATTACATACTCCTTAAAATTCAGAACTTTTAAACTCATTTGAAATGTTGACCTCAGTATTCTGAAAGCATCTTTTTTTCTGATTTATCCACAACTTTCTTGATAGGAAATGCTCTTAAGAACAGAATTACTTATATAGTCTTATTTTTGTTGTGTATTGTAGATATCTAGTAAAATATTATTCGTCTATGAAATTTTGTCTTATAATGTTGCAATTAATGTTCCTGAGTTCTGTTTTTATTACTATTTCTTGTACAAAATCTTACAGCTTTAGATGTTCCTCCATTAATGGCGCAGGAGAGGATTTAAGTATTTCAGTTGTCTTCTTTCAAACTTCTTAAACAAGAACAATTTGTTCCAATAGTGAACTATCTTTGAAATAACAGCTTTTGCATAAAATGTAAATAGTTACCAGTAATTATCTCACTGAGCTATCTCAGGGTAGCAGTAATTCAGTTCAATAGTTGTTTGTCTTCCTTTGTAAGTGCAGAGATATATCATAGTCTTATCCTGTAGTTACCTTATTTTTAATGTCTGTGAGGGTACAACTTCTAAATGGCTATCCAGCAGCTTACATGTGTAGTCCAAGAATTTATCAAATATTCATTGCATGTAAATGATTTAGAGGGTTAGTCAATGATGCCCAAAATATTTAAGTCCCTTCAAAAGCAGATAACCCATTTCAATCAATGTCTGAGTGAGCAGATGACAATTTCCCAGTAAATCTGTTGTGACTTACCTGTGTATGTTTCTCTCATATAGACTACATTAGATAAAGCGATGATCTGTGTGGCATGCCTGAAATATTGCCCTGCAGCAGAACAGATGCCAAACCATGAAGAATAGTATTTTTTTATTTGGCTGTGCAGGTATGGGACAGCATTTGTAGCAGAAAATGTGAAGGGAGCTGATAAGCTGTTTTGTAAACCAGCTTTCACTTTTGAAGCTGAACCCAAAGGTATTTTGGAGCAGTATTAGGTGGTTCTGAGTTCAGTGCAGCAGCTTTTGCTCTCAAAAGAAGAGACCAAGGCTTGTTCAGAGTGTGGCTGTGCCGCCTTCTGAAAGAATCCAGCCATTCTGGGACGTGTCCTAGCCACATTTTCTTTTTTTTATCTGGGGGATGGTGGAAATTGGGAGAAAGATTTTAGTGCTTCGACTTATTGAAAGTAAAGTGAGTTGGATAATATTCAGGATTCAAAATGGTTGTTTTGGAAAACAATGGAGACTCTAAAATCATCGCAGAAGTATTAATAATCTTTGCATCGTCATTAGCATTACTAATATTCTAAGTTTATATGATGTATGCTCCAATTTTACCCATGAATCATCTACATCAGGGCCTCTTAGCTCAGGGTTAGGAGCAAATACGTAACCAATGACTACTCTTGTCTCCAGAACACGCTGCACATGCTATTGTACGCTAAATTCTTCATATGAATTCTTTGTAAAGTTCAGATGTTTATTTTAAGCTGCTATTGAATATATGGAAAAAGCACTATTTCATGTGATCTTGAAACAATCTTCAGGAGACTGTAAACAGCTCATTTTTTCCCCTCTAATTCATGACTAAACATCCCAACATTTGTTGTATTCTTGAATTCAATAAATAGTTCTCTAATTAAATGTCTGTAATTTTAAATATGTGGATTTTGTAAAGAGAAAGTTATTGCCACAGATTACAATTTATATGTGTTTTTGTGCTGGAAAATGAGGTATGTTTTAATGACATTTTAAAACTGTAATTATATCATAAATTTAAAATGTTTTCTTTGCTGTTGCTTTCATTTTAAAGCAATGAACATATCTGAGTTAGAGAAAAATCATCAGATAGTACATTTCTGACTGTTAGCTATGTCAGTTATTTAGAAAATGACTGAAATGACTAGGGAGGTATTATGTGGCATGGTGAGTACTTAGGGTATTTGGAACTATTAACCCACAAAGAAATTGAAAGCTACTTTTTAATATTTAAAAATAGACACAGAGCAACCATTTATTTTTCAGTGAAGGTTATTTGCAACAGCCGCTTACTTTTCAAATTTTTTTTCATTATATTCTCACCGGTTAAGCTTACTTTTTTGGTCCATTAGCATGATGTTTCATCCCCCTCTGCCCTCCTCCAGCTGAACAGCAATGCTACGGAAATGCCTCTGCACCGCGCTGCCTGGTTTCGTAATGTGGCATCTTTGTTTTTCCTGAGCATTGCGTGTTGCCTATGAGGAGATGTGGGTCTGTGATACCTGATCACAGGCTGGCTTTGGGAGTGAGACGAGCACCTCGACGTTGAGCTGAGCCAAGGCAGTAGCACCTTTGGACAAGCAGTACTGGTAGCATAGGTACCTTAGGACGTTTTCGTCCCCAAATTCAGGCACATGTGGGTTTGCAGATGCTGAAAAGGGCTGGGCATTGAAAGGAGGAGGAGGAGGAGTTGAAAAGTTGGACCTAGGAGCATTTTTGAGGCATAAGTGCTGGTTTGAATTGCTAAATTGGTTTTGGTGGGAGCTTCAGCGCTTGGTTGTTTCCTGAGGCAATGAATGGGACTTAGCTCCACCATTTTACTCCCACCCTGTGTAGGCCAGTGAAATCAGTGCTGTAGGGAAAAGTACTGGTGAAAGAAAAAGTGGGGCGAGTCTGTGGGGGGGTCTTCATACTCAGCAGTACTGCGGCAAAATGTGAAAATCGCAGCGTTAGTAGTTGAATTAATCTGGCTGAAGTGCCAGCGATGTGATGTACACCGCTAACTTTTTTAGTATTGCCCTGCAGGTTACAGACGTAGTTGTAATGCACACATTAGACAAGGCTTGGGAAGAAAGGAAGTAGTAAGACAGGAGAGGTTGGGAGTTCTAAAAATCATTACGAGAAGGTAGAGAAAAAGTAATAGGAGTCAGAAATGGGAGAAATTAAAGAAAAGGAAAAAATAGAATTACTACTGAAAAAAGAAGTAAAACCACTAAAAGAAGGTGGGAGTGATAATTAAATAAATAAGTGTAAATAAAAAAAGTTCAAGAAACATGGGAATAGAGAAAGAGCAAAAAATAGGGGATGTGATGGGCTGAATATGAAATCTTATCCTTTTAATAATTGACATGTGTTAAGTGAATAGCTGCTTTTTATCGATCGATCTAATACTTCATCATTTGCACCTGATACTAAGTTTCCTCACACTTCTGGTAAATAATTGTGTAGAATTCACTGATTACTTGGCAGAACACCTGTAAGTGGCAGGTAAGCATGGCTTAGCGGGAGAAACTCCATATGCTAATGTGTTTATAACAACCTTTCACATTAACCTCCCAACATCTGTTAATTCCCCACTAGACATTTATAAAGCCTCTTGCAAGAAAAAGTTGAGTTGTGGTTTTTCACATATTGCAAGATAAGGGATTTCAGTAAGGAGACCAAAACCTTCCTGTTGCATTTGCTTGCTGGCTTCATTAGCACAGCTTTCCACGTGGGTTGATACTGATATTAGGGACAACTATTTTCTTTCCGTACAAACTAGTTTTGCCTTTGACTCCCATAGCTGAGCCTAGCTGAACTGTAAACAAGATTTTGATTTCCCTCCAACACTTTTATATAAAGCACTTGACTGCACTTGTTACTCAGTCTTACCCAAATGATTTTATGTTGATCTATATAAACAGATATGGATAAGTATAAAGAAGAATTTCTATCCCAGGATGGCTGTATAACTAGAAGATATATTTCTGCTCAGGAAGCCAGGAGTGATACTTTCCATCATATCTTCAAGTGAGCATGCTTCAGCTCTTGGCTTGATTTATTTTGCTATTATTATTTCCATCTTTAACATCTCTCTAGTCTGCAGACGATCCTCCCTTGCTGCTGTTCTTTTAGTGCCAAGGTTGCCTTCTCACTCATCAGCACCAGGCAATATGTCACATTTTGGTTGACCTCTTGTTCTCCCGTGTCTTTTGAAGTGTTTACAGGATTTGTGTCACTCTAGCTTGCTGCACACCAGGCATGTGAGGCAGCCACTGTGCCCCAGATTGATGGGAGCTTTGGGCATAATAACAAGAATTGTCCTTTCACAGCTTTGCAGCACTCTTCAGTCCTGTGGTTGGTTCTTTATTTGAGTCTAGGCATAACCTCACTTTTTTTCAGCATTAAGAAACCTGTAGCAATATCAGATAACATAAATTAGATTGTGCAGTTGCCCTGATTGTTTGTGGGATCTCACAAGGTTGTGTTTTGGTTCCTTTATTTTCTTTTCAGTTGTCTTCTGTCACTTACAGCAACAACAGACTGACTGGTATTAGTCTTTCATTGCTGACATATTATTTGGTTTTTTGGCATCTGGTTACCAGCCTGATTCCTGTCTGATAAATACTTGGGGCTATGACTTTGTGCGGATCTATGCACACACTTCATTAGAAGCACTCCGCTGATTTTGTTTGGATTGCTTCTGTGATTTAATCTCCACAGGGATCAGAGTTTGCGGTTGAAAAATTTGGTAACTCCATGGCAATGACTGTTGTAAGCGCTGTGTTATTGGCTGCTAATACAGAGATGAATGTAAGCGCTGACTGTATTTGCCATTAGAAAAAGTACTCACACTGTTACTTGATAGTGCTTAGCTTCATGTGGCTCCCTTTCTACAAATGCAGCCAGTTTTGATTATATCCAATCCTGGTTTGATTAAAAAAAACCAACAACAAAACCCCAAACACTGAAACTTCAAATATTTTTCTAAAGCTTGCCACTACTGAGCACAGGTTTACCCCAGCCAGCCAGCCTGCATATTGAAATAGTCTCTGCTCCTGGTGCTGTCTGTTCTTATGGGCTCTCTATACAGGCTTGGCTGCAGTGAACACAGGCAAAATCTGGGGAAACAAACAAACAGGAAATTTGGTGGGGTTTTGGAAGGATTTTCTTGTAAACTGCTGTAACTATTTCCTGATTTTGGCAGCATTTGAACATTCCTGCTTGGGCGAGTCTATTTCTACCCAGTTTTGAAATAATTAATTTACACTGATTGTACTGAAAGATAACAGTAATTCATTGCTCCCTGGATTGGTATGGGATGAATGGAACGGTACTTAGCATTAGTAGTAGTAATACTTAGGTATATTTAGGATTCTTGTGCTTATTTGGAGTTTTCAGGGTTTTTTTTCTGTAGACCTGATTTAAAAGGGCTCAAAAGAGAGTGTCTTAGCCTAATATGACAAATATTCTTCCCTAACATACTTCTCTCAGTCACCTAGAAGTATTTAATGCAAACAATATGTGCCCATTTCAGTTTGTCATGAGAGTTCAGATTTGATTATGCGTAGCAACAGTCACTGCTGAAATACAGTAGTTACCCTGGTGGCTAATTTAAAAGAAAAGGAGGAGGAGGGGTTGGGAGGAGGAGGAAAGAAAAAGAATATGCCATACATGAAATATTTTTTATCGCAAACAGGTCAGAGCTTATGTGCTATTTTGTATTGCTATGATAGCTCACCACTGAGCTCCAGATTGTTATTGGGAAATCCCCATGTGTCTGATTCTCAGGAAAAATAGTTGCAGGGCTTTAGGACAGGGTTTTGTGTAATGGTTTGGTATTTCACTGCCTTGAAATGATAAGAAAGGGACAATGCAGTAGAAAGAAGCATTATAAAAAGCAGCCTTATCTCTTACTGTTTGTTTTCTCCCCTTAACAAGATGGAGGTAAAAATTCAATTAGCAGCATTAGTCACAGTCTAAGATTTGAGTTCCCCAGAAAAACACTCTGCAGTCAAGTTCTGCTGCTATTCTTAGCAATTTCTCAACCTTGCCCAAAAGGATGGAAGATGAGACTACTGCTGATGAGTCATATTGATGACAAACAGAATGGATAATGTCAAGTAAGTGTTTGACTCCTACACTAACTGTCCTCACCAGTAAATATCTGTACTGAAATAATGTACCAGGAACAGAGAATTGGACCAAGCACAAATGTTTCAAAGTAGGATTGTAAAAGCAGGTGGGGTGATTGTTGTGGTTTAAGCCCGAAGGTGCTCACTCACTCCTCCCCCCAGCCCTGGTGGGATGAAGAGAAAATATGAAGAAAAGCTCGTGGGTTGAGACAAGGACAGGGAGGGATCACTCCCCACTTATGGGCATGGCCAGAAGACAGGCCTAATTTGGGGAAGAAAGACATTTAATTTACTACCAATCAAATCAAAACAAGGATAACGAGAAGTAAAACCAAATATCAAAATACCTTCCCCCCACCCCTCCCTCCTTCCCGGCTCAACCCCACTCCCGGTTTTCTCTCCCTCCTCCCCCCGGCGGCGCAGGGGGACGGGGAATGGGGGTTGGGGTCAGTTCCTCACCCCTTGTCTCTGCCGCTCCTTCCTCCTCAGGGGGAGGACTCCGCGCTTGGCCCCTGCTCCCCCGGGGGTCCCTCCCACAGGAGACAGTCCTCCACGAACTTCTCCACCATGGGTCCTTTCCGCGGGCTGCAGTCCTCCAGGCACAGCCTGCTCCAGCGCGGGCTCTCCCAGGGAGCGGCGGCCATCTTGGGGGGCATCCATCCCCTTGCTCCGGCGTGGGCTCCTCTCTGCCCCGCTCCTCCTCCCCTCCTTCCTCACTCCCCTCGGGATCTGCACAGGGGTTCCTCTCCCATTCCGATCTCCTCCCCTGCTGCAGGATTTTTCCCCTTCTGAACTCTGTTCTCCCAGAGACGCTACCGCCGTCACTGACGGGCTCGGCCTGGGCCAGCGGCGGGTCCGACTTGGAGCCGGGGAAGCTTCTGGCAGCTTCTCACAGGAGCCGGCCCTGCAGCCCCCGCCCCGCTACCAAAACCCCACCACAAAAACCCAAAACATTGATGGCTTACATTTTGTGTTTGCGCTTTGAGTGTGTTTCCTGGTGTAAAATTGAGGTTTAACCTGTATTTGGTAATCCTAGGAAAAATAGTATGTGTGAGGCAGCATTATAATATTCCTTGCTTGGCTCACTGCCATCAGAAAAGTGTTGGCAATATTAGGTCAGAAAATAAGGATTGACATACTGACTTAATTGGAGGTCCATCTAGCCCAGTGTCCTGTCCCCGACTGCTGCCTGCAGTTCATGCTTAAGGAAAAAAGTCATGGGGAAAGGGATAGATATTCTTGCCCTTCCTATTCCTCCTGGCCTCAGTGTTAATGAGTGGATCTATTCACTGTGCATGTATTCTCTTGGGTTTTGAACTGTTTTTCTTCTTGGCATCTGGAACTTCCTGAGGCAGTGAGTTTTATAATGTAATTACGTGTTATATGAAACCCTACCAGTTTTGATTGTATGATAAATTTGTGTGGTGCCTCATGGCAATTTTGGTCTTATACCAAGAATCCGTGACATTGTAGTGAAAACTATACATATCTGCTTTTCTACACAATATTGCAGTAGGCATAGTCTTGCTTTAGGTATCACTGGCTCATGTTTATAGGGAATCTTGTGCATGAATGGTCCAATTAATGTTGCTTGGACAGGATTCATATCCCTTCTTAGATGTCTGTAATGTACATCTGAGTGAGAAACTCATCTGAGTTTCTTTTAAAGTCAATTAAAAAAACAAGCATAGGAATTGTAGAGCATGATTAATCAATCTGATCCATATTAGACATTTCACTTTGAGGAGGATGAACTGCATCGCAGAAGTGCCGATTTCTCTCTATTGCATACAAAGAGAGCACGATTCAGATGTAGATTTCTGTTCTGGACACCTTTGCATTTGGTCAGATCAATATCACTCTTAGTGAAGTCATTCACTAGGGAAGAAGGAATATACATAACCCTGGGAAACAACTGTGCCTTAGGAAATCATTCACCAGGTAACAGGCTGGTAAGGTGTATTTTACTTGCTGTCCTTCCTCAGACACCCCTTGGGCAGGTGGCAGCTAGACCCTTTGGGCACTAGCTAAGGTGCTTCTGCAGTAGAGAAAGAAATGGCAAGGCAATTTCATCCAATTAAATACTCTTAAAACTTTTTTTTTTTTTTCCTTAATGCCTGACATCATGGTGTGCCCACACTTTTTTTGTGAAATTGTCTATAATCTCAAGAGAGCCCGTTCCTGGGATGATGTAAGTGTTTCATTTGGACTATAAAGAGGGTTCCCAGCACAGTGGGTCTTAAAAGGTCACCCAGCACATTTTGATTAATGCTATGTTGTTTATGTTTGGCAGCTAGGGAAAGGGAGGAAAAGAGAACACACAAAAAACTAAGGCAAGGTGAAAAAACCCACTTTGCTCTTTTAACTAAAGCAAGGTGGCAGGTAAATATTATCCTCACAAGCACATGGTGTGCAGTGGGTTTGAGAGTAAGAGGTGATCCCAGGGTCAGGGGAGGAGAAGAGTTGGTCCCTGTATCAGGCAGATAGTGAGCCTCATTTTGCAAATGCCTGGGTGGTGTGCCTTTAGCTGAGAGCTTGCCATCTCAAATAAATTCCAAAAATTTGATCTCCCTGACGGCTGAGGAATCTGTCGCTGTCATACTGCACACTGGCAAACATACTGCCTTGCAACTGATGTTGCCCTTTTGATGTCAAGTCTTTCCTGATCCTTATGCCAAATCCATAGTGGTTGATTCCAGTAGGTAATTGGAAATAGTATTTTGATTTTAACTATTTTCTAGCGAAAAGATAAGAAAGGAAAAATGATCCAAGGTCATAAACCATCCTAGATGGAGCCAATAAGTAAACATTCAATAACCTCTAGCATTTGACTTACCCTGGCTTTGCAGTTTCTGTAACTAACCGCAAATGACATTTAGCTTCTAGTGGTGCTTTCTGGCATTCTTGTGCTATGCTTTATGAAAACAAACAAAAAAGACATTCATGCCCGTATCTTGGTTGTTCTGGCATTTCAGCATTCCTTCCCACAGAAATTTCAGGTGCCAGCATGAGATTTCAATACAGAAATTGCAAAGAAACTCTCAGAGTACCATTTTAAGTTTATTTAGGACCTATGCTGTGAACTTTGGATGTGGAAGTCAAGATCTAGGAGTTTGAGACCTACAGGAGATTTCAATATTCTAATTGCTAGTCTTGAGGAATAATCAAAGAAAGGAGAGTGGGTAGGCCCTGAGTTACAATCCTTTCTCCTACTAATTTAGAGTCTGATCTTGCTTTAATTACCCTATCTTCATTCCCTAAAGTCGGAAATTTAGAAATTCTTATTTTAGTTCACATGGTTAGTCAATAGGTAGTGATTCACCTCTCCTGAGTTTAGACAGCTGCATTTACATCTGAACAGGTCGTCTAGACTCCTGTTGTAGTCAGTGGAAGGAAACAGGGACTTCTGGGCATTATTCTCTGATGTAGTTTAGATGTCAATCTTATGGTGAAATTAATAATTTTTTAAGAAGTGCCTTTTCTCTCTCCTTTGACCATAATGCAGCCTTGAACAAACATAAATATAGATGTGGTAAGTACTTACATTTCCTTAACTATCTGTACAGGAAACTGCAATTTAAGTCTGCAGAAACTTAGGCTTTTCAGGTTATTGAAATGCTATTTTATTGCCTTTCAAATTATTTCATTCATTGCTCAGAGTTATCTTTCGTGTGGAACAGAGGTATCAGCTGACACACCAAAAGTTTAGATGTGAAGTTCAAGATACACACAAGTGAAAATGCAGAGAAGATGTAGACTGAAATCTGGGCAAAGTCCCAAGACATAGCCAGTGATATTCCTACTCCTGTGAAAAGTGTTAGGCTATTTTAAGAGCCACTCTTTTTGATGGATAGCACAGGGGGGTTCAGTCTGAAAAAGGACTTTAGCATGTTAAGTATGTCAGTGGCATTTATTATCTTACACACTTTGTCTTTCTTTTGTGTTTTCCTAAGTAATTTTTTTCACATATCCCAGTTAAATATTCTACTACATCCTGAATATTCTTTCTGGCACATTTGGCAAGCTAACAAGGCTCTGCTCATGTTTCTCACTTGAACAATAAAGAATAAAATGATTAGGAAAGCATTCAATTTGTACTGTTAATTATGTGAATTTAAGTACTGCAGTTTCCGAGTTGTAATAACCATAACCCCTTCCTGGTAGGGAACGTTGCCATTTAGACATCACTACTGCAATGGGATTGATGCACGCAGTTTGTATATTCCTTTATTTTCTTATCAAAGAGAATAGTCCCGGAAGGCTACTTTCTTTGCTGTATTTGTAAATTCAGGATGATCTCTATGATTTAGTAGTTATTAGTCAGGAAAGAAAAAAAACGTGAAGGGACATGACATGTCCTGAGAGGGGACAATCACACGTTCAGAAAAAAATTGGCTGTGTGATAAAAGGAACTACCTGTTTTCTTCTTCCAAACTCTATTCTGTTTTGGGAAAATAGAATTAAGAAATATGGAGAAAAGGTCTTTATACTAATGGGATGAATTACTTATACTTAGTAAATGCTTTTCTCCCAGTAGGAATTTGTCAGAAGGTGATTCAATGTACTTAACTAGTATGTATTCACAGATTGGACCAGTCAGTCCATCTTCCTTCAAAGTATCAATGAAAGTTTCACTTGGGCTGCAGGGAAATTTTCTACTTCTTTTTCATGAAAGTGAGGGACAGAAGTATGTGGAAATGTCCCACTCTTACTGCTTGAATTTCACTTAACTCCATAGTGTATATACTCTATTGAATATGAATTGAAGCAGTAAAATTATGCAGGAACTTTGCATAATTTCTTGCAAGAATTTACTGGAATTACAGCAACAGAGGAGCCAGTTGATTGTTCTCATCTAGTTTTCATTTCTGTTAGAAAATAATAATGCAGAACAATTCAATTCTAGAAAAAAGTATCTTGCAACTTAAAATCTTTACAGAAAGAGTAGCTTTTCTCATTTAAACAAGAGTAACTTTACAAAGGACTCTGTCTACAAATAAAGAAGTAAGGACATTCTTTTGTAGGAAGGGAGGGGGACTGGGTTACATCTCACCAGATAGACTTTCTTAATGTGCATATCCATGCCGTGCTGCATCACCAAGAGTGATGTACTCTACAAACATGAAGCCTCCCCAACAAGAAAAAATCAAATATGTTATGCAAGGGTAAGCTGAATTGTGACCTGCCTAAGGCCATACAGTGACGGAGGCAGGAATGAAGTCCATGAGATTTATCAAAGCTATCGGCCATGGTACCCATAGCAGGTGAACCCATTTTGTAGCTGTATAACTTAACCAGATACTCTGCCTCATTGCACCTGGCCTCGGAGTCACCTGATTTCCTTCGTGATCCATACTTAATGGGATGAAATCAGGAGTCATTGGCTGCACTTTCTTTTAGTAGACTGTTTCTTGCAGAGGAAACAATTCTTCAGAAGAAAAATCTACATTACTTAAGGAAACGCAAACAGCTGGACATTTGCACGAAGGAGACAAAACCACATCACCTGCAGACAAGGAGTCAGGCCAGAGGAGAGCTGTGCCTGCAGGTGCAGTGAGAAGGGGGGCGGAACTGGGAAAGGAGCTGCTGCTTCTCTCAGTCATGTTTCTTGCTGGATTATGGGCTCTGCAAATCAAGTTGGCTCAACTGAGCAATTGCCTGAAGTTAAGTAGTGTGAAGTGGAAATATGTGTGTATATATATATAAAACTGTTAGCTGCAGTTTGCTATGGTCAGACCTTATTAAAAAAATCAGTTTTACTGAAAGCTGATGTGGAATTATTCCAGGCTTTCTAGAAAATTCTCTACCTCCGCTTGACCCTAAATGTGCATAAGACCATGAAGCTAGCTGCCTTCTCCTCCCTGTGCACCCCCACCCTGCCTTTGTAAAAAGGTATCTACATTTATTTAATTCACAGACCCAAAGGGAAGTCTTGGAAAGACATCTTCATTTTCGTCTGCCTTCCCAACCTGATCCTTATGAACACAATGGCTTAGCATCATGCACGCTACTGGCAAACGGTAGGGACAGTTGGGACAAAAGTCCCAAACCTTTGCTAATGGCAGTGGAAAGCAGCCGTGTGCCTCGGAGGGCTGGTGGGGGCGTTGATGGGGTACGGGACTTCCCAGAGTGCTGAAGGGCTTCCCAGCATGGTCTTTCCCAAGCAGAGCCTGTGCATTCAAATCCTTGCCTTTGGTGATTAAATTGCATTCAACATTACAGAAGTGGAGACAATAACCATGTAAAGAGAAAAAAGTATTTAAGGGGAGGGCACAAACCACAGGAGTAAATCCACAGCCATGTCAGTTTTGACAGTTAAAGCCAAGCTGTAAGTGAATAAACATTCACACTGCAGCTGCCCTTACGGTCCTTGGTGGCACAGTGCATAGAGAATAGCTGGGTTAGAGTAGGGACATACAAGCATTTATCTCAAGTTTTCTAAATGGCAAGAGGTACTGAGCATCTCCAGGGCCCATTCTACACCAGTGGGCAGAAGCGCTTGATACTGTCACAGCAGAGCACTATATGTTCGTTGACTGGCTGGCTGTCAGGGTCAGGTTTCTCTTCTCCCCAACCCCCAAAACCCTGTTCTGAAGATCCTATAAACCTTAGGATAATTTATTGGCAATGTATCAAAGCAGTCCTTGTAATATTTTGGCATGTAGATTATTTATAGTCTGTTTAGTCTAAAACAAATCTGGTCTCTTCCCATTATTTTCTAGATTTATACTAAAATGCTTTAACTAGAGATGACAAAAGACAAAAAAAGTAAATGGCTCTTACTGACCGTAGTTGCAACCTAGCTTACTACAGTGCAAGGCAAGGAAGAGTCTCCTACTTGGGTACATGAGCTGAAAAGCCTTTCACATCCAGAGTAAGATTCAGACAGAATTTAAGTATCTCAGTCAAAATTCTGGAAAAGTGCATTTTTACTTCCCTTCAAGTCATGGGCAACAATCAACATAAGGGCATTCAAGGCTCTTTCATATCAAAATTTCCCAAGCACATCAATTTCACTTCAATGACTGTTTTACAGTATACTCCGAGTATTTTGGTGCCTGTCTGAAACCGTAGCCCCATCACAAATGCAGAAAGCAGGAGTTATTTTTCACAAGTCATCGGATCCTATGGGTTTGATCTAGGCCCACCTCAGAGAACGGAGTTGCACAGGGTGGCCATTTCTGTTTAATACAAAGGGAAAAGAAAAGTCTTTGGCCCCTTCTAGAGGATATCCTACTGGGGGGTGCTGGGGGAGAGGGTCTTCAGCATCCTGGACACCCAGTCGTTGAATAATTTGTTTAAACCAACCTTAAGATGCATCCCCAAACCCAAATCTTACCCTGTATTAAGAATGTGTCCCAACAGTCAGCGGACAAAAAGCAATCATAAATGCTGAATATTTTCTGAATATAAAGCAGCTGTAATAGAAGAGGGAATGAGCATTATCTCTTGCAATAACAGCCTCTTGCCTGGTGGTTGGGGAATACATGGGCTTAAGCTTCTTCAGGCAGACTTTATTCAGAAAGCTTGTTTTAAAAGGAAAAAGAACTGCCTTTATTACACACCTGCCTCAATATTTAGTAGTGTAACTACCTTTATATTGCCAGTCTCGTCCCTGGTGTGATAGATAGAATACTTGAGCTTTCCGAAAACTTGTTGCATCAAAAAAGTTATAAATAGCTTATGGATGATATTAATTGGATGCTAAATATGATTTAGGAAGATATTTAGAAATGGGGTATATGCTAAAGGAAAACATTGTAAGAAATAAATAGTCCTTACTATAGATTCATGAATATTTGAGATAGAAAATACCTTTTTGAGCCTTACCTACTTTTCAGTGTTACTAAAAACCCAATCTCTGAAGTTTGGCACAGAATTTGTACTACTGTCCTGGGGAGTTATTTCACAGAGTGATAGACGGCACTGGGAAATGTTTCCTGATACCCAGATGAAATACCTTCCTGAAACATTTTCCTGCTCCATTTTTTTTCCCCGCTGGTTCTGTGGTGTGGACTAGTGAAGCCACAGGGAGATACAGAGTGGTGCCAGTTCACACCAGCTGAAGAAGCAGCCCACAGTCTCTTAATCCTCCTTCAGGTGAGAGTTACCTCTTTCATGAATTCCTCCTCAGACACTTTGGATTTTTAAGCCATAGGAATCATTCTGTCCAACTGCACAATTTTAGCTCTTTATAAACTTTGTCCCATCATTGTTTTAACGCTTTCTCCCAGGACAAGTGGTGTCAGATTTATTTTATTTTTTTTTTGCTTACTACTGCCGATATATCTAGACAGCTTTAAAGAAAAAGGAAGGGGCTTGCAATATTTTATAGGGTCCTAAATTGCTGCTCTGCAGCAGAGTATTCTGCAGGAACAGTGCAATATGGTATATAGTGTTTTATACGAGACTATATATCAACACGTAACATAGACGATAAAAAGGCTGAAGTTGACTGCTACATGATCACTAGGTAAAGGTGATCACTAGCTTTGAGACTATATATCAACACGTAACATAGACGATAAAAAGGCTGAAGTTGACTGCTACATGATTGCTAGGTAAAGGTGATCACTAGCTTAACCGAGACTTCATCAGATATTCTCAGTGATTTGTGCTAATGAACAAAGTTTTGTTTTATTTTTGTGATTATCCATCCCAAAGGAGTTAATATTATGGTGATTCTGTGGTTAGAAAGTAATTTGCTACTTTCTTTCTGTATCATGTTTAATGTACAGTTTGGGATTTGCCTACAAATCATGGGAACTGAATCAAAGAGTACAGTATGTTTAGCATTTCCTTTTCTCAGTGTCATGTCATTTGTCAATTTTGAGGCTATTTGGTTTAATTTAAAGTTTTGTTTCATTACGGTATTTATTGCATGGATTAAGCATGTTTTCTGGAAATGCTTTTAGAGAATTGAGGTTCAACAAGGTGCTCTAATATTTATACATATTTACATTTATATATAAACATGAACTTGATTCTGTTTGGATGTAATGGATAGACAGAACCCTGAGGCTATTGCCTTTATACCATTGGTATTCTGTATCACTAGGAATGAACTTGGCTGACTGTCATCAAAAAACCTCACTTCCATAACAGGCAGAGAAATGTAATTACTTTTGCAGTATTGCATACAGTAAGCTCAAGGGCTCTCAGTGTATTTTATTGCAGTTGCAGTTGACTGATGGAGATTAACCTTATGCTAATCACTGTAAATGTAAAACCTGGTCTTAGATGGTACTTAGTACAAAGGCTACTGATGTAATTTATTCATACAAACTTAGTAAGTTATTTTTTTAGTGGTTAAGCAGCCATTTTGGAATCTGACAAATTAATACATTACTTCTGACCATCTGTAATATTTATGGTGCACTTCCAGTCACAACAAGATGTGCTGCTCCTGATTTTGGACAGCATGGAGAAAATATCTTGCAAGTTGACTGCATTTAAACTCTTTAAAGCACCAGCTTCTTAAAGTAATAATATTGTTAACACCTTTATCAGTAATTCTTCAAATCTTTTAGCACCTGTCACATGTCTTTCTTAAGGAGACAGATATTCATGTCAAAAGTAATAATAATAAAAAAGGTTATTTTTCTGGAGGCTCATGTAATGAGTAAGCTATAATATATATTTTACATTTAGTTCTGAGTGTTGCACGGTAGTAATATCTAGCCTCGTTTACAGTGTAGTCTTCTGTCTCATGATTTGGGAGGATCTTGCCCAGGATTTGACTAGGTTTCCGTTAGAAGATCCCACTACAATAATTTCACAGTTAAAGGAAAATTAGTACGTAAATAGAGAGAAATCATATGACAGAACACAACCCAAGTCCACCCTGTGCTTTCTTGTCTCATTAGAGAAAGCAAGAACAAAAGATATCCATTTGACCTTGCATAAACATTTTCATTGAAGTACTTTGGACAAACTTTGAGGACAGGTTCTTTCTTCACTGAAATCAATAGCGAAAATCTCAGAGGCGCCTCTGGTCCCAGTATTTCCATCCCACCTCTGCCCACCTCAGAACTCATTCACTGATTCGGACAGATACATCGCTACGTTGGCACCCTTCCATCTGAGTGACACATGAACATGCTGATAAGTGACCGTGATGTGAGCATCCGCCACCACCACCGTAGGCAATGTTCACTGGAGCTCGTTTAAGTAGAGATGAGGTACCAAGGACTACGTCCAAGTTGTTCGAGGTTTAGGGATTAGGCTTTCCTGGAAGTGACACTCAGGCACAGAAAAGCTGCTGTCATTCATATGAGTTTTTTTAAGGGGTATTTTTAGTTTTATTTTATGAAGGCTGTCACAGTGGGAAAACAATAGTTAGGCTAGAGTGATGGTACAGAAGGTTCTTTTTGTCTCCTTTACCAACAATGAAAAAATGCAACATGTCTCTTTCTTGCATTCTTCTGCTGAGGTTCTTTAACTCTTATAAAATCTTCACTGGGAGTAAATTTGTAAAATGATTTCATGGTCTTGTGTAGATAATCAAATATTTCTACTATACTGCCATTATCATATTAATAGGTGCTATATGTGGTACTATGAAGCTGAGGTATTTTCCTGACATAAAAACTATTTGAATGTCCAACTGCAACCATTGTCAGTTCTTTATAATATCTACGTCTGGAGGAATCTTGGTTTGCTTGTAATGCTCGAAGGTTTATTATTTATTCATCGACTTCTTAAGTTAGCCTTGGTATGTCAGCTTTCTCTAGCAAAGCATGCTGATGAGTGTTTTCTAGAAAGATTTGACATGTTAGGTTGATGTTGGCAGAGAAACGTGGGTAGCATATGTAGTGCATTATCGCTATACATTTTAGCTGTTGACAGTGACAGAAGCAAGCTGACATTAATGCATCTTGATAAGTGATATTGCAATTACCAGTGTCACTTTTATCATCAACTATGCAAAACATTGACCTAGGACTCTGATTTGATGTTATAATAAATTTGGCATGCATTAACATACATATCACATTGACTTCTTCATGACATATTCCTTGACAGGAGTATGATTATTGTATATTGCTTCAGTTCACTTGTTAGCATTGCCCTTAACATCTCCTTCAGAAGGCAATAATCTGATATTTATTTTTGTGCCTTTTTTTTTTTTTTTTAAAGGTAGAGATAGCATTTATTGGTTCGGATAAACCTTGTGTGGGTGCTGCGAAAGTGTGAACTCAGTCTGAATAGAGAAGAAACGTGAAGCCTTACCAAAGGGTTTATCTTGCCAGTCAGTTTCTATGAGGGATACAGTATATAAAAATTCTTACCCAGAATATACTTTCTAAGTGTGTATTTGTATACTAGTTGTTTCAAAGTGGTGAAAAACAGCAAAACCCCCCTGAATATATTAGAAGAGATACAGAATTCAATGCTGCTGACTAAGAAATCCCGCAAAAGAGTTTTTCGTGATCTTTCAGGCTTGTTTTACCAGATATGAGAGGTCACATGATTGCAAATGCTGGAGTAACACACTCAAACGAGTTATCCCTCGTTAGCGGAGACACATTCTCATGCTGCCCAGGGAAGAAGCAATGGTAGGCTAATTTAAATGAACCCATTTTCTTCACGGTCATTTTTTTGTTTTGCAGTTGCAGATGCTAACAGTGTATAGATGGTTGGTTCACTATCTGTAACCTCCACTGACAGATAATAACCTTTTAAAATAGACTCACAATCATGCACATGCTCCAAGAGAGATAAGCTGAGTATGGATGAAAAAAGCAACTTCTCAAGTGTGCCACTTAGGTAATTATGAGATCTGAAACAAGCTGATAATTTAGAATTTGAACTTTCGATGTGATATGGGATACTTCTTGTGGGACCGTGCCTTTAAATAGTCTTCATGGAATGAAGTATATTTTTAAGTAGGCAGGTGCAAATGTAGCACAGCACATTTTATTTTTGTTTTTACATGATCTCAAAAACTTCATAAAAAGTGGATCAAAATTTAAATTTTTCCCAGGTAACCATTAAAAACTCTAGAGTATCATGTGAGCAAGGCCTAACTTATTTTAACAGGACAAGTATATAGTCTGCTGACATAGCTATTTGCAAAAGCAAATCCCAAATTCTTGGCACTTCGCCTCCACCCACGTAGCATTCTCCTGTCTTTCATTTTGCAAACAGACACAGACAGACAGACAGACACACTCTTTCTACACAAAGCATGCCAGAATGCTCTAATGAATGTTTGAGGTTCTAGTAAACCAGAGGGAAAGTGTAATGAATAAGAAATAGTTTGTACCATATGTAGCAGATAAGGAGCTCTGAAGCAGACCTGATTTTGTTTTTGTAGCAGAAATCCTCTGTATAACAGCCTTTTTTGCTGTTGAATTCTGTCAAGAGCAGCTATGGGCCAGTGCAGCCTTAAATCTGTGTTTGTTCATCATTAGTAAGAAGCCAAACAAAAATGCCGGCCAATTACTTCAAATCTATCTGTGTCCTCAGATGCGTTGTTTTGGAAGAAGAATAAAGGCTGATGAAAACCCTCCAGCCCAGACCCTTCATCTGCAGCTTTCTGGCTTGTTTGTGAACTTCAGGTGCTGCAGTGGGTCTTGGCTGCTCGCTGGCAAAAGGCGGGTGCCTTTGCCTCTCAAAGTTGCCTTGCTTGCTCCTCAAATTCTTCACCCAAGGCCTTAGCTTCAGGATTTTTCTGCTGATTGCTTCCCCAACCCTGGGAGGTCATATCGTCATTATAACGTTCAATGACTGGGTTTGACATTTCTGGCTAGGAAAAAACTTTCTCTGAAGGAAAGTTTCAACCTTTGGCAATTTGTTTTCTGATGCTAATGGAGGAAGACGTGTTTCAAAGCTTACGCTAAAGAACACGTCTGAGAAAGAGACATCTGAAAATAGCCTGGTAGCTGGGGCATTCACTAGCCCTGTAGGAAACGTGGGCTAAGTTTCCATTTTGTCCTTCAGAGAGGCATATTCAAAAGCATTTCTGTCTCTCCATCCTGGTGTTTCTACTAATCAGTCCATCCTGGATTCAGAGAACCTTCCAGATGAAAAGTGGGTAAAAGCAAATATGTTCTGTTAAACGTTTTTGTTCAAGCAAACTGGCTTTTTTATGTGGAAGAAAATACTTAAATGAAAAATTCCTGGTCCACTTCAGAACTGCAAAGGAGATGAGATTTCCTATGTATAATGGCAACACAGAGTCAGCCAAGGCGATCCTACATGCAGCAAACACAGAGTTTGTCTTCTTAACTGAAATTAAAGGCAACCTTTTAAATGAAGGAAATTTTACCAGCTACTAGTATATTCGGTAATTTCCTACTAGGATCTTTTCTGGGAAGCAGAGGAAAAATAGTACTTGGTACAAGAGGGCTTTTGAGTCACTTCCAAAAATAACTTGTTTCATTTCCTTAACTTTCAAACTCTTTTCTCCATGCCAACTTCTGGCTAGTTAACAAACAAGACCTAATAGGCAGGACAGATTCAAAATCAGAGATGGAGCTGTAAGACGTACTGCATGAGGTAACTACTTTTTTGGTAAAATGCATGTTATTTATTACACTTCCTTTAAAAGTCAGAAAACGGGCATTTCACAGAAGAGGACTGATCCTGTGGGTACATCTGCCTTGTGCTTTTCTTGAGTGCCTGAGCTCTCCCGTTGACCTGTAGTCTCTGCTGTAATCAAAACCCCAGCTGGATAATGTTGGCAAGACTGAGCTCCTAATCACTTTTTTTCCTGAAGAAACAGCCGTAGTCAGTAGGAACATAAAATCTAACACCACGAGTAAGACAGAATTTGACAGAAATAGTACAGCAATGTCCTTTTCTCAAAAACTATGTTAAGACAATTTTAAAATAACCTGAATCTTTAGTACGACGTGCGTATAAATACGATTACTTTGCGTTGCCAATGCATTGCAGTTAAGATGTTCTTAATGCACGACTTACAGTTTTAGGGTTTTTGAAATTTTTATTTTTATTTTTTTAGTTTGAGACTAGATATGCTTCTGTATTGTGTAAACCTGTGAAGCTGTTCAGAAGACATTGATTATGAAGCTTTCAGATTGCATGATGCCTTGTGCATACAGATATGAGAACTTTATTAAAAATGCTTGTGATTTCTTAATACTGTGCGTAGGACTTATATAATCTCTGGGATAAGGAATCCTAGCAAGAGTTATTTGTTGAAACATAAGAAGGAGTTTTATTAAGTCCAAATCTGTTTATTATCTGTAAATCTTCTAACTTGTCAAAACATTGGGTGAAAAAATAATACATGAGTTATAGGGTCTTTCCTTTTGAATTTAAATGAAGGATATATATTTGATGTCTGGTTTAATGATCCCTGCTCTTGGAAATGAAAACTTTGACTAATATCTCAAAACAACAAACTGATAACTGAAACACTTTAAGTTTTTTAATTTTCATATTAACCTCCTTATTTATATAATTGGAATTGCAATTTTCATTTCTACCTGAAATATATTTTTCAGGAGATGGATGAAAGATAGAAAGAATCTCTGTTGGTAGCAGATTGTGCATATATAATATTATTTTCCAGAGTTTTGAAGTTGACTTTAACTCAGAGTTGAGTCTTTTTTTGAAATAATGTACATTGTTACAACTGGAGCATAATGATAAATGGTACAGCTCTACTACTAGTAATGACAGAAATAATGTTTAATTGACATCCAAGATATATTTCTTCCCTTTTCAAAGCTAAGACCAAGTTCAGAAATTGCATCCATTTTCACTCAGTTCTCAGGTAAAATTTGACTTATTTCAAGTAACTCTCAGAAAAAAATGGTCCAAAGTAACAAAAAAAAAATCAGCAATTCTTCTGAAGTCTTGAAGGACTGTCCTCAATCCAGACATTTTAGAACATTGCAGTAAGCAAGCAACGTTATCCCTGAATCTGGCAGCTCTGCTCTTAGGAGACTGCAGAGTCATCTGCCGCTAAAGCAAAAGGAGCAAAGGTCTCTTTGAAAGGCTACAGAATTTTGGAATCTAAAAGTGATAGTTTGAAGAAGAGGGTATGTGTCTTTAACTAAGAAAAACCATAGCACAAGATAATCTTGACTTAAGAACACTTAAAATTATCAAAATGCTAAATCGCTGGACAGGAGGAGAGAAAGAGTACATCCCATGTGGCATATGTTAGTTATGTCACTTAATGCACAACCTGAGGGTAACCAGTTCTCCCCGGTGATGAGGGTGGTTTAAGGATCTATATGGAATATATTGGAATTGCTGTCAGGGTCAGCCTTGATTGGACTGAGTTTATTTTGGGGTATTATAGGGAATATGGGCTTTGAAATATTTTAAGGTGATAAAAATGTTTATAAAATCTCTGAAATTGTAGTTCTGGCAGTAAGCTAACTCAATTGCTTCTTTATTCTAAAGCTACGATTATTACATCCATGCCTTCGTCCAATTGCTTAGAATGAAGATGCAACATGAAAGTACAAATGCTTCAGAATCAAGCACTGAATCTACATTCTTTGTTACTACATGCAAAAGTGTTTTCCATTGCATTGTCACCTGCACTCTTATACCGGGAAGTTCTGAAGAAAATCTTGGTAGAAAGTAAATGGCAACATGCAGATTCTTGTTGATTAAAATTAAGTCACCTGCCCTTTTTATAATACTGTGATCCTTTTGGTCAGTTCACAGTATCTATAGTGTTATTTACACATTTTCAGCTGAAAGTCTAAAGTATTCTTTATGACATTGACAGGGTTTTGCTTAAATTTGGAAGACTTCTTTAGAAGCCTGACATTAGTAGCATACTTGGTCATGAAACCAAGCCTAAATGCACTGAGTTTCTCACTTTTCTAGAAGTCTGCTTTAAAATGTTGCAAACCCTGCCATAACTTAAAGGTAGATTGCAAACTGGAAATGGAGAGGAGAGGGACTGAGAAAAACCTAGGTCATAAGAGATCAGTAAGGACAACATAAAAAGAGAAAGGAAAGAATCACTGATCAGTAGATGTGTTAATTGACACCGAAATATAAGACCAAGAGCATAAGGCTAGAAAGAAGGAAAACCTGATTTTGAAAGTAAACAGCATCACTTATATCTCTGTTCTGGCAGATATATGACTTGCAGGGCAAACCCCAAACTTGACTTAGGTAAAGGTGGCCATCTGAATGGGATAGTCCTAGTTAGGAAGAGCTGTTTGGCTGGACTCAAATTGAAGCTTTGATAGATGCCATATGTCATCCCTAGGTAGAGAAACCAAAGAGGCGAGAGTTGTCCTAAGGCTGGCGTGTACTAACTACGCATGTTACCTTCCCTGAACCTAGTCAAATAATGTCATGTGGATGTAGGATATCTGGGAATATATGGCTAAGAAGTTGCAGTTACCCATGGACTGTCAGAATATTTTAGTATAGACAAGGCTATAGGCGCTTACTCAGGGCTGCACAGGAAGCCTGAGGCGAAGTATAGATTTCAGTTTGCAGACTGTCCAGATTTCTTGGCTAAAGAAATTATGCTTGTTCTTGGTACAAAATGTACAGTCTGCTGTGCAAAATCTACTCCTATTCTTTCTCCTACACTCTAAAATATCTGAGGAATGGTACATGACTGTATTTAGCTGAATGATTATGCCAGAGCACAAAACTCAAAATGTTTTTTTTTCTGATGAGACAAAGTCAGGTTTGTAAAATGACAATTCTTCACACAAATGTTTTGTTGGAAAAAATAAGAATAAAATTATTTAATTGGAACAAGTTGAACTATTCTTCCAAATAGATAAAGTCATATGAAAATGACCCTGGCACTGTTAAACATGCAATATTCTTGACATCAAGGAAAGCTCAAGTTAAATGTTTAAAGATAGCTGCTTTTTAATGATTAGCACAGAGAAGAAAACAAGATCCTAAGTTTATCATCCTGCCCTCCTGTGAACATGCAGAAGCCAACAGCCATTCAGCTTTACCTTTTTGTTTATTAGTAGCTGAGTGCCAGAATAATTACTCTTTGTAGCCAGCATTCTTCTGGGCCCACACAGACCTACTCAGAAAATAGCTCGTTAAAAGGACCTCTGAAAATCCTTGCTGAGAAGGGGGAAATATGACCTCTTCTTCAGTTTTATCACACACATTTTTTCACTGCTTTTTTATGTTCATTTTTTACTTATCTCCCAACTGTGCTCTACATACCACAGACAGCAGCTTGGGGAAGGAGGCATCTGAATTATCAGCCCACTGAGTTTTATTAGCAGAGGACAGGTAAGAAAGTTTGTAGATGGGCTCGTATTGATTGTTCATTAAATCCCTTGCGCAGATGACTGTAAAGGGTGGGGCAGTTTCTGATGGGAAGCCTATTGCCGATTATACAGGATGAAATAATCCATTTCTTAATGACTAAAATACCAACTGCCTCCTGCTATGGTTGATTAAAAAGCTGAGAATTTAGTATCTGATATTTCCAGAATACTCTGTGTATCCCTAATGTACCATCAGTGAGAACTCTGTTCTCTACTTTATGGAAAGGAACTGAGGGATCTGGGCTAGCTGGTATTACAAGACTTTCACTGCTGTCTCCTAGAATTGCAGCAGAAAAAAATGACAGCAGATAAACTAGAAGTCCTCGGTCTGGTTATATAAGAGTGGATAAAGACTAAAGTTTTAATTTGCACTTCATGAAATCTATGAAAGCATTTTTTTTTTTTTTAATACATTTTTCTGGTTGATCAAAAACCTGATAAATCCAGATACCAGATGGCTTTTTGGATCTTGAAAATCATATTTGAGAATATGTTATGATCAAGTAGCGAGATAACTCTAAAATGTGAAAGATGTGCTATTATCTGGCATTGATATGTGGGTGCCAGGCGCATAGCCTTTGAAAATTTAAGCTGCACAGCTCTATATCTTTCTTTTTATGCTTTGGATCCCTGCTCCAGGAATATAGCTCCTTAGAAAGACTAATGCCCAGACACAAGATGTAGCAGTTTGGAAAAGGAGGTATCTATTGAAAATGTCATACTTCAGAGATTTCAAAGAAATAAAACCAAAAGTTAATACTACTAGTAGTAGTAATAATAATAATAATAATGGAAGAGTCCAAACACAGGAGACAACGTGACAGAATCTGTGCTGCCAAGGGCAAATCACATCAACCTTTTCTTTCCCCCTGTCAGATCAATTTTTTTAAAATGAAAAGTTACTTTCCGATTAAACAAAACTTGGCCAAAATATTTTAACACTGAAACGCCCTTACTTTTTACAGTTTTAAAAAATGAAAATATTTTTTAAAAACTAACCTGAAAAAGCTATAAAAAATTAAAGGTACTTTTAACATTGTTTAGCTGAGAATAGACGGAAGTAATAAAAGAGTTAAAAGAGAGGAAAAGGAAAATTTAGGGAACCAGAAAGAGTCAAAATGAACGAGGAGACAGCTGCCAGTGCAGAGCATATGCGTATGGTACCTACAGGACGTACGTGAGTAACAGCACCTCTCTGCTTTTTGGTGTTTCAGTGGGAGCTGACTGTATCTTGGGAGAGCAGGTAATGACAGGAGTAATTAACCTGGGGCAGAGACAATGGGCACATTCATGCCACCCAGAGGGAGCTGAATTCTCTGGGTAGGGAGAGACCTCCTGGTGTTTGAAACTGAAAAAAACCCCTGGTTTTCTATGCTGAAAGTGCTGGAAGTGAGAATGAATTTGAGCCTGAACCTGTGGTCCTTCAGGTTCGAGGAGAATATTTTTAGAGTAAGTGCTACAATACCAGGTGACCATGGTATAAAGGGCCATGGTTATTCATTTCTTGCTGTCAGACGTGGATGATAGGGGTGTTCGCACTCTGTGTTGAAGTGTTTTGGCTAGAGTTATACCTGGGGAAACACAGAGAGATTGCCAGTGCTTGTGCGTACGCTGAAATACTGCTAAAGGGCTCTTAGTAACAGCAGGTTCGCGGTGAAGCATTGACAGCCCTGACATCCAGCACATCTTCATCGGAGTCCGTGAGGGATTTCACATACAACTGTTGATGTCGAGCTGTTCAAAGCATAACTCAGCTGCTAGAGTGAGGCTGTACCAGTCCTCCTTCAGCTGTGTGTAAGCAAAGCAGGAAGGCAGTTCTTCAAACGTGAGTAGAAAAGTTGCACAAGTGGGAAATGCTCAATCTCATCTGCTGCACCCAAATCACTACCAAGCCTCCAGGGTGTGGTGAAAGACCAGACATCTTGGGGAACTTATGCGAGCTAGAGAAACACAAAAAGAGATGCCAAAAATCTGTAGTTAATCTAATTGAAGTATTAGCATTCTAATCACAGAGTTATAATGTTGTTAGTTCCTTTTTCCCTGACAGGGGGTCAAGTTGGAGCAGGCACTCATCAAAACCAGTATTTATCACAACATTTTTTATTGGCTAAGCTATTATCATTAATAGAATGAGGCTGTTCTCATTAACGGCGGATAACTATCCACACGGTGCATTTAGTTACTCATTCAGGTCGCTCGTACACTCACGCACTAACTCACAGCTACCCAGCTGGAGCCACAGCTGGGAGGACAACCAGAAGCAGAAGGTTCTGCTGCTATGCCTGTGGCTTCTAGGTGAGTGGTTAGAAAGCTATGTTAGGGGCCTCTTGTTTCTTTCTTTGTTTGCTTGTATAATCCCACAGCCTTTGTCCATGTATAGCAGCTGTGGCCGCCTTGGATGGGGTTCAGCTTGTTCAGTGCTGATGCCAGCATGTCCTGGTGGCCTTCAGCAGATTGGGCCGACTCTTGGTATTCTGAATTTCTTGTGTATTCAGCTGGACCACTCATCTCCTGAGTTTATCAGTTTAGAAAAGACGTCTATGCACTACCTCTCATACTTACCCTCTCTTCAATCTACTGTTTTCTCTTAACACCTCCTCATTGTACTGTTCACACAAATAAATACACATAAATTCACGTGTACATGTCCAGCTACAGTGATGCTCACACTTAAAGTCCAAATGGTGCAATTATTACAGCTCATTCTCAATAATTATACGGCTAAAACTGACCTAGACAAACTTTCTCATTTCTACCACTTCTTTTTTTTCCATGCATTGTTACGGAAGCTGCCAGCATCTCCAGTTCTTTGCAGGGAGGTGTATGATGTTGATGGTGTGGCTTACTTCCCCTGCACTTTTAGCACACTTGAAGTTATATTTCTATGTTTGCTAACAGTTCACTTACTTGTTCTTTCTTCATTGACCAACAAATTCTGTTATATCCAAATTCTATGGTGTTTGGTATGTTTTACATATGCTGGGTACTGGTTCTTTGCTTCCTCTGTTATCCTTAATACCAGCACACAAGGCTGTGTTCCTGTAGTGACTAATAACGGGTGATTTGTGCTTCTAGCCCTAGGGCCTCTACCCTATACTTACATTTTTAAGGCCTCTGCTATTATCTTGTGCTTGTACTTTTGGAGGCATCTGTTAAAATCACCTGGTTTTCTCCAACAGCCTTCAAGCTATGGTTTCCTGATAACATGACATAGTTTTATTAGCACATATATATCTCCTTTTTCTGGAGTCACTCAATAGTTTGTTCACTGTACAAAAATAATGGTCCGTTAGAAGACGCATGCAGGGATATGTGTAGACACAGATGGGACACTGGGCACCATCTGCCCCCAAAATGTCTTGCTCGCAACAATACCGCTGGTGTGCTACCAAACTTGCTTTGCAATGCATCTTTGAAAGGACAACTCTGAGGTGCTCATCTGTGGCGGCAGCACCACGTGGGTTTGACACTCCCGTGGTGGCGAGGGCAGGACTGGCAGTGCTCACTGGTGTGGTGGTGAAACCTCACCACGTATGAACCTCGGCTCCATGGGGAGGGAGCCGGTCTGGCTGAAATCCCTCAACCGCTCAGACTATCTCGAGAAACCAAATGGCAAATGGCGGATGCGCGTTACTGTAAAATTGAAGTTCCTTGCTAGTGTCATCCCACAAGACTGATCTCTCAGCTCTGACAGATGTAAGATGGGATTTATTTCCCTTCCCAGTGCTTGATTTGAAAATTACACCTGCTTACTGATAGGTGCAGCTTTTGGGAAAAGAAAATGAGGGGAATTATATCATCCACATTAATGAATCTGTGCTCCAAGACTGCTGTGAGTATGACAGCAGCATTCTGGGACTCTCTTGCAGGGCTGAAATTGCAAGAAACATTTACAGGAAAAAGAATACAGGTTTAATTTCAATTCTCACTGAATAATTGAGATGGAGTTGTTTAAGAAAAGGACCGGAAAACTGGGATCTTTTGTGCCTCACTACTGTTATATTAATGTGACTAAGCAGTCTGCAGCCTTTTTGTTGGGCAGAAGTATCATGACATTGTATAAGCATATATTATGTATATCAGTGTGTGTGAATGTCTCTGTGTATACACTAGTATGGATACTCTACGTACAAACTCGTAAATCCTATGACCTTGTAAGGACCTAAGTTTAGGTGCAGATATTTTATGTAGCTACAGGCACTGGACTTGGTCTGAAGGCAGTCTTCTGACCACTAACGTATTTGACAAGCGGTCCGTGTGCATGCTAGACAGCACCAGTTTGGTGTTTTGTTTTTTTAAAAATTTTCTTTTGCAATCAGCCTTCAAATTTTTTCAGTCTACTTTTGCCAGTCCTTGACTGCCTTCTATGCAAGGCCAGATGGCAAACCTGGCCATACTACAAACAAAACCTGTGCAAAATCAGCATCGGTATTTCTGGGTCATTTCTGATGGATCCACACAGTAAAATGAAAGCAGGACAGACGGAAGGAAATGGTGATTACCTGCTGAGGGAGTAGCTGGAGGCAGTCTGGGTGTGGGATTGCCTGGCTGCAGGTTTGTGCGTGGGTGATGGACTACCTACAGCAGCTTGGGTTCTTACAATAGAGGTGTTTTTAGCTCGGAAGATCTTGCTTCCTAGAAGGCTTAGGAGACTGGACCAAACAAGAGCTTAAAGGATGTCAGTGATCCTAAAATATGATTTAGAGACCCAGGTCACCATTGGGTCTAATGTTTTATGACCATCTAGTCAAACTGCATTTAATTAAATCAATTAAATATAACAGGCAAGGTACTTTACTCCCCCTTTGCAAAGGAGGAAATTAAAGGTTATCTTTACTTAGTTTTCACTATGCTTAGCTGCATATGCATAGACCAGTATGAAAGAGCAATTACAGTTGTATAAAGTCTGCTGGCCTGAAGAGCTAATTAAAATTATTGTTGAAAAGAAACACTTCAGCTGAATGAGCTCTTGCATTTTGAATAATAGATTACAAATTCATACTATTATTCATTTGCTTTATCTAGTGCTTTACACACCTCGATTTTCAAAAGAGATTTGTCTACGTGTGTGTTTTAGTGTGTGCTGCTGTATTGAAAGAAGCAAAAGTGATTTGCTGAAGGTGATACAATGGGCACATCACAGGGCTTGGGGAAGCTCCTGGACCACAGCTGTCGGTGGGAATTTTGGCACACACTTCAGCTGGGCTGTAATTTCATCCTGGACTTTTGGAGTGGATTTAGCTTTTTCCCCAGAAGTTTTACAGATATAAAGTTGGCGTTCGGTTGATCATCTGCTGCTGTTTGTAAAAGATTTTAGATAAGCCAGAGCTCATATTACACAATAATCAGCTAATCCATATTAGGTTACTGTGATAGCTCGAATAAGTCAGGACGCGAAGATATGCCGCAGATTCTTACATCTCACTAACTGCTAATTTCACCTGTAGCCTTTTTCTCTGTCTTGAGGAGGAGACAATGTCTCTTTGTGGCTTGACTTTAGTCCGAACACAGAAAAGGAGTTTAAAGGGAGGTTACACAACCCGGCGCGTGTTTTCAGATGGCCCCTCTCCCTGGCTGGGCGAGCGGCGCTGGCTGTCCTCTCGCTGTGTGTTAGAGCTATATTTATCACTCAGGAATTGTGGGCATGTGAATTTATGCTCTGACCAAAACAGCGCTTCAGTCAACATGGTTTTATGTCATGATGCACACGCTTGTTATTTTGCTATTATTTTCATATATATATATATTTCCTTTTCGGCCCTTTAAACAAATAAATTAACAGCCTCAAAAGGAAGTACTTGGTATTTAAGAGTGAGGTTTTCTCAGGGTGCCATTTTATTAGCAAAATGACTTACTTAGCAAATCGGTGGAAGAAATGGTAATGTGAACCAGCATATTCAATTTCACTTCAGCAATCTGTATTCCAGAAGGAAATCCTGGGAAGCAATCACTGACAATGGGACATCAATTTAAATCACAAAATAGGCAGTATGCTGAATGCGTATAGAGAATGAGAGAGATTAAATGGAAGTGATCATTTGTCTTCATAAGGTAACCAAGACAATAAAAATGTGCTCTACTATTAAGGACTGTAGAAGCTGTGGTAATGAAAACAATAATTAATATAATTTAAGTTACTATCCCTGAGGCAGTTGTAAATTGATGGTATTAATTATGCAGCAAACCAGTTTGTAAATTGATGACATAGGAAGTCATGGAAGCCATCTAGAATAAGTTTCTCCTTTTGAAGCTATTCTGCAATATATTATGCAGCAGTCTATAGCCCCCAATGGATATTCAAAGGTTATTTATATTAAATTTTCTAATTTATATTCTTCAAAGACCTAAGTAACATGAAAGGATACAATTAAAAACAATCAATTATTTCATTGTGCATAAAGTTGATTATATAATATAAACCAGAATTCATTAACATTAACTTGAATAGACATCCATATGGCATTTTTCTGCGACAGTAACTCTACTGATTCAAGCAAATTACAGCAGCAGGGAATGTATGGCATTGAATACCTTCTGCTGTTACTACTGGTTGTGGAGAAAATATGATAACCTGCAAGAAGGTTTCATACATATATTCATATATATTTGAATTTTAAGGTTATTTTTCTATTATTTACCTCCACATGTCAGAGTGGCTATTAATAGATGTAATTAAATGCTGAAAGTCCAACCTGTTCATTTCTTTGAGTTCTTCAAGAATAGAAACATCAGCCAGTGAGGTATAGTAAATGCGACGAGTATATGAAAAAAAGGTGCAAAAATCCTTTCTCTGACTTAAAAAAAAAAAAGAAAACTATGTAAAGGTTCCTTCTGCTTCACATTGTCCAACTTAAATTTTAAAGCCTCAGAGTATATTTACTTATTTTTTTTTTAAATCTGTAATTAAAAACAACCAGTTCCAAGATGTTTTTAAGCAAGAATTTTTTCTCTTTTGTTTTCACCAGCAGAAATGTTTGCATTTCCTGACCAGTCTTGTGATATTTGCTCATTGTCTAGGTTTCTGTGGTGCAGCCTAGATTGCATGACCAGTTTTACCTGCTAGAAGTTCCTGTTTCCCACTTGCTATGAGTGAATCTAAGAGGAGAGCATTCCTGCACACTGCCTCACGCAGTATCTGGCAACTTAAAACCTTCTGAAATGCAGTAATTCTATTTGCTGGTTTATACTTTCTCAACTCTAGGAAAACTAAAATATATTAGGGGAATATAAAGAATGCCATGCTTTAATGGCATCTTCTGCCTGAAAAAATACTCTAGCTTGCACATCTTTATATGTGGTTTTCAATCTTAGTTTTACCTGGCAAGCAATTTTAATGGTTATTTCCACAATGTGTTTAGGCCAAACACAGCAAGGTCTTCTTCATGTAGTCTTTAATTTTTTTCACCAGTACAGAATTAGGTGCTAGCAAGATCTCCCCATTACTAGGCAATGGTCTGGAGCCTCATAACTTGGCTTTTTGTTTGTATTTCCTTGTTACAAATATGCAGATAAAGTACTGGGAGTTTAGCAATGCTACCACATTTGATTGGAATTTTCTATAAATTGGATTGTGTGTGGGCTTGCTATTTGCACACTTTTTCTCTCTCTTCCTTTTTCTTTTATAAGGAATATTTTGTACTCTGACACAAGAACATCCACTGATAAGAACAGCTGCTGTCAAGTGTCGGAGCATGACGAGAGGGTGAGGTAGAGGGGGAAAATGTTAGTAAAGACGACCGAGGTAGCCAGAGTCACAAGCTGCATTTCCTAATTAGAGACAGAAAAAACCTTATTCTTTCAGAATTAGGGGTGGACACATGTAAATTTATTCTGGGTGTGTCTGACAGCAGAGTTCTCCTAAATTGTAGAGAAAAGAGCAGCTGGCAGTGATTGTATAAATAACCTGACTCTGTTTTGCCCAAGCCCTGGAGGAGACAGCTGTCAGTGGAAGTAACTAATATTTGCTTAGATTTTTTTTCAAAACTGGAAAAAACATTTTTAATGTTCCAGCCATGAGAAGATCGAGTCATGTGAATGTATGCCATAATTCCACTCTGTTCTGTAATTGCTATTTACTTATGGATGCAAATTACAAAGAAGCATAATGCGAGCCATAGCTTTCCAATTTGTTTCGCTTTAAACAAGCAAGACAAAAAAAAAAAGAGGCAAAGCAATAGTCCTGTTTTTCTGTATGATTCAATACAGTTCAAGGCTCTGCATGTTAGAGTTCATTGAAAACACAGTTAACTCCCGTAAGCTTTGAATCAGATGATAAAACAAGGGAAAATCTACACATTCTATAGTTTTGAATCAGAAAGAAGGGTTTTTACATCAACTAGTAGTGGGAAAGTCAGCGTGTCAGGTTTAGTGGTTTGAGATGTGGTTCCCCCGATTTATCTTGCCAAGGCCTTTGCAGTTCCTCTCCCTGATGTGTGGCAAAGCAACTGACAGCTTTATCGTGGTGTGGACTTGGTTTTCTTGTCCAGCATTTCCTGTGAAGGAGATAGAAGCGATGGGAGACCACTGTGATAAAATTGAACGTTTAGGTGAAATTGGCTTCTCTTAGTCTCTCTTCTCTTCATTCAGGTCCTTCGTACACAATCCTAACGAGAGTGCAAGGTGGGGAGGGAGAAATGAGCAGACAGACAGACAATTAGTTGGTGTTTGTGGCTGAATGGCCCAAAGAAAATGGGAGAAGATCCTTTCCTTGAACCAGAATTCATCCCAGATGTTCAGAATTAGCTGCATTTGCTTTAGAAAATGTAAACATGTTTTGCTTTCTTTTTGCAGAGCAAAGGTTTTTCCAGTTTGTTTTAAGTTGTTAAGCAGATACTCTAGGGGCTATAGTGTGTCCAGATACAGAGGCATAATTACATTGTTGTTCTACTAAAGTGGAGTTAAACAGAGATAAAAACAGCCTTGAAATGAATTGAGTATGGTTTTCTGATTCTGGTGTGGAAAATGGAAATAATAACATTATTGAACAATTTTTTTCCTGTCTCCTGTGCCACACCACTAGAATATAGGGGATGTTGATGGGTATAATCAAGGCAGTATTGTCTGTTAAAGAAGACCTTAATATACAATGACCTGATAAAAACAATGACCGGTATAGTTAATAATAGGTTTGTAAGTTACATAGATTAATTAATGTTATTTCAACTCTGACAAAAATAATCTTTATTTGGATAATATAGTTGAACTAATTGTGTATTTTGTAGGTCACTTCTCAAGAATCTGGAACCAAACCACTGACCTTCACATTTGTACCATCCGTTGGACGACTTCCAACTCATTTTGAGGTTGTGGATGTCTCTAAGTTCCTTGTGACAATTCCAGAGGAACCAAAGGATCTGAGCAATCAAGAAATTATAAATAAGGTAGATTTCTGTTTGCACTGATTTTTCCACTCTTTCAAAAGATACAGAAGATTTTATCCTGAGCATCACTGAACTGAAGCTCTTTCCCTTGAACTGTTTCTTGGCTTGGGCTTGGTTTTATTTACCAAGCCTACCAGAGATGCAGAATCATTGCGCAAGAGAAGGCTGTTACCTGCTCAATGGCCTGTCTTGCCTTTGACAGAGTTTCTCTTGGAAGGAAACCCTTGCCCATCTTGATACTGTCCTCTGTCAGGCATGCAAGGCTATATTCTTGGCAGATGAGGGGGGATTCCTTCCTCATCCTCATGGGAGTAAGGGTGGTGTGTGAGGAGTGCTACCTCACAGGAATTGGATGTTGGTCACTGGTTTCAGCAAATGCCAGTGCTGTGGCTTCCAGCAAAGGTGCCAGTCCATTTCATAGCTCTGTAGTAACGCATCAAAGTGGAAGCTTGCTTTTTGTTTTTCAAAGCTTGTCCCCGTGTCCTGTGACAGTGAAGCCAGGAGCACAACATTCCTGGTTCTCCTTCCTTTAGCCAGCCCACAATATTTGTTATTCCCTTCCTGCCTCACAACACTTAACGGCCTCTTATTTTATTCCATGCTGCTTGAAGGGCAACTGCAACCCTCAGGTTAATACTCGTGCTTACGGTGATTCTGCTCTTGTGTAGCAGCTCCTTCCCTGGGACATTGCTGTGGCTGCGGTTCTGGGTACTCTTCCACGTAATAAACTTTTTACAGGATTTCACAGCCCTCTGACCTGAACCTGCTTTAGCATTTTCAGTGTCCTATCTGTCTAAAAAGGGTTAGGTCTGGGCAGAGAACAGATGTGTGTGAAGAGATACGCACTGGATTATTATCCTCAGGATAATTGCATTTCCAGCCACTCTGTATTGGTTTTACTGTAAGTAACGCCCTGGGTAAAGCAGAATCAGGTCTTCCCAACATCTGTCTCCCTGTGTTTCTCTGTAGGCAGAGAAAACTATCCTGGAAGGTGATGCAGTACTTGAGGCCTTCATAGCACTGATTGCTCCCTTTTCTAAAAGGTCTAGTACCTGAACGATGTTTAAAAAAAAACAACCAACATCAGATAATGAAAATAACACCTCCAAAGTCATACTGGTGGATTCCCCTTTATGGTCCAATATTTTTTTTAAAGAACTGATCTCCAGGGACTTGTGGAGCTGTAAGTGAAGTGGAAATTTGTAATTATTGTATTCCTCAAGCAGGATTCAAATATGAGCCCCACCTACAGGCTTTCTCTTGCAGTACACCATATTTTTATTCTTTTTACCTGATTCCTCCTTCAAGAGAAATATGATTTACCATAGCAGTTTCAATACTGAATGATTTGGTGATGTGTGCATCATACGCCCAGCTTGCACTACTCCTGCTCTCATCCAAAGCGTGCTTAAGGAGTTACACACTGGAAGTGGAAATGGCAGAAAATATGAAGAACAATTGTGGTCTGTGCTGAGAAGCTTGAACATACAGTAAAGCTCTCTGACCTCGGATTCTTTGTCTGCTCTCTTCAGAGAATGCCCTGGCTTAAAGGCCTTTGTTTCTTCATTAATATGTATAGGTTCTGTCCCAGATTTGTCTGTCAGGCTCCTCTGAGGAGCATTGTCTGCTCCCGTGGATCCCGCGGTCGGGACGCCTTCCCATCGTGTCTGGCGTAGTCTGGTCTGACAGCTCATTCGGCTTGACTGCACCCTCCTTTTCGGTTCCCGCGCCAGCCCCGGGCTCGGGCCGTCGTTGTGCTCAGAGTCCCCCGTTGCTCTGCGAGTTGGTGGGAAGGCAGCCCCTGAATCTTCGGCTGGGGGGGCTGGAAGCAGGAGGCTCCCTGGGGAGCTGGTTGGCTTCTGCTAGGTGCTCGTGCCCAAATTCTTCATTCACCCTCTGTGCTTTTGGTAGAGCAGTGCCAGCCACTGCCGCAAGCCAAAATGACTTTGCATTTTGGGGAACACAAGTAAAATGCAGGTAATTGGGATCTTCTTCCTTGTATCTTTTACAGTCTCATGCAGTCATTGATGAGCTGGTCTTAAAGAGTGGGGCCAGACAAGACTGCGTCCCCACCGTCCGTCCAGACAGCACCCGAACGGCTTTCTGGTCCCCGGCGTGTAACTCGAGCAAAGGAGAAATGCAGGAGAATGACCTTTTTAAGGCTGAGTTTATCCTGATTACGGACTCTGGTGATGAAGATGAAGTAGCCGCTGCCTCAAGCAACGTCCACCGGCCTTCCAACGGCTACGGTCCCATCAGCGCTCAGCTGCTGGCCACGTCCCACATTTCCCCTGGCACCGGAGCAGGGAGATGTCCTGGTGACGGGCACGTTCCAGGTCCTGCGCTTTCCCACAGCGCTGCTGATCCACAGAAACAACAGGTAACCTGCTCTTTAGAGCTAACTTTTGCTTTCTAAAGCTTTCAGGTCATGGGCACTGAGTCAGTTTGTAAAGCAGCTTGGCCAATTTATTCTTTAATTAGCATTTTTGTTGGCCATTCCTGTAATATTTGGACTCTAAGGAGGTGTCCCAACCCCCTCCGACGCCTTTCCCTATGGCCCTGGTAAATACATGGAGCAGGTAATGCAGATCTATTGTTCTTTCCTTTAAGAGCAGCTCATCATGACAGTAAATTAATCAGAAGCTGTTAGATTCCTAGCTAGTCTAAATTGGCTAAGGTCATTGAAATCAATGGAGCCTGTAGATCATTTGAATTATTAGCATCAGACTTCTCAGGCCTAGGGTTTTTTTCTTCGCACCTGCTGCAGGCCTTTATGCTAGAGAAAGAGGCTGTAAAAATTCCTATTATTCTGATTGTTAGTTAGCACTGACTTTGCACAGGTGTAAAGAACTAATGAAGATGAAAGGTCCATTTTATGTTGATCTTTATAGGGCACATTTATCGATTTATTAAAATTTTAAATTGTCACTGGGAGAATTCAAAAAAGTGACTTTGAAATGTTTCATTTTCAAAAGGCATCAATCTGATTTACCGCATGAAGAGTTAATGTCTCCCATCTTGGAAAGAGCACTGATAGTTTTCAAGGTTGTATATGCAGTGGAAAACTCTACCTTTAGCAAAATAGCAACATCCTTCTCACATGGAGTAAATTAGGACATTTCCTTTGACCTCGACAGGATTTCCATCAGCTGAAAATGCAATTCTTTATCGATAGTTTAAAAAAAAAGTTAAGTATGACTACTTTGTCTCTGAAAATGAATAGGAGTTTCTATCTTGTGTTGAAATACTTGTGCTACTCAATTTTTCATCAAATTCAGTGTCAATTTTTGATTGAGGAAATTGTGAATAAGAAATCCACTCTCGTTTGGGATTCACAGCATTGTGAAATATTCATTTCTTCTGAGAAGCTCCCAGTGAAGTCAGTGAGAATTTTACCAGGGGAGGGTATAAAGGTGTAGAAAAATCTATGTAGAGGAAGCAGCTTGTGAAAGAGTAATTGTCCTAGGGAAACACAAATTTACTTCAGCAATGTTCAGTATGCAGATTCTGCCAGGATTACTTGGGTGGTTTCTTTAAAAGCTATTACAGAAATTGGGTGGATTTTTTGTAAGACTGTATGGAAAATTCATATGCTGTAATGATGACTTGACATGTAAACAGGGATTTGCCTGGTAAAGTAACAGAAAATACAGATTGCACAGAACAAGAAATTAAAGCCTAACTTTACTAACTGTTCACCTGAATGTGAAGAGAGGTAGTATGTAATATGGGTAATGCATATCTCATCATTATTCTTAAGTCACAAGTTTTCAAGACAGTAAGTACTTCCTCAGTCTTCATTATCTAAATATCTCTAGTTGTCTCTAGGATGGTTTTACTAGGCTACTTTTCACTGATGTTCTGATTCTTCTTTGGTGTTTCCTTAGGCATCACTCTTTCTAGCTTACTATCTAATGAAGTATCATCAGTTCAGAAATGAAGAAAAATTACAAAAAGATTAAATGTATGCATTCGTTATCTGTTGGTAGATTTCCTTTGTACAAAGGATTCCATATAGGGGCTACCTTGTCTGTTCTTGGATTATAAGCGCAGTATGATGTCCCACTTAAGAGTTACTACATATAACATTATGTTCATTTAAAAGCATAATTAGACTATGCATTTCCTGTCAGAGATAAGAAAAACAAGGACCAGCATTGGGGACCATTGGTGTACAGGGGATCACTCTAACTGAACCAGAGGGCTCCTACAGCTTCATTCATTTCTGACTTTGTTTAAATGAAAGAAAAAAAGAAGAGCATTGAAAAAAAAGGAAGCTTTTGTTCTTCTTTGAGGCATAAAGGTCCTGACTGATGTTGGAAAATGCCACACTATATTCGAAGTCTGAAAAAGATAATAAGTTTTAAAAAAAAAGATCAGTTATTCTGGTAATATTTGGAACATTTGGTGATAGTTTACTGTTTATATATTGTGTTTGATTTTGGTTTTTTTGTTTGTTTTTTTTTTTTTAAATGTTGAAGAGTGTCTAGTCAGGCAGACTGACTCCTGTCTTTGGGAGTTTACCCTTTGGGATAAGGGGGATATCTGCTCCCCTGAATGCTAGGACGTGAACTCAACTTGGAGAAACTTCTTGACTCGCTGTGGGGATCAATAGCCAGAAGGCTTTTATAGCTAGTCAAAGTCACTTGACACTCCTCTGTCCAGTGCATGTCATCTGGTTTGGCTTTTCCAGACAAATCAGTCAAGACTCCCTACAAACTCCTGCCATCACCAGGAAGAATACACATTCCTTGTTGGGAGAAACTGGACTGTTCTGAATTGCATCTATATTAATTGGGTCTCAGCTCACAGTCTGATTTACTGTGCTGTCTCCAGAGATTTTGTCAAGTTTTCCACAATCTCCAGCACTTCTTTCTGACTTTCTGGTTCTCAGGTTTCAGGCTTGTTAGGGAATTTATTTTTTCCTATCTATAACCAAATTCTAGTGAGATCAAAGCATGGTTAACTGGCCCCAGGACCAGGCCTACATCGAGCCTATCATCTTTCGGACATGATTTTTGCCTTTTGGGCTCTCAGTGTGTCACACTCTTTCCTTTTCCTCTTTGACCAGCACATCTCTCAGGGTCTTGCTGGTATAAGTAACCAAATTTTTTTGTGCCCTTCCAAAACAATGCGATCTCACCAGAAAGACCACTTGCCTTGTGTCCAGATCAGCTCTGCCATTTCAAATGTACTGAAGGTCTCCCCTGCAAGGCTCAATGCTAAGACTATGACCTTTTTGATATTTCTGGGATCATCATCTATGAGGCATAAAGATAATTTTCAAGTTCCTTGATCCCTTTGTGCTACAGTAACCTTGCCACCTATTTCAACTTTCTTTATACACTTTTGAGAGATGTATATCTGAGGTGCTCCTGAGAAGAGAAAAAGGCTTGCAGTTGAGTCACAGACCAAAGGAACACAAATCTACTTCGGTCACTCACTTCCTCTGCACTAACCCAGTGCAACTACAGAAGTGTTTTAAACCAGTAGAGAAACTGAACAGAAAAAAAAGGCCAAAAAAAAATTCCACTGATCGAGGGAAGTTATTATATCTCACCTACTGGCACTGGTGAGGCTGCACCTGTAAAAGCCTGCTCAGTTTGGTGGCCACTCACCCCCAAATTCAAGAGTTGTGAAGAAGGGAATGGGGGTCCTGCACAAAGCTATAGATGTGGCTGGAGCACGTGAGCTGAGGCTGAGACCTGGCTTTGTTGACTCCCACCAAGAGGCAAGCCAAGGAGGTGTCTAGGAACAGTCCACCACTACTTGAAGGGCAGTTACAGAGATGACAGAGCCAAACTCTTCTCAGCAGTGGCAGGTGAGACAGCAATGGCCACAAATTGAAGCATGGGACATCCCAGCTGGACATCTGGAGAAGCTTCCTCACTGGGAGGTGGTGCAGCACTGACACAGGCTGCCCAGAGGGTACTGGAGCCACCTCCGTTAGGGGCTTGAGACTTGGCGAGACATAGCCACAGCCGACCTGACCCACTGGTGGTGGTGTCTCACCTGCTTTGGGTAGGAGGCTCGACTAGATGACCTCAAGAAGTCACTTCCAACCAACTTTGATTTTGATTCTCTGATCCTGTAAACTCGAGGCTGATCATCTGTAGATGTAATACAAATAGCAAAATCTTTTCAGAAGACTTGAATAATGGCTCAATTAGCTCAGCATGTAAATGTTCAGTGGTGTTCAAACTGGAAGACGACTACTGCAAAATGTCTTTATCATACTTGAAGAAGAATATTTATCGTTTGTTACTATGAACATTTTCCTAGCTGCTTATAAATATTGCTTATTAACTTTTAACTAACTAGAAGTCATTGCACATCCTGCTCTTTCATTATGGAGTTTCACATTCATTCCTCATTTTCTTTTATTGTTGTCTTTGTAAGGGAAGTTTATCTAATCTATTTTGAAATATAGAGATTTCATTCCTCAGTTTTGTTTTGGTAGTTGATCAACTTCCAGAACTCATTATTAAAGTCAGGGGGCTGCTCCAATTTATCGGATGTATTACCATGCTACTTTTGAACTCGTTAAATAATTTTATGTTTCATGACTTATTTAAAAATGATTTTTCATAATGTTTAAATATTGATAAATTATTCTCAATTTCTGGTATTTTTTCTTATTCTTAATTAGCGGCTTTTCCAACAAGAGGCATAATTTCTTAATCCAATAGAATATATGGTACAATGATATCAAGGATATTAATTTTTATATTCCAATATTTGCCCTGTATACATCCGTTGGCTTTCTACTTTGAAATGGGATACCTTAACACATGTATAAAATAATGGGAAGTTAGTGTGGTTGTAAAGGCATCCTGATGGCTGGTGTTTATTTCTATAAATCAAGGCATTGCCTTAGCTCTTCTGAAGGATCTTATACAAAAAGTGTCTTCCGTTTACAAGCCTTGCTACTTATATGGTATCATTTAGCAGGAAGAGATCACTTATTTTAAGTTATAAGGGCTAATAGGGTTCTGATGTGCCTGTTTAGCCCATGTTTAGCCCTTAAAAGCTGCTAAGTCTTGCTATTCTGTCACAGCTTCTTCCAGCACGTAGTCTCAGCTGAAAATCATTTGATTTGTTCTTATTTTTGTTTTGTGATGTATCAATACTATATGACATGATAATAATTATCATCATCATAATCATCCTCATGATTCCTCTTTCTTATAGGGAAGACATTTGTATTCAAAAATATAACTCATATGCTGAGCCACAGCCAAGTGCAGGTCATGTATGTAGAAACTGAATGGTATAATTGTCTTTTATAGAATTGCATAATTTTTTCAGGATATCAAACAGTAGAGAAATAGGTGGGTTTGTATTTATGTAAAGTTTGTAGGGATTAGAGTCAATTTCCCTGCTTTCAAATTGCCCAGTCAAAAGTTAGGGGATAATTTGTAGCCTTTTGGTTTTACAGTTGACTTAGCTCACTATTTCATACTGATAGGTTTTACTCATATTGTGTATACTGCAGTTTTTAATTGCAGCATTATAACGACTTGGAAGATTTTGAGACAATTTCTTTCTTTAGAAGCATAAAACTGTATAAAAGGTTGATAATATACTTGTATGCTCTAATTAGTTTTGACAAATCCTAATTAGAATAGACCTTAGAAAAAAGGCTCTCATGAAAGAGCTCATTACTGTTTTATTAGTGTATTGTAAGACTGTGGAGAAGGGGATAAGGACTCTTATATGCCTGCAAACTGTCAAATGCACTGCTTTGTGAATGACAAGAGAAGTGAGAAACAAACTGGATGTCTGATTTAAGTAGTTCTGAGCAAATTTCTTGTTCTGATATCACAGTGCTGCAGAAGGTGTTTACTGAATAAGAAAATGGGTACTTGACTTGAATCTCATTTACAGAAAGGGCACTTTCCACTGAACTGGTAAAGTGAGATGGGACAATATCGCAATTTTCTCACTTTCTGTTGTGTTTATACAATGCGAATGGCATCACATGATTCTGGACACTGATGGCACAGCTGTCTTGGGTTTTAACTAAAATGAAAAATACAGTAGCCTTGAAACCTTGTTTATGTCAACAAAACCGAGGTCTCATAAAAATAAAGTAACACGAAACTTGTCTGCTCTCAGTCACCTCACCTGAGAGCCTTATCCATCAGGCTGTATCCCTGAGTTTAAGACAGCCCTGTGCTTTTAACCCACAGAGCAATACTAACCAAAACACTGTATGCATGACCACAGGACTGTAATGTGGGGTGCTTATCAGTTCCACAGGTTCCGCCTATATTAATATTTCTGTTTTTCTTTTTTCTCCAGTTAATTTCTACTCTTTCCATCTCTGATCATCTTTCCTCTAAACCACCTGCTGTCCACTTAATTTCTCCAACTAATCAGAAAGTAGCGTGTGGTGCCATGGTTAACCTGAATCAAGCCTCTTCGCTGGAAGACTCCCGTAACAACTGGCAGTCAGCAACTGGGTCTTCTAAGCAAGATTCATCTCTCTACTTTCAGTCTGCTTTCCATAGTTCACCTCCCTCCATGTCTAAAATATCCTCTTCTGCATCAAACAGTTGTTACTCCACTCCTCGATTGTATGGTAACATACAAACTCCAAGCCTCTATACCCCTGGCTGTGTTTGCAAAACGGGAGAGTTCACCACATCCTCTGTTCCAGCAAAGAGCCCGAGTCTTCCCCCCCATCCTCCACGTTCAGCTGAAATTCAAGGATCTTCAGCTCAGTCGTTATCCCCCCGTTCTTCCAAAAGGTTGAACGCTTTAGCTCCTGTCCCTGTACACATAATAACACATTCATTATCTCCTAGTCCTAAACCTTTGTCTCCACCCTCTCTTTATGGCTCCTGTTCAACCGTATATAGTATAAATGAGCCTTGCACACAAATGTCATCTAGAGGAAATTTAGCAAGGTCAGGAGTCAGATCCCCTCTGCCAACTAGACTCACTCTCTTAACAGCTATTTTGAGATCAGGCTCTTCTCAACGGAGACCGCTTTCTCCTGCTTCTTGTCCTACGTTTTCTCCTAGCTCCCTTGGTTCCTCAACACTTACAATAGATCAGAAGTCCAAAACAACTCCTCCAACCCCCAGGAAATCTGTTTCAAGCCCTCCTATAAGGCCAGATTCTCCCAGTGGAGAGGAATATTGGCGTTCAGGATGGGCTCAGCATCTGCCTTTACCCTCCAAGCCTCATTCCACCCCTCGGACAAGATCCCTTTCTCCTAAAAAGCACCTTCCAGTCAGAATGCTTTCTCCAGACTCCCCAAATCCTCTGTCATCCCCTGTCTCCTCCCGTAGAAAAGCAGTTTCCTCTCCAGGTTCGCAGTCCACGCTGCCTCCTCCTTGTGTCCCAGCACCCTCTTCCCTCGCACACCCTGTCCCTCCTTCTCCAGAAGGGCTGTGGTATGCTGAGTCCCGGTCCTCTGTACCTCAGAAGTCTCAGAGAGTACACACTTACTCGCCCATCTTTACCTGCCGGTCATACCCCTTGCTTTCTTCTACCACTCTTAGTGGCACATTCTCCCCCACCCTAGAAAAACACTCATCTCCTTCCCCAGGTCTTTTGTATTCAGCGTCTAGATCTAAATCAGATTCATCCCAAACGCCTGTTCAGGAGACGAGTCCCTCCTCTCCTACCCCTTTAAGTCTCTCAAAGCAGTGGTCTCTCTCACAGCCTCATCCCACTCCACCGGTTCCACAAACTGGTAATATTAATTCCCGTCCACTGCAGCTTAATTCTTCATCGGTGCACACGAATTATAGGTGTAATTCCTCCTCTCTAAGACCTGAGCAATCTGCCACCTCACCGGTGTTAAAGTGCAGATCTCCTGTCTCGGACAAGTCACGAGGCACACTGCCATCAAGACCCAGAGAGCTGACTTCACCACAGTCTTTTTCCCTGCCTCCTGACCATGAAAACATCAAACCCAAGGTACTCTTGGTGCATGCTTATTTTCTAATAGTTCTTTGTCCCTGTAGGAGAAATCACATCTGCGTTGCACAATGCTAGTAAAATAAATGGGCTGTGGAAAAAATGTTTAAAAAGGAACAGTTATTGTATTGATAGTGAAGATAGCAAAGACTTAAATCCTACCATATCAAATTGCTAGCAAATGTTCCATATTATGGGGAAGATGCTGTAGGATTCCTTTAGCATAAAATGAAATACTCTGTTCATGAGTGGGAGGAGATACTACTGAAGATGGATTTGTGGCCAGTGCCTCTGATATACATTTGGTGCACGTATTTTTGAAGCTCACCTAAAACGCTGGTGTGTAAAAAATAAACCATAAACCATGTTGTATATACCCCATGCTAATGTCAATGTGCAGGTATTCCTACTGAAAGGAAGAGAAATATGGTGATCTTAGGTGCAGGGCCGAGCTAGAAGCAGCTTAACCTCATTGATGTGAAGTGGCGGTTCCAGTGACAACTGATTCCCCAGCACCTCGTCCCACTTGTCCCCCCGACTCCCCAGGAGGTTGGACTCTGCCCGGCCACTCTGGGACCAGCCCAGAGGCACGGCTGAGTTCAGCCTGAGCCGGGACTTTGGGGTCAAGAGCCAGAGAGGGAAGACAAGGACAGTCTTCTGCTTCTTCCCTTTCTTTGGTACTTCTCTGATCTTGTGCTAGACAGAGGATGAGGGGGAAAAAAAAAAAAAAGCCAAGATTCCTACAACACGAACTACTGCAAATATGAAAGTCTCACACTCAGGGATCAGCCACGTTCCCGCTGTTCATCATCCAGGCGCAGGTGGGGGAGCCCCAGCAGAGTGAGAATAAGCAATGCTGGTGATTGCTGCAGGAGGGCTTGGGAACCAGTCACGCTTTAAACCTAAAGATAAATCTCAAGAATGGGAAGGGGAAGGAAAGGAAAGCTGATCAGAAAACACGCAGCAGGTAGGTGAAAACAAAAGGAACTGCTATGCAAAAAGGAAGAGCTGGTGGCAGAAGACATCAGAGCTGCAGAAAGTTTTCCAACCTCTTTTATCTCTGCACACTGTGCTTCCTCTTGCTGATACCTGAGCTTTGCCTATCACCGAAAAGCTATGGTAGTTTATTGATTTATTTGTTCACAGCACAAAATTACAGCCTGGTCTGCCAAATCAATTTGTGTCAAATGTGTTCCTAACAGCTTGGCCATGTCAGGGGAGACTTGAACTGCTTGGAAAATGTTAATTGAAAATGAGAGGTTTAAATCAGCACAAAGTAGCAATTGTCATGACTGATTCTTTTAAAAAACAAACAGCCGAGGGGAACCATTGTGCCAAGCACAGCTGTACAGTGTCACTACCCCCTGCCAGTATCAATGAAACAAAAAGAGAAATGAAATTGTAGAAATTCCAAGAGAGAAGCCCCCGAGACAAAACTGGAATGCATGACTGAGCCTGCAGATTGCAAAGCAGTTGTGGTTTCTGCTAGTCAGTGCGATGAGCACTGTGAGAGACCCTGGCAGGAAAGAAATTCTCTGCTTGTGACACAGAGATTTTGCCCGTGTTTATATTTGCAGGGGTTATTACACCCTTTCTGTCTTTCCTACTGTCCCTTTTCCTGCTAATTCTGCTTTATCATGTGATATGGTGGCACTTTTGAAACTGCCCCACCACCCCATGGGGACTGGGAGAGTATACACCAGTTTAAGAGACTTGGGCTGTTACTCTGGTGAAATTTTTAATCTCAGCGCCAACGCTGGCTCCACTGGCGATGTGGAAGATCTGAAATCTCTAAATCAAATGCAGCTCAGTGTTCAGTGCAGGAAAGGTCTCTTATGGCTTTGAAATGTGAGGCTGAGACTTCATTCACAGTTGATACTAGTGTGTATTTGACATCCTCCTTTCCTCCCGCTCTCATTTATTTCCATACCCAGTTTAAGGCATAGCTCAATGAACTTGCTTGATGTGTTAATGGTACCAGGTTCTCTGGTAACACTCCAACCTCAGATCTCAGTTTATTTCTACAGAAAAAAGGAAAAGATTGAGGAGAGACAACATTAATGTCCTAAGCAGCATCTAGGTCTCTTTAGTGCCAATCAGCTCAACTTTAGAACTAGACAAAAAGCAGGTTGCTCCGTCTGATGACTGGCGATGCATGACAAAATTTTTGCATGTATGAATGTGCTAAGTGAATATCAGGGGAAAAGCACAGTGTCTAGGAGTGCTTGACTTTGGCATGTGTAATTTTGCAACCTTAACGTTGCTTCAACAGCAGTTGAAACAACGTTAAGACATGTATTAAACCAACAGCTATAAAACCGGAATTTTGACATTAGATGTACTTTTCAGTATTTTTCATTAGCGTGATATCAAAGCAATTATGCAAAAAGGATTCTTTAATGGAGAACTTTTATATGTCTATGCATATGCATGCACCAATTCATGCAAATCAAACAATAACCTATGAACTTATTTAACTGTTTGCATTTATACATATAAACACATGTGCTTTCCCATGCTTTATATATTTATCTTTATGTTTGCTAATGATTTAAAAATACGGCTGTTTTGCAAAGTGAATATAAACATAAATCCACAGATCAGTGTGAAGTGTGAACTGTGGGTGAACACAGGAAATAAACCCCCTCTCCCTGGGCTTTGCAGACACTTTAATAGTGTCCTCATGGACCTGATATAAAAAAATGAACAGTAGGATGGAGTGGAGGCAGATAAAATTGCTCATTCTGCAGGAGCAGATTAGAACAAAAATTCCTGGCTGTTTAAAAACCCTTTGCAGTGGTTTCATGAGGTATCATTCCTACACATTCTTTGATTTTTCCTATTTGAATGTAGCCCAGGAATACATGTAGATCTACCCAAAACAGCCAGGGAATAAAGTAACTGTAGCAACACTGAGCTCAGCACAGCGGCAAAATCTACCACAAAGCAGGAAAGATTACTCATGAGGAGCTCTACACTGCCATGGTTAGTCGCTGATTTTAAGCCTTTATAGGTATGTGTCTAGCACACTTTGCAGTGCCCTGATGGTACCATAGGTGTTCATTTCAGCAAGAAAAGTGGGACATTTTCCCCCAAACTTCCCAGGCTGATATTTGCCTGAGCTTTGATATTGGAGTTGATTTGCTTTTGAGTGTATCATGGTGCAGGCTAGAAGACCTAACTGTCCATGGCTGTTTAAAAATAACTGCTAGATTTCTATGAACCAGAATATTAAATATATTTAGGCATTGAATAATAATTTTAAGTAATGTGAACTAATGTGTCAAGAAACATATTCATATTGATGAGAAACTGAATTAAAGACTTTCCACTCAGGCACTGTGACAACAGCACATTTCTCACAGGTTCTACAGTATCTGGAAGCAATGAAACTTTTACATTTTAACAGTCTGATATGTCTTTGTTTAGTTCATGTAACAGTACAACTAACTTCAAAGTGGTCACAGTATTCCCATTGTATATGATACCCATCTCATCATATGAAAAAGCCTACAGGCTAGTGAAGATACTGCATTTCATTTACATATTCAATGATATAATTTTCTTGATCGAATATCAATTATAAGCAAACAAAGATACATTTTGTGGATATGGCAATTTTAATATTCGGAGTTTTGGTCTTCCATCTTACTTCAGTGAGCAGTGTTTTATGTCTTATCTGCATATAGATTTTGTGTATACATAAATATATATATGAACACACACACGTTTATAGCAAAATGTTGCTGTCTGAATGTTCAAAGGGCAGGATTCAACTCACGTGACTTTTGACATTTGACTGTTAGATATCCAAGCACAACTTGGGCAATTGTATGATAGCCAATGGAGGGAATATGGTGTATTTACAGGATGATTTTATTTTACCTTTCTAGGTGCCTGTTTTGGGATGAGATGAATTATACTGTAGAAATTCTTATCACTATAAAAGGCATTAGTTTTATCTGAAGCACCTACATGGTAGACATCCAAGTTAGAATCACTAAATCTCATATGAACTACTACCCGCCCACCCGAAGAAAAAAAAAAAAGAAAAAGAAGTGCAGTTCCAGCATTTGCATTCATCTGCTTTGTCAGACTGTCCATTCAATATGATTATTGTGATCATTTACTTCTTGAATGTCTGTCACTGTCCAACTTCTGACTAAGAAATATGAGTAAAGTAGAAAGCAAACATAATACTCTGTATAGAAAGGATTAAAAGCTAGTGTCCTACAATATTGCAAGAGAGGTGTGAAGACGATATAAGTCTTCAATAAGTATTAGAGGTGGAATCAAACTAAGCAGAATGCTGGCTTCTCAACCCAAAACCCAAAACAGGACATCAATGTCAGTTGGGTCGTGGAAGTGTTACTAAAAAGAGTCAAAACCTTATCTGAATTAAAATTTTGGCCCCTCTGCTGTTATCGAGACTTTTATTAGATATAAAGAAAAGAAGAAAGTGACAAAAGAATGACCGAAAGTGCAGCATGCTGCTCAGCTCCTTATCTCATAATCACCAGTATTCACTGCTACAGACAACGGTACATTAAAAGACCTCAACTGATTAACAAGTAACTTTATTTCTGGATGATTATCACAGAAATAATCAATGAATAACTTAAAAGTCTATTGTATGAATTTGTGATTTTTATTAGAATGTTGCTGAAAAGGGAACAATGCAGCAAATGCCTACTTAATTGTTAAAAAAGATAAATTCTAGTAGTCATGTGATTAAGAGCCCTAGCTCTTGAACTCATGTAAGTATAGAAGAATCTCATCAATGATTTAAAAATTACTGAATTCAACCTCCATAATTGCCAAGAAAATGTAGTGTGTGGTTTCTAAAGAGTTAAAAATAACTGGGCAAGCTAATATAATCTAAAATATAAATAATTTCAAAAGAATAATTTTTAGGGCTGACCTTAGAATTTTTGTACCCAAACCCATGCATTTTCTCTGGTTTAGATTTGTCAGTTCTGTATACTTTGTTAGAGTGTGAAAGTTCCTATACTTGTTTTGAAGTATTTGTTTGGGTGGTAGAGTTACTTATTCAGGAGATGACAAGCTGTGACATGACTTAAATGATCTATCCATTCACACAAGTAATTCAGAATTTAAGGATCCTGATCAGTCTCATTAAAGGAATCACAGAAATCCCTCTTAAGGTCCCTCTTAAGGTCCAGGATCACACCCCACAGCAGCAGTTGTTGAGGCACATGTACTGGCAGAAATAGCTGTGCATTATCATCTCAAATCACAAGCAAACTTGGAAAAAACTCACAGCCTCTCCTGATATTCAGTTAAGGATAGTAGTCAGCAGAAAGTGGTCAAAATCACTTTGGAAGTTACAAGCTGTTACAGGGAATTCACTTTGTCCTACTTCATTCCTAAAAGCAAAAGATGTAGGTTACAGTCCTTTAAAATCTTAACAGAAACACTAGATTTTCTTTAAGAAATAGCTTTCCTAGGTAATACGTAAGCATGATGTTGTTGCAACGTGTCTGCAAGACAATTGGAATCGTCTTTCATTCTGTCGTACCTTTCCCCTCTCTTCCCTCTCTCTCCCTCTCCTTCTTCTACCCTGTTTTACGTCTCTTCCTGCTTTCTGGTTTACCCTTTTAGCAGTACAAGATCAAGACAAGCTACAAGGCATTTGCAGCAATCCCTACAAACACATTACTTATGGAACAGAAGGTTAGTGTTTGCTCAAAGACATGGTAATTGCACTGTATATTTAAGACCATTCAACTTTATGTACGTATTCTGACATTTCTGTGGGTGATATTGCAGAATGTAAGCTCTGGAACTAACTGCTCAGGATTATAATTCCAACTATTTTTCGGGGTCAACCACTTTCCACTGAAGATCAAAGCCTTCAGAAATCTGAATTTCTGCAAATAAATTTACTGTAAGAAATAAAAGTGTCCTAAAGGAATTGCCATTTATGGCAACATCTCAAAGTCTGTTTTGTTATTAGAAAGTGTCTGGAGCACTGCTATTCTGGGACCCACCAATCAGTAGGTCTTGGTCAATTAATGATTATTCAGTGGCTATGCTTATACTAGTAAATTTAACATCCCAAGATAGGCAGATTTGACCAGCTGTATTGTTAAACTGTGAGAACAGTCCTGGTCATTGCACTGGCCTTCTCCCAAACAACTTCCCTGAGCACTTCAACAGTTAGCATGGGCCAGGGGCTGTTCCCAGTACATAGTTTGCAGTAACAATCTTTTTCTGTAGGGCAGGATGATAGAGCCAAAGAACAGTCTCTAGTGCATTTATTAGGGCAGGATGATAGAGCCAAAGAACAGTCTCTAGTGCATTTATTTTCTACCAAGGACACAACCAACAAAGTCTGGGTTTTATAGTACTTATTTAGATAATTCATCTTTGGAAGTCAATTGAAAATTTAAATTTTGCATTGGAGGGTTCAAAGTACCCACCAATGTCTATTTTTTAAAGTTTTTTTCCCCAAATTAGTTTTGCACAAAAGAATAGCTCACTAAGTTTAACAAAAATTTCTTATGATGAGCAATGAGCTAAGTGTCTTATATGTTTAACGGCATGCTTAATCACTCTGACATCCAGTTTATAGCTTTATCAGAAAAATCTGTGGACCTAGTTCAGGAACTTAACCTCTGATTAATTTCTGTAAGATTAAGCATTCCTAACTACACATTTAATTATGTAGTCACATACACAGCTCAGCTGATTTCACTAGGAGTTTACAGAGCCTAAAGACACTGGAGAGGGTGAATTTAACCGTGTAAAAATTTTGAATATGATAATTTTGTCCATGAAATATTACTGATTGTGACCTAGTAGTTATCAGTTAACTGCTATAACTAAGTTTGGGGTTTTTTTTGTTTTTGTTTTTGTTTTCTTTTTTAAAAAGGGACATTCCTTTCTTTTCCAATGTTCTTTTAATCTTGAATAATTTTTTAATTATTTGCATAAAACCTGATCCTTCCCTTCCTTAAATCTTGAATGTGCTAACAAAGGCTACGTCTGCGCTAGCATGCAATGTGGTCCAATAGAAATGGCTCTGTAGAGGAAAACAGCTGATGCAGGGGATCCTACACCCCTACGGAATGTATTTTGGAAGGGTTTTGTTTGGGCAGAGTGCCCATTAGTGGCTGGAAGCATTTGGTGTATTCCTGAAGTGCTACTTCAAGGTTGACTTAACCTAAAAGGCATCCAGTTTGGCACTCTAAGACTGCACTACTCTGCAAACCAAGTCAGGTATGTGACTTTGAGCAGGGTATTCACTTTGAGAGCACACTCCTGATGTGAACTAGTGGGTTAATGTCAGCCATCTGACTGCGCTTCTTCAGAAGAAAGGGAATTCCTTCTGATGGTCTTGCTGATGTTCTCCAGGGCATTGACTCACAAGCCGCGTGCTACTTATCCCCAATACATAAGACTGAATTGTACAATCTAATGCTAGTATCTGTAGAAAAAGTAATGATTCAGAAGATACCTGTATTTAGATAGAGGCTTTTGGATACCCACCACTTTATTGAAAACATCATCTTGAGTGTATCCTTCAGTAGCAAAAGCACAGTCAGGTAAAACTAATAAGAAATCCATTTTCTGCTACAGGATTTGCCTTCAGGAGAGGTTCTTGACTAATTTACTTTGTAAATTGTATGTTTCAGTATGGCCTGACTACACGATTTCTCTCATTTGGGGAATTATGGACAATAATCTGCTATTGATCCATACCAGCAGCTAATTACAGTGCTCCTAAGCTAGTCCTGTTGTGTTAGCTGACGTGCATTTGGAGTATGGCTCTTAAAGAGGCATGAAGGAGTGACATGGCACATGCAGGCCCCATTGTACCAAGCCCTAATATCCAAGTATTCCCCTCAAAAATATTGGGGAGGGAACTGGGAAGGAACTCATGCCATATTGTAGCTCAATGACAGTAATTATGTTGCTCCCATTTTATGGAATACATTTTATACACTGGATTAAAAAGAGATTGAAGACAGTGACATTTAACTACATAAGTGATGTTTTATTAAGATTAAGATAATGGTTATGTGGAAAAGAAGTTTTCGAGTGGCTTTTTTTTTTTTTTTAGCAAGGAAGGAAGGCTTGTAATATCTGCAAGGCATAAATATCACAGAGCTGAATGCATGATTATGATATATCATCTGCTTAAAGTGCTAAAAAAGTGTTTTGCTATGTGATTGAACTGGAAACTCACATTCTGAGAAGTCAACTTTTTCTACCATGTGAGTAATTATATTACTTAATTTGAGTAGTCATGAGAAATAAGATTAGTCAGAACTGACACATGGGTGATCCTAGTGACAATTCATGTGCAGTATTAATTAGATCCCGTGAGAGAAAACTGTCTTTGATATGTCATGTAAGTTACAATGCTTTGTCTGCCTCTAAATTGTCTCCTTGTGTCTAACTTTCTTTCTCAATTCAATTTTTTCTTTTATGTGTGTGTAGATGCTTTAATTTCAGCCAGCATTTTTCAACTTGTTCTTATGAAGCCATTAGGCTATCACCATCTTAATGGTTTTTCTAGAACATGTTCTTATCCTCCAGTACTCTTACTCAATGGGAGTTGTTCAAATCTGTGCTTATTAGCAGAGAAGAAAAGGCTTATTGACTATACATGTGTATACTTTGGCAACCCCAGAAGTGACTTAATATCAAATCTCATAACTGGCATGCTTTCCAGCTGTTGGAGTTTGTATGAACCTGACGTTCCTCACATCACCTGTGCTCTGCTCCGAAAAATCCAGGCTATCTCTTGGAAGATTGGGCTGTAACTTCCTACAGAGCCAGAAGAGCAAAAACTTGTTTTTAAGGGACTTTTCCTCAGCATGGCCAGGCTCTGTCAGGGAAAGTGAACCGGGAACCGGTGTGACAGCAAGGCTGGCAAGACGGTGTCCTCACCAGCAAGGGCACAGCTCCCCAGTGCCTGGGCAAGGAGAGCAGAGATGGGGATGATGAGGTGGTGGTAACCATGGTCAGTCAGCAGTGCCATCATAGCCACACAGATTCGGAGCAATGAGGGAGGTCCACCGATAACGAACTCGTCAGCCCATCAGATGGTATGATCCAGGGGCTAGAAGAGATAGTTGGACAAGTTTAATGTAGGCATAAGGCAAAAGTTTAACAGAAAGAATTAAGTAACCATTAGAAAAAAATTCTGGAGACTGAAAGGGGCTCTTTATCACAGAAATTGAAAAATCAAGACAGGACACTTTTCTGGCACTTCATACAGTAATTCCAGACAGTTCTGTGGTTGAAAGAAAAGGTCAGACTAGGTGATCACTGTGGTTCCTTCTGGTCTTATTAACCTTGAGTTAGTGAGTCACCCCTCTACTGACACTCACTTTTGTATAGCTGCTACAGTTATATAGATGTGATCACAGTCTAATTCAAAATTCCATTCCTAATCAGATAGTATTTAAAAAGTAATGTATCTATTATTTAGAGATTCTATTTATCAAATACCTATAAAACTGTCTTTCAGTCAAAATAGATAGTCATGAAAGGTCTATTTCAGGGAGCTACAGAAAAATTCTTAACTTTAAGTAGACAGTCTCTTGAACCAGATCCTACTTCATCTTCAGAATTATGTCAAATTTGTGATGTAACTTCAAAACTGTTGGATGCCTTGGAATTGCAAACCAAAAAAGCCTTCTCTTAACAATTCAGTGGTCGTTGGTCTACAGCTAGGTCTATGCAGGGGAATTTGTGTTTGCTGTGTCTGTCCAGATACACCCCCCCTCTGCAGGCTGATTGGGGTGAACTTCTTTTATCTGGGCATCATTTCGATGGGAAGGAAACCTGGGTGTGTAGACTTGAGGGAGAGAGGCACTACAAATGTTCTGCTCGGATTTCCCCCACTTTGAACTGCGGTGAAACCAGGATGATGGGGTGTGCCATGAAGCACACCTCTTTCCAGTCAAGGCTTATCCCGCACTTACCACGTCTTCTGGAAAGCACTAGGTATATCTGGCTGTGGATGGAAGAGGTGCAAATGAAAGCACTGTTGACTTATCCGGCTTGCATCTATCAACTAAGTAGAAGTAGAGAACTATAATTTCAATTTTAAATAAATGTAGAAAAAAATCTCCTGTCTTAAAGAACAAATACTTGAGGTTATTGATTTTGTCTGTTTATGGCTGTTCATATTTTCTCTTGTCACAATGCAATTTAGCTAGCTTCAAGAGAGTCTAAAACAGTCTTACCATATGACGTTACACTTCTAGGAAAACTCCAAAGACTTAGTAATTGCATGCTTGCATCCCATCACCTACCTAGCAGACTTCCAGCAGTGCAGTGTACTCTCCTTGTGCAGGAAAAAAAGAAAAAAGAAACAAAACAAAACAAAACATTTGACTCCTCATGCAGGAGGAAAAAGAGGGTAAGGGGGTTTTTGGTGAAAAGAAAGAAATGCAGCTGAGGAAATATGGTAGTGAGCTTTAAGACCCAGCTTTAAGTTCTTGCCTTGACAGAACTCTTACCTACTGTATTATCAAACATCCATTGGTATAAGGGCTGATCATGGCAAATGCAGATTCAAGTTGCTCTTTGGAATCATACAGCAGGAACTTGGAAGCCATTTTTTCCAACTCTCAGATGATAGACCTAATTGCTGGACAGTTGAGTATTATCAAGTATGTCAGGACCTTTCTGGACCTGGAAAGCACTTCTGACAACACTTCGTTGAGAATATTTTGATAAAAAAAGATTTTCATTTTCCCCAAGTATTTCAGGTGTGCACTCAGTAAATTTCTTGCATCCAGATTACGTGTTCATGTCAAAATGTTTCTTAAGGCTAGAGATAAATACCTAGGGGTAAGAAAGAAAGGAAGTAATTTGTGCATTCATGGAGTGATAAAGGACCTAGTTCATCTGTAATAATAACCAAGCTGCAAGTGTAAAAGCAGGCTATGAGGTCCCTCTTTCTTTCAAAGGCCATGGAGCTTTATCAATTATTTTATAAGAGGAAAAGTAGTCAGGTCTTTTTAGTATCATCTCCCAGGATCTTCAAGGAATAAGTTAAAGGAACTCATGGTATGTGAAGGGATTTTTTTGCATTTGCTGAGGGCTTAGGAAAAGATAGTGATGGGAAAAATATGCAAGAGAAATAAAAGAAGAGGAAACTTCTTGGCTTTTGCTCAGCCCAGGGTTTTCACAATACAATAAGAAGGAAGGTTACAATATTTGTTTTTTTCTCCTTCTATTGATGTGGTTCATTGGTGAATGAAACAATGTTCTATATTTCCTATGTGCTGTCAAAACCTTTCATTCTTCTAACAAAATATTGGAGATCCTGTTCGGATCATTTACCAGTATCCTTTCAGCTCTGATACAGCTTTAGCAATCAGATAGCTTGGGGGAAAGAGGAGGGAAGGGTTGTAGTCATCACTGACGTCAATGGCATATATGCATCACACCCTCAAAGTTGCCCTTTGCAAGGAAAAAATTAGTGGTTCAGCAACTGGTTATTTCATCTGAACATTTAAATTCTGTCACAAATACATTTGCATTCTCTGAATTGTTCTGGTCTTTTAAATTGTGTTCTTACTATTGGTCTTCATATATAATAAAAAAAATTTGAATGCCCAAATAGGAACGTTCCACTTTTGATATTGTTAGACCATCAGCATAGGAAATGAAGCTTGACTACTGTTGACAGCACTAGTCAACAGTACCCTAGATAGTACTAATGCTTTAAATTAATCATAACATTATTGCATGATAACTCCAGTAATGAGTTCAGAAACGCTAGTTGTACTTTTTTTAATCTCACATTTCTCTCTGTGTAGAAATGTAAAAAGAAAAAAAGGGTCTGCTGGAAAAAAATTTGACTTGTACTTTGAAAAGCTAACAATGGATTAAACAGAACCTTTTTTCTTTGTAGAGGTCATAGGGATGCCTAAAATCTAGTTATCGTTTCTTCTTTTTCTTTGGAGGACTCAGGCTGTTCAAGTAGAAAAAAAAAAAAAGAAGATAGATAAAACAACAGTGAAAGAAATTAGATGGATCACTTTGAAGATGAAAATTTTCCTTCCCCAAAGGTTTAAAAAGGGAGAAGAACACTCAGGGGGACTGTGGAGCGCATGGGCCTTGGTGCTGTGTTCACCTGAGTTCTTTAGTCAACGAAGGCTCCAAAATGGAAAGATATAATGCCAGTTTCCACTGAAACTGTTGGATGTTTGGTACTTAAATTATCCAGAGTCTTGGTTCTGAACAGAGACTTGTGGATGTGTCTGTAGTTCTTCTAGAAAGATTCCTCAGTATCTTCTGGGTAGTTGTTTCCTACCCTTGATTGTGTTCACCCTCTCCCACTTGCTCCGGTGAATGGAATGTGAAACAGAAATATGGGTGGTTTTTTTTAACAATTACTTTATTATTCATTACCCTACTGATTTCTTGGGGGTTTTGAGAAGCTTAGCAATTTCTCCATTCCGCACTTGTAACTGATGAAAATTTGCTGTTTTCCTAACTCACATTCAGACTCATCGTCTCTTTACAACAGGCTGCTTTGGCAATCCTGGTCCCAATGGGTACTGGAATGACTCTTCTACTTAATTTTATCACTTCATTTTATATTTACCAGGAGGATGTAATCTCAGCTGAAGCTGAACAGCAGATACAGTACTCGAGTGTAGTGCTGAGCCCTCCTCTTCTACAGGACTGTCTTTTGCTCTGAGAATTTAGCTGGATAACAGTGGTGAGATAGCGGAGATGAGAACATTACTTTTCAGTTCTGCATACATAGAAGTATGCTTCCAGTAGCTGGGCAAGGAGAGAAAAAAAATTGTACTCAGCAAGATTAAACTCAGAAATAATTTCTTAAGTATATGCTTATTATTTTTTTTTAAATATTCTGCCATTTTCCCCCCAGCTCCACATATGTCTTCTGTGACTGGTACTGGGATCAGTCAGTTCCCACAGAATCTCACAATCATGAAAAAGTGTTTTACAACAATGCTCTTTTTTTTCTCTTATTACCATTTATTTTTTTGCAAATAACTAGCAAAATGAAACTTCAGAAAAACATAATGTGTTAACCAAAAAAATCCACAAACCCTGCAGGTCCCTCCCCTGTAGTCCAGCTTCATGCATCAGCAGGCTTCCAGAGTAATTTTTGGTCTTGGCATGGAGTCTATTTGGAAATCGCTTCAAAGCAGAAATGTGTGATGGTGGTGAGAGCGTGCCTCGAAGTCTCTGGATGAAGATGAAAAGGGAACTGAGCACTGGAGTTTGGCTTTTGAGGGTGTTTTGTTAGTTTCCTGATAAAGTGAATTGATCAGCAAAATAATTCTCTATGTTCTCAAGCCTGCTCCAAGTACGGGCATAGGAAAGCAAGAGGTATATCCAAGCACAAGAAGCTTGTGTTTTGTTTTGGAGAGATTTCATACCTGCTTAGACCAGCCATGTTTTAGTGTGGTATCACATATGTATAGAACATATTTTGCTCTATACAACAGTGATTTCAGGCTAAAATCCAAAACCATCAAGCACTGTTTTTATTGCAATGTGGAATCACCATCCTCTTTAAACAGGAGGCACTTTTTAAAGAAAATGTCTGCTGGAGGAAAAGAAAGAGCCTCCCGTGTGCTTGGACTCTTGCCTTGTCTGCCTGCTTACAGCCGGTGGGTTTCCTCCGACGGTGGGGGGCAGGCAGCCCCCCCCAACACCCCTGTGGCACACAGGGCACGTTCACTGCATTACATTTGCTGTGAAGGAGGGGGGAGTTGTTGGAGAAGGCTATTTAAACTGGTAGTTTCTGATCTCTAAAAGTAGAGACAATTCACCTTAGCTCTCTCCCTCTCTACAATACCCCCCTTCCCCCCCCAATTCTGAATCAGAAGTTGGTAACCTGAAGAACCTTACTACTCCTGTACTTCTTTTTCCATCTTTCCATGGTGAAATGAGAAGTGCCACATTTGGAAACACAGTATTGCAAAAAAGTGTAGGTTTGCTTGTTTTTTAAAATTTTGAACTCACTATCACGTTAAAATCTTTTGAATTGCAGGCATTAGAAGAGCCAACCAAGACTGCTAGTGTGACTGAAGGCACTGCTTTGGACACCCATTCAGAGGTAGTGCTGTTATATCTCTTTCAAATCTCTATTTGAAAACAAGAAGCAAAGGTTCACTGAGCGATGTGTCCTCCTTTTTCAGATGTGCTCCCCTGCCCAGCTCAGACAACAAACGGAAGAGCTGTGTGCTGTCATTGACCAAGTTCTGCAGGACCCGCTGACTATGGTAACCCATCAGTATGTGGGATTGACTTTTTGTCTTCCATTCCTTTTGTCTCTTGTCATTCATAAGTCTGTTCTCTGTTGAAAATCATTTTCCAGCGCCGATGCGAATCTTCCCCAAGTTTCCTGCAGATGAGCACGGAGTCAGATGTTGGCAAGGTAGGTGAATAAGCCCAAATGCTCTTTCCAGGTGGACATAAAGTAAATAAAAATCGCAACAGTAAGGCCCATGGCAACAGAAAGCTTCAGTTAAGAGATGCGACATCAGTAGAATTGTCTGGCGATTTAAAAGACATGGAAAGACAGAACTATATCCCTGGAGTCAGGGCAGTCTTTGTTGCAGGATGCTTTCCTGAAGTCAGAAGGAGTTATGTTATGAAAGAGAAGCTGTTTATTGAGGTTTCAGAGGCGAGGATCCATGAGAAAGAAATCCTTCACACCTTGCCTTCCATATTGCAGGGTCTCTGGCCATCTCCGAGATTTCATCCCATCTATGGGTCCTTACTACAGGAAAGCCAATGTTTCTAGCTTCAGTGATTGGAAACATGTTTCAGAAGAATTCTTTTTTTATATCATATTCATTATTGGCTTTCAAATAATGGGATAATTAAATGAATACGTAGATTTGCTCTTAAATGCTGATTTCCTTTCAACGCTGGCTCCTCACAGGAGGGGGATGCCTGCTACATCCATTTACCCCGGATAACTCCGAAACAGGTAGTGAGAGGCAGGAGTTACTTTCTATACTGGTTTCACTATGTTATACTGGTGTGCCTTCTGGGCTCAGAAGGATGAATAACCAAGGGAGGAGGGTCCTGTATTCAGTTTACCCCAGGTAAATTTAAGTTGGTATTTCTAGCTATAGGAAAGTGAAAATGGCAGAAATCCAGCTGGAAACAGGAGGAAAGGGATTTTTGACAGAGGAACACATCAAAAAGTTGATGCATTCAAAATATCCTGCACAATATACAGTCCACCATGCAAAAACAAGGCACAGAACCAGAATTCCTGAGTGGGAATATTCAACATACACTCCAAATTTCAGTTTCATTTTTGAAATGACTTCTGTCAACCAGCACGCAGTGGTGAATCAGGCTTCAGGCAGCTGAAAGATGGAAACAGTATAGCAGCCAAAAAGCGGGAAGAGACTGTTATTGAGGAAGTGTTTTCCAATGCCTGCACCGAATCTGAAGTGGTTAAAATTCTACTACTAAGTTGGACTTTTGAGCTATAGCATCCAAAACCTACTTCCTTGGGCAATTGAGAACTGAGCCTTAACCAAATAGAAGGCATCTGTTAGCAGTCATGAAACCAAATAAAGGAGGCAAAAGGTGAGTTTACCAGGATGCAGCATAGGGACCAAGCTAAAGATTTTGAAGACCTCAGAATGAGCGAGTACAGTGCCTAAACTGAGGGTAAAAGAGACTCATAAACAGGAAGGAAAAAGGAGTATATGTAATAAGTAAATGGCTTAGAAGTAGAATGGACTGGTCAGAGGAAAGCAAGTTCTTGCAGAGGAGAACATGGAAAGATGGTGTTTCAGGTTATTTTGTGAGCACATGTAACTTAAATTTCATGGGGCAACCACACTTGTGGCTGTATACTAATAAGCTTTTTGTTATGGGAGTTAGAGGCAATTTAAAGGCCAGCTTGAATAGAGTGGGATCAATGTTTTTGAGTGGTAAAAATGAAATGTGATACTTTCTACAATAAGCATCTCAAGCAAAACTTTAAGTTACCTTATTCTCAAGTATCATCTCATGAATCTTTATGGAAAACTGAATTTTTCTTGAATTTCAACAATTAATAACTTGTCACAATAATGAAAATCTCTCCGAGTTACTCCTCAGAATAACTCTTTGCTCTTAATATAACTATTTATTTTCTATAAGGTGTCAACAACGCTGCAGAGAGCAGCTGGGCGTGAAACAAGATATGTAAGTACTTTTATAATTACTCTATATTTTGCATGCGTAACTGTCTAGTTTGTCTAATCTTGCTACCATACTAGGTGAGTCTGCACGTAGCATTCTGTAGTACACAGAAGCGAGCATGTTAGAGCATTGGCAATTGAGACTTGAGATGTCTTCCCACTGCTCTAAGTCTATCATGGCTGGAATATCCTCAGTGCAGTGTCTACTGATAATTTTACCTGTGTGAATATGTTAAAATTAATTTATTCAGACACTTCTTTGTTGTTGTTTGCTTTGAGTGTTGGACAAGAGCTCAGCTATTTGGCAAACAGACTGTTACGGGTGCTGAAGGGTTTATTTGTTTGGACTCAGCCTGCACTGTAGGGGACTTGCTTTGGTAGAATTCCTTTGGTTCTTGCCTATCCATCAGAATTTGAGGTTGACCCAAACTTTTCTTTCCAAGGTATAGAGCTGGCTGAAACCCCACAGTTTAGCCTTAGACAAATAGAAGCTGTTCTGTCACATATACACACGTTCCAACATATAAAGAAAATCTCTGTATTGAGTCATCAGTTCAATTATTGAAACATTAAACCCAATTAACATTTTTATTCTCACTAGCACACACAGTTACTGCAGGTTCTGTATTTTACTTACAACTCATCTAGTCATGTGGTGAGAAATCTCTGCTTACTGTTCATCATTCAGCATTTCTATTGAACCTCAAATCAAAGCAGTGCTGGCAAAGCAATAGAGGCTTCCTAGTCTCATGCCAGCACAACGCTTGACTGAACAATTCCATTTTGCTTCTTGAATGTGGTGGTATGCATATTTTATTGCATACTGTGATTTTTTACTCGACAGATTGTGTGGGCTCATAGCAATTAGGAAGGATATTGGAAGAGAGCTTTTTAATGACATAAAAGAGTGTGTTTCAGAGGTAGTCTGTGAGAACAGAGATATTTAATACCACTCCAATGCAGATCTCCAGCTCCTAATACTGTGGCTGACATATAGCATATTTCAGGCATCCAACTTACATGCCTATGGATACAGTTAAGTTTTCTTTGCTGGCATAGAAAATCACCCTTACAAACTCTTCCTTCCCAGTCTCCCCTGGAACTTTCTAGATAAAGAAACAAATCAGTATTTAAAAATACATTTGGGAATAACACAGAGGATTATTGGTCGGCTAACCTTTCCTGTAAATTGTACAAGCATGTTGAAGTTTTGGTGTGTCAGAAAATAGACTGTGGACTCCAAGCTGTGGCGTGGTGGCTGAACTCGGTGGGTCCAGGCTCTGCTGGACTCTGCCGTCGCTGCAGCCTGCAGCAGAGTCTGCTGAGGCACAAGCCACGTGTCCCTGACAGACCCCATACATCACAGCTCTTTCCCCATCTCTTGCTCTGCTTCCTCGGGAAGACAAAAGCTATTTCTGTCCCAGGTAACAAACCAGGTGGTGGCTTGTCCTCCGGCCCTTAGGGTGAGCAAGCTCTGAGGGGGTTTTCCATGGAGTTGTCTTCTCCTCTTCCCCTCCCACTGGCCTCATCCCTGCAGCTCACTCGCAGAAGTAGGCTTTTAGTTTATGCAACAGAATTAATTTTACTAGAAAGAATTAAAATGGTAATTTAGCAATATAATTTTCTTAATCTTTTTGTATTCCTGATGTCTGATATTGAGATGCTTGACAAAAAGTTGCTTTGAGGGTGCTTTTGGTTAAAAGAAAAGCTTCAATTTGTTTACGAGTCAGGGATAGGAAAATGTGTCATCATGCTAAAGTATTATTTATAAACACACACATGTAAATGTATAGGCATGCACACATGATAATATTACTAATTACTTCAGTAGGTTATATGGAGTGGTAGACTATACAAATATGTTGAAATAGCCTGCCGTTTAACAGTTAAAATGGCATAGATTTGCTTCAGCCTCAATTACTTTTTGTCTTCTCATGGACTTCAGAACCTTTTAAGGATGTAAATGATTGTACAAATAGCGAGGAAGCATATAAAAAGTATGGAAAAATGTCTGACTTCAGTGAAATTACAGCAGTGTGTACCAGCTGACAACTAAGTACTACTGTTGTCATTTAACAGCTTTTTAAACTGTATGGTCTTTGATAAGATCCCATTCACCATTTTATAATAGTGCATCTCTGTTGGCTTTAGGGATGATACTGCTGATGGGTAATAATAATATAATAATATAATCATTCTCTAAAGAAATTACTTTTATGGCTATTGAGTGCCTAATATATATACTTAGTCATTGTGTTTCCATATAATTACTGTCACCAATGAAAGCTTTCTTAACTTTAATTTCAAGTTCTAGCAAATTTATAGTTTTATCATTTAGCCCACTTACAACTGCTTAAAAAATAATTTCTCATGATTAATTGGAATAATTACTTTGCATATTATTGACATTTTTTGCTCTTCTTGACAGTTCTATTCTAAAAAACCTATTTTAAGTGTTACAGACATGACACACAAGTGAAAAAAATGAGAGAATATGAAGCAGCTAAAAATGCACACAGACATGCAGAAATAGGAGCGTTTTTCTTTATCTGCGGTCTGCTGTGCTTATATACATTTCAGGTAACCCCTTTGAAATGAGATTTAATTTGCACCACTGAAGTGAGAGAATTTCATTCTAGCCCACTTGTATCTTTAGATCATTCTGAAGTGCTTTGATGTCTTTAAGCCCACAAGGAGATTGGTCATCACACTTGATTAATAGTATGAAAGTGAGTCCCTAGTGTGTAAGTAACCACTAGTAAAAACTCTAGTTTACTCTGTCAAGGGCAGAAGATGTACCTCTCGTAGATTTTGTGCTAAATCACAGCTGTCCCTGTGTTGGTGGGAAGGTTTCCTCCACCAGTGGCTGTGTTTAGAGATGTGAGTGAGGAGCACAGTCCTCCACCGTGACTGATGGTGATGCTGTTCTCACCACCAGTGCAGGACTAGAGCCAACAGGTCCAGGGAGTGAGGAAACAGCTCTAGCACTTGGGAGACCACATCTGGAGTTCTGTGGCCAAATCTCTCCAAGGTCTTTGTCACAGGGGAACAAAGGAAAAGCATGTTCTTCCACCTCCAAATGAGCTGGAATTGCTTTTCTTGCTCAAAATGGTGAGAGGAGCATATAGCTGAGTTGATAAAAAACCAACTGTAGTGGTCCTTCTGCAGAGGGTGCAGGCTGTAATGGCACTGACTTGTCTTCTACTACTGCTATAACATCTAACCATTGCATCTAGTAATTATTTTTTTTTTCCACCATACTGAAGAACATTGGTATTTTAGAGTCTCAAGGCCTCTAAATCACACCTACATCAAGGAAGGTCACGTTATCCATACAGAAACTGTGTTATCCAGTGGAACTCCTGAAGAACTTGAAGGAGTTGATTGGAGGGATCAATGCACCAGAAATCCTGAACGTCACCACTGTGTGGGCAAATAAGCATGTGGCACATGGCTGTTTCACATACACACACAAATACTTTGCATTCATCACATTGACCCTTTATCTGGAAAATAGGGCTTCTGCTGTTCAATGTATACTCAGAAAAAAAGAGTAGTGCTTGAGTAGGATTGTTCTGGTTTTCATAATGTGAAGTCAGAGGATGAGAAAGTTGGACTGAGCTCCCAATACAATTGATAGTGTTAATAACATTGATGCTGCAAATTAACAGACAATGGCAGGCTCAGAATTGTCAGGATTTTCATTTTGAGATTAGATTGAGGTGAAAAAGTGAAATTTTGTTGCACTTGGAAAAAAGTATCCCAAAAGTTTAATGGGCATTTATATTTGATTATACCTAGAAATAAACTGGAAATGACAATATTTTAACTTCTCTTACCAATTGCATGTCACTGCATCAGTGGTAAAAGCTTCTGTACCTAAGCATACTGCTGTCCGTGGATTTTTCTTCTGTCATCGCTATAATCACTATGATATTGTATGTAATACTGTATATATTTACCTTTTTGGCAGGCCAACCTTTACAAATCGGCACCTGTGGTAACAGAGAGTCAGCTGGTATGTATTGCACAGCTGTGATACGCTGTTTTTCAAAATTTGCACAAGCACAAAATCTAAAGGAATCGTTATTTACTTTCTTAGTCGTTTGAAAGAACCAGCAGTCAATATCCTCCCACAAAGCTGCATTGCTTTCACAGAGCTGCATTGCTTTCTTCTGTACTGAATACACACCTGTTTTAAGTAACTGTAAATCCTGACAGTACTTGTAAACCCAGGAACCAAATGACAAACTAGAGAGCCTTCCTGAATCTTGAGGCACATGACAACTGTAGAGTCTACTGCTGGTATTTGGACTCTTTTAATATTCCACTTCTACAATTTTGTTTATATGCAACAACGTTCCGGCATCTATTTTCTTCTTACTGGTTTTAATCAAAGCTGGCTTAACTAGTGAAAAACAAGGGTAAAAATCAATTAAAGAAAGGGAGATTATGCATCAGATGTTCATTTTAGCTCTCATCACAATTAAATCCTGTTGGAGCCAAACTTTCTGAAGAAGAGTCAGAAGAGAGGTCATGGAGCCTGTCCAAGAGACAGTGACCACTAATGAATGCTTTGGGAAAAAATGAGATGGGGATGAGAAATTTTCCCCATTGTATTTCAGCTAACGGAATTTTAGGGACTTCCTGAATCAATTTATTCTGTTTAGCAATCTTTGACCACTTCTTCTTTCATGATTATTTCCAGTTACTTTTAAAATCTTTTTATACTTTGGTCTCTACAACATTCTGTAGCAATAAGGTTTACTTTTTAATTACGCATTGTGTGAAATAGTACATTATTTCTTTGTTTTAAACCTACTACTTGACCTCAGCTCTTGTACTGAAACAGCAAATAATTGTTCTTTCTTCACTTTCTAAATAATATTAAAGATTTCTAGGTATTAACCATAATACCCTATCAGTCACCTCTTTTTCATACAGAAAAGTTAAAATTGCTTAGTCACTCTTGAGAAGTATGGATACAGTCCCTTATCTTTGATGATCCTTGTTGCCCTTTTCTGTATCTTTTTCAGGTTTTGGTTTTTGAGATTGGGAGACTAAAACCATGAACTGCTCTTTTCTAGCTCTGAACAATTCCGCTTCCTATTTACAGAATGACATGATAACATTCTTTGTTGTTATTTCTATTCCTTTCTTAACAGTTCCTAGTAATTTATTTAGTTCTTACTTGTATTGAACAGTAAGCCAATGTTTGCATACAAGTGTATACAATAAGTCCAAGACATATTTGCTGAGTAGCAAGAGCTACTTTCCAAGCTAATTAGTTCATCACTGCATGTGTAAATTTAGGATGTGGTTTAGTTTTTCCCTGAGAAATGTATCAATGTTGAATTCAGTAAGTTTCACCAGCCTTTTTATCATTCATTCGCTCAGTACCATAAAATCTCCCTGCAACTCTTTGCATTGATATTTTGTTTTTACTCCCCTGAATGATTCAGTATTACTGGCAAACTTTGTCACCTTACTAGGCACACTTTTCTAGCTGATCTACATCCATAATTCAAAGCCCAGATTCCAGAGCACGTCTCTGAGGAACTCTATTTGTAACTTCCCTCCACTGTGAAATTTGAACATTTATGCCAACCTTTTCCTTCCTATCTTTTGACTGGTCCATAGGAAATATTCTCTTTTACTCCTAGCAATTTCATTTCTTTAGTAGACCCTGCTGAAAGACCTTCACCAAAGCCTTTGGAAATCCACGTGCAGCGTGGCTGAACATTCGCTGAACTTTATAATCTGTGATGCAGCCTCAATTTTGTTATCCCTGGTCACGCATCTAGGGACCTGGTGGGGAAAGAAAAAACCCAGGCACTGAGCCTCACAGAAGATGGTCTGTTGATTCCCAATTGATTTCACCTAATGTCTGTTCCTAGATGCCAAAAGATTTCATATTGCTAGTTTAAACATAACTGCTGTATCAGCCAGCTTTCTTGCATCACTAACCCTTTAAAATAACTGTAAAAGATTTATCAGGCATGAGTGCCCTTTCAAAAGCCATTCCCGATTATTTGTCCAAATGTATAGTAATTCTGTTCTTTAGTATAATTTGTTCCTACTACTTTGTACAGCTTGAAATGTCACATGTAGTGATTTGTGATTCAGGATCCTGTAGTAAAACCTGTCCCATAGTTGCCACTTCTCATTCTCTTGGTACTGATTATGTCTGAAGGAGTAAGTTAAATTCCACAATTCATAGTGTGGCAATTTCACACTGGAATTGCTTTACAACTTTATTTATTCCTTGTACTTTATTTGCTCGTTTTATTGATTTTTCTCAAATCTTTCTTATAGACACTGTACTTGAAACAGTTCCTCAAAATTGTTTCTTTGCCTGGGTGAGAACCTCCCTAAGTCCTCCTGTGAGGAAAGCTGAAGTTCAGCCTTGGTCTCCTCTTTTTCATGCATCTTTTTTATGTGTTGATTATATCTACTGGCCCCATAGACTTTTAGTTGTAAGGAAATTTAGCAAGTTTGTTGGTTTTTTGGTTTGGGGTTTTTTTTTCCCAAAGTCTTGCTTGGCCTACTATATGACATATTTATATTAAGGGCTGGATTTTTTTTTTCTTTCTTTTCTTTTTTTTTTTTTTTTTTTTCTCTAGACTGTATTTGAATACATCTTTCTGTCCTTTGAGCCTTTTCCTCATTCCTTTTTTCACTTCTTTGCAGTGCTCTGAACATCCTAGTATTTATTGATCTCTTAAAGTCTTCTTCTAAGCTGGTACATAACTTCTTGGAAACATTACTGTCTTAAGCAGTATTCTGGTCACTTATAACTGTTTCATCCTTTTGGCAGCTCCTTTGATGTTTTTTTCTCTTTTTTTTATAACTATTTTAATTATTTATCTATATGTTTAAATTACAGCAGTGGAATTCTTGTGTGTCTTTTTGATCAGACAGCAATGTTGTTTCTGAGCACACTGTGATCTCTATTGATGAATGACTCTTCAGTAGTAACATTCTGACTTAGAAATTTTGCAGGATTTGTGATTCAGCTAATTACTTCTCCTCTTGTGGAATCTCTGACCAGCTATACCAGGGACCAGTTATTATACCTACACCTCTCAGCTCTGTGACTTCTATCCAATGGACAGGCGAAGCATTGGGCATGCCACTGTGACTCTTGTCAACAGATTTTTCTACTCTTTTAAAAGATGGCTGTGAATGACTCAGGATAACAAAGTGCAAAGCCATACCCAGCACACCAACACTACACACAATATTGCCATTATCATTGACTGTAACAATTGTTCTTTATACATTAAGCAAATAAGACAAAATTCATATGGGACCAGTCTTGCATACCTTGGTACCATTTTCTTAGGTTTTTTGGGTTCAGACATTTTAATGCTGTGTGCAATTTTAATGAGTGTGCAATGGAAGGATTTATCAAAATGTATTTATATACAAAAATAGTAGGAGGGGAGTCATATATATTTAGAGCAAATACAGAACGGTATTTCTGTACTTTGTGAGCAGGTTTAAATGACAGTAACAGAAAGAACACAGTGCAGTTTCTTGCATGAAAAGGATTGTGGATAGGAGTTCAGGAACTGGAGACTGGACAGAAGATGAGTTCAAACATTTGAAGGAAGAAAAACATTAGTGAAAAGTAGATAACAATGGTCTGGTCCAGGAGTTAAAGCTGGAGTGTTTCATTTAATATCTAGACATATTTCTATGGCTTATTTTGTTCTGGTGTATTTTAGATGTGACTTGGCAGCTTGAAGTATTTTTTCTCTAATTAATTCATTTTGAAACACATATATTACCAGTATTTCCTACATTTAAATCTGTTGAGCCCAAAGCTCCATGAAAAAAATTAAACCACGCTTGAGAATACACCACCTCAAGAACTATACCATGATTGCTTTAAGATAAACTAGCACTGCATTCAGCATCTTTTAAGACCCACTTCTGGGCATCAAATATAGCATAGTTGTCAGGTCCAACATAAAATCAGGGCTCATGGGTGCATCTGTCCACCTAAAATGATTTTATGGCCTTTGAGCACTGATGAATGACTTCTGGAAGGCAGTCCTTGCCATGGGTCTCTATCCAAATAACACCAAATTACAGGCACTGCTGAAATGAAATGTGTCAGTTATACTGAGGAGTGGTCCATATAGAGCCATCACACAACAAAGTAAGAAAAAGCTTAATAATATACCAAAGGAAAATGTGAGTGAAGGGAACTTAAATGTGTTTCAAGGGTTTCCTAAAGAAAGGGAAGAAAGCAGAGAGCAGCGTCAGTTCTAAGGGCTTGCCCTCATACCCCTCCCTGCCACCAGCCTGGGCAGCGAGCAGTGCCTGGGCAAACCTGCTCCCTTTTCTGGTCCCAGACTTGCAGGCTTGCTCCTCTGCTGGTCCCAGAACAGCAGCAGAGGTCAATGCCTCCTTCACACTACTCTTATTGTGGGTCTGTTTTCTCCAGCTGTTGAGGAAAGGACTCATCTCTGTACTGTGAGTAGAATGGAAAAGAACTAAATCCATTGATTTTAGTTTTGGCTTAGTTCAGCAGAGAGTCAGTGGAAATCATAATACCATATAGTATCAGCCGTCTTGTTGAAAATTCAGCTGCTTCTTTAAATGCAAATATTTCAGTATGAAAAAAAATAAAGACAACTTGAATTTCAAACAGGTGACTGTTCTCGCTGCTCTGGTGCAAAACCTGCTGCTGCTTCAGCATGAAGGTGGAGAAAATAATCATCCTTTCTTCCTAGGCTTTTCAGTGATGTGAATGATTTACTATTTAACTGGAGGAAGAGGAAATCCTTTTAACTACAGTTATATGCCTTCACACCTTCAAATGTACTAAAGAAGAACTTCCTTGTAGACTGGCACACTGGCTGGATTGTTTTACTGGATTTTGGCAAGTGTAAGGCCTCGAGAGGGGAAAATAAAGATTAACTAAATATGTTCAATAACATATTCCCCTTTGTGAGGTCTAATCTGTGGCAGAAAAGAAATAGAAGGGTACTATTTTAAGGTGTTTCACAGTCCAACTAAACAAAGCATCTCTGTTTGTACTGTTAGGGCTAAAAGCATCTTTTTGCTGACAGTGGAAACTGCAATGATCCTTCATGACAAGGGAGCCAGATGCTCACTATCCGAAAGCAGGTGCTCTCAACCGTTTAGAGGCTCCTCAGGTGACTCTGGCTTCTCAGTGCTGACAGAAGATGACTGCATTGGCTGGGGCGTGCTGTGTTGCATACTTGCCCAATCTGCCCCAAGGTCCCTTTCCTAAAAACTAAGGAGTTCGTTAGAAAGGACTGGGAATGGTTCCTCTCCGTGAGGGAATTCTTTGGTTATCCCATTTGAAGGAGAAGGCTTCAAAGACTGCAAGAAACTATTTGTACAGAAAAGTTGGATATAAATGCTATGCAGGCGAACAGATAGACTCAGGGCTTGTTATTTGCCAAATGAGGTCTGATGGACCTAAAGCAGAAAGGAAAGAAAGAGGGCAGCTAACTCTTATCCCAAGGCTAGCTCTCCCATTTTATTATATATTTTTATCTGATCATGTCATATTTTTTGTTAAGAATTTGTCTGGCTATCTCAGAGACAGGCTGTTTCAAAACAGGACTGCATCGAAAACATATTAAAAAGCTAATTCCTTGTTAAACATTAAGAGGCAACTTTCTTGTTTGCAGGAAAGCTGTTCAGCTATCCAGAACAATTAACGTCTGTGTAGTGACACAGAGCACCGCAAAGAGTTACTGCAGTCATTGCTAGTTACCAAAGAGGTGTCTGCCCCTACATACTGGAGATCGCTGAATACTCTGGATAAGGGGAAACAATAGTGACTCGGATAGGAGAAACATGGGACTCAGAGGATTTTAGGCCTCTGCTGAGAGGAACGGGGTTGCAGCTGGGACCTTCCTCACCCCTGTCAGCAAGATCTCAGGGACAGTCAGTGTCATAATAACAGAAGGAAAAATTACAGGCGAACACGCCCATGCACCTGCTGATGAGAATTTCAGTCTTCTGACTTTGGAGGCAAATATCATGCAAGGCTCATTTTCATACATCCAAAATACCTCCTGTCCCTGAAGAAGGGTGGTCGTGTCCATAATGCCCATCAACGGGTGCCCTGGCCCAGCCTATCCTCCTATTTCTGACTGTGAACTTGCTGACCTGGGCCAAAACCACGCCAAGGAGCACCCTGGTGCTGCATCGGTAGAAGTAATTATGGGTCAGCTCTGGAGCTTGTGTCTTGGCCCTGTGTAATTTGCTAATAGGGCTGTAGCCATATGATGGCAGCCCATTGCTACCATAACGGCCTTCACCATTTTTCAGGACTGTTGTAGGAAGACCAACGCTTTCCTTGGCAAAACAGTCTTAGCTTGTTTCTCGGCAGTGTCAATTGTGCCACCTGCTATCGAAGAAAGAGTTCAAGTTTTTAGTTTTGGATCAAAGATTTTATATAACTTGTCAGGGAGCTAATAAAGGTTTTGAAATTCTGGCTGCTGGCCGATATCTGCCACTCTGTTAGCAGAATCAGACATAAACATATGACTCAGTCAGCACTTCAGCGCACGATGTTGTTTAGAAAATGCTTCCTTAAAAGCATTTCTACAGCGTGCTTTTGGAAGAGGTTTCTTACGTAAGGAGAGTAGCTTATCCTTGATGATTTCAGGTACCTCAATGGGCTTTTAATTGCGTGGTTACATGGTGTGGAGGAGCGCTGGAAGGCCACAGGTCCTTTGTCTGCATAATGATGACTTGATAACAACTGTAGCTTTCTTTTTATTTTTATATTTACCTTTATGTTGAAAGCCAGGAGTCTTTTACTTTTAGAAACTCTTCTTAGAAATCTCAGAGAGGAAAATAATTATTTCATGGTGAATCCTACAAAGAAATAGTAATGAAATATGGACTGTAAGTTCATTAAATGAGCACCGTATCTTTCAATAAGTTGACCTTCTTAACGAAAAAGTTTAAGTTTTTAATGCAACTTGGCAGTCATTGTCTTTTAAAAAAGTTAGTACCACCTTATGGCTTATTTTTTGCTTTCGGTTGAATATGTTTCTTCTTATTTGAGGAGGCAAATGAAAGGGCCCCAACCTGTGGAAAAGAGGGAGGGGAATAAAACACAAAGCTAAGGGAAGATATTTTGCTGCCTGGGCCTTGCTCTTCCCAGACGTGTTGTGCTCCTCCTGCCTCTGCCACCTTCCACCCAGCCCCTGGGCTCCACTCTGTCCTTCCCCAGGGCAGAGGCAGAAGCACAAGACATGGGGACATCTCCTGCCTCCTGTAGCCTCCCCTCCGATGTGCACCCCTCTTGCCCTGTCCTTGCCAGATGCCTGCGGATCTTATTTTAAGGTGATCCATAACTCAGTTTACATCATACATCCAGCAATCTCAGCTGCATCATTCTCTTTTGTTTTCCAGACGGACTCCGTAAGTGTATTGCTCTTGTAAATAGGCAGCATGGTGTTATTAAATGTACATAATCTAAATCTTATAAATAAATCTAATAGCGAATCAAGTTTCTTCTCTGCATTTTTGTACCCTGCTGGGTACTGAGGATGGGGAGCTGTGACAGCACCTATTTCCAGTCCCAGCTGGGCAAGCTGCCCCTCCGGACCCGCAACCACAGGAGGAGCTCAGCAGCAGTCCTGTTGTTATCTGTATCAGTTATGACAAAGACTGCCCATTTTCTGTGGGGTAGCTGTAACAGAGGAGAATATAACTGACGTTTAAATTCAATCACAGACTTTGCCAGGACTTCAGTTCTTACCGAATTCCAGTGAGAATGTACACTTTTCTCTTCTTTTTCTTTGCTTACCAAACAAGTTGTTTATTTTAAAATTATCCCCTAGCCTCTGTTTAGAGTTTATGCCACAATCCATCATGTCAGACTTTACTGCAGGAATTCTGAAAATCACAGCTGTATTAAATTGACAAGTTGATAGTCAATTTTTTGGTTGGCTGGTAGCTAACCAGCAAATTTTTTCTTAATTCAATAATCCAATTTGTCTGAAATGAGGGGTATCACAGATCCATGCTGATTAAATTCTCTAAAAATGCATTTTTCCAAGTGAAGTCTTAAAGATACTGTCAAAATCCAGCATGTGATCACTGGTATTATTCCCCAGAAAGACTTTTCCCTAACATGTTGCTGCCTGGGTGTAAGTTAACAGCATCACATGTTGACCTTCCTTGTTTCACTGTTACTGTTTTGAGTAGCCCAGAAAGGAATTTGCAGTGTGAAAGCAGATGTGTGGCTGTGCATAAAGTGTGACTCGATGAACTTATCAAGATGCAGCTGAACAGCTAGCAAAAACCGCCAGCAAAGCCCACAAACCACAGTCTGACAACCCAGTATCTATTTTTGTGTCAATAAGAAACAGAGGTCAGTGGTGAGGCTCTGTGCATAAAAACAGCTTTTGCCATTTTTGTCCACAATCTGTGTTAAAAGTAGGCCAGGCAGCATGACACCTGAATAGTTTTGGTGGTGAAATATGTTATTAATAAAATTTAAAAAAGTCTAGTCAGTACACCCCATTGGAATTGACTTGTCTAACAAATATTCTGTAAATTGTGAAGTATTTTATTTTGTTTTTCTTCCGCCTCTTTTCTTCTGGGTGTGCTGTGGGTCAAGACAAAACCTGGTGTCATTCGTCCTGTGCTGGTGAAAGGGAAGAGTGCACAGCAAAAGGAGGAACCCTATCAACCCAATCCTTTTAAAAAGTACCTTGAAGAAATCGGTGATCAAGATACTGAGCAGGTGAGTAACTCACTCTGAAGGATTTTATATCTTCAGCTAGTTTCCTTAAAGATGATGGAATAATCTTGGATGATTTCCTGAGGGGCACCTGGCTTCTGGAGGAGAGTCTACAGGCTGGAGATGGGCAGCTGGGCTTTCTACAGGGACTTTTTTTGGTGATCTAAAAACCTATATGTTGAGGAAAGGACCTTTTTGTGGTATCTGTAGGAAACACTACAAAAGAAAGTGGAAATCCTGTGCTCCCCGGTCAAGCAGGTGTCTGGATAGCATCGACTAGAAAGTGCTTCCTCCATTTGGTGCCCAGTCCCAAATTCTCTCTAAAAACGCCAGCAAGGACTGGGCAAGGTTCACTCTTCCCTCTCCGAGGGAGACCGCAGAGGAGCCCCAGTGATTTTTGGTGTTACTGCCCAGTGTGTAGCTCCCCCAGGTTTGTATTCGTGTCCCTCCACAGCTCGGGGGGACAGCTCTTGTACCGCACACAAGGACCATTAACAGGCAGCCCATGGGGCAGCAAAAGTGCCGTCTTCTCCCACAGACCTCTGCAGAAAGATGTAGGATCACTTTGCAAAAGCAGGTCTTGAACTTTGCTGACCTGTATGAGGCATTCTCTCAGAGAAACACCAGAGAAATGGTTCTGTCAGCCTTTTCGCATGCATTTGTGTTTGTGTGCATTATTGTGAATTAAACCTTAACTGTGATACATAACCTGAATGTCCCTGTAGGAGCTTATTATTAACCTATCCAGTATGTTCGGAATCTTCCATCTGGAGGGTAGTCAAATGAAGCCAATAGTCCTTGTCAGACACAATGTGAATAAAATACCTTGCTAATTGAATTTCTCTTACTTCTATGCCTCTCTAGTCACATTAGAGAGAGACTTTAGCAATGGCAGTCCTCTCTTCTTCCTTTTATAGCTGATTTTTTTTAAGATTTGCATTTTAGCTCTTTCCATTCCATTCTTTCCATCCCATAGTTCTGACTTGCTGTAGGACAACCCTGGCATTTCTCAAGAGTACTGCAGCATTACAAACAGAGGAAGGTTTATTTGTAGTGTTAGTGGGTTCCAGCAACACATGTGGGTAGCATCAGAAGGTTTCTCATTCTATAGGTTCCTATAGAATGTAGAGTTTCTGTAAAATACTAAAAATGATGATTTACAATTTGTCTCTGAACTTTTGAGGTTGACAGTGAATAATTGACTTCAGATGAGTTCATAATGACTTTTTCATGCTTTAACTTACTGAAACCCTTCTGATGCCAAGGCACTGTGCTGCCATTCACCTGGGATGAAAGAAGAGGAGAGCTGACCTGGAGCTGCTGCTAGAGAACTTCTGGCCCAGGCCACCCCAGCTGATACCTCCCTTTCATCAGAGCTGGGCACTGATTCTGCTGGCTATAGTTTTGCTGATGAAGAAATGATGCAATCACCAAACTTTGTATTTTCAGGCAAATACAAACCTGGGGTTATTGCCATAGCCTGAAGCTTTCTGACATTTGAAGCTAATAGTGAAAACCAATCAACTTACACCCTACAAATTACTACGATACATATTACTGAAGTGCTGAGGATGTAATAAGTCCATGAATAAATGTGGTTCTTATAACAAAAGCCAAATTATTTTATATAAGAGCTATGTATTAAAATGAACTAAACAAATAGTACACTGACTTTGATACATGGAAAAGTTAATTTCACAATGAATAGGTTCAGTTTTGCTTCCTTTATTTAAAAGAAAAATGTCATATGCTTTAAAGTATTGATAAATTGGTACTATTATCCTGACCTAAGAAATACCACAAGTTGCTGTAAAATACTTGTTGTTTTGGGAGATCTCTGTTAAGACATCTTTGTTCTGAAAAAGGAAGTACCTGGAGCTGTATTCAGATGGATTCACTGACTTAATAGAAACTGGTTTTGTTTGTGTGAGAAATGGCCATATGATTCTAGTGGTGGTCTAATACAACAATTAATAGTACGATAATAGGCAGATCTGGGGAAAACACTAAAGCACTGAACATGACAGCACATGCTTATGACTTCAGCTCTTGCTTCTCAGAGTAGGTTTATGGTGCCGATACGAGTCCCTTGTGAGTGGAGGAGACTTGGGTGCCCGCATGAGGATGTTCACAATCTTACAGCACCTGTGAAACGCTCCTGAAAATTGCCGTGGCTGTCTCTAACCCCAGGGTTGTTAGCCTACAAGGACACTTGTTCTCCCTCTTCACCTGCCCTCAGTAGTTAGCATTTTTGGCTGCACAGTGGCTGGCTTTCAAAGACTGGGAGGTGTTCCCACCAATATTACCCCCAAATCAGGTGAATTGACTGCTTTCATGGGATATGAGAACTGTGGATTAAAACTAGGAGACTAGTAGCTAGGCTTTCTTGCTTTCTGCGGGAGAGCCGGTGCTAGTCCACTTGTCCCCAAAGAAGAACTTAGCAGGCATCTAGTGTGGCTGAGGGCAAAACTGCTCATGCTGTTACTGATTTTCTCTGGTTTTCTTTGGAGATTTTCCCAGTCCTGCTGGGAGGCTCAGCTCTTACATTTCTGTTCTCTCCATCTCTCTGCATTTTCTTTTCCTTTCCTTCCTTGCCAACAACTCCCTCCCCAGGTGACGTTGCTGTCCCTCCTTCACCCAGCCCATCTGGAAAGGACAGACCCTTTCAGGCTGCATCTTTGAGGACGGTAGACTAGAAGAGGTTCCAGATGGCATCAGCTTTAATAACTTCTCTCTTGATTTTTCTTAGACCTCTGCAGTACCTCCCCTCCCTGCCAAACCTTCCCAGTGTGACACCGAGCACTGGTGACTATGTGGGTGACATTCAGTTTGAGACATAATGATGCAGCCAGCCGTAACTGCTGACCTTCAGCTTCACGTCCCTGTGTCGAACACGTTTTTTTGCACAACAGAGTAGCTTGTTTGCTTTTCATTTCATTAAGAAATGTCCCCATGTGGAAAAAGCCATTTCCCTTGTAAAAAAAAATAGTAATTTTTGCTTTAACAGGCAGCTGTTCTCATGCAGATAATTCAAGGTAATGGATGGAGACAAAAAGAGATTTCTAAATTAGTAAAGATCATCTGGAAAGGATGCAGCTCAGCTCACAGATAGCTCTTCTTATCTGTGTTCTGGGTACCCTGTGTATAGATTGACACTGGTCTGCCAATCAAATTAACAAAGCAGGGAAAAATCCCATTTTATTTTGGCTTTTTCTCGTATTAGCTCATGCTGCCTTTTTTTTTTTTTTTTTTTCTCCTGAGGACTTATACAACTTGTAGCACTGGCTACCCAGTGGATATCCCCCCATCCAAAACTTGTTACAGACAGAGTGTAGTATTTCAGTATTTCTGAGGTTCCAGTATGACAGTATTAAGCTTCCCACATTTTAAGATGCCCTTACTGGAGATGACAATTTCCCCTTCATGAGAAAGAATTTTTTTCCTCTCGCTTAGTACATTTCAGTAATATTTCAGAAATTTTGCAAGTATGCTCCAATTTGTTTAACAAAGCACCATAAAATATACTGGAAGTGACAGCTTCATGAAAATTTTCATTTGAAACTGGGGGAACAATCTTTTCTGGGGAAAAAATAGGCATTTTTTTACATAGTAATATGAAAACAACTCAGTATATGGTAGAGGATTAATGTGCTTGCAAATACTTATTGACAAGAATGTACATAGGCCCCTTTGATATTAAAAAAATAAGCCACTTTGAGCAATGTAAGAGCAAGATAAGGATGAACTAAAGAGATACTAGTTACACTTAGCATGAAGCTGTGAGGCCAGTTTGCCAAGTGTTATCATTACCAGAAGTAGGGCTGGTGTCTCTGAGGAGGAGGCAAAAATCGGCGTGAAGCGATGGCTGCCTGGTGCCCTTCCAGCCGCTCTTGCCGCTGCCGGGCTCTTATCCGCTTGTTTGCTCATGCTCACTCTTTCGGTGGGTGATGCATTAGCTTCTGCTGGCACTAATCACAGCTCGTCACAAATTTTCTGGGTCTTGAGCTCAAAGGCACAGCGCGCAGGGGGGTTTCTGGTCTCCACTCAGCCAGCCAAGCGGGTGAGAATTTGGGATGTTTTGTGACAACGGCCTTGACAAAACCTAAGCACAGTTTTTGCCAAAAGCTGGGTATGCCTTCTTGAGTCTTTACCAAATCTTTTAAAAATCAATTTTTTTAAAGGATTTTATCCTTTAGGTGCAAAAAGCGCATAGGTATTGGGTCTTTTTAACCAGCAACACTATTAACTGCTGACAACTTGCAGTAGTAACATGTATAGTGTGTGCACGTTCACTGGTTTAACTCTTAGATGGCCGAAAAATCTTGTTATAGTCTTGTTAAAAAGCCTGAAGTGCTCCTGCTAGTATATAGGCAAGGCAGACTTCCTTTTGTACCTCGCAGACACTGTTTTCAGATTGGTTTTGCTTCCAATCCACTCTCTCAGAAAATGTCCCCAAATGGGGCCATTTTATCCTAGCACAAGATCCTTCTGGGCTTTCCTTCTCTGTCACTTGAGCGTCAGTTGAGCTGCAAGAGGGAGAAGCACTGGACCCCAGCCAAAGCCTAACTGGTTTAATGGGACGTCTACAGCAGGTTTTTGTGTGTGTACTTTCATGCCAGTGAAAGTGCTTAGTGTAGAGCAATTGTATTGGCACCAAGGTAGAGTTATATTTCCTAGTTAATCGTCAAGCCCTATGAAATGTAAAAAAGGTGCAAGACAAGCACTTTGCTTTCTGTCCAAAGCGTGGGGGTTTTTTTGCATTCATTAATCTGCTTCTGTTTACTTTTCTTTTTTTCATAGGAGACTTCTCTCCTACACCCTCTCTATCCAACTAAACTGATCCCTCCAACTAAGTCCCCTTTGCGTCCTCCGTCCGTCTCCCTCGCTGACTGTCTAAACCCTGGACCTTTCAGCCACTTGTCTTCTATCACATGTGATGTCCATGAGAATCCTTATAGCCCTTACAGTCACAACTCTTTGTACAATAAGGTGAGCGTCAAGTGTGGTGTGATTCAAAAGTGTTGTCAGGCTTTCATCCTTTTAATTCTAGGCAGAATTCAGCTGATTCATTAGATTTCAGTGCTGGCAGGTGCTCTGGGAGATGCATCTCAGATGAGCCTGTGTCTCCAGCATCCTTGGAGATATGATTGCTTTTCCTTCCCTTGGCACAGCTTATGTCAGGGCTTGTTTCCTCCAGACCAGCTAGGACAGGGCTCCCACCACTCTTCATTCAAGCTATCTGTTCTCTAAAAGAGGAATACTCTATTTCATCTCTCATGCTCAGATTACTTTTAACATTTACCCATAGTAAGGTAATGGGCTATTTCTTTTTTTCTTGGCAACGGGAAGGGAGACTAACCTGAGGGAAGGGAGGTTCACCTGAGAGAAATATAGGCTTTTCCAGTGGCTTTATCTGTCATCCTGATAAGCAGTTCTCTCTTGCCAATGCAAAGGGAATCACTCCCTTGCTGACATTTGTGTCCTCTTTGAAACAGCAGTGAAGAAGTTAGACAAAAATCTCTGTAGTCCAAGGTGTGTGGGGGACAGGGCTGGCTAATGAGCTTTGTAAGGTGGTGTAGGGCCAGTTTGGGCCCTATGTCTTAACGGAAGTCTTTTTGAAGAGCAGCTGGAATGAGGTATTTACAATACCTCAAGAGAGCCCCTGCCTGGCATTAGAACAGCATCAGCTGTGGAAGTCTGTAGAAGATGCTGTTTGGACCCCTCAGATGCATCCCTCCCATGTCCTCTTTTTCTAACTCAAAATCTGGCTGCAAATGCTCAAACCTTGATTCCAGGAGAGATAATCCCACTCCAAGATGTACAGTGTGATTTATTTGGGATGCAAGAGGTTAAAACACAGGCCTTAGTTTCTGTTTCTTTAGGCTACATCATGGTTTCCTCATCAGGGGAAGGACCAATGTGAAATACGCATTACTAGTTTCAGGCACATTGGGAGCCAAGACTGCTGTGGAGACAAGTATCACCTCTGCAGAGAATGTATGTTGGTCGGCTGTCAGACTCTGAAGAAATGCCTGGAAACACCTTTTTCTCCCCATTGACTAGAAACATAACTTAGGTTAATAGGCAATGTCAATATCGTCTGAAGTTGGCCCCTCCATCCTGTGGGGTTTATAGAATTTACCATTTTACCCACTTATTATGATGGACTAAGACTAAAACTAAAACTAAAACCAACCTTCCATTCTGTCTTTGAGGCATCCTGAACAAAAGCACCTTTTCACATCTGCTAGACTGGGTTTTGTTCTGTTCCAATTTTTACTAAGCTGGGCTGACATGTTTATTTAGGCAGCAATGATTTTAGGATCACCTATTTTTTGACAAGTTCCCTGGTTCATTGCAGGGCATTCACATGAACAAACAGTTCATACGACCACTGAAGCCAGTTCTTATAATGAAAATGAGTATTTGCTATTGCTACTGGAAAGACTGCTAGAAACTCAGAAAATTCTATAGGAAGGTGAATAAGGCAGGGAAGAGTTGTCTGAAGAAAATAAAGATAGTGTAATTTTTTGTTATATCATGTTAGCTGTTTTCTCAGACAGGGATTTTCTTGCTGAATAATTGCTGAAATAGGGAAATTTTCCTGCTGCTCTGATTTCCCATAGCACTGTGCACCCACAACTCTTCTCTTGAATGCAGAGGTCATAGAACAGCCCAGACTGTGTATTTGCATTCCACGCATGTGGTGATGGTTATGAGGCCTCTTCATCCACAATTTTTTATCTCGAGGAACTTTTGTCATTCTAAGCAACCTTTGTGAGCTTTGCAAACTGATAAATGCAGCCACACCTCTCTGATGTTAAGACGTTCTTCCTGTACAACGTAAATACAAGAGCTACATCATCTCTTTGATTTCTTCCATTTCCCTGTATAACATAAATTTGCTTTCTTATTTGGGTCATTTTTTACTGTCCACTATTAGCAAAGGTATTTCACATGATTGTTCTGTAAGTTTCACACATCTTCAAACAGTTTTTATTTTATTTTTATATTTTTTATATATATTATATATTTTATATATTGTAATTTCCATATTGAACTCTGACTCTCTGTTTAAGTCTGCAACTTTCCAGGGTTGAGCAGCACCATCCATAGCCTAAAAGTCACTGAAGAGTGCTGTATTCTATCAAAGGAAAGCTCAAAGGGTCCTTTAATTTTACTTCAAATACTTCTGCAGCACCATTTTGAATGGTTATGTCATCAGGGAGCTAATTGAGAGGGCTGTGCTTTAGATGAGGCCCTAGTACTGACCGCTGTGACTATTTAAGCAAAAAAGTTCACACATTTGGGCTTCTGGTTGACTTCCCACTGCCATCCCTCTCATTGTGTAGGTGAAATAGGCTCCTGACATTTGTCAAGACCACATGCAATGACCATGCTTGTGTTTCTCCAAATGCATCCCTTAATTTAGTTAATGTAGCAAGTTCTTTCTTCCATTCCATGAGATTTAGTGAAAATCCATGGGAATCTATGATGTTAACCTTGATTAGTACAAAAAAAAATTAATAGTTAGGTCTTCTGAAGCAGAATTGGTGAGAATGACAAAGATTGTTGAGAGGAGTATCTTTTTTGAGACTTCTTTGGAGAATTTTCAGTATAACTCAATTTACCATTGATTGTTTCCTAGTGTTTAAAATAATTGTAATAATTGAATTATTTGCAATAATTTTAAAGTCTTAGCCAATGAAGATAAGGGTAACTGATATAAAATAAGACAACTCAATTGTCAGAGGTAGGTAAGATTTTTAAGCATTACTGGTAGTGCTAGTAAATACCTTTAGTAAAATTTATTGTATTTCTGAACTGATGTCACTCTCTAGGTAGGTTTGGCCCAATACTTTGGGAAACAGAATAATCAAATGTCAATATTGGGCTAGTTTAATACAAACAGAGGTTTATTTACACAAGAAGTAAATATTCACCACTTAATTTTTTTTAACATTTCTGTTTTGGTCTATAGTATTAACATTCTTTGATAACCAAAGGAAGATTAATTTTGATCTTATTCACATGATCAATATTTAACATTTGAGTCAATATATGTTGATAAAACCCCTGACAATATTTGCCTGCTATTTCTCAGAATAACCCTGTCTTCTGTGCCACCCAACTACAGTCTAAGCTATTCAAGTTTTTAATAAGACATGATTTGTTGGACTCGATGATCTTAAAGGTCTTTTCCAACCTAAACGATTCTATGTTTCTATGATTATATATTTTTTTGGTCATAAATAATAGAAGTAACAGAAAACACAGTACAGTAGACACAGTATCAGGTGTAGAAACAACATCCTGATATCATGGGAATTTCTTTCCATTCTCTACTAAACCTGAACTGTCATCGCTGTAAATTCCCTGGAGGTCCCCCTCTCCACTCCTCATCCCTTGGGGTGACTCGCTTGCTGTCTCTTCAGCCATCCAGTAAACACATGGTCAGTGTCCACATGGTTCATCTCTACATATGTTACATTTCTAACTATATGTTGTATTTTGCTTCACGTTCCACTAGAGGGCAAAACCTGCTGCCATAAATTCTTACAATCATTGAAAATACATTGTCAATACATTATTGAGAACAGACAGGATGTGCCAGTGAATGGAGTTGCTCCTCTTCACCCGCACTTTCATTAAAAAATTATTTGAACAAGTGTTCTCTCAGAAATGGGAAATGGGATATGGGAAAAAACAGAATGATCACCTCTGTCTTGTATTAGGGAGACTAGATGTGGTGAGCTCCTAAACCCAGTATCATTTCATTTGTTGGCTCAGGGCATAAGAAAATAACAGCTGTCTCTATCTGAAATGCTTTATTGAAAGGACACGGTGGTGGTGTTTAGGCAGACTGGACCCAGTGCCAGCCTGGTTTTGTTTGAAGCTCCACCAAGTACCTGAATCTTCACAGCTGATGGAGTTATAGAGATGAAGCTGAAAGATAGACCTGGCAGGTTTTGTAGGTTATAGCTGCTCAGAGTGATGAAATCCATAAGCTGTGCCCCAGATCATTTCCCAAGGTGGTTTTAGCTTTGATGGGAGGAGGCAGCGGGAACCAAGATACTGTCTCTGTCCTTCTGCTTGGAGAAGAGCAGAGAAGGCTCCTCTCATCTGTGCACAGGCTGCTTCTGAAATAGAAATGTTGCCCATTCAAGTGAGCTGATTCTGTTTTCTTCAGCCTTGTCATCTCCGTCCCCACTGTGCTCCCCAGGCACCAGGCGCTGCTGCTCTTATTTACACTCCTTGGTCTTGAGTAATTATACGAGTTGAACTTTTTATTATAAAAAAAAAGTTCCTTTTCCTTTTGATTGGAATAAAACAGCTCAGGAATGTGGACCTGAGTGCAACTATTGCAGTGATGGAGAGCCTGAGGTAACATTTAGCTCTGTGGTTAACTCCGAAGAGTGCTTCTGCTGAGAATCCCTCCAGCCTTTAATAGAGGACTATGTAGGGTGGAAGAGCACAACTCTGCACCTGGAGTACTGTGTCCAGTTCTCGTCCCTGCCATTCAAAAAAAAGGTACCGACAGACTGGCGAGAGTCCAAAGGAGGGTCGTGAAGATGGTCAAAGGGCTGGAGAACTTTGCCTTATGAGGAAAGACTGAAGGAGTTAGGTCTTCCCCTGGAGAAGAGAAGGTTCAGGGGAGACCTCATCACTGTCTTAAAGGGTGGCTACAACGAGGAAGGAGGCTCTTTCTTCACAGGGAGCCACGTGGAGAAGACAAGGGACAATGGGTACAACTTGCACTGGGAGAGGTTTCATTTTTATGTGAAAGAATTTTTTTACAGCGTGAACAATCAGTCACTGGAACAACCTCCCCAGGGATGTGGTGGAGCCGCCATCACTGGAGTTTCAAGATGTGTTTGGACAGGGTGCTAGATAATCTCAGCTAGGGTCCCTTTCCTACAACAGGTTGGACCACTCCAGCCCGGGCTGTTCTATGATTCTATGATTCACGTGGAGGCACAATCGATGTAAATATCTGTCAGATATTTACATTTTACATATTTGTATTAGATTTTGGGAAACTGTCCATCGTTTGGAAGGAGAAAGGAATGAAGAGGCAGGGGATGAGCGGGTGTAGCTCCCTCAGCTGGGGACTGCCTCTTGGTCCCTATTGACTTTCAGACCGCCTTTTCTTTCTGTCAGCAAGGGCTGAGCACATCATTCATGTACATCCCTGTGAAAATCTCCCTGTCGGTTCAATATTTAGCAGCACAGCCTTGAAAATGGATTGGAGGGAACTGGCTTTTTGCAAGAGGTATGAGAAATGTTAAAAACCTACCCTTTCTGTTCAGACATTACTTTTAAGAGTAAAGGTCCAAGACTGCAGAGGACAAGTTTTATTTAATACCCAACTTTGGGCTCAAGCCAATTTAATTTTTTTCCTGGAGCTAAATGGAGTTTTCTTGAAATCATTAAGTGTTGTGTTGGAATTGTCAGCCTTCCATAATCACTTGCAGGTCGGCAGGCTCCTAAGTAAGCAGAATATTTAAAGGGAATCTTTATTATTTTTTTAAATTAAATCAGTGGTGTTTACCTCACCATCCACTCTCCTACTCATTGGAGTTCGTATTTGATTAATAGTAGCATAGTGGGAATTGACGTTCGATGAATGCGGCAGGTTTTCAAGGTTGCCATGGAAAAGCACTTTTGTCCCAGAAATCATCCCAGCTGCTTTTATTTCTAGAAGAGAGTTTTTTTCTTGCTTTTGAACTTTGATATTTAAATGCTCTACTTGTGTAGCTGTATTATGGTTGATCAACCTTCTGCACTCTGTGATCCAGAACAATTGCTTTAGTACAGAAAAACAAATCAGAGGCAAACAAGGCAGTTCATTAGTGCTGTGCTACAAATTGGAGCTCTTTGTTGGGAAAATACTAATGCTTAATATTGTTGTGTCTCCTTTGTATATGCTTTTATGGCATTGCTTGGGCTCAGCGAGCTATTTTAATCATATCATACTTAGATGACATTTATATCACTTTGGACTTGGTTTGATAATGCCTGCAGAAAATGCCTCTGGAGTTCTTGCTCAGCTCATCTCCAAAGAAAGGCATTTCTCCTAAAGAACTTTAGAAGGATCATAACTTGGTAATCAATTGCTTTCTTCGAAGTCATCAAATTAGCAACAGGACATGAAGGTAGCTTAGGCTCAACAGGAGACACAGCAACATGCACTTAACATGGAGATGTCTCGAATCTGGCACTGCCTAGAAAGAACTCTGCTACCCACTCCTGTAGAGACAGCTCTTCCAAAGGAGAAAAAGGAATTGATTACTGTATCACTCCTTTTGGCCTGGCTAGTTATGCAATTTTGAGAGCCTTTCTGTCTTATTTCCCCTAGGAGAAGCTGTGGATGGTAGAACCCTGGTATTTCTTTGGTTTGTACTTCTGTTCATTTAGAAAACAGGAAAAAACACAAGAATTTGTTTTCTTGAACGTGGTAGGATCAAACCCCAGCAGGCACTTTCCATACTTAGAAACTAAAATGTGCTTCCCAGCGAACGCTGTGCCCAGAAGGGTCCAAGTTTCCTCTTGGAACATACTTACAGCCACTGCTGCTGCTTTCTTTATACAGGCTGTCTCTGCTGGAATATCTTAAACCAGTCTCAAGCAACAAAAAGTGCTTTAAAATGTTTTGTCTTCATTCTTAGAAGTCTCTCCATAATATAAAACTTGGGTTCAGTTATGCTTAGCTTTCTAGGATGACTTCATGTAGACTAGTGGATTACAGGCAGACATTTTTAATACATCAAATAGAACAGAAATTCTGGCCCTAGCTAACAACTCATTTCTGAGATGTCTTTATCTTAGCCTTCTGTATCTTCAGACTAATATGTGAACACACATCTTAAAAAAAACAAAGGAAACACAACAGCCCAAATACTACAACACTGCTAATATCTGCTTCTAATGTCTCTGTTGGTTTGTGAAGGGGATTCTCTGAGATATCCCATGGTGATGGGGGCTAGCTTGCCATAGCTCAGAGGCTGCTTCTGATGCTAGGATCCTGATCCATGACTGGATTTGGACTGGATATGACTCCATTTCTAGGGGAATTTGAAACCATAGAAAATGGGAATGTCAAAAAATAACCTCCATTAAACGATTTGGCAAATGGGAACTACATGGGGACATGTCTTTGCTTGTAACGTAGTAATAAAAACAAAAGACAAAATTACAAAGAACAGAATCCACTCAGAGGTAAAGGTTGTTATTAATGGCAAAAGCAGAAATATACTATTGAGTGAAAAATATCAAACAAGATTTGGTGGACATGTAACCTGTGTGAGAAACAAAAATGATACTTGTACACTTTTTATTGAAGACAGTGAGAAAACAAAGTGTGAAGGAAAAAAAAAATCTTAATTAATGGAAACTATCCTAAAACACCCAGAGCTATAGAGAAATTTGTATCTTAGACCTCATTGAACACAGAGGTTTCCAGGCAATTTCCTGCTGCTCTCTTAGATTGTAAAAAAACTCTTCTGAGGTATCAAAGAAAAGTTACAGTGAGCTGATAAACCTTTGGCAACTCTACATTTTAAAGGACAAGTTGGCACAATTAGAATTCACTTAACTTTTATTGCAGGTATTGATATAATGTGTACGCTGAAATATGGCCTTAATTAACTCCACTTCCAGTTATGTTAGAAAAATGTATAAAGTATAGTTAGTTCTGATGAAATTCCAAGTATGTACTTAGAGCTTTATTTAAAGAAGCCAGTATTTACCTATGTTACAAACATGAAATTCAGGGCATTAGTGTTTTTTTTTCTTTTTGGCAAACTGTTCTAAACTTTGATGAAGAGGTCATATATGATAAACTGTAAATTACAGTACTAGCTTTCTATTTTTCTTAATTAAACAGTGGCTATTATTTTAGTACTTGTATGATAGGCAGAATAGGATCTTAATACAAATTTAATATAGTAGGTGACAGTTACACACGTATACTCTTCAAAATTCAGTCAAAGTTTGTGGTTTGGATTTAAAGTAGCTAAGGTCAAAGATCCTTGTTGCATGAGAAGCTTACTCAGAAAACAGGGTTTATTCAGTTTTGCAGCTAATCTGGGAAGAAAATATGTGGGGGGAAGGTCAGCTCTGAATATTTAATCCATTTCATTTCACACTCACCTGGAAAGCAGTTCAAGTTCTTTGGCTGCTAGCAGTCAATGAGCAATGAGCCCCTTCATGGGGCAGGGAAGCATCGTCTCTTCTAAGCAATGACTCGATTTCTGTAAGTCCATGAATAGTTCACAGTCGATATGCTGAAGGAAATTTCAAACACTTGTGTTGTTGGAAATTCTGAAATTTTCTTTCCAATACAGATGTAAATTTGAAAACATTTAAATACTACAGAAATCAATATGCATCATTTGGGTTATATGAACTAACTCAAAACAGCTAGATCTAATCCATGTGATTAGAAGATGTTTGTCTCCTTTGCTGCCTTAATCTATAGGTGTGTAGGTTGTGGTTCTCATGCCTCAAGTCTTTGTTACGGGCCTCGTACCCTTGCTGGTCACCAGCTCCCATAATTAGCTCTGTGAGGAACTGCAGAGCTTGATTAGCCCACAGAAGAAAATAGAAGCTCTTATCATGATTTCCACAAAGTGCACTAGCGGCGAAATACATTTTAATATTTTATGGAAGTGATCCAAAGCAAAACATCCAGGCCATAAAACACAGTATTTCAGAGAGGTGTGGGATTTCTTATGATTAAACACTTAATTTTAATTTTCTAAGGGACTAGTGAGAGTTTGCAAGAGACACCAAAATGTTTCGCAGAAAGCTTCATTCTCCTGTTGCTAGTATTTTTCACTGAAAAAAAAAAAAATTTGGCAGAAAATCCTTAGCCAATTCCATCGTAGACTAGCCCTGCATGAGATATTAAACTTGGCCTGGGAAAAGGCATCCCAAGAAAAATCGATGCACTGCTGGGCTTGCGTGCATCTCCCTCTCTCCAGCTCCACTTAGAGATAAGGAATTCCCTCCTGCTAAGCCCTGTAACTCCTCCAGCCTCTGGTGTTCAGATACAAATCCTTCAGTCTTAGCCCACTCTGGTGCTCTCCAAGCCTGTGTCCTGTGAGAACCGGTCAGGGAACACTGTCTGCATCCGAGTTGTCCCTCTTGTGCAGGTATCAGTATCTGGAGAGAGATTCGGAACCTTCAAGTTAAAAGTGCACAGGTACAGGAGTGTATAATAATGATTTGCAGGCCAGTCAGGATGTTCGACTTCATACGTGGCTGAAGGCACATTATAAATCTTTGTTGTGATCACCATTTCTACTTCACATTTCCTTTTATCGAGAGGTGAAAGGTGCAAAAGGATTGACTGAATCTTTGAAATGGATTTTATACTGTGTCATTTCAGAGAGACTATAGACATCATAATTATAAATTGTCCCTTTATGTTATGTATTTTCTCTCCCTTTAGTTGAAGGTAGTCCTTGCTCTGCTGCTGTGGGTGTTTTACCATTTACTGGTACCCTAGATTTCACGTTCTTGTACTCAGAAAAAGTGGTTATCTATAAAATTGTTTTATAAAAAAAGGTTGCTTGTTATGCATGTATAAATAAACATTTTTGGTCTTTGAGAAGTTAGTAATTTTTCACATTGTGAAGGAATGACTCTATGTTTCTTCAAAGTCTAGAGTACCTAATTTATGTTCAAAGTGGATTAAAGACTTAACAGAGTAGTTTGAAAGAATAGCGTATATGTGAATGTTCTCTGGTTACTATAGTTGAAACATTTGTATTTTTTTGTTATGCACATTATCTCTCACAGGTTCCAAAGAGTTTTAAACCCATGTCTCAATTAGCAAAGGTTACAGACCCTCTAGAGAGCGACTTAGATTTATGAGAAAGGTCTTACACTGAGAACACCTCAGAAAGCTTTATATTAGTTCAGAGGCAGCTGTGATTCATAGCACAATAAAGATAAACTGACCTTTTGAAGGCAAATATGCCTTGCTGATTACTCTACAGAGCTAAATGAACAAAGGTCTAACTAAGATGTTATATAACCACATCTCTTCTAAGCCTTGACTGAGTCTGTAAGAGGTTCTTTTGGCCAGGTACATAATTTCCCTTTGAACTTACATGCTGCAAATACTTATATATTGTCAGGATATTCTGCTCTCCTCAGTAAAATTTTTGCAGCCACAAATACAGATTTGTCTAGTTTGCTCTTTCACGGTTCTTAGAAATAATAAAGAAAATGTCACATTACCAGAAAACTGAGTGACATTTAGAAAAGTTACGAATTATTAATTAACTTGTAAGAGTAATGCAGAATTTAACTGGCAAAGGAAACAAGAATAGGAATTATAAAAGCAATATTGTCATCTTCCACCATCAACAGACACAGTCCTTTTACATTTGTAGAAGAAAATAGGCCTTCTTGCCAGCTGCTTCGAGATGAAAGAATGCCAGTGACAGAGCTTAATCCAGTCTCACTAAAACAACTCACCCGTAAAAAGTACACAGTCCAAGCTGCATTCACACTTCAGATCTTGTGGACACAGGCACATTCCTATATGACCCTGAGGTATGATAATCACACAAAGGCTGGCGAGGAAGGGTTAATCCCACCTCATTCTACCTACTCTGCATTCTGGTACCTTTAAGTTGTCTGTCTGGTACTCGGATGTTGACAGCTCATCTTTGCAGAGAGGACCATACTCTGTGAGGATCTTTCCCCTGTTCTTAGGGCCGTCAGTTGTACTGGGATTCAGATAGAAGGCTGAGTTTAATCAGGTAGGCTATTTGTCCCGTTAAGTGTCCTTCGAACACCCTGGGCTGACCACCATGCAGAGAAGGCAACGTGGAGATGCCAATGCCCTCCCGTAGTGCTTGCCCAGCCAGTGAGAAACCTGATTGTAGTGCTCATCTCACCCTGCAGAGGTTCAAACTCCTCTATCTTCTAAAAACGTCCGGTCCTTACCCACGGAGCTGCAGAAAGCAAGTGCACTGGGACAGCAAGTTCCATCCTGATGTGGGACTGGTGTGGTGCGCATTTGAAAACACAAAAATCCTATTTGTAAGAAAAAAATCAGGGAGGAAACAATAAGACTCTGTAGCCTCTTGGTTAAACTCTGGCAGGACAGGCACCGAACCTTTTGCACTGCAAGGCTGACACATTGACGCTCGATGGAAAAAACACAGACAACGGCGTCCAGCTCGTTAGCATGAAGTCCTCCAGGCCAAGGAGCTCAGCAACTTTGCAGCTGGCAGAGGCAGAGCTGTTCAATTCCAGGGAAAAACCCAACACCCTCCCCTCAGGGACCTGCAAACCTACGCTTTATTTCAGCAGGAAGGATGCAGCACTTGGCTTATGTGCTCCATATTCACGAAAGTACTGCTTAAAGTTCTTTACAAATGTAGCCATATGTGAATTCCTTAAGACTAGATCCCCTGTCATGGCAAAATCAGGTCTCCAGACCTGACTAGTAGAATGTACAGACTCTTCTATGATAACGTCAGGGATTTTATGTCAGAGAAGCCTTGTGAAAACAGAGAACTGTATATTGTTCAGTTTTTCTCCAAGTCTTAAGGCTCTATTAATTTTTTTTCCTCCATTATTAATCAGTAAAGACCTTGTTTGCCTCTCACTTTTTTCTTTCAATTAAGCCTTTCCAAAATAATCAATGTTAACAGTCTCCGTCTGTTAAAACTACACATAATACACATAATTTTCCCTCTTTACGGAGACTGTTACAGATGTTGGCTCTTTAGTTCGAAAAGAGGATGCTACCAAAATAAAGGAAGCAAATATATTTCTTGGACAAAAAAGATCATTGCTTTTGTCAGGTCTAAAGAAGGACTTGAGACCTCATACTCAAGGAACAAGCTAAGGCAGAATCACAACTCATGGAGGCATTTCAGGTTAACACGGTATGCAATGAATACTAGCAAGAAAGGCCAGGATGAGATAACACAATAAAAGTGCATTTTTCATTGATTTGCTCTCTGTGTAATTTGAGAAAAAGAGCTGTTGCATTCTTGGATTGCTGCCTCACTAGGGAGCTTTTCTTTCTTGCAAGCAGTGGACAATTCTTCTCAGAGAGCTTAGCTGCACGTCGGAAAGTGATCGATACTTTCCCTCTTCTCTTTGTGATTGACCCTTCTTACTTTGCCTGGAATACAGACATGCGATATTCTAGTGAGGCAATAGATAACTCAACTCTAGGGTTTATTTCAATGGTATAAGCTTGCCAAGGTAATGCAGGTTTTGCTAGAACTTTGTACCTGTGCATCGCCAAGGATTGCCCACCCTTGGTAGCTGCAGGATGCTGGGTTTGGAAACGGGACTTGTGTCTCCCCCGTAGGGCATCAAACACCTCCTGGATCTGGTCTGAAGAGCTGTCAGGGTGCTGGGAGGTCTAGGGGCTGCCTCGGCAGCTGTTCTGGCCGAAATCCGGATCCAGGTGTGCGGCAGAGGGAGGGATGCTGCCGCTGAGAGGATCTAGGCTCCTTACCCCTTCCTTACCCTGCCTTTGCCTAAAATTATTCCCTCGTCTAAATTTACTGAAGAAAGAAAGAAACTTATTGCCTAAAGTTATTCACTTGCCTTTTTATTTTTGAAAAAAAAAAGAAAAAAAAAAATTACGTGGTTCAAAGCTTCTGTAACTGCTGCTGTTGTTGCTGGAGTCGATTCCTGCTTCCCTGAAAATGAATTGGGGCAAATTCACAAAGAGGGAGAGCAATACATAGTAGACCCATAAGGTAATTGCAGAAAACTAGAGTATATTCCACTTCAGTATCCTTCTTTGTTTATACCGCCAGTTTAGCAGATCAGTTTTGCTTCTCAAAAAGCAGTTTCAAAATTAATTTTCTTAGGGTAAGAGCAATATTTTTTTAAGCAACACATAATTTGTTAATTTACTATTTGGTCTAACTACCAAACAAAGTAATGCCTTCCAACCTTGTTTTTGTACAATTATAAAATACCCAAACCCTAACACTTTCAACAACCTTTGCTCTAAAGAGGATGTCTCTGTGTCACTGTATAAGAAAACCTCACAAGCTTATGATCTTAACATTGCATTTATAAGCTCCAGCTTATCTATTTACCTGTATTCTAATGAAAACCTTATTGAAATTGGTATGGTTCTTCACTTGAGTCACATCCATTGAACTTCAGTACTCAGATGCAAGTCATATAATAGTGAAAACACTGATAATTACTGAGATCTAAAACTCCTTTCTGCACATACTAATTAATGTTATACAGCATTTTTTAGTTAAATGTTTGTATGATTTATGTCTATGAAATTTAAGATTAAGGAGAGCTCTTTTGGAGGAGAATGAAGAAGACAGATCTTCAAAGTGACAGAAATACAGTTACAGTTTTAAACACATTTATGTCCATTATCTCATACTAAATGTATTATAAAGCAGGTGCCCTTGCTGTGATTTTTACTTGAGATGCCTCTTTCAAATTGGAAAGTGGTTTATACCTTCCCCGGTCTTTTGATTATGGGAATATGATATAACAGAAAACAGGCCATACTTTGAAATAGATTTTCATACAGACAGACACAGAGTAGTAAGAGAGAGCTTGTTCAACGGGGAGCCTGTTGAACGCAGATGGGATCTCATTGCCTTGCTATCCTTTGCATGACTGAGGGTATTGGCCTTCATTATTAAACTTCAGTAATATTTTATATAGAAATTGAATTGATAATGGATTTCTTTTTCCTGTTTTTTAACCTCATGCTCTCTCCGACCTGTGATATCTTGGCTCAGCAGCCCAGTCATCCCATAGTGCCTATTCCAGAAAATGAAACACTCAGCTATAAGGAGGTAATCAGTTGATATTTAATGGGTTTAACCATTTGCATGCTAGCTTTATCTTTTATTTGTGTAGATTGTGGAGACTTCATCAGCAAAAATGTGCTGAGCTGCCAAATCTGCTTTTGTCCAGTGCACAGACCAGATAAGCATTAATTATTCTTAATGATTAACGAAGGAAAAAAGACCCAACAGAGTTGTTTTTCAGACTGTGTTGCTTATGTGAATTTGGAGTAACACTAACATTTGCACTTTAGGTTCCTGATATGTGCTGTTGGGACGTTAGCGAGCGGGATGTGTTAAATTGTGCAGTTAGCCCCATTTAAATCACGCATTCCACAATTTGCAGTTACTGGTATAGTTTCTGTTTTAAATACCAGATACAGCAACTACCACAAGCACTTAGGATAATTAGTTATTGAGAATTTCATAAAGGACTGTCAGGAAAACATAAAACAACACATAATGCAAGTTTGCCCAGTATCAGAATCCAGTGCCAGTTTTATTTGACTTTGAAGAAGGACACAAATCTTGAAGTCTAAATTCAGTGGCCAGTTCCCTACTACTTTTACATATCTAAACTCTAGGACCATAGTGGTTACCACCCTAGATAATTCATTCAGTGAGAGCTGAAGCGCTCTGCTACACATCATCAATTTTCTGTTGAGACAGAGTATATAAAAATTAAAAAAGTTCTGCTGGCACAGGCAAGTTTTTTTTCCAACAGGATCATGAACATGAAGCTGAATTATAGCCTCAATGTTGAAATAAACATATGTAATATAATTAACTACCATATTCTTTATTGTAGGCTTTAGAATGTAATAGAACATCTTTAATTAAAGGACATTTTCAACATTATTTTAGAAATCCACATAAGAAGGCATAACTTACTACCAGTAATAGCAATATGAGTACATTTATGACACAAGAATGAATTTTTTTACTACCGAGACCTCTCTTGGTCACCAGATGTGTGCTCACGATTATTTCACAAGTTTTTTAATGAGTTTAACAATATAGATAGGAATGATAATTACATTTTTGTAACACAGTTTATTTAAAATTTATTATTTTAAAATTGGATTTTAGTCTTCGTAAAAGCAGGAAAATGAGCATTTAAATAAATGAAATGGATGTTTGCTAATAATTGCTACCAAATAAGTAACTTTCTTGTTGTTTTGAAAAATATTAAGGGAGTTTTGAGGTCAAGCCCTTCACCTGTTTAGAGGCCTTCAGAGAAGCAGAGGGTTTGCCTGAATTCTGATTTTGTTGACAGCTTGTCAATATATCCTCATTGTTTTTCTCGGTTTCCACTGAAAAAAAAAGGTTAAAAAAAAGTAAAAGAAAGAAAGAAAGAAAAAAGTAGACAACGCACTTGTTGGGTGGATCAAGAGACTGCTGTTCTGCACCAGGAGTATATGAGACATGAACGTAGCCTCTTATTCTCGTGTGCACCCCTGGCCTCTCTGTGCAGGGGGTCAGGGACTTAGAGCTACTTCGTATCTCTTTTTGTTTGAATTTTCACCACAGCCTTCCAGCCTCCTCCCTTCTTCCTTGCCTTTGACCTTTCTGCGTGTTTCTACACCATCAATCACCTTTCCTCTGCCTCCCAGGAACCACTTCTTAGTTTTCTCAAAAGCACTTGTTATGGTTTCTGCTGTGGATCTAGCCAAAGGAAGCCCCAAGATGCCTTCAAAAAGTGAAGTTAGACAACAAATACCTTGCTGAGCTTCTCAGATATAGGTTGGTTTTTTTACATCTCATCTGAAAAGTTTCTGAAATACTATTGAATAAAGATATTTCATTAGAGGGTGGTGAGAGGGACTGAATAGTTCTGAGGATAAATTTGCTGTTGAGATGAAACAGATTTGCACTACATCAGGCATTCTAAAATATGTATATATATACACACATGTATATATGTGTATTTGTGTGTGTGTATATATATATAAATCTCTGTATGTATGTGTGCATATACATATATATATGCAGCCTCTGATGATGCAGATGATTTTCCTGTATTTGAAAATGAGATAGAGGAAAGCAAACAGCTAGATCCACATGTCTCATCCTTCTTTACAATTTACACATTGAGGAAGAGCTTTGCAGATCTAATGGAAAGACAGATCTTTTCGAACAGAACTCTTTTAAGAAACAAGACACATAATTTAACTGTTGCATTATTAAGATCAGTTCAGAAAGTGAAGCATCTCATTGACATAGTAAAGTCAGACTACTGTGACTGAGATATTCTTGAAAACATGAGGTTGTAGCATGTTCCAAATTGACAATGACAACAAAAGTGTAAAATTCCTTTAGTTAGAGACCAACTTAGTCTGTTCCAAAGCAGATAAAATATATAGCACTCTCTTCTAAAAGTTGCTTTGTGTTTTAAACAAACACTTCGAACAGAATTTCTATCAACCAATTTATTAAAAAGTTTGAATGTTCTCCAACAGTCAAAAACTATGTACCATGACCTATAGAATAAAGATCTCTGATGAAATTGTGGTTGCATTTATAAAGATCAAAGACTGTCAGCTGGAAAGAAGAGGATTTATCTGGGCTGTTAAATCAGTACTCTTTGTGTTTCCCTTGATTAACATCGTATTGGGTGATGATCATTCACCACTTACTTACGATAATGTTAGCTGGAGGCAAATAGGTAGCTTTAAAGTTAAAAAAAGTGTCAGATACTATTTGGTACAGCTGAGCAAGCGGTGTTTTTGTGCATGTTCCCTGGGGCCTGTCACTAATGTGTATTTTTTAACTGACTATAACTATACAGGTGGACTCCAGTCCATAGGTAGATACAGCAGGAAGAATTGTGTCAGGGTCACCACAAACTGGTCAGGAAATAACATCAAGAGATGACACATTTTCTGTTTTCTTTATTACAAATCAAAGAAAGTCTTCTCCAATTAACTTTTCAAAGTACTTGTATAGGGTGTGTTATCTAATTTTTTTCCTCCAATTTTTAATCTTATTTTTAGCAAGAGGAGGTGACCAGGGGACACCATCCTGGCCATGTTGAGGCTGAGCAATGTCTTTACATGTTTAGAGGGTAGCAGGGAAGACACAAATACATCTAGAGACCACCCCCCTTTGCTCATTCTCAGCCAAGAAGGACTGAACAAAGGCACATGTTTCCCTTGAGATCTGTTGCTGGAGATGGAAGTATACAGCACTGACACCCAGAAGGAGATCAACATATGTGTTATCTTGGAGACAGACAGGAGAGCTACATAGGGCCAGGAGCAGCTCAGAACAAACTCTTCTTAGCTGCCCTGAGGGTGGTGGGTTCTTTGAGATATATTGCTGTTGAGCTGTCTCTGAAGAGCCACCACATTTTCACCATTTTCCCTTTCCTGTGCTTGGGTCTTCAGAATTGCGCGTTATGCTGCTTTCCCTTGTCAGTGCATTGAAAAAAATAAGGTAGGTCTTGGTTGATGATTTTTAAAATCACAACATCTTTCAGGCACCTATATTGTTTCTTCTTACTTAGGAACCTATCCTGACTCTAGGAACTGTTTATACTGAATTTACACTTCATGAGTTTACATAACCCACAAGTTTCCACCTAATTTAAAATGTCCTTTTTATCAGTGAAGTCCTATTTGGATGCTGAACTGGTTAGGAAAAATTCTAAGTTATAAGCCCAACATTACTCTTGCTGCTGTAACAAGACCTTAGATCTCTGTCCTGTAGTCTCTGCCCTCACCAAAATGCTCTTCTTTATCAAAAATTACATATAGGCTCATAGTTAACAACTTCTCCTGCAATGTTCCTCCCTCAGAGTTAAAAACACAGTGAGAGAAAGTCAGTGTGATTTATGCAGTTCCAAAAAAGAATGGGTAGGCAGATGCTCTGTGAAATGTAAGCACCTCCTTGACCTTTAGGAAGGAGTGAGAGAGGGGAAGAAGGAAAGGTGCTGCTAGTTTCTACTTAGTAATTTGTATTGTTTTCCTCAAAGTGAAGTATTCACTGGGGGGGGAGGGGGGGAAGGAGTTACCTTTGTATTCAGAAGAACAGCAATCTATTTTTCATGCAACTTTAGCTTCATTCTGTAACAGCATGAAGCAAATCAGATCTGTCACTTCTCTGTGAAAGCAGGAAAAAAAATGAGGGACATTCTTCTCCTTGTCAAATCCTTCTCTACAGCCAGTGCTTTTTAGTCAGAAGAGATCTGAAGGATACTCCTTTAAAACCTAACCAAGAGATATACCAGTAATTTCTGATACCTACTGTCTTCTTTCAACTAAAGCTAGTGTTTTCCCAGGTTATGATGTGTGAATGATGTTATAATCATTCTCAGAATTGTACTGAGACAGAATCTTTAGAGAGAACACGGGGCCTGTGTACCTGCAGAGTCACAAAAAGACATTGCATGCAGGTGCTAAAGGTATGTACTCATTACCCGTATTCATATATGACTTGCAAAATCCCAGGTCTATTATACAATTACTTTAGCTTCATATAATCTTTTGCTGCAGCTGTTACTCTGTCTTATCTGTTTGTTATTCCTAAAAGATCTGCAACAATTATTTGAGATAATAATAGCATCTGTAGGGTCAACATTCATAAAAAGACGCCATGAGAAAAAGCTGATTCCATCGACTTCAGTGGTGACAGGATTTCACTGTCTGTCTTTTGCGCAAATTTGTGAGAGTTTTAGTACAAGAAGCTCTTTTTTTTACAAGGGGAAACAATCTGCCATGCTCCACTTTAAACAACTTTAATAGCAGAAGTTCTTGAAATTTGAAATTCTGTGAAAATGTCAATGAGGTCCAAAGTTCTGTTATACATTGCTCTTAATCTTTATTTACTTAAGGAGTGTTCCTGGTTAGAGGTCGACATTAGTATTAATCATTGATAGGTTCTACATATAAGAAGAAAAAGGCACCCATTTTATGAAAGAGTCCTTGTACTAAAGAATTTATGTAAAGGTTTTTACATTAGACCAAAGCTCCAACCCAAACGGCGTTATCAGAGCAGACTGATGTTCCTCCAGTTAAAGAAACTGTCATTGTACCCTGGATTTACAAAGAAAAACCCAGGGCTTACGCAATCCCCCCCCTCAAAGTTGCTTGACATCACGACCAGGTTGAAGCGGGGATGGATGAGCGTGGGCTGTGCCCGCAGCGGAGGCCTGTCCTTCCCTGTCTCTGGTGGGAAGGTACGAGGGCAGGGTACAGTCTCCCTTCTCCTCCAGCTTATCCTGAAAGCCTGGGAGAGGCTGCTGCTGGTGGTCAGATGTTCTGTATTGATCCACTTCTCACGTTCTGTTCAATACCTTTTCGACTTGTAAAGAAGATCCCTGTCAAAGCATGAACAGGGGTATGAGAGATACCTAAAGAAACTAGAGGGAACTGTATTGGAAGCTGCTCCTGCTCAAATGTCAACTTCTTTGTTCCAGCACCACCTTCTTCCACGTGGTGCTGGGACAGGTCCTTCTCTGCACGCAGACATTTTGGGGCAAAAGACTGTGTTGGTCTTGCGCTTTTGTTGGAGACACAAAACACGGGCTCACCTGTCACGTCGCAGACACACTCTTCACTTTCTGCTTTCAGTGTTGCATCAATTTACAGCCCTGTCCTCCAGCCAGTGGAGAACTTGTTTATATTGGTATGGCAGAACATCGCTACCAGCTCCGTAGCCAGCCAGGCTGCAGAGCACGCGGGTGCTACACCGTGACACCGTCAGCATCTCCTCTGTTCCCACCCTTGGGACGCAGGGGCAGAGTAACTTGCAGCACTGCTGATCTGCAGAATTTATGAAATATCTAATGAACTAGGGGACATTAGGCAATTCATAAAGAATGCTTCACAGACTGAGATTAAGCATAGAGATCAAAGCAGCAAGTAATAAGGCAAAGAGCAATAGCAATACATGTAAAAAAGGCTCTCGGATGATGCAAATTAGAAAATCCCTTGATGCCACTTACCTTCAAAATGAGAACTGTTCTGACCTGACCTGTGATCTTCCAAAATTATTTTGGAACACACCGAACAGTACTTCTCTAAAGCGATAGTCTCACTACTCAGTTTATTTTGACCAAGCCGAGGACTGCAGCCCTAGGCTCTCTCCATATCATCCTAACAGTTCATTTAACTGAAAATTTAATGATCCTGCAAATGAGCATTAAAAGTAGGAATAACTATTGCTTTTACTAAAGGAATAAGAATTTCAGATGTTAGCTGTGACAAATTCTTTTACCTCCAAAATGGATGGGCTACTAAAAGGGAACAGTAAACTCCAGTCTTCTGTTACTTATAAATAGAAAGGTAGGTCCAAACAACGCACATTTGTAAATTCTCAAATAAAACCTCTAAATATCAGCAGACATGCTTTCTATTTAGTTTATACTTTAACAATGCTTTAAACATTTTAATTTTTAATACTTTATATGTACAACAGGAAATTTATACTTGGAATGGGTATTTGGGCAATACTTTTGGCCAGCTTCAATGATATCTCCTTGTTTTAAGTAAGAAGTTTCACTTATAGCCTACTGATATGAAAGGGCATATTAGTTCACCATGCATTAACAAGGAAAAAGCATTTTGTGCATTTATAGGATTTTATTTCTAATGTGATCACTATAAAAAGAATTACTGTAAATGTATTACTTATGGTAAATTTACATTAAAAAGTCTGAAAGGGTAGTAATATAAATGTGATACAGATAAAGTACAAAATGTCAGTATGTCATTTAAACTGTCATTTTAATCTAATTCTATTCGGCTTTAAGAAACAGCTGTTGTATTTGGTCCCCTTTAAATAATGGCAGGAGTACTGTGTAATAGTTCAGAGGAAAAGAGCTTGCCCTGAATACAGTGAGAACACAGTTGCAGTTTGAAGAAGGCTTTTTTTTTTATTATACAATATTTAAATAATGCATAAGTAATTAGAATCACATAATAAGACAAAAATTAGTTATAGTGCTTGACCACTCTTACAATAAAAAATATTTTTCCTTATGGCTAGTTAAAATTTCCCCACTTGTTGCCTCTTTTCCTTTCACCATGCAAAGCTGAGCTGTCTCTAAACCCCACTTAAATAGCTGGAGAGGGAAAAGAGATACCCTTTAGCCTACCCTTCAGGTTAAACAAGTCCTGTAGCTTCCCCTCATATGTCATATGCCTCTCCCAGAAATCAAGGGATGCTCGAAACCATCCTGATGGTCCTCCATTGTGTTTCTTCTGTTTCCTTGGCAAATCTTTTCTATTGGGAGGGCTCAAAAATGGAAACTATGTTCCAGATGCAGCCTCACTAGTGCCCAGCAGAGGGGAATAAAAGCTTTCCTCAACCTGCTGGCTATGCTCTAATTAGCGCAGCTGTATATGAGGTTATCCTTCATCACAACAAGGGTAGTCTGATCCACGTTCAGTCTGGTGTCAACCAGACCTCAGGTCCTTCTCTGCAGAGCTGTTGCCAAGCCAGTCAGCCACTGGCCTCTACTGTTGCATGGGGTTGTTTACTTCCCCTGCCCCCCTTGTCCCCCACCAGATGCAGGATTTTGTATTTGTCTTTGTTCACAAACATCCTGCTAGCCCATTCCTCCAGCTTGGCAAATTTCTCCAGGATGGGAGCCGTACCCTCAGCCTATCAGTCTCTCCCTCCCCACCAAGTTAGTAACATTCACAGAATTCCTGGACATGTAGGCTCTCCTACCACCCAGCTCCCCGATGGAGATGTCGCCCTCGCATCCTCTGGAACGCCACCTGGGAAAGAGACTTTGAGCTGTTGACTACTATCTTTTTAGACCAGTGGTCCAGCCAGTTATTCATCCACTCTGTAGCCCAGAGTTGGGTACCAAGTTACTGTAGGAGACTGTGTTGAAAGCCTTGCTAAGGTGGAGGAAAACAACATCCATGCCATGTGAATGCAAGGTTGGCCACATGCTCTGTTCTCTCAGGATGTGGTCCCAAAAAATGAATGGAAACCCCACATGAGTCTGAAATGTCATTTAGCCAGGGTGATGCTTGTCTGTTGAAATTTACTATGTGCAGTATACTTCTTTAAACATGCCGATGCACAAAAAATCATCCCCAGTTCAGTAAGCATAGTTATAAATTAACAATGCAGGAAACCAATGTTTTTAAAAAAACAAGGTGCTGTATGAAGTTGTCCACCAGTTTGTAGAACCGTGCCTGCTTAATATACTGCCATTTTTATTCTCCTCTCTACTTTGTTTTCACCTTTTATTTCCCTTTATTTTACAGGTTGCCAATGAAAGAGGTTCTGTTTAATGATGGTGGTGAGTATTACTATTTTTCTGACTTGATTACAGTCACACTTTGAATATGTAACTACTTTAGTGTCACTTTAACAAACTTTTATGGTTTTGTTTAAGAAGATGATAGGGTACTTTAGCTATACAATTTAGCATTTGGATAATAAGCTGGCTATATTTGCTGAATGATTTTCTATTAACAATTACCAATGCAGAATAATTCCACTTCTTAGCATCACAAAATAAAGTCACAATTTAATTAATTTTAAGTGGGCTGCAATCAAAGAGCTGGAAGAAATTAAGGTATGGTCTGGAATTAGATTGCGAAGTAATGTCATTGAAATAAGATGAATATTATTTTATATATGTGTGCATAACCACATAGTACCATTAAAATGAATGGTTTGCTAAACAATACTATATTGCAAATAATGTGCTATGCTTGAGAGCAGATATAACACAGTACTTCACAAGGGACATCAGGAAATAGGTAGTATAGAAAAGGCTGAAATGTTCAATGTCTTTTTTTGTTTGTTTCAGTCTTCACAAAAACCGTTAATTATGATGAAAAGTTTATTTCAGTTATTATTAAGAATTTGGGAGTAGGATCATGGAGAGAAAAGCAAAAGAACACCTGAAGGAATACTGAGGTAAATTGGAGTATTCAGGATGACCCAGCCTAATGAAACGTATCCTTAAAATACTTAACCAAAGCAATTTCTCAAACTCTAGTGATTAGCAGGATGAATAAGTTCCTAGAAAACTGGAGAAAGGTGAACACAATGTCATATCTAACAAAGGAGGAAAGGCGAATCTAAAGAATTACAGAAAAGTCAGCCCTAATAGCATTTCCAAGACATTGGAATAACATATTAAACAACCCATTTGTAGGCATCTAGAGAATAGTAAGGAGATAAGAGGACTTGCACAGGGACACGTCAGAAACAAATCCTATCAAGTTGATCTCATTTCCTTCTTTGACAGCAAAACAGATATAGGGAATGTGTTTGATACAGCGTACCTTCTGCCCAGTCCCACAGGACATTCATAAGCAAGCAGAGCAGATACAGACTAAATTAAATTCACATAATGTAGATGTGCAACTGATTGGAAGGCTGGCTGGGCTCTGAGAACAATCATTTGATGTCAAAGTGGGAGAACATCTCACACAGGCTTCCACAATGCTGTCTTCTAGCTCTAGCACTATCAAATATTGCCATTAATCACTTGCTCAATCACACGGACAGTAAGCTTACAAAATTTACAGATAATGCCCGTTTGGGAGGACTTGCAAGCAGCTTGGAAAGCAGGATTCGAATTCCAAAAATGTCCCTTACATTAGAGGAATGGCTTGAAATCAATATGATAAAATTCATTGAAGACATATACAAAGAAATATGAAAAGCACAGACAGAAAAGGAATTACAATAATACTGCAGGAGAGAACCTGAGGATTACAGGGGACCGCGAACTGAACCTGAGTTGAAGAGGCGATGCTTTTAAGAAAAATGTCATTCCAGGGAGATGTGGAAGGGAGTGCTTATAATATGATGGAGGTAATTACTCGTCTTTGTTCAGTATTAGTGAAGAATCAGTTGCACGGGATGTGGGAAACAAATGGGAGATTTAGAGAAGATGTAAAGGTTTCAGTGTCTTCACACAGAAGGAAAGAAATAAGGGCAGAGTAGAGGCACAGAAGTTTATATCTCTTCATAATGGACTGTTGTAAAGGGATATTAGTCACTTCTCCATCCTTCCTGAGAGTAGAAGAAAAAGAAATGGGTCCAAATTTCAGGGAGAGAGATTTCATTTAGGATCTGGACAGTTGCGGCTATATGGAAATTTAAGTGCTAAACCAGTTTACCTCCGGCTGTTGCAAAGACAGGCAAACATCTCACAAGGTAGGTTTGGTCTGCCAGCTGTCATCTTCTCTCACAGCTATAGCACAAGCAAGGTGGCTGAATATACCATTAGGGGTTTTTTTCTGTGAAACTATGAGTTACACTTGTTAGCAAGATCATCAGGTTGTACAAATTAGGAAAACTAAGTGACCTCAGTGCATGTTACACAGTTTACTAATCTGTATTTTTGGCAACTTGTGTTCATATGAAAACTCTTCTTTTGCAGCCCCGAATTAGGATCAAGAGCTAAAACCATAGAGTATTTTGAGGCCTGTTTCTATACTGAGAAGGAATCCACGGCACAAATGTTATTTAAAGCACCATTTAAGAAACAAAAATTGCTTCCAGTATGCTAATTGCAAAGCAGCAATAACAATCAAATATTCTTTCAAGAGATAATCTTATGTACTAGCATAATTAACCCCAGAGATACACACATGAATGTGCCATATTGAAATACCATTTCGTGAAGTGCTTGCTGGTTTAAGAGATGCCCAATATAACACCGCGTATTTTCTTTAGAAATAATATAAATGTTGAAATTAAATAAAGCTGTATTTTTGTTGCAAACTGTTTGTTGTGATTCTTATTTTTACTCCTGTAAATCTAGCTCCATGTATTTCAAATAGCTGAGAACAAATGCCAGCATCGTTGGGAAAGGAATGCTCCCACGCTCTTAACCTTGGTCACATTTTGCCACCACACAGACACTTACATTTTGTGAAATCCTCCAGGAATTATTCACATTTGTGTCAGCACCCACAGCAATCAGCATGCACGGTGATTCTTCCCTGCCATGCAATATTCATTGCCCTTTTGACCAGGCAGTGTCCATGCCAGCTGGTGACTGCAGGCAGAATTACTAGCTGCGCTCCTGGCGCACGTGGAAAAATCACCACTTTCCTCTGGAGTTTATTTTGACCCTGTGCTGCTCCCACACAATGTTGTCTGAGCCTGGATCTTAAGCAGTTTTCTTCCAAAATGCATTATAAAAGTCTAAGGAAGCTGACTGTCTACGCTTGCACGAGTCAAGTGTCTTCTCCCTGATCCCTTGAACCTTTGAACCAGGAGTCACCCCACAGTTACGTATACGTTCAGGACCTTTGCATTGCAGCCCTGTCCTCACGCACTGCTATGTGTTGTGTTTAAGATTAACATTTTAATGGGAATCGCTGCTGCTTTCATTAAAACGATGTGATGAACTAATTTATAAAACATTATCATCAGTTAAAATATTAAAATTAAAACCACTTTATATAGAATAGTTCTTAGGCTACTCAGCCTCTTGCACTATTGGACCTGGTGTAATTTCAATCCAGCCTGCATTTAAACTGTTGAACTCTGGAGCTGTGAAAAGAAGAGAAGTTCAGCAACCAGCGAGTCTCTCTATGTAGGTAAAATATACATTTTTCCCTTGGTACAGCACCACACATGTCCTTCAGAATGTCATGAACAGAGTGATAGACATATAAGGGTTGTTTTTTTATTAGTTTCTTTTCTCAATAGAAAAATAATAGAAGTGTGTGTATCTTGTGGACAGCATACCCATTAACAGAGGGTGAAAAAAAAATCAAGAAAAGCATTTCATTGATTTCAGGAGAGAGTTCCTGGGGACAGAAATCAACACATAGAGGTGAATATAACAAAAAAGTACTGAAAACTTTAAAAAATAAATATAAATGCATACATATAATCACATCTATAGATGTGTTATAAATGTGTTATAAATATTGTACAAGACTTAATAGGTCTATCCACCAAGGACCTGATAGTATTTCTTGTTTTCAGTAGAGCACAAAGTGGGCGAAATTCATATTTAGAACCAGTGTGATCTGTGTGATTCTCAAAAGTCTAAGTAAGCTTTCCTGCCCATTTTTTTCAAACCATTTGCTTTGTTCTGAATTTTTAAAAAACCCAACTTTCTTTTCCCCTTGAATTTCATTTTTGTAAAGCCCAAAGCCCATCTAGCATGTCTAGCCAAGAGGATTATTCACATGGTATGGTTTAGGTTTAAATTAGGCCAGGTGATAGATTGAAGCCCATAGGAGGAAGGAACACGAGCAAAAGAAAGAACTATTGGAACTATAGGAAGGGCAAAAGAGGAATCCTTTTGTGGACCTCTGGGTTTGTGAGTTTGTTCATCTGTGCATACTTTAAAAAACAGTTTCCCTATCTGTTCAAACAACTTCTGTCTATGAATGAAAAATGAAAATATATTGGCAATTACAGCCTAGGAATTCTATCCTAAGAAACCAATGGAAAAAAGTATTAAGAGACAAAAATCTTTTAAGGAGAGATTGTAAAGCACAAAACTCAACATGAAAAATTAATTGCTTTTTCAGTAGTACTATAAAATTAATGGATGTTGCTTATTCAGTAGTGTAATATATTTAGTCCAAGTTCTGATGACTTTACCCTGCGTTACTTTTCTGGTAAAATACACGTTCCTGTCAGGATCACAATGAATGCCTATGTTTAGCAAGGGCTTATGGTCCCCTTTTTCCCTCATCCTCTCGCAGTCTGATACGCAGTGCTCACCCCGTCCTGTGCATGCTTCTGGTGTTTCTGTTGTTGCTATGTCCTACAACTCAAGCTGGCAAAAAAAGGACTTCTTAGAGTTGGCCCAAGTGGTCAGAGGGGAGATTTGGCTAGCACAAAGGATGTATCTGGGTAGTGACATAGAACGGGCCATGGGAAGGAGGCTCAGAAATCATTACTTGAGAAAATTCAGTTGCTGCATCAGACTAAGGGCAGCCCTTGGCCCAAGGGTTCAGCTCTCTGGGATCCAAAGCCTGGTGTGGCACAGCTCAGTGGTCTTGACTCGGTTTCAATGAGAAAATTCCTTAAATATCAGGAAGTTCACAAGCTAAAGCTGTGCAAAATGAGAAAAGTGAAAGCACAGAGAGAACCATTTTGTTAAAAGGGTTAACAGTAGCAGCTCATGGATACAAAGGGAAAAATCCATACCTTAAGGTATTGAAAAATCCGTACCTTAAGGTATTAAAAAAATCCTTAAAAGCAGAGACTCAGAAAGTGGCAATTCAGCAACACTGAGGATCAGCCTGTTATGAGGATTAAGAAGCCAAGTCCTTCCCTAACTGACCGAGGCTTGCCTACACCGCACAGGCTCACTGGCTGCCTTATTGGGGTTGGTGAGCATGTTAATAGTGGCTATCCAGTACGTGTACTATCTAGGGCATAATTGTTTCATATGAATAAGTTGTATATATCACTCTCGTAGCGTCTCTTTGTACATTGTAAAAGATGTCTGAACAAAAATAAGCTGATGATTTCTATGTGAGACTTCTCTCACTTATGCAAGGAGTAGTATCTAGCCATACACAGGGCAATCCTAGGCTCTACCTACGCTAGTCGAGTCATACACCCCAAAGCAAATGGCACGGGGTAGCTTACAAGTTAAGGGAAGACCCTGCTGCAAGCTGGCTTCTCTAGAAGTAGACCGGTGATACTCACATTGCAATAACACCAAACTTAATATGTATCCGAAGCACCTCTAAGCCTGCTTAGCGGTAAGACTAACGGTAGGCACGTGGACATCATGTTCAGGTTTCTAGCATTGGTTTGGGAGGCTACTTCTGTGTCTGCCCTTGTCAATCTACCCATGGTCTAGAGAAGAGTTTGGGCTTGGGCTGCCAACATTCACTGCTGCGATCAGATAGGGCCACACATTTGAGATGAACACCAGGAGGTACACATCTGCCGCGCAACACCAGCGCAACAGCTTCTGGGAGCTCCTACTGACAGTGAAATCCAGTATGTTCCTCTTCTCCTTCACCTCTAACTGGTTGGTGAGGTTTGGGATTGGCAAACTCACTGCAAGCATCGCCTCTCTGAAGCTATGTGCAGCCAGGCACAGTCTAATCTGTCCACAATAATCTGCACTGACAGCGTAACAAGAGGTGGCCTGTGGGTCCACGATATTTTGGGGCCACTGGCTGGTTTCGTCTCCTGAGAGGTTCCTGTCCAGATAGAAGCGACAATGCCTGCTCTTACCCATTCTGCAAGCCCTAGGGAAACACTGTTTAGGAGAGCACTCGCAGCTGCGTGGCTGCACGCGTACTGACCGGGTTCATGCACAGGTTCTCCCATTCTTCACACGGCTTTACCTGACTGAGCCCAGAGCGGGCTGACCTCAGGGCAATGTTGGAGTATGGCTGACAATAAGAAGAACGAAACTTCTAGTGAAGTGATTTCGCTTTCAAGACTTTTATTGCGTTGCAGCTGTTAATAATAAGGAGTAGTAAGTGCAAACTACTGCAGCAATTACAAATCAGTGATGCATTTTGTAGGAGGAGTAAACAGTTAATTTTCTGTTGGAGTTCAGAAAAAAAGGGATGGCCCATGTCATTGCAGAGTTTAAACCGGAGATAAGCAATTCCATAGGTTCTCCAACGCATGGAGTTGTGTCTACTGGCAAATGACTGAACTGGGGTCTGGCATCCTGGCTTCTTCCTGGACTGGCTGAGAGTCACTTCATTTTCCTGGCACAAGGCAGCAGTACTGCAGTTCTCCCTCTGGGTCTGGGTGCAAGGCTTGACCCCAGGCCAGGGAAGGGAAGGTGCCGTGGTCTTCTGATGGGGGGGACACTGCCGTCTGTCCTGGGAGTGACCTTCAGCACCCAGATCCTCAGCATCCACTGCTATCGCCTGTACTCTGAAGGTGATTAAAAATGAGATTTTTATGATGTCTAATAGGCTAATTCAAACAAACCATGGAGACTTTTGAAAGAAAGGCTGGGGAATAATCCTGCTCCAACTTTAAAAAGACTCTTGGGCGTTTTAAACTGTTTTTCATTCGTTACTCCACCAAGTGTTCAGTGATATTAATATTTGAATTCCTGCCAAATGTGTGGTGCTTTCTGAAGCTCAAGGGTAGACATCAGGTAATGTTGAAACAGGTACAAGTCAGATATTTTTGTATTTAACAGTGCAGACTAGAAGCAGGACTAGGACCCTAACTCAAAGGCTTAGCAGAGCTGTTATGCTTGGAATAGGTTAATCTTCAATAGAGAAAAAGTATCATGTTTAACTGTTTCTCAATAGTTACAGGTAAGTCAATGCATGCTTTTGTACAGTGAACAGAGAGCTACTTTTGCTTACAAAGGAAACTACTGAAATAAAAATATTTGCTGAACCACAATAGAGTAGATTCATGTTTTTTTTAAGGTTTGAACACATGTCAACAACTGGGAAAAATAGAATTTATCGAGTTTCAGCACCATTTATGTGTCGCAAAACAAAGCTGTTTAGAAACACAAGTTACATTTTTGCGTTCCTTTAAAAGAAATCTCATTCCTTTGTAAACTAGCTCACGTCATTTCCAAGGAAATCCCTCACCTCTAGTTTATCACCAGTAAGTCTTTAAAGTTGAAAAATAAAATTTAAAAAACCACCAAACCACCAAGCAAAACCAAATGAAACCAGAGGTATGTAACTTAAAACACAGATATGCCTGTTCACTTAATCTGACTGGCTGATAATATTTATCATATATGGTAGCTTTTTTCTTTGTTATGCTTCCACAGCAAGGAGATAACTTTGTAAAAATATTTCCAAAGATCTGTCATAACAAAGATTTGCATTTTGCTAATGCCAGCGCAAATCAAGAGTCATTCTCTTGGAATTGATGGAACTGTGTAGACATAAGGAAAAGAACTGGATTATCATTTGTAGTGAACACTTCACCTGAATTTCCATGAACATGTCTTTTCTCCTTTTCCTCATGTTACATTTGATGCATTATAGCATAAATGACAGACTTTATGTTTTGCAGATTTTTGTCTCATAAACAAAACTTAATAAAAATACCACAGAGCAAATTTGAAGGCTAAGATTTATGTCCTTTTATGTGATGTACAGTGATTGCATGTTTCTGACCTTGGCCTTTCTATTAACTTCCACACAGAAGATTGCTTGCAACAGAGCAAAATAAAAATTGTGTGGTCTGATGCAATTTTCCGTCATCTGCAGTTCTTTAGCTGTGCTGTGGACAGGGTGGGAGGCAGGTCTAATAAAAGCACTGTGGTCAAGAAATTGTATTAAAGACTTGAACATTTGGATTACAAGCCCATATATATAAAAATACACACACACATGCATACATTTCCTCTTAATGTCTCTGCTCTTCATGGCAATGCATCCAAACCAGCTGTGCTGCCAGCTGTGCTTTAAAAGTTGCTGCCCTTCGGTGCTATGACTCCCTGTAGCACTGAAGAGCCCAGCTGAAGTCACAAAGAGAACGATCCCCTTCGTTCCCTAGAGAACAGTCTGCCACCAACTTCTCCAGGTTCCTCTCATTTACTACAAAGGGGAGACAGAAGAATGACTGGTTTTCACCTGTGCTTGTTCAGCTTTGGAGACTTAAACTGTCTTGTAACAGTCCAGATTTGAAACTAAGATATTTTTTGCAATTTAGCCTTACATGCTATCTCTGCTAGGAACTTCAGAGTTCTTTGCTGCTTTTTTCTGATTCTTTTAAGTTTTGGCAACTGTACCGTGCATATTTCTTCAGGTTTGCTGTTCAAAAACCTGGAGATCAAGTAGTAAAGGCTGTTAGACTTATCTTTTAATATCTGCTCTGGTTTTCTTTGTGGTTTTATTAATACAACCATTTCCTTTTTAAATAGGAATAAGCACTCATCATTGGGTATTTATTACACCATTTGCAAGGATTGCCAAGCTCATTTTGACTAAAGAAATGCAAACCTTAAAAGAATATCTTTGGGTAATAGTTTATACTGAATATCACCTGACTTTTTCAGAATTTGCCCACAGTAAAACAGTGCAAAATGAAACATATAAAGCTAAGCTAGATCACTAGAAACAAGACTGAAAAGGAGGATGCAGGATAAATTTACTGCAGTGATGTAGCCCTGCGTATCAGAAAGGAAAATGTAGATGACATGCAATTCAAGTGTTACATAATTTCCAATCATATGGAGAACATATTCCTTACAGGTAAATGAAGCCCGAAAGAAAGAGAACTTCCTTCAACATCATGTACTCATTCCTCACATTGTTTTGATTTTAGAAGTTAAAAGTATAGAACTAAAACATTGGACCATGTATATTCTGCATATTCTGAAACCCTTACTATAAACTTTCTCACTTGCCAAAGAATGCACCCAGCGTTTCATAATGATGACTGCACAGTCATGGCTCTGTTCTGAGTGTCTCTGTATCTTGGGCAAATAAATCAGTTTACAACATGTCTGACTAATAATTAACGCATACAGAGTTTTCCTAGAAAACTGTACTCTGCAGCCTTCTGTTCAGATTTCTTTCTGAATACTAACTGAAGGTATTACATCTACAGTAAATGAACATTTACTGATAAAGTGAAGCACAGAGAGCCTCAAAAAAGGCTGCTTGAGGCAGAAGAATGTGGCTCAAAAGTCAGATATTGCTCTTATATTGCATCGCAAGTGAAGTTTGGATGGCAAAGCAGCTTGATTCTAGAAGAAATTTCCCCCGAGGACTTTACTCTGTTGAAGATGGTGGTTCTGCAAAGTGGAACAGGATAAAAAGGAGTCTGTATCAGGGAAGGTCCTGCAGGGTACGAGGCTGTTGCACAGGAAGAGATGATGCCTGCAGCTTTAACATCGTCTCCAAAGCAGCTATATGTTACTGTGACCAGTTCTGTGCCTCAGGTTCTCCTGGCCCTGTAGACTGTTGTGCCGACTACTGGGATGTCTGTGACCACCCTGTTGAGCCCACCAGGTCAGATGAGCCCTGGCCACCTCCAACATCGGGTAGGTATAGAGAAAATGCTCAGTTAGTGCATCAGGGTAAAATATACTTGGAAATAAAATGACTGATTAATCTTTAGAGTCTATACATCCTAAAAATGTGACTGAAAACATAGTGGACAAAGACACTGAGTATGAAACTGGAGTAAGAATTACGTTTGTTGTTATGCCTTTGTCTCCAGGGGCATATTTTTAGCCTTGGTTAGATCGTATTTCTGTTGGACAGAATCTCTGTTTTACCTGAAACTTCTCAGAGATAACCTCATGGGGTCAAAAATAGTGTAATCTCCACAATTTCAATAGAGCTTCACAGATTAACATGAGATGAACAGCAAGATTTGAATTTTTGTATCCATCAGTACAAATAAATCATCAAGAAAACTGAGGGTTATCCTGAATGATACTGTTCTGAGGTATTTTGCAACGGTTTTGATCCAGCATAGCTTTCCTGTGGGACACTATTTTTCCTGTGACAGCTCAGGTGCAGGACTAGGTGAAGGGTTGTGGTTAGGACAAAGATTTCTGGCATATTTTAGTTTCTTACTGGTTAGTTTGAAGTGGAATTTCCTCCAGGGCTACTCTAAACTCAGTGTATTTTTTTTAGAACTTAAGATTGCAAAAAACCTATCTACAGACAGTTGGTCTTCCCTTGGTTCCTGCAGAGGCCAAATCCCTGCTGGTGAGAAAAGTTTAGAATTGTGGATTTTAAGACTCTGTAGCTTCTTACTATTGGTAGACCAAATCTGGCTGAAAATGAGGAGACCATACCAAACTTTCAAAAGCCTAAAATCAACAAAAATCCTACCACGACTTTTTAAAATTAACTGTTTTTTTGCAATAACCCTGCTGCTTGCATTCCAGCCCCTCCGACCACAAGCTCTTCAGGAGGCTGTGCTCTTAAGCCAGGCATGCTGCCAAAATCTGATAAATGGAAGTGACAGAAATGCTGTAAAACAAATAAGATTTTCCAAAGCGTTTCTAATAATCTAAACAAATGTTCTATGTTTATGTAAAGACATTTGTTTCATATGTATTTGGTTCAGTAGTACATATTATTTCCAACAGATCAGAGGGTTGTTGTCCTAAGCTCCACATAAACATTTAGCAGCATTTCTGCTCCAGAGTTGACAGCCTGCAGGTCTGGTCTGGCAAATTGTTTCTTGGAAAAGAATCCCTACAAAACCTGCAGCAGTTTGCCATGTGGGCCCTGCCGTAGGTCTACCTCTAAAAGGTAAAAGTGTAACAGAAGGTTTAGATAAGGGAATAGGTGAGGGGTAATATTTTTACTGCCTTTCTTAGTCAAATTTTTTTGTATGTGTTTTTTGTAACTCCTGGACTGTACGTACCTGCCAGAGGTTTACTCTATTCAAGCACCTTTATTTATCCCTTAGGTGAGCTTATATCTTTGTTTTATATCTCATCTCAGAAGAAGATCCTGTTTTTCTGATCCTTAAATTGCTTCCTTGATGGAAAGTTTGCAGCTTTTTAAAATCTGCTTATTGGATATTTGTTATGTAAGTAATTTAAAGGGTGAAAGGAGAATAATAAACCAGCCAAAATACAGCAGGAAAAAAACCCCAAACCTCTAAAGGAACTTCACAGAACTGGAATGTCTCTGAGGAACAGGAAAGAGAGAAGGTAATCAGGAGAAAACGGAGAAACAAAAAGGACTGAATGTCTGAAGATTGATCAAACTATGAAACATTTTTAGAAATGACATAAGTATATTAGCTGACTTTTAGTAACTGAGACTACACTTCTGCATTTGGGTAAGAATTATTTAAACACTAGAAGACTACGTACGCCAAAGTACTTTTCACCTGGAAGATTTTGATCTTTTGGTTGCCTGTGGTTTTGCTCTCAGTGCTTCCTGAGTCATATTTCTTTAAATAAACCAATAAACTGAAGTGCTTTACATGAACTGGAGTGAGCAGCAATAAAACTACTCAGTGCTTTATTTCTGGATTCCCATGTATTCACTGACTTGGTGCACGGCAGCAGTAAGCTACACTGGGGCTTCTTCCATGGGGGTGCACCATGCTGAAGGCCAGTCTTGATTTAAGTATGTGGAACTGCTTTGACTTTACCTTTATGAACCCAGCATTCAGTATGTTTTGATGGCTTTCCTGTGTAGTTTCAGAAGAAACTGTGCACATTCCTGCCTTAGGTAACTAATAGAAGCTCTGGATATTTTAGTATTTTAATTTTAATTTTTGTTATTAGAATAACTGTTAGATTTTTATTTATTGATTATATTCGTTAATTATTTTATCTTTTTGTTCCAATTACTCTGATGGTACAAAAAGCCCTGTCAGAGTCAACACAGTAGATCTCACCCTGGTGGTATAAAAGTGACATCCAGAGAGTTTGCTAATTGCTTTGACACTTACAGTCAGGATCTGGCCTACAATTGAGTAAACCTGGAGACATTTCACTGACAGAAGTAATTCTATCAATACTGGGGGCAAATGACTTCAGAGCTGTGGGGGTATAGGAACGCTTGACTTGGAGGGAAGTCCTTGTTTTTTAAATACTCTTCCTTCCAATCATGATTTTCACATCATATAATCCTACTCGTAAATTCATCAGGCTGCAGCTTCAAATTCATTAATTTTCCACTTAATATATTCATATTCCAACCTAATATATTCAGGGCCAGACAATCTTGCTGTGTTCTCATGCAGACAGTGTCTTTTAGCTTAGATATATCTGCTCTTTGCCACTGATGCCACCTGGCCCTCCTGGCCCTCTAAGTTTTAATTTGGCTAGACTAAAGGAACCGTATGGTTTGAATCTTCAATTCCCTAAGCATATATTATTAGAAAGCTGCTTCTGTACTTGCCCGGGTTTGCATTTTTTCTCAGGCCTGGGCGGCGAGGCCTGCCAGCGGAGCTTCAGCGAGGCTCTGTCCTGTCTCTTCGATGCTGCATCAGTATTTCCTTCCCTTGATACCTCTGAAATATCTCGCTTGGTGCCTCCTTCCAGCTACTGTCTGATGCTGACTTTGTGGCAAACCGTGACAAACTGCGACACTTAAGTAATTTGCTTTGGGTACTCTCTGAAAAATATCTCGGATCTTAGCAGAAGCTGCATGAGAGCGGAGACATTGGGCCTCAGACCGCTGAGGTGACATATATCTCACCTACGTCTGCGCTAGCTAACGTACCCTGCTGTAGGACTAACAGGGAAAGACAGGCACTTGTAATTCATTCATCAGCTCGAGTCTACCTCTGCACTTCAGTATGAAATTAGCAGCCGAGGCATACGTGTGTATGTCTGGGCAAACAAACTCCAGCCCTTGCCATGAGAAGGGGATGGCCTTCCTCGTGGGGGGAAAAATGCGAGTCAACACTCGATTAATACGAAACATGGTCTAAGCTGCTTGAACGTGGAGAAGAAAGAACTTGGGGGTTCTGGCTCGAAACCCTTTCAGTAGGGGAAGGAACATGATCCCGCCCTATAGGGTCCCCAGTGGAGGAACAGTGAGAACAGGGTGGAAAACAAAGCCCCATGCGGTAAACGTACGATGTTTGTTACAGACTTGATCCAGCGCCCTGCACAGGCATTCTGGATCTTTCTTTTACTGAAGCTTTGACAATCAAGTGCACTGAAAAAACAGTTTATGTGGAAGACCTTAAAACATGCATCAAGTCTTTCCTCAGGAATGTGTTATCAAAGAAAAAAAAAAATTAGGAGGCATGTATTTGTTTGGAAAATACACTCAATCAATTTAGGTTTTATACTGGGTTTTGGAGAATATATGAAACATCCATTTGCCTTGAAACATAATTGATCTGTCTCTTTTTCAAAGAGGAATGAAACTGGTAAAGAAAAAGAATATGTTAGAGTAGGTTTGGAATAGTTATTAGTTTTTTAAAGTCTATAACTGGAAAAACTTGTTTCTATTTTAATTGCCAATTAGAAAATTATTTTTATTAGAAACGTATTTTTTTTTTAACTGGAAAATAACTTCATTTGAAGCATTATATTTCTTTACATGTAAGATAATAATTTTTCCACGGGTGTTTTGAATCTGTTGCTGATTTTATTTACTATGAATGATAATATACCTGGTAAAAAATTAAAATACATCAAACTACCTTTATTACTTGGAAGAAACTGGAAATAGACATTGCTGATTTTCAACTAAATAATTTATGCATACCACACACAACCAATTAATTCAGTAGTAGCAAGAGTTTTGAGTTAATTCACTTAAAAAATGGTTATTTTTTTCACACATCTATATGTTATGTTGGCAGGTTGTTATAAAGATGGCCGATATTACGGAGAAGGAACAATAATTAAAGACAACTGCAATTCCTGGTAATGTTTCAGAGAACAGCAAACTGAATTTTATTTAGCTTATGTCATGAAATAGGAATTAAGGTAGTGAGCATCTTTAAATTCATATTAAACATGTAATCAAATCAAAAAAGCTAGAAGAGTAGTGCTGTGTTAAGGTATTGTAGAATTAGATTATAGCCAATTTAGAAGAATGGCAAGAGGTCAATGGGCTTTCTAACCGAGATAGGAAAATGAGAGTATAAAAATCTCCTCCTCACTGGCCTAATTCTGTTCCTGCTCAGACAATCTGCTGGCTCTGACCTGAGTCGAAATGGTTTCAGCCCAGACCTTGGCATTGACCTGAGTGCAGGCAAAACAAATATCATTAAAGTTTGGGGGATTATTTTAGAACGTCTTCCTCTGTTTCTTTGGCATGAATGAGGAGATCTTACATTATTTCAGGTAAGCCATCTCCCTGTTTTGCTGCTCCAAAAACCAGCCCTGTACCCGCAGCCCCAGGGCAGCCTGGGGGTCTCCGGCAGCACCCAAACCGGGCTGGGACCCTCACTGCCCTGACTTTAGCCCAGGGTCCTAGGAGCAAGATATTTACGGCCAAGTGGCTCCTTTCTGGGTTTCCAGAGTGAAACTTCCTCAAAACATCTCATTTACAGGCCATTGCCTTGCTTCCATGGTTTGGTCTCACAAAGGTGGAAGCAAAATTTTTCAAATACAACCTTTCCCACAAGCTGTAAACCTTCCCACTTTGTTCCAGTTAGGATTCATTAGGTAGTGAAGTAGTGAGAAGTAGCATTGTGTTTTCATAAATACTATGTGACGTTTATATTGCTTATGCTTTTTTCCCTCCATCTTCCTTCTGCTGTTCAGGTGCATATTTTCCCTTTGACAATTCATTTTCTGCTCAATAATATTCTTGCCCTTTCAGCAAATGCTTCCAAAGTCTCTGGAAGTGTTCAAAAGAAGTATGCCTTGTTCGCCAAGACTTAATTCAGTACATCAATTCTGGAGATTATGGGTGAGAACACTTTTATTTTAAGGTTTTGTTGTAAACCACTGTATTGCTCATTGTATGTATGTGCAAATTACAAGTTAATGCAGTCCTCCCCACCCCTTCCTTCCCCAATTACATTACAGCAATTTGACAGTAAATGTACACCTGTGAAATTTTCCTAAATGTCTGGCAGATTATAGGGTTTTAAATTGAAAGATATCGAAAGTTTCTTGCTGGTAAGAGTTGACATTGTAAACATCTATCTAAAACAGTCTCCAAATTTAGAACAATTTTTTGCTCATGAAACACTATTTGGATCATCTCTTATTCTTCACTTTATTTATTCCTTGGGCTAGATATTTAAAGTCTTTTTTTCTCATCCCTCAAGAGCATTGTTCCACATAACAGAGCTCTAGGTAGCATTGGAAGAGGAGAGGATGGGCCAAATGGGGACCAAGATATCAGAACTTTGTGGAGCTCGGTGTTTTTCTTGCTACCAGTTCCAATTCCCTCCAGGTAGCGCAGCAGGATTAGGGACACCGGAGTACTGGGGCGGTGCCTTGGGAGCCTGCTGGTCATTTAGGGACAGAGATACGGGGGTTGAGTCCCTAGAAGCTGAGGTGCTAAATTCACCAGTGAAGCCCGCCCAGATTTCAAGCTGTGACTCAGTGCTGAAACATTTTTTACTTCTCGGGAGACATTCAAACCAACTGAGTTGGGATAAACAATTAAGTTAGGCACCTGGAGCCCTTCACCTCTGTCTTGTCGACGGTAAGCAGTAAGGTTTACCACAGGGTGGTTAAGCCCGCCTGAGATGTGACTCAACTTCTGCAGATGCTTTTTTTTCTGTCCTGCATACAGTTTGCAGGGTTAATGCTACAATCTGAGTCTAGTCTACCTGAGAGTAGGGAGGGAATAATTAAAGAGCCATTGGGAGCCCTTCCTCTCAACCTGGCTGTTGGTATAAAACTCAGGAAGGTATCAGCTGGGCTTTCTGCTGGGTTCAACAGTGTCTTACTGCTGCTGCACCAGAGCTTGAAGGCAGTATCACTCATTACATGAAGCTGTTAGTTCTCTGTGGGCATCTGAAGCATAATCTGAGCATAACTTCAGCACAGCAGCAATTATGACTGAACATCTTGTTTTCCAGTACTTTTCTGAAGCATTGCATGCTCATCTCCTGCAGGCAGACATGATGCTGACCTCCAATCAGCACTTTTCATATACTGCTGTGTTGCTCCATCCTACACTCATTTGTAGTGGAAGAGCCCATGCTAAATATTTTCTCATGCCTATCAAATACAAGGTTTTGAAATGTAATTTGAAAGATTTCTTTCTGGATGTTATTGTTGCCGGTGCTCTTACAAAGGAGCAAGGTATTAATATGAGTGGTTTGTTTGTTTGTTTTATGTCTGTGAGGAAGATGGAAAGCTGACAACTACAGTCAGTTCTGGGGAATGACAGTGGAAGAAGGTTTCAAAAAGCGCCTGGGCACCTTCCCTCCATCTAATTCCTTGCTGAATATGAGAGAAGCTCCAGTAAGTGTCATGTATAATTGTTAATTTTTTAAATAGCTTTATCACATGGAAAAATAATTGTGGACAATCATAAGATTATGATTCAGGGATTTAACACTAAATGCTTCCATGTTGAGAAGAGCTCCCAGAATAGCTCTCCAAGCCATAGAGTGTGTGGTCCTACTGATGGAAATCAAACAAGGAGGAGCAAAAGCAAATGCTAACCATTGGGAAGCTGTGCACCAATATTGACTTATCATTGTAGATCACTGGTGTTTGAAATCTTTGCTTCTTCAGGATGGTTCCATACCATCCTCTCCATTTGCTAATCATTGCACACATAGCTGTAACCATTAAAAAAAAAAATTAATCTGGGCATAGTACATTAAGGCTAACAGCTGAAACTAAACAACAATCTTTGAAAGAAGCTCTGAAAGCCCATAAGATAAAGTAATATAAAGACACAGTAGGAGGCTGGGGTTTTGGCCAAATGGAAGGAAAAATCATGGGAAGCATGGGAAAATGAGATGGTTCTCTACTATCAGCTTTCTAAACCTCTTGGCCATGGCCATTTTCAAGGCAGCTAAATTAAATTTCTTATCATACATTTATGCTCAAATTAGTTCTGCAGCAAGGCAAATATACTTTAGGTTACGTAGGTAGATTAAGCAATTAAAGAAGAAATGCATAGTTATTGAACCCAGAGTAGATTTTCCAATGCTTTGGATCAGTTACTTAGCTTCTTTCTTAGAAGACCCAAAATTATGGAAATCATAGGCTGAAAAAACTAACTACCTTACCATAGCGAAATTAGAAAAATTGCAAGAATAAGTAGAGAGATCCTAGGATTGCAAATGACATGAAATATAACTGGTTTTTATCTTGGCTTCTATATACTTCAGGCAAGTCATGCCATTTGATTATCTATTTGAAGTCAATTGTTGATGCTTGTTGTATTTGTGTATGGCAGGAGGGTTTCTGTATCTCCGAAGGCCTTGTGGGGATAGCAGTGCAGAGCTACCACTTGACAGGAAATTTGGGAAAGAGGGGGAGTGCCATGTGCCTCTGTAACAATTTTAACAATCCTGACCTTTGTGCTTAACGCAGACTGGTTCTTTGTCCCACGCAAAGTCAGCTCCCTGCACCAGCGTGGCAAGGCATTGAGCGGTGGCCCAGGTTGGACAGCTTCCTCAAAATTACACTAGAGAGGGTTGGTAAAACAATAAGTTGACAGAAATTCAGCTTTGGAGTTTTGTGTTGTATTATTTGCTAGACTACTCTTCGCAGCCAAAGAAGGATCCATTTCAGTTGAAGATGGCAAGTCAAAATAAGACAGTGACATAAAAGAGTTTTGTGCAATATTTAGTAGGTATCTGCCACAAATTACCAGTGAACTGCATTGAAGCTCAAGAGAGTTGGGGTGAATTTGTTGTTGTTGTTGGCTTTTTCCTTGAGGAATACAGTGTGATATATAGCAGAAGCAAAAAGTGGGTATCATACACCTAGTTCAGAGACTGATGTCTACATTACTAGGTATCTAGCTAGCTGAGACAAACCCCACCTAGGAAAACAAGAAAGGGAAGGTTACAAGAAATTCTTTACAATATTTCCTCTTTTCCATAGAGTTTGGGGTAGCTGGTCACTCAGTGGTTCTGCATTATGTCCAGCCTATTGAATCATTGTTATTAAGCTTCCTGTAGCTTCTTTTGACTGCTACACTACTTACGGCCTTTGTTCCACTGATACATTTCTCAGGCATATTTTCCTTATCTGCCATCTTTTTATGAAATCTGTGAGCTACAACCGAACTGCCTTTGGCTCTGCTTGACACCTGAGGAGCTTCAATGCATTCTTACCCAGAAATGTAGCTTTGCACATTCATGCATTTAGGCCCCAGGAAGTCTTACATGTTGCTGGAAGCACAAGCTTTGGGCAGGATTCTAAGAAATCTTTCTCTCTCCTTACAAAAGCTAAAAATAGAAAATAATAATCTCTGTATGACTTTCTCCCCTTCTAGAGAATTCTTTGAGCTTGCAGAAAATTGCTTTGAATTGTACATGAGCCCATCTCCTACCTATGGTTTCTCTTCAGAATTATTAGAACTTTCTTGCTCTTACCCCTTGTGGTTTCTGTCTTAGCCAGTCTTGATGTAAAAATATTTTTCTCTGAAGCTTCCTGAGAAGCTCCAAATCTCCCTGATTCTGTCCCCTTCTATAGTTTTCTAGAAGAACATAATCTCTTTAGTGTCCTTGTTCTGCCTTGGGAAATTTCCTATCATCAGCCACATTTTAATACTTCACAAAAACATAAAAAAAAATTGGTTTTCTTCACTCATAGCCAGTTCCATATCTACCATCACTGCATGATCCAGCAATTTCATATCCTGGATTGGGCTCACCAGGGTTACATCGACAGATTCTTCCAACTGGCAAACCAACAGTAGTCATGCAGTTAACTTCCAGGAACTTTTTAAGATAAGTATCTTACCAGATTTTGAGAGACATTTGCCCCTGCTTCGACTTTCATGAATAATTTTCAGTCACTGATATTTTGTGAAGCATACTAACACATTTACGAAGTCCTAAGTGATAAAAACCAGGTGAGTTTTCATGACAGTGTTTTCATTAAGCTTCACTTGTAACTAGGTGACAGCTCAGAAGAGAGTAAAAAGATATGAATGATGAAATTTAGAAATAATGAGTTTTTAATATTTTTCAGAGACATTCTCCAAAGCTTAATAGCTTGACCTTTAAGTGGCTTTTTTGAGACTAATTCACCTGCAAGCCAGGCTACTAGTTACTTACTGTAGATAAATTGGCACTAATCAAATAGTCATGCATTCTCTGGGATTATTACTGCCTTTCCCATTTTGCAAGTGAGAAAACTGCAAGTCATTTGCCCAAAGTCATATATTTAGTTGACAAAAATGCTACAATTACTGTTCAGGAGTTTTTGTCTCTATCTTGTGCTGACCTGATTAAAATCTGGTAGCTTTGCTAATGTAGGAAGAAAACCATAGCTACCCATTCATTAAATACAACTTTTTTTTTTTTTTTTTACTTTAAATAAAACCTTTTCTTCAGGGTGCTACTGGTCTACTATTTAGGCAATAAGTGACAGTTTCTGGTACCCAAGGGTGTGATGTTCTGATTATTTTCTACTGTCTTTTGGGGTTGCTTGAGAAAAGCATTTTTGTGTATAAGGGACTCCTTACACAATGGCATGGAAAAAAAAATAATAAAAATGTAAAGCCCTTCTGTGTTAACCAGTTTACATCTACAGCAGTCTTAGTTCTCAGCAGCGTTGAAAAGTTTGGTTGTGGAGTAGAGGCTTTTTAGTTGTTTCTTTGACTGACATACGCAACTACAAATATGGCTTCATAACGTCACTTCAAATTAAATGGTGTGACAGAGCTACATTTCATCTCAGGGGAAACACAAACTTCTTGAAGTTGCTCATAGAGCTTTTAAAACTCTGCTATTAATAAAAGACTGTACCTGCTCAATAAGGTGATGCTTATGTCTGGAAGGGTAGTTTAACATGATGGCACATTAGAATACCTAAAAGACAATGACACAGAACAAGAACTAAGTCTGAACTGAGGATTGTCTGCCGCAGAGTATGGCTAGACCTGAACATAGACTGACAGCTAAATACACCGCTAAAACTGTTGTGATGCCTGACAAAGCTGAAGCTCCCAATAGTGTCAGATGTGTTATCTGAGGAGACATTTTGAAAGTGTTACTCACTGCAGGAAATAGTGCAATCATTCTTGAAGTTCTCCGTAGCACCAAAATAAATGCCGCGCCTTTAAGACACATGGTGATGCACGTGTGGTGGTATTCTGTCGGTACATGTTCTGGCAAGAGGTACATTGCCATGGTGGCGTCGGCACCTGCTGGCAACAAGGTGCTCACCTAAGTGCCATTTTACAAGAAAATGGAATACATAGTTTAGTAATAAGGCACCATTTTGGATTAAGTATCAAAGAACTCATAAAGACAATGTGAAGGTATACAAGGTAGACCAGCTGTTCCTCTGATATATGACTTTTCATAGTAAAAAAGCTCAACAGTTGTAGATCTCCCTCTTGCAAACTGAAGCCCATGCATGCCTATTTTGTCTTCACAAAGCAAGTGATGTCCAGAACCTTTTTCCTACATTAAAAAAAATATTGCTTTCCCTCAGAAAAACTATTTCCACATTTGCAAATTCAGTAATCTTCAGCTTTTTTTCTCTGATGGGCCATCTAGTTTTTCCAAAGAAGTCATAGCTGAAGTACGAGTATTCTTTTATATCCACTTACCTTCTTGCTTTGGCCAGACTGCTAGCTTCACTGCAGACAAGACATATGAAGGTTTAAAAATAGTTCGCCAGTCATTTTACTGATTGCGTTGTGCTGTCTGATGCTGGTCTGTGGAGCATATGTTGAGAAACAACTGTCTGGACTTACTATTTGTCACAGAACAGCAGTGCTTCTCAATATCAGGGTAGCAATTTCTCAGACAAAAAGCTAATGTTTCTGGCTACAGGTCAATCCCACATTTCTAAATGACAAGGCTGAGGGTTAATGAGGGATTTGCTCTGGGATTTACAATATGAGGCTATTAAATACATTGGCAGTAGTTTAGGAATACATAAAGTAACACATTGTCTCACACCGAAGATCTATTTAGAATTTTGCTTTTCTCAACTGCCTCATTTGTAGCATTATAAGTGGTCATTGCCCATATAAGTGGGCTAAACAACCTTTGCCAGATTTTCTTGTTTACTGGTTGATAATGAGCAGTCTTATCCTGTAAAAGAAACACTATTTGTCTGGGATTTCGCCTGTATGATTTGTCTTCAAAGTGAATCTTGTGCTTGTGCTAGCTCATTAATAAAGAACATGATGATAATTTAGCAAGATATTCTTTAAATTAGCTGTTGCTTTCTGTGTGTCGTTTGAGGTTGCAAGTCCCAAGTATCTAACAAGCTTTTGAATAAGCAGACTTTTGAAAGTGATTAATCAAAATATTGAGATTAATATTTTAGCAAGATTTAAAAGATTACTGGCTTGTTATGGGCGGAAGTAAAACTTTCAAAAGCACTTCAGTGACTTAACAGCTTGCAGTATCCTTTAATGGTATTTGGGACTCACAGCCTGCATCTGACATAGTGAACCTAGAAGCACTTGAGAGTTACTGAGTCTGGGCATATGCACAGACTGTATCAATCTGTCTGTTGGGGCTGTATCCCAATCTAATGTCAGATACAGACTGAGGTGTGAGCTTTTTTTTTCTTTACCCACTTTTCAGCTGTGGGTTTTCTGTGGGAAATCCAGGTGTACAAGCCGGATGGAAGCACCACTGTTTCCCAACGTATGCAACAAAGTGATCTGGATACAGCCAAAGTGGTAAAGTTTGGTTCCCCAAAGAGTCCTGAAATAGTTTGAAAGAGCTGGCCTCAAATATTTAAATCATCTTAGGAAAAGGTATGTAGTCTTATAATTCACGTAAGCAATTTAGAAAAATGGTGCAGCCAGGACACCCAGAATTAGAAGACTAAGTAAATCAAAGTGAAATAAAGGAATTTGAACAAGATAGAAGCCATTGTGCTTCAGGGTATGAGCCTGCTTATAAGAATGAAGCATCAGGGAATGTTTTGCTTAGGAACAGATTATCAACTTTTGTATGTTGTATTTCCCTCTGGAACACATGTTATCAACAATTGTTTGAGACAAACTGATAGACTTGTTGGACTGATATTGCAATTCTTCGTGGCCATTCCTATTTCCCTGTGCAGCATAAGCAATCATTCCATAAAGTTCAACAGTAAAAAAAAAAAGGGGTCAATAGTTTTGATATGTTGAACACAGAGCAGATGACTAGCAGTTGTACCAGATGGTTCTTGCATATGTGGATGTTTGTGCAAAGCTTGGTGGACATGAATTAAGGCTGAGAGATGAAGATGCCAGAAATGGCTGTCCAAATGGCTTTAGTGAGCAGACCATAAATTCTCATCAACTCAACATCAGATTACAAAGCTGAAGGAAAAATCACTGATTTTCACTCTGGAATGAGAGTTAAGTGCTGGAGATTGAAAAAACTGTGAAAAGACAAATCGGTGATACACTGTACTGATGCCTCCCCCATGGTAACTACAATTTCCTACCTACAGCCATGTGTCAAGGAGAATAGAGTAACAGGTACCTAACTTCATTGCTATTTGTAGCAGGAGGCTTTTCTTTCAAAAAATGCCAGCTGGGTCATAATTCACATGTTTCATAGGAAACTGTTGTTTGAGATAAAAATCAGAGAGAAACTGGACAGGTTGTTCAGGTTGGCAGTCGTGGTGTTCAGCTCTCCAGCTCAGCTAGTGGTGTGCTAGAACCCCCCTGCTCTCGGGGGGTCCACAGCACCCACCCACAGGGTAACCACACAGGGATGCTCGGGAAGCCACGGGTGCCAATGCTTTAGGTTTCCTCAATTTAAAAATTAAGAATTTTAAAAATAAAATGAGGGTAAAATTTAAAACAAAATTAGGAATTGAAACATATACAGATCTCCTACATTTTGTTTTAGGGAAACTCACTTCCAGAAGAAAAATTTCCTGCATTTTTTGCAGCCACTTATGCATGGCCTGAGTGGATTCATGATCCTCTGGATCAACGAAACTGTGGAGCATCCTGGGCTTTTTCAACCGCAAGTAATATTCTTTTTTTTTTCTCCTTTTAAAAATATCATTGATGTTAGATGCATGACAAAAATCTGTAGTGATTAGTAATGAAGCAATTTCAGTTTGCTGTTCACTTTTTTATCAGCAAATAGGAACGTTTAAAATTGCTATAGCTTTCCCTCTAAGTTGTCCCAAAGTCTTAAAAAGTCAATCTAAGCTGTAGAGCTTTGATTGCTTTTCATAAGTTTGTGTAACATAGGGAGATTTCTTGGTGGCAGAAAGTAGAAAATGAATTCACTAATGCACTTTATTGTAACTGGTAGAGTAACTTCTAAAAAATCTGCATCCCTTGCTTGCACAACAACATGCTTGACTTGAAAGCTTAAAAAAGGTAGGCTTCATTTTTTTTATAAGCATCTATTCATTTGTGCATTTGCCATTGTCCAACCCTTGCTATTCAAGCAAATTAAGTATAATGTTTTCAATAATTTTATGAGAAGAAAACCCTGAAATTGCTCAGATATTTGTGGAAGAAACTATTTTCAAATTCTGTAAGCAAAGAAATGTCAGTAATGCAATTCAACCTCGTGCTACAAGCTCTGGTTTTATGAAAAACGGACACAAGTGTTTGTGTCACTTTCTCCAAAGAAGTTACAGCCATCAGTTATGTTCATTCCTATTATGCTGCAATAAATCTCAGTACATATTGGGATAGATAAAGATAGAGGAAAAAGTTATGCAATCAATCTTTATGACTTGATCCAGCCAGTGGGTCCTCACGGGTACAAGTTTCTGCAACTGCTTCTTTAAATCATGGCAGTAAGAGAAGGAAAGGAGCATTTAGGTCAGTTAATCCCAGCTCCCTGCCAAAGTCAGACTGCACACACTGTTACCAATATGTCTTGTCCAGTGTAGTTTTAAAAGAGAAAACCAAGAGAGCTTCTAACAGCTCTCCTGACAGATTACTGCAGAGATGAACAGAGCTCACCGAGGGACTTTTCAGATATTCAGTCTAAATGTTCCCTTTCATAAGCGAATCTTTTGATTTTAATTCACACAGTTATTTTCAAAGTTAAATATTATGTCTTCCCATGTTGTTTAAGTGCATCTAACATTTTCAATCTGATTTTTCAATCCTTCTTTGTAAGTTTAATTGTTGCTCAATGAATAGACAAGCACTGCTGTATCATTTTTTCTTATTATTCCTGTAAGTATTCCAAAACTCTTCAGTAAAAAGCTTTTACACCTATGAAAATAAATTCATTATCATGCGACACCTCACAAAAAGCACAAAACACAGTCATTGTCAGCTGCCATCAGCAGATTCACTCTTCTGAAGTCTTGTCCGAAGTTCACTGAAGTTAGTGTTGATTTTGATGGGGCTTTAGGTTTCAAGGGATAGGGTTTTTTTTATTTTCAGGTTCAAAAATGAAGGGCTAACAATAAAAAAAAAATATATAATTTAAGCACAGGTAATGACTGGGATTGGGGCTTAATAATTGTTTCTTCGTCACCCGTTAAAGAAAGCGGAAGTGGCTTAATTTCACCTACAACTTGGTTAACCTAGTCTGCTTTTAAATCAGTGCATAAATATATTAGTACTTAGAATTATGACTGACGGGGTTCAGACATCAAAGGTGTCTATCTCAGAAGAAGAATTTTGTGTGATTAGGGAAGGAGGTCCAATGAATCCCACATTTACACATTAATATGAGCATTTCCAAATACTCTTTCTAGTAAAACCAATACCTTCAGTCTTGAATTTTCTTCTTCATAGGACTATTCATTTTTGCTTTTCTTTTTTTTTCTCAAATTAAGGAAGGAAATGTAGAAAAGAAAGGAGATTTGGAGATTCAGCTGTAGAGAGGTGGGGGAGTATTTGCATCTTCTGCTGAAGTCAACCAGAGATGAATATGCACTTACAAACATGGTAAATAGTATCAGACTAAATTCTGTAAATGCCTCACCTGATGTTTAGATGTGTGGGAATTTATGATAACCAGTAAGTCTATGGATTTATAGTATTACAGCAAAGTTGCTCATGATGCTTTGCAGTTTCACAATCCTGTGTCTTGAAAGCCTGTTCAGATTATATCTGTATTGTTTTGTAAAGATATCTGCACAGGCAGAAAATACAGAGGTTGTATTTCAGTCCCTCTTTCACAATAACCAGTGTGAAATTGTGAGTAATTATTTGTTTTTGATAATGGAAAATTTATTTCAAAACAGGTGTTGCGGCAGATAGAATAGCAATTCATTCTGAGGGTCAGATCACAGACAACCTTTCCGCTCAGAATTTGATCTCCTGTGATACCAGGAATCAACATGGATGTAATGGTGGAAGTATTGATGGTGCTTGGAGATATCTGAAAACACATGGGTAAATATTTTACCTAGATTATTTTAACTTGAACCAGTCACTTCAGTTACAATGTTGATTGTGTTACAATGATTATTTCTGACCTTTCAAAAAAGAGGCATTTAGCTCTGTCCTAGGTCAGATTAACTGTATTACCTCAACAAGACTATCAATTTTTCTCATTTACACCTTTAAATCACCTTCATGAAGCCCAGGACCTACGGAGCATTCACAAAGAAATAAGCAAAAACTATTCTGAATGAGGGCTCTCAGTGAGAAAACCCTGCAACCACCTAGCTCCCATTTAAGGCTCATTAAATCTAGATGTTGTCATTAGCTGTAATACAACTGGGGAAAATGGTAGCCTCCCTAATAGTAAGACAAAAAAGAAAGGATTTTTTTATGTCAAAACCAATACCATAAGTGGACTCAAACCTTCTGTGGTTCTTGGGATACAGGCTTTTCATGTTAAACAACATTGAGTAAGCAGTCAGTTGCATATTCAAAAAGGTCAAATATTGTCTTTCTAAAAACCAATTGTAATCATCCCATCCCAAGCTTGTGCCAGAGTGCACCACTGTCGCCAGGACTATACCTAGATCATCCTTCCTTCAGGTCAGACTAAGGAAAGTTAACAGCTCTCAAACTCTACACGAACAGCTAGAAGCTTTTTAAAATGACACATAATAATTTATAGAATCACAGAATGATTTAGGTTGGAATGGACTTTTGGAGGTCACCTAGGCCAACATTCTGCTCAAAGCATGACTAACTCTGAAATCAGATCAGGCTGCTCAGGCCATGTCCCTGGTCATATTTTTAGTATCTCCAAGGATGGAGGTTCCACAACCTTTCTTGCAGCAGGTCTCTTTGTTTGACCACTCTTGTGGTCAAACATTTTTTTTCTTATATGTGATCAGCATTTTCCTTGGTACAACTTGTGATGGGTACCTTTCAGCTTTTCACTGTGCATCTCCAAGAAGAGTCTTGTTCTGTCTCCTCTATCACCTCTCCTTATGTAGTTGAAGACAGTAATTAGATCCCCTTTTAGCCTCCTTTTCTCTGGGCTGAACAAATCCAGCTGCCTCAGGCCCTCCTTGTGTATCATACGCTTCAGCCTCCCAAGTGCCTTCCACTGGACTCGCTCAGTTTGTCAGTGTCTTTACTGGAGATCCCATAACTGAACACAGTACTCCAGATGTAACCTCGCAAGTGACAATTTAAGGGGAATAGTAACTTTTCACGCTGTCTTGGCTATGTTCTTGCTAACACAACCCAGTATTGATTGTCCATGTTTGCTGGGAGGGTCCACTGCTGGCCCACATTCAACTTTCTGCTCATCGAGACCCCAGGTCCTTCTCTGTGAAACTGCTTTCTACACGGGCAGTGCCCTGCCACTACTGCTGCATGGACAGTTCTGGCTCAGAGGCAGGATTTGGCTTCTGCCTTTGTTGAACTTCATGAGGTTTCTGTCAGCTCATTTCTCTAGCCTGTTAACATTGCTCTGAACGGCAGTCCTGCATACTAACCGCTCCCCACCGATTTGGCATCCTCCACGAATTTACTGAGGGTGCCTTATGTCCCACTGTCAGATTATTAATAGACGTGCAAAACAGTGTTGCCACTCTGTTGACTCCTGAGGAATGCCACTAGTAAACAAACACTGGTCACTTTGATCTGTCAACCTTTCAGCATGCCAGTCCAGTTCAGTCACTGACCTTGTAAGCAACTTATCTAGTCCAATAAACTAGCAGAAGAGCACAGGAGACCATGTGGAAAACATTGCTAAAGTCAAGGTAAATGATATCCACTGCTTTCCTTATTCTCCCTGGAGCCAGTCATTTCATCATGGTCAGATCATCTCATCTTTTCATCTCATCACGGTGAGGCATAATTTGCCATGGTAAATCTGTGCAGCTTGTTCCCAGTCAAATCCTTGAACTTCGTGTGCCTGGAAATGGCTTCCAGGCGAATTTGCAATAACCAGATTTTATATGCTGTATAATTACATTCCGCCGTTTCTCACATTATCAGAAAGTTTTTTGTACTTCCTGTTCCATATCAAAATCTATTTCCTCTCTCACTTTCATACACTCTCATCCTTTACTCTGTCTTTGATACTGATACTTTGATACCTGATACTGACAGACAGAGAGATCTCAGGTGTGCTGTCTGTCAACTTTTAATTTTAGTTAAAAACCAGACAAACAAACCAACCAACCGTGGAAAGAGCAAAAGAATGTCAGATGTGATGCATCAGATATCAGAGCTGACATGACAGCCTGGGGATCCAGGTGAAGACCAAAGCGCTGCCATTCACATGGACACGGTTTACAAAGTGATCGTTCTGCTTTCTTCAAGTGTACCAAACTATTTCTGATCGGACAAGGATTTTGTATTGTTATGGGGAGAGTTTACATCGAGTGTTCCTCTGTCTTTCCGCGTCAGGGTTTAAACACTAAATCAGTTTTGATTTAGGTTTTGAGTGAGAGACCCTTTAGGTGAGTGATTACAGTGGGCAGTAATGGATTCCACCCAGCAAAGGCCCCTCAGCATCTCACGGGGGTAAAAGAGAAGGCTTCATTCATGAAGAAATGGAAGTTACAGCTTAACATTTTACACAACAGTTTTCTGTAACTAGAACAGGCTCCTTTCAAAAGGTGGCTTATGTTCTTAAGGGAGTAAATACAACTCTTTCTCACCGGACTGTTTGCTTGTCTACCATGTTAAGGACAGGAACACAAGAATTGCCAGTGTAGATAAGGTAGGAGATCCATTTTACTGAGTATTATCTCCACAATAGTTGGAGCAAGCTATATTTAGAGGAAAAGTCCTAAAGAATGCAGCAATAGGACAACCTCCTAGTCTTCTGTTCCCTCTAAATGTTATCCCTGTATGGGCATAACTACCATGAGCCCATCATAATAAGATCCTTCCTATACCAGAAATCTGTATTTTATTTTTTTTACCTGAAGCAGTGTGGTTAGTGACGCAGCCTGTTCTGCAGAGGCAGTTTAAGTATACAAGAGTTAGCTTATTTCCATAAGAAAAGCAAGGCAGGCTGAAGCTGTATAAGGCGTTTTGTTATCACCCTAGCTGTACCCACACAGGAGCTTGTGCTGGTGTAAATGCAGTCGTGGGAAGGTTGCTGCCTGACCGACCAGAGTACCAGTATGAAAGTGTGTGCAGAGCAGGCTTTCTGACTGGTGTAAGCCTGGAAGCATAAAGACAGGGCACCTCAGCTCACCAGAGCACAGCTGTGAACTGATTTTTTGCCTCCAACATCCTAAGTACTTGCATTATCGCTCAGTCACCTGAAATGCCTCATGGTATTCACCAGCCTCTTGCAGCTGACTGTCTGAGTAAAAAAATCTGCAGGGCAGTTATGAGAACCATCACAAATTTTTGGAGGCTGTTTGGATCTCCAGTAAATCTCCACAGTCCAAGGCTATTTTCTTAGTCATTCCTCCAGCTTTCTTGTCCCCGTGGAGCCAGCTCCAACATGTACAACATCACTGCACTCTCACAGACCTTTGCCTGCTCCCTATTCTTATCCCCGACCATTGATGTGCCATCAAAGTACCACATGTGAAAATACCTCTATTTTTACCTATTTTACCTATTTTTATAAACAACATTTCTAAATCCTGATTTTCTTTCCTCAAGTTCAAATAATATTTCAAATCCTCTTCCAACAGTTCCAGACACAAATAAACACCTTAAGGAAAATATCCAAATATCTGTTAGGACAGATACTGGAAGAACACAAGAATGGCTGTGCTGGGTCTGAGCAAGGGCCCGTCTTGCCCAATAGTTTGTCTCTGACAGTGGCCAAGAGCAAATAGTATCAAAAAAAGAAAAGAATTAACGTTTTTGCTTCACTGGACTGATAACTGAATATTTTTTGTAGCTGAAACCCCATAATCCATAACCTTTTACCTTTGACAATGAAAAAAAAATGGAAATTTATGGCATAAAAGTCTGAAGTGTCTTTTGAATAAGCCCTGTTAAATAGTGCTTGCTTCCTCATATTTTCAGGTGACTTTTATTTTATGAGTCAGTATATTGCAATCATTTTTTTCATTATCTCCGTACCCTGCAACAGGGAGAAAGCACATTGATTTTCTGTGTGGGCTTGTAAATTTTCACAGCAGGTGTTCGATGCTGTTTTAAAGCTTCTGGTTTTCTGATTTCTGAAGTGTACTTATCTCAGGTTTTTGATAGATTTTCAGGAAATTCAAGTGCTGGCCTAAACTATCCCCACTGAAGTCAATGGAAGACTTCCATAAAGCTCGATGAGGTTTGGACAGTGCTGAGACCTGACTTTTCAGAATCACTGAGCACTCAATTAACAGTGAAATCTGCTATAAATGGAGCTGAATTGCTGTTTAACTCTCACTGTCTCTCTCTGTCTTCCTCCATTAATTAAAGAATAAATCTGTATTCAATTTCTAATTATTATTAATTTTAGGCATTTCAGTTACAAGCAATAATTTTTGGAGGAATCATTGTGGTTTGAAAACATCTATTTTATCTGCTAAGGGAAATTAAAAGCTTATAGTCTTTAAGAATGAGGAAGAAAGATTTCATTTTCAGGTAGTAAAAAGGTTACACACTTGAACGCAAATACTGTTTCTAATCAGGGCTTGATCTGTTTTGTACCTTGGGCTCCTAGCAATTGCAGGGTATGATGAGGATATTATTGTTATTAGTCTTGGCCAACTTGCTAATAACATAACCTAATATTTTAGATTATGTTCTCATCTCGCAATTCAAACATATAAATACAATAAAACCACAAAAATTTTCATTGGATTGAACACATAAACATAACTTCAGATGAATTCTGCCAAGAGTGTATGAACACACTGCAGACTTTTGCTGCTTCTCCCTGAATGCTGCTTGCTTCTAGTAGTATATTTGTATATGTGTATGTATATGTACACATAAACACGTTCGCATTTATTTCTGTTTTTCTTCTGTGACTCTGCTGGCAATTTCTTCTCCTTGAAGTTTCTAATGTTTACTGTTGTACTGATGCTTCAGCATGTCCAAACTCATGTTTCAGCAGAGTGCTGTTAAATTATGTTACTCATGACTGCAGAAACTATGGTTAGTGAAAAGATTCAAAACTGACTGTTAGTTCAGACTGAGTCATCACGTCTGGATTATCACACAGTGCCAGTGTTGTCATGCGTATTTGGTGCTTCACGTTTATTGCCATAGAATTAAGACCCATCCATGCAGAACCTGTGACAAATCCAGGGGGACACTCCAATGGAAAGGAGGGGGGAAAAAAACCCCTACCCCAGGAATGAATTTCTCTGTTGTCTCCCTCTGAGGTGTTTCTAAGTACACCTGAGGAATAGGTGCCATACTATTCCTTACACTGGGTTGCAATCACCTACTCCTGCCGTGCTCATGCTGGGTCATGCTCTGAGGACTGTGTTTGCTCACCTTACCTGCCTTGCAAGCCTGACTGCACTCAGCAGCAATCCTTTATTTCTTTTGGAAATCTGGGATCAGTGGTGACTAGAATGATTATGTATATAGAGAGAGATACAATTTATAAACATTGTATATGTATACATATATAAACCAAAGGTTTCCTTCTACCCAGCAATAGAAACAAAGCATAATAAATTTTGAAATGAGTAATAACAACCCAAGTATATTTGGCCTAAATACTTACCATTCCCCAATGGAAATCTGGGAATCCAGAATACCTCCAGACATTCAAAAGGGATTCAGAGGGTTTGCCAGTGAGTAGATTGAAGACCTAAGCAATAACAGCCTAACAACCTAACAACCTTAGATGCACAATCCCTTTTCATGTAGGCAGAATTATTGCTTTTTGCAGGTCCTGGGTGCGTTGGTCTAGTTTGGGCAGAAAGAATTTGGTAAGCAAGAAGACATTCTCCTCAGGGTCAATTTTTCTACTACCAAATGCTAATCAGAAAATGCCATGTCTTATTCAAAGTAGCTGAAGCATATATGTGCTCTTCTTGTAAAAATCCTGACAACTAAATATACACAGGCAAACATAATTATCCTCCATATTGCATGGAAATACAGTTTTCAGTTCTTCAGATTCAGAAAGTTCAGTATAATTGGCGAGCTACTTAAATACATATCTTTTCTATAGGACTGTCTATTTTAAAATATTATGCTTCAGTGAACTATTTAATTATGCTCTTTAAAAGAAACAATCTCATAGGCCTCCATAGTATTATCACAGAAACGTGTATATTGTTTTGGAAACATCTAGCAGCGTAATGTAGAAAACTAGGAGGTCCCAATATCTCATAGAAAGGATAAAATAAAAAGTGGAAGGTTCAGTGTGCCTTTATTTGAGTATTTCAGATTGTTTGTAGGTGCACTTTAAATATATGCTCTGTTTCCTTCACTTTATTGAAGTAAAAAGGACGTTCAGTTAGTCAAACAGTCAACATGGCTGAACAATTCAGGATCAGCTACTTGAAAGAAACAAACTTCATTGCTCCTTTCCATTCTTGGATGCAATGACAGCTCTTAACCTGTGCTTCAAAGCACCACATTTACTCATATGCCAGAAGGACATCAATTATTTGTACTCAAACCTTTAAAAAATGAATATAAGACTTTTTATCTCAACAAATGTTCACAAAAATGTGAGCAAATGTTCCCTTTACATTGTCAGAAAAATGGAAGGTCAGAGACTTTTTAGCTAAAAGAAATACAAAGACTGTAGCTTTTCACCACCATTCCTGTAGAAAATGTAGATAAAACTAGAAAATGGTTCATTTCCCTTAGAATTTTTCTGCTGCAAATATGTCTATTTCACAAGCCATTTTTGCTAACTGGATCCTGTTGACAACATTGGAAATTTATTGATCTTATTGAGTGTGAACTTTCATGCATCATTAATGAGGTGAAGGTGCTAGGTGACAAGTGTTGTAACACGTTATCTACCCCACCTATCTTTGGAGAAGGGTGGGAAGAGGACTACTGCAACTGAAACTTAATCATAAACGTCATGCATATGAATCGAAGCAAACACCTTCCAGCTGAAGATATGAGACATTCACACTTTTGAAGAATGAAGGGCTCCTCTGTAAATTTACTTGAAATATGACAGTTGTAAAATAGTTAAAAGCTTGAAATAAAACTGCAAACATGTTTAAGCAAGCTTCTTATCAACTTTTTTTTTTTTTTTTTTTTTTTTTTTTTTTAATAATATCTGAACAGGATTGTATCCTATGCTTGTTATCCATCATTTTGGAACAATCACCTGGAGCCATCAAGTGAAAATCACTGTTATGTGTCAAGTGAATATGGAAAAAACCATACAAACGGGCCATGTCCCAATGCTTTAGAAAAATCCAATCGGTTATACCGGTGTGCCTCTCACTACAGGGTCTCCTCAAAAGTAAGTTCATACTGTTGACCCATCGTCTCACTCATTTTTCTCCTTTGGGGCTTGAAAATTATCTGGCATATGGAAATATGTTCACTTGAAGACTAGAGCTGTGAATTTTCCTTTATATTGCCCTTGTACTTTCACAAAAGTCTAAATTCTTTATGGTTTCTGAATTTTACATCATCTCTTGAAAGCTGCTGCTTTGTGGTCCTGCAGAAATTAGAGATGGAAAAGAAAGTATGCAGTTGTAACTGGGCATTACTGCTTCTTAAACATGTTTCTGAAGGTTTTGTTCATTTGGTAAACCAAATATTCTTTAGCAGAAATACAAGTACAATGGTACATTTATACCGTAGAGAGATATAGATGTACACAACAATAAATTAGTATGAGCTTTAATTTTATTCAATAGAATGTATTCTCTTCCCTTGCCCTCTTTGCTGCTGCTCTCACCTCCTCTCAGGAAACCGATATAATGAAAGAAATCATGGACAAAGGACCAGTGCAAGGTATGGTAAGTTTGGGAGATTATAACATTATTATTGCAATAATTAAAGGGTGAAACGTACTTGTATCAAAATATTAGAAAACACAAGCTGTATTCCGCAGTGAATAAAACAGACATATGCACTGTAGTTCATCCAGGGGTGCTTGGTGGGCAAGTAGTGGCCCTAGAGGCAGCTGTACTGCATAATGAGTAAAATAATGAGTAAAAAGGACCATAATGAGTAAAAGGACCTTGACCTGAATTTGTTGAAAATTTGTGCAAAATCTCTGTGCTGGAAATGTGCCTTTTCCCCATAACAGTTCTTTGCTCATTGATGAAATAGCAATTTGGGGCTGTGCAGGAGGAGTCGAATGGTAGCAAAGCTCTGCTCTCTAGGGCTGGGATCAATTCCCCTGCTGGCTGAGGCCAACCCACCAAGCCTGCTCTCCTCTGAAGGCAACGCTGCAGTATACGGGTGCCCCAGCAAATCATTCCATGCTGGAATACCCCCCAGAATTTCCCCTTTTAGAGCCCAGATGCTCTTGTTGGTTTTAGAGGGCTAACAGCAGAATTCTTCTGCTGAACCCTGCAACGAAGATCCCTGACCTCTTAGAGAAATAAAGAGACTTCAGCAGGGAGTGAGTGACAGCAAAACGTTATTTAGCCTCAATACCGTCTGTTTGCAGTCAGGGATGGTGCTGGCAGCACCCGAAAATGCAGGTTCCTGCTCACACCCCAGGCCAGTGTCACTGGAGAGGTTGAGGGACGTGGGTTTGGGGTGGTGGGGAAAGGTCACCATGCAGGATGTCCACCCCTCTTGAATGGATGGCTGATGCAAAACCAAAGCATTCTACTTCAGGGAATTCTGAATTTCTACTGCCCTCAATTATATAATGATTTATCATAACCTCCAATTTATTATTGAAATGGTCTTGATGATTAGATTTAATTCATTTCAGTGCATCACGGAGTTGAAATTACCTCTTAAAGCTCATTACGTGGGCAGTTGCAATTAATCCGAAGCTCGGACTTAAAAAGATCAATGTTATCAGTCCTTTTAGTTCTGGCCAAGTTTGTTTGCTCAAGGGAAATATTCTTTCCTACACTGCATTTGATCTAGAAGTGAACACAGTAACTTCTGCTGGGTTTAAGAAAATTAAAAAATTAGGATCTTCAAGATAAAATTTCAGACCTCTCTTTAATATTGTATTCGTAGTCCATGTATACAACATTTTGCTGGATTAATCTGTGAGTACTAAATCTTCCACATGAAATAATCTATATTCAGCCATTTGTTAGGTTTTAACCACTCAATAATCCATACAAATTTTTGAAAGGTCAATGCTTTTTCAGAGAAAATGTCTGTATCAGGTTAAGGTAATGCTGTATGTGGAAAAATCAAGATCTAAAGAAGAGTATATAACCGAGAGTGTGCATCACTGAATGAAATCACTTTTCATTTTTTCTTTTTGCTATAATGAGATTTTTTTAAATGAGTCACAGTTATGACCCAATAATTTGTCACTGATTCTCTCCTCTATCTTCCGGTACTACAAATGCAGTCAGGGCATAATTCGGATTTTAAAACCACATCATGGTGGTGTGGGTTTGTGGGTTTTTTCAAAACATCCTGCAAATGATATTCAGCTACTGAAAGAAATTTTTCCATTATTCATTCACTTGTTGTTCCTCAAGAACTACAAAGTGCTTCTGTCCAGTCTTATCTAATATACTAAGTAATGTTTAACGTCTGGAAAACATTCAACATCCTTTCAAGACCATGATGTAGAAAGTCATCCACTTTGATGATGAATGTACTTGGATTTCTGGGCATATTTAAAGTTAAAAAAATATATATATATTTTTTAACAATTGTGAAACAGTAAGTGTAGGAATGTAATTGAAAACTTTCTGTTATACAGCTTTCAAGTTTGAGTGACAGTTGCTCTCTGACATATGTCTGTTTTATACGGTACAGGAACTGAGCAATAAGCACTTTCAGATGCAAACAATGAAACACCAGTTTTTAAAAAAATCCATTTTCAAATAAACATAGTAAAGTTTCATTAAGGCTTTGAAAACATTCAAATGGACAATCTAATATTGCCCATTCATCTTTTATTTTTTAATGAACTTCAGCAAATACTCTGATAGTTATAGTGCTGACGTAGGAAAACAATCCCTTCTGTCACATTAGTCGGTCTCAGTCAAAAGAAAAGCTAACACATTGTTGGCAATACAACACAGTTTTGACCCTACAAAACTTCTAATTTCAGTTATCATGATCTTGGAAAAAAGAAGTATTTCATTTTCTGACACAAGAAAAAGATCTGGAGAAAGCACTAGGCTACGTTAATGTACAGTACTACACTTTAGTTCCTTTTGTAGCAACTACTTTTAGGTTTTTGTATCTTTGTATGTCTTAGAGCCACAAATTCTTATTTAAGAATTTTATGCAGAGGAGTCCATAGTAGAATGAATCTTATAATTTGCTGCATTTATATGCATAGGTCTGACAGCTCAGCATGACCGAGGTAGCTCATGCATGAGCTACAGTCAACCTTACGAAAATTGCTCTCTCTTCCGATTCATTAATAGTTAATCCATTCATTTTAGAAAATCCAAAGTCTCTTCTACATGGGAGGGAACAAAGTCAGCTGGTGGACTGTGATCATCTCGTCTTGTCCACGGCACAGTCCATATCAGGACAAAGTCACTGAATAAATAAAAATGTCTCAGTGCTTGATTTTGAATTATCATCTCTCTGTCCACCCTACATTTCATGTGCCCAGCCCACTTAACGCCAAAGACCATTATTTAGCTCCTGATTGAAGGGTATATATATATATGTATATATACACACACACATATACATATATATGCAAATATATACATACATACACACACACAAAATATAGATATAGTATGTACTCATGGATAAAATTCTCTCACATGGGCTATTCTGGAAACACACGTCAAGATTTTCTGTTTCATTTCAGTGGAAATGATTTAGGTATTATATTTCGTCACAGAGCCAAGAACATGTATTTGATTTAGAGCTGCTAATAAAGAGTAAATTGTTTTCTGAAACTGAACATATGGACCTTGATTTCAAAGAGCAATGTGACTTAGAAATGAAACTACCTTCTCCTGTCTCAGCCTGACCATAGCTGAGATCTTCTAACCTCAGACCTCCCATGGAAGACGTGAATTTTGCAGTCCTTGCACTCCCCCTTGTTTCTTTGCCTCCCTTTGGCTGAAGTATCAAAACAAGAGCCAGGGAAGCCTCTACAGTAATTTTTTTGAATGACTCATCGCCTTCACTTCTCCTCTGACACGCTCACCTGGATTAAGGCCAGTGGGAGTCTTCTTCCCCCTTTCTGGTCCTTCGTAGCACTTCAAAGCTCTCCCTCCGCAGGCTCCCCTGCGGCTCAAAAACCTCGACAGCTGGTGTTTTACATTGAGTTAAACTCCTGGCTTTATACACTGGTGAGCCTAGGGACAGAGGGAGGGGAGAAACCTTTGCGGAGAGCTCTAATGGACTCCTGAGCTTGCAGCTAGAAACTAAGAATAAAGTTTCTGCTATTTTCCCCTTGGTCTGTTGCTGTCAGTACGTGCAAGCTCTGGTTCTGCAGGCAACTCGGCAGAAGCTGTAACATTAGTCATTAAAAGCATTTACCTTTTTTTCTGATTTAACTGATACGGCTCTCCCCCAGACTTGCCACCTAGGTAGCATCATGGCTGCTTATTCCCTGTGTGTTGCTATCGGCATACATTTTTTATGTGAGCAACCTCATTAGCAAAGTATATTTTTAGCCAGGTTTCCTGGGCAAATGGGCTCATTTGACTATGTTTTGAGCTGCTGTCTTTTATCCCCTAAAACCTGTGAATGTTTTCTGTTTTCAGCCAAGTATGATAGAGGCCAAGAGGTTGTAAAGATAGCTTATTTCCTTCAAGTTTAAGAAAATATTCAGGTAGGGAAAAGAAATTTGAAAGTGTGCCAGACAGAAAAAGCTGCAGCATGAGCTCACCTTACTGGATATCACAGATCTATATCAGGCACGTATGTTATAAATGCTCCAACCACATAAAAATGGTCAGTGAAACTTTATGGGACACCCGAGGTGCAAGACTTTAGGAAACTGGATTTCACTAATTCTCATGTTCCAAGCTGTGTGGCAGTCTAAGACTGTTAAAATCATAAGCTAAAGGTAAGTTGGAGTTAAGCTTGCATTTAATACTTCCTATTCACTGGAATCTAAAGGTAATGTAGACCTGGAAAATATTTTCATTTCTCTGGATCTGGTAACCCACCATATAGCAAAGCAAATGGTAGTAAGGTAGCAGAACAAATGTGGAAAAGAAACTGAAAACATTTTTCTTAAGAAAACAAGTGAACGGTGTTCCTAGGAAATAATGAATAGACATAAAAAGCAAATTGTAATCTTCATTCTCTTACACAAAATTTCCAGTTCTTCAGCTCTTTGGCCTTACATTTTTATGGACACAGGGGGGGGTTTCCACACTTTTAGCTGAAAGTCAGGATGAACATACACAGAATCTAGTTTTCCATAAGGAGATTGGTGTGTACTTAAATGAACTGTGAGTTTCAGAAAAATGCATACATATCACTTCACCATATTTCACAGGATTTACATTGCCTGTTAAATACTTTTCTTGAATATGCAGATGCTTGTCAGAACTGAGGGTTTTACACATGACCTTGAGGAGATTTGTTTTAATAAGCTGGATTTCACTGGATTTGAGAAAGCCTATGTAAGCCTTCATGAAGCAATATTTCTTCTTACTGTATTGGAAGAAGTCCATGATAGGGAGTTTCCATGACAGGGAATCTCAATTAATTTGACAAGAGACCTCTGAGAGAACTCTGTTAGAATAGTTCACTCGGTTCACTCACAGCAGGGAACTTCTGAGAAATTAGTGAATATAGTATAATTACAAAGTACACTCAGGCAATCCAACACACAACAAAAATCTCACTGGTAAAATGCAAGGAGCAAACTAGAAACAATATTTGCTGACTGTGCTGATTTTTCCTATTGTTTTTTAGCTATAATGAAAGTGTATGAAGATTTTTTCCTTTACAAAGAAGGAATCTATAGACACTCCCAGAAAGCAGGATCTAAATGGAAAATTCATTCAGTCAAGCTCCTTGGGTGAGTAAAATGTATTCTTTTACCCTTTTCCTCTACCAGTCATGAACGTAGTAAAATGTCAATACTAGTTTGGAACCCAAAAGTTTCACTGTCAGAGGTGGAGCACCCTTAGCTCCCAACATAAGATAGTTATTGTTTCGTTTTCACATGTCTGGGAATTTTAGAGAGCATTGGAAAGAGGTATAGACCCATCAGCTTTTAAACTACTCTAACCTTTGCTCTAAAACTTCAAATATACCGGTTTATAGAATAAAATGTTTTGCTGAGTATTCACAAATATTCCATGTACACATCAAGTTGTGAACAAAACTGACACAAATTACTCCATACATGCCACCAAGCAGAATGCAAATGGAAACATAAAAATTGCCGGTGGCCTCCTAATTAACAAGTACAGCTTACTGGCACAGCAGTCCAGACTCTCTATGCCCCAAACAGAAATCAGCTGCTGCTGGGATGCTGCTGATTTTATTTGGGATGCATAAGGAATACACACTCAGGACTGGAACTGCTGCAGAAGAGTGTGTATAATACACTGGTGGATTTCCCTTAAATGTAGACTAGTGCCACTATATTAAGATGACAAGTATCTAATAATGCATACACTTGAATTACAGAACACACCACGAGGCTTTATTCTTTGACATGGAGGGAATATGCAAGGATGAATTTATTAAATCATAGAGTGAGTAGTTACACAGAGAAATGACCAGAGAGTCTCATATCATTCATTAGTTTGAATTAATCTGAACATAAAACATGTGGCCTGGGTGTAAGTTCTTTGCCACTCACATATAGCTTGGGTGGGGTTTTTTGAGAAAAGGATAAGGCGAAGTCCTTGACCTAAATAAAAAACTCATAAAAATCTCATTAAAGTTGGACTTCAAATAAAAATATTGATTATTTTTTGCATTCTGCATAGCTGAGATGATTCCTGGACAGAGAAAAAGGAGCAGACACATGCTGACACACAGGGTAAAAAATGCAGTTTTCAGTGGGTTGATGTTTATTGTAGTCTGATTTTTTATTTATAACCCCTTCTATAAAGGAGATTCAATATTTGTAAAAGGCAGTCATCATAATGAATGACCATATTGAATTAATATTTGTAATCTCTCAGAAACATTTTTGAGAATGTCTTAAACTGCCTATGAATTGTATAACGTATAAGGTGATGGAGCCATAAAATGGAAATAAATTTTGGTGAAGCTTGTAAGACCTATTTGTACAAAAACTGAAACGCACATATAAACTGCCTAGTTGATCATTGGATCATAAGGATTTTAAATGCATTGACTGGCTTCCCTTGTTCTGCAACTTGAAATTGCTAGTTATTTTCTATCATTTGAAGGCTTCTTATTTATAAAATCAGCTCTGATAGGACTAGAAGTCTATGTCCAGTGAAGTACTGGGTGACCTCAGGCTCAGAGCAGGAATGGGATAAGACAGACCACCACGGAAGCAGAATAGGAAAGGGTGGAACAGCCAGGTGGAGGGTGTTGGAGGTAGCAGACCGTTTGGGTTTGATCACGGTCTCTATGGATAGGGAAATAGGGCTTTCAGCAATCTGAAGGCAGGATGGACTGACCCCACTGACATCTAGAGAGAGCAGGATCTTTCAATCAGTTTCTGTGTCTGTACTCCAGAGACAGGGAGGTAAGCAGAAAAGTGAGTAAGGGAGGCTGGGATTCATAACAGCTCGGTTTTGATGTGTAAAAGCTAGATTCCTATGTCTCTGCTAGGCAGCCATGGTTCTCTTTATCTTCCGTGGCTATTCATCTGCTCTATCCTAGGTATCTATCTTAAGGTGAGTTGAATTGCTTTGTTGGATCTTATTTCTCTTTGCTGACTATAAATGAGCCTGTGGGGTAACATCAGACTTAATAGCTAACATTAAAATGTCGAGGTTAGACTAGAGGAAACCCACTTGTAATGGCATCCTAAAGTAGTTTAGTAACAAAATGACTATATTACTGGTATATAATATCTATAGTAAGAAAGATAGTATCTTCAGAACGTCTTGCAGACAGAATGAAAACAAGCTAAAGAGGCACAGTGACACTGCAAATGGTAAGTGGGACTAAGGAAGACAAATTGGTCAAAGTCCAGTAATTTTCACTTTTTCAGCTGCACTGTTATTTTAAGAAGACTAATGACTGAAAAATGACACATGAAACTGTCATCTTTATCTCAAGATCTTTTAAGAATAAAAGTAGACTGGATTCACGTCAAAGATTAACTTGGTAGCAGATTTATTTCTCAGATCTATACATTTAAGCTGGAGTTGCTGAACAAACCTGTCAAGTCTATTCTATGGTAGGTTCTTGTAAAATTGGTGCATCTTTTTTTTCTAATCTTCTTTTCCTTCTGCTCCTCTGGCTTTCTTAGTTCCACCTAGGAAAAAATGACAGAAGAGGAATGTAGTGTCTATAGAGAAAGAAAACATGACGCAGATTTGTTAATGGTGTAAAGATGCCAAAGTCTGTTCAGCATAGAGGAAGTACATTGGCTTAAATAGCTACAGTTCTAGATCAACTATATCTCTTTTCAAAGTTAGGCATAGTGAAGTAAAGTATCCATCATTAATGCCTGCAGCCTGTTCAGACAAATCTTGTCTCAGACTCTTTCCTCTGCATCACTTCAGTATCAGTGCCAAGCTACAATATCTGATCCATACCTTCACTCAAAAAGCTGCATCTGCTGATCCCCTGACACTCTAAAATTCAGAAAGGCCCCAAAATCCCAAGTCTTTGGCTACAGTCAAAACTGTGGACTGTCACTTTAAGTCCTGGAGAGGGCATGAATAATTTTATTAAAAGCCTTCGATACTGTTTCATGAACAAGATAGATTTTCAGATATTTGGAAGATGCTCAGAATGACAAAGAACGTTCATAAGAGGACACTGAGAGATGTACATTAAGTGCAAACACATTTCCCCTCTATTTTTATCAGTGATTCACTGGAAGCTTTAAATTCAATTGTGTGGCAGATTAAATGGCATTGAAATATCTATGCCCTGAAAAAAACATTGGTTGAATGTTTCTTAACAGAAAAAGCCGTATTAATGGAGATAAAATTGACACGTGAGGCAAAACCTTACATTTTAGCATTGAGGGGATAACCAGACAGAGCAACAGCACTCTAAGATTTAATACACAATTAAATTACTCACCTGTGCAAAGTCCAAAGGCTTAAAAAAGATACCAGTGACTACTGTTGGTGACATCTCAGGTTTTGGCTTTGAAGACACTGTTTTTCTCTTCATTTTTCTCTTCACTTGTTCTCACTTGAGCTTAGACTCAGAGAATAACAGGATAACAATCAAGCAACATTTTAAACCACCAAAAATCATGACTCAAATTATTTTCTTCATGACTAAGAAAATCTTGGTTTGAGTTCCCTTTTTCTTTCACAGGGAAAAAGAATCTACTTTATTACTGTCAGACAATCAACATCAGATATTAGTTTTAAAATTAAACAGCAACACCCCAAAATATTTTACAGCAAAGAGAAATACATTAGGAGATCATGGGGAAAAGATACACAGTGTCTGATGATTCATGCAGTTAAATCCATGAGACTGTCTCCTATATAATTAATTCTGGTAGATTTTTGGGAATGACTTAACTATTGACTCAGTGATAATTTGACTCATCTCTCAAGCTGAAAAGTCCAGGCAAAACCATAGTTTCAAATTCCAGCAACCATTTTCTAAGAAATTTTGTCTCATGGAGAACACTAGTCAGTGACCCTAACCTTCTTATTATTAATAAAAGATTAAGAACTAAACTGTCGTCTAATCGAGTAGATAAAAATCCTAGTCTTTGAAAGGTACTAGGATTTTGTGTTACAGCACTAAGAATAGGACATAACCTGAAATAGTTACACCTTTTTTTGTCTGGTAGAATTATGTCAGTTATATGACCACGTTCGGGGAAGAAAGTGAGATGAAGTTTTAGACGGCATGTATTTCTGTCCCACTCTCTTTTTGTCTGGAGAAGGAGATACTGTGAGCCTCTTACGAAAGCAGAACTTTGGTATTAAAATAAACCAGGTCAAGATGAGAGGGACGAAGTAATCTTTGTATCCTGTTGCTGTGTATATATAGTCTATGGGAAGACAGTATTTTTGCCCAAGAGATTTCATTGTTTGTCTGGCCAGTGTGGTGACAGCAAATTCTCAATGCCTATATAAAAAACGTAGCATTAGAGAGACAAGTGAGTCCAGGTAGTGCTGACTGTGGTCAGCACTTAGGTGAGATGAATTATCTTCAGGAGGTATTTCTCTCTTGATAGTAGAGAGTGGGTTTTTCCTAATCCAAATGCCTCAGTTGCCTGAAGTTGAACTGGATTAATTTAGACTTCACCAAGTCTTGTTTGATCACCAGCTTTTTTTTTTCAGAGATGGAAAGGGTCAGAAATATCTCATTAAATATGTAACTGTGGAAATCCCATGGTTTATGTGCTCTGGTAGCCAAGAGGACAAACTGCATCCTGGGGTGCATCAAACCAGCTGGTTAAAAGAGGTGGTTATCCCACTGTATTCAACATCCGTGCAGCCTCACCTGGAGTACTGTGGGCAGTTCTGGGCCCCACGATTTCAGAGGGATGTGAAGGTCCTCGAATGCCTCCAGAGGAGGGCAACAAAGCTGGTGAAAGGGCTGGAAGGAATGTCCTGTGAGGAGCAGCTAAGGACTTTGGGCTTGTCTAGTTTGGAGAAAAGGAGGCAGAGGGGCGACCTCACTGCTCTCTACAGCTTCCTGAGGAGGGGACGTGGAGAGGGAGGTGCTGAGCTCTTCTCCCTGGGATCCAGGGATAGGATGTGTGGGAATGGCTCAAAGCTGCGCCAGGAGAGGTTTAAACTAGACATTAGGAAGCATTTCTTTACTGAGAGGGTGGTCAGCCACTGGAACAGGCTTCCTAGAGAGTTGGTCGATGCCCCAAGCCTGTCAGTGTTTAAGAGGCATTTGGACAATGCCCTTAATAATTTGTTTTAAATTTTGGTCAGCCCTGAATTAGTCAGGCAGTTGGACTAGATGATGGTCGTAGGTCCCTTCCAGCTGAAATATTCTATTTTAAGTTTACGTTGTAGTTATATTGCAGGTTATATAAGGTTTTCTGGTTGTTTTATTTGACCTGAAGATCCTTGTGAATGCAGAAGTTAACAGAAATGAAAATACTTGAAAAAACAAGAAAAGTAGGAAAAAAATAACAAAGCAAAATACGAGTAAAGACCAGAACCTTAAAAACAGAATACATACATTTCTTTTATACATCCTCTCTGTATGTTGGTTTTTAACAAATTCATTGCTTCTGTTTGTGAAAATAGGATGTGACACAATCCTATCTTCAATGCACCCCCACTCTAGAAAGACAGGGAGGAGCCATTGTAAACAAACAAACCAACCAGAGACAAATCTTAGCTTTATTCCTGTAAATCTGGGAGTTTTGACAGTGATGTCAGTGATTCCAATGTTCAACCTACAAACTGTGTAACTTGGAAACTGCAACTGTGAGTTGAACTGGTTGGAAAAAAAAATTGCAGGAGTGATTTAAAATTGTATTTTGCTGTTTGTGTATTTTTGATCAGTAGATGGGGGCGACTGCGAGTATGCGAGAAGAGTGTTCTAGATATAAATTGTTGAATGGCAGAAGTTAGAAAAATGATGCAGAATGCTGATTCCTAGAGCTTTGGTATTCAGCAAGCAGTTTAACTCCTTGGTTAACACAAAGCACAGACTTCTGCCAACATCGACAGATCTGCAGGAATTAATAGCTTGAGATTTGAGACCTATCATTCTTCTTTACTTCTAAGGTCTTATTTCTCTTTAGTTGACATCTTGAGTCTTAAGGAGTCAGGTTGTATAATATTATTTAGCACAGTCTTCAGATGTATTTGCTGTATTTCTTGTTAACAGCATTTTACCTACAAAGCTGAATGTAAGCATGCTAGAATCTAGTTTCTGTTCTACAAAACACCTCAGTTTTGAAGCCACTGCTGATAACCCTTTTTGTTGTGTTAGGTTGTATTTCTAGCTTTTTACTCTTTTATACAATGATATTTAATTATCAACTACTGTGCTTTTTTCTGAAAATTTTCTTTATACTTCTCCTGTGAAGTCCACCTTCATTGTAGTGACACAGTTTCTTGAAAAAGAAACTAGTAGATGTTGAAACAAACCCAATTTTCATTCTGTGGAAGAATAGTGAAACAGTCTCCATATTCTCATTTTTTTAACTGTCAGGCAGTGTTGTGCATTCAGGGCCTACTCCTACAGTGTTAGTATCGAGGGAAAGTTATTACTGAAAAGGACAGCTAAGGTAGCTCTACTATATAAAACTGGACACAAAATTATGAAAATCCTTTTATGGAAGCACACAAATATTCATCCTTTTAACTGAAAGAGCACCTGAATTCTTTTTACAAAGTCAGTTGGAGCTGGTTTCCCTTGAGTAAATGGAAATACCTTGCTTGCTTTTTCTCTTGAAGAGGACTGAATGCAGTTTAGTGAAATTACTTCTTTTTATTCAAGGTTATTTTTGATTGAAGGTCCTGGTGGTTTCTTTTGGAAAAGCTAAGTGGTGTATTTCTTACAGAATATTTTTGTCAGACAGAAGAAAACTCCCCTTTTAAAGTAATTTTTGGTAATTGATAGGCAGAGCTTCTCCTTAATGATTCCTTAAAATCTCTTCTTCTTCTTCTTCTTCTTCTTCTCCTTCTTCTTCTTCTCCTTCTTCTCCTTCTTAATAAAAATGTAAATTTTGGAGGGGGTAAGGCTGAAAGCTTTTCCTAAAAATACCAAAGGTGGGGACATCAGTGGTCTAAAGCTTTGTAAGAATAGCCCTAGTAGATTCCCCATCTCTGTGAGTAATGAAGTCCAGGATCTGTTTACTTTTGAAATGTCATTCATTTGGAGTAAATATCAAGCTGGAATAATCACAAAAGCAAGACAAAAAAGTGCTATTAGATTATTTTGGTCATGTTCTAGAAAATGAAATATTGTTCTCTAATGGATGTTGCCCCAAAATGTGTCAACTCACTTTTAAGTCTCTGTCATTTCCACTTGGGAACTAATTTGGCTGGGATTTAAATGACTTAATTTCTGGGATATTTTTTCTTAATGTTTTCTTTCCTGAACTTTTTCCCCCTATTCTATCTATACACTAATATATGACACTTAATTTTCTCTTCCTGCTTAGTGTTTGAGCCCTACACAGATCTAGGTTGTTAGCGTCTATATATTTTGACTTATGCTTTTCTCAATTTGTCACACAAATACCTTTTACTGTTGCTCTTTTTATTCCTAGCAGTGACTTATCAGATTTAGTGTAGGACTGCAGTCATACACTGTATAATTCTTTACTTAAAACATGCATGATCTTGCCTACTTTTATTCCCAGCTTCTTAGGTTTTCTTTCTAATGTTGTTAACATACCTAAAGCAGACTCCATGTCTAATTTGCTGCTCACCATCACATCTATTAGCTTCCAAGCACTTGGCTTCCCTGAAGACACTGGAAATCTCTGACTACCTTCAACAAGGCTGGGATTTCATTACTTAGGAACACGTAGTTTAGATAGGTCTACTTTAGGAAAAATTGGTAATGACTGCATTGGCTACATGAACTACAGGATCTCAGGAACAAGAACTGCCGGAGAAAGAAAAAGAACTGTAGGAGGAGATATAATATTGACTGTTTTAAAGACATTATATCAGCTAACAACTCTGAAAGTGTTGTAGTTTTGTAAGAAGTAGTGACAATCATTTATTAATTCTTGTTGATTTTAATTTACAGTCAAAATATTGATACCTCTCACACTCATGAATAGATTCCCATTTCTTTTATTTAAAGATTACTTCCTAAAAGCAGTTAATGGCAAGAGGATTTGCTGTTCTACTAAATCATTTTCACTTACAATGAACCCCCCCCAGCACAAGAGGGTTCTGTTTCATGATTAAGACTCCACAGCATGGCTGTTTTACAGGAAAAAAATTAACTACAGTGTCATTTTCCCTTCCAATCTGTTGGTCCCTAAACTAGCTCTTGCTCCAAGCCATGAGGGAACATAAAATACATCCCAGATTAGCTTAACAACCTTCTCAACACAAGTGCATCCCAATTTAATTTTGTTCAACCAAACTGTAGCATCTATGATTTTGTGCTATATTGTGAAAAACTGATACATATCAGAACTGTAATTTCCATGTTGTTTATTATGATAATTTGACCCTCTTCTCTAAATTCTTTGATCTTATCCCTGATGGTTTAAGATGGACAGAATCCAAGTCCTTCAGTCTTTAATGTCTTAATTCTCCTCATCATTTATTCTGAAATCACATATTGTAGTTGCATAGTTCTAGAAGCTGATATTTAGAAGCTATTTTCTGTTGATTGCCATTCTAACACTTTATTCACTGTATATTTCCACTAATTTTCCATCTTCTCCTTTTGCTCATATCACGCTTCAGTAGGCAATTAATTATGTCAGGATTCAATTTGAGATTCAGGCAGGTGTGATGTGCTAGATATGCAAATTCTCGTCACAGAGATGGTGATCTAGTCAACAAAGTCAGTGGAGACTGGAGGGCAACTCAGCTGCAACTGCTCATGGATCCATTAGTTGCCCCCACACAAATATTTGGTGCTACCAGAAGTGGGAAAAGCTTCCCACCTGGCTGCATCTCCAAAAGGACATGGATATCTCCTAGGTCCTTTGTCACATCTGCCAGAAACACGTGGATGTCTCAGGCACCTTAAAGCATCTCAAATAGTGCTAGACACCTGCATTTAGGCAAGTGAATGGATCCCAATATACTGTGTTTGCTACTGTGGGACACATACATTTTGATATCTTAATCTTGAATTAAATCCCACAGTGTTTTACTGTCAGGAAAAAGGCAAACTCTAATTCCAGTTCTGACAGTAACTTTTACATCAAGGATAATAATACCACTCTACTGCTTAAATCTCAGAAGAGACCAGTAAAACAGTAGTACACTGTATTAACTTCATTTTTGAAAATATTGTAAAGGAACTATTATGTATTCTGTTTTTCCACAGTATACCGAGTGCAAAAATTTGCATTCATTAATAATACCCTTGTATTACTGGTGCCTTTCATAATCTGCACAGATCTTTCACTTTTCTGGGACAGAAGTGGGTGGCGTGGGTTTCACTTTTAAACCCCAATGGCTTATGTAGCTCCTTCAGGATTATACTTCTTAGTTACTAATTTTTTTTATTTATTTTGGTTTTGAAGATTTTGAGGGACCAATCAACACTTTCTCTGAGCTGCTACTTTCCAGGAAAAATGATCTGGAATGCTATCAATAATATATCAGGTTACTTTTTACTCCTATAGTGTCTTCCATGAGGGCTCCTTTTAAATTTATTAGTGAATAAACTTTTGCAACTAATGTTTATTTTAAAATATGAAATAAAAAAAGAAGTCAAATCTCAGAGATTACCCAGATTCAGGAAAAGATATTTGTACAGAGACGCGTCTATATAGGAAAACATACAGGATGTGAACTCCATCGAAACAAGACTGTTTCCTAAATTCTTGCAGTAAGATGCTGTCCAGTTTCCATTGAGCCTAGCGGATGGCTAAGAGTTTTAGAAGGTCAAGATTTCCTCTAAATTTGTTTTCAGATTACTAAATATTATTGGAGCATTTTAACAAATTTATCTCAGTCAGTCTTTATTCATATTTCAAGGAGTAGTACTTACAGGAGCAAGTAAAACAGCAGTTAAAATTCCAGCTGAATTTAATACTACTCATTTATATCATATATTTCTTTATAACTCAGAAAATTTACCCTCAGATGCCTGGTTTACCAACAGAAAAGATATTTAGAGATTTGTTTTCTCTGAGGAATCTAAACTTAAGCTTAAAGTGGAAGCTGTGCTTGGATGCCATAACATGTTTGATAGGTGCAACTAAGGGATATAATTCAGAATGAATTTATTCCATCAGTAAGGCTGAAATCATGAAAACTACTGAAGTATAAGTTTATAAGCAGGAAAAGGGAAAAAGAGAAATTGCAAAGATCAAATCTAATAGTTATGCTGAGAAATCTGTTTTAGAAAATTGAGAAATCTGTTTTAGAAAATATGTCCTACTTTCCTCAAGATACCACTGCAGAAACATTTTCCACTTAGGAGTTTTTTTGAAAGAATTGCTTCCTCTTTAGAAGGTACATTAGTATGAATGAGCCAAGAAAACCCCAGAAATGCTCTTGATGGAGCTGGCATTCATTCCCAGAGGCAAGATGTCAAATCAAACTGGCATGTGGCTACAAACACTGCATCATTGAACAATATAGAGAGAGCGTGGTTCCCAGAACAACAGCTGTTCCCATTACAGCTGAGTGCTTTTTCTGACTGAGAGATGTACATTACCTAGGGAGAAATGAGAATTGGTGAAACTCAGCCAGACTTTGGAACAAGCCTGAACAAACCATGTGAAGTTTTAGGAAAGGCTTGGAAACAGGGCTAGGACCTCATGTCATAGCTGCTGCCAGTAAAGGTCAGCATCTAGGGGGATGACAATCCATTCCACCTTTCCTGCTAAGTCCTCCTCCTGATTCATGCACTAACCGCAAGACTGGGTTTGATCCGTAAACAGTAAATCAACCTTATTATCTGCTCTTTAGACTGCAGCCATTCAAAAAAAATTGGCAAAATCAGTTGCCCCATCACAATCTATTAGTATACTTAGTTATTTAACTGTTACACAAAATCTATACATCGAATACAAAATTTAGTAACTCATAGAACTGTAGACTAACTGAGGCTGGGAGTTGTTTCATCCAACTGTCCGCACCCTAAATTGGGAGGGCCATCTTAGATCGAGTTGCTTAGATCATTGAATACTTCAGATTAGAAGGGATCTCTGAAGGTCATCTCGTTTGATTCCCCAGCTCAAAGTAGAGCCACCTTCATAGCTAAGGTTCATGGGGCTACTCACGTCGAGTTTTGGATATCTCTGAGGACAGATATTCCACAACCTCTCACTTCAGTAGTGCCTAAACACTCTTGTTGTAAAATACTTTTTTCCCTTATGTCTAGTTGCAATTTCCCTTGCTGAAACTGTGACTGTCATCTTCTGACCATTGGCTGTGCATGTATCAGGAGAGGCTGCTCTATCTTCTCTATACGTACCCTTTGTAAAGCAGAAGACAACAAATAGATCTCCCCTGAGCCACCTCTCCCGAGGGTTGAACAAAGCCAGCTCCTCCTCTCCCTGGACATCGTGTGCTCCAGACCCCAAACACCTCACTGGACTCTTGCTGGTCTTGTTCCAGCCTGTTCATGTCTTTCCTGTACGGGGAAGCCCCAAACTGGGCCCAGTGCTCCAGGTGCAGAATGGCAGGTCCTGAATAAAGGGGATTAGTCACTTTTCTTGCCCTGCTGGCTACACTCTTGTATACTTTGATTTAATGTATTTTAATTTAGAGTATTTGGATGAATGCCCATGGGCATGGATTACTGAGTAAGCAGGTCTTCTTTCTAAGCTGTAAGTTAAAATGCATAATGTTGAGTACCTCTGTTTGTATCTGACTGTGATGGAACAAAACCTAGGAAATTAAATTCACAGATATGTTACAGTCAAGGATAAAAAAGGATTCTTTTCAATTTTAGTTGCTAAGTTTTCTTCCATTTAGAAACATTTCTGAGAATCAATAAATTCCTATCAGTGTATGAAACTAGGAGCTGAATTTTTTTTGTTGTTGTTGTTTTTTAAGAAAATAACAAATGTTTGAAAAATATTTAATCACAGAAAGGTGAATCTGCAGGAACTGGTCATCATCCTGCTCAGATAAATGGGAGAGATAATGTGTAATACTGAATGCAGGAATACATAAATATAAATTCGAGGCAGTTTTCTTCTGTCTTTAAGACTGATGTAAATATTGGACTTTTACACTGCAGCTGATGTAATATTTTTTAGTAAAATGGTCACAAGGAAAGAAGTAAATCTGAATCTGATATGAAATCAGCCTATTATATATTTTTTTTTAATTTATGATCATGACAGACTGTATCAGAAATATTTTTGGCAAAGAAAAGGCAAAGATAATTAATAATCCCTGAACTTTCATGTGATAAGTCAAAGAAAAAAGCATCATGAGACCCTTTTAAAAAACAACAATTACATTCAATGGTCATTATGATCAACATTGTTTTTATGATTCCTTGCATTTAATGAGCAGTAGCTACAATTTGTGTTTGCAACTGTAATCCAGACTTCACGTCTCTCCTAGTCACCAATTTGTCTTGCTTTTTTTTTCCTTTGGCTGAAAGTGCAGGTATTCCACATACATTGGGGTTCACTGTGAACCAAAGAGAGCTGATGCCACCGTGGCTGTTCAAATTTTGTTACAAAGACATAAAAATCTTAATTTCCCCATTCACAGTGTGGGAATTCTTGTATTTTTGCTGCTTGCCTTTCAAAAGTGAACAGAGCACTGCAAATACAGCTCAAACACATGGCATTGGGGGGATATACACCAATCAGCACCCTGTCAATAGCATTCTGTATATTCTAGGATTAACTTTATACTGTGGGAAAAACTGTGAAAGTTCACATCTTTGGTTTTCTGTTAATTTGTGCCCTCTTCTAGGCACCCGAGCATCATGACCTGTGAATAGTAACTAGACAAGCATTCATTGTGTAAATGCAAAACAAGACAGCTCTTGAAGCAATCAGTAGACATACCATACGTACCCAGGTACCTAAGGTGTGCAGTGCAGCTTTTGTTCATTGAACTACATCCAGACGATGGCCTTGGAACTTCTTACGCCCCATATGTACACAAAGTGAGGCTTAACAACTCAGAGCACTGTGCAGTTCAGCTACAACTACACATTTGTGAAAGTCATATCATCTGGCATGTGGGGACAATCTCTTGTGTGCTTTCATGGATATTGCCATAACATTTAGCACGTCCTCAAAGAAGTCAAAGAAACAGCAAGTAAGTTTACAGGTTGTCTCCCACACCGTGCAGTAAACCGGATTATGTTGTCAACAATTTAATCTGAGCTGAGAAAAGGTGGGAAGATTTTCAGCCCCAACTCACCGGCTATTTTTGTAAAGGTGTTGGATGAGATCTTTAACAAAAATATTCCTAGGGATCTTTCGCTGAATGGAAGAAATGTGTTCACTTTAATTTCAGTATTCCTACACAGTTCAGTTCAGTTGGCAAGCTCTTCAAGCGGAGAGATTCTGTCAATGAAAACAGTTCTTTGCAATGACAAACTAAAACCACACTTGCGTTACGTTTTTGTAGCCCTAACAGCAATTTGGCTTGTGGCTAAAAGGATGCTTGTCTTTATTTTCATCAGCAGCAGAGTCTGTTGTTTAAACATGGAGATGTTTATTCTGACACTGGTAACGGACCAGGACAACTGGACTGGGACAACTAACTAAGACAAGCTTTTCTTTTCTGGTTGCTCATTTAAAACTACAAAATGTGAACATATGCATCAAAAGTCTCACTAGTACCATCTCTTGTAACAGCTGGGGAGCATTACCTGACGAAAATGGACAGAAACAGAAGTTCTGGGTAAGTGAATCCTTAGCACTGTATTTTGAGGCAGAAGAAAAAATCTCTACAACACAGATTATCTAAACCCAACTTCTTTCCTTTCATTTAGTCTTTCTCTGTCTATTTTTTTCTTTCACCTTAAAGTCTTCTGCACAATTCTATTCCCTTTCTGGCAACTTTTACCATGCTGACTCTTGAACTATAGCATCATCTACCTCAGTTTCAAAGCCTGTTTCATCCTATCTCCCACCTATCTCTGTGGTTTTGTCCTACACTGTTTTTTCTGTCTCAAACCTTACTCAAATTCTTAAATGTTATTCAGATTTCCCATGAAGGCTCACTTCTTTTTGAGGTCTGCAAATGAGACTCAATGAAAGTAATCAATATTAATTGTTAAAACATTTGGAAAACACAAGCTATCTATTTAAAAAGTGTTGGCAAATGCTATACAGCTATCAGAAGAAAAAAATAATTAAATATTGGCTTTCAGCCATTTAGAGTAAGTCAGATTTTACCACTTTGATTATGATTAACAGCTCATCTTATTATTCCTGTGTTCAGCAGAAGGTAATTTGGAGTTTACATAGCTGATGGCAGGGCTTATGGTAGATAGTTTCACTGACATCTAGGGCAAAGCTTCTATGACTTCATTAGAAACTAAATTGTTCAATATGTCAGTAGCTACCTGAATGAAACCTAATTTATTAAAAGTCAGCTTTTTTGTATCTCAGGTATCTCTTTAACAGGTTAGATGTAATTGGAATTTTGGCCATTGTTGTTTCCATGACCACTTTCTCCAACCAATAGTTGAATTATCTAATGATTTCTGCTTCAATTTATCAAACTGCCTTGTAGAAATAGTATTCCATTTTTATTAACCCTGGTTTTGGAACTAAAATTTTGATCAAAGCAAAAAGGAACAAATGATTAGAAATCAGGAAAAGGTGCATTCTGATTCTCAGTGCACTAAATTTGAGAAACTCTGTTTCTTAAAAAGGAAACTAACATAAAAGATTCATTTTGCATTCTACACCTTGCATTTTTAAATACTACTTTAAAATTGATATTGTTTTTTTTTGTTTGTTTGTTTTTTTGTTAGATTGCTGCAAATTCCTGGGGAAAATCTTGGGGAGAAAATGGTTATTTTAGGATTCTACGTGGACAAAATGAGTGTGATATTGAGAAGTTGATTTTAACTACTTTGGGATAGCCATAGTTTTCTACTCTAATTGTATTGTACCATACCTGCTTTATGTATCTGTTCTTTCCATTATTGCGTATTGAGTCTTTCTAGAAAAATAAAAATGTCCTCTCTGTAAGTTACCTTTCTTTCTATTATGGCTCATTAGGGCTTCCTGACTTGAACACACTGCAGCCATCATAACACTCTCAGATCTCAACCAGTACAAACACTCCTTTATACGAATAACAATTTGTGACCAGGGCTACTGAAAACCTTGGCATCTCACAGAGCAGCAAGTTCCATCCTCTTTTATTGACATCTCACCACTAATTTGTTATATTGCTAATGGTCGACTCAACAGTGCCTGAAATAAATGGAATCACATGTCTAGTATTAATCTCTTTACAATACATACTCTGGTCACAGATCACTTTAGAAATATCTTATGCTTTTCCACACAGAATTGTCTCATACAGCTCATGGTCATACTGGACAAAAAATTCCAAAGAAATGCAAGTGGAGTTCTGATCCTGTTGCAGAATAATTATTTCCTCTCCCAGCTTAGATAAGTTGTATCCATGTATCATTATGTCTTCCAGGAAATTAATTTCTTACTAGTAGATCCCACAAAGTTGATGCATTTAGAGTAATACAAAAATTGCTTGCAGTGAAACAGCATATTCCTGTTCCCACAACCACAATTAAAAATGTACAATTGTAATAATTTGTTTAAATAAAGGAAAACAAAGAAGAAAATGTAATTTCTCTTCAAATAAGTCTAGACTATGCTAATTCCTGAACTGCTTGCCTTCCACTCACTGTTTAACCTGGGAACAGGCATGCGCCACCATTCCCAAAAGCCTGTTTCCAATGGATAAAGATGGAAAAGACATTCTGTTGTCTGTCTGCACTGACATATTTGTAGTCCAGGCATAGTTCCTGGTGTTGGCCAGCATGATCATTAGTGCAGACAAGACACCCAGAGACCCTTTCACTCCTAACGCCCCCATCGCTGCTTCTGTCTGAAGAAGCAGCCTACTGACATGCATCTCCATCCTATCAGCATTGCCACAAATCTTGACAATCTTAAGGACTATTTTGCTCTGTGAAAGAAACAATCCTGGCATGTTAAATAGGTGGGGGGAAAAAGCTGCCATGAAATTCCAGTGAACAAAGAATTTTCAGTGACACCTTCAGTGACTTTAATAGGCTATGCTTCATTCTTTCTATAAAATTAAGAACTTGATGTCTAATGTCATCAGCAAAGAAGTAATAGCTTTTCCTTCAAGAACTTTTCACGGTGGTGGTATACAACAGCTGTCCTTGCCACTGAAATTATGTCTCTTAAACTAAACTTGAGTCACAATTCATGTTGCATCGCTACTGAAAGAGCCATTATTAACATGTTAGTATCATACTGCTGCACAACAAGCTCTTCTGTGGCCTCTAGTGTCATTCAATAAACTGAATTTAGACACAAAAACCTTTATCACTTGAAATTTATAGCAAATTGTAACACAAGCAATTTTAGAAGACCTAAGTGCTCTGAGAGAAGTAATAACTTTTCTACACTTAGTGAGCTAAACCAGGACTTGCAAGGAAAGTGTACTGAGCCATCTACACAGCTACTTCCTAACCTCTTGGTAGGTATTGATTCCATAAATGTCAGGATTTCAAAAGAGTAGAGATTACCTCTGAAGGGAATGATACTGTAAAAACATATCCAGTCAACTCTGGAGATTTTTGTTCCATTCAACTTCAAGTTGGTTTGCACTGCTGTCGCTCTTACTTTTGTTAGTGGTTGTTGTTACTCCTGATTTGCTTGTGAGATCTTTCTAGGATCTGGGCTGTCACATTAAATTTCTTCAGTGATGAGAAAGCTCAAAACTACTCTCCTAGATCTTTACCTGAACAAATTGTCATCTTGGCTTGAATGAAACACCGTATGCAAGTGAAACAAATCCAACCATGTCGAAACAATTTAATGGTTTGCAAAGTGATGCTGCTCTACTCACCTTCTGGGGTTAACCTTTGGTGCTCTGAGTGACGTATGTGCTCAGCACCCTCTCCATACCCTCTCAGTATCACAAAGCTGCTGTCTGTGGAAATGCCACAGTACCTGGAAGTTAACAGGCAGGCAAACGTGTCTGCACCCCGAAGCCAATTTGCTCTTTGAAAAGAACCTTGATGCTGAGGCAGCTCTTCTGCTGCTCTTCAGAGCACAAGGGTCTCCTGCAAAAGACAGTGGGGCCTGGGAGCCACCATTGGCTCTGCCTCATGCAGACCACCTGGAGGCAGATTTTAAATGTCAGAAGGGCTTTAAGCTCTTCTGGTCCACTATTTAGTGGGAGTATGTGGAAACTTGCTCTTCATTAAGATGCCACCTCTCTCATTTCTCTCCTTTTTTTTTGGCCTCTCCATCACTAATGCTGAGCCATGCCTGCTAGCTTGGATTAAGTGTCACCTAACCTGGAGCTTTTTCCTGTATGAATAGAAAGGAACAATATGTGGCTCAGGTTAATTCAATAGAGAGCTCATCAGCTTTAAATCACTAGTATTACTAATGCTCTGTGGGAACTGCAGAAAGGGGCAGTACCAGGAAGAGAAGGCAATGCAGGAATAGCCTTTGTGTTTGTGACATGGTGTAAATTTCCTTTGGCATAAAAACAGGAAGGTAACATTTTTATGGCAAGCAAAAAACCAAACCAAAACAAAAAAAACACTCAGATTACACATTACAATATTTCTTGTCAACAACATGCTATATGAAGTTTTGATTAGTTGTCAGTCTAACTGTGAAACTTTAAAACTGGGTATAAAAATAGGTAGAAGAATATATGTCTTGGGACCTGGTACCTCATGGCATTCATAACTAATGGAAAACTCCCTGTCTAAATTCCTATGCATTTAGAAACAGTTTCAGATAGAACTTTGAACAGAAATACCTATGAACTTTGGGAGAGTTTGAATCTTCTGAATATTAACTGAACAGAACAGGCTCCTTTTGCAATTTATATTGATCATCCTTTGGGGCTTTCCCACAATCAGATCCTAAATGTTACTGACAGTATCTAATACATGAACATTGTTAATGCCCTTTGAGATGGCTTTAAGTGGAAATTCATTTTAAAATTAAAACACCTAACAAGGCAATAAAGGAACCCAGCTATTCTCACACTATTGTTACCCTTTTTTTTCCATCCTATTGTTATAGAAACATGGCCCATCTGCTAAATGAGAGCAAATCACACCTTGAAGATTGGCTTCCTATTCCATGGAAAGTGCTATCGAGCCTGGTAGTACTCTCTGAGTAAATAATTTTGTTTGCATAGGGATGCCTGGCAAGTATTGAATTCCTGAAGGCAATTGCTTTGCTGAGGGGTCTGAGTCACAGGCAGCCTCCTGAGTCACAGGGAGCTGCCTCTACACCTGGCTCCAGTCAGAGATTTTGGTGGGGCTGAGAAGCACAGAAAGCTCCTTTCCTACCTCACTAGCAATCACTGCACACAACTTGGCAAGACCAGGTCTCTCCAGCTCTCGAGTTTGCTTATCATCATTAAGAAGTCTGAAAAATTGATGACACTTGCCAAAATAGGGATTTTCATTTCATGTTATTATTTCAGAATCGTGCATAATGAAAATCCTTTTACACAGCCATACAATAGCATTACAAACGACGTGTTTTGGGGGAATGCAACCTAAACCAAGCAGAAAAGGAAATTCAAGGGACATAAGGAGCTTGCATCTGGAGCAGGGACAAGACAAGCCCTGAGAGGCATGACAAGGTGACTATTTTCCTGTAGTTTCAGGGATCAAGGAAAGTTGCTCGACTGAGAGCAAGCCTGAAGAAAAGGAGCTACACTTCTAGGAACCAGAGATAGAGGGAGACTTGCCTGTCAATCTTTTCAGCTTAATGTTTTACTAGAGACGTGACAGGAGCGTGTACCTGGGAACTTAATGCTGCACCTAGCATTTGGTAAATATTTCCTGTACGAACAACTGGCTTACACCTTTGCACCCATTCCTCATTGCAAAGATTAAGCCTTTAGCAGGATGGAGACTGTGTCTTTGCCTGAGTTAACAGCAAACTGTGAGTAACTGTGCTGGTTTTGGCTGGGGTAGCGTAAATTTTCTTTGTAGTAGCTAGTATGGGGCTATGTTTTGGATTTGTGCTGGAAACAGCGTTGACAATTCTGAGATGTTTTCGCTATTGCTGAGCAGTGCTTACCCAGAGCCAAGGGCTTTTCTCCTTCTCCCCCCACCCCACCAGCGAGGAGGCTGGGGGGGGGGCACAAGGAGTTGGAGGGGACACAGCCGGGACAGCTGATCCCAACTGACCCAAGGGATATCCCAGACCATAGGGCAGCATGCTCAGCATATAAAGCTGGGGGAAGAAGGAGGAAGGGGGGGACGTTCAGAGTGACGGCATTTTGTCTTCCAAGCAACCATGATGCGTGCTGGAGCCCTGCTCTCCTGGAGATGGCGAACACCTGCCTGCCCATGGGACGTGCTGAATGAATTCCTTGGTTTGCTTTGCTTCTGTGCGCAGCTTTTGCATCCCCATATCCTGTTACTGTGTTTATTTCCAGACAGATTCAATGTGGGGACTCCCAGCTACTCAACTTTCTTGATCTTTAACTCCTGGTCCCAAGGGTGGTTCAGCAATCCCTCAGAGCCAAGGAGGTTGGCAGAAGTCAGCGAGGGAGGGCTGTATAGCGGGAAGCTCTGCTTCATATAGCAGCAACTGGTTGTCAGGGCATATTAAAGGCAGAATGAATGCAATGAAAGGAATCCATTTTCATCTTTCTTTATAACAGTGTATCTGTCAAGACGCAGACCGTATTACTTACATCAATGAATGTTATTACTTCATCTATAACACTTTACTTCTGTGTCTGGAAATCTTGATCGTGTAGCAGCATGACACAAAGCTGTTCCCGGAGAAGGCAGCTGAAGGAGAAGCCCGAGGCAGGAGGTCAGACTCTGCTCACCAATGAAACCCTCAGTGCTTTGATGTTTTTGGGGGCACTTGAAGCCATGGACTGCCTCAGGCTGTGTATGAAACAATTTAGGGTTATCTGAGGTTTCACTTAGCTGTGCCAACAGTGACAGCCACATAAACATATAGATGGGAACTCATGAATTTAAACTACTGCATTAATCTAAGCATAACTGCATTTCCTTTGCAAAACTCTGAAGACCATCCTCTTTTCTTTTTCTCTGCAGCAAAACCAGCATAAAAGCACTGATTTAGTGCATTACATCTATCAAATCATGACACACAGCACAATGCTTTATCAAAGACAAATTTCTAGAAAACTTTTATATAGAAGACAAATATTTAGCCCCAGTGTGCTGTACCATCATAGTGAGGAGGTTTAATTTCGTTGCTAATATTGCTATTGAATATAACGGCAATACTGTTCTCACTGGGATGGCATAAATTAGACAGCAGGGCTTTCTGTTCATCAAGAAACTTGCAAGCAGGGAAACTGGACAATCAAGGTTCTAGAACCTGCATATATCTTCTTTTTTACTCTACACAAGCAGTTTTTATAAAGTAGTCTGTACTCCTAGCTGGCATGATCATAGCCTGGTGAAAAATATATTAAAAGTGTGTGACTTCAGTAGAAGCCAAATTGCTGAAGTTTGTGGAAGTCTTGACATTGGGAGAAAGGAAAAAAGGGTAGAAGGAGAGGGAAAGAGAGAAGTGGTTTAATAATTCTTTCTGTTTTCCACCAAGTCTCAAAGAGAAACTAATTGTACTTTTGTCTTGGAAACAAAACTCAGCAAATTTTGCTGGGTTTCAGCTCACTCTAAAACAAAAATGAAGGCCATACTTAAAGACTTTTCAGCAAGTCTGGGCCAAGCTTTAAGAAAGCCCAAAGCAAAAGTATGTTTCTACTGGAAGCTGTATTACACATCATCTTGTAATGGTTCTACTCCACCCAGCCTGGCTTGGAACTCACCCTGTTTCACTCTGATTTCCTTGTTGGAAAGCTCTCCAAAACCAAAATGAACTGTGACAGGAGATTAACACAGCTGCACTGAAGGAGGGCATCAGGATTTTAAAAAAAAAAAGTGTGTTTGATGTCCAGTGAATAGATCCTGCCAAGTTTCATACAACACTGCTACAGACAAAAATACTAGAGCACCATAGGGGAGGCTGCCCTAGTGGCATTTTCAAGGTAAATAATCACATAATGATTCATCCAATAAAGAAGGCCAGATAGAGGGGAAAAAGTTACAACTAATCACTCATTTTTTCTAAACCCCGAAGAATTAATTATTCCGTTAAACAGAAAAACTTCCTGCTTTTGAGTGAAGTTTGGATGAACAGACTGCATTTCACTAATTGGCTAGTTCTAATGTGGATTTTCATTCACTGTTCTGATGCTTCTCTGCCTTCTCATGGTGTGTTGCCTCTTAATGTGTTTGCATTCCTGTATTACCTTTGTCATTACTGACATGCTCATGTTTGTGACAGTGAAGCTGATATTTAAATGAGGTTGCAGGCAAACCATCTGTGTACGCTTGAAATATTGTGCTCCCATAAGTTTCCATGGTGTTTCAGAAAAGCTGCTGGAATTTACTTCAGGAGAGCAGAAGAACAAGAAATTTCATAGAATTTCTGGGTACTGAATTTTCTCAATGGACAGACCACCCAAATGGCAATAGCAGAGAGGGAAAGAATATAAATGGGCATAACAGCAGTTTTCGTATCACCTATCAGTCTGATTCTGTTCCACTCTTCTTTTGGCGTGAGCCTCTGCTACCTTCCCTTCTATGCATGGCAATACATGCTCAGTCCTTGCTGGGGTACTCTGCTCACTCAATATATAGCTCCAACAGCAGAGGCTTTTGACCAGCAGGGACTTACCTTAAAAAAAAAAGAGGTAAACTATTAGTCATTGGAAGAGAAAACTTGAGAAATTGGGCACACTTAGGTAAAGATGTTAAGAAAAGCCTTTGGTTTAAGCCTGGAAGTCCACACTGATGTTGGGAAAACAAGATGCTTGAATAGTTCAGATTGATGCCCCAGGACAGCACATGTGGCCTGTAAGTAGCCTTAAAATTTCTACTGCGTGAGATACCCTGAGTTTTCACACCCACAAGCACAGCTCTAGGAAGAGCTAAAGGCTGTTTGGGATGTGTGTGCTGCAGAGAACAAACAGGGATCACAGTAATTGGCATGGCAATAGCTACAGTATATGTGTGCATCAGTGGATGCATGGATTTGTGTGTCTGGACAAATAGTGAGAATTTTTTCTTCATAGCACTGACTTGGGTCTAGACTTGTTCTGAAGGAGAGCTAAATCCCAGTGACAGGTAATTCCAGCAGTCAGGGTGTTCAGAACTGGATAAATCTCAGGGAAGAGAATAAAATTTTCATTCCAAAGGCAGGTTGCTCAGTTAGTCTAAAGACCATGAAGATATCTGTAGAGAACAGGTGAATTTTCTTTGCTGAGAACACTAACTAGACAAGATAGCACTGTATAATCACTTCTTCCTGTAATGTCCTTTTTTTTTAAAAAAGGACTCATTATACATGAATTAATCTGCAGCCAGAGGCCAAGAACTTTACCTTTTCTTCCCACAGGGACAGCTCTGTAAAAGTATCACACCATTCGGTATCAGTGGTGATGCTCTCTTTCACACAGGAGAACAGGAAGGAAAGGGGAAAGAAATCATTCGTATACTCTCTGTTCATGTGTGTTCTTTAATACAAAGATCTGAACTCTTGTGGTGTCATAATGAGAGAGATTTGCACAGGTTTATTTCATTCATCAGCTTCCTTCCCCCTCTGCAAATGCCTGCAGAAACCCAGAGGAGCAGTGTTGGTGTACTGAGTGTGCACACAGATGATCGGCTGCCTAGGTTTTAATGAGACTGATGGCCTGACTGCAGACTTAGCTGAACTGGGAAAAAACACTGCTTTTTCTTGTTATTTATTTTGAAAGTGTCCCTCTTTCTTCGAGCCCCTGAAACACTTTTGCTCAGTGCTGCTCAGTGCTCGCTTTGTTCTGAAGGGATTCAGTTGTATTGCCCGTAGAAGCATTCAGGATGCTCTCAAGACGTGGCCTTAGAGCAGTGCCAGTCTGGGTGATAGTAGTCGTCTTTATTCAGAGGGGTCAAACTCTGTATCAGAACCAGGTGTAACAATCTCTGTAGTCCTGTGTGTATCTGCACACGTGAAACCTATCTCCAGGGGAATGCTGTAAAGATGTCTTTATATGATCAAGAAAGTTAATGCCTTTATTTATGTCTTTTTTGGGGAAAGAAATTTCTTCACCTTTATATTTTATTTCCAATAGAGCAGAATATAGCAAATTTCCATATCTATATAGTATTTTTCAATTATGATGCAACTCCTAAGAAAACACAGTACCACTATAACAGTATGGCATAAGTAGCGTCAAATTGTAATTGCTGAAAAATAAAACTGTTCCTGACTCTTCACTGAACAAATGTCCTTTAGTGTCTGCTTAACCTTTCAGTTTTGATGATCAGTGGTTATTTGTATAGAAGAAATCTATAATCTTTGCATAAGGTCATTATCGAATGTGTTTCTTACTGGTAGCAGGTAAAAACTATTGTAAAGAGTACTACTTTTGCCCACGGAAAAAGCCTGAAGACCTGGACATCTTCTTGTGGTGGGTTGACCCTGGCTGGACGCCAGGTGCCCACCAAAGCCGTTCTATCACTCCCCCTCCTCAGCTGGACAGGGGAGAGAAAATATAACAAAGGGCTTGTGGGTCGAGATAAGGACAGGAGAGATCACTCACCAATTACCATCACGGGCAAAACAGACTCAACTTGGGGAAAATTAACTCAATTTATTACAAATCAACCAGAGTAGGGTAATAAGAAATAAACCCAAATCTCAGAACACCTTCCCTCCACCCCTCCCTTCTTCCCAGGCACAGCTTCACTCCGGATTGTCTATCTCTATCCCTGCAGTGGCCACACGAACCCAATACAATTGTCTGTTATATTACTTTTAAAGAAATCCTCCCTTCCCAAATAAATTCTGTCCCACTGCAGTCCATGTGGGTTTTTCCCCTTCATTAAGTGAAGCAGGCTTCTCTGGGTATCCGTCTGCCTCCCTCGGGCTGACATGCCCCCCTGTAATCCACTCCCTCCCCCCAGGGTTAGGTAACTGGACAGAATTGCCAGAGATGCAGTAAAACTTTGGACCATTCAAAGAGTGAGGTAAGCAAGGAATCAGCAATTTCTTTCTGTCAATTTGATTTTGTCCTGGTTTTGGCTGGAATAAAGTTAATTTTCTTCTTAGTAGCTGCTGTAGTGCTGTGTTTTGGATTCAGGATGAGGATAATGTTGATAACACACTGATGTTTTAGTTGGTGCTGAGCAGTGGTTGTACTAAGTCAAGGATTTTTCAGCTTTTCCTATTGCCTGCCAGCAGAGACTGGAAGTGCACAAGAAACTGGGAGGGGACACAGCCGGGACAGCTGATCCCAACTGGCCAAAGGGGTATTCCATACCATATGACATCACGCCCAGTATATAAACTGGGGGGAGTTGGCCTGGGGGCACTGCAGCTCGGGGATTGGCTAAGCATCGGTCAGTGGGTGGTGAGCAACTGTATTGTGCATCACATTTTTTGTATATTCTATTATTATTATTATTATAAGTAGAAGTAGTATTTTCACTTCTTCTGTCTTATTAAACTCTCTTTATCTCGATGCATGAGTTTTACTTTTTTGTCCCCAATTCTCTCCCCCATCCCACTTTGCCGGGGGCAGGCAGCAAGCAAGGGGCTGCATGGTGCTTAGTCGCTGGCTGGGGTTAAACCACGACAGCTTTCCAGGGCTGGTGTTCACCCAGAGGAGGATGAAGCACTGCTTTTGCTCAGGGCCTGAGCCAGGATGACCTGGCCCTAGCTGGAGTGCCCCTTTGAGGTGTAAGTGCTGGCCCCCCATTTCATGTGTTTTGCACTCATCTAAGCTCCAGGTCTGTTGCGTTAAAACGCTCCTTTTGGAGTTTGAGGGTCGGTGCATCTGGCAGTGTAGACAGAGCTAACAGACCCAGAGGCATCTGAAACTGTATATCACATTGGTCAGAAAGTCGTTCTTTATTCAAATATACTTTTGAACCTGCTGCTTTCAAGATACAGAGAAATGCTCTGTGAGTTATTGTCTTTTTTCACAATGCTGTTTCTATTGCTGCTGTATTCAGAAACAAATGGGCTGTCTGTAGCATAACATAGTCATCATTGATACATTCAATACCAGACATGCAGGTAAGGTTTTCTGAAAGTGCTTAAGAAAGCTGTGAGTCAAATTGTATTGATGCGCAGGGAAGTTGGGTGAATTATTTCTGGGTACTTATGAAAAGCCCACTTATGGGTATTAGAAAACTAATTTACGTTCATAAAACTCCACTCTTTGCAGACACAATGTGACTTGCAAGAGCATCTTAATGGAGTCTACCTAGAACCGAAAATCAATATTTCATTTCTCTTAAAGAGAGCCTTTGCTTTCTAAAAGGCACAAAAAAATAGTGCCTAGAATAAGGAAGTAAGAGATTCTGCCTGATAAGGTCATGCAATCCTTTATCCACTAGAATTACCGCATGATACCACTCATTTTCTTTACTTTGCACTTTACACTGTGCTTTCTTTGAATATAAACAAATTGATACATGATTTCCAGCTCATAATTTAGCACCTGATTTATATTTAGAGGTACACGATTTCATGTATGAATTTACATACGAGTTCTTGTATTGATGGTGGAAAGTACATAGGGTTGCTTCAAGGTCAGCTAGGTGAGTTCACCTCCCAGATCTCCTGTGATCCACCAGAACAAGGGTCTTCTGCAGAAGATGGCAGGCAACCATGTGTTTTGTATTCACACGCAGAGGCGTATGTAGGACTGGTTAAAATAGGGGACAGTAGAGGAAAAGTGACCAATGCTTTGAACAGTGTTGTGCACTGAAATACATGGAGGCATTTATACAAGCCCTTGTGGATTATGTATCGTCCCTGTTTGCCACCTGCACACAGAGCACACGCTTTCTCTTTATTCCTACTTTGACTTTGCTAGGCATAGTAAATCGATGTCTTAGATTCTTCCACCTCTTTACTAGTGCTCTTTACCTGCCAGATACATGCTTGAAATTATGATTGTGCCTGCTTTTACAAATTCTTGTCCTCAGAAGGACTCAGATTGATTTCAACACACATGCAGTGTACATTCATCTAGGCTGTGTGAGGCTGGGAGAGAAAGTGAACACGTGTGCAGAATCCATAGAAATTCATAAGGTCCTGACTGAGATCTAAGAGGTTGGAATCATTCAATATATGAGCCTGAAGCAAAAATAAATAGCTTAAGATTACAACCATTCAGAAAAAATCCTTTCATGCAGGATTTCCTTTTCCAGGTGAAATGAAACTTCCCACAAAATTAGTTGTATGGAATAAGTTAAAAAAAAAGAGTGACGTTTTCTGAGCCTAGTATAGCCCTTTGTTCCCTTCGCAGTTTCTTATGTTAAAGCCCACACATGCAATTGCCACAATGGTAACAGGACACAGGAATTTAAATTCCTTTTTGATTTTTTTTTTTTCAACAGATAAAGGTCCTTATTATAGAGAAGTATAGAGAGTCCTTCAAAAGGGCTAATAGAGGCTTACTGAATATCAGCAAACATTGTAATGCAGTGATGTCTTTCCCAAAATTACTTATAGCTACATTTCCATTCTCTTTAGACTCCACAGAGGCACAGGCACTAGATTTCAAGCTGGGATTTCTATTTTTAGAAAGGCAGTAAGTTTCATTAGCAGTTTCTCCAGGCTGGCTGTAATTCTGTCTGAGCTGAGTGGAACTGAAAGAATGAAGTAATCTCATTCATTAGTTTCTTTAGATGTGCATCGTTTCAAATGGCACTGGTTTTCTGGGCTTTATTTAGCTTGACTGTAGCTTGCACTCAATCTCCTTGTAATGGGAAGACAATAATCAATGTCATGTTTCCAAGTAAAAGCAGCATTCACCCATTGCATTCTTTAGCAGAAGTGCCTTGCTAAATCTTACAGTTAAATAATTGTAAGTCAGCCCTCAAAGAATCAAGAGATTGATGTAAATCATAGAGAAATTAAAAAATGGTGGGGTTTTGTCAGTTTCAAGGACTTTTGGTTTACATATGGACCACATCTTCAACCCCCTTCTCTGTAGCTGTGAGCTTTGCAATCCCTTTAAAAATGGTAAAATTAATCTGAAACTCTCCTGTGTTCACTTGATATCAGGAACATAAAATACTTGTTAAGTCTCTAGGATGTGAAATTTAAAATAAATAAAAAAATAAATATCACTCTATCTAATAAAGATGTGTACATTTATTATATGCATATTTTTTCCTCAGATTCAGGAAACAGTATTCTGAATGTTAGTGAATTTGGTGTGTTTGTTAGGAAATTTTGTAGTATGCTGTGGCAATTTTAAGTTGACTCCTGTCAACAGTTATTGACATTTTCACTTGTTCTAGTATTAAAAGATTGAATAAACAGGAATTTATTTTTTAAGTGCTTCCCTATTTTGATTGGTGTCACATCACCCTTTCTCCAAGACCAATTAAAGGTGACACCCTGCTATTAGGAGATCTCGTATGCTTGTACTTAGCGGAAGACTTCTTACTGGAATAGAAAAGGTCTTTTTTAATCACCATGATCATATCTCACTCACACTTTCCTATAAAAATATAATAATCACTTAGAGTTGGGAGTTTCATTCCCATCTCATTGTAATAAAATTATCCTGTGACAGCTGACTTTAGATGGCAAGCTGAGTTACACTTCAATTTAGAGGCTAAATATAAAGTTCAGTTATCAACCTGAAAATCTTAGAGTTCATCTCTGTCAATGCTCTTTGTGTCACCCTGAGGAAGCTTCTGCATTTTTCTGCACTTTGGTTTCCCATGTACAGAAAGCAGTTGTTATTCTCCTACCTCCTGATGCACAAATACATCCCGGGTTATACATCCTGGCTTGTAACAGTCCGGGTTTATCTGACCGCAGTAATACAGGTCTGAATGATTCTGCTGCCATCCAACTGAACATAATTTTTCTCACTATTCTTACTTTGAACAAAGTAAAAAAAAATGTAAGGTAACTTGTATAAATCCAACAGCTCTGACATCTAGTAAAGAGAGTTGTTTCTTGTTTAATATATATTTTAGTATTAAACATTTGAAACTTGATTTTTGTCTTACATCAAGCTCTTAAAATTCATATTTATGAAAGATTCAACAGAATTAATGAAACAGGGGATTGCCAAAAGCCACTAAGTGACACATTAAGGTGTATATCCTTTAACTTTCAAAATTCTTAGTTAGGAACATAAACTGAAAGTCCTGAAACATGACAACATGTTTCATGAGAACAGCTGTACTGGGTCAGACAGATTTTGTCTCTGATAATGGCAATATTATGTGCCTGGGAGGAATAACTAGTGACATATATATATTTAGGTATATATATTTTTGAGACTTTATTGACTGATATTTTTGGATGTAGAATTAACTATCTAAGTATTCAATAATCCCAAAGTGGATTTCTTCATTCTGAATAATTAAAGGTACCAAATGACCAAATGCCAGTTATATAACATTCAGAATATCTTGAAGATATTTAAAAGTATTGATGGATTAATCTTCATAAGGTGCAGAAACATGAATGTTATTTTAAAAATGGAGGAAAAAGTGAAGAAAAGTGACTCACATCCTGTCATGCAGAGGTTCAGTAGAACACAGATGTTTCTGTTGTATTGATACAGGAGAGTACCCTGTCAGTAGAACACCCCTGGAATTGATCTGCAATTAGAAGAAAAATAGTCAGCCCTTATCATGGATCCTTAAGCTTTACCATTATTAGTGTTGTGTTTCTTAAATAGTTCTTACTTCACTAAGACACCATTCTCCTGTTGCTGATTTTTACCCTGGTTTCCTAAGGAGTGAGCTTGACTCTTTCCTTAATAACTTATTGCCAACTGCAGCTTAATTCAATGGTAGAAGACTCACAGATGTTTTCATGAAACATGTAGGAACTTAATCCAGAGACGCAGGTGCAGGCAGACCTTATTTATCTCCCTGCTAGGGTTGAAGCTCCCCTTATTACACAATGGATACGCCACACCGGGGGGAAGCTGTTAAAAACGCCTCAAGAGCATCTTTCGCTGAGAATTTGCTGGACCTCACGCATAATTTAAGAACAAGAAATTTAAGCCCCCCCCAAAAAAAAGGTCCAAAGAAATTAAGTGTCCTTAATTCTATTGTTCACACCCAGTCCACTTGCACAGATATTTTTGCAGTTTTCTGAAGTGGCTAAGACAGAACTCACCGAGGTGCTACCTGGCATGCTAGCATTTGCATTTAAATAATAAATCATGGTGTAGTAATTCTGTGGACAGAAGCCTGTTGCTGGGTTAAGCCCAACTAGCTGTCTTGTTCTCTCTCATTATACTGTTTCAATCACTTCTCATCCTACCAGTCAGGCATTTGCAGAAAAATCCCAGAGGTTTTAGTAACCTGAACAAAGTTATGTTCAGTAGACTTCTCTCAGATGTCATTTGCTTTTTCAAGCCATGCACAGCTTTAGTCACAGTCTCCCTTTTGAAAGCTCCGTTAATCCATTTCCATATCTTATCCATCCATATCTCTTCTTGCTGGTTTTTTTTTTCCCCCAGCCTTCCTTAGTTCAGAATTCACCACATACCTGCGCATCGTGGTCTGCTAAGAAAGTCCAATTGTGCAGTAAAAAAGTGCACCACTGAACTGAACTGCTGATTGCACTATAAGGCATAGCATTTATTAAAGTTCATTCCTGTGTTACAATAATTAATCTAGTGAGGCCGTTTCTAGATGAATAACAACACAGCTCATACTGTAAGCTGTTTACCCAACTTTCTTCTAAGACGCAGTGTTGATAAAGACCGTTCAGGTGTGAGGTTTTCAAGTTGTGTATGGCAGATGTGTGTTTCTACGTTGTCACCGGTCAACGTGGCTGGTGCACTTATTAGTGTGCATCAGCAGTGCTGCTGCTTCTTCATAAACAGTTGCCTCAAGTCTGTGAAAATTATTCGCGTTTAGTTCTTTGCAGTTCTTCTGGCATCTGAACAGTAGTTAGAGCTGTACCACGTGAGTGCAAAACCACCAGGTTTTTCTCTTCCAGTCTATATCTGGAAGAAGCTTTCAGGGGGTTTCAGAAGTGTTTGTTTTTTTCTCACAGAAATGACCAAGTGTCCTGGTTTCAGCTGGGATAAAGTTAACTGTCTTCCTAGCAGCTGATACAGTGCTATGTTTTGAGTTCAGTATGCGAAGAATGTTGATAACACTGATGTTTTCAGTTGTTGCTCAGTAGTGTTTAGACTATAGTCAAGGATTTTTCAGCTTCTCATGCCCAGTCAGGGCACAAGAAGTTGGCACAGGACACAGCCAGGGCACCTGACCCAAACTGGCCAACGGTGTCTTCTATACCATGGGATGTCCCATCTAGTATAGGAAATGGGAAGTGGGGGGGCAGGGAATTGCCGCTCGGGGACTGGCGGGGTGTTGGTCGGCAGGTGGTGAGCAATTGCCCTGCACATCATTTGTGCATTCCAATCCTTTTTCCTTTTATTATTACTGCTGTCATTTTATTAGTGTTATCATCATCATTATTAGTTTCTTCTTTTCTGTTCTATTAAACTGTTCTTATCTCAACCCAGGAGGTTTACTTCTTTTTCCCGATTTTCTCCCCGATCCCACTGGATGGGGGGGAGTGAGTGAGCGGCTGCGTGGTGCTTAGTTGCTGGCTGGGGTTAAACCACGACACCAAGTGACATTTCTAGTCACTGCATTTCATTTTTTCTTGTTCGGCAAAGTCTGACTTGTGCGGTTGCATCTGTTGCAAATTTCCTAGGGATCCCAAATATTCAAGTGTCCACCCCTCTCTTGCTGTGTGCCAAGGAACTCTCCAGGCTAGTGACAGAGAGCAGAAGACTCTTCTTTTACACAGCACCCTGTTGCAAAGAGCTCCTAAGCTAACCTGAGCATCCTGGCACACCTTGGGTGGCCTGAAGAGTACTACTGGGTAATGTGAGAACCTTTGCCTTTTGATTATCTTAAAATCAGTGTCCTGCAAGCCAGTTTATGGCAAGTATAAAGGATGTAGTTGCAAAAATTCAATACAGGCAGCTGCTAGGAGTGTGGGAGAGATGGCAGCACTTCTTTCCTCTGCTCTGCGGGTGGCTCCCATTCCCAGGGCAGGGAGAAAGCGGGCTGCTGCATGCCCTGAAGGTATGTTCTGTATGCCCAGCCAGGCTGGGCAGCCCTGCTCTGCCCACCTCCAGAAAGAGCAAAGGGCTGTCCTCTTGGAGGTGCCCAGCCAGTAACATGATTGAATGCTGTCCTTGGGATTTGACTAGAGGGCTAAGGGTTGAACACTCCTAATTGTATTAAAAGCACAACAAGAAGAAACTTTTCTTACACTGGGGAATATGGCTTTGATACAGGTGATATTCCTCCCCTTTCCAGTAATGAGTAAAATAAAAGATAGATGTTTTCATGGGGCATCTTCTTTGCCCCTCCCTGCTGTATAGCAACAATTACATTATTTCTTTAGAAAGGATGTATTTGACAACCAGTTTTTAAAATACGTGTTTCTAAATATAGCTGTAACTTACAAAATTAATAGAAGAAAGTATGCTAAGGAGGGATCTTTCCATATATACTGTTCTTTATGCTTCTTCCTAATGCACCTGTACTAATTCCTACCGGACACAAGATACTGCACTAGGCAATCTGTCAAGTCCATTAAGAACATTTAAAAAAAGCATATGGGATAGGTAAGTGATCCTCCATTATGCATTTCCTGTGGCTAAGAGAAACACATGCATTCACTCTAAGCACTGTTTTCTTTTTATACCTATTAAAGCTGCATTATTCTTTTGAATAAAGTGCGAGTGGGAAAACTTCATTGGCTTGGATTATGCCATTTTCTGCAGAATGAAACACAAGTCAAATTATGTCAGTGAATAATAGTCTAAAGGTTTTGAACAAATGTGGAACATTATTCTTCTTAATTTAAAGAAATGAAGCCCTTTGTTTCGGTAATGAAATTGCCATCAGTACAAACACATTAGATGCACAGAAACAGGATTCACATTAAAAAAAGCAGTAGCTGCCTGCATGCTATTAAGATAAGGAAACAATATGTTTCCAGCTGAGTGACCATACTTCCTTGTGATCCATTAGGCAAGCAGAACTTACAGCTCATTCCAGTTTACATGTAATTCCAGTAAAAAAACCGAAACATGATGTCAAAACTGGGGAGTCACAGATGGCCTTAGCCCAGCACAGGAACAAACTCGTATGGGACTGACAGTAATAGAGAATATTGCTTTAGACCTCAAGGATGTTTAGTTCAAGTAAAAGTCTTTCTGAGAATATCTGGGATGGCAGTATGATTCATTAGTTACACCATACAGGCACTGTGCTGTACTGCATGAGAAATGTTATCCAGCTTTCAGAACCACAAACTGGTCTGGGCTAAAAAGACAGAACTGAGCAGCTGGGAGTATGTGCTGGAGACCCAGGAATAAATGCTGGATTTGAAACTATAAGATACCTGTAAAGTGCACAAATCTCAGTGGAAAAGCAATGCAGGAAATGAGTATTTCCTATAATGACACTAGTTACCCAATGTAGACTGCTGGTATTAACTGTGTGCTCTTTTTTTTTTTCTTTTTTTTTTTTTTTTTTGGTAGAATTTTGCTCAGAATCACAGAAAATAAGCTGGGAATCAGAAAGTCCATCTCATTTTTCCTCCCCCATTTGAGGCAAGACTGGCTGTATCTAAACTATTCCTGACAGATCCCTGGTGAGTTCTTAAAACCTGCAAAGGAAGATGTTGCACATTATCCCTGAGCAATCTACTCTGGTACTTACCTGTCTTTCCCATTAGAGGCTTTTCCACCTGCCTGATGTACTGGTCCGTTGCTGAAATACTAGTCCATACTACTTGTCTCATTCACAGTAGACATGAAAAAGTTTATTCCCTTCCTTTTTTTCAGCAGCTTTTTGAGCTTGTCATTGCTTCCCCACAGTTTTCTTTTCACTTGACAAACCGAATCACATTTTCATGTTTCCACATTTACTGTCTCTCTGATAATTCCTATGGGCTCATCTTTTTGATGTGCAACTGTTGGAAAATAACAGAAGATTGGTGAGGAGGATTGTAAACACATTCAAGTGACTTGCAGCTGGGATGTCAAAACCCACATATATCATACTAATTGTGGCTTGGCCTCGTGTGTTGGACAAGTAGAACATCAGTGTTTAGATAACATAGGCCTGTGATAGACTGAGGCAGCTATTGAACATGCTCGAGATTCCTGCCCTGCTATGGGAAAGACCAAAGCACGGTGGTAAACTACGCCTGCGTGAAATCCTGAAATACAGGGACAAACAGCAGGTTCCGTGATCCTCTAGCACGGACCGAGCTCCGCGGTGCCTGCGTCCCTGCTTGTGTGCCTCTGCCTGGGCGCTGCTTCGGGGACCCCCAGTTGGGGAGGCAATGAAAATAAATTTACTCTTTGCATTTCATCCGTGGGTTTGTGGTTGTTCCTGCATCCTGCCTGTGCCAGATCACACATTCACAACTGGAAACAGTAGTGCTGGGAAGGCCATTCCAGTGCTGAGTAGAGCAGGATGATTACTTCCTGTGGCTCACTTTAAACAATTCAGTTTTTATCTTTCAGTATTTCAGTAACACTATTTAATTATGGTTTGTTTGTTGACAATCATTACCCAAATTCTTATTTGCACTGATACTACATGCTGTTGTTTGCTATGTGTAACTGATTTTTGATTGTAACCATTTCCTGTCTAGGACTGGTATTTTTTTTATTTTTTTTTTTATTTTTTTCCTGACAGTTTCTTCCATTTGTCAAGATGTTTCATTCTCATCTTCCTCTTAGAGTAAGTTTACAGCCCCTCACCACTTCTTGCACATTTAATGCATAGTCTTTTGTTCAGCTCCCTAATGAAAATATTTAAGATTATGGAACCCACAAAATCCTCCTATAGTACTTCATTCATCCTTTAACATTTGACCTCCTGAAAAATTTTTCTCCAATTGCCTATCCATTTTGTGTTAAGCTATTCATGAGTGCACATTTGGAGGAAGTCAAGTGAATATCCTGTTAGACAGGGTCAAAAGTCCAATTCAAAATATCTGCTTTCACCTAACTACCAGGTTTGTTGTCGTGTCATAGAAATTGAATTGATTCAACAGGATTTCTTTTCAACAAACCCATACTCATTATTGCTTATCATTTTGGTATCTTCTAGATGATAAGTGACTTTTTCAGGGGCTTTTTCCTCTAATATTTCTTTGAGAATTGAAGTTACATTGATTTCAGTAGCTTTTAGGCCTATCTTATTTTTTGGTGTCTTTTTTTCTCTGGGAATGAAACATTGCATGATGTTATGATTACTGTCTCCCATACAGCCAGCTTTCGGAAGCTTCAGTTTAGAACTAAAGAGGCTACTACTCTTCGGGGGCTGTCTTAACTTTGTGGATCTAAAGATGTTTAGCCATATCCCGCTTGCCTCTTGTATAGTCTTGTTCTCTTTCTTCAGTGGATTGGGAGTCATAAACCTGCCATTAACATCAAAGCCTATCTGTCAGATGGTTGTGTTAATATTTTATTCTTTTTGTTCTTTTCTAAAGGCTTCTTCCACTTGATCTTGCTATCTTAGAGGCCAGCAATAGACCATACCTGACAGCAATACTATTGGGTTTTTCCCTTCTGTCATTGTACAGAGGTCTGTGTCTAATTATCATTATAGTTTGGACTTAAGGAAAGTGCATATGCCCTTGATATACAAAATTCTATCTCTTCTTTCTATTCCTTAACAGGTGGCATTATTCTTCATCAGCATTCACGTTATAGAAATGATCAACTGAGTGATAGCTTTGGTGCAGCAATAATGTTCATTACATATACACATTTTTGTTTCTTCCTGTCTGTTTGCCATTCTTCTTTTTTCAGTGTAGGTACATCTAAAATGCTCAGTAGATTGATTGACCTGTTTGTTCCCCTTACCATACTTATCAGTTTTTCAGGGTTTGACGTGAGCTGCCATCAGTCCTCATTCTAGCTCTCCTCATCTGGTGAGAAAATCCAGGCCTGACATCGTTTTCTCTGCCTTTTGTGTGAGACAGATTTAAATCCTACTGAACAGTTTCCTTCTTGGGACACTAGCATATGATGAAGGGAAAAAATACCCCCAACTTTCCCTCTACCTCTGCAGCTATGTTTTTATGGCTCTGTCCCTCTGTGGCTGTTGTGCTGGGCTAGAGCAATGGAAGATCGTTGTCACACCCAGGTCCTTGACTCTCTTCCTTCAGGCTCAGAGCGTGTCATCACCTCTGCTCAGGTGTCATCCATGCCACAACGGGGCAGTCAGAGTGAGCCTCGCTGAGCCTCGGTAATTCTTCATACTGTCATGGTATGCGCTCAAAATTTCATATTGGGGGGCTAATAAATGCTTCTTTGTTACAATGGTATAGATTGCTGCATTAAAGTGAAGTAAATTTTGGGTTTGAAAACAAAACAATGAAACAAAAATGTAACTGCTGTGGTTTAACATGGCTATCAAAAAATAGCACTGTACCAGCTACTGGGAAGACAGTTAACTCTATCCCAGCTAAATCTAGGATGTTAACAGAACCTATGGTCTGGGCACATTCAACTCCTCGTTGTAAAATAAGAGTATAATATACACAGCACATCTGCTTTTTCTTTTTCTTTTCTTTTTTTTTTTTTTTTTTGATGTAGTAACTGATTTAACACAGAATACTGCCAAAGGAAATGCATAGTAGAATTAACAAGAGCTAGTTGTAACTGATGAAGAATACAATGTGCAAAATTCAGTGATATTATAGCATGCAGAAAATATGCTTCAGTATTGGAAATAGAGGTCACTGCAGTAACAATTTCAAAGAAGCTAACATATGCCTGAAAACCTCTGGGATCTGTCATGCTTTCATTGATGCCAAGGTCAAAGAGAAGGGCTATGCTCAGCAGGCATACATCAAAAGTACAAATTACTGCAGCCACTTATTGTAGTGGGTTCTGAATAACTACTACCATCACTGGGATATAGGTCAAAACAATTATCATTTTGAGCCCCTCAGACAGCTGGTATGTTACTAAGTATGTCTTGGATATCTAAAAACCAGACTTTAAAAGCGTGCCTAGGACTTAGAGGAAAAACAAGCAAGGAATACGAATCAGTGAATTAGTGGTTAGAGTTCTTAGATGGTAAAGTTGGGTCTTGCACACAGGGCAAGCTCCCACAGTTATTACTATTTCTTGTTTCTCATCCACTGCTAATGTGAAATGTATCCAAAGGAGAGGATCAGGGCTCCTTTCTTCCTGCTCCCTCTCCCTGGTATCACTGCCACCCGTGTCGAAGGCTCTCCAGGACAGGATCTGCGGCTGGGAGCAGAGATGTCTGACCGCAGTAACTTCTTGAGGCTTGCCATAGGCCACTGAGTGCTCTCACCCCTCTTCATCCAGGGACCCCAACCAGAGGGATGAAATACACACTACGTCTTCCTACGAAAAGCCTACGTGCTTCCACTCCAGGAGAGCCAGGTAGCTAGAAGTTAGGTATTGCAAAGTGTTTGTGCCTGAATCCTGAGTTTAATAGGGAGGGAAGTACATCAGTACAGAAGCTGTCTAAGCACTGCAGGTAGTTGAAAAGCATTGGATCGTCATAAGCTCTAAAGGTAACATCTCAATTTTACAAGTAATGTTAATCAGGAAACCGTTAGGGGAAAAGCCTGAATTGTTATTAAACATCACTGAAGGATAAGCAATTGAATTTGATCTACTGAAATCAAAAGAAGACCTCTAACTAACTATAGGGCTTTGACACAAGCCCTTACAATGGCTACAAGCTATGGCAAATACTTTGTGTCTTCCCAAAACACAGAAGCACAGCAAGGACTTTTCTCAGATATCATGCAGAAGAATAAAGGAAGCAAGCAGTAACATGCACAAGGGACCAAGACCAACGCAGGTTTTCAGTCAAATTTGCAGTTAGGCTCCAAAACCGATCCTGAAAATGTCTTTTTCAGCTACTACTGGACACTGAAGGTACCTAGGTAAGACAGACACTTTGACTTCAGTGGTCAAACCGAACTGCTGAACTCTTTAACTAACCACCAGAAGGTCTGTTTCTGGTCACTTGTGCCTTTGTTGACAGGAGTGAGGGGTTGGGTGCCCAGATCCCACGCCTCACCCTGCTCTGGAGCTGTAAAGAAGGGGCTCTCCACTGCGGCCCACCAGCTCACCAGTCTCTGAGGTGCTGCCAGAGCCTACCCTCTTGCACACGTGCATAGGACTGGCATTCCCGTGCAATTGAGTGGTATCTCCACCTGGGGAGGGAAAGTCAGCCTGGCTTTAAGAGAAAGGTATGACTTTCTGTCCTAACAGTTTGGACAGTCATTCAAGAAACAAGCAGACCCAAAACCCAGTCCCCATTCCCACCATTTTATATATCTGATCTGGTGACTTTTTCAGTTGCTGGGCAGTGGAATAGTTTCAAGAGGAGCAGAAGAGTATACTGCTAAAACCTGATGACAAAAGAGATGGAAAATAGTGGCTAGTTTCCTTGTTAGTATGTAGATAATAAGTTTCCTGCATCTTCCGTAAGTTCTAAATATACAGTCTAAGTAAATGTGTTAGAGCTGGTCCCTCCTTTTTTTCTTCTTTATTTTTTTCAGAGAGGCATTTATCTTAGCACGAGACTTCTGCACATGAGTGCAGGAAAACATCTTCCTTATTGGACTTAACTAAATTTTCAGTATTTCTTTGGGGCTCTTGCTTTCTCTTTTCCATTCAGCTTGTCTTCTGTCTGGAGGTATCTTTGTTTTCCCATTCACTGAATAGAGAGCTTATGTCCCAGTTTAGCATTCTATACCAAACACCTAAAAAGAAATTCAAAAACATTTGTTGTTTTAGGCCATGGCAGAAAATGCTTCTAAATGGCTAAGAGGAGTTGATTATCTGGTTGATATTTTTGTTGTCCAAAAAACCCAAACTCTCAGCCCATTCTGAGAAACAGTTTTCTATTTTTATTGCATCACTAATGGTATTTCATTGTCTATGAAGACTGAGGAGATGATATTGCACTGAAAAATAATTACTTGATTTTCTGTCCTAAGATGTGTCTCTCATGTTGGCATCTAAGCAGTAAATGATAGCACAAAACCGAACATTATCTGATGACCTATTGCCAGAAGCACAGGAGTCTAGAAACCTGGCTGATATTCACTAGGCTGCTCTGTGACCTTCAAAAGATGTTGGAAATATTGCATGTATAACTTTTCCTCTGTAAAGCAGAAACAATTCTGTTTCGACCTGATTGCAGAAAGCTGGAGGACAGGCATTTCCAAGGATTGTTCTTTCCATGTTGTCCCCTGTTGAAGGCAGAGCAAAGAGTCCTGCTGAACCGAGAGAGGAGGAGCAACCTTGCTGTCTCTTCAGGGTTTCCTGGATTCTGCAAAGCACAATGGGAGGATGCTTTGTGAAGCATGTGATTGTCCTGGCTCTCAGGGGAGGCTAGCAAAATCTGTTTGATACCTGTGAACTTCCATCCCTTTCTATAATATAAGGAAAAGCTTCATATTTCAGAGGCATAGTATGGAGCTAAGTTTAATAAAGCCGGTGAGGTGTTTTTATACATATGTCTGTGGTTCGAGAGACTGTAACTGTCGAAAGTAACGTGAGTGGAATGTAATAGAGTGGGGTGAGAGCATGGGATGAGTGACAGAGCCACAGAGAAATGTAATTTAACAAAATAGATGGAGGAATACAGACCAATCTGATCAGCTCAGGGAGCTGCTGGCAGCTTGCTTACCTCATGCTGAATGCTGTTCATTGCTTAATCAGTCAAGACATAACTCCCCAGATTGTGTTTGGGGAATTGAGGGAAGAAATATTGAAAAAATATTTCTCTGGATTCATTCCAAGGCTCAATTTTGACACCTTTTTACTACTGTCATATGCAACTTTTACGTGTCAGCTCAACAATAGAGCACTGTTATTCAAGCTCAGTGTATTCCTTGACAGGCTTACAGACTGAAAAGGGAAATTACAAAAGAGAGTGGAAATAGGGAATCAGTCATAGAACTGGCCAAGCAGCAATCTTCCATCAGCAAACAGGCAATGCAGCAGTAATGGTTCTCCTGTTAGCACATTCCAGAAGGGCATTTTAGAGTGTGATGCCAGTGATGACATCAGTTTTAGGAATATGGTGACACTGGCCAAGTCTCATGTGCTGAGCATGCAGCCAACGCTGCTGGCTCCCATTAGACTGGCACTTCCTACATTTGAAGCATAAAGCTGTACACTTTTTTCCATCTCTGAAACCCTATAAACATTTCACTGCCTCTGCAGTGGAGTGCAGTGCACAAAGGGTACTTAGAAGGGATATTAGAAAGCTCTCTAACAGCAACCCAGCATGAAAGGGTCTCCCACTCCTTGTGTTCGCACTCACTGGGAGGGAATAAAGTGATCCATCAGTCATGGGACATAAAGGAATGAACAGGGAATGGAAATTACATTCATTTCAAGCTAAAATTAAACCTCTGGATAATTTTGTTTCACCTCTGATGCATTTAAAACTTTGATTAACCAGACCTGGCTTTTCTTTAATGGAGACCACGATTTCATTTTCTTTGTAACTTACTTATGCTTATTGCTGGCAAGCCAAATGAGTCATGGTCTCTTAAGTCCAGGTCTTTACACATACTGACAAAAGAAATGCTTATGCAGATTTCAGCCAACATAGTCCCACACTGGCAAATTCTGATTACTTCACCTTTATATCCTCTCTGATCCTGTTGACTGTTATAGGTCACAAATGGAAGAGATACATCTGATGAAAACGTAAACACCACCACCCTGTGTCTCAGTGTTCTTCTTCCCCCTCCAAAAAGAAAAGACCAAAGGCTCTTTCATTTAAAGGCTACAAAGATTTTAGGTGAAATCCCAGTGTTATTGAAGGCAATGTCAAAACTCCCACTGAGTTCAATCAGGTCAGGATTTCACTGCCTGGTTTTGTAAAGTTGATGAATAAGAGGATGTGGGATATGGATATATAAAGCAATCACAAATCATAGAATGTGAGTCATGCACTGTATGAGCTGGGCTTTTACAATACAAGAAATAGGGTCATCCTGGAAAACTGAGTTGCAAATCTAAAGCTGATAAAAGGGAACTGTTTTTATCCCGTGCTTAGTTACTTCTGGAACACTGTGGCACAGTTTTCACATCTCTGAGTGGAGGACTTAGCCAGAGTCAACATTAGCTGTTGAATAAAACCGGGCTTGAATTACAAGCAGTGAGCATGGAGATATGTAGTAAGAAATAAGCATTATAAATGTCTATATATCAATAAATGAGGATTAAAACAAAACCAGATGAGCTTTGGCAAAATGTTTTGTTGTAATCACACACTTCTGAAAGCCAGGGAAGTGACAATTATTGCAATACTTTCTTATAAAGTATTCCTATTTGCCATCTTAGCTGAAGGAAGAGCATTACGCTATACAGAAGAGATTCCATAGGTTCTGCTGGAAATAAATGTGAACAAAGAGATGATGCTGTGAAATTAGTGTGTGCATTGTATGCCCCAGCAATAGACACAAGGGTATAACACTGAGTAACCTGACGCTTTCTGGTGTGGACAAGAACTGCACTCTGTGCCCTGCCACTTACTGTCCCATCTTTGCGGCGTGGCAGGAGCTTAAAGAGAAAAAAAATTTACTTGAGGCAAGCAAAAATTCAAGCCCTTAATTACAAACTTAGAAAGAAAGTTAGAAAGGAAGAACAAGACAGGAGCAGGGGTTTGGAGTAGGTGACTAGAGGTCCCTTCGGACCCGAATTATCCTGTGATCCTATGAAAACACAAGAACCTGCAAACTCAATATGCACCAGGTCTCAGTCTCCTGTTCTCATTGCAACAAGGAATTTCTCTAATGCCTTTCCTGGCTGTGAAGGCCCACCTCGATCATACTGCTCCTTACATCACATCTGCAGAACATCCTTATTAATCTCCTAGCCAGGGGATATCTGTACTGTGGCCTTCGTTTAGGTATCTGGCACTTGCAAAAATTGTAATGGATTGCTCTTCACTTAATGCTGATTCCTCTACCCATATAAACCTTTTTCTCCTAGGGAATCAACTGAGTTGAAGTTACAAATCCACAGATGCAATGTTCTGCAAATTATGTATCTGAGAGGTATGTTTTTAATTCACAGTGGTCTTTATGTCTGCTGGCTTTTACAGACACAGTTAATGGCACATGAAGTCATATCTTTTAGTTTAAAGGGCATCCTGTCACAATATGTTGTTGGTTTCCAGATCAGTAATATGTTAATAAATTTACCCTGTTAAAAGCCAGAGCAAGCTGGACAAAAACAAACAAACAAACAAACAAAACAACCAAAAACCCCAAAAAAACCAAAAAACCAACAGAGGAGAAAAGAAAATAAAAACTTTTTCATTAAAAATTTCAATTTTTTTTAAAAACTTGAAAACGCCATCATTTTTCAAGCACTCTAGTTCAGAAAATACTGCTGAGGCCACACGATAACTTGTCAGTCACCTTAACCTTGCTGATTGCAGTTACTGAGTATCAACTCACAAACAATTTTCTCTTTCCATTCTTGCTGGATTTGTTCCATTCTGACAGAGGAAGAAAAAAAGAGGATGACTTTATCTTTGTATTACTTGTACTTAGCAACTAAGATGTTTGTCCAAATTGCGTGCTCTAATGTTTGTTCCTGCCATGTATCATTCTACAAACAAAGCACCAGCACTGGGATTTTACCTAAAGACCTTGGACCAGATCCTGGAGCCCACTGAGTCTGTAATAGCAGGTTTATTACATAACTGATTCAGCTTTGATTTAGTTCAGAGAGTCTGGCTTTTAATTGTAAAGAAATCCATAAGCCAGGAGGGGAGGGAAAAGAATCACTGTGACTCATCTGAAGACCTAGTTAGCAGAGTCTTTTTTTTTTTTGGATCTTTTCCACATGTAATTAACCTTTCAAACATTTGATATAATCCACTTGCTAAAGGATGTCCCCCTCTTTTAACCCTGGGAGCACCTTATCAAATTATAGAAAACGCCTTCACTGTAGACAAATTCAGTAATCAAAGTTACTAACCGTGGTTATTTTACTGTTTAAGAAAGAGTATCAAAAGAGTAGATAATAAAAATGTTTCATTTGTATACAGTCTCATTTTGGTACTTCTGCTTTAAGAACTTTGATGGAGAATATTCCTTTAGAATGACTCCCTTCTGAAATAGCATTAAAATTACTTATTTCATAAATTAATGGTGATTGTTATCTTACTGTTTTACAGATAGTGAAATTTGGGCTTCATAGTTTCATGTAAGGATTGGGAAATTCAGCTTAGAGTATTTATGGATGATTTAAGAGAATTTGTAGAGGGGAGAAGTATACTGATCTTACTTGAACCTATGACATCAAAATAACTATGAAAAAGCCACTATTTACAAAAACTCCATTACTGAGATTGTTCAGGAATAGGCAAGCCAGTTATATAAAGAAAATAAAATCTGATTAAATTCCTTTCTTTCAGAGTACCAGAAATCTGTTTGTGCATTCTTTTCTAAAATAAGTAATTGGGAAAACCCATGATTTAGCATCTTAAGTCATAATCGATAAGGCTGGTTTTATTCCAGAATATTCTGGAGCTATAAAATAATGTCAGATGAGCTGTATTTTTTATAAATCTTACTTGTTATCACTTAAGGCATAATGAAAATTTATCATTTTGTCATCCCCTATCCTCACAAAAACCAAACCAAACCAAACAAAGCAACCCAAACACCCTGAATAAGTCATTAACATCTCTATAAGAAAAAAAAAGTAAATTTCATTGTAGGGATTGGCGCTCGGAAGATCTCGCGATGTACGGAAAGAGAAGGGTTAAAGGAGGCGGGATGACCGACAGACAGTATATAAGGGCGTGACGCAGTTGAATAAACGCCATTTGCAGCATCCTCATATTGGTGTCAGTGCTCTGTGGCCCAGGGTATGGTGGACCCTGTGCCGAGTCCCACGGGGTGATCAGACGAATGTCTACATTTCATCATTTGGCAGAGCTTTATAACTTTATCTCATCACCATCTCTTGAGCTAGATATCTCATATATGTTCAGTGTGGCATTGCCTTGGAGTTCTGGATGATGTCCCTGCTGTTTGGTTGACAACTGACAAAAAAGTCCCTGACTATACAAGTAACCATTTGAGATGCATTATGGGCAAGAATGTTAACTCCTTTGAAACTTAAAATTGGAGTACGAGGTATCATAAGCCAGACAATATAATTATCCCATGTAATCTCATGAAATAAATAAATAAAATTCCAATAATATCAGCACCAGCTATTATCTCCCAGAATACTCCTTAACATCATAGGTACAAACAGCAATAGATGCCATTTGAAGTTCAGTAAAGGAGTAGGCTAATTATAATAACCTAATGTCATAAGGATAAATATTAGCATTTTTTAAATAGCCATTTATAATTATCTTGCTGGTAGCAACTATCCAATTCAGGTGCTAATTTCATGTGGGATCTCTCCTCTGATAAACAAGAGTTGGAAATGGTCTTTTGGGAATTAAGGGTCTGGCACTTATACCCCTAATGCCTGATGTTGCAAGGACGGGGCTGCCTTTCCTCACCTGATGCACTCTCAGGCCAGGCCTGAACTAGCTGAAACAAAATTTTTTGTGTTATCTCCCACTTTTTATAAATTATTATTCTACTCTGCTTGAAATTTATCAAGCTCAGTGTATGCAAGTTATAAGGAAATACTTAAAAAGCAAAAAGACAACCAAGATCATAGAATCATAGACTATTTTAGGTTGGCAGGGACCTTTAAAGGTCATCTAGTCCAACCCCTCTGCAATGAGCAGGGACATCTTCAGCTAGATCAGGTTGCTCAGAGCCCCGTCCAGCCTGACCTTGAACGTTTCCAGGGATGGGGCATCTACCACCTCTCTGGGCAACCTGGGCCAGCGTTTCAGCACCCTCATCGTAAAAAATTTCTTCCTTATATCTAGTCCAAATCTACTCTCTCTTAGTTTAAAACCATTACCCCTCAGCCTATTGCAACAGGCCCTGCTAAAAAGTTTGTCCTCATCTTTCTTACAAGCCCCTTTTCAGTACTGAAAGGCCGCAGTAAGGTCTCCCCGGAGCCTTCTCTTCTCCAGGCCGAACAACCCCAAGTCTCTCAGCCTGTCTTCATAAGGAGAGGTGTTCCAGCCCTCTGATCATTTTTGTGGCCTCCTCTGGACCCGCTCCAACAGGTTGATAAAAGAAGTATTCTAGCAGAAACAGTGTTCCATTAGTGACTATTCACTTTTTCTCTTTTCAGTGCTTAAATGGCTTTTCTGTTTTTAGGACTGTTGCATGGCCGTTAGTAGCTGCCTCAGTTCATTAGTCCATGACTATATCATTGCACACAACTGCAAACTGAAATCAGTTACAAGATTTCACTTCAAAATTGTTTTAACAGAGATATTAAAGTTGTAAATTCACTGAAAGAAAGAGAGGAAAAACAAACAAGAAGTGGCTAAGAATTAGAACAAAACTAAACTTTCTTTTCACAGTTTTACCAAGGCCTTCATCTGGAATCACATGCAAAATTTATTTTGCATTCACAAGCTACATCTGTGTTCAATAAGCACACAAATGCCAGTAGTCTCTTTTATTTCTGTCTCAGGTACAGAAGACATGTTTCTTTTTGGAGAGAAAGGGCACCTTTAAATTATTTCCTTAATCTGATGTCTTCTAGATCACTTATCATGGTGTTATCTAAAGATATTAATATCACTACCAACAAGACAATCAGCAGTTTTAAACTGAGATATTAAAAGGTTTTTGACATTCATCCTGCACTAAGTTTGCAAAACCAAGTAACTGATCTGTTCAAAGCCATATAACAAATTTTAGGGAACCTGTGTAGCGCCCATCCTTGCTCTAAGCCTCCTTGGCATTCCCCCCTGTTGCAGCCAGACATTATTTGACACTGAAAGAAGCTAAGTGTACATGATGACCTCTTAATTTCTCTCTATTTCAGTTCTTTGGCACATATGATATAAAACGAGAAAACAAACATACATCCTTCAGTCAGTGTTTCTATTAACCTTTCTTTCCTTCCACTGTAATTACCTTTTTTCTACCCATGCTTTCTAATAGGAAATGGAAGGGCCCAGATATAGCAGTAAATAAGAATCTAAGTGGGATGGTAGCTGTACTCTGTTTTATTCAGTATCCAGTTTTTAAAGTTGAATGAATTTTCAGCTACATACACCAGAATTATCTTACAGGATTTTACTCACATAGAGCTATCTTTTAAAATTGTCTTTCTCTACTGGTGCTTTCAAACTTTTTATAACAATTACTGCGTCACTTTGTGAGGCAGAGTCAGGTCGTGTGTGCTCCTCTCAAATTTCATATGCTCGGTTTTCTTTCTTATGATTTTAATTATTTGCTTTTAATCCTTTTTCTAGGTATTAGTTCCTGAAACCTGGTCACTTCTGTCTTGCTTTGATGACTTTTTACATCTCTTCATTAGTTTCCTTTTAATTTTGCAGCACTAAACAAGGTGAGATACTGTCATCAGCTAGAACTACGGCCATTGAACATGTTTCTGATATAAGTGTATTCATTCCATGTATACTTTTAAACAAAGTAATAATGTTATTTATTGAATAATTAAGTATAAAGATCAAATTTCTGTAAGATTAGATTGTATGATCACAGGGTCTAGAATGACTGGAAAACTGTGTAGATTTCATGGAGGTCTGAATGAAACCATTAATCTTAATTTTATCTAATCACTTAATCCTCTCTTTTTTCTTTTTTTTTTTTTTTTTAAAAAAAGACCTATTCTTTTATCCTCTTCTGCAAAGAATAAAACTTTGCCCTCTAAGTGACTATGCCTTCTGAAGTGATATGAAACCTTTTTGATGTTGTTCTGGGGTTTTTGTTTGTTTGCTATTTCAGTCATTTTCACAGGAAAAAGTGACCCACAATTTGAGCCAATATTAAGGGCTCATTTTGTTTTCACATAAATGTAATATCTAAATGTGGAGACAACTGTCAGTCACTGAGGGGGCTCAAATATCCTTGAAGTTTGGGCAGAGTGTTTGTTACCTTTTGGGTTGTCTATGTTAAAATGTTAGCACGGTTCTTTTTTAATGTTTATGACATGCTGCTAATCATACTGTAACTGATGACATTAAATATATAACACTGTCAGCTTAATTTTTTTCTCTGATATAATAATTGGATGAATTTTTCATGGAAATGACTGTTTTTACATTTGACGTGAAAAGTTATTAATATCAAAACCTTCGTAGACTGGCTGAATGTGTCAAAAATTATAAATACCGTCTTCAACTTCTATCCATGTTGAACAGTTGAACTGAATCAAATACTGCTTCAGGCTCTGGAAATAGCTGGAAGCGTCATTTTCAGACTCCCATTTTCCTGTATCCTTCTGCCAGCTAGGATCTCAAGGTAGAATATATCATCTCTTAGGGATTTGATCTTTTAACCCGTAGGAAATAGTTCCTGCAGGAATCAAAGCTTGGCCTCTAAATAAGCTACATCAGATATTTGTAAACTACATTAGACATGAAATCTGAGCATGATGTTCTTTGACTTCACAGGTTCATACAAAGTGTTCAAGGTTGGAATAAGTATCCAAAATGTAAATGTTTGCCTCATCAGAAACCTGAATTTTTGGTGTGGGCTACTACTGATCCAACTTCTGTTTTCTTTTTCTCTTTTATTTTCCTTCTTTTTAAGACTCTGTCTTATGGCATCTCTTCTATTTAATTATATGTGGAAAGCAAGTCCAGTTCTATAAAAATCCCTTTCTTAACTGGACTTCAAAGGCTCCCTATCCTTGTCAGTAAGTACAATCATGTATAATCTGGTAAATATTTAAGCAATGCAAGGAGGATAGGTAAATTACTGGTTTCTAAGAATCTGCCACTCATTGCTGCCTTAACAAAATGAACCTGCTCTCTCATTCCCTTACAGTTGCCCTTTTCCTCATTTAGATTGCATTTCAGATGTTTATACATTTAAAGGCCAAATTGTGCCTTGACACACAGCTCATACAGCCCTGGGCCGTGAGATCATATAATATGACACACTTAAAAATGTTTGCCTGACTCACTGATGAATGATGACAAAAAAAGTCACTATTTTAAAGCAAAATCTTGGATTTAAAAAAAAATCATTACAACGTGCAGACAATTTGCCACTGGTATTTGGCTGACCCGTCAAGGAGTGTTCAGCTGAAAGGTAGCAGCGCTGACCGACACCGTGTCTCTGCCAAAGAGCACAGAACCGCAGGAAGCAGAGGCAACCTATCCTGAAAGATTATACCACAGCGTAAAAATCCACCTTTCCAGCTGCAGAAGCAGAAGGGAGGTCAAAGTAATCTATCTTTTTAAGTCCTGTTCATTTTCAGGGGTGCGGAGGCTGCAAGATGAGATATTTTCTGGAATTCCCATGGCAGGCGGGTAAGCATAACGAAAAATCAAAACACCAAACAGAGGACTGAGCAGAATAAAAGGGCTGTGAGTGCTGGCTGTCCATTTGGAAAAGCTGGACATGGTTGTGGGAGTTATTCACGCCTGTCACACCCAGGTGTGCACAGCACATGAAGGAGAGATGGGAGGGTGCACGCAGGAGCATAAAAAAAGCTCCTGAATAGCACACTGGGCAGTGATTGCAGGTTGCATTGCCCGAACACGTTTTAGAGACAAATGCCCATACTTCACAAACGGGACACATTTTCAGTTCAGTGATAATTTTTCAAATTGAAATGTCTTTGTGTCCTTATGCCTAACAGCAAGGGCTTTCATGATTTGGAAATTTGTATGGTTTCCTCTGAAATAACTTACTCATTTTTAAAAGACTTTCTTACAATTTCTAGATGAAATGAAGCAGCCATCATGTGCTGAAAGTCATTTGTACCTGTATTTTGCTCCTTAGCCAAGTGTGTTGTCTCATTAAGAGTTAGTGTTCTAACATTTTAGTGTTAATGTGCAACCAAGGGTACAATGACCACTTTTTAAACTTTCTTCACTGTTCTCAACAGTATCCCCTTTCTATATTTTTATTTGAAGCATTTTTTACAAATCCATGATTTTCCATTTGACTAAAATTGACTAAAATCAAAGCTAATTAGTCTATATTTTTGTACTGTATGTCTATAGGACACATTTTAAGCACTGTATTGTAATGACAAACTTCTAGTCCCTCTGATTTCCACCAAACACGTATTTGCCATCAGGTCTCTTGGTGTTAGAACCATTAGCTTCGTACCTTATTTGGTAACCCTAGAGAAGACAAGAGTTATGAATCAAAAGAGTAAGCTAATAATGAATATATGAAAACCAAAGAGATTTCAATTTTTCAGGGAAACAGATGCTACCTTGTAAGTCTGATTTCATAACTGTATGCTTTTCTTAAAAAGAAGAATAATATTCTGTAGCTTTATAAGATGTGTTTGTGCATGATCAATGAATGTGACTTATGGTCTAAATGTGCTGTGATTTACTAATCATTTTGGTGCAAATGCTTGGCATTTCTACTTTCCTTTATATATCAGCAAAAGACAGGAAGGGAAGAGGGCAAAAGTAGAAGCAGAGAAGAAAAGAAAAACCAAGAAGAAAAAAAGATGCTGTAGTTTCTGGAGCAATCAAGAAATAGTGTTATAAGGAAAGTGAGAGTATTACTATTTTTATGATCTGCTTCACATATCATACTTTTTAAAAATTAAGAAACAAACTGGAGGTGAAAAAAAAAAGATTAGGTAGAATGATCTCATACAATAAGCACATTCTGTTGGAGACAGATTCTTAAATAGCCCAGGACCCATTGAATATTCTTTGATGACTGGTGACCTGGAAATCCTACAGGTTATTTTCTCTGCATTGGTTCAGTTGCACAGTACCGGAAAGCCAATATCTGTGTCCTAATGCAGCTTCTGTATATTGCTCCCCTTTGGGCTCCTGGGTCTGCAATAAACCACTGCATTTTACAGCAATACATAAAATAAAACCCAGATCTTTAAGTGTATCTGGTTGGTCTATAGAAAGATGTATGTTAAACCAAAGCAGGTGTGTAAGTTGTTTTTTTTTTCCAGTTAGTTTATTTATAAAACCTGACAAGCATGGAAAGATAAGCAATGATTTTTTTAGAGGGTGAAACAATATGCAAAACCAAATTTGCACAGAATTAACATTCTGACAATCAAAAAAAGAAAAGAAAAATAAGTTGAATGCAAGCATAAAAAGCATATCATACTTTTAATGTCATGATACTAGAAAAAAACTCTAGGTAATTCCAAAGACTGGGATCTCACATTCTTAAAAATAACTGGATTATTCATTTGAGATGTCAACCTGACTGATGATCTATACAAAACCTTGTAGTAAAATTTTCATTAAACGTTTTATCATCAATTAAATCATTCTTCAGAAAGCTATATTGATTTCATTCTTCTTTTGTAAATTAAATTGTTCTTAGAGGAACGCTTTGAGATAAAAATGTTTATTGTTTTGCTTTAAAGAATGCCATTTTTAAGTGGGATTATCCTTTCAAAATCACTTTATTTTTTGCCGTTCTGTGATTTTATTTTTCTGTTTTCTCATGACAGTACAGAATACTGCATCAATCAGCAGTAACTCACAATAATATAAAAATATTGCTGGACTTTATTACATGTCTCAAACTTTAAAGGTTTACTGTAACAGCTGTTACTACTGATTGAAACTACTGCTTTTCTAGAAGTGAATGTCTCCTGTGTTTACTGTAATAAAACACTTTGGCTCTTCAAATACAAAAGAAGATAAACTCAATATAAAATAATTATGTGAACAGCAACTTTCGGTACGTTTTGTGGGGAGGATATTTTTATTTTTATAGTGAAAGCAGTTCAATGTCTATCTCACTTCTTTCAGGATAACTGGAGTACTCACGCCACGTAGCATTAAACCCCCAAGTTATGAGTCTAGGCTCTCTTTCTGTCAGTATAGTTTATGGACAGAGATGCATAACTACAGAGAGTCAGTAAGAGCAGAAGCTTGAAATTCTCTAAAATGCTTCTAGCTCACTGAACTCACTGAAAAGTGATCTTATGACAAACAGGCTGCCAATTTAGGGACCTAAATTGGTTACATGCTTAATGTAGGCAGTGTAAATACATACTATCTTCAGGCAGTATTTACAAATACCTAGCCAAAATAATTTAAAAATTCAGGAAAAAAAGAGAATAATTACTTTATGTCATAGTATAATATTGCATATATGATGACATATTGAGTTATATTGTTGTTGGTACAATGTGTCACAATGTGATGAAATTTAATGTGACAGGAGATGTCACATTATACAGCAATAATGCCTACATGCCATGATACATTGTAATAATAATATGAGAATTTTCAAAAATTCTTCTGATGCAGAATTTCTGGTTTTGCCCTGAAATGAAGTATCTTCAGAAACACTTCTTTGTGAAAAGCTTTTTGGTGGGTTAGCCTTAGCTAATACCCAAACGTCCTTCTCACTTCCCCTCCTCAACGGGACAGGGGATGAAATCGGATGATTAAGCTCATGGGTCGAGATAAAGACAGGGACATTGCTCACCAGTCGTCACAGCTAAAACATACTCCACTTGTTGAAAATTAGTTTACTTTATTGCCAATTTAGATAGATTCAGGTAGTGAGAAACTAGAAGACAAACATTAAAACACTTTTCTCCTCAGCCGTGCCCTGCGGTGGGTGGGCTGGAACAGGCTGGAACCGGCTGTGTCCGGCTCGGGGCAGCCCCAGCCGCTCCTCACAGACAGCGCCTCGGGGCCTGTCAGAGACTGAAGGAGTTAATGTCTCAAACACTGTCGGGGGGTCAAGTTCTGCTTAATGGCGGACTCTGGGGAACAACGAACCCTGCCCAGCAACTGACCGCAGGCAGGCGAGAAGTTGGTTGGCTACAGGCCGCGGAGGGCGGGCCGGAGGGTGGGCGGTTCCGTGTTCTGATAGGCTGAGCGGGGCAGCTCGCCATATATGGCCAAAGGTCCAAGAACGGTCGTACCTGGAGGGAGGGAGGAGTTACTCCCCAAATGGCCCCCCAAGCCCACCCACCCGTTTCCTGAAGGGTCTGGAAGCACAAACAGCCAGTGACACTTAATTAGCCTAATGAGTTCGAGTGCCCGCCCGAAGGAGGGGCAAGGAGATGACACAAGGACACAGACTGAAGCCCCACGCGCGCGTGCCGTCGGGAGCTGGACCCCTCGGCTGACTGGGCCAACACTGGACCCGGGGCCGGTGAAATCTTTCTCTTTTCTCTCTCTCTTTTTCCTGTAATCCCCACACCTCATCCCTTGAGACATGAACCGTTGACCAAGTCTGGGACTAAGAGCAGATCCAGCCGCCGTTGGGCTCCTCTGTGAGAAGGAGCCTAGAAAGCGAGGGGGTCCGCTCTGAACCTCCTGACCCAACGGGAGGGCTCGCCTTATTGTCTTCTCTGAACTGATCCCCAAATAAGCAAGGCCTGTAGTATATGTTTGGTGATGTATGGTTAGCACATGTTACACCGTTTACTGGTGTAGTTGCATGTCAATTCTTGTTGTGAGCAAATATAAGTTGAGTTTTGTCTGTTAAAGGATCCCTGGTATCGTTTCACCTTAATCCTGATCCAGGAATTGGGTGAACCTGAGTCGTTGTCCTGAGAAATTGGGACATGACAGCGCCTACACCCAGTATGCCTTTATAGGAATAAAACCAGCTTTTGTGCACTTAATAGTGTCAGAAGAGTGAAAAATTTGAGCAAGATTTCAGAAGTTTCCATATATGGTAATGACATTAAAAAAGGAAATTATGTCCAGCCACATCAACCATAGATAGCCCAAGCAGGACTCAGACTTAAATATTCCTCTTTGGCATAACATCAGTTAAATGCTAGGAGGCAGTTTATAAGGACAGTGCAGTGGAGTCCTGGAATAGACTAATTTTTTGTTGCTGTTTAAGAGCAGCACAGTTAAACGCCTGGTACTGCTGGTTAGAAGATAGATTGTCCAGATTCAAATTGGCTGGCGCAGTTACTTAAAATCCCTGCAGCACCACAAATATCTGCTTTTAAGCTGTTTTATGGCTTTTAATGCTTCAGAGGCACAATACACATTCAGATGCACTGCTAGACATAGTGTATCGTTGACAAATCTTTGCCAGGCAAAGGCCACCCATCCGCATTAAGCATAGAAATAGTTACTAATTTATCTATTTCAGTAAGCATTAATTTAATATTTAATTTTTTATATACTTTTAAGCGGGAAGTTCTGCTCCTCCAGATCTTGTTTTAGGCTACTGATTTGATGTGCCAGTATAAACATTAATGTGAGTTGTCAGAGAGAGGATGTCAAATCTTCTCACACCTTGGTTATTATGCTCTGGTGCCATGAACACAATCTTTACACTGCACTTTCATTTTTGTTTGTACCCAGTGGATATCTCTGTTAGCTGTTACTCAGTAGATGTGCTCTTGAATCATGGTGGTTTATGTGAGATGATTTGAGCATTTTAAAAAAAGAAGTGGAAGTATTTATTTGCTCTTAATGTAGCACAATATTGGGAGGCTTTTTGACAGGCACCTGTATTGTTTTGCCAGAAAACAATACAATCTTCCCAGTTATTTAGCATAGCTATCAATGGTTTAACAGGTGTGTGCTTTTCACATTTTCTGAATAACCAAAATTAGTTTATTACTTTTGCTACGTTCTTTATACCACGAAACTGATCTGTATTGACTTGTAATTTAGGAAAAGAAAATTAATTCCTTGTCAGGCATCTCAGATACATGCTTTATAATATGTAATATGAAAAGGTATCTCTTTTTAACATGTTTGAAAAATAGAAATCTTACATTACAGCATTATTACATTAAATGGTTGCTGTTGTGTGGGAAAGCAATGTTGGCCAATACCTAATGGGATTAGATATTTTCAAACATGTCTTATGCCATCATAGCCTTACAGGGTGAATTTGGCCATATCTTTTAATTCTTCTGTGTCCTCAACTTGTCTATTTGTAAAGTGTTGCTTTTTGTAAGGCTTGATGACTCTGGAAATGATCCCCAGGTAAATTCTGAGTGCTTCTAAGGGTGCACTGGGAAGTCCATTGGCATGAATGTTTCTCAGGAGTCATATTTGCTAATATTTTCTTCCACATCTAATATCCTATTGAGGATACAATGATTGCTGGTTAATCCACATTTTCTGCAGTGATTGCTGGTTATGTATGTTTTCAGTCACACTTGTATCTTTTCCGAGCAGCAAAAGTGATGGCTGAAGTCCACCTGTGAATAATATCTCTTAGTCCCAATTTGAGCAGGTGGTAGTAATTTATAGGAGAGTTGTGAGATCAATTGAGAAAATACAAAGCAAGTAATACTATAAACTGTCAAGACACTGGATAAAGGCTGTAGATACAGCTGTCAGGTTGCAGAAGAAGGGAAAATGAGGATAAGGTGGTTTATCCCAGTTCAGAAATAAACACAGTACCGGGGACCAAAACTTGTTTAAAGTCTTTGTTAATGACCTAGATGAATGGAAGGTTGCCCTCTCAGCAAGTTTGTGGACAACTGCAAGTGAGAGGGAATGGTCGATACATGGAGGCTGGAGAAATGGGCCGACAGGAACCTCACGAACATCCTGCAGCTGGGTAGGAATAATCCCGCACACCACATCGGGCTGTGAACCAGCTCTGTGAGGAAGAGCCTCGGGTCCTGGCGGGCAGCAAGGTGAGCCTGAGCCAGCGGTGAGCCCTGGCAGCAGAAACAGCCAACAGCATTGGGGGCTGCATCGGCAAGTGCAGCCAGCAGGTGCAGAGCACGATCCGTCCCCTCTGCTCAGCACTCTGCTCAGGACTAACACCCTATTACGATTCTCATCACGATTTCTCAGTAATCTATAGTGCTCCGGGTTTGCAGTACGAACAGAAAACTCGTAGTAGACTTTTCTCTATTTATTTAAATGATAAAATTTTGCTTTCTTCATAAATCCTTGTCCAGAATTCTGATACCTTAGTTGAGTTTTGAGTTAGGTTTTTTTGCCCCTGCACCATTGCAAAACCAATCTGTCCAACTATGTTTAGCTCCGAATTGGGTTATCCCAACTTATATTCAATCTCCTCTCCTCTGCAGTCTGACAGCTTGTGTCAGGAGCTCTTTTTTCCAGCATTTTGACTATTTGTAGTAATTACTTGCTTTTTGTTTCCTGAATTTACCTCATACCACCTCTCCTATAAAACACCCCCACCTGCTCAGATTGGAAGTGATCTCTCATGAGCCAACAAGTTTGGGCTCTGTCTGGCTGTAGCTCAAGCAACAGGGTCAGGGTCTGATATGTAAATATATAGATGAACTTCCCTAGCCTATATTCATTGAAAAAGTAACAGGTGTTACTGCTGGTTAAAATGAAAACAAAAAGCTAGGAATTCAGATGAGGTTTAAAAATCCTCAACTCACTTTCTTTTCAGTTATTAACAATGTCTGAGAAGACTTAGGTGCAGCTCTCTTCCACTGCAGTTCGCTCCTTTAAAGCACAAAGCAAATAATGCCCCAAGTCTGGTGGGAAAAGAGAAGGAGCAGCTGGCAACAGTCCAGGAGTTTCCAGCCGTTGATGACTTTTTAGAAATCTAGCTGTTCCAACAGTAGTTCATTTTAATGTCATGCAGGTTAGATTTCCGTAATTTTGACTAGAAATTACTCCCAACAAAAATTCTCAGGGTTAAAGGATGCAATATAAATATACTGGTATCTAACTTCATAGCACTGCTACACCTAAAGGCACAATCTAGTCCTAAATACTTTTGTAAGATTTGATTGTTTTCTTGTTCTGAAAGACATGCGCACTGTAGAAATTAAATGTAACAGCATAGTGGAACAAGTCATTGTACAGCAACAGCTACTACAATTATGGGAACCTGTTTTTTTTAAAAAAAAATCTTTTGAGATTTCCATCTTCCAGGATACACAACACTTTTCTTCAGAAAGTCACTCAGAGTCATAAGGTTTCTCATGTTCAAATCTTGCTTGGTACTGGTGCTCTAGTTCAGTGGAAGCTGCACTTTCAGCTCCATTTTTGTGGTTTTTCTTACAGGGCAGCGAGTTGCTCTGCTGTAGCTGATCATGTGGAAAGCTTACTAGCTAAAGCCTCATTTTTAATAATTGATATGCATTTCAAAAGTACTAGAGATAGTTTTCAAATACAGGAATCAATTATGTACTTGGAACACAGTAATATTCATTGTACCTTTGAAAGGCTGCCTCAAGACAGAGCATTTTGGTACACCAGACTGTTTCTGGGAAGTCCCAAGACAGGAGATGGGTGAATTCTCCAAAGTGGATGAATGAGAAGAACATGAATACTGATAGTATAGATGCAAAAACCTTGAATAAACCCTGACAAAAGTCCAGCACTGGAAGATGCTACTTACCACACACTGGCTCAAAACATGCCTTCATACTAAGCTATAGAAATGACAAGCACTATTACTTGTGAGGTTATTTTCCTGATATTACTCAGCTGCTCATCAGCTTTAGAAGTTTGAAGGAAACCTTGAAAGAAACAGCTGCAGTTACTCTGGTGATACATGGAGCACTTCAGAGACTGCAGGGCCAGGAGGGACGGCTAAGATCAGCTAGGCTGAGCCCTGAGGCTCTCAGCACATGGCAGGTACCAGCCCATGAGGCAGCCCAGACCTCAGCGCACCTGCAAGGCAGCCCAAAAAACCAATAAAGACAATAGACTTCACCTGGTTCATCAACAACAAGAGCATTGGGTTTGGGGCTAGATAAGGCCCTGCTACCAAGTTTAATTTGAGGTTATTCTCCTGGAGTAGGAAAGCAAATTAATTTCCTGATCCAGAAACTATATTAGAACTGTATCTTCAAGCTATAAGCTACGTAGAGAAACACTCCAAACTAAACTTAGAACAAACACATGTTATTTTGAATACCAAAGGCTACTGCAAAAAGCCAGTCTTCAAAAGAAAATGAGTGCTGTGAATGCAAGCTTAACACAGCTTGCAGGACCTGAGACAGACTGGGTACAGCAAAGACTTTGAAGGTGATAAGAGGTGTCAGTGGTAATATAAGTTTTTGGCAGGTCCGACAAGTGTGTGCATTAAGGACGGATTTTGAGGAGTTCATAGAGAAAGCTTAGAAGACAACGATTAGGCTTTTCCCTCTGCACAGAAGTGTGTGACTAACAGCTATCATATGCAGCAGAACGAAATATAATGTAATTATAATAGCTCCATTTTTCTTCCATGCTCAGTATTGTGACCAGTGTGGAAAAAATGGTAGCGAACAGTAGTATTGCTTTTGCAATATGGCACATTGCAAAAGAGAAATGCACATAATATTATATTAACCATAAAAACCGTGTTTAAAATTTCAGATCTTAAAGGTAATACTTAAGACAATTGTAGAGCTATTGCTTTTCAAAAGACGCCTGATTTAAATAGAGGTTTTACAATTTTAGGTGTAACCAGAGTCCATTCTACAAAGCTCAGACTAGACTCCTATACATGTATGGTTAAGCTGTAATGCCCAGATATTGTGTTTCATTTCTATTAGCACAATTTAAAGCTTCTTTCATTTATAACATTAAGAAGTGTTAATTAACAGAACAATCACAACTAAGCTCACATTATGCAACAATTTAATTTCAATGGCAGAATCAAGCAATCTCTTCTTGAGACAAAGGAATCAACAAGTGATCAGAGGAACATATATCCCCTTATGATCCTTCTAAATCACTGCCTTCTGCAAAGTCCATGCTTTCAAAGATCATAAAGGTTCTAAAAATGAGAAAAACAGGAAAATGTGTGTGTGTGTGTGTGTTATGAATCCCCGTGGATCTTAACTGTTTTTTGGCATCGCAACATCTTCTGGAGGAATGACTATGTTTACACAGACTGCATTTTATCTGCAGAACCTTACATGTTGAAGAATTCTAAGTGCATCAAGAGTTAAATGTGCTATACAAGTGTATAGAGGTCAATAATATCCCAAAACTGGGATTAAATAACTAAGAACACTGGTACTCAAATTGCCATCTCTGCTCTGGACACTCTATGAACTCCAATGACCAGTATTGGCATTGGCTACCAGTATCTGTTCTGAGACGGTTTCCTGCTTCTGTTCCATGAGACCTTATTTCCATTTGTCTTCTATGTGCATCTTTCTACTCACCTCCCTGTCATACATATTAAAGTAACATGAAGGGAAAGAGAAAATTACAGAAGCAGCAGGAACAGTTTCAGGAATGCAGATAATGGTGGACTATGTTCAATGAAGCATGACAGAGTGTTTCTGAGTGTGAACAGTTAGGTTTTCCCATTTGCAAGTATTAAATAATCACATTGTTATAACAGAATTGTCAGAAGGAGGAAGGAAGGAGGCAGAGCTGCGCTGGAAAGCTGCAGAAGTTGGGGTGTACTGAGCACAGTTAAGAGCAATAGGACAGAGGCAATAGAGAGAAGTAGAAGATGGGGGCTTTGGCACATACTGGCCTTCCTTTTTTGAAATGTCTGTGGTCAGCAGTGTCTGGAGCCTGCAGTGAGGGGGACTGGTGAAGCCGTAGCAGAGACGTAAAACAGTCCTCAGCCAGGCTGACGCCAAGTCTGCTCAGCACTCGCTGCGGACCTGATCGTCCAGCCAAGAAAGCGAGGTTTATAAGGGAACGGATTATGGGTTTACACCTCGTGGAAAGGAAAGCACATCATATTTCACACACCGCCTGCTGCGTCATCTAGCTGGAAAACGACAGCTGCTTACACTGTAAAATGCCCATTTGAAAGGAGTCCAGACTGGTCTCAATCACAATAGGCAATTTCCTTCATTCTGCAAGTAGGCAATGTACATACAAACACTACAGAGACAGTTGAAATCTAACTAAAGGCTTATCCAATTTAGTTTCATGTGCTGCCCCTGCAGTCCTTCCAAAGCTACAAATCTCTCTACGGGATAAAAGACCAATTGAATGTTGCTTTGTTTTTCTGCAAGATGGAGTTTGCTGTCCTATTTTTCACACAAATACAAAGCAACAGCTAGTTTGTCTTTGCCCTGTACTTCATTTTTGTACAGTTACTTGACAGCTATGTATGAAGATGCATGCACAATCTCTTATCATCTCATCTACAACATCCCAGTCATCTAGAAAACTGAAAAGCTAGACTTAAAAATAAATAGTACTTTTCATTTTGGGGCAACATAAGGCATTTAAATGACAGTGTACCACTGAACCAAATTCCTGAGGTATGCCAATTTCTTCTGCAGTTCTAATGTTTGTTTATATTCACTTAAATGCCTTAGCAAAAAAGAGCTATGTTTATAATTTCTTAACAATAAACTTAATATATAAAAATTAAGCAGTTAAAAGATCTTAGAATATAAAAGGTCATATATGTCCAAATTTCACCTGTTTTGGGGGAATACAACTGAGATCATTTTGATCTGAAGATACAAAACAATACATGTGCAAGACTGCTTTCAAAATCTCTAATCAGAACATTGTCTGTCTTTTGTCTTCAAAAAAATCAATTAACCACCAGACTTCACTATGAATAATTGATGCATATTAAACATGGTGGTCAGAATACAGATCAGAATCTTTTAGCAAAACTTTGTAGTGCTGCATTGAAAGCAGACTCTTTCTTGTGATAAAGCATTTCAGTCAATATCTGAGTATACAATAAGCATGGAAGTCTTGAGTACTGATGATCAGAGTACTGATTAAATTTTTTTTGCAAGGTTTATTTCCTACTGAGACAATGTTACCTCAATATGTCACAAGTCCTTGCTGGAAACTTTATAGACTTTGATAATTTTATTGGAAATGTCTTTTAGTCAAGTATGCCTAGCTATTAAGATGCTTCTATGGCCACATCACAGCTGATCATCTCATCATGGTTACATGTCTCTCTCTACCACATTCCTTTGAGATAGAAAAAACACATTCCCTTTTACCAACAAAGCTGAGTACTTTAAAGAAACAAAGGGCCAAATCCAAAGAATCCAAAGACTTTCAATGACTAAAGTAGAACTTAAAAATAGTATAGGAATCCGTGTCTAAAACTGTGCTTCAGAATAACTTATGAGCTGCTTAACTTAGAACATAAGTTTTTTACATCAATGTGAATGAAATTCTCAAGTGTTCATAGTTGTATACCTGCCCAGACCAAGTCTGGCTTAAGAAATCAGTCTCATTAAATTCTGTAAGCTTAACGGCACTGCACCCAAATTTCCAAATTCATCTGGCACACTCACAGAATCACCATGCTTCCCGCGCAGTGCAATTAGTCTTGCTCTCTGCACGGCATAATGGTACACCTTTGGCAAGAGTGGGGTGAGGTGCCCAGCCAGGGAGTGACTGCCTCTTGTACCTGTGTGGCATTTGCTGAAGAAGGAGAAGGTGGGATCTGATTAAAACAGGACAAGCCAAGGACCTGTGCTTCCCCTTCCCTCCAGCTAATTACACATGCTAATCTGAAAATGGAGCACCTCTCACTAGTTCTTTCAAATAATTCTTGCTAATATTTATAGTGTTGACTGGCTTAGGGATTCTAGAGCTCAAATTCCTGTGAGTTTTATGCAGAGAACACTTCAGTGCTTGACTGAGCTCCAGAATTGGGTTACAGCTCAGGTACACCACTGATGAGCATTTCCTAGGGCTAGCTACAGTAACATCAGTATGATCAAGAAAGGAACTTGGACATGGCCTCCCATATTACCAACAAGTGATCTCACAACTGGGTATGTTTGAACAAGGGTGAAGCTTTTCTGGTTCAAATACCAGTGCAGTACTTTTAAAAAAACAAATCATTTCCCAGAACTTAACTAGAAGTGGAAAAAATGATTGCAAACCAGTGGGCTTCCAAACAGAATATTTCAAACCACACAGTGGTATGGCATCTTCTTTCTCTCCTTTGTCTCGGAGAAATGAGGTCATATAGCCATATGGTTATAGCCATACAGACAAGTTGGGGTGAGTTTTGTGTTCATCTTCTGCATGGACTTATGGCCATATCATTTAAAGGGCTATCAATTAGCATTGACTTTAAATTTGGATAAGTAGGCTACATACTACATTGTGATATATATATTGCAGCCAGTATATACTGGACAGTCCTGCTGAAGCTAATGCTGAAGCTCCACATCCATCCCACTGATGACAGAAATTGCAATGCGTCATTTTTTTTTGTCCCTGTAGCTGACGTAACCTTTAGTTCTGCATATTTAACTTAACAATTTAACATAACAGAGTAGTTTTAAACCCAGCTGGCAGGGACAGACTCAGTAAGAATACCACAACCTCATGAGTTACAGATCCTGTCTCTCAGGTTGAGAACCAGCTGGTTCACTGCCAAGACCCCATCATTAAATTGCAGCTGCAATGGGTCAGGTTAAACAAACAAGCAAACAAAGAGCAAAACCAAGCAAACCCCCATTTCGTACCAGAATTTATTGTGCTAATAGGTCATTGAAGCCCACACTGAACATTTAATTATTTAGATACAAAATAAGTAGCTTAAGCTGTGTCAATTAACATGAAATGCCATGGATTGTCTTGATTTTGCAATGTGGAAAAAAAAAAATTCTGTAGAATTTCACTTCTCTCATTCTTCTCAGCATTGCTCGGTGAACATACTGTCTTGCACAAAATTACCTTAAAGGTGACCTTACAAGAACATTAAATCAAAAGCTAAAATCCACCTGACATAATTTGGAAGATTTTTTTGAAGACAAAGAGTAGCGTTCTCTTGTTTCTCTCCAAAACAAGGTAGAAGCTGACCTTGACAATTACAGCCTACAGAAAACACTTCTGAAATTGAAAGCAGCTGGAAGCAATGCAGTGTAAAGATATGAAATGTAGAAAGCCATGCCTTTCTCCACATATAGTGTTATTTGCATCATACCTTTATTCAGTTTCTTCAAACCACTCACGACCTGCAATACAGCAAGTGGATAGAACCACTGACACCCTACTCTTCACCTCGTAGCAATGCCTGTGAAAAAAAAATCTGGTCCAAGAAGAAAAGGGAATAGAAAGGTGTTGCAGAGGCAGGTTTGCGAAGTCCTTTCAGCTGAAAACTGTACAGTCATCGCTGATTAATTAACCTTTTTAAAAGGGATTGGGGGAATTGAAGGCCTTCATAAAAGATGAGAGAAAGTATTCTATTCTATTTCTGTATTTAGATCTTTTTTTATTGTTCTGTCCTTTTAATTTGACAGACATTTGTACTTTTAAAGGCAGCAATGAGTTCTAAAATTTATATCTCTACCCAAATGTATGCAAAGCAATGATTGTGTTCATTCTCATCTGTGGTTGTGAGCTGGAAAGTGGTGATATTTGTACTGCAAGACACATGAGCTTTCTGAGAAATGCACTACTGACTCACTAATTCTCCCTGCATTACCATAGGATATTACTAGAATAAAGATTTCCTGGAGCTTATGATTCAAAAAGAATGCAGCCAGATTTTCTCAGGTACAGAATGACTTAACAGACTTTTCAGAGGATTTGTTTTATTATTTTTTTTCCTGCTTTCACCTGCTGGTGATAGATAATCCTTGGAGTGTAGTGGGTGGGTGGGTGGAACAGAATATGCATTCAAAGACACACAACAGAAGTGGTCCTGTCACATCAGCCTCATTATTGTCTTTACCTCTGAAGCGTTTGGTATCTGATTTAAGTTCTAGGTACAGCATCTCAGTGCTAAATTAAATGGGGGTTTAGTAAACATCATAAGAGAATCAACATCTGTATCAATTCTCATAGACATAGCGATCATCTCATAAGCAACTGCCAACAGTTTTGTGTTAGCTGGGAGCCTGTCAGGGTCTTGTGTTCAAATGAAAGCAATTGGCTGTTTGTATGCATTCAGTTTGCAAGCTGTCATATAATGACACATAATGTTGAAGTTAATGAAACCTGCCTTCTAAACCCAATTTTGATGGCAGACCCTCAGCTGTCATCCCACCCTTTCCATCAAGCTTATGCAGTTTGTGTCATGCCATGAACATGATGACCTCAGGTATTGTGAAGTTAACTGAATTATGCAAAAAAAACTTAGAAAAAACACTCAAGCAGAGATGTACCAGCCTTAGGTTGTACTTCCATATTCCTTAATCAGGTGAGATTCTCATGAACTCAGCTGCAGGGCTCAGACACTGAATTGGGTCTTAATACTGCTTTTGCTGTATTAGCAACCATATGAAATACCTGAATCTCCATCCAATTCTTTCTGTTTCATTGACTTCTATCACGTTAATAATAAAACTGGAGGTAGATATTTCTTAATGTGTGTTTTACAGTATTACTTTTGTGTTCCATTAAGTCCATAGCTGAAAGGAATAAAAAGGAGTGTAAACATACTCATCCATTTTAGTAACAAAACTACAGTTCAGAGTGTTTTCCCTGAGTGGCTGCTTAAGCTTGTGGATGCTTCATCTTTTTACTGATGTCCCACAGTTTTTTCACTCTGAGCTGCTAGTGGGCAGCTAGTGGTTAGTTTAAATGTCCAAAAAGCTTATTGCATATGATACGTCAAACTTCAGCAACTTTGTGTTTTTGATGCAAAAAGAAAAAAAAAAAAAAAAAGAAAAAAAAAAAAACAACCAAACGTCAAAACTTTTAGAAGTAACATTAATTCATACACTAGCCTTTATGGTAGGGGAACAGAAGGAAACTTCTGTTTCCCTGTAACGTTCTGATTTGTAATGGTACAAAGCAAAAGGTTAAAAGAAGTGGCAGGTAATCATTATGCTCCAGGGGAAAGTCTGGGGAATAGAAAGGGCTGGTTTACTAAAAAATAGTTCTGCCCTAGCAGACTAAGACTGTGACTGAGGATGAGAGGAGGGAAGACAAGGCATGAGAACTGTAGCTTCACAAAGATAATGTGTTTCTTCAGGTCAAAACAAATGCAAAACCTCTACATATACAGCAGGAGAGGAAGGCAGGCAAAAACCCACAAACTATCATTCAGGCTGCCGTTTGAATGAGAAAGGTTTAGTCTTAAAAATCAGTAGCTGGAAACTGGTGTAATAATTCCTGTATGAGAAAAGGTTACATAGGCATATGAGTGAGCAAAGAAGGAAGAACAGTAAGGGGCAATAAAGGGAGGGTGAAGAAAGTGGCTAAGATGCTAGCCTCATTTGAATCTCTTCTACAAGAAAAAGTTGTGATTTGACGGGATAGCAAGGTTTTCCTGGCTGTATGTGACAGAGCGGCTGATGTCTACAGTCGGGAAGTCGAGGTCATCGGGAATGGGCAGCAGAAGTGTCAGAGTCACCACAGTGTTTTCTACACCTTGCTACATAATGTAACAATTTGGAAAGTACTTGTGGAAAATGCTTTTGGTAAATCACTAAAAAAGCCTAATGATGACCACCAACCTGAGGAAAGATAAGCACACACCACACAAATGGGTGGCCCTGATGGCTAACCTCTTAGAAGAGTAAGTCAACTGGATCATTAATTTTGTGACAGTCATATCTGAAAAGTCAAAATGTCCATGGGGAGCAGAAGCATAAACCTACCCAAAAGCATAGTCATTGTCTTCAAATATAAAGACAGCAAGAGGTTAAAATTTATCAGAAGCAAGCAAACAATCTGCAAATCTATGACAAAATTGCTTTTTTATTTGGGAGAACAGTTCTATTGCCTCCATTCCTGCCTGGATGACCCTCACATGGGGCAGTAGTCATTCTTGTGGCAAATAGTATGTTTTCCAAAGAATGCAGTCTTAGTCGTTCTGAGATTGCTATGTGATATCATAGAAGCATTCAGTTAGTTTTGTTTATGTGGGAACTTAACATACTGTTGATGTAGGTTTGTTTTGCTTATATAAGCATGGGTTACATAGATTCACAGTTTTGTGTGAAGTGTAACACCGCCTTGAATATTTTATTCCCATCATTTTGCCAGCACCATTTTGTTTTACCAGATTTTCTTGTCTGTGTGTTTTCCTTTTCAAGGACCATCATTCTTGACTAGAGCAGCCCAGAAGCTTAGCTTGATAGGAATTTTAGAACCATTAATTAATTATAATCCAGGTCTGCAAAACCTCTTCCTCTTTTTTTTTTTTCTTTCTCTCTTTTCAACTCATTTTCTGTATTCCTCTTCTTTTATTGCTTTCAGAAGAATCTTAAAATTACAACTAAAGTATCAGTCTCTTGCTTTCAAAGGTATTCAAAATTTATTTTTAAATACAAAAGTGAGCTAACCCCAAAGTTAAATTTTATGTAAAAAATGTATTAGTTTAATTTACAAGGTATTGCACACACAAGGGGAATGAATACTGTGTGTGCTGCATTAGGCTTTGTTCAGATATAAGAACTCTTGCTCAAAAAACTTCAGGTGTGTGTACCAATATCACCAATCTCAATAAGTTCTTTTTTTTTCTTTTTCCAAGCCCAGTCTGTGAGAATAGCGTAGTCTCACAGAACTAGTGCTTATTCCTTAACATACTTCTGATTTTTAATAATGAACATGTTTTTCTTTGTTCCATGTTATAGAAATCTTAAACTGTAAAAATAGTTGTGTATGGGCTTTGAAGCTGCATTCTTGAACTCTACATGTGTGGCAAAAAGAGACTTAACTGCAAGGTTCAAGCAAGTGATTTATTCGAACTTCACTTACAGACTTAACACACCACTATTGCAGGTTTTACAGATACAATGGAGGAATGCACTATTGCAATTTTAAAAGCCAGAGTAGTACACTATTACAACCACAAATGATTCACAGACGACCACAAGCACACATACGTTTACAAACATAAAGCATAAACAATATTCACTTACTCCTCCAGGCAAAGAAAGGCTCTCGGTCCCAGGGAAGCTACCTCAACCAGCGTCCTGGGGGCAGCCAAGGGGGGAAGGGTCTCCTTCACAAGCCAACTGTATAGTTGGAGAAGTGACTCCCCCATTTCCAACCTGAATCTTAGGGTTTTTATCCCCTGACTTGCAGAACAGCACGTAAAACTGTGCCTGAGTGGATTATGTATATATGCCTGAATGATTATATATATCTGAGTGGAGTTTCCCCTTATCTTTCTTTCTTTCTTTTGGTGGTCTGTGATTGTTTGAGCACACAAGGTTGTCCTTTGAAACTGAAGCTTAAACCCTCCAGCTTTTCTTTACCTTGCTTCCTCAGGCAACTGAATAGTGGTTGGATTGAGACTCAGGGCGCACTATTTGTTAAGGGATTTCAAGGCTCAATTCAGGTTTTGGTCCTATGAATGGTGCAGCCACCGCCCTGTTTAGTTTAGGATTTATCAGACAACGCGGGTCTAAGCTCCCTGTGAGTCACCTCTGCAGCGAGACAGGGCCTCAAGGCAACCCAACGCTGGGTCCCTTTTGTAACCCCCCCTGAGGCCCCTGTGTGCGCTAGACATGGTGATACCTGTTTGTGAACTATGAGCTGGACAATCCATACAACCTGAAGCAACTTTGTTGGTTCTGCTGGAATACGAGCAAGAACTACTCTTTCACCAACAGAATGCATCGAATGACTCAGACTAATTGTGCATCTACAATTATTATATGAACAAGTGTAGTGATGCAGATGATGGCTTTAACAGATGCTGAATAGAAAGCTTAACTCTCCTGATTAGAAAATATGCAAAGCACTGACTGTTTTTTCCTTTTTACGTGCCTGACAGCACTACATAGTTTTATTTTAGCTATTGATTACTGGACAGGGACATAGGACAAGACACTCTATAGAAAGCTTGTGTTGGAACTAGAGATTATAAGATTAACTGAACATGTAGAGATTTCATATCTTGGTAAAATTTATTATGAGTATATCATTCATGACAAGTATGCCTGTGGGATAAGTCAATAGTTAGATTGGGTGGGGATAACTGGCAGGTAGAGTTAATCAGAAGCATATGGAAAAGTCCTTCAGTATCTGAAATTCCCCATTCCAGGAAGAACTATCCAATGGTATTTGTAGAATTCACATACCTGCTTGCTAGTCAGTGTTGAGAAACCACACTTAAGCATCTGTATAACCTACTTCCAGTCAAGAAAGCTTCTATTGGTGTCCAAAATCTAACCCTAAAGGAAAGCAGGTTAGGAGTAAACAGAAATGGGGAGCTGCAGGGGAAGCAGAATGTCTCTGGGAGTCCTGCACCTCCAGTAGCTGCTTGGAGACATCAAAGGATATCTAGGAGAGAGGTAGCAAAGCAGCCAGGAAGGATTCCTGTGGGCTAGAATTGTATCTTACATTTCCTAATTTTAATATTTTCCTTGCACATGTTGTTGTTAAAAAGAGTTACCTCAAGTAAACAATTCTCGTGTTTTGCTATTAAGCTTATTAAATGCCAAGAGAGAGAAGTAACTCAAAAAAAGTCTGGATGTGAAAGCTGGTGCTGTCAGATCTGCAGAAACTAAGGGGTCCAGTGGGGATTATAATAGACAGCAATTAAGATATTAGAAACTTTTAATATTTGGTTTAATCTTATTCATGGGCAATTTATATTTATCTCTTCTGCTCCTCTAGCATTGTCCTCTGGCTTAAATTGTTCTCATTACTGTTACTCTCCATTGCTCTTTCTGCCTTCCTAGACTTCTACCTTCTAAATAAATGGGCTCTGTTATCCTATATGTAATGTTGTAAACCATTAGAAGAGTACTCAAAAATAATGACCTAATATTTTAAACTTGTTAAGTGGCCATTAAACTTGTTCATCTGCTCAAACAGCAAATGTGTCAACAGAAGGACAAGAAAATAATAATAAAAAAAGAATTACTGAGTCCTCCAAAATCTGTGAAGGCCCACTGCTCTGTACTACACTGTTAAAGACTTGTGAAGAATCCAAGTAAACTATCCTAATGATGAACAGGAAAACTCAAGGGCATCATTACTTATAACCAAATTGCCTTGGAAGTCTCAAGTAATTTTTGAGAAAAACACTACTATTACCACTCAGTTACTTAATTTACATTATGTGACTGTATAAACACAGAGAAAAAAAGTTTGAGATAGTTCAAGAACAGTAGTAGGTTAGAAGCTAACTTAAATATGGTAAACTAAATAAATCTCATTAGAAAAGATGCATCTTAAAAGCTTTTAATCACTATGCATCACATCTAATATCAGCTAATAGCAGCAACCTGAGTAAGGTATGACAATATTGTACAAACTCATCAGGGAGTAACATGGGAATGTAACATGGAAAACTGGCTCTGTGAATAATTCCATATTATCAAATACTACCAACTGACTGTGATCCTGAGAACACATTTGTGGGTGAGTATTACTGTTCACAAAACAGGATCTAAGGGGAGACATTTTAAAAGCTTGTGCAGCTACAAATAACTGTTCAAGAATTCATGTCAGGGTTCAAAGACAAGTTGGCAAGTAAGAGACTTCTGAGCTTCAGGAGTGCCTGGTATGGACTATATTTTATACCATGAAAGAAGACTGTGATGGAAAAAACCAGAGCATCAGCACAAAGAATTCACATTATTAGGTCAGGCTTTACGCTCAGGCTCACACCGCCAGTGCAGCAGTGAAAACTCACCTTTTGAGCTCCCCAGGACATCTGCCTGCCCTGAGGTTTTATATAGGTAGCTACTATTTCTCAGATAGTATCTCCTGGCTATATTTCATATATATAAATACATATATATATTTAAAATAATTTGGCTATAATATTAGTTCTGCCTTTGCTTGGTACATGTGGAAGGCATGTAGTGCCTAGGAAAACTGTAATAGACTTTGCTTGTGTTTGACTAAAGTCTGTTATCAATGCTGTGGATGAGGTAAGTGAATCAGTTGGCAGGAGAATATGTGAACTGAACTCGGGTAACTATTTGTACTCCAAGAGATGTGGCCACAAGATATCTTGAGCAACTTTGTTTTAAGCTTTGGGAGAGAGAGTGTTGAAACCATGTTAGGCATTGATGCTGGCTAACGCCACTGCAAAAGAAGTACCTTGATGAAATTTTGTCCTAGCTACTGTTGGAAAAAGAAATAATCGCAGGCTCTGAGGATTTGAACGAAATGATGTATTAATAAAGCTTATCCTTGTTTGTTTTCAGCTCATTAGACAAGGTATAGTTGGGTTTTTTTCCCACATGCATCACCATTTTGCATTCCTTTAACATGATGGATAACATTCAACATATATTATAGAGTGAATGGAAGAATCAATATTGGCAGGAACTTAAGCTTTAATAGTAATATAAAGATTAGTACTACATGCATCTCATTAATACAGTGAAGAGAAAACTCCTTAATGCAGTTTGTGGAACCTAACTTACCTGGACTTTTTTCACCCCCTTTTTATAGATACAGAAGGGAATAAGCAAGCGAGCATACTTGAAAAGATAAGGATGTTTTGGTTGGAACTGCTGGTTAAAGCACAAGTCCTTTTTGGGGGGCTTGATAGCAATATGATTACTGATCAGTAGCAACCCCTTCAGGGAAAAGGCTTCAGATCCATGGCCCGTCTCCAAAGTCTTTGGGTATATCTGCTGTATTTTGGGGGGAGAGGAAAGCTGAGGGAACCTGTGTGGACCTTGCCCATGGTTAATGCAGCAGACCTTGGGTGAACAAGCTCTGCAGAGCTTTTGCAAAGGCAAGTTCCTTGTCAAACACAGATCTCACAGTTCTGCATGGCAGTTGGAAAGGACCTGAAGAAAAGGATAAAATGGGATGGGACCGTGTGTGTATTGTTAGCTTTTCTGCGCATCTCGTTCACGTGAGAACAGGCACAGAGTCCCATGGCAGCCCTTAGGTAGGTTTTGGGCCTGCCTCTCTTTGCCGGTGTTGCTTTTTCCCCATCATGTCATTGAGCAGCTTAGGCTCTGCCAGGGCACTGTGGCCAGACTCATACTGTCTGCAGCACCTCATCCCCCTACTCTCCTCTCTGGAATTTCCAGAGAAACTTTCATCCTTGGCTGGACTGGCCCCATGCTCAGCCTTGTGCTGCATTCTGTCTGCAGCTGGGTGATAAATTGCTCCTTTCCTGCTCTCGTATGCCCTCTGTCCCAGGCATGGTGCTTCTTCTGCTGGTCCCGCCCCAGTCCTCCCAGTCCCCAGGGCCTCCCTGGCTCCTGTGCTGGCTCCAGCCTCCCCCAGCACTCCTGGCACTGGGGCTGGGGAATCCATCACACCTTCGTCTTTCAACCTCCTTTTCCTGCCTTCTGCGCATCCCCTGGGACTGTCTGTAGAGGTCTATCCTTCAGAATGAAATGGAATAGAATGTGTATATGTACACACAGATGCTCACATATATACATATATATGTATATTCATGATTAAAGGGCTTTAAGGCAGGGGCAGTGAGAGCAGCTGTTCCTTTGAAAAAGAATATAAAACTACGACTGGTCCCCTGCTATGCCAACCAGTCCATGCTACAGTTTCCCTAAGAGTCAAATTGGGATACAAGGCCACCTATTCGTACACAAAATACAAGTAAGAAAGCCAAGGGAGAGACAGCGTTCAACTCTAGCTTTGTTTTTAGTCAGGATAGGAACCAGCACAAAGCAAAGTTACCTTCCTTGTTTCAAAGTTGTTTTCATGTGGGAAGTCATGGGGAATAAACACATCTGTGCTTAATCTTCTGCAAAGAAACCCACAGAGTACCTTGTGCTTTGCCAAAAGCAACCTTGACAGTTTCTTTACTGAGCTCCCAGTTTTCACATTTCACTTCCCAAACTCCTCTCACGCACGTGACTGAAACAGAAAGGAGGTTATGTGCGCACATGTGCGGCTGGTTTCCAACATCAGTCTTTCATGGGTGACATTTAAAAAGGTTTTGAAACGGAGTCACACTGGCTCGACTCATTTCTCCCCGATGCTCGCTTTGTTCCAGCTGCACGGGTGTGTGTATAAATAACAGTTTGTATCCCTTGACAACTTCCTGAATTAGAACAGCACTTGTGGTCAATCACAGCAGAAAGAGCAGCGGGGAAATACTTGGGCCCAGCAGGCGCAATCATGCCATTTGTTGACTAGTAAAGTGGGTGCTTGTGTCGCAAGTGATGTCCTTTTGCCTGCTCTAATAACTATCAGCTTTTCTGCTGTGCTTTAGAAAGATGGTCAATCTGCTGTGTTATCTCTTGACAGCTCTAATCTCTTGAAGGGAGAAAATGCAGGTAAGAAGAACAGAGTTAGGTGACTTAACTGCTTCTGAGCTGGCATTCAGGTAAGCCTTTAAAAGAAGGGGTCTCCTTTTCCTTCTTCTTTTCCTTCACTAACCTTGACTTCTTGTGGCTTCAAGAAGAAGACAGATCTGTAGCTCTTGCTGCTTTTCTATCTCTAAGTGGCCGGTTCTCCACCAACAGTACCTGAAAACTTGTCTGTTTATTCATACAGGAATCCATACGGAGATCCTTCTGTAATACTGCAGCCAATGAGCCTGAAATTACTTTTCTCTTGTAGGTTGTCATGGTTTAACCCCAGCCAGCAACTAAGCACCACGCAGCCGCTCACTCACCCTCCCCCCACCCAGTGGGATCGGGGAGAAAATTGGGAAAAGAAGCAAAACTCATGGGTTGAGATAAGAACGGTTTAATAGAACAGATAATGATAACACTAATAAAATGACAACAGCAATAATGAAAGGATTGGAATGTACAAATGATGCGCAGGGCAATTGCTCACCACCCACTGATTGACACCCAGTTAGTCCCCAAGCAGCAATTCCCCCACCCCCACTCCTCCCAGTTCCTATACTGGATGGGACGTCCCATGGTATGGAATACACCGTTGGCCAGTTTGGGTCAGGTGCCCTGGCTGTGTCCTGTGCCAACTTCTTGTGCCCCTCCAGCTTTCTCGCTGGCTGGGCTTGAGAAGCTGAAAAATCCTTGACTTTAGTCTAAACACTACTGAGCAACAACTGAAAACATCAGTGTTATCAACATTTTTCTCATACTGAACTCAAAACACAGCACCGTACCAGCTACTAGGAAGACAGTTAACTCTATCCCAGCTGAAACCAGGACATAGGTATATAGACTTGATAAAACTTATATATGATAGTCAGCTAGAAAGAATTCAGAGTTTCCATATTGTACATCTATCTGTCTCTTCTGTTCCAGCACTCATCATGTTTGTTGACTAAATAATAAGCTGTGGATTTGGTCTCAAGACCAATGTTAAAATGTGCTGTAGACACAGAAAAAGCAAATTAGTCAGAAAGTATAGGTTTTATGAATAAATCTATTTATGAGTAACTGTAGTAAATTAACAACTAATACGTTAACTGCCAGATTTGAAAAATTAATATAATTGTCACTGCTACCTTTTAGTGTTTTCTCCAGCAAGTGAATAGAGAAACTTAGAGGTCCTCACTTTTCCCAAGAAGTTTTTCTGTTCAAAGGGAGTGGTACGGGTGAAGGGGGGGGGGGGGGGGGGGGGCAGGCTTCCACGAGATGTACACAATTCTGAAAGTTCCAAAACAATGCTGGGTTTTAAAAATGAGAGAAACTTGTAACATTTCAGCCGTCTAACTCCTTCATACGTAGTTAGAAAGGTTGTCATTTGCATATTGTTAGCTTTGCTGACTAGCACTATGATAAAATTTCTTGCTTGCTGTGGTTCTGTTTTATTTAACTAAACTACTCTCCATTTTTCTTACCTATGTGTTGATTTTAATGCAGCAAGACAGCTCAATCAGGGATGCATTGTGTTTTAACGTTTGTCAATAAGGGAGTGGGGTAGTATCTAAATTTGCTTCCTTTCATTGCTTTGACCCAGTCATGCAGAGACTTGCTGGAAGATGATGTCTGTATTCACATTTCTGTTGTCCCATAATATTTAGAAAATTTAATTGAAGATAGACTACCTTGTATAAGTTCCCAAATCAATGTAGACAATTTCAAGAAGCATCTGATTTTATAATGTATTATGGATTGTACTATGGGACAAGCTAAGCCTACATAAGTATACAACACAAAAATTGCTTGCAGAAGTGTCTCCTTTTAGTGATCTGTTGTAGCACTTTGCCACAAACCCAGATATTTCAAAGGCAGTAACTGCTCTAGAGTCTCCTTGTCCACTCCTTGTCCATCTTGTCCCTTTCAGGATACCACCACTGTACCCTGAAGCACGCTTTGGAACTTACTATAAGATAAACAACTATTTAAATATTAGTTTACCCAGGCCTGCATTCTAGTTTACAATAGTTGTTACCTTAGAGCAATAAATAAATGGATAAAAGATGGCCATGGGTTATACATATGAAGGTACATGTAAATACATTTTAAGCCTGCACAGGAAGAACTTTAATTTAAGTGAAAATAACATTTTTCATTAAGTTTTGTTTTATAAAGAATTTCTTTTTTATTCTGTAGACAAATACTGAGCCCAATAGACTAAAGGAATTCACACGGGGTGAACACCACAGTACTGTTTGTTTGTTCAAACAGTACTAAGCATGATAAAACACAATTTAGTGTCCTCCATACACACACAGTTCAGACCCCTTTGTTTCTTAAATGTTAGACCTATCATTTAATAAATAAAAATAGATTAACTCTTCTGTTGTTTGTTTTTCTGAAAATGTCAGGGTATATTTTGACAGAAAATAGAATACCTTTAAGTATATTCGCAATATCTGCCTTCAATGCAATTGAGAAACTGAGATTCAAAAAGAACCTCAATTCTAACATTAGATATGGTCAATAGTAAGAAACCAGTTAGGTTCTGTTTTGAAGGAAATGTCACTTAGATTTACATATGTTTTAACAAATCTTATTAATGAAGATAATGCTACAAACCTGAAAAGATTTCTCATAAATGAGAAGTAAAAACAAAACCATAAAACCCTTAGTCAAATACACTGCCATTTTAATAGATTGAATTAATATATTGGATCATGACTCATTTTGAAATGAACGGATGCCTTTTAGTTACTAACCTCAGATGGGCAAAGATGTCTCTGCTGTTGTCAAGTGGTGAGAATCTAGACAGTATAGTTCATCTTGTATTCAATAAAGATTTAGTAGGGGTCTTGAAAAGAGCCTGAAGAAATTAAATGGAGAAACAGAATAGGAAAAGAAAGAGAGAAAGAGGGGGAAAACCACAGTCTGCAGAACAGATGAAGACAGAGCATTCCCTCATGCCTGGCTTGCTCTTTGTTTTTCTGTATCAAATACAGAGTACATTCCTGTTGCAAGAATGCCTGTCTGGAGTCACTCTAGAAAAAAATCACTAGCTGGGCTAAAAGGTAAGTATTGACAGAATTTCAGTTTAGTGAATAAAATGTACAGGGTTATGACAAAAACAAAAAGAATGATCTTAATGAAAAACATGAAATTGCTGTCTGTGTTCCAGCTCTTGTGCATGTTACATGGCAGAAATATATATATGAATAATATCCTTGTGATGCTTAACATTCTCCATTATTCCTGTGCTTCCAATGAACACTGGTTCTGATACTGTAACTTCTCCTTCTCAGTCTTGTTTTTGTGGGAAGATGTTAAGAACATTCATGCATAGCTCTATAGGAAAGGAAAATCATGCATTTTCATTCAGATAGCATATTTTCTATTTAATAAACAGGTGTCTAATTTTAATACCTCACAGTATCTGCATTCTGATCAAAATGTTTTGTCACAATTTCTTTGTGCTCTTGAATCTTAGCTGTTTGCAGCTTTTTGCTTTTTTGAAAGCTGCAAACATTCAAACTGACAATTCAAGTTAGGTTGTTCATTTTATTTCAATATTGTTTGAATAGGAATTACAGTAAGTAGATACAAACTAACAGAAAAAGAAGTGCAAAATTATCTCCACTGTGTTTCAGACTTGAAATAGACCGTTCCATAGTTGCAAGGATGAAGGCACAGCACAAAGCATAATTTTAAATTCTTATAGAACTGAAGTCTGCAAAGAATTTAGGGGTCACCTATATGCAAGGCACTATGCAATGATGCTCATATGAGTCCCTTAATACTTCCATTTGTAAAAGTCCAAGCAATCTTACAAACGTGTAGCTCTTGTCACCTCTATCTATATAGATTTGCTCACATTCACCATGACTATATGACACAGCAAGGATCAGGCTGTAAGATTTGGTTGTACTGTGCTGCTAGAAAGTTTCCAGATGAGTGTTAAAAAAGGTGCTGAGCTATTTACCAGGATGGCAACAGTAAATATCCTGTCGGAAATTCTGCTGCTGTCAGTGTTGATGATAAGACTCCCACTGACTTAAATAAGGCTAGATTTCACTTCTACACTTCATTTTCAATTAGAAGCTGTATGAAGAGCTTTTAACGTGACTAGCAATTAAGACGTTGAGGGGGCTGTGGAGACATTCAAAATGGCTTTTTCTGTTGGCTTCTTTAAAGTTTTATAGGGCTATACTTCTTTATCATTATAAACATTTCTGAATCTCTCCTGGGAAGAGGGGAAGAAGTGGGGGGGGAGTGGGGGGGGGGAGAGCAAGATGCTGTGCTTGGGTTTGTTTATTTGCTTTTTTCATCTTCTTCTCTTAAACTACTTAGGTGGTGGTGAGTCACAGTTCTGTACATAGCTTTTTTAAAAAAAGAAAAAGCTGGTTTTTAAAAGATGAACTTCCTGCAGATTTTGAGTCTCATGTAGGAAAACTTGATTTCCTCTGGTATCCTTAGAGCATGCATATAGCCCTTCTGAACCATTTGAGACTCTTTTTATTATCTAAAAATAGTGGCATCTTCAATGGACCATTTTTTTCTTGAATTACTGCTTAGATGCTTAGTGTTATTCCCTGTTTTTCTCTGAACAGCAGGACAATCTGTGGCCTAGCACCAGTCAACAGCCTGTCCTCAGGAAGCAGCAGCAGACGAGGACACTGCAGTTTCCCACTTACTCACTTGGTCTTCCAGGCATCTGCAAATTCCTTCTCCTCCATTTCCTTTTAATGCAATTTTCCCTGTCTCTCTGGGGCTCTTAGAAGAAACCTGTATGTGAGCTTTCCCCCAGCACAGAGAAGCTGCTTAATGGAAGAGAAGGTTGCCTTCTCCAAGAGTGAAGCCTTTTGCTAGGTAAGCTCAGGAGAACTCTCATAAACGAGCAAGAAAAAGCTCATTTGTAGGTGACCTGAAACCTGCGCAGGAAAGAGAGGTTAGTTTTCTTGCCTCAGTAGATAAATAACTTAAAATAACTTCAGTGGGCTTTAGGTTAGTCCTTAGTCTATATTCAGCTCATTTAATAGAACCAGAAAGGTCTCATAAACCCAATCACAACTACATTCTGGAAAGATCTCTGCGGTAACTGTAAACACTCATTTCCAACAGTGTGCAACCAGCAAATTTGTCATTGTTCGTTTGATTTTGTGAAACCTCTCTGCCATAATGCCCTGCACCAAGTACATAAAATGCTGACCTCCCAAACCAGGACGTTCTTCAAACATTTCCCATCTTGTGTTTTTTGTTAAATTCTCCCCACTTGTAAAAATACCATGGTATAAGATGAAAAACTTTTTCATCATCTAAATATCCAATTTATACAATTAGTTTATGATGAGCAGGAGTTTTGTGTTTGTGTTTTTTTCCCTGGAGGAAGAATCAGTAGGTTGTATTGTTGCTATTCTCAAGCTGGTTTTGTTGATAAATATTAAATTATTCATCCTCACCTGCTTTTGCAAACCTGTCAGAGATTAAACACATATACAGGAGATGGCAGAAGCAGCACACAAAATCTGGACGGTGTGCTTGGCACCCTTTAAAACACTTGGTGGAGCAGATGAGAGTTTAAAGAGAGCACCCTAATTAGTATTAGTCAGGGACAGATGCAGAAGAACTTTGAAAACTGGAAATAGAGGAAAACATTAGGAAACTTGGGCTAAAGAAATGGAATTCTAACTCTCAGCTGAGCAAAATTCCCCACAGAAGCCAAAGTCTGCATTGTAGCATGCACAAAGTTTTAATATTAACATGTAAAAAACCCCTTATGTCATCTCTCTTTCCAAACTTAATTGTAACAACCTTTTTTAGAACAACGAGGCTTTGAACACAACAGCAATGGAAACACAAATATCTTGCAACTTTTGAGGAGATCAAGATGGCTTTGATGCATATTCCTGAAATTGAGACTCTTGCTTTCATTTGAAAACCGCACAGAATACCTCTGGGAATGCAGTGGTCAACTGGAAATTTGACAATATTAAGCATTATGGGCATTATTTCAAATAGCGATAGGGGTGTTATAGTAAAAACAGTGACAGAATACCTGATAGCAGACGAGACAGTTTAGGACGAAGAAATCAACGTGTTTTTTTGACAGATAATGAACCAAAATCTATATATAAACAAAGAAAGTATCTAAGGATATATAGGAAATGGTAAGAAGCTCATACAAAGAGGAAAGGGGGAAATTCAGGCAAAGTCAATGGTGAAGATCTAAGTAGATAAGGGATGGCAGTAAAGGATAATAGGGCCACATTCAAACCTAATGTATTATGCAAAAAGGGTCCAGTGGAAGAAATTCATAGCAGGTTAATGGTCATAGCCAAAAAATGGGCAATTAAGTGAACTTTTAAAGTCATTTAAATATCTGCAGTTTTATTGCAAATTAAAACATAAGTCTTTGTGTAAAAAGGCTACATATTACCAATGCTTTTACCTAGTCTGCTGGTTTTGGCTGGGATACAGTTAATTTTCTTCGTAGTAGCTAGTGCAGGGCTCTGTTTTAGATTTGTGCTGGAAACAGTGTTGATAACACAGGGATGTTTTCATTACCGCTGACAAGTGCTTACCCAGAGCCAAGGGCTTTTCTCCTTCTCCCCCCACCCCACCAGCGAGGAGGCTGGGGGGGGCACAAGGAGTTGGGAGGGGACACAGCCGGGACAGCTGATCCCGACTGACCCAAGGGATATCCCAGACCATAGGGCAGCACGCTCAGCATATAAAGCTGGGGGAAGAAGGAGGAAGGGGGGGTATGTTCAGAGTGACAGCATTTTGTCTTCCAAGCAACCGTGATGCGTGCTGGAGCCCTGCTCTCCTGGAGATGGTGAACACCTGCCTGCCCATGGGACGTGCTGAATGAATTCCTTGGTTTGCTTTGCTTGCGTGCACGGCTTTTGCTTTAGCTATTAAACTGTCTTAATCTCAACCCCTGAGTTTTCTCACTTTTACCCTTCTGATTCTCTCCCCCATCCCACCGGCGGGGAGTGAGTGAGCGGCTGCGTGGGGCTTAGATACCGGCTGGGGTTAAACCACAATACCTGTCTAATTTGACCTCCTCCAAGGCTTTTGGGCAGTGGAGTTCAACTGTGTGTGTGGAAAACTCTTACTTCTTGAATACCAGAGCCAACACAATCTTATTCAGAAACAACATTTGCTTCCTTTCTTTCATTGTAATAGAAAATAAGAAACTTCTCTGACTTTTCTATTATTTTGCTGGTGTTTATGTTCCTGTTTTACAAGGAAACCAAATTGTCTGTTGATGGGTTTGGTGTGTGCTTCAATTCTTTGTCATCAGTCAGTGAGTCAGTAACCAGTAAATACATTTTGACTGAAAAGTCCTAGTTTCTTTCAAGAAGAATTCCACTAATAGCTCCTACAAAAGTAGCCAGGTGACCGTATTATTATTTCACAGGACAGTGGGTCATCACTGAAATCAGCCTTTGAAGCTCCTGTTGAATTCTGTTGACTCAAATTTGTCTCAGAGGCTGTACTATTATGCAAAACTTATTCTCCCCCTTCAAGTTCATTTTTTCCCTGCAAACCTTCCACAGAAGCACCTTTGATTCTTATTGGAAACCTATGCTACCCTCTGACTTTCTCTATTCTCTTCTCTTCTCTTTTGTGCTGTTAGTTCCTTTGGAAGTAAAAAAAAATAGAAACTGATCTCTTGATAGATGTGACTGGGAAGTTTAGTGGAGAGTTAATGGAAAGAAATTACTTCGTTTTGACAGAAGATATCTATCTTGTGTTAACAGGCTTAACTCAGTGTGTTTGGCTCCTTGAATTGAAAGCTGTTTAAAAGGTAATTATGGTATTCTTACAAAATACTTATGAGACTGGGGACACCTTGATGCCAAGTATTTTGACAGGATACTTGGTGATGCCTAGGTAATTTTTATAAGGAACACAGAACTCTTACTGTTGTTTCAAATACAAAACAGATTTAAAGGCAATGAATGAAGTTTAGGCAGAAAAATAAAGTGCCTCAAGTGTATTTGGGATATACACGTAGGAGTGTAAAATAAACACAAAATAAAATAAGAGTATGCTTAAGGACCAGTTTCATGCTTATTCATGCAGTATGTTTCCCTCTCTATCCATCCTTTTAGATATAATAGAACAACTGGCTAGCACAAAGATTGTTGTGTTTCAGAATGCTTATTTTTGGCAGTAAAAGCATTAACACCATCTTGATTGTTGCGGAACTCGGTGGCTTTCTGTGACTCATTGTGATTTTGTCAAAGCAGAAATAACATGGATTAATGCTCTTATCTAATCTGACAGCCAACAGCTCTCTTTGTTTGCTCCACCAGCCACCACAGTCCTTGGCCTTGCTCCTAAATCTTTTGTTCTTCAACACATATCTGTTTTCCAGGCATTGTTTTTCACCAGGTTTTATCTGCAAGGGCTCAGTTGTCCCTGAAACTTCATCTCTTCTCTGCTCTTCTTTCAAATACCCATTCTTCTTCAGCTCTGTCCCTGTTTTTGAGAGCACATGGAAATTGAAGATGTGTCAGGTGATAATTATTTTGTGTGACTAGCTTACATCTACTCAAGGGTAACACACATCTTTAAGTTTTTGGGTTGCTTCCACTGCTGCGGCAGTTTCCATCACAGCCTTTACTTCCTTGCTTTACTTGTCGCAATGCCTTCTCCTGTTTATTGCTCTGTTCCCTGGCTTCTCCAGTTGCTCTGCTCATCAGACTAATTTCAAATAATGCTGCTTATTAAATATCATTCTTTATTTGATTAAACACTGCATAATCAAAACCACAGGCTTTGGATAACATTAACAGTATGATGATTGATTAATTTTTTTGGTAGAAAGGATTTAATAGGTAATAATTTTCATGAAGCAAATTACATAAAACAGGAAACTAGTTCATGCTAAATAGCTAGTGAGAAAGCAGTATCTGCAAGACAGATAACAAAGAAATAAAGAATTTGTTACATATCACAGGAGGAAACTCTACAATGAATCAGGTCTAAAGGAGAGGAGGGCTCTGAATGCCCACTTGGGCATCGGTGGATCTAAAACTGTTGCTAGGGAAATGTGGTTTTACAGAATAAAATATCTCACTTTCTGTTAGAAACTTCTCAAATCAGATCAAGAACATCAGAAAAAAGAAAGATCTGTTGATTAACCCTTATCATGTTTCTTCTGATAACGCATTTCTGACATCTCAAACTTTCTTTGAAATATTGTATGATGTTCCATATTCTCTCGTGAAACATACTCTGTGAACTTTTGGTGCAAATCCTTTGTTACCTTGGGAGCTCAAGGCTGTAGAAGCCCATTCTTCTTTATCACACCCTTATTTCCTTCCTTTTCTCATGCCATTTTAGATGTCTTTATCACAGAGAGGGTTTGTTTTACACTTAAAATTACAGTAGACTAACACCAACTAGGTTTTACTCGGGTTTACTAGTTAGTAAAATATAAGGTACAGGAAACAAGAGACATCGCTAGTTCAGATCTATCAACTTCCATTTGGATGGCAAACTCTAAAACGAATACTAAAGAATGCAAATAATCAGTGTATTAGTATATACGTAATTCCTAAAAAAAAGTCTTTTGCTTCTGCCAGCTGCTAGCATTCTAAACATTTCTGTCTGCAGTGTGGCACCACAGAAAAGACTAGGAGGGAGAGCACGGGCATACGCTGTTGACTATGGACTGTTAATAACCAGTACTCTGTCTGACTGCTGAGGCAAGTGGGACCTCTCTCAAGTACTTTCTTTCAGGATAAAATTTAGGCTATTAGGGGCTGAAGTTACTCTGGTTTCCAAAGCCTCCCCCACAAAGTGCTACAAAAAATAATTTCTATCTCCCATGTTTATTTAAGCCCTCTTAGAAGATTTTGGGGAGTTCAAGTGTGATTTGTCCAGATTTAGCAGGACAGAAGTGGACCTCTAATAGCAAGTGCACTTTAAATCATAACCACCAAACTGTCATGACACATCAGCATGGAATGACATCCGGAAAAAATGTAAATACCTCAAGCCATATGTTAGCTAGATTGAAGGAGATACTAGTAACAAAAAAATAACAAGGTGTGTGTGAACCTTTTGCTCTCATATTCCCCAAACAATGGCACCTGACTCTGCATTTTGTTAGTCTGCAGCCCTGACGTCGTTGAGCTCTCCTCGGTAATACATTACATCCATGCAACCCCAAACCCCACATCTGACAGCATAAATCTAGCCAGAGAGATTCATCTACGTGTGAGGTCGAACTGGACTACAGCAATGCTGCTTAAATTGTGACAGACCGATAGGGTATCTGCTCCAGTTGCTAGAAAAAAGCAGCGGCTCTCTGACCTTGCCAAAGCACGAAGATGTGGCTGTTAGCACTAGTTTTCTCTCTCCTGAATGCGGTCTAGTGTCAAACTTGCCACAGAAACTGGCCCTGGCTGCCTGTGAATCTCCATAGCTGGTTGTCACCGTGGTCATGTTCAACACCCAGCCCTCGCTCGACAGGGGAGATCTTGAACAATAGTTTTACAAGGCAGTAAAGCACAACCGTCACTGATGCTAGGTACTAGCTGTGAAATAAGGATAACCAAAAAATCAGCATGAGTTTTCCCATGAACTTTGAATTTGAGGGAGGAAAACCAAAAGTAACTAACCCCTGATTTTTTCTTTCTTGAGGACAGAAGGGCATATCCATTGTTGAATGCTTGGATATGATGCATGAGCAGGCTGTGTAAGTACCAAAATAGCATGCAGGTTTAAAATCCTCTCCTGCATGCACAAAGTTTGCTTGTACTCACTAGGGTTTGAACATTCTGTTTTCTCTTTGATTTAAATCACTTCAGGAAATGCTTTAAAGACATAAACAGCAGTTAGGTTTCAAATCTATTAAAAAACAGTGGGAATCACGTTCCTTCTTTCTCTCTGTGTATTTTGAATCTTCCCTTTTTTGTGTGCCCATAATAGTATGTTAAAACTTTACTCTGAAGAACAGTATAAAGACAGAAGAAATGGTAGCAAAAATAGAGTTGAAGTACCTCTACAAATCTGAACAAAGCTCAAACTTCAGTTACATGATGTATGCAATATTTATTTAATAAATTTAATGTACTAATAAACTGCTTCCACTGCATCATTATTAAGAATTACAGAATAAATTACTAGCAAAATGAAGCTCTGATAACTAATTTTTAATTACTTTATGTGACCATTGTCTAATAGAAAAGGTTCTGAGCTAATTTGCATGTGTGCTTAGATATTCAAGGGAAATCAACAGCTATCTCAATGCATTTAAATTTTAGTAGGTAGTTTAAATGCCATCACGAAAAATCCTTTGCCTATGGGGAAAATAACTGACTTGTATTTTTCATTAACTAACATAAACACAATGGAATTTCAGCTGCAGAAAGGATAATGCAAGTCACTTGAGCTTGAAAGAATGAAATTACCATCAACATAAAGCTTCCCACTCACTGTACTCTCTCATGTGGTTGGACCTGCTGCTTTCCTCTGCTCTTTTTAAAAATTGTGCTTTAAAATAGTCTACTTCTAGACCGCTGTAATATTTGAAACCAGCACCAATAAGACACTACAGGTTTAAGTTTCCATATATGAAGGTGCTTTTCTTTGTATTGAGGTTATGACAGCATATTACTTGTCCAACTGGTAACAAAACAACCAACACTTCCCATACAGAACCTAATTTATACACAAAACATAATAAATTACAAGAAACCAAAGTATAAGATCAAATAGGCCTAACATTAAATTCTTTCTCTTTTACCTGGTCATAGCCTAAGTGAGGCACCTCTCAACAGAGAGAAAAGAGCATCTGAGAGGTGTTCATGGTATGTGAAATGAATCATCTTCTGGAGGTGTCTTTGAGGTGATGTGGCTTAGATTGGCAGTTTAACTTTTAGATGGCTGCAATGAATTGAAACGAATCCCACGCTCACTAAACAGGCTGTGTAGCAAATCCCAAGGGGCTTCAGTGACAAGACTTTGTCTTAACCTTAGTCTACTCAAATATAGAATTAGTCTACTCAAATATAGACTTAGTCTACTCAAATATAGACTAAACTTCACATGGCTTGTACATAATAATTAGCATCAAAGATGTTTGAAGGCCAGGCTGAGGTCTCAAAGAGACTTGGGCACCTGAATGCCAAATAGATTTGGGTAAAGTAAGTCTCTACCCATGGCAGAGTGCAGCCAACAGGGAAGCGTGCCGAACCTACCGGCCTAGCAGCTCCGAGGGACACGAAGACATCGTTCGAGAGGAATGTAGGCGCCTGCACTGAAGTGGCATTTCTCCAAACTAGCGGAGGAAGGCTGACACCTAAATCCTGCTGATGGAGAACAGAAACCTAACCTGGGCCTTAAATCTCTGGGGCAACAGCTGGCCACTGGGACCAGGACTTCCACCTGAACCAGAGCTGGGCTTGCTGCTGCACACTAAGGAAGAATTGATACTACTGATGGAGCTGCACTGGTTTCTCCTGATGTAGCATGTCTGCTTCAAGCTTGCTTTTGTCTTTAGGTCTATGGATATTTTAATAGTTTTAATTCTGATAAGACTGAGTCATCTTTTTTTTACTGCCTTATGTTTTCCCCTGTATTTGCAGATAACACAGACTTTAACATGACGTGTAGGAAAACATTTTTTAAAAGAAAAATATTGTCCATCTTGATTTTAGGCTAAATATCTGAACATGTAAGAATCAGGAAATAATGCACCATTTGAATTTGAATATTATACTTACTGGTTCTGGGAAGCTCAGCTACCATGAAGTCTGTAATTAGCACCTCCTCTCCTTCAATAAAATGGGACTCTGCTGACTTCTTTCATCAGCAGGTTTGCGTGCTTGTTATTTGGTGCTTGCTATTTTCTGTTACCACAGAACAAAAAGTACTCAGAGGATGGCTTCTTCCACACCTATTGGTAGAAATGAACATGAAACATATAAAAAAGTAGCTTCCTTTCCCTTTTTTTAGCTGTCCAAAGCAGTCAAAATGATGCAATTTGAGCTAGTTCAGGCAGTTATTTCTCAGGATGGTAGGTCCTTTTTCAGAGAGAAAACCTACTGAAATTAGTGGACCTATGAGAAGGAGCTCCTCTGGCTTTGGGGTGCACAATCTGACTCTCTGCATGTCTCTAACGTCCCTAATAGATTCAGTAAAAATCTTTCAATATTAATCCACTTCAAGTATATGTAATTGATAATGCGACTTAGTCTCCCCTTTTATACAGATCTTGGAACTAAGAAAGCTGAATGAGTAGGTCAAAGGAGCTCTTCATAAGTTCAGATTAGTCTCTCTAACAATACTGTGAGGTTTTGACCAGGTTAGCCATTTAAATTGTTACTGTCCTTTTCTACCATCACACCCACAAGGAAAGCAATAGATATCTTAGTTAGAAAATCCTCTCAGTTACGTATGTAAATGGCATCTTTTCTCATTGTGCTCGTCTTTGCTGGCAATGGCTGGTTAATGCCTGCTGGCCATACGTGTAGCTCTGCTGCTGCTGCTCGATTTTCCACAACCTCAGCTTAAATTCTGCTTTATTAAGCTGTAGCCATTCTGATGACAACAGAACTCTGTTCTTAACTGAGCGTGGGGATGCAAGACAGCCCTGGCATGCTCACTGTGCAACAGCTCTGGGTGCTTCACATCTACCCATTCCTGTTGGCAAGTAGTGTTGACTACTTAAAAGTTGACAGCTGTTAAACATTTTTTCCTTTTGAACTAGGAAGGAGAAATCATGTCACGGATTGACATAATTGACTTAGTGACCTTATTCTGATGACAAAAATGGAACATGCTTGGGAGATACTATTACTTTTCCTCTTCAAAAAGAAATTAAATGAAAAGCGGAGCCCATAGGCCCAGTAGACCTTCTTTTCAGTGGCCTGATTGTCAAGTGTGTAGTTTTGGCCCAAGCTGTAAAGATAAAGAAGGCAAGGACAAGACTGGGTGGTTGTCAGGCTGCATGGAAATATTCTGTTCTTTACACCAAGATCTGTGTCAAAGTTGCTAGACCACTGTTATACATTCATTATAAACAGGATTTTCTTCTATTGATCTGTATAGAATCATCCGTTTGTGGGTGGAGGCTCAAAGAGAGGCTTGTATTTCACTTGCTTGTTGCTGTGAATTTTAAATAGCAGCACAACATTGACGCAGAAATGACTGTATATGAACCTTTTTCATACATATAGGAATGTATATATTCTCTAAAAGATCCATCATCTTGGCTGCACCGTGAATTTAAGAAATACTTATATATATCATGGCAGGAGGTGGGGCAACTGCCCGATATTCAGCCAGTGTAAAGGCAATGTTGAGATAGATGAGGTAAATAGGCACGGGCTTTGTACAGCCTCCAGTAAGAATTGTCTTCGCGTGGTCTTAAAGAGGAGGGGAGAAAGTGTGGAAGCAGCCTAGGCCATTTACTTCCTCTTCTAGGGGGATGTTTAGGACACCTGCAGGATCCAGTACAGCCTCAGATAGAAAAAAAAAACCAACCCCACAACCTTGTTTTTCGAAGAGACAGAATAACCCACTTGCCAGTTACTGTCATCCATGAAAACATGTTTTTTTTCTGTTCATGCCCATCCTCCTTGCTCCTGCCCCAAGAACAGTGGTGTGGGTTTTATTTCCACTGACCCTCAAACAACACCGATGAACCCCTCTGTCCTCTAGTTCTGTTTTCTGTGGTGACAAGAAGACACTTGCACACAGCTACGAGGAAGTATGTTCTAGTGCAACCTCTTTTTCAGCCCCATTATAGCATTATACTAAGATCCTGGCTATATTCTTTCTCAGCTTTTCATCTTATATTCTTAATGATTTTTGTAGTCTTGGGAACTCCTTGCCCAACCTCTTCTTAGTTGGTGAAGACCAAGCAGCCCACCCACTCTATCGAAAAGGTTAATCCCTGTGATCACATATCTCCATACCAGAAAATAGGGCCTGATGTGTGGCTTCGAGGGCAAGTGCTGTAGGACAGCTTGCCATAGCTCAACTCCCTTCCTTGATCCAAACAACCCAGCTCTGTCTGGGTTGCATACTGGAAATAATCCCTGGCTCATGCTGTAACTCAGACCATTTCGGGGCTTTGTCTGATAGTTGCTACAGCCCTAAAACTAGCCCTGCCATGCCTGGAAATCTCCTAGGAATGAAACGGTGCAGATGATAGGAACAGCGCTGAGCTGGTGTCCTGGCCCTGTTATTTTAGCAATTTGCACATGCCTTTGGGCCTTCTGCGTGTCATTTGCTCTGTTTTGCCTCCAGGCATAATATTAGCTGCTTCAATGCCTTTGTGAAAGGATATGTGAGGAGCAGATGCACCTCTGATTTTACTATTTTAAATCTCTAATTTTCTCTTTTTCTTCTTCTTATTTGTTGTCTCATAAGTAATTTAGTTTGATCCTGTTGTTCCTCACAAGCCAAGAGATTTTTTATTTCCTAGTGGTCTTCAATCCACTGGTCAGAGGTGCATGACTAGAGAAAGAGTGTTGAAGTACCATGCATAGATAAAGGGATCTTTTCTCCTAGATAATCCTTCCAGCTTCTGGTTATTCAAGCATGTTTTATGTTAGAAATAGCAATAGTTTTAATGCTCAGCAATGGACCTATCTTCCATTTATTTCCTTGTTTGAATTTCATTATAATTTCATTATAATCTTTCCTCTCCAATATGTCCCATCAATGACTTCTATGTTTTATTATATACTGTGCAGGAAAAAAATAATTCTTTTTAGCTATAAATCAGCTAGCTCATCATCTCATTAGTTGTCCCCAAGGTACTGTGACAAATAGTGAACTATCCATCCCTACTCACTTCCTCCAAATCTCGGCTGTTTGTGATTTTTCTGCATCTTTATCATAATCTTCTTGTCACTTTTAGCCATTTTTATTTTTCTTAGTAACTCTTCAAGCTCTCTCACATCTTCAGACATTATTGTCACCCTTTCATTTATTCTGTTGATATAGATGATCAGGATTGTACTGAATCTTTAAGATGTGTGTGAACCATCACAAACTGGCAGAAAACAATGACATTTCTGGTTTGTCCTCAGTTCTCAATAGTTCTAAAAATCACCTTACCTGTTTTTGATATTTACTGAAGATTTGACTTTCTCCCACTCAGCCTCTAGAATATGATCACTTTCTGATTATTTCTGTACTGCATTTTTTTACGTGGGAGTTATGAAACAATATTCTACTTGTTTTTTCTTTTTTTTTTCAGTTCTACTGAGATCTTTAGTCATCACTTGCTCAGATGTTTCTCCCAGCTAAAAGCAGAGGATGATATTTTTTGGTGCTTCAGGATAAGGTTGTGTTTATTGTAGTACTTTGACAGCATGTCCTGAAGGAGTCTACTTAGTTAACAAAATAAATCAGTTTTCACTCCCTAGATTTCACAATTCTGGGAAATAACATTTAAGCATTGTTTGAAATGGTTTCATTATTTGACTTCTTTGCTATCTTTTCAAATCCTCAAATGGACCATTCAAATGATTTTCAAAGTGAATTGCATCTGTTTTCCTGTAACATCAGCCCATCACATATTATAGATCAAAACCTAGTATGTGCTAAATTTCCTTTTTTTTTTTTTTTAATAACTCTCATATCTTTCTTTCTTATTTTAATGTATAGAATTGTAACTATTTTCTTTGGCTTTGTATGCAAATGTCAGACTTCATGCCAAGAGCTGAAAAGATTTCACAATGGATGCAAAAGAGAGAAATGGCTGAAGCAAGTCTTTCGGGTGGCCTTCTTTTCCTCTCTCATGGTTACAAAGAACTATACAATATCCAATGGAGAGAAATTACCGCTTACATTATATTTAGTAGGATATATTTTAGTAACAATTATTCTTAGACCTACCTGCATATTTTCTTCTTTTTAATAAACTCTGTTGAGGTGTATGTGGTATGTGGCACAATTGATAATTATGAATTTGTGATGAATTTCAATGGTTGCAGTTCAGTTCCTTAACTTTCAGCACTCCCATGAGCAGAATGCTGTACTCACAATCTCCTGCAGGTACAGCACGCCAGTAGAGCTTGATTTACATACTGTAATGGTTCAGATGAGAGCAGGCTTGAAAGAACTAAATTGTGAAGGTAGATATTGAAGGTAAACCCAAACAAACCAATGCTCAGTCAAACCTGATCTGCCTATACTAAAACTGTTTTTAAATTCCAAGACTTACATCCTCTATGGCTAGAAAGATAAGGAGTTTGCTTTGGAGAAACTAAAAGGATATAGTCTAGGTCATGTCAAAGTTGTCAGAAACATCATTTGTGTCCATATCATTTGTGTCCGTATCGTAATAAAGATGAAGATTTACTTATTACAGGTGATAATTGTCAACTCACACCCTGAGTGAGGCAGGTGGAGAGCTTTTGAAGGGTCTACCTTTAGGTCTGCTCTGCTCACATAACAGAGGCTCTCGAGAGGTGCAAAGACTTTCCTAATGCCAGTCATTTCAAAACTCAGATGAAGTAACCACTCCTTTGAGTCATGAATTAATAGAGGTCACTTTACCGTTCCCAGTACAAACAGGTCCTGCTGCAAAAAGGAGTAATGAGCAAAGCACTGTTGTCCTGCCCATGCTTTTTAAGAAAGAAGAGGAACACACTGAAACTGGAGAGCTGTGAGCAGCGGTAGCTCTAAGAGTCACAGTTAAGTGGAGCCCCTTCTGCTAGACTACCTCTTCAAATCAAAAGTGTTCCCAATTTAATGTTCCTCAACAAAAGCTGTCTGCTGGAGATTGGCCTTAGCTTGCTTGGAAGCATTTGTGACTGTGAGATTGGAGCAACTTGGGACTCATGTGGGGGTTTTTGCTAGGCTGGGCCCATATTGCTCTTTCTGGTTTTGCATAAATGCTGTCTACATTGGTAACACCTTCCACTGGATGAAGTTCACAGCATGAAGTTGATTTCTCAGTGCCTAAGTGATACTGAGACCAGCACACTGTATTTCCTTTAATAAAATTTTATTTTCATAGGCAATGAAATGATGTAGATAAAATGAAGTGTCTTGCTTGCTTCTGATCCTGTTCAGAGTCTTTGTCCGCAGTAGCTGCAACTTGACTGGAGTTCCTTATCTACAGGAATCACTTTTCTAAAAACTTTTAAGATATATCCTAATGGAAAGATTAAATTATACTAATTTCCATTTTGCCTCAGCCCAAGTTCTCCAAAGGGACTTATTTATGTGGTTGCTGTAGCAGGATCAAAAGCCAACCCCTGTGTGCCTCCAGTCTACGGCAGGAGCAGAGTTCAGAAGCCAGTGTGCCGAGAAGACTGGAATTAGCCAAGAGAGGAAATTTCAAGGGCTGTCCACCTGGGACATTTATTGTCCAGTCACCTGCTGATAGAAGGTGCCTGGATTTATAGTGCTAAATATATCTTCTCTTTCATAAAAACCTAAAACTTGTTGGGTTTGGGTTTTTTTGCAAAATACATCAGGAAGAGTTACACTCTTCCCTAGTAATATATAAGTGGCCTAGTATTTATGCCAGGGAACCGGTCTATAGGCAGGAGGTCTGCATTCCAGCCTTTTTTTGCTGGAGAACAGGCTTGGCATGCACCTGAGGAGAGAGGAAGGCAACGGTGGCTCGGTGTGCAGAAAAGGGCATCTGCTGCAGAAGATGCCCTGCCGTCTTCCCACGCAGCCCCCAGTCCAGCCCAGCTCCTCTGGCCCCACTATGCCACTCACCCCGATGCACTCCGAGTGGCAGCATCTTGCTGTTTTCCTCCCAAAGGAAACAGCCCTGCCCTCACCAAAAGGTCCCAAAGGCCCAAGAAAAGGGTTTGAGTTTGTTCCTGGTGGGAACTGCTAGGAGAAGAGGAAGGGGGAGCACTATTCTTGCACCCTTGAAGAGCACAAAAGGAGGAAGCTGATGAGTAAAGGAGGGAAGAAAGAGCATCCTCTGCCTTTGCCTCTCCCCCAAACACATCCATAGTCTGCTACAGAAATCTGAAACTATCCAGATTCCTCTCTCCTACCCAGACCTCTGGAGATGCCTGGATCCTTTAATCCTGCCTCTTGCTCAGCATCCCTGCCAGTTCTCCCCCTCCTCACCCAAAATCGCTCAAAACATCCTCTACCTCTCTCAGCCCTCTCTTTGCCCACCCCCACAAAAATATGCTCCTTCCCGTGCCCCCCCTTTCCTCCAGTTATCTTCTCAAAAAAAAAAAAAAAAAAAAAAAAAAATCCTAACAATTGTAAATGTAGGCATTTTCAAACTAGGAAGTGACTTTGTACGACATATATGCAACACTTAAACCCCATCCTTCATATGATTTACAAACAATTTTTAAATCCTATTTAGGGTTTTGTTTTGACTTATAAATCCTGGTATAGGCTTATTATTTTGTACTCTATTCAGAAAAAGCCTCATAAATTATGTAAAGTGACTAAAAAAGAAGATAAAAGTATGATACTAGTTGAGAAATACGTGCAAAGAAACACTCTTATGGGTGAAAACCTTAGTGTTCTATTATTTTTTGTGTTGAACCAGTAATGAGCCTCCAAGTCAGTTTAAAAAAATACTAACTGAATTTCCGATGTGAGGTTGTCATAGTGCTATGTCTACTTGTCAATACAATAATACCATGCATCAGTGGCTATAGCTGTTTTTTTCTTTTATCTCTATTTTCTTCTCTTTGGCATTTTATAAAGCAGGTATTTTTTTCCTAAAAGACTCAGAACCCATAGATTTTTAAAGTTACCTACGGAATTCTGCCTTGTGAGGTGCAAAAATTACAAAAAGTCATAAAAGCTTCTGTGGAGCCCTCTCTAATTAACTGTGCATTCCTGAAGGATCCCCAGGAGTGGAGAAAGACACTTGTTAAACAAGGCAACAGTTTCTATGGAAATGGAAAATAGCCACTCTCTGAAACTTCCTACATAAAAACAGTTGGGCTGGTTGTATGAATGATGTTGTATTTGGTACATCTTTCCAGATGGAAAACTTGTTGACGTTCAACTCTAATCAATGACATGGAGTGCTGTTAGTCAAATTAATATAATCTAGTTGTGCAGCTTTGTTACCTTAACTTGTAAAAGACAGGTGGAGCATGCTAGTCCGGTCATGTATGTGACCATGTTCAGCTAATGGTATTTAGACATCTTGCTGCTTTTTGCATATACTGCTGTTTAGTCATCATTTGAGTTATTTTCTGGTTTACTTGTCTATTGATCAATAAAAATCTGACTTTTTAATGCCAGGTTGTTGTGCAAACTGAAATTACACAACCTATTCCGTAACATGGTTGTGAAAACACTCAGGAGCCACCTGGCCAAAGAGTCCTCCTTCAGATGCCACAGTGTCCTACCTTACAGTCCTGAGGCCCTTGCAAAATCCAGGCCACTGAGCACTTAAAAGCAAGCCCCAAATGCAAAATGATCTGAAATCATTGTATGGATTTTACAACTCAGTTTTTGCAATAGCAGCAGAAAAGCATCTTTGAAGCTCCGCAAGGTGTGTTAGGGTCAATGGAAACCAATGAGTTGTTAAGCAACAAAACCAAGAGTAAATATAAATAGAAAATATTGCATAATTAATTAACAGTCCCTTTTCTGTTGAAAGAATAAAATAAAAAATCTTTCTAAAATTAATTATCTTGGCTTCTGGAAAAAAGTAACTACGTATAAAGGCTTGAACTGTGGTCTCACTCTGATGGTGTTCTTGAGTTTAGGATACATTTCTAGCTTCAATGCAGTTGGTAACATAACTCCTGCTCTCTTCAATGGGCTGCAACTGCTCTGTGAGAGAGAAGAACTAAATCCTCTGGCTCTGTCAGATGAGTAAAACCTATGTTTTTTCTATTATGAAAGCAGGTAATAAGTTAGAAATACCCTCTGCCCACCTTCAGAAACAGATGAATATGGTATCCTTGAGCATCCTTGAGAGCAGTAGCCTAGTTGCAGAAATGACACAAAAGTACCAGGAAGCTTGAATTCACTATAACTTTCAGAACATAGTTCTCTGTAATGACGTCATGTAGTTCTGGCCTCATGGAAATATTGGAAACAATGGATAGAAATAACAAAACCAAAACCTCCAACTTCATTTGCCATTGCGCTCTTACTAGGCGACTTCCTGATATTTGAGCAGTTCATGTTCAGGCTCCTGCTGTGTACACACTTTCAAAATACACAGCACAACTCATATTTCTGCAGCATTTATTTTAATCAGCCCCACCTAAAACAGAAAACTGGATGATTGTTCATTCACGTCTTGTTCACGTATCTTTCACTGAAAAAAACCCTCTGTGCAAACGAAGTCTGATTTGCAACTAGCCTCTTACACACTGTTAAGAGGAAGAGAAAAATAAACCAAGGAGTTCTCATTAGGAAATCACCACTGATACTGCTCACTGCTGGCTTGATAGCAAAAATGGTATATTTTTATCACAGTTACTGCACTGGGTATGCGTGGCAAGGTTTTGGTAACCACACAAGTAAAAATAAATGTTTATTGAGTAGTTATTCAGATGATAAAGCTTTTATTTTGTGTCATAATCTTCAGTAGGAGACAATGTAGCATGGGAGCAAGGGATTTTATTGAATGCTTTTTTATCTCAAACTAAATCTTTAGATATTGATGAAAGGAGCCTAGAAATCAAAGAAAAATAATGCTCTACAGTATTTGAAAGATGGAATTATGTCACCAGAGAATGACAGGCCTGAAAATTAGTCATTAATTGTGAGTAGAATGACATAAAAGCTGATCTGAAGCTTCATTGGTAGAAAGCTGGAGGATGATAATGTAATTAATACTAATCACCTAATATTAAAGACCTATCTATTGAAAGCATGTCCTGTCAAACAACTGAATGTTAGTACAATAGTGCTGGGTTGTTTATGTGGACTTAGATAAAAAATTTAATTTCATTGCATGACTTTTTGATGAACAGGCTAAACCAATTTGCAGCTGACAGGATATGTGTTAATTAGATACTCTGTATGTTTAACCTGTAATTTTAAGGGAAAATGCTTCATTATGTTTCTGCAGGGTATTCCAAGAATCATTTCTTGTCTGAAGATCAGTGAATATTTTTACCAGCAACCTGAGTGTGAACACTGTCAGTTCACTGTCTCTGTATAACCAGACTCATGTCCAGTACCTTTTATTCTATATACCATTATCAGATGTAGCCTTTTAGTACTGTTTGACTCTTAAACTGGGATAACTAGTGCGTGATCTAATTTTTATTAAGTAATAAAGGAACATGTCGCTTGGGAGCCAGGGCAAGTGTGGGGGGAAGAGGAGCCTGAATTCCTTCAGCTGCAAGTGCAAACTGCAAGGAGATCAGAGACAGGGCGCAGTCCTGGCCACGGGGTCTTGCCTGGTAGCCCCTGGGTTGGTCCTCAACCCCCTTCTGGGCTCCTCTTGGGTACCTATGGGTACCACTTTGTGGACAAAAATAAATTAAACACTTTTCATTTTAAGGGAATAGGCCGTAGGTGCTGGGAACTGCACTGCTACAGACCGCGTTGGTTGGAACTGGTTGTCTTCTTCACTGGCTCGTGTTAGCGATCGGTTAAACGTAACAGCTGAAGGAAGCAGATCACTATCAGACTTTTTGGCTATGTTTGTGCTGCTAAATATAATATGCAAGAAGCTGTCCTCTGGTCACAAATGGCACATCACGGCTCGTGTCCTTACAGCTGAGCACTCTTCCTCAAGCACAGCCGGTTTGTGCCCGTGGCAGGGAATACGCTCGCAGCTGGGCAGTGTGGACAGTCGCCCACCAGCGCTTGAGCTCCTGTTCAGATCTCTCTGATGCTCTTGGGTCTGGATGTTGACTAAGCAAAGCACATTAATATAATTAAAGGCAGGTAAAAATCACCTTTAGTGGATCGGTTAAAGGCATGATTGACACTATCTGGAAACATGTAGGACTGGTGGACACTCAATAACAATCCATGTCATAACTGTAAATGGTGAGCACTAGCTAGTCAGAAGACGGTCTTATTTATGGCAACCGGTGGCCTTGCGTAGTCAGTCACCTATACCTGAGTTAACAATGAAACTAGACATCAGAAATGTTCAGGGAGTACAGCATTCTGTGTAAAATACAGAGATTTTTCTGAAAAAGATGAGAACCCAAAACATGCACCCATAAAGCAGTTCATCCCTACTCTAAGGCAGCATATCCAGTCTTACAAGTTTTTGAGGTTAATGGAGTCTGTGATAACAGGCTAAATCATGACTGGGATACAGGCCAAAGCTCATAGATACATTGAGGAAACCCAGAGTTAACACTTAGGCAAGGAGTTAGAATGAGCTGAAAAAGAAAACCACCCAGGCTTGACTGAAGCTTGCTCCTTGACACAAGACCAACACTGAGACCCAAAACTACTGCAGTCAGAAGCAGGTTGAAAGTCACGAAGAGTTCAAAATCTGAGTTTCCTATGAAGAACTAGAGCACCATGTTCTGTCCAAAACATGATTCAAATGTGACCGCTACAACTTTGTGCATCAGGTGCAGCACCTGGGAGCATGTGCCTCGTGGTCAAAGAGGGTGACGGCACTGTTGGCTCCCAGGAATTCCTCATGGGAGAGGTAGTGGCAAGCAAAGAAGAAAATGGTTGCCATGAAATCAAGTGATGTGTATAAGTTTTAAACTGGGCATGTGTACATGCCTGTTTTATCAGCAATAGCAGGACCAGTACTAAAGGAAAAGATACAGGGACCAGAGGTTTCGGGTAACTTGATTCTTCCAAGTAGATTATCTAAATTGTATATTAACCACACCTTTCCCCATTCTTTCCTCTCCCATGCACATATCCCATACAGAACTGTCCATAAAATGCATAATAAAGAGAGCTTGATACTAACAGGTTGAACTCTGCCTGTTGCTATGTAAAAGTATCCCTCTCTTCAGCAAAAACTGGATAAACAGGACTTTTTAAGCTTTGAGAAGAGAATATACTGAATGTACTCTCACAGGGTAATTCATGTGCTTGCTATTATCTGTATTTTTGTTTTATCTAGTTTTTCTCAATCCTCCATTACCTCTGATAACTGAGTGATGACTGTGTACACTTAAAATTCAGTGCTTAATGGGAAAAGTTCTTTTCACAGAAGGTCTAAAGATCTAAAAGCATGCCTTTGTGCAAAATGGGAAAGCTTTAATTATGATACTATTGGAAAAAAGAGACCAGTACTGAGTTAAATGGCTGTCAAGGTGTCAAGTCAGAGCTCTCATGAAAAGGTACCGAATCAAATTAAGAAAGAATTTGAGGAACTATCACGGGAATAGAGAATCTCTCAGTGGAGAGTAGATGGGAATTGGAAGAGTTTAATATAAAGGAATATGTCTACATAATTTTGGATATTGATTCTGAACCCGTATTTTTGTTTATCGGTGTTGGACCTTGAGCAGAAGAGGATCCACGGAAGATCAGTGGCTTGTATGACACAGGCAAACATCTCATAGTAGTGATCCCCTCTGGTCTTCGACTCTGTATCATAATGGAACTATAGGAATCCATAGCAAACAGTATTTTTCCTCTCAGCATTCCTAGAAAGCACAAGCATTGTGAACCTTTCTGGAAGTTAGTCCAACTCTGTTGACTGACTTAGAGAACTTAGGACAATGGTTCACCTCAGATTGGGGCTCAGACCATCACTAGTGCATTTGTATACTTCTCTACAGAAGGTGGTTACTGTGTTGGCCAGAATATGAAAGTGAATAGAGAGTTAATCATAACTTTCCTGAGGCATTAATGAGTTGGAATTTTCAGTGAGCAGTTACTAATTCTCAGTGTCCAGGTTTTCCATTGCTGTAAAGGTTTGGAAGGGTGCTATGTCACATTCTGATTGTGAAATGAAAGCTGACGTTCCTATAGTATATTCAGAGAGGTACATGAATATTCCTCTAAAAACAAAATATACAGAGAAGTTGCGGCTGTCACTTCTGAGGATTAGCATTACCATATGGTGGCTTTCACTTGGATAAAATATGTATCTATATCTGTACTCACGCTTGTTTGTTTGCAGATATAGTGAGAACTGGTTGAACACCCTGTAGCATATCAATGAAAACTCTTTGCTTCTGCAAGCTAGAACTAGCATGACACACCTTGAGTGGCATGAGAGACTAGTAGGCGAGCAACGTGCCTCTCACACATTAATATGCATGGCATAAGTTTACAGTATGTTAAGGATAGTGTAGGTATATCTTGAAGGTCAAGGTCCCGCTCAGGAGGAAAGCGTTATAATTTGGAAATACAGTTTGGGGTAAGGCAGTGTAATACAGCCTACTCTTCATCTAATTGTCCTGAATGTGCTGGTTAATCATGTGTGGGATGAACTTCCAAGTAATTTGAAGAGTATCATTAAGGAAAAGTAGACAGAACAAGGCACCCTGTGCCAACTTGGCTAGAGCTGGCTCCTTCTTAAACACCTCCTACATACTTGATGCTGGGAGAGACATTACAGCTTGCACATTCCACCCCTACCGGCAAGCTTCATCTCAGATTAACAGTCATTGCCAGCAAGCTATATAATTTATGAAGGGTGTGAATTATCTCTCACTTAGGATTTCTGCACAAACCTTTAGAAAACGATATAACTTCATCCATATTTTCAGAAAAATCATACCAGTATCTCAGGTCTTTCTGGGGTCTACCATAATATCATTTCTGGGTTTGTAGAAATGGAATGGAGCATTAATACATGAAGGAAAGAACATTCCTGATTTAAATCTCATCCCTATCCTCCGATTCTGACTGAGAATTAAAGTTTTCTTTCTAACATAAAGAACTTAATAGAAAAAGAGAACTGTTTTATAAAACCCGATATCTAATAATTATTTCACTACATTTAAGAGATAACCTAAAACATAAATTAAGATTCCAAAATTTTTTAAAATTCTTTGACATTTTCAGAATAATATGTAAATAATATTTCTTTTTCTGCCTTTGTTAAAGGTTTATGTAACAAGATTTTGTTATTATATGCTGCAGTCTCTAGGATTTCTGAGAAACCAGTTTTTTAATGGGCTGACTTTCAGATCTAAAATATTATCAACTTTCTTATCAACTTTCTAATATATCTTATTTGCTTGGATTTTCCCCACGCACCCCTCCAAACCCTCAGGCCATTCTTTAAAATTATCAAATTAAATTATTTAAATAAGTTTTCCAAATGTCAGATGATCATTTCTGACAGTTTTGAAAAGTGAGTGGACCAAAATGGAAAGTTTTAAGAAAAGATTAGGCAAGAACTTCTCAGGAATAGTCTAGGCAGCTACAGTCTTAGTCCCAGAACAAAGGTGTGTATCAGGTAATGTGTTGGGGGCCCATGCAATCCTACCTTTTCATGATTTTTCTTTTTTTTAAGTATAAGCAACCTTGGGCTAATGGTATCAGAAACTTACCTTGAGCTACAAGCTGAAGTATAATATGTGAGAAGTCTAAATTAAAATTAGGCTGTTCATTCTCAAAAGATCAAAGCAATATTTTAAGTATCTGTTGAAGTGGTTGTTTGTTTGTTTGGGTTTTTTTTAAGAGGACATTTGAAACTTGAAAACTCTACCAAGTTTCATCCTAGGAATTCAAATCACAGAACACATCTTAAAATTCATTATTACTTTGACAGGAAAATGTAATTTATTCTAAAATACATTGTATAACCAATTACAATGTCACAAGAAACTTGGCATATCTCAAGCGCTTGCTACGTGTAATCCTTGTGGGAAATGTTGGTGCTTTATAAGCATTAATTTATTATCTTTAGAACACTGTCTTGTAGCAAGTATTACCTCAGCTGTAAACATGGTGAAATTGGTGTACAGCATAACTAGAACACCAACATTATGGAGGAAGTTGTAGTTGAATTGTTAATGTGTCCCTGAAGCAGAAGAAATTTTCCCCATCCTATTAGGAAGCAAGGAGAGTCTCAAAAAATATGTCTCAGAAAGAGGTTTTATTTGTCTATTCCTACAACTTTTAGTGTAAAGGGGGGGTTCTTGAGCGCAAAATGCATGCATATTTAAAGGCAAAATGGGTTACGGCTGAAGCATGAGGTTTCTATCGAGGGGGCCCTATATACCCAGAGAGTCTGAAGAAACCTGGAGACGAAGAGCAGACTATCAGGGGGTTATAACTAAAGGTTCTGTACATGGACTCTGATGTGCCATTTCCATTTCAACCTAGAATTACATCACCCTCCTTATTCTGTTTCATAAGATCTTAATTTTTAGATGTGATTTAAAGGGTAGCATCACCTTAAGTGAACACTTCTAACCTGCAGAAACAGCGGAGGGGAGGGATGCTATTTTCAGGAAAGGGACATTGCCGTTTTCTTTTTCCAGCTGGCTCTTGGCTGCTGGTTACATTCAGATCGGATGGTCACCTGGCTGTTTTCACCCAGGCAGTTCAAAAAGTGAACACAGGCCAGTTAACATAAAAGCAGGTTCCCAAACACCAGGAAAGTGAGAGCTGCATAAAGGAAAGAGCTGAGATGCCCGGCAGTTCACACAGGGAGCTTTACTGGGGACTCTGTCCCAAGTCCTGCTTTGTTAAGCCTTTCCAGACCCCGCATGTCCACCGTGAATGACTGTACGAAGCAAAACCATCAGCAACCTACACCTGTAGCAGCAATTGTCTTCCATGGTATTGCAAAGAGATTGTGATCAACAATTTTGCCTGATGTGCCTTGTGGTCATGAACAGAACCCTAATAAAATGGCTTAAACAACTAATTTTACAACAGGAAAGCTATAGGCAAATTACAGGACATGGGCACTAGTTAGAACCTGCATATTTTGTTTTCATTTTACCCCGTTCCATGTTTTGCATATTTACCTTTACAGCTCTGTTTTTTTTTAAATAGCTATGGGAGGTAAATGTAAAGTAACTCTCTAGTTTATATGAACTAACCACTGAATGAGGCCCATAAAATTATAACAGAAATATTTAAAACAATTAAGAGAATATTGACTGGGAATGGAATAGAAGATCCCATTAAAAAATTACGTGCTTTATCCTACATCATATTGGAGTCAAGGAGGGTTTGTAAATATAAAATAAATCAGGAAATTGCTCTCATATAATGAGGAGTACAGGTGGATGCTTAGACTACCTATCACTTTGTGGAGTTAATTTGAAGGCATATTTTCCCCTGTACACAGTGAATATTTTTCATCTCTGTACAGCTTCAGTAGGCAAATATTACTTTTAAACTAACCTGTTTCTTTTATTCCTCTTATTAGATATCTATCTATATTCATTTAAAATTCTTGATTGGCTTTTGCTCTTTTAAAATGAGCACAAGGATGGTTGCTTTTGTTTCACAAGTGCATATATATTAAACAAAGTTAGCTAATCCAAATTACACTCTGGCAGAATAGTTGTGACCTATGTATGGTTACCTTGCCCTCTGAAAAATAGGAAGTAACAATCATTGTAGCAATGATGAAAATCTTAAACCAAATGAGTAAGTGAATAGACATCAGCTAGTTGTCAGGATTCTCTCCCAGAAGCGGGAGGGGAACCTCAGATCAGCCTTCCCACTGAATTCTCTTTGGCAGTTGCTCATTCACGTAATTTGAGAAAGAAAACATTTATTAAAGGCTTCCCTGTATTTGTAATCAACAATAACAGACGTTGGGGTGTGGGGGGGGTGGGGGTGGTCCCAGAAGTACAACGCCAGTTTTTGGCATCTCTGATGTAATTCCAATGAAACTCCAGCAAAGCAAAGCTAGTATTATCCATAGGCGCCTCAGGGATATTGAGAAAGCTGCAAAACCCGCTTAACCTGTTTGCTTTCCCATACTCCCAGGATTTACCTAGCTGCCTTATGCCAACCTCCTGCTTAATTGTTTGCTTTAATTGTTTCTCATAGAATAATAGTTTTTTTCTAACCACATCAACAGCTGTTATACAGCTTTGTTGTTTTTCTTGCTTTCATTTATAGTCGCTACATTTTGTTTGTTTGATTTTGACATTGAGGAGGTTTTAACTCATCCATTACTTAGTTTAGGGCCCTAACGTTTCTCCATTCCCTGTGTCGTAGGAAGAGATTAGCAAAGCCGGAAAGTTTGCAGAGATGAAGTTAGCTGAGATTCTTTCAATTATGTCTTCCAATTGTGTCGAAAGAAGACAGGGCCAGCAACCTGTACATTCTGCTTGTCCTTGGGATCCTAAAACAAGAGAAGTGACAGAGACGATGGAATGGGCCAGATGGCTCCTTCGAAAGGATGGGCATTGCAACAGCAATACAGCCGCTGGAAAGCTTTGCGGGCAAATATTCAGCCCTCCCTCTGTTCTGACAAGTGTGAAGTGAATAAGCATGAAAAACTCAACTTTTGTGTAACTTCTGTGATTCACTCTTTCATGAACATCTGCAGCCGTACCCGTGATTAAATTTCAAAACCCAAACAATGAAAAGCAATGCTGTGCTTGCAAAAGACTGCTTTTTAGATGCCACAATAAAAAATTCCTTCAGCTGAGTGATATTTTCTCTCATGCCACATCCCATTACACAGATCCAGTTTCATCGGCCTTTGTTCAAAAACAGGAACAACCAACACATTCCTATCATGCATCCCAATGAGTACTGTATAGCAGCGCTTTTTTGAAGGACATCTCTATACCTGTTAGAACTTGATTGTGCAAAGGCACATGGTATTGCATGTACTTGCCTGTTAACTGCTAAATAAAAGTCTTAACTGCTGTATTTTCAGCTTTTCTCCCACTTCCCTGGAGTCATTGCCTGTGTTTTAGCTGCTCAGCGAGTTGTTATTATGTCATTTTATCCTATCAGGACTTTCTCCCTTTCCTCCTCAGTTTGCAAACAGTCCAATTGCAGACATCGACATTTACAGGTTTTACTGATACTTGGTGGAAATTCCATGATTTTCAACAACTGCAAAAGCCTGCATCACAAATACCTGGTGGATGGGGAGGTACATGCAGAGGAGCTGGGCAGTGTCCAAGCCTGTCGTGCATTCCCGTCTGCTGGAATCCACAGCTCAGTGTTTGACTCTCTGTGCAAAGCTTCTGCCAATGTCATCACAAAAAAAAAACTTCGATATTTTTGCTCTACTGGCAGTTTAAGCTAGAAAGCCAGGCTGCAAATCTGATGGAGTGAGGTAGGCGTATGTGATTTCTACCACTCCAGTGCCAGCCTTACTAGTTGCCTGAGTCTGGCCTGGAAAGTCTTGATTTCTGGGTGTCTTCTGCATGTCTTGACTGCAGTACCAACAAATATTAAATACCTGCATATTCTCAGTTTTGGGTGGTTTCAGTGGGGCTGATGTGGGGCTGACACTGCTTTGCCACTGGGCTGGCTCTCTACATGCCTCCAACCCACAACCAGGAGACGACAGCGAGGGGACATGTCCCGGCCACAGCTCTGACAGTGCCAGCTTTTGTACACTGACACGGGGGGAACGGAGGTTTGGGCCTGATGTGTGTTGTGGTCCTCAGCCCAGGAAAGACATGGACCTGTTGGAGCAGGTCCAGAGAAGGCCACAAAAATGATCAGAGGACTGGAACACCTCTTCTGTGAGGAAAGGCTGAGAGAGTTGGGGTTGTTCAGCCTGGAGAAGAGAAGGCTCCGGGGAGACCTGATTGCGGCCTTTCAGTACTTAAAGGGGGCTTATAGGAAAGATGGGGACAGACTTTTTAGTAGGGCCTGCTGCGATAGGCCAAGGGGTAATGGTTTTAATCTAAAAGAGGGTGGATTTAGACTAGGTATAAGGAAGAAATTTTGTACTGTGAGGGTGCTGAAACGCTGGCACAGGTTGCCCAGAGAGGTGGTAGATGCCCCATCCCTGGAAACGTTCAAGGTCAGGTTGGACGGGGCTCTGAGCAACCTGATCTAGCTGAAGATGTCCCTGCTCATTGCAGAGGGGTCGAACTAGATGACCTTTGAAGGTCCCTGCCAACCCAAACTATTCCATGAGTCTACGATTCTAAGTCTGGCCTCAGGTCTCTCCTCTGCATGAAGGACTCCAAGTGCACACCTCCTGTCTCCTACTTCTATTCAGCAGGACCTGAGCAGAGCTTGGACAGAAATAAAAGTACACTAAAGCTGTGGCATGAAGGCAGAGGATCAAGAGAGCTCCTGGAGGAGGGCCTAGAGCTCCTGGGGAAGGCACGCTAGCTAGGTAAGATGAGCCTTGTAGGACACATGAGGACAAAAATTGGGATGCAGTCTTTCTGGGGAGATGACCTGTGCTAGAAGGAACTTGGTACAGGGTATGTTCATGCCCTTATTCTCTTCTCTTCTGTTAAGATGAAACTAAGAAAGCCCTGTAAGTAAAATGGTGTTTTCTCACTATTTTTCCCCCACTTAAATCAATATGATAATACTATCTTTTTGAACACAGGTGGAAATGAAGTAGCAAGAGTAGTTTGAATCCAGGACTGTTTACCATTTTTGAAACATTTAAAAAAACAACGCAGAAAACAAAACAGCAACTAGATATAAATTGCCATTTTGCCTGTATGGCTTTAGCAGTTATGCTGTATCATGTCATTCATTCAGAAACTTAATTTCTCTTTGGAAAGGCCTTTTCCACCATGTTCCAGTAACTATAGCCTCACACTTCAAACCTTCTTTTCATTATGGAAATACAAATTTGTATTTTGTGTATTTGTTGAATATCCTGCTCACTATTAGCTCACAAATATATTTTTCTGGACCCATGCAGTATGACAGTAATGGGGCCAATTTATTAAATTTGGATGTTTTCATCCTGCTATACTACCTAGCTCAGTACTTCTCCTCTGCTATACTTGTCAGCCATCTCAAATGCAGGTAATTAGGTTCTATGGGTCTAATTTTAATTGGCTGTTGTGTCCTGTGTTGTTGTGTTTTTTTACACAGTTGCGATGAGTTGCTGTGCTCTTAAATGAGGCAAGGAAGAAGAAACACATTTTATTAAACCAACTGAGATACTTGTGAGCTATGGTAAAGGTAGCCACAAATTAGCGTGGTGTGGAGTCCTCCCTGAATAGATCTCACCTACCTGAACAAATAATTACAAAATTTCCTGTTTCATGCTATTTAGAATTTTCAGATTTAAAGGCGGGGAGGGGTTGGAGATTGTCATGATAATAGTGGTAATAGCTTTTACTGCAAATATTTTGTGAATGTGATGTTGATTATAATGTTTATGGAGCAAACAGATTCAGGATGGTGTCACCGGGTCTGAAGATGCCTTTAGGAATGATGTTGCTCATGCTCTGAGAAAACTCCTATCGGTTTGTTAACAGTCATCTGAGTAATCTGCTTGAGAATTTGGGACCCAGAGAAGACCCTCATGGGAAACGTGATAATTTCTTACATTTTCATGCCGCTGATTCTGATCTGGGCTTCGCCAAACTGTCAAGTAGCAACTGTTTAAATTAGGATCATTGGAGCTTGCTTTGTTCTGTCCTTCAGCCAAACATACACTTTACCTAACTTGCATTACCACATTGTGACTCTTCCCAACCTCTAATCCAGTGCTCCATATATTCTGGTCAGTTTGATCTGCTTTTCTGCAAACAGCGACATATTGCATGTTGTGGCACCAGACCTCAACCTTTGCTAGTACATTTTATGACGTACTCAAAGAAGGACTCATAGAGGACATAACTCCTAGCTTCAGGCTCTTGCTTAGGATATATTCCATTCTGCAACTGGATGTTTCAGGAGAGAAAAAGATGGAGAGATGTGGATTTGCCTACCCATAATCCTGTAGCTATGAAAATAAATATAAACTATGATTGTTAATTGGGAAGAGCATTGCAACTTCTGAGGCTACAAATTCAACAAATGAGAAAAGTGTTGATAAATACATTTTGTTAAAGTTCTCTTTGGAATATATTTCATCAAAGATTAACAGTCCTTTTTAAAGCACATCCAATGACGTTAGCATAGGTTTTTCATCCAAAAAACTGAAAGTAATCTATTTTCCCATCTACATGATGAAACGCAGGAAGTGAATAATGGAATGAATGAGATCTTTGTGTTAATGTAAACTAGAAATGTGCCCTGGTTTTGGCTGGGAGAGAGTCAACTGGTATAGTGTTATGTTTTGGATTTAGTATGAGAACAACGTTGATAACACACCAATGTTTTCAGTTGTTGCTAAGTAGTGCTTAGCCTAAGTCAAGGATTTTTCAGGTTCCCATGTTCTGCCAGCAAGCAGGTGCACCAGAAGCTGGGAGGGAGCATGGCCAGGGCAGCTGACCCAAACTAGCCAAAGGGATATTCCATACCATAGAATGTCACATCCAGTATATAAACTGGCAGATCACTGCTCAGGAACTGGCTGAGCATCAGTCAGTGGGTGGTGAGGAATTGCACTGTGCATCACTTGTCTTTCTTGGGTTCTATTTCACTCTCTGTTATCTTCCTTTTCATTATTATTATTATTATTATTATATTTTATTTTTATTTCCATTATTAAACTGTTCTTATCCCAACCCACGAGGTTTACTTGTTTTCAATTCTCCTCCCCATCCCACTGGGGCAGAGGGGTGGAAGTGAGCGAGCGGCTGCGTGGTGCTGTTGCTGCCTGGGGTTAAACCACAACAAACAGAAATGATGTCATTATTTTGTTCAGGTTTTTTTAATACGAAGTTAGAAAATAAAATTACTTATTTTCAGAAGAAAGGTAGTCTCCATTTCAACCAGAAGTTACAGAGTTGATGCATAAACTGGATGAATTTTAAGATTTCTTATCTTCCGATGGAATAGGAATTCTGTTATCAAAATGTATCATCTTTAACCATAGAATCTGAGATATGTCTCCAACAGCTGACTACTGGCAAAGGTAGGAACAGGACCTGCACCCAGTGGTTTCCAGTGCTCTTTCTGCTGGGCCATGCAGAGAAGAATACTTTAAAATTTATTACATATATCATCTATGTTAGAAATGCATTTGTTATCATGTCCTAAGCTGGATAGCTGCTGCTCTCTGCCACAAATAGCCCTCATGACATGAACTTTATCATGTTGCATAGCAGAGAAGTATAGTTTTTATAACATATGTTCAATAAAGAAAAACAGTTTTTCACTACTAGAGAGAGTGATGAGTCATCTGTCAATGGAAAAATCAGTTTTAACTAAATGTAAGTAAGTGACCTTTTGTCACACTTGAATACAGGTACACAACCAGGTTGGTTTCCTTTCTTGTTTGCTCCAGGGCCAAGTCAAATGATCGTTTTTCACAGCATACATATTAGTTCACTCCCAAGGTCCAACTTATGGCAATCCAATTAGTTCCCTTGATGAAGAAACCCTTGATCAAAAAGGGAAAAGTTTGCTGACAGCTGAGTCAGTTCTTTTATATTATCCCAAAATGCCACATCCCAATTTACCTATGACATAGCTCTGTATGTATAACAAAAATACCCAAGTGTGGTGGGTTGTGAAACAACCATTCCATTATTCACCTGTTTGTCTCTTTTTGCAACATCTTCTGTTTAGGACAGAGCATGCAGCTGCTCACAGCCTCTTTTCCCACTCCACTGCAGAGAATTTGCTAGGTTATTTGTAAGAAAATTGGCACGCCTGCTGTGTGTACTCAGGCATCCGAGGAATTTCACTAGTCAAAGTTGAAAAGTGCAAAAGGTGTCAGTCAGTGCATATTTACCAGTTTCCTTTCTTTGTCCAAGAATGATGCTGTTGGAGGAGAGGAAAGACTTTGTGATGAGCCAAAAAACCGGCATGCCTAATGCACGATTTAGTCAAGAGGCCTCTTTTTCTCCAAATTTTGTGGCAACTTGTGCACTCTGTGTCAAAGTTGCCACAATGAAATGAATTTATGATGTATTGGCTTTGTGTGGCAAGGGTTTGGTAGCGGGGCAGGTTACAGGGGTGGCTTCTGTGAGAAGCTGCTGGAAGCTTCCCCTGTGTTTGAGAGAGAGTGAGCCCATACCAGCCGGCTCTAAGACGGACCCGCTGCTGGCCAAGGCCGAGCCCATCAGTGATAGGGGTAACGCCTCTGTGATAACATTTTTAAGAAGGAAAAAAATTGCAGGACAGACAGAAATGGCAGCCGGAGTGAGGAGTGAGAACATGTAAGAGAACCAGCCCTGCAGACCCCCAGGTCAGTGCAGAAGGAGGGGAGGAGATGTTCCAGGCGCCGGAGCAGAGATTCCCCTGCAGCCCGTGGGGAAGACCCTGGTGAGGCAGGCTGTCCCCCTGCAGCCCAGGGAGGTCCATGGTGGAGCAGATCTCCACCTGCAGACCGGGGAGGACCCCACGCCGGAGCAGGGGGATGCCTGAAGGAGGCTGTGACCCCGTGGGAAGCCTGCGCTGGAGCGGGCTTCTGGCAGGACCCGTGGCCCCGTGGAGAGAGGAGCCCACGCTGGAGCAGGTTTTCTGGCAGGACTTGTGACCCCGTGGGGGACTCACGCTGGAGCAGTGTGTGCCTGAAGGACTGCAGCCCGTGGAAAGGGCCCACGCTGGAGCAGTTCATGAAGAACTGCAGCCCGTGGGAAGGACTCACCTTGGAGAAGTTCATGGAGGACTGTCTCCAGTGGGAGGGACCCCATGCTGGAGCAGGGGAAGAGTGTGATGAGTCCTACCCCTGGTGAGGATGAAGCAGCAGAGATAACGTGTGAGGAACTGACCGTAAACCCCATTCCCTGTCCCCCTGCGCCGCTGGGGGAGGTTGGTAGAGAATCCGGGAGTGAAGTTGTGCCCGGGAAGAAGGCGGGAGTGGAGGGAAGGTCTTCTGAGATTTGGTTTTATTTCTTATAACCCTGCTCTGGTTGATTTGTAATAAATTGAGTTAATTTTCCCCAAGCTGAGTCTGTTTTGCCTGTGATGGTAATTGGTAAGTGATCTTTCCTGTTCTTATCTCGACCCACAAGCCCTTTGTTGTATATTCTCTCCCCTGTCCAGCTGAGGGGGGGGGGCGGGGGGGGAGTGATAGAACGGCTTTGGTGGGCACCTGGTGTCCAGCCAGGGTCAACCCACCACATATGCATAACACACAACATAAAGGGCACATATGATCCATTATCTTTATATTTCCGGAAAATGGTTCTCACCCAATTTCCCCTTCTTTACACAAATTTTCCAAGGTATGTTTGAGAGCATTTATTTTTAAATATGATATCCACCTGCCTAATGGAAATTTCCATTTAAAAGACTACCACTTCACCCTGTTCTTACAGCGCTTCTTATTGAGGGACTTGACTTACTCTTCAAGTCCGAACTTTAAGTCTTCTTGATAGAAGTAATAAGTCTTTCATTCGACTATGCAGTTAGTCCTATCCCAATTCTTACTCCAGTCATGTATTTCTCTCTTCTTACTCTGCCATATTACTATCTGCCCATTTATTATCTGATCTTTCTCACTGAATTGTGAGGGTTGCCAGTGTAACTATGAAGAGCTTGTATTTTTTCTTCCAGCCATAACAGAATAATTGCTTGTCCTGACATTCCTGTCGTTCCATTTTTTTCAGCTATGCTTACTATAAATAAATCTCAATTTTACTCTCTTAGAAAAAAATAAAATGTTCAGGAAGGACAGTAGTGTTTGCACCTACTGATGATAGGTCTTATGGGAATGGGTAATATTGTTTCTTCCTCATTTTTTTTAACAGTCTTAAAAAACTGCATTTTAACCATCTTTTCCTACCCATTTTAGCATTTCTTCCAGTAACAGAGACTTTCGTTAGATGTTAGGTGTTCTTAACATTTAAAAACTTTGCATTTAATCAGCTTTCAGCTTTGAAGAGATAAGTTTTACTGCACAAAACCCCATCTTTATTTAAAAGACCAAAAATCTGGGGCATATACTTCTCAAATGTAAAATGGCTTTGAAAGGGTAGCTTAGTCACAGAAGCCACTCTTCAGTTATAGTTGCATACCTTTTCATGTAGAAAATTCACTTAGAATTATCTTTATCGGGGCAAAACACCTTTCCTACTTCATCTAATTCCCTGGAAATATTTCAGTTGAAACAGAAGAAAAAAACAGGAAGAGTATTTTAACGTGCTTTTCATCCGAATAACACCTTAACCTATAGTAATAAGGTGTCTGCTATGGACTGTTGATGTAACATACTATAGTTTTATAAGCTGAAAAGGGACCAAAGGAGAGGAATTACAGAATGCTGAAAGGATTAAAGAAGTTTAGCCCCTTCGCTTCATGACCTTTTTGAGCCTCATAACTGAAATCTGTTGTCTCTGTAGGCCTGAACAGGACAGGACTGGACATGTTTTTCCATAACTTCTGTAAAAATTTTATTTGGAAATGATCACTACAACTGTTTGGTTAAATAGACTGACTGACAAACTGTTGCTTTAGCAATTCTTATACTTTGAGCTTTCATAGTGCTTAAAGCAACAGGTATCTGATGCTAATAGAATCTTTTAGACACTATAGTATTAGTTATAATCATTTTTTTAAGATTACTGTATATTTATAATAATTCAGTTAATGGTTTTCTCAGACATTTCAGGCTAGCTTGTTCATTGGCTACTGTGTGTGCTTTAAAATGGTCTTTTTTCCACATTCTTTTTTACTTTATGAACCCTTGCCTAACTGAAGAAGCTGAGGCAGCTGAGCTTGTTTAGCATAGCAAAGTGAAGGCTAAGGAAGTTCTCGCACCAGGCAGTGACTACTCCAAGGGAAGCTACAAAGATGACAGAGCCAAAGTCTTCTTGGTAGTGGCAACAAATATGACAAGAAGGCCAAAGGAGACATTGAACCTTGAGAGGTTCATGTTGGAAATCAGGACACACCAAAAAGTCACCAGGAAAAAAAATGCAACACTGAAACAGGTTATTCCATCCCTGGAGGATTTCAAAACTCAACAAATCCAGAGCTGAATGAATGTAGTGTTAGTGACTGTCCCACTCTGAGCAAGAGGTGGGACTAGATGTTGTCTAGACCTCACTTCAAAGCAACGTTTCCATGATCTGATGGGTTTGTGCAATTTTTGCCCCACCAAGCAGCCAAGAGGATCTCTGCATTACCAGCAACATTGGCAGATGCTGAGAAAATTCACAGCTATATCTCCCTCTGCCATACTAGCTCCACTGAAGATATTATGAATTGAATGTGAAACCCTGCAGAGGTGAAACATGGCAGTTGTTACTTTTCGGCTGCTTTTTGTAGATCAATGCTCTCCTTGTCCCTGTGAACCATGGTCTTTTGAAGTTGTGTCTGTTTTGAAAATGACTCTCTCTCCCAAAATTCCACCACATCTACCACAAAATCAAAACCTGGTGAATTTATTCACACTGATTAACAATGGAGGTCTTCAGTAGATCTAATTCTCCTGACAAACTTCATAAGCACTATTAAAGTACATTTGGGCTGCCTGTTTCAGGGGACGAGAAACAATCATTAATGACCCAATTAGGTTTGTGTATTCAAATCTGTGTAAGTCAACAGACTAGGGGGAAGTTCAAGGGCATTGCAAAATTTATGGTACCTTTTTTTTTGGTTTACTTTTTTTTTTAATAAATACTTGTGCTAGACAGTAAAGAGTGCCCTAAATGAAGTAAAAACACAGAATGATGGCACTAGAAGAGCCATGTTCTTCGAAGCACAGTCAAATATCTGCAGATATTCTCAGTTTGGCTGAAAACTCCTGCCTTAGAAATGACTAAATTCAAGTAGACTTTCCACTGCTCATTTTAGAGCTGACTGTGGTGTGGGCCTCTTCTTAGCTGGTGCTCTTGTCCTTTTTATAACTATATTTTCTCAAGGCTGAATTGTGTCAAGTGTCAAGGCCTGGTGGGTTTTTTATGTTCAGTTCTTATGTTATAAATATATAAATCAAATTCAATCTAAAGCCTAAGAGAAGAGAACTGGACTTTAAAACCTTTAAATTCAAATAATATAAGCTCTTCTGAGTACCAGTTTGTGAGGACAAGTTGTCTGATGTTTACTGAAATCTGGTATCTATTCTAACAAAGTAAATTAGGCATTGTACAATGTAGGATTTATTTGAAAGCATATTTTGACAAAATGCATTATCCATGACAAAAATAAGAAAATTATTTACAGCAATATAGCTTGAGACCCCAAAACATAACTGGAGGATATAAAACTCAGAAAAGTAAACACTGGCAAAGTATTAAAAAGTAAATTTTAAAGACTTGGATCAGAGAGATTACAAATACTGTGGGAAAAGAAAGAACAAAACCTGAATACTCAAAAGGATACAATATCCAGCACCTTTTAAAAGAAGCGATGTAAAATGATGGTCAGTTATTTCAAAAGAAGCATACAATGAAGACAGAATGTAAGAATGAATTACTCTTGTACTAAGCAATCAAAATTCCATTTTATATTAAAGATAGTTTTGTCTAGAGATAAAAACAAGTAGGACAATGAAAAAAAATTTCTTAAGCATGATAATATTTTTGGAATTACATCTCAGAGGTGCAAAACTCCCTCTCCATTTTCCTTTCAGACTTCTCTTGCTAGGGCCTTGACCGACAATTCATTTCAGTGCTATTGTTAAATACAGTACAAGGACAATTAAATATTTTTGCAGTAAACATATTTGACATAACCCTGGAGAATACACCAGTGGACAGTTCTACCAAACTGCAGCATTCTACTCTGAAGTTGCGGGGCAAAAATATTTGTTCTGCAATCATCTCTTAATTAATTATTTTTCATTGACTACCTTTTCTCTTCCCACCTCCTCTGTTTCTCCCTCCTCACATGTCCACATTACTGAAGTGGCATTGAATTTGTAGCTACCTCAGGAGAACAGGGAACGAGTGTCTTTAAGCGACATACACAGTTTTCTGATTCGGAGTGAATCCAAGTGCCGGCGATGCTACGGGAGTAATTCACACCTCCAGTTTGGCTAAATCACCTCTCTCAGTTACCACTGACAAGATCCCTGCAAAGTTAAGAAAGATCCAGCCTCATTCGTAGGTGCAGATTTAAATCATCAGATTTAAAGAACAGATAAATAAATGCTTGTCTTTAGCAGACTACTTGTAACTGCTGTGCTAGGATCCTCTTACGCTGCTCGAGGTCTCTTACCTGATGAACAGAAATAATACCAAATGTAAAGATGTTGCTATTTGAAGATCACCAGGATCATCAAGGATTTGGGCCATCCTCTTGCATCCCAGTACAGGAGTAAAATTCCAGACACAAAGACTTCACAGCTAATAAATATTATTTAATCACCTGCTGATGAGTTGAATACCCCAGCAGTCACGTCAGCACAGAAGTGACTAGGGGACTCCTGCCAGCGAAAATGAAAACACGATGGTTTCATTGTACGTATTACTTGTTGGCCACTGTTATGCAGCTTCTAAGTAAGAAGATTCTCCTCCAAGTGCACAACAGTTGTCATTGACTTGGATTCACATTGCCCAGTCCTGGCACTGAGCTGAGTTGTAGAAGTAAGAACACATTTTCCACTTTAAAAACTGGCTGTTAGAGGAGCATAAATCAGAAAGGATATACCAAATAAAGGGTAGTTATGTGAAGGTTATCTCAGACAAAGCATGATTACGTGGATTGCCTAGAAGAGTTGCAGGAAATGAACTCCAAATGATACAATACATCTAAAATGAAAAAAATGAAATCTGGAAGTTATGAAAAAGATGTTGTAGTAACTGATAAAATTAAAAATTATTACAATAGTCTTTCAGAAAGCTAAGTCATACTTAAACAGGTAATGGTATCACAAAGTTTTGAATCTAGCCATCTTAATGGCTGTATTCAAATTCATGTGTTTATAACTGAGAAAAAAAAAAAAAAAAAAAACAAAGAGAAAGTTTTTACTGATATGCAGCAAATAAAGCTCTATACTAGTTTATACATCACTGGCAGATCAGAGTGCCTGATCCAATTTCCATTAATCTCAAAAAGGAATTCAAATTAGGTCCCTATATTTTACTTAATTTTTTCAATTAACATTGCCAATATGCAAGCTGGAATGGACTAAATTTTACTTTTATGTTCTCATGTAACTCCAATGGCTGTTGTTACATTTTTGTTCCTTGTTAAAGAATCAACTTTGTCCTGGAGATATTTCCACACAGTTATTCCAATAGGTCGTTCATCACAAAAAAAAACCCCAAAACAACAACAAACGCAAACAGTTTCAACATATAATAAAGTCCTGTTAGGGTCCTTTCTCAACTGTCCAGCTCTCAGTTTAGTGTCTGATACAAGTATAAAACTTTGTTATTAGCATGAGTACTTCAGAGCTTTTTGTTGCAAAATATCTTTGTTTTTAACAGTAGGCCTGTCACAACTATGGTTAGACTATTGCATTGCTCAGGAAGCATCTAAAGCCCTTTTGCCATGTCTTTGAAAGGCAAATATATTTTTGTGGCAGGATACTGTGACCTGTGCAGTTGTTTAAAGGTGGCTTTGCACTCTCCTCTTCTGTTTTCTTAAAATTTTCTGACATGGGTACAGATACACTGGAATATATTATGGAAAAATCAGAGTCAAAACCTCCCAGAATCAGGGGAACAGCAAAATACATATTAGAGTGGGGTATATAAGTGCCAGGAAACTCCTCTCATCCTAAACTTCAGAGCAGAACTTCATATTTAGAATGGGTGATTTCATGTAATAAAGCAGCTTATGCTCTATCAGTGTAGATGGGGGATGCACCTTTCTTAAAATACAGAGAGCATAAAAACATATTTTTCCATAGAAACAATTCAATTGCTGTACATGTAGTTAATGAACATTTAATTTCAATGGAGATTCAGAAAAGGTTAAACACTCTTCATTTGGATGATGAATAGTCATGGTGAAGGTATTCAGCAAGAGGAAAAAACCAGCATGATTTTCGAGGAACTTTAAAGGGTTAAATGTCTTCTGGGAGGGAAGCCCCTTCCACGGGTTCCTTTGCACATCCTGTATTTAATAAATGTGCAACCATGAGAATTGTCTCCTCATGACAACTTGAGGAACATACCCTTTTGTCAAGGTGGCTGGCAATTAAAAAAAATCTTTTTACCTTTAGACCTTAATTTCTAAAAATAAAAAAACAAATGGATAACCACAATTAAACTCAGTATCCAAAGGTAGTATCTTATGAGAAATCCCTATGCTAAACCTACTCCTTCAAAATATTGCATTATGGACAGTTTTCAAGGCATTTTTGAAGGCATCTCTGGCATCAGTGATGCCGGTCTACGGTCTCCAATGACAAATGCGCATGATGAGCACCGACTCAGAAAATATGAGCTCAAAATATCTTTCAGAACACAATAGACCAGATATACATTATTTTAATATCGAGAGTTATGTACATCATATTTATGTGTATGTGCAAACGCTATGTATTTAGAGACAAACTTTTTGTACATATAAAGTAAGTAAAAGTTGCAGTTAAAGTCAACAGACACTGTTCCTGAACCTCTAGTTCAAAGTACTCTGAAAGCTCCTGGTTTAGATTACCCAGACTGACACCCCAAACTGCTGGAAAACTTTGACTTTAAACAACTTCTGTACTGGTTTTCTTACGGAAAAAAAATCAGTTAATTTGAGTTTTGTGAGACTGAATGAATTAATGTTTGTGAAGCAGTCTGACACCCTAGAGGAAATGAATAATTCTGTCTTACAGTAGTGTTTGAATAATGTGAGGCAAATAAGGCCATGAGGTATACAGTGAACAGTGAGAGGCAAATAAAATACACAACTGCTCACTGTTGAAGTTCTGTCTATTCTTTGTGCTTAATGAAGCAGGGGTCCTATGTAATTACAGTGTCATAGTATATCCAGCAAAAGAGGGCTGAATTAAGGTTTCCCGGGCAATCTTAATTCTGGCATTTCCTATCTTTTGACTACTTGACTCTGCAACCTTAATCACGTTCTTTTGTGCGTAAGGTTATTTGTGTTTTAAAGACATCAATCATTACAGTATCTAGGCAACACTGCATGAAGCACAAACAGCAAATCCTTCATTACAGAGGAACTTGCTTGCTTTCGTCTTTTCCTCAAGAGGAAATAATCCACAGCACGGTGTATCCCACAGCATGGTCCCATGAACAACTCTGTCATTAGTAAGGCACCTGCAGAAAGTGGTCTGGTTTTGAACGCTCCTTTAGATTTGAGGACAAGTTTATCTCTGGCAGCAGCGTGCTCCAGAGGGAGAAACCCTTCACTGAAAAAACTCTGCCTTCACCCCGTCAGAGGTGAAGCTTTCATTAACTCCAGTGTCACTATCAAATACAATAGCTGCAGGAGGAAACCAATGTCAGGGAGCAAGCTGGAGAAGCTGAACAGGAAGGCTACATAGGCAAACAGGCATTTTAGGGTATTGCATTGCGTCCTGTGTTGCATAAGTAGCCACTTTACAGCAAATTAGGATGCAGCCTATTTTCTCCCATCCATGGTAGCAGCTGGGTCACCAAACAGCAACAAGAAGCTGTAGCTTCTGCAGAGTTTTCAGATTTCATTGGAGTAAATTATAATCCATTTCTGTGGTCGTTAATGGCATGACTTGCTTCAGCTGAGACCTCTAGCAAAAATTTGGCTGATATGAGCCAGGTGAGGTCGGACTTCTGAAGAAAAGAAATACAGCTTCCTATGCTTTGGGAAGAAGCCCTTTAGTCCACAGTACACCCCAAAATGTGTCATTAGAAACGTTAATCAGAATACACTGTGGGAAAGATACTTGCCCAGGCAGACTTGCTGGGTCCATCTCTGAGAAAGGATGAGGGGAGGAGGGCTCCGTGACTACAGAGTGCCCCTCGGGCTGATGCTGCCTGAAAAGAGGGAAAGTTGAAGTCCTTTTCCTTTCAGAAAACCTGTGCCTGAGACACATGCATCTACCAGACACGCTGTGGTCAGGCAGGAAACCAATGCTCTTGCCCAGATGATCCTACAGGCTGATTACAACCTGTAACAGAGGAAGATCACTGAGAGAGCTCAGCTTGCTTTTTTCCAGTGAGGATGACTTTTGGTAAAGAACAACACAGATGTCCAGCTTACTGCATTCGTTTTTATTTGACTTCTTCCAGAAAAGCCACTGTGCCGCGGAGATCTCCTTGTTCCTGTTCCAACGGCACCAGGATCTGAAGAGTACAAAGTCCCCCATCCTCTCTTTTTGAAAGAGTGTTTTCTCCCTGAATGAAATGATTACCTACCTCCAACACTATCTTTCTCTTATCAGTCTCCACTATAACTCTTTCAGGATGTATAGAACTTGGGTTTTGAGGAAGGTATTTTAGACATGTAAACAGGTATCCTTTTATAATTTGGGGTTTTGCACTTCAATTTCTACGAAAAATAGGGAAAATTTCTATTTCTAAAAACCAAGGCTATTTGGAAGGATTATCTGAAAAGCAAGAACAGGGGTTTTTATTCTGCTGTTTCCTACTTCATAGCGAGTGATAAAAAATCACCAAAACCTTCAATAATATTTATTGTCCCTTTTACCATTCCTGTTTTTTCATCTGGGATACCAGAATTGCAGCATAAGAATCAGTATTATTTCACCTTCATCCTCCCTTACACCCATCTCTTTGAGGGATTACAGCTGCAACATGATATCTCAGCTGAATTGTATGGTGATCTCCCTGTAACTCTTTATCAAAAGAGAGGCTGATGTTTCTACTGAAAAGCAAACAGAAAGATAGGAGTTTTTCCCCTTATTAAAGGCTGAAGGAGCAGTGGAAAAGTCTTTTTACCACAGGAAGCATTACAATATAAGACCAGTTTATTTTGCTGTGCTACAGTTTAGCTTTTTGCTCTAAGTGGCAAATGCTTAAACAGAAATGCAAGAAATACAAGATACATTTTGTTCTTTGCTTACATTTCTCCAGAAAACAAAACAAAACAAAGCATTCCACCATTGCTGAAATACTTAGTTCTTCTATTGGCAGTTTATTAAATCTTTCTCCTGGTAACCCAAAAGGTTCCAACTAGAGCCCACTAAAGTCAAGAGAAATGCAAAACTTTAGTGGGAAGCAATGATTCAGAATATTCATTGCCGACATAGATAGAAACTGAAGCTGAAATGAGGTTGATGATGAAAGTAAGGAGAGGGCTGCATGATAGTATAACCTCCCACACATCTATAAAGGGAAGTTCCCCACATCAAGTAGTGCTTGTGGGTGGGCAGAGCAATGCTCTCTCTTTTTTCCCTCTGTGTCAAACTGTGCTGGGTCTGCACCAGTCAGACGGCTGAGCTACTCCCGGAACAATTCCACAGATGCCTTGTTATGCATTTCCAGGAAGACATTAATTTTGTACAAGTCAATTGAGATTCTTAGATGGGACCACAAAATGCAGAGAGAAGAAAAAAACCTATGCCATGTATTCTTGTCAAAAAAACATTACACAAAAAAGTCTGTCCATCTGATCCAACAGGATTTCCCAACAATGGTAACAAGGTTGGCTACTGCATAGATGGCTTCTGAGAAAACTGGCATGGGTAGCCTACACAGGATGACTGGGAAATAATTGCTTACCATTTCTTGTAATACAATACAATACATTTAAGTGTTAATCATCTAAGTGAAAGTCCTAAACAGTTACATTAGGATAAGCTGTACAGCCCATGAGGAGTGTAACTTTTCTTCCATTAACTGTATAAAAGAGAATTTATGGTGATTGTCTTAGACAACTTTTAGAAGTCTAAAAGAGGTCCATTCTTGGTTTCCTTATGAATAGTGCATGAAATCTGAAGTTACCAGGGTCCTAATAAGAGTCAATGTGATTTACGGTAGATGTTGTGTCCACCACATTAGGACTAATCCATATGTAACTTGAAAATAATGACAGAGTATTAACCTTTGTCGAACATTCAGGCTGCTACAACTCTAGCTGAATAAAAATGTTCTGATCTAAGGTGAAATCTCATTCTTATACAAACTAAGACGTCAATATCATTTTGCAACTTTAAAGGCAAAATATTGATTCACATTTTGCTGGCAAAAAAGGGTTAAATAAACTAAAATACCCCCAAACCTACAAAAGAAAACCCTGTTTTTCTTGGATTCTACTATTTACTGGTTTTGTCATAATAGTACTAAAAAATCTCCATCATGGCTATACTAGTGAGCTAGGCACCGCATAAATTTGAAAAAACAGATTCCCTCATCTGCAAAAGCATAACTCTAATGTTTTTCCTCATAACCCCATCACAAGAATATTTTTTTTTTTTTTCAAATTCAATCAGACAGATGTGAAAGATTACATATAATAAATATTGCAAAGTCAGTATCCTGGTCCTTTTAAGTAACATTTTGGAAAGTCCTGAGCACTTTCAAATTTTGTATTCCATAGTTGACTTTGAAGTAATTTTTCTTTCTCATCACATCAAGGCAAATCCCAGGAGGTGGCATGTGTCTCAGTTTTTTTCCCTACAGAAAGTGGAGGGGAGAAAACATGACTTTGAGAGGTTAGTTTTTCAAGTTTTTCTCTTTTTTTTTGTGTCACAGAACTGCAGGATTACTACACTTGAGCTTGGTTATAGAGTTTACTAGCATGCTGGTGAAGCTCTTGGGGCTTTCATTGCATATAAACCGAAAAGAAAATGAGCAAGGAGCAAACAAGAACCACCAGCTAATGCAGGAGAGTTCTGCAGAAACCTGAACAAATTCCAAACCCTCAGCCTAGATCTGGAACAAACGTGAGACTTTGTATAGCCAGCAGTTCTCACTCCTTTTTTGTTTGTTTCTAGAAACAATGAGGATCAGAAGGAGAATAATAAAAAACAGCCATGTATTTGAGGGTGATGCAATACGGACTGACCTTAACCAAAAATTACAGAAATTATAAATATCCCACTCTATTACTGGTAATTGTACATTAAAATCTTATCATAATCATACCATAATCTCATATTTTTCTAATACTTTTGGAAATTAATTTTATTGTGTATCTTAAAAAAATCCTAAATATTAAAAATTAACTGCTGAATTAGTTGGATTTTATTGACTTGATGACACCAAAATCTTTCAATCTTTACTCAGCAGATGAAGTCACAGGTTTGGTTTGACTTAAACAGTATAAAGAAGAGGTTTATCATGTATCTTCTAACTGTCACATTGTTTGTATAACGGTACTGCTCCACTTGGTTTGTGGTTTTGCTTTTAAATGTAGAAAATGTTATTAGCAGATGGAAAATGGTTAACCAGCTTTTAAAAAATGTTGATTAATAGTCAAAAGCACCCAAGGTAGAGCTGTATCTTCAACACAAGTATTTAATATAGTTTTATTCCTCACAGTTTCTGGGTGAATAGCCATTGTGGTCTATTACATTTTTATTACTGGATGAATTCCTGAGACTTTCTGTGCATATCATTGTGATACAGTCAACTTTCAAATCTATGTTCCTAAAACTAAGCTCAACACTGCATGATGCAGAACATATTAGTCTAGTCAAAGAACAAAAGGGAATTGGAAGAGCACACTAATCTTTAACAAAGCAAGGCACATTAAAAAGAATGAAACCAACTTCAGCTGCGTTAGTCATACAAGTACTCTTCAATAATGACAACATGTTTTCTGGGTCGGACCTAACAGCTATAGTATCATACAGATACCACTGAGATTAGGTACCCAAGCACTTCTTTCTGTCAGCTGAAACACCAACATGCATAACTTGTCAGCTTTTATTTTGGCAACTTCTTCTTCCAAGCTTGCAAACTGTGATAATGGATAAGGGGGGGGCTGTCTTGTTGGCTTTGATTACTTTTTTTTTTTTCCCTTTAAACTTGCCTTCTTTAACTGTAGTACTGCAGGAAGCAGTTTTTTAACGCTTGGCACTCTGTCAAAAAGGTAAATGTCATTTTCCTGAGAAATGCCAAAACCCTATAGGCTCTAGCTGTGTACACAGCCAAGACGTTTCTTTTCAAGAGCCCTTAAGTATAAGGATGATCATCAGGTATGAGAAAATTCAATTGGAAAAGTACTGATGTTACAGAAATATTTTTTCCATGTTGTAACACGAATTTGAAGATTCTTTACCTAAGTATTGAGTTACGCATGAGTACGCTATGAGACAGCGGCCCTCAAGGCATAGTACAGCTGAAGGTGCAGAGGAGTCAACTCCCCAGAAGAGTCATGATTTACTGCTAACCACACCTACAGCACTTATAAAATGCCAGTACAGCACATCTTGGTGTGGGAGAGAAAAATACAGCCAAGCAATGTTTCCTTTAACAGCTCTTCTTTTCCAGGGTTTATGCCTGCTGTATGTTTTCACTGAATTTGAATGCTCTTTTTTTTTTTTTTCCTCCAAATCAGAATTACCATGCTAATGACATTTACAAACCAGCTGCTGTGTACAACTCCTGCAGAGGAATTTTGTGGAAGGATTCCAAGTCCTTCTTTCTTTACATATTTATATATATGAAAGAAATTATGGAATTTTGTGGAAGGATTCCAAGTCCTTCTTTCTTTACGTATTTATATATATGAAAGAAATTATGGCATTTGCGGATAAAATAGAGTTGGAACTGCTTGCATCTAGATGCCTCTTATAGTCCACAGGGAAAACCTGGGCACGTATCTGGGCCTCACTACTCCCTTTGACTCCTCTTAGACACTAGTGCTGATACATTTTTCAGGTGGGAATGTGGTCTTGGTAGGAGATCCCACAAATTTCAAAAGGGGACATCACATAAAGAAGACATACGGTGTCTTCTAAGTCCACAGACAAAAAGTTCTAGTGGAGCTGCTTGTGCCATGGTCTGTTTTGTAGGAGGACAGACTGCCAAGAGATCAGGTGGAAGAACAATGTCACTTCAGATAACCTTTTAAACAATTTCTAGAGGGTAGCAGCTTCTTACTACTAGCAGCCTAGCGGGTGAAATGGTGAAAGGAATCAATACTTTCTGGTGTGTTTCTCCAAAAATGAGCACCTGGTCTTCAGTGGACATCTCCAAAGTATTGTCTGTGAGTGTCTGCAAGTGCTGGGCCTCGTAAAACAGAAAACTTAGCATGAAAACCGTGACAGCTGAGGAGCATTTTTACTTACTGAGCAAGTTCGTTCCTCTGTCAGAAGTAAGCATTGTGTTTTAAAGGCATTCAGTGAGGATCTGTACGAACATGTTCACAAGCAGAGTCACACCCTGCTGCATGGGGTTTACAGCATGAATCAGAGACGGAAACAGTTTGAAAGTTTGGCCTGTTTTTTTTTGCAGAGTGCAGATATCCCACAGTAGTTGAAAAAATTATGTGCAAACTTTACTTGGGAACAACCCAAGGAGGACATTTCTTGTTTCTGTAACGTTGAGCTTCTCAGGAAACATTGCCTTTGGGATGCTACTCTTCCAATTACTAAATCCCAAGACAAACTTCGCAACATCATGAAGTGCCTGTTAAGCTCTCTGTCGAGGGCAGAGTATCAACAGATGTCTGACCATCTACAGCAGAGGATGGAGAAATGAGCTAAAAGATAAAACATTAAACATAAAAAATGGCAAAGACAAAATTAATTATAAGTCATACGGAATCCTATTTTAGCCACCCTAGAGTTAGCCTGTAAGCACTACCCTTAGAGCTCTTCTGGGATGCTTCTAATGAAAAGTAAGCTTGTGTCATTGTTCAAATTTAGATATTCTGAGAAATAGGTTTAAAGGAAAATTATTTTTTTATTTTATTCACTGCCTGACATATATATATTTATATTTATATTTATATTTATTTATATCCTGAGTTTATCTATTTGTCGAACAGCTGTTCATAAATGACCCTGCAGGTGAAAACCTGGGTGGAATCCCTAACTGTCCTCATACTTTTGGTTTCAGGAGAAAGAAATCATATATTGCTGATAAACCTGGCCAGAAGTGCTCTGCAAAGGGAAATAAATACACCAATAAATGCCTTTGTGGATGACAAAACGAAAACAGAGAGAGGTGACGTGATTTGCCCAAGGGAGTTAAAAGGCCAAAAGCAGAAAGGGGAATGGCTCCTGGTCTCCTGGTTCGGGTGAGTTTGTCTGATTCACAGTCCTGTGTACGACTCCTTTAACATACACCTTGAGGACAAATGATGAAATTCAACAAGGACAGACAAAGGCAAATAACCCCTGTCAGCGATGCAGGCCGGGGCCTGGCTGCCTGAGGGGCAGCTCTGCTGAAGAGGCCTTGGAGGTCCTGGTGGGAAGATGAGTGGTATGAGTGATGATGATGACTGATGAAGATGAGTGATGTCCTGGGTGGCAAGATGAGCCTGAGCCAGCCGGGACAGTCAACAGCACCTGGGGCTGTGTTAACAGAAGCACGGCCAGTGGATCAGGGCAAGGTTTATTCCCCCTTGTTTAGCGCTCATTAGACCACATCTACAACATGGCATCCGGTATCGTGCCCCACCCCCAGCCCCCACAAAATGACAAACATTGATAAATTGGAGTGATTTCGGGAGAGGCCACCAAGATGGCCAGGGCTGGAGCGCTTGCCCTGTGAGGAGAGGCTGAGGGAGCTGGGCTTGTTCAGCCTGGAGAAGACACAGGGGAGATCTATGGGGAAGTTATCGAGGAGATGAGTCAGGATCTTCACAGTGGTGTATCACAGGAGGGTAAGAGCAAATGGGAAGCTGAAATGGGAGGTTTGGAGCGGATATAAGGAGAAACCGTGTCACGAAAAGCATAGAAGGGCATGTTGCCCATAGAGAGGTTTTGCAGTCGCCTTCCTTGGAGGTTTTCAGGCCCATCGGAGTAAAGCCTTGAGCAACCTGTTCTGACCCTACAGCTGACCCTGGTTTGAGCAGGAGGCCTGACTAGAGACCTCCTGAGGTCCCTTCACACCTGAGTTATCTCGTGATCCTATGGCACTGACTGTGACTACTTATACCTTATGTGAACATTTTCTACTGGCAATAATGCTAGAAGTCAACTCACACATAGCATGCAACATCCATGTTTTGTACAGTATTTTTCAATGGGTTTTCACACTTTCAGACTAACTGAAGTGAAAATATAAGCTTAAAAAATATGAATTAGTATCTGTGAATATTGTTCAAGAAAATGAATTTTTTACAATAGTTAGTATTAGAAAAATGCATAATTAACATTCACCTTATGTTCCTAATAAATAATAACTTAAAGCATTCCACTAGTGACATTTAAGGGTATCCTTCTCATGTCACTTGGTACAGCCATTGGGTCTCTGCTTTAGGAAAACAACACTCTCTGTTGAAACTACAGTAAAAAAAAAAGCTTACTGACTGTCAGCAGAGTTCAATAACATGCAGTTACAAAATACACTAGGAATTGGTCCACATAATTGTGGGTACAATATCGGTAATATACACTTATATAAATGCTCAACTATGTTAGCATTGTTTGTGAGGACACACCATTTCTAATAATTTTGTTGTTGTCATTTTTTTTTAATTGAAGCAACACGTACAACACGTAAAAAGGCATGGCAGAATCCTCATGGATAGTCTGAACTGATGCTTCAATGATAAAATGGAATTTTTTTGACAGAAATGAGCTTCATTCTCACACTGTCCAAAGCTCCTTCTAACTAACACTGAGGTCCATTATCAGAGAGAATCCCTCCAGAAGTCTGTAACTGGCAGAAAAGGGCTTGAATCTTGCATTTCTGTTAGTATTAATTTCATATTGGTCAGGCTCCTAGTTCCAAAAACCCACTGTTGCAGTCCTCTTCAAAGATATAGCCCTGAAGCCGTCCACGCATAAGCAAAGGTGGACTCTACTGGTACAAATATGCTAGATAGCAATTCAAACACAGCCGATCCACAAACTGTGTACTTCCAGGTTTTTTGTGACACAATAAAACTTTTTGCTACAAGCCATGATGAAAAGAGTGGCTCACTACTAAATCTAGAATTTAGCAGGTATCTTCTCACATCTATCTGCTTTTGCTGCTGTTCAGTCAGCTAAATCAAGAAAATCAGTGGTGAATATATAATTTTGGCTAAGGATAGCTTTAAAACTAACCTAGTTCCAAACCCCTTTAAATAGTTATAGGGGATTGCAAGCTTGAGGAACCTAAAAATGAAAAGGCCGAGTCTTAAAATTGTTATTATTTCAAGTGATTCACCTCAGAATCAATCTGACATTTGCACAACAATTCATTCTTCTTTTTCTGTCCCCTTCCCCAAAGTTCCAATGTCATTTTAACCCCAGAAATAGATTAGTAAATTAGTACACTTGCTCCTTTTCCACTTGCAAGAAGACAGCAGCTTGAAATATGTCTAAATTTAACTCCTTTCCTTACGCATAAACTAGCATAATGGCAAATTCATCTAAATGTGAACAAAGTTTTACTATCAAAGGGATTCTCTGAATCTCAAAGCAGGGACATGGCACATTCTCTATAGTACCTAAAGGCAAACATACTGCCCCTGCCACCCTATGCTGGCACCCTCTGAAGCTGTTGAGGAAGCACTGGAAGAAATGCAGTCCATGGTCTCTAGATCCCAGAAGATGCAGATAAACTGCCAGCAGCCACAGTTCATAGAGGAACCCCATGATAACAAGCCTCCCTACCGGCCCTGACAGTGATGACTGGCAGAGTGCCATAGCACACATCTCTCCAGACAGATCTAGTCCATGTTCCTGGATCCAGAGGGCCAAATGCTGCACCTGAAAGCTAAAAGACCACAGGTGTTTATCTGCTTCCCACCTCGACCACTGACAAACACAGGATGCTCTAATGTAGAGATTTTTCCTGAGCAGTAAAACAGAAGAAAAAGAACAAAGGATGTTTGAATGAAACTAGGTGACATTTAAGCATATTTTTATGTTTTACTCCATTTGACACCTTTATTGGCTCTGGTTGTCAAAGTATATGTGCTTGCTTTAAGTTGCTGCCCTTAGTATTGTTTCTATTCCTTGTCATCCCTCTTATCTGTGGCTCCTCCAAATTTAGAGCACTGTGTTTATCCAAGGAGTGATGGGGTGCTGATATAAAGACATTTGTGATAATCAAAATCCTCCTGGGTTCTTCTGTGGTGTGATGACCTAGCACTCTACCTCTGCCTGCCTTCCTGCCAGCACTGCCTGGACACAACAGTGTTGATGGGAACTTTGGAACGGGTCAGGAGTCCTGGTAGCCCAATCACACACATCGAACTTTGCATTTGGCAATAAAACCAGCTGCTGCTGTGTTGCTTAACGTTTTCCTCCTGGTAACCAAATATTCTACAATTAAAAATAAGCCAGATCCTACATAAGTGTTGGTTAATTAATAAGGGATAGATTTTTAGGTATCTATAATCCAAACCACCAAAATACAATAGTATAAAATGGCCAAATCTATGACTAAGCTGTGTGGCCACGTCTCTTTACTCGTGCTTTTTTAAACACCTGACACAGCTTGCCATGTATCAGAATACACATGGAGGGGAACAGTGCCATTTTAACCTGTGGGAGACAAGCTCTGTATAGTAGGGGACAAAGTACACATTTGTAGATACCAAAACCCTGTAAGTAAGAACAGCAAGAAAGTTTTATTTTCACTGTTCTTGGGGAGATTTCCATGCCAGCTAAAGATCAGAAGGAGCATTGATAATTTACAGCTTTTTATTCGTGTTCACTGAAATAATCTTGGAAGGGTTGGCAAGGTATCCACAGGCATAAGACTGTGCAGAGGGATTCTCAGAAGCCATTGCAAACCACTGTAAGCCATTATTTAGATCAATGTACACAAAGTCTTAAGGTCTTAGGTTTTTGGACAACTTGAACCAGATTTTGGCCTTGGAGGCACTGCGATACAAAGTATTCATGTCTGTTCATACAAATTTTTGAGAGTCAATTGTCAAGGTGTTCATTTATTCTGTATTAATAATAGGTATATGCATATTTCATTAGAGGTCTTCATCAAAGCCATGAGGCGTGTATCAAAGGAAACACTATTTCCTGGTGTCATACACGTCACACAACCTTCACCAGAGAATGGGAAATCCCCTTGGGAAATAAGTCTGGAGAGATAAAACAAAGGTGAATGATGAAACAGGGACAAAAAGGAAGAAAAAAAGAATTTCCCCTTTGCCATTTAGATACCTGTTGTGATTTTGTTCAAAGCAGCAGTCTACCAGTGGTTCCTTAGAATTCTAAAAAGTAGTATTTTTTTTTTCCAAGAGAAACATAAACACCCCACAGTGAACCATACTTACCTGGGAACTTTTTCTACAGTTGAAGAATCACAAATATTTCATTCCGTGTAAAGAGCCAGCTATGCTGCAGACGACGTGTAAAATTTGTACATGTAAATCAGTTGAAGCCTGCACAAATGTACATGCGTTGGTCATGTGAATAGTCCTGTTATCATCAGCTGAGCTTCCTGGGGACTGGAAGTGTCAGAGAACGATGCCTGAATCAGTGCAGTCTAGTAATTGTGTTTGCCACAGGGGTGACAATGGTAATGTTATGCCCACCTGAAGTTCACATCCTCTAGAAAAAAGAGATTCCTTAGCAAGAAACAGTTCCGAGAAATGGCAGGGACTTACTTTTACTGAGAAAGAACAAGTTCTAGAGAGAGAGAGTAAAGGACATTGAGCCTGCAGATACTCAGAAGTTATAAATAGAGAACAAATTTATCAGTATGGTGTTAGATATCCTAAGAGAACAGGTCTCCTAAGCTCTTGCTACCTATTTCCCAGCTGACATGTTGGCAGCACTGAGGGCAAAGAGAAGCTGTACCTTAGCCAAGCAACTGCGTCCTTACACAGTTACTGTGTGAAAATGTCTCTCTGCCCTCCTCCACACAGAGCTGTGCTCCAGTTTCAATGTGCATGAGTCACTTGGGAGATGTAGGCCAGGTGCATGTAAGGAAGATGGCATCAGCCTCACTGTCCACAGATTAACTGTATTCACATCCAAAAGTAAAATGGAGAAACATGTTCAACTTTTCCTAGAAAAATAGGGGAAAAAATGGTGGAAAAGGAAATTTAGACATTCTGCCAGAAGAATCCAGCCAAAAGTAAATACAGAAAAATATTATGAGGAGCAGAAAAATTACATTACTTGGCATATTTCAAATCAGTCATGATGGTTTAACTGATAAAACCACTGGTAAGGAGCAGTCCTACACTGCTGGAAGGTGAAAAGATGACCTAATAATTTCTTTCCACTTGCACATTCTTTGGCACTAATTTGTGCTACTTAACTCTAATTTTAGACATCAACAAAATCTGTTGCTCATTCTGAGCCTGCAAGTGAGAGCAGAACTGAACAACCTGACCCTCTGATAACCCATTTGCTAAGATGGAGTTATGTGTGTGATTTTCCAACTGGTTAGTTTCTGGACAGAAGGTGTTTCTTTTAAAAAGCTACAATGGCTGCTAAGAGTGGGTAGCTCATATCACTGTATCAAAACCAGACATTTGTCACAACAACAACAAAAAAGGTTAATGCTGTTGGTAAATGTCTAGGAAACTCTGTCGCACATGCGTTTCCGCTCCCTGTATGAACCAGGTCCGAATGGGGCTTCAAGAAACAGGTAAAAATGTGGTGAAGGGAAAGAAAGTAATAACTTTGACTGTCCTTATATTCCACCGTCTTTAGGTGACTCCTTATCCCTAAGGATACTGTGCAAATGATGGGTGTAATCTGCCCTGATAAAGCTCAGTCTGCTACAAATGGCTGTTCAAAGGGGCAGTGTAGGAGTCTATGAATCAGACAACCTCAGATGAACGGCCAACGGGAGTCAGAGCTAGCGGACCATTTTTCAGTTCTCATTTTTTAGCAGGAGTCTGTTCTCTCAGCAGCAGCCGATGGCTGGTGGCAGATAAATCTGTTTACGATGTCATGCAGATTCTTCCCGATTGTTTTTCATTCTCTGAAATAGAGATCATCTCATGTTCTTCCTACGTATGCTAAGAAAACACCAGTATTTACATTAAATTGTCTTAAATGAATATAATAATATTGTATATACAGCACAAATGAAAGATGAGTTCTCATTAAAGTATTAGAGCCCGCCCAAAGTTTTGTGGCATCCTACATTATAACACATGGCAAGTTGAAACATTTTTTCCTCATGCTTGGTTTCTTCTGCATTTGCATTCCTACCTCAAATACACCAATTGCCTACGGCTTTCCTCAGATGGTGAGGACTCTTCAGCCATTTTAAGGATTTCTGTGGTCTCTGGAGACTTCCTACTTGAGGCCAGAAGCGCAAAAAAAGATACGAATTTAACATTCAAACCTGGGGATTGAGAGGTGGCTAACCTATGGTGCAATTTCCTCCTGTGTGAGTAATAGAGGTTGGGTAGAATATGCAAAAAGAGTGTGTGGCTATGCCTGAAAAGGACCCCTTTGTAGTCTAAAAGCATATATAGGTTAATGTCACTGCAGTCTTTCCCAGAAAAGGACATCATCTGTCAATGAAATCGTATATTAGAAAGTAGGATTTGGTTTTATATTCACATTGGCACAGGAGATAAGGAAGCTTCATTTACCAGCTGAGTCTGATCTCAGAGATAGCAGGGATGTCTGTTCAGGAAAGAAACCTGAAGATCAGATTGAGCTGACAGCAATTATAGTCACAACTATGTCACCTGCCTGTATAGTAACATGGGTTTCCGGGCATTTTTCATTTTCTTTGTTTCTGTTCACCACAGCTGAGCAGCAATAATAATTAAAAAAAAAAAAAAAAAGTTAAAAAAGCTAGGCAAAAATTGGAAAAACATTTTTGTTGGGATTTTGTTTCAAGAATTTGCTTCTGCTGAAAGATTAAAGCCCCAAGTTGGAAGGGAGGGAGAGGTGAGAAAAGTCAGACTTCAGCTGCTGACATCTGAAATACTTTCACGTTCTGAGAAAACACTGAAATAGTGACATTCAGGTAGACAATATTGCTTTTTTGAAAAAAATATGTTCAAAATTCAGCTGAAGTCTTTCAAGTAGGTCTACTATAAATGTCAGGATTTTCTTTTCTTTTCTTGGAGGAGAGTTGTTATTGATCACAACTTGCCATATCTTCATGTATAAATCACTTTGTACGTTCTGCCGTATCACTAAAGATTTAGACTACTGGAGGAGTTCTGTAACTTCCTATTTCTCCCCTATTTTTAAGCTGAGATGGATATAAAGCAACTAACTTAAGACAATAAGGCATACATGTTCAGAAAAATGATCCTAGCTTTCAGAACCAGTCATTAATTTCTGACTAATATTCAACTTGATAAGCATAACCTGTCTGAAGTGTTGCTAAAATATGCCAACTGGTTTATTCGTCAAGTGGCTGAGCATATTAAAAAGGATTAAAAAACCCCAGAAGTAACTCTGAATGTTCACTTATTATTGCATTTTAAAGAAGATTATAGCCCAGAGGCTGCCAAATCAACACAAAGAAAAGATTACAGTTTTCCAACCATTTGTTTTGTATCACTCTTGCCATACAACGCACAATCTAACCACAAAAGTCTGGATAAACTGTCTTTGATTACCTGCCACAGGTGAGACTGAGACACTCTGCTCATAATGGGCACACTCGTTTTTTCTCTATGAACGATACCATTAGGAGATGATTTCAGGAAGAAGCAAGCTCATAATTATTTTTAACAGAAATGCATTATTTTTGTCAGACATTAAACAAAGCTGTCTTCCTCACCAGCTAACATCTGAGTAGTTTATTGAGTAACAGTTTGTTTTAAAAATAATTACCTGTGTTCAGGGTACATGATGTCATGAAACAGAACAGACAAGTACCAGACTAAAACAAAAAAAAATTGTGCAAGATCAATTTACACTTTATTGTAGTTTTTCCAAAGTATTTGTAGCAAATTGCGTACAGTACTGCACTAACAGGTAAGGTGTTTTCCTTGTCCCAAAGAACCTACAGCCTTAATGTAGCATGTCAAAACATACGATTAAAGGCCAAAATAGGTAAGGGTGTGAGATTATTACTGTGGATTATAAAGAAGCGAGTTAGCTTGGAGATACGTGTTTGGGGGAAGACTGCAGAGTGAGAGAGAGGAGGGTCTGATAGATGAAAGCAGAAAAGGTGTTCTAGCAGGACAGAAGGAAGGAAGCAAGCAAAGCAGATAAAAGCAGCAGGAAAATGACAGGATTGGGAAGAACAAAAAGAACACGAGAAGGAAGATAAAAGCAGGGGTGAGGTGATGAGATATGCAAAATTCTACACAGAGACGTATAAAATTAAAAACACACCCTGCTACGTACAAAACTTACCCATGCCTTCTTTTCACACACAGATCACTCTTATGCTACCCGATAGTCCCATAGATATGCACTCCATTTCACAAATATAAAGGCAAATAAATTCCACATCCAATTAACTTCCAGTCTAAATCAGATACCACCCTCAGCTGAGCAACGCTTTATATACACATCGAACGTATTACCATGAGACATCACTTTGATTCTTAGTAGGGCTATAGACTGTCCTGAAGCTTGATACATAAATAGCTGCAGGTTGAGACCTCTATGTGTATGCTTCCCACTTTATTTCCAGTCTACTGCTATGCCTGTTACTAAGAACCTTGCTACCATTAAAAAAACAGAAAAGCACACTGATGGTACCCAGTGTGACACAGCACATGAAAGTGCCGTCATGTGAGACCTTTGGGTGGTGAAAGAAGTGCAGTGATAAAGTCAGGGAGCGGTGTTTGGGAGGCACTGCTTTCGTGCATACTCAAGGCTGCAGATATTAATGTTTGGACAAGGATTTTCTTTTTGTTTCATTTGGTTTGGTGGTCAAACCCATCTTGCTCTGAGGGTCAAATGGTGGGAGGATACCAATGGGAAAGAAATTACAACAGTGGGCTTTGAGATCATATTTGGGATGTAACATAACAAATGGTTTCAGAGCCTGAGTGTGGGGAAAGTCAACTACTAGAAGAAGATGCCTTGAGCAAGAACCCATCATTCTGGCTGTGTGGATGTGCATTAAAATCTGAGAAGAGATTTGAAAGTTTATATAAATGAGTGTGGTGAATGTTAACACAGACACACGTTCATGTGGGGGTACAGAGTTTTCTAAGCAGAGAGAAAAACACACATGTAGATGTAATAGTTAAAGGGGGGAGTGACAGCCATAACCAAGCACCTACACATTTTAACCCTAGGAACATTCCATCAGATGCTTATAGCTCTGAGACCTCCATTTTTACTGTTCGTGCACGTATTGTTTGCAGCAGGGTGATCTTGCACTGGAAAAGTTTATCCAGACCAACTGTAACCATGCAGTCTAATGCAGAATGTGATTGTATGAAGAGGTAATATCCCTCCCAAAAGATTCCTGCCTCATTTAGCATACTTATTTTCTGGCTCCCAGAGTAAGGAAAATAAAGTATAAATAGAGATGGTCATCTTCTCAGGGCCACTCATACTTCATGGGCCTGATCAATACATATAGTCTTTAATTAATCTAATAAATCCTGTCACACTTGACCTGGGTTTGCCCTTCTCTCCTAGCCATACAAATACAGCCGTATCCTCAATGTCACTGGCCTGCTGACTCACTACCAAAGAAAATTGTCCTGCTGGATGAGTCTAACCCTTGGACCACCAGTTGGTCAGCTCCGTAGTGGATGAGGAAGAGGAGAACGCTTAGCGTGAAGTGCAGTGGGGATCCCTCCTGCTTTCCCTACGGCAACTTCTGCCTGTTGGCTGAACCCCTGAACATTTGCTCAACATTTGCTGGAGCCCTGAACGCTTGCTGAACGTTTGCTGAAGCCTTTGCCACAGCCTGGTTAGGATGGCTCGCTGCACTCCTTGCCTTACTGGGGAAGGGGGAAAGAAGAAAAAGCAGTGCTGGGAAAAGAGTTACATCAGGAATACCTCACAGCAAAGCGCTCCTGAGGGCTGCAGTCCTCCTCTGCACGGAGCGGGTGAGGGTAGATGGTTAGTCCTTTCCAGCCTTACTGACTCTGGGCTCCTTTCCAGGGTTTTTGCCGCAGAGATGGCTTAAAATGTCGTCAGTCTGGTGCGCGTCTCTCCTGCACTGAAAACAAGCATGTTAAAGGTGCCAGTGTTAGGTACTGTTGCTGTGTCTTCCACAGCTTCAGGGCTTTTCTAGCAATTATAGGGATGTGCCTATCACATTGATTACAGGTACTGTCAAGTTTGCCACTTCCCTTCATTACGCACATCAACTCTGTTACCCCAACACCAGTGGCAAAGGAGATAACATCACATACTTGTTTTCTCTCCTATCACCACATCCCAGATTTTTACAAGCAGTTTGGCGTGCTTAGAAGTGATGGTGGGTAACTTCTGTTTAACAGGTCAGAGTAAGAACTGCAGCAGCAGACATTAGGAGGGACGACTGCAGGAGCAAAAGGGGTTTTATTGTAATCTGTGTCAGATATTGGCTCTTGTGGAGAGCCTCACTGCTTGTTTTGCAGTTTTGAATATGTCCAGAATATCTATTTGGAAATCAAGAAGAACTATGTGGCAGATAACCTTATGTCCAAGCAAGTAAGAGATACAGAACCATGAGATGTTTGTTCCAGAAATAGCAAAATTGGTCTAATGACTGACCACAGTGAAGAGCTTGGTACTAGGAGGTAGGAAGGGAGTGCTTCTATCATAACATCCCTAAAAATTTCCCAATTATAAGTTCAAAAGTGAGTCTAGACAATTTAAGATTCAGGCAGCTGCTACTCTTCGAGGAAATAATTTCCTGAAGGCTTTTTGTGGTATCTTTTTAGTGGTAGTGGTTACACCACTGAAAATGACAAATACATCTGAAAACCATTGGCACTGCAGCCTGCACTGTCATCCTGCATGTCCAACAGGTTTCATGTAAATGCTCGAGGAGGGAAGTTTATAGGTTTCTCTAAGTAGTGTTTTGTCGGTCTATTACCCATCGCTTCTCTGTGCTCTGTCGGAAGATTTGGCTAATATTGCATCATCTTGCTCAAGTAGTATCATGTTGCTGGGTTAGTATCTGGATTAGCGTGTGGATTAAAAGCTGCAGAAAAGTCTAATAAATGAAACGACATTGTCCATAGTGAAACAATGTTCACTTTTACATGTTGTTAAAATATTCTTGTTTATGTGCCAACATCGTAAGATCCATTATTTCAGTGGAGCTCACCTACTATTGGAATTCAGTAATTTTTATTTTCTGTGTACCTTTGTTTATAAAGGAAAAGTTCAGTAAGACTTATGGGTATGACAACGTCTAGGTCTAGTTTTTTTTTTTTTTTTGAACTACCATACAGTTCTGCAACTCTCAAGTTTATTTCCAGTTGAACTTTGCTGAAGAAAGCATCTTTATACGGCTTTTAGTTTTTAAGAGCAGTTATGGGTATATTAAGCAGGCCTGTATAATACAATTGGCAGGGGAGAAACTGTATATACAGAGGATTTAAAATAAAAGAGAACTTGACAGGTAACACACATTCATTTGGTATATCCAATTTCTATTTAACCCAGGTTCTATTTTAACAACATATGAGAATCTCATGTCTTCTCTTTCAAACCCAGAACAATTGTTATAAATGTAGATACTTGCCAATTTACTATTTGAAAAAGTATTAAAATAGATTATATCTAAGTCAACAGATGATAATTTCAACATAGTAGTTTTCAGCTTAAATCTATTATCAGTGTATTTAACTTTCCTCCAAAAATTTTGTATGTTTTAAGACAAAGCAGAATTCCCTGTTTCTGGAGGCAGTGAGGTCTTCAAAGCATCAGTGAAGGCATTTTAAATCTTTATTACTTGTCTATATTTGACTATACAGCTACTCTAAAATACTCTGATGTGTCCATTTTGGTTTAAGACAAATTTCTTTTCCCAAGCACAATAACTTATACACTGATTCATGAAAAGTGTAATACCTTCTGGAAGCCCTTGTTAACAACTATGAAATTGTTAGTGCTTAATTGGTTGATGGACATTTTTAACTGAAATGATCTGCTCACCAAAAGGTAATGTGTAAAGCTTATCTGAATTTCCTCATTTTTCCGTGTTAAAGGCCCATGACCCAAAACATTTCCTTTCTTTCTCATAATTTTTTATTGCAATTAGTCACTGACTCTTCTCTCTACAACCACCAATCCCCATTTTGTACCAGCTCCTGGGAGGGTCTTTTATCGGTGTTATCCACATGCTAAATAGATGACAACACAACTCTTATCTCTAGGAATATTTCTTTATTGTTTGCAATGTTACCTGAGTGAAGGCTCCTCTTGTTTGTATTTGAATTGTTATCCTGCTGTCTGCCTGATGCTAGTGGCTGCAGGAGAGAATTTCAGGTTAGTGATATATTTACACTGCTGGTTTTGCTGTGTCTGCAGATGGTGCTGACATACCCGAGTGAGGCTGCAAAATCCACCAGGAAAGACGGATAAATAGTTTAGAAGTCAATCAACACACACTGCTTCATGCTGCTGCACTACACTGCTACTACCTGAGTGCCAATACCCATCTAATCCATTTAAAACTAGCTGAGATATGTCTTTTGAGCCTGCAGCCAGCCTTCAGAGAGTGCAGTTCAGGTCTACCTTTAGAGGAAGTACAAATGATTCAGGAACTAACATGCCCATGAGCTTGGTGAAGTAACCAGTGATGTTCTCAGTGCAACAGTGACGGGAGACTCCTGAGACTGGAGCCTCATAAACAGCAGTTAAGCTTCATGGAAAAAAAAGAAGCAGAGGAGGCATTAGGCCATTTCATAGGTGCTAGACTGAAATTGCAAATCCCTACTTACTCAGAAACAAAACAAAACAAAACAATAATTTCTATTATATGGTTCCCTAACTGCAATGGGATTGATCTGACACTGATGCCCAGACTAGTAGTTCTCAATAGACCTCAGCTAGTATTCCAAGTCAGTTATTACCTTAGTTTGATCAGTGGATTAAATTACACAATTCTGAATAATTGTATTCCATTTACATGGTCAGTCCTTTGCCATCATGGTTTATAGGAACCTTATTACACGCAGCCATGTATCTCTGTGACTTCAACAAGCACAGACCCTCCTCCTTTACCTTTAATATTAAAAAATATGAGTGTATGGTAAATTACATTTTTTTGTCTAAAAAATACTTCATAGAGATTTTTCTTCTAGTTTTTTTTTCACATTACTGAAAGCACAAAACTTAGAAAGTATGAATGATCATTTCAGAGCCCCAGGAAAATGGTAGCTAGTTCTTTTCTGATTTCAGAGAAAAGCTACGCCAATAGTTGCCTGTGCCAACTTTACATTATTTTATGAAACAGCAGTATAAACTGGGAAACACTGTCTGCCAGCAGTATTCTTTCCCTGTTCTTTACTTCATACAAATTTCACTTGCAGAATAAACTTATTTCTTAATGGATTAGCAACACCCAAACACTATTTCAGCCTCATACAAGCAGTGAAAGCCATGTAAGTTACTGCTAATCTAAAACTGAAACACAATGTCTTTTAGCCTCACGCTATCATTGGATAGGTCACCTACTGGCCTTTGTAGATAGACGAAATCTCACTCATCTATTGTATCTAAACCAGTATGACTTCTCAGATCGTATCAAAGTGTTAGCAAACTGCACTTTTTATCACTTTTGTCACCACTTACAGAAATGGTTCTAAACTCCTAGAAACATCTAACAGCCTTTGTACAATTTGCCCTTCAAATACTTTAAGCTTTGATTAATATCCTTGAGCTTAGACATGTGGCTACTTTGGAGATGTTTCCTCCAGTTTAAATTAAGCTTTGTTTCTTAGTTTGCAATATTGGGCAAAAGGAGAATTTAAGTCTACTCAGTATTTACACAAGAGAGCACAACCCAGGGAACAAGTGAGGTTGTGATTTCACCATTCTTAATACCAGACGTGCATTACCACATCCCTGAACAAGACAGACTTGTCCTGGGTCACACAGGGGTACGCAATCACACTTCAGAGGATAAATGGGCAGGCAGCCACAAGACATGATGCACTGATTTGGTCAGATTAATGTTTTTATTTTTGGCTTGATGCCAGCTACAGGAAGACAGACGATAACATAGGATGAATATTTACATTAAATTCCATACAGCATTTGATCTATTTATCAAATACTAGTGTCTGTTCATTACTATGCCATCATAGTCAATTAGAACAAAGTTTCACAAATCTCTACTCTTAAGAGCAGCCCTTATTCATGTTGACTTCACTTGAAGTTAATAAGAATGTTCATCTTGCTTGAGCAGGTAACACTGTCTTTATTTCCTTGTGACCTTGTAAGAATTGAGAAAACAAAAAGGTCATAGAAATCAATTGACCTCAAATTTTGTATTTTCAAAATAACAACTAAACAGCTTTTCAATATGGCAAAATTGTCACAGACAGATCTTTGAATAAATGTAAAACACTTCTATGACATTTGAAGTTCCATTTAATAGCAGCCCTATTTTAGCTTTTACCAGTTCTGGCGTAAATCAAAGTATCTGCCTGAAGTGGGATAAAAGGTCACTCTCCTTTTCATGTGCGCTGAGAATTTCAACCATTTTCCAAAACTCCTGAATTCCTGAAGAGTTCGTTTGACAATAGGAAAAAGGGTACACAGATAATGGACAAAGCCTTAGATGAGTGACTATAGTACCACCTGTTATCTGCTGACACTGACATACAGGCTGAGAGTTTACTCAGTGGTGGAGATCATTGGTTGGTACTAATGAATTATGTCATTTGAAGCAGCCAGGCAGAAAGCTGGAATACCAGCACTGAACAACACAACCTGTCAGCAACACAAGATGCTTTTACAAGCCCAAGCTTGGTAGTTGGAGGTAAAATAAGCTTCTGCCACCACATTAAGAATGCAATGGAATTGTACATCTATAGATCTGTACAGGCTTATTTTAATTACATAAACCTGTGACACAGTATATCTCATACAACAGACCCAAGTGCAGGAATTTAAAGTAGCTGACATAGACACGGTATCATTGACACGGAAATTGAATCTTCATCATTTTACTAAAGCCCTATCAAAAGGCTTGGATCGAGACAATGATCCCAGATCTCCAGGGTTGAGAACAATCCATAGTAAAGAGGTGGCTCTAGTGGCTCTCAATATTTTCCCAACTTCTGCCTTGTTTACAAATTACCATTCTCAGGCAAAATTGAGAACAGACCAATGCTAAGTTCCAACAACCCGGTATTCTAGAAATGAACTCCAAGTTCCAGCATGTCATATTTGTCAACACTCTGCATACAATTAGTGTTTCTGACTCTATCAAAGCATCAAGGTAGCTCTGATGGTTGTAAAAGATTCAATAGGGAACAGTCAATAAACACAAAAAATTCTTCAGGTATTTTAAGCAAGATCCAAGAAATAACTCTGTAGTATGTAGTATGACATTTCTTTTTATCAACTCTTCCTGCACTGGACACTGAACTAGAGCTGGAACCAAGCTCAGCCAAGTCCTTAGCAGTGGCAGAGAAAAAACCCACCTCCCAACATCTTTGAGTGCAACAGCTCAGATATGAGCATTAGCATGCTAATAACATCACTATTTCTTATCAGTCCTAAGACTGGGTTTACCTTCATGCTGAATAATAGCAGTGATAAAAGTGATCCTATAAGACTCTGCAGAGGGGTGCACTAAAGGCTGATTGCATATCATCACACAGGCTTAGGGATGCATTATTTAGACACATACAAAAGGAAGGATATCACAGGATATTTGTGGAAAAAGTACTACTCCTAACTTCCCTATGGATTGTCCTCCCTTCCCTTGTGCACATCTGCATGCAGGAGCACAGGGAGGTGGGGACAGGAACCAACCTTGCATGGCTCACATTATGCCAAACAAACACAGCAGTTAACTTTAGGGCACATTGGAGCTACTCTATTATTAATCCAATTTAGGAGCATGGATCTTAAACTGAGATGTGGAAAGAGGTAAAGAAGAGCTTGGTTTAATCTCTCCCAAACATCATGCAATATTGACAGCTTTTTGCACAAGGAAAACCAAGCTGTACTCCAAAAAAAGGATGTAGGTATGGATTCAAAGAAGAGCAATCCTTGAAAGCAGGCAACAAAGACCTTCCCACTGCTTTTCCTGAGGTTGTATGCTTCAGTATAACCCCTGTCCTGGAGACCTGCCAACAGCACTATGTAGTCAATGGTATTTTGGAGAAGGAACAAGGAAAAGGACGATTAATTTACCTGGCTACAAAATGCTGTGCTTCAAGGACAGATAGAATGAGAAACTGAAGGACAAGTTTATGTTAAAAGATAGACATGCTAAATATCTATAAAATTTGATGGAAAATGCATTCAAGTGAAATAAAAATGAGAAAGAAATATACAAAATGCATGTTCATCCATCTATAAGAGCTTTAAAGATGTACATAAAATTTATGGAATGGTAAGACGCGAGAATGGCAGACATGTATTTAATATGGCTACTAGTGCTGGAAAGTACAGAACTCCAAAAGAAAGAAATGTGAGGAAAAGAAAGGAAAGCAAAACTGGTAACACCTGAAGGTGATAAATTTTTTTAAAGCATCACAGTAAGACAACACTTAGTAAGAAACTCTTTCTCTTGAGAGGAAATGAAGCTTATAACTGAGTGAAAATACTTTAATTCAAGCCTGCATTCATTCCTTCATTCAAGAGAGAAAAAGTTTTCCTTGGTAGTGTTTTCAGTTACAAGAATATGTTTCTAACACTTTTCCTTGTAGTAACATCTTTTCTGTGAATAAATCTGCCAAACAGAAGACTGCTTCCAAGCAAATCATAAAAGCTGCAAAGGTATGCATGTCCTTCATAGCAGTAAGGTGTTCACATCTCAGTAATTGGGACTGTTCAGGTGCTAACCTAATTAAGGATGTCTGTCTCAACTTAACTTTAGACTAGATGCAAGTTGGGACAGTAGTTATCAACAGATCATCTTCTTTCAGATCAGTTTCCTCTAATGGTTTCCATTAAAGGCCACAGAATCATTAGAACATAGGCATTGTTATTAAGCTCCACACTAATTTATTCAGACAGGATTCTCCATTTACCTACCTATTTCCTTTGCAGGAATTTCTTGATACACTGCTTCACATTAAAAAAAGGATTGAGACATCTTCTTGGCTTTTTTTGCCCTTTCATTAGCAAATTTCCCATTCCTTAGTGTGACTACACTTTACTACTGTAAACACAGGTGCCAGCAAGTACCTTCCACAAATCCTAGACTTTGGGCATTATTTCCTCAAAGGTTGTTAACTTAGTCATAATAATTGAAAAACAAATTTCATTAAAAGCTTTTGTTTCTTTCCTTTAGTGATCCAGTTTTAAGCTGAAGTATCTATTGAGCCTATTTTACATAAGGACTGGTCTGTCTGTGATTTTTCTGTCTGTTAGTTCACCTGGTGTCCTCCTTCCCTCTCCACCCCTACAGTACTATTAATCCATTGGCCAACTGCACACAAAACTGCAGGTAACACCTTCTTAAATTGCTGTGGATTTCATTAACACTGATTTCTGGGGAGGGAAAAGGAGCCCAGATTAATGCTCTTCCTGAGCAAAAACCTCCTGTGTGCTCCGTTTCCCTGCCTGAGTGGCCTGGTCAGTCAGTCGGAAGCATGTGCTGATCTTGCCCTGACAGTCTGCACAGTATGATAAAAAAACTTGAAGCATGGGGCTTTCAGAAGGGATCTGAGGTTGTTGCATCAGACGGAGGCTTACATGGGACATATGTAAGGAGCCTTACATGGGACACATTTCCACTAAAAAATAAGAGTTGCAAGAAAATTATTCTAAAGAGTCATTCATAAGAAAATAAGACAATTGCTTTTGATTCATGGACAGGTTCTGTTCACACTGCTGATCCTTTCAACACCAAAATTGAAAGACTTAAGTATGGGACACCATGGTCAAATCAATCGTTCAAACACACGTGTGATTCTGAAGTCTTCCTTAGAGGTCTCATGAACAGCCCGGTACAGACATTGCTGACCAGCATCTCCCCTGGAAAGACCCTAATTTCAGTTGCTTCCAACCTGGTCAAATGTTAACTGGTTGGCTGGAATCTCTTACCTTAGCTATCTCTCTTGTTGATCATTTTTAACCTTCCCATGTCTGGTTGTGCACTGCCCAGTGGAGAACAGTGCCTTCCTGTGCTTCACCATGACGAGGTAGCTCTGAGGAGGCTGCAGCTAAAGGATGAAACCAAACTCACATGCCAGCTGGTGAAGTGGAAAGTGTTCTGAGCAGAAGCACATGAGCTCTTTCAGAATGGCAATGGGAAGGAATTGCTGTTGGAGCCAGAAGGAATGGGCAGGAAGGGATGAAAGAGGAAGAAGGTGGAGGGGACAGAGGGGCTGGCTAGATGTGGATGTTCCACAGGACTGGAGCAAGAAGCCACTGAGCATTAGTGGAAAACTGAGACCAGAAACAGAATAGGGCACACGGAGAGAAAATCAGCTTGACAGGACTCTGATCACCTGTAATGGTAGAGAGGGGCATGAGTTCTGGAACTAATGGAAAACTGGGAGGCAGGACTACAGACACACTGCTGGAACAGAACAGGAACAATGGAGTGGCAGAAGTCATGATTAGGGAAAGCAGGCACAGATATTTCTATCGGCAGCCTACCCTGTTAGCAGAGTGAGACAAGTGAGCTGGCCCCAAAACAAGGTAACTATTGCCATTAAGTTACTGTGTATGAGCTAATTCGTCCATCTGAAAATTGGGGCTTGTTACTAGAGGTGTGTCACCATGCTGATATAAAGACACCACTTACCTGATAGCACAGGATTAGTGCTTGTATTTCCTAATATGAATAGCATCATGTGAACATTTCAGCTCAAGTGGCACTAGCTTAGTATCTCTATAATCCACTCCGTACAAACAAATGTGTGCCCAAAACTGTCAGAGCACACTGCCTTCCAAAGCCTAGAACAGAACTGAAGCACCACTTTCCTCTTCTGGCAAGGCATATTTGCGACACTCAGTGTACCTCATCTCTCAGATACAGAGCTATAAATGCATTTGCTAAACATTCAATCTTGGTCTCTCCAGGCTGAGAGACAGCTACAATACTGTTCTTAAAGTCGATCAACTTCAAGTTGATTAAAGCTGTGCTTTGAAGATAAAAAGTGTGATAAAAGTATTATGTACTTTGAAAATGAAGCATGAGACATCTCCTGTCGGGCATCCAAAATTAAGGGATGCTTTTGACAATTCTGACCTTAATCTTTGTGTGTCTCAATTTCTCCGTTATAAAATTGGGATAATAGTGGCACTTAATTTTGCAGGGAACCATAGTTTAGCTAATATTGTGAAGCACTTATGTGCTATGCTGAAAGCACAGCACAATCATACATGAAGATATCAGATAATTTTACATTCGATGCAGGATCTGTCTGTTGGATGTTGAGTAAGAGCTGATACCAAATATTGAAGGAAGAAGAAATATTGAGTAACTACCCCTTTATTGAATATGGCACGATTTCCCAAAGAGGGAAAAAACAATACCTATAAAATCATATGATTAAAAGCTGTCTGATAATGTGGCACAATGAGAAGCCTTTATTTTTACATTCCTCACATTTTAAGCACCTGACTTTGCAATTCTTATCACTGTTTTGGTATGGTTTCTCCCTGTAGGCAACTCTATTTTAATTACATACTGAGTTTATTGCATAAACTAGTTAAGCAGTTTAAAAGTTTGAAAGTTCTGGTTTTCATACACAATGTCATTAAAATTATTTTGATTGTCCTTTTTATCTTACTATGTATTTCTGATTCCTTTGTAAGTATTTTTATATTATGATAAAATAATTTATTGTTTTCATTATTGTTACTGAAATCTTATCAGGAAGTTTAGCAGTTCATTAAATTACATAATGCATGAAGTACATGGAATCAGTTAAATTAATGGAAAAATAGACTCCTGACATTTTATTAAAATAACACTTTTCATTCAAAAAGATCCAACTGGTATCAAAAAATTGTAAATGAGATTTGTGGTTCAATACAATGCTTTTATGAATTGATGTGCACAACAGTCCAACTTTCTGCCTAAGGGTAAAGTGATTCTCCAAGAGAAGGAATTCTTTGTAGGTCATTCCAAGAAGCGTAAAATTATTTTGGACAGAAAATAATAACCATTGCATGTTTAGTAATTTGCACTTCAGATACAAAGCACATCTCTTCAGTCTTAAATTTTCTAGTAAAAACATATGAGGTTTTTGTTTACTTTATCTGCTTGTTTATTTTTTAAATCCCCCAACTCTTCCTGCAAAAAATCCTACAAAACCAAGCAGTATAAAATGTAAACAACTTTTCTTCTGAGGGAAAAGGAACAGAGTGAACTGTATCTGCTGTTTCATATACCACTGGCAAGCCTTAGTCAAAACTTGGTGGGGTATGAATAAAATGATGAAGGATAAGAAATAAGATCTATATTGATCAAAATATGGTTTTTACTGTATTTAAGAGTACTTAATGCAAACTGAAGCACATATGCATTCAGACTATATGTTTACTAGCACTAAATGTCATTTAATGTCACAGAAATTCCATTACAATCAGGGCACAACAGCTGAAATATAAAGCTGCCCTGTGTAAACAAATACACCTAAATATTGACCTTAAGTCACTACAGTCTTACCTGCATTACAGTCTTTGTTTTTCCTCCTAATAACTAATGTTAATTTGAAGAAGAACTATATTCCAAGTATAAGCACCAGCATGTTCTAGACAAATGTGTTCATTTAGTTCTATGAATAAATTAATTAGTGTTTCTCATGAAATAAACCATTACTGTCATACAATTTCCTTTTTTTCCCCCTTCCTTTTCAATACATGTGCTATGTGCCTCATTTTTGTGTTAAATTTGCTGATCTGAGTATTTTAAGCTCCACCCTGAATATTTTAAGTTCCGTATGGATTATTTGTATTTTCTGCTGGATTTCATTTACTATGTTGCCAGTAATTCATTGGAGTAATCTATTCAGATCCGCTGTGAGAGCTCTCCTCAAAGTTGCCAGTTGCTCTTACACATTTCTCAGCATTCTGATAAATGCACGTCCAGAATCTACTTGCTAACAAAATAGATTCCAGTAGCTGTTATGAATTATAACACTAAATTAGACTTTAATTTTACACTACACAGAATTAAAACCTGTATAAATCTCCTTTCTCCCTATCTTTGTATTTCTAGTCTCAAAGGCCAGGATCACCCTTACAGCCAGGCATTTTCAGAGATCTCTCAAGGCTTCTTCTAGGGATAGTGTGACTCCTATGTGTCACTTGACAACATGATGATCTCCACTGTACTATTTTCTATCTGGCAATGGAGTAAGAAGAATTCAGTCAAACACATATTCACTCAAGCACTTCTTACCATAAATATTATTGATGTTTGTTGTACCTGGCTTTCTGCAATGCCCAATCTGGAATTAAATCAAATCAAAGCTTATAGACAAGGTATGGAAACTCAGTGCGTTGTGCATTTTTTCCTTTATTAGGCTATGGAGAAATGACTTTGTTTTGGGTTTGTGTGGTGGGGTTTTGGTAGCGGGGCAGGGGCTGCAGGGCCGGCTCCTGTGAGAAGCTGCCAGAAGCTTCCCCGGCTCCAAGTCGGACCCGCCGCTGGCCCAGGCCGAGCCCGTCAGTGACGGCGGTAGTGCCGCTGGGAGAACAGAGTTCAGAAGGGGAACAAACCTGCAGGGAGTGAGGGGATCGGAACGGGAGAGGAACCCCTGTGCAGATCCCGAGGGGAGTGAGGAAGGAGGGGAGGAGGAGCGGGGCAGAGAGGAGCCCACGCCGGAGCAGGGGGATGGATGCCCCCCAAGATGGCCGCCGCTCCCTGGGAGAGCCCACGCTGGAGCAGGCTGTGCCTGGAGGACTGCAGCCCGTGGGAGGGACCCATGCCAGAGAAGTTTGTGAAGGACTGTCTCCCGTGGGAGGGACCCCCCGGTGGAGCAGGGGCCGAGTGCGGAGTCCTCCCCGTGAGGAGAAAGGAGCGGCAGAGACAAGGGGTGAGGAACTGACCCCAACCCCCATTCCCCGTCCCCCTGCGCCGCCGGGGGGAGGAGGGAGAGAAAACCGGGAGTGGGGTTGAACTGGGAAGGAGGGAGGGGTGGGGGGAAGGTGTCCTGAGGTTTGGTCATACTTCTCATTATCCTTGTTTTGATTTGATTGTTAGTAAATTAAATTGATTTTGTTTCTTCCCCAAGTTGAGCCTGTCTTTTGCCTGTGACCATAAGTGGTGAGTGATCCCTCCATGTCCTTGTCTCAACCCACGAGCTTTTCTTTATATTTTCTCCTCATCCCCTGGGACTGGGAGGGGGGGGAGTGAACGAGCATCCTTGTGGTGCTTTGCTGCCAGCTGGGCTCAAACCATGACAGTCTTGCAACAATAATGGACAAACCCACAGGGGAAAGGAGAATGAAAATTTAGTTTTTTCAGGAATAGCAGGCTTTATTAGGAAACTGAATGACTACAAGGAAAAGAGCAAAATTCTGTCAGTGAAAACTACATTGCTAAGAAGGTATGTTACAACAGTATGTATGTGCACATTCAGGTAAGGGGATAAAGGAGATTACAGAGGAGGCTATTAAGTCATTTGCCTATAAAATAGCCCTCAAGGAACACTTTTGTTCTTATCACATCTGCTATTGCTTGTATTGATATTTCTCACTCATCCTTTTGTCTCTCTGTGTTACTTTTGACATAGGCAGTAGTTTCCCAAATTCAGACCATGATTCATTATGACCCTCCCTCACAAAAAGCCTGTTTCTGCTATGAATAATATAGCAATTAAATGCCTAATGTTACTGCCAATTTGGAATTTATTGATCAAAATCTAATTGTTGTTGTTGACTTGTATTCCAGCTGCACTATTCTTTTTTGTTGCTTCCTACTACAAGGATATGCACAATAACAACTGGACATAACCTTGTATTTGTTGTTCTTCCTGTGGGTGTGGACATGTTGCATGCTGGTTCATGATGCAGAAGGTCACCCAGCACTGCACGTTTCTGAGGTCACCGGAAGCCTTACTTACTCACTACAGTCTACGCACCAGTCTTCTTTCACGTGCTCTACTCATGTCTCTGCTGAGATTTGTGCTGTTTGTTAAGTGCCTGAACTAAAGCTGATTGATGAAAATTAAAATGGGAGCATTTTCTTTCATTGCATGGCAAATCACAGTAAATGAAAACTGAAATATAGCTGAGAAGACTAGAGCCAAGAGAAGACCTATGTACCTAAACCCCTTTTGATCTGAGCATCACGTGGGATGCAAGAGGAGGAATTCAAAGATGCTGGATGTTGATCAGGCTTATGAGTTAAGTGTGAAGCTGCCCAGAGGGGCCAAGATCTGTGTATACACAGGCACAGAATGCCAGGCACCCTGGAACTTTAAAATGGAAAAGTAAGACCCTGTGGAGTCAGTTTAAGTAACAGTTGAGAAGGGCTTATTTAGTGAGCAATTTTCAAAACAGGTGCCTGAGGTCTTGTGTTAGTCATCAAAGGTCCTTGTTAGAGTTGAAATCATTTTGGCTACTTCATTCAGAAGTTGCTTAGGCTTTGCTAAAAAATGAAAGGATAACATTTACTTCATTTGGAGAAGGTTTTTATGCTGTCTTACACTTTTATGAGAGTCTGCCTCATTCTACCTTGACATATATTTATAGTTCAGCATGACTGAACTTTAGATATTTTCTCGCTTCAAAACACTTTTTTTTTTTCTGTATAAATGATTCCATTTTAAAACAAGTTTAATTCTTGGCAAGGGCAACTGCCAATTTCCATGTTCATAAGCCAGCCATTTTTACTGAATTACTCCTTAGTCTACGTATTTTTTGTCCTGAGTTGAACTACCCTTATTCATTTACTAATTAAGTACAAGTCAGATTAGGATTGCCACTTAAATGTTAATGTATCTTTTTGATCAAAATGAATTGCAAGCACATGATGTCTCATAATTGGTAAACATAAGATAATAGCTCAAATCCACCTCTAGGCCTTTATCACACAGGTTAACAATTTTCCATTTCAGACAGCTGAAGGTAATGGAGACAATCCACAAACGTTTGAATTTATGAGTATGTTTTGCCCAAGATACTATTCAGGAATTTGACTATTTCAGATTAACCATCAAGTATCATAAAGGACTCAAAGTTTTGAATTATTTCAAGGTTTGATGCACAACACAATCTCTTGCAGGCATATCAATGTTATTGATAAAGTACAGAACCTTTTCAGCTTGTTGTAAACATTTGACATAAAATTTCTCTCTGACATGAGACGGTCCAATAATAACCAGTAGAATCTCACAGTATTTGTTTTGCTTGACTTGCAGTTTCACGAATGATAGTAGTGTATAGTCCATATACAAGGAATCTACATAGCACCACAATATAATGGTCTCAGATCTATTAAAAATAATACATATTTCTGGGCTTCAGAACTTCAGGACAGGCCCTAAGGATATTAACAGAGCTAAATGAAGACTCTAGTGTTGGGAGTGAATGGTCTCCATTGTTCTTGCTGTTTTAACTCCAAAGCCAATTTAAGTATCAGAGAAATTAGCCATTCTATTGCTGATAATATTAGTAAACATAACCAGGTAATAATATATAATTTCATAATCTCAAGCTATTACTTCTCACTGTTTCTCAGTTGCTTCTCTTATGAACTGGCAAACCCTTTAGTCTCCAAGAGGTAACTTCTACAGTGCTCTTATGTGCTGATAACGTAAAACAAAGTTGTAAAACCAAAATTTTGATTACCACCACGTAATTCCAGTTAAAGACTAGGGGCTGTAATCTAACACACAACAGAGAGAGAAACATAAAGAAAAAATTGCCTTTTAGCGAAAGTCTGGTGAGGACTTTACCGTTCTATTGATGGAGTAAACTCTGTCAGAATTACAGCTGTTACAGGAAGGAGAGTAAGTATAGAATCACAGTATCATGAAAAAATTAGGTTAGAAAGGGTTTTTGGAAGTCATCTAGTCCAACCTTCTGCTTCAAGCTGGTCTAACTGAAAAATTAGAAGAGGATGGCCAAGGCCTTGTCCAGTCATGTTTTGAAAATCACCACGGAGGCGGATCCCACAGGCTGTCCGGGAAGCACATCCCAGCGCTTAACCACCCTCACAGAGAGGAATTTTTCCGGTGTGCAATTAGAATTTCCCCTGCTGCAACTTGTGATTGTTGTGTCTTGTTGTCTCATTGTCATGGAGAGCACTGCCTAAGTGCCATCACAACATCTCTCCTTCCTCCCACAACTTTACAGCAAGAGTTTTTAAAACTTTAAATTGAATCAAGTGACTCCTCTGTCTTTTCCCTACTTGAGATTTCAGTTATGTTTGGATTTTCAGCATACCTTATCCGTCATCTCCAACTCGCCTTTCAGATTCCTGTGAAAGACCTGGCAACTGAAGATGGGAGACTACAAATGTGCCCAAATCTTTTATTCTAACCACTTACTGTCGGAGACATGATGTTGAATTAAATGGATCTAGTTTTGCTACTTCTGTATTTCTTCTTCTGTACCTCAAACATCTCTAATTCAACTCAGAGCAACTGTTCACAATTCGTAGTTGGACTTGAAGTTTGCTGCCTCTGTTTCAGACCTGGAGAAGCTTGAGCATCCATAAGCTTGTCTACTTTATACAACTATTAGCTAATTTGATGAAAGACGTTATCTCTTCATAAATGTCTGCATAATCTATAACCTTATGTCATGGTTTAACCCCAGCCAGCAACTAAGCACCACGCAGCTGCTCACTCACTCCCCCCCCACCCAGTGGGATGGGGGAGAGAATAGGGAAAAGTAAAACTCACGGGTTGAGGTAAGAATGGTTTAACAGAACAGAAATGAAGAAACTCATAATGGTAACACTAATAAAATGACAATAGTAATAATAAAAGGATTGGAATATACAAGTGATGCACAATGCAATTGCTCACCACCCGCCGATTGACGCTCCATTAGTCCCAGGGGGCAATCCCCCCACCCCCACCTCCCCCAGTTCCTATACTAGATGTGTCGTCCCATGGTATGGAATATCCCGTTGGCCACTTTGGGTCAGCTGTCCTGGCTGTGTCCCCTTCCAACTTCTTGTGCCCCTCCAGCTTTCTCACTGGCTGGGCATGAGAAGCTGAAAAATCCTTGACTTTAGTCTAAACACTACTTAGCAACAACTGAAAAACATCAGTGTTATCAACATTCTTCTCATATCTCGCTCAAAAACATAGCACTGTACCAGCTACTAGGAAGACAATTAACTCTATCCCAGCTGAAACCAGGACACCTGACTTTATCATTGTCACAGTAACACTACTTCTACATTAATTCTGAAGACAGCTTGATAAATGTTTCATTAATTCTAAGTTTAACAACTTCACACTGATTGTAAAGCACCAAATTAATGAGAAAGCATTTGCTAAGCTCATGTGTGAATTCCAGCATCTGCTTGTTACCACTCAGCTAATAAATGATCCCTAATCATAGGCCATTTGTGTTTTCTGGACAGGTATGTGGACAGTTAAGAAAACCTTGACTTTGAGCATGGAATATTTTTGGAACTTATTTACAGCTTATAATTCTGTGGTTATAACTTCATTGACAGTTCATTAATTTACCCAGAAAAGAATCAGCCTGCCATTTCTTAGAAGCCGCATTCAGAGTATAATGTTGTTGATACTTTGGAACATCAATATAACTTTCTATGCTGCTGAGACTTTTATGTGATTTTATTGTTTGATATAGGTTGCTCTATTCCCTGGTTTCTTTTTCCTTTCTACTTCTGCCAGTATCACTATGGATGGCCAGAGACCTCCCAAAGGCATTGTGAAACCTTTAATCCTTCCCAAATTTTAGCATTAGAAAAAGGTTACAGGAAAGATGGGCTTGGGTTTACAAAGCTCATTAGGACCATAAGCACCCAAGCAAACACTAAGGTAACACTGCAGGCTCCAAGCATCCGCTGTAACCAGCAATGGGAGGAAAACTAGCTTCAGGCACTTCTGGGATTGGAAGGAGACAAAGACCTTTCATCCTTTTGCCAACCTCACCTCCAAGCAGAGAGCTGAATACTAGGCCAAAAGCGGGTCCTTGGAAGTGCCAACACAGGCCTGTTATAAGTGGTTATAGCTTTGAAAAGAAACCATGTGCAAATCAAGCAACAATTTGTTCCCTCTAGCTCTATTTCATTTTTCTCTTTCTATGCAGTTATTTACAGGGCTCACCTTTCAGTCAGAAGCAACAAAGGAGCTGTGAATTCTCCTTTTGACTAGATCCTTATGGCTATGTAGCGAGCATCTATACGAACCCAGCATACTTATTTTGGGTCCCTGGCCATGCCCTAATGCAGGATTTGGGTCTCTGGTTCATTAAAAAAATTAAGATCAAACAAGAGCAGACAGCTTGCCATTCCATAAGGGAATTATTCTCCCTTCTTATGGGGAGCTGTAGACTCATGGAATCTATACTGAGAAGATGTAGCTTAAACAGGAAGAGGTTATTTTCCATTACTAACGTATCAAGAGTAAATTGGACTTTGATGTACTCAAAATCTTGGTCAAACTGGGGTATACTGGGTCTAAAGCTAGCTTTTAATAATTTGATTCTTATTTATACACAATGCAAAGTTGTATATAGTAGTTTCTATAATATTAAAAATGTTGATTATACAAAATTATCTGTAAGTTTACCTTTTACTATATTAATACAAAATTTTCATTATTGATCTCCACATTACCCAAAGTATGTCTGGCTTCAAGAGACAAGCATATTCACCCCTTACCTCTAAAGCCTTAAGCCCTGAGTCCAGATCACAAAATACACGGTTAGGATTTTGTCATTCAAACTCCAGCAGGGCACCAGCCCTTAGGAAGATGTGATCAGAAGAACAGGTTAAGCCCAGTAAGGAAAACACTTCAGCAAGTTTAGTTTCCTGGGAAAGTGAGCAGGTGGAGAGCAAGATATAAGAGAGCTTTCCAACCAACTAGAAGAACGGATGTATTTATTTTTTTTGCTTTATTTTCTGGTCAATTTTGTATTACTGCCTGCTTGTAATAATAATAGTACAATGAGTCGTATTTCCAAAGTAAGGCAAGGGTGGATGTTAAAGTAAGGCCAAGTGAGAAAAGAAAAAATAATTACAAGAGTCAGCCTGAAGTATGTATTTTGGAAGTTACGACAACCACATGGATACTACCTGAGCAAAAATATTTCTAAGACTGAGTCTGAATCACAAGGATACATAAAGTCTCAGAAGACGTAAGAAAATATTAGAGGTTAGGTAAGTTTGAAGAAGATACCTAAATGGGTAACTAAAAAACTCAACAAGCCATGAAAAAAACAGACAAACCGGGCTACCTGCTGCTAGCTGTACAGCCATCATTCCAAAGGGCCAGGGGTGGAACCACATCTAAGGGCATATACAGAGGTCTAGGAGCCTGTAAGAAGCTCAAAGGGAGCTACCTCTCTGACCCATAGGGAAGGAAGTTAATCTCAAGTAAGGAAACGGTACTCTTCCCCCTTTTTTATACATTGGCCTTAGCATGCTCTGAAGGAATTCAAGAACAGCTCTATGAAGTCAGAGCAAAGGTCTAAGTAGCCCTGTATCTGCCCTTCAATGACTAGCAGCACACGTAAACGTGGCGAAAGGGAAAAGGAGAGGAATGAAGCATTGGGGTGGAGAATACATTGTCATCCTCCATCAGTTTGGAGCTTCTTGTCTCAGAGCCTCCTGAGCCAGAGGTGTTGTCTTCATATTAGAGCAGATCTCAGAGGAGTTTCCTTCTCCATATTCAGCCCTGTTTTACAGTGGAGCTACATGTTGTGTGATGAACCACATGAGGAAGTCTCAGTCACCAACTCCATTCCCACCCTGAACAGTCCCGGTCTGTGTGGTTCTTCCTCAGATGGCAGCTGTTCTTCACCTTTAATCATTTCTCTCACCCTGCTCTTTTGCCCTATCTCTCGTTTATATGTAGTGGGGCTAGAAAACAAAGACTGGTGGATTTTTATTTATTTGTGTCTCAAAAATAAGATGTTTTGCATAATTTTATACATCTCTTGCCATAAATTCCTTAAAGGAGACCCTCAGATTGTCTTCACAATTGAACTTCCTGAAGTCATTTCAGTAGGCTTGCACAAGGCTTTGACACAGGACCTGGCCTAGAACAAAAATCTACCCTATAGTATATAGCATACATACCCAAGCGACCACATATGGGTTAGGAACCCTCTCTCAGCAAAAGATCTTGACTCTAATTCTTTGTATTTCAACTACTGGCCATTTTTTGATAGAAGCTGTGGGGGTAATTGGTAAACTAATTGGTGTTTGGACATTGTCATTTCCTTTATGTCACTGTGACTAAATTAATGTATCCCTGATTTGAGAATATGATATCTGTTGTGGTTTAAGCCCAGCCAGCGACAAAGCACCATGAAGATGCTTGCTCACTGCTCCCCTCCAGTGGGATGGGGAGGAGAAAATATGAAGAAAAGCTCTTGGGTCAAGACAAGGACAGGGAAGGATCACTCACTACTTATGACCACGGGAAAAAGACAGACTCAACTTCGGGAAGAAACAAAATCAATTTAATTTACTAGCAATCAAATCAAAACAAGGATAACGAGAAGTAAAACCAAATATCAAAACACCTTCCCCCCACCCCTCCCTCCTACCCAGCTCAACCCCACTCCCGGTTTTCTCTCCCTCCTCCCCCCGGCGGTGCAGGGGGACGGGGAATGGGGGTTGGGTCAGTTCCTCACCCCTTGTCTCTGCCGCTCCTTCCTCCTCAGGGGGAGGACTCCTCACTCCTCTCCTGCTCCACCGGGGGGTCCCTCCCACAGGAGACAGTCCTCCACGAACTTCTCTGCCGTGGGTCCTTTCCGCGGGCTGCAGTCCTCCAGGCACAGCCTGCTCCAGCACGGGCTCTCCCAGGGAGCGGCGGCCATCTTGGGGGGCATCCATCCCCCTGCTCCGGCGTGGGCTCCTCTCTGCCCCGCTCCTCCTCCCCTCCTTCCTCACTCCCCTCGGGATCTGCACAGGGGTTCCTCTCCCATTCCAATCTCCTCACTCACTGTGGATTCCCCTTCTTAACTCTGTTCTCCCAGAGGCACTACCATGGTTGCTGACAGGCTTGGCCTTGGCCAGAGTTGGGTCCGACTTGGAGCCGGGGAAGCTTCTGGCAGCTTCTCACAGGAGCCGGCCCTGCAGCCCCTGCCCCGCTACCAAAACTCTGCCACACAAACCCAAAACAATACCAAATAGAGTAGGTTATGATTATTTAATTTGAAAAAGTATGTACTGAGAGTAGGACCACTGCTTTTCCATATGAATTTGTACTTTCCTGTGTAATTTTTCTTTCTGCTACTTTATGAAAGGTGGGGGGTTTGTGTCAGTACTCATCAAGCTTTGTGTAAATGCAGTGCAGCTCCTTTTATATGCCCATCTGTAATAGCACATTTCCTCTAATTTTAAGATTAGTGTGTGGAGTCTCTGTGCTCATGCTTTAAATGAGATGGCCTTTGATTTGTAAATAGTATGAATCTTAAGGGCTGTACTCTTTCTTCATCTGTTTAAAATCTAATAAAGCTCAACTCATAGATGTCATGAATTGTATAAACATCCACTGTTTCCAAGTAAATCTAATTTAGTAAATCTAAATTAAATCTTAGTGAGCAAGCAGTAGGCATATAAGTATCATTCATATAAGTATTTATCCTTAATTTTTCATATCATAAACTTATGGACTGGTGTCATTGTATATGTGATAACAATCTTTTATCTTCTGCTTGCATTCAGCTAGACCCGTACATGGCAAGATTATCTGTCAATGCAAAAAAAAAGGTCTCAGAACTGACAAGTGGAAACTGATGGAATTCACAGACATGAACATCCATCAGCACCATCATCTGAGTACCCAGGTCACTTAAGACAAGCAGTGTTCTTTCCGATTACATTCTCAAGATGGTGGTATCAAACATATGGAGTTGATTTGCTTTTCCCATGAACAAGCTATGTCTACAATAACAACTTTTTTTGTATATCTGAGGCTTCATGAATCAGTGGGATTCCAGTAAAATGATTCCAATCAATAGGATGCTTCAACTGGTCTTGCCCAATGTTACATTTCCAATGGCAAAAGGAAAGGCTGTTTAGGCAAATGAGAGCCTGGCCAGTTTCTGCAGTCCATTCCCTTCAAACTGCTGCAGCTCCACAACTCTAGGAGTAAAGATGCTGAAGGATGATCCCTGCCTCATTCTTTTAGAATCCAGTTTTATACCTATTGCTTAAGAATTTGTCTTACTGCTTATTGAGCTTGCTCATACTGTCTGCCTCCACTCTCTCCTGTGGCTGCAAGACCCAGAAGTTTACTACCTGCAGAGTAAAAACATTCTTTATTTTGACAGTTGACTGTGGATAGCTGGTTTCCAAAACACGTGATCCAAGCTAGATTTTATGAAATGTCAGGTCTGGTATAGCTACTGGTGGGCTTCAGTTGATAAACTCAGGCAGCCCCCAACTGGAAGGATCTCCAAGAGCATTTGCCATGCCCTTTTTCTGTCTTCTACGCAAGGGCTTTCTCAGTATTAAAAAAGATCTTTTTAAGTTTTCTTCACCTCTTCTCATCGCCCTGTTTACCTGTTAAAGTTGGCACCGTGTACTGGCTATTCAGAGAGCACATGGTTCTCCTTATTAAAACAGCAATAGTAATGCTTTACTATTACTGATATTATTGTTGCTGTTTTATACTGTATTGTTCATTTCTAGTGCATGTGTGTTGCTTAAGATCTCAGTACTAGATCAGTTTCCCACTGAGCTGGGCACTGTAAAAGCACAGAAAAAAAACCCTTTGATTGTACAAATACTAATGTAGCAAAAAACCCTAGGTCCTTTTTTCATGCAGATTGCCTGATTTAGAAAGCTATTCCTGGTCTCATTACAGCTTTTTGTTTATGCTAAGCTGGTACTCAACCACTGACTTCTCTAAAAGAAAGACCCAGTAATACTTGTAAATTTTATGTAATAAAAGTCCAACCAATTCAGTCAAGGTCAAAAGTGCTTCTGTGATCACCCATCCACCTTGCTACCCTTTCAAAAATAATTTTAGAAAATAGATCTGCTCTTTTAAAAATTTACATGGCCCTACCTCTTTATGGACAAGTTTCCACAGAAACACATTCTCCTTCCTGACCACACATTTTCATGGGATAAAAACTGCTGTGTACTAACAACTATAAAGTACTAGGTGCATTTTAAAAGTTAGTTTGTTTGTTTTTACAGCAGTTTTTCCCCTTTATTTTTCATCAAAACCAGGGAAATTCGCTTTTTGGCTGTCAGAAGAGCCTAATCATTTAATCCAGGTGATCCTAAAGGGTAGTCCAGTCCATGAATATATTGACACCTACTATTTCCTCTTTTGCATTCCATTGCCTGAATTAACTGTATAGAAAAAGTCACTGCCGGGTGGCCACCTGACTTATACATTTATATATGTATATTGTTGTATAGATGCTGCATATTTTTACCTTTTTTTTTTTCCTCAGAGGACTGTCATCAAAAAGTTAGAGTAGAACCATGCTTAGCTTCAGAAATAGGATATACCCTGCACTTATGATTGGGTAGTAAATGTTAGAAAAAAAGTTTGTACTTAAGGCCAGACTGGATGAATTATTGCTGATAAAGCATATTTGTCAGGGTTACACTGCATCGTCTTAAAAGGCTGATGAAAAAGTTACGCACCACAGAGTAGGATATGGACAAACCCTACAAAAAGTTTTCCATCTGTTGCCATTAATTTAAAATGACAAAGCAAACTTGGTTATGCTTAAGTCATGCACACGTGTGATGCGCTGATCCGTTGGCCGTCACATGGTCCTACTAAAAAGACGACCGTGTTTTGGAAGGGACTTCCAGAGAGGGCTCTCCGACGTTTCCAAGCGTGGGATCGCCACGCTGGTGTGCCCACCCTGCGCCAAGTGAGGAGGAGGATGACGGCAGTTGCGGGAAGGCCTGGCCTGGGGCTCTGCCTTCAGGTCTGTTCCTCTAAAACTGAGACACGACGAGCGAAAGAAGAACATTTTAAAGCACCTGAGCTACAGAGAGGGGGCTCACCCACATAACCTAATTTCAAGGTCTCCAACGGGTATCGCTCCCCGGGAGTCAACCTGGAAACCGTGACTCGAGGCTGACGGGTTTATTTTTTTTTTCTTCAAGCCAATGTTTGCTTGGAGTTTTCATCTCCCACGCACACGCACGCCCCGCTGCCGGGGGCCACCACCCCGCGGGCCACCGATGTGCGTGGATCGGGCCGGGCCGGGCCCGCCGCGCCCCTGGGAACGCGCTGCCCTTCACTCCACGCGAGGGCCGGGCTTCCCCAGTTCAGACAAGTCCTTGCCCCGCTCCCGCGGCGGCGGGTTTAGGTGCGACACCGTCCTGACATGTTGTAACTAGTTTCCACACCCACCGCGCCTCAGAGAGACGGGAAGTAACCTGCGATGAGCCCTGCGCCTCCTTGACTCGCCGCCGCGATCGCAAGCAGCCGGATCGAACCGCTCCGGAGGTGAGACCCCCCCGTCCCCCCCCGTCCCCCCCCCCCCCCACCGCGGGGCACCGGCGCCGTGAGTGGGTCTCCCTTCTGTCTCCCCCCCCCCCCCCACCCCCGGGACTGGGACCGGGGACGGCTCTACCCCCGCCGACCCCCGCCCTCTCGACGGGGAGCGTGAGGCGGCCGCCCCCCCGCCCCGCCAAAACCGCGGGGCCTGTGAGACGGGGGCGCGGGGGATCGCGAAATGGAGGCGGCGGCTCCGGCCGCGGGCACCTGAGGGGAGCGGGAGGAGGGGGGGGGGGGGGGGGGCGCGGGGTCCCTCGCGGGGCCGCGTCGCGCAACCCGTCCGCCCCCCCTCTGCGGGACCGGGGTCCCGCGGGGAGCTGTGGGCCCCCAGCGTGGCCGGGGGTGACCCACGCGCGGTGTCCTCAGGGCTGAGGCGTGTCCCCCAAGCATGTGGCGGTGCCGCCTGGTTCCCGCCGTTTATGCCTGAAAAGTTAACTTTCTGGTTTAAAAAGGGGGGAAAAAAAAGAGAGAGAGAAAGAAGCAGGAGCGCTTGCGGTGCCGTTTTTCGCTTGAATTCGATGCCTTTTGCATCCACGGAAAATACTGTAATTTCATTAATAATGAAATAACTGCCTGTCACTGCTTAATGTAGGCGATTATCATTTATTCTTGACACAGTTTCTTCGTACAAAGGGCTGGTGGAAGGCAGCTGTCGTAAAATGCCTCTTTATTCTGTTAAAGGCTGGTCACGCTGGGCCCTTAAGCGATGGGGAGGGTCCTCAGCAGAGAGCTCAGGTGGATGCCCCAAAACCGATACCTGAGAGAGGGGCTCGCGACAAGATGTTCCCGCAGTTTAAATTTCCCCTGACTGAGGTGGCGAGGTTGAAACTTCATGCAGAAACTATCCAAGCAGTCACATTTCCTTTGGGAAAGAGATAAGGACATCCCGAGGAGAGGAGAGCATCATGGCCAGGGCCTTGCCAAGGACCAGCTGAAGGAGCCTGAGGTTAGAGCTGCTCCCCCAAGTTGCTGAATAGGAAATTTTTCAAATCCTGAGAATATTAGTAAGGCAGGGAAGTTGCTTGTCTTTAGCTCTAGCCTGGAGGACTGTGCTCCTGGAACCACCGCAGAATGTTGCATCATTTTCTTCAGTGGGCATTTGTCATCTGCTGCTTTTGTGGAAGCTGGGATACTCTCTGTATCTTTCTGCAGAAAGGCACATTTACTTTTCTTTCAAAGAAAAAGCTCTCTTCTTGCTGGGTTCCTGATAATGGCACTGGAAAGGTCCGAGCATGTTGCTCATAGAAGGACAAGATGATCACATCAGTGCAGGATTCAGAGTTTTTGTTCTGCAGCATAAGATTCAGTTTTAGCAGCTGCGTGGGAGTTTAAATTCAATTTAAGCCTATTAATGGCACTTAATAAAAAAAGTTTGAAATAATTGATACCTGTGTCCAAGCAGCGAAGACGGCTGATATGCTGGGCTGGGATTAAAAGCCAAGGTTATTTCTCAGAGGATGAACAACAGCTTTCCTGGCACTGGTAAAATTTGTAATCATGTACATGAAGTCTGATAAAGCTCTGGAAGCCTCCAGAGATGGGCCTCATTCTGCACAACCTCGCTAAAAGAATTGTTGACCTGAGTAGGATCTTTGAAGAATCAGGTTGATTATTCTGAAATCATTATACATGGTTGAAGAAGACACCAAAAAGTTTATTTTAGAATTTTGTCTAAACCTCTGCCCCTCCATCCAAAATTACATTGGTTTGATAGGTACGTTTCCTACAAAATAGCTCTAACCTTCTAAGGAGGAAAACACCTGTGTCAAGACATCTAGTGCTTTTGTCAAACAGATATGAAGCCATCATTTTGATTTGGGAGTTTTCTTCTGTTTCTTCTCATGAATGTATGGCATGCTGATGTCCTTCATTCCAAAAACCAGAATTAGAATTTTCTCATTTGTCTCATCTGTTCTGTGATTTATTTCCATGCTGACAGATTTTACATTTACTTTCTTAAATAAATGCGCACTGCTTTAAGCTTCTTTTATAAACAACACTTGTAAATCAAAGATCAACATCAAAGATGTAACTATCCTAGTTTGGAAGACACTGCACTAGAAGTCTCACCTTTCCAAGATTATGGTATATTTATACCTGCTTTCAACATAAGTCTGAGCATAAGTTACTGCATTTGACCTATGCCACAATTAATTAATTCATTGTTTTCAATGAAAAGTCAAACAATATACTATACTATTACAAAAAACAAAAGAACCAAACCAAACGAAAAACACACGTGAGCCAGCACACACACGCAATCATTTTTTGCCTTTTATTTGTTCATAACATTCAGTATTTTATATTGCACAAATTAACATATTAAGTATAGTCCTGTTCCCTTATATTATTTTCAAAGGAAAGAGTGAGTGAGAAGAAGAAAAAAGGGATTTAGACAAGCTTTTGAAATAAACACGTCTTTCTCAACTGTATATATGAAATCAGTGGCAGAATTCCTATTTTAGAAGTATATCCATTACAAAGTAATAAGAATTTTAGAAATATCTTTCATTTGCCTTTGTAAAATCACACTAAGCCTTAAATGTCATAATAAGACTGACTGTTTTATTACACTGTTTAGACTGGTACTTGTCCTGGAGGGCCCTACAAGAGGGTTGTATTAGATTCTCAGTAAAGTCACCTGCATTAGTGTTCAGACTCTTCAGAACAACTCAGCTGAGTAACTCTGCATTTTGAACTCTTGGTAGTTTTTCGTTCTTCATCTAAAATGTCTTGAAAACCTGTTCCAGATGATTGGCTTCCATGGGACACCAATGCAAAAGTTTTAATTTTACAAGATTGTAAGAGTTTGCTCTTTGAATCAGTCTGTCTCGGCTGTACCGCGTGCTTGGTTCTCTGTCTCCTTACACCGCAGACTGTATCTGCATCTGGGCAAAGTGAAATGGTATCACTCCTATTTTATAACTTTTTATTTCTACCTGTGAGAGCAGTGTAGAGTGAAGCCTTGGGTGTCTGTCACAGGAATACATGTAATTCTCGGTCGGGGGAGAGCAGTCAGAACCCTTTCGCTTGCTGCTTTCCAGTTCACCACAAAGAGCTACTCTGGAAGCAGCCAGAAACACTCCCTTCCCCCAGGCTCGAAAGCAATCCTATCTGGGAAGATCTACCCTGCTACTTGGCTGAGAGACAGGATTCAAATGGAATTATTTCATATGACATGCTGATGCCAGCCTCAGATCTGGATTTTTCTTTCTTGGTCTTTTTTTAAACCTCAGACTTCCCAAGTTCCTCAGAAATCTTGGTTTAATTGAACATTTAATTGGACTTTGGAGTATCAGTAGTGTATGGAGATTCTGATTTTCATTCCTTTAGGTTAATGTAGATAATTTACATTTCCTTTCAAGAAGGTTTAAACTGTTCCCAGCAGACAGTGGAAAGCAAATGCACTGTTGGCAAAAATATCTGAAAGGTCTTGATGTGAAGAGAGAATTGTGTTATGTTTATATGCCAGTAAATGAAATCAGAACTCTGCACGACTATTCCTTGCTGTTAAACTGCTATACTATTAATTAGGCTTGTAGGGAAACCCAGTGTTAACTTTCAAGCTATACTTTTTATATGCTTTTTGTAACTATTCTGCCTTCACTGGATGTCCTTCCTACTTCTGCTATCTTTCTCTTAAGCTTCATGCCCTAGCCCTGAAAGATGAAACAGTGCTACCATGTATCTCATGCTCATGGTTCTCTCATGAAAATTCTGCCTGCTCCCCCCCTCCCCACATTTTTTTTTTTTTGGTGGCTAACCGGTCCAGTGCAGAAATTCATTGCAGTTTAGGTTTTAGGCAAGCATTAGAGTTGCTGGAGGAGTTGCTGGAGTCCTGTAGGCTTGCACAAATGTGAAGGAAGAAACATTGGCCATTTGTCCTCTCTCTACCTTAAATCCCGAATTGTCACAGCAGAAACCAACCCTCTCAGCTCTTATTAAATGAAGTAAAAAGATGGTAAGAACGAATTTATAAATCGGCAGCAGTAAATAATTTATTATTAATGGGTTTTGGGGAAAAAAAAAAATATTAAGATTAAAGCAGCCGCTCCTTTTGGCAGAAGGAATGAGCAGGGTGGAAACTAGACATCATATTGCTGATTCAGAGTTTGATCCCAGATGTGGGAGGAGAAATCTTTCTGGAGTTCCTCATAACTCACTGAAATGAGGTAGGCTGGTCCTGCTTCGGAGCAACAAAATGGATTAGATCAGCATGGGAGAACAAATAGATAAGGAGAAGGACCTGAATTACTGCGGTTTCAAAGAAGTTGGAGAAAAGGAATGCGCTGCAGAGAAAGATTAATGCATCAAAAAGTAGAAAATCAATGGGTTTCTGAAGTGTTTCTCTGAACACCACTCTCAGTTGTTATAGAGTTTCTAAACACAACCTACAGTAGTGTATTGGAGCATACATTGCGTATCTATTGGTGTTATTGGTACAGATCTTCAGTGTATTATGAGCTCTGCTGTAGCTTTTAATATAAGAACTTCATCAAATCACTTAATTATGTGTTTACTTTTGTCATATGTAGAAGAAACTCTTTATCTAGCTCTTTAATATTCATTTGACGATATTAATCCCTGAGCCTTTTCAGAACATTTTTAAATTCTTGGAAGGTGCTAGAAAAACTTAGAGCAACATTACCAGAAAAGTATTTTGAATAAAATCTGTGTGCATGTCATAGATCTCTAGAAATATTGATTGTTTTCTTACTTTTCCCTCTTTACAGATACATTTCATCAGCTCACGAATGGAAGTTTAAGAGACTTTATACAAAATATATATGAAAATGGAAACTTCATCTTTGCTATCGTCCTTACATGATGAATGCAGATCAGACAACTATATTGAACCTCATTACAAGGAATGGTACCGAGTAGCTATTGATGCTCTAATTGAAGGAGGTTTAGAAGCCTACAAAGAATTTCTTTCCAAAGAGAGATGCTCAGAATTCCTAGCCGATGAGGAAATTGATTATATTTTGAACAATGTTCACAAACTTCCCCAAAACACAATTTATTCCTCTAACAATGCCATTGATGACACCTCTTCCTCGGGAACATACTGGCCTATTGAATCAGATGTGGAAGCTCCAAATCTTGACTTAGGTTGGCCCTACCTGATGCCTGGAATTTCTGGTGGCACAAATATTGATCTGCTTTTTCATCCACCACGAGCACAGCCTTACACCATAAAGGAAACTATTCGGAAGATGATACGAGATGCAAGAAAGGTAAACATGAAAAATATTATTGAAAAGAAAAATGTGGCAATAATAGTCTAGTTGGTGTCTTACTAGAGGCTTTTTTTTTCTTCTGGCAGGAAAAACAGTCTGGCTGCTAACAATTCAGATGGAAAGGTTTTCCACAGACTGAGATCGGTCCATTGATATCACATGCACCAATGTTATTAACCTTATTTACAAGGGACCAGGAATTAATTGGATGGATTAATGAAGCATAATTACCATTTTATTGTAATGCTGACCAGTCCATGAGAAATTTGTAGATAATCAGCACACCTTTTCTTTGACCTCAGTTGAATATACCTCAAGTGATACAATTCTGTCTAACTTGAGGATATATCCTAAGGTTTCTCTTTTGTGTCAGTGGAAACATGCATCGACTTGGCACGGTAGACAGCTGTTATAAGAAAATAACACCTTGGTGTACATCTGACTCGTGTACCTTGACAGTCTCAGGTTTTGTGATTTTGCATGCCAACTGTCCTTGCAGAAATTAGTCAGAAAGTATTAAAGAGAGCTCAGAAGAAAAAAAAAAAGAGGCTTAGGCAACAAGAAAATAGATTTTAGTTGGGTACTTACCTTAATTTCTGACTAATGACTAATTTATAAGAAGTGTGGACACTTCTGCAAATGTACTCGTCTCCACTTAGGGGCACTTGCATTTTGAGTTTCCTAAGGCACACCCAGCATACACCTCAGTGTAGGGGGTACTGTATGTATAAACCACCTTTTGCTTTCCAGTGTCAATTTTAAAAAAACACCAAAAAATGTATTAGCATGCAGTCTGTTTGACCCTGGGCAACGTTACCTCGTTAAACAGATGTGACAAGGTTTCAGAAGTATTCCTAGCAAGTACGTCACACTCCCCTTTCTTCCTCGTGAAATAAATTGGGTTCTGTGTGACTCTATGGGCTTCAAATTGGTAGGATGGGTTCTAGCTCGAGTGCATCCATAAATGCTTCAGTGCCTGAAATGTGCACGTAAACATGTGCAATGGCAATGGACTGAAAAAGGCGGGGAAGGGAAGGACAACATCTTTTTACATTGTCTCTCCTTTATTTAAGTAAAGCATATAATTTGTTAGCATAATAGAGTTATCACTAGGCCTTTTATCCTGCAGTTTACAGTCTAGAATGACTGTATGCTCAAGGAAGAGGAGACTTAATTACTTCTCTACCTCTTTGTACCTTTCAGAGTGAGATTTGGTGTTTTCTGCTTTTGTATGTAGTGAAGCTTGACCGTGGCTTGCCCAGGATACTCTCCGATCTTTTTCAACTGCAGCTCCTGAGCTACCAATGTATCCACTGTACGGGAAACCACAGAAACTCTTTGCCAAGACTGGTTCAGTTTTGGTACAAGGTCTTGATACGCCACGATGAAAGGCTGCCTCCTGTTAGCTGCCATGCTTTTTGTGCCTAGCTGGCTGTCTGCATGCAATCCAGTCCCTTTCTGATGGCTCTCTTAGCTGGTGGTGCTGCCTTGTAAAATGCCATTGAATGCAGCTGTGGAGAAAAATTAGATGCAATTCTTACCCCTCTTCAGAAAAAGGTTGAGTGCATAGTATATTGGGTCTCCAATGTGTTTGTAGTGCTTCCACTTTATAAAGAGGATGTTATGCACATGTCACTGTCAAATCTGACAGCTGAAAGGTTTGTTCAGTTGATCAGCACAACCTAAGCAGCAACAGCCATTAACACTTTTGATACAATGATATGGGTTGGTCGCTTCAGGAAGCAGCAATTAAATCTAAAAGGCAAAGTGTTGTTCAGTCTCTTCTGTCTGCAGAGGCATAGAAAAGTTTAAAGGATTTCTAAGTAAGGTTAAGTAAGGTATTTAAAACATGCTTACAGTAGGCAAACACTTTGTAAACAGGCTAACCTACTTCTCCTAAGCCACTTATAAAAATATAGTTATATTAAACAGGGTTCTTTGTTATATAGTAGTGGAGATGTGTAGTCTTGCGAGAATATTCAAAGGAAATAGGAAAAGGTTATACATGAAAACCAGAAACCTGTAAAGAATAAACAAGTTCTTCAGCAAATCACAATAAACCAATACAGCTCTAAGCAAAATTTCAGAATTTTGGCAAACTTCTGTGGGAAAATAAACAGACTGTTGGAGGTGGGCATATTCATACCACCTAACTTTAACCACCAAACCTGAGTGCCTGAGTTCAGGCACTGATTTCCCTGGGCTACGTGAACACTCGGTGCAGTAGGAAACCAGCTCCTACAAGGGCAAGGCAGAGAATGTTTCTGCACTGATTCACCCCATGAAGGAACCCATTCTATATATTTATATCTATATACTAGCCCAAAAATTTATGAAGGAGAATGAGCCAGTTGCAACCTAGATTCTTTTGAGTATTTGGAGATATATAAGGATAAGATGACATTATTAGTGGACTTACTCTTGACCTCTTTCATGCTTGATGCATCACAGTGTCACTCCTTAAAATGATCATTACATATGTTAATTTTGACCTTAAGAAGAGATGTTGTAAAGAACATTAAGCAACTTGCTTGCTGACAGTGTTTTTTCCTGACTAAAGAGGAAAATCATCTGTAAGGCTATGCAACACTAGACTAAAAACAGTGACTATGAAAAAGTGTCGTAAGAAAATCTTGTCACTTACGTGTTTCTTAAATGCATAATCTGCATAAAAATTATGCACATCACCTTCATGGTAAGTACAGGCAATATAATACAGGAGTTTTTCTTACATGAAGGATCAATATTTTTAAATCCTAGAAAAATGAGGTAACCCTTTCAAAGAGATGAAACCATGCTTGTGATATGTTTCTGAACTTAGAGCAAGGCAACTGTATTGTACATGGGATGGCTTTACATTGCAGTCTATACTACAGCACTTCTGAGGGACAGGTGTGATGTTAGCAGAGTGCCTTAGGTCAAACCTAACATGTCAACAAGCTGGGTTTACTGTTGGTGTAACTAGACCTCATCTCCAAATGATAGAGCATGCCAGCAACCCTCCTCTGTCAATACAACACTGTGTTCATACAAGGAGCTGTTTGGCGTGACTGTGTCAACTGGGGAGACACGAGTCTTTTTTAGATGTTGATATAACTGTGTGGGGAAGAAAGCACTGCAAGGTCTGTCTGACCTTAATGATGGATGGACTTCTGAAAACAAGCCAGTGGCCTTATTTCTCGTGTGTTTTGGAGGCTTCTACCTTTAATCATTGGCAGGTTTCCGGCTTCTCTGAAGCTTGAGGTGCTCCTACAGCCTGACTCATCCTGGCTGGGCTGTCTGAACCACAACTGATAGTGTTTAGTAGTTTTTCCTGAGAAGATTATTCATCTGGGAAATGGTATCAAGATGATTACTCATCTGTGTCAGGTTAACGTGAAACTTCCTTCTCTTGCTATAAAGTAACACAGAGACTTCAATAATGAAGCGTCTTCTCCCTGTATGACTTGTCCTAAGAGTTGCCTCAAAACCGTCCGTTATGAGGGTTGTACATGTGTGCAACAAACAGCTCGTACTATCTTCTCAGGCGTGATTGACAGGGTGAGGCAAGAGGGAAAGGACAGGACAGAGCACCAAAGGGTCCTTCTGGCAGTGTGTTTTTCTCTTACTTCATTAACTGGATTCCTCTCTCCACCACTGAGACATTCCTACACGGTTTTAGAGAGAATGTATAGCTCTAAGTCTTTTAGATTGATATCCAAATAAGGATCAGCTCTTCCTGGAGAGAATTCAAACCTGTTGTTTAAAGAACCATGTTGTTTAGACAACTCAAGGATTGATGGTTTGCAGCACAAGACAGAAAACACTGAAGGACTTCCCTGACATACTTTTGGGATTTCTGATGGAATGTATGAAGTTGCATGCTATTCAATAAATATGCAGTACTTTTCACTGATTTTATTTTACTCAAGTAGACTAGCACTCTTAAGCTTAGGTTCGTAAAATCAGTGATAGTTGTTAGACTTTTTTCAAAAGTTAATTGTTTAGAAGCTTAAATAGAAATGTAGATGTGTGTTATCATTTTGGAAAATCAAAAAAGGCAGTTGTTTTTGCTGAATTACTCATGATTGGGCTTCTTAATGTGAGAAAGGGTTGCAAAACTTGGACCCTTGGGAAAGAATTAAGTTACACTGTAAACAAGCGCAACTTGTTATTAAGTCTTACCAGACCCACTGTAGGTAGGCCCTTAGTAAGTCAAAAAGGACTTTCTTTGAATTCTTGTGAGAGTGAGTTATGTACAAAATCTAATGCCTGTGTTGTCTTCTAGAGCACTGGACCTAGTCAAATAAACAAAAACAGTTGACTCATTTTAGAATCATATAAAACGGAAAATATTTTCTTACAGTTTGGGGTTGGGTTTTTTTGTTTTGTTTTGTTTCAGGCAAGAGTGAGAGGTTGTGTATTACAGAAAAAAATGGTTATTCACTATTGATCTCATTTGATCGTGTCTATAATATAATAATAATAGTCTAGTACTGGCTGCAGTCTAGTATGAAAGAAAGTCAAATTCTTTACATGCCTATATGAAGAGTGATGTTTTTATACAGAAAGAAACTTGTAGAATATGGGTGTGTTGAGCAATCTTTTTTTACTCTCTCAACAATACTCTTTGCCAACTATTTTAAAAATAATTTGAACGCAGACTGGAACAATGATAATGAATCGTGCTTGTGGCAATGCTTGTCTTAGCTTATTAATTGCAACAGTCCAACCAGATGAGAGAGGGGCTACAGTTTTTTGTTCATAAAAGCTAGAGCAATCTGCTGAATTGAAGGAGGGAGAATAGATAAATGAAATAGTCATCCCACTCAAAAGTTTTCTGTGTTATCTGTAGAGTGTCTGATAAACAGTGGATATCTTTTTTAAGGTGAGAATAACAGGTGGAAAGACACAGTTCCCAGCTGAAGATGTATAGGCAACATTTTCCCTGCCAAAATATTCTACCCCACGAGGATTTCAGCAGGTGTTTTTTGGTTCAGCTGCTACACTGAAGGGTGCATTCATCATTCACTTCCACTTACCTTCTGTTAAATGACTTGCTGTTGGTTGAAAACCAGCATGGCACTCATGAGTACGGTTTCCAGGTGAAACATGATTTTTAGCTTTTGATAGATTTATTAGAGAGAGTGAGGTCACGTCCTAGCTTTTCTAATCACGCAGGGCACATGCCATGCATTGGAAGAGGACATGTGTCTTGCTCTTGGTGCTATTATTGTGTGGCTCAGTATCAATTTTTTGCCATCTGCTCAGAACGAGTAATTATTTCAGGTATTTTAGCTGCTTGGGTTTGCCTTTGGAGTCTTCACACTATTTTACTTGCTTGTCCCCTTGTCCTTCTGCCCTCCCACCCCCTCCATGTAAGGGTAGTCCCAGAGCAGTCAGAGCAGTGCACTTATAATGCAGACAGAGAGGGCTGCCATCAATGGGACACATCTGCAAGCACTTTTATAATCTGGACAACGTGGGACTTCTGCAAAATGCATTTCTTATACCCAGTTGCTCTAAACATGAAACCCACAATTTTTCCTGGTAACCCTCCCGTTAAAATAATTTTTAATCAGTTGTAGTGGGTTTTTACTCATAGATTTCTATCAGGCCAAAGGATTGCAAGGCTATTTTGACATCTTTGTTACTGTTATTTTATACTAAAAGATGTAATTGACTAATTTATAGGTATTGCTATTTTTATGTCACAACTGTGCTAATGTGTTATCAAAATATCACACCTCCATAATGGATTTCAAAATGGAATAGGGAAAAATGAAGGCCAGATCCCACAGGCAGCTGTATTTCATTATTAATATCCGTCTCATTCACATATATATATATCTGAAGTAAGCATACACATACGCTTTGTAGCAATATTTTTTCATTAAAATATTCTCATTGACATCAATCTTTGTCAGTCAAAACAAAAGTGCTGTTAAAAAGTCATTTACGCTTTTTGCACATTCAGTAGCTTAAAATGTTCTTTATCGTATTCAACAGTAACTTTGTACCAGAATATGCTGAAGCAATTATAGGTCAAAATATGCTATAAATACAAAACGGTTGATTTCAAATAATTTTGCCCAGGCAGAATGCTTCTTTCAGTGCCCAGTCTAGTGTATTTGGGTTTGTCCCTCTCCTTTTCTTGCTTGTAAAAAAAAAAAAACCTGATAAAGTTGAAGTGCTATTTTTGTTCTTCTGAATTCCTATCCTCAAGAGGTCTGAGTTTTTCTAATTTTTTTTCAGCCAGGGAACAATCTTTCCTGAAGAACTATAGGCTTAATCACTTCACATTCATATTGCCATAGGCCTTTTTGATCTCTTGCAGTTTTAGCATAGCTTTTGATCTCTGATAGCTTTCCAACATAGCCAGTGATGCTCTGAGGGATAGGGGACACATTTTGGGTTATTTTAAACTTTAAATTTGTTTGTCATGTATCAGAATTTGGAAACTAAAATATTATACTATCTGTGATAGAATTCTAAATGAGCATAGCTTGGTATACAGATACCTGCAATACTGCAGCAGTATTTGTGTGATACAGTGTGATAGAAACTACATGGGAAGTGGAGAACTGCTGATGTGGAGCAAAACAAAAAGCACAAAAATCCAAAGAGAGCTGCCAGTTCAGAATTTCCCATTCTTCTGTTTTGAAGGAGCGGGATTGAATGCCATGTAGTTATGTGTATTAAGTTTCCTCATATATCAGATCTGAGTACCAGTATCTACTTCACTTGTAATTATTTCAGAACAATTTGCTTAATGCTCTGTTATTTTCCCCGAGGAGTACTGCAAATGTTCCAGCACAGGTGATAGAGGAGTCAAAGTACACTTCAGTATTTACCTTTCTAAAAAAAGGGCAGACTTTGCCATTGATACAAGTGTGATCACGCCTTTCCGTTTAGCCTGTTGATAAAGTATGTCTATAACCATTTTCTAATAAAGAAGTGCTTTTCTGTGCAATAAAAGTTAAAGTCCACATTTTAAAAATGCTGTCAGCATGCTTGAGATCTCACAGGGCTTTTACTCTTTAAAATTCTACAGTAATTTACCTATGGGAAGAAAGAAGCAGTGGCCATCACAACAGTAACAGGGCGTAACTGGCATTGAGCTTGCAAGATTAGTAGGATCTGCAGACACCCATAAAATGACTCACCTGAATAGAGCTGTTCAAACTGAAGAATGGCAAGATCTGGCTATGGCTTGCTTGATCAACGAAGTTAATAATTTTTCAGTATACAGTCCACTGATCAGTAAGGCAGTTGAATTTACAGTAGTGTTATTTGCATTATAAATATAGAAGTGGAAGCAACCAAACTAGCCATCTCTGCTTTCCTTGCCTTTGTTTGACATCTTTTCCCATATCCTGGGTGTTTGTTTTCTGAAGCTGTAGACATAATTATGTTTCGCTGCATGTTTGTATATCATATAGTTTACTGGTATCTTAGTCTTCCCGATTGGTGCCAGCCAGTACAGACATACCACTACTGCAGTATAAACAGTAGATGAAGAATTTATGTGCTCTCCTTTATCATTAGCCATCAAAGAACATGACCAAAGTGTGTGCAATTTTATAGACGAGAATACTAAGCCACAAAAGCATTAAATTAATATATATCACAATTCAAAAAGAGATAAAATTATGAACCAAAAGCCTGAGAGTATTATATATCAGCAAACAGTGCTCAGAGCAACTAGGGGTCAGATAACAAGCTTTTATTTTCTTGTCTCTGTTGTTCTGGTTGATAAAAAAATTTATAGTCATGCATTTAGTGTTATAGTTATGAAAACTAATTTCTGAGGAACATCAGTACTTCTCCAAAAAAGTTTGCATTAGTATAGAACTGTAGCTTTGTATTGCTTACTTTTCAAAAATACTTGTAAAAGCTTAAAGTCCTTTCTTATCTTCAGATAAAGAGGGTGTATCTTCAAGACATACACAAGCTGTTCTCATACCTTTGCTAAATAAGTGGATTATCTTAACCAGTTCTGCCTCTTGGTCTGGAGTGCTTGCACTGGCTGTCCAGAAGATGTAAGATGGGAGGGAACCAGAACAGATTCCTCAAAAACAGGGTCTGCAGTGACCCCTGCTCTCCCCAGCAAGGCGTGTGGGCATGAAGCTGCCTTCAGAAAACTTCTGTGGTGCATCTTTTATCTGGGGGTTTTTGCTAGCTGCAGCACCAGATCTCCTCAGGCCTTTGCACTTCTGCCAGCAATCCTGCTGTAAGAGATGAAGATGGGCGATAGGATAATATGAGAAGTTATGCACCGTATCTCTTAGAGATGAAAAGAAAACTTTGATATCTGCTTCATCCACTAGCAGTCAGGCTCAAACAGTAACACAGGATTGTGCATTCAGGTAGCCAAATGGGTGTGCCCTCAGTTCAAATGGCAGATACAACATCTCAGCCTTATTTTCATGCTGTTTCCTGGAGCTGCAGGCGCTCTGTGCCAAGCAGGCTGCACTTCAGCTCAATAAACTCTCTCTATGGCTTAAGCACCAGGTAAAGCACTAGACATCACCTTCTAATTCAGGTGAATCTGAGTGGCATCAGCCCACAGAAGGTATTGTAGTTAGTGTTTTTCTACTAGGCTTTTGATGCTCAATAAACCAGAAATAAGAATGAGGATGAGATGAAATAACCAGCACAGAAGAAGAGCAAGTGCCTACTGATTCTGTGGGGGACCTTTCTCAAGAAATGCCCACCAAGGGACAGCCCTTTTTCAGCTGTGCAGAATTCACTGCGAGTGGGCTGTACCTCCTGGTCAGAGACATCAGAGGCAGCGAACAGAAATGTCAGTGTCAGCCAGCAAATCTGATTTGCTCAAATGCCAGGGGGATACCGCCTGTCAGAGCAACCAGGTCCCCATCCAGCATGACAGAGCACAATAATATCTGAAACCGTCTGTTGTTCTGGTAATTTCTTGGCATTGCCTAATGGTGGATTAGCACAGGCATGCAATAATTGCCTGAAAAGTCACTGTCAAGGGTGTGAGTTTCTTTCAAATAATAGGCAGGTATATGTGGCTGCACAGTATCTGTTTGATAGAGATCTGTAACCTGTCTTTGCTGAGGATGGGCCTAAAAATACCAACCGTCAACGGATCCAACTCTTACAGTAGTATGTACTGTTAAGAGTCTACAGAAAGCTGCTTTAAAATTTAACAAAAAACTGTATTACTTTGCTCAAAGGAGATACTTTTGAAATGAGAAAATTGAGCAGAGAGATGAAACTGGGAATTATGACTGATTCTTCTATTTGTTTATTTGCTATCACCTTATTTCATATTTTAGCACTGTATGATCACCAGTAGCATCACTATATTTTATGATAGATTTTATGTTGCACTATATGGTTGAGGTGATATCATCATCTATTTTGTTTATGAATTCTAGGCTTAGTAAATGACAGTAAGCCACTTGTGCCAGAAGTCTTAATTAGTCAGATGATTTGATTTCTTATGTGTAAGTTAAATTTAATAATGGAAGTGTAGTCCATATCTGAAGTGCTGTGATACAGGATTGCAATCTCCCATTTCAGGATTTCTGACCCAAGTAAAGGCTTGGTACTAGGACTTGAAGTTCCGAGGAGTTAATCAGTGCCTCTGCAATGAGCTCTTGAGAGCCCAGGAACCTCTTCTGTGTAAACGTCAGAGCCTTGCAAAGCCAGGGCTCCAAGTGTTTTCTGGAGGAATAAAAAGGAAGGAAAAGATGTGCTTTTCTTGGGAGTTGGGAAAGAGGCATGTCAGAGGAGCAGGGATCTCTGGTAGTCCATTCAGTTGCTGGAAGGCTTCCATTAGAAACCAGTGCAGCAACTAAATGCTGTTTAGACCTCCCGAGGGACCATTAACACCCTGGAGCCTGCACCCAGGGTGAAAATGCTGGCAGCTTTGGATTGCTTCAGTCTTACAGCGTCACATGGAGGGGGACAGTTTAAGACAAATGCAGATGGACCAATGTTCACTTCAGCCGGGCTCTGCTCTGTGCTGTCACGTGTCGATCAGAAGTAACTCCATGAGAATCAGTATCAAACGGATGGAAGTAAGGCAAGAGAGTTGTGCGTAGTGTCTGTAATATGCAGTCATTTCTGCTCTGTCTCCCTAAAGTGACCATACTTACAGTACCATAGGAAACATACGCATTTTCGTTGTAGTCCCTCTTTCATTCCCTTCCCTCTTTGCCCCCCAGTCCAGCTATTCCCTTTGGACAGCCCTCTCTCTTCTGCCTTTTCTCCTTTCATCGTGTACCACAGCCAGAGGTGAGCATTTACTGCCTGCTCTGGGTACTTTTGGCACCTTTCCTGACTGCAGTTCCAGGTGTGACATGTGGGAATGTGAGCTCCCTCTTAGGTCAATAAAAAAGGGGGGTGCCTTGGAGGATGCCAGTCAGAACACCTGGAGCAAGAGCTTACAGGAGGGGCTTTGAGTCTTTTCCCCATCCTCTGTCTTTCCCAGTAAAAAGTGGTAAAACACCGTCATGATGTTAGAAATAGAGCAATGCTTTTGAATTTCTAGTCAAATCACTCAATTTTATTGGCAAGTTTCTGATATTTATTATCAATGGTAGATGTAACAGATTCAATATTAGGGGAGGTATATTTTCTGAATAGGGCTGTCTTATTCGCCCTCTGTTTTATTATGCAATAAATTGAAGTTTTTGTCAACAAGGATGAAGTTTAGAGATAGAGCTTTTGTTTATCAGAAATTACAATAGAATATTTAATTACAAAAATGTCTGGTATGCACAATTGATTTTCATCTCATTTTATGAAACAATGCATCTAATGAAACTTGAAAAGGATTTTTTTTCGTTATTTAGTAAAGCACAGGGAGAGAAAAATATAACACCTGCTCAGAGAAGACACTTTTTTTCTACTTGAAAAGGATTTATTTAGGTATTTAGTAAAGCACAGGGAGAGAAAAATATAATGTCTGCTCAAAGAAGACACTTTTTTTCTTCTTTAAACAAAATTAGATCCCTAATCCTGAGAGGATTTAAACACTTTAATTTGTGTACATGAGACGTTCCATTAACCTAATGTGCATATGTGTTTCCAGGATTGATATGACCATGTATCACTAAGATTCTGATTTTAAATAATTAATTAATCTATTTATCTTAAATCGTGCCACAGTACTCTTGTAGTACAAAATGAGCATATATCTTCAGTTGATTGCATCCACTGTGAGTTACTAAAAAAAGAATAATGTGTGTCCAAGCAGACTGCTGTAATTTTTTTATTCTAAATAAAAACGGTGTTGAATAACTGAATATCTGAAACCCAAGCAAGGCATTGAAACTGGTGGAAGGTTTTCCTTTCCCCAGATGCTATTCCACCACTCGGTTCTCCTTTACTGATCCCTGCACGCACACGCAGGCCAGGTCCCACAGAAGTCTAACCCAAATGAATGGACACACATATGAATGTTACAGAAGATAGGCTGGTCTCTTAAAAAGAAATTCAAGAGCAAGACTAATTTATCATGTTGATGCATAAAGAGCAGCAATAGTTTTTGCCAGTATAGAATGTCTATCACAGAACATTTTTTTTCTCTTAACTTTGTATAAATGGCCTCTACCAAAATGATTGACTTCTCTGCTAGCAAACCTTAAGCGTTCGTACTGGGGATAGAGGCTTTATTATCTTCTGCCACATTACACATGCTCATTACTGAGCTCCTATACAGTGCAAGGAAAATTCTGTAGAGAAGTTTCTCAATTTGTACTCTAAGGCTTTTGAAATGATTGCAACATATATATTAAAAGCACACGTGCACTTTTTCACGCATGCTGGCATGCAAGAAAGCAAAATGAAAGAAAAAACAGTAAGAATTGAACATCTGGATTTTAGTTATGAAGGTAGAACTGTCCAATAGTTTATGGATTATTTTTTTTTAAATGCTACATATTCTTAAATAAAAAAAACAACACCCAAACCCTAAACACCTTGAGAAATAGTTTCATGGACAATTATGACACTATGCTGATACAAAATTGTGTGTACACAAATAAACATTTTGAATTTTGTTAGTGGTGTTTCAAAAAATCCTAAGGATCAGAATTTCATAATCTGCTAAATTCTATGGAGATACATTGCTTATACTATCTGAGGAGGTGACTCGCTACTTTTAATCATACAGTCATCCCTTGTGAGATACAAAGTAAAAGAAGAAAGCATTTCAATTTGATAGTTTACTCTCTACTTTATAATACAGCTGTCTGTTTGAAGGTAGTAGACTCTGCATAACAAAAATACAGGTATTTAAAAAGGGAAAAGATCTAATTTCTGAAATATGTAATAGTACTTAAGTGCAGGCATTGAAGTTACCAAGCTGAGTAGTGTATCTGAAATCAGCATTAGAAATGATATTTGACAGACTTTTTTGCATAGAATGTAATTAGTTTAAAAAGAACACAAAAAGCTAGGTGTTTAAAGAATTTGTGGGACTTTCAGCAAAGTACATTGACTGAAACGTTCTAGCAGGACAGGTATATAGCATTATCTGTTGTGGAAATACTATACTGAATGAGAAACAAAAAGTTATAGCATTTTAATTCCAGATACAGAAATCTCTCTGTCTTGTTTTAAAGAAGTAACAATAACATTGTTGGCTGCATTTCAGTTCACCCTGATGTTCACATGGAGTTTCTAGTTTTAAAAACCCAAATGGAACTTACTCAAAGCTGCTTGTTTTCATACAGTTTGTATGAGGACCCATACTATAATGCATGCAAAAAGAAATGGACATAGGTTTAAGCATAATTTTGCCTGGGTCAGTAGATCCCAATTTGGGCAGACTCTTTGATCAGTCTTGCCTGAATGTGTGTCACAAAGTTTAGGCAAAAGACTCGCTGATATGGCACAGAAGTACAAAAACTTCTTGTCAATGCCTATTGGAGGCGTTGCTGTCCTAACAGTGGAGATGTTACTGATAATTATGCTAAATATTGTCCTGTTTGGAAATTTGGAAATTACACAAGAAATTGCTTTGACCAGACTTTAAGTTACTTCTCTAGTGAAGAGAATTTCAGAAATATGGGAAGCATTGTAACATACAAATTAAAAATAATCCAGTACTTTTTTTTTTTAATTAGTGTCTTCAGTTGACTCTAAATCCTGTAGTGCTAAGTTACAGTAAAAATACACTGAATTATATTTTTGCATCAAAGTATATCTATTTTTCAACACCTATGAATAAAGCCCATAGCAATTACAATGTAAGTAACAAGCATTGATCTGGTTTGGGTTTGGTTTTAAATTGATTATCTGTGGCTCTGGATGGGATTTTAGCCTCAAACAGTAAAACATAAAGCATCCTGCTTGGTCACTCTTATGACTATAACCTATATAAACCTAATAAGGGAAATCTCTTTACCTATAAAAAGGGAAAAAAGTGACATTAAATAATTTTCAAATGATCTGTATAAACAGGTTACATAATATTTATATAAATAAATATGCACACATAGGCTCTGGAATTTCATTGAAAAGCTTGCTGTCAGCAGCTCCCACAGTAAATATTGCACCACACAGGCTGAAATGCAGAACACCTATGAGTATGATGTATGTGAAAAATCTTTCATGGTAATTATTAACATATTCAACTAAATTAACACATTATAAAAATTGAGAACGGTGAAAGCTTAGGACATTTTAATTCATTTCAAAGTCATGGTTGGCTCTTGAAGGTCAGCAGGTTGTCTGGGAAGGATTTTAATGTTAATAAACTATACCCTCTTTTTCTTTCTCAAATTTGTGCAAAACCACAAGACCAAGAAAATCTCAAATTAAATGTTTCCTTTGTTTTCAAGTTGCCAAATATTCCTCAGTGTTTCAGGGAATCATTCATCTGCAGTTTTTGCTTGCAGTTTTTGCTTGCTTGGTTCTTTCCAGGCATGCTTTTGGGTGCTTTGTGCCTGGGATTTTGAAGGGAATGAGTCTTCTGCGCTGCATCCAGTGAGACTTCCTACACTCCAGGTTCATTCCCCTCAAAATCCCAGCAAGGCTTTAGTTTTGAGCTCGTTCATAGAGACATGTTCTCCTCCCCCAAGACTAGCAGTGATTCTTATATTTTAATGAATACGATTTTTTGTATAAACCACTTGTCTTTACTTCTTGATTTTATGCTGCTGCTTGTACTGTGTTCACATGTCCTCTCCATGGGTCATTGCTTTCATTTTCAGGTATGATTTTCTAACTGATTTTATTGGAAGTTGTTCTGAAAAAGAGCTGGGTAAACATGAACCTGTAATCAATGTTTGTACCCTTTAAAAACTCATAGTTTGTTACCAGTTTTCGGGGCCCTCCCTATTCATCTTCACAGCCATTTCCAGACTGCAGAATCAGCAGACGTTGATAAAACTGAGAGATTCACAGATTTTGATGCCAGAAGGGACCATTATGATAATGAAATCTGACTCCCTGCACAACACAAGCCCGAGAGTGGTGCATCTTCAAAGAGCTGATACTAAGAATAAATCTGACCTTAAAACACTTGGGTGCTAGTCTTACAGTCAGCACTTCTGGATAACTAATTCATAATTGCTCAGGAGATCAGACGTTTTTTGGTACAATCACTTTCCTCTAAATGATGGAATTTGCTTGAAGAAACCCGTTTTGCAAGCCCAGACCAAGCCTGCCTGAGCTTTCTGCTTGTGTATCTCATCACTCAACATGACAGTCAGCCAAAAGAGAAGGTGCAGAGAATTTTAAATGCAGGACTGGAGGGTGAGGTGAGGCTCAGGATGCTGTGTAGCTGCAGGGATTGCTTTCGGAGGGACTTTGGGATGCTCAGTGTCTCTAAATACGGGCCATTAGCCTCTAAGGATCTGTTCGCATAGCTTGGTAAAGTGCAGCGAGGAGATTACCAAGGAGCAGGGCGTTTTCACCTTCCCAGAGCATCACGTTAGTGTGGCCAGACTGTTTCCAGTAACAAAACTAATTAGCGATGGGGCTGACTCAGATGTCCCTGCACAGGACAGCGGTGTGACAGGCATACCCCCCCCCCCGCCAATATATTTTCAGTTTCCCGGATAAAAATAGATGCAATAATGTTATTCCCACATTTATGAAATGGTTTGCACTTTACATATTAAAAGCTTTCTGCATGCACTTAAGTGTTATTGTAAGTAATTTAAGAGGAATTAAAAAAGCTGCTTATTTTTTCTGGTAATTTTTCTGAGTCTTTTATGACAGAGAAGTAGCAAACTTCAGTAAGTTTTAATTTTTTTAGTTATGCCATGGATGATTTGGAAGCCTATAATTCTATGCTAATATCTTCTGGAACTAGCTAAAATGCTTTTTTGGAGTGATTCACATGCTTTTATAGTTCCAGGCATTTGTATCGATTCAAAGACCTTTTCCATCCTTTAAAAAAAAAAAAAAAGTTATTCTTTATATCATTTTATTTTTGCTGGACATAAAAGTCTTGTGATTAAAAGCATTGGCCTCGGACTTAGGAGACTTGTATACAAATTCCTTACAGAACACAGACTCCTCATCTGTAAGTGTGAATATTAGCTCAGAGTGATTTGTGAAGACATATACATAGTTTGGCATACTCATATACTAGGGGTCGTGAACACAGTTTCAAGAGCTTAAGCTGGAATCGACCTTTTCAGGTGATTCTAATGGTTTAAAACTTTATATTTTGCATCAACCTTTTGTGTATTTGTTCTTGTCCATGAGATTGTTTATTTGCTTTAGAGCATTCAAGCAGAAATATTTGAGTCATATCCAAACACAAAGCAGAGAGTTGTTCATGTCCCCATTATCTGCCCATGTTCTGCTGTTACTTTTTTCTCACAGTATACCTCTGTGCAGCTATGAGAAACAAGAAAATATCTTTTTTGTTTTTGACTTGAAGTTCTGTTTCTGATTCAGGTTGCATTTCAGTGAATGCTCAGTCACCCACGTAAATGTCATGAAAGTCTTACCTGTTGCATACCTGACTCATTTCATTGCAAAAATTGTTCCCATGTCAATTAAGATGATGTATATTGTATTTTTTATGATTGATAAGAGACTGGAGTATCTTTTAATTACCAACTACTGGTCACAGTTGACTAAAAATGATAATCTCCTTGAAAAATTCCTACCTGACAGCTGCACCTCATCTCTCTAGTGAGTGCCGACTGCACCATCTGCCAGCAGGTTCAGAATTACAAGGAAAGAGTCTGAAGAACAGCAAAAGACACATGCATTTCTAAGTGAGCAAGAAAAAAGGATAAAAGCTGTCCTGTTACTACATCTGAAACGACTGCTGTTTTCCACACTGTTGACAATACAATGCTGGTTTGAAAGTTTTTATCTAAAGGAAAGAGGCAAATATTCTTTCTTTTTCAGTCTGAGTGCATGCATGTGCATGCAGTCCACTACATGCACACGTGCATACCATGCTACAGAAAGCATGGTTTCAAGGTACGCACACGTGCACAGGATACATAGCAGTCTGGTACGGAGAGCCTTATTGGCATGAATTTGGAGTGGGGAGGTTACTCAAGGGAAGATCTTTCCTGAGATCAGGGAGGTACTTCATAAGAACAAATGTTTATCTGAAAGGCACTAGTTTGCATCAACAGACAGTTATTTTCCAAAGTGTTCTTGGAAAAAAATGTTCACTTCTCCTCCACAGAGGTATTTCAGGTTTTCATCTCCATTCTTATTGCAAGCAACTCAAGTCATGTAGTATATTAAGCTATTAGCATGCTGGGCCCATTTTCAAGAGCAAATTTTCCAACAGAATGTGGCTTAATGTAAGACCATGCGTGGTTTGGTCAGTGATGTTTTTGCCTTTTGTTCCTTACAATTAGACAGGTTCTGTTTTCGATGGCAAAACAAGTGAATTTTCCTCTCTACCCCTCATGTTTGCTATGTGTATGACGGATACGCCTATTCAGCATGGGAATGTTTTGTGGCTGCAAGGGCCTCACTGACACAAATAGGCAGTGAATTTCTCAAAGAAAGCTACTGAAGAGCTGCAGTAGGTGCCCCTGAGACTGATTTTCTTCTTCCTCCATTCTTAAATCCAGGTGCCTGCTGTGATGCTTTGGAAGAAACCCCCTTGTCCTAGCAGCAGCTTTGCATGTCTTGCAGGTGTTCAACATGCTTCACGATTAGATCTCTGATTATCATTACCCAAACTGGGGGGGTATGTGCGAACCGGCACGCAATGCACATCAGGAGGAATTTCTAGAAAGGGGAATGATCTGACATACATGAAGTTGTACAATGGAAGACTTGTGATAACATGTTTCTTTTCAACCCATTAATAAAACCCGATTATGTTGCCATCTTGGTCACTAGCTCAATTGAGTACAAAGGGTTCAGTTCCTTGCACACTGATAAGGCATTTATTTGAATAACTGTTCATTTTATTCATTTATGAATGAGTGCTTCACATTATCCTTGTGAGGATGAGAAAAATGAGAGGAACAGACTGTGAGCATAGGATGACAGCGCCCGTCTGTGGCTGAGGTGATGGGGTCTGCATCGCAGAACTCTGTCCTGCAGCCCGGCCGTGTGTCTGCTCCTCCCCAGACACGTCCTGGAAGTGGCCTAGGAATCTGATCTAAGAAAACATTATGAATACACTGAATAAACTTTTAAACATTAAAAATAAACTTTTACATTTAAATGGAAAGACTAGTAGATATTGAAGATGGAGCATTATGATTATCTGATCTGACTTTATTGCAAAGACCAAATAATCTTTCCTGTGATTTTGCATAATCGAAGTATCAAATTGCAAATGATGAAGTAATACTTCTCCTGTGGCCTTGTTGAGGAGCTGTATGCAGATCAGTGAAAGCTGATCCTAACTGCATGTACAAAAAAATAAAGTGTCACCAAGATATTTTCTTAAGCTGTATGGTTTGTTGCTGTCTGACAAAGATGGTTATTCACAATTCAGCTCACGTAGAGACTAAAAGATCAGTTTAGCAAAAACCTGGCAGAAAGAAATAAGAAAGAACTGGTTTTTTAAATTTTTTTAAACTTGTTTCTATTAATTTCCTTTCTTGTCCATTGACATGCTACTCCCTCAAATGCCTTACTGTCTGTGGAAGATTCACCTTTGAACAAGAACTGTCAGGTTTCTCTTAAAAAGCTTTTAAAGGGTTTCAGAATTGTTTTTTTTTTTTTTTAAATACAGTATTTTAAAGCATAGTATTGCTACTGAAATTATAACTCTTTCAACTAGTAATAATTTTACTTGTAATTCCTCTCCCTTTTTTTTTTTAAGTGCTGCACTTGATCCAGAAATTAAATTTTGTTTAATAACTTATTTAGTTCCAATTCACTATCCACTCCACTGGGGTCTACGAGAATTGCAGAATTACTTATCTGTTTCATTTCAGTTTGCTTCACAAGAGGTGTGAGCATGTTTTTTTTTAATTGTTTCCCTACTCTTTCAGATATCTTGCTCCATACAGTAATGTGCATAAAAAATTTAGTTTGTTTTCTTCCTGAAAAGCTGCACATAATTACTTATTAACTAGCTTAATCTTTTCTTATCTTTAGGACATTCTGCTGATGCTTTCAGACTAGTCTGCAATTATTTTTTGTTTTTCATCTAATCTGTAATAAATAATCTCGCATACCAGGGTAATGGATTTCACCTGAGGATCTCAACATGATTTGCAGACAATAATTAATTAATTAGTTTCACAACCTGTCTTTAAAATAGGTGAAATTGAAACGCAGCCTGCCAGCACACAGTCATTAGCAACATGTTGCACCATTAACTGTAGCTGCTCTATAAGCAGGTGTTGTAATCTGCTTCTCCTGAGCGTCAGTGAAGGTTCCTGCTCAAGTGGCACCATATTTAAAAAAATAAATAGTTAAAATCATCTGGTTGGGTTGTTAACCTTGTATTCAGATGTAATTATGTGCCATATCGACCTATGCAGGCATATCTTATATCTGTAATATATATTGCAGAATAGTGATCTGACATCATTGCTGTTGCTTTTTTTAGCAACATAAATGTTACTACAGGTATTTGTCCAGGCATGGTGTTTTTACTTATAAATGGATTTTACTATGTCATGTATCTGAACTGGAAAAATTTTAAAGAAATATATGAGGTGAAGAGAGACTTTGTCAGAGTTAAAGCCTGAGGCAACTTCTCATTATTCTTCCTCTTCCATTTATACAGGAGAATCATTGACTTTCATTCATACTGACCCATCACTGACCTGTGGGCAGTAATTTTAAACAGCCTGGATTCTGTATTTTTCTGGTTTACCCTAATCATATTACTGTTTGAATTGAGCTCCTTAAACAGAATTAGGTACATCTATAGGGTTTGAAATTAGTGGCAGCGAAGTAAATAGCATCTGTAGCACAAAGCAAAAGCTTTATTGTGAATATCACAGCATTATGGTCATAAAATGTGCAATAAAAAGTGATGTATTTTAAAGTTTTCATAAAATGCGTAGGAACCCATTTTAAGCCCACATTCAGTATCCAAAATAAGATATTTTTTTTTTCCCCATCTCAAATTTAACTGAGTTTGAAGTTCTTGAAAGAGGGAGCGAAGGACAGGAAGGGAGAAAGAAAGAATTAAGGGAGTGAAGGGGGAGAGGGAAAGGAGGGAAGGGGGAAGGAAGAGGAAGGCAGTGAGAGAAGGGAGAGAGGAGGGTAACAGAAGTAGGCCATAGTAATTTGTAAATTATAGTGGTTTTGCTTGCACTTTTGTCACAGCAATATGAAAATCTTTAATATCGTTGAGTCCTACAAGCTGCTAGAAATACTCACATGCAATCAAAATGTTTTCACAAGACAACTGCTTTAAACATCTGGCCATTAACCAGTCCTTAAGTGTGTATACCTCACATGTCTATTACTGACTCTTAATCACATGTATGAAGCTGAATACAAAAGCTGTAATCTTGAAAAAGGATGAAAGAAGCAATATTGGAAAAGATTTTTTTTCTCCACTTACTCTTCCCTAAATATATGATTAGCCTTTATTTCTGTATTCATTGACTCTTGTGTTGGTTTTCCTTTATAAGTCAGGCTAAGCAACCAATTTGGTCATCAAGCTGTTTGTTGAATATTGGGCATAAGTGTTATTTCCCTGATACTCAAAAGTTTAATTAAAAATGACCAACAGCAGAGCAGGGAATTCCTCCAGTGTCTTGGGTGTAAACTATCCAGGTCTGCTAATGGCAGTTGTAAAAAATATTACTCTATTGCAATGGACTGTAATGTTTCTTCTTAACCTTGTAAGACAAGGAGATTATCCCACTTCTTTCCAGAGATGAACAGGAGCCTCTGTTGAGGACTGTTTTCTCCATGTTCACATTACCTTTGCTGTACCATGAACTAGGGGAGGTTTTTAACCAGAATTGGTTCTAATCTCAGTTGCAGTGGTTCTGTGGACATCTAACAACGTCTTCTGCGAGGACTTCCAATTTTTTATTCCTCTTTTTCTTCTACATTTACCTCTGAGACACTTTCACTAGCAGTATTGCTTAGGATTATGAAATCTACCTTTTGGAAGAAGGAGTTTTGAGCGTCTATAGAGGACTAATCTCCAACAACTACTGATATAATTAGGGCTTGTTTCTCAGTATTACGTATCATCAGGTCATGCTCATTGGTCTGTAGGCTTCCACTAATTTGAAATCTGGCAATTGAGTATGTTTTTTAATCGGGCACTGCCATCCGAAATAGATTTGTTTTCTCTTGAATGCAGCGTCTTTTATGTTACAAAATAATAATCTTCTAATGAAGTTCTGTTACTTGCTGCAAGGTCAGGTATGAGGCTGACAGACTTACCAGTACAACAGTCTGCAACTGTATGTTTTTATTTTTTGACATACTAACAACATTTGATAGGCCATCCTTGTGGACTGTGGTTAACATCCTGCATATAGGCATTCAAAAATCCATCTTTCTGAATCATAAGTAACTCTGAAACACATCAGGTTTGTGTCCTGACTTGGATCCACCAAAATCTTCCTGTGCTTAGAAACATAGAAAATATGTGTTTCCCACTTTTGAAACACTTATCTTCAACTACCTCCGTTATTTTCCAGGGTCTACTATGGAAGCAGTGTTTCCACCTCTGTCTTAAGTCCCTGCCTTTCTTTTTTGATTCTTTTCTTATGTGCTCAATGTACCTGTAGTACATACTACTTCCTGTAAGTAACAACAATGGATTTCAGGCAGTATTAGACCTTTGAACAATCTAGTTATGTTTTATTGGATTTTTTTTTGTCTGAAATATATATATACTAGCAGCAACATTGAACTCTGTGCAGGATATTTTAAATATGTTGTTTATTTATAAAATATGAATATTAGATATTCATCTCTTCCCGTTTCATTTCATTTCATTTCAGAAACATATGTTTACTATTAAGGTCTCAAAGATGACAAACAGGGCACAGTTCTTGCATAAGCAAACTTAAAAGCAAAATTATTCTTCCCAGTCTAGAAAAGTGGGTCTGAATCATCTCTTCTTCGTATAAATCTGCCTTTGACTAAGAGAATCTTTCATTGTTTCCAAGTGTCTAATTAACAAATGCCAACAAAGTTGTCTACCTTAAAGAAATGTTGCTTGTTTTTATAGTTTAAAGTCTACAACCTGTAAGTGTTCATTAATATTGTGGTTTTCTAAACATTGTCTACTGTTTTTAAATATGTAAACTCTCGGGAAGTGGGGTTCAATGTTTATAATGTGTTTATACAGGATTCTTGAGGAAACTGAGTGGAGCAGTGGGAAGGCAGACTGACTTGGAACTTCATTCCATTCCCAGTCTGAGAAACCCTACCAATATGTACTCTTAAAGGTGGCAAAACCCCAAAAATATTTTCAAAAATTGTTACCCAGATTAACTGAAATCTCAGACATTTACTTTGAGTCTTTGATAAGCAGCAAATTATTGTAAGATTTCTTGAAGGAAATTTCGGAAAGAGCCCTCAGAAGTGTTGGCATCCAGTCTAGTTTATCTTGGCATGAAGAATATTTGTAAGCAGGAGCAATTTGAATGGATAGTTGTAGTACATTTTTAAAAATGTTTTTGTCCCTTTGCATGCCCCTGCCCCCCTCAGTTTGAAGTGGCCTTTTCCCATGTTCTTACCTGTGTATGGTAATTTATGGCAGACATTCACAGTTTCAAGTATTGAAAGAGTTCTTAGCTGTACAGTAGTCAACTCATACTTCCCTTGGCCAGGTAGAAGCTAACCAGGAGCATCTACTACCCTTACTAGTACTCCAATTATTTGATGGAAGTCTCAAAACTGAGACTGGTCTCTGAGGTTGCCTTATGAGGTTTTCAATCCTGCATGGCACATCAAAAAGTAAAATTTATTAAGAGTTTAGCTCTAATTACTATTGGCACTTTGGAAAAAAATAATTAAGGCTTATCACATGGTTGCACATTGTTAGGTTTTGGGCAGCCATTAAGTAATGCACACATGAATAAATGAGTACTTCTACTTACAAACAAATTTAAAATAAAAAGTAAAACATTATAATAGTAATTCAAGTAGCCTGAACATTCCCTAAATATTAAGGGTCAACATTCCCTAAATATTAAGCGATCCAGTGAGAACCCACATATTAAAGCTGTTAATGCTCTTTTAAATAAAAAATATTATTTCTGAAGCAGCAAGTCTTTGAAATTCATCATAGAGAAAGCCAGAGGCTAGAGAAGTACCTTTTATTTTTGTAACGAATTTCCATTCTGGTATAGCTGAGTCGTAGGCTGTCAGAAATCCTGGCATTTCCTTTCTGTTTGCTTTCCTCAGGAAAAGGTTGGCAGCTTCCCAAAATAACAACTGAATAAGAACATTCTGAAGAGCTAAATACAAACGTTAAAATCCTGCTACCCAACCAGCTGCAGCCCACATGGCACTGAGAACAGAGCAACAACATCAATGGCAAGAGAAGAAAGGGCAGAGTAAGCTCCCAAACACGTTCCCTCCATCATGCCAAGCATTTTCTGTGCTGCGTTATGTGCTTCTCTGTAGGACCTCTGCCTGCTCCTGTTTACAGTGACAGAACACAGCTTGCTTGTTAAATACCAAAAGCGGTTTAGTTATTGATGGGAGCATTGCAAGCAGAAAGCAAGGTTTTAAAATTGAACGTTGTGAATTCTTGTTGCTTTAATCATGCATGACAGTTCTTTGCAGATTTATGTAAACCTTTTCTTGACTATGGTGCACCAGTCGCTGGGCAGCAGCTGTTTCTTTGCAGATCCTTTCTTCCAAGGATTACGTTTATAAGTGCTTCTTGGAAAGTCCCCACGAAGAATCCCCAGAATATCTCCTTCCCTCCTCTCATCTCTATGACTTGCTGAAACTCGATTCTTCTCGAAACTCCACACTTCTTCATGTGCGGAAGTAAAGCTTCAGAGGAATTATCACCTCTGCTGTTGGCCACAACGAAGTGGTGTCTCCTTTAATTCGGTCAGCTCAAGCTGAGTTCTTACTAATCCTTCAGCCAGAATAACAACTACCAAACCCATAGATACAGATCACATTTATAGAATTAATGTAGCTTACTCCCATACATTTTGCAAGATACTCACCTGTAAAATTCCCAGTTGCATGAATTTGAAGAGGTGACACAGAAGGTGTCTTTTTAAGATGGTACACGTATGACTTGCTAGCTCAGCCTGCAATGGCTTTCTGAAAGGTAATGCAGAAGGCTACTGTACATTCACTTTTCAGAGAAAACAATCTTATCTGCACTTCAGAGATCTTTTCTTTTGTGTTGGTTTTAGTTTCATTTGTAGAAGAGCTAATCCTGATCTTCTGATCTGCTTTTTTAGAGACACGGTAAGCTGCTCAAAAATTGCCAAATTGAGCAAAAGGCAGAATTGTCAGGTAGTTGTTAGAAGATGGTACATTGTAAAAAAATGGATCTTTCCAGTGTATTTCAAAGTTGAATCACATTCTTCTTCAGAGCTCCTGTTTTTACTGCCATATCATTCTTTGCTGCCAGAATCAGAACATTTTTCCCCGTTACTAAAAGCTAGAAAGTTCCCCTACCACACATCTTTCTTACATGTTTATTGAACAGAATGGATGAGGCTTCACCATGTAGGCTACACAGTTAAACTATTTATATAGTGCTTTATGTGGTTGCCTGCATTCATAATTTTCTGAGAATAGTTTGCATTGGTTTTCCATATTGTATTGCAGGAGATTTCTAGAATTTTAGTTTACCTTTGTTTTCTGGACAGTGACTCTTTTCTTATGAATTTTCATTGACGTTGAGCATGTCTAACATCCTGTTACAGAGAGAAGCTGTTGAGGTGATTGAAGATTGCTAGTGTACATGCTGAAGTTAATTTTTATTCCATTTAAACTTAGTTTTCACTTTCAAATGCTTATGTTGTGTAGGTGCTATATGACATGATAAACTGAGAATTGGTGATCAGAACAGAAGATGTATTCGGTTCTGAGGTGCACGCTTTTTGTATCCTCAGAATTGATGGTGGAAACATTTTGGAGCAGGAGGAGGAAAAGAGGATAATGAGGGTTAGGAGAGCTGGTTCTGAGGTAGTGTAGCTGCCTGTTATAGTGAAGTGCCAGAGTTCACCCTGTAGTTAATTAAATTGCTTTTAAAGAATGCAATAATGGAAGAACATTTCGAAGTACACTGTATGGTTATGGTCTATTGCTCTCTGAATGCAGTGCCAAGTTAAATAAATTAAATATGATCTCTGGGAGCCAATTTTGGTGATAATATACTACAAGTAGTGACATTAACTTCATGGAAGTTGCAGAAGTGTAAATCATCTCAGTATTTGTTCCATTACATTGGCACAGAAATTGTGGGAGAATGGATCATACTCAGATTTTTTATTACTATTTTTAATATTGTATCTAGGCTCTATATACAGAGGAGGGCTCCCCCCATTATAATGCTCTTTGGCACTTTATTTCAAGACTTCTGATCTGCTACATTTGCTGTGTGAGATGTCAGCAATTCAGCCCGGCCAAAGTTTACCTGAGATATTCAGGTGCAACTCGCAACGGTTTCAAAGTATGTTTTGCAATGGACAGATGTGTTGTGCAAAGCATTTCAGGGCTTTGTTCAATTTTGGAAATCAATAGGAAATTAATGAACTATCATCTTAGAAGCACTCTGGTGTTAGCAACAGTGCCAGATAGTAAGGATATCAGATGATTTATTAGGATGCTGTTAATACAAATTGCAGCAAGCATAAACTGGATCTAGACCCTCAACCATAAACAACAGCATAATGTAATTAAAAAAACCCCACAATAATTAGTGGGACATATTATATAGCTTACCAGTGGGAAGGCTGTCTGTGTTGATCACAAAATTTGTCCCTCTTTCTTTTGTGGTGCCTGAAAACCATCTAGTCAATTTGCTGCGTGTCTCCTGTTGCTAAGAGCAAGGAATGGAGTGCTGTACCTTCTTTCTGCACTGTTGCAAGTGTCATGACCTGCCTGCTCTCTGAGAAAGACCAGATTCAGATAGCACTGAGCCTCTGCCACAAGGAGATTCTCTCTAAAACAGAGATCTGTGAAAAGGAATTTGACTGGAGTACCAGGGAAAAGGTCAACGAAAACAAGAGTTAACATTTCTGTCTGAAATGTGGTTCTTTGGTCTTGGGGTGAGGAGGAGTGGTGGCATTCAAAAGCAACTGCACAGCAGTATGGATTTTTGTCATAGCATGCCCAACATAAGCCTCATGTAGGTTACAAGAAATCAATGCTCTTGCAGTGTAGGGTAGGTCTTTAGCATTATTCCCGACTAGGCTATTGGTATAATGGGAGGTGTCTCTTTAGTAAAGCCTGACCTAAGGAAGAAGTTGCCTTAGAGGATTCCTCTTTTTTACTCTTTATAGCAAAGGGGTTGTTAATTGACACACTCTGCAAGATATCCCTTAAAGAATTATAATTAGTGCTTGTGGAAGGAGTGAAGATACTGGGATAATGAAACTGTCAGTAGTTCACAAAATAGACTTACAGCGCACTATCAGTAAAGGCCTTTCATTACACCTATGACTTAATTTCAGTACACACCCATTAAAGGGGTTGATTTTGATGTCCTAAAACTGAGCTATGAAGATTAAAACCCACTGATTTTTCTTACCAAAATTCTTAGCAAAAATGGGAGAAGTAAAGCAGAAAAACTCCTTTACTTCTCAGTATTCTTTATTTATAGACTCTGTTTTCTTTGAGCCTCACAGCAAAGTTTATAATTACAACCAAACATGGCAAAATTTGCTTGGATGTTGACAATGATGGGAGCGGAGATCTCTGAATCGTTAAACTGCAGACTTTGTCAGTTGGAAGGGACCTCAGGAGGTCTCCAGTCCAACCTCCTGCTAAAAGCAGGGCTAGCGATAGGATCCGACCAGGTTGCTCAGGGCTTTATCCAGTTGGGTCTTGAAAACCCCCAAGGATGGTGACCGGACAACCTCTCCAGGCAACCTGCTCTACTGCTGGGCTGTCCTTGTGGGAATAAGAGTTTTCCCCTATATCCAGTCAGAACTGCTCTTGTTTCAGTTTGACCATTGTCTCTTGTCTTGCCTGGCTTTGTGTCTTTGACACTTTTCCTGTAAGGCACTGGGGACTGCTGAAAGATTCCCTCAAGCCACCTTTGCTCTGGACTGAACAAACCCAGCTCTTTCACATACTCTTCACAGGGCAAGTGCTCCAGCCCTGAACATCTTGGTGACCCTCCCCCAGGCCACGCTCAGGAGATGTTTAGTGATAGATGTATTCGTACCATTGGGATTGGCAACTCCTTTCTATATAAGCCTTTGAACAACTAGTTTCTGAAGGTAAGAACCATTTAAGCAGTTGCAATGCATGTCAATGGGCCCAAACTCAACGGCTGGCCCTGTAACATGATAGATAACAGAACTGAGCATCAGCCTCCATTTAGTCGTGTAATACCCAGTGTGGTGTCATGTCACCATGTACTTAAGCTCCTGTGTTGCAAGAATCTGCATAATTTTGCAGAGTATTTCAGCTATAACTGTTTATTTTAACTTTCAAAGTATGTGTGTGTCTGTCTTTCATGAATCTTGTCACTAGTATTTTATGTGGGAGTGAGTCATTTCCTGAACTTGGGGATTATTAAAGACTTTTAAAGAATGAAAAAACTTGGTATTAAAATGATTTGATAGTTTAGAGATAATGAGTTTTAAAATGTTACTTTACTCAATACTGTGCAAATTAAATAAAATACATCAACTTACCAAAAAAAAAAAAAAAAGTGTTTTAAAATTCTTGCATAGAAATAGTGCTACTCAACAAAATTATACTTTTCTGCCTATACTTAAATGTTTCTAAAATGTTAAAGTAATGTGTGAAGCTTTACTGTTCTATTGCAAACCATAGTCTTAGTGTCAAGACAGTAGTAAGAATAATAGAATATGGCTCTACTGGTGCCTTCATTTAAATTGATAAAACTATCGGCTTTACTAGGAGTAATTTTGTTCTTATTGACTTCAGCAAATTTTCTTCTTCTGTAAGGATGCCACTGAAACCAAATTTTAACCTTAAAAAGCATTCACCACTTTAAAAAAAAGAATTGTTAGATAAGATGAAAAGATTCGTAGCAACAATCTAAGATTATTTAAATTTCATTTTGGGGGACAGGACTAGTATAAAAAATTTCTTCTGCACTGTCTTCACTTTAGTTGATCACTGATATCTTCTATCTAATACCAAATCAGGTGGTGGTAATTCACTCTTGCTGTGCATAATATCAGTGTTACCTGATATTATGCACAGGAAGTATCTATTCTGCCAACTATTTTCTCCTCCTTGAAATTGTAAAATGTTTAATTATTCCCAGCTGAGGGTTATTTTTGATCACGGTGATAATCAGTTTCTCAAAGTTTGGAAAGTTCTTCCAGAATTCTGGTGCTCTCAGGAGAAAACTGCTGCACCCATCCAGTGTCCCCTGCATGGTTGGATGGCCTTTGTATTTCCTATAAAAACAGTGGTGCTTGCTTTTGAAAAGACCTCTGCATTTTGGAAAACAAATACGCTTTGGAAAGAAAATGGCAGTTTATAATGAAGCCTACTGTACGACACTGGAGTGTTCTGCCTTGGGGGATTGTCTTGACACAGGATAGTGTTATTATACCCAAAAGAAACAGAATTTGTGGAACAGGCAATTTTCTGACCTATTTTCTGCACTTTGAATTCCATCCATTTTTCTTCCTTGGTGGATTTCACTGTTACGTGGCTTCTTTTTATAAGTATCAGGGTGGAAATTAGTTCTACAATTGCAAAAACAAATGTAAAACCACAGTAGTGAAATCTTTCTTCCACAGTGATGCAGCAACTAACTAATCCTGCAGCTGTTGTTACATCTTTAATTAAAGGTAGATACACATTACAGAATACCTCTTTTGAAGTAACTTCCTAGTCTTGGTCTCCTTAATCCATCAAAACTTGGGACCCTGAATACCGTATTGGCTTTTTCATTCCCCAAGCTCAATACTCCCTTCTGCTGCAAAGTAGGCAAATGTATGGGGAAATGTACCCCCGCAGCCCCTGAAAAAAAAAAGTTTAATACATTTAAAAGTCAGAATATTCTGTGACTTTTGTGGAATCCACTCTTTCTGCATCCAAATCTATAGTTTATGATCAAACTACTAGTCTGATTTATAGAAATCAGTATACAGAAATGACCTTATCACTGTAAATGACTTTTTACTTATGCATGTTTTTCATATGCATTGTTCAAATTTTGCACTCTACTTCCTCCAGCGATCAAGCCTAATTATGTTTGTGTTGACTAGATTAATTGAGTGTTTCTAAGAGTGAATGGGCGGGCTAATGAGGGCATACAATAGGAGTCATCTTTGGTCACCAGGGAATGCAAAACTGGATGTCCAGTTGGTTGTCAGATCACGACTGTGGCTTTGCATACATGTCCTTAAATCTGGTGAGGATTTTTCAGGTAGCACAAGCTTTAGGTTTCAAAATGTAATCCCTATTCCTACTCTGGAAGTGAAACCTACTTTTTCTTGCAAGACTACTTTGATGCATTGTGGAACACTAAATGGTTTAAGAACAATTCTACTAGTGAAGACAAAGAGGGTTTCCCTGTTCATTCCCACATTACGATGTACCTGCATAGTAGTGCACATGCATCCCTCTCATGCCACCAAGTTACTGGCCTCCTTGCCTATGTATTTGTTACTCTCCTCCCCTCTTCATGAAGATAGATATGGCCATTCTAGGCAGTGTTGGTTTTTAGTTTTTATTATTCATTCGTGGTTTTTCTGTATATTTCCAGTATATTAGTCTTTGCGACCACAGATGCTGCAAACAAATTAGCATCATAGATATCTGCCATAGGAAAATGTTAGAATGATTTTTGCAGGCTGTACTGTTGATTTTGAATATTTCATGTATTCATGTCAGTGTACACTAATGAACCCATTCAGGATTTCTCTCTTACATTTAAATAGATCCTTGAATGTAATGAGCACCTATTTCTAAAAGATCTGAAGAAAAGGAAAGGTTAAGAAGAAATTAGGGAGTTCAGAGGGAGAAGGACACAGGTAGTGAAACAGAACAATTTGAGAACAGACTTTCTTCTTTGGTCTTTTTCTTAACACACTTGATCTGTCTTGGCAGATTTCTGCTCAGACGTAAGTGAAACAAGACAGATGAATAAATAGAGTCGCCATGTTCATTTATCATTGTGTATCTCAGAAACAAGACCAAGCAGAAGGTGCAGTCTGAACGTGACGAGGCCCTTAGTGTCAAGATAAACTTTTGTGGTTTTCAGTCTTTCCTTTCAAATTTAGATAAAGAAATTTGTACTGTTAAAAATCACATTTAGGTTTTATTTTCAAATAGTCAGTAAAATGAATGAGGTAGTACGTGGGCATATTACCTAAGATTTTTGAAAAATTTGAATTATTTCATGCTATGCAGTTCCTCTCTGGTGGATTTGTAAAGAGTTTTTATTACCAAGTGACATGTTATGTTAAGTCCAAGTCCTTTCATTTTTACTACTTCAGGAGCTGACGTTGTTTTGGGTTTTTTTTTTTTTTGTATCTCAGCTCTGATTAATATTTCTAGTATTTTAAGTACATTTGGCATAAGTGGGTCTTTTAGTTCTAAGCAGGTGGGATTCAAAAAAGTTAATTCAGATGACTGACTGGAGACAGAACTTTTACCTAGGTGGGTGCAGTAGCATCTGCCACATTTTGTGATTGAGGTAAATGTTTCTGTTCCAGAGTAACATGAGTGATTGTAACTTAACAAATACACCGCTGAAGTTGAGGTACAGGTAGTTTAAAGATTAGTGAAAATCATAAAGCATGTTCACTATCAAGCCTTCTCTGATACCTGTGAAAGGTTTTGTTTGATTTGAATTTGTACCTGAGGCATTTCACTGGAACTTTTCATGAAGATTTTAGTGGATGGGAATATTATCTTTAAAAATTAAACAGATACATGCTCTCCCTCTGTTAATTTCCTCTAACGCTTCAATACTAGTTCTTCCCAAATTGCTAATGATATGTCAGTAGTATATAATCTCCAAAACACCATTAGCAGGACATTGCTTTTCCCAATCAGAAATACTTACTTTATCCCCGTAGGTTGAAGGGCATCAGTAGCTGGTGTTCAGCACTCTAATCTTCTTGAACCAAACTCTCACCAGCTGAGGAAGTTTCATCCCAGTAAGAGTACTGAATCATTAGGGATTCTGAAGTCCTCAACTCCTCCAGCTCTTCAATGTCTCATTATCGACTCCTTCAAGCTCTTGAGCCTTTAGCTTTAGAGAAGGTGGTGAAAGATGAACAAGCCCCTTGTACAAAAATGTACACTGCACTTATATTATGATGGTTTAATTTTTTCCACTGTATTCATATTGCTGTTTCCCCTTTTCCTCGTATAACCAATTGCTACGCACACCCACAACACAACTTTCTGCCAGACTTTGGTACTTGTGACTGTCATGGTTTAAGCCCAGCTGGTAACAAAGCACCACGAAGCCGCTCATTCACTCCTCCCCACTGGCCCCGGTGGGATGAGGAGGAGAAAATATAAAGAAAAGATCATGGGTCAAGACAAGGACAGGGAGGGATCACTCACGACTTATGCTCACAGGCAAAAGGCAGTCTCAACTTGGGGAAGAAACAAAATCAATTTAATTTGCTACCAATCAAATCAAAACAAGGATAATGAGAAGTAAACCCAAACCTCAGAACACCTTCCCCCCACCCCTCTCTCCTTCCCAGCTCAACCCCACTCCTGTTTTTTTCTCCCTCCTCCCCCCGGCGGCGCAGGGGGACGGGGAATGGGGGTTGGGGTCAGTTCCTCACCCCTTGTCTCTGCCGCTCCTTCCTCCTCAGGGGGAGGATTCCGCACTCGGCCCCTGCTCCACCAGGGGGTCCCTCCCATGGGAGACAGTCCTTCACGAACTTCTCCACCGTGGGTCCTTCCCGCGGGCTGCAGTCCTCCAGGCACAGCCTGCTCCAGTGCGGGCTCTCCCAGGGAGCGGCGGCCATCTTGGGGGGCATCCATCCCCCTGCTCCGGCGTGGGCTCCTCTCTGCCCCGCTCCTCCTCCCCTCCTTCCTCACTCCCCTCGGGATCTGCACAGGGGTTCCTCTCCCGTTCCGATCCCCTCACTCCCTGCAGGTTTGTTCCCCTTCTGAACTCTGTTCTCCCAGCAGCGCTACCGCCGTCACTGACGGGCTCGGCCTGGGCCAGCGGCGGGTCCGACTTGGAGCCGGGGAAGCTTCTGGCAGCTTCTCACAGGAGCCGGCCCTGCAGCCCCTGCCCCGCTACCAAAACCCCACCACACAAACCCAAACCAGTGACACATGTCACACAAGCAATCACCTGACTTCTCAAAAAGAAGATCCAGTGGTCTTGAAAAGCCTTCCAGGTGAAGTGGTACCACATGGAAAAATTGTACCTTTTTGATGTGTAAAAAATATTTGTGTGTTAGCTGCCCAGTGCAAGCTTCAGTGAAGAGTTTTAAATATATTTTTATACAACACAATAATTTGTGTCTTTTCTGTTTTATTCAGGTCATTGCCATTGTTATGGATATGTTTACAGATGTGGATATCTTTAGAGAAATTGTGGAGGCATCTACTAGAGGGATTGCAGTGTATCTCCTGCTTGATGAGTCAAACTTCAGTCACTTTCTGAAAATGACGGAGAAACAAGGCTGTCAAGTTCAGAGGCTCAGGGTAAGGCTTCCTGTGTTCCTGTTCATGAACATTCACTACTCATTCTTCCACAGCCTACTGAAAAGGGAATATTATTCAAAAAGTGATTATCAAATACTGCTTTTTCAAATTCACTAAGAGGTATAAATTAGGTAAGCTCCCAGCAGAACCTTCTCTACAAATGTTTTTCCCTTTAGAAAGACTGTTGCATTTTTCATGTGTCAAAACGAGAGTATTTGATAGAATGACATAATTTTTCATATGTTATTTGTAAAATAATTTTCCATTCTTATATATTTAGGAATACTACATTTTGGAAAACTTAAATTCTTTTTGCTTTCTCTTAAAGCAGCCTGCAAACAGAGTCATAAAGCACACTTCATTTTATGAGCTTTTTCTTTAAAGTTATTATCTATTATAATACTTTAAAAGACCCAAGATTCTATTTTATTACTGTTTTCCTGAAATCTGTATTATCATGTATTATCATGAAATATGTATTATCATATCTGCATCATGTTTTAGAGAGTGTTATTTTTATACATGAAATACATAATTTCATCCTCTAAGAAAGATAACAAGACTAATGTTTACATTTTTCACAAGATGTCCTGTGTCACCCTAATATTTAACAGGGAATAGAATACAAACCATGAGCTGCACTGAACTAATGTAAATGGTTCATAAATACTTCCAGATTTACTGTACTAGCACTGAAGAAGTTCCAAGGACATTGCCAGAGTTTCTTTGCAAAGCTCTTAGCACAGCCTTGGCTGAACTTTTCATATAGTTCCATTTGCAATTCCTTGTTTCTGTAGCTAGTTAGGCTGTGTTTGCTCCTGGCAAAAATAATATGAAAACTCTTCTTAGCAGCATGCATTTTAAGAACCCAGACCAAAAATCAGATAGAGGTGTGGTGTATTTGTGAGGATAAAGAAGGCTTTTTGTTAGAATTTTGGAGCAAACCTGTATTTTATACCACTTTTTGCTCTGGAGTGTTGACTTAGGTCCTTAGAAGTATTCCCACACCACTTTCCATGCCTGATTCTTGTGTATGTGTGTGGGATTGCCCTCTGGTGGCCTAATAAACAGAGCTAGGGGAACTTTTGGAAAGAAAATATTAAAAATGTGTTGTGGGTCTGTCAACACTGGTCATGATTGCCTTCATGAAGTCAGCATTTGGCAATATTTCCACACTCTGGAACTTGAGATACCACCATTCGCTGATTACCTGGGTTAACTATGCCATAGAGGTTGCAAAAAATGGTGTATGTCTTTTTATGGCATGAGTTTTATCCTCCCAAAATAAATTAGGAGCATGTATTTCAAGTGATACCTCAAAAAATGCCATAGTATGCATTTTCAGATTAATTCTGTGCATGTGTATCTACAGCTGTTTCGAAAGCTTGACTTCTTTTGGGTGGGTTCAAGGTTGTCTTTTAATATGGTTTATAGACCTACAGGCATTTATACTGCGGTGGAAAGAATTAATGTACATACATTAGAGTGGATTTTGTATGGATTAGTGTGGATTGGAGAGTTTAGACTTGGCCTCCAAAGTGACATTATGTATTATGTGTTTCTGTTTCGTAATGATGGGAGAAGTAAAAAATTCATCTTTACTCTGCAAGGTTTACTTAAAATACTTCAAGTTTATCAGAAAATGAAAAATATATGCCAAAGAGAGTTGTGTGCCGAGTTTCCAGTTTAGCTTGTAATAAAGCTGTTCAAATTAATGGTCTTCTCATCCAAGTGCTACTCCCAGTTGCTCTGGGAATAGAAGCTTACTACTCCCACAGTAATTCTCCGGTGCCTTTCTTGAGGATGAAGAGAAACTGCCGGTGACTATGGAAGAACAGTCAGTACTTTGGAGAAGTTGTCTCCCTTTCTTTTTCTCCCATTGCCTCAAGGTTCACAAAAAACAAACCATCTTTAACTTTTTGTGCTCTTGGGTTTTGGTCCTCCCCTTCTGTTCGTATGGATCTGTTTCTTTTCCTCAGGCTGTAGCACCAGCAGCACTGGTCTTGTTATTCTCTGGCATGATGTGGTTCAGTCTTGCAGGAGTATGGCAGACACTCCTCATGCCATGCACTCCTGATGAGGAGCGTCTATAAAACTTCTGACTCAACGTCTTCTCTGGCTCTTTTTCTCTTCCTTTGGGTCAGTAAAAAATGAGATGCAGTGATAAGCGAGACTGCATTTTTAAATTCAGATTTAGAAGTAGTCAGTAGTCTGTATGGAAAAAAAAAGAGGATTTTATTCATAAATCTACATTAAATGTCTGTGCAGACATTTTTTCTCATCTGTAGTCTGATCAGGACATGTTTCCCTCTTCATTGAAAGATATAACTGAAAAAATTGAGTGACTATATATTCTGTGATTGTTATGTGGATTCTGTATAGGAGAATATGAAATCAGGGGTCTGCTAGGAGCTTCTTCAGTCTTCCCCACAGCATTTCTTCTTGTGGGTTGGTTTTTACTTAATGTTCACCTTAAAGTCACCAGTGGAACTCAACACAAATAAACAATTCCTTTTTTATACTTTCTTATTTCTCTTTCCCCACTTTCATTTGTCTGTTTCCTGACTGTCCTACATTTTTCCCCATTAATTAATATCTCTTTTCTTCTTGTCTCTATCTAAGCTTCTTTTGATTAACTTTTTCTCCAGTCTGACCTGTTGTTCAGTCAGTAATTCCTTTGCATAGAAAGATGAGGAGTCATTACAGATTCTGACTTTTTTGCAGTGATTTTTCAAAAACTAATAGCTAAATTTTTCGACAGATGCTTTTTTTCTACTACTGACAGGTGCTGCAGCTAACTATGAAATAGATTTGCACTGCAAAATGCAGCACTGAGACAACAATCCCCAGAACTACCAAAATGCTCAATGTAGTAACTTCAATAACTTGATTTTGGATTAGAAAGAATGTACCAGTGTAGGCAATGTTGTTTAATGCCTAAGAAGTCAGTCAAGCTCCTTAGCTCATGCCAGATCTTCGTGTTTTATTTGATATGAGGTGAGGCACGTGGCAGAGGCTCAATGCTCTGCAGAAACCTATTTTTACTTCTCTGGCAATAATGAAGAATCCTCTTGCTACAGGAGGGTATTGAAAGCAATCTGGCAGCAACTGTTTATCACCTGATACTCCTCTCAGTATTTTTAATGAATTGCAGGAATGAGAAAATGGAACCACTAATGAATTGATTTTATTTTCCTTTTGTGAAGTCTACTCCCAGATATGCATGCTTAAATGCGTAGTAGGAGCTGCTCGTGAGACCTGATTGCTGCCTGTTTTTTCTCACCAGTATTATCAAAATCATCAAAAGTTTTCTAGTACTTCCAAGTCTAAGTCAAATTTTGTTTTTCAATACAAGTGCACAGCACAGTGTCGTATCTGCGAGCAAACTTCTGTGCTAAGGGACTCCAGATTCCAGTGGAGTCATTGAGGTTTTGTCTTCAATGGTCATTGAATCAGATCGAGGTTAGAATAGAAGCGAACTTGAAAACTACTTAGCATTTGTACACCAACTATTATCTCTTACTAAGAAGAGAGGCCCAGATTAATAAATAATATTGGTAATGATGAACAATATGAGAAATGTGTGGTTTTTTCCTTTAAAGCTGTTAGGCTAAGTATTAGGTAGACATCCATTTTCTTCTTTGTGCATTTTCTTGAACAGCAAGTATAGGGTGAGTAATTGAACACTAATAAAAGCAAACTCTACAAATAAGAAGTGCTGAAATGAAATGTTTGAGACCAGTATATTCACTGTACTTATCTGTCATATTGGAGGGGTTTTACTGATGAAAATAAGTGTGTAATGTTGAATTATACTTCAAAATTTTAAATCATGCTTATGTGGCTCTCTCTGGGAAGATAGTGGTGCAGTTGTACCTAAAAAGAGGTTAGAGCTTGTTTCCTGTTCATCATTTGGGTGTCATTTAACTGGATGGCCCTGATGGCCATCCTTAAACTGCAGCTGCTGGATGTTTCAAATGTCCCGAGTGTCCTACCTACAGCCTGCTTTTGGAGGGGGGAGAAGATCCTGTGTCTGCCTTCAAAAACCTCCTAAAACATCAAGTTCTTGATTAAAGTATTATTCCATATGCCTCCACTAGCAGTCACTGACATAAACATGTTACAGGACCAGTCAGACTTTCTGTTTGACTCACTGTGGCTGATCTTACGTACGTTTGTGTGTCCCATTGGGCTAGCTTGGTTCCTTCATTATGTGTGGGTTTTTTGGTTTCTCATTTGCTCAGGATTTTCTTCTCAGGATTCATAAATGAATTATTGCTTTACCCACAACGATGCAGTGATCAGTGACATGCTACTCTTAGCAGGGGAGTCCTCTAGCCTGAGGATGAAATGAAGTAGGAAGGTGAAGCCCAGGATTTGATACCAAATGGGGCTTGCAATTCAGTATGTATATATTTACTGCTTCTAATCCCAAGTGGAACACACTGTTACTATATGTCCTCAAATACTGTCTGTATTTGGGGCGATTATTCAAAGTATGCATCCCTAGCACCTAAAGAGCGGGTTTGAAGTGGGTGAAGAATGCCAGATGAGCTGTGGAGGAAAAGGAAGTGTGATGTGAGAAAGGTGAGCATGATCCCTGGCACATGCCTTTCTAATGCCATGTTCCCATCTGTTAGTGGATGACCTACCAAGACAGGGAAAGAGTGGAGGATTAAGGAAGCAGGACGGAAAAACTGCAGGAGGAATAATACTGAAGAGGAGGAAAAGAAAAAGGAGAACAGAGGAAGCAGTGGCTACGATTTTTTTTAAAAAAACAGCAATTTAATGTAAATTTTATTCCTTTTCTAGATATGACTACTTGAAGTTATATTTCAATTTAGGAGTACCTAAGGCAAAGGATTTTTTTGTATAGTACGGTAATTTGCAAGCCATTAGCCTTGCTTGTGCCTCTAGCATTCCAGATTCCCAAGTGATATCCCATCCAATACCAATCAGGCCTTATCTCAGTAAGATTTGATGTGTTCAACTGGCATATCTTTAGGCCAGCATTACTTGTTAGGGTTATTTGAAAAGGTATAAGCTGCCTCTCAAGTTACCTTTTTCAAATTATAATGACATAAATATAATTTAATATAGTTACATAGAAATCTGACATACAAAAATGATTGCATGGTATATAGAGTTGGGTAAAACAATCATTGAACTAAATGCAAATTTCATGACTAATTCACAAAATTTTATTTTATAGTAAATAAGGGTTTACTATTGTGATAATCTTTAGAATGGGTAAAGTCCGGTATTTTCTTTTTTTTCTTTTTCAGGAATTACTTTTTCCACACTATTTAACTTTCAAATCAAAACTTTTTATTTAATTACTTTTACTTGAAGCTTGAGTAGCTGCTGGAGAAAGAGTAATTTTCTTCAGTGGGATTGGCTTGCTCAAAGTTCAACAAAAACTGCACTGGAAAAGCAGGAAAATTTACTTTCATTGATAAGAAAACTTCTAATCAAAGTGCAGAAAACTTGAAAGACACAATGCTAGATTATGAAAGGTGATTAGCAGGTAGAGATGCAAAATTATGTTAACCTCCCATTCAATAATGTAAATTGGATTGTTATTGATTCTTTCTTAGCAGTCCCTGAAAATAGACCTAAGCATCCACCTGTCTTTTCACTTTTAAAATTTTTACTTTTTAAAATTTTACAGCACTTCTAGATAATACTTTTTCTATTTACCTAACTAAGAGATAAACTTTACCTTTTATATTTGTAGCACATTTGCAAGACATTTAGGTCACAAGTCACAAACAAAAGTAATTTTTAAATGCTGTCTTTGTACATTTTTACTGAGTTGCATTTTTGTTCAAACACCTCTTGACAAAAATGCTAAGTAAAAACTCACCTAATAAATAAATAAAATTTAAAGAACTTGGATAGCTTGAGTCAAACCGTAATTTGCCAACTCAGCAGCTTTTAAGTGTAACTCTTGCTTCTTTGATTTGATTTTTCTTGTGACAAAAGTTTGAAGATACCAACAGTGAAATATATACTGATTTCGAAAGCATGTGTTATTTGGAAGTGTGCTATCATTTCATAGAGATTTTCTCCTAATTTTTTGTATTTTCTTTTTTGGAGTGACAAAGTTCATTGGATTGTCATAGAAACTGTCATTAAAACTCCTACAGCCTTGATCTATTAGAACTTAATATTTTTTACGTAAATGTGTAAGTGGTCCCATAGACATAAAGTTTTATGTAACTGTATAGCAAACTCGGTCATACTTTATAGGCTGTAGTCTTAAATACTTTTGTAAGTTTAAACATCTCTACAGCTTTCCGAGGAGTGGAAATGGGGAGGGAGTCTTCTCCCTGGAATCCAGCAATAGGGCACATGGGAATGGTTCAAAGCTGCACCGGGGGAGGTTTAGACTGGAAATGTAGAAGCATTTGTTTACCAAGAGAGTGGTCAGACACTGGAACAGACTTCCTAGAGAGGTGGTCGATGCCTGTCAATGTTTAGAAGGCATTTGGACAATGCCCATCATAATATGCTTTAACTTTTGATCAGACCTGAAGTGGTCAGGCAGTTGAACTAGATGATGATTGTAGGTCCCTTCCAACTGAAATATTCTATTCTATTCTATTCTATTCTGTTCTATTCATTTTATCCCCCTGATTTTGCTGTATTTACCCTCTACACAGTCTTATCCATTTTGCCTCATGAACAGCCCCAATCCATCTGTATCTGGCCTTTACAGAGCACGTCTGCTGTGATTTTCAGCCTGTCCTTGTAGCAGTCCCATGAAGCAAGACATTCCTCTGTATTCACAAGTCTTCCACTATTTCCATATATACAGTCTATGTAATAGTCATATAGACTCTGTTTTCCTACTGCCAATGCTGAACTATGGATTTCACTCCTACTGGAATACTTGTAAATTAGCACAAATTAGCGTTGCTAGAACAAATATTGCAAGGCTAGAAACTGTAGTAAGTATTGTGATCATTCACAGCTATATTCCAAGCTATTTTTATGTCTTGTGAAGAATTTTGTATTTCACAGCCACATGAGGTAGATACTGTAGGTTGCTTTGCGTTGAATATAAATTTTCTTTTTTTCTGTAAATAAATACCTTTCTGTAAGTTTCTGATAAATGCATTTTTTTTCCTACGTCCATGTAAGAACTTCTTGAAAATTCTTATTAGTATAGTCCAGAAGGTGTTGTAACACTTCTTTTGAATTATTCTATTTCTAGGAGCTTAAAAAAACAAGTGATGGTAGAGAGAAAAAAAAAAAAAGACACTGACTCAACTGAATCAATTTCATCCACAGTCTGGGAGAAAAAAATTGACCGCATTTTTGAGATCCATCATGGAAAATTTCCACAGTGCAATTTACTGAGTTTGCATGAGTAAAACATGAAGCTTCTTAATGGAATTCAAACTTAACTGCTGTATAGAGTTTGTGCTACCTATGCCTGTTGTGATAGCATCTCTGAATTTAGAAATGTGATTGATCCCATGGTGCAAAGCTGATTGAGAAATCTTACTGGTGGTAAAACTGCAAGCGATTCTGGCACCAGGTGATATCATTCAGTGGATCATCTCAGAGTGGGGTATCTGTGTTTGTAGATCTAGCAGCCGTCTTTAAAAGAAGAGTGATCCTGGCTCTTTAGATGTTGTCTCTGATTAGCTGAGATGCTTAGAAATCTTCTAAATATTGTACATCAGATGATGAAAGATTTATTATTTTTTTTACAGTACAAAACCTCCTTCTCTTGTTGAAGACTTCTTGTGCCAGAACCTCATTCTGGGAGTGGTGGCTATGGAAAAGTGGAATTTCATTTTTTCTGTGGCCCAGGGAATCTTATCAGTCTTGAAGACAAAGCAATAACCTACCATTTTGGGTTCCTAGGGTACAAGTTTGATCAGAGTTTACTTCCCTGCAGAGTTTATTAATATGCAATGATAAAACTCTTCTATTGTACCTCTGTCTTTTAAAGCCCTAGATGCTAAATATGGAATATAGTATACCAACTAAAGTATTTCAATTGTGTTTTTCAGAACATGAGGGTACGGACAGTAAAAGGACAAGATTACTATTCTAAAACAGGAGCAAAATTCCATGGAAAAATGGAACAAAAATTTATTCTTGTTGACTGTAAGAAAGTCATATATGGTTCTTACAGGTAAGGTCAGTCACCGAGGTGTCCATAGAAAACCTGTTGTCTCAGTACCTCTCCTATTGCATATTTGGTTTTTTTCTATTTCTGAAAATTCTTCCAGGGAACTTCATGGGCAAATTTTATTATCTTTTCTGTAATTTAACAAGTTATCATAGATACTTATTGCTAACTAGCCTAACATGGAGCCAAATTTTCAGATCTTTTATTAGTTTTTCACAAATAAGAAATCAAGGATATAGTTTTTGCTACAGCTGGAGACTTGCTAAAAAGGGAGAAAAATCCTGATTAGTTTTATATTGTCTGAATTATTCTTGTTTAACATTCACTCCAGAAAAGGCTGCCAAAATTATTTCATAAGCTCTCTTGGGTAGTTCCTTCTCACAATAATCTTCTAAAGCTAACTTAGACTTATTCTGTGGCACTCTGTAGTGTATCATGGTCAAATTCAGAATTGCCCAAGTTAAGTTGACATAGTCTCTCTTCATATTTGACTAAGTTTCTTTATTCCACTTTCCATTTTATTTCCAGTGTATGTGTGTGAAGCATAGGCTGAAAGAACTTACAGCTTTGCAGAGCTGGAAAAAAACTAAGTTAAAGCAGGGACAGTTTTATCTCACACATTATTAAATATTTTCCTTCTTTTCATGCTACACTTGTCTCCTTTGGCCTACTGAATTAATTTCTGCCAGCATATAGCCAAGGTGCCACATCCACAGCCACTGACTTTCATAGACTACCACCACTGTAAGCTTTCAAAAATCTGGCTTTTTATTTCCTCTGAGTCTTGGCCAGCCCCAAATTCAGACTGATGTATATAAATGGTAGTGAAGTAAGTGACAAGTTCATAAATGAATCAGTGTAAGAGAGTCCAGGGAGAGCCTGCCTGCTTTGACATCTACACACAGTGTTAGAGTCTGTGAGAATGTGATAGTTTTTCTCATTTCACCTTGAAAAATAACACTGCTTTAAGACCTAGCACCACAGGGACTGGAATCATCAATTTCTGTAGAAGTTAAGCTTGCTTTGTAAAAGAATCCGGTGATTCATAACAGGAAAGATGATTCTTTCTGAATTCTTGCTCTCTGAACTCAATTCAAATTATAGGGTTTATTCAAATATTACAAAATACATTATTCTTAATTGTGAAAATTAATAGAAAAAACTTATATGGCATGATTTATTTTAATTGCAGGACACTATTATTTCCTGTAAAATACAAAACTAACAAAATAAATAAAATGAAATCACCAAGCTATTTATGTGAATACAAACCTATTTTCTAACATCCAGAAGACAAACGCAAATAAAACAAGTTCATTGATTTAATTTTTTCACTTTTTTCCCCATGAAAATAGGGTTGCGAAACAGATTTTTTCTTTGTTGTAATCTACAAATTTCATGCTTTCAACACCATGATGTTAGGCTTGTTGAAAAATCCCTAAATGTACACATTAATGTATTTTATCTCATTTTGTAGCTGTAACGTAGCTGTAGCTACTTAGTTTTGAACCTGTGTTCATTCAGCTTTTCTAAGTAGAGTAGAAAAGGAGAACATTTCCTTCATCAGAATGTCACCATTGGAATTAAAAGAAATGTTTTATCCAATCTGGTGTGCATAGTAGAAAATGTAAACTTTTTAACAAATCTGAGGTGCATCTTTTTGAAAATGTGTTTAGAGTGAAGGACATTCAGACCTGTTGAAGCAATTCTGCATATTATTTCAAATGTATTTTTTTTCACAGCATAACCACACATTAATATTCTCTGACTCAGGACTAAATGCAGTGGGTCTAGTCAATCCTGGCTTAGTCTTTGTAGAGGTAATTTTGCTCCATTAGGTATTTGTACTCCACTGTTCTACATTTGTGAATACTTTTTTGCAATATCCACTTTTTATAAGGGCAATTATGTAGTTATAGACTCATTCCTGCTCCCACTGAAAGCAGTGGAAAGTCTCCAGCTGAGTTTGACTGGTATGAGATTAGACCTTCCAAATCCAAATTACATGAATCATGCCCACAATTTATTTATTTATTTAGAAAGTATTTGTGCGAAACCCAGGTTTATGTGAAAACTTTCTTATCAAGAAGGACCAGTGTAATACTTTAATTCAAAAGAACTGTTTCTAATGGTCATTTTGTTCTTCTTTCAGCTTTATGTGGTCATTTGAAAAAACCAACCTCAGTATGGTTCAAGTTATCACAGGACAGCTGGTTGAATCCTTTGATGAAGAGTTCAGGACACTATACGCCCGTTCTTCTGTTCCTAGTTCATTTGCCCCAGAATTAGTGCGGGTAAACAGTCGCAGGACACTCTGGGATAATGATACATACCAACACTCAGTGTCTTCCTTGGCTTCAGTTTCTAGCCAAAGAAACCTTTTTGGTAGGCAAGACAAGATTCACAAGATAGATCCTGTTTGTTGGAAAACTCATGGAAGATACGCAGTAAATGAAATAGATAAATATGGCTTGAGAAATCAAGCCTATAATAAACAACCATTTCATCCAGGTTTTAATATGCAAAATCCAATCCAGCAGTATCAACCCAGTGAAAAAAATGAGCACTGGAAGAGACATAGTTATGCTGGGGAGAAGCCAGAAAGGACACCTTACCTATTGCTCAACAGAGCTATTAATAGAGCCAACAATCCATCAAATACTTGGAAAATGCCATCTGATAGCCTTAGTATCGTTTCTTCATTACGAGGAGGATATGCAAATAACTACAATACACCCCAGCAAAGTTTTGCCGATCAGTTTTCACGACCAAAGGTAAATCTTGCAGAGAGAAACTCAATTGTACGGAGGTCTTTTAATGGGACAGATAATCATATCCGCCATCTGCAGCAAAGGATGCCAACCCTCGAACACACAACTAAATCATTCCTACGTAACTGGCGAATTAAGTCATATTTGAATGATCAATCAGATTATCCAGTAGAGTCTAATGGCTCAGCCTTGGGTGACAGATATGATAGCTATGACACAGCTGAAAATATTAAAACTCATGCGCTGTATTCTCATTCTCGCTTACGATCATCATTGGTGTTTCAGCCAACTTTACCTGAACAGCAGGAAGTAAGCAGCTGTGCAAGTTCTTCAAATTCAACTATAATTGGGTCAGAGGGAAGTGCAACACCTAAAGGGACATCTAATCATGCTCCAAGTGTGGAAAATGGAACAGGTAATATTTTAGAAGAGCTTAGCACAAACGTCCCAGTTAAATCAGATGCACCAAAAAACCACAGAATTCATATTGCAGACAACACAAAACCTAGTGTAAATTCAAATGCAACCGGCGACTCGTCTCTCTACTTGTACACAACACTGCGTGCAGACAAACATGCAGAAAATTTGAAGAACCTTCAAAATGAAAATATGCTAAAAAGGAGAAGTTTTCCCATGTTTAATTCAAAGTCCATATTAGACCCTGGTGCCAACAAACATGCATCCAGTTACGTTTACAGCACACTGACTAGGCATAGACTTAAGGAGCCAGTTAGTCCAAAACTTCCAGAAGATACACTGAAGAGCTCTAAAAGTTTGCACAGTGTGACCAACCACTTGCCACAGGAAGAAAAGAACCTCAAAGGGGAGCTAAAGAGCCCGACTGCTAGCAAGGCGATCTCTATGGCTGCTCTCTCTGAAGCTAGCAAAGAGGAGTCTTGTAAGGATTGCACATCAAAGAAAGAAAGTAAGAATTCCCCAAGTTTTCTAAAGAAAGGATCCCAGAAACTGCGGTCGCTTCTTAATCTCACCCCAGACAAGAAGGAAAATTTGTCAAAAAACAAAGGTCCTGCCTTTTACAGAATGTGTAGTAGTTCTGACACATTGGTTTCTGAAGAAGAGAATCAGAAACCAAAGATTTCTGAGAATAAGACAGATTCTTCCCCAAGGAGAAAGAGAAACACATCATCAAATTCTCAAGGTAGCTTGAACAGAAGTAAAGAAGATGTCACCGGGAGCCCAACAAAGTCTCCAAAGTCTCCAAAGTCACCAAAACCTCAAAAACCTCCATCTGATGAAAGCAATAAAAAGTGTCCTCTCTTGTGCCCCCTTGAAAGTAAGTTCATAGAAACTGCAGGAGATGCCTCTACCCCAAGGTTTAATACAGAACAGATTCAGTATCAAGACGTAAAGGAAATCACCACAAATACTACTCCCGAAAGTGCCCCTCTTTCTGCTCTTCAAAGAGCAAGTTCAATGACACCACAGCTGGCAAGCTCAAAACGCCAAGAGGAGCTAAGATGTCGTTTGAGTGAAAGGCGTGTTTATAGCCGCTTTGAGCCGTTCTGCAAGATGGAAAATGCTAACCAACCTGCAGGAAATGCACCCAACAGCAGTTCACATCTCTCAGATATCAAAAGCAAGACCTTAGGGAACAATTACGGCAGGAGTAATCACATGGTCAGCTACAACTCAACTGCTTACCATCCATTGCAGCCTAATGAAAATAAGCTGAGAGGATTTATGCAAAAGTTTGGGAACTTCCTACATAAAAACAAGTAAAACTTTTGTTGATTATGTTGAAATACAGCAAGAGTAGTGAAGCTGAGCATAATCTTAACTGAACCAGACTGATGGGCAACTTTTGTAGAGCTTACTTGGGTTTCTTCCTGGGTCTAGGACATTGGAATGAATGTACATATTTTTACATACTTATCCTAGAATTGTGATACTTAAGTCTTTACAGAAATTCTGTGTCCAGAAGATGTCTCAAGGGAGTTGTTTATAGTGTTTATATTGTAAGATTAATTTTATACATTTTCCTTGTGAAGAAAGTACTTACTAGCATATTGTAAGATTAAGTGTGGAGAAAAAAAGATGGAGGATGTTTTTAAACTTCAAATAATACTGTTTCCAAAGAATTGGCCTTTAAAAGTAGGATAGCACTAGGAATAGTGGCTTGCATTTTTTCAGCATTTATGTACACAAATGATAAACACAAATGTTAATGCATTGCATGTTACTTATCTTTAAACTAATTTTTGAAAATGTCTTTTAGGCTTCGTCTTGTTAATAATTTAGCCCATAGCATCTATCGAACTGTTTGGGCAGCAGATGGATCTATCTTACTTTATTGAATTTTCCATGTAATATGATATTTTTCTGAAGTATTTGGCACACAGATCTTAAAGTGACCTTAATCTGAGTTTTCACAGACTTGTTTACATGGATAAACTAGTGTGAATGTAGAATGAACGTTAAAAAAGCTATTTATAAAAAAGGTGCCTTGAACATAACTTACAACTACTTTAAATTTCAATGGGTTAATTACATTTGTATAACATGCCAGTATTCTGTAATGTATTCTAAAAATAGCATTTTGTTACATTTTTCTATTTGGTGTTTCCAAAAAAAATTGTCTGTGGACTTCCATTTCTCAGGTAAGTTTTTGAGTTTCACATGCAACAGTCTGTTTTAAATGTCGCCAGATATATTTGCAACTTTGGCTTTAATAACCTATTTTTTTAAATAACATTGCAAGTGCTTAGACTAGGCATATGAGGGAGATTGCAAGCTCAACCCTGCAATGCTGCCTTATGTCAGGACGAATATTACAAGGCTGGGAGCAATTGGGCATTTAAAAATGAGTTTCGTAAAAGTCACCGCATCAAACAGTAAGGCACCTCTCCTAAGCCGAAGAAAGTATCAGTGAAGAGTGACAGCAGCAAGTGTTTAAACTTGATGAAGTTATTTAGGCACCTAACTGCAGTCTAAGGGACACATTTTTGTTCATCTGAGCCTCTCGGTCATAAAAAATTTCCTTATATTAAGTGATGATGCCAGGTTAGTGCTTACAAAAAACACAGGCAGGTTGATGTGTTTGGGCAGCAGCATGGCATCTACTTCTCCTCTGCAGTGTGCAGCCAGAACATCCAGCTGGTTCATGCCCTTCTGGATGGGGAGTTTGTCTCATAGAAGAATGCCGTAACCATTTATCTGCAAGATGCTCTGTGACAGTTTTGTTCCAAATTCAGAAATTTGAGAAAATCAATTGCTGAAAGCTTGTATTTCTTATACAGGGTCTTCATGTTTCAAGAACATGTTTTAGGAGACCACTTCACTCAGACCTGAAGGGTCCTACAGTGTTCTATGGAGGAGTCCCACTGTGAAGTTCTTGGCTTTGTTCTTTAGAAAGAAACGTCCAAAAAGCACTTCATGCACCAGCTAGATTGAGTTCATTTGTCTCTTCTACTTGTGGCCCTGGGAAAAGATTTTATATGGAAACCTACTTCTCACTGAGAATCTGCTCTGGCTCCTGTGAACTCACCATAGTTACTGTCAGGGATTTCAGCGAAGCAGTTTCAGCTTTTTATTCAAACTGTTTCTGGGGCAACCTTATTAGGCTGATGCATCATATCAGTAACTGTTTCACTGTGGGGATGGTATTTATTTATGAGAGTGACAAAGGCTTGCATCTCAATCCTCTGCTGAAAGTTTAGGTGTCCCCTTTACCTGTGACCGCAGAAGAGATGTTATGAATTTCTTGACGAACACTGGTGACTTTGTTCACTCTTTTGCTATAGTTAGTATTTTTTCCCAAATGAACATCTGTACTTAAATACTCTGCCCCAACAGAGGTAGCATTTTCAGACCCAAGGCAAAGAGTGTCTTCTTAGTACTCCAGGCACATTTTCAATGCAGGCCCAACATAATACCACAGCTACACAGCCAACAGCAATGCAATACTGTACTTTATAGAACTCTTAATATATTTCAGCAGGGCAGATGGTTATGCAGGATAGTGCCTGAATTAACAGTGCAGCAAAGGAACTTAATCAAGACACAGGTGGTGCTAAAAATGGTGGGGGTAGGTTATAGGAGGATCTTTAGTTTTCCCTCATATGCTTACAAGCTCTGACATACACTTGTAGACAGTACTATATTTGGGAAGGAAATGAGAGGGAGAACAAGGGTCTTGGGGCAAGTTTTGAAGTGACAGTGCTTTCCATTTTGTAGTAAACTTTGGGAAATCTATTTTGATACAGTCTGGAAATATTTTACTGTATTATTCAGAGTGCTAATTAGGGAGTCCTGAGAAGGCAGATATTTTAATTTACCAAGAAATCTATGTTTGTAGATTTATACTGCTGTTTGTACCTACACAGATTAAGAGCCTTCAGTGAAGAGCCTGCTCATAGACTTTAGGCAAGAAGAATCACAGTAGAACCAGCTCTTTTTTTCATTTTCGGGTCTCTCCTCACAGATCCTGCATAGGAATGTTGCTACATTAAGGCCTGATCCGAGGTTAATTGAAATGAATGCCAAAGACTGCCACGGACCTCAGTGGAAGTAGGATCAGGCACTTAATGTACTGACACCACTATTCTAGGGACGTTACAAGACCCAGTGGTGAGGCTCTGATGCCGCAGGAAGAGGAGCCCAATGCCCTGCCTGCAGTTGGGGTTTTGGAGGTGGGGGAGCACGCTGGGGAGCTCCACTGGTGGTGCAAGGACCAAACAGTGTTCCCTCCAGAATTGTGTTAAAGGTGGGAAAAACAGCGCTCACCCAGTCCTGTCTGATGTGCCTCATGTCTCTGTGGGAAACCAGCTGTTCACAAAATAGAAAGGAAAAGTAGGGCGGGGGGGGGGGGGGGGAGGGGGGAATTACCTGCATCAGTGAAGAAAAAGGATTTACACGTTTCTGGAGGGAAAAATAAAGTTTATATTTTTGCACTTCCTTTTCTCAAGCTTGTCTTGATGTTTCTGCTTTTCCAAGGTGATGTATTTTGTTCAATGTGTCCTAAAAGCGCTCTGCACGTCGCAAGCTTGTTACACCCTGCACACACCCAACGCCCTCCCAGTTTTGTAAGGCTGTGAAGTAATAGCTGTTGCCGTCTGTGACGGTCATTTGGCCAAATGACTTGGGAGTTGTGAAACCCATAAAAAATGATGTGTCATTTCTACATTAAATAAAACTCTATTGGCACCATAATAGATGTAGGAGGGTGGCTGTGCAAAAGCTGATCAGTTTTGTAACACTGAGCGTGGCCCTCAAGACCACCATTGGCAGCAGCTGGGAGATACAAGCTCCTCACATGGTGCCCGTTCAATTCGTGTCATAAATAAACCACCCCTACATACGGTCATAATACCCAGTCAATCAATTGCTTCATTTCATCAGCCTTGTAATAAACAATTTTTACCGCCTCAGATTGCAAAATGTTGGTTGTTCTATTGATGTGCTTACACTGCACTCTTTATTCATGCTAACAAACATGCACTAGATGTAATGAAAGGTTAAAAATTATGAAATATTAAATTTCCAGCTGTCTAATACATGAGGGCAGTAGTATTTGTTACAAACCTTGAGAGGAAAAAAAAAAAGCTTATCAGGCAATAGATGTTTGCGCATTGATAATTGAAAAAGTGCTTTTCAGAGAAAAAAACGTTTGATCATTTTTCAGCTTTCTGAAATGTATTAGGAAATGTTGTTGTTTATAAAAGAAGTCGTAAGAAAAATCATACCAAAATCTGTTGCAAGACAATGTAAAAATAAAACCGAAAATGGCTCCACTAAGCTGTATAAGGATTTTTTTTTTTTTTTTTCATTTGTAGCATTATGTGGGATAAGCAGTACAACCAACAAGTAGCTTTGCAGCTGTGTAATGCAGAGAGATCAGTAAGATTACTGTGGTACTCACTGTAATTTATTCCCCATACCAAGGTTGTGCTGCACAGGACAGTATCTGGGGTTTTTTTAGTTTTCATTTAAGGCAGGAGAGTTAGAGCAACATAAAGCTGCAGTAATTCATGGGTAATTGAGACGTTACTCCAATTTTGCTTCTTCGTTTGCATGAGTACCTATTCCACTAGCACTCCGGTGACAAGAGAGGACACTGCAATGCTCAAAAGGCCCTCTTGCCATTTCATTCTTTATTTCATACAGGTGCTTACAGATGTCTTGGTACCTTTCTCTAGGGTCTGAAATTTTTCATCATTTTCAACTCAAAACTAAGAGTTACAGTTAGGTCTCTCTTCTTCACATTTTAACGTGTTGCCGAAGACATGTTGCATGTTCTGAGAACTGTTTTCTGTGTTGAGAAACAGGATGGAAGAAAACATTTGCTCTTGGACAGCTCAGAACAGAGCTGCTTTGCTGTTAAGCAAAGCTACTAGTGCAGATTTCTGCTTTAGTGATGTTGACTGCTTAAGTTTTAATCCCCTTAACCTCCTTCTTGCTTAGAATGATCCCCCCAGGTCATATTTAAAAGCAATTTTCATAGATGTAACACTTTAAAAAGTGGTCAAGTCCTATTTCTGAAAAGCCAGGGGGATACAGGAGGCTACATTCCCAAATCAATATGTGTATATCTTGAAAATATCTTTGCATATTTCTGGAAGAGAATCTGATTTACTAAAAATGACTGGATATGCCTTCAGAAGAAGCTTCTGTGAAAGTATGCATCTTTTTCCCACCACAGGTGTTACGCTAACTAAAAATTCCATGGATAAGTGCAAAAAATATTTAGGGGGGGAAATAATCAGTTCTGATAAGAGGCCCATGAAACACGTTTATTTTGATAGTGTTGCTTCCATATGTAAATACAGCTGGGATAAAAATTGCTTCTTTTGTCTCCAAAGCAGATAAAATTTATGACAGTTGAAGTAGAAATATTTTCAAAGACTATGCACCAGTGGCAATATTTTTTTGTGTTTGAGAAATGAATGCAACTCATTTATTAGCATTCAACCACAGGACTCGTATGTCATCTGTACGTTGTCTCTTCTTGCCTCATTTAACAATCAGCGTGCTCAAAATTCAGACTGTCTACAGCTTCCCAAGCCCTTGAATAATACTCTGAAGAACCAATCCAACAAGGCATTAAACACATACTTAGCTTTTTGAACTAGGCAGTCCCTGGATAAAGCATAACACCAAGCATACATGTTTGTTAGATTTTGGTGTAAAAAATCTCAGTGTAGTCCTAGCTGATGTATTTTGGAAGACTGCTGAATATAGGGTTTCATTCTTTTCTTTAGGCCGTGTCTAATTTTGACCCATGGTGATACCCCATTTCAACACCATGTCTGACGTGTTTCGTCCAGATGTCACGTTAGCTGGTGTTAAAATAGCATTATTCTGGTTTCAGAGATTAGATCAATCTTCCTTGTGGATCCCTGGTGATCCATAAGATTTCAAAGGCGACATGGAAGTGAATTCAGATGACTAAAAAACCACAACTAGACAAAACAGAAAAGCATTTGCACATATTTCCATGTACAGCAAAGGAAGCAAGTAAAATCAGATAACTCGTAAGTGAACATTCATAATGTACTTTTTACCAGTTGAAAATGAAAGCTGGTACACCAATGCTGCAGGGAAAAAAAAAAAAAAAAAAAGAATAATCAGGTGCTCTTTGATTAAAAAAAGCTGAGAAACACCACTCTAGATGGTGTAAAACAAGTATGAGGGGTGCTACAAAAACACACAAGGCCCAGAATAGATATTACTGGGTAATTTTGGGGGGTGGGGCAAGGAGGGAATTCCATCAAGTTGGTTTCAGTACTGATGGATGTAAAAGACTGTGCTGGTTTCATTTAAAATTGTTACTTGATATGTAAATCCTTTTTCTTAAGATGGAATTCCTGGATTATATAGCAGCTATGTTATGGATATACTGTGTATGTACAGATACAAACCAAAAGTTGTCTTGAAATAATTTATTCCTTTATTTTTTACCAAATAAAATGTTTCTTTTAAAGCTCAGCTCTTTCCTGTGTTCTTGTTTTCACTGGCTCATGATGTTATTAACATTTCTCATTTCAAAATGTAGAACATCTTTTTAAAAACGCTGACATCAGATGTGTTAGGTGTTATAAACTGAGGTCTCAAAGCTGCTTTGTGACAGCATCACTGTTTGCAAATCTGCTGCACCTTCTACGGGACCAAGAGTCCACCCAAACAACAGAGAAAGCACCAAAGCTGACATTACTTCAGTGCAAAATTTCTGGAATAAGATATAAGTAGCAATAAGCTGGATCAAAAATTAAACAGGGTGAGGTCAATTATGTTAGCATCTCATGTTTACTTGTATCACCTCCTTCCTCTGACATTTTGGATTCATTTGCCTTCCTGTTAATTTGGCTTTGCTAGCGATGTCAGGTTCAATAGTCTCTTCTGTGACCTCCTTCCACCTCCACCTTATTTTCCTCTTTCCTATTTACATGAAACATCCTTCAGAAATCTGTTTGCCTACCTCTTGCCTTGTAAATGCTGTTGGAAAAAATCACTTCCATCACATTGCTTGAGAGAATTACCTTCAGACAACTCCATGCATAAGTGCATGCTACTACTGAATGTCTAATGAGAAATTGATTTTAAATCCTGAATATTTGCTTGGTGCCTTTGAAAAAACAGTAGGAAGCACAGTAGCCTTTCTGAACAGCTTAGGGTCTATATTTAGACTTAATGGAGGAAGGAAATGAAGAGGAAGAGAGGAAATGAAAAGTTAAAAAGACAAAGGTTATAAACCAGTGAGGTGGTTACTCAGCACATATGAAGACTTTGATGGTTGGGGTTGTGGCAGTATGTATGCCAGCGCACATGCATGTACCTGTATGCATAATACCAAGGCTCCTACTTGTACAGGAACTTCTACTTACATAGTAATAGAAGTAAAATTCATCTCAGGTAATTGAGCTCAAGCCTTTTCTCAGTTCCCACACACAAGAAGTCATTATAATTCCCATCTCTTCTCCTTTCTTTCTTGTTTTCCTCCCTTAGGTCCAACCTAAACTTACCCTGCCAGCAACTCTGTCTGCAGCATTGCAGCATCGCTAGGTAAATATTTCAAAAACTGAACTTTTTCATTTTCTGGACATACTGATTGGATTGAGTAGCCAAATGAGGACAGACTGATGACTGTGTGAGTTGGGGATTTCTGACAGGAAAATACTTGCGTGGCATTCATTACTGAAAATTAAAATGTGCCAGTCTTTGAAAAGCCATTGTTGAAAACTAGAATAATTAGAGTGAGTTATGGCAGAATTGCTTGAATCTCGAAGAATTCCTTGTAGCTGAGTTAGAGCTGTCATCTTCTTTCGGCAGATGGGAAGCCCGAGGCTGCACTGCTCTCGTTCGCCAGAGCAGCTCTGGGTGCAGACACGGGTGTCTCTTCATTTTACCTCCATCCAGTACCACTGCCTTGAATTTACCAATAATATGAGTAACTTGGAGAGTCCATTTCCAGGTGTGTAAACTGGGTCTTGTTTAGTACAAGCACATACTGACCGAAAATCTTGTTTCTATTAAGTGCCTGTAAAATTGCCACTTTTGATGTTGCAGATCTTTGTATATAATAAACAGCTTTTCCCTATGTATCAGAAATTACCAACTTTCACCCTGTATTTGAGATACCCAGCTATTTTTTATCTTGATGTAGTGGTACTTGTGGCACCACGCTATGATAAATGTCAGTACATAATCCACAAATAACAAAAAAGATTAACCATTACTCTTCTTGTGGAAAGGCCAGTTTCAAACCCATCAGCCATGGTCTTCTCAATTGTTCTGTTTGACTTGCTCTTCAAAGTGAAAACTATCTCAGCGCTTTCCAAGGTGGAACAGAGTCAACTCTTCCAGTTTGGTAACAGCTTTGTGAAAGTCCCTGGACGCTTGCTTCCAGGAGAAGCTGAGGACTCGGTCTTTAAGTGGACAAGTCAGTAAGACAGCCAGGGCTAGGGGTCACGGTGCGCTCAGAAACTCCTCGTGATGTTTTCTCTAATTAAAAGCATTACAAAGATCAATATAAGCCATAGGGAAGCAGGTGGTTGCTTCCCTATACTTACGCTGATAACCCTGTCAGCCAGAGAAGTGCTGTAAAGGTGTTCTGAACACCTCAAGATTCATATCCTCTGTTCCTCCTCTTCTGAGCAGGGCAAAGGCTTTGGGAAAAAAACAAGGAGCTAGAGGGAAAAAAAAACCTGGGAAGATCAGAAACCTGTTTGTCAGCAGATTTTGCTCTCACATCCTACATAAAAAGCTTTTAGGAGGACAGCATCTGTCACTGGGTATTTGACACTTAAATAAGTATACTGCTGGGTTTTAGTTATTTCACTGACACCCACCTCTGGCTCAGACGGTCCCTGCATTGCAAAGTCTTAGTGGTGGTGGGAATATTCTGGAGAAATGTCACTGCACACAATCTCTTTTCAGCCAAGAAACTCACAGCAGAGCCTCTCTGCCATTGTCCAAGGGACCACACCATCATCCTTTGATGCTTCAAATGATTGGGCAGACACAGGATCACAAAACATAGATCTAAAAGTGTGTCCTTTCCACTTGCTGGGAAGACATGAGCTGCAAGAGAGAACCGTGCCTCCCTCTGCAGATTTCAAGAAGGGATGTTCCACAAACTATTTTTTTTTAAAACTTAATTTCCTTATGGTTCCATTGTACACAGTGTGCAGACTTAGAGCAATAAAACTGCCCAAACAATAAAGTATTGAACCTTTAGGAGATTATAAACAAAACGAAAGTTTTGCCTGAAGCATTTTTTCCCCCACCTACCCCACAGATGTGGCCAGAGAGCAAAAAGCAATAAGAATGAGAGTAAACCAGAGGACACCTTTGTGTCTCACACATGTTAATACTTTTTCTTCTAGCAGGGCTTCTACACTATATATTGGTTCTAGCTCTCTGCTGAAAACCCGTGGGCACAAGTTGTACCTCTGACACTGGTCTTCAAACCTACTTTTCACAGACTTGTGCTTAACCCCCCATTTAATAAATGTTTCATTCATTGTTTCATTCACTCCTCTGTGGGATTTTTAAAACAAAAGCTGTACTGAAATATAGTTTTCCTGAGGAGTATCCCTTGTTACAGAGCTAATATTTTGAAGGTTATATATGTGTATATATACGTATATACATACAAACACACGCTTATTTTCCAGCTTGATCAGCTCTAGAGACACCAGGTGTATTGAACGATGATCTACAATTCAAAGGAGTTTACTTTCTCAGTAGATGAACATTTACAGTCTATAATCTTTAGATTAACAGGCAATATCTTACTCAGTTCACAAGCCAATAATTTGTTTGTATTATTTTCAGATCAATTATTTATAACAAAGTTAATCTCATGACCTTGAGACATTAATAGTAAATGAAGTTGATAGCTGACAGTCTGAATTCAATCAGCATTTACTTAATTTGCATTTCCTTGAGCAAGCACTATTAAACCTCATGAAAAAGAGTAAGCATTACACTTGGATATACACCCGCATAAGGTCTGACGCTCACCTGCTTTTACTGACCTAGTAGCAACAAAAAGAAATAAACAACAGCAGATGTGATAACTCTCGTGCTCAGTTTTGAAGTAAAATGTTAAAAATCATGGCAGGGATTTGGAAATTGAAGACTTACTCCTTATATTTTGCAAACAAGCATATCTTGAAAAGACTCATTGTGCTCAACTCTTACTGATTTTTAAGGGAGAGACATAAATACTTTTCAAATCTGTAAAGCCTGAAAATTACTTGTGTAATTTTGGAAAGGACACTTTCAGTCACGTAATGAGAGTTCCAGGGTTCACACGTGAGTCTGCACTTCAGAAAGGTCATCTTTCCAGGGAATAACATACTGAATTTTGGTCATACGGACAACTTGGAGATCTTATTTTCAGAAGAACATCAGGAATCTATAGACGTCTTTAGATGGCCAGTCTTAGAAAGTCTGAATAATAAATAAATTAAATTAAAAATACATTTTTATGTTAGAACAGGAATAATGTATTTGTGTCTCTTTTTCAAAATAAATTTTAATTTTTCCTTCCCCAAGATCAAATGCCTTTTATTAATTAATAAATTCTCTTCCTTTGAATTGTAAATAACTCCATTACCACGATTGCCTTGGGTTCCAGAATTATAGGAAACACAAAAGCCATGACCTTGCAAACTTTAGCTACCTCAAGTTTCAAGAAGTATACCATGAAGCATATTTTAGTGTGCTCTTTCACGAGTAATTGAATACTTTTTTCCTCTTACTTGAGAAGCAAGAGACATTATGCCCTTGAACCCTTTAGAAATTGTTTTAATGTGAGAGGAAATGTAGGTCAAAGCCTTTATGTCATAATACTTGAATACATGCCTACAAATCTCTTAATTAAACAGGAAGAAGAATCAGAGAAGAGAAGATATTAGTCCCTCCGCCTGCCTGAGGCAGCCAAAACGAACATTGGCATATTTTAATTCCCTGCCAGCAGCAAGCCAAATTTGCAGCGCTTTGAAGTGACAAACAAAATAAGGTGACAACTAAAAGCGTTGTAAAGCCCAGGCGAGCATTTCGCACGGAGCACCATGTTTACCTGCGTCTTTAGTCTTTGAACGCAAATCTCAGAAAATTACAAAAGCTACAACCCTCTGTTATTTGCGTGAGCGGAGAGCTGAGTTTGCCCACGCGGGGCACCGCGGAGGTGAGGCGGAGGCTGTGCCAGCACGGTGCTCAGCACGCAGTGGAGGGGGAACCTCACCCGGGGTTTTGAGTCCTTCCCAGCGACTGGATGAACTCCTGACCAAACACCCTGTAGGTATCCCCTATTATCCTCCCTGGAATTGTTTCTGTTTATTTATTTCAAGCGTGGAGCTCAAATCTAGAGGTAGAAGACCTGCATCCTATTCTGACTCATGCAGTGTCAAGTTAAATAATTAGAAAATCCAGTCCCAAAATCTTTTCTCTTGATGTTGATGAATGACCACGCCAGGTCTTGGTGAGGTTTCTGTTACTGGCAGGTGAGCAGTTTCCGAAACTGAAACATCTTCATGAATATCACAGAAAGGGAAAGAAGCAAAAAAATCTCCCCCCACTGATACTTCTGAAGTCCCTTTTCAGGGGGGAGCAGACTGTTGTGGCAGGGAGAAGCGCTGAGGAGGCAGGAAAAGGGACCAGTGGTGTGATTTGTCATTTCTCCAGTAGAAAACACAAAATGACATAGAACCGTAAGAAACAGGAATCTGACCTTATCAGTATGGTGAGGTGATAGCTCTACTCCTGTAAGCACTTCTGAGGAGTCTCAAGCAAGTCCGATTTGCAGTGTTCCTCATCTGATGAAAATTTCACGCACGCAACAATGATAAAAGACCTGGTCTTCAGTTTTTTCCTCATTTCCTGAAAGAAATTCCTTTCCTCCCCACACTGCTACCCATGCGTTTATGGGTACAGCATAGCAACAGCATCACTGCATAATGATACTCCAGAGGAATGTTCAAGCAACAGCCAATTTTGCATTTATAATGAGATTGCTAAAGTATCTGAAGTGCCATGGTTCAAAGCCGGCTCAGATATCTCTGTTCTTTTGTGTTGGCAAAAGTATAGATAGAACCAGAGAAGAGATGACAAAACTGGCATATGAGCCATTCATGGTTTCTGAGGTTTGGTACCCATCTATTAGTTTGATACCAGTCTTCATATGATAACTGATTATAGCCCATGGCTTTTGTGTATCTATAATATTTATAGAACTAGATTAAAGAAAAATAAATTAATATTTATGTGTTTGACCTGACAAGGTACTAAAATGCCTCAGAAAAAAGGTCATATTATAGACAGCTCTGGTCTTGCAGATGGCTCCTCACCGACCTCCAAACTTAAGAACGGAGTGTTCTTTGAGGTTTACTTTAGCTACTAATCAATTATATGAAGTGATACTTAGGAAACATATAATTAATTTGCTTTCAGTATGATGATGATGCAGGCATAAAAGGATCATCAGCAGAAGAAAGGGTATAGAAAAGAGCAACCCAATGACAGATTTTCTCAAATATCTTTTTGGTTGGGTTTTTTTCATGTACATGATGCATATGCCCTGTATAGATGAAAAACTAGAGATGAATCATAAAATAAAAGTAGTGTGAATGAATGGGTCCTGCTTGCTGTAAAACACAGTTAATAATGTATTCATTACTTTCAGCTATTACTAGAGCCTACAGCTGCTCCATCTAAATAACACTGAGGCAATTTCCATGCTGATTTACACCCAAGAGAGGGCAGTTCCAAATCCTGATTTTCAGGATGGGCAATATTTTTAAATGAAGGACTGGACTAGCACTTGGGAGATTAAGATTCAGCAGTTCTTCCACAGGTTTCTTATGTAGCCAGCTAAGACTTGATTTCTAACCAAGCCACGCAACCACATTTTTATATCGTCCATTTGTCCTCTAAGCTAAAATAAAGAAGCAGAGCTGGATGCAACGACCAAAAGGCAGGATTCCTTCTCCCCCTGAATAAATGCCTCAGTCAACAGGCCCCTCTTTTTTTGTCCTTCTCTGTTTTGCTACCTGATGGCTCAGCTCCAACAGTGGTGCTCCTACAGGGGGAGTCTTGAGGAGCTACTGGTTTCCCCTCAGCTTTGTGTGAACCTTCTACACCGACCAGGGACACACAGAGACCGGGCAGAGATGCACCAGGTACCTCGAGTGCTATAAATGGAGGACAGCTTAACTCGGAAACTTGAAAGGCATAGATGTGAGAGGGGTGATGATGCTCTCTCTGCCAGCAAGATTCAGGCCACTTAGGCGTGACTAAAAGCAGAACTTAAGTGATTGATTAGAAGACTGTAATACTGACAGCTGACTGGGCCCCAGTGACTTCCCAGTCAGACAGAAACTAGGCTGGCTTTTGAGGCTTAAAAATTTGGATCAATGTGAAAAAAAAAAAAAAAAAAAAGGGTGTTGTGCAGGTGGTGCTTTTGCTGATCTGGTTTCTGGTCCATTTTTTGGTCTTCCCAGTACGTAGCAACGCCACTGCAAAAATAAAATTAAAAAAAATTTCCATTTACCTCTCTGCAGCTGCCAGGGACGAGTCGCAATACTTTCCCTGTGCACGTTGTACAGCTGGCTGCTGCCATCTCATTTCCTTTCCGTCTAGCTGGTAAGAGATCCTAAATTGCCCCTTAATGTCTCAATTTTTTAATTTTCTGAGTTATATGCATTATAACCTTCAGGACAGAGTGCTGAATAAGTTTCTCCTGATTCATTATTTGACTGAAATACTTCTGTAACTTACAACTAGGTTTATTTGAATAGGTTGGGTCTAACTTTATAGCCTTGTGAAAAAGATGGGAACAACTGTGCTGCGTAAATCTCTTTTAACATTAGTCGTTGTAATTTACAGCACTTGCAGCTCTGAATAAATATCTTTGGCTTTTTGAAATTTTAACTAAGGAGGTTTCTACGTGACTTGTTCCACAATCATTGTATTAGTTTCAATGGTGCTCTTAAATTAGCCTGTTTGATTTTGCATTAAGAAATCTACTGTGGCAATAAAAGGGTAATTCTTTGTTTCTTTTTTTAAGCAATATTGCTTAACATTTGTAGGATTAATTCTACCCAGAAGATATACACACCCTCTGCAGGGTCAGGAAGGGGTTCACTGTACTTCTTCATCAGCCGCCTGTTCTCTTGCTAGCCACAGATAGAGGCAGATTCCTCTATGGAAGAGCTCCCAGGGGGGCCAAATTCAAGGTACCCTTGTTAACAACTGGTGAAGAGGCTGAGAGCCAAGCACCTTTATCACCAAGCCTGTGCCAGTATCTCCCCATGTTTTAAGGAGGTGTTTGCTGAGCTGTGCTGAGGGAGCGGCCGCACTAATTGAACAAGTGATTGAAATACCTGCTGTAAGCCAGAGGCTAAGCTTGACTACGGAACGATGCGCTCCGCTCCCTTACGAACAGCTGGACTAGCACCAATAAACGCAACCATCGGTCTGAAGCTTCTTTCAAAATCAGGCACTTTGCTTTGGTTTTCCTTCTTTGTAACAAATTTCTTTGGTTGTAGATCTGCATATTGTACCCAGGGTTCACTGAAGCAGCAAAAGTCTGGGAATGCATTTTAAGACAACCAGTAAGAAACCCTTTGAAAGGGACAGATTTCTATAAAGTGCTAAGCACCTCTCTGATTATAACGCTCTTTAAAGCACTTTGAACTGAGTAGCTATATAGGACCAGAAATACTCAAAATCAAAGTGGTTTTGGCTTTTATTTATCAGTCTTACTATTTGTATGTTTTCATTGTTTATCATGCCATTAAACTACTCCCGTGCACCTATATCTTTATCAGTACATCATTGCATAAGTGAATCTTCTTAAGTTTGCATCTCGATAATTTAAAAAAAAAAAAACCTAATCACTCCTTAAAGAAAAAAAAAAAAAAAAAAAAAAAAGAGATTTTAACTAGACTGGATATGAACTGCACAGACTACAGCTAGGCAGGGATTTTTAGCTGAAAATTTTTTGGAAGAAGATACCAATGCCCTGAAATGAAAGCTTTTTCATTTCATTTCTCATTTTCGTTTTGCCCTTCAGGGTAAGCTATTTCTGTGAATTTTTCAACTTGAAAAGATTTAGAAAAAAATTTCTGAAGCAGCTTGACCACTGCGTTCAGTCATTCTGGAAGTGGAAATTCCAGCCCATCCAGTTCAAAATGAACACTGGCTTTCAAATAAGCCTGCACGTACAAAATGACAAACATAAACAACAGCCAAACATGATTGACTGGAATGACTTTGTAAATATCATTTTGAAACTTATTTTACTAGAAAGGTTTCATTTTTCATCTGTGGTTTTGAAGCGGAATCTACCCTCTAAATCTCAAAAAACACAGTCAGAGATGGAAAACATGTTTCGTTCCCAGCTCTGTGGAACAGGTTAAAGACAGAAAGTAGTTATTAACCATGCAGATCGATTTAGCATGAGTGTTACTATCAAACCTTCCTTGTTTTGCTTTCCAAAGGAGCAAAGCGTTACTGCTGGGTAGTAGATACACAGCAACGTGTGTGAACCAAGGAGGACACGAGGCAGAGGATGTAAACTGGAACAAGAGACGTTCAGCCTAGACATAAGGAGAACCTTTCCACGAGGACGGCCCAGCTGCAGAGCAGGTTGCCCAGATGCCATCTACGTCCTTGGGGTTTTTCAAGACACAACTGGAGAAAGCCCTCAGCAACCTGGGCTGCCACCACAACTGGTCCTGCTTTGGGCACGAGGTCGGACTGGGGACTTCCCGAGGTCCTTTCCAGCCTGAATTCTCCTGTGAGCCTGGTTTATCAGGAAGGCTAGAGGAGCTGCCTTTCCACCTGCCTACCAGCACTTAGGTCTGTCTCCTACACTCCCATCTCTCTCCCATCGTACCGTGATTTGGGGCACTTTCAAACAGCTGCTGCGTGGCCCCTCCAGCATCCTCGTTGCTCTGCTGAAGCTCGAGGAGTCAGACTTTCCTGCAGCAGCCCAGGGTGGTGTGTCCCATTCCTGCCTGCAACCCCCAGCTTCAGGCACGTGCCTACCATGTGCCACAGGAGGCAGAAAGGTGTTCTGTAGGGGGAAGAGAGAGAAAAACCTCAATTCTCCCCTTCCTGCGCGAAGCCTGAAGCCGTACCTTCTGCTGCACGTGGAGCTGTTGCTATTCTTCTCGTGCAACAATCTTCCTTGAGCGAGTATCCTCAAGGGATGCACGGTGTTTATTTATGGTAACCTTTGGGTTTAACGTGCGAGCCGCACTGCGAATTTTAGAACTTTGTTTTATCTTCTGCAGACTATGTCTATGTAAGCCATCTCTGTGGGTACAAAGTTTGCTCTGGGGTCTTGCTTTGACAGATTTAACGTTTCCTGATTTAGTTTAGCATTATTCAGCCTGTGATCTGTGAACTGCTGCTGCTGCACAGAACATTAAAGATGTTCCACAAAATGATTGCAGACACACCACCCCACCCCCCCCAAAAAAAAGCAAACAACCCTCTTATGCAATCAGGCACAAAATGAAGCAAAATGAAGGAAATCAAATGAGTACTTAAATGAGATGAGTACTTAAAGTTTACGCTGTTGTTCTAGGCTGGAAATTAATAGCATTGTGCTAGAACTGCATGAGATAGTTCTTTCTTTTTCTCTCGAAATAGTAGATGGTCCTTTAATTAAATAAGTTAGTTGACACGTCAGTTAAATGAAATTAATTTAGATTTAGTTTTAGATGTTCTGAAAGGATTTTTTGCACCTTGTTAATATTCCAGCCACACCAGAGTACCAATCTGGGCAGTTAAAATGTCTAAGCATTGCTTTTTTTCAAATAGTAAATCTTGCTAATGACAACTATGCTAATAATAAGATTTTTCATGAGCTTGTGAGATAATGGATAAAACCTTCAGAAAACTCTTTTAATTGTATCTCTAATGTTTCTGTAATTGCCAACTGAGATACCGCAGCTGTATTAAACTTTTCGGAAATAGAAGGAAATGATTGCTCTCCTTCCACTCCACGTTAAGAATATTCTGTGGAAAAACTCAGAATAAATTTTTGGGGATATGAAGGATATGTTGTGTACTTATCCTAAAGAATATTTTTGCTCTCAGCTAGAGTTTTATCAATATACCCTCACGGAAAACACACAGTTAGCCCCAGCTGCTGTTCCCGCGGATGCACAAACCTCTCCTAAGCCCGATTTGCTCTGCTACTACTCCTGAGAGCCTCGGGATCCTTCCTTCACCCCGTGGCCTTAGAGCAGGGCAAGTCAGGGGGTGCTGCTCTCCCAAGGCAGAGACCATCAGCAATGAGGAACATTTTTTCCCTGTGAAACAAACCAGCATGTACTGATTGCCCGAAAGCAGTCAGTAGTACAGACCTAGAGGGAGGCTGTTGTATTAGCCCCCAGTGTTAGTTGGAGACTGGAGCCACTGGCCAGGCTCCCGTCTGCAACCCCAGCCCATCCCTCCCTGTGTCCCAGCATCTCCTGTGGGCCAGGGTCAGCCTTTCCCTTCTCTTCCTCTGTCTGTTTTTATCACCTGATCTCTTTGAAGTCACTTCAAAGGTCTGCTGTTAAAAATTCAGATCCAGAAGATGATGCTTCCTGTTTTTTAGGCAGGGAAACAGCCTCGAGTAATAGTCCTGCTCATGTCTCCATGCTTCATTCAACAGCTGGCTACGTTTCCCAGCATGTCCTTGCCTCCTAACTGTAGTTAACCCTTCATAACCTCTCACAAACCACATGCAGGAAAGAAGACAAATAATGAACACAAAGTATTCTATTATACTTAAATGTGCAGCTATTGTACAAAGTTTGCTGGGCATTAAGTGTTTAGGCGTATTGCATATTAATGATGATCACAGTATCTGGAGGAAATTGCTTCTTCTTCCACTGGTTTTACATATGAGCAAATCCCCTGGCCTTCACGGTGATATTCCTGCATTGCAGTGATGTAAGATCGGACAGAAGGCTCGTGTGTGTTTGTCACCTATTTGCCATACCACTGTGTAAGCCAGGATCACCCGCTCTGGAGTCATTACTCACAGCCATCATCCATAAATATTGTTTTATTGCTGTTAATGTTGTAATTTTGTGTGAAGTTGTAATCATCTAATAGCCACGGTTAAAATTCTACTCAGTATTTTCTAGATATAGCTGTCAAATGTGTGGTAGTGAGTTTTATAGGGCTAAAGCTGAGAAGCCTTCGAGCAATGAGCTGGTGACTCTGACCAACACCTCAAAGGACTCGATAGGGCCAAATGGGTAAATTTTAGGCCTTAGACATCTGCTTTGTCCAGGTAATTGGCTACAAATGGTGAAATGAGGAATCCCTCTGTGTACCTTCCACTTGCAGCAGTACGTGCTTCTGTTCCAATCTGATCACCTTCCAGTACAGATGTTTGGGGAGGGAGCAGAGACCAAGGCTCCCCGATCCAGCTGTTAGTTCACGCGATCCTCTTTGAATTACAGCTAACCTAGTTACCCTCTTGCTTTCTTCTCAGTTGTGAATACCTCAACCCTAGAGAAAATATGACTCGTGTGCTGGGAGCTTTCATTTTATCACTTCTGTTTCGGAAATTTTGTGTGCTCTGTAATGGCATCTTCATGTTTTTGAATGCAGGTTGAGTACATGTTGTTAAATTTTCAGCTTTGATCTTTTTATAAAGAAGTGCTGCACTGATTTATATTGAATCACAGTATTGCTCTTAAAAACACCTGGTTCAGGTCTCAACTACAAGTGTCAGTAAAGTCTCATAAATAACTAATCTGCAAGATAAACTGTTAAGGGAATGCGAACTATATCAAAGTGGGATTGATCAATTCTTCTCTAAAATTTCTTCTCTGAATTTATCCTGAAATGACCAAGGAGATTTCTATATTCATGCCAGAAAGTGGGGCCTGGAGCTCTCCTTAGTGTAAAATATTGAGCTCTAAGCAGGGGGAAAAAATCAAGAACAAGTCTATATTAACGACAGTGGCACAGTTGCAGTGAATGTTTGCCTGCAGAACAACAACAACAAAAAACATTAAAAAGGGTTTTCACTAGAATTACATTTTATATTCTTCTCTTCTGAACTTTCTTAGACTGTCCTCAGAGATGGCACACCCCATATGGACTATAAAGTCTGTTAGTCAAGGCTCTTGTTTATGGGCATGGCTATCCCTTTAAGGATACTCCCTGTTGACTCACCTGAAAGTGCAGCTTACAAAATATCAAGAAAGGCTCATATTCATTGCAGCAATGTGAGCATGCAGAATTTCTCTGGGGTGGTTTTCTTGCACGCTGCACACCTGCCTAATAACAAAGGAGTGGAAGTCATTCAGGGATGAATGCATTCAAAACCTGATCTCCATGGAAATCGATGTAAGATTAAGGTAGAATGAAGAACAGGCCTTCAATGAAGTCATGGGGTATGAAATCTGACCTAAGTTACCTCTTTGCAGTACTTCTCAGGCATGATGCCATCTCTATGGCAGATGAAGGAAGTATCATTCCTTGGCGTACTTGTATCTCCCCCTACCTGCAGGCCTGCTCTGCTAAAGAAGGGAGTTTATTTTCTGATGTCACAGGAAAACACATATTCCTTCATGAATATTAAAAGTTTCATTCCTACTAAAGGTCTTCTTGGACTTAGCAGACACTGTTTTCTTGAGTGGGTTCATCCTGAGTTCTACCTCAGAAAGGGATGTGTAAATATCATCCTTAATTAGAATTAAATAGTTCCCAAACTGTGTTATTCACACAAGTTGTACTCTAAGTAGTAAATAAAATCTGAGACAGGTTTGCCCTATCATCTGGTATGATAGCTCATCCCAGCTCTGCCAACAGAAAGCAAAGATAGAAAGCACACAACAGCAAGACTTCTGAAATAACGCAGCTGGACACTGAACAGGTCTTCATTTTTATTTATTGCCATAAGCCCATAAAATTCAAGCCAAGGTGTGTCATGAGGGCAACACAAAGAGAGCCACCGTAACATTTTTTGTCTTACTGATAATGGAATCAGGTGTGACTTTTAAAGTAAAATTTCTGAAATGGTGAATACTGTAGGATAATGAAGACTACTTACCATTACACAACTTGTTCACTAAGTCATTTGTCAGATAATTTAAACAATGAGCAAGCTAACATGAAGAAGAATCTTAATGTTATTTCCCTGTAAGAAAATTCACTTTGTCCAGTTATAGAAGTTGTGGGGGTCACCAAGGGAGGGTTGGGAAGAGATGTGCACTGTGTAATAATAGTCCTGCCACTCATATGTGAGCATGCGTTTTCAGCTTCACATATCTTCTCCCTCTTTATCCTTCTTAAGTCTTTGAATGCAAACGCTGCCTCTGCTCTTCTTGTGCTAGAGAGCCACCATTATGCCTGTGAAGAGTTGATTTTGAGTAGCTGCTGGCAGAAAAGCTGCTGACCTTGCCTGTGCTTGATCCATGTATTTACAGAGCGGCGTATTAGTTACGTGGTGGGGTGCCAAGTGTTCTCAGCTTCTCACTTTCCAGAGACCTCTGGATTTGAGTCAATCTCTGTACCTACCTATGAATTTGTGTGCAAAAAACTGTGGGAGGTCAGGAGATAGTAAGTGGAAAATGGTGGAATTCTGGCTTCTCTGGGTGTTCAGACATACCCTTTATCTCTGTGTGTCTCTTTATGTCTATGGTGTAACTCTGACTCCCCAGATACTAGCACAGTTAAAAGAGATAACTGAAAGTCTTTTACAGCAGACTGAAGTCCTAAACCCCTTTACTTGTTTTGTTACACTATACTTGTCTCAGATAACCTCCTTCCTTGCCCATTCTTGAACACTTCCTTTCTTCCAGAAAGATAGCTACAAGATGAATCAAAATGCCCTTTCAATAACAAATAGCTAGAGTTTAATTTGATTTCCACCTCAAACAAGGTCCTTTCTATAACATAATATGCTAACAGATGCATTCAAATAGCACGCCATCAACTTTAGGAAAGTTCTAGGTAAAAGCAAGAGATGCTTTTAATAGCTGTTTGTATTAGATATTGTTCAGATTTTTGTAGATAGAATAAAGGAGTTGCTGGTTCTAGGAGGTATACTTTGAGACAGAAGCTAATTCTCAGCTTAGGGTACTTAATGAAGAATGAGTGCACCTTTTGCATAGTATATCATAAGCAAAATGGCAAACTGCAAAGGCTGCCGTGGAAAAGGATGTCTTTCTCATCCTAAAATACAACAGTTGAAGGAACTGAGTGCAAATTCAGAGGCCAAGGTAAATTTGGGAAATGAACTCTGCAGCACTGGAAAGATCTTTTCTCAAAATTCATTGATTCATAGAACTATCAAATGGTTTGGGTTGGAAGGGACCTTTTAAAGATCATCTAGTTCAATCTCCTTGCCACGGGCAGGGACATCCTTCACTAAATCAGGTTGCTCAAAGCCCTGAGCAGGTAACACGTATCAAACACTTGCCTTTATCTGGACTTCTGTCCTTCAGTACCCTTAAGCCCACATCTTTGCACAAGCAGTACTTTCAGACACATCAGAAATAGTTCCCTCTTCCTCATCCTGAAGAACATTTTAGGAAACATAAAAAAGTACAACTTAACAAGCATCTAGGCATTTGTACTTACAGTAAAGTTGATAATCCTGGATCACGAGCCAGTGTTTAGAGTCACAGATCAATAGCCTCAGGAGCCAAATCTTTGCTTATAGCAACAGCGTTAACTGTTCCTAAACTATTATTCTCTTATTCTAAAAACAGTCATTAAAAGTCACAATTAATCATGCAGAAAAGGAGAGAAAAATATCAATTAAAAGTTTTCAGATATGAAGTACTAATGACTTAATTTTAATTATTTCCATTTGACTGTTGCCATAATTTTCTTAAGGAAAAGCTCCTGCCATATGATGATTTTAGACATTGTTGTAGATTATAATATATGGCTTTTTCCGGTACATGAAAATAAATTAATTGAGCTGCCCTGAAGGTGGTTTTATTGTGAACCTCTGTTTTCCAAAGTTAAAGCAAATGTATATGCATATATATATGTATGCGCTAGTATGTGTAGAGTGGGCAGAAAGAAAGGAAACACTGATTCTTAACAGAAACTTAAGAAAAAAAGTAGAAGATGCATTGAAAGAACCAGTGCTCTTTTTACTCTAGTCTAGAGATCAGTTTTCAGTACAAGAACAATGCAGAAGTATCTAACAATCACCTGATGAGTTTGAAGGACATTTCATGCCTTCCTTACACCAGCTTCATTGCCACAAAAGAAAAGATATGTGAATTTTCTTCAAACTAGTAATTTGGATTCATGTGCCAGTTTCCACAAAGAGTGAAGAGTCTGAAGATCTGCATTTTGCAAAGTCAGATGCTCACTGATGCAGAAAAGACACGTGTACCAATGTGCTGAGTGGCTCTTACTTAAATTACTTACCTATTTTCTCTCACTGTGAATGCGGTAATGAGAAAGGCCCTCTAAGTCAATACACATCAGTGAAATTCATCAAAAATTACCTTAATTCCTCTGCTATACCAGAGGAAAATTGTAGGACAGAATAAAAAATAGTGTCTCCTTAAAAGTATCAAGGGGTTCAATCCATCTAGCATGTGACTACCTCTTGTTATCTGTCTTATGGTATCTTACTTGACAATCAGCGTTTGGTTACAACATAAGTCATTTGGGTCTGTTATTGGAATGTGCATACAGTGTACTACTTCTACGGTGTAACACTGCCCTGTCCTACAAATTGCCAAGCAATGAAGGGCTTTGGATGTTGTTGTTGACCTCTAAAGGTTTTGCTCAATTAGTCTCACGTTAGGTTGGCTGTTTGTGGACGAGAGATTGGAGATAGCTTGTAAATCCTTTTCTAAGATTGTAATCATTGTGATCACTGTAGTCTACTATTATATTTTCCATTAAATATGTTCCAAAATCTAATGGCTACATTGCACAATATGTAGGAATAAGATTCTTTCTCAATAATGGATCAACATGGAAGAATGATGTATCATCTTTCATGATAACAGAATACAATTTTCTTGTGAAAAAAATAGATACATTTACTAGTTCACTCAAATACAATTTTTTGCAGTTTCCTATGTGACATAGGTATGAGAAAGCGTGTCCCAGTAATTCTTAGAGGAAAAAATACAACCATTTTGAAAATGCAAATTTTGTCCTGAAAGCGAGTTAGGTGCCTGCTTGTGCAGCGCGTTGGAGTGTTCAAGCTAGCAATGACTGAGCCAGATCCAGGACTGGAAGAATGACAGATGCATGAAAGCAATATGCACCAGCCTTACTGAAACACATTTACCAGCTGTGGTGCAGTGTAGAGCAAATGCAGCTATAGTAGCTTTTGAGACATAATTGGTACATCCCTGCTGCCCTACATGCATAGTATTGATATAGAAAACACATAGAGCTAATCTGGGATTTTTTTATATATTATATTCACCTAGGCACTTATGAAAATGTTACCATTTGAGCTGGACCCCCACTGTATTTATTGTTTAGCCATTGGTTTAATCTCAAATTTGTGCCTCTGAAGCTGTTGTCTTCCACCACAATGAAGAAGATGAGCTTTTGTCCACGTGCAGTTCTTTTCCCCTATCGGGGTCAGGTCTCAGATCTTTGTATCCTGTTTGGACTTCCTTGTGGTGTTTCTCTGTCTGTATGTGGGCAGCGTGGTTCCTGTTTTGTGTGCTGCATAGGGAATAATAACATCAGAGAAGTCAGGGCTTATAAAACTAAATTAAGGCGGCGTGGCTGCAGGTAGGTTCCCATCAGCCCTGTGCACACAAATTGGTGTCACAGTGGCACTTCCAGCCTCTTCCTTCCTGCAATCTGTGTACCTCCCTCCAGGATCCAGTCTTTCTACATCTTTCCCAGCCTTTATTTGATTGCAGTCTTCATCGTTTTCTTACTTCCTGGGGTCAAACCTAACTAGAATTAGTCACACCATGGGAATCTGGAAGAAGCTGTTAAGCTTCGTATACCTTTCAGTACCCTGATCTACAGCATGACTTGGACTACTGATGCTGCTAGGGATCCTAGGGGGGTCATAAGTTGTTTTGTGATTACTATTTGGTACTAAATCCATTCGAATACGCTGGCATGTACTGTGACCCATTAGTTCATATGCTAAACTTCAGCATGCTACGCCTTGTAAAAACTGCTGTTAATACCTTATTGCAATTCTTGCTGGCGTGATTTAGCTCTTAGAGGCTGGTAATTGTGACCATGTAGTTCTTGACCTTAAAACTGCAGAGGTCTGTCACAACATTTTCTAAAAAATAGAATTTTCAAGTCTGAAAAGTTTCCTTCTATGGGTGACCAAAATATTGTTCACAGACTTTGCATTTTTCTCTGTATGTTCATGACAAAATACAAGATGGTTGTCTGTTTCCTTCCAGTCCTAATGTTGTCTCTAGGCAAGAAATACGCATCCATTAAATTTTGTCACCTCTTAAATCTGCTAGTATTACTGTCTGGATCCTCTTAAAGATGCACTCGTCCATCCACAGTGCACCACTTTGCTTGTAAAAGTAACGTCAAGTGATACTTATACCTTAGGTTCCAGCCAACCCTAGAGTTTGAACTATTTTACTATTTGTAGTACCCCATCTTTGTTGGGTTGCCTGGAACTGCTCATCAGAGACGGAAATACAATGCAGTGTATTAATTAATGTCTTTCACAGTGTCTTATAATGTATTGAAGTAGGCCTCATATTCACTTCCTTGTATTCAGCAAATGTTATTTAAGATTTCTCCTTTTCTGCTTTAGTAGTTTGCGATGAAGTTGTCTGTCTTCCTTGTGAACTGGTGGAACTGTCCTATTCCCAAAAGCATAGTCATAAGCACTTCTTCTGTCAGAGCATAACTCCACTCTGTGCCTGTCACAGCTAGAAAATCCCTCTTTAATTAAAATAAATAAATAAATAAAAAATTGGAGGGGCCAAAAAAAATAAAATAAAAAAAAATTCAGGTTGACATAAAACATTTATTATTATTTTCATTGGATACAATATAGTTTTGTTGTCTCCTAGTCCTGGATTTTTTTTCGCTTTTGAATTTTTTCTGCATTTTATCAACATCATAGTTTTGACCATGGTTTTGAGCTTTCCCTACCAATTCTTTTTAACATTTGGAAGCAAAACTCACTTTCTCTCAACAGACTCTCCTAGAAACTGAACTAATGTACCTCACAAAATAACCAAGCCTCTTATTATCAAGTTTTTAATCCTTGATTTTTAATGTGGATACCAGATTGCCCAAATCCGCAGCATATCTACTGTCTTCCTTGATTCTTGGTTTTAGTTTTAAAAGATAAGTCAAAACATCCACACAATTATCTCTCTGCAGTCTCTCACCAAACATTTTTAGCACTGTTACAGCGTTCTGAGCATCGTTCTTAAGACTGTAAAGCTATTATTGACTTTTTCACGACTTAATTTTCTGATCTCTCTGTCCATGGGTATATCTGTGTTCCAAAGTGATTTCTAGCTCGTAAAATTGTGCAGCATTTTAATCTGCAAAACCAGCATTCCCAGTGGTCTCAGTCCCGGCATGCTGTCTATTTGCTCTGCTTCTCATACCTGGCTCACCCTTTCTTTCTTTCTTTTTTCCTTCTTTGCAGGTCTTGCTATGCTGACTGGTGCCTAACAGCTGGTCGATAGCACAGGAGGAATCCCTTTTCCTATGACAACAGGTGTTTTATTTAAGTGTCAATCAGCTACAGCTTCAGTTCAAGTAACGGTCATGAAGAAAAGCCTCTGAACACCTTCTTACTTTTCCCTCCCTTGGATTTGCTGCGGCATTCCAGTTCGTAGAGGCTGCAGTTATTCCAAAGCCGGTCAGCTCTGTATCCACAGACCATTACGGCCGGATAATCCAACGATCCCAGACATCAGTTCTGTGTTTGTTCCCTTCTATCACCAATTGACATGCAAATCGTGTCATAAAGTAATTGCAGTTTAATTAACATTCATTTTCAGCTGTGCTCAGCTATAGGTTAGACCTCTGGGCTTGGTGTCTTTGCTGAACCTTCAACCTGCCTTGACACTCCCTCTTTGGAGCGCATCCTGGTCCATGGCTGCTCTGTCAAAGCGCAGGGACAAAGTCTCTATGTAAATTGTTCGAACTCCAGTAAATGCAATGCACTAACGCCATGCTAATCCTTTGGGCACATGTTTTTCTGAAAACATACTTAAATTACATTTAAATTAAAGTAACAAAGAAAACATCTGGGCATACATAAGCACGGATCTTTTGAAGGACAACAGATGTAAACATTAGGGTACAGCTTAGAAGAGGTTTTCTCAGCTGTGTCACCAGGTCTACAAGATGGTATGAACTGCATTTGCTGTGTTTGAGAAACTGGCCGAGACTTTCATAGTGATTTTGCCAGAGGAGGATGACAAGATATGGCCTACGTAGATGTTCTTTAAAGGCTTATGTAATGCTTCTTATTTTAGTCTGCTTTATACTGTGTCCCATGCCAAAACACAGATGACACAGTTACAAAACACTAACATGTTTTATAGGGCATGGGATATTTCCAACTTTGATGACTAATTTTTCAGAGGACTCCACAGTGTACAAACTAGAGAGTTGTTATGGAATTTGGCTGTTAAGCAGGATTGTGTATTTGCAATATTTAGGCATGCCTGGAGGAGGAAATAAACTGAAATAGTGAGAGGGACCCTGAAATTCACATGATCTTGTTTTGTGGCATAATACCACTCAACTAGGAGGTCTGGAGTTGAGGTATGACTCTTACAGGGAAATTCTATGTTTTGTGGCCTCAGGTCCCAGATACCGACCTCATCTGGATTAAAAAAATTAGCTTATGAAAGATACTGTGTAGAGTACATTACTCCAAATGAGCAGGGTCAAGGCATGTATGCCTATAAACCAAGCTGTAACACATCAAAACAAAGTATCACATGGTCACTCCAACTTCACACGAGGAAATTCAAGGAGGGATTATGCCCTGAGCTAAAAATTTTATTTCATTCCTATATGAAGGTATGGACCAGATTCTAATGATAATCAGGGCTCAAAAAAAAGCATTAAAATAACCTATTTGTCATTGGTTTCCAGATTCAGAGTATGACACAGAATAAAAATACATGGCAGTCCAAAATTTTAGAATTTCAAACCTGTTCAAAAGATTTTGTCTTGTGAGAACTTGGTATAAGCCTGTAAGTAGTAAAAACATGATCACATATGTCCATTTTTAAAAATGGAGCTTGATTTCCAGATACTTCCATTTCCATAGCATATGATTAGCATCACAACATAAATACCTGATTTTTAATAGCAAGTAGTAATTTAAAAGTTTTCATTTCTCTAAGACACATGGACTCTGTTAGAGATAAGAGAAAAAAACCCTGGGGGGAAGAAGGATGGGGTAAATAAAGACCTCTGGCTTTAAAGATAATTTTTAAAAAAAGATTGTTTTTGCAGTCCTACAAGGAGGTAGAATTGCTGGCTACACAGATTTGTCTACATATTCATTTATAGATGACTTGTCCAACATGCTCTACTCATTACCAAGTGAATATACTACATTTGCCTATTCACATTAATAAATTTCCACTCTGTTCTGCTGCATTAAACTGACCTCTGTAGATTAGTTCAGGTATATTGCAGGTTATTCCTATGAGAGAGTTAAAAAACCCTATAGACTTGAATGAAAATATATTTCAGTGCATAGTTTTTACAGATAATTATCGCTTAATTCAAAGAAATGAGGCAAGTCCACACCATACACACAGACCCTTTATGCAGTTCCACAGTGGAAAACAGGCACACCAATAAGGAAGTCATTGTAGGATCAGTGTCATAGATTATTATATGCAGCAACATGAGGGAACAAACATGAATTAAATAATTAAAAACCATCTCAAGCAGCAAATTAAATAATTAAAAACCATCGTAAGATATTGCAATAAATTAACGCCATTAAAATCACAAGCAATGCAGACAGGCCAGATGCCGGCCTCAAGGATCCAGCAGCACCTGTTTGGCTGCACTTCAGATCTGTTTGTTTCATGAGTCCAAAAGCACAGACAGAAGGCCAGTAACCCAGAGGAAAGGATCTGACCTTCTCTTCTGCAGCGACTCTACTTTGCTGACTTGCTATAGCAGCGTCACTTACTACTTCATCTTCCAAATCGCCAGCATCTTTTGCCCAGATGCTGGTTGACACTGACCTGCAGCTGGTGCGCTGGCCACCAGCCACCTCTCTATCCTCTTTCTCTTCTTAAACGGTGACAAATTCTCCTTTAGGTATGGTGTTATTATTTTTTTTTAATGTTCGTAGACTCTGGTCACATCTGGTTTAAGTCTTTGGTCTTTCCGCCGTACAACGTGAAGAGCTTTTGGCTCTTTCCTTTCCACTTTGACCCTGTGGATGTTTTGATAGGCTTCCTCCATTCCTTCATTTGGTCTCTTCATCCCAAACTGTGGGCATGCGGAGTGCACTGAATGCTGATGTTCACCACCAATGAGGTTGTGAAAATTAAATGAATTACTATACTGATTGGTACTGAACTGCATAAAAAGATCCAGACTTATGTATGTGCTTAAGACTTAACTGAAGTTTCATCAGAGCTCTGAAAGAGGAATATCCTTTTCCTAACATTGTACGACCTTCCCAGAAAGAGAATATAGATATATGTGAATGGCACTGCTGTATTCACTCTTGCAGGTTTTTTTGCTAGGTTTTGTTAGATTGCATTTGTTCGCAAGTAAATAAAGCTGCAAGGTTTGCTCTGCTTTTGTGTCTACACTCAGCTCATGACAGTCTCTTGTTCTGTAGGTTTTGTTTTCAAATTCCTTGCTTTCAACATCGTGGCATCTCTTCCTCTGCAAACACTGAAGAGGTCTCGTCTAGACTATATGTTCAGTCTCTATCTTGGGGCCAGAAGTCCTTTAGCTATCCTTTATGAGGACTAGGGGGAAGAAAACAGAATTAATCTTCCAGGCAGCTGAACTGGATACCTGGCAGTGCTTGCTGAAGCTTCTATCTCGTGAGCAGCATTGCCTGGCTGCAGAGAGGTAAAAAAAGGCTCTGTAAATTGTAGACTGATTTACTCTCACAAAAGATTGTCCTTGCAGAATGGAGACCAACCTTTTTGCATTATTATTCTGTAAAATGCGTTCTGAAGAATAGATAAAATCGCAGGCAATACTAATCATGAAATGCAAGAGAAGGCAATGTTGTTTGTCACGTTACTTGCTTTCCCCCAACCCACAAGCCAAGATAGAGCAGACAAGTGCTTTAGCTCCATCTAGGAGGCAAAAAGACTATTACCGCATCTACCTAAACCCAGATGCCACCGGTTTTTCTCGTTTATAAGCTGCATTTTAAAGGCTCCAATGAATTAGTCTTGCTGTCTCTGCCTGAGTCACACTGCCATTTCTACCATCATTTTTGTGCATGAAATTCTGCAATGCAAAGAGCCCGATTTTGCCCAGCATAGCAGCAGCTAACTTTACACTGTAAATAGCTCGGTTAAGATGAATGGAGCTAATAGAAAATGAAACATTATTCAGACCAAATGGATTCATCCCTGAAAAGGGGGAAATTAATTCTAATTACATTATTGGAAGGGGAAAGACCCATTTAATGGAAACTGTGAGTAAAGCATAAGAAGTAAATTTGGCCCTGAATGGCTCATTCAAGGTCACACAGAAAGTCAGCTATAGAGATGGAGTCAGCCCCTAAAACACCTTCTCCCACTTTACCCAGCAGGCAATCCACTCCTTCCCAGTTAATAGGAATCTGTCACACCAAGGGCTGCGGTGAAGAGAAACCTAGAGCAAATTCTATCCTACAAAGAGATTATATTTTCCATTTTTATTAAGTTTATTTCAGCTCTGTGGTGTCAGGATCCCAACACACACACACAGAGCCTAACACACTTCTGTTCTGACATTTGTACCAGACCAATGCTGAATTGCTATTGTACAAAGGAGTGGTAGGTTTTTTACCCGCCTGTTGTAGTGGTTTCGTTGGAATGTAAATGTTTTCTGACCATCAACATCCTGTTTTCATTCTCTGCAAGGCAGTTTATCCATCTCGTCAGTGTATCATGAAGTCGTGGTTGTTGATCTCCCATTTCTATGGTAGTCTTCCTGCTCCCTTCTTCATATGCAGTTTCTACCTACAAATACTGTCTGCTCCTTATACAACATATTCTTCAGCTTTCATTCTTTTTTTCTGCTTAGCAAAGCCTTCGTTTTGCACTGTTTTTTTCAGAGCTTTAAAAAAGACCACAGAGCATCTCCAGTTTCTTTCACATATCTGCGAGCTAATCCAAATTACAGAACGTTTTTCTGCAAGCCTGGGAGCGTTTCTGCAGTTTTCCAATGTCTTAATAAAATGTAATACATGACTTCTGACCTTAAACTCAGACAGAGGCAGAAATAGGAATGTTACCACCTGCTACCTAGTGCATTTTGTATAGCAGTTCAGTTAAGCCTACCTAATTTATTGTCATTCTTCCTATCATGCCTTCTGCATACACACACACAGTCAAAATGTAATTCCCAAATTCAAAAGGGATTTAAGGACCTGTCTAATTTTAAGAACTGATATATTCTCCTTGCTTTTCCTTTTCTTATGGTTACAGTTATACTCTAAGCATCCTGTTGCCCTGAAGCCACAATGTTTTGGAAGCTCTGAAGAAACTTTGCTGAACTTTGGTTTGTTAGAGCATGCAACTGCAGAGTACTTCCACTACACTTGATACTCTCACTCAATAGCTTTACTCTGCTACCAATTACTTCACTGAATTTGATGGAGGTACTTATGACTAGCAAAGATGTCAGGGTCACCAGAACCGAACTCTCAATTTCTGATCTCTTCCCTGTCTCATAACCATTCCAAGGCTCCAGGCCATTACTTTATTTTGATAATGGCTTCTTTTCACCACTATGTAGAAATGAGAACATGCAAGAAAATTAAACGTCTTACATGACTAAAAGCAACATTTGGATATAAGTGATAACAACAATAATCTGGAGTAATTGCACTGATTTCCTTGAAGCTCTTCCAGATTTTACAGTGACGCAGCTGAGTTAACAGTACAACCATAAATACCACCGGGGGAGCAAAAGTGCATTGGATAATGGACTTTTAATATTATTCTTCTGCGTAGATTTCAGAAGATAAAAGAAGATTAAACAGTATGCATCTAGGGAACAATGATTGTAAATATAGAAGTTTACATTCTAGAGTATCGTTGCTTTGAATGCAATACATGTAGGACACGGCTGATAGTGCCTATACACTGCCTAAATAAACGGCACATGGATTCCTCAGGCCTCAGTTCTTTGCAGCAGCCAAAATGAGTGTGTTTAGAAACATTTCAGAGGACTCTAATCACTACATTTATGTGGAGTATGAAGGTTTAAAGATCCTGTAGGGTTTCGACCAAACCTCTGTTCTAAACTCTCTGCATGCAACTTATTCAGCCTATTTGTTGTCTGCAGGTTAAACTCCTCATTATTAAAACTTATACAAAGGCATTTTATTATCATTAGTTTTTAACAAGAAGCCTACATCTTTGCAGAATGAAAGCACCCAGCTAAAATCTACAGTTAAGTTTTGTTTTCAATCACAAACGTGAAGATGCCTCCATATAACCACATAATTAAATGTCTTCTCACTGTAACCATTAAAGTTTATAGTGTTTGCACAACAAGACCTCTTCACAGCAATTTATAACAAAAGTTGAAGTACTGCTCTGGTACGCTATTTATTACAAAATTTGCAATTAGAAAAGGAGCAGGAGGGATTTAACTAGCTCTCTTGGTTTATATGTCAAATATTTGATTTCTTCACAAAACCCAGTAAGCAGGGACCTCGCTGTAAAATTTTTAGTGCACTGGTATCTGGAGAATAAAAATAGCTTGTTATTAAAAATATGACTGTATAACTTCGTTGTCTTCCCTCATTTGCTTTTTTCTCCAATACTGGTACAAATATTATAAGGTTTTGTTAGTTTTTGACTTACATGCTACAGAGGTTGACATTTTACAAGTTACATTATGCACTTTTAGTATCAGTGTCCTTAAAAATAGAGGTACACAAGAGCCTAAAATGCTCTTATATTTTGAGTAGATAGCCACTTTTTTTCTTCCTCAAAATTACCATTTTACTTGTTTGTTTAGGAGATTAGACCTATCTATATCAATACAGCTCTCATACTTTTCTACAAAGGAGAGAGTCACAGAAAATTAGTCAGGACCAAATGAAAAATTCTAGCTGGATTAATCCTACAGTTAAATATGTGCACACACATTTAAATAGTAAAAGCCAGTTCACTTTTAATTGATATTTAGTGACTTTTTTTCTTAGGTGGGAAATCTTTCAAACTTTCAGATTTCCATTTCCAAAGAATCATCCTTTGACTTGTAATGTTTGCTCTAAAAATGCATGATGTAGCCAGCAAGGATACCAAACTGGTAAACAGAGAGATTAAGAATGGACAAATCATAATAAAGCCAAGGGCACAGGACACATTGCTGGGAAATCACTTTTCCGATGATGCCACGACCTTTAAATTCATGCAGTAGGATCTCACATCTAACTATCTATATGCTTAAAATGATCCAGTTTACTGTAACAGAATTACCAAGTATAAAGGTTTCTTCAGTGGGCTACAGTAATTTAAAACCATAGTTGTATCTGTTACATTTATATAAAATCTTCTTATTTTGGAACATTTGCATAAATATATATTTTTCTATCTGGGTTTTTTTGCATTTGTTAGACTTAAATGAGTTTACAAAATACATTTCAATCATTGTGTGATACAGTGTGTGCTAAGGTTTAGCTGTCTCCATCATATGACTCTGAAATGTTTACTGAAAATGTTCAGCAAAATATTTGAAGAAACAGATTTCATTCAAAGAGGTTTTGAGGGTGCTATGCAGATGTTTATATAGCCAATCTTGCCCCAAATTCAATGTTTTTCACTTAGCTGCATGCAGTCAGGATTTCCACGATCTCTTTGTTTTCATTCCCATACAAGAGCCCAGGATGTTTTCCACAGGAAAAGGCAGCTGAAACTCATTTCAGTGTTCATTAGTACTCATGCAAGCATTGAAGCGAACTGCTTGCAGGAGAACATATCTGGTCAAAATGTTCATTTCCTTATTCTTACTGGAGAAATGCTGGGCAATATTCTGCCTTCTCTGCAGCAGCTACAGTGGAAAATTAGAAGCAGGAGGTGTATTTGCTGTTCAACTTCTGCCACTTATTGGGGTCGGCTATCTGGGCGTTAAAGAGGGAGTCTGAAGCCTGTTAGCAATTTTAGAAGGGGAATACAGAGAGGGAGAACAGAAAGTGTGACTGCACCAGACCATCTCCATCATGCCATTCCCAACGGCTGTCGGGAGATGCCCAGGGTACAAGGACGTCAGGATGCTCTTTGAACCTTCAGCACTCTGCAGCTCAGGAGTTTCTTTATTAAGAGGTGGATATGTGTTTAATAAACCTTCCCTGAATCTTTCTTCCTTGGACATGTCTAATAACTTTTTTGGAGCTATATGAAATTTAGCATTCACATCTTTTCATCACTTTTGCACAGGGACTTTCACAGCTTACACCTCCGCTGGTACGAGCTACCTTCTTGGGGGGGGGGGGGGGGCGCATTTTATTCAATAGCTCTGACTCTTTTGTTGGAAGATATGGTGAGCATGTTTTATTGTCTTATTTTTTAATCTCTCCTGTGAGTCAGGTTCTTCCATCTAATCCCCCTTCCTCGCAGTCATCTCTGTTGGATCCTAAGGACTGGTCAGGGTGAGCTAAAAAGCAGCTTGAAGGAGAGAAATGCAAGCGCAGCTGCAGTGAGACGGTACTCGTGGCTGGAGTTTGGGGGGTACCCAGACCTTTATCACGCCAGAAGAGTTAAAGGGATAGGAAGCAAGCTGCAACGCCTCTCTGCTCCAGCTGCTCGTTGAGGACGGATGATACGAAAACAGATGCTGTGCCTTTTGGAGGAACGGTTTCCCATTCTACACTCATTCTGTGCTGTGCTCTGATTGTATTTGCCAGCTGCTGTTTTTATATAATAACAGTCAACTTAACTTTAAAAGGTAATACTGTATTATTAATATGCCTAGCTGTTATCCTCCTTTTCTCTTTACTCTTCCTCATTTACTTCAGCTAACAAACTATGCAGTCAAGAACTAATCTCCAAAATCAATGCTTGCTTGTACCTCAATTAGCTGTACGTTTTCTGTGCTCTGAAAATTGGCAGTTTTAAAGAAACTCCAGTGTACTGAATCAGTATTGCCTGCAGCAAAGTACTGTATCGCTTCATGTAAAAATTCACTTACAATCCACTGATCCCAAATGGCAAACAGCAACAATATCCTTCCTGGTGGGGATTCTAGTATGAATGTTAATTACTACTCTAAGAACTAATAGCTGCTGATTCCACACTGATCTGAACATATGTGGTAACATCAGATTTAATGAACTGAAAATCTTGTGAATAATTTTAAGGGTCTGAGAAGAAATGTATTTCTTATGGATGTTGACATTTTCCATGCTCTATGCAAAAGATTCCCCATTTTTTCAAATAAAGAATTCCTTTATTTTTAAAGGTGTCATAGCAGAGGAGGAAAGAACGTGGCCTGGAGTTTTTTATGTTTTCCGTGTTCCTTTGGCACACAGCCATTAGTGAGGCAGAGGTGACAGTGACCGTGCTTCTGTCTCCACAGCTGAACTGGGAATGAAATGTTTCCATAGTTCACAGACAGAATGTAATTTGCCCTCATAAAAGAAAGGTTTTATAACAGACCTAGCTAAACTAGGGCCAGGCAATACAAAGGTTGGACAAGTTTCTTAATTTTTAATTAAATTTTCCATTATATAATGGTGTAAAGTGCCAAAAACAATTTGTTTCTCAAACTGACTGAATTACTTCTAAAGTTCCTGGCTATTCGGTCATGAACCCGTCTCCACAATTCATTATCTGGATATACTGCTTTCTCTGATGTATCTGACTTTAATTTCTTGGTACTAGGGGCTTTTTTCAATATACTTCTCTGACCTTATAAATGAGCAAATTTAAACATAACACCTATATGGTGAGGTAGGAACTACCTGGTCCTCTATCAGAAAGCCTTTTGGTAGTGGTTGAGTGTCACTGTCCTTGTTGAAAACACATCTCTAATAAAACCCACTGTGAATAGAAAAGACCTCGTACACCTGCAGATGACTAAATAGTCATCATAAAAGTACTGGTAGACAAATAAAACATGTAAATCTGGAGTTCTGGTCTTCTGAGTAGTTTTTCTTCCTAAAATTGTAGGTTCTTTTCCTTAAATAAGAATAGAAGCGACTATATAATATAGTAATGACAGAATAAACATTCCCATTGTAGTGGACATCACTGTAAGCCCACATATGGTCCCCAGTTATAGTATAGCTCCTTCTTTGCTAAATGGATTGCTTGGCTCTGGAGAGAGTCCAAGACCCAGTTTGTTTTAAATATTGTTGGTAAGAGCTTTGGGGTTTTTTTTAGTTTCCTCTTTCATTCGTCTAATCCCACATTCCTTTTCTGTATCTGCCATCTGATTGCTTGAAAGCAGCTGCATGGGACACTCTACAGTCTTAATTGTAGGGCAAAGGTGGGAGTCAGGCCTCAGGTACTGCTCGCATGACCTGTTGTGAGGTTTTTCTCACCTCTCGTCCTGAAACAGAAATGTAGTATCCAGGCTGATCTTATTAAAAACACCTATTGCAAAACTCCTTGTGATTTGCCGTTGTCTGTGGATATCTGATTAAATCCTTTCCTTCCTCCTGTTCAGTGTCTTCAGGACCATATGCAATGCCTACGTGTTTCTGAAACTGAAGCCCTAAATAACACTATCAAAGGTGCACACAAAGTATGTGAGTTCTAGTTGGAGTTCTGTTTCATTTGGACCAGATTGCCAAAAGAGGTCGTGCACCCTCCATCCCTGGAGTTTTTCAAGACCTGACTGGAAGGAGGCCTTGAGCGACCTGGTCAGACCTCACAGCTGACCCTGCAGGAGATGGGACGACAGACTCCTGAGATCTCTCCAACCTGAGTTATTCTGCTTTGTTCTACTCCAGCAACTCCATTCATTCTATAAGCTTCTGAAGCCCTCTAACACCTAAAATAAAACATGGGATATATCCCAACTAAGACATATTTATTTATACAATTGCATTTCGCTTAGTCCTAATTTTTCTGCTGAAATCATGTAACTGTATACTTCATCTACCCTGTCAGCTAATAGCAAAGGGTCTGGTGTACAGCACGTGCTTCTTATCACCTACGCAGCTTCCATAACAGTTTTTGGAGGAAGGATTCAGTTCAGGACTTCCATTTAGATATCTAGGTGTGCTGTGTGTGAAGTTTCCGTTAAAGCCAACGGAGTGAGGTAGTTGACCAAGTATTGTGGGCAGGATTCAGCTGCCTCTACGCAGTCCCCTTGTGCCAGTTCAGACACACTGGGATGTGCAAGATACCTACTGAGGGACACGGATTATACAGGAGACTTGCATCCTTCTGGAAAGACAACGGGAAACCAGGTATTATACCAACTACCAACTGCAATGATGCTTGACATCGATGTCTAGGCAGCTGAATTTCTTTGTAGGTCTCTGCTGAAGAATGAGCTGAATTGCTTTCCCTGCACCAATGACAATACCTCCATTGACTGAAATGAGCCACTTGATGTGCCTATAGACACCTATTAATTTAGATATCTTCATCTCAGACTGAATCCCTGCATAGATAACTTCATCTCAAACTGAATTTCATCTTTGTCGTAATTGATGAAGTGTATCTTTGTCTGGGATGAACGGGTGTAGTATTCATAGGCTGATTAGTCTTTGGGGAAGGCAGAGACGTGTTAATATGTTCTGGTTTTATTTTGTGATTTCTGATCTACAGGAAATTAGTTTCTTGTAATGAGTTTAGAAGGATTAAAAGGGAATTTAAAAGCTGGGGAGTTGGGGGATTTTGAGAAAGTATGTTTACATTGATGTACATTTGAATTCCTTTTGCTGCATCGCAAACTTTACAGGTAATTTCTGCGCTTCAGCAGTGGTCTGGAGTCAAACAATGAGGCCCACTCCTTCTCTAGTGACAGTTTAAGCTAGTTAGAGCTGTCAAAACCCTTCCATTGCATCTCCTCTGCACTTAAGAAAGCTATTTTGGCGGGGGGGGGCGGGGGTGTGTGTGCGGTTTGTACAAATGAAAAGTAGCCTTGAAGCACTATACATTTGAATTTGACATCTTTGGTCATTTCTTTCATTTCATCAGAGTAGATTGTCAAATAATAAGCAGAAATGATGTAGTCATCACTTCTTTTGGTAATTTCTGGGGCAGACTGGGTAAGATGCTTGTCTGACTTTGTTATTAGCCATGCGTCCAAATACCCCAAGGGCTTCTGATGCTTGGATTTCTGAGCAGGCATGATTTACTCATATTTTCCAGACAACTGCAGTTTATCTCCTCACATGCATGGTCTGTGAAAGGCATCGCTTCTCCTTCAGAACTGGCCAGCCGGTGGCAAGACTCCCACATCTCCTTGCCTGGAGTCTGCTTACACGTTATTTTGGCTGATTACTTCTACCCTTTTTCTGCTCATTTAGGCATGCAATTACTTGGACATCCCGGATCTCCAGTATCCCAACAATTATTTTACTTATAAAGCAACTGAACTGAAATCATATTTCACTTCTTGGTTTTGATATGGCAGCATGGATTCTATTCTTATCAAATCCCTGCTCAGCCTTCTGCTTCTTTTTCTTGCTTCTGGGCTTCATCTGCTATCGAAAATTGGTGTATTAGCATGCTCTTTTACCAATTAGGCTCTTAAGCTATTTCTCATATATTTCGCGACGTTATATTAGTATACAAGCACTCACAGAATGAAAGACAAAGGCAAAAGAGACTGCTGGGTAGCACTAAAATTATGGTTGCACCACATATTTCCCTCCTAATAAGCTTGCTGTCCATAATAACATTTTAAGTTTGGGCCCTCTGCTTTCAACCAGAGAAGGCAAGTCCAAAGCCACACTGGATTTTTTTACAGCACTGTAATTTAGTAGAGCTATGTTGACAGTGTTAGTGTTGTGCTGCCTACCTCTATATGTTCATTTAGTTCTTTAAATGGGCTAGTGCACAGACCCAAGTTCCCAGGCACTTTTTTCCTCACCGTTCATTTCTTCGCCCTGGCATGGCTGGGCGTAATAGCGGTGTCCCAGCTCAGGAATTAGCACATGCTGTAGATCAATCCCAGTGTAGCTCAGATGTGGTTTTGTGAGGATGAGAACTGAACTGTGTGTGTCAGCTGGCCTTCGGTTTACGTTATGTCAGTCAATCCATGCTATTTACTCCGACAGGCAAAACCTCTGGGTTTTCCAAAACCCCTTCGCTAGGAACTTTGACTAACAGATTGCTAATGATGTTAATAATGTCCTAGCACGGCCACAATGTGTTGGGGGCTGGTGGGAGGCTTAGGCCTGGACAACCAGAAAGCATTTATTAGTTCAGAAGAGAGAACTGGATTTGGGAATGACATTTTGTAACAACAGGCTGCTCTTTAAATTATTGCTAATTGTCCCCTTTTATTGTTGTCAGGTCTTCTTAGCAATCATTAAAGTGTTCATTCTACCTCTCCTTTTCACAGGCACAGTAGGGGTATTTTCAGTTGCCTGCCAACAGTCAGTCATGAAAAACTCTGCAAAAGCATTCGGCTGGTGTGAGGGAGGAGTCGTTTCTTGTTTTTAATGTACAACCTGAGCAGTTATTTTTTGAACATGTATGCAGTGGGAGATAAGTGGGAGTTTCTCAAGATGAGAAGTCCTTTTTTCCAAAGACTAATGCGAACGACAGGGAAAGGAGGAAATTCAAAACAAGCCTATAATGCCCCAAACCCAAATGTTTGAAACAGGCTAGAATTAACCCCCTGCAGGGCTAGCACTAGCGGTGCATATAGCTCCAAATGGGACTTATCTTGTGCTGGTAGCTCCAGAAAGACTGGCCTGCGTTGGGCTTCTGGCCAGGATCTGAACATAGGGCATGACAGGACACACGCCGAAGGCTCTGACCCAGTCTGATGTGTCACGTCAGTATACTGGGGCAGCTCAGCACAGAGAAACTCAAGGGCTGCCATGGGACTATATAGCGATCTGCGCAGGCTTGCTCTGAACCCTGACTACAGGATTGCTCCCAGGAGATGGATCAATGGCTGGCTTTTAAAATGAAATTCAATATCTCTGCAAGAGCTTAACATTGCCCCCACCTCTTCTGATGAACTGTTCCAATGTTTAATTTTCATCCTCAGGGAAGTGGCCTGGCTTCAACTTCGAGCAGCTGTGCTATCTCATGCCCTTGTCTGTAGGACTGAAAAACTTCTCTATTTCCCACTTTGGGTAAGTACCCGTTACTTTTTATCGACAAGGTTTCTCTCCATAGTTTCTCTGATTAGCTGAATAGAGTGTGCTTTTCAAGCTTTACATCACAAGGCTCCCTTTTTTTCTGACTCTGCCCTCTTTTAAGACTGTCCTTTGAACCTCCTGCAAGGGTTGAAGTGGGAGCATATAGTCAGTCACTCTATGCTGGTCAGTTATGAGCTGTCTTTGTTGCTGGCACTGAATTAGCTATTACGTTGCTTAGAAGTGATGCTATGTTTCACCTTTTTTACCACGTCTAAATATTAGAAACACGTGAGCAGATGTCTTCTGGATTTTTTTGCCATTTTCAAAGATTAATTACTAATGTATCACGCACTCAACTAGATGATGTTCTCAGAGCTTTCTGGCTCCCCTCTTTAAGACCATTAGGAGTAATTTCTCTGGGTCACGTGCTGTCATGACCTGAAACTGTTTCATCCTGCCAGATCATTTTTGCCCTTCATAAAACATAAATAAACAAAATTTTCTTTTCTACATATAAATGTGAAGTCCTTTTTACTCCAGATGTAGCACTGGGCTACAGACTTTCTTTTCCTATGTTTTTTTTTTAAAGCTTCCTTTTGCCACGTTGCCTACTGGGACTTGTTTTCTGTACTGGGCCTTCTCAGCCCCTTTTGCTATCTCCAGATTAGTAAATTAAGTAGCATGGTAAAAGGAACAGGCACGGCGACTCAACTGTCTAAACTTGTTATAATTGTTATAACTGTACCTGGTAGCCTCCCACAGCCAATACTGCCCCAAGCACTTCCTGAGCACAGTTTGGGATTTAGTCTAGTCCAGACCTCCTCTTCAGACATCTGAGGCTTTTAATAAGTGGCATGCATGTGTTGGCCTTTGAATCTCAAAACTGTTTAGTTTGCTAGTTTAGAAGTATGTTTCAACATGTAAATTAAAATAATTTCCCATTTTTTAATGTGGATATTAAATGCGAAGTTAGAAGTGACGACTATTTTGGTAGGAACTTAACTTTTTAAAGTTAATACAAATATTACTGACCGGTCCAATGACATGAAAAGTTCACAGGAAATGAAAAAATGCAAGATATTAAAATAAGTGTCTTTCACATTGAGATCATCAAAGCCATGATCAGTTCTCCTCTATACTTCATGAAGAAAGATGAAAAACTCATTTTAATCTTAGTATATATGTAGTATGACTGTAACACAATCCTACATCCACTGTAACCTCCAGGTCCTTTTCAGCAGGCTGCTACGCTTCCAGTTACTTCCCAACCTGTTGTTATTATTATGGGGTTATTCTGCCCCAGGAGCAGAACTTTGCACTTTTTTTAGCTGAACTTTATGAAGCGTCTCTCGGCTCATCCTCAAGCTTCTCAACTTCCCTCTGGATTAAAGCCCTACAGTTCAACCCTCCACCCAAGCCCCTTGATTTATCATCACCTGTTAACCTACTTGCAATCGTGTTGATTAAGCAGGGTTTGCAACTGAAAAGTTCAGGCTGCTTGTTCCTTATCACCTTCTTGTCTTTCAAGTAACTGGAAATGGATTGCAAGACGTGTTCCAAGACCTTTCCAGCATAACATTAGACTTTTTCCAGCTGGCAGGGAATTTCTCCAGTTGTCATCTGCTTTCTGCAGAAGATAGTCAACCTCCTCACAATAGCAGGTGTGAGGATATTTCAACATCCTTGAATGAATCTCATGCAGCCCCATGGATCTCACTACTACCAGCTTCTCTAAGTAGCCCCTAATCTGTTGCTCCCCCACTGCTAGTTACCCCTCTCTATCTCAGCAAGTTTGCAGATGACTCCAAGCTGAGTGGTGCGGTTGACACGCCTGAGGGAAGGGATGCCATCCAGAGGGACCTGGACAAGCTCGGGAAGTGGGCCCATGTGAACCTCATAACATACAACAAGGCCAAGTGCAAGGTCCTGCACATGGGTTGGAGCAACCCCCAGTACCAATACAGGCTGGGGGTGAAGGGATTGAGAGCAGCCCTGAGGAGGACTTGGGGGCACTGGTGGGTGAAAAGCTGGACACAAGCCAGCAACGTGCGCTCGCAGCCCAGAAAGCCAACCGTGTCCTGGGCTGCATCCAAAGCAGCATGGCCAGCAGGTCGGGGGAGGGGATTCTGCCCCACTACCCCGCTCTGGTGAGAGCCCACCTGGGGTCCTGCGTCCAGCTCTGGAGCCCTCAGCCCAGGAAAGACATGGACCTACTGGAGCGGGTCCAGAGGAGGCCACAAAAATGATCAGAGGGCTGGAAAACCTCTCCTGTTAAGACAGGCCAAGAGAGTTGGGGTTGTTCGGCCTGGAGAAGAGAAGGCTCTGGGGAGACCTTATTGCAGACTTTCAGTACTTAAAGGAGGTTTATAAGAAAGATAGGGACAAACACTTTAGTAGTGCCTGTTGTGATAGGACGAGGGGTAATGGTTTTAAACCAAAAGAGGGTAGATTTAGACTAGACATAAGGAAGAAATCTTTTACAATGAGGGTGGTGAAACCCTGGCATAGGTTGCCCAGAGAGGTGGTAGATGCCCCATCCTTGGAAACGTTCAAGGTCAGGCTGGACGGGGCTCTGAGCAACCTGATCTAGTTGAAGATGTCCCTGCTCATGGCAGAGGGGTTGGACTAGATGACCTTTAAAGGTCCCTTCCAACCCAAAATATTCTATGATTCTATGATCTCAGACTACACATGGGAAGGGCTGGAAGCCAGTTTTGACTGCGAAGACCGAGACAAAAAAAGGATTGAGTACTTTAGCCTTTTCTGTATCATCCATTACTAGATCTTCTTCCCCAGCCAGAAAGGTGCCACATTTTCCCTGAGTCTCCTCTTATTCCTAGCACACCTGTAGAGTCCTTTCTTCTTATCCATTATGTATTTAGCTAGCTTTATCTGCAGATGGTGTTTGACCTTCTTGCTTTTGTCCCTAAATGTCTGAGTTATGCTTTTATGACCCTCCTTTGATTCCTGTCCTTGTTTCCCCTTCCTGTACGCCCTCTGGGGCTATGTCCAGTCTGTACTCTTACTAATGCAGGGTGAAAGATGAATATGTGTTTGGTCATCTCAGTGAAGGATGTTGGGCCCTGTATCTCCAATAACCTCTAAATTATGCATATTTTTGGTGCCTTGAACAGCTGTAGGTGAGGATAAAAGTGCCCCTTTCCATCAAGACTGGATTTGTGAAAACCGATTTATTTGGCCCTTCTGGAATTGGTACAGACACCCAAGAAAGCAAACAGTGCAGGAGATTACATGCCCCTTCTCCAAAGAAAGCTATCAAGAGGATGGGCATCCAGGGAAAGGTTCAGTAATCTGAGAGGAATGTGATTAAATGGTGATGCATTTGTTATCAAATACAATCTCCTCCACCAAATAATCTAATTTTGTCTATGGTTATAACTAGCGTTTTTATCATTCCACCTGTGTGACCTACTTGCCAAATATCAGCAGCTCCAGCCGTGATGTTCCTTTTCTTTATCGCTGAAGGCCCATATACAATTAAAAACATATTCTGTTGTCATACATTTTCCATCTTCATATTCACTTTAAGATTTTCATGGCTATCAGTGTATATCATAGCTGATGTATTTAGCAGGAGCTAACAGAAATCAGTTTCTCTGTGTTTGTGAGCAAATGGGAAGAGAAAAGGAATGGCAAAAAGTACATAATATTCTGTTGTTAGTACCTCTCTAAAATAGTTTGGCAAAGGAAGAAAAAATAGCAATTTCTACAGTGATTAATTTCTAGTCAATGGAAGTGGAATTGCTATCAGTGCTTCCACACAAACCAACATATTTTTAAGTGCTCTGGTAGTCATATGTTGTAACAGTGTTCATAACAGGAAAATAGCATTTCAGTCGACCACAGCACTCCACAAACCTTGAGTGAAAATCACAGGTCTGTGGTTGGTTTGTTTGTATGTTTTAATATTTCCATTCTCTGTGAATTCAACCCAATTTATAGAGTAAGAGCCTCAGTTTACAGTTACCTTCACAGATGACTCTTTGACTCAGCACTCAAGTATATAAAAATAAGTTTAAAATAAGGTAATTGAACTTGTTTTCATCTTTTCTTGCCAAAACAATACCTCCCTTCTTGCCAAGGACAATAAAAGTGGTCCAGTCCCTGACCTGCTTTCAGTGGCCCAGTCCCTTGCAGGCATTTTCCAGAAAAACAAACAAAAGGGAAATTAAATCCACAGTGAAGGTGATCATATAAGCAATCTCCCTTCGAACAACCACCTAGCGGTCACAGAACATGTCCAATATGTTTGGCATCTGGATTTCAATCCTCCTCAGTGAGAATAAACTGAACTTGCATTCTGACCTCCCAGCAGAATATTCTGCCAGGACAAGTATCGAGTGGGTTATCCCCAGTCATCCTTTATGGCTGCTTATCTGTGGGGAAAAAACCCACCTTCAGAATGGGAAATTAAACTTATTTGTGGAAGTCCGTTCTTATGACTATCCTAATGAGTGCCTGACAAAGTAATTTCAATAATGCTTAGTGTTTCAGCACAACCTGAAAATTAGAAGACTTCCAGCAAGAGAGTGACAGTGATGCATCCCAGAATTAAGCTTCAGGACACTTCCACAGGAATTCCTTGAGAGGTAGGTTATGGTAGGTTCAAACAGACTTAAGCAGAGAAGGAAACTGAGCAGAGGTCTTCTACTACCACTGAGCTGCTGCGTTAAAGATGACCTTACTACTTCATCCTCTGATGATTTTGTTTCCTATATTGTGCTGATTTGGGCTGGGATAGTTAATTTTCTTCATAGTAGTTGCTAGGAGCTAGGTTTTGGGGTTGTGCTGAAAACAGTGTTGATAATGCCAAGATATTTTTGTTATTGCTGAGCAGTGCTTACCCAGAGCCAAGGCCTTTTCTGCTTCTCCCCCCACCCCACCAGCGAGGAGGCTGGGGGGGCACAAGAAGTTGGGAGGGGACACAGCCGGGACAGCCGACCCCGACTGACCAAAGGGATATTCCAGACCATAAGACATCATGCTCAGCATGTAAGGCTGGGGGAAGAAGAAGGAAGGGGGCATGTTCCGAGTTATGAAGTTTTGTCTTCCCAAGTAACCATTCTGCATGATGAAGTCCTGCTTTCCTGGAGATGGCTGAACGCTCGCCTGCCGATGGGAAGTGGTGAATGAATTCCTTATTTTGCTTTGCTTGTGCGTGCGGCTTTTGCTTTACCCATTAAACTGTCTTTATCTTAGCCCAAGAGTTTTCTCACTTTTACCCTTCTGATTCTCTCCCTCATCCCACTGTGAGGGAGGTGAGTGAGTGGGTGGGTGGTGCTTGGTTGCCGGCTGGGGTTAAACCATGACATATATCTAGAAACAAGAACCACATATAGCATGTTCAACTCAAATTTGTAAATGCTTTCAGAATGTCTGAAACAGCCTTTTTAAGAATTTTAACTGTAGAATCACGGAATTACAGAATCACTGAGCTGGGAAGAATCCTCTGGAGATCATCTAGTCCAGCTCAAAGGAGGGTCAGCTAGGGCAAGTCAACAGGACTGTGCCCAGTCAGGTTCTGACTTACCTTTCTGGGCAACCTGTTCCAGTGTTTCACTACCCCAGCAGTAAAAAAAAGGGGGTTTTATATGTTTAGGTGGCATTTCCTATATTTCAATTTTTGCTCATTGCTTCTTGTCCTTTCACTGAATACTTCTTTACACACTCCCATCAGGTTTTCATATATCCCATCAAACTGATAAGATTCCCTTTCTCCCTTATTCTTCTCTTCTCCAGGCTAAACAATCCCAGCTCTCAGCATCTCCTCATATGTCAGATGTTCCTGTCCCTTAACTATCTTCACGGTCCTGAACTGGACCTGTTCTGGTATGTCCATGTCTCTCTTGTACTGAAGAGCCCAGGACTGGGTGCAGTACTTCAGGTGTGGTCTCATCAGAGCTGAGCAGAGGGGAACAATGCTTCCTCTCAACCTGCTGGCAATGCTTTTCCCAATACAGACCAGAATGCCATTGGTCTTCTTTGCCACAGGGGCACATTGTCGGCTCGTGGACAATTTTTTCTCCCCCAGGACTCCCATGGCCTTCTCTACCTGCTTTCCAGATGGTTGGCCTCTAGCCCTGGCATTTCTTCAGCTTGCAGTTCTCCTGCCTCTGCTTCTGTGTCTTCTTTTACTTTGGCATCTCTCCTGCTCCGGCATCCTTCCTGCCCTGGCATTTTTCTTGTGTCTCCTAGTGGTCACTGCCCTTTCTTAAATATGTTTTTGCAGAGGCACCATAAACTCATCTGATTGGTTCTAGTTTTGGCACATGGTGGGTCTGCTTTTTCTGCTGCTGAGCTGGCTCAAACCAGCTGACCAGCACAGGGCAGTCCTTGACCTCCTCCTGCACAGGTCACCCCTGAAGCCCATGCCACCATACAAAACCCCTGCCAGTTATGTTCAGTACCCTCACGAAGAGCTTGACTCAGCATTTCCCCTTGTCGAACTGATTCATGAGGTTCCCATCATCCCATTTCTCCAGTCTGACCAGATCCTTCTGCATGACAGCACGACTCTCCAGTGTATCAGCCACTCCTCCCAGTTCTCTATCATTTGCCAACTTGATAAGAGAGGACCCTGCCTTATCATCCAGGTCATTAATGACAGTGGTGAACGCTACTGGCCCTGGCATCAGCCCTTGGGGTACACCACTGGTGACTGGCCTCCAGCTGGACATCATGCTGCTAATCTCAACCCTCTGAGCCCAACGGTTTACCTCACTTGTATAGTCTTCACCAGTTTGTTGAGGAGGGTGTTACGGGAGGTGGTGTTGAAAATCTTCTTAAAAACAAGATAAACAACATCCACTGCTTTTCTCTCAGCTACTGAGCTAGTCATTTCATTGTAGAAGACTATCATATTTGTCAGGCATGATCTCTCCTTTGTAAATCCATGCTGACTAGTCTTAACCAGCTTCTTGTCCTTCATATGTTTGAAAATGGCTGCTCTGTCGCCTTCCCAAGGAACTGAGGTGAGGCTGCCCAGACTGTAGTTCCCCAAGTCTTCCTTCTTGTCCTTCTTGAAGACAGGAGGGACATTTGCTTCCTTCCAGTCCTCAGGATCTTCCTTTGATTGACCCTTCAAAGTCAATTGAGAGTAGTCTTATAATAACATCAGCCAGCTTCCAAGCACTCATGGGTGCATCACATCAGGTCCCATAGACTTGTGTATGTCCAGTTTGTTTAAATATTCCCTAACCTGGTCTTCCTCCTCCAAGGGTAAGTCTTCCTTGCTCCAGATTTCCCCCCTGGTCTTAAGGCCCTGGGATACTTGAAGGCTGGTCTTACCAGCAGAGATTGATACATTCGGTAATCCTGCTCCGATTCAGCTGCTCAGATTCAGCTCTCCAGCTTCATATGCCTTCAGCCTGATTTTCCAGAGTGCTAAGAACTGGTATCTCCAGAAGTTTTCGACTAAAGTTTAGATACTTATCCATTTTCTCACTCTGCAGGTAGGCATCCAAAATTCAGTAATCTTTTCCAAAAGTGTTAATATTCCTGCCTCCTGTTCTCAATTAAACAATGTCTCCTATGCTTCCAGGACCCTGGTGCTTTGCACCCCATCCTGAAGTGCTAAAGAGCTGTGCTGATGAACACCGACCATCAGAGAACATCCTTACAACCACCCATCCCTGCTTTACTTTTTATGTAACAGCCCTTGCATATCAAAAAGGTGTACTCTGGACCTGTGCCACTGTAATTACTGATAGAAATTTATAAAGAAGCAAGTAACAAAAAAGCAGACAAAATTAATATATTTATTCCACGATCAACTCTTGAAGGCTTGGTCCACCGGTTCATCCCACATCAGTAGGCTGCATGCAAAAAATAATAAGTTTGGAGGTGATTGCTGTATTCTGTACATCTCCTCTCACCTGGATTTTAATTGAGGATTAGATAGCTATAGAGAAAATCTAGAATGTGTTCTGAAATGAGATGCTCAAGGTTTGGTAGGATGAATGTGGGACTTGGTCTTTCATTTTTTAAGTACTATAGCATTAGGTGGCCCAGGACACTAAGAAAGGTAGCCATCCTGACACCTGAATTTCTTTTTTTTTTTTTCCTAGTGTGTTATGTCTGGACAACTGGAAAATAGTTCTCCAAATTTAGAAGAGAAGCAAAAAAGAAAGAGAAAAAAAGTATGTTTCTATGTGATCATTTAATCTATGTAATAATTTCTTGCAGCAAAATATCAATAAAACCAGAAACAACAGTGGATGAATCTTATAAAATGTAGGAACTTTCCTTTTCCTCTCCTGTTTTGGTGATAACTTCTTACTATAACTCCTCAGTATACACTGCATTGAGGGAAAATTTATTTTTTATTAAACAGGCATTTTGGAATTTGAGTCCAACATGATCTTAATTAAAGGCTGACATTTCCATTTTCCTTAAAACCATTCTGTAATTAGATCTATTGTAGAAATAATTACTTTTTCATTTTACTTACGTCTATGAAACTGTATAATTATTTCTAAATATAAAAATTATGTGGACTAATATTTCTTGGAAAGGTTAAGGACTTTATTCCAAAAGTAATTTTGAATACACAAAATTCATAGACTACCTCATTATTGATACTTATTTCTCAAACTGCTTCCAAAAGGGAGGGTAATTATTTCTTATAGAGTAACAGAAGATTTAATGATTAAAAATTTGTCTTACAAAATGGACTGTGGTTCTTGTTAAGGGTTGTTAGTAGTGGCCACCACCTCCAGCAGCCCATGGACCTGAAATTTTGCTCCACCCTGGGGCCTCCTATGTGCTGGTGAGTCCAGCCTGGAGTCTGCTGTTGAATAACAGATGCACACCCTCCACACATCTGGTTTGGGGGGGGATACAGCCACTTCCCCCACTCCCAACTGGCACCAGGCACACGGGCTGTGAACTGGGGTCCTGCTCCAGCCATGGGTCCTGCTCCAGCATGGGACAGAGGGTGAGGTCATGCAGAGAGCTGGTTAAGAAAGGATGTCATAAAAGGACAGAACAGACTGTGGTGATCACCACGTTGACCAGCCACATTTTACATGCAACCAGCCTCTTTTATACCTTTTTCTGTCAATTCTCCCTTCGTTCCTTCCTGGTCCCCATTCCCCTGCACATTCCCTCATCAGTGTGCATAGGTCCGCCGATCCCCCTCCGTTATCTTCCACCCTCAGGTCTGCAAAGTCTGGGTTTGCTTGCAGCTTCTTGATAGCCCACCAACTACTGTGACTAACCGGTTTTTCTTGTCTTTGTCTCCGTTACATTTGTCTGTCAAGTTTGTGTCTCTGTATGTTCTTATTTACGGCTTCCTTCTTTTCTTATTATTCCTTTTTTGCATTGAAATGGTCCTTGACTACACACCCTTAAAGGAGCAGATGGTCTCTCCTTCCACACACCCTTGGAGTTCAGTCAGTGGGTTGCCTGGACCACATGGCTATTCCTTGCAGGCTTCAAAAGGAAAGAGTCCAGAACGTTGAGTCAGAGTTTAACTCTGCCACAAGGTAAGTTATTAATTATAAAAGCTAAATATGTATTTAATCTACTGCTGCCAAGTAATTCTGGTGCTTACGGACATGAAAGGAAGGCCCTGACTTGACGAGCCTACCATATTTAAATAGAAGGTAATCAGAAAAAAGGCTGACTTCACTGAATTGGGGTTAATCTTTCTAAAGACATTCTATCTTCAGTGAATGAAGAAGAGCCTCCAGAACGCTATTCAGACTTACTCTTAACTCCCCTAGAGGAAACCCTCTCACCTTCTGGAGAAGGAGCCTTGTTAAATTAACCTTGGAAGAGACATTGTCAACACTACCAGGCCAGGGTCAGTCAACTTTGGCAAAAAAACCGCTCTGTTTATTCTTTCTCCATGTTCTCCATCTGTATGCTATCCCATATTTGCCATGCCACACCCTGAGCGGAGGGCTGCGAGTCTGGGTATGAAGGGACAAACAACGCACCACAAAGAAGGTGAGAAAGAGGAAAATTGTGGGAAGAGAAAAGAAATTAAAGGGAAGTGAGAGATGCTATGCCCAGTATTAAAAGTATCGAAACCCAGAACTAAACAGTATCAGGGACCTAATCTGGGTGCTGGAAGGACCTATGTAGACTCATCTTGGAGGGTGCATCATCACGTGGCTGAGCTAGAGCCTTCATCAGCAGATACTTCCATGTCTGTCAGTCTCCATGGCCTGGTTTCTCTCCTGAGGGAGGCAGGATTAGAGCACGCTGGTGCATGCTTCAGTTCTGATCAGCAGAGACAAAACTTGAAAGTAATCTCAGGCTTCCCCATTTACACATACCGTGACTCAATCTGAGAAGGAACCTCCCTCTTCACTAGGTGGGAAATTAATATGACTAATCTCCTAATGTAGTTTCCTAAACTACAGTCAGACAGCATGAAAGTTGCTTTTTGTTGCCTAAAAATACTTTTTCTATTTGCCACCTTTTGAAGCAGATGATGTGTTGGGATTATGTGTTCATATTCAACATACTGATGATTCTGCAGTATTGGCTCTCAGTCAGTCCTGATATAATTGCTGAAATAATTCACACCTCTGATGTGATTAAACCTTGGATTAAACCACAGGTTAAGGTGAACTGCTGAATGAGCTACAGAAGTTACACTTGACTACATCTGCTGCTGTTACGAAATCTTAGTGAAAAAATCAATTGTACCTCCCTACTATATTTGGTAATAAAAGTTCTAACATCCAGCAAAGAAAATTGCTTGCTATAAATTAATGCTTCATTTTTCATACTAGTCATTCATTCTCACAAGGGGTAAGTGTTACACATTTAAACTATACACCTTTTTTTCAGAAGCAGCGTTTAAATACATGTCTACAGTCAAAATTAGAGTCCAAAACATTGCTCAGAGCACCCAAACCTGATAGTGCCTGAACTTACTGGGAGCCTCTGAGCCTCTGTCACTTTGGCTATGAAATTTTCAGTGTCTAGTTTGTTTGGTTTGGGGCACACTGTAAGTTTTTTCCATCTTAGAGACTCAGTACCATCTTTCCATGAGGATCCATCCAGAAAAACAGTGAATGAAAGCTTATATCCAGTGAGGGATCACACATGGCAGGCAATTAAAGAATGCTCCTTAACATACATCTGCAGGATCCAGCTCCTCCAATAATAAATTTCCTGACATTTTCTCTTAAGTTGGGACTGAGGAATTGTTTTTATTCACCAGAGAATGGGGAGATCTTGCCCTCTTTAGTATGAAAGTTTTTAACTCTGAGCTTCTCTTTGCCAGGATATTGTCTTAGAGAAGGATTTTGCTCTCCCCCAGTAAAGCTGGGCCACTATGGCAAAATAACTCATATCTGCGTGTATCAGAGAGCAGATGAGCAGATGAGATGAGCAGAGGAGCATGATGATGTAGCCTACTGCTTCAGGTCATCTAAGATATGGAAACTGTGCCCTTTGATAGTAGGCACTGTTTAGCACCATCTGTGCAGCTTTTCTTAAAAATTAATATAGACAACTCATCTGAAGAGAAGAGTCTAGACTCTGTGGCTCCTCAGTAGACAAAGGATGAATCTACATCGGTGCTTCCACTCATACTGAGAATGCACTTTGCAAGAGAATCTCTGAAGCTTCCTCACTGATTGTGCTTTGATTCACATCATGTGCACACAAACTGAACTTATTTTGGAAGATGTGCTCTATTTTGGAAGGCACTAGCGAGAATTCAGTCACAGAATCGTAGAATCATAGAAGGGTTTGGGTTGGAAGGGACCTTAAAGATGATCTAGTTCCAACCCCCCTGCCACGGGCAGGGACACCTTCCACCAGAGCAGGTTGCTCCAAGCCCCGTCCGACCTGGCCTTGAACGCTTCAGGGATGGGGCATCCACAGCCTCTCTGGACAACCTGTTCCAGTGCCTCACCACCCTCACAGCAAAGAATTTCTTCCTTTGTTCTAATCTAAATCTACCCTCTTTCAGTTCAAAGCCATTACCCCTTGTGCTTTCACTACGTGCCCTTGTAAAAGGTCCCTCTCCGGCTTTCTTCTAGGCCCCTTTTATATATTGAAAGGCCGCAGTAAGGTCTCCCCGGAGCCTTCTCTTCTCCAGGCTGAACAACCCCAACTCTCTCAGCCTGTCCTCACAGGAGAGGTGCTCCAGCTCCCTGATCATCTTTGTGGCCCTCCTCTGGACTTACTCCAGCAGGTCCACGTCCTTCTTACGTTGGGGGCCCCAGAGCTGGACGCAGTACTGCAGGTGGGGTCTCGCCAGAGCAGAGTAGAGGGGCAGAATCCCCTCCCTCGACCTGCTGGCCACGCTGCTTTTGATCAGCCCAGTATACGGTTGGCTTTCTGGTCTGCAAACCTACGTTGCCAGGTCATAGTGAGGTTCTTGTCAACCAACACCCCCACAGTTACAGGGACCAAGCCACCCGACTCCCAGGAAAAGCCCTCTGAAACATATGGATGTCAGCTCCTCAGCACCAACTGTTTTCCTTGATGAATTTGGGTCTTAGCAGACTTCCCTACTTGCTAATGTAGACAGAACCAAATAATTTCTGGCTTAATTGTCAAAATTCCAAGAGGGGTAGGTGTTAAGACACTTTTGTTTCCTTGAGTTTCTTCTCAGGTAGCTTTAGGCACCTTCTCAATTTGAGTGTAGTTTTCTATCAGCTGTCCTGAGGCATAGAGATGGGGTGTTAAATTTTAGGTTTCTTGTGATGGGCTTAAAATGTAAGAGCTTAAGTTGACAAGGGAGCCTTGGACAAATAATAGGTCCAAGTCTTCAATTCATAACTTCTTAGAATGTATTTCTCCATTTTCTAAATAGGTATGGTTTTCTAGATTTGTTTTTCTGATTGAACACATTAGCACTGGAGGACTCACTTAAATGCTATTCTAAGTAACTTCTAAATATGACACATACATACAAAAAACTTCTGTAAATTGTCATCTGTGAGTGAATATGCTAATAGGTAAGACAATAAATCAGTTGACCAGAGATATTAACAATCCCACATAACATTCAATCTGTTACTTTGGTTTATTTTAATTACCACATTTTGAAGAAAAGTTTTTACAAACAACAAAAGGTTGAAGTTTTGATTGAATGTCAGAGTGAGGTCAGTGTATTTTTATCAGAGCCTTTGCAGTGATTCATCCAAAGCTTATTGCTTTCTTGTTCATATATGCTATCAGAGGTGTTGCTTCTCCCTTGTAGTTATGCTGATATTAAATCAAAAGCAGTGACCAAAATGCCCTTTTCATTAATTTTCCCAATCCCATTCTGTTAATGCAGATGACTTCAGTAAATCTAATTCCTAAATATTCATAATTTAGCATAGATTTATATTTCTATTGGCTAAATATTTACAGTAAACTGCACAAATTTTCTATGTCAATTTCCATTCATTAGTAATGGGTCAATTTTGAGTCAAAATGTAGAAGTTAGTTACATTTTAAATAATGGGATTATATTCTCTTTTTGTTACATAAAACTGTTCTGTAGAACTCACAAATGAAATGACTGTTTTCCTCTCCTGTCTGCTAGTACATTGGATTAATAAACCTTCATAAAATAAGAATTGTCCCCCAAAGAATTCTCTTTCAAGGAAGTAAATTCGTTCTTTCTTTGCATGTGTTCCTCCTCTATTTTAATTATAAATTTCTGTCACCAGAAAATGTGTACCCAGCTCTATCTATCTATGCCTATATCTATGTGTGTGTGTGTGTATGTATAAATATATATAAACCAAATCTGTTTATGATGCGTCACCTACACATACTGCACAACAGTTTATTTAATCACCAAGCATCTAACATTTAATGCCATTTTACCACTACAGCCACAAAATCCAATCTTGTGTAGACTGTAATCTTCTTAACGCATGTAGATCTTTGGAATTATGCTGGATACAGACTTTTGTAAAATGAATATCTAAAAAGTCAGATTTAACCAAGTTTCTGAGGTTTGGTAACTGTGATGAAATGCGTCTCTCCTGTTCAAGCAGGAGCCAGGCATGGGCTGGAAGGATACTTGCAGAATTTAGCAGTGGATGTTTCTGAGTTCTGCAGCCTCCTTTAAGCCACTATTAACCATCAGATCATTCTTGATGATGTTGCAAACTCTACCTGTAAATAGTAGGTGGATCTTCAGCCCTTAGAACCTCAGTCTTTCAGGGTTTCTTTGGCTAAAAATACCTCAAGGCTTTATTACTCAACTTTTCTAATTTAAAGATTATTTAAACTTTAAAAACCAAATACTTTTTCAAGTTATCTTGAGATTTGTAATGTTTAATACTGTTTTTTTTCCTTTTTCATTATACATGTGGCAGCAGTAAATCTAATACAATATGTTTGAAGAGTTCTATATATTCATCATTGGTTTTTATATTGAATTATAGCGTTCGGAATTTTGCTGTTGCTAAGTTTGTTAACAAGTAAGGATGTGGTACTTGTTTTCTACCATGCAAAATTATGCTGTCGTGCACATCCACATGTATTAAACTGAGGTCTGAGTTTCAATCTCTGAATTCATTAATCTACCTAGTATGCTGAACAATCTGAATAATCCAATATTTTAAATGACAAAGTGTTCTTTGATTACTAAGCATTAAAATCTGAACATACACAGTTTGTTAATGTGGATAAAAAACAGGAAAAGCACTATGTGTTGCTGATGGAATCTCTACAAATTAACACAACTCTGCTACAACTTGTACAAAAGCAACAAATATTATTTGTAGAAAAGCAGTGTATACACCTATTCATTAGTACGCAACAGCTACTTTCTAAACTATTAGTCCATAACAGTAACTGAAAAATAGCTCTATGATGAAAGAAAAAGACCCAGAGTATTAGCCCACAGTAATGGAAGACAACTACTCAAACACCATGATGATAGATGTTCCTAAGAACATAAATTTAAAAAAATATCATACTATTAAACTATTTTAAATGGTGTATGAAAAGGTGCAATTATTAAAGAAGAAAAGAAGACAAATGTCTTGCAGTTAAACTACATTTTGAGATGAGAAATATTTTAAAGGTCCGATAAAATCTATCTGACAACACTAGTTGAAAGACACAAGCAAAATCTTAACTATAAAATCTGATATTGCCTGTAAGCTTCTACAATTAAGTACCTTTTTCAGCTCTGCCAAGAAACCTGTTCCCAATGAATTTACTGAAATTCAGGAGCCATGTGGCTCAGCAAATCACTAAGTCACCTAAGACAATGAAACCAACTCCCTGCCTGCAGGATTTAGAACAAGGATCACCAATAATAAATGGTGCCTCCTGTAATTTGCTTTTGGCAAGGACAGCCTGCAAAAGTGATTCCACTGGGTCAGAACTAAATTATGTCAGCTCAGCTACTTCTTGTTTATTTTACCTCCTGCTCAAGGATAAGAACTAAAATAAAAGAAAATACTGCACTGTGGTGGGTTGACCCTCGCTGGGTGCCAGGTGCCCACCAAAGCCGCTCTATCACTCCCCTCCCCAGCCGGACAAGGGAAAGAAAATATAATGAAAGGCTCATGGGTTGAGATAAGGACAGGGAGAGATCACTCACCAATTACTGTCATGGGCAAAACAGACTCAAGTCCGGGAAATTAATTTAACTTATTATGAATCCAATTGGAGTAGGATAATGAGAAATAAAACCAAATCTTAAAAACGCCTTCCCCCACCCCTCCTTCTACCCTGGCTCAATTTCACTCCTGAATTCTCTCCCTCCTCCCCCCCGGCGGCGCAGGGGGACGGGGAATGGGGGTTGGGGTCAGTTCCTCACCCCTTGTCTCTGCCGCTCCTTCCTCCTCAGGGGGAGGAGGACTCCGCGCTCGGCCCCTGCTCCCCCAGGGGGTCCCTCCCATGGGAGACAGTCCTCCATGAACTTCTCCAAGGTGGGTCCTTCCCACGGGCTGCAGTCCTTCATGAACTGCTCCAGCGCGGGTCCCTTCCCCGGGCTGCAGTCCTTCAGGCACAGCCTGCTCCAGCGTGGATCCCCCACGAGGTCACAAGTCCTGCCAGAAAACCTGCTCCAGCGTGGGCTCCTCTCTCCACGGGGCCACAGGTCCTGCCAGGAGCCTGCTCCAGCGTGGGCTTCCCACGGGGTCACAGCCTCCTTCAGGCATCCCCCTGCTCCGGTGTGGGGTCCTCCCCGGGCTGCAGGTGGAGATCTGCTCCCCCGTGGAGTTGTTTGTCTCACATTTTCTCACTCCTCTCTCCAGCAGCAATTGCTGTTGCGCAGCAGGGTTTTTTCCCCCTTCTTATTTACGTTCTCCCAGAGGCGCCACCACCATCACTGACGGGCTCGGCCTTGGCCAGCGGTGGGTCCGACTTGGAGCCGGCTGGCATGGGCTCCATCGGACACAGGGGAAGTTTCTAGCATCTTCTCCCAGAAGCCACCCTTGCCGCCTCCCCCTCAGCTATCAGAACATTGCCACATAAACCAAACACATGCACAAAGGAAAAATGTGAGGGGTCACATTCTCCCAGTTTAATAGCAGTCCATACTCAGACAAAACACTTAAAAGTCAGAATGCCTTGTGTGGAAGTCATCCATGAATACAGGGCGAGATCAGCCACTGGTGCTTTGCAGTCATGAGAATTGAAGTAGATCCTTCACAGGTTTTAAGCTACACATGAAAACAACCCTTGATTCTCTGTTTTTTTCACTGAAGAATCATCACATTTTAAACTGTGTAGCCAAAGAAACAGAGTAAAGTTCATACTGGCAGCCTGCCACGTTAGCAAAACTACAATGGCAGTTCTGGACAATGAAGGCATAAGACGCATCCATGAGCCTTGGAGCAGGGAATGCAATTCACAGAAGCACAGAATTATGCTGTTGCTGAGGTTGGAAAGAACCTCTGGAATTCACCTAGTCCCACCCTCTGCTCAAAGCAGGATCAGCTAAAGCATGTCCTGCAGGACCATGTCCAACCAAGTTTTGAATGTCTCCAGGAATCAAGATTCCAAAGTCTCTCTGGGCAACCTGTTCCAGTGTTTGATGAATTTCACAGTAAAACAGGTTTTTTCCTATGTTTAAGTGGAATTTCCTGTTTTCAAATTTATGCCCATTGCCTCTTGTTCTTTCCCTTCATACCACTAAGAAGTGTCTGGCTCCATCTTCTTTATTACCCCTGACCTGCACATTGATATATGTGTATAAATCTTCTCTAGGTTTAACTATCCCAGCTCTCTCAGCTTTTCCTTGGATAACAGATGCTCCAATCCGTTTGTCATCTCTGTGGCTCTCAGTGGACCTATACCAGTATACTCATGTCTCTCCTGTACTGGGAAGCCTAGGACTGGACACAGCACTCCAGAGGTGTCTCACCAGAGCTGAGCAGAGGGGAAGAATCGTCTCCCTAGACCTAACGGCAACACTCTTCCTAATGCAGCTCAGGATGCCATTGGCTTTCTTTGCCTCAAGAAAGCCTCACAGTCAGCTGCCTCATGGTCACTTTGCTGCCTGCCAGGAACCACGGGGCATTTTTCTGACAAACTGGTTTCCATCTTGTCAGCTGCAAGCCTGTACTGGTCCATGGGATCATTCCTTTCCAAGTGCATTTGACTTTGACACCCTTTTCCAACTACCACCACCTCCATCTTAGTCCTTCCTTCATTTCCTCTAGTAGCCAAAAAGGGAATAAAGAGCTTCCCACTCATCCCCGTTACTCAGTTTCTGGCTTAAGCTATGTATGCTCTGCCTACAGATTAGTGCAGACTTACTGCAGTAAGTGATTATGTAGGCCACAGTTTGAAAAACCGATTGCACCTGGATGTGAAATGTGAACATTCGGGACAGTACAGTTATTGTTCAGTGTGTGTCAAATGCTTAAACAAGAAGCAAGTTCTGCACAGGAGGCAAATGTGCAAATTGCATGTATCTATTGGCCATAAATGATAATCAGTAACTGTTAGACTAAATTTTACCTCATTATTCTTTTACAGTTTTTTTGTAAAATGAATGTAAGTCTGGATTCTTGATATTATCAGTGAACTATTAGTTAGGAAAAATCAAGGATGATCAATTGAATCAATAAATAAGTCTTTTCAAAAGACTACATTTTTGTCAGGTGTGATGCAAAACTATTTTCCCAGTGTTTTCCATACAATATTTGATGCTTTATCCTTCCAAATCCATGTAAAAGTATGCAAAACACACGTAATGTGTTGTAGCTCTTAGAAGAACACAGTGCAAATAAAGGCCTTAGGACTGTGTCCAGAACATCTTTTCCAAATTCCCCAGCAGGATGATTCAGAGCTTCTAAATTTAACCTTTTGGGTCTCCGTAAAGGCAATGGAAAGAGATAAATGAGGATCACAACACTGATTCTCTAGCTGAAGGTGACTGCCCACTGAGCAGTGCTCACTTTTTTTGTAAAGTAGCAGAAGAGTAGAGGTAGATCCTACCGATCAAATTGTCAGATGACTGAAATACCTCTGAAATGAGAAACTTGCTTCCAGTTTCTGTGTGTCTCAAGGAAGTTCAAATCTACATATTTGAACACAAATCCAGTCCCAGGGAGCTCCTAAATAATCTGCTGCCTACACCCTATTGAAATTGGGTTAACAAGCAGCCAAAAGCATTGGCACTAGAATGGGTACCGAAAGAAGGAACCTGACTACATAACGCAGCAGTCAGCTGGGAGGTATGTGGGAATCTGAGGTCTAGTCCTGTTACCATAATTTTTCTAGAGACTCTTCAATGCAAAATGCAGAAGCGATCCTGGCAGCAAGGACTGGAATGAGAGGCTTCTCCTATGCTTCCTCCATCTGAAGAATCTTGCTGTGTCCCTTTAGCCCCATGGCACAGCAGCAGCAGCAGAGATGGTCTTGTAATCTGTCAAGTTTATTAGCCTACTGATCATGTCTCTCTCCTGGGAGATAAGAAATACCGATGGAAACCTCTTCACACAGAGGGAGGACTACAATTAAGTAATGATCGGGACCATTATTTAATAAGGCTGGCTCTACAGTGAACTCCTTTTCAAAGAATGAGTTTTTCTTTACTTAAAGGCACCTGCAATCAGGAGAATACTTGATCTGTAAATTTCTGTTTCACTGAAACACATATCTCAGACCTCCAAGGAGGTAATTAACCCCAAGGGGAAACAAATTTCAGCGGTGTATTTGTGCTGGTTTTGTCTAGGATAGAGTTAGTTTTCTTCATAGTAGCTACTATGGGGCTCTGTTTCGGATTTGTGCTGGAAACAGTGTTGATAATGCCAAGATATTTTTGTTATTGCTGAGCAGTGCTTACCCAGGGTCAAGGCCTTCTCTGCTTCTCTCTTTTCTGCTTGTGTTCTCTTGTGAATCTGACTCTTAGACACATAACATCTCATGGCACTTCCCATGCAATGTAGAGGAGCTATAGGTCTGTGAACCTGTCTTGGGGATACTACCTCAGGCATTAAGGAAGGGCAAAACTGGATATGGGCCTTGTGGATCCGCACATACCTAAATTCATTGTACTTCATCATCAAACAAAACTCAGCTGTATATCAACCTCTTTCAGATAAAAAGTAGTTTAAAAACTTTAAGTTGGTGAAGTGACTCGGCAGAAATAAAGCAGTATTAACCGCTGAGGTATCGGAATCGGCAGCACAAGCTTACACAGTGCTGAAAGTCACACTTGGTCTTTGCCTTTAAGCTAGTCCTCAAAACCTCAATGTCCAACCTTAGTCTTGCTTCATTATTTCCTGCAACCATTGCTAGTGCCTTCCCCCTAAATCAAGACAGATCAAAGATGAGATAATGGAAGCCAAACTCCTAACCAGCTGGAAACTTCCTTTGCTCTTTTTTTGTTTGTCACAGGGAAATGCTGGAGGGATTAAAATGCTAGCAAGGGCTGTAAATACATGCTAAGAGTACCCTGAAGCAATCTACTAAACACTACGGCAGCGAAGTTTTGTGTCACCATATGCATACATTGGTGAAATGTGTTGCAAAGTACCATCTGGGAAAAACGAAAATAAAAGCAAAGAAGATAGTGTAAACCTGTGCATTAGCAATGCAATAAACTTTAAAGGAATAAAAATGATGAAAAGTAGAAAATAGAATCTGTTTGGACCAAAATCAGTCTGGAAAAGAAAAGCACATGTTATAGGAAAATGCTTGGAGTCTATTGTATGATCAGTTTCCAGTGAAAATAGAAACTCCTACAATCTTGTTAAAGAGATAATTCCTGTAGTATTTGTACTCTTCATGGGAGTTTCTACTTTGAGGAATGTGAACAACATCAGTTACTCATGATATGACAATGTACTCATGAGAGCAGATCCTCTTTCAGACTTAGTTCTAGAAAGTAGTCAGAGCTTCAGTGAAGATCTGATGATAGACACTAAACTTAAATTGAGTCATCACAGGCTGATTCAACTGAATGGAAAATAAATAAACAGAAGGCTAAAGCTAACGCTTTTTTTTTCCAAGAAGGAATCTGCATCTAAGAGTCTGAGTCCATGTGAAGAACCTTTAAGAACTGACAAAGTGCTTTAAGTTCCATCCTTCCTTAGCCTTCCATCAGTCACAGATTTCCATCCCTTCCCTCTTCACCTCTTCACAGAAGTTGGAGATACTGTTACTTGTGCCTTTTAAGCTGGTAATTTACTTTGCTCTAAGTTGGATCTGTAAGATGACATGATTAGAAAAAAATTATAGGTTTTTTATTGTCAGAAACTTGCTGAAGTCAGCCAGGGTCAGGTTGCTCAGAGGCTTAGCTATAACATGGCATATGGAATTTCTTTTAAGGCGAATATAAAACATTGTGATGCTTGCAGCTCACATCAAGAGGAAAACACATTGAGGCTCCATATGTCCACGAAAGAAAAGCCATTTCATATGGAATATCAGAAATAAATAAAGCCCTAAAAGAACTAAGTAGAAAATACAGAGTAATGAAGAAAGCTGAGCTGTATCTCCCGAACTGCAATGAACCACAAAATGTTCATTCAAAAGCCATAAAACTCAAATGAAACAGGAAAGAAGTAGAACTGGTCCTACACCAAGAATGAGGAAGATAATCTACGTATGATGCCCAAACAAAGGAATATCATGTCTTGGTTTTCAGCAACACTGTTTTTTTAAAGTATTGGACTGTTACTGGGAAACAGAAATAGAAATACTGAATTTAAGGAACAACACAAGAGCATTGTATTCTGTAATCTCTCAACCCTGAAAGAAGTAGAAAGTCTGATAGTTATGATTTTTAGTAAATCCCTCATTCTGGGATTTATGCTGCATGACCATAGTATAAGGCCCATTTGTCTAATGTCAAGTTTTTAGAACAAGGTTTAAAGCAAAGACAGGCTTCAGTGGATATGGTTAGAGTTAAGCAAGTCCCTAAACCAGAAACCTGAACACAGCTTGAGCTTTCCTAATCAAGATCCTGATCAGAAATTTGTCATGAGCCCATCCTTAATTGAAATTGATCTCAACAAGGGTTTAAGAAAGAAGGGGGCAAGTAAGGCCAGTGTGGCTAATTAAGGAGTATGAAGCAAAAAATCAATAAGCATAAAATGCTCACAAACCAAAAACTGCAAAGTAGGGAAAGGAGGCAGTGTGACCACAGTCAAGATAGAAGCAATCTTAGGAACAGAGCAGTAAAAAAGAATATTTTAAATGGGCACGGCTAAACAATATTTCAAAGCTTAAAAACATGTTGGCTATGATATGTGTCCTCTGGGACAATGGTTTAGAGTCCATTATCCTGTGTTTGAAATCATAAAACACTTTCTAAAACATTCTGAGCTTTTTGTTCATGCCTGTTGGTTAGTTTTTCAATATTTTGGAGTTTACGTCAGGTTCCTAGAGCTATTAAGCCTTTTTTCTGAACACTCTTCAACTAGGTCACAGAGGAGGTTAAAGATGAGATGAATAACTCACTCTCCATCCCATTGTACTTCTGAGCACATGCGGTGCCTGACTGGGTTCCTGTAGGAAACTTTCTGACTGACCAGGAATATGCCTAGTGAAGCTGGGAAGTTCTGAACTGTGGGATTTCTAGGTTGCTTTTTTGGATGTAAACCTCTACATTCTACATTAAGGTTACACAGCAAGGATATGAAATGTCATTTATAGTGTTAAAGATAGTTTGGTTTTAAAATAGCAAGCATCAAATGCTCACTGAGCTGATCAGGATATGTAGCAAAAACCTCAGAACTTTAGTGAATATATTGAGGTAAGAAAAATAATGCAGAATATCAATATTTTCAGACATTGGATATATTTCTGTCTCTGTTAAAAATTTAAATTCCCCAGGAACTCCTATAATCCCTCAGACCATTCATTCAGCCTAGTTTGGCAAGCCTTAGATGTCTTGGAAGGGACTTTGAAGCAGTTACCATGTCAAGTTCTTTTTATCTAATGACAGCTGACCGTATTATGTGTTTCCCAGCATAATTCAAAACAGGTCCCTAGCAATAACAATACTTTAAGGATGTGCTAAACTATAATGATTTGTGTCTAATACTGTGCCAGCATTGAATAGTCAATGTTCAATGGACCCCTAACTACTCTTCCTCTCTAGCCATGCTTTCTTGTCAATGTAAGGGAAAAGCCTGCTACAAAGTAGTCTAGTTTAAACAAAGTTAAGAGTTTTCTATGAAATTATCTGCTAGTAAAATTACCATTTTTATCTCTTGCATATGCCAGTTATGCTGACCTTCCATTCCTTTATTTTCTAAAATAACAGTTGTCTTAAAACTAAAGGCTAGCATACTCAATACCATAAATGGCAGCTTTTCCATTTCTTTAGGAAAAAGCATTATTAACAAACATCTTCTTTTCAGATATTGCAGAAAATTGTTAAATGTATGGAGTATTTCTTTGCTGTTTCTCATTCCTGTTTTTATGATGTTAACTCCAGTAATTTATTCCATCAAGGAGATATAAGACAAGTATTAAATAAATTAATTTAAAAAATCCAGATAATACTTTTCCACATATTCTCAAGGTTTATCCAATGTCATTCTTTATTAATAGTTATTGCTGACACAGAGATTCTAATAGCTTTGGCAGCCTCTTTTGGGTTTGTCTGGTGGGGTTTTGGTAGCGGGGCAGGGGCTGCAGGGCCGGCTCCTGTGAGAAGCTGCCAGAAGCTTCCCCGGCTCCAAGTCGGACCCGCCGCTGGCCCAGGCCGAGCCCGTCAGTGACGGCGGTAGCGCCTCTGGGAGAACAGAGTTCAGAAGGGGAACAAACCTGCAGGGAATGAGGGGATCGGAACGGGAGAGGAACCCCTGTGCAGATCCCGAGGGGAGTGAGGAAGGAGGGGAGGAGGAGCGGGGCAGAGAGGAGCCCACGCCGGAGCAGGGGGATGGATGCCCCCCAAGATGGCCGCCGCTCCCTGGGAGAGCCCGCGCTGGAGCAGGCTGTGCCTGGAGGACTGCAGCCCATGGGAGGGACCCACGCTGGGGAAGTTCATGAAGGACTGTCTCCCGTGGGAGGGACCCCCCGGTGGAGCAGGGGCCGAGTGCGGAGTCCTCCTCCCCCTGAGGAGGAAGGAGCGGCAGAGACAAGGGGTGAGGAACTGACCCCAACCCCCATTCCCCGTCCCCCTGCGCCTCCGGGGGGAGGAGGGAGAGCAAACCAGGAGTGGGGTTGAGCCGGGAAGGAGGGAGGGGTGGGGGGAAGGTGTTCTGAGGTTTGGTCATACTTCTCATTATCCTTGTTTTGATTTGATCAGTAGCAAATTAAATTGATTTTGTTTATTCTCCAAGTTGAGCCTGTCTTTTTCCCATGCCCATAAGTGGGGAGTAATCCCTCCCTGTCCTTGCCTCAACCCACGAGCTTTTCTTTATATTTTCTCCTCATCCCACTGGGGCTGGGGGGGAGGAGTGAGTGGCTGTGTAGTGCTTTGCTCCCTGCTGGGCTTAAACCACAACACAACCATACTGTGCTTCTTCAGTAAGGAAGCGCTGACAGCCTCTCCATAAGAAAATACTGACAGGCAGTTCACAGACACAGCTTCTCTGTTCCCACCTACAGGTCTGTACACACATGTGGACATCTAATAGACGTAAAAAGGACATAAATATGGCATTTACACATAATCATTCTTAGAGTAGCTTCAAAATTTTTGTAGTTATATGGAAGCATATCATTCTGCCATTGCCCTCAGAGGTGGAGCAGGATCTCCCAGTCAAAGGGATCGCTCTCTTTTTACACTGTTAAGTTCATATGGTTTGGATGTACGTCTTGCTAAATCAAGATGATCTTTTGGCTAGAATACTCATTCTTCCTAGTTGTGTAATTCAGGTTCATTTGAACCTTTTAATGACTAAGGAATGCAACTAAATTTTGTTGGTCTGGACAAACTCTTCTGGTTAAAAATGTATCCTCTTCTTTATACTAAATATGAAAACTGTTGAAATCAACTTAGTTTATTTTTATAAGTATTAGTCAATCACGCAAACACAAACACAGTCATGCCATGGTGTCATTACTCTGTGAGCCACGAAGCATAAATTTTCTCTTTCAGGTTATTATCATGGCCAAGTGGTAATTGCTGAATTAAAACCAGTGTTTTGTTCATTAACTGTCCTCATGACAAACCTAAAACAAACAAAAGACATTATAATTTCCCAAAATAAGTAGTCAAATTTTGGAAATCCTTCTCGAAGCAGGCAGTGCATGTTGAAAATATACACAGGATTAAATGACAAAATTATGGAACAAAACCCAGTGTGTTATGGAATACAAATACTATAGTTCAAGAATTGCTAGAAGCTGGGAAATTAATTTGCAGGAAGTAACATTATATGCTTGTTGCTTTCTTATGTTCTTCCTGGGCATCTGCTGCCAGCAACTGAGGAAGAACACCACACCTGATGGACATTTACTTTGCCTCAGTGTTGTTGTTTTCCTTCCACCGTACTGTATAGACCCTAGGTGTGGCATTTAGCTACAGGTACGTAATGTAATGGTATGTACCGCAAGCAACTGTTGAAATCACTGTCCAAAGCAAGAACGCTTACTAACGGTGGCCACACATACAGCTGTGCCTGTGTGAGAGCGGACGCATGACAACGCTTGTTGGCAGCTATGCTCAAGTTGTACGAGAAAGCCTGTAGTACGTTGCACATACGTCTAGTCGTCTGCAAGCTGGAGCAGAACGTCCTTCCTAGAGGCTGGGCTGTGCGCATCGCGCTGCGGTAATGTGCTGTAACTTGTAGAGCGTCATTTGTTGCCATTCTTGTCTTCTCGCTTAATTGCAGGCAACCTAGTAGCATGCTAGCTGCAAGGATGAGCTCCAGAACTTCACAAAATACATGAGCTTCTGTCGACCGAGTTAGATGATAGATCAGTGTTAGCTGTGTCTGAGGAGGGACCGGCTGCAATCCAGCGAGGTCAGGATGCCATCCTAAACCAATTTGGTATTCGTAAAATTGGCTTTCACTCATATAATTCATTCTGCTGGCTTTCCTGGGATGTCTGGATGTAAAAGAAAACAGAATTTGATTCTTGCTTTCATTTTTCCACATCTGTGCTCTTTAAGATATTATACCGTAAAAGACAAGCACAAGGTCCAAGTTCCGCACACCAGAGAGCTATTTCAAAGCACAGAAATAGATTTTACTCTAAGGAGGGCTGATGTATTACTAGCATAGACAAGACTTGCCAAGCTACAGATGAATAAAATAGAAGCATTTGCATAAAAATGCATTTTAAATATGAAAAAAGGCCAGGAAAATGGAAAGAAAGAGAATGATAACCTTTTCCTTTTGGTATAATTAAAACTACACTTAACCACTTTGACAATTTAAAAGATTCAAATAGCATAATACATGTCAGAAAACAAAAGCTCAAAGGAGGCAAATATATATATATAGTTGATATTGCTTTTTTTTATTATTTTTTTTATTTTGGGGGTAATTCCCTGCTAGCTACCTCTCGGTGTCACCTTTAACTCACTGTGCTAATGACACACTTTCAGGAAGTACACTCTGAAATAAACCTTACAGTTGGCACAGAATGGATTCTTTTTCTTCCAGTACTTTATCTGAACACCAGCTGTTTCTTGATATGAAAATTTGCATGGCTAAGCACAAAGCATTGCCTCTGCTGATAAGCCAAGCAGGAGTCTAAAGAATAAAAATAATCACAGGTTTGCAGGCATATTGGACATATTTCTAATATTTTCCTAATTGTTCATTTTGTACCTATTTTATTTCTTCTTCATTGCACTTCAATTTTTCTTAAAAAAGAGTTTTTCATCGTAGGTAGTGCTTTACCTTCAGGGAATTGGCAGATCACAAATCCTTTCAAATGCATTATCAGCCATGGATATCTTTAAATTTGTGCAAAGCATTCAAATTATTGACCATTTTCTCCACCTGCTTATGGTTAAAAATTATTTCATGATTCAGGAGTCATGCAAGTTGACTATAGCTAACAAAGAGAATGACAAAAACCTCTCAGACATATGGATACCCACTTCTGTTCCCTTATGTATTTGTTTTGAGTAGATCTGCACTTATTTTTGCTTGGCTGCCATTTCTTTTCTAACAATTAAATTTTTTGTTGGAAATATTTGCTAAATAAAACCTAGACAAAATATTGAAAAGAACAGATTACAAATTCTTATCTTAATATTACAAATAGCAGTGAACTAATCAGGAAGTAAGAACATGCAACATCTTATAATCTATCAAAACAATTTTTAACCTCCATGTATTAGCAACGTAAAGTTGAGGAACAAGTTACCAGCTAGGAATATGCTGTATATATTGTTCTACATTTTAAAGAATTGATACATATAAAATAATTACATTTTATTAAGCCAGTTTATTAATGATAAGACTCATCTTGCATAGCATTTTGTCTTGTATGCTAATTAAAATTGTCTGAAGTAGAAGACTTCACCCACATTTAAAAAACAGAATATGCTTGCAATAAACAAGTATGCCTAAGGTTATATTGTCAGCTCTGACCAGCCAATTTCAAAATGTGAGTAGTAGCAGAATGAAAAAGTTACGAGAGAAAGATATTTGCCTGTAGTAGTTTAGAATCTTAGTTTAAAAATATAAAAGCAAAATTAGACCTAACTTCAAAGATGAAATTTGTGTTCAATTACATTTAAGGTGCAGGTTGTAGCTCTTTAACTCAAAGATCCAAATTTCACAAGATGCAAAACCAGACTTACATAACACGTAAATCTTTTAAACATAGGTAAAAAAAGTTAACAGAAGAAAAAGGAAGATCCTACATTGGTATTTGTGGATCAAACAGAAGAGAATACAGTTCTCATGCACAGAATGGAAAACCAGAAATTTCTAAAGTGGATTCAGGGTTATGTTCTATTCTATATATAAATAGGAAATCTGATATGTTAGTAAAGTTCCTTTAACAAAGAATTGGCTTGGTAACACTATGAAGTTCCACCTCTGGTTTTTTTTTTGTGAAAGATCTGTGTTATGTGTGTTGAGTCCAGGTTGGGATCTAGCAATTACAGTTCACAAAGTTCAATATACCAGGCACACAACAACCATTTCTGTTTACTGGGCACCCATTCAAGCGTCATGCTAGGGTTAAACCTTCTTTCTGCCTATTTTTAAGCAACTAACAAAGGCACTTAAGTTCAAAACACAGGTTCTTCAAGTTCCTTCTGTGGTCAGGGAAGGCTTCCAGACAAGCCTGTCTAAGATTTCAGTTCTCTGGAGAGTTTTCTGCCTTGTTCTGTCTCCCTCTACTCTGAGCCTAGGAGGATGACAATCCTCACTTGGATGTCTCAGTTCAGAACCTAAATGATTTGGGATAAATGTGACCATTATGCCATAGATAATAAAACATATGACAAGAGGTGATTGCCTATTAAATAGTATCTAGCATCTGTGTTCTATCTTTGGAGGAATATAGGATAAATAATTCCGCCACACATCCAAAGCCGTCCTGCAGGTATCCTGCATTCAGTACAGAGCCAAAGGGCTTCCTGACTTGCCTGCCCAGAGGATCTCTTGCTAATCCTTACAAAGTTGGGACCATGTAAACAATGAGCCAATTTTTGTATTGCATTCCATTTCTGATTACTGGGAATGCTAGTATTATTAACTTTTAAGACAGACACAAATCAGGAAAGTTTCATGATAGTGAATTCTTCCCAGTCCCCATGCATGCTCCTGGCCTTGTTCTTATTCTTAGTCTCCCACTGGCAGATGTCTACACAGCCTTCAGGGTCAGACAGGTTTCCCAGAGTTTATCTGCTGACAGCTTGTGAAGCTAGTTCGTGGCTAATGTGGCTACCACGTGAATGACACAATTAGACATACTCCTCATCGCTTACGGTCCCAGGGAGAAGTCTAATTTAGAACATGATTTTTTAGTTGATGTGACTTGTGGGTTCAACTCCTGTTGAGTTACTGAGGGCACAATTCAAGCTGTCTGGAGTTGGATCATCATCGGGTCCTTTAAAAGTGCTAATTGCCAATCCACCAGAAAAACATCACTCCTCAGAAGAATTTCTGATGATCAGACAGTGAAACATTGATTGAATTTGTCTGTCATCAAACTTGCAACAGCTTCCTTGCGTCATGACTAATCATAGGAAATAATGAAAGGCACATAGATATTTCTTGGACTAGAAGGTGTTATTGGGTGCTGTGAATGGGTCTTAGATTAAGAGGCAATAACAAACTCAGTTTAAGCAACACAATGTCTAGTTCAGCCTTCTTCTAAAATACATTCAACAAGTACAAATACATTCAAAACTCTTTCACAGATTAACAGCTAGAAAAATGAAGAAGACATCTCCTGAAGAACTTAGCCAAATATCAGAGCCAGGGCAGAGGTGATTTACAGTTTGTGAGAGGTTTCCCTTTGACTGGTTGCAACTGAAGAGACATGCAGACTCTTTGGAAGAATGTATACCCATGAGGAGAAAAAGATGGGATGAAAAGCAGTCAGACACATGGTTCTAGGAAGGGAGCTAGGTGGGTGCAAAACTGACTGAGAAGATGACTGGAGGAAACTAAAAGCAAGGTCATGTTCCTCTTGTGCTCAGGGAAAACAGGCTTTGTATGTAGGATGGAGAATAATCTTGGTTTTGTCATCCATTTCTTCTCAAAATGGAGACAGTCATGGGAATTCCCGACTACTGACTAACAGCTCAAAAAAAGTAATGAATCATCGAAATCACAGAACCCTCACTAGGTTGTCTAGGAAATCAGTTCTGTAAAAATGTAATTGTTAGTCAGTGGAGAAAGCAAATTATTTAGCACATATTGCAGATATGCTACTGCTTGATTCTTCTTTTTGAAATACAATTCTGCTGCAGGTGGGAGAATTACAAGGGTTGTTTTTTATCATACTTAAATGGCATTAGCTTAGTGATGATGTTAGATCCCTTGAGATCAGGGCATCTTTTTTTCCTCCATCACTAACATCTTAACTATCAGCTACTTTAACTACTATTCTCAGATGCTGCTTATGTATTCATAGGGGATCTGAAAGCTAATTTTTCTGTGTGACAGTAGGAATGGAAGATAAAGCCAGCTTCTAGACAGAATACTTAAAAATAAATCTACATTGGTGATATGCTCTAAATGTTGTCAGGTTACACCTGTGTTAGCAAAGTAAAAATGTCCAGGTTCATTTTCCAGCCCTGAGGAGAACTGGCACTGTTTGGCCACCTCTGTATTACTAAGCTGTCTCTAAGACAGGAGGATTCGTTATTCATAGAGTCTATTGGGAATAGTTCCTTGCCTATGCTACCTCCTAAACTATTCCCAGGAATTGTTTGGCAGAGGAATTATTTAGTAAAAACCAGGTCAAGAACAATTTTAACAACTCTGTATTGTGGACATTCAGGCTCCTTTGCTTGGACCCATGCATTGGCACTGATGACAGTTTGAATAGTTTTTGTTACGGAGACTTTAGGTGAGATCTTTCTTTGGTTTTTTAGGCAATAATTTGCTGTGTTAAGCCTGTATCCTAATGTATAGAATAGCTGGTTTTGTTTTGTTTTTTTTTTTTCCAAATGAAATGGAGTTGTGTTGGGTCTGAAATGTGCCTGCCATCAGCATGCTGGAAACCTTTCAAATTCTTCTCAAATAGAAACACATTGTAAGCTTCCCATGAGTTGATAGTGGTTCCTTAAATCTTTGTCTATGCTCTATCTAAGCATCTATGTTGCAGGGAGTGATGTTACTGCCTAACACAGAAACCCTGTGGGCTGTGAATTTTTGCTGTCAGCCTAATATCACTTTGAATTCCTTCCCCATTTTATTTTTTAACCTCTGTTACCTCTTTTATAAATAATCATTCAAGAAATAAAAAGAAAAATAGAGGTTTTCTTTTCTTATTCACTCCAGATAATATAAGCCTGTCACTTGAATCAATGCAAGTATGCTCATTTTTCAGGCTCTGTAGGCTGTTGCTTTAGGGAAGGTGAGGGGGAGTAAATCTCAATGTGCTAAATGTTGTACGTATACCTTTCCAGTGCCCAGAGCTATCTTTTATGTTGAAGATGTGACTGTTAACAGAACTCTGGTGTCTTTCTGGAAATAAAGAATCAGGGAGGGGAGATCTTTTTTTAATGGTTTAAACAACTCTAAAATTGAGCTATTTTTTCTTTGTTGATGCTTTTCCCCCCCCTCCCCCCCCCCCCTAAGATATTCCCCAGCAATTTTATCACCTGAAGTTTTATAGCCCAGAAGTAAGTACATGACTGACTAGAATCAGCACCATCTCCATCTGTGGCAGTGCTTGATAAGGTGAGACGTCCCATGTCTGGTTTATTTAGCTCACATCTTTGTAAACCAGAATCCTTCAACTAATTTAATAACAGTCCTTCACTTCCTGGGGGCAACTTAAATGCAAGAAATATGTGGGTTGTAGCCCAGATTCTATTACTCCTTCCTTATAGTTGAAACTACTGCCAAACTCATTTTTTCAAGTGGCTCCCTAGAAACTTCATGGCATCTCTTGTGTCACCCAAGAAAAATTTCTGGAATGCTTGGGTAGGATTCAAAACCAAATAGCTCTAAGTCAAGACATTTAGAAGGTTACCTGTTTTTTTAAGAAGTATTTTATGGGCACTGCTGGGAGAAAAGGCAACTCCCTGTGCTTAACTAGACCCACTGGCACGTTTCTGCAATTCTAGTTTCTGGCTTTGAACGCGCCTTGAGACTGTGAGCAAGTGGAATAATTTAGAATGGCCCTAAGCTATCTCTTGCTCTAAGAACATCACTGGACTACTCCGTAACAGAAATCGTTGAGTTATAGTAGTCTGTCATCTGTCTAGTCGTGCTCTTGCATCCAAGGAAGTATTCATGTGATGTTGTGCCACATGCCTTTCTTCAAACACAAATAATTCTTTTGGTTTCATTGAGAATGATATCAAATTTCCAGGGACCACTGACAGGAGTTGTACACATTCAGACTGTGCCTAGGCTTACACTAGTGAATTGAAATACAGTTTGGACATGGGTGCCCTGATTTGAAAAGTAAAAGAGTTTAAGTAGTATCAATGCAATTTGCTAGAGAATTGTGTCTGGAATACTAATTTATTAGTATAGACATAGCCTCACTTTCATGATAAATACCACTTATTTACTCAGATGGAAGCTCCCATGAGGGGCTGTGAGCTGCTGGCAATGGTAGTTGGCTGCCTGCCTTGAAGCACAGTGGGTTTCTGTACCAGCACTTAGGATGTCTTACATTTAAACATCACCCCTGTGAGCACCTGACCTAGACACAGCTAAGTGACTCCCCCATGTTCCAAGGAGCCAAACTAAGCTTGAGAGAAGCCTTAATAGGTGCTGATTAAGAGCAGTATCTGTTCAAGCCTTTCCAGCAGCCTCCCTTGTGTGTAACCCTCAATAGGTATCCAGTACAGGGAACGGAGGCTTTGATTAACAGCTGAAATAACAGGGCACACAGTCATAGCTCTGCTGTGATCCACTGCTTCAAGGGAAGAATATACTTTCAGGTGTAAAGAATATATTAAAATGCTCGGGCTTGTGGATGCCTCTTTTTTTAATGGGCCACATTGTCACACCGGTCACAGTCCTGTAGTTCTGAGGTGCAAAGGTCCATTGTGTAAGAGAGACACACGGCTTGGAATCAGGAGACACATATTTGATTTCCAGGAGCGTGAATGATTTTCTTAGGGTCATTAGAGAGGTCTGCACATATCTATTTTCCTGTTTGCCCTCCTGCATTTTTCTTTCTTGTCCGTTCCCACAATAAGCTCTTCAAAGATGACCATTTTTTTTAAATCTGTTTCTTATGTTTTCCAGGCTACTGTGGTTTTCTTTTAAACTCAGCATTTTGGAATAAGAACAAGGCAGTTTGTTCTAACTTTCATGGGCTTTTATTGATTTATAACTGTATGATTTATTATGTGCACTACCTGATTTCATTTAACTAAAAACTTCGTCTGAACATAATACGTATAGCACTTGTGTTGTGGTTTAACCCCAGCTGGCAATTAAACACCTTGCAGCCAAAAAGTGTGTTCCAGCAGGAAATAAATACCAACCTGTGGTATGGGTGGCAGGACCTGCAGCTGGAATCCACAGGAGAAGTAACTGGCAGGTCTCTGCTTACTTTTTAGCCCCTTCAGCAAGAGGTAGACCACAGTTCAGCTATCATCAACCCAAAATCTGGTTGCTGCTGGGTCACCTGGCAGTTGCACCTGCATCCAGATGGAAAATAAGGACATGAAAGTGGTTGTGATGATTCAAAGAGAACGCATAATGGGTTATTTAGTAAAGTTTTATGCTAGCTGTGAAGAATTGATGATTCCTGACCCAGCTTAAAAACTCTTCAAAAAATTATGAACACATTTGTACTAGCAGTATTCATACTGGTTAAGCCTTTCCCATCAGGTGACTATGATCATTTTTATCTTGTCCAGTCCTGAAAGCAGATTTGCCATCATGTTGGGCCAAATGAGAAGGAAATACAGAGAAAGTGGAAATGGGGATGGGCTGCTTGAGGGAATACAGAGAGATTGTCTGAGCACGTAGAGGTGGAGTTAGGAAAGCCAGAGGTTAGCTGGAGCTGAAACTAGTGAGGTCCATGAACAAAACCAGGTTTCTTAAAGTACAGCAACAGCAGAAGGAAAACTAAAAGAAAATGTGCTCAATGTGCTCACCTAGTGGCAAAGGACACAGAAAAGGCAAAAGTATTCAATAACATTTTTCTTTTAGTCTTTACTGGTGCAGCCTGCTCTCAGGGCTCTTGTGTCTAGTGGCAGAGGGTGTGACGGTGAACACTAGTCAGAGCAAAGGAAGACACAGTTAAGGAACTCTTATGCAAATTCAGCTCTTTGGGATGGGATGAATGCAGTGATGCAGAAGGAAATGGCTAATTTCATTGACAGGCCTTTCTCTGTCATCTTTAAAAAGTCATGACAATCGGGGAAGATTTCTGCTGACCGCAAAAATGAAAATGTCACATCCATCTTCCAGAAGTGCAACAGGGAGGATCCAGGGACAAACAAACAAGCCAGGAACCTTCCTCTGATGCCACCAGTTGACGTGGCATGGCATGTGTCAGCACAGATAAACTCACTCTTCTCTTGGAAAATGGGTGGTGTCCTGAAAACTGTGTGTTGGAAATGGTTCCTGCCCCGTTTTAACCTCCAAACCATACTCGGGCATTGCTTAGGTGTTGTTTCGCTTCCTGTATAATATAGCCAGTACCACTAGTGGTGTAATAAAGGACACCCAAAGCTGAGTGCAAAGTAGTTGATGTAGTTAGCCTGTGACATGTTAACTCAGGAGCAGAGAACAGCCCCTGGCCCTGCTTAATTAAAATTACAGATGTATTCGTTACTTCACTTATCAGTTAAACACATGCGTAGGCACTCTGGGGGCAAGCGCACAGACAAGCAGGTTGTAAATGCTTTGCTCATCTGAACTCGACTGCCACTCTAACCAGCAGAACTTTTCCAAAACTAGTCAAAGACTATTTAGCAGAACATGCGGAGCAGAGGTGAACAACTGAAAGGGTGCTACCCATTGCTCTGTGGTCCATCCCTATATATGTCATATATTTTCCAGAAGCCTGTTCAGACAACAGTTTATTGTAAAAATCAAATTATTTTATTTGAGTACTGCAGTTTTGAGTACTTCATTAATCTTTAATAACACATATTTGATTTGTTCACATATTTATTTTATTTATTACTGCTTAATAAATGTTTGTCTTACAATAAAAATACAAGCAGAAGTCAACAGAAATAATTGTAAGTTTCCAAAAATAATATAAATTCTGATACAAAGTGAAACTTCCTCAGCAGTCAAGTTAGGTATTGTTGCTTAAAAGCAAATAATTTCTTTCTTTTTTTTTTTTTTTTTTAACTGCCTATGAATGAATGTCCAGCAAAACATTATTCATAGAGCAAATCTAAAATTTAGGTTCAAAACCTGGTCACTAGATGCGTCGTGGAATGATAATTTAGTATATAATAAGAGAAAACGCCACAGTTTATAGAACAGAAAAGAAGCTGTGTATCTTTGGGCATGTGGAATGGCAATATTTGAAGAAAATTGAAGAAAATCATCAAACCATCTATGTAGGAAATCCGCATCTTACACTACAGGCTGAAAGAAAAAGTATTGAAAGTCACAGGATAATACAGTACAGTATTACAGCAATACAGTTCAACACATTCCAGGGTATTGTCAACACTACAGTGTAATGCTGCTTGCAGTGGTATTAATTGCAAAAAGAGGTATTTGGCTGATAGGGAAAGTGTATTCCCTCTTCACTATATTACTCCTCACAGAGTGGAAAAATATGATCTGACTAACCTGTCTCTAGTAAAGTGAGGGAATAGGTTTTGGTTAATGAATTAAATACTAGTTTCCTAGGAGATGGATTGATGCACAGGAGGCAGTGTCAGTCCTCTTCTCTGGAGCATTGCTTGATCTCCAGTGTGCTCTCAACCTACAATGTTAAGCTCTGTTAACGGATCTGGGAATGGGTAACCTGTTTCTGTGCAAATGTCTTGAATTACTGAAGAGAAATTTAGGACAGTTTCCAGGTTACTTATGCTAGCTTCTCATATTCTCTGTAAAAAGAGAGTTGAGTAAGACCCAAGTACAGACTTTAAGAATGTGCGTGTTACTAGAAGTCTGCGAGCTTACTTTGCCTGCATCACACAGGCACAACGTGTGTGTGCACAGATCTGCAAATCTGAGTTGGAATTTCTATGTTCTGAGGTGTACATTTATGCAGCTTTTGCACTGATGCTTCAACAGAAGGTGAAACCTGTTTTCTTAATGATCTACAGAGAAGTTTACAATGTTGTATTCAGGAAGGAATATAGTTTAATTGCTTTCTTTGAAACTTCATTTGCTACTGATAGTGTAACTTGGAAAACATTCAGTTCAACTGTAATCACCCATGTTTGCTGTTATTTTACAACAACAGTAGATGTATAGCTTATCTTGGGACAATTTGCTTACTTACAGTAAGCTGGATTTGTGGAGAAAAGAAATTTAGCTGTTTTTAAGGTGCAGCTTATTACATTTATTGAACAGATTTCATAATGTGTTAACCTAGGAGCAATAGGATACCAGGTAGTTTAATTTTCCATAGGAAACCTCAGGAATTTCACCTAATTTCTAACACAGGGAAGCTAAGCCAACCCTTTGGCTATAATTAACGGTGACAAGCCTGGATATTCCTGTTATCTGTATGAATTATGACACCTTCTAAAAGGTAGCTAAATTTTTTACTTTAATGAGTTCTACAGTCTATTTTTACCTTGCTCAAAGAAAAGCTATTGCATCTATTCTGTATTTCCCAATACTAAATTCATTTGGTGATTCCTTCTTGTGCCATGAGTTAAAGAGGACAGAAATATGTCATTTGCTTTCCTCTTGCTGTTCATTTTTTGGCACACTTTTACTGATATCCTTTCTGATTTGTTTCCTGTGGTAAAATACCCCCATTTTTCAACTTCTTTTCAAAGATGTTCTCATTGTCTTTATCATACTCACCACCCTTTTACAAAGATCTTCAAAACCTGCAGCGTGTTCTTTGAACGATAGATTGACTAGCACTTCCAACAGTATTACTGATGAGACAACACCACTAATCTACTTAATGATACTATATTCTTGTGTAATTCTCCAAACTGTCCTTTCTCCCTGCACATACATATTATCTAGAGACCTTCAATGAACTTTAACAACAATGTAACTAATAATTTGGAGTGCATTTATAACAGTTCTTTATTCAGTGTAGGTTCTCCATCTCATGGTCTGGCTTACTCTTATTCTCTGGCAAGGAGAATGGAAAATGAGGAAGCAATTTATAAGTCTTATAATAAAATGCATATATCTTTACACAGGTTATAAACCAACTCTATTTGGGTATTTGTAGAAGTGAGTAGATACTCTGAAGCCAGAATAATTTGTGGTTATTTTTACACAAAATGAATGATTAAGCAAATTTATAGAAAGGAGACAAAACAGCTAAAGGAAGGGACAGATTTTTTCAAGTTCTGGTACATTTAGTTTAGACTTAACAGACTTAGTCTGGACTTCAGTCAGTGCACCAGCACCAGGATTTATGCAACTCATAAATTCAGGGATTCAACTTGCTGTCTTTCACCTCCTTCACTTATAGCACCTTAAATTTTTGGTTTTTACAGACATTCATAGTAAGGAAGTTCCACGAACTCAATTTGCAGATGAGTAACTAGAAGCTGGGGTTAAGTGATGACAGTTTTCTATAAGTGGTTGCAAGCAACTTACTATGATGTGTATAAACAAACAGAATCCTCATGAAGTTCATTAAATATAATCCTGCTTGCAGTGAATATGCTAAGAGCTCAGCCATGCTTCACAAGAAATGGCTTTTACACCTAGATTTTTGAAAACCAGAAGAAAAAGCCACTGAAGAAACAGCGAGGAACATCTCGCTTAAGCATTTAAAGAGGTAGGAAATTTGGAAAGAAAAAAGTGAATAATGCTTTTTCAAATAATACTTTTCCAAGGTCTGCTCATGCTTTATCATGAGGTCTTTAGACCTTTAGATGAAGATCTTGGCCAATCATGATCCAGCTGAACTTAAACTGAGACATGGCTGCCTTGTTTGCAAGCTGTTCTGTAACAGTAAATGAAAAATATGCAGCCAATATAATTACATTTTAGAAGAGGAAAGAATTAACAGTATCACAGGGTAAAAGTCTTGTTTATAGCCTGGCATCCTGAAAAAAATTGGATTCTTTATCTTCACAAATCACTGGAAGAATTGCATAGACTCAGACACCCTCCCAAAAGCGTTACTGCAAGAGTCCCAAGGTTGCAGGTCTGCTATGGTCTCCAGTTCATACCCATCACTCAATGCATCTGTCGTGGTTTAACCAGGGTTTAACCATCTTAAGCACTGCCTCACACTTTCAACTTCACAGAAAAATAAGTGCTTGTCCCTTTCAGTGCTGGTGCCCCTAAACATAACAGTAATGTGAGAGATGATAGTAATTTGTTTACACATATGAATCTGACAGCTTGCAGCTTGCTTATAAGCCCAGGCAAAGGCAAGGAACGTTCCTGTGCTGATGGGTTTCTAGTCCGTTGGTCCAAATCAACAGTCATGTCTGCAGTGGCACATGTCTGAGCCCATTCAGGGTCCTGCCAAACCCAGCGGGGTGCTACAGTACAATAGGTGGGTAAGTTTGCATATGCCTGGTCACTGGTCTGATCCTTCCGCAGTCGCCTTTACCGGTAGAACAGTCAGTCTTTACATTACTTTTTCCTCCTCGCCTCCATATATAATAGGCCTATCCTGCAAAGTACACACATATCTTTATTTTAAATCATAGATAGTAGACATAGATATAATTATCTGAGGCTCAAAAGCTGTCAAGTGGCAAAGGGAAGAGAAAAATCCGTCCTTAATCATAAGGACTGGTATTGTCAGACATGAGAACTGAAGCCAGATTTGACTCATAAAATGCAAGGTGACTTCACTGAGATACAAAAATATGGATTTAATTCACTAAAAGACTCATCTGGTATTCAGGCTAGGCTGACTTCTGTGGGACAAGTTTGATCTGTATTTAGGCTTTTTAACATTTCCTTTCCTTTTTGGCATTTTGGGGGTTATTTTATTTTATTATCTTTTCTTCTTTTTGCAAGTTGTGTTATTGTTTTACGGTGTTTAACGGAGTAAATATCTGAGCCAGCCACTGTCTAATAGGACACTGGATAATGAATAGTACTGACAATATTCTTTAATGCACAGTCAGGCAAGGTAAGACATTGAAATATGTAACTGGTGGAGTTGGAGAAGACTACTAAAGGTCCAAGCTTTAGTGATTCTGCAGCAGAGACAACTTCTGTTATTTATTTATTTTTGGCCCAGCATCATCTTAGAGCCTGAGCAATCAAGCTCTTCACCGATTTGGTGTTCAGTCTCAGACTTCGTGCTAACAATCTCCTTAGTAAATATATTTTTATAGATGCAATAGCAAGCTGCAGAATAAAAACAGATCAGGGCAGTCTAGTCCGGCACAACAGTGCACTTTCACCCCATAGACTGAAAGATTAGAATCCTGTCCAAGAGGGGTCAGATCAAAACATGCAAGAAATTCTTTGTTTTCTTCAGAAATTGTATGCCATTGTATCTTCAATTTCTGATGTAGAAAGCATGTTTTTCTATCACAAGAAGCCTCAGAACAATAAAGGAAATTACTGCAAAGTTCTGCACGTTAAAGTGCAAAGTAGTGTATAGCCCCTTAAAAGCCCTTGTTAGCATTTCATTGAATGGCTGAGAAAAATATTCATGCAGCCGTTCATTAAAAACAGGAGGAAAGTAATATCTTCCCTGTTACCTAAATGAAATATTTTATTAAGCTAGAAAAAATATGAAGTAGGTATGGAATAAACTACCCAGGCAGCCATAAAGTTTTTAAATGCCACATGAAAATATAAGCACATAAACAGAATATGAAATCATACCTTAGGAAACAAAATAGCAAAGAATGGACAAAGAAATGGATACAAATTATTTTAATGTTTTGTGAACTATTCTCAGGACAAAATACTTCTGTCTTGTTTTCTGATAACGTAAAAATGGAAATCTCAAGATGTCATATTATAGAATAGTAGCAACAGATGATATAAAATCTCTATGAAAAGATGTACTGAGAAATGTTCTCAGTACCATACACAGGGCTAGAGAGAGTGTGGAGTGTCAATGTGTGTCTAAGAAGTGGCATAAAGAAGAGCAGAGTCAATTAATTAGGAACAGGGGAAACTAAGAAAAAATGGAACTGATATGAGGGACGTACTCTGTCCAAGGAAAATGAAATCTACTGATGAAATAAAAATAGTTATGGGGAAGTTTTTAAACTAATGCTCTGAAAGCCAATGTGCTGAAAATTACACCCTTTCAGATGATTCATCTAGTAGTGAAGTTACAGAACACTGTACTCAAATGAAGTATAATATAGAGGCCAAACCAAACAAAATTCAAACAAGTGACAGCAAAAAAAGTCCAAATGAATAGGGTCTCATTTAAACAGATCACCAAAAAAACCCACGAAAACAAGATCATATGTACAAATACTTCTACGCAAAGGCTTGAAACCTGGAATAGAAGATATATTACCTACCTGGAATGGTTGTTTTAAATGAGAATGTTGGCAGGCAGGATTTCAAATGGAAGGAAGATACTCAGTAAGATGTAGAAGTTATGACTATGTTACATAGGACACTGGCACAGGCCCTAACGCTCTTTCAGACAGTTCCCTGGAAGAGTTCAGGGGCTTGCAAAAGCTGGACATCACTTTAGCAGCCAGCACATGACCATGATATTCAGAAGGAAGGAAGGAAATGGGTTAAAACCAGGGACATAAACTAGGTCGTACCTAGTTCATCTCGTATCAACTAGTTCCTAAGTAGAAATGATATAGGAATGAGTATACCAGTATTTGTCATTTAGAGAAAACAGTCCCCAAAGTTTTCCAAGACCAGGTGATACTCATAACTGTGGTGAGCTGACCCTGGCTGGACACCAGGTGCCCACCAAAGCTGCTCTATCACTCCCCTCCTCAGCCAGACAGGGGAGAGAAAATATAACAGAAGGCTCATGGGTTGGGATAAGGACAGGGAGAGATCACTCAGCAGTAACCGTCATGGGCAAAACAGACTCGACTTAGGGAAATTAGTTTAATTTGTTACCAATCAAATCAGAGTAGGACAATGAGAAGTAAAATCCAACTTTAGAACGCCTTCGTCCCACCTCTCCCTTCTTCACAGGCTCAACTTTAATCCAGAGTTCTCTCCCTCCTCCCCCCGGTGGCGCAGGGGGACGGGGAATGGGGGTTGGGGTCAGTTCCTCACCCCTTGTCTCTGCCGCTCCTTCCTCCTCAGGGGGAGGACTCCGCACTCGGCCCCTGCTCCCCCGGGGGTCCCTCCCACAGGAGACAGTCCTCCACGAACTTCTCCACCGTGGGTCCTTTCCGCGGGCTGCAGTCCTTCAGGCACAGCCTGCTTCAGCGCGGGCTTCCCCCTGGAGTCCCGGCCACCCTGGGGGGCATCCATCCCCCTGCTCCGGCGTGGGCTCCTCTCTCCCCGGGCTGCAGGTGGGCATCTGCTCCCCCGCTCCCCTCCATGGGCTGGGGGGGGACAGCCTGCCGTCTGCTCTCCCCACGGGCTGCAGGGGCATCCCCTCCTCCCCCGCTCCTCCTCCCCTCCTTCCTCACTCCCCTCGGGATCTGCACAGGGGTTCCTCTCCCGTTCCGATCCCCTCACTCCCTGCAGGTTTGTTCCCCTTCTGAACTCTGTTCTCCCAGAGGCGCTACTGCCGTCACTGACAGCCATTGGCTCAGCCTTGGCCAGTAACTAAAAAATGTAGCCTCCAGATGAAAACAATACAGGAGACATGAAAGTTGTCAAATATGTAGCCAGACTTTTACAGGCCCTACAGAGCGTTTTGAAACACTGGACTCGTAAGTTCACTTTGTATACTTTGCAGTTTAATGTAATAGGGGTAGTAGACGTGAATACACATAATAGAAAAGAATCATTATGGTTTTTGAAGAGGGAAGGTACACATCTCATGCCTATTACAATTCCCTTAAATTTTATGAAGTATACTTGTGTTTTCAAAATGTTTTCTACATTCAGTATCTTTGAAATACTCTTTATGAAGCTAAATTATCATCTCATATGTCCTCTTGTGGTTACTAACCAGTTCAAAGGGAGAAGAAAAATAGTACAAATAAATAATTATTTATGAAAATGGAAAAAGTTGCCAGTAGAAATCTATCAGTAGATCCAGAGACCTACACTGGACTTGTATTAGTCACCTTATTCATGGATGATTTAGGAAAGGGCATGAAAATAAAAGGTAACAAAATCTTCTGATGATGCTAAGTTGAGTAACAAAAATAAAAACATTGCTGAAATGGAGATCCTCTCAAGAAGGACTTGACTGAGGAAAAGAGCATCACAAGTGGCATGGAAAAAGTGGAAAGGGAAATATTCTAATTTTTATAATATATGAACAACAAACTAAATAAAATTATCCAGCAATGGCTTAAAAGATAGCTAAGGAGGAGCAGTGTAACAAACCATGGAAATCATTACAGTGGAAGCCAGACGTTCAGATGGATTCAGAAAACAATTAAGCAAAATTTTGGGGGAAAAAACATAAAGATGTGTTTATTAACCACACCTAATGGTTTGCCTCAGGAAGCTGCTAACTTGCTCAAAAATGGGAAGTTCTACATGACAGAACATGTCATTGCAAACTTACCTTACCCTTATGTTCTCCTCTACACACCTATTCCTGGCCACTGTCAGAGATATAACACTGATTAGAGGGATTTTTGACCTCATGCAGTATGACCTGCTTTTCTGAGGGATTAGAAAACAAAGAAACAGTCTGATGAAAGCAATGGGACAATATAGTACTTTTGGTCTGATCTTATGTCAGTAGGTCAGTGAACCTGAATATGGAAAATACAAGTCATAGCCTGTAATATAGGTCAGTGTCACTTAGCTGTGATATACTGAAAGTGATATGTCACTTATAACCATCTTTGCCACTGTTTTGCTTCCCACTCTTAATCTATCTTGTCTACTTAAAACATACATTCTGCAGAATATTGTTCCTTGCTACATGACATAAAGGGCAGATCCAGAGCTCTAATCACCATCAAAAACTTTACAATAAATAATACAATGTTTAAATTCATTTGAAAGGCCTTTATTTCCTCCAAAATAACTGAATTCTTTATAAAAAAAAAGCTTCGTCCCTCTTCCTTCTTATTCCTGGAAATAGTTAATATGAAAGCATCTACCTTGTCGCAGATCACACCAAAGATCCTGTGCTGTTTCAAAATGGGTCAGGAGCAGATGCTATGGAAATTAGTTTTAAGAAATAGATTTTATTTGGAATTATATTTTCTGTGGCTTCAGAGCTCTTGAGTGCAATGTTGCATCCAAACTGCTTTAACAGCTTTGATGGACTTGTAAAAAATTTGCCTTGGCTTCTATAATGACTTCCAGTATTCACATAAATGTGAAGTTAAGAAGAGCTTTTTCTTTTTCACTTATTTTAACTTGCTGACCGAAATTATCATTGGGTGTGCCTCGTCTTATAAAAAAAGAGTTAAGAGACATCCCTCTTTCAGCTTCCGTATACAGTTCAGAGACCTCTTTGGAAAAGGTGTATTGTAATTTCTTCCATTGAGGTTGGATCTGTGCCCTGATCATTAAATGTGTTTGCTTTTAAATATTTGTAGACTTGGTGGAACAGTGAATACTGCAGATGGAACACATTCTTTTTTATATATCAAACCCAATTTTTTTTCTGAACTCATTGTAGTACTTGGCCGTTAATAAGCAAATGGCCCAAGAAAAGCTTGGAGGAGCAGTGTATTTTTTTTTTTAAAAATGTATATATGAATTGTACTACCTTGGAAATTATGCCTGTAACATACAGGAATGATGCTAGGCAATTCTGCAGGTTGTACAACAGAATTCTCACCAAGACTCACTTTATCATATTGCTTTCAATTCATCTGTATTTGCACAACTATGCAGTGTATTATTTTAATTTGTATTAGAGCAGCATAACTCTACTGACTTGCAGTTCTAATTTATAGTACTGTGAATGAGACTAGAATCAGACTTTTTCACTTCAAATATGTTCTGCATTGGTGGATATTAATAATGAAGATGGCATGATCTAATGAATGGCTGATCTTTCTTATCTGATCACTGCTAGAAACAGCAAGTTTTCGTAGCTTTGCGTCATTTTAATGGTGCTCATGAGCTAATAAATCAATAGAGCATAGCTGATATGCTTGCTATATTTAGGTAATGGTACCTTAGCAAGTTCTTGCATTGTTTAAAACAGGATCTTGCTGAACAGGATCCTGCTTTCTACACACAAAGAGAAAAATGCCTGAGGTTGGCTAAACAAGATTAATTGCTGGATGCCTCTTGTATCACCAGTGGTTCCAAAAATTCAACAGCTGTTTTGAATAATATCTCTCACCTTAAAACTAGTTTTGCCTCTTTAACCTACAATTCATTACTCAATTAACGCTAAGACAAGAAGGGACCTAAAGGAAACGTGGTGTTGCAAATGCATTATGTGTTGGAGCATTGTTATGTTCATTTGTAAGATTTGCTGATTCATCCATTCTTTTCACAAAAAGTACGGTATTAATTTTTCTTTTGTGGCTCTTTACATCTTACTGCCTAGTAGTTACTACCCTTATTACCCCACTGAATTTTATGGCTGTATAGGTTTCCAAACCTGGCTTTTTCTATCAGTCTTTCTCTCTTGCTCTTTGGTTCTGTCTACTTGCTCATTTACCGTCTTCCCTTCTTCACTATTTAGTTGATGATAGCCTATCTGCTTCTCAGGAGCTTCTTAGTGCTGCTGCTGGGGAAGCAGCACTTCCACCTTGAAATACCATTATAGGAGGAAAGATACCAGAGGGGCTTCACAGACAAAATCTGGAACATGACTGACCAGGATTGCTCAAGTAAATAAACAGGAAGACTGGTGGGTTTTTATTGAACTGTCATGTGGCATGCTCCTTATGAGAGAGAAAGGGGACAGAGAAAAGCTGTTAAATGAGAACAGCGAAAGGAAGATGGGAAGGAAGGACATATTCACACAATCTATCTCTACTGCCAATACAGCAGTCTATTTCTCTCCAGCAGCCATGCTTACGTGGTTTGCTTCCCAAGAATGAAAGCAGCTATTAAAATGTTCCACAAAGGCTGAACAGAAACCCTCTGGCTCAGCTACCTCTTAACCCAAGTTTTCAGAAACTTTAAAATTCATTCTGCTTTGATAAAAGGCTCCTAATTTAATATGCTATTAGACTGGTATAGAACTAATCCTCTGAATCAAATAGATTTTAAAATGAAAGGGCTAGTCTCTAAGATATGAAAAAATGCTGCCTATTTGTGTGATTAATAAAAATGCAAGTCTGCAATAGAATTATGATTATTATTATTATTATTATTATGGAGGGGCAAAATGTGTTTGACAAAGCAATAAACTTGGATGCTTGAAGTAGGGTTGGTTTGCTCTCTATGAACGTCAGTTCCTGTGAGCTATCAGATGCAATAAAGCATAAAATAGTGTTTGATTTATATTCACATGGTCTAATATCATATAATAAGTGGCATTGAAAGCCACAAGGCATATTATCTAGGGCTGGTAATTTCATTTCAGTATTTTTGGATTAGTGATGGAAAGTTATGGATTAGAAGAGATATCAATGTATGTGAAACTTTTAGCTAAACAAAGTACTCTCCTGAGATAAGAAGGTTCATAGATATAACCTTGAATTTATGCTTCTTTTAAGTGCTGCATAGCTGGTATATTCTTTGTTGTAGAAGTTTGTAAAACCACATGTTAAACAGGTTTTGCACTGAAAAAAAAAAAAGCCGACAAAATAAGAATTACATGCTTTTGAGCATTTGCTGTTCACTTGCATATGAAAGGAACAGATTTAAACTGTTGCACTAGTCTTGATGCAAATAGTATCATTAAAAGCAAAGGTAAATCGGCACTAAAATTCATCAGGTGAATCTATTTTGCTAACACACTTTCACAAATTAGAAAGCCAGAGGGGACTACCATAATTATCTAGTCTGACCTCTTGCATACTACTGGTCATGTGACTTTTCTGAATTAATATGCATTTCAGCTACCACTTAGCTTTTAGAAAGGTATCCGATCTTGATTTTAAAATGTACAGCTAAAATGCCTCAATTGAATAAGTATTTCCTCAATAGCAGAGTTTTGTACGCAGTGAATATTTTTGCTTAGTCAAGTTTCACTCATACTTCTATATATCTTAATCTGTTTTCACAGGCATACTTATTTATACCATCAAAGATCACAGGAAGCTTTCCAGCTACAGATCCGTGATGAAAGTGCATGTTTAGCTGATTACCCCTGATCTTTGGATCACCTGTCAGCTTCGTCAAGGTCATTGAACAGGGAGTGTAACAGAACCAAGAACTGACAGTAGAAATGCACAGACTCAGTGATGATTCTTTGTGTACCATTCAGTTCTGAGATCTGTTAGTTAGCCCATTTTTAATCTCTATAATGTGTGCTGTATTGATTTTTTACTATCCTGTCTTCCTAATCAGAATGTGCAGTATCAATCAAAGCAAATGTCTTACAGTATTCTAGGAATACCATTTACGCAGTTTTTCAATCTGCATAATCAATTATTCATGTCTTTATAAATCAAACTTGTAATCTTGTTGAAAAAATAATGAGCCCTAAGATGTATTTTTCATAAAACCATGTTGTTTCTTAATATTTTTACCTTTTAAATTCGATTCCTTATTATTGGTGAGGGGGGGAAGAAAAAAGCACTCTATGTCATGAAAGGTATTACCTGTTTCAGACTTTATGGCAACTTGGAAGCAAATATCGGAATTATGGACCAGCATTTTAACATATGAATCAAGCTGGAGCATGAGCATGGTTGTCTGTTACTGATCACCAAATGGTCATGCTCGAAGTCTTTTCACCACTAGCAATGACCATGACAAGCTCCTTAAATACGTCTCTTTCTGTGTACCAGGTAGACCTGCATTCCCACATTCTCAGGAGAGTTTAAATCACTTCTCAAAACTCATACCTCAACTAATATAACCTTAGATGTTTTCATTAGTTGCAGAGTGTCTATATGTATGATGCTTGCAAATTCTACCCTTCTAATTTATGTAAGATAGGTGCTGATCCTACCTGTATATCTGAGTATATCTCACTCTTTAACGTATGTAGCCTAAAAAGCCCACTCAGCTTCCCTGTGGAATAGCAAAGGGATTTTTTCTTTGGTTTACACGGAACTAAAGCAAAGAGAGCAGATCTATAGAAATAGGTGCAGGTATACCAGGCACAGATACGCTGTATTGGACTTTGAAGGCAGTAGAGAAGGCTGCACACCAAAAAAGAACAATTCAGGAACATAAAGTACTGTCTAGGACTACGCCCTACAGCGTTCATTAATATCTGCCTCTCTGTTATGCTTATGTGTTGGAAGTAGGGTCCCACCATAATAGTTCCTCCATTCCTATGGAGGTGCAGACCGTGCACCGAAATGCTTAATGGAGCGAGGTGTGCCATTTCACAATGGAAGCGGTGCTTATATCAGACTCATTAAACTATTCAGCTAGGAAGTAAACAGATTAACTGAATAAGAGGGGAGGGGGTTCAGTCAGAGAGGGACAAGTCCAGAACTACCTCTTCTCTTTCAGGAACTGTAGACTGGGCAAATAATTCGAGAAGCAATGACCAGAAGCCAGGAATCCTATCACACTGTTTAACTAGCACTTCTGGGCTAGCTTGAATTGTTTTCTGCCAGCTCAGCTCAATTCAGCATAGCTAAGGGGCAGTTGCTGTCTCGAGATCCCAAGCTGGACATTTGAAACAACCTCAGAGCAGGGCGTCTGAATGCCGGACTACAGGGAGCTCTCAGCGATCTTCAAATCCGATGAAACCCCACGCTTGCCTGATTAGTGGTCTCAGGGATATTCCTATCGAGGTTAATTCCTCTGGTTTAGCCCCATAATCAGCCCAGCTTTCAAAGGGGCACAGAAAGGAGACAGCCACTCGTTTTTAACACCTCCTTTCACCCTGCGCTTCCTTCCACAGCAGCCTTCCACTGCCTTTAATCTGCGAATATCTGGAATAGATATAATACTGAATTTAGAAACATAATAAGAAGTGCCTGTGCGAGAGAGGGTGGGAAACCGAAGGCAACCAGAGTCGGAAGAGGGGTGAGAAGAGATGCGGGGAGGGGGGTGGGGAGGTACAGGTGCATGGTTTGGGAAACCCAAAATCGGCGTCGTCCGAAACGGACGTGACTTTTCCAGCGGGGACAGGTGCAGTTTGGCCCCCCGGGGCATGAAACTCGCCCTGACCAGCCTTTTTTCCCCGGTCGAGCGGGGGGGGCGCAGCGCCCCCCCCCGCTCGACCGGGGAAAAAAGGCTGGTCAGGGCGGGTTGGGGACCGACGTGGATCCCCAGCTTGTTCCCGCATTGGCTCCCGTAAGTTCCCGCGTCATTTTTTCTCCCCACACCCCGCTTTTTCGCACTGGCAACCACAAGCCTCGATGGACGGGCGGGAGAAAGCTCGGATGCTCTGAGAGGGTCTGGGGTTTGGGGTTATTTTTTGTCGGTTTGTTTGGGTTTTTTGGGGGGAGGGGAGGGTGTTTGTTTGGGTTTGTTGGGTTTTTTTTTTTTTTCCCCCAGCCCCCGGACTAACCACCAGGGATGTCCGGGATTCAACCCGAGGATGGTTCCCCTCCGTGCAGGAATTGGACGAGCGGGTCGGAGCTAAACGAAACGCGGGAGGCTCTTTTAACCCCTTCCTCCGACTACGACGATGAGGAGTTCTTACGATACCTCTGGAAGGAATATTTGCATCCCAAGGACTACGAATGGGCGCTGATCGCCGGCTACATCGTCGTCTTCATCGTGGCGCTCGTCGGGAACGTCCTGGGTGAGTGGAGCTCCCGAAACTTCCCGTTCCCCCTCGCCGAGACGGGGGTTTGCACGGATGGTTTTTTACATGGTGTCCCCAGCGGGGGGGTGTGTGTGTGGCGGGGGGTGGGGGGGGAAAGTTAAGGCTGCGCGGAAGGGGCCTTTGCTGAGGGACGCCGTGAAAACCGCTTCCCCGCCGCGCTGCGGCGGCAGCCGCTCGCTGCCGGGGCCGGGCAGGCGGAGAACGGCCTGGCGGAGCTCACCGGGGGCAGCCGGTGGGGTAGAACCGGGGAGGGGGGGGGGGGGGGGGGGGGGAGACTACCAGCCGGTTCCCGTCCCTGTCCGCCGGGCCGAGGTACTGAACCTTCCCCGGTCCCCGTCCCGCCCTGCCCGCCGAGGCCGGCCGGCGGCTCCGCCTCTCAACCCGCCCGGGAGGCGCCTGCTCCCCCCTCACAGCCCCGGCCCGGGAGGTGGCTGCTCCCCCCCTCACAACCCCGGCCCGGGAGGCGGAGCCCCCGGGAGCCTCGTTGGGAACGACCGAGGCGCGGTGTTTCCTGAAGGACAGACACCGGGGGCGCGGGGTAAAGGACCGGGAACGGCACCCGCCCCCTCCCCCCACTCCGTGAGGGGAACCGGCGGGCGCTGCCCCCTCAGCCCGCAAGGCGCGCGCCTCCCGCCCGGCGCAACGGCCGCGCTCGCGAGCCGTGTGGCGCGGGAATGACAGGGCGGGGGAGTGGGGAGGGGGAGCAGGGGCGAGGGCGGGGCGGCGACCTCCCGGGTTCTCATTGAGGGAAGCGAGGAGAGGCGGAGCCTCAGGCCCCGCCCCCTCCCCGCTCCCATTCATCCCCGAAGGAGGCGGCGGGGGAGGCCGAGGGTTGCGGGCCGGGGGGGGGGGGGGGGGGGGGCTCGGTGGGCGCCGCTCCCTCCCCGCCGCCGTCGTTCTTCGTTTGGCCGACAATCGGGGGAGCGGAGGGGACCTCGGTCTTCGTCAGTTCCGCGGGTGTGAGCGAGGGGGGAGGCGGCTTCGCCCTGAGGACCCGCTTAGCTGGAGTCCCGGCCATTGCCATCCTTCGGGGCGGGCGGGGACGATTTTCATGAACGGAGCGGCGCGCGAGCGCGGCCGGCCCCGCCATACGGGTCCTTCCATTCATGTTTTTCAGAAGGTTTCTATGTGTGTCGGGGCTGTCATCTGCAAGCTCTCCCGAGGCAAATAAGACTGCAGCCCAAGGCAAAATTTTGTACGGCTTTTTTTTTTTCCTTGCAACGGACTGATGATGCTATTTTAATTTTATTTTAATTTTTTTTTTTTGTGGAAGGGCGCGCTGCCTGCCTTTAAGCATCCAGTGGTCACGTTGGCGAAACCAGTGAGTTTTCAGCCAAAGAGGTTACGTTAGAGCTATTCAGAAGTCTGAGCGTGTTTGCTCGGCAGCCACCTTGACAGGCGGTGTAAAGGTACTAGCCCTCCCAAAGCGGCTGTGCTTTAAACTAGGGAGAAAAGCATCCTTCGTTCTGATCTTGAGCAAAGCTGGTTTTAGGAGAACTACCCGCATTTACCTATTTGCCTCCTCCCGTTCTGTAAACAGGCTGTCCTCTTGCCTTTAAAGATTCAAGGTCAAATCTTCAGCTATAAGAGTCCTCACCCTGTTGATGCTTTTTTCCCCCTGAAGCTACAAGGAGGAAAGCTTTCCTCTCTGTGCACTTGCAAATAGAGACGATATTGGTGATGATGTAGAGCCGCTCCTCCCTGACATTTGTGTACGTTATCTTTTTGCTTGGGATGGAAGCTGGCATTTGGCTGTCCACCCACCTTTTCTTTTACCGGACTGCTTCTGCTCAAGCCGTTTGCTCTTTAAACTGCCTTTGTGCGTTATATAGACCTCACCCACCCAAACTGCTGCTTCTGTTTACCGGCAGGTTGTTTGTGGGATCTGCAGGTGCAGGTCCTCGTTAGCTGTACACGATCTCATCTTTATGCAAGAAAGCTCATACTGCACTGATTGCAGGCTCGCATGATTTTGAGGAGAGAAACGGATGTGGTCTAATGCTCTTTCCAAAGACATTTTTGTGAAACTTGATATTTGACTACGAGTGAAAATCTGATAGAGAACAGTGCGCATGTTGAAGTCTTCGAGAAGCTAATTTCTCCTGCTTGAAAAATCCATATTCAAGGGTAATCTGGGATTTAGTCATGGACCTTCTTGAAGCAGAGAAGTGATTCTAAAGAGAATTTTAGTGGCTAACAGACTATCATCCTTAATGATGCAGTGTGTTCCTCTGGTTATGTTTGACCAGTGCTGCTGGACTTATGTGGCATGTGGAATCAATGCTTTGATTCTATTTTGTCTATATCCTATTCAAATAGCACTTAAGTAACCAGGAAAGACCCTTTCCTTCCCTACGTGGTACTGAAAAATTATTTTTCTGCCTCATATTTTGATTTGTGTATTCACATGGGATTAAGAGACTCATTGTGTCCCAGCAATAACATCTGTGCAAGTGGAAGGCACAGCACATCCCTCAGTTGTTAGTAATAAACTAGATTGAAGCATTCTGACAGTTAATTAACAACCAAGTGTAGAATATGAAGCTTGAACTTTGATTGACATCTACTGGGCTCTTGAGTGAGCTGCACTGCAGGAATTCTACTTCTAGTAGCATATAACAAGGTCTGCATTGCTATTTGGCTTTCAATTTAATTAGGAGAGTTGACACACACTGTCCCAGCTGCTGCACAAACCAGCTAGAATGAAAACCGTTAGCAGGTCTCTGCATTTGAATGCAATTTTCATTATTGCATTTGAGTGCTTCATGTCAGCGATTCTCATGTGTGCCCACATTGGCTGCTCACCAGAGATTTCAGAGCAAGCCACTGAGAAGCAACAGATTTGAAGAAGTTTTTTAGGACAGATTTACATGAACATTCAGAGAATCTGAAATCCAGATTATAACATCAGTATGTTTTCTCCCGTTTGCTTGTTCACTCAGTCACTATTTATCACTAGGAGCAGCATAGGTGTGGAGGGTAAGCACTTTCTGTTTTGCAAAGGCCAGAAGATTTCTTCACCACTGCACAGCAATGAAACTCTTGCAACTTCTTTGCACAGCTAGTGCAAACCATAGGACCTCTTAATGGAGAATGTATATTGACTGTAAATACCTGTTTCTTCTTTATTTGAAAACACTGTGTTAAAAGCTTTGCTTAAAAATAGAAAACCAGATAATTAAAGAAGGAAAGATATTTTGGGGATGTATGGAGGTCTCTGGTTACTGACACCATCATTCCACACTAACCAGTTGCAGCGGTTAATAACCGGAATAAGACCACAAGGGATTAATGAGTAATGTACAGCTCCATACATTTAACTCCATTTATACAGGCAAAGGCTGGGAATGGTCCTCATTTAAGTTGTTCATTCGCAAGGGTCAGAACATTTCTAGCGAAATGCTTTCCTCGGGGAACGTGCATTCATCAAAATCACAATGTACAGCAGAGATCCCTTGGTTCGATCAGAGACTGAAGGCAGAACAAGCAGCCTTCTGGTGTCCCACCCAGCGGGCTGCTGGGCCTCTTGCCAGCCCTTCCCAGAGCTGGCAGGAGCTGAGATCCTGAGCACACACAACCTGCCAGCACCCACCTTGCGAGTCCTCAGCACCGCTGGCTTCTGAGGCTAAGAGACCGTGCAGGACGTCAGTGAGAGATTTCAGAAACTTTCTTTACTCACACCATTTGGTGATAACTTGTCTTGCTTTCCAACTTGGAATGAAAACAAATCTAATTGACAGCGAATTAGTCTTCTTTGGAGAGCTCTATTATTTATTATTTATTTTACAATAACTGCTAGTTGTGCTGAAATCTGTACAGAACCCAAATGTGGTCCTTTCCTCAAAGAATTCATAGTCTGACTCATAGAGCTCAACAGCATTCAATTTTTATTTACTGTAGTTTGATTTTTTAGGGCTGGAGAAGTAAAGGTTTGTGTATAGTTCTAACACCAGAGTCCTAATCAATGCCTATCAATCAGCAACTGTCTCAAATGCTGCTCTGTTACCATTTTAAAGGTCTGGTGAATACCGAGGTCTAGGCATACATGTATGTGTTGGTAGAATTGGATGAGTCGTGTATTCTCTTAAATGGTGCCATGATCTTCATGAATCCTATTTGATTGCTGTAGATGAGGCATATTTAATTTAATCACATTTTAAATTATTACATTTAATTTTGTCCAAATTACTTGGTGTTTTGGGTTTGTGTGGCGGGGTTTTGGTAGCGGGGCAGGGGCTGCAGGGCCGGCTCCTGTGAGAAGCTGCCAGAAGCTTCCCCGGCTCCAAGTCGGACCCGCCGCTGGCCCAGGCCGAGCCCGTCAGTGACGGCGGTAGCGCCTCTGGGAGAACAGAGTTCAGAAGGGGAACAAACCTGCAGGGAGTGAGGGGATCGGAACGGCAGAGGAACCCCTGTGCAGACACCGAGGGGAGTGAGGAAGGAGGGGAGGAGGAGCGGGGCAGAGAGGAGCCCACGCCGGAGCAGGGGGATGGATGCCCCCCAAGATGGCCGCCGCTCCCTGGGAGAGCCCGCGCTGGAGCAGGCTGTGCCTGGAGGACTGCAGCCCGTGGAAGCGACCCACGCTGGAGCAGTTTGTGAAGAACTGCAGCCCATGGGAAGGACCCACAGTGGAGAAGTTTGTGGAGGACTGCAGCCCGTGGGAGGGACCCCCCGGTGGAGCAGGGGCCGAGTGCGGAGTCCTCCCCCTGAGGAGGAAGGAGCGGCAGAGACAAGGGGTGAGGAACTGACCCCAACCCCCATTCCCCGTCCCCCTGCGCTGCCAGGGGGAGGAGGGAGAGAAAACTGGGAGTGGGGTCTTCTAAAAGAAATGACAGTTATACATGCCTGGAGGCTGCCCTTATAGTTGGATAAAGAAGTCATTGGACATGTTTTTTTCAGTCAAAGTAAAATAAGAGGCAGTTTGGCTACTTGTATTCTAATGTCATTCCAAAGGACAATAGTTCTGCTGTGAACTCATTCAGTGATAAAGGAGGAGGACTGGAATCTGAACAAGTAGAAAAGTGCTTGGTCTCAGGTCAAAACCCATTAAAAAGTATTGAAAGAAACAAAAAAATATTTTCCTTTCCATAGGGAGTCTCATATTCTGTTTAATTCATAACTACTTTTGATAGCGTTATTGTTCTTTCTTCTGAGGCTACATGTACATTTTGGAAAGTATAAATTTAGGACTCCTCTGCCATCCGGTTTTCTTCCTTTCTTCTGTCTATCGCACTGCTGATAAAATATGTCTCTGATGTATTAGAGACTTTGACTTAAAGGCTGGCTATTCGGCAGCTCCCGCAGAAGAGCTATCACTGGTTAGTCAGAATTCCCCTACAACGCCAGAACGTTACCAGGTGGCAGTGAGGGGCAAGGGAAAGCACACAGCGTGTATTTGACAGATTACCTAGGAAGCAAATAGCAAAGTTTACTGTTGCTGGTTTTGTTCTTGTTTCATTTTACTTTCAAGATGTGCTGCTGATAAATGTGTGAAACTTCTAAAGAACTTAGCCCATTTATTTTTACACATTCTCAAAGCTGTTCGAGTGATAGTTCTGAAGACCATCTCTGCTATTTAGACCCCAAACACGTGCAACCTTGACGGTGGCAGGATATGCTTCCTAGTATTAATTTTATATTGTGAGTGATGTTTGGAAAGAATCGTCTACATATGGAAGAAAGAAAGAAACTCAGCAGCACTATTCAGCAACTGTGCAACTCCAAGTAATGCCCTGTCTGCCAGGAGCTGAACAGAGACTAACACGTCTTTCCCTTAGGTCACTGAAGTACTCCAGACAGGAGTGTCTTTGGGGCATTACCAAATAAAATGAAAGCTGTTGTCATTTCCTGCTTTAACTCACCATCTTTCCCAAAATTGGAAGGTTTTGGAATGCTGCTTTGCTTTTAAAGTGTTTCTTTCCCGTGTTGCCTGTCAAGTGAAAACTTTTTTTTTTTTTTTTTGGCCTTTAGCAGCTGATTTACTTACTGTATGTCTCACAAGTGGAATTTGTCAAAGAAGAGCTAGAATGGACCGTTCCCCAGGGGAAGGAGAGTGTCGTGGTTTAACCCCAGCCAGTAACTGAGCACCACGCAGCCGCTCACTCAATCCCCACCCCTGCAGTCGGATGGGGGAGAAAATCGGGAAAAGAAGTAAAACTCATGGGTTGAGATAAGAACAGTTTAATAGAACAGAAAAGAAGGAACTAATAATGATAATGATAACGCTAATAAAATGACAACAGCAATAATAAAAGGATTGGAATGTACAAATGATGCGCAGGGCAATTGCTCACCACCTGCGAACGACACCCGGTCACTCACTGAGCGGTGACTCCTCCCGCCCCCACTTCCCCCAGTTTATATACTGGGCATGTTGTCACATGGTATGGAATACCCCTTCGGCCAGTTTAGGTCAGGTGCCCTGGCTGTGTCCTGTGCCAACTTCTTGTGCCCCTCCAGCTTTCTCGCGGGCTGGGGATGAGAAGCTGAAAAATCCTTGACTTTAGTCTAAACACTACTGAGCAACAACTGAAAACATCAGTGTTATCAACATTCTTCTCATACTGAACTCAAAACATAGCACTGTACCAGCTACTAGGAAGTCAATTAACTCTATCCCAGCTGAAACCAGGACAGAGAGCCGGGAGCTGAGGGCAGCAGCAAGTTTGAGAGGGCAGTGTACCTACCAACACAGTCCCCCAGCGCCTGAGCGCGTGGTAGGGCTGGGGATGTCAGACCCCAGGGTTCAGTCACCTCCAACAATCACCAGACAAATCCATAGTGATGAACCAGGTCTGAGGTTAAGCCACAAAGTCAAGTCAGTGGGTGGAAATTACAATCAAAATCAGCAGGGCACGTGCATACCGGCAACGTGGTCTTTGCCTGAGGTAAGCGTGAGAGCCTGAGCTTACATGCAGCTCCCAGGCGAAGAGGTAACCCCCAAAAGAGGTGTCACATCTTTCTGGGAAAGCTCTGCTCCCAGGAGTCTGATCCCTGCTTGTGCTATAGCATTTCACTAGCACAGTGAATTGTATTTTGTGTGTGTGTGTGTGTGTAGTCTAAATAAAAGGCATTCTTACATCTACATTGGAAACGGACATGGACACGGAAGGGTTTTTCCTAGTGCAATTCCATTTTACACTGATGGACGGATGCGTTTTGAAGCATATGGTTTCAAAGTTGCACAGCATTTCAGCCATGGAGCGTACTTTGATTTTAATGAGTCATGCAGGTTTAAATTGAATCATAATGAAGTGTGAAATCTTTTTATTGTAGTGTCATGTGCAGTATGCCAGCTATGTTTATGGTCCTTCCATCTCTAACATGAAGTGTGTGTAAGGATCTTGTAGGCTTTTTATTGTTACTATGGATAGAAAAGTAAGTATATCAAATGTGATTATGAAATAACTGGTCATTCGGTGTAGCCAGCTCCGCAGAGATGACCAGGGTTGCCAATTAATACTTGTAATGCTTTGTGTGTGTGTGGTGGGACAATTTAAAACCAATCTGTCTGTGTTAATCGGTACAGCTAGCTCAGGAAAATGTGATGGTACCTTTCACTTCTTCCAGAGCTGACCAAGCCTGGTGGTTTTGGCAGTCTGTTTTTATAGCGTAGCTCATCTTCTGGTAATAACTCCCATTTCCGTAAGATTGTTAATTGTCTAAGATTATGTAATGTGACTGAGAAAATGAATCCTGTGCCAATTAGATGGTTGTGCTATTACTCCCAATTGTAATCCGTAGAGATAAGCTTCCAGCAAGCAGAATTTAGTTCTTCTGTTCTTCTCTAGCACCTTAATAATGAGTCAGTAGAAAAAAATACAGAAGTGGGTTGGAGAACATGAGTAACCCACACCCCCCAACTCATAAGTCCCTTGAAAAGCCTGAATACAACAGAGCACTTGGCAGCTAGAAAAAAATCTCAGAAAATATATTGCTGCAAGCAAACTAGTTGCTGTATATCTGTTTTATTTCTGTAGACTCTCACTGTCTTTTGTGGGAGACAGTTCCCCATTAGTACATTTCAGTGAAGCTGATATTCAACAAAATACTTTAAGATTTCTTATGTTCAGTGTTACACAGCTATATTTCTTACAGTTTCAGTATTTCTCCTAGAGTTTTACTAGAAAAAAGTGATGGAATCTACACATATATACTTGTTTATGTGTAATACATTGGGAGCATGACCTAACACCTGCTTTTTTTGTCATGCTTCCATGATTTTGTTCAAATCTGTTGACACATCTAGTGTGTCCTGTTGATGAGGAGCTATCACCGCACTGGTAGGCTATGTAATTCCTTTGTGTGCGCAGCCCAGAATATTGTCCGTCTTTTCAGCTGTCGCATCACATATTCACAGTTCTTATCTGCTGGGCATACCAGCTGTAGGAGTTTTTTCACTATTTCCTTTATAATAAATACCATACAAAAAGTGTCTTTTCTTTGTGTCATTCTTTCTATTACTTTTTCAACATAAACCTGGTCTTATGTTGGAGTCCTTTTTTCAGATAATATTAGTTATGTAAAAAATGAAGTAATGTGTGAGTTTATAGCTTAACAGTGGATAAGAGATGGACAGCATAAGAAGTAGGTATCATCTTCCTATTCACACAAGAGATCGCTTTGTTTTAGATCTTTTGTTCTCACTGCTGGTTTCAAAAACCCTAATTAAATATACTCTGCAATTTAGTTAAAGTGCTTCTCACCCCTTACTCAAGATCATCAACAAAGTTACTGAAAGACTAGTGGAAAGCCTTCTAAAACAAATAAAATAAGCTTAGTCTTAGGCATCTAATTTTTAGACTCATAAGTAAAAGCAGAAGAATCCTCAATCAGGAATTGTTCATAATGAAAGTAGTTTCAATGACAGCGTTTTTCCTTCCAACAGTACGCATTGATTTAGTGTTTCCACGGAGGCTCTAGCTCTCCAGAATCCCATTTGGTAGCTTATCTACTCAGCCTTCTTTTCAACATGATTGTGTTGCTTGACACCCCACCACCCAGACCTTGATTTGCAATAGGTCATGGCATCACCAAAGGCGGCCAAGGGGGAGAATGCCATATGAAGAACCAATTCATTGCTGGGTGGTAGGAGGTAGAGAATAAGTAATGTGTAACTCCAATCTATTTAACACATTTTTTTTATCAGTGTTTGATTGTAAAATGTTGTGGAGTAAAGCTCTTTAGAAGCTTTCTGCCTCATGCATTTGGAGATGTTGATGACCAGTGCTTATAATCACAGCATCACTTCCAAATGACTGCTGGACGGCGATGTTATGGTATTTTAGTCAAACAATTGTGATACTGAATTATCAAAGCAAAATAAAATCATTGAAGTTTAGTGTGAAAAATGGTAATTCTTTGTTGACATCCATCTGGGATTTATTATTGCCCAAAAATGAGATAAAAGGTAGTGTCATTCTTTTATATAAGGAAATGTCAGGTATTGCTGGTTATGGAAATTATGTTTCTATTTTGGCCAAGAAGTCACACTGGAAGATGACCCATTGTATAAGAGGTTGACAAGACTGCTAGAGTAGTTAGGGAAAGATTTAGGGTTGACATGTGAAAAACAAATTGACAGCTGAACCAGCAGTCTGCCGGCAGAAGGACTGCAGCACCATGTTTAATATGCTCAAGACAACATAAATCTTCCAGGAGGCAAGCAGCTGCATTTTATACCAGCTGGAGCCTTTGTATTGTTTTCATATTCAGCCTGAGATACAATGAGCTGTGCTAATCGAATAGATAGCATTACAGCCTGTAATTAAAATGCCCCAGGACACTAAGCCAACAGGGATTAAATTTGTACATGAAAAATACCAATCTCACCCTACCGTCATATTTGAGAGAGGTTTTTTTCTCCAGGAATATAATGAGGTATATGAAGCTTTCTTGATTGACTTCTAATAGCAGCTGTCTTAAATTTGATTTGAATTTGTTATGTTTAGTCCTTCCTGGGACTTGCCTCTGAGACTTTTTTGGGGGGGAGGGAGATGGTGCATGTTGGGAGGATGGGGTCTGAGACGAGCTTCGTTATGGCAGAACTGTCCTCGCTTGGGGAAAAACCTCCCCAAGTTTTTCAAAGTGTGAGCCTGGCAACTCAAGCTAGTTTCCAAGCCTTCACTGACACTGTGTGGCAGAGATGGGAACAGCAATTATTTTGCTTAAAATTCTTCTCTCGATTCTGGCAGAAAAAAAAATTGAAAGCATCAGCAGTGAGATGAAGGAGTTATGAGAGTTGGATTAATTAATAACCATTGGAAAAAGAGCTGCTCTTTGTGAAAGCTGGCCTGCATGATTTCATTTGCTGCAAAGTTACTGACTGTAGCTTTGAAACTTTTTATAAAATAAAAACTACAATACAGAAAATGATAAAACACACTGGGCAGGTAATTAGGAAAATCATGCACAGTAGGAGCACATTTCTCAGTTTCCTTTCTTACACATTTCTCTCCCACTTTTTTTTTTTAAAGTTCTGTCTTCTTCAGTGCCTGGGTTAATACCATTTTTCCTACTTTCTTCCTCACTCCTATTGATAGCTGGGAACATCAAAGGTTGCATAAAAGATAGGCATATAATGTTAAATCGAGGTTTCATTCAGAGCTATTTTTACTATTTCATAGATTTTCAGCAGAGGTCTGAAGAGCTCGGTTTGGGCCACTACATTGTGCCCTACCTAAACAGACACCCTGTTAACTCTGTGGTGTCTCCCAAGTTTTTTTAGGAAGGCTGGTGCTGGCCTCATCTCCTGGTTTATGACTTTGGAGCACTTTTTGGTAAAATACACTCCCAGCTGAGAAACTTTACTACCTTGCTCATCCTTGCTTCCCTTCTCCAAGCTGAGGGGAAAGCCCCAGCTCTCTGCTATTTCACTCTGGGTAGGCAGATGGCATTTCCCACTCCATGGAATTTCCTTTCTCTAACATGTTTCTTTCGGGTTTATGCAGGAGCTCAATGCCTCCACTTCTCTACGGAACCACCTGAGATGAAAATGCATTTTAAAGGAGTGAGAGTGGAGAGTATACAAACTTCTTTACTTCTGATGCGTAACTAGTTATAATACGTTCAGCGGCATAGTCAAACTATTTTGCACACCTATAAAATAATAGTTGAACACAGGCTAGAGCATCTTTCTCTATGATCTGCTAGATCACTGGGATACCAATGAAGCTGTTGTCCAAGACTACTGAATAACCTTGTACTGTCATAGACCCAGAATGACCCTGAGTCTGGAAGGAATACATTGAACTAACTTTCTGTCATTTATACCATTCTGTCCTAGTCAAATAATTTGTAGCAAAGCCTCACAGCTCAGTTTAGCCTTGCACTGAAAGAAAACATTACCAATGCTTGTGCAGGTTGAAAACAGTCCTGCAACTAGCAGAGGGCAACCAGTGGGCGAAAAAGCTGCCTTGTTTTTAAAATACTTTCACTTCAGAGACTTCTTACACAAAGTCATTTTTGGTATACATTCATGGAAAAAGTTTCTGGGATATTTCATTATTATGGTAGTATGTAAACTTGCTAATTAAGATGTTCTTGTGCTATGTGTCGTACAAAGAATGGAAAATGGTCTGTGCCACAAAGAATGGATGAGGCCGAAAGGGGAAACACAAGCATAAGCAGAGAAATCTACAGTAACAAATTACCTTGCGTTTCTATGCTTGTAAATTATTATTTTTTTCCACCTTTCAGGTGCCTCTTGCCCCCATAGAGTAGAATTCATAGGAATTCAGAGCTACTTTCCGTGCATCGGCTTTCCTGCGTACTGCTACTCCCTGAGTAGCAAGGGGCATAGTCTTTTATATTTCTCTGAGGAATAGCAGGTACTGGAGTTCATCTAAATTCCATTCAAGTTAAGCCAGCGTGATCTGGAAGGCTTAATACAGACTTGGCAATTAAGAGTCCGAGTTTCTTACTCTGTGTCCGATTTACTGTATGGCCTTTAGCAACTTCTGTTTGGCACTTCGCTTTCTTTGTGTCAAGGATGAAAATGGTAATTATTTTCTTAGCTCTCTGGGCTATCACGAGGTTTCATTTGCTCATACTGATAGAAAGCTTTAAACACAACATGCAAAATGCTGTGAATTGATATCTGATACAGTTTGCTGCCGATGAGATTGACCTCACGTTTGTTAACTTACGGATTTTTTTACCAGAAATAAAGTTTATGTTCAGGTCCTTTCCCCAAACAGGTCAACACGGGAATGAGAATAGGCCTTGCCAAAGAGCAGACATATCTGCTTAAACGTGGCCCCTGTAGACACTGACATGCTGAAAACAAAGCACCTCTCTGTATCGGGTAGAACGTAGGACGGTCGAAACCATAGCATGAGTACAAAGTAGCCAAACTCTGAACTTTGAAAACAACATTTCATTTAACTTTTGCCTATTGATATAAGACACAAAAAGTACAGAAAAACATTGCCACTTTATATTAACTTTTGCTGAGTACAAGACAGGAAAATACTTTCAGTATGAATTGCACTCAAGACAAAGAACAAGCCGTAAGTATAAAGCCCAGAGTGTTAGCATTATTGTAAGTGAAATGGTGTTTGCAATCTTCTTCTCCAGCATTGCATTTCCAACTGTGAACAACATTCCAGAGGGGCAGCAATGTATTACCTGTTACACGCTGCCTCTGCATTGTCAGACTGTAAATTAAAACTGTAGTAATCCCACGCACCAAGTGACAACGATAAAGCTCTGGATAGTTATGTTGTAATTATCATGCAATGCTATAGAAATAATTACTTTAGTAAGTAACTTAAATCACCCAAATGGGAAGGAAATACAATTTATATGTTGCTTCCTTCAAGCTTTTGATTTATAAGCCTTGCCTTTCAGGCACAGCTAAGAGAACCTGAAATGCTGTATTTAGGAAGAAAACAATAGAAGAAATGGATACTGTGGAGATTTTCTCCAAAACCCGTACAAGAACAGTGAAGAGCTTTGCAGAGGGGTTTTCACTTGTATTTACAAGAGCATGATTGATACATAGCAAAGATTAAATTTATACAAGCTATAGAATCTGGAACCATGTCTGCAGTGTGTTATAAGAACATCTGTTGTGGCACAACAGGGGGTTTAGATATGACTTGGAAGCCTGTATCCTAAAAAGGTACTTGATAAAATTACCTTCCGTTAGAGAAACTGAAGGCCACCTAGCCTCTGCCTCTCTCTTTGTCCTAAATTACCCCAAAATGTCTAAACATAGCTCTCACAAAGAAGTGCTCTAATCTCAGCTCCTGATAAAGCTCTAGTAAGGTCTTGAATGAGTATTCTGCTCGTTTTGGGCGCTGCATTCTGACCACAAAGATGCAATCCTGTCAGAAGAGTGTCCAGAGAACAGCAACAAGGATGCTTGCAGAGGTTCTAAAAATCACTGGGAGTAAAAGAGTTCTGAAGTTGTACAGTCTGAAAAGAAAACTGAGGAACAATGTAACAACAGTCGTTATGTATGTGAAGCATTGCTGCAGGGGAAAAATCTTCATTCCTGCCTGTGTGCAGGAAAAAAAAAGTGATACAAATAGCAGCAAAAGAAAAGTAGGTAGACACTAGAGGATATATTTTTATTTTTTTTTCCAATATGGAAGATAGTTAAACACTGCAACACATTCATGGTATCTTCAAATGTAACAGATTTTAAAATGTAAACTTGCCAACAAAGGCTTAGTGGTAGTGTTGGTCTAAAGACTTAAACAAGACAAGATTTCTGGGATGAAGTAAATATATTTTATTAGATCAACTCATGCAGCTGGAAGATGATCACAAGCTTTCAGGCACACCATCCTTCTTAGGATCTAAAGAAGCATCTTATCTCAAGAGCTTATGTGCCTTAAAGTCTGTGTATTTTTTTTTTTTTCCAGCTGTTTTAGCTAGTTTAATAAGAGAATGGCTTAACTCTAGCCAATTCCATTTTAGATTTGGACAACCTCTTGAGGACTCTTCTAACTCTATTCTTTAACATTCTGTGATCTGTTTAATATATCTAAATTAAGCATAGTGCTATATCCTGGCAGATTAAGGAGACTTTGAATCTTCACCTGGATTTGCATGATGGATGAATTGTTGTTTACAGGAGAAGAACCTTTGATGTACAATGAGGTGTACTGTTTTCTTACAAGAAGCATTGTGGTGTTTCTGGAAAATTTTGGGCATCAGTTTTTGAAGAGCTTTTGGTGACTGAATCTAAAACATTCAAAAGCTATTGATTGCTACAATCTCTTAGGGTTTTACTTCCAAAGTTATTAAAAATCTTATTTTTAGGCCAGTTTCTCAGACTCTTACTGTATTAGCTTATGAATTTAGTGCAACCATGTTGCACTAAAGGACTGATCTGCCTCATTTCTAAAAGCCTTTCAAATTGAAAGAGGGAAAAGATATAAAACAAGCTTTAAGGGCACATATTGTCAAGTGTCTGCTACATGCTGCTTTCAATCACAGTAATCATCATCAAAAATATACCACATTTAAAATGGGTAGCACTTAATGCTGCAAAAAATTATCTTTATTTATTTACCTCAAATCACAGTTACCCAGACATCCGTTACAGATTCTCTGCAGATGCAATAGATATATTATGCCCGGCAAAATATTTTATAAAGTGATCTTTGTCTTGGTACAGTTTACAAGATTCCGTGCGGCAGCAATTTGAATTAAGCATCATGCTATCATAAGAAAAAGATAAACTTTTACAAATGGAGATGTGTATTGCCATAGACTAGAGCCAGTGGATTAAAAGAGACATGAAGAAAGTTGTGTGAATAGTTAGTGAAGATAAACTAGCAGGAAAATAAGCTGCTTTATATATCAGATTATTTCCCATGCTGTGGTCTGTGGAAAACTATTCTTTGCGTACTGAGATTCTCTCTACATGTACCCTCTTGTTTCCACTATGAAGAAAACACAAGGTTCTTACACTGAACTACATATTCAAATATTCTGTGTTAAAAAAAGGACACAAACATTTCCTTAACTCTCCAAAGCTAAGTGTTTTCCTGTTGAAGCATTCCCTAAGTCACTTCCATCTCACTAACTTGTCTTTCCAAATTCAGTTTGCATTGCAGTGTGGAAGAACCATCACATGCGGACAGTTACCAACTATTTCATAGTGAATCTTTCTCTGGCTGACATTCTGGTTACAATTACTTGTCTTCCAGCAACTTTGGTAGTGGACATCACAGAAACGTGGTTCTTTGGGCAGCCCCTCTGCAAAGTGATTCCCTACTTACAGGTATTATTTTACTGTGTTTGTGTACACATGGCCCATGTTATGAAAAAGAGAAAGAACTATAGCATCTTCCTAATAGTGATAATCTGATGGAAGTCTATCCCTGCTACTGAAGTAGGTATCTCAGGGTACATGCTGAGGATTAAAGGACTGTTCCACTTGTGACTATGTTTATGCTTAATATTGTTCTTGGTCCATCTGATTGTTAGACCTGGGCAATACACTTTCTGGAACATTTGTCTGGTGCTCTCCACTTTTTGTGATCTTTTTTAATAATTCAGAAGGGATATAAAAAATTAAAAATGTCTGTAAATAGAATTACAGTAATTTATACTCCGTGTGTGTGGACCTAAACCGCTATACAAGTGTCCGGGACAGAGAATCCAAACTTCTGAAGGGAATCTGGGCTTTCATATGTGTTTCATGGCTTACGTTGCATTCTTTAGAAATAGTCAAAGTATCCAGGTTCACTGGGAGCTGTTCAGATTGTCTGCTTTAAGCAATAATTGCCACCACTCGTTTACTGGTGGAGTTAATTAGTTATGAGATCATTTGCATCAAAATTATTGACAAATACCTTTTCTAAGAATAGCTGGTTAGATTAACTGACTGGGCATACTAGAATGACAAGTTCCTGGCCTTTCAGCTATTATAAATCCAAAGAATTAAGCAGAACTCTGACTGTATGCAGGTGATCAGCTCTGTGCCTCAGCACAATTTATATTTTGAGCAGATACCCATTTGGCTGAAGAGCCACATTGTGTCATCTACTCGAAAGAATCAAAATCATGAAACTTGTTTCAAAGCCACCATTCTAGTGGAAGAAAATCCAAAGAGAAAGTGAAATGATGACCTATTTACAGAGTGAAAGAATAAAACCAAAGTGATAGGTTATCTCCTGTGCTGAATAGAAGGTAAAATGACTTCGTCTGCCTTAAGCTGATTGTTTGGGGTTTTTTATGAGACCCTAAATTTCCATTGTTCCTGTGAAAATGGAAAAGGCAAAATGGTATCCAAATATAACACAGAAAATGGACAAACAAACAAAATCGTTCCACAAAGAAAAAAGATCTAATTTGTTGTCTAATGTTTTCAAAGGAATTTTTTAGATAAAATTTTGCAAATTCTAAGTTGCATACCTATGCTCTTTCAGAATCTGACCCTGCTGTACCTACTCAGTTTGGGTAGCACCCTAATCTGTGAATTTTCCTGTTGAATCTAGTGGGACTACAGCAGATGAGGATATCTATTGTAATTCTGTAAGAAGTGATTTAAAAGGGAGTCTTTTCCTGGGAATAATTTCTATTTAATAATTGCAGATAAAGAGCTAACTGTGTTGAAAACAGAAAAATATTTTAAAACTCTGGAAAAAAACTTACAAGAAATAATTTTTAAAGCTCTGAAAAAATTACATTTACATTTACATAATGTTTCCTTTTCTTTAGACAGTTTCAGTCTCTGTGTCTGTACTAACACTTAGCTGCATTGCTTTGGATCGATGGTATGCAATTTGTCACCCTTTGATGTTTAAAAGCACAGCCAAGCGAGCAAGGAACAGCATTATAATTATCTGGATTGTGTCCTGCATCATAATGATTCCTCAGGCTATTGTTATGGAGTGCAGCAGTGTGTTCCCAGGATTAGCCAATAAAACCACCTTGTTCACAGTGTGTGATGAGCACTGGGGAGGTGAGTGTGTCATTGACCATAAAGACTGAATTTGTACTGATGTTATGTAATAAAAATATTCAGGACATCTTAATATGCAGTCAAGTTGTATAAACATATCACAAAATGTTCTTAATTATATAAGCTTTCCTAGAACTACCCTTCTTCAAATACTGTGAAATCTTATTTTCTTTTATATTGGTGAGACTTAAAGTACATTTGAAACCAAGCTTATATGAATGAGGCTGGCTTATGTCTTGACCGTGTTAATGTCTCCCAGAGGGTAGAAATGTTCCCACCCTTAAATGCCTATGCTTGTATAATTCTGTGATCGATGGACATTGCAGGTTTACAAAGACTTCAGTATTTGGCCTTAAGAAATAACTACACAAGAACAGAATTTCTGTTTACCTGATATACTGCTTTGGCTAATTGCTGATATTTGACTAGTCTTTATAGCTATCTCCTGGGACTTCAATGTAAATTGCATGTCATTACAGAATTTATAGAGGTGTCATCAATATGGGGTACCAAATTAGCCTGCAATCTGAAATTTATCACGGACAAGATCATTTAAATAACTTTGTAATTGTAATCAGTTACAAATGATTCTATCCAAGAAGTGTAATTCTGCCTTTCCAGGTTAACTTTGAATCTAACTTGCTCTGTATTTGAATTCAGCTGTAAGAAGCTGCATAAGGGTTGCCAGGGAATAACTACTTCTATTTTGACTCCGTTCACAGCAAGTGGTGTTAGCCGCCCACCCGAATGGTTAAGACTCAACTCTGGTGGGCCTTGGCATAGCTCCAATGCTAACAGAGCATAGGAGTTACACGCTGTGACTCTGCCACTGGATATAATGACCATCAGTAATATCATTATTCACACACAGGAAAATAAAGCCAGGCTTGCCAAAACATATAACTAAAAGGTACCTGTTTAATAGCCTCAGGTCGGACTAAAACACACTCAAGCTCCCTCCCAGAGCTGTCTCTGTAGAAGAGGATTCCAGCCCTGTGAGCGATTAAGATAAAATACAACTAGATCACCTGTACTTAATTATCGTGATAAATTAGCTTAAGCAGCTTGAACTGCTGAGGGCTTGTCTATGTGCTGGTTTGGAAGTTCTTCCCCCGCTAACGGTCTCCGCAGGGCCACCAGGGCATTAATGAGAAGACACTGGCTGTCACGTTCCCTGTTCTTTGTCTCCTTCATCCCAGTTAGTCCTCCGGGACAAGACCATTAGCTGGCTGGCACTCGTGGCAGCCAAAGATGTGCTGAAAGTCTGTAGGTTAGAGAAAGCCTCTGTTAAACTATGAGTATTGTACTTGCTGTCTCGTTGGAGAGGACACATCTGCTCTTCTAGTGTTCGTTCTTCATCTGTGAACAATTTTGTATCCCAGTCTGCTGCTGGATGCTGTGTGACTATTTTCTTTCACAGCATTCACTCCAAGTACAATTTGTGTCCACTCGTTGTGGCTGCAGAGCTAATTATCCGTGCCTTCACCGCTTCGAGGTGAGATCTGCAGCAAAGATTCTTTTAATCAACCTAGGAAATGAAAATGACGTAGTTAATTAATTTGGGAGTCAGAAGAGCGTTTCATCAGTGAACGCGTTCTCAAAATTTCCAGATCTGCATTGGCCACTTTTTGATTCCCCCCAGGAGAGCGTCGCTTTTGAACTACAGACTCCGTAGTAGCCTTGGAACTATTTTAAAGATTGCCTGTCATTCAGGGCTGCGCTGGAGCAGTTGCAGCCCCCGGACACACCTGAGCTGGAGCACCCATTATACAAAAGAAAAACAACTTCCGTGTGTTTGCAAGACTCTACTCCTATGGAGTACATTTGTCCCAAATGAAACCTATTGATCTTCGGGTTATGCTGTAAGCCTTCACTTGGATGTTTGGAGAGGTAGAAAGGGGTATAACAAAGGCAAGTAGTTGTGCATAGAATTAAGTTCTTTTTGCGTGTGGCTTCAGAAATGAAGTGCAAATACTCCAAAATTGTTTTGTTAGTTTGGTTTTTTTGTAATTTATACTGAGCCTGAAATGAAAATAATTTCAGACTAAAAATGTGTTAAAGTTTTCTGAAATGGAAGCTTTTCATTCCACTGCAAGATAACAATCCTGCTGCCTTTTTAATGAATTATTCTTCTAAAGATAATGCACCACCATTGCTAGTTATTCTGCTGGTCCATTTCAGCTATCCATAAAAAATAATCCTCTCCACTTTCTGATAATAGTTTATCGCAGTAACTTGAGAGAAGAACCTTTCTATGCGTTAAGTTACAAGTAGTTTGCTCAAATTGTGGAATTACTTAGTAAATGTAGAGTTAACCGTGTATTATCAATGAGGATAAAATATAAGATGTGTATATCTTAACATCCCTTTCAGCCTAGAGAATAAGGTGTCATTAGCTACAAATAATTTCCATTCAACTGAAAATGTCTAAGGACACTGAGTTGAGCCAAAGCTTAGAAATACAGTTTTTCTACTGAAAACCAGGGTTTGAAATTACAAAGCCCCCCAAACAGAAGAAAAAAAGAACATGGATAACAGGGCAGCAGTTTGAAAAGACTAGTGAGCCTTGAGGCCAGAAGGAATCAAGGGCTAGTATTTTCAAAGAAAATGGTTGCGTTCTTGTTGGATTTTGTTTTGCCTTTTTTTGACTAGGGGAATACTGAGGGTCAAAGCAAGCTAACTAGGAGGAGGCTGAAGGAGAAATAAATTCATGCTCTTACGAATAAGCTCTATTTGCAAAGAGAAAGTGGAGATGTAGAAACTGCACACACTCAAGACGCCTAAGCAAATCCGATAGGAGAGTCAATTTAGAGGAAAGGGATTATATTTGGGTGTTTACTGCTTTGTTTAGAACCACATATAATTTATGGTGTCTGAAATTAGGGTACGTCCGATGAAATCTTTGCAGAGCATCATGTACACCGTATGTCCCAAGGATGTTAAGCTGTGAATTGTCAAGGGTGGGACTGCAAAAACAGGGTGCTTAATGACACTTTCCAAAGTGTTTTGGAAGCCTGTTCTAATTCGGGGAACTCAGGGCCACTGAAACACGAGGTGCTGTGGAGGACTACCAGGAAGGCATGTCCAGGAAAATGGCAGAGATGCCAAAGCAGGAGACGGCACTGTACCCTACTCAGACTTAGGTCCAGCTGCTGAAATCCGTACAAGTCTGATGAGCGTCTGGAAGGAAGGTCTGATCAGCACCTTGGGCCTTTGGGCTCCTTAACAGTGAAGAAATAGTGGCCACCCTGACTAATAAGATTCCAAGCATGTTGTTGGAGAGCTGCCAGCGACTACAAATGAAGCAACAGTTCAGCCTAAAACAGGGCTCAATTTCTTTTTAATTGCTTCTGGCATTCCTGAATATAAAATTCATTGCCAATTCTAGGCTGAGGGTTTTTCATTTTGAGTACTGTCTAATAACAATATTTTATTTGGGAATGCAGAAGGATCCAACATGTGACCTATGCAGGCTCACTTAAGGAGCCAGTGTTGGCCACAGTTCTATAATAGTCTGTAATTGCTATGTGCTGAATTTGATGCAACTTATATTAAAATGAGTTCACCATGTGTCCAAGTCAGCTAAATACATTCTCTTAGAGCTGTTCGTGAAACGAGCGTTAGCCAAAGTGCATTAGCCAACCCCTTTGCAAATGATAGAAAGAATATGGAGATAATCCTTTCCCAGAACTACACGGATGAATGGAAACAAAGGGAAGACTTTGTGTTCCATTTCCTCTCAGACTACTCATAAAATTGTACAAAAACATATTGTCTTAATTCTGGAAAGCAAATCGCTGGAAATTGCATTATTACATGAAGGTTTATACATCCTGTTTATCAAAGTGTTCAGAATTTAAGGAAAAACTTGTGGGACATTTTAATGCAGAAAGAAGTCAGAACATTGCTAATACTAAAGTGAAGCTTGGTGTTGTCATGAATCGATAACTCAAACATAATATATCAGGTTTGAAAATGTAATTTTAGTATTAGCTAACTGTAAGTGTGCTGACATAGGAACATAGTTTGGAAAGGACTGTGTTGTGTGGTTGAATTTTCTCTACTATGAGCACCCACTTCCTAACATCCCTATTTGTTAAGCTTTATTCTAAAAGTATACTCTTTTAGCTGCATTGCCTCTTTGTATTGATAACTCCAAAATCTCACAGCTATCTTCCTGAGGCCAGGAAACCTGGGAACCCTCTGCTGATGCTCAGGAAACTTGATAGTCTTGTTGTTTTTCCCTATTCTTAGGTAAGCTGTCGAGAGTACCAATTTCATTATGCACCTATGGCTTAAGGGAATATTTCATTTGCTAGACGTAGCAAAACCTTTTGAGTCTGGGTTGTTTTCAGTTTGCATACATATGTGTATGTATATATGTATTTACACAACTATAGTAAAATTCTGGCAAAAATCCAGGAGCCGTAGTTTCAATCTTCTACCTCCTTGCTTCATTGAGCAGCAGCCTGGGACTGGAACACAGTGCCGAGAAGGAAGCTTTAGAAAAGTTTAACATTTGTTTAATAACCCTGCAGCAGACAGAAGGTGGCTTGTTTTAGCATACTGATCCTTTAGCGGGTGGGGTAATTGTGCTGTATGACCGGTTCCGAGTAGGAACGCTGACCTCGCCCCAGTCCCATCTCCGTCACCACCCATTTGCTTTTTGTCCCCTTCTCTCTTCTCAGTAAGATAGTGGCCAGTGATGGGAAAATCATTAATTTCTTCTTAAAGAGATGGTTATTCCAGCTAAGAGCGATCTCCCCCTGTCCTGAAGCCCATTAAGTGTCCGTGGAAGGCAAGGACCCTTTTCCCCTCTTCTGCTGGGTAGTAAGAGGCTCAGCAGCCCCAGTCAGGCAGCTGATGAATCACCAGCACCACAGACTGATTGATGTTCTCCTTCAAGGAGCCTGGAACTCACTCGCTTGATAAATGAACAGTATCCCAAACCAGCCCTTCCTCCTTCTTGCTTGCTGTGATTGTCAAACAGCTTTAAAGCTTTTCTTCGGCTTGAGAAGCTAAACAGGGTCATGCTTCTTAGGGAAAAGTTCTACAAAGGGCTTTGCCCTGGGTGGAGGAGGGACAGGTTTCCTTTGATGTTTAGCAGCTGGCACTTTCCAGGTGGCTAAACTTCAAAGGCAAGTGTTAGGATCTTCCTCCAACCTGGTCCATCAGTTCTTTGTAGATAGCTAGGCTCATTTAATGTTTCACTTTACTTGGAATGCTAAATTGGAAGCCATAAACTCCAGATGGCCTTTTAAATATGTCCCGTCCTTCTACCTGAAAGGGGCCTGGCTGCCTGCAGAGCGTTGATGAGGCAGGTGGCACCTCCTTCTGAGCAGAAAGAATGTACTTTCAGCTCTGACCTCCCGTGATCCCAGTACGACACGTTACTCCAGTTTCTCCTTAATCTCTCCACCTGTGAAGCGTGCGTGTCGGTATTTCCCTGTCTGACAGGACTGCTGCGAGGCTGCATTTTCTGGAGCGCAAAACCAAGTTTGAGTTCATCAGTCAATGTACGAACCCAGATTATCACCAATTATAAAAAACCTGCCCCAAATCGTCTGCCTCCCCCAGGTTCATTGACAAGAGCTAGTAGCTGCAGCTGCTAGTTAAGAGGTGGTAAGCTGATTTGCTATAGGATCTTAGAGCAAGTAAGGAGCCCGATGCTGCTCATCTGAATTTTTTGCACCCTGATCCACCAAAGCTGTCAAATGTCAATGGCAACATCTCTATTACCTTTTCTAGCGATGAACATGGGCTGGATTTTGCTGTAGCAAGTTTCTATTTGCCTGGTACTGAGGTTTTTCGGACTGGTGAACCAGCTGGCACTTTCAGGCCCAACACTGAGTGTGATATTACTGGAGCCTGGGGTTGGGGGTGAGCCTGGAGTTACCATGATGGCGTGTGTACTCCTCCCTGCTGCGAGGGTTTGGGCCAAGTCTTTCTATCTCCTTGTCTAATCAAACTCTCAGGGATTCTCCTGGCATGCAGAGGGACCTCTTGTTTGATAGGGTCCACAGTCACTTTAAGAGGCAGAAAATCAGTTTGACTCACCAATCTTTTGATCTCATGCAACTCTTTTTTTCCTTTTTTTTTTTTTTTTTTTTTTCACTACAATCAATACAGAGTTTCAGTTGCAGTTCTTCTCATCCTGAGACATTTGGAAGTTCTGGAAATTAACATAAACATTCCTTCTTTACTCTAGCCAAAATGCAATGGTTAGGATTACCATGCAATCTAACTGTTCATGGAGTGCGCTCTTTCTCTTCTGCTACATATTGTCACTCTCCATAATGTTCATTCCTTTTCTGAGGCCATCCATAAATGTTAAGTTGTAATTAATATCAACATTTGGTAATCCCAGACTATATTTGATGTTACAAAAGTAAAAGCAAGTTTTCCAGGCACCCACTGCACATTCGGCTATAATCTAATGATGAAGCTTATGATACAATATTCTTAAACCACAACACACTCACAACACTTGTAAGATGTTTGTCTCTAAGCAATTAACATTCATGCATTGTCTTTTGAAAAGAGATGCACAGGCAACTATAACACAATTGTAGCAAACTCATTATTGTTAAAGCTGAGTCAAAAATAATCTTGGAAATTGCCTAAGTTTGACTGAATTAATTCTATTTTTAAAAGTGTAATCGTAATAATAAATCACTGAGTCTTAATCACATTTATTCTGCCACCAAAAAGTGATGTCTGTCTCTCCTCCCACCAGCATCCCGTGTGCTGTAGTCTACATTCTCTGTTCATAGGCGAGAGACTGTGCAATTTACTCAAGGATACATAGTAACCTTTGCAGAATTAAAACTAAAGGCAGTTACACAATCTGTTAAATATGTCAAAGATAAGGCAGGTTGGATAATTAGTTAGCTATTGTTAGGTAATGAAATTTTCTGTCTTTCACTGATTTAATAAAACCCAAAACTTCTTAAGACTTCATACCTAAAGTAATAATGTGATATGAAAGCAGTAATGTGATATAAGAGATGCTTGAGATAAAAGCATGTTTATAATAGAAACAGAATGTGTATAGAAATTATTAAAAAATCGATCCTGACCATAATATTATTGGATACATCTTCCATTATAACCTATTATGTTTGAAAAACACATGCATAACTATATGAATAATTTGGCTTACAGTGATTTTGAAATGTATGTATATTTAAATGCACTTTTCCTATTTGAATTCTCTTTCCAGCTGAGGTTTACCCCAAAATGTATCATACATGCTTTTTTCTGGTGACATACATGGCACCACTGTGTCTTATGGTGTTGGCCTATTTGCAAATATTTCGAAAGCTGTGGTGTCGCCAGGTAAGTCACTTAACACTAGCTCTCTTTGCTTGCTGTTGTGACTATGTGCAGATTCCTATGTACAACCTTCTCTATACGCTCCATGTTGTCACTCAGGACTTGGATTTTTACATCCAGCACTGTTACCATGTTCAGTGACACTGTTGGCTGACAGCCACCTTGGATAGGCACTGAGATGCATTAAAAAAGGAAGGCAGTCAGGCTGAATGTAAACCCCTTCTTGCTCATGTCTAGGAAGGGCTTAGAGAGAGAGGAAGAGAGAAAAAGGCAACAGAAAGATTGATTATAGGCAAAAGAAAGATCTCTCCCATTTTATCTAAATTCTTACCAAAATACCTTAGGTGATCGTATTTATACCGCTAAAATCTTCTGTACCAGCCAAAAGTTAAAATTGACCTTCTCATTTTGTTAGTAGTCTGTACAATTTTTCATTTTTATTTTTCTCTACAAAGTCTCAGGTTCATAGCAGGTCCAATCTGAACAGAAGTTAGACTAAGAAGTCCAGATATCAGAACTGTGAGACTGGAATTGCCTGATGTGAAGCTGGCTGTTATCAGTTAACATTTGATGTGAATCATTGACAAATAATTGGCATGATTTCTAATGTGAACATCTGTTTTTTTCAAGCTTTGCATTAAAAATACAGGAAAGAAAACAGAAATATGAAACAAAAAAACCCAAGCAAGGCGGCACACAAAGAACATTTGAATCAAAGTGGCAAAAATGATGTGAATGTTTTCAGGAGCATTTTTCCCCCTCCAACGATTCAAAGTGGTGTCAGCTCGAGAATCAGTTTCTGGGTGTGAACTGTAATCTGTCATGCCTCAGTTTATGGTTTTCTCTGCTGTCTTCTGCTTTGTCCAGGATTTCTCTATAGCTGTAGTCCTCTGCCACCTCCTGCCCTGTCATTCTGTAAAGGACAATAAACTCATCCTGTTGAAGACATGATGCAAGATATTCCCTCTTCTGTCCTCTCAAATGGCTCTAACAATGGCTGGCATTTCCATCAAGATATGAATCATTTCTCTCTCACCATTAGGTCTGATACCATCCAAATTTGAGGCTGTCCTGGCCAGGGCGTAATATCTGCCACATCAAGGAGCATTTTTCATGCAGTTCTAATTGATCCATCAGAGAATTCACAAGTAGACTTTAGATTTCTAAATATACATATGTTAAAAGTAAAAACCAAATCTTACACTGACAAATCGTATCTCTTGCCAATAACTAAAATATAGGAAAAAACAAATCTGCTTTAAGGCATTTTGTTATCATCCATACAGCATAATAGCAATTATTCTCACTTCTAATCAGATTAGGTTAAACCAGAGTTGCTGTTTATCTTGCCGTTTATCTTTAAATTTTTATTTTTGCTTTTAATTTCTCACATTTATAAGATTAAATAGATAGTTTGAAGGTAAAATTTAAGCTTTACAATTTGAGCGGGCTCTTCACCAGAACAAAGGCTTTGCTCAGATGCCCTGCACTGCTGAATAGTTATCCATCCTGTAGCACCCAATTACCTTGTCACCATATTCCTTACCCTTCTCTTCTGTACTTTCTTTACAACTTACCTATTCCCTCAAACTGTCCACTAATTAAGTTAACGCAAAGCAATTGTTCTTAACCTGCACGTAGGTTGAAAATGCTGGTTCAGCTTCAAAGCAGAAGTTAAATGACTGGAAACCAACCTGTTTTGTTGGGGTTTCCCCCCCCCGTAATTGTATTAGCTGCCCTATTTCTTCTTCACAGTATTTCTAATCCCTATACATCTTCCACGCTGACAAGGTTAGGATGATCCTTTTTTTTTAGTGGCAAAAAGACAAATACTGCTACAGGCTTAGTGCTGTCAATGATGCAAAATTACAGATGTCTCTTTTCCTAGCATAGATGATAGCACTATGTATAAGAGGCTGCACTAAGTGAAATTAAAACCACTGCACATCTATTATCAACTGTGACTTGGCTGCAGACATCAGGCATTTTTCTAAGTGCAACAGGTGTGCCATAATTAGTCATGTAAAGCAAATGAATGCAGTGCTTTAAATGTATTATTTGCTAATAGTTTCAATTAAGAAATCATGCTGTTTGCCAGAACTTTAGTGAAATATAGTGATCCTATTGCAAGGTACAATAAGCCTTCCAGACGTACGTGATAGAAACAACACAGCAAACAGTAGATGCTTTCTATGCCTTACACTTTTTCTAAAGGTTCTTTGTTAAAATGGAGCGTGTTGTGCCTGTAAATTTTCAGATGACTAAAGGTAAGATAGATTTACAAGCTATCCTTACCGTATTTTGTGCAATAGATCTTAAAATTACTGACTGTGTCTTTCAAGCAGATCATTGAATATAAGCTTTACAATCTTTGAATTCATGATTCATCTTTGTAAAGACAAGAACTATTATGCCACAAATACCAGGGATTTTGAGTAATTCATTTTAATTATTAGCAAGGAAGTAGTGACTTAGAAGGCTATGTTTTCTTGCAGATTTTAGGTAGATGAAAAGTAACTTCTGAACAAATAAATAGGACTGAATTGACTTACGATGAAAGTGTTGATACATAATTTGTATTATCAAATTCCATACTGTATGCTTCCACTTACTGATGTCCAAATGCATTGACACTAAAGCCTACTCACATGAATAATTAGAAACCCTACCCATTTTCATTTTGGCAGCTGCAATTTGGCACCTTCCAATCTTTGCAAGCTGTTATTGCATTTGGAGAGATTTCCTCTGGTTATAAAGCCCTTGATAATAATTTGAGGGGATAGAGGAAAGGTGCATAAGAAAAGAATTGCAACTTTTAGTACCTGTTTGGACACAGCTAGTGGGATTTTAGTGCATCATTGGAATTACACAAATTATCCACAATTATCTTCATAACTGATTCATTACTGAAAAGCAAGTATATGCTGGCATGTGTATACTTGTACATACATAATCATAGAATCATTCAGGTTGGAAAAGACCCTTAAGATCATCAAGTCCAACCATTACACTACCAAGTCCACCACTAAACCATGTCCCTAAGTGCCATGTCTACACATCTTTTAAATATCTCCAGGGATGGTGACTCAACCACTTCCCTGGGCAGCCTGTTCCAATGCTTGACAACCCTTTCGGTGGAGAAATTTTTCCTAATATCCAACCTAAACCTCCCCTGGCGCAACTTGAGGCCCTTTCCTCTTGTCCTATCACTTGTATTACATGGATATGTGTTTACATAAATGCATCTTTGTAAATATTTCTGTATACACGCACACACACGCACACTTCTGAAGTGTTATGGTCCTTAGATGGTACTGGTTCAGCTATGCATCTGTGGGCATATATCTCTTTTTTTTTTTCTTGGTAAAATTCTTGCTATATTATTGCCTATTGGTGTAATAGTAGCAAAGCCCAGGTGTATGCCCGGTAAAGACTGAGGAAAATAAGGCTCTTTAGAAAGGTTGTCAATACAAATTCCTGAAGATTTAACAATTTAATATGTAGTACATTGAGACTGTACATTGTATACAATCCTGCCCTTGATCACTGCTTGCTATTAAAGACTGATTAAATACCAGAAAAGACCCTTCTACCTGCACCCACATGTACAAAACCATGTAAAAAGCATGGCTAACATTTCTGTAGAAATAGCCATTCACAATTTTGAGCCAAGATAATGTTTCTCTTCATCTTCATTGCATCTAGCTACCATGAAAGCTGCTCAATGATTTCCTCAAGTGAATCTTTGGCATAATCAGGAGGGAGAGATTTGGCCGAATTTCTCTGCTTCCATCTCCAGTTCTTGCTACAATGTGGTAACTCAGTATGACTGAAAAGGAAGGAAAAACTTCTGCTTCAAAGTTAGAAGAACAGAATATCAAAGCACCCCTGATAAGCCAGTATATTATCTCAGTAATACATGGCAAAGACACATTGCAGTACTAGACCCACAGCTGAGTAGGGTAAATCCCTTGCAATAGGACAGACATGTCCAGGTATGAAACTGAAACTGCTGATTTCAGCTGAATGAGTGGGAACCCGCAGTAGAACTAAGTGCAAGGGGATTTTTTTTGTCTTATGTCCATAGACACAGTAGTAAAAAATCAGTGTTATAATGTATCCCCCATTCTGCTCCGTTGATTTCCTGTTAATTAGAACATAACTTTGCCAAAACATTCCAATAGTTGGAATTAGGTTTGAGGTGCACATAAATGCTAAATTAATGGTTTCTCTGTGCAAGGAAGCTATTCACACACACAAAAAAAAAAAAACCAACCAAAAAGCAAACCAACATAATAGCTATTCTGGAATAATTCTGAATGTGCATGTTTTTATTTTAGAACAAGGATTCCCTTTTTAGCTTACTTTTTTCTGAATTAAATATCCAAAATTTCATTCTTTTCTGGTCAGTTTGTGTGGGTAAGCCTTAATTTTTAAAATGTTATCATAGGCAATTTGAATTTTGCATTTAAATATCAATTATGAAGTCACCCCACAGACAATAGCACTACACATGAATAAAACTCTATTTCTACCCTAAAGGTTTTCACAATATACAACACTGAAAACATTATAAATGTCATTGTAATAGAGTTCTCTAAGAAAGTCCTTGCCATCTGTAGTCTTTCACATTTGGCTGCAGGCAGGAAATAATTTTGAAGAACTGAAGAAAAATTGCTTTATTCAGTTTGGTTTATGTAAGGGCACAGAAAAAAACAAAAAAATGAGGTTTATTTTTTTTCTTTAATAGCATGGTGCTACATCTAGCCATTGCAAGGTGTCTTTGGCCAACCTAATTCTTCCTATGTCTTGGCACTCTTCCATGATTCTCCTCTATTCATCACTGTATATATATTCAGTTTTGAAGGGCTTTGCAGGGAGATCCACAATTCAGCTGTGATTTCTTTAGCTGCTTCACTGTAGTCTAGATTCCATATTTGGAAGTTTTATGTCACTTAAAACTATGTAGGCTTTAAATCCTTGTTTTCCAGTGCAGAGAAGCTGTTTAGTATCTTAAACTAGCAGCATATTAATAGGATAAACTACTTTGTCATACAACAAAACGTTTAACGTAGAACTTTATAGCAACATAATTTCAAAAACAGGATTGGTAAGTGTGAGAGTCTGAAGACATGAGCAAGACAAAGTACGTGGAAAGAAAATTTTAATACATCAGTTGATACATTTGGATAAAACACAAATTTTTATGCTGTCCTTCAAGTGTGTCTGAAGTTGGGTTTGTTTCTTGCAGCTACATCAATTAATTTAATAAAAAACCCCTACTTCTCCTTGCAAGCTTACATTGCGTATGTCAACATGTCTATTTTTCTTGTTATAGCTACCCACAGTGCTAGGTTTTCAAAGCGCCCCTTATTTTGTCTTTCTTAGATCCCAGGAACTTCTTCTGTTGTTCAGAAAAAATGGAAGCCTCTGCAGTCCTCAGCACAGCCCCGAGGGCTGGGACAGTCCACAAAGTCAAAGATTAGCGCTGTGGCAGCTGAAATAAAACAGATTCGTGCGAGAAGGAAAACAGCACGTATGCTAATGGTTGTCCTCCTGGTTTTTGCACTTTGCTATCTACCAATTAGCATCCTCAATGTCTTGAAAAGGTAAAGTTTATCCCAAAATGTAAATACTTGGTAAAGCTTTCTGTCTAAAAACAATCTTCTGTTACATGATTCCTGTTATTCTGGCAGATACTTTTGAAGGGTAAGCTTATTTGTTTCACAATAAAGAAATGGAAAATAAGCATACAGTTGCAAGAAAAAAATATATCTAACCTATCTGTAGTACTTAAAGGCCAGACAGTGGAACTTGCTTATTAGCAAGCTCTTCTTCATGAAAATGATCTAGCCTATCTCCTCATTAAAACCTGTCATTTACATGGGATTACAGCTTGTTTGCTGTAGAAGTGCATTTACCAAAAGCACCAGCTGAAGGTTAGCAGGAGAGTGTGGTGTTGTGGCTTGGCCTCGAGGACTGGGAAACACTGGGTTCAAACCCAAGCCCCTTTCATGTACAATTTTGAGACCTTAAGCTAACCCTTCGGTTTGCCTGTGAAGCTATGCTTTACTTTTTTACCCTTTTCTCTCCTGTTCATTTGAGATGTAATTGTGTACACTCAGTGCCTGACAGGCTAAGGCTTTGGTTTAGTTATATCTCATAAGCCCTCTGGAAATTCGATAAATAATGACATATAGCAGAAGATTTTAATATCCTGAACAATAACCAGCCTGTTATTGGTGCTTGATGAACATTTTTATTTTTAAGGAATAGTTTCAAGTTGGATATGAAGGCTTAAATACATCCCACTCAAGTCTGGCACTTCCCTGAGGCCTAATTTAAGTACTTTTCATCCTCAAGTCCCTTGGTAGGCAATGTGGAGAGAAAGAAGTATTTCCAGAAGAGAGTTCAGGCCACCTGTGATCTGAGTCACAGAGGAACTACACAGCCTGCCTCGACTACAATAGCAGAGTAGGCCCATAGTTAGATTTTCACTTCAATGGCAAAAGTTAGGTGTAAGGAATCTGGGCAAAGCAGATTTCTCTGGAGGACAGAAGCTACTACTGTGGTCTCGGTTTTGAGGCCAGTTCAGTGCCTTTTGAGTTCCAGAGCCCCTGTTTATTGCAGGGCTTGGAGCTGGGAACCTTAATGACATGAATAGGTCAAAAGCAACTTTTCCCATCTTGTCTTGATTTATCTGACACTGGCTGACTTTGGTTACTTAGCAGAAAAGTCATACATCTTCACCATTGCAAAGTAAAGTACTGATGGTCTTTGTTGTGCTAAACCACTAAGACGGGAGGCTGAGGGATGGGGAGGGGACTTCATTCTCTCAAGAAAGCAAGCACTGTTAAATCAGCTTTTCTGTGATACTGCAGATAGGTCATCAGAGATAAAATTAAGCTAGAAGTTGCCAGACCTTTTATATGATTTCTAATTTTGCCATCTTTCAGGTTTGATTTTCTTTTTCTGTAGGGTTTTTGGGATGTTTAATCATGCTGATGACAGAGAAACTGTATATGCCTGGTTCACATTCTCACACTGGCTTGTATATGCAAACAGTGCAGCCAATCCTATTATTTATAACTTCCTCAGTGGTAAGTTACAGTCACCTAGAATTCAAGTTTAATGTATAGTTTGAATGTAATGAGCCATAGCAAGTAAGATTAATGACTGTGTAACATCAGCCCAGCTCCTCCGGTGGGAGCTAGATCCTCTTCTTGGAAAAGTTGCCTGACGTATCCCATTACCTTCAGGCTATCTACCTATAACTAAACTAAACAATGCCAGGGCCTGAGTCCAAGTGCTTGAATTTGACTGTCCATGCCATTATTTTGGTAGAGAAGTCCCTGGCATGACTTTGGTCTGAAGCAATTATCATTCCCCTAAACACTCCCCAGATGCTGTCTGGGAGGTAGCGCAGGCCAGGGGCTGTCCCCAGTTAACGTTTTATACGCAGCGATCGGGTTTTGGGGGCTGTGAGTCTTTACTAGTACTTGCATGACCAGACTGTGCCAACTAGGTTCAAGGCCAAAGAACCAGCCAGGAGGCAATTTACTTACTAGTAAAGATTTGCCTTAATTTGTATTTGGCTTATTTGGCTATGGACAGCAGAATCAGGACCTAAACTGGTGGTATTACAGCTAAATACAGGGAGGCAAAAGTCTGTCGATCCTTACTGCACATTTGCCCGCTGCAGGTTTTTTGTGTTGTGTGGTGTGAGGATGATCTGAACAATTTCCTCTGAGCCCCAAAAGCACACTAATGGGCTTTCAAACACTTTGAATCTTCTTTTAAAATGTATTCAAGATGAAATACAAATTAGCCATGACCTCTCATTTCGTATGTCAGGTAATGATTCAGTCATTTAAGCCTATGATTGCTCAATTGCTTGTTTTTGTTAGATATGTTATTAATCGACAGACTATCCATGACATAATTTCATAAATCATTCTAGTTTTTCCATTCTGTCTAGCCAAGAATAATTTAGGCTCCTTACCACACCTTACATATGCTCTTACAAAGGTTATATTTTTTCTGTCCTTCTCCAAGATGTTGAAATTGTGATTTCCTACTTCTGCATTAGAAGAACATCTGGGAGGTTTGGGTTAATTTTGCTTTAGATAGCTGCTTTTTTTCTAATCTGTAAAGTATGAGGAAACACGGTTTATGTACAATTTTTTCATTAATGTTTTTTTGTGGTTGACAGGGAAATTCCGAGAAGAATTTAAAGCAGCATTTTCTTGTTGCATCTTTGGCATTCGCAGTCACCATGATGAACGGCTCACCAGAGGTCATGCCAGTACAGAAAGTCGGAAATCCTTGACTACCCAGATCAGCAATTTTGATAACGTTTCAAAACTTTCAGAACACGTTGTATTGACCAACATAAACACAATTCCAGCAAATGGTACTGCACCTATTACCCACTGGTAGTATACTTGTCCCTGTGTCTTTTGATGCTGGGGAAGTAAAATTTAATTGTGCATACAAGATTTGAATCTGAGCACAATGCAATGAGAGAAGGGTGTTTACAATTAAGAACTGATTGTAAGAAAAGGAATTTACAAGAAATATTTCATAGAATATGCTACAACTTTGGTTATATATTGAAACAATTTCATCTCATTTATTTTAAAAGTTGAGTTGCAGTTGGGGAGGGAGTAAAGTAATCATATTAGATATAAATATTTTCTTTGGATCCCTACTTCTTTAGACTCCTAATTAAATAAAGAACAGGTACCTGAAAGTATGAAGATCATTTTCCTTGGAGCTGCAATGTGTTTATAAACAGCTATATTCTACTCAGAGCTAATTCTCTGAAGTTGTGGTATATTTTATAACAAATATTTTAACCAAAACTGGGTGTACAGATTGAACTACCTGAATGTCCTTGACTCTTTCAAATGATCTGCTTACCATGCATTCTGGTGTGAGTTGGGCTGATCAAATAAGAAATTCACATTAATTTCTTTTCTCTCATTTTCTGCTCTTTTTCCTGTTGGGTGGGTTATTGTATATATTCAGGAACAACTGGGAAGCCACTCTTGATTTTTCTTCAGTACAGGTTGATAAAGAAATGAACGCAGTCTGAAATGAAAGGCAGAAGTTGTTCGAGCTTTCCCAATTCTGAGTAAACATTGAAATGATCGTGCAGTTCCCCAGCTTTGTGAATAGATGGAAGATGGCATATAATCTATTATCTGATATTTCTCATTACATTATATGTTATATCCCAGCAGGACTTTGCAAGGCACTGCAAGTACAGGATTCATCCCTCGTCTTCTAGGGATGTGAACATTGGTTTTCTAGAAGTTATCTCAGACACTATAGTCTAGGGCTATATAAGCTATACATTGATAACAGAGAAGTTAGTATCTCCAGGGACAGCTAATCTGTTCTGAAATATATATCTAAAAAGAATTAAATAAATAAATTACCTCTGAAGAAGTCTGTTCTTTTCACTTACTGTAGGAGGAGTGTGGGTTTTTTTCCTGAATTCAGTTTGCTCTTTTCCAGTAGTGTTGCCATTCCTGTATGTATGGCACAAGCAAGGTTGTATCCATGAAACCCAGGTGACAGTGTGGTTGTACATTATGTTTTACTCTATATCTATTATTTGTCATCATTCTCTTCTCCCTGCCTGTCCTGTGCTCATGGCAGGGGGCTTGGACTAGATGATCCTTAAAGGTCTCTTCCAACCCAAACTATTGTATGATTGACTTGTACACAGGAAGCTGTAGTGCTCTGCTCTTCACAGTGGCATCTGGATAAGGAACCACAGAGCAATCTACCAAATAATGTGTATTATATAAGTAGTAGAACACACTAAAAATGTTTAAAAGTAAGAAAATCAATGTTTATACATCAGAAATCCCCTTAGACTTCAGTCAAGAAGTCTTCACTTAAAATTTGCAAGTGCAGTTTGGAACATTTTCTGGCAGACCATTTTGTTAATAGTTCATCACCTGCATAGTGACAATCACCGGGAAGCCTGCCAGCTACTTGATACAAACAGTAAAATCACCTTAAAATCTTGATTTTTTCTTACAGGTATCCCAGCTACACTCAGCCCGTTGAAATCAGTGGAACTGCATCTCCACATACCAGGGATGAACATGACTTCAAATTTAGATGAAGCTGTGAGGGTTTCTGCAGAAGACACTGACAACAGAGGGAATGCAGAGTGGGACAAATTCGTCCCTAGCTTAACTAAACTTACCTCGATGGAGTTACAGCAAGGATGACTTTGGCTCAATACATGTAAGACCACCAGAGAATGGCACGTGCTTTTAGCATGTTACAGCCTGCAACGACTGGACAAAGGGATTCCATCAAAATGACTGCCTCTCCTTTTTCTTCTCAGTCTTACAGAAACCTACTTACCTCAGCATGAGCTAAAGAACATGTCTTTACAAGTCTTTTTAAAGATTGGATTGTATTACACTTTGTAAATAGTGTAGATATTTATTTTTATATATTTTAGATGCTGTGGAATGTTCTAAAATGTATCATATAAAGAACTGTAAGTATTTGAAAGAAGTCTCAAACATCATTTATTTATATTCTGTTTCTATAAATGAATGACATTTATTTATAAGGAATGCTTACTTATGCACTAGTGATATTCTGGAATTAATTTGCACTTCTTTTTCTGCTAATTCACTTGGAGTAAATTCTATGTTCATTATGGAACTTTCACTTCAGATACATTTGAGGAGATTCCGAGCTACTTTTCTAAGCATAGACATGCTTCTAAGATGTGAACCCAAAGTGCTGCAAGTCACACATGTTTTTATAAGATTACACTAAACAGCCAATTATCTTTTTCCTTCAGACTCGAGTGCCTAAAAAGTAACTACTTAAATAAAACTTATGTGATGCTCAAAGGTGCTATAAGCTCAAATTCCTACTCAGGCCAATAGGAATAACAAGTGTCAGCACCCCTGAAGGACAGGACATTTTAACTTTGGTAGCTCATTTTAGTCAGTAATGTCTGCAAGTGTTGCTCTCGAAGATCTCCAAGGATCTTTAAAAATAGAAAACATTGGTTATCTTGCTTGATTTCACAATTTCTCTCTCAGCTGCCATTTAATACTAATGATACAAACAATTCACAGATTGATATGCTAAGAAAACACTGCCTTTTCAACAATTAAAATAAAATGTTTCTCTGTGGATATTATGGAGGTGATATCTCATGGGACCGGTAGATCAAGTACTCACCCATTTTCTGTTTATGGAATAAGCTCCCTGGCCTGGGGCTTCCTACCATGCATGGTAGTTATTCCTCCTAAAGAACGAGGATGGTGCATTACTGGAGACTTAGTCTACTAGGGTAACGTGGCCTAGTGGTCAGAAAGAGTTAATGTATAAGAACCTGAGCCACAAGCTCCCTGTGGCACTATTCTTGCATTTTGGTTAAGATTTTTCAAAAGGAAAGGTAAGATAGGAGGGAGGGCTTCTTTTGCAGTAAAAAGCATTTCACATAGAAGACATTCTCACAGGTTGAAATGTTTTGGAAAAGGCAGTTATTCATAGACGATGTGTTATTTGATTAAGTTATGTAAATATTTTTCCTAGGTTTTACTTTGACCTGATGTCATGCGATGTACTGTCTATCATGACAGCTATAGTTTTATGAAATGCTTAATCATTTCATGCTTTAGCCTTCCCAAACAGCTGTTTTACTTGACATTCTTAGTACTAGTTTACACTGGTGTAAGGTGAGAGAAAAAAAATCACATTTATTTGTATATTAAAGTTTTCATTTTCTATTAAAAGAGAAAAAGGAGAATATTCTTTTTCTATTAGAAAAGAATAAGGAGAAACACCCAAATGGAAAGAATGTTTAAACATCAAATAAAATCATAGGAATTCTTATAGTCCTATGTATAAGCTTAATTTTTGAGTATAGCTATTAATATCATTGCTATTTCAAGAAATTACTTTCCTTTGACTCTTCTAAAGAAAGAAAACCCAAATAATTGTGGAAAGTACAGCAGGGCTTGATTTCACAGCTATTGCAATTCCTTTGCCATTAGAAGGCTATTTTTGCTCTTCAGCCACAGAAAATGTAGTATTCTTAAACTGTGTGGAACAAGATACCATTTTTCTATATCATTTGAAATGATGGAACAAATAACTGCTGAATTGAAACAAAGAAATAGGAGAATGGAATTTGAAAAGTCTTCTAATTTTTTCTTTTCATATAAGTAAATAAAAGGTCAAAACGTTAAAAACTAGTATAGGAATCTAGCTGCAAAGTAATTATCAGTAACCATTTAATTGTGCCATAAAATGTTGCCTCAACCCGCTGTTGAAAAACATCAATTATGTCAAAATTTTGCGAATCTATACTTTCTTTTCAGAAAATGTATTTTTATCCTTTCCTTGAAGAGAGAGCAAGAAAGTAGAAAGTAAATGGCCATCTAAGAAAACTCTGTCAGCATAAAAGGGGAGTATGGATACTTTTCAAACATAAAAGTTCATGGGTCACTGTGGAAGACCAGCAAAATTCTCATGCCTTGCCAGGTGCATTGCCCAGATCCCTGTGAGATGAATGGGGAGGGTGGGGGGGTGGCGATGCTCATGGAAAAACCATAAGTAGCATCTTTCTAAAGTGGGCTGAATACTACTGTCAACTCAAATTATCTTCTTTTTGCCGCTACCTTTAATGTCAGTGGAATAAATTGTGTTTGTTAGTCTAAGGTGAGAACACCACTAAAGGTCATTGGTAATTTTTGACTCCTGCAGGTCTCCTGGGATGTGTTAGAAATTGAGGTTCTGGCCTTAATTTTCTCTTTGGTAAGAGAAAAATTTCTCTTTTGTTCTCTTTTCTTATTTTCACTTAGATCCCCAAAATTAAAATATTCCAACATTCCTAGGAATTTCTTTTAGCCATAACTTCAACTTAACAGTACTTTTTGTGTGGAGAATATAAATAAAAGATGAGACATTCATTGACAAATGATTCTGGGTTTTTCTCTGACCAGATTTTTGTTGAGTAAATAGCCTATCTTAGACACAAGTGATATGATCAGAGCTTATCCAGGTTTTAAAATTCTAAGGATAGGTAGAAAGCGTTAACAAATTCTTGCCAGAGGATATGATCATCAAGCTAGAGACCGGTTAAATATGATTATAAACTAAAGATTTGGTTATTTTGATGAAAAAAAAATGCATTCAAAAATTTCTGGGGTTTTGAAATAAATATTTTTGATGCAAATATTCATCTGTATTTATTTCTTTAATTTTACAAAATTTGAGAAATACCTAGACATTTTCATCTTTAGCTCAGATATGTTTTCAGGCACCATTTCGTAAGAAAAACTTCATAGGCATTTAAAAATATGTTGTCTATCTGGGTAAAGTAGTGAAGGGGGTTTTGACAGTTCTAGGACCTTTTACTGCAGAAAGATCCTTATATTTGGTTACACTCAAAAGATTATCCAGCTGGATTTGTTTTTGAATGAAAATAATCACTGGGAGTTTTCCGTAAAGACAAACCCAATAGCGAGCAGTGGATATTAATGGAGATAGAAAGGGCTGTGAGAAGACAGGGTAAGAGTTTAAGAGCAATATGGAATTAATGCCTTTTGCATGTGATAGAAATGAAAGCATCTTAAAGAAGCTTCTGGGCTTCTTACCCATCCAAAAAAGGTCAGGTGAGGAATGAGCATTTCTTATCCAGTCTATAAATATTGAAAATGATCTGAAGGCTGAGCTTTTATTGGGTTCTGTTACCTCTAGCTGCTTTGGTATTCTACTGTTTCCACTAGCAACTCAGGAGCATAGAAATGGAATTCTCATGCCATCGTTTCTGCTTGGTCATAGCGTCATTACACATGGAGGTTAAATCCCAATATATTCGTTGCTGCATACATAAATTGTTGTGCCACCATCACTCTTGTACTTTGTCTCTCAATGTATCTCACAGTCTGGAGCTCTGATATCCTGACCTCCCGCTCCTTTCCTGTTGTCCAGTAGTGAAAAGCTTGTGCCCTGCAGTCACAATGACTGCAAGGTAATTTCTCCCCCATCTTTACCTCCAAAAAGACAATGTTTTTCCTTTTCTTCTTGACCGCATAGAGCCTGCCATCTCATTCTCTGATATAAGAAAAAGTGATACATGTCATTAACCTGGAGAGTGCTTTATAGGAAGGAGAGTGCACTAAACATTAGCTTAACTCAGCCCTTGCTCTAAGAGGCATTGCAACCTACTGCTGCATGTTACAACCGATTAAGGCCCAGACGAATTTAGCTCTCCAATCTAAAATTTATCTCACAACTAAAGTTATATTCATCTCTCAGGCTATTCCTTTTACAGTAAGGTTTTTCTCTGGCTGTTGGATATATTGGATGAAATATTATTTTCTTTTATTTTGTTGAATACACTTTCTAAAAAAAAAAAAAGGCAAGTATTTAGCAATGTTGGTGTTAGGAGTTTAAAGAAAGAATGTAGTAAGTTAACTAAGTTGAAATCTGAGTTAAAAAAAAAAAATTAGAAATTATATGCAAGGCTGAATTTTCCTGAAGTAAACAGCAACAACGACAACAAAAAAAAAACCTCAAGGAAAATCTGGACTTGGCTGAAGTTTTGCTTTGCCAATAGAGTCAGTATTTTACCCATTTTATATCTCTCTCTCTCTCTGCTAGCTATGCTGGAAGTGTTATGATATCTTTTTGGTTTAAGCATTCAAGGACTCGATCCAATTAAAAACATTCTGTATGGGAGAAGCACATTGTGAAAACAAGACTCATGGGTAGCATGGCGAAATCAATAGGGATCTGTTGTTTCCTCCTCCCTCCAGTGCAGAAGCAGAGAGCATCTGGTGCAGCCAGCAGGTGTATGATTGTATGCTTTACGGTTGATTTATTTTTTATTAAGCACCTAAGTCAGCTGCTGACTTTTGCATGGCGAACTGCTTTTTGACACATTTTAGTGAAACTCCTGAAGTCAGACCCATAGGCCGGCACGGGTCTAGACTATAGACCAGTTATTTGTTCCGCTGGTCTGGTGTCCGGCGTGCTGCATAGCTCCTCTCCCCCTGTCCTGGTTTCAGCTGGGATAGAGCTTAACTGTCTTCCTAGTAGCTGGTACGGTGCTATGTTTTGAGTTCAGTAGGAGAAGAATGTTGATAACACTGATGTTTTCAGTTGTTGCTAAGCAGTGTTTAGTCTACAGTCAAGGATTTTTCAGCTTCTCATGCCCAGCCAGCGAGAAAGCTGGAGGGGCACAAGAAGTTGGCACAGGACACAGCCAGGGCACCTGACCTAAACTGGCCAATGGGGTATTCCATACCATGGGACGTCCCATCTAGTATAGGAACTGGGAAGTGGGGGCAGGGAATCGCCGCTCGGGGACTAGTTGAGTGTCGGTCGGCGGCTAGCGAGCAATTCCCTGCACATCAGTTGTACATTCCAATCCTTTTATTACTACTGTTGTCATCTTATTAGTGTTGTCATTATCAGTTTCTTCTTTCCTGTTCTGTTAAACTGTTCTTATCTCAACCCACGAGTTTTACCTCTTTTTCCCGATTTTCTCCCCCATCCCACTGGATGGCGGGGAGCGAGTGAGCGGCTGCGTGGTGCTGAGTTGCTGGCTGGGGTTAAACCACGACACTCCCCCTAACAGGTCATCCTCCTCCTCCACCCCTGAGACGAAAACGAACGAATTCACTTCTTTAAAACGCATTTGACGAGCGCTTTGCCGTAGACGATGGGACCCGAGCGATCGCGGCACAAGCAGACCCGTGAGCGGCCGCTCTCCTCCCCGACCCCGCCCCCCGGCCCCACCCTCGCCGTGGGCGGGGCCGGGCTGGGCGCTGTCCCCCGCCGTGGGTGCTGAAAGGGCGGGGCCGCGCCGGTACCGGGAGCTGCGGCCGCCGGCGGCCCGGCCATGGCCGCGCTCCTCTGCCTGGGTAAGTGCCGGGGCAAGGTGGGGAAGGGAGGAAGACCCCAACCGAGCCGGGACCCTCGCTTCTCCCCCCACGCCACTTCCCCTCCGCGGGTTTGTCCTTGGCGGTTCCCTTCCCACGCGTCTTCTTCTCCCGGGAGGCCTCGTAGAGGGGGTCTTGGCTGGGGGGCAGATGCCGTCAGCCCCGGGTAAAGTGTTTGAAGGGGGGAAGGGCGGGGGGGAGGCACTGGGGAAGGCGCTGAACCGGCGAGGAGACCCCCAAATGGGACGCCGTGCCCAGGTAAACAGCCACCTGTTTGCTGAGTGGCAAAGCGTCTCGTGCCGGCAGCGCTACGTGGCGGGCTGTTGACATTTCCCCTTGGGTCTGGATGGAGGAAAAAGGGAAAATCAACACAGCAACAAAGCTGGTACAGGAGGAATTGGTAGAAGAGAATACACTGAGACAAGAATATTTTAATCATCTCTTTGATTCTCCTTTTCCCCTCTCTGCATACTGTGTTTGTGTTTGTTCTCTTTCACGTCCCATTGCTCTGAACTCATGTTTCACTGTTAGAAACATTCTGTAGGCAGTTCTGCCCAGGGTTTTGTTAGAATAAAGTTGTCTTTTATCACTTTTCAACTATATGCAACTACAGTTTGCCTTTCTCCTTCGGAGCTAGCTATCTTGCTGCTCTTGCAGTTGGATAGAAACCACATCTTGGATTCCCATTATTCATTATTATCTGCCAGATGAGAATTCTGCAGTCTTGGGGGAGACACTGTAGTTCTTCTGTTCCTCAGTTCCCAATCTGCAAAATGAAGGTGCTAAAACGTCCTTTTTCCGCCCTTTTCACATTAGACAACAAATTCTTCAGGACAGGGAATGTTACACCTACCGAATGAACTAATAAACACCTGCACAAAAACACAGACACCTGTAGAAATCTAAATTCATGTATCCTCATATCAAAATGGATCCCTCTAAGAGTTTTAGCTACAAACTAACTCTTAGATGCCCTGAACTCTTCTAAGTAGAAAACAGTCACTGAGTACTCCAAACACTAGAGTAAATAACTGAAGTGAATGACTGAAGTAATAACTGTTTATTTAAGCAATTGTATAAGCTACAACGGAACAGATTCTGGAATTTGTTTCATGTAGGCTTGCCATGGTATGCCCCCCGTGTACTGCTGACGAAACAAAAGACCCATCCATAATATGCCACTAGATCTGGAGAAGCCCTTTCTTAGACTGAATTAGCTTCAATCAAATATTATGCCACTCGGCTCTTTATTTTGCAAATAATATTATTTGGCTGTGTCCTGTGCCAACTTCTTGTGCCCCTCCAGCCTTCCTGCTGGCTGGGCATGAGAAGCTGAAAAATCCTTGACTTAGTTTATTTTGCAAAAGCACCTCCTCCTTTTGGGGGGCACAGTTTCCAGGTGGGTTCAAAATAAACACACTCTGAAATAATCTTAACAAAGGAGCAGGAGCTGCTAATTGGCTGCTCAATCAGTCCTCCTTTGACTATTAATTTTCAGCCAGTGGTTCTGAAAAGCAGTCTTAACAGGAGGGACGCAGCACACAGTCTTTGTTCTGCGGATCCTAATCGCATGCATAAATCTTCCGTCGTGTTAGTACCAACAAAAGAGCTAAATGGTCATCCAGCAAAATCCCCTTTCTTAAAAAGTTCCTGGGTTTGTAATTCTGTATTGTCTTATATAGAGAGTCATTTTCACCTGTAAGGTATTTGGCAACATTTTTTTCTCTGTCATCCGAATAAATAGTGAGTAATTTCACAATTACAGACAACTTTCGGAGACAGTCCCAGGAATAACATGTTATCATAATGAGCCCAAATTGTCTCTTTGGATGGGCCAGCTGCACATTCCTCAATGTCAAGTGGCAGGAGCCGTTTCTATCGATCAGTCTCCCAGGCTGACTGACAGAAGCAGCCTAAAAGAGTGTTTCAGGCTGGAAATCACGGATCTCTCAAGCAACCCTGCATAGATCAGAGAAGTGGCAGGAATAAGCACCAGCTATGGTAAGCTCGTGTGGCCTCTTTTGTGTATCTGAGGCACATCAAATGCTATTACACCTGTCAGTTATTAAGTGTTGCTTAATCTTTAACAACACGTCTCCAGAAAGTGTTCCCTGCAGCGGCACTGTTATATCCCAGGTAAGCATCATTTCCAGAAGGGATGGCATCACCTCTAAACAGTAGTGGCTCTTTAAGATTATTAAGAGTGGTATTTGATATTTATTTTCTTATTTCCCAAATGTACCATTGGAAATATTTCTCTGGGTGGGGTCTGGACAAGTCCTGAAAGAATATTTCATACCTCTTGCAGATGATGTTTAAGGAATTAAACAGTGCTGGAAACTCCTCAAATTCCATATGAACTTACCTGAACATAAGGAAAAAAAGGAAACTTGGTCTGGGAGATGCCGTGTCCTTCAATACCTAAGGAAAACACTTCCATCAGGTGTTCAGCAGCTAGTTTGATAAGGCCTGAAATCAGTGTCTGAAACTTAATTTTATAGAAAATTAAGACACATGATTACAAATTAGAGGTTGTGTTACCATGGGAATGTTGATGAAAGAGCTAAACCCCAACTGATTTGGCTTTTCTTAGCAAGGCAATTTAATTTTCTACTGACAACCCAGAGGTGGTGCTGATTTAAAATTCTTTACCTTGAAACCTTCGTATCAGTCTTCAGTTTCAGAACTTTTTTATGCAATTAAATTGGCTTTTAGGTTCAGTGCACTCAGGGAAGCAGACAAAGACATAAATGTGGGGGTTGCTTCCAAGAAATGATGCACCTGTGAAGTAAAAACAAAGAGGGTGAAGAGTACTGTATTATGAAAGAAAATCTCATTTGTTATCTAACAGGTGTGTAGCTGTCAAATCTCTTTCGCATGGTCTATTTATAGGAATTCCTGTGTAGTCTCTAGCTTGATGAAATTGCAGTCCAAGTAAAATGCTGTTTCCTCTGAATTTTATACTGTCTTCCTTTCTATAATTTATTATGGATCTCACAACTGCAGTCCCTTCTACATATCTATAGACTGATTTATAGCTATGGTTGATGTTACAGTACTGGGGTAAAAACAATACAAAATACGCCACATGGCAACTTTGAAAATTTAAAATTTAAATTTAATTTTCCAGTTGTGAAACTGAGGAAAAGTTTTATTCTGTTAAAAAGTAACTTGGTAGAAAATTTGAATCTATAGATAAACTACAGTAAATTATATTGTTATAACCTAAGTGTAAACGAAAAGGTCAGTACAATATCTGTTGTATTAAATAGTCATTATATTCTGTTTTTACAGTGCTGTTCATGTACTTCACAAGTATATATAGTGCCCAGACTACTGACTGCCTGCAGTTGAGGGAACAATGTATAAATGCTGCAAATGGATGTGAGAGCGTCTGGAATGTTGTTGAAGATGTCTGTAATATCTCAGGTAATTCTTTATGGTGTACACAGCTTTCTTTTGAATTGCTGAATGGTTGCATATTCAGAGTTTATGATAATATTGCTGTGGTAAATGAATGACGTCAGCGAGATTTCAAAGAAAAAATGATGGCAAAACACAGTCAACTTCTGAAATCCTTGGCAATGGCCAATACTATATTCAGTAACAGTCACACTGTCTCTTCAATAAGGTGATAAAAGAAATTTCTGGGCTATGAACAAAGTCAGAGTCTGAACCAACTCAAGAACTCTAAATTCAGCAGAAATTATGCTCTTGTGGGATCCTGTTAAAGCCAGCGTGCAGCTGGAAAAAAAAGTTCCAACCTTGTTTTCACAATTCAAAGGAGTTGATCTGTGCCCTCCCTGGCAGTGTTCAAGGCCAGGTCGGACGGGGCTTGGAGCAACCTGGTCTAGTGGAAGGTGTCCCTGCCCATGGCAGCGGGGTTGGAACTGGATGATCTTTAAGGTCCCTTCCAACCCAAACCATTCTATGATTCTATGATCTTGCACGATACCCAAAAACAATGTAGTAGCTACTTAGAGAAATTTCCAAATATTGTATTAGAATAAGAAACAAATCAAATAAAGCATGCCTCAAAGACAGCTGTGTTGTAGAGAGGCACATTGTATTTACTCAGTGAATAGTACTGTCCTGGTTTCAGCTGGGATAGTTAATTTTCTTTCTAGTAGCTGGTATAGTGTTATGTTTTGGATTCAGTATGAGAAGAACGTTGATAACGCACTGACATTTTCAGTTATTGCTAAGTAGTGTTTAAACTAAGTCAAGGATTTTTCAGCTTCTCATGCCCAGCCAGCGAGAAGGCTGGAGGGGCACAAGAAGTTGGCACAGGACACAGCCAGGGCAGCTGACCCAAACTGGCCAATGGGGTATTCCATACCATGGGACGTCACATCTAGTATAGAAACTAGGGGGGGTGTGGGGGGATCGCCGCTCAGGAACTAACTGGGCGTTGGTCAGTGGGTGGTGAGCAACTGCATTGTGCATCACTTGTATATTCCAATCCTTTTATTATTACTATTGTAATTTTTTTATTGTTATCATCATCATTATTAGTTTCTTCCTTTCTGTTCTATTAAACTGTTCTTATCTCAACCCATGAGTTTTACTTTTTTTAATTTTTTTATTTTCTTCCTCATCCCACTGCGGGGGGAAGAAAGTGAGTGGCTGCATGGTGCTTAGTTGCTGGCTGGGGTTAAACCACGACAGGTACCAATATGTCAGAGTGATTCACTTGCAGGGAGTGATGGTTCGATAAAGTGTAGGTTACGATGTGACTAAGCCTCCTTGAATTGTTAAACAGATTCTCACATAAATGAAAGCAGAAAAATCAGTCTCTGTCTCTTTTCATTGCACTTTCAATGCTTGGTGCACCATTTCCAAGTAAAGTATGTTTTAAGTGGGGGAAGACCAGGTGTTATAAGTTTGTCCTGAAACTCATCCTAATCTCTGTTGTCGTTCAGGTGAAAATGTTCCTTTCTCTGAAGGCCTATGATCTTCTTGAGCAAATCTTGGGTATCAGTCACCATCTGTCTCTTTCTTTAAATCCCTCCCAGACCTTGCTGTTAAATGATGAGTATTCACTTGCCAGGTGCTGTGAATATGGAAGGAGAAGAAGAGAAGCAGTACAGTCTGGTAGTGTCATTAGACCAAGCTAGTAATGACACCTTTGTTGACTGATAAACGTCAAGGGCCTTGATTTGCCAAGGCTACATCAGTACTAGCAAATAAAATGGGCCAGGCACTATTTTCTGGCCCCAAGTTCAACTGTCATGGGGCAGCATGCATCCATGCAATTAAACTGTCTTACCCCCATGGTGGCCCCACAGAACTGCCTTTTGGGAGTGACTCCAGGCCAGCGCTGTCTTCACAGTCCAGCTGCTCAGTCCAGACCAGCTACCATGCAGAAATGCAGCAGTACAGATGCAGTCACTTGCTATTAGCCTAGCACATGCCTTGATCCTGTTCATAAATGCAGCCAAGGGTATTTAAGTACATAACTGCCATTTCTAGTAACTTAATTCCGTAAGGCAGGTTCTCCGTCACTGGGAATCAGAGGTGTATATATATATATATATATATATCTATATATCTCCACAGAAACCTCCCTTCTCCTTATATTGACTATATTTGAACAAAACCAGCCACGTCCTGATGCCATAATCTGTTCTGAGCTTCAGCTGCAGCAGAGTTGGTAAAGTGAATATCCCTCTGCCTGTCTTGACATCAGGACCCCGTCTCACGTTTGGTCTGTGTGAGAAGCTGGGCAGCAGAAGATGCTGCCTGACTTCATGGTCAATAGCCCCTTGCTAGAACATTCACCTGCAGCGTGAGCTACCTGAATGCTTCTGTCTGTCTGATTTTTTTGCAGAGTTTTGAACCCAAGTGTCCCAAGTCACAAGGCAGTATTTAAAATAATTAGAACAGAAAATTCTCTGAGGGGTCCTTCTTAGTGTGTCCTGTTCCAGATACATATCTGCTTTCCATAGAATGGCTGAATACTTTGAAGAACAGACAGAGTAAATGAAAAATAAATGATAACCTAATGGTTACAACAGTCCCCAAAGGAACTGGGTTTCAGCTCACGTTCTATCAAGTTTTTAAATATTTTATGTGAAGTGGAACAGTTTCAAAAGATATGGCTGCTGTTTGAAAAAAAGGCATTGGAATCTGCAGTACTTTCAGGCTCAAGACAGTGACCTAAAGATGAGCTCTGTAGAACCAAACCTCCCCCCAAATCAGAAGTTGAATTTGCTTGTCTCACATCATTCACAGAGGCATTAGCACCAAGACTACTTGACATAAAGATCGGGAATTATACTGTAGCCTATTCTTCTTCATACCCTGCAACCAGACGAAGTGGGCCAGCATGATGACTTTTGTGGTCTCCCCTTTGGATTTATTGCATTGTCCCGTAATATGCCATTTCCCTCACTTATTGTCCTATGTGCTTATTCATTGATATTAATGGTATTTGTAACTGGGTCAGAGAAACCTTCTGAAAATAAATTCTTCTTGTTTGATTTTGCATCTGTAGATTTCCTTAGGATAATAGCCTTTGGCAAGGACTTCCAACATTGCAGGGCACTCAGATATTGTGTTGGGTCTAGGACAAATCATTCTAAATGTGTTTATTAGGTGCCATGACCCCAGAGGCTGTAAACCCATAGTCAGACAGCTGATGGTACCTCCCAGAGAGCCCACAGAAACAGTGACAGAAAATCTACCAGCATTATTAGTAAGAATAACATTATACTGTATGTCAAGAGTACTCTACATGTGCAGGACTGAAAACTTCATGGATGAGCTGTAGGAATGGAAAAGGCCCTTCAGTGCTGAGCATGAATGTGTTGGAGTCAATAGGCAATGGGGCAAATATTCCTTTTGCTAGTTTCTCTGTGAAAAACCTAACTGCAAATGATAATTACGTTCTGACACTGCAGTATGAGCTCAATGACTCAGTCCCTCAGGCTGTAACCTCCAAGTTAAATCTGTGCATTATCAAGACCTCCACCTTTTGCTCTTCAGAGCAAGTCTGGGTACACTCTCCAGATGACTGCATAAGTCACTCCTTTCTCTGTCAAACTGTCCATCACTGCTCCCTTAGTACTACAGCAGCATTTTCAGAGTCTCAGTTTATAGTCGTCCAAGTCCAGTCCTTCTTCCACTTGCTCTTTTCTTCTGCCATTAGACCACTGTCATATTAAAAAAGCTTTTTCTGACCTTTACATGGAATTTCTTGTACTTCAGTTTGTACCTCTTGTCCTGCCACTGAGGAGTCTGTCGCTGCCTTACTCACTCCCCTCTCAGCAGGTATTTATACGGATATGTTTATTGGTATGCCCCTGAGCCTTCTGTCCTCCAGGCTGAGCAATCCCAGCTCTCTCAGCCTCCTCGTAGCACAGATGCTTCAGTCCATTAATCACACCTGCGGCACTCTGCAGGAGCCAGTCCAGTATGTCCATGTCCCTCTTGTCCTCAGGAGCCCAGCGCTGGACACAGCACTCCACGTGTGGTGTCACCAGTGCTAGAGGGGAAAACCAGTACTTTCCTCTGCAGTCCTCTGATGCGATTCCCACTGATGGCTGAAGAGCTGACTGTGCAAGAACAGATTCTCACCATGGAAGTGTCAGCTTCTACTCTGTCATGTTTCTACCTGTGGTCCCATGTACATAAATTATGTGCATATAAATAAATCAAATTATGAATAATGGCTGCCAAGCATTAGGTCAGAGAGCATTTTTTTCTAAATGTCTTGGAAGAACATGCATAAGGTAAAATATATTACCTAGAACTAATCAATGGTAAAGCAACAATAATTGAAAACCAGCAATAAAATATTTTCTACTGTTCATCACAGCTGAATCAACACAGTGTACAAACAGACCAATACTGATAATAGGTTATTTCTACACAGCTTTCAAGGGGCCAGGCAAGGGAACCCCCTAAATCTGATGGGCTTCCCAATTCTGTCTATGCCCCTTGTATAGGACAACCTGCCTCTCACCCCCTGCTTGTCAGCTGCTGTGATTCAGCACGGTGGGTTCGCAGCACACAGGGCCACTATGAACACAGCCCCTGTACCTGACTCCTAACAACAATTTGTTAGTGTCATGAAGACAGATGAGCTAAGTGAGGCTGGGGTGCGGCATAAAATATACCAGGATTTGTGTTTCTTCTTCTCCTGCCTCTACTCACCTCCACCCTTGAAGTGTCCTCAGGACCTTGAAGAAAACAGTCATAAATTTTGTAAATTAGCTGATTTTTACACAAGCCCCTCTTGATGTTTGTTGTTCTTTTTCTGCCCCTGGAATTTGTCCTCCTGAAATTGCCTCCTGAAATTCTTTTATTATCCCTGTTGTGGTTTAACCCCAGCCAGCAACTAAGCACCACGCAGCTGCTTGCTCTCTTCCGCCCACCCAGTGGGATGGGGGAGAGAATTGGGGAAAAAAAGTAAAACTCGTGGGTTGAGATAAGAATAGTTTAATAGGGCAGAAAGGAAGAAAAAATAATGATAATAATAACAATAAAAAATGACAATAATGATAACAATAAAAGAACTGGAATATATAAAACAAGTGATGCACAACGCAGTTGCTCACCACTTGCCGACCGATGCCCAGTTAGTTCCCGAGCAGCGATCCACCCCCCAGGCCAGCTCCCCCCAGTTTATATACTGGACATGACGTCACACGGTATGGAATACCCCTTTGGCCAGTTTGGGTCAGCTGCCCTGGCTGTGTCCTCTCCCAACTTCTTGTGCCCCTCCAGCCTTCCTGCTGGCTGAGCATGAGAAGCTGAAAAATCCTTGACTTACTACAAACACAACTTAGCAACAACTGAAAACATCCGTGTTATCAACATTCTTCTCATACTGAATCCAAAACTTAAGACTATACCAGCTGCTAGAAAGAAAGTTAACTATCCCAGCTGAAACCAGGACAATCCCTTACTCGCTTGATAAAATATAGACTAGAATATCCACCCACCCACCTCCATGGGCCTCCATGGTTCCCATGTCGCCACTTACTTTGCACCCTATTTTGATGACCAGCTCCTGAGCTCCTTGGCTACTGGAAAAAGAAAGAAATGTGAGAGCTAAGGTGTAGGGTCATGCTCTGCTTCTAAAAACGCAGAAGGCAAGCTGGAGATGGGGTTGGAGGGATACAGGCAAGCCCGGGCACCGTCACCTCCTCCTCTGCTGGTACAAGAGGTGAAGTGGGAGCAGAGGCTGGGAACTGTAGCTCTTGCTGTACACCCCCTGTAGCGGTGCACATTTTAACACATCTCCAGGCCCCCCTCAGTCAGCAACAGCAACTGGAGAAAGGGCAACGCAGACACTGTTTGAAAAAAGGATTTGGGGGTGGCAGGATGGGGACGTGCACTCTGGAATCGCTGATATTCATTCCTTCAAGCACGGGCAAAACGCACTCCTTCCTCTTGCAGGCCTTCACCTCGACTGCCTTCTGCTGCTGTTTGTGTCAACAACGTATAAATGACATTAAAACTGATCACATTCAAGCTTTTCCATGGTGGCGGTGACACATGGCTGCTAGCTTGGCAGTTTTACTAGAGCACGGAGTCTCTGCTGCTCCGTGCTAGTCAACGGGAAAGCAGCAAGGCAGAAAGCCAGACGTCACCCTTGACAGGGTAGAGACAATAACATTTGTGCTCAGTAGATTAAAATCTATCCTCGTGCTGCCCCACGACCAGCCTGGATCTTGTGAGGCTCATACTCCTTATCTTACATATTGTGAGATACTTAATATCTACGAGGTGAAGAGAGAAAATGTGGAAAATGTGCTGGTTTGGGGAACTGCATACCCATTTTGACAAGGTAGACCATGGCTTTCACAAAATAAAACGTTCGTAAATGGTATTTAACTCCTACTTATGTAACTTGTAACTTTCTTAAGCGGTAATAAGTAATGACATACCTTTACAACATTTTAGTCCATAAAGTAGAGGGTTGATGGCTTTACCATTGTACCACAAACTAGTACATGCTCTTTATTTTTACTACGCATACAAGGCAAATGTGATCTGACAGCCTGTGTGACTGTCATTGAGTCCAAGTACACACGCAAACAACGGGCTTGAAACTGGACTGGCAAACTAAGGCTTCTGCACATTTTTTTTTTTTATGTTAACATCTCCCTTATTTTTATTATTAAAAAAAAAATTAAAAATCAGAATATTCTCGGACTACTTTAAATTTGTCGTCATTGCCAACCTTAGGCAGTGAAGTTTTTCTATAGGATAGCAGCCCAAGGGCGTATCCAAATGGCCAGGCGTTTGTAGGTTTATATCATCCTCACGTGAGTGAGAGATCTGAACCAGAGCTGCCATCTCGCAGCATGGGGTTAGCATCAGCGTTATCACGGGACTGGGCCTGCCCTCCTATGTCCCTTCTCTTACTACGTTACGTGGCAGTACCTTAGGAATTCACCACTGTGAATTCCTGTCCCTGTACCAGGCACCTCATTTCTACACAGGACCAAGATGAGTATCTCGGTGCCTCAGTTCAGGATGTGCTCTGTGACTCCTCTGCAGCTTTTTAGTTTGGTCTCTGCGCCTCATCTCCCTAGAATAAAAGCTATGAGGTTTAGGTTTTGAAATGAGAAGAGACATTCTGGCAAGGGGTCAGATCAAATAAAAGGAGGTAATATTTTACCCACAACTTTATTATATCACTCTGAATATTATTTAAAATTTGTAAATTATCACAGGTTTCCAAAGAAAACCAAGTTCAAACCATCTTCTCTTGGCAAAACATATTATTTTTGTGCTTCAATTGAATTGTTTTATGTAATCATACCCCTTAAGCGTTCATAAACATTAACAACATTATCATTTTAATGGTCAGTTCTAGGTAATAAATGCAAGGCAGAAGATGCTATTGGATGCAACAGAATCATCCAGGTCCTGGCTGATGAATACCCAGAATTTAAAAACTGTGTCTGCACTACAGATGATGTCTGTAGCATCACGACTTTGCTTGGGAAACAGTGCAGTATTAATAAAGGTAACTAAACATGAAGTTTTAATTATGAAGAGCAAAAAGAAATATATAATTTTGTAACCCTCATTTTAACTGGACTCAAGTTTCTTTGCATATTTCTCAAATCTGGTAATTCCCCCAAAACATTAGTTTTGTCTCTTCTATGATATTCACACTCCAACATGCATATGAAAGCAATGCCATATCTGCTTTAAAACAAACAAACCCAATAAAATGCATGTGAGAAATTAAAATGGTTTCTAAGGCTCTTGCTCAATCCAGTGGAAAGCAAGAGTGAAAATACGATGTGTGTTGAGGGCTACCTGTTGCCCAAGGAGCGAGTGCCACTGGATCTATGTTATGTATAGAGAGCCACAGCCAGCCGCCTCGTGAATGGGGATGCACAGTTGTGCAGTTGTGTCACATTGTGTTACAGGAGCATCTTCACTACATCTAGGAGAGGTTACTGGATGTGGGAAACACAGTTACTACCTTCATAAAGCTGTACATAATATATAAAATGCCTCCTTTCAAAAAAAATTCTATTGTAATCAATGGATCCAACTCCTTGAAGTTTACTTTTTATTATTCTGAGAACTCTTTTCCCTTCAGAAAGCCTGCCTCTATAATTGAGAATTACTTGGTGCATGAAAGGCTTGCAGTTTCTGACCCAACGTCTCCTGGAGTAATGATTAGCAAAGCTGACATAAGAGAGGTAGAATCAGCCAGCAAATGAGAGTCTGGAAAGTGAGCTGCAAGGTTGATTCCTCGCACGGATCCATCACTCCGTGCTGGCACCAAGCATACATCATATAGTGGTAGAATATATGGCTTTATTGCAGAGAAAATAATAGCATCCTGATCTGTTGCTCCTTGCCCCAAACAAGAAGAGTGGGTATCTAAAACCTGATGATAATGTCATTGAAGCAGTTGCTTTTGCTTCCAGAAAAATGAAGTAATTTTATATTTTTTGCTGATTGAGATTACATTTCTGACCAGCATAGCAAAAATTTGGATGGAGTTACACTAGTACCAGTTTTACCTACAGATGATGGCTTATCATATTGGTGGATACTTTCAGGAGTAATTCTCCCTGTCTAACTGAAGTGACCATTTTAGGTAATGAACGAACCATCTTCTGGAATTGCCATTCTCTCTTTAAAAATTATGCATTGAATTAAGATTATAATCCATGATATGTCCAATCTGTAGGTGGTTAAAATTATGTGAGGTGAACCCCTTTATGCAGTAATTTTAGTGAGGGTTTCTCATATTACTGTTAGCAGCTGAATTGTTAAAGTGGACTGCATTATACAACTACCAGGACACAGTAAGCACGAGGAAGATTCATTAGTCTGCAAGACTCTGAAATTATATATTTCCATAAACTCAGAATGAAACTAGGCTTGTTTCATTCATTTTATTGCATTAAGGCAATTATCTTTTTCCTGAGTTTGTGTTGAGCTGACCAGTGATGATGCTCCATCTTTCATTGGATTTATATCTCAGTTTGTACCTATTTGCACAGAATATTTGGAAACTCCCTCAAGATCAGATACTGAAGGGAATTTTAGGCAAAACAGAAACACCCAAGGCCAAAGACACCCAGAAGAGCTAGAGAACGACTGCAGTATTGCAAAACAACGCTGTCGAGAAGACCCTTACTGCTTTTTAGTGTATAAGAGTTTCCAGCGAGCATGCCAGGCAGACGCAGCAAAATGCCGGCTCCCAATGGTCAACCAGGAGTGTTTGTCAGCGTGGAAAGAACTGAAGAAAACAGTGCTGGGAGAGTGCAAGTGCTCAGATCCACTTCAGATGAGATGCATTAAAATATGGAAGGGAATCTTTAACAACCCTTGTTTACAATACTCTCAAGAGAACCAAGCTTCAGCAGCTAGTGAAAATGATGATGATGATGATGATGAGGATGGTGAGAAAAATCAGGACACCGACACAGGTTAGTGGTATTCCAGCAGTCTGAATGCTTTCATACATAACAGTAGTGTGCACAAGTCTGTGAGAAAGGTTTCCTTAATCATTTGCTGTTTAACATGTTTAATGTTGGGAACAGGATAGTTTTAAGAGGCTTATTTACACTCAAATGAATGATCTGATATCAAAATGATAGCCTGACTGCAAATACCATTGTCCTTCAATGTGTTAATTTGATAGAACCTGATCCAAATCAGTCCCTTTTAGTATTACACTGAAAGTAGAAACAACGTAAGACAAATAACAATCATTTTGTAATAACAGTTATTGCCTTCTTGCCTTGACTTTAGATCATGACAAGCAGTTAGTTGAGCTTGAAACCCGGGTGCATTGATGAACACATTAAGGCCTCTGGCTTTCTTTTATTCACAAGAAATCTGACTTTATACTGCTCTGAGCAGCTCTAAAAACTCTTCTTGAGCTCATAGGATATATATGAAGATAATGTTATCAGCAGCCGTTGATAAACTGTGCTTTCACCCCCCAAATTTATGAATATATGCAACAGTGATTTTAGAGTTTGTTAACAAATTGACAGGTCCTATTTGGTCAAGCTTTTTATTCTTGTTTCTTTTTGCTACTGGCACTACGCCAGCAACACAGCCAATACTTTAAAGTTAAAAACTAAGCTACAACCTGGTTTATCACTTATGCCTGTACCTGTATCTTTTTTTTCTAGACCATATTAGTATGGAAACAAAATTACAATGGAGTTTATCTGCTCTCTCCAAACAAGGTAGGTCTGAATTTACTTACGAATCCTAAGAAATGGTTTTAGCTCTGTTTTCAGATAGTGTACAGTGTAGCTCAAAATTAAAATGAATACTTTTCATTCAAATTACTGAAGAGTAGGGAGTCAATAGATCCAACATATTTTCGGTTAAGCTGGGTAGATACAATTCCAAAAATGTTAGGTAACAATCCTGATCTGTTAAATTTACAGAGGCAAATCTTATCCCATAAACATTTTAGGGTCAGAATTATCTAGATTTTTTTGGAAGGTTTATAGCATAGGCTAGAAATACAGAAACTAGCTTTAAAAGCACAGAAATACCAGTTATATTCCCTTCTCCATTACTTACTATGTAGTCTAGCATAAGACTGCGTGCTGGAGATTTCAGCATTTTCAGGTATCCACAAGCCACTAGCTTCCAGAAACTGTTACATACCACGAAGAAACTAGAAGTTTCACTGTCTTCTCCCTTATTTATCTGACAGGGGCAGAAACTTGCAGGAGGGTTGCTTATGAGGGCCAAGCAGTAGAAGGGAGAAGTATCAAGATGACACAGTGGGCTTACAAGAGGCAATGCTGGAAGAGCTAGCTCAGAGTTTTGGGGAGTCAAACTTGTTTTTAATGGGAATGTTGCAGGCAGGATGACTACCTACCATCACTTGAGAAAGGTTTTCTTGTGATTTCATTTTAAAAACTGTTATTCTTTTTAGCATACACAGCAAACAGGACCTGTTTGGAGATGAACAAGGAGTGTGTTGAAGATGAAGTCTGTAACAAACAGTTGTCCCTGTACCTTAAGGTTTGTTCAGTAAATAAGAAGTGCAACATGGAAGAATGTCAAGCAGCCATAAGGTTCTTCTATCGAAACATGCCTTTTGAAGTTGCCCAAATGATGACATTTTGTGATTGTATCCAGCCTGATGAATCCTGCCACAGAGCCAAAGAACTTCTCCATGGCAAGCCCTGTGCAGTTACTGCTGTTCCACCTCCATCATGTCTGAATGTAATCCGCACGTGTGAAGAGAATGAATTGTGCAGGTAAGTAGAAGAAAGATTTGGCCCAGTAATGTGCCTGTGAATAAGGACGAGATCAAATAATTTTTATATATATATATATATACACCATATATCTCACCTATAGCAAAATTTTTTTCTGCACTGTCTCTATTGTATATTATCACTTGTGTTTGACATCTTCACAGATGTCTGCATCAGCTCTGGTAATTCCACAAGTAATTCCACAAGTAAACTGAAAAGGTTCATTTTCAGAAAGGTCTAGAATCTAGTTTGGGCTTTGCTTCTGCCTCTTTCATGACTCTTAACACTGTTTCTGCCTGACAAACTGTGCTGTTGTGTATTTTCATTACCACTTTCTTCAGATAATGCCTGCCAGTCTGCACCTCTGCCCTCTAGCAGTTTGCACAAATTGTGCAGCAGACCAGGCAAAGTTTGTTTGGTTGAAGTAATTGCCTCGTCCACCGCAGAGTCTGACCCTTTGTACCCAACAGCCATAAACCCAACTCGACCCATTCAGAAAACTCTTGTCTTATTCTTTTCATCTCAAGCATACTGATACTTGAAAAAAAGCTGCCCTGAAACATGCCCAGAGCACCAAACTCATGAAGACTAGTGCAGTTTTAAGATCTGACTTTACTTTAGAAAACACACAACAGGATTAGCCCATATTCGTAGTTCTACCTAATTGCCACCGTTTGTCCATGGTCAACTGGCCCACTTTAGTTTTCAGCGTAGTCACCAGTTCCCTTGTGGATTAGACCCGAATTTTCCCTCAAAGTTGTGCTCAAATTAACGTTCAGTCAACAAACCAGGAGGCCAAGAGATGCTTTCAGTTCTCTGCAGGCTATTCCGATTGACGTCAGTGGGAATTGCCCCTTTTTATGTCAAGAAGAATTGGGCTACAAGTGTATATCTGTGCATGTGCATGTGTACACATGTAATATCTTAATGGAGACTTGCTGAATTACCCATTATGTTGGGAACATTAACGTTTCCTGGCACTGACAATAAGTGGATATAATTGGCAAAATTAGTCTCTAAATTATGGCTAGCCATATCTATAAATCAGGAGGTGAATAAAAATAATTCTATTAGCACAGAGGTGGCATCTGCTTTGAAACCTTTGCTTGTGTAATGAAAATATTTACAATAATGTCCTAGCTGGTATTGTAACAGTTCGTGTTTTTCCATGTGACTTGCTTGTTACAGCTACACAATATCTCAACAGTAAATTTATAGCCTAATTTTATGATTAAGGAAATAATGTTTTAATATACTAATGTATAATATACAACAACAGTTTACCTTTATCGTCCCCTAAAATTTAATGTGATAAATTGGTTTTTAATTAATACCTACAGATTTCTTAGTTAACTTTTACTATATATTTTCTATTGTCATACACAGTGCATTAAAAGCCAATTTTATTCTATCCTAAGAGCAGATAAACAGAAATAATTTGAGATTATTGAGCTGGGAAACAAGTTAATTCTTCTCATAACTTATCTCTGCTATCAATTAATCCTTAAGGTCAACTGAATTACTTCTAATTTTCCCTGATCATTTTGTATTTTGTTAGCATTTGGGGTGAGTATGGGTTGGCATCGGATGTAGATTATTTTATGTAAAATAAGTTGAATGTTCATTCTTCCTTCATACCACCCAACAAAATGATCCACTAGAACAGCACCTGTTTTGGTTTCATTGTGATGACTGGTCTAGTTCCTCTATCCACATTTCTTCTCTGAGGATCTGAGGCTGTTAGATCCACACTGATTTTTGCTGGACCCTGGGAAAATCTTCACAGGTGCTGATTAGAGGTGCAGTTGCTTTTTCTCAGAAACTTTTTCAGTAAAACCAATCTTTTCCTCAAATTACAATTTTGCAGATTTCATTCAAACTAATTAGGTGCAAATCACAGCAGCATTTAGGCCACCTATCACTGAATATTGTGAGTTTTAATGCTTAAGTGGTACCTTGGGAATACACTCTCTTTTCACGATAGTCCTTAAATGTCTTTTTGTGAAATCGCAAGCGAGTTTTTAAACTGTCATTGTACACTTCTTCTTTTTATCCACCAGGAAAAAATACACAGTTTTTTGGTCAAAGTGTTGGAGACACGTGACAAAAAAATGCTACGATGAGGAAGCTTGTCTTGAAACTTTAATCAAAGGTGACATGCCCTGTTCTGCAACTGCTGATTGCAAAGCAGCCTACATTAGCAACTGGGGCACGATGCTGCGTGTGGAGTGTACCTGCCAGAATTTACCTGCTGCGGAGCAGTCTTTGTGCAAGCTTTTCCATCACATGCTTCACAGCAAATCCTGCTTCAGTGAGTTACGTGAGTAACACGTAATACTTTAAAGAATTCGTTTTAAAGAGTATTAAAATGCTGGCTTACACCAAATCTGTACTATACCTTCGCTGCCACTGATTTCAGCAAGGTTTGTATCTTTGGGTTTTTTAATCAAAATCAAAATTTTTCTCTGATTTGGGGAAATATTTTATATTAGTAGCAAATCAATAATATCAACTACATGTCTCATTACAGAAGTTTGCTGGAATAACAACAAAAGAATCATTTCTGGGACCTATAATATTATGCAGATTAGAAATCGTCCAAAGCCTTCCTGTCATTGGCTTAGTGTTGTACTCTGGTACAGTGTTTTTACAAATAATCACAGAATCCTAGAATGCGTTGGGTTGGAAGGGACCTTAAAGACCATCTCCATGGGCAGGGACACCTTCCACCAGACCAGGTTGCTCCGAGCCCCATCCAGCCTGGCCTTGAACACTGCCAGGGATGGGGCAGCCGCGGCCTCTCTGGGCAACCTGGTCCAGTGCCTCACCACCCCCATTGTAAAAAAATTCTTCCTTTGTCCAGTCTAAACCTACCCTCCTTCCGTTTAAAACTGTTGCCTGTTGTCCTGTCACTACAGGCCCTGGTAAAAAGTCTTTCTCTCTTTCTTATAAGCCCCCTTTATAAATTGAAAGGCTGCAGTAAGGTCTCCCCGGAGCCTTCTCTTCTCCAGGCTGAACAACCCCAACTCTCTCAGCCTGTCCTCACAGGAGAGGTGCTCCAGCTCCCTGATCATCTTTGTGGCCCTCCTCTGGACTCGCTCCAACAAGTCCATGTCCTTCTTATGGGGCAGGGCGGGGCCCAGAGCCGGATGCAGTACTGCAGGTGGGGTCTCGCCAGAGCGGAGTACGGGGGGAGAATCACCTCCCTCAACCTGCTGGTCACGCTGCTTCGGATGCAGCCCGGGATACGGCTGGCTTTCTGGACCGCGAGCGCACATTGTCAGGTCCCGTTGGGCTTCTCATCAACCAACTCACCCAAGTCCTTCTCCGCAGGGCTGCTCTCAATCCACTCATCACCCAGCCTGTATATGTGCTTGGGATTGCCCCGAGCCACGTGCAGGACCTTGCGCTTGGCCTCGTGAGTGCCATGAGGTTCACACGGGCCCACCTCTCGAGCCTGTCAAGGTCGCTCTGGACGGCATCCCTTCCCTCCAGCGTGTCGACCGCACCAGACAGCTTGGCGTTGTCGGCAAACTTCCTGAGGGTGCGCTCAATTCCACTGTCCATGTCACCGATAAAAGATGTTAAACAGCGCTGTAATGATACCTTATGCAATATGATACATTATGTTGTCTTTTTCTCTCTTGGAGTCTAAATATTAGTATAGCTAACACACATTGAGCAACAGACTTCATTCCAAAGAAAGTAACTTGAGTGATTGAAATAGGACCTCTCAAACAAAAAGCTGCTGTGAATGGAGGTTTCAGTATTTGGCCTTCAGTAAAAGCACTGGGGTATTTCACATGAAATATATGTACTTTCTCAGAACCAGTAAAACCTTTCACGTGCTAGATCTTATTTTTGTTCAATATAAAAGTCCTTGCCAAGTCTTTGTTTAAGAGAGAAGTGTTAGTGCAATGAATGGCAATATGGGAGCAAATATTAATGGTTTAGCTTGAATCAGGAGCGTGCCTTCAAAGCAAATCCCGCTTGTGGCCACTTACAGTGCCGTGGGTCACGTCACAGGGTGGTTCCACATCACAGGGTGGTTCCTGGACTCCTGCAGCCTAAAACTGAACCTGAAGGTTCATCTGCCGCCTCTTCAATGCTCCAGCTACATCCAAACGTCTGGTCGATGGACCAGATTAAAGACCAAAGTACCCTCTTCTCCTTAAATCTTTGATCTATCACACCAGTTACTTTGCTATATAAATCCTCTTAGGATACACTACGTGCTAGTGCATCATGCCCAATGCCAGTCAGCTTCTATATGTAATTACATGTATTCTCGACCTAGCTTGGGAGACGTAACTATATCTAAAGATTTTAGTGAAAAGCAATGGCTATTTCATAGTTGCATCTGATGGACTGCTTTTAAAAACATATATTAATTGCTTGCATGCATTTCATTGAATGAATTAGCTAATTTTTTAGTTTAACAGCCAAAATATTACCACTAATAAGGGTGTATTTTTTTATTGTCACGCAAAGTCTACCCAAAAATTAAAATCAAGTTGCTGAAACACTGCCCTTAAGCTTAGTTAATCACTACTAAAATTCGGACTCTGAGAAAAGTTTAAAAATCATATGCCAAATCCCCTGGAAAAATCATAACACTGTTAGATTTAAGACTGCACTGGTGGTGTTTTGCTAATGAGCATTATTTGTTTGTTTGCTTTATGGCTGCATCTAATAGTCCAAATGAGTGATCACATCATTGTGTTATTCTTTACCTATAAAGCAAAAAGATGACTCTCGTGGCATAATAATCAAATAACTACTCATCAGCTTTTGCCATTCCCTGAAGCAGTCTCAGGATAAAATGGTTTTTGTGATGGAAATTTCCCTAACCTAATTGGGATCAAAGAACAGAAGCTGGCTTGCTCCTGTGGTGAAACAAATTCCTGCTACTTAAACAACAGTTTGGGAATCCAGGGCCTTCGCCTGAGTAAAGGGTTGGCACCTACTCTACAGAACGTTTGCAGAGTCTTGTGAATCCTGCTTTTGTTTTTTCTAGATGCCTAGTTGTAATGCAGCTAAACTGAAGAGAGAGATGATTACGGGTTTGATTGTAAAGTGCCGTGTTAAATGCCAGTATCTGCTCGGCAGCTCAGAGCTGTGGCGCGAGTGCTGTTGCAGACCTCCTCCAACCCCTCCTGCAAATTTATTCAGCTGGCCTGGCTGCGAACTTTGGATAACTTTCACTCTTACAGTGGTGACGACTTTTAACATCGAAGTCTTTCTGAATAGGCGGATACCCACTGCTAGCAAAAGGGATCTTCGCCTCTAGCACTGGTGTGAACAGACCCGCAAGGGGTGCCTACACCACCACGCCTTCCTACTCCTGCACGGCACTGCCTTCCTACCAATCTTCGCTCTTGGGGCTGCACTTAACAGGATTAAAGCTTGTTGCAGACTCAGCAAAAGGCAAGGACTGTGAATAACTGGCTGCTGTATGAGACAGAAGCACAGAGTGGATCGGTGCCAATGTAGGATCGGTGTCACAGAAGGAATAAGCAAAAATGCCAGTGACAGAAAGTCACCACGTTACAAGGAGATTTAGTCCATTGCTGTTTAGATGACGTTCCAGGCTGCAAACATGAGTCTTTGTGGTATTGTTTCATTCCTCTAGGGAATAAAAACTTCTCATCCTACAGTTCATGTGAGTGACCATGCACATTCTTACATGGTTCAGCCTCTTGCTCTGTAAACTGTTCTACTTAGGTAGGCCTTTTATTTGTCATTTCAACAGAAGATACACATTTTCAGATACATTAATGAAATTATGCCCACAAAGAGGACACGCCTTTGTGAAATAGTTGAGGTCTAGCAATTCATTTGGAGAGTAAGCTTTGCCTTTTGGAAATTATTTCAAACTACTACCCATTTCTCATCAAGTCTATATTGGTTTGGTGGGTTGTATTGGCTTTGTGTGGCAAGGGTTTGGTAGCGGGGCAGGTTACAGGGGTGGCTTCTGTGAGAAGCTGCTGGAAGGTTCCCCTGTGTCCGACAGAGCCCACACCAGCCGGCTCTGAGACGGACCCGCCACTGGCCAAGGCCGAGCCCATCACCGACGATGGTGCCACCTCTGGGAGAACAGATTGAAGAAGGAGAAAAAGTTCCTGGGACAGACAGGAATGGCAGCCAGAGAGAGGAGTGAGAATATGTGAGAGAACCAGCCCTGCAGACCCCCAGGTCAGTGCAGAAGGAGGGGAGGAGATGCTCCAGGCGCCGGAGCAGAGATTCCCCTGCAGCCCGTGGGGAAGACCCTGGTGAGGCAGGCTGTCCCCCTGCAGCCCAGGGAGGTCCACGGGGGAGCAGATCTCCACCTGCAGCCCGGGGAGGACCCCACGCCGGAGCAGGAGGATGCCCGAAGGAGGCTGTGACCCCGTGGGAAGCCCGCGCTGGAGCAGGCTCCTGGCAGGACCTGTGGCCCCGTGGAGAGAGGAGCCCACGCTGGAGCAGGTTTTCTGGCAGGACTTGTGACCCCGTGGGGGACCCACGCTGGAGCAGGCTGTGCCTGAAGGACTGCAACCCAGGGAAGGGACCCACGCTGGAGCAGTTCATGAAGAACTGCAGCCTGTGGGAAGGACCCATGTTGGTTAAGTTCATGGAGGACTGTCTCCTGTGCAAGGGACCCCACGCTGGAGCAGGGGAAGAGTGAGGAGTGTTCCTCCTGAGGAGGCAGAAAATAACGTGTGATGAACTGACCTCATTCCCCGCCCCCCTGCGCCACTGGGGGCGTTTGGTAGAGAATCCGGGAGTGAAGTTGTGCCTGGGAAGAAGAGAGGGGTGGAGGGAAGGTCTTCTGAGATTTGGTTTTATTTCTCATTACCCTACTTTGGTTGACTGGCAATAAATTGAGTTAATTTTCCCAAAGTTGTGTCTGTTTTGCCCATGACGGTAATTGGTGAGTGATCTCTCCTGTCCTTATCTCGACCCACAAGCTCTTTGTTATATTTTCTCTCCCCCGTCCAGCTGAGGAGGGGGAGCAATAGAGCGGCTTTGGTGGGCACCTGGCGTCCAGCCAGGGTCAACCCACCACACGGGCCTATTTCTAAAATTGTTTCTGTGAAAAGAGAATTTAAGCTGTTTTGAGGCAGAGAGTATTTTTAAAGCACACTTGTCCCCCATAAGACAAACTACAAGGGAGATATAACTGACGTGTCAAAGGGAGAACTTTCATTCACTTTGGTTGTTGTGTATCAGTAAACAATATTTTTAAATAGCTGCCTTTATAAATTCTGTGATCCTTATCAAAACACCAAACAGTAATATTCACTTAAATTATTATTTTAACCTAATATTTTGAATGGATATTTTCTTTCCAATATTCAGGTCAAATTTCCATTAAGAAGAAAGGTTTTCATTGGGTAAATACAGGAATCCCAGGAGAAAAGCTTTCCAGAGCACAGCTACATTCTTCTTCAGTTAACGGTGAGTTTGGGCAAATCGCTCCATGATTTTAATAGACGTACTCTTGAGATTTCCCTCGTGTATGACCGGGAAGACAACAGGTTCAGTCCCTTGGGTTCAGGCAAGTGAGACCTACCTGTTGCTCCCCCATTCAACATAATGTGGAAAAATCTCTCTACCTGGTTGGCTTAGCTTATATAACCACAAAATAAAGATAATGAGACCGAACCAATTTCTTTGATAAGTGGTTTTGAAATAGATGTCTCACAATCACTATATTATAATTGGGGAAAATTAAGCTATTACACCTGCCAGAGCCTGAGTCTCCATACAGTCATTAGAGAGTAGCAGTCATAATGTCTAATACAAATTATTAGCTTTGATGTCATACCTACTTCTCTCCTCTCTCTTGACTTTTTGTGCCATAGTAGTTACAACAACAAAATTAGGAAGCCAGAGTAAATGGTCTGAGAAGGGTCTTGTGTTACACTCCATCGGACTTTACCTTCTCAGGCAAGAGAAGGGCATGCAATTGCTGATCAGGATATCCCATGGGCTGAAATGCTGCATCTGGCTTTATTTCCATGCATTTACAGGAGCAATTAAGTGACATAAAGTTAAAGGCTATTGAATTAATATACAAATTTTCATATGGTTGAAATCATATTAATTTTGTATTTGCTTTCAAAGGGCCTAATTACAGAGTGAGAACACTAAGAGCTTAGTGCACATAATACCAGCTCTAAGGAGAATGACCTGGTCTACCTTGCATGGGGCAGATCACAATACCCCAGGCATTCCTATGAATTAGTTTCCAGTAACTGTTCATACTGAACACATTTATCGGTGAAAAAATAATTCAAGCTCTGAATGCAGTGCAAAACGAAGGGGTTTCTATCATCTCCATCCTTCAACTATTGCTGAAGTGGGCAACCTGGGAAGTATAAAAATAGATTCATGAGAATGGGTTTCCTGAGACCTGCATGTGAATAATCAAGCGTTCAGCTGTAAATTTAGCGTTAAAATTACTTACCTAAGAATCATGCATGTCATCTAAGTGCTCTATGTAGCCAGAGAAGAAAGTCAGGGACCCTCAGAGGAAGATTAATCACACCTTTTCAGACTGCCTTTGCTGTGGCCTGGAAGCATTGGCTTCTCTTTGCCAGCTACAGGGGGAGACTGAATCTCTAGCTGGAACGAGACTCTAGTGGTTAAATAATGCAAGTTATAATGCAAGAAATCCTTCTCTAAGTGACAAAATGTAAAATGTGAGATATTTCACCCGTGTGACCAGTCCTAACTGCAGACCTTTCCCTCAGAGATTCAGATTAATGTTTGCAAAATGCAGCCTACGCCCAGTGAATTCTGTTCCCACTGAAGTCTGAATACTTTCCAAAAACCTGTCCTTGAACTCTTAACAGAATTTTGGATAGCCTTAGAAAAATAAAAAGAATGCTGACCAGCCTAAGCCATACAATAAAATATTCCTTCTGTTGGAGCTGTCATGTACACTAGCTGGGAACTCTCTAAGCTATAAACGTCTCATAGGAAGCCAGGTCAAGGAGAAGAATCCGATTCAGGATATCTACCTATGATAAAAAACATATTGCAAATTGTTTCATAAATCCCACTGCCAAAAATCTAACCCAGTATCCTAGATTCATATGCTAGTAAATGTGCATTACTCAGGCTGCAAAGGGAGTTATCATCCTTACAAAATATTTATCTTTAGTGAAATCAAATCCCAAGAAGAATCCCAGGGTGCAGAGGCAAAATGGTTAAGTCATCAAATATGGCCTTTTGTGTGTGTGAAGATATTTGAAGATATTTGCTTCTTGGCTATTTTCTGCTTGGAAAGCAGGAGATACGAGTTGCCAATGTCTTGTCCCTACATTAAAATCTCAGAAGAATCCTTTATTTAGCTTGTCACTGAAAGGATGTCATCCTTGTCACACAAGGATGTCTTTCACCAAAGCAAACTAATGACTGTCTGCAGATGAACACGCTCAGAAGAAACTTGGTATTTCTTCAACCGTTTCTTAATTTGATAATTATATTATATTATATATAAAAATATATATATTAATTTTACAATTAAAAAACCACTTACTGTTCAAAAAACAGTAAGATTTCTCCATTCTATTCTGTGGCATTGCAAATCAAGCTGTCAGATAAGACTGGTTTTAATAAAAGGAGTCTTTCATAGTAAATAATAAATCTAAACATAGATACATATATTCATATATATTTGCAAATAAATATAACCCTGTTCAGTTGGAAGACTATTATTCCAGGTTTTGGTGTGGTAACAGGACTGTTTAAAAATCTTGAGTGGATTTACACTGATTCACATACCCAGGAGGGTACAGGCCAAACCAGTTGTCTGTAGGCTGATACAACCCTGTTAACAAGACGTGACGTGGGCAGAGTCCGAACCATATAAAAGTTAAGGATACTTTTGCTGTAAGCTTAGATGAGGCCAGAATTTTATGTAATTTTGGAAACAGCATCAAAAAGAGAAAAATCAAAAAAGAATTCTCCAAACTTCAAAAACGTTGTTATTGCCTACCTCGTTATGCACTTTCAGCCTGGTTTTGACTTTATCTTATGCAAATTATCTACACAATTTTACAGATCCACATAATTTAAAAGATTGCTTCCCACACTTGAATTTGAAAAATGATTCATGTGTGAAGATAAGCATTTACTTGCATCAGCTTAGAGCTTTGGAGCTAAGGAATTTTTTTGGCTGGAAGGGAAAGCTAGAAATACAGAACTCCTATCCTGTTCGTGTGAGATACAATAAAATTGGGCTTGACCCCAAACTGTTGAAATTAATCTCATTTCATCTTAAATTTTAGAGTTATCATATATTTCCTACTGAGGAGTTTTGCCGTGCTGAGAATCTAGATAAACAAGTAATTGGCAGAGTTTATCTATAATTACACCAGATGCTGTGGGAACTGAGATTAGTTCAGCTCCAGCAACTTTAATTTGTAAGGTATGAAACATTGGCAATCTGATTGTTTTATAAATGTAGAAAAAAGCCTGTGACAAGCTGTGGGTAGCCAAGAAACTTCCGAGCACCAGCCGGAATTAATCTGTCCGATGAATATTCACAGTCGTTTCACTCTGTATACATAAGCAGGTAGATTTACCCAAGAGTGTCTTCAGATGCTGCGTGTGCCCTTCTTTCTCCGTGGTACGTGCAGATATTTGTATCCCTTTCTCCATCTAGTCGGAGAAGCCAAACCAGGTTTGCTCTTCTGTACGTCGGTCAGTTGAAGAGAAGTACTGAAATAGGGACAGCTGTTTCTTAGAAGAGTAACGACATAGGCATGTTATGTACACTACATTTTTTATAATTTCTGCTAAGAACAGGAAATTATTCTGATCTACAGTGAACTGTGAATGAGCACACAGCATGAGAGCTGAGGTTGTCTACTGATCCATAACTACAAACGTGCCTAATTTCAGTCAGGGTTTTTATTGTTTGTTTAGGGCACTGTCTTTTAAGCCTTAACTCATTTTTATTTAGTTCATGTTCAGATGATCGGTATCATGTATACAGAGAGTAAAATGGGATAACACAGCCTGTGATGTCATACAGGAATTGAAATGTGAATTCTGGTAGTTTTCGTGGACAAGGTTTGGGATGAACAGAGACAAAATTTCATGTCTATATTTCTTAACTTCCCTAGCACTATTTCACTTTTCAAGAACTGATTTGATATAGATTAATAGTGAAAATTTATATAAAATATTCCTTTGGATTTTTAGAGAAGAGCAGAGTGCCTATCGAGAACACACCCCCCAACAACATTTTTAAGGGTAAATGAATAAGCACATTCGAGTGATTAAACCAGAAAGAATATATGAAATGAAGAATTAGCTCTTCAGCCACAAAATTGTGCACTCTCCTAGCCTTACAAATTCCCTCACTTCTAAGAAGACAGGAGAAAATACATGCCACTAGCATGATCTCATCATTAACACCTTTCTTGTGTTCCCCATAGAGCTGAAAATATTATAATCAATATCTCTTTTACCAGCAATTAGTTCACCAAGGCCATAGCATTTTATAAGGTTTTGACAAACAAGATAGAACATTTTGATTTAATTGGGTCATTTCAGAGTGTTTTGTTTTATCAAAACGAAACTTTTTTCCAACTTTTTAAAGAAAAATTTACATTTTGGTGAAATGCTATTAGCCTGTTCTCAACCATCCATGACTGTCGCTCCTAATAATTTTCCTAGTGATGTACTTAAAAAACCATCCATTTGCCTTAAATATGTGTGAACCTCACTTTCCACTTCAAAAAACTAGGAAACTTTTGTTGCTACAATTGCCCCTGCAGTTTTAAAGTTTTTTAAAGTTTAAAAAAAAAAATGACTGAGTGTACAATTAAGATTCAGAAACTGCAAAAAATGCCTAAAAATTATTCTTTTCCTAAAACTCATCATCTTCAAGAAAAGTTGTAACTTGAGAGGAGGGCCAACTGCTGATCCATTTTTTTAATATATGATATTAGCAGTCCTGCACTGAGACTAAGACAGACCTCGCCCCTCTTCCTTCAGAAATTCACCACATTAAATATTTTTCAGTAGCTTGCTGCATTAAGTGGTATGTTCACTCTGTGCACTTGTGAGGGTTCAATCATTGCTTTCATTTTTCTTTTGTTGCAAAACTTGACTTTTGGATAGCTGTTGAGAAAAAAGTGATAATAATAAAAACCAAGCAGGTGCAATCCCTTGCTCAGCTCTTGCCCACTGCTTGCCTCGTTGTAGAATGTATATTCACTCTCTCTTACTGGAGCTGCTCCAGTACCCATACGACCTGTGTTTGTATTACAGTATACACTACAGTTGTCGCATATGTGCCGTGTGTCCAGAAATGTCTCATCTAGGGTCTGTGTGTTCATATGCACAAACATATGCACAATATATAATAAGTGATAACTGACTCAGAGACAAGAATTTGGCCATCTCACAGACCAGGTGAGTGGCCGGGGGATGGGGATGGGACTCCACCTCTTCTGTAGTCAATAGTTCACTGACTACGTAAGATGGAACACCTTGGGAACAGCTAAGGCTATATTTTCCCACTCTGCGTTTGAGTTTATTTGTATTTGAGTTTAATTGTATAAACACGACAGAATCAGTGCAACAGGAAAGTAACAGAAAGGTCTCACGTTTTCTGCTTGCGGCTCTGGCTTTGAGTCCTTCTGTCAAGTCATCTAGCCTCCCCGAGGCAGGTTCAGGGCTTATGTTACATTCTCAACTGATGCTTTTCCTTCAGAATATTCGATCAAAACTGATGGATTCATTCCTCCGGGAGAAATGTTTCCCTTCATTTGGAAAACAAAAGTTGAAACAGCTCCATTTTTCAAGACTTGTAATTTTTAGCACATAAGCTGCCTAAGTTATTTCTTGGTGAGAAGCCTAAAAGAAAGAGGAAACTCCACGGGCACAGGGCCCAGAAGCAGTGTTAGATCCCATTTTACATTCATTTGATTCTAGATCAAGTATTGCTGCACACTGCAATTATGGCAATATGTGAAAAAGGAAAAGAGGTCTAGCAAGTACGTAAGAACCAAGTCTCCTCTGATACACAGATGAAAATTAACACCTTCAAATCAGCAGGAAAATACTCCAAAAGACAAATCAGAGTAACAAGCTGTTGCAGTTCCCTGGAGTGGAAGAGTAAAAGGTAGTGCTACACATATGCAGTGCTACTGGAGCTGGTATTTACTGAAAGGAGTCTGAAAATGATCTTGCACCAGCTGGTGAAGGTAGAGTTATTCCTACCATTGGCATACCATTTAGGTCTTTTTCCTTCTTTTAATTACTGATGTTGGAATTGATTGCTGATTTAGCTTGCATATGTATGCATTCCAACGCAGATCTCGAATCTGATTCTTATTACTGAAGAAGTAAATGTTTCAGGTCTGCTTTCTGTTTTCTACCTATAGGTGAAACAGTCTACATTATTGCCTATTCCTCCTGCATTGTTCTCATCCTAGGAATAGTCCTGCTGACTGTCCTAAAGATCAGGTAATTTTAGAGGGATATTAATCATTGGTTCTAGGAAATTGGAAAAGCAGAAAATAAAATGTTTTGGCTTAGTTAAGAGGTTGGTACTGCGATTGTCTTTAAAAATAGTCCAGCATGCCCCAGTGATGGAAAGAACTGACATTGCGGGTGTCAGCAAGAAAGAGTGAAATACGATGCGTATCTACAATGCCCTCCATTCATGCAGAGATCCCAGGCTTCGGGAGGTTTCATTTCCTGTCCCATGGCAGGAGAAGGTGAAATCTGAATTCAAAAATTCTGTGAGGCTACCTTCCTAGCCCTATAGCAGGCAGAGGTAATGCAGAAAGGAAATGAGAATATTCAGCATTATAACATATTTAGAAACCAAACCGTGAATGCTGCTATTGTAGTTAATATTCTTGCCAAACGCCATTTTTGCTGATAGGATTCTGTAAACATTTCCCCACACACAGTATGAGAAACTGCCCATACACCAATGCTTGGTAAGAAAACAGAAATCTGCATTCACTTAGTCAAATGAACATGGCCTTTTCTTAAATGATACATTTTCTTGGACCAAATTAAATGGCCAGATTTCAAGAATTACACTGTCAGATGATAGGTAACAGAACATGATGTAGCAGGAGCTATATATAGTGGGAGGGATATCGAGTCAAATTTCATTATTAAATTCAGAGGCAGATCAAAGAGGAATCATGCAGAAAAATGCAAAAGGCAAGTCAAGGATATATGGGAACAGAGGCTTTCTCTTTAGGTTTGCAGTTACAGGAATATCAGCATATAAATAAAACTCGGATTTAAAGAATAGAGGGGATGGAAGAAAGAACAGTACATGAATAATAGTGAAGGGAATTATTTTATACCACAGTGTTTATCATAAAAAGAGGGGAATTTTGCCACTGATTTCAATTAAGCCAAAGTTCAAACCAAAATCTGTATAGTTTATTGCTAAATACCTGCACATTCTTTGTTTTCAGAGCCTGCAGAACAAAACATCAGTCAAGAAGTCCCTCGCCAGACCATTCTTCTGAAACATTTATGGTCCATTATAAAAGTCACAGATGAACTACTCTGCTGCTTGTGCTTTTTAAGGCTATTCTTGAAAGCCAGCCTGTTGTACATATGCGATAATAAAATATATATTAGAAAACCTACTATAAATTACGCAATTTTGTAGTTGAGCACACGAAAGATTTTTATATTTATTAACACGTATTAAACCTTTCACAAGCTTAAAAAAAAAATAAAATAGAACTGTACTCTCTCCCATTTGTGTAGAGTCACAGATCTGTCCTGAGCTGCACATTTCCTACACCTTTAGATGCAAATGATAATGGTATAAATGCTGTATCAGCATGAATCTCCCTAGCAGCGGCAATCTTTAAAACCCACCCTTCTGATGTGAACTCAGCTGGCGGAAAGGAAAAAAAAAAATCATCCACTCAGAAACATGTCAGAGAGCTCTTAAAAAGTACATCTGTGGCAGTTTTGTACACCAGGTTCCCAGGTACCAAGTAGCTGGTGCGGTACTTGTAAGGCAGCAGCCGCAGGTAGGCTGCCTGTAGTTTCACGGTGGAGTGTTTGTGGGGTAGGAAGAGATCAGGACTACAAGCTCTTTCAGAACGACGAGGACATAAACTCTGACTACCCGGGCTAATGCTTCGACCCCGCCATGTTGTTGCTGAAACTGTTTTTTCTTTCTCCTCCAATATACTTCAAAGAGAAATGAGCGAGCCCTGACAATCTGAATACAGTAATTTCAGAAAGCATTTTGTGGTCTGAACGCCCAATGGAGAGACTTGCCTGGGGCTGAAGTGCCTACTTCTCGAGGGAGAAGTTACAACCCTTCTCATTATCTGTTTCCTATTAATTGTCTCTAGGCAATACCCAAAGTGCCTAATTCCCCCCCGTGCACTGTACTGGGAGTCACGGTCCCTAACACGCCACTCTGGATCCCACTTTCTGGCTACGAGTTCTGGATTTCTCCCTGTAGCTGAGTTGTTTTGCTAGATTTAAGCTTCTATTTACTAGCAATCAGTTGTCTTTGTTATATCTTTGCAACGAGCTGGTTCTGGTCAGCTCAGGGTAATGGACTGGCATTTCTCATACAACTGTACCCATGAGTAGTACCATATGTATTGTCTTGTTATGATAGCATCTGATGACTTAATTTTATTTGGAATTTGATTAATTTGTATTTTGTCTGAATTCCCACTAAATGTAACTCACACAACAAACAGTATCAGGAATGAACTGCTGGTTCCACTGAATTCAGCTTGTTTTGACCATGACTGATTCAGATCTAGGGCTAGAAATTTATGATGTGATCAGAAGAACAGGAATCTCTGCTCTTCAGTGTGACTTTTGCTTCTGGCTTTGGTAGCTTGTGAAATGATTTAGAGTGAGAGCAAAATCTTAAGTGTGCAGTTATACTGGGGAGACTTTTAGAAATTTTTAACAATAATTACAACATCAATTTTCTTTTTCTTTAGGATCTGCATAAAACAAAAAATTCCTTCTTGTTTTGCAATCAAATGCTATCTCATTACTATATTAGCCTTTAGACAAAAATACAACAGAAAAGTGCGAAGTTGGTTAGTTTGTTAATCAAAACAATCTCCTTTACCGGTCCAGCAATTTGCAGCATTTAGTTTACCTCCCACCAAGTAGGTACTTTGAAAGTAGTAGATTATATTCTTCATCTTAAAACTGTGAAGAGGAAAAAGTTCAAACTGAAAATACTGTTGAGAATATGTTCTCATCAGTGCTGGATAAAAACATTTCTTTATATAGGAAATATACATATGAAGTGAACCCTGTGTTGGTTTTCAGTCTGACTTCAAAAAAAAAAAATGATGCAATGCTGAACCCTCTGTGTCACAACATTTGAAGAGATCCATTTACATTCAGATTTAACAAAACCTCAATCATAAAAACATCTCCTGTAACTTTCTGTCTTATAAACTTCTTGGTTTCTATCATTTATATACTAGGAACTCTACTCATGTATGTGCTTAGACACACACACACAAGTATGTAAAATGTATTTGAAACTGAGGGTAGGTATGTGAGTTACTCTGAAAGACAGCAAGACATTTAGTGGCTATTGTGTTGCTTCTGTAATTTTACAGGCTCTCTTCATTAGAGCTGACTTTAGTGCTTGATGGAAAAGTACATTTCCTCCATTAAAAATGTAAAATGTAGTCTTTTGATTTCTATTTCCTAGTGACACTGTATTCTGTCAACTGTATCTAGGAGTTAATTATTAAATAAATTAATTTCTGCTGGGATGATCTGTATTCAGGTGATCATGATTAGACTCTTAACTGCTTCATGAACAGTTTTGTGATGGAAGAAGTAGTACCTTTGTAAGAGCTTCATCATTAAAATCTTTCCTCCTGAAGTGAGACATCTGCACCTAACTCCCAGCTGAGGAAAATTAAGTCTCATTGATAATTTGGGATTCCCAGGACTCTGAGCTAGTCGTCAAATCAAGCTCGTAACTCAGAAAATGGATGGAAGCAGCACCAACACCATCCCCAAGATGGTGCCTTAAAAGAGTGAACACCATTCAGTTCTTTCAAAAAAATTACTGTGGGTGTCTTCCACAAGGGAAAACACTAGCTGTTGGATTCAAGCCGGTGAAGATAACTAACTGCAGCTCATGTTGAGGCACTTCACACTTCAACGGTAGAATAGGGTAGGGAATTTTACTGTGACTTTTCCAAGAAGGTTCCCTCATCAACATGCTGATGTTTCAGACCACATGCTGAAGTCATTCAGTCTCCCCATGAAGTGTGTAGGCGGTCTTAGACATCACTTAGAGGGCACAGAGTTCTACTCTGCAATGGTACATACGAAGTTAGATAATGCCTCATTGAATTTTTTGACTCCTACCCCCCGTCCTGACTGTAGCTTTTGATGCTTAGTTAATGGAGGGAAGAAATGTTTCCCTAGTAACTTAGAAGAGATTTGTCAGCTATAAAAGCACTCAGGAACAACTGATAAAAAGGTAATCCTAAGAAAATGCACTCCAAATGGATTACGAGGTAACAAAGTCAACACAGGCGTACACGTCAGAGTGACAGCTTGTATTTGCTAATGCCGTATGTGCGAGATAGTTAGTCAGAGCTGCTGAAACTGGCAGAATACATGAGCATATCAGTTTCAGTAAACACTGAGATAGATTTTATTTCAGCTTTAACAACACATTGCAAAATCACAAATGCAGAAAACCAAGAGGGTACATGACAATTCCTTAGCAAACATATCATCTCATTGACATTGGTTTCAAAGGGCCAAGTTGACTTTGGCCATAGTCCTTCTGCCTGCTGTGTTATTGCAGCAAAGCAGATCAACATTGCATTAGAGCAGGACCACAGAGAAAAATAATCTTCAAAAATATAACAAAAGAAAAGCATCGATCAGCAAGTCAAGAACTGGAAAGCAAGCATCTTTCATTCACTTCTCCAGAATGATTCTTCTGTTTAGTCAGTTCTCTAGACATTCCACAATCAATAAAGAGAACTTAAGGCAGTCTGAGAAATCACAGAAACATTCAGTGGCAAAGAATACTCATTTTCAGGTATCACAGCAACTAAACAATATTTCTACCCCTTAAAAATAACTCTGAAAAAATAGGCAGATCTTATACATTCACACTAGCTCTTTGGACAAGTGTTATTTCATTTCAACAGCACTGATCCTAAACATAGGAATTTTACCTCACAGACCTGCAGTCTTCATTTTGTGACTGCTTATTACAATAATAAAAGTTTTATGAACTCAAATGATGCTATTAAGAAAGGAAAATTAGCCAAAGCCTCTCTGGACTTATTCACAAGACCAGACTATTCACTTCTTATTTCCATAAACTCAGGTTATACATGAAAATGAAATATTAAAGTGCTGGTCCAGAGCCAAGTTGCTGTAATACACAGAAGTTTAAACTACAAAGCAAGCTGCTGCTGGAAGAAATTACCACTATCCATGTACGGGATCCATGGCATTGCTGTCTTGTGAAAGGCACTGAGGAACAATTAGGCCCATTACTAACGGAATTGATCAACTTCTCCTCCCATAAAGCACACCAGCCATGCCTTTAGAACAACATACTATCTTGACCAGCCAAAGAAGCTAATATTTCACTTTCTAGTTATTCCCAACAGCACAGGAAAAAGAAAAACTACTGTGAAACTATTAAAGAAAATTCCAGCAATATGACATTGGTCAGCTGTTGAACCTTCACGGGTTCAGACCAGTGCACAGACCAAAGACTGCCCTGGGAACTCCAGTTTACATATTCCATGGTCGTAGCACAAATAAGATGATCTCCACGTTGTTCTGTGAGATCTCTGCAGCGACTTTGATATAGAGAGCTACAGAAGAAAGTCTCCAAAGCACAGAAGTATCTTGGTACATCTAATTTGTCTCCAATGCACAGAAGTAAATATCTGGGTACATCTAATTTGTCTCCAGTAAGATTCGGCAAGGGCAGTCAGTAACTACTTCTTCTCTCCTGCAAGCTCTCAGAGTTTACGCTATCCCCTTTCAGCACTTAGAGAGGACCATCAGCAAAACAGGGAGACAGCGTGTCCCCTCATTCCAACGCTGCTCATGATATTCAGCGCTCTGTTGCTTTTTCTTGATACCTTTCAACAAAGGTATATATAATTTTTACAATGACATAGTAATAAGAACACCTGCTTATGGAAGCCAAACACCTGGCTGCAAACCTTCCAGAGCCAGAGAGTTACTTCAGGATGAAGTGACAGTGATGTACTCAGTGGGGGACACTGACAGGGACTAAAAGAGCAGGCACCACTAGCGATGGGTCATTCCGAATATAAGCATAAAGATTTAGGAAGTGAGAAGCACTGGAGAGCAGTAACACCGTCCCATGACCATGTTTTTGAAGGGATGTAGCCTCAACTGCTTTATTATATGCTGAAGTCAAGGCTGCCTGTGTGAGAGATGCATGCCCATGGCATAGCCACTGGATTAGCCCTTGATCTTAAGGGCAGTATATGCTTATTTTGTGAAGCCAAAGATTAGGCATTAAAATGCTCTGCACAGTCAAAATGATGCCAGCCCAGGAGAGCAGAGCAGCAGCACTTCATGTGCCCAACAAATTTTCGTAGCGAGAACATGAGATGTCTCAGGATTCTCAGTCACACTACAAGTAAAGAAGGATTTTATGGGGAGTGCTCACCTGGACCCACAGGCCTGAATTCACCCCAGGTGGCACTTCTGGCATATAAACATTGGGGTTTTTTGAATCTGGCTCTAGGTTTCTTCCTCCCTTGTAACGATCCTGACAAACAATCTATTTGTCTGTGACCTCCACCCCGGATTACTGTAACTCACTGGGTGGTTGAAGCTCAACACGCAGGTAAAGAATGGGCTCCAGATGTCACTGCTCATCTTCCAACGCTCACGTCGTTATAGAATAACAGACCTGCATCTCCACAAGCTCCCAAGTAGTTTCTACAACAGACCCAATAAAGAACGGAGGCATTTGGGGTTGTTCATCCCCATGATTTAATAGGTAGCCTGTTTCAGTGCATAGGGAGAGTTAAGAGCCTTAGAATTGCAAACTGAACGGCCCCTATGCCGAGAAGCCTAGGATGCACTATGCACAGGGGCGTCATCTGAAAAATCCTCCAGAGAGTAAGGGTCTCCTAGTGCCAAGTTAGAAATCCTTCATGACAATTAGGAACAGAGATGTCTAGAACTCCCACAGAACCGAGCAGAGCTAGCTCTTTTAGTCTATAGTCCATGTTCGACATAGGTAGTAGTGTAACCACTTACTTTTCTCCAAGATGTTGTAGTTAGCATACTTAGAAAAAAGTAGACAGTGTCAGTTCAGTTCCTGGCTTGGCCTACAGTTGAAGCCCTCAGCAGCATCTTCAAGGAAAAAAACCCCTTATCTGTTGCAGAGACTTTTTTTTCTTGTGATCTTCCTGATCTCAGGAATTTTGAATTCCATCCTACCCAGTGGCACAACTTCATCCCAATTTACTAGCAAATGCATGCTTTTTCAGTTCTGTATACAGCCAGATGGTCAGATCCATTGATTAGGATGCCAAAAAATGTGCATTTCAATCTCCCCAGGCTGTGCAGCAAGCTAGCCTCAGATCAACTGTTTAGTCCAACATTCAGGCTAGTATTTAAAAGGTGGCTTGCATCACAACTACTTTTTTTTCAAGGGGTGACTTCACTTTCATTCTTTGAGAATCTCCATCTTGCTCATGTTGCTTAAAAATGCACCTTGGGTAGAAGGAAATTCATCAGGCCCAACACGAGAACTGCATACTTTAGCTCAAAATGAGCTAACTCTGTGCCTGCACAGAAGCAAACTGTAGAGGAAATTTTACTGTTAAACAGTAAAGTTTTACAGCGTGGTGAGTCACCTTCAAGGGTAAAAGGCACCTGAACTAGGGAGGCTTTAGGATGTCAATTTGGGTACCTTGTTTAGGCTTAACTACTAATCTTAAGACTAAGCACAGCCTAAGTATTGCTGCAGATTTCCTCACTTCTTCATTGGATATAATCCATTACAGAATTTTTAAATCTGTGAATGGTTCAAGACCTGGTTTTATTCAAGTTTGTGTTTTGATACATGAGCCACAGTGGCTGCTAAATAACAAAGCCCCAGCTGAAACATGGGAAAATGAGGACCGAGCATTTTCTGTGGTGATCCAACTGTGCATCCAGAGCAGGCCAAGCAAATCAGGGTGTTCACATCTTTAGGAGCACTTGAAATTCTTCTTACTAGATACCGCAGTGAAGGGTGCAATTTAGTATTTTGGACTGATAGGCAAGATTTTTCCTCCTCACCTGAACGCATTTCTTTGTGTATTCTTTGACACCATGAGAAGAATGAAACAATGTAGTTTATATTAGTTTTGACTATCATTACAGCATAAACAGGATAGAAGTTTTATATCAGATTTATAGCTTTGAGATACCTGGCATGCAAAGTTTGACTTTCTTAAGCTCTGAACAATTCTAAACTACAATACTGGCTAAAAGATCTCAGAAAAAGTTCACTTCAGAATTTCAAAGGCAAACTGAGACTCAGCTGTAACTTGGCAGAGGTGAGTTCCAGACAAAAATGATTCAGCCTTTTCATTCTTTACATGTTATCTTTCACTTTCTTTCATCTTACCTTCTCCCAACCTTTCATATTTTGGAGGAAAATGGAGAATATGTAAAAAGATCATAGTCAAGGATTTTTGATTTTCATGTTAACAGGCTATGTTCAGAAAAAATTATAGATCAAGGTTACGTACACAGAGAATTACAGAAGGATCCTACACAACCAACCAATAACAGTACCAACGTTTCAGACTGAAAAAAATGACAATATTTTCATGGCAGATTTGAACCGTTTCTAGATAGGATAAGGCTCTTCTTTGAATTTGTCCATTATTGATCTAAAAATGCCAGTGCAGTTCACTGGCATCTTGCTGAGCTAAGACATTTAAAAGAACAGTATCACTATCAGTAGAGCACAGAGAAAAGTTGTAAGTGGTTCCCTTCGTGTAAGCTAGTCCAGCAGAATATTATTATCCTCAAAAACTCGTGACTTCTAAGTGAGAATGTCAGTTCATAGGCTGTAGAATAAAAAATCAAATTGTTTGATGAGACCTTGGACAAAAATTTAGCCCCTTCTACACTACTACCACCCTGAATGATGGTTGAAAACCTTGCCGATTTTAATTGCTTCATATAATTAGGTTTTAATACAGTTGAGAAAAAAAAAGCAACTACAACACATTTAACATATGTAACAAATAAGGAAATTTACATTAGATGTGGAGGATCTGGCAGACTGCCATTCACCACAAGGTTTTGGAACAAGATAAAGTCATCCATAACTTAACAGATGTTAAACACAACAGAAATTAAAAAGTGCTATTGCTAAAAAATTCTTATGGTGAATTCAGATTTGGCTCCATGTTCGTAACACAACTGACTTGACAAATGAAAAGTAAAGAGTCAGATAAATAAAACACATAACAGAATGGCCACACACAGTGTGGGATCTCCTAAACTACTGCAAATATTTGTACTGTTCTAAAAGTAATCTCGATTAAAAATTAACCATGTATTCGCTGCTTCTATCCAGTTTTCCTGAAAAAAACTAAAATTCAATTCAAAACATGCTAAAATGTCCTAGTGTTTATACATTTTTCTCATCTGTAGAAGTATTAAGCACAGGGTTCTGTACTAGTCATTTATTTCTTACTTACAAATCAGGCAATTCTTTACAAGACAGTACAGTACAATAACTCTTCCCATAACAAAAAGTTATATATGCATTCTATTTTGGTTCTTTGCTGAAATGGTTTTCTTGTATTTGTTTTCTTGATATAAATGTCCTTGGTCAAGGCAGATGACAAATGTAATTAAGCTGCAAAAAAATTCCATTTAACTGATAGTTCCAGTATTGAAGGAAGCTTGTGCAACCTTTGAGTTTGTTTTCTTGTTCAAAGCTGTACAGATGAAGTTTCCAGCTTCCATCACTGTATAAAGATTCACTCCCTAAAAAAGAGGTGGAAAATGTTAAGAATAATAAATGCACATGTTTAAAATGCTTAAACTCCCAAGTTTTTTTGCTCCAGTGTCTAATTTTTGCAAGCCAAGGGCCTGATTCATGTCATAGGTCAGTAATGGATATTAGTAGAGTTACAGTGACTTACACGATAGTTACAGCTTCCAGTTGTTTGGAAGGTTCTACTGCTTTGAGAGTGATTTCTTATCCTTACAGCACTAGAGCAAATACTTGAGTAAAGTCTTTCAAACTCAAAATAATCTGTAATAAAGAACTGGAATAGCAACTAGAAGAAGTGGGGAAAAAAATATAGTGTCTACATATGTGCTGTAGTTATTTATCACCCAACGCTGAGAAACTTCATGCTTGAAAGTATCCCATTTGCAGCTCAGGAAAATGGAGGAAACACACTTGTACCGGCAACTGAGTTCAGTGAGAAACAGGATCCTGCGTTCTCTTGAATAAACATAATCTGTTTCTTGACCGAGTTCTTACAATCTACATTGCTAGCACAACTGAGCAAAAAATTGCAGCTCAGCTGTTTGATCTGCCCATGCTAAAAAAACATTCCTTAAGCAACCAACTGTTTTTTAACTAACGTAAGATACAGATCAGTACTGCTTGATCGCTAAAATGGAATCAGATCACTGATTAAAGAGGAAAAAAATACTTCAGTATTAGTCTCCTGGATTACTCATGTATAGTAAAAGTTTGAGATTTAGATCATATAAGTGATGTAATTACTTGTTCCAGAGTTGGAATTTAGAAGCCAGTAAAGTTCCTGGAGAAGGGATGTGAAAGGAGACTTTGAACTACCAAAACACTGAGCAGTCAAATAAAACTGGGAGAAGTGTGTCACTTGACATTAAAGAGTACAAGATGTATTGCACCAGAAATACAGTTTCACAACACTTACAGATTTATGCACTAAAGGTCAGACCAAGACCTGATTTAGATGCTTAATCCTTTAATCGGATCTAGCACTTATTTCCATGTTCTCTGTAAGCATTGCCTTTTTCATTCTTGGAATTGGGCTAAAAATCTTAATGAGAATAGAAATTGCTTCATGGAAATGTAATCAAAAACATTTTTAATTTGAAAAAAAAATGCTTCAAAGTTTCTAATCAGCTCTAATATTTAGCACCATTTAAAACATATTGTTGAAAGGCATCCTTTTATAACCGTCTCATTTTAATACAGTTATAACAAGGGTGATTTCAGCTTATTCTGCTTATTGGTCATTACTTAGGTTTAGTTTGTAGAGTGCTATTGCACAAAATGTAATCTAAAAAATTTTTAGAGCACCTGTGGTTTTTTACTAGGAAGAAATGAGAAACATACTGCCACAGACATACTTGGTAGTTAGATTATGGAAGACGGCAAAATAAAAACCCCAAACTATACAAAATTCACATTTTCAGCACTGTAACACTGCATAATGTGATATATGTGTTGATAAGAAACATATGTTCACAGTTCACATTCATTAAATGGAATACAAGCATCTCTGCCTTTTAAATTGTCTGTCTTATCTAAGCGTTGTGAACCAAAGAGGATTACCGTGAAGGCACAACCCAGAATTCCCAAGCATGACTCACAGATGGGGATGGGAAAAGAGTAGCGACAGGTGTTTGTAAGGTTGTTGAGTCAATATGTCTTCTGATAAGTGTACTTGGTAAGCACTCTGTATATCCAGAATTATTCCTTGACACCAAAGAATGAAATCATGGAACATGAAGACAAGTACCTCCAATAGTCTCTGTGAACTTGGGTAAGTGCCTTAAGTCAGAAAAGCTTCGGCCAGAAGGCAAAGCCCTTTAACTCACATTGACTGCAATTAATCAGTTCTCATTCAGCATTCATAAATATCAGGTCTATTATCTCTCTGAACTTCGGTTTCGGTGTCAGTAATGTGAGGCTAACAGTACTTAGCTGCTTCTCAGAAAGGCTCATTGTTTGCCAAGCACTTTGAAGGCATCATAAGGACAAGTACTATTACTGTAATTACATAGGAACCATACAGAAACTGTTTTTATAGAAAGTACATGTCTCCCTACAAAGTTTCATAAGCATTAATGATCTATGACATAATTATCTATCCATTACCATGGTACAACCAATAAATCTCTTTGTAGATGGGCTCTCCTAGAAAATTATTTCACATTTATCCTACTAGAAATTCAATTCACGCATCACTTCTTGGTTATGTGTTCTGAAGAACAGTATAGAACAATCACCAATCATTATTTTGATGTATCTAGTCAATCTGAACTCAATAATGTACGCTTAAAAACTGTCCATCCTTTGGTTGACACTTTAAGTGACTTCAGTCAACAAATTGAAAGCTTTAGTGCATAGCTTAGAGGAACATGAGAAAGCACTCCTTGCAAATGGACAGCATTAGTAATTATAATTTTATTTTGTGCCATTATACAAAAAGGGACATATTAATAGATTTTTGCAATAATGATTTTACAGAATTAGCCATGGTACCAAAACCAATGAGCACTGCAAAGACCAAAGCTTATATAGTAAGGTAGGAAGGTAGCAATTTTGAGGGTCCATGTCTCTCATCCAGTAAACTACTCTTTTCTTAATGGGCCAGAAAAGGGTCAAGGAGCAAAGTCTTGTGTTTTGCTATTGCATAGTTTAAAAAGGAAGAACTAAATGTTTGATGGTGAGATCCTTACCTCCATGGGATTTGGTATCAACCTTTAGGACAAGCTAGATTCCTGCTTGGACACCTGATCATTAAAAGATTAATAAATCTTACCAGAAAGCCTGGAACAAGGTATATTTCATTTAATCAGACTATTTTTATTTAATTGATTCATTTTGCTATGAGTTAGTTGGAAAAGTCAATGTGTATTTTGGCCAAGGAAAGACTACACGGAAAGCCTAAGTCTAAAGTGCGCAGCAATGTAAAGTGGAATGCATGATTTCTACTCCTTATTCCAAAGGATTGTGTTGTTTCAAAAGAATAAACACCTTCTTCCTGAAAAAAGCTATCCCAAACCACATATGAACAGTTCAAAATGGAGTCCACTGGTACAATGGACACTTGGATTAAACCTTTTCTAAACAGGTATCTGACATCTATCCAGACCAATCTAAGAAGCACATGAAACCAGATAAACATTACAGCGAACTCTTGTCGTGGTTTAACCCCAGCCAGCAACTAAGCACCACGCAGCCGCTCACTCACTCCCCCCCCACCCAGTGGGATGGGGGAGAAAATTGGGAAAAGAAGTAAAACTCGTGGGTTCAGATAAGAACGGTTTAATAGAACAGAAAAGAAGAAACTAATAATGATAATGATAACACTAATAAAATGACAACAGCAATAATAAAAGGATTGGAATGTACAAATGATGCGCAGGGCAATTGCTCACCACCCGCTGATCAACGCCCAGTTAATCCCTGAGCGGTGATCTCCCACCCTCACCCCCCAACAGTTTCTATACTAGATGTGACGTCACATGGTATGGAATACACCGTTGGCCAGTTTGGGTCAGATGCCCTGGCTGTGTTCCGTCCCAACTTCTTGTGCCCCTCCAGCCTTCCTGCTGGCTGGGCATGAGAAGCTGAAAAATCCTTGACTTTAGTCTAAACACTACTGGGCAACAACTGAAAACATCAGTGTTATCAACATTCTTCTCATACTGAACCCAAAACATAGCGCTGTACCAGCTAAAAGGAAGACAATTAACTCTATCCCAGCTGAAGCCAGGACAACTCTGTCAGGTACTGAATATGATGGAACAGCGCTCAGGGTATGTACAATTCAGAAACAAGTTCCATGATCGTTTTATGTCAAGGAACTCCATCAGCATGTGTACCACACTGAACTGCAACCGAGAGACAAGTAATAAGCTCCCTAGTAACTCAGATCATTGTATTTCAGACATCAGGCCTTTCAGTTTCTTTCTGCAGTAGTTTAAATACAAACTACACACGTTGCAGTTTTGGCAGCTCTTTATACGTTGTCCTTTGAGCTTGACTCTCAAAGTCTACATCTAAGTTAAAGGTAAAGACATTGTATTGCTTGAGTTAGAACAAACTCATTATGCCACATTTCCTGAACAATGATGACCAACAGGAAGACCAAAAAGCATGTTCTTTGAAGAAGGCAGCATTACTTGACTCCCAGGAATACAGAATAATTAACATGTCAACCAAGCCAGGGATGCTGAATGTGTGCTCTTCAAGTCTGGATGCTCACTGGAAAGGTTTATTAAAGTGCAGCTCAGTGTGGATAAGCTGCTTTGCTCTCTCCTCCAAGAACACAGATGGAAATAGAAATTACTCTGAAGCCTGCTAGCCAGTAACAGACTTTGGTACAATTTAGAAATATATTAAGTGGATACCTGAGAAATAGGAATGCCCTGTGCTTGGTCTCCAAACACCACAATTTTTTTCTACTTTGAAGTCATAAAAATTGACAAAAAATTAATAAGCACTATGAACCAAATCCAAAGCTCTGTGAAAAAAGCTGAGGTCCACTCAGTCTTTCCACTGTAGAGCTGATCAGCCTTCTGGGGCAATGTCTATAGGAGTGATTTTTTGTGGTTACTGAGGCAGAGCAATGACTCAAAGCAGTTGCTGCTGAGCTCCTCATAGCTCCAGGTAGGGAGAGGGTGGTTATTCAAATTCCTGCCAAATACGCAAACGAGTTCAACTCTAAATTGCTAGTGAAGACAACGTCATTCATGTTATGTGTCAAGCCATGTTAAAGCAGTGAGTTTGCAAAAACTACTATTTGCTCCCAATATTTTATTGTACAGCACAAGTAATTGTCAGGTATGTATCGTATCTTATCCAGAAAAATATTTTTGTTTTCCTTAAAGTCTTAAGTAGAAAGTAAAAATATCTTACTGTATTGATACCCAGACCATTAAGCATGTATATCACATCCTCCGTGGCTACATTTCCAGTAGCACCTCTTGCATAGGGACAACCACCCAGTCCTGCAACCGCTGAATCCACTACAGCAACTCCCATCTGGAAGATAGCAACACAAAAATGCAACGTCAGCACAGAGTATTATAATTATTCATAAATAGCAGGCTATACATATTAGTTACCACAGATAAAATACACATTTCTCCAAAAATGGATGTGTTTCTCAGAGCAAATTCCTTCAACAGCATTAGTCCCGACATCTTTATAAGGTAAGACTCTTCAAACACAGGATGTGGAACAGAGAACTAATGGTCCATTACATGTGATTTTGGCAGATAAGATGATTGCTGTTTTAGAGCAAAACAGAGTTTTATGTCTTTTCTCTCTTAATCTCTCTACATGTTGTTTTTAAGTAGTCTGTATCTATTCCTGCAAAGGCTTACATGCAACCAAATACAATCAATATGTTTATTCAAATGTGTAATTCTAAGCATATATATATATATGAGTCTTTGCAAGATGAAAGTTTTAATATTAGCATCTGATTTACATGTCATCCACAAGATTTAGGGATACCTAGCCTCTCAAATGTATTTTATATTAACGGCTATTCTTCCACAAAGAACTACCCTCCTAGCATTTTCTCTCTTTTCATTTCGTTTTCTTTCCTCTTTATTAGAGAACATAAAACCACCATGTAAATAAATTTTTTGTTCTTGTTTTGGAGGAAGATTACAAGGGATTTTCACCCTGTGCTGGTTTTGGCTGGGATAGAGTTAATTTCCTTCATGGTAGCTAGGATGGGACTATGTTTTGGATTTGTGCTGGAAAGCGTTGATAACACAGGGATGTTTTCATTATTGCTGAGCAGTGCTTGCACAGAGCCAAGAGCTTTTCTGCTTCTCCCCCCACCCCACCAGCGAGCAGGCTGGGGGGGCACAAGGAGTTGGGAGGGGACACAGCCGGGACAGCTGATCCCGACTGACCCAAGGGATATTCCAGACCATGTGACATCATGCTCAGTATATAAAGCTGGGGAAGAAGAAGGAAGGGGGAGACGTTCAGAGTGACGGCGTTGGTCTTCCCAAGTCCCCGTGATGCGTGCTGGAGCCCTGCTGTCCTGGAGATGGTGAACACCTGCCTGCCCATGGGAAGTGGGGAATGAATTCCTTCTTTTGCTTTGCTTGCATGCACAGCTTTTGCTTTACCTATTAAACTGTCTTTATCTCAGCCCGTGAGTTTTCTCACTTTTACCCTTCTGATCCTCTCCCCGATCCCACTGGGGAGGAATGAGCGAGCAGCTGGGTGGGACTTAGCTGCTGGCTGGGGCTAAACCACGACACACCCAAATTGACCACCACAATGTAAGGAAGAATTAAATTTTGGCAGATCTGTGAACCAGATCATGAGTTTAAATCAACTGGAAATAAATTTTAAAGAACTTTATGCTGGTAAGTCTGACCCATTGTTTATCATATTCACCAGTCTAGAAGAAAACACAACCCCCTAAATAGCAAATTTCATACCCTAGCACAGTCCTGGAGCAGCATTCAAAAAGCCTGGCTTCTAAGATGCTTGGAATAACTGAATAGCCTGGATATCATGGAAGTTCTCCATAGATATAGATTCCAAGCTTTGAGTATTTTTTAAGGCAGTACTTGATGCACAGTGTTAAGCTTTCTCATTTAAATTAAGACTTGAAAAAACAGCTAGGTGTCATAAACTCATAATGCTCTGATTTTTATTTTCTTTAGCTGCATCCAAGCTCCTTCTCTCTCCTGATCCTCTCTCAGCATATTCATGATAAAGAATAGTAAACCAGTTACCAACTCTGCCCAACAGATAATATTAAATTTCCTATGGGATCAAGCCTTCCCTGGGAGATTGGTCAGGGAGGGAAAGAAACCGAGCCTGTGATATCCACTGGCTTGTTTAGTGAGCTTTGCACCCTCTTCTTTCTGTGATTAGATTTTAAAATAAAGCGGAAATTGGGAAGCCCTTTTCTTCTGTTTTAACTTGTTAGGTATGTGATCCAGAACACCAGGTCTCCCTTGTTAGAGAAAACTCTTCAGACTTCCCCTTGAAGAAGGTTAGATGCCTTTGGAGGCATTCAAGCTCTGTAGATAACCGGAGGCAGGCAGTGATATTAGGCAGAGAGGTTATCAGATCTTCAAAGACACCAGCTTCTCTCTACTTTAAGCACACTAGAGGGTTCTCCTCCCCCTAGGGCTAATTTAGGCAGACGTACACCAAAGGTTTAGAAGCAGACTGAATCAAGGTGCAACCACAGCTCAAATTCAGGACAGAAGTTCCTGTGTAGAGGTAAGTTTTCAATCCTCCAACTTTGGGTCCAGAGAGATTCAGAGGTTAAACCATGCCTGTTACATTTGCAAGACAGTAAGATCAGCTTAGAGGAGGCCTGACTGCAGAGCAAGCTAACTTTTGTGGCTCTCCTTCTGAGGGACCTACCTGTCCCTGCAGGCTAAGCTGGGAGCTTGTCTTTCTACTTCACAGCCATGCACACAACCAGCTGGCAAGGCAGGCAAAAGATTATGTCCTGCGTGTTGCAGTTGCCAAGTCCCCAGACCGAATATACCCATGAGTGCGGTTTTTTAGTTCTGAAATAAACTTCCCGAATGTTTTCTTGTGTTTGCTTCTAGTTTCCAGCACAAATCCAAAACATAGCCCCATACCAGCTACCATGAAGAAAATGAACTGTCTCCCAGCCAAAGCCAGCACAGCTAGGTTGCTGCTCAAAGCCTGTCATACAGACCTCAAAGGAGCTGAGGTGCGTAACTGTGACAAGCAAGACAGTACTGTTTAATATTGCTCATGCATTGAGACTCTCTTAAGAAAGGATATTGTACTTTAAAGCTCACTAATCTGTGAATTATGGAGTGAATCACCGAAGTACATGTTTCACATTTCAGTCACTTATCACACACTTTGTTTGTGTAACCCACCGGTCAGAAAATGTGTTATACAACACATCTGTGTCCAGTACACAGAGGATATGCATTTATGATAGCTTTCAACTGGAAATTCTGTCTCTTTTTGCACTAGCTGGTAAGATTCATGCATTTACTTTGGAAGTCATTGCTTCAAGCTCCACAGTGGCAGCTGTTGGGCTCACAGGTTTCCCTGCAGAAACACACCTAAGGCCTCTTAATGGAAAAATCTTACGGTGTGGTGAAGGTCTGGGGAAGAGAAAAGGGAGACTAATATGTAGAAGTACTGGTATGATACAAGGATGCATCCCACTACCATGCCTGCTCTTCCAGGTTGACTTTAAGATTTCCATCAGAAATGACTGTTTCAGGGATGAAAAGGTAGAAGAAAGTGTCCTTCACGGATCTTCCCACCAGCTGTCAGGTTATGTCATAACTGCTAGAGCATTCTTCTTGATGTACTTACTTTCAGTAACATTTAAATGGGGATAAAAGCTACAGGAAAAAAATGTGCTGAGGTACATCACAGCTGTTCAACTCCTAAGGAGGATCAACAGACTCAGAAACAGCTTTAGTCGCCTATAAGCAGTCACTTTCTAACCCCAGTGAATTATCTTCTGAAAGGCTTGTCCTTGTGCAAAAATGGGAAAAACATCAACTAAATTGCATCAGTGACAATTAAAGTGGCATCTGAAAACACCCAGAAAAGTTTGGCAGTTCAAGGCGGGAGAACCTCCTCCTGTGGAGTGTCACCTGTGTTACTATCAGTAGCCTACTGCAGTGCTTCTCAGGGCTCTCACTGTGAGAAAACCCAAGAAACAACATACTGCCAGCATTAAAAGGGTGCGTCTTCTAAAGGCAATGGATATATATACATAGTAATTTCTTGATATGCCTGTACAAACACTTGTGATACCACTATAATTCTGCATTTGCAATGCAGATCTCGTAACACTGGGGTACGTGTTGCTTATTATTGTTTGTTCAAAATGTTTGTGAATACACGGAGGGGTATGGGAATACCACAGCAACATGAAGGTAACACGAAATACACATCTTTGCCTAAGCATAGCCTAGTATTCTCAGGTAGCCTCTTCTGAGTTAATTCAAATTACCTCCACCGGTAGCTGGAGTGAGCTCAGTCATTTTATTCTATTATACATGCAAGAGCATAAAAAATGATGTCATCTGCTGGGTAAGCAGTGAGAGCAGTAACCTCCAGATGATGGACAGTGATAACTGCTCTGTCTTTTGAACCATTGACTATTCTGGCTAAACAGAAAAATTAGAAAGCCTAGTCACAGCTTTACATTGGTAACATCCTCGGTATGGCAGCTTTCATCCTAGTACAGGACACTTAAACCATTACTTCCCAGAAGCAGCGTATAAACATGTTTATGTCTCTACGTGCTGGTTTTGGCTGAGGCAGGGTTCATTTTCTTCATGGTAGCTGGTATGGGGCTCTGTTTTGGATTTGTGCTGAAAACAGTGTTGATAACACAGGGATGTTTTAGTTATTGCTGAGCAGTGCTTGCACAGAGTCAGGACTTTTTCTGCTTCTCCCCCCACCCCACCAGCGAGGAGGCTGGGGGGGCACAAGGAGTTGGGAGGGGACACAGCCGGGACAGCTGATCCCGACTGACCCAAGGGATATTCCAGACCATAGGACAGCATGCTTAGCATATAAAGATAGGGTAAGAAGAAGGAAGAGGGGGACATTCAGAGTGACGGCGTTTGTCTTCCCAAGTTCCCATTAGGCGTGCTGGAGCCCTGCTGTCCTGGAGATGGTGAACACCTGCCTGCCCATGGGAAGTGCTGACTGAATTCTTTGTTCTGCTTTTCTTGCATGCACAGCTTTTGCTTTAGCTATTAAACTGTGTTTACCTCAGCCCGTGAGTTTTCTCACTTTTACTCTTCCGATTCGCTCCCCCACCCCACCGGGGGCGAGCGAGCGAGCAGCTGGGTAGTGCATAGTTGCCAGCTGGGGTTAAACCATGACACTATAATGGTATCTGCATCTGGATGGATTTGCCATTTTAGCATTCAGCCAGTTGTAGATAAGTTCTTGACATGGTGTATATAATACAGCAGCTCTGACTGACCTCCAAATCTGACATGTCTTCAAATCAGTGCTCTTTATATGCAATGAGCGGGTGTCTCTGCCTTTAAGATATTGCCCTTTAAGGTCCTCTTCAGAACACATCTGATAAGATGTCTACTGCAACATACTGCTATTTCAGCAGCAGGCTCAGCTGCATCTGTCTGCTCTTGCTTGTGGTATGGGCAAATATGTGTTTTCCGATTTGTGTGCAGAATCACTGCAGTTCATCTCCAGTGTGGCCTCATTCAAAAAGTACTTAAATAATCCATACTCCAAGCTCCATTCTAACAGTGCTAAACCCAGATGTTGGAAAACATCCTTCAGCAGCACTACTAACTAATTTGGAGGTTAATATTACAGCCCAGCCTGTCCAAGCACAGAGTCTGAAATAGCACCTAATAAATAACTTCTCTGCAAGTTTGAGCAGCTATGAAGCTGTTTTGCTTTTGCAGCCATTAAAAGCATAAGAGGCTCTAAAAGAAAAGCTAAAAGTTGACATAATGTGTAAAACAAGGCCTCTTCCTTCATCACACGTCCAATATTTGTCAGCCTTTTACAGGAAATAATGAGATTCAAGCCTTTCAGCAATCTGAGCTTGCAAAACATTCACTGTCAATATGCGATCTTTAAAAAGGCCAGTCTCATCGTCACTTCCTGACAGGCACTAAATTGTGCTGAGATTCATGAGAAGTTGCACTGCGGCTATTTTGTAGCATATGTCCTAGACGAGCACTCACCGAGCTGCTTACGCAGGGACATGTGCGTGGGTGAACAATGGCTTGGCTTCCAGGACAACTTAAGTGCTCCAATCTTTTTTGACACTTGCAGAGTTTTGATAATCACTAAATTCCTGACAGTGGTTCCTGAACACCTTCCAAACTTTAGCTTTGGCTAGCTTTATCTTGCTCTCTAGAGAAGGCAGAAGACTTTTTGTTCCTGTCCCATGCTAACTTCCTAATTCCCCAATGAGAGAGGAAGGAATTAAATTCATCACCTTTGTCAAATAGCCAGTTTTAACAGGAAACCATTATTGCCAGTGAATAATAAATGCTTCATGTTCCTCAGTTTGCTTTACTACCTCCCCATAACTTCTTGTTGGGACAGTCAGTCTCCTTCCTTACTGATCTTTAAACGTGGCTTCATCTGACAGAAGTTTAATTTTGCCCCTCTCTTAAAAATGCCAAGGTCAGCATCAGTAACTCTCAGGGATGCATGAGGTATAAATCAGAAGCTATATATAAACCATGTCTCTCATAAATTAGGATTTTTTTTAAACTATGAGATTTTGAAACCATAATATCAAGGATCCCAGGTATGCATTAAACAGGAGAAGATTTGTCGTCCCACAAAGTTTAGGGGCCACAGCACGTGAAGTTCAGTACCACAGTGCCTTAAAGATAAGTGCGTGTAGATATGACAAAGAATCACTGTATTAGTTCAGCATTTGTTCAAGGAAGGGAGAAGGAAGGGAGGCATAAGTAAAAGGAGGACCTACACAGATTAGGTCAAAAGTTGTCCACGCAAAAGGCAGCACAAGACTAACACTATTGAATCCTGCAGCCCTGCCAGTGCCTAGCTGGCACGCCTGGCGTGGTACTGTCATATTACTGCGTCTCTCTGGCATCAGTCTGCTACCCAGCACTACTTGGTATGCCATCAGGACAAATGCCTTCTCCTGTAGAGATAGAGATAACCATAGAAATATAAAATACTATGCTAGCAATGCTTTGTGAGGTGGATGCCCAGAGAGACCATTCCGCAAGTTACATTACCACGTTATCTAAAATCAAGGCTTGACATCCCCCTTTATTTCAATAAAACAAATGTATGTAAAGAAATATTATTTTAGTATTTGAGCAATGAGAAGCATAAATTTCTACTTACAAGGCAATAAAATGGGACATCTCTCTGTGGAAAACCCTGAAAGTTAACTGCATTTCCTTCCTGCTTCTTTTTCTCTCAGCTCTTGCTAAAGATTAATGCATCACAAAAGAAAACACTACTTTTCAGAGTTCACTCCATCACTACTGACCACAGGGTGTCACTGTTACATTAAAAGCTGTAATTTCCCAGTTCGTTTAGTTAGAAAATTAATACATTCAGAAATAAAAAAATAATCCTTTTCTCCCAAAATATTGAGATGCAAGCAATGTGCGGGCAGACGTGCTGCATAAAATAGGTTAATACAGCATTCCTTTAAGTTATCGTACACATCTTTTCATATTGCTACTGACACATTTATTATAAGCAAAGCTGGCAATGACATCTAGAGTTAAAGTTCCCTAACGCTTTCCATCATAAGGCCCTACTTTCAGTTGTTTATTACTTTGTCAGCCTTTAACTGCTGGAGCTTATATTTTCCATGCCTTGTCTCTGCCTCAGGCTGGATTGTTTTGGAAAGTTTTACTGAAAAATGGGGTTGGCCACTTCCGAGAACAAGTTTTGGGGAAGAAAAACGCTTTGTTATGCTAATATTCAATAATTCTAACATGAGCGTCTTGGAGATACTCTTCTAGCTTTGCACTGTCAAATTTGGCACAGGAGGAATACTGCTTTTAAGAGATCACACAGTCTGGACTTAGTTACGAGCTTAGGCACGTAAGCCACCTCAATGCCAGGAACTGGTCAGTCTGGTAGCTAAAATGTCCGAGGGTCAAGAGAGCAGCAGCTGACCACGCTCTTTCCCTCAACCTCAGCAAAGAACTGTGAAGCAATTTCTCTGAAAATGAGTTGGGAAAATCTGTGTCTCTGGCTGACAGTGCATTACCTGCACAAAACACCGCTCACCGGAGGGCTCAAGCAGCTGAGATACGTGTGACAGATCCAGTTCTTCAAAGAATGTTTCTGGATGTTTAGGGGGAATCAATGTTATTAAACACGAGACTGGTTTTGAAATTTTGAAAAGCTTAGGCGGTCCTAATAAAAATCCTACGCCATAACAAAATTAATACTGGGAAGCAGATGTTCACAAATCACTATTAATATTGCCTACGCAGGTTGATTTTGCTCCTTTTTTGAATATGCGCAGTCTTTTATTTACAAGACACTGGGGTTTGCTAATTCAGAGTTGTACACAATTCGAGCTGCTCCCTTGCTAAGGACCACAAACTGCAGGGGGAGCAGGAGACACATTCAAGGTCTCGTTGAAGCCCGTGAAGATGCAATGACCATCAGAGCACTGAGTGACTTTCCAGTCTCCTTTCCTTCCCTCCCCAAGCAACTCAGGGGATTGCCAGATTTCCCAGTTCAGCTGCTGCTGGTTTGAAGTTATTGCCTCAGATGCTCTTCAGCAGAAGTTGCTGCTCTCAAGTAAATCTCTGGTGGTTTCGCAGTTCGTCTGCTTGCTACGTCTTGTGAAATAATCTGATCTAAAAATGCGCGATATTCATTTTATAGATTTGAGTTTGGACACAGTCAGAAGACCGGTTAGACAGGTAGAGCAGAGAAGATAATAATCTTTGGATCTGGAGGGAAAGGGGGAACTAGAGAGGAAAGGCAAAGGGCAGCTTCGGGGTACGCCTGGAGAGAATCATTTAGTCCAGAGATGCAACAACTGTGCCAGGCGGTCTGTGCCCTACGTGCAGCCAGGTGACAACCAGGCTTTTGTCATGTGCTACAAGCCACTGTAAACGCATAAAAATAAACTGAGGGATTTGAATGGACAGGGAAGGCAAAAGGATTACTTAACTTGATGGTAAAGTTACTGAGGGTTGCTCTGGGAGAGGAAAATTTTGCTGAGACTGGAGAAAGCATGATTGGAACTGCTGACAGTGAAGGTCTGATGAAGAAACAAAATCTACTCACTTTGCAAGGGATGGCTCACAGAGGATAAGCAGAGTAGAGAAGTACCCACTAAAATAAAATGGCTGAATTATGCTAACGGCTGAATTACCCTAACGGCTGAATTACGGGACATCAGCTGAGAATGGGTTGAATGAAGGATGGAACCCGAGGTAAAAATCGATGTTTCAGATGCAGGCTGCAGAGAGCGCACTTCACTGTGAGTTACGATATTGAAAGAGGACAGAGTGCTAGTATGGATAATCAGGGAAAGGCACTGATCTAGTATTTGAAGTGCATGTGGGCAATGTGGAACATGTGAATCCATCAATGAAAATGGCAAATCTGACCAGAGCATCACAGTATCTGAAAAGGTTACTTTTTCCTACATTCAGGGAACATATAAACCTAGTTCATCTATCTTAGCTACCCCTTTTATTGGTATCTATACCTTATAAAGAAACTACAAATTCCTTCGATCTTGCTCTTCAGTCCTGGTTAGCTTCTACCAACTCCCAACCCTTCTAGTTACTGGAAAACCAATTTCTGTTGATTCACGCTGTGGCTTAAGCTGGGTGGCCAAAACTGTTCCTGCAGGTCTAATTTCCCTCACTTTGTGTAAACAGAACACTTTTAGCATGATGCACCAAGTGGCAGAGGACACTAGCTTGTAGCAATGTGAGCAAACAAAATAGGTGGGTGGCAGAAAACATCTATTTTTATAAAATAAATTTGTAGCAATGATGACGTTTACAAGAAAGCTGGGAAAACAGAGCAGAACTATTTTCATTCCACAGTAGTATTACGGTATGTCAGCATCAGGGTATCTAAAGGAACAAAATAGTAACAGCATTTAAAATCTCATCTGGCTTCAATTCAGCCAGAGCCCTCACAGAGCAGCACCTGACTCCCCTAGAGCCAGGAACATCACCCACCCACAAAAGCCACTTTGTTTTGACTTTCATTCCCCATGTTATCTCTAAAATCACACCCACCTGCCTCTCAGCAAAAATGGGGACCTCCCAGACATCCCCAGGGCTCATCTCCAGATGTGCTGTGGAGTCCTACAGAAGTGTCAGCTCCTTGTCTGGGGCTGATCACCCACACAACATGTGTGGTCTTCCCAGCCTCAGAACCCCCACTGGCTCCTTGGCATGGAAGCTGGGGAAGCTCAATGGACCGACATGGGTGGAGAGACCCCAACCTGACATCAGGCATTCTAATGGGTTCTTCAGGTGTCTGAAAATGTACGGTAAGGTCAGCCTCTTCTCTGTCTTCCTCTGTGTAGCCTTCTCTAAGGAATGCTAAGGCAGACCCCAGTTTAATCTGTTGGACACTAAGATCGATGCCTGTTAGTTCTAGTATGATGACATTTTCTTCCACAGCTACTTCAGCTTCACCCAGTGCTTCCCATCTCAACTGCATAACGAGTTTCCACATTAGAGTGAAAAGACCTTTTCAGATATTAGTGACTTATAGTACTGTTCCCACTCACACCTTGACAACTAGACCTACACTTGTTTCTCCTGGATGTGATGATACACAAAGTGAGGGAAGGCAGTTGGTAAATATCCTTCAATCCCAGTCTCCCTTTTCTCTGCCACATACCAGAACATCTGCTGAAGGTTTTGGCTACTATTCCAAACATGATGGCAGTAACGACGTATTAAATTATCTGTTGCACATTAGAATTTAAAGTAGGTGACTACTCCCATCTCATGCTTCCAAGGATTTTCCTCTGATGTCAGTACCTACGCTTTCCAGAAAATTGCTCAGGTTACTCTTGTAACTGTTATAAGGTCTTCCTTCCCATTTCACCTATTTAACAGCTAGGCTAGAGTCAAACCTCCCCCCTCCTCCCCCCTCCCCCCCCAAATAACCAACCCAGAAAGATTTAGCTAACTTAGAAATGGAGCAGATTCAGCAGTGGAGCTAAAAAAACCCCATACATGCATCCAAACACAAATACATCCAGTAGTCAAGCAGCGGTACTAGCCTACCTAGGGCTCAGGTTTTTTTCTTCACTTTCCTTCTAAATAAATGTCCTAACTATTGGGTAATGTGGGACACCCAGGCACCGAACCACAAAACTCCTGTCTATGGCTTTTTTTCTCATTTGAAACCAAAACTATGCTACACTTCACAAACACGACAACATCTAAATGGAAGATCCTGCTGAAGCTGAAGTTTTCAGCTATTTCAGAAACATGAGGAAGGTGGTGGGTTCTGTGCACAGCCCTGAGAAATCTAGCCCCTCTCTAACTTCATCTTTGTCCCTCCACTTTTCAATCAGATTTTGCTGCACTTTCAATCTCCTTATGCAACAACAAGATATAAAGCCCAAGCAGCACAGTTCAACTTCTCAAGAAGAGTCTGGCATTTTATACAGCCCCAGATCTCTTGAAACTCCTCAACTGCACAGAATTGGATTGGACTAATTCTTACTTTACTGAAATTATTATTCACTGGGAGCTTGCTTGAGCAAGGGCATGGACTTCCAAGACTGTATTGTTATTATTAGTTGTAATCTGCAGTTGGAGTTCATCGATTTGATTCCTCTTGCAGATCTCACTAACAATCAATGAAGTATCAGAATTCATTAGTAAGTGGGCAGAAAGAAAAGGACCTGACTGTATCAGAGAACAAAAGTCTGTTTTCATCTTTTTAACTGTTGTTATGGTTTTCTTCTTTTTGGGGGGGGGGGGGGGGGTGGAAGGTGGGGAGCAGAGCAACAGCTCTGTTAATTCCCAAGGCTACTTATTTTGCAAAAGAAGATACTTGAACTTTTCTAAAGGAAGTCACACATTTCCAACAGGGTACATGTGTTATAATGATATAATTTGCTACTTAGAACTGGGAAATCATTTTAACTCTCATCAAGTGTATAAAAGTGTTATCTTTATGCATTGTTTTAGTTGTTCAGATTAATTTAAAATGTACTACAAGGATGTGCAGAATTTTGAATTCTAGTTTAGTTTTTCCATAATCCATGGTATCTTTTGCATTTTATAATAATAGCCACAATATATGCTTCATACTTACAATACATACTATATGCTCATAGCAGTTATTTTCTAATGTGAGAGATTCCTCTTCTCATTTCTGGACATGTATCTCACAACACAAATAAAGAGTTGTGCATCCTACCTCAAGCTGAATAGATGTGTATCTCCATCATTCATTATCACTCCACATTAGATTTAAATGCTAGGCCAAAAATAATTTGTACAGTTAATGCTGTTAAATAAAACCTGCACTTTTTATTCAGACATAACTATTTTGAATCTCTCTTAATTCTATTTTCATAATCCCCAAATGAAACAATACTTTATTCTATTTTAGTATGTAGGATGTAAGGAAGTTCAGAGATTCTGTTTCCCGATATTCATTGACAAAACACACTCAGCATAAAGAAAAGTGGATTGCCAAGACGTATGGTAAACTACCCTTAGAAAAAACCTCCTGGCATTTATTACATCATCTGGATTACACAGGTGCATATCGATCTTCTCCTATATTTGGAAAACAAGAACTGCATTCTCCATTCAAATGCTTTTAACTTATTTACAGCTAGATCTGGAGACTTAATATTTATCATCACAAAGTATAAAGCCAAATGTGCTTTTTCTTCAGGAGCACCAAAGATTAACAGATTAGAATGTGTTCCACATGTCCATTTTACTGTCAAGAGAATATTAAAGAAGTTTTCCAGCTTCCGCAGCTCAGCCAGATGTCAATGGATCCCACAGTGAAGCAAAATTGGCAGAGTAGCCTTCTCATGACCCCGGCATTGTTTTATCAAGGATCAGTTTAAAAGTATAAAGGGCCATTTCTTGCTGAGATCTGTAATGTTTTTCAGCCCTTTTCCCCTGCAATTACACAAAAGTGCTGACTTTGTTGAACTACTGATATGCAGTAGTATTTCTTATGACTTCTCTCACACTGTGCTGTAATTGCTGTTTGTGTTGGCACAAGAAAAGTACCACGTCTTGTTTCCACTGTACATTTCTGGACTCTGGTTTCAGTAACATCAGTGTAGGATATTGTACTGGGCATATGTTTTGTTGTGTAAACATTAACTGGCAATTTACCCTGTCAATCTCCACAGTATGGCCTCTAATTACCAGAGGTTGAGGGGCTTCAGATGGACATTTTATAAAATATTTACAGTAGTTATGCTGTTCTTTTTTTTCTTCACTAGTATCTGTGCTCTGAAAATCATTGCAAGGAAAAATAATACAACAACATCAAAACCCATAAAACAAAACCCAACAACAAAACCAAATGTATTCATTCTTGCACACCTCATTCTCTAGAGGAACTAAAGACTAGGTTCCCAATTAGTTAAGCAAAAATTATGGCAATATTGCAGTAGACATTATGGTATAATAAGGTACAAGATATTTCTGTTTTCTTTCAATTTGATTATTCCCTTTTACATCTTTTGTAACAAAAAAAAATAGCGTATTATTTCTGTCAGTACTTTTTTTCTTAAAATACATTCTCACTAAATAGCCCCTGAACTTGCAAACAGCTATGCACATGCTTAATTTGATTCAAGCCTCAGACAAATGGTCTGTTGGTAATGTCTTGTTGGAAAACCACAGCATCTACTGCAAGGATTTAGAACCAAGGAGCGACCTCTCCTTAAGAGCTCTGGAATATATGTTCTAGACATTCATCTATATAATTGCAAGGAAGTAGAACTTTCCATTTTGTGCTAAAATATAACATCCCGAGTAGAATTCCAGGATGGGATTAAACTGTTAATAATTACAGTAATGTGGCCAAAGAAGATGTAATCAAATAGGGCATCTTTTTGGACGCCATAGGCAGAGTGAATCTTTATTTCAAATAAAGTTTTCACCATGATTTTCATCATAATGCAGGAAACTAAAAAAAAGTGTGAGTTTCTCAGCTTCTACTATTCCATTATAACTGGATCAATTTTGTAATATTCATCACATTGCAATACCATATCACATTACAATACCTCCAAAAGAATCTTCCCTTCCAATACATTGACTAATTAATTGATAGCTAATAGCTAGGTGGGAAGCCAAGCTAATAGCTAGGTGGGAAGCCACAAAATGTAATGTCTTGCAATTTTTCCCCCCTTATTCTGAATAAAGTTTCTTTTTTTAAAAAAGACAGTTGCAAATTGCTCATCCAATATATCTGCCAAGAGTAAAGACAGAACTCTCCTTTTTTAAAAAAAGGCATTCAACTTGGCATCTTATCTTTTGCTACAGATGCACATTTTTATATTGCCTTCCTGAGTCTACTTATATTCTGTTTGCTCAGTTTATTCTTTAGAGGAAAAGATACTACATCAAATTAAAAATTGTTACCTATTGTTGCAACTCTTAGTGCAAGCAAAGTCTTACTGTTATGAACAAAGATCAGAGAACAATCTTTCTTTCAATAACTGTTTACTTTATGAATTTGAAAGGACTCTGTGTTAAGCAAATCACATCATTTGCCTCTGACAATCTGTCACCACATAGCACTTACACTAAGCAACAAAGGAGAAAAAAACTAAATAAACAGGAAAATATGCAAGCTGGCAAAAATTACGGAGCATATAAAACTATCATTCATTTATCTTTAAAAATGATCAGAAAGTTTTTACTTCTGAAAGCCTGGCTGTTTCAATTTATACTGTAATATTTCAAATGAAAAAAAAAAAAGATAAATGACAAATGAATTGACTCAGGAGACCGGTTCAGTGTTGCTTCAGCACAGCACATGAAGAAAAGATGACTGTCATACTTCAAGTACCACATCAGCTTTGGTTTCTGTCTTAACTGAAGAGTCATCTTCAACTAATTCCACTGATGCAAATGGTCACTTGTTCTCATATGGCTACAAAGATCCACCCAACACACTCATTTAGAGTGAGTTCAGGAACTTCAGTCTGTCTGATCATAGCCTCTCCAGATTTTCTGCAGTTTAATCTACCTTAGGAAACACCCTGAGGGCTTGTTTCAAGCCACCCGATGTAACTCAGCAATAGGAAGTAACTCTCCCTCCTTCATTGATTGCTTCATTTATTTTGGTTCCGAGGAGCCATAAATATGCAAGAATGGCCAGAGGTTTAGTTCCACCCCCTCAGCACAGCTGTCTGTAGAGCTGCCCAAAAAGGAAGGAAGCATCATACTGTAAACACTGCGCTTCCCTACTGGAGACACTGGGATTTGTCATTTCCCAGGACTGCTCCTGCCATGGTAAACTCCTCTGACCCTTGCTTGGGTCTGAAAGGCAGGTTCCATGCAATACCCTCTTTTTCAGGCAGAAACTAGAATAGACACACTCACAAATCGCAAGAGGTAATGAAAAGAAAAAATAATTTCCAAGTGGGAAACACTGTAGTGATTCTGTCCTTATTTTACACTTGCTGTTGAACTTTAAGAAAAACTACTTCAGGGTAAAAAGGGAAGGGGAGTAATTTTCATTGAGTAGAAAAATACAATGTCTAAAATAAAATGTCTAAAAGCCATTTATCTTCTTCCAGCTGACATATACAGTCACAACCTGATTAAAGTGCAATATGATTACAGGGAGAATTTCTAAAAACAAGTCAAGCAACTCTTACAGAAATAATTTATTTTCAAAAATGGAATGAGGAATTAAATCCTGAATAAAGGTCTGGTTTTAAAGGTACTTAAAATAATATCCTCATCAAACTTTTGAAACTTTTCTTTCACAATTGTTTTTAAAATTAGGTTGAAATATTGTATGTTATTTCTGTCACTGCATCACATACCTTTTTAGTGTGCAGCATGTAAGCTGAAAACAAAGGGAAAGTGAAAGGAGTAAGTGTACCACAGTCAATCAAGAAGGGGACTAGCTGAAAACACGAAGGTAGATACACGACTAGTGGAATATTCATTTGTTCTAGATTAGAAAATATCTAAAAATATATACCCTAGCATCATCATCATCATAAGTACACCTTAATCACAGGAATTAATAGGTGGTCTAATGAACATAAACCTAGTATTAATCTAGAACATGTCCGAGATGACTATTTTTAAGTATAGACATTGATTTTTGTGGTGTATTTAAATCAGAAATTTAGTTTAAATTGGCATGTTAGCCATGTCGGTTACAAGGACTGGCCAACATTTTCCATATTCAGATCCTATGGTAAGCTGATATAGCTTTGCCAATCTTTTACTAATCAAGCTGATATCCCGTGGGATGGATATCTGCCCTGAACTACAGTGCTGTGAAAAAACTCAGCCCAAACAGTTCAGCTTTTCAGAAGAACTTACACACCCGCTTAAATGTGTCATGTTAGTAAACAGGGATGGATTCCTCAAGTTCTCACGCCCCCGTGCCTCGAAGCAACGACATGCAATGTGGGGAGTCCTACCTTAGCTAGAGAGCTGGATGCAGGGCGGGGATGTTTAGGAAGACCTGTAACAGCTCGGCAGTGAGAGCCCCGGGGATGCCAGCAGCACACTCAGAGCTGACCAGAACCTCTGAAATCTCACCTCGGGAGACATCCTCGGACGGCCACTAGGAATGACAGCAAAAAAATCTCTCTTTTGTGCTGTTAAGACACAGGAACTCGTGCTCTTTTGTGGCTATGTATGTATATGACCCATAAACTAAATGGCTTCAGGGCTGGAACTCGGTTGTCCACTGTGTGTAACGCTTGCCACCGTCCCCGGCACAGCCTCGGCCAGGGCCAGGTAGTGTTCCACTGAACAATTTCTGGCACAGTCTGGGAACTAGCACCATTTAGGGATCGTTCATAGTTGGCAGCCTGGAAGTGCTGACCTTGTTTTGGAGGGTAAGAATTTGATTTTATGGATGCAAGCTTTATCACATCAATTGGCCTTAGTGCCAGAAAGGCCAGGAGGTACTGAGGCTGGGAACACTTTAAAGGAGTGATATAGCAACTGTAGGAGTGCAAAGTCTATTATCTAAAATAATAGATGCAGTCTCCTATCTAAAATTAACATGACAGCTGATGAGAGAACTCGATGAAGAAATGCACGCTGTGGGAGGGGTGCTGAGAAGGGAGAATGGGATGGGCTTGCAGGGATGGAGCAGTTCTGAGAGGAGCAATTCGTGTGAGCTACTTATCTGTGGAAATCCAATTTCATTTGTTGTGAAAGTTGGAAAGTGTGTGAAAGACAAGCAAGACACCATAAAATCAAAAGGGACAGGTAACAGCTGTGGAGAACTAGCTTGTCTTTCTGTGAATGAGAGAGTGCCTATGCGAGGCTGCGTGAGGCACAAAAAACTACCTTCAGGTCAATGAAAACTTCATTTTCCAGTCATCTTGATAATGTAGGCACTGTTTTTCAGGAATTGAATCAAAAACTGTTGTGAAATAACAGTTATCAGTTCAATTTCTGATAGCTACAGGCAGTCATCTCATCAAACCTACAGCCAGCCATGTAGTCTCATGTCAAAAAAAACCCCGCCAATACTACCTTTTTTATGCATGCAATCCAGTTGAGGCACAACAGAAATATGCATGAGGAATTTGACACCAATGTACCCTCACCATATTTTTTATGCATGTTACAGATCAGTGACTTCAGTTTTCTAGTGCTATATTTTCACAATTCCTAAAAGTACTAAATATTTATTTTAAATTGGGCTTAGCATTTTGAAAACTATTTTATACTAATTTGTTCTATAAACACCTGAAAACCTTTTTTGAAAAGCCTTCTTACATTTCCAGCATTTGGAAGTAATTTGTTTCTAGTCCAAAAAAATGAATGTCTGTCTGTAACAGAAAGAGCTGGATTACTGCCCAGTCCACTTCAGAACTGGATGATGCTGACTCTTAGTCATTTAAATAGTCAAGTTAAACAAGACACAGTTGGGATGATAAAAGGAGATCTGTAAAAAGACTATTGCTCTGGCCATGTGGACTTACAACTATCAAACAATGACTAGGAAAATAGTGAAAAAGAGGAAAAAATTAACGTAAGTGCCAGGGAAAATATTAGGATTAGGTGAATGTAGGAGCACAGTATCTGTTCACATCATTCTCCTTCTTGCCAGTGAGCTGCCAGCAGGATATTTACTCTGCCTAAGCACTGATGGAGGCAAAGAATGGCAAAAAGGCATTACAAAGGAGAACAAAGGAGACGGGAGGCAGACACTAACAGTCTGTATGGAGTATTATCCTCAAATGCACCTATTATCTGCTGGTTTTGTATCTAAATTATATTCAATGCTGTTTTGTGTGAGCCTTGTTTGCAAGCACAACTTTGCAAGCCTCTTACTAGCTGGCATAAGGTGAAATAAGACAGAATTGTCTTCTTGTATTCTATTAATACTAATTCCTTTCCCTTTTACAAACTATAGATCCAGATACGACAACTAAAGAATGATGCAGTGGAACAGAATCTGATGAAGACCGAAGAATCATTTAAAGTAAATTTTCTGAATCTGTTTATTTTTGCATGGGAAGATGCGCATTCAGAAGAGGAGAAGGATGCACAGTAATGAAAGCAATACTACAATGCCTGTTAGGTACTGGTCAACCAAACCAGTATGGCCTTAATGCTTCTAGATTTAACGAATCAGAAAATGATCAATGAGGCTGAAATTGAAATGTACCACCAACACTGAGGAATGAAATGTGCAAATGAAGGCCACTTACAGGATGGGAAGCTCAGAAATGAAAGCATTTAAGATGTGATTAGGAAAGCTACAATAAAACAGCATTCAAATAAAAAAAGTAGAATTATGCAAGGAGGATGCAAGCACAGAAAAAGAGAAAAGACCATAGAATATTTGGGCCAAATGAATTCTTTGTATAAATCTACAGCTTCAATGCTATTAGTACAGAAATTATTTTTGGCTTTAAGATAGAAAACTAAAACCACTTCAAATTTTATTTCTCTAGTTGCTGCAGTGATTTCTCCATTCATATTCCATTTAGACCTAGGGTGATAAATCTATATGAACTTGCAGACATATAAAGAGATACGTAGATTTGCATGAGAAATTCAAGGCTTAAAAATGTTTTAAAAGACAGTTGAGGTTTGACTGTAAGCCAAAGGGAAGTTGTGTCTACTGCTCCAAGTCAGGTCTAGTGAGGGAATTTGGAGACGAGAATAATCTATAACTGATGAAGGATCTCTTTGTCTGATTAGTATCCTGAAACAGACTTAGACTTGAGGTTTATTGGTTCAGTAACTAGGGTTGAAAGCTTCTGAAATTCAATCATCACATTAGAGGCAGTTAGAACAATGTAGATTTCTATTATTTGTTAATCATTTACAATATACTAAATTACATTTAAAATAAAAAACAAAAAACACAAAACCATCCAGGTTACCTATTGGGACTCTGACTGCTATTTCGGTATACAATAACAAATATATTCCCTTTCCTATCCTAAAAATTTTAAAAAATAAAAATCTTGAAACAAAGTCTACTGTTTAAAATTTTTTCTAGTAATAGGGTAACAGTCGTAATAATAGCAATGAGGAATTTATTTTTGAACTATCAGGCTATCGAGTTTTTCTGAATCATAGGGAGAATGGTCAAAAACTTTTAGCTCCTCAGAAATTGCATACTATGTACATCCTGCAAAAAGCAGCAGAAAGCAATAAAAATAGGGTTGTTACTTCTTTTGTACTGATCTGAGGAAAGAGCAGGAGTGGTACTGCCTGTTCATCTGCTTGCTTTCTTATTTTATCGAAATTACAGTCAACAATGTAAAATCAGTACGTATAAAAAGGAAAAAAAAAAAAACAACAGAGAAAATACTGGAAAACATCTCTCAGATTTTCACTATGAATGCCTGTTTTCATTTTCTTCCCATGTGTAGGTCTGATTTATTCATTTGCGCAGTATGTTTTTTCACTTACAAAAGTAACTAGCTGACTGCTCATTGCAGCAATATTTGATAAAACGCAAGTGTTTTTTTACTTTCCTAAAGCACACACCCTCTCTGTAAGTTTTCTTCACAGAAACCTTGCAGTCTTGTACCTTTTTACAATTCACCTGCCATTTTCCCCCTAACTTACCTGCTTTCAGATACACAGTCTTATTCACCTCTGTCTTGTTAGCTTTCAGTCTTAAACGATTTTACTCACTCTTTTCTTCCCTAATATCATGTACTCCTTCAGCTCAAACATTTCATTTTTTTAATTCCTAGCTTTACCAAAGTGCTATGTTGTTTCTAGGAGGAAAAGGGAATAAAAGTAAACAGAAACAAAAAAGCAAACGTGTTTTCTAAAGAACCTTGTGTTATTGCTAACAGCTCTTTTAGTTTGCTGACAAATAATTCCAAAAGTATTGTTTACACTTGCAAACCCAGAAAATACCTGGTAAGTGCCTAGGATAAATTAACTCCTAGAGAAATCCAAAAGTAGAAAGCTCTAGGAAGACCCTTATTTAAAAGGACAGGCATGTTGTAATAAACAATCTCTTGCTTTACCTAAAATTATGTGTATTCCTATACTCTTTCTTTTGATCCCAAACTTTTTCTTTGGATGTTTTAGAATATTACACAGATCTACACTTACATATTGTGCTAGCCACCCTGTTTCTCACAATGGAAATCTAACATTTGAAAAGTTTCATTTCTACAATTTAGAACAACCGCCCTTAACATCAGCATTATGGTATTGCAAATTATTCATTTAAGCAGGAAAACCTGGGACCCACAGGCCAATACTTCCACAACCCTGCTGATGGGTACTTTCCAGCCTGAAGAAATTCTGTTTCATAACTCCATTTGTTTCCTGCCATTTAGCCAACTTTCCACTTATTACATGCCTCCACGCCTTAATATTAACTTCCAGTGCAGAAGACTGTAAATTGTTTTCTGAAAAATCAAAGCATATGATGGCCACTATATATCCTTTGTCTTCTTTGGCAGTGACTGCCTCAAAGAATTCCAGCGAAATATTGAAGCATGACCAGCCCTTCCTGAAGCCTGTACAGCTATTCTCAGTCAAGCTGTGTTTTCTAATGTTTCCCTATCTGAACCTTGAAATTAGTTTCTGGAGATCTCTGTTAAGTCTTCTGCAGTTTCCTAGCATATCTTTGTAAACAGCAGAGGAAAGTAAACTTGTGAGGTCTGCTGAAACCTTTCCATTTCTAGGTGTTTCTCAAAATAGGAATGCAAAAATGTTAACATTTTTTCAAGATCCCAAAACATGTGCATGCTCATAACAGCAAGTCTTTCCTACCCTCGCATCGTGCTACATAAATTCTTCGGAGAGCCAGGCCATGCAGGGGAAGGGAAATGGAGTGTTACAGAACTCAGCTAATTTCACTGGACATGTATGTATTTTGATCACTTGCCCACTCATATACCTTAGCTTTTTTTAATCTCAAAATTACATTCTATACCAAACTTAAAAGCTATTCAGTTTCTAAACTTCAATTTCAAAAATAAATTTTAAATCTAGACTTCATAATAATAATTTGTACTTGTCTGATGCTCTTCCTCCGTAGATTTTTTTTAGCATTTCACAAACCAAAAGAGATGAGGCTTATTCCTGTTTTACAAATAAGAAAATTAAGAAAAGTGATGTGCACAGTGACATGCCAAATCAGGAAAAGACAAGCCAAGATGTTATGGTTCCTGCCTCCTGTACCTCATTAATTTCATACAATACCTGCCTATTGGCTTAAAAAAATCTGTCTGTAGTACAGTATTGAAATTTTAACTAAACAGTCACGACTATTTTTGCTCTGTTAAAAATTAGTTCAGATGTAAATAATTTCATTGCCAGGCAGTGGGTACCCCAGCACACCACCGATAATAAAACAAAATCGAAACGGTATTTAATGTATTATTCAAGCAAGAACTTTGCCAGCCCACTACATACAAGTTCATTTCCTCAATTGCTATATAACTCTCCAAACCCAGTATTTTTTGATTTGTGTTACAACAGACAAATACGGCTAGACTGCCTTCTTCAGCTAGAAAGTTCATATTCACTGTTACATGAGAAATTCCTAGCTCAGTCTAGCACAATGAGTACATGCAAGGCTTCACGCTTTTTCATGGTTGCTTATCTATCCTCGCTACTTTATAGCAGAAGTGTCAATTTATTCTACTACACTATAGCTCTGAATGATTGTGCTTTGCAGGGAATTAAAAAGACAGCATTTCTTAGAAATAAAGAATGATATGGTGTCTTTTTTTTTCTCTCTTGATACCATCTTGAACGTTCAATTTCAGGTTGCTAATGAATTAGACAGGAGTTGAGAGATGTAGATGTATGAGCAAATTTATGATCCTACCAATGGTCATTAGGAAGAAGTTGTTGAACTACCAATGATGAACATAATGCACAAAAGTCAATGGTAGATAAAGCTGGGAGACAGCTTTTAAATCTTTATTCAGGGCCTGTGCATACTCTCTGTTTTACAGAGAGAAAATGAAGGAGTTCAGATGTTGGTTAAACCTAGACTGTAGACAGATCAAAAGTCCTAAATTTTGATGCTCCAAATGGTTGATCATTTATATCAGCACATAAATAAATGTGTGTACCTGAATTAATGACCCTTTGAGTTAATCCTGCTTTTTTTGTTCTCTTTTAAAGTCTTTGTTTTGTTACCCAGCATGCTGTGAATTTTTTGTTTGCTGTTTCATACTTAGAAAACCAGGGAACCAAGAGTTTTTAGGTTTACTGTTTAATTTTCACTTATATTATGTCCTCATTTCTCTCTTCTAATACAGCATTTTGCAACAAAGCTCATCTAGTTTTAAAATCTCCCTTAATTTGTGGCCCTGTTCAAGCAACCATTCCAAAGATCACAGCCCAGCTATAGTTTTGCATTAAAATTATGAAAAAGGGGGAATTTCAACATAAATCCAGGAGAAAACTGCTGGTTTTAACCTTGTATCTCTTTGGAAATGAACTCCAAAGAACAAATCAAGGCAAAAAGCTCATGAAAACGAAACCAAAGGAAAATGAACTTATGAGTTTTTACAACATAAAGTTTTGTAAAATCGTACTTCAAAAAAATTTTCCTGTTGCTTCTTTTTAAATCAAGAGATTAAACTGTGACACGGTTGTATGCATAAGTCCATAAAAAGGTAACAAATCACCAGCAGAAACCCTAGAACGATTTGTACGTGACTAGTATACACAGGTGTTTGCTTTCCGATTCAGCCTCCCACCATTGCTATCCATACCTTCATGCCATTTTACTGTCATTCCTTTTTATCACTTCTCTATTCTATTCAGCTACTCTAACTTACATGGCTTCTAGCCGTACCTACTAGTCATTCACTGGGATAAGCTAGCATGAGCCCTGCATCCTTGCAGACATCTATTAAAACAAGCTAGACAAATCAAAGGCAATGGAACTGACTGCAGGATACAAATGCTAAGTGAATCTTCTAGTACAGAAATATTCTTACAGATTCTGTATTTATCTAGAAATTCATCATTACGGGCATAGTCTTTTAGGTCAGTTAGTCACAGATGTACAGGTCTAAAAACTTAAGAGGGGAATGGCAGTGAAAGTAGTCTGACACATAAAAGAGACGTTTTAAGTTCTGTCAGACAGCAGACACCAATTCCTCAGGCTGGTTTCTGGACTCTTTTTTTTGACCCAACAGAGTTGCCAGTGCAGAACTGTTGTACACCCAGACACCAAGAAGTGCTTCCCAGATCTAACACGGTAGCAACATCTTGCATCTCTGCGAGACAAAGCCTCCAGCTGAGCTCCAAGATCAAAGCACACGAGACCCGCTAACTCTCACAGCTGCTGGGTCTCCCAGCTCAGCACCCACTCCACTACCTGCCATTCAGAGCCATCCTTAAAGCTCCAGATATTGGCTGCTAGTCCTTCTTCTAGAGACTTGCCTGTCCCGAGCAGCAGCAAGGACAGACTGCTCCACAAAGGAAGGCAAGTGAGGAGCCAAGAGTTCCCAGCTAGGCAGGCAGTGGCGGCAGCCTCACCGAAAAATGCCAATAAGTGTTGAATCATTGATTCAAGATCAGATCAGGACTGACCACGGTAACCAGGATCGGTCACAGACCACCCAGGTCTGAGGCTAATCCAGTAAGTCAAGCCAGAGGGTGAGAATCGGGGATATGCAAGACTGGGAGCAAAGTGCAACTGCAATGCTGCTGCAGAGTAGTTTAGGGGGGGGCCAAACACAAGAGCTTCAGGTTTAAAGCCACCGCCAAGTGAAGGATGGGGAGCCCCCACTGAGGGTCCTTAGCAGCAAGCAACTCCTGGACGAGAGAAGTTAGCAGCAAGCTGGCCTCCAACCACCGTCTGAAAGGGGTCTTGGCATCCCGTCACTACAGGCAAGCTCAACAAGCCACAAACAGCAAATCCTGTATTTGAAAAAAAAAAAAGGACAAGCTAGGTACTCGCATCTAGGAGGTGGTTTTGGGTGGAAAATTCAGCTCACCTAAGGCTTCACATGTAAGATCACATGAATCACGGAGGAGGGAATTTTAAACACAGTCTTTTTTCAGTTGTTTAACTTAGGCTCTACCATCTCAAGCTGCTGGCCATTGTGAACTCTATGCCTGTAACACAACGAACCTTGTGAATTAATAAACCATGAACTTCAGCATCTATGCTCAGATTCCTCTCCTGGCTCTGGCACTTAAAACTTAGCCATATCAACACTGAATGCCTTTGTGTGAGCCTAGTCCTTACTACGCAAGTAAACTGGATGCACAAAAATACGCCAGTTGGTTAGTCTCTCCAGCATGCACCAAAGGGGCTAGAATCTGTTTAGTTAAGTGATGAAGGGAAGAGGTCAGTAGCCAGCCGTTTCTATCTGGATTTAAAAAAAAAAAAAAAAAATTTATTTAATCTTTAAAATTCAGGGGTCTTAAAGACACTATTAAATATTTTAAACTCTCTGTAAGGGGATATATTATAATGTTTGTAATGAAAACCCGTATTCAGAAATCTGGATTTTGCAGTCTGAACCTTGAAAGCTTAATTAGAGGCTTGATAAATTCTGTTTCTGGTACTAAAGTGTGGATTTTATTTCAAAATTCCTGTTTTCTGGGAAAAGGAAGCACTAATAAAAAGTAATTTCATTTGGCAAATCATCAATCTCATTCACCTCATTGTGTCCATTAAGGTGGAAATGATTACACAAGGTGGTAAAAATCCTTGCTCCCCCTAAGTCATTAGAGTTTTATGCTTGTTTTCTCTAAGTTGGGATTTGATCCCAGTAGTGCAGGGATCAGTTTATATCAATGAATTACAATAGCAATTTGATTTTGATAAAATTCTATGGGATTACCATGGGGTTTTTTCATTCACTGAGGTATCACTACCGGCCAAAACTCCTCTTTGCCTTTTAGCATATTCTTTCTCATGTTTGGATATGCGCTATGAAAACAAACAAAGCTATTTCTGGCAACTACACAAGCTATGCAAAAAAAAAAAAAAAGAAGAGTTCTGTATCACTTCCATTAAAAAACTTCCCCTTTCTCACCCGTTCTGTACACGCTATGGGAGTCAACTGTCAAGGTAACAGAAATCTCCTCAGATCAATGGTCTACCTTACTGGGGCCTCTCCAGCACAGAATTTTCCTGACCCATCTTTTTACCCTTCCTTGGAGGTCTGTAACAATTTCCTATAAATGTTTTACTACTTCTTTTAGCTACATTTTGTGTTTGTCACATTAGCTAACGCACATATGTAATTTTACTCAAAATACCACAACCTCTAACTAGATTGCCACATCACTTCCCATCTTCTGAATTTGTCTCTTTGGTAAATTGTATACTCTGATATTTTTATATTAAACCATTTAATCAAGAGCCAGTCATGTTTCTACTTGAAATGTTTACTGTTTTGTTCTGAAGTATCACTTCATGTTCCTCACATTTTTACACAGATTCTCTTCATAAAAGAAAGTTAATTTCCTTTCTCTATGCAATGCTTTCTATCTATATTATTCACTTCAACAACCTAAAAAATTACTTATCCTTCAAAGTTGGCTAATCTCTCTCCCATCTTTCACTACCTATCCTTTTGCTAAAACAACACACATAAAACTGAATACTAAAATTACAAGACTACTTCCCTGCTAATTTCTTATACAGATACGGCCTGTCAGTTCTAGATGACTTTGGATCAGCCCCAAACAAAAGAAAATATTTTGGGTAGTATAATCCTGCATGGAACAATGTGATCTGTATAAAAAAATCACTTACTGAATCACCAGCACCTCTTTCCACTCCTAGGAGATCTCCCATCGAAGCAATGCCTGAATTAGTGCAGAGTTATTTGTGGCTTTCCAGCTGTCAGTCATTAATTCTTAGGAAATACAATATACAATACAATAGTACTCAGACTGAGGTTGTAGACTGCAATGTCTTCGCAAGAGTGTAAACTGCCTGCTGAATGCTCTCGAAAACTGTTTTCAAACAATAAACGTAGCCCATTATTTCTATAACCCCTCAAACACATTTCACTCCTGATGAAATATTGTGTTGGTCGCACAGACGGGAATTGCATCTGTGGAGAATCTGGTCTATGAAACAAACGGCTGAGTTGAAGACAAGGGGTTTTACTCCAGTACTTTGCCATTCAGGTATCTTTGGCAGACAGGAAAGCACAGGCAAGCCTGACAGCAGGGGCTAGAAGTGACCTGGTGGGCACTCTGATCCGCTGGCTGCGGCACTTTACCATTAGAAGTTGTCCTGTTTTAGAAAGAGTATTGCTTAGCTATCATTCACCGCTAGCCACCTTGTTTCTTTGACCAGAAGAATTTCTGCAGCAGAAATTGAGCACATAGGGAAGTTTTCTGGTGGGTCTCAGGCACCCCTGGCTTCCCAAAAATCTGAGAAGGCTGCAGAGGGATTTTTGTTTAGGTCTATTGCTCTCTTGAATTTAACACGTTAATTAGCCTGAACTGCACATTAGGTACCTAAGAGCTTTTTTCCCCTTTAACTCTTACGTAGTTAATTTAAGAAGTAAATAAAAAGATAGGAGCAGGAGGTAAACCTGAAACAAGAATCACTTACAACAAATCCTGGGGTTAACAAAGCACAGCCATCATTCATTGTTTAGTAGGCACCATGACAGCAATTATTTTAAGGAAGGATTTGAAAAACAATGCTTCAAGTATTTTTATGGCGAACTCCTCCCATGCTCAGGAGTTTTCATGCTTTTAGCTATTACAGCTGCAACTGAAGCTAACTGTGAAATTAGCAATTTATTTATCCCATGGTACATACACACACATTTGCAACAGTAAAAGTAAGGGTCAACAGTGAACACTGTGAATAAAAGTTAGAACCTTTTTTACCTTGTCATTCAGTATTTTATCAAATACCCGCAGAGATTTGCATATTGAAACATTTCCCTATTCCTTCTTGTTATTTATATCACTAATACTGTTAACACACTGCTGTTATTTTTAAACAACATAATACGAGCTCTGCCAAAATAAGTCAAGACAAAGGAAAGCTGACCTTAAAAACTGCTGCCTGAATTGCAAGGAAGCAGAAGATGCCATCAAATATAAAATAGAACAATAAAGGCCTACGATTTGTAAACAGCTTTTGATTTTGTAACATTTAGTAAAAACAGGTCTCCTTAGGAATGCGTGTACACATTAAAAAAATTTTCAATATTATATCTTTACAAAAACAACATTAGAACTTGTAGTCTGTTTCTTGTATTGTGTCCTATTCTTAAAAATATTAACACAAAGGGATAAATATCTCTTATGGAAATTAACTATTTCTGATTATTTAGTCACAGATTTGAAAGAAGACTAAATAGGATATGAAGCTGTTGCTAATCTTATTTGGAAAATTTAATTGATAAAAAAGGCATACCGAAGGGGTGTTAACAGTGATAAAATTATCTAGACCACTCTGTGTACATAATTACCAATAATTTAGATTTATCCATCTGAAATCAAGCTGTAATTATGCATTATTCTATTTTATATTTAGACACTTCTGTAAAATAGACAGTTTAGTGAGCAACGAACACAGAGATGCTCCTATGAAAAGTGGAATCTGAGACATCAGAAAATAATCATATTTTATCTCCCTCATTTATCCAAAATCAATGGAATATAATTATCACCGGTGTTTCTTAGTGATTTTGCATACAACTGAAGGTAATAAGTAGATAAGAATTGAAATTTTCTTGCAAAAGCAACAGCAGTAATACTTGTAGACAATCCGATGTGTGAGCAATACTTTCTGAAAGTTTAGTGACTGACTCTTTCCCTTTCTAGTAATTTCTTTAAGGCTGGAATGTTTTACAGTTGTGCATTTGAATTAAACTAAGACTACCACTATCATATCTATAAAATGAGAACCTGAGTTACCTGTATGGCTGTGAGGATATTGGCTAATGCCTGGCCATATGTGTCATGACAGTGAACAGCAAGAGCACTCAGAGGAATTTCTTTCATAACGGCTTCCAACATTCTTTTCATGCTTCCAGGAGTCCCCACACCAATTGTGTCCCCCAGAGAGATTTCATAACAGCCCATACTGTACAGCCGCTTAGATACCTGATTAGAAACAGAAGAAACATGAAAAGGTCAAGATGAAAGAATACAAAATAGGGTCAAGAACATACATTGGACACAATTCTGTACAGGTTTCAGGCTTTGACCCACCGAGGTAGACCTATGTATCAGAAACCCTCTATTCATTCTTGAAAATTGTCACCCAAGAAGAACGTCACATAGATCCTCTTATTTTAAATTTATAGTTCTGCTTCTGTACACAGAATAACTAACCCAGCCAAATCCATCAAAAACTTGCTTGTTGACTCTCCCCCAGAATCCAAATAAGCAAGATTTTACACTATGAATTAAGTTTCTGTCAAGTCCTTTCCCAACATTTTCCTCTCTCTGGGGATTTCCCAGCTGTTTGGTTTTCTCCATGTAATTTTCAGCTTACAAGTTGTGCAGGGTAAAGACCTGCCCTTTTGTTTGCTTATTACACAGACCCAAGCACATGGCTGAACTATGACAATAAATAATTAACAAGAAGCCTGATTTTGCTTTCTGTTGGCACTGAAAACATCAACGGAAACTGAAGTTTTAACATGTAGCTAATATTAATTTTGCTTGCTTTTAAAGAAATCAAACATTAAAACACTGACAAAGCAAAACTGTAACTTAATTAATATTCTAGTCTAAGTTTTAAAATTTTTCTTAACACCAAACAAAACCTTATACAAATAGTTCTCATTTACGCAAGCAGCGCCCTAAATGTTTCTGCAATTATGTCTTTGAGGAGCTTCTTGTATGAGTAAGACATTTGAGGTCTGGCTTCATAACGTTTGTATAGTGAGAGACATACACTTGGAAGCACAAAATTATGTTTGCACCAAAAATATTGCTTTAGAAATTGAATGTAGGATCTTTCCATCTTAGTTTTGTTGAATTTATTTGGAAAGGGTTTCACCTTATTTTCAGCTGCTGAGTATGTTTGTCCCCTTTAGCATTTCCCACTGTGTATCAGCAGTCCCGAAAGGCCGCTCCACTGGAATGGAATCCCAATCTGGGAATTAACAGTTTAGAAATGAGAAAATATGACCCTTTTCCAAGAGATCTTCAGTTGCACTGCACTCTGCTGTTAAAGCAATTCCAAGATTTCATCAGTGGGATTGCTGTGAATATGTCTGAGAAAGCTGACAAAGTGCTAGACGAAAAGTCTCGGAAGTGCTGGATGAATATTGCTGTTCACTTAATTCAAAGAACAGCTGAAAAAGAACTTCAAGTAGTCTGAATCGTCCTGCTTAAAGCTTGGAAATGCTATGACTATTGCAAATGTAGTAAAACCCTTTGTGCTTTAAAGTCAAAGAGCCCCTGGTTTGTATCAACATAAATTTAATACACGCTTCAAGAAAGGGACATTCACCAGACTGCAATAAGGGATTCTATCTCACAGCGTATTTTTATATCATCCACACATGGCAGGTGTTTTAACTGGACTACTGCTGTAAGAAAAAAAAGTATCATCTGCAGTTAGTGGTGGATTACCTCTAGTTAATTCCCAAAACTCAGTGTTTGTTTAAGATCAAGATAAAGGAAGAAGACGGCATTTTTTTCTCACATTCTTTTCAATTCATGATTCAGAGTTTTTCTAGATGACCATTTTAGTGATGACAAAGTGATCAACTGCTAGAAATCATACTGCATTCACTCCTTCCCCATGCTCAGTCCTTAGGTCTTTCAGCTTTCTGAAAATAAAATTCTGAAAGATGAAAGAAGAGAGGGGGGAACTCTGCTAACAAGCTGAGCATCATCACCGACTTGTCATAATCTAACCTTAAACTGACCTTTAAAAAGAGATCTATATTTAATTTCAAGAAGAATGTGCATGCTTGGAAGCTGAATGGGAGTTTTTCATACTGAATTTTCTGTCCTACCATAGTAGGAGGCAGCCCATTAGTTACAGTTTTGTAAGTTTTCAATGTGGATTTTTGGGAGGAGGGCAGGGGAGAAGAGAACACGCTGTTTTGTCAGTGTAATCAGGATGTGATTACGAGCTTGCAGCTTTGTTGATTGAACAGGGTTGTGTTCTGCACCACTGAGCAGTTTTACTATGCATGAGTCCTGTGCTACTGCCCTTGGGAACACTGCCGTGACACCAAGCATTGATCAAAACGGGAGTTGGTGACCCAGCACTGCAACCCCTCAGGCATGTGAACAATCCTACTGCTGGAAATAATATCTAAAACTATACTCTTAAACTGAATACAAAAGGTCATAATTGAGTTACATGATTTTAAGCAAATATAAACATAAAAACACACTGCAGTCCTTGTGCTGTAAGGGAAACTTTGTAATAATGCAACAGCATTCAAATAAGAATAGGCACATTTTCCGTAGCCTGATCAGCCTGTGTGCTGGGTAATATTCATATGAATTCACTGCTCGAGGTTAGAAGGAAGCTAAGGAGAGAAAAAAGCAGACAGAAAGATAAAAACAGCCAAGTATGTGAGTGGAAGACAATGGATAACACAACTGGCTTCAGGGGTGTTACACAGTGCTTCCAACAACTTACAAGTCTTGTTTGCCTAAGGTTGAAATTCTCAAACCACAGGATGATAAATGGTTAAACATTGACTTCATTTCAAGAAAAAGCAGAGTGATAAAAAAGGACTCTGCAGTTTATTTTAATAGATGAGAAATGTGGCTTTTTTAATAAAGAACCATATGGATGTACCAGATGGATTCTAGAAGTCTGAAGGCATCTGAAGTTTGCATTCACTAGATAACTATGTGTAAAACAGTTACGTACCTAGTAAGCTAGAAATGCATGTAGTCTTGTTAATGAGCCACCTCGCCTAATTGGTTTTGCTTCAGTTAAAAAATCTTTTGCTTAAATAAATAAATAAAAAAATTGGTTGCTACCATTGACTGCAGAAGAAACAGTTCAAACCCTTCAATAATACCTGCCGATTACAATGCACAGTCAAGGGAGTCACACGCTCCCATCCCCAGAAAGACGATGACCAGAGAGGTAGCTCTCTGAAAGGCTTTAGCAACACAGCCAGTAATTTTGGTAATTCTGATTCAGCAAAGGATGAGTACATGTGTTTATGTAAAATCCATTAACAGCTAATCAGATGCTTCTACATAAACATCAGTGCTTGCTGCATCAGGGCCTCAGTAACTTCAGCGAGGCAGCTTTTATTCTCCAACACATACACAATGGTGTACAGCTACACAAGATGACACTTATTAGGATGAAGACAGAAAATTAAATATCTGTGTGAGCAGAAGTTTGCAGGTTTGGAACATTAAGTAGCACTCCCACTGGCAAACTGAAAAGGAGCTCTTCTGTGCAAGGAGAGTAGTTAAAAAACAAGCAACACATGGAAAGAAGCCTGTTGGGGAACACGATATTGCAGTAAGCAATTTACCAACAGCACAGCCGAATCTGTCATCACCGCTCTAACTAAAGCTGTGTCACTTCTAACTTTCACTTCATATTAAACCCAATTAATTTAGAAACACTGAATACCTTCCAATTTAGTTATTTTTTTCAAAGAGTGTGAGTATATGTGGCTGCTGTGGGAGACGTATTATCCCAAGTTCCATCTGGAATGTATACTAGAAGATGATGCAGGAGAACATGACCTGAAAGCCACACATGCAGAACACAATATATCAGACCAATGTTGACTAGCTGCTAGTGCTACAAAGGAAAAAAACCAGTGGTTTGGAGATTCTGCTAGATCACCAGAAGTAGGTGATTACGTGTAACAGAGAAGACAAAGCTTTCTCCAGGAGGAAGGCCAGCGTGTTCTGCCTTGTGCCTCTTGAATTCTCTCCGCTTTCTTCTCTACTGTCCATTTCAGCTTTCATGCCCTCTTTGCCTTCCTGCAAAACTTAACACTTGCGTTTCACTCAGCTCTCTCTCTTCTGGAAAATAAGGCTGGACTAAGACACTGTCTTTCTCCTTTATCCTAAATGGGAAACGGGGGTGGGGAGGGAAGGTGCAGCTTATTCCACCACAGCAGTAGAGCCAGTTAAGTAGTAGGAAATCATGTTGGGGATGAGTTTTGGTTCATGTGTCAATCACATGACACTCGCCAGAAGCACAATATTGTAGCAGTGGCTCTACCAGCTGACAGCACAGTCTGCTTACGCCAGTATAAAATGGATTTAAAGGCAGATACCCTTTGCAAGGGGTTGTGCTGGAAATCATCTCGTACAACATGGTCCACTGACATATGTGCTCGAGTCTATTTCCTTAAGCATTTCCTTACCTTCTTCTTGGAGGAAATAGCACATAATATTTTTCTTCAAGACTGATAACAATCAAAACATACTATTTTCCTTAGACTTGACTGCATATGGTTGAGTGAGGTTATACACCCAGTTTTAGTATTAGCTATGTTTTGTGTTTGTTTTCCTTAAATTTTATCAGTTAAAGATATTTTTAGGACTACGTAGAGAACATTACTTATAGACATTTTAAAATGTATTTTTGATTCATTAAAAAGACAAGCCAGAAGTTCACTCTTACTTCTGCAACTTTAGCTGGTGTGATTTTTCCTTCGTATGGGCATCCCAATGCACATGACACATACCTACAATAAAAAGAACAAAGAAAGATACTTCTGTTTTACCTATGTGTACCTGTATCCATCCAAGTTACATAAAAAAGGTTAAATATAATTTCGCATATTTAAGCCAGTGAATGTAGAATAAATATTCGAATGAAAAAATTACATTAGATGAAAACAGCAGGTTTATCAATTTTCTTTTTAAATTACAGAACAGAGATTTATAGCTGTATTTATGCTCAGTGTATGTCACAAGTTCTAAAGGACTGGCAATGCTGCCAAACTAATGCTGCTGCAGGAGACTTCCATTTTTCTTGGTATTTCCTTCTGAAGTTGTAAGAGCCAGCTCAAGTTTTGCCTTGTCTGGCCCACACAAGGTATTCAGAGGAAGATGTAATTTTCTTCCTTGTGCCAGCTACCCAGATCATAGAGAGCAACACATGAACACAAGCAACTTATAACAACCCCACCATCTCCTAAGTCATTAGAATTGTGGTGAATGGGATAGCTTTCACCCTCTATCTCTGTACTGGCATTTCTGTCCAGTGCCCCAAAAGAATTATAGCACCACTGCAAGCTGTAGTTTAAGTCTGCCTTGGGACAAGAAGAAACCGAGAAGCCAGACCCTGTCTCTCAGCAGACATTGGCTCCACAAAGCACAAAAATTGAAAGCCACAATCAAGTCGCCATTGTTCAGTCTTAATGCTGTGTTAGTGTAGAATTTGGTTTAAATTTCCTTTTTCTAATGACGGTTAAGAGCTATGAAATTCCAATTAAACTTCGAATTGTTTATCTTAAATTGATTAGGAATAGGATTAAACTAACCAGAAACAGCCACTCAAAAATCAAACTAAGTGTGGCTATAGAGGGATTTACAACAGATTCAGAGGCAGGCAGAGCCCCGGTCCCAGTGGAAGGCTGCTCAACTGCTTAATAGAAGAACAAGAGCCTTCATCGATCCCCCATCATTCCCTTTCCCTCAACACTGAAGGATATAATGTAAAACTAGACACTGTATAATGCAAACGGGATTGAACAGATGCCAGTTTGTATGTAGTCAAGGTCCACAGGGTAAAGGACGTACTGTTTCTTTGCAGTGGAAGGAGAAACTGATTGACAGAATGTGAAATTAGGATGAGTAACAGGCAAAAACAAATTGTGAAAAAAATTACAACATTTTAATATGTAGAACATATTCCATCCCTTATATGAAGGTACAGTGTTGGCACACTGGAAGTAGCAGTAAGAATGAAGCAAACCTTAACCTAAAAAGAACTTGATTAGCCCTGACAAAGAAATGGAAATTAATTTTGTTTCCACAAAAGTGGTTGGGTCCATTACATCCTGCTCATAATTTTAGTCCAGATGCCTACTAGGCATGATTTCAATTATCTGTATGCCATTATGAAAACCAGGTTTTTGAAACTTGGCCATAGACTTCATTAAATATCACCTCCAATTTAGATGTCAGTGTTTAAGTTTCAAATTTCTAAATTTTCTTATCTACATTAAAGATTTAAAAAGTAGCTACTGTTAACAGTTAAACACTGCCCTGCTTCTCAGTGACACATAACTCAAAAACAATTCAGGATCATTTCCTTAATTTTTTTTATGCATATGCAGTTTTTCAAATGAAACCAAGCATGAAAAATTTCAGACCCAGAGGATTGCTTTTTACATAATAGTAGAGTGCCTAGAGCTAGCGAATACACAGATTTTTACTGAAATTATTTTGCAACATCAGCCACAGCACTTGTTATGAAGAGAGCAAGAACACTACTAAATACAAAGTAAATGCAAAACATACAGTACATATGTGCACATTCCCCTTAATTACATATATCTTTACACGTTCCTAACAGCTACATACATTAGATCAAGAAGACGTGCATTTGGTAGTGATAATGTGGCATGAATGACATCTGGAATGGGGTAGGGCAAACAAAAGTAAAAGCAGGCCAAAAGGTATCTAGAGAGCAAGGGAATACTCCCTGCGGTTCACACCAGCGAGCAGAAACTCGCCTGCACTCGCATAATTCAGCTGGGCCTGCTGGGGTATAAAAGTATGTGGTGACCTGAGGAATCTGCCTACTACAATGTACAAATCTGTTTGTGATTATGAATTCTGCATGCTTACACCATTGTGACTAGACTGACATTTTAAACAAGGAAAATATGATAGATATAATCTATCCGGGCATCTGATATTCAATATTGAACTGGAGAAAATAGGGATTACTGAAAGAATTTGACAGGTAAAGAACTTTCCACCAGAAAGAGAACAAAGTCCTGTGGAGAATGAAAGAATTGTTTGTGTCACCAAGGATGAGCTTGGCAGAATTTTATCTAATATTTTCATCTAATGAATTGGCATAAAAAGTGATAAAATGTGGTGATAACGTTAAATTTCTTGGTAGTGTCAATACAAAATAAAGCATTGGGATTCCATGGAGAATGGACAGGACCAATAGAAATGGAACACAGTTGATGGCAATAGCAAAGAAAGCGAAATGCTTAAAATGAGGCTGTAAAAGAGCAAAATGCACTCCAAACATATATCAGGAAAAGCATTTTTAATAGAGGACATAAGCTATGAATTCCACTTGACAAGGTCTTGCTATATTCTTATTGGAAATAAGAGACACAGTTTGAGTCATTTGTAGAAAAAGTAATGCAAGCTGGAACAGATGTAGGCAAGGGCTGAGCACAGCTAGCAGGGGTACAGGGAGCCTAGCATATGAAAGGAGAAAATATGCATGTCTATGTGAAAGAGGGAAGATAATCCCGTGTCTGGTCTGAGCATTCGCTAAGACATCTAGACTTAAGGCAGTGCCAGGTGGGATGCTTTGTGATTGCATTTGTGTGATTCCAAGTCAATAAGCTTAAGTGAGAGGAAACAGGTTTTAATAGGAAAGTAGATCTATTACCTACAGAGACGTTTGGCTGTTACATTTTCTTTTTTGTATATGAAATAACCCATAAGGCATTAAAAGCACAAGAGAATCCAGCCAAAGCAGAGCCCCAAGACCTCCACCCACACCCCTCCAAAATGGGAGACGACTTTGAAACATGCTGCAGAACTGCTTAGAAAGAACAAAATTTACAAGACAGACCCACAGAAAGCAACAAAAGACACAAGTTTCAAGAATTCTGGTCAACTGCAGCAAACACTACTGACAACTCAAGAAGAATGAGGATAAGACTACTGTTTCTGAGATCTTGTCATCAGGGAGTTTGGTGAGAGCTGTTGCAGTTGCAAGCAAGGAACAGAAGCCAAAGTGTAGGAGTTGTAGGAGGGAATCACAGAAGAGGGTCTCCAGACAGTAATTATAAACAGCGCCTTCAATGAGCTTAGGAATGAAGAAAAGATAGGCGATGAGATATGATATGAAGAACCAAGTAGGGTCAACGGTGCAATTTTTAAACAGCACATGCTTGCTTATGTTGCAGTGGAAAAGAGCCAGAGGACAATGAGAGGTTAAGAAAGAGAATAAGGGAGGGGAGAAATAAGAGAAAGAATAGAACATGGGGTCACTGGGGCAAGTGGAAGGGGTACAGATGGCAAGTAGACAAGAAACTCCTGCTGCTCTGACAGCAGACGAGAAAGAGAAAGGATTAGGGGAGGGAGAAGAGAGTGACAGAAGGAAGAGCATACTGTATCTATTTTTCCTTAGGAGAAAAACCAAGATCTTATATGAAGACAAGCAGCAGAGGGAAAAAGAGGGAACAATTTGAGCACTGAGTTACAGAGGCAACTGGGATTTAATTTGGGGATTTAATTAAGTTGGAGAATACAGCTGTTTTCTAAAAAGATGGCAGGACTGAAAGAAAAAAAGACTTTGTAATGAAAAAGACTATCTTGGTCTCAGGATATTCACCAGAGACACTCCACAGTATGAGAGCAGAAGCAACTATCTGGGAGTTCACAAAGCAGGCTATGCAATGGAAGTGTTTAATTCTAACTATGTGCTTAAATCTTTGCTGATTCAAGGCCAGACATTTTTGTAGCTTAATTATATCTTTCGCGTGCAATCAAAAAAAGAGCCCATGCAACCAGAGGTGGAAAAAAGGACCTGCAATAAGTGAACGTATCTATACAGCTGCTTTAGGAACACATGGGTAAATACTGTTTTGCTCACTCAGGTTATGTGAAATCAGAATTCCTCCCTTTAATAAAAAGCGATAAAAACAAGTTCTGTACTTGGTTCACCTGGCAGAGTTTACCCAGTATTCTGCATGTTCTACAGATTTCACTGCAGGTGAGTATCATTTGGTCTTCTCCTAAATTGTTTTCTATGCCTATAAAAACAATTAAAAAAATAAACCCCAACAACTTTACTGTGTAATATTTTGGACAAAAAATGCTGAACAGCCTCTGGGGATGGGGAGGGAGAAGGAAGAGAATTTTCAATTTCTTCCAGTAAGCCAAAACCAAATTGCAATCTTCCACAAATAGTATAGACACTATAAGGTCCCCACGATCAGGGTCACTAGGAATGGTGATAATCACCACACCAGCCCAATGACTGTGAAGTGCAGGATATAAAACCGCAAAGAGGGTAAATGAGCAAACTTTCCATAACCAAAGTGTGTTAAAAGGAAAATGAATCCAAGCAGAAACTGAACTCCATGTTGTAATCATCCCTTTGTCAGCTTGTTTCAGCAAGACTTCCAGAGCCAGATCCACAGCTGCTACCACAGCTGGAAGCATGGAGCCTCCTGAGAAGCCAGTTGCAGACTCAGATGCTGCTGTTTCCTGTTTATTATTATAGTGTAAGTTTGCATATAATTTACCATGTTCACTGCAGATGTATTTATTTTTATTGGATGTTCGTGCTAAAATGTATATGCCTATCATTTGCTGAACTCATAATATCAAGGTTGATATATTCTGTCTCTTTGCAAAGGAAGCCATTTGTTAAAACCAGGCAATCTTTACTGTAAGGAGAGGGGCAATACAAAGAAGAACGAAAGGAGATTTTTCCAGAAACAGAATCTCCAAGCCAAGCCCAAAATGTGTAAACAAGGCCAGGATTTTTTTTCTACATTTGATTTAGGGGGGAAAAAAAAAAAAAAAAAAAAGAAACAATCTTTCCATTTATTTAGTGCCCAGTTGCAAGTAATATATATCTGCTATTCAAAGTATATATAATAATATACATAGTGTATATATATAGTATTATTTGTTATCATAGTAATATTTGTTATAGTAATATATAGTAATATTTATTATTTTAGAATGCCCAGAAAATAATGTTGTGAACTATGTTCTAGAAAATGACTTCTCTAAAAACAGAACAAAACTGTTACTATAATGAAGGGCCACTTAACAACTTAACTTTTAATATCTGTATCAAATTATCCATGGAGCAATCAGTAACATACTAGTAAACACATTGTATTGTTACCCTACAATTTCATACTAACATTTCAAGTCTGATTTTACGCTACCCTTAAAGAAGGAACAGGGATCATTTTTACTTCCCATAGGTATCCCTCTTTTTTTTTTTTTTTTTTTTAAAAGCAGCTCTTCTGGCCTACTAATAATATTTTCTATCTGCAGGCACAAAAAAAAGGGTAAAAGTTGGTACAAAGTTCTTCCTAAGGAAAGTCTCTCCTCTTACATACTGCAATCATCCAGAATGGTAGAGTTAGTAATGGCTCCTACATCCTTTTCTTAACCTGTCACTAGTTCAGAGAAATGCACCAAGTCCCCACATCCCAGCAGTCTCTGGCTTCTCAAACTTCTCCAGGGGACTGTGACCAGCTGGCTTGTGTAACCCTGTAGATTTATCTACCATTCGCATACTAAAATGCTTCCAAGTCTATTAAATGTTCATCTACATTTTGGTGTTCCCATAATCTCAAATATAGGATCACTTCTAGTGACACAAAGGTGCTAAATTTGTTTTACTATCTACAGAAGTGATAATGGTATAAATCACCTTATTATCAATATAATTGCGATTATCCTAAACTACACAGTGTAGTCTAAAAATGGGGGTTTAAAGCAATGTGAAAATGCATGTGTACTCCAGCCCTAAGTATTCCAGAATACCAGAAAATGTAAGTTCAAAGTTTCTGCCTGTATTCATAAAACGTACGCAGCTTTAAACTGTACTGAATCGTGCAAAACTGAATTGTTGGAGTTTATCTCATAGTACTTCTAATTAGGTATACAAAATATAGTATTGTAAGGCCATCCAAATATCTTGAATTAAGGTATTTACGATGAACTGTAATATAAAAGAGCATTATTGAACAGAATTATAAAGATCAGATTGTCTTGATAATCAGAAGTTTCAGATAATCAGGACATTTCTTTATAAACAAAACAGACTTATTAGTTCCCAGAATTATTTGTTATAAAGCATATTAAAATAAAACTGATGTGTTCTTCCACGTGTATTTTTTTCAAAATAAATCCAAATATCACTATCACAAGATAAAGATAACTAAAATAAATCCTTTTTCTTTAAGTGTCCACAATTTTGTGTCTTATCTTGTGTATTAGCATCAAAGTAAACCAATAATTATTTTCTATAATCAACAAGGAATTACATATGTCATAACCTGTAACCTTTATTATAACATAATATAAAAGGTAATAATAATAATCATGTTGCATATAATTGTTTACTTGGTATCTATTTGTCACAGCAAAAAATACTGCTGTATTTCAAGTATATCAGCCAGTATTTGAATTCTATACAAACAGACATAAGCCAAATATTGATACATTTCAATATGCTTTTATGTATTGCAAACTTCACCATACTGCTCATTCTTAAAAGACACAGGACTATAAACAAAGGAATGACATACACCAGTTTAGAATTAATGTGTATTACATATGCTTTATGAAGCAGCAGCTTTGTAAGGAAATGCTTCTGGAGTTATTTTACAGCAAACATTTGCATCTGTTTTTCTAACACTGAATGAAACTCTAAACATTTGCATACACACTCATATTTGCACATGCAAATAGTCCAACAGCCTCAAAAGGGCTATTCAAATTAAAAGTTTTTAGGAATGGGACATAAATACAGCTTTTAATTGCTGGTCATGGAGAAGTGGGTTTTGGCAGAGAAAAAAATTTACAACTTTCAGCTCTTATATTCCCAGTTAATTTTTACTAGGACTAAGACAGTCCTATACAGAACTGAATGTTTCAGAGGGAGATAGTCTGACTTTATTTCACTGTCACAGGACACAAAGTAGGTGGTGAAGTACCATTTGTGGAAAAGGGGGAAACAGAAGTCCTTCCTTGCTGTTCTATTGTACTAATTGCAATTTATTTCTGCGTCTTTTTAAATTTTGGAATACATGAACTTGCAGAAGAATCTAGCTTAATTAGAATTTACTTAACATTTTCTTCATATGTACATTAAAAATACATTTAAATTAAAACACAGTCTAAGTGACCACTTGCAATTACCATTTGCCACAGTTTTTCATCAATCCTGGCTGTTAGGCTTAATTTTTAGTCACTGAAAAAGATGTGGGTTTTTTAATAGTACCTGAATTACGCATTAAAAGATGCAACTCTGAAACTAGCAGTATTTTGTGTCAATTCACATGCAAAATATGCGTAGTAGTAATTAGCTGACCACACAGTTTATAACTGATGTGGCTCAGTATCTTCACAGAATGTGTCCCAGATGTTATTGTAAAGTTTTTATGCATGTACAAAAAAAAACCAAACCCACCTTTATGACTCTAATAAATAGTCTAACTTCTAAGACCATACACAAGATTTCAATTCTTCATAAATATTTGAACCAATTTAGTAAACATTTAGAAAAATGCGTACTGTGCTACAGATTCTAAATGCAACAGCTGACAACGTAAATTTTCTGGATGATGATCGAGTCAATGTTAGCGCAGCTGTAGCAACAGTAAGACATGCAAAAGCTTTAAGTTTAGTTTCAACTATTTGAGTGCATTTTTCATAAGATTCAAGGATTGCCAATGATTTATGCTCACTACATAAATTCTAAATTGCCAGTAAAAATAGGAAATAAAATTTGAACCCCTTAAAATTATTTTTGGAAGTATTTTTCAACTGCACAAATAAGGAGTTAGGGCAAGGCACAAAATTATCCATTTCCTGCAAATAAATAACACTTTAAACAATAATAGTGCTTTAGAAAAGAAACAATCTCTGTACTGAAATTAATATAAATACAATTTATGCATATTAATATTTTTATTACATAAGCAAAATATTTAGCCTACAAGAAGCCAAAATGTGTAGTTCTGGGACCTTGCTTGAGCAAGGGCTGCAGGTTTTGGCCATGGTTCCTTAAAGGTAGCCAATCCCTAAAAGGCTGATTAAAAACGAAACATTGATTCTCAGTGCAGAGTACAAATCTCTGTCCATATAGCCCACAGCTTCATTTTGTGTTACCTTGCAGTACAAAGCCTATCAATACATTTCTTTGATCTATTGTAATTTACATGAATTACAAGGTGCTAATCCTTAGCCTATGCTATGGGATTCATCTGTTCTAACTTCTGATATCAAAGATAATCATCTACAGCCTATGCCTTAGATAGGCCACCTTATAGGATGACTAACATAGGATAGGACCCAAGCTCCTTTGCAGACAAAAGGACGGATCATCCAGAGAGTAGTTCATCTTATCCTAAGGCAGGTACTTTAAAAAGCACATACGATAAATCATAGTCTGAAGGCTGCCTATTTCCCTCTAGTAACTACAAGCAGATTTAGGATGACAAGCTCAGACTTCTTGTGTGGTCATGCTCAGATTTGCCTCATGTTACAACAATAGTTGTAAACAATATATAATTATTTTCAGTAAATAGAAGCCACACAGCAAAATAAAACCTGAAACTAATCTTCTCCTTGAAATTAAATAAGAACCAGTCAAACCATGAGCATCAATTCTAAATACTGAATGTCAAGCTGATGAATTACATAACATCCCATCCTTTTGTTTCCAAAATGCTGGGTTTGAGGTCATTCAACAGAAAATCCCAAATTTCAATTTCTGAAACTGTCAGATTCTGCCCCTGCTTGACTTATCTATGTGATACTCAGAGATCAGGATATAAAGCATAAAGAACATGGCATAAAGAGCAACTTTGACTGTCTCAGCATTTAGAGAATTTTGCATGGAATTGGGATACAAAAATGCCATTTATTTTATCTGTCACTAAAAGCAGCTTCTCTAGTAGCAGCTAAATATGGGATCATAAATCAAGATCATAAATCACAGGCTTTGATAGCTAATTGTTTTCTGATTATTTTATGGCCAGGAAAAAGTCACCTTGATTGCACTGAATATTTCTATGAAATCTCTGTTTAAGTTTTACTTTCTGATTATCTTTTCCACACCTTTTTTCATTGAGGAAGAGAAGCCCTGTGCTTTATATCATTAAATACAATGTAAAACCTCACAAGTCATCTAAATTTACTGCAATGTTTGGGAAGTAATGAACTACTTCCACGCAAGTCCTAATGAACTCCCAGTAGTAGTGCAGGCTTTTGTTGGGTGTTAGTACCAGAGAAAATTATGGTTTAGTCTTCTAGAATTAAGTTGGAAATGACAGTCTGCTTCCATAATCCTCCCCCTCACAAGCAGCTGAAATGTCGTAAACAGATTTATTTACTTCCTGGATTTGGCATTCAAAACTGATGCTGCTTCTTCATGGGTATTTTCATTTTTTAACTAAGCAGAAGTTTTAAGTCTACCTCCCAGAGCTGTGTTCAAATCTACCATTCAAAAAAAGTCCTTCTGAATTCTGCATTTCTATGTTCGTGCTCCTGTTATTATTTTTCTGGTCTTCAGAATTCTATTCAACAGAAGACAGTACACTGGAGCTTAAAAGAAAGTACTGAGGTACATGGACACTAAACAATCCTTTTTTTTTTTAATTATTTCCGAGCAATCATTCTGTCTCAATCTGTCTGCTTCTTACAGATTCCTCTAACTCTGCAACCCATGAGGAGTGCATCGGAATGAGTATGAACATGCAGGAACAAGACTCAATGTATCACAATACTTGGTAATTATTCTCTTGAAAACGTATTTGTCTAGATTCTGATCCCCAGCAACATTTTATTTCTCATTAATTACTATTTTGCCTCTTCGAAGTCTCCCCGGGAGGGATTTTTTTTAAAATGCACTCAAAGTCCAAACAGACTGTGTTAACCAGTTCTCTTTTATCTTCTAACTTATTAGCATGCTCAAAACTTTCTTGTCAGTATTTTCATATACTGAAATCCATATTCAGTGGATGTTTTAATACTCAGAATTATTACCTCAGTTAGGTTTTTTTGATGAAATAAGGCTCCATACACTGCAATTCAGATTTTCAGCAGATTAGCTACTTTATTATTGAGTTATATTAGATCCCCCTGGACAAATATCTGACAGTCCTCTCCTAAAAATTTTGATTTGTTGAAGTGTAAATGTTAGTCTAGCATCTTATCTCCTGATGCCTCAACCTGTAATTTTCACTGGATAAATTAGTTCCCAATATAATAACCTGTGATGAAGATAACTACATAAATGTAGTTTCTCTTCAATAGACTTATCCTCTCTAATTGGGTTCTTTACTTGGTTATATTCCCACAAATCAAATGATTCTATCAATGGCTTCCTACTTCTGAATGATTCACTCTTCTCAGAACTGCAAGCTTAAGGAAGAAATCTATAGCTGAAGTGAACTTACATCAGTTTCATTCACAACTTCAAATCTGTTCGCTTTGTAGCATATCTGATATTAAGCAGTTCACTGTTGAAGCATTGTGTAACATACTGCACCTGGCATGACAGACTCAATAAAATTGTCCTGCATGCACTGTGTGACCTTTGCCTAGGTTTGCATACTGAAGTGAAATTACAGATCTTTGTATTGGATGCACAAAGTAAGCACTTTCAAAACATAATCTGATTGTACTTTCTCTGAGTTCAATTGTCTCATTTCTCTTCATCTCTGTACTGCTGGTTTTTTTCTGTTTGCTTCATTACCTGGTTCTTGATACTCCTCTCTTTGCATCTCCTTGCTTTCTTTTCCTTCTTTTTATTCTTAATTGTTATAATATTCTTCTTTTTTTTGTGTGTTCTGCATCCATTTGACCATTTTCTGCCTCCTACTTCTTCCTCTCTGTACATGCCTTCCCAACCTGCTGCTTTCTCATTTTATTCTTCCGTGTGCAGAAAAAAACCCTGCCACACAGTTCATCAGATAGTAGACAACAAATGTATGGGAATGTTGTAGAATCCTATCACAGGAACAGTCATTTCCATCATGTCAGTTTATCAGTGCCAGAATAACTGCTACTGGCATATTACAAATGCCTTAGACATACAATCTGTGGAAGGAAAAGCAGCAGGTTGCCACTTTCTCAAACATGTAAAAACTAGTGCACAGCAGATAAGTCAACATTTAAACTCCAACATCAATCTAAAGTACACCACAGGGGCTTCTTCATCACCTGCAGTTTATATCTTCTGGACCAGTTGCAAAGTCCATTTGTTAACACCCATAGCTATCCAAAAACATATACAATGCACAGGTTTTGATGATTCTCTTGATCTTTGGTTGCCTCCATTGTGCCATTTGGTAGAATTTTGTTAGTGCAATACAGGAATATAAAACAGAAGATACTGCCTGACATGCCTACACATCTGAGAAAACCAGAAAACAAAAGTTTAGTGTAAAAATGATCACCAGTGCCTAAGGTTTGTTGCTATGCACATGCTGTCTTTTCTGAATTGACTGTCTATTCCCTTATCCACACCTACCTGAGACCTAAAATTCAGGCATCCCTGAGCTTAATCCTCCCGGAGAACTCAAATTACTAGTTATGTTCTCACCTCAGAATTTAGTTTCAGAAAAATGTGGCAAACAGTGGTGGCAGAGAACTTTCAAACAACAGACCTCGTATAAGAGAAGTTGCTCAGGAAGGCAAACCCTGACTACCTGACAGATTAGCAGCTAGTTAGAGCATTTAAACTCTGCTAAAAGTTATGATTTCTTAATACGGTGAAAGTCCTTACTTCTCTATTCAGTGATTTTCCATCTGAAACATATAACCAGGCTAGGGAGAAAGGACCCAAGCATTTATGAGCTATCCTTGGTTGGATGTGTGTGTGTTAAAATCCTCGGGTTGGTCAAGATGACCTCCAGAGGTCCCTCAAAACCTAAACCATTCTGTTACTCTGTGATCCTCTGAGGCTGAGGTGTAACTAGAAGGCAGATCTCCCTTTCTCAACACAAATGCTCAAACTACCAAACTACTGTGCAAAAAGTGAGCAATAGCATTATCTCATCACTATTTCTGGAGGAAAGAGACATCCCAGTATTTATTCCCAGACAGGTTTTCAAGCACTTAATCTCTGAGCTATCTGCCTCCATCTGTTTTCAAGTCCAGGTATTTTCTGAGCATGATGTAGTTTGCTTTACTCATAATCCTCAAGGAATCTCACCGCTAAGTTTCTCCTTGAACCTATGTAAGCCTTTTTGCATTCACAAGGACCTTCACAAATAATCTCAGATAAGTAGCTCCGTGTAACACAAAAGAAAATGAAAATGAAAGATTGTTCAAGGGCGAGTACCATTCAGAATTGTTTCAAGTTTAAAAGAAGATACTCTAGAGAAAGATAAATGCTAGATAATTCCAGAGTTTCATGGACTAGAGACTCCACACACTTCAACACCTGGGGTTTTCAGAATAACTTATATCGAGAATATTTTTTTTCTTAGGAGTCAATTTGTTCTGTCTCTTTTATACCTTTAATTCTACAGTGTATGAAGTGATACATTATCAATACTATCATAAAATAAAAGTATGCAGGGTATTTTTTAAGGTGAAGGCAACAGTGTTATGAGTTCTCAGCAGCACAAAATAAATTTTATTCTGTCACCTGTGATGATAAAAATAGATTTGTATAATAGAATGTGTATGTTTATAAACACTGCTTTTTTTTTCAATTTCCAGAAAAAACTAGTCACCATTAGTAGTTACAAAACACAGAGCAAAATTACTAAGTATATTTAATCTTAAAAAAAAAAAAAATCACAATAAAGACTATTATTTCAATTCATCTAAAATGTAAAAATTTGCTAGTATACTTTTCTACTGGTACAAAAAAAAACCTGTAACAGCAACTCCGATAACTCTGTATTACTTAAGAATCTTTGTATTTACCCACGCACTGGAATATTCATATTCCTTGCAGATTTAGCAACTTCTTCAAATTTTCCTATGCTTTCTTCAATTGAACAATTAATATTCATTTTGCTAAAAGATTCAGATGCTGCACCAAATACTGAGACTTCTGTAGCTCCTGCTGCGATCTGAAAAATACATTTCAATAAACCAGAAGCAAAACACTATATTAAAAGTGTAGGTTAAGCATTTAATTCTGTATGACATTCTAGAATTTTAAAGTACATTATATCATCCACATCTAAAACATAAGTTTCATTCCAATTTTTAAAAAATCTATTACATACAAACAGATTTGAGTTCATTCACTATGGCATATTTCCTTCCTCTTCTTTGCAATTAGGTAAACATATTTTTAAAGTGATAAATGATAAATGTATTAAGATGTGGGAAATCACATGAACCAAATATGAAAATAACAATGATTGGTACTCATATTCATTTTTCAGAAAAGGAAAAGATCATATAACAACTCTGAAATATCCATCCGCTCTACAAAGCCTGTTCCTCATGAATGCCAGGAAGTCATTCTCATGCTTAGGAAAGCTCTGTGCCTGTATGTGCCTAGAGCAGCAACAATAACCTACAGGGATTTCTTTGTTAGAGCCAACTGAAGGATCAAGGGCTCCACTGGTCTCGGTGTCATAGTTGATATGGATAATATGGCAAATGTATATGTGAGAGTCTGCTGAGAAAAAGTCTCAGAGCAAATACCAGTCTAGAAAATGTGTAAATGTGGTGACTTCCCTGAAGGGGCAATTAGTCTGAGCTTGTACTCAGTACCTCAGTACTCAGTAATTACTATCAACTAACACGAGACAAACTAGAATGCTGAAAGCCAAATAATAGGAGAAGAAAACATTTAAGCTTAGGAGAATAGCTAATTAATTAATTCTGACTCTCCAGAGAGAATAATACTCTTTTTCTATGAAACAGAATGGAGCTTTTCCCTTTACTCTCTGCTTCTGCAGGATAATATCTAAGTTTCAGCAACCCTTATGGGAACAAATTTCCTTTCAAATAGAAGGAAGAAAAAAAAAATAGCAGCAAGAAAGAACTCAGCACCTACAACTACTTTTGCGTTGTTTTCCTTTCATTGTATCACTAAATATGGTATAGAGATACAGCAGATTTAATTCAACTCATACAAGCTACCATTGCAGACAAAGTTGTAGCACTGTATATCTATTGATAGTTAACTCGCCTACGTACAGGATTCTGTTTTAACAGAGATTTCATATGCAGACTACACCACAATTGTCCATTAATCAGCATGCTTTCCAAATACAACTTGTCCTATATCAAGACAAAAGCATAGAAGCATGCAAAATTTTCAGAAAACAAAGAAGTGTAAAGATTTGGCTATCAATGTGTATGTTTTAAGAAGACTGAACTGGTCCATTTTTGCAATTCCAAACACTTTGAGTCTATAATTTTGAATATTTATTTTGCATGAACTGAAACAATTTAAACTTTCAAACCCTACCAAAATGAAATGTAGAATTTAAGAAGTCTAATACATTCCTATAAAGCATTCTCATTTAAATGACTCTTTCCTCATTCTTCTTCACTACTTTCCAATGAGAAGACACTCTTCAGAAACTTTTCTAGAACCAACAAGTCAAAGAAGGAGAAAGAATTTTTATACACAAGCATTATCTATAGAAGCTTGCCAAGACTGTTTGATGAATACTTCCATTAAAATATGAATATAGAGAGTTTAACATCACTCTGTGAATTTGCCCATTTTTCACAACGAAAACTGAGAGTTTTCAATTAAAAAAACTATAGCTTAGTTCTAACAGGACAGGTTACGTAACATTAAATACCTAGTTTATAGTACTGAACTGAAAATGTCTGAAACATGAAAGAGGACATTGTGGACATCTTCTATGAAGGCACTTACAGCAGAATGAAAACCTTGAAGATTAGGTGTGAGAACAGGATACTGGACTCCAGGATGCCGCTCAATGCCCCTCATTACTTCTTTGTGATCTGCCATCTAAAATACATAAATAATTTGTATTGATCAGCAGTTATTTTCTGATTTTATATAGCTAAGCAGAAATGGGCTTAGACTGTGGTTTTGCCTTCATTAGGCATACAGTTCATACAAAAAGAGTAAAAACAAAGGGGTTAAATTGATGTTGTACTAGGACTCTTTTTTTGGATTTCTTAACTTTTGAGTATTTGAGTTGCAGGCTTTCCAGTTCTATATGAATACAGAATTGGGGCTAAGATTTCTATGGTGTTTCTTTTTGTATGTGTCTGTAAAATCACAATTTGCATCATAAATTGGTAGACTTGTGATCATGCTGATCATCAACTGTTACTGCAACTTTTAAACTTACCTCAGTAGACTCAATAGGTGGAATTAACAGAATAACTGACATTTTAAAACCTTCCAAATCTTGAAAACTTCAGCATTCTGATAAATGTGACTTCTTAAGCATAAGTGAACCTGAATTACTGAACACTGTAATCAGCATATTTGAAAAGACTAATCACAAGCCTATCCTTAAAAATATGGCAAAATCTCTGCATAATGTAACTTTTTAATATACTTAGAATTTTCTTTCAAAAGAAGAAAATACTTCTTTATTATAGCAAAGGTCAAAGACCATTACTTTATTCAAGTACTTGTTTTCCTTAGTCTCCCTTCACAAAAGAAACTCTGCCTTTTTAAGATACTGTTATACTTTTCTCACTCAAGATTAAATACACCCCATGTACTAATCAAGGAGATGAATCAAAGACTTTTTCACATAATAAACTGTAGATTACTCAGACAAGCACATTTTCTTGAAAGAAATGGAGAAAAAATGAGTTTATTTTTTAATGGTGTGCATGCCTGAAAAAAATACAGTTAATAAAACATATCCCTCATATTCCATGTCTTACAGATTTTGAGTTTTAAAAAATGAATAGTGTATTTTAAATGCTTTTTAAATCAGCTCTCATAAAAGCAAATCTTCCAAGCAAACAATATTAAATTGGATTTCTGATTCTTTCCACACTCATGAAAAGTCATTTGAGTTGTACCATATGAAAAGATATATGAACTACAAAGCTTTCATTACTCCTTATTTTCAGTAGATACTTTATTGATAGCTTTGCAGTATCACAATTCTAAATATGTGATATAAATTATACCAGATTTAAGTGACAATATTACTGGCAACTTGGAATCTTCTTGTAACTGGTTTCCTACTATGAAAATGAATGGATTAAAAAAATCAGACAAATGCATGTATGCCTTCTCAAATGTAAGCTCTACATGTATGTATAAGGAAGTGGATATATGGTATGAAAAGTGTCCTATAGCCAGACGCAACTCATTTCTTATCAAGAAACAAGTGATGGCACAAAGCAACTTTTTGTAATTGCTTCTACATAAACTAAATCAGTGTAACCACCTAACATATCTGATAACCTCACAAAAAAAACATTTGGTAATGCCTTAGTTTTTTAAGAACAATTTTTCATTCCTTAATTTAATATAAATAGTATCTACATTTCTCATGGCAAGGAATAATGTTTGAAACCAAATGATTCATTAAATGGCAAATGCTAGAACTAATTCCACACTTTAAAATTACAGCCTGACTTAAAATGTTCTAGAAAACCAAAATGACACTTTTCTCAACCAGTATAGAGCTGCCAGTTCCAAATAATATTATAGGTATTACATTTGTCCCATTATTATTTTTCCTGTAAGTAAAATTCCATTTTAACACATATTGCATGTTATAAGTTTTTAAATTGTAATAAAATATTTCTTTTCCAAATTTCTTTAAAAATAAGCTTTCTAATGGTAGGTATTTATAATTTTTGGCTGTTTAGATTATAGGTGTGGGATCCTGTTTTATATGGCACCTTGCTACTGTGGAACTTTTCTTTTAGCTTTTTTCAGTAAAAAAATCTCTGCCAAACAAAACAGTGGATGGGAAACCATAAAAGGGCTTTAAAATACTAAAAAAAGAAATAAGTGAATGAGTGATCTAAACATAACCATGAATTCTATTCCCATGACCTATGAAAAGAAAAAAGAAAAGAGCAAAGAAAAGACAAAGTCAAGACTGCGCTCCCTATAAAAGCAACACAATCTTATCTTTTAAATAAAAAACATTTTAAACACAAATTAAGCCATTACAATAAAGTATTAGACATGAATTTAAGATAAAAAGGGATTGCTCATTTTTTCCAAAACTGACAAATCTGTTCTAAATTTGGTACTCCTAATAGCTCACAAGAAAAGGAAATAATTAAACAAGAAAGAAAAAAAATCTACCTTTGCGTTAGAGTTTTCCTTCTAATGTTTAAAAACCTACATTATTCTTTGTCGCTGTAACTGCCAAAATTTGATGGCACTTGGAAAAACTTAACCTAGTTGCTTTTAACGGACACAATATCATTGCCCCTGCATTGACACCAAAAAAATTCTGCATTGTTGCTCTTCTCTTCCCCTCCCCTATTCTTCCTTTAGACCCTTCCCTGCCGATTCTGAGAACTGAAATAAACCAAAGGAGTCCCTCAGAATGCTGTACAGTTTGCTCTGCTAACTCATGAATAAGAAAAAATATGATCATACTACATTTTTCTCAGAGGAAAGCCTGGAATACAGTTCAGGCCCAGGATGTATTCTCAGTTTAAAATGGACAAACTTTATATATGTTTTGACAGAAGATGAGCAACAAACATGTTAAAAATGGAAGTATTTTCTCGAATTAATTTCATGTTTTACTCTGTACATAACTTGTGTGGTCATCACTAAACCAAATGCTTCTGTGCAAACAAGCGTGTGGTTTCTTGAAAATGAGTTTAAATAATGTAGACAAGTATTGACTTATTTCCTTACTTGCAGGGAATAATTAAGTTTGCAAAAACAGGAGCTACATATTATACTTCAGGACTAAGCCTGAATTTGCAGTGTTAAATGTCAGAAGAAAACTAGGCACTCCTAATGCCAATGTAGTTTTGCTGCTGACTTCCGAAAGGCTAGGATTTCTGCTGAATTGTACCAATTGTAAAAATTCATTTTGGAAAAATAATGAGAAAATTATTATGATTCATCAAAACCCTGTATGGCTGCTGCTAAGAGTGCTAGATCTGCAAAATAACTATCATGCCTAAATACTACTATATGTACAAAAGTCCCAAATTTAGATCTCCCAAACACACTTCCAAATGTGGAAAATGAAATTTCATTTAGGGAAAAAGAAAAAAAGGTATGTTACCTTCCTTTTTTACATTGATGACTGTTAGTTCTCAGAAGAGTAGAAAAGAGGTAGGAACAACATTAAATTATATTAATGATGTGTCAACCATCCCAATTCTTTAGTTACAATTAAATGTTTACATAAATAAAGATCAAAATAAAATGCACAAGTACTTTCTTTGCCTCCATTCCACAGTACAACGTTAACATTGATTGTAAAGAATTTTCTCTATATTAATAACTGCAAAAAGTCACTGCCCCTTTGTGAGCAAACTCGAAATCAGGATAGAATCTGCAACATCTCTCCTTAACTAGCATCCTTCAACGCATAAGCGCATGTATGTTTGTATGTGTGTGTTTACGTTAAGTGTTTGGAAAAGGAGGACTGCACGGTGGATAGATACACAGAAATGTACCAAGTGCAGCAGACATTAAAAAATGGTGTTTGGCTTCATGGAGAGTCAAGTTTCCATGACACTCCATACAACCCCCAGGCCTGGGGAGTCTAATCCCTTGGTTTGGTGCTAGGGAGCACTCCTGAGAAGTTTACCCAATTTGCACAAGCCCTGTGCATCTAGGTTTTCCTGCCCTGATTCTAGGTCTCTGAATTGATGTTGCTTCCCCAAGAGGTCTCCTCCACCATGATTGTTCCCCAGAGATCAGCCCCACTGCTGTTCATCTGAATAGTCAAACTCAGTATTCTGCATCCCAACTGCTTCATATTCTCAAATCTTTATCATTACGTCTACACTCAGGATCCTGTATCCCAGTTGCCCTTTACTCATGATGTTGATCCATCATTCCCACACCTCTTATCCCCACTCAGCATCCTGTGACCAATTGTGGCACTCCCCATTTACTGCTGTCCCTTGCACATAGACACATACAAATTCCTACCCTCCTGCTCCAAGGGGCAAATTGAGAGTCACTTGCTAAATTATTTATGTTTGGAGAGCAATCACAATATTTAAGGTTTCTCACACCCTATGTAGTAATCATGGCAAATTGTACTTCCAGCATTTCTGTTGCAGGGCCTGGAGCTAAACTCCCAGGAGTTTAGCTGCCTGCACTCAAAGCCAGCTCATTGATAGGAAGGCAGCAACTTGGGAAGCCTCAATCAGCCTTGGAGCTCATCAATAAAAGCTGGAAAGCAGATCAGCAGAGGCTCCCCCAAAGATGAGATGCTCTTATGCTTCCTCCCTGCCTGAGAAACTGCAGCTGCACAGCAGCGACCAAGCCCATGCTTAGCCAAGTTCCTTACTGATTGGATCCTGACTATGTCTCCCAGACTTGACTTCCCGGCTTAAGCTGGGACCTGCCGCATCACTGCAGACTCACCTGAGTATGTGTACTCTTGGCTGTCCTGGTTACCCTCACCAGACTTGCTCTGCTCTCACGGACTGTTGGACTGCCCTTCGGTCAACACAGCTACAACCTCTGCTCCCCTTGTTATCATGCTTGGCTTCCAGTTCCTTCCAGGACCAGAAGGTCCTTCCCTTCTGGAGCAACCTATTCTTGCTGCTGACGAGTTAGGGATTTAACCAGCTTTCTGCACATTCAGAATTTTCTTTGATTTTGACTACTTTTTAATAATTAGCCCAACTTCAGCTGACCTGAATAAAAGCATAAAACTTGAAAACTGCACAACTGGTGTCTGCCAACAGCATCTGATTTTACAAATAAACATTATTTCTGTTCCATTTTCTTGTATAATTATACAGGCTATACTAGTGGAAAACTCCACTGCATGGAATGGCATTTAAATTGAAACAGTTCTGAATGGTGATGATATTACATACCTGAGGCACCCATTTGGATGAAACAAAACTGGTCACTTCTATTGCAGGCAGGCCTGTTTTGGAAAGCCGGTTGATTAACTCAATTTTTATATCAGTTGGGATTATCACCTATGGACATGAAGACATACTATAGTAAAGTATTTCAGGTGGTACAAAACTTTTTTAAGTTAAATGTTCTCAGTACATAATCATTTTTTTTTTTTTTTTAAATAATGAACTATACCCATACATTGTACCGTAACTATAGTGTTTCCTGACAGCAGGAAGCTTTTCCTGACAGCAGGAAGCTACAGCATAAGGAAAGCACTAGGCAGTATACATGATCCTGCTCCATTTTTTGCCCACCACAAAAGAATGAGGAAGCAATTCTGTTTAACTGGTTATAGATCTGGCCTTACTAATAGCTAGTAACCAAACACCAACCTACCAAAGAAGCGACAAAAGAAACAGCAACACAGAATTAGTCCAACCAGAGAAAAATAGGGGAGAAAAGCTCCACAGCTGAAGCAGAGTAATTCCATTCTGTTAATACTACTTCTATCTTTGAGATCAGTAACGATACACATAAGCTCATCCTGCTCTGTGTGGAAACAGATGACTGTTTTGATACATGTGCCCTATTTTACATAGTCTCTTTCAATCTTTCATGCTTCCCTCCCACTCTTCAGGCAAATATTATCAAAAGAGTAATTTCTTTTTTTTTCCGTGCTTGTTCAGCAGAAAGTACGACAAAACCCAATGTACCATTCCTACTATAGTAGCACTTGTAGCACAAACACATATTATAAAGATAGCCAGTGTTTCATGGCGTTTGCCAATTATGTCATGACAGAATATTACTGACTGACAAGACAAATTCCAGAAAAAGAAATGGCAGTTGAGTAACAGAAAGGCTAGGTAACTAAGTATAGAAAGAAATTGTAGTATTTAACATCTGGCTAAATAGTTATATACTTTTATTATAATATACAAAAAAGTTATCAATACAAAAAGAAATAAATATATTTATAGTACAAAATGGAAGAAATATGATTAGCAGGATGTACATGTTTTGCACAATCAAAATAACACCAGTATCTGTCAAAACACACCAAAAAAAAAAAAAAAGGAGAAAAATTACCTTTTCATTTTGTAATCCATCCCTTGGCCCAACTTCTACAATCTTTATGTACTCAGGCAGTCCAGATTCCTGAAATAAAAATCAATACTGAACCACAAAACAATGAAGGTCACCAAGATCAAAGTACAGCTTGTATTTGTCCTCCCAGATGATTCTGGGTATAAAGTCATATTGCTAACATTAAGTGTGCTCATGGGCTGCTATGGGGAGAACTAACTCCATCTCAGCCAGACCCAATACACCTTTAAAAATCTGTGAGAACATGTTCCACACCTTCAGTTAGGGAATAAAAGTTAAAAGTAGAAGTTATCTGTGTGCATGTTCCACAGCTCCTCTGAGGCCACGACTTTATAAAAATGTACCTAAACCCCTAAATGAACATTGTGTTTTACAGAGTGAAAAATATTCCCATTTCAAAAAGCTTCCCAATGAGCGATCCAGTCCTCCAAACGTCTAATTGAATGTTCTCAATTCAACTGAACAGTTACTTCTCTGTAAACATTTGCAAGACGAACACAGCAGACGAGAAATGTTGAAGAGATTATTAAAGATTAAAGTAATTCCTCTGCCTGAAGATGAAGGTTTTAAAGAAGGATTTAAAGGAGAACAAGGAAGGCCCCTGGTAGACAAGAAGAAGAATTTTCCAGGTGTAAGAGCAGCTCTGGAAAGGCAGGAGGCTGACGGTAACAGGAAGGCAGGCAGGCAGCAGTAAGGACAAAGGGCTAAGGAGAGCACAGGGAGCTGAAGGAGGAGGAAGGAGAAACAAGAGCAGAAAAGTCAAAGGAAATTAAACTTCCTTTTTTATTATTTAGCTACTCTGTTATTGAATCAAGTTGACAGGTGTGGCAGTTAAGGTAACCTGGGCCTTTAAGTCCTGAAACAGTTCAGAGCAGTGGCCTAGACTGACCCCCAAAAGCTGTGTGTCTTTACAAACACATCGAATGGCCTACTTGGGGCCTGCTGCCCGTGCCTGGAGGGGCGGACAGGAGGGACGCAGGCAGCCTTGCCAGGAGCACTGGAGATGCCCTGTTTTCTGTATTGCACTGAATCCAGAATCGGACCCAGCGTCTCCACTCTGGTGTTGAAAGTCCGTGGTGGGATTAGCGCAAGCTACCTGCGGGACAGCTGCTCCCACCACCTCCCCTGAGGGAAACGCCATGGTAAGGACGACACTGTCAGCCCAGGGCGATGGCTCCTGCCTGTGGGCCCCACAGCTCGCCCGGAGACCAGAAGTCACTTTTGCAGTGCGTAGATACAGCCACTAGCCTCACATCATCCACAACCAGATGAAAAACCTGTTTTTCATCCCTCCCTGGCTAGTATCAGCAGGGTTGCTTCAACCAAACGGCCATGAATTTCTCCTCACAGTAACGGAAAATGAGCATTCCTACAACACCTTTGGTTTCTCCCTACATTCTCAGTGCCCATGGATAAAAGTAACCTCTCTGCAGCACTAGCCAAAATACAATAAACATATTTCAGAGCACTTACTGTGTATTTAACTGAGCCCAGTAAAGAGAATGGGAAACAGCTGTATAGTATCTATTTGATCACGTGGAACATCTGGTAAGTTAAAACTCTGTCAGGCTGTACTAAGCCCACACTCGCTGACAGTATAAACCTACTTAAATGTGAAGGTAAAACCTTCACATCTGCTGCATATTGTTTCTCTTTTTTAAGTTATTTTCACAAATATGGCACCGCTTCAGCACTACAGGCATAAATCTGGGTTATTTCATGATTATCAGAATCTTCTTGTTACAAGACAAATGCCACAGCTGTGCTATGAGTAAAGTTGTGACTGGGGAAAAAAAAGGAGCTAAAATAGATTATGTGAACCAAAGTTTAATTTAGAGCATGAAAAATGTCCATAAAACTTCGGTGGCAAAAATGTTCAATTTCTAGGCCAAATCCTGTAAATCCTATTCAGTTCCTACTGTGGTAAAACTTTTGCTGAAATCAAAGAGCTGTACCTGTCTTTACAGAACAGTTCACATAGCTACAGCACGTGCAGTAGCCATTCACACAGCCGTTCAGGGGATGTCTGCAGCCCTTGGATTTCATAGGGGACAGAAGTTTGGAAGGGACATTGCAGAAAGGCATTCAAGTATCAATTTTTATTCTCCATCTGTGATAATACAGGTGTACAATCTCTTTGAGCCATAGTCCAGGTCTCTCACCCCGTGATTTCTCTATAGCCTTCCTGTCCACTAGTCACTCCCAACTTGAAATCACTGTTCTTGAACACAACACCGAGAACCATGTACAGGTCGACTCTCACAAGGGCCACACAGCGGAAACTCAAGGCAGTACTAGAAACAAATCCTTACACTCTTTGAGCTGATGAACTAACAGCTTAGAGTAAACATCTTGGCTCTGAGTCCAGAAGAGTCTTGCTTTGCATTGAATTTCATCTAGTTTCCTCTATAGTATACTACATTGATTCCTCGCGTCTTCAGGGTCACTCAGTTCCTCCTGTGTGGCATCCAGTGTGGTACTGATACTGTCTCCTGTCTTTCTGTCATCAGCAGATCTTAACACCTTGATATTATCTTGTGAAAACATTTGGACTAACATGATTACCTTATTTTAATACAAATATATATTAACTCAAAAAATTTGGGTTAGTGCTATAGAAGAAACACGTTTTAAAAAAAGACCTGGGAAGTCCACCAGCAATGTCTCTTTGGTCTAATAAATCTGCTTTCAACGTTATCTCTTATTTCCTCCTCAGCCTGTTTCTTACTCATCTCACAAATTCTGTTCCGATCATCCTTCTCCCCAACATAACTAATAATTTCTCTTGTGCTGCATTGCTGAAGCTCAGATAACAAGCAAGTAAAAGGGAGGCAGAATACTTAGGTTCAGGCCCCTGTGAACTATCTATGCATTTTACAGTGCATAAACTCAGATACAGACTATAAGAGTACATGTACCATCTTCTGCTAAAATGACTCTAGCATTTTTCCATTCTGTAGCCCAAGCTGAATCAGAGGAGTAGAGGAGTACCTTTTCACCTTAATCTCACCTGTCCTACGAATGAATACTCAGAAACTAGCTGTTAGGACATTCTTCCAATATGTTGGAGATAGGTACTTAACAGTGTTGTCGGGAAGAAAAAAAGAGACTCCCTGCTTTCTTGGGAAGTCTTCTGATCACAATATCACACTTGCAGAGTATTTGGACATCACCTGAAACACAGCTGAAGTCACCTGAGCCACCAGTCACATTCTGTGCCAGGCTCAATGCCATCTGCATTCACTAGGCAAGCTTCAAATCCACAGAACTGCCTGAAGCCTTTAAGAACTTATGCGGAGTTTAAACACTTCTCTGTTTACTATCTGGATGGCAGTAGACCTTAACCAGGACTCAGGTTTCATGAATTGAGGGATCAAGTTCCCTGAGCTCTAACTCAAATGTGCACCATCCCCTTGGGTAAAAGGAAGGATTTTCAGAACCAACGAGGAGACAAACTTAGAGAATTTCCATGCCTTCAAGTATGGCATTAAATGGTCTACAGATAATAAATAGAAAATACAAATAGAGATAAATAGAAAAATGAAAAATAGTTTTTATCTTTTAAGAGAATCCAAAAAAGGTAAACCTTACAGAAATACACAAGTACTTACATTAAACACTAAACATGTCAGGTAAATCATTTTGTTTCAGAAAAATTACTAAATTGTATTATATGAAGTATTTTCATGTAACAAAGCATAAAAAGTAGTTATGGTAATACTTCAAGGTGACTGCTTACTGAATTATTTAGTGGCTCTGTTAAAAAGTAATGACTACCAAAGTACAATGTTTGAAATATCAAAAAGGAAATAGTTGACATAAAAGACAAAGAACTTGGAAAATTTGTTTTTTCCACGTATCTTAGCCTTGCCAAGGGAGAACAAAAAGCATATAAAAACACAAAAAACTGCCTCCCTCAAAACAGAATGCAGCCAAAGAGTCTTTTTAAAAAAAAATTAGAAAAAGGAAAACCATACCATTCAGCTTGAGACACCGAATGCCAAATTTCTGTATGGAAACATTTTCCCTGAGCTATAAATAACTGAAAATTCAAGTTTATTATAGAAAATCCCAGTAACCTTTAGTCAGAGCAGTATAATCTTCTTAACCATAAATGTAATCAAATTAAGTAAACACACTTTTTTAAGCTCTGTCACTGCTTCACTACATCTAGTAAAGGTGCTGAGGTTCCTTCAGCCTTCTGATTTTTATTCCATGCAGCTCATTCATATGGGCCCTAATAGCACAGGCAAGTATTACCCAGAGCTGCTCCAAAGTAACTGAAAGGACCCAAAAGTAAGGGAGAAGAATCTGGAGGTTCAGGTCTTTTCATTCTAACCAAGCAAAGACGAAGCTCTGCTTTCCTTTTCCACAAGGTGGTGTTCTGGCACAGAGGACAACTGAACAAAGGTAGGTCCATCTTGCACCAGAAGAATTATTCAGAGCAGTTTTAAACAAGGATCAGCAGGGAGGTGGCATCACAACTCCATATGTATATGTGCAGTGACATGGACAAATGCCCAAAAACTGGGAGAATGCTCTGAGATAAATAACACAATTGCTGGAAGGAGAACAAAGAAAACAGTGGTCAATCTTCTGAACACATAGATGTCTCTAAACTTTACAAGGCATAGAGGAAATAAACAGGAAGAAATTAAAATCTTCGTACATAATCAAATAATGATTGAAGTGGTATTGCAGAGACTTGTTTATATAGTTCACGCTACTGGAAGGCAGATATAAAACATATTCATTCCCAAGTTAACTAGGGGGAAAATGAAGAAGATTCACCTGAGAGATATACCTCAGTACAGATAACTGAGTATTCGTCCTAGAACTTCTGTCATATGCTGCTGACATGACCACTGGGAGAACGATAGCCCAGAACAGGCCAAAAAACTCATCAGCACTTGAGAAGTTTTCATTAAGTACATTTTTCTTATCATATCATTGCATATTCATGACCTGAATGATAACATAGAAATACCACAAACAAAGGAGTTGTGAGTGCTTTAGACAACAGGACTGGAATTCAAAATTTCATTGACATACTAGAGAAATAAATATGATGCATTTCAATAAAAGCAATACATAACACAACACTTAGGACTATCCTTATTGTATCTGATGCCGATTGACTAATTAAAAGAATCTTTGTATGTTGTCCTCTACAAATTCTATCATGCTTATTTCTCCATTTTAATAATTTTGACCCTCAGAAAAAAGATTTTTGTAAAATAGAAGTTAGAGAGTACCTGACTAAACATTTTACAGAAAAGGACTGGGATATTAAAACAAATAACAAACTGAGTCAATAACATCATGCTCTCAAGAAATAAAAAAGGAAGAAAATTAAATTCCAAATCTAATCCTAGGCTATAAACAGATATGTCACAGGTAAGACAGTAGCCTGGCACTTAATGAGTAGAATCATGATGTCATTTTGGGCTTCCTACTTCAAAAAATAATTCAATCAATTGGAGATCGTCCATAGGAGGGCAAAATATAAAATACAAGTAAATCACTACAGAAATTAGTTAAATACAGAGTTAACTTATCTGGAATAAACCAAATAATTATTGAGGTCAGAAGGGACCTCTGGAGATCATCTAGTTCAACCACCCCAGCTCAGGGCAGGGTCAGCTAAAGCAGGTTGCCCAGAACCATGTTTTGTTGGGTCTTGAGTATCTCCAAGGATGGAGACTCCCAGGCAACCTGTTCCAGTGTTGACTGTCCTCACAGTAAAAAAGACTTTTCTGATCTTTAAATGGAATTTATTGTACTTCAGTTTGTGCTCGTTGCCTCTTGTCCTGTCATTGACTTTGTCTTCTTTACTCACCCGACGAGGTATTTGTACATATTAACAACATCCCCCTGAGCCTTCTTTTCTCCAGGCTAAACACTCGCAGCCTCTCCTCATATGACAGATGCTCCAATCAATTAAATCATCTTCATGGCCTTTTGCTGGATCTGATCCAGTCTGTCTACGTCTCTCTTATACTGGGGATTAAACCTACAGGTATTACTTTAGTCCATCTCTTCAAATCTAATTTGAATGTGCTTCAAACTTTTATTAGAGGGCTTGTGTGAGCTCATGAAAGAGTAGTGATTTACATATATCAGGAAATTATCTGAACTAACTGAGAATTCACTGTAGGGATTTCTATTGTAAAGTAATAGCTCTAACATTTCTACTGTAATTTCCATTATTATTAAATTCTAATATAATCTGCTAGTACAATTATTAAGTTGTTGCAAGGCTGTTTACAATAAAATACAAGTCATTCATATGAAAACAGAAGAAATATGATTTTAAACACAGGGGAATTCAACTAAACTATACATGCTTATGCTGCTGGAGTGGCCAGTTGTTTGATGTAATCCTGTTTACAAAGAGGACTTCAATAGTAAAGACAAAGGTCATGAAATGCAAATAATATTAACTAACAAATAATAAGAAAAAATATGACTTTTATTTAGAAATTAGAAATTAATATTTCATAAAAAGAATTCTACCAAGTGAGCAGAACTCTGATGAACTGACAGTTCAAAAGGTAACAAATGACAATAGGGAATGCTCAAGACATTGTAAAAAAATATTGCTGTGTTAAGAATAATATTCCTACACAAAACTAGAAAATTCCAGTCACACTCTTAACTACACTACTACTGGCCATACAGTTATAAATTTAAAAAAGAAAAATACCATCTATATATTACTATTTCTTTTGGAAATCCTTTAGAATGGGTCTTCCAAAGCAACAGAAGATGAGGTTTAAGAGTGGTATTCAGCTCAAGGTTAAGAAAACTCAGCTCATTCCTGCTGTCTAAAGATATGTACCTGGAGCCATTCTGGATGACTTAAAAGAGTTCTGGCCTCCAAGTGCTGCTCAGGAAGGGCATGGGTCCCACTTCGCCCATTTACTGTAGGTCTCATTTCAAATCTATCAAGTTGTCTATACACTGCAGGGCATCTTAAATGGCACTAGACACATCTGTTAGGCAACTGAACTGAGTTTCTATATGGTTCCCCCCATGCAGGTGTCTAAAGGCAAGCTGGCTGTCTAATTTTCCATTGCAGCTGAAGGAGCTTTATTTAATATGGGTGACAGAGATAAAGAATTCAGGTCATCCTCAGGTTCATACCTAGTGGCTGATGATCTCAATCACCAAGTCTGTATAACTGCTTGGGGACTGAATACCACTCCAGCAGGAAATGGGTCTCTTGTGCATTTTACAATGTACAGGGTATGCCTACCGCCTAAGGATGTCTCGTATATCCTATGTGTTTCAAATGGCAATAGGGACCTATGTTTAGGCAACGGAGTCCTGTCCTAGGTCTGCACTGGCTATCACAGGAACTTCAGGGGCTGTAGACACCTACTTATGTCCTAATTCAGATGTCTTAATCCCAAGCAGACATCTGCCTCAAATGAACTATATATCATTAATGAGTTATCAAGAGAAATCAGAGGAACTTCTTCTGAATTCCTCCAAGAGCTCAGTGGGTGATGTATTCTTTTCATCACTCTAAATTAAGTTTTCACCCTTCCTCGCTGTTATGATTCCCAATCCATCCTGCTGCCACATTACATCTTTGCTTCTAAGGTCTTCCTCACTGAAACACTGGAATACAGATAAATATTTAAGAGAGGGGAAATAACATTACCCCTTGTAGCAGATCATTTCAATTAAAAATATACCCTCAGCAACTGATGCCTTACGCATCAACCATTTTCCAGGTATATATATGAAGGGCAACACATAGCACATGGATATTTAAGCAGCATCTGTCCACATTTCAGAACATCTCTTTGGACCAATTGGCATGATTTCTGTTCTTCTGCCCAAGCTACGCATTAGAAGCAATTCAGATCAACTGAATTCTTGCCTCCTTGTTTTCCTGTAACTCCTCTGTAAACAGATCAATGTTGATCCAGACCTTCACCCACGGACTGACTTTCCAGTTTGATCTTGGACCTCTCTCATCACTACAGACCTGCCTGATAGTCACTGTGCTGCGTGGCCAACCCTGATTACCACCACTGCACCAAATCCTGACCTTGACTGACTGACCTGCACTCCCAGCTCTAACTTTGGACCTCCCTTATCACAACAAACTTGCCCAAGGACCTGGACTCTTGCTTGAACCTGGCTACCACCTCTAGGTCTACCCCACTCACCTCACTTAGCTACTATGGGACTGGGCCCTGGCTGGTGACCTGCTAGCCCTGTTACCACCCTCAGCTCCCCTCCCTTAGGGAGCTGCCAGCCCTCACTGCTCCCGGACAATCGAACTGAGAGGAATTTCTTATTCTAGAGTTCATTGCAATATCTGATCCTTGCTCCCTGACATCCAGTTCAGATATATACTCCTTGAGCATTTCTTTACCCCAAGTCATACATGCTGGGAGTAGAACACAGCCTATTTCTCCCTTTCTTTGCCCCTTTTCACCAGCTGTACCTAAAAAGAAAGTGCAATAGTTGTTAAAGACTAGCGCTTTAAGTAGAAGCTTTGTTGATGGAGGCCAGTAATATCACATGTTCCAGATTACAGCAGCAGCAGTCATAAACTACGCCTGAAAGTTTGTGCTTTGTACATTAACTCTCTTTCATTACTGCTGCACCATCTCCTTACCCAGTGGAGGCTACAGCTACCAGATGCTATGAGAGTAATCCCAAAGGATAATGCCTTGTTCAAGAAACAAACAAGGGTTTGACACAAAAAAATACACCAAAATCCAACTAACAGTAAAAGAGCTCTGTCTGATACGCAAATACAACTCCACTTATAAAAGAGAAAACTGAGGCATGATATACACTTGTGCTAAATCACTTACTGCACCGAGAATCACTGGAGGGGTACTAAGCGTACAAAGGGATTTCACAGCACATTATCTCCCAGGTCTTAGCAAAATGTAACATGACGTAGCAAATAAATTAAGCAACTCCTTTCTATATAAAAGGACATTTCTTTCAGGCCAAACACAAAATAGCACATTCTTCCAAAGGAGCTATAGAATTAATAAATCAATATGATCTCTGCCCGCAGGAGTCTAACAGAGGGAGTAAGAGAAGGAATTCCTTACTTCTCAGACTGTTTTCCTTTATACTAGATCAGAAGAGGTCAACTCTTACATACTTTGTGTGAAACACCTGCTGAATATTGCTTTCTATGATTTGGAGTTTACCCTTTCGCTTACAGTGGATGTGCTTAGTCACTCAGAGATGCAAACAAAACCTGCAGCTCCCTCCAACATATAATTTGCCTTGTATAACCAATTCAGGTGAACTTGGCTTGAACTATGCATACACACGCACTGAAACCCTGGCTCTTTCCATTTAGTTTAATTGAAAGGGTAGTCATATATTTTAATACTGTTTGGAGGTATCTACTTTCAATTTTATTTTAAAAGCATAAGAATAAGCTCTAATAATTTATTAATACATTTTTAAATACATGAAAGGATGAAAGCTGTTTTCTGATGTACTTTTCATATCACATCAAAGACTAAACTGGCGTTCATTCTTAGACTACTCTTCATTTTCCCCTTTTGTGAGGAAGTGCCAAGTTCAGAAGTAGTAAACAGGCTTAAAGATTCCTCATTGTTATTTTATCATGTCGTGGGTTTGGAATGCATTCTGAAACTACTACTCTTAGTCAAACAAATTACATGGGTTACCATACTGATCTTGCAACAGTATTATCCTGTATTTCTTATAATCTTCTCAGTTTCTTCATAAACTAGATTTTCTTCTTGATTTCTCTACTATTTGAAGACAACACAGAATGTAACAGTGTTTCTTCCAAGATTGAAGATCTACACTGAACTACTACACTAGGCACGTGTTCTTCCCAGTAGCAGCATATAAAACCATGAATTGCTTGCCTATATTCTTAAGCTTCAGTACTGATTAAGTCCTTGCTTTGTCACTTTTCATATATTGCTTTCAACCCCCAAAATTGTGCAAAGCACAGATACAGTGAAATGATAGAACACAACTTAACCAGTGTTTTTATCTCACCTACACAGTAATGGCTATGCAGGATAGAAAAATGAATAAAAGCTGTATTTCCCAGCTTACATAATGATAAAGAGCAAAATCTATTAAGCCTACCTATTCAAAATAAAAATATTCATGAAGAAACATACATAATATCATTATTACCTAAAATACAATTATTAGTATTATTTCAAATATTGGAAATAGATATTTAGGGGAAATATAGGCATATAAATATCAACATTCTAGATTTATTATTAATTTACATATTTTCTTGTTTTTTAATCTTATTGTTCTTCAAATATTTTGATAGTTTAAATAAAGCAAGTGAAGGTATACTGGAAAATATGTATAAAAATTACTATGATGTCAAGGTAGGTACAGACCCCTAGAAGCTTTTCCCTTTAATAAGCAAAGGTAAGAAATGTGAATGCTTGAATTGCATAAAGTTACTCATTTTAAATTGTGATCATCAAAATCACCACAGTCCATGCTACATTCTAATTATACTGCCAAGGACAACAACTTATTACATGTCAATAGAGAGTCACACAAAACATTTCTGGTGGTCATGGCTTAAAATTTGCTGAATGCGAGCTCCAGTGGATCAGCAAATTCCACAGGCAGACTGAAACTGCTGTTTAGACAGCCCTGCAAAGGAAATCTCAAGAACTGGGGACTGAATGTCTAACAGAAGGAGCAGCTAGTTCTAAGAGCAACTGCAAACCATGTCCAATTCTCTGCCATGATGTTGGATGATCTAAAAAAGTAGTAGCATTACAGGACAAATACTCAGAAGGATACAATCAAGCCCAAAGACTGTTCACAATCTCTGAAAACAAAGAAACCACTTCTTTAATATTCATGTCTGTATTTTACATAAAATCATGCACAATTTGGCTGAACAAAAAAATAGACCAAATCTGTCAAATAACAGTCTCCTGGATGAGTCTGAACTTTCTGAATTATTACTGACAAGATGACTTCCCATCTTCTAAAAAACATTTGATGCTATTTTCAACAAATGTAGGAGCATGTGGAATCGCAGAGGTTTGAATAAAAGTGTCAATTACAGCTAACAGTTCATGCACCCTAAAAGCAGACAGATGTGCTGTAGTCACAGATAATTTTGAATAACTAGCAAAATAATCATGAAGGGAATGTATTAGTAGAGTCAGGTGGTAGCAGAGGCATAGACAACCACAGTTAGACTTGTGTTACAATGGAATCATTAATAATAAATGGTACTAGAGGCCTCTGTTGTTAGTAAGAGGCCACAGCCAGTCACTTTAGCAAAAATTAAAAATGTATTTTCAGGACATGGTGTATACATTGCCTTTTTCTATTTCCCTAAATGCTTCCCTTGGCTAACAAGCAGCATTTCTCCATTAACCAAGTTGATTTGCAGCCAACTCACTTTCATCCATATCCCTATCTTGGTCAAAGCCTGGAAAAGCAATTATACTCTGCCATCTGGGCTGGATGAAAAGGATACAGAGAACTGAGATCAACAGCATACTGATGACACTGGAGCCAAAACCTCCCACACTTTCCTTTACTATTATTTATGGTAATAGTATTATGGTGTGTATGGTGTTTTACAGGCAAGACTGAAGACAGAATTCTAGAAGGCAGAAAGAGTGGTGTTTTTCCACACACACTGAAAAAGCAGAGGCATGATCATCCTTACAAGACCAACATGTGAAAGTAATTTGCCCTTTATAGTACTTTGGGATATCAATAGGGGGAAAAACGAATACATTGACAAGCCAGCCCATCCACCCTATCAGGTAAGTCTCTTTAAATACCTCATTGTCAATGAAAGTGAGTTATGCATAGATCTTTAAGGTCTCAAGTAAGAAGTTGGAAGTAAATCAACTATTCTCAATTATCACTCTCATCAAAATCACCTTCTGTGTCCAAAGGCTGTGCCTAAAAGATCAAGGAAATCTTTAATTCAAGTACAGCTGGCTCACCACTATGTTTTCCATAGGTCTCTTCCCAAAAGACACTGATAAAAGTGACAGTAGTTTAATGGTTATTTATTTAGCTACTGTTGGCAACTCATCATTCACGATAATTTAAAATTTATAAAGCTCATTAGAAAAATAACATCTGCAAAGTGTTACCATAATAACTTCCCAACAGTAGGTCAGAAATTATGGTACCTTGAATGTTACACCATTCTTGATGTAATAAGACCACTGGGTCAGTGTTAACTAAGCACAGAATAAGTAAAAAATATCTAATAGTATTACCATTTGCTGTACTTTCATTTTACTGTGACACATAGTCTTGACCAAAGGATTGTTCTAAGCTCTGATGACAGATAGTAACACTTAGGGACTAAATGGCAATCCAGACATACCACTCACTAAGCTCAAAATTTCTTGAAAAGTTGTTAATGGCAGGATTCAATTGGACTTTGAAACACCTGAACTTAGCTATCTACACATTTATGTCTACAGGTGTGCTAGGTATCCCAATACAGTCAATTTATATATTCACATACAATGTCTTAAGGTTCCCTAAACACACTGTGTAGGGCACAGGACCTGTGCCATTTTTGGCAGCTGCAGGTAAAGTATGATATTATAGGGCATCTTAAATGGCATCAGCAATGAAGCATGGCTGGCTGTATCAAGCCACTTCTCAGCACTGTCAGCAATGGCCAAAAGCATATGAAACAACTCAGCTGAGTACTAAGGGCACAAGTCAGAAGGCTAATTACAGGAACCCAGTGCATTTGAGACACATCCCGCCTGACTTCCAGCTATCGCACCAGAGGGCACAGGTCTCCCATAGATCCTGTTTGATATCTGACAGCCCTATAAGCCATCTCAGCTACCTTAGGGCATCTCACATGGCACAAGAGAACTGTGCTTAGGCAATTGAATCAAGTCCTAAATATCAAAAAACGGCAAGGAAACAACAGAAAATTCTCAATCACCAGTTGATTCCTCTCTGTATAGCCAACAGCCATCTGCCTTAGCATTTTAACTTTCCATCTTCTTCATGCCATTCAGGCAAAAATGAGACACGGCAGGGCCAAGGAACTTGCCTATCCACTCTCTTCTCTTTCCCCAATAAATTCTTCATGTAAGCTGTTTTGGTTTATGTGAAGCCAACATACAGTTCAATTCAAATTATGTTTCCAGGCTTTTAAAAATTCAGCCATGATCAGCTGTGGATTCTGTTAAATCTTTTTCCTAATCCCACTATTCCACATGATATGCCTTCATCACTTACCTTACTCCCCCATTTCTCACATACTAACACCTATATTTAATCTCATCTTAACTACTTGCATTAAAAGTAAACCCTAAAGCCACATACAGTTCCTTTCCAGATGCTGCTGTTGAATTATTTCCCTATGGGTTTCACCTAACATTCCACCAATGTCCTCTGGCGCTTCAGTCCACACATCTCATGCATTCAAAGACTTTAAACTTTTTTTTCCAAGAAACTCATAAACTAACACCTTTATTCCCATACTAAACAGCTAACATCTGTGCACAAAAAAAACAGCCAAACAAAGAAGAAATGTCTACAGAGCACAGTTCTTTACTAATGCACCTTTTAGCATTTTTTGCATGTAATAAATCTGGGTTTTTGTTGCAAGAACTGCTGAGAAACACCCTCATAAGTATATTTAATCCAAATAACAAATTCAAATGTAATATAGCAATTGGATTAACTTTCTTTCATTTACACCAAACTGTAAAATAAATCTCCATTTAACAAGGGAATTATCTAAAAATAATATCAGCTACAACAACATTCTGACAGTAAGTATAATTTCCTTCTTATCACCTGCAGCATCTTTTTCATCTCTTGCAATCTCTTAGAATTTTGTCCCAAACTGTGATTGAAATCTTCATCATCAGTTATTATGTCTAACCCAGTAAAAGTCTGAAAAGTCATGAGCTGATTATTTCCAACATAAGATTGAAAAGCAACTCTTAAAAGTATCCCTCAAAGTATTTTCCTGAAATGTAAATCATGAATTTATCAGTTTTCTGATTCCTTTGGAGTGAGCGACTGATTAAAAGACCAGATAGTCAGAAAAATAAAGTCTGTATATGATTCATAATCTCATATTTAATAAATTCTTTATTATTCATTACAACTTATGTCACTATCAACATATTACAAAGTAGAATAAACTTTCATCTCCGCTGCAGTACTTAGTTTTGAAGTGTGTGCACCACTTTGACATTTCTGCCCGAAAAGGACTATATAAGTGTATATTAATACAGCAGTAATAAAATACTTCCCTTTTGCTGAAACGCAAAAATGCTGAATTAGCTTTACTGGTATTTAGCACAGTATGAAAGCCTGATTTTGATCATGGAGCTACAGGCCTCGTATTACATGCTCATATCTCAGAAATTCCAGATCAGCCAATAAAGCAAATTTTCTTAAGAGTTTGAACATCCTGATGAGTTTTTCTATGTGCCAGAAGATGGATGGATTAGATAGCCAGAGAGAACCTTCTCCTATAAATTTGTGCCTGATAGCTTTTTATTTCCATTCTTAAAATTAATATTTTTCTGTTCCAGTATTTTCTGAGGTTCAGTTAATTGATAAGCCTTACTGAGTGCACAGTACTTCATTACACTGTATGTCAAGGTCCACATATGCACTATGATGTGCACTATGATGTGCATTGGCACACATTGTAAGGTGGTACACATTCCCCAGCAAGTTCACAATACCACACACCATCTTTAAGACATCTTTAATACTTCTCTTTCATACTTCATCTATCTTTTTAAACATACATTTGGGGGAAAAGAAGAATGCTAAAGAAAATATTTCACCTTTGTTAAATGAATGAGAGCTAAACAATAGAAGAGAATTAAACACAGCCTGAAGTACTAAATAACTACTTCTCTGAAGTCCCCCACAGCTTCTTTAAATGTAACTCCTTCCACATTTGACACATCAAAGGATCTCAATAACCTTCAACTCCTAAAATTTCAGAGAATCATCACCTTGGTTAAACACCTCAAATATTTACATTGTGAAAGAGCAGAGAGTGACAAGAACTCATTTCAGCTTTATCTCTGGACTGTACCTACACTGTACCAGTTTCTCATTGTGTGATTTTCACACACGCTTTCATAAACAAGTGAATCTTCCAGCCCAGATGCTGCAAGAATTGGAGATAACTTTTTCCTCTGAAATACCAAAAAAAGGTGTTATCATTAAAACTGAGAAAATAAGTGTAACTTCATTCTAGGTTGCCAGCATTCCACCTTTAAGCCAAGTCTATAGTGAAAAAAACTAATTCGTGATCCAAGCCACTACAGAGATGACTACGACTACTATTTATTAGTCACTTTGTCAGACAGTTCAAAGGTACAAAATTTGATTAATTAGAAGTAAATATTTTGCTTTATGAAAACTTCTATGTCTGACCAACTGGTAAGTCCTACAGCAGTCTTATAAGGCACTTGTGAGATTTCCTTACCCAAACTAGAAGCTAGAAGATCCACAAATTGTAAATAAAATCCTTATTAAAACCTGAGACAAAGATAATATTCCCATTTATTTCAGCAGGAATTAAATTTGGATCCAGTTGATCTTAGGCAAGTCATTTATCTTTACTCTCAGCCAAGGCAATGAGAAAATGAATTAAGAAGAATGATCTCAAGATGTATGAATTTTAAAATGATGATTTGACACATGGGGTGTCTGAAATTAATCTTTTTCCTTGAGCTGGCAAGAGAGGAAATGAACATCACTGTGCCCATATGTAGGCTTTGAAGGAGGTGGAGGTGGGACGAGTCAAAAACAGGATCTCACCAAAAACCAGATGTTGGGTCTGAGTAAAAATTTCCTGTGCGTTTTTTTAATTCCCAAATTTGCAGAGCAAGATCTGTAAAATCCTTTACAACATTTCCAGCTGTATTATAAAGTTCTAAACCCACATAATAATCCCAATATAGCACAAATCTGTACCAAATAAAAAGCTCCTGTTATCTTTCCACTATTTACAATCAAATGGCACAAAAGAACTAAAAGTCATGGCTCCATTTAGGTCAAACTTACACTTTATTATTAGCCTCTTAACTTCTAACATCCTGTTTGGCACCTCTAGCAAGGCAACCACTTAGCCTTTTCGGACTTTCTCTCTTCAACATTTTATCCACCAATGTTCTTGAGCTGTTATTCTGCAGCACAAATAATACCTGGCTGAAAAAATTGGCATGAGTTTACTGACTGGATCTTCTAAAGGGGAAACTCCTCTCAACTTCAAAGAACATTTTGGAAAGAGCTCAGCATTGAACTCTCTCTACTCTGGTTAAATTCAGTGGGAGTGTGTTTTTGTGTTCTATTTATTACCTTCAGTGTCAGGATGTATCAAATGTCTTGATCCTCTCCAAAGCCATCAAGAAAAGATACAGCATCCTGATACAAACTTAATAGTTTATAATTTGATTCTAAATTATAGTTACAGGAATCCTTTCTACTTTATTCTTCTATTTATTTTCTTTTTTTAATAACATTGTATGCTTTACATGTTATGAACATTAAGAAAATAAATGTTCCTTGGGAATCTGCAACAAAACAAAAGAAGTCCCATTCTTTTGATGTATTCGTTGTGAAAAAGATCCATCTGCCGAGTTCTGTATTGACAAGGTCTCTGCACGTAGAGGAATATGAAGGGCTGGAAGTCAGGAATTTCAAAGGCCTTTCATGATCAGTTATTTAGTCTTAAACTACACAAAGGACAAAATACCTTGGAAATTCATGATGAAAACACAGGATGAAGTAAGAATGGAGGGTAAAGGGGGGGGGGGGGGGGGGGGAAGCATACAAGATCTTTGCCCCATGTTATTAATATACTTTCTCTATACTGATTTCATTAAATATCTTTAAATAACATCATCCTTTTAAAAAGTCAATAAACAAGGATTCTGCAATATAAAGTTCAGGACAACTAGCTTCTTTTTCCTCTATTAAAAATATACTTTATAAGCAATTTTCAGAAGATAAAAAAACTGAATGTAATTTATGATGTATTTCTTACATATTGTAATTGTCGTAATAATACATTTGCAATATTGTTGACAGCAAATTTTTGTAGTACTTCTTAAACTAAATACATTAAATAAAAAAGGAAAATAGCTAAAATAGTTATTTAAGGAGAGCCTCCAAATATGAATTTGTTCCTGGAACACAATTACAAGGAGATAAAAAGAACATGAAATATAGTATATCTCAAATTAGTTGCTCTGAGGTGTAGCTAAAAGATTCAAATAACACAGACATGCCTTCTCCTCCCAGGTAGCATAATGCCACCATATGCCTCATTTTTTGTGCTGTAATTTGAATCAAGAATCAACCATCAAATACAAGAAGTGGTTAAGACAAATACACATAATTGTCATATGGACTGTGGTTTTTCGTTGTTATTCTGGAGTAACTTTAAAAATAAATTTGAGAGGTTTCTAGTATATGTTTAAAACGTGATAGTATATTGCACAATCTAAATCAGCAAATTACAACTGCAAAAGTAAGACACTTGTGTGCATTTCTTGATCCAAGAGTGCCATGCAGTGAGGAGATGAGGGAATCTTGGGCTCTGTGTTTTAGATCTGGAGGTTTAGGCATGTAGTATATAAATCTCTGCAACCTAGGCACTGAAACAGAAGTTAGCTGCCTAAATTAGAGGACCCAAGCTTTTGTACGTATTATACGTATTTAGCATGTAGGATTTTTGTTCCTCTTCAATTATAAAACTGACAATAATGTACACTGTGCTTTCCAATGATTATATACTGAACAACTGTTAATAATTCTGGGTAGTGCATCCCATATGATAGCCTAAATCTGTGACAAAAATCCTACAAGTTAACGTAGCACACATTAGCATTATTTAGATAGATACACACCTCCTGGAATCAGCCACGTCCAGCAGAGCAAGAGACTAGAGTTTCATTTTTGACTTATTTTTGCTTTGCTTGTGGTAGATGTATGTAGCCCTCACCAAAACATATAACTCCTAATATACTCCTAATATACTATACCTCTTAGTACACCTAGCTAGTGGTACATTAAAACACATGGGTCTAAGAGAAAGGTGCTTATTACTTAGCTATTTTTAGCCACAACCCTGTTGTAGAGTAGGATGTACTGATTTAAAGTGGCAGAAGATGAATATTCACACTGAAGTTGACACTCTGACCTTAACTAATTCTATTTTTTCCAAAGTATTGTAAGCCTTGCTGTCCTGGTTTCAGCTGGGATAGAGTCAATTGTCTTCCTTTTAGCTGGTACAGTGCTATGTTTTGGGTTCAGTATGAGAAGAATGTTGATAACACTTATGTTTTCGGTTGTTGCTAAGTAGTGTTTAGACTAAAGTCAAGGATTTTTCAGTTTCTCATGCCCAGCCATCAAGAAAGCTGGAGGGGCACAAGAAGTTGGCACAGGACACAGCCAGGACAGCTGACCCTAACTGGCCGAAGGGGTATTCCATACTGTGTGACGTCACATCTAGTATAGGAACTGGGGGGAGCGGGGGCGCGGGGAATCGCCACTCAGGGACTAACTGGGTGTCAATTGGCAGGTGGTGAGCAATTGCACTGCGCATTGTTTGTACATTCCAATCCTTTTATTATTGCTGTTGTCATTTTATTAGTGTTATCATTATTAGTTTCTTCTTTTCTGTTCTATTAAACCATTCTTATCTCAACCACGAGTTTTACTTCTTTTCCCAATTTTCTCCCCAATCCCACTGGGGGGGGGGGGAATGAGTGAGCAGCTGGGCGGTGCTTAGTTGCTGGCTGGGGTTAAACCACGACACAAGCAATGTAATTAAAAACTGGATTTGGAATTGTGTCTACTTTACATCATTAAATCTAGTCCTCTATTCCTTATTATACAAACTTTAAAATCTCTTAAGAGTCCAACCATTTTCACTACTATGGGAACCACATCATATAATCCTTTTTCTAAACCTAAATCATGTAGGTTACGCACACTCCTTATTTTGATTAGAAAGCTATTAAAGAATGTCACCACTCGATACTTAGCTTTTAAATTTCTACTCTGTATCTAATATATAGACAGATTATAAGCATTTGTTTGTGTTTGGCAACATATTCCTTTATTGTAAGCAGCTCTTTGCTCTTCTTCCCTCCCTACCTGCCCATCCTCCAGGTCTTAACACTAGATATCAATTGAACCAAAGTCATTTTACATTTCATCTCCATTTTCCTGACCATTACAGTGGTGCAAGACTAACTTGTTCCAGCTAGAATTCAATTTCTTGAACATGACTAACCAAAATTGAACAAGCCTCAGATACAGTCTTTTGAAATGGCACTACAATTCCCTGTTTGACTCAAAATACTTGATCTGATATATCCAAGGACTTGATTTTTTTTTAACAGCTGTACTGTATTGGCAGCTCATAGTCCTCCTATGGTCTGTGAGTATTCCAAGGTTCTTCTCTTCTTCAATTGCTTCTAACTGATAATGCCACAGTTTCTAGTTTGGGTTATCAGTCTCAAAGTACCTAATCATTCTGCATCCTTCAATTTCATCCCAGTCTTTTACACCACTTCTTTAGCCATCCAGCTCTTCCCTGCTGTGTCCTTAGCATATTCCTAATGCATTAAAATTCCATTTTAACCTACATGAAAACATAACATTAAGTCTGTAGGATGAGACCAATGTCAGTTGCTCTCAGGCCATCTCTCCTTCTAGCCAGAAGGTTCCTGCTAAGATAGAGGACAACCATCAGCAGTGGATGAACAGCCAGCCTTCCACCCTCCTGCTCAGCCTTAGCTTTTTACAAAACAGAACACAAAATACATTACAAATTCCAGTCAAGTGCTATGAGTCACTATCAGTAGCAATCTCGATCACTGTAGAAATCTCCCTAATACTGCACCATGTACTGCTATCTCCTTTCTAGGTAGATTCTAGCACATTTCACAGTTCTGATATAAATCCATGTCTTTAACAAGTTCTCATGTAGCTATAGCTCCTCTTTAGTAAAATTATTCAGACCTTTAATATTAAATTAATCAGACCTATTAATAAAAACAGTATACACTGGGGTAATGCTAAGAGAATGAAGCAGAACTAGGATCCCCTTGTATGAAATATAAGGCAGTATTTCTGAAGCAAACAAGATTAAGCACTAAGAAAATAGAATAAGATGAAGATACTGCAACAGGAATGTGGTGTCCCATTGACTAGTCAGGCGTTTGATAATTTTTTAACGTAAAACAGACTAACCTAAATAAGAGTGAAATAGATATTAGTAAATCCTAATAGGTAGTAGAAAATTCTATTTACTTTCTGTCTAGCCATTAGCCCAATTACCTTTTGTTTTTCACCTCTCCTTTTCAGTAACTTTGCTCCTCAAGCAATCCTATGTTTTAAAGTCAAATACAGTTGTAAAAATACTACAAAATTGTTGGCTAAATGAAACAGGAAAATGAAGGGAAAACAAAGACTAAGACATCCCACTACTCACTCTAGGACCTATTATTTGGTCTCCAATATGGCTCCAAGTGGTTAAACCTGGACCTTTACAAATTAGTCAGCACAGTACATAAGCAAATTTTTATATATTTGGGATTTTTGAGACAAAACTGAATTATTTTAGTTTTAGAAGAGCTCTGGTAGCAACACTCTAGTAACACCTACATATTACTTTGTGTTTAAAGAAAAATCCTGAAAAACTCCTGAAAAGATTTCAGCAAGAAAATTAACTCCTTATTTTCATCAGCCATGAAAGCACTAAATTATTTCTGGAAAACTGTTCTTGCACCTTAAGCCCCTTCCCCTTTTTTATTTCTTAGTGTACCTACATAAACGTGGTTACAGTGGTGCCCCCACAACTGTCTTGCATACATTGAGCAAAACAAAAAACCTCCACTTTTTACAACAATCTCTTAAACTAGTATAGTTTCTAGATCACATAAAGAGGAACGTATTTTTTCTTGAACAGGATTGGTACAGAATGCATTCAAGCATAAGGAAAACCTTTATGGGTTGTTTAAGCACCCACGTGAGAAAAATGGAAATTTGAACAGATTTGCGTAAAGAAAATCATTAAAAACATCTAATAAAAATCACAGCAAGGTAATGCAGAAGCAAATGTTAAAACATTAACAGTGACCTACTCCAGACTTAATTAACGTCAATGGGCTCAGTAGACTGTGCAGCTTACAACCTCATCAATGTGCACAGGGAGGATAAGCAGCAAATTCTCATGTTTGCTGTTTACTGAGGAAGCCATCTTTCTGTATCCTTGGAGGAAGAAAAAAAGTGATGAAAATTAAAGAGCACTGCAAAAATGAAGCAAAAGTTACAGGCATCGATTACAATAAAGAAACCTTTTTTTTTTTCTTTTTATCTATGGTTTTCTGGGAAGATATTACTGCTTGTCTTTGACTTCACACCCTCTCTGTTGCAAAAGCCCTTGAACCTTTCAGATGCTTTGACAGGGGGTAGAGACTGAAGCAATCAAGTGACATATCAAGGTATTTTGAAGGAATTTTTAAAAAACATTCACATCTTTTGAAAGAAAATGATGCACCAAAATGTAGCAAGGGCACATGAAGAGGATTATAGTGCTTTGTTTCATGCCTAACACACAGCAGTCCTTTCATTCTATCTTATTTCTTTTTACGGCAAGAAAACATTTTTCTACTATTACAGAAACAACTGAAGGAATTTGTTTGATTTTTTTCCCCAAACTTCAATGACGGATAGACACTATTCTCAAGGAATTACAATAGCTAGAAGCTGTATGGTGCTTACCTATACAAAGCTCTGTGCTCACCACAGTATTGCTTTGGGTATTGCAAACATGTAGCTTTTGAGCTATCAAGCTTAGGTCATATGAAGCCAAATTACAACGCTGCCAGCTTTCATGGCACTCAGAATTTTGTATTTTTCATGATCTCCCCACCTCTGAAGTTACGTGCTACCTAATAATTAAACTTCACTTCCAGATGGTGGAGAAAAATGGAAGGTGTACCTCCCGTATATCTAAAAGGGGTAGAAAAATAGAAGAAGGATGTAATGAACAAGAAGTGCATTTTTTTAAGACATGATTTTTAAACCAATTTTGTTCTAGGCTTGGCTCATGGTTTTTAATGTTGGAAGCACCAACTGATTACTGGAGTTAGATGCCGAATGAATGACAGTTCAGACACAATATGCCCCAACAATAAGCATGTTGTTATAGTGTAAAGGCAACGTCATGCTCAGAATTATTTCCTTCTTTGAGCACTTCATATTGACATCTTCCTCCAAGATCCTTCCAGATTTATGCGGCCTCTCCCTAAAAGCCACTGGTAGCTTTCCCTTTCCTTGATTTCTTTCCTTCCCCAGCCATGATTAGGACAGTCGTGGCCTATGGTCTTCACTTGGCTGCCTACCCACGTGCCTCCTCATCTAAACTTCCTCTCCTGGTCCCCACTATCTCCAGCCACTCTCCCCACCTGTTCATGGCTGACAGGCCAGGCCGGAGGGTGAGCAACCACATTGACTCATCCCTCCGTGACAATCCCACCAGCACTCAAGAGCAGCCCAGGCCAAAAGGAGGGTACAGCTACCAGTACTCAGAGCACCCCAGGCCAAAAGGAGGGTACAGCTGCTTCAGAGGAGTTGACAGCTCAGCCTCCGCACCCTTACAGCTGTAGTGACTTTCCAGCTGACAGCAGACGGGCCCACCACGCTCCAGTTTGAGAAATACAAACTCCGGGCAGCAGGGGTGATGGTGCGGCCTCGCCAAAATACATGTCACCCTACAATGTTGTGGCATTTCACACCGTGGGTTGTAACAGGTGAGGGCAGGCAGAGGTGAGTGCGTTCCTTTCACGCCGCCTCATCCCCGCCCGCAGCGCCGCTAGAGATGGCCCAGCCGGGTGTGCACTAACCGGCCAGATGGCTTAAAACCAGCCGTGTTCTGACATACTGACCAAGAAAGGCCCAGAAGCGGGGGGGGGGGGGGGGGGAAGGATGAGAAGCTCCCGCCCCTCCGTGCGGGAGAACCGGCGGACCGGACCGGACCGGACCGGACCGGGCCGGGAGGGGGGGGGGCGAGGGCCGGCCGCAGACAACAGGCGGGGGGCGGCAGGGACGCAGGGGACGGGCGGGGCGGCGCTGAGGGGGCGGCGGCGGCGCCCCTCCGCGCCCGGCGGGCCCCGGCCTCCCCCTGGCGGCGGCCGCGCCTGACAGGGCCGGCACCATCCCCATCATCTCCCTCACCCCCGCCCGGCGATACCTGCCCGGGGTACGGAGCCGCAGGCGGCGGCGGCGGCACGGCCGGATCCCCGATCCACAGCTGCTCCTTGAGGAGGTGCTGGTAGCTGAGGCAGTGCTTCAGCGCCGACGGCACCGTACCCATGGCGCGGCGGGCTCGGCGCTCCAGCCGCAAGGTCGCCTCAGCCTCCCGGCCCGCCGAGGGGGGGGGGGGGGGAGGGTGCGTCGGTCCCGCGCCCGCCGCAGCCACTGGCTGCAGCCCGGCCCACGAGCGGCGCCTGTGATTGGCGGAGCGCGGGAGCCCGCCGCGCCGCCATCCCCGCCGCGCCCCCCCCCCCACACACACACACTCCCTGTGGCGACCGCCCTCTCAGCCCGCCGCCATCAGGCGCTGAGGCGGGTCAGCCGGCGTCTTCTCTCCTCTCCCCCTCCGCACCTTACCGGGCTGCCCGGGGCTTTTGGTCCGGGCTCGGTCAGCGCCACAGCAGCCTGCCATGGCGGGGCGGGGGTTGGGGAGAAATCGGGGCCTCCTCGGGGACCCAGAGCTCGGGGGGGGGGGGCGGACAGGAGCATGGGGACAGCCAGCCGTCTTACCCCACATCCCTCCTGACAGGCCGCACACCCGGGGGAAATGGGGCCCGGCCTGGGCTTTCAGTGCTTTTGGCAGAAGGCTTGAGGGGAAAGAGGGGAGTGAGGAGGAGGGACAGGGCTGCTTGGGGACCAAGCCCGTTTGGGATCCTGGAGCTGTGCAAACGGTGGGGAATAAAACCGGCCCTGCTCACTCGGCCGTTCAGGTAGCAGCAGGTCTTTGACGAGAGGCTTCGTGTGCACGCTTGCTTTTATGCTTTTCATTTGGGTAGCAGAAGTTTAGAACGTAGCAAATAGCGTACTTTTCAGGTTTATGACAGCGCTCTCAGAAGCAGCAGGTTATATTTTGTCATGTCCTTCAGCGTTCAGTGCATCAGCCAACTTTCCAGACTACTCTCAAGCGAAATACCATATGCATTGGAAATTTTTTCTGGATCATTCCTTTTCTGGGGTATCGGGGGGAGGGGAGTTTGTTAAATTCACTAAACTTTCCCTCAGTCATTTTCTGCAAAAGATTATCAGGTTTACAGCCAAGTCTGTTTCAGGCCTTCACGGGTAGACATGATGCTCTCCAAGCAGTGTCTTTTTCTTTTGCTGTTTTGCATTTCAAGCTTGCTGTTCTGTGCATCCAAAACCCTCCCTGTTTCTGAATGTCATTGTAAACCAAAAGTGGATGCTGATTCATTGGCCGGGAAGTTTTTGTTTTTCGAGGATAATAGCTTTTCAGGAATATTTAAATTACAATTTCAAAATTTATTTTAAAATACTGCTGGTGGGCATCTCTGTCATTTCAAATCTGGCCACAGAAAAGTGCCAGGAGGTTTCTCTGCTGACCGCTATCTGAGGTAGTTAGTATCTTTTCTGCCTTCTTCCAGTAAAATATTTTTGAATTCAAAAGTCTTATATTTTCACAGTTCAAAATTCCACTAGGATACTGTTCAATGCTGGCTCTGGGTACTTGCTTTGGCCTTGTTACCTGTGAAGCTAGGAATAAAATGTACAAAGGCTGGCCAAAAAATCAAGCCTTTCTCTTTTGTCTCCCAGTGAGAGACAGATTATCTATGAAGTGGTACATGGGAAGGGAAAAGCACTTTATTGAGGTAAATAATTTCATTTTCCACTTTTCTGTACATTTCATAGCGAGTTGGAAATAGGGTGAAAAATGCAATTACAAGGAGTTAGAGTATGTGTGTGTATAAAGTATACCTCTCCTACCCACCTGAGCTATTCTCAAGTTACTCCAGTAATGGAGTCAAACTTTGTATGGCCTTTAATGATCTTTCTTGCAAATATCTCTGAAATTAGCTTTATTATAACCCTCTGCAGGTAGCTTCGCCATCAAACTGCTATCTTCTCCATATTAAATCCTTTCTAATAGTGTTGCTTCTTTGTCTGTCACTGTTATTATAAACATAACTATAAAACATACTGCCAAAATTGAATGCCATTTTTGTGGGGCTTAAAGCTTCAGCGTGCTCTTCCAGCCTAAGTCCGCTGTCAACATTTTCTGACGCAAACCTGCTTTAAGACTCAGATTGCCACCAAATATGCCGGAAAGGAGTATCTTTATCAGAAATCCCAGTGTTGTGGAGCAGAGAAGGAAAATATAACAGTGATACATTACAAAGTAATCCCAAATCAACTGGCTTCTTGTGCAACAATTTCTCACTGTTTTTTTCTGTTGTACCTCTCATTCTCCCTGAAATCAGAATTTGTTTTTCACCCTTGCCAATTTAGCACTTCATATTTCAACTAGTGCTTCTAATTCCATGTAAGCAGTTGTTTCAAAATCAAGAGACGTATAAATAAAACACATTCATCTGAAGCTCCCATGTTTCTTGGGAGAAAGACATGGTAATTTATCTATCGAAAAAGCACTGTGTGTTAAAAGGTTTAGAGCTAAACCAAATTGTTGTTTCTAAACAAGAGTCACGTGGGACAGCACAGTGTGAAAGTCGCTCCAAGAAGAGTGCGTCTTAGGCAGGCGTAATCATGCCGACACTGTTCTTTGCTTGCAGGGGCTACAAAACTTACTCCACCCAACTTTGTGAGTTAACACAAAGGTAGGTATGGTACTATATGCTGTTTAACCTTGTCTGCTTTCAGTGGTAGTACCAGTATAGTTACTGATACCAGAGCTTGCAAACTCATGTAATGAATAATGGAGACTTCTGGCAGATCTTTCTGCAACAGTACATGGGCCTCTTGTGGTCTGGACCTTTATAAGCCCTGTGCTGTTCCTTATTTTGATTCCGCATATTTTTTGTTCAACAATGGCATTTTGGAACAACTTCAGTTTACTAGAACACGAGGAAGGACTCAGATGTGTTTAGTGCTGCATCAGGGTAGTGAATAGAAATTGCACATGACTGGCTTTTGGCTTTCCATCTCTCTCTTAAAACTGTTTATCATTCTGATACTCCTCTGAATTTATCATTGTCATTGGCTCACACTGTATTCTGGTCAAAGGATTTAAAACATTTATTAAAAGGAATGCTTTTCACTAAAATAAATAATCTCCCATAAAAGTCATGCCAACAAGCCTACTAGATGGGAAGAACAGGCAAATCTGTGTAATATGCAGAGAAACTTCAAATATTACCATGAGAGATGTTTCTGTACTCCTTATTATTCCCATGCAATTACACAGGTAGTTGGCAGTCAGATCATTAGGAATGGAAACATCAAGCTGTTGGATTTCCTGCAGTGTGACACAAAACCTTGGCCAAGAAAGGCATGGTAAAAATAGGTTGATCATTTACAAGCATCTAAAAGAAAATAAGAAAGTTGTTTAAAGAGTGATTTGATGACAGCAAGAAGGACAGAATCAGAAGCAAGGGAGCTATTCATGCTGCTGATAATCATAAGTGCCAAACTGGCGAGCAGCCAAGGTGCCTACTAGACAGGGATCAAAGACACATATGGTGAGTCTCAAACAACAAATAAGCCATAGAATTCTGGCAAGCATTGCAGGAATAATATGCTCCAGCCCTGACAAAGATGATGAGGGCTAAAGAAAAAACAATGGGGCTACCAATAGTGGATCATACCTCAGGGAAAGCACAGCTTTCATCATTTCAGTTTTATTGGAGAAAAATGCAGATAACTTCTCACATATGGTAGGTCTGGTTGATCTAAATTGATGGGAAGTGTAACACAATGTTAAAAAGATTCTTTACAGTTGTGGCAGTAAATCAGTGTTCCATTAGCAGCGGCATCATTCAGAGACGGCATTCTTCAGAGCGTTAGTAATAGATTTACTTTGCCAAAGTAAGACTACACCCCAGGTGATAGACACCTGGCATTTGAAACAGACACAATCAAGAAGAAAGGCCAAGTTACGTCTTGCCAGATGTTGGATCCTGTTCTTTTCTGTTCTTTCACTAATTCAGTCAGATGGCAGGTTTTTTGCCAACTAGATTACAATGTGAAACACACAAACAAAAAAATTGAAAAAATTTGATTGTTTTCTCATACTCCTAGACAGCATTAAATAGGAAAAGAAGGAAATTCTGTGAGCTTAGACCTAGTTTCATAATCACAACAGTTATACACCTATACACAGAATCATAAAAGAAAGGGATGTATCATAAACTATGTTATTTTATATTTATAAAGGGCACTGCCTTTTACATTGGTAAGAATGGTACTCTGGAGCCCTTTGGGTGATCTCCAGAGTACCAGCACTACATAGCTACACATAATTGTTATGAAGCATATCAAAGACAGCAGAGAATTGTAGCAGAAAGTGCTTATTTTTGGATAACATTTTCCATTTGAGATATTTCCATAACTGACAGAAATGCTGATGAACCAAATGTGTTCCTTGTCTGACTCCATCGTTTAGACTGTAATTTCTTCGTCTCGGTGACCTGACCTACCACTTGGCATTATCAGGAGAAACTATGAGCCAGTTCCTGAATGGATTTTCAAGGTGCTATTATGATATTTAAGAAAATCTTTCCTTTTCAGAGCAAGTATTTTGCCTACTGTTACACAGACTATGTTTCCATCTCTGTTTTCCACATAAATGCAGTTAGTATCTCCCTCTCCTCTCCATCCAGTCTTTTTTGCCAATAAATACTGATGTGATTTCTTACATGGATTATAAGGTGCAATATACAGTAACCTCTGATTTCCTTCCTCCCATTATGTTTATTAAGAGCCAACAAAATTGTATTGATCATCAGTGGGGCCACTTTTCTTGCTCTTCCAACAAGTGGCCCCTTTACATCAAGTAGTACAAAGAGAAACTACAACTCATGCTTAGGAAATATTTACTGAATAAGGAGATGCTGGGACAGCTTTTGTGTTATATCTGTTTCTTCTCAATTAGAAAGCATTTATCAGAGTTTAGGCAGAACAGCACAAAATAACCACCTGGCAAGTGTACCTGCACTGCATTCTGGGGATAGTGCTTTCCAAACAGGAAAAGAGTTAAAGACCTGCACCTTTTCTGTGTTTTCTTAGGGAGCAGTTCTTCTGATTCATTTTAAACATGTATTTTAGTATCAAATGAGCCATATTCTAATGTGTGCATTTGTCTCCCCGCTGACTACAGAGAGCCTGGGGTAATTACTCAGATGTAGATAGCTGCATTGATTACATTTACTCGAATGTGTCCCACGCCAGCTAACATCAGTAAGTCCATTACATTGTCACTACATTTGGCACTGTACCTGATTTCTACCTGTGCGGACAAGGAAAGTCTCGTACCAGTATACTTAGCAAATTTGTTGCCAGCTTTAGAGAAAAATTCACCAAGGAAGCTAGAAGTGGACTGAAAGGGAAGGTACAAATGAAATGCAGTCTACAAATATGAATATAAAATCTCATCATATACTGCAGAAAATTTTTCTGTTAAAGGTTACATGACAATAGCTTTGAGGCAGGTAGATAAAGAGATAACTAGAGAGCGTGTCCCTCTGGCAGAGGAGGATGCGGATTTAGCATTAAGGGGAGGGAAGAAGATGGAGTGGAACTGGAGTGTTTCTGGGAAGCCCAGATAGTCCAAGGAACTGTGTATTTAGGCAATGAAATCACAAGAGAAATAGAGATTGATTAGTTGCTATCTTGCTTGGGGGTGATTTTATTACAAACCCCAGGATCTAATACACTAATGTCTAACATACCAATATCCGATATAGAATTTCCTTATTGCAAACTTTCCCAGAAAGTGAAAATTAATTAGGCACTATCTAATAAAGCACAAATATATGTAGATGATATGAACCTAAAAGTTAGATTTTCCTGTTCTTTTTGGTATAATTCTTCTAATTACTAAGTTAATGTACAAAAATATTTTGTGGGCATACCAGGAACACCTGTTTGAAAATTTTTTTTAGGCATTTGCCATTTAACTGTCCTTTAAAAATGACTTGGGGTACTCAACTGCTATGTCCCTGGCAGTATATTGTTGAGAGCAATAGTAACTGTTTAAATTATAGCATAGTGACCTGTCTGTCACTAGAATTTTTCTATTTCTTGTCACCGACATTATTCAACCTAAGACCAAAAATAAATGGAGGAGAAGTCTTCTGGTGCAGTATAAACTTGCCTAATTTGGCAACCAAACAGTAAAAGAGGCAGAGGTATTACTGAACAGACAAAGCAAAGTTTATGTTTGCACATAAAGGATGTGCTTGCCAAGGTAGTCTACTCGTGTTTAATATGGCAGTTTGGTGTTTTTCATTTTACTTCATATCATTTTGCCTAAACAATGCACAATTAAAATGCTTATCCCCAATAACCGAATGCAGTTGTTAAATTATCAACACAACAAAAACTTTTGGACGATATACTACTAAATAATGCAAAATAAATTGAAATAGTGCTTCATGTGGAATAAAAACAAATATGACATGCACCATAACACCAAGTAATCTGAGGTCATCAAGTAAATGTGTGCATCATTTATTTCTCCATTTCTGTTTGTATTTAACTTCAGAGTCAGATTGCACTTTTCAGCTGTGTCCTGTGATCTAAAATCGTCTTTGGTAGCATGCACGTTAGGACAAAGGATTGTGATTTTTGGCTTCAATAGCAAAGACTGAACCAAGCAAACGAATACTGTGACTCTAGAGGAAAGGTTGACATAGGAAATACTGGAATGGTATCAACATTCAGAGATTCCCTTTTCAGCATAATGGTAGCAACACCACAGTAAAGTAAAACACTTGGAAAAACTCTAGGTTTTTTACAGCTTCGTTCTCTGTCTTCATCACTAATGCAAGATGTAATCACATAAAAATTAATGTGCACTACCTCATGCTAGAGTTGCAATAATAAGCACTTTCTTGAGTCCACAGCATCTCAAACAAGAAAGTATCTGTAAGCTTCATTGGGGGGGACCAATATCTTTAATTAATATACTGATGCCATATTGTGAAGCAGAACACGTTATTGTTGTTTAGGGACCCACAGTGTTGCTTAAGCAATATTCTGTGCAAGAAAACAATATTCTTCTTTTTCATAACAACAACATCATTTGCTGTATCAGCCATTCTATGCTACCCTTAATGATTTCTTTCCCCAATTTAAAACACAATTCATCTCCAAAGCAGATGTTTGTATAGCAGGGCAAGAAGGGATTTGTTTCACGTAGTACATATGGGGGTTTTCAGGTCTGTGTCAGCTTACAGAATTATGTGAAAACACAAGAATTTCTTAAGAACATTCAAAATTTTCTCATCTTTCTGATTGCAAAGAATGGCTTTAAAATGTGACAGTGTGGTCCTAGTACAACAGGGTACTGGTTCTGGCTGGGATGGAGATAATTTTTTTCATAGCAGCTCATATGGTGCTGTATTTTGGATTTGTGATGAAAACAGTGTTGATAACATGGCCATGTTTGAGTTATTGCTGAGCAGCGTCAAAGCCTTCTCTGTTTCTCACCGTGTCCTCCCAGAGGGGGTGCACAAGAAGTTGGGAGGGGACACAGCCGGGACAGCTGACCCCAACTGACCCAAGGGATATTCCAGACCATATGATGTCATTCCCAGCATATAAAGCTGGGGGAAAGGAGGAGGAAGGGGGGTGACATTCAGGGTTATGGCGCTTGTCTTCCCAAGTCACCATTACGTGTGATGGAGCCCTGCTTGCCTGGAGATGGCTGAACACCTGCCTACCGATGGGAGTGGTGAATGAATTCCTTGTTTTGCCTTGCTTGCGCACACAGCTTGGCTTTACCTCTTAAACTGTCTTTATCTCAACCCACAAGTTTTCTCCTTTTTACCTTTCCGATTCTCTCGCCCATCCCACAGCGGAGGGAGTGAGCAAGTGGCTGTGTGGGGCTGATTAACCTGGCTGGGGTTAATCCACAACAAACAGATATAGCAGTCTACCTGCATGAGACTGCAGAGGATTAAAATAGATATGGACAGCATTAGTCAAACCTCCTACTTTAGGCATTTAAATTAGGCATTGCACCATTTATGAGCCTTTAGAGAGATTTAGGCCGGCTAAGCTGCGTTTTTCTGCAGTCAGTGGAGAGAGGTAGGTGTCCGCATCACTATCAGTTACCTATTTGGAGCAGCTTAGCTACAGACTTGCTTCTCCACTCCGATGAAGGAAGCTTACATGTCTCCTATAGGCTATGCAGTACGTCCACATGTTGAACAGGTAGCCACTGAAGTTTGGCGAGTAGGAAACATCAAGCACAGAGGAATAGTCGTGAAGTTCCTAGCTCAGAGTTTGAGAAGCCTTCAGAGTATTGAACCCACAGTTCCCATTTTCTAGGAGAGAATCCTAAATGCCAAACCAAATGTTGACAATGGATCACTGTAGAGACAGGAATTCGAGTAATAAGGAATTAAAAACAATGCATAGGGTATTTTATTAAGTTCTATAGTAATACATTAGTGTTACAGTTCTCACTTTTCTTTGACCTTTAAGTATTGCTGGTCCTAGTGCAGAGAGATGCTTAAAAATCTGTAGTTTCCCTTGACAACAACAGGTAAATAGTCTTTTGGACTTAAAACTATTCTTTATTATTTCTGTAAAAAGTTTTTTCCTCTCCCACACATACAGAACTTCCATTAAAATTTTTGACGTTTTACATACCATGTTAAGGAACATAATTTGACCCAAATCTTCAATTATTATAAATCAGATTTGTAATTCAGAGCTCAAGGAGAGAGCTAACAAAGATGTGAGGTAGCGTAGTGTTAATGGAGGAAGTTTGAGTTCTTCTACTCCTTTTTTAGTGGGCCTTTTGAGGAACAGGAGAGAAGAGGAACATGTCACCGTGGGGCACCAGAAGACCCAAGAGAGACAGGAGAGGCAGCATTTTAGCCACAGAGGCGGTAGGACTGCTCCAGTGCATGATAGCCAGGAAGGGAAACTTTAACTTTCTTTCACAATTGGTCCCAGAGAGACTTTGGCTCTTCAGCCTCATTAAGATCCATTTTCTGCTCCTTGCCATCGTGTTGTCACCACACATGTTCATGAGACAATGAACTTGTGTTCCCGTTGTAAACACAGTGGTGTTTACTTGTGGTACATCTGTGCCTGAAGTAGTGACCACTACATTTAAGTTGCCAAAGCTTTTCCATTACAAAAGTATGTCCAACTGTTTCTAAATGCACAGACTTCCCCATGTCTTGTAGCAAGAATTTGGAGTTTAGCAGCAGGATAGCCTGGAGTCAGGAACATGCCCTCTACTGTCCTGGTGAATATTGATTTAATTTCTAAAAAGTTGAGAAATGTCATTTTCTAGCTATGTTTTGCTCCTTTATGTTTGCCAGGAGCTAACAGCTAGGCAGTTTAATATTCCAGTTGCTCTGAGCAGATTTTGCTCTTGCACATTGCTGCAGTATGGGAAACAACAGTGCACCTCCATCTGGAGCCCACATAACTCAATTCCTGCCACTGCTCCACAACAAACAATCTCAAAGAGCAAACCTTAGTGAGACTCTGAAGAGTTCTGGAATGAAAACAAAACTTCATCCTTTAGGGCTTTAGACAATGTCTAAGTATTAGGGTTTAGGATGAGATCTCCTTAATGGAGAAATAATCCAACATCTGCCTACTGTAAGGGTCTTTTGCACCTTTGTGTAAAATATCTGGTGCCAGCTACCGTCACGGACAGGATGCTGCGCTTCATAGATTACACATCTGATTCATATGTTTTTTATGGTATGGATAGAAAGTTCGCAGAATGCTAATTCACGGAATGCAGGTTCCAAAGAAATTTGGTTGTACCTGTGGGCCATTTTGTTTCTACTAAAACAGTGATTTCCAGCAAGCAATCATTCAGCTAATGCATATAAGATGCTAATTATGAACATACAAAAATATTACAATACTTGCATGTTTGCCTTGAGCTTGACTGTATCCAGATGTAAAATAAAACATGGTTCCTATCCCAATTTATCAAAATGACAAAAGAGAACAGAAATACGGGAATTAAAAGGTAATCACAAAATAATCAGCTTTTTTAAAGCCTTTTATTGACAAAAAAATGATACAAAATAGCCAGCCCTGTTTCTTTTAGACAGAAACAGCTAGGAAAATGTGGTAGGCAGAGTATCAAATCTTTTGCTGTTCTCTGGTTATCTGTGTCATGACTGGATTGTATGAATTCCCATATTAATTATGAAGAAGCGGACGCATTGCTGAAAACCTTTTGAGAAAACCAAGAAATAAGCTTTCTTTGTCACGGTTAGATGTCTGAGCAAATCGTTGCTATGGGATTTGAACAGTGATATGGTGCCAAGGGAGTAAGATGAGCTCTTCTTAAATGGAAGGGAGATCAAAGTCAGGCTCTAGGAGCAGAAGAATAGGTGGGGTCTCCAAAGTTGGACGTAATCTAACCAGAAGTAACAAAATGTCAATACTGATGAACGCTCCACCCAGAAAAGAGTTGTATGGAAGAGGCAAAACCAGCTGAAGCGTCTTCTGCTGGCAAAGGTGAAGCAATCAGCTAAATTAAGGAGCAGATTCACTGCATGATGAATAATTCACCACCCTTATTAATCCTCTAGTCTGCCTAGGCAGATTTGGGACCCTTCTGTAGACGCATATATGGTCTTTTAAGGGTGGTAATTATTGTATTATATTCAAAATGTGGTTTATCTGGAATGTGCTGTCATGAATTACTGTACAGCTGGTACACAGACATGGAATACAAGAATTAATTAAAGCATTAAAGTAATATGAAATTTTTACTGTCAATGGGTTTTACCAGTCTTTATGAATAACACCAATGATTTGGGCTTTTCAAAGCACAAATCAAAGTGAGAGTGAATGAAGTCAACAATCAATGAGATACACCTTCAGGATTAACTGAGCATCATTAAAATAAGTGGCCTATTGTTCTACATATTACGTAAGCAATTCCAACAAAAATGGAGACTCAAAAAAGAAGCTGCTTGAGAAATATCTCTATGAAAAAAATTAATATATCTTGCTTAAATAGATTGTGTAGCTAGTCTGAGAGAAAAAGGGGAGGGGGTATAATTGAAAACATATTTCCTGAGGAATGATATCTGCAAACAGTGATTCAGCTTTTAAAAACAAACTGCAAATTATATTCCCATACCATTAAGAAAGCAAATTATTCCTTTGATTCTTAACACATGTCATCATGACAAATCAGAAAAGTATGACTTTTTAACCAAGGTTAAAATTGAGTATGTCACATTTTTCCCTTATAGGAAAAAAACAAGGATGAATTTCATGGCAGGCAGAACATTTCAAACTGATAAAAATATTCATGCATACCATACATATTTAGGCAATTCTTAACTAGTAGGGATTATTATCTTTGCATAAGATATCATGGAAGCTAAGAGCTTTGCAGAATTCTAAGGACTAGTGTCCATAGGCATGAAAAGATAACCGTAAAGGAAAGGTTAGAAAACATAACAAGTATTTACCCAGTTGGCACTAGGTAGAATTAGAGAGTTTCACTTAGAAGCAGATTTAATTATTCATCACTGTCTGATTTCTTATAATAACCAATGCATTGCAGATCCTGAGACAGGTTACTTACTACCTAGACCTTACACCTGGTGTAGTTGTATCTTAATAGGTACATAAAGAAGTATCTTAATACATACCTCTGGTGTAAACAAAACACATTGTGTGCACCAATATGTGATGTTATGTTTTTAATATGAATACAAATCAGGTCATAATTTTAAAGGAATACTTAATTGCTCCCTCTTATAGTGCCATAACTAAGCCTCTTCAACTCTACCACTACAAAAGATAAGGCCATATATAATAGCTGAAAAGACAGTAACCGTGATAAGTTGAACAACACTTACTCAGCTGTGATTTCACAATAGGTAGCATGTCACCTAGCAACAGCAATATAGGGGCATGAGAGATGATGTCAGAAGACAATAAATTTGATGGATATGTGGCTGTGATTAAATCAACTTTCTCCTAAAAAGGCTGCCTAGCAGTAATTATATAAAGAATATCTGGACAACAAGGGACAACTGACTTCATACAAGATATGACCTAAGACTTTGATAGCAGTTCATCTTTTGGGGGGAGCTATGGGGTAAGTAAGCAGAACATCCTATTCCTCGTGTCACTCAGTACTCTGCAGAAGGAAGAGAGCTGGCTAGCAGCTGGTCATTGGCCTGGCTCCCATTCTTAGCCATTACTGGTGCACTGGTCTGTACAGAGATGTACCACCAAGGTCTGTTGTCTTGACTTGTGCTGCCAAAATACAATTGCAATGCAGAAGGAGGCATCTTGGCCTCAGAAGCAGAATTAGGATTTGCCCCAAGGGAGAAGCAGCACTTTATTTTCCTCATACAATAAGAAATCCTGTGTAATGACAAAGTATTTGGCTTTTGTGCAGGTGTTGCGTGTAGGCTCTGGAGGAAGACAAGTTGCCAGATACTCACTTTTGCTCTTAACCTGGCCTACCCCAATATGTCCTCACTGATATATTCATAATAGATGCAAAGTTCACCTTTCTGTGAAGCCCACTACACTGTCACCCATACTTCCTCACTTATCACTGTCTTAAGAGCAGTCATAGCATTTATCACAGGAATTTCCTACATGAAACTTCTGCCACAGAAGGCTAAAATGTATCTTACAATGATAGCAGTGAACACCCCCTGTATCTACCCTGAGATTGTATACTGCTGCCTATTACTGCAGTGTTTGAATGCTTTCTGTATAGAATCAGTAACAGCTGCAAGGTCTCTACTTTGGAAAAAAATAAACTCCCTTTGGACTGGCATTTGCTCTTGAAATGTAAGATTTTAGTCCTTAGTTTTGTTTTTATATGGATATATTCTCAAATACTAACATTAGAAGCACTGCTGTGACTGTGATGGTTTAAGGATATGCACAAGAAGTTTGTAGGCAGATGCAATATTGTTAGTGGGATTTATCAGTATATTTGGAAAAAAACCCAGATAATCCCTTGGGGAAATTAATCCTTCCTAAGTGCATCAATTTTTTGCTACAGGGACAAGGAAGTTGCGTAGTTGAGAGATTTGGTGTTTTTATGAGAGGAGGACAAGTCAGGGTTATGAATATTGTTCTGCAGCAGTAAAGTTTCTTCAAAGAAGGATTTTGTTAGTGGAATAAGAAGTTTAATGTTAGAAAAAAAAAGAAATCTGTTTTGTCTAGTCTTACCAGATTATCTGGCAAGACAAACACAAAACTTGGTTCCTCTGGAATATGATCCTGTAGATTTCCATGTGTTCCTGTTAATTTAATGCCTTGTATGTACTTTTACAGCTGGATTCATGAGCTGAAGCTGTTAAATTTAATTTCTAGCAAGCTAAATAGCTTATGGTCTAGTTTTATTATTCATATTTCTGAACCTTAAGCAATAAGACATTGCCTGTAGGGATGTGTTAAACCAACACATGAGTAATCGGCCCCATGAGAGCATGAGTAAAGGAGGGGCCATATATCCACAGCTGATCCCCAATGACTTTTTCTCATTATTCCTGCAGACAAAATAGTATCATTTTAAAATTAGTGCAATAATAGAGACTAAAGCTTGGTGACTAACCTGATGAACTGTTTAAAAAATTTAATAAAGCAAAACAAGACTGAAAGATAAAGTGGGCTGGAAGGAGCTTTCTTGGTATCATTCTTCACCTTTGACAGATTCACCTGCTGTGAAAGGAGATAAAGGACATTTCCCACTGAGATGTAAACTTTTTAGACCCTGATCCACAAGTCACAGAGTGTGAAAACCAGTCTGAGGTAGGCCTTGCTCTCCAACTGGAAACTATTTTGGAATTTTGCAGACACATACTGTTTTGGATACCTATATTAATCTTAACGATAAAGTATATTTTCTCAAATGAAGCACCAGTCTCTCCTTAAAGCAAGCATTTTCTTTTATATTTATACTCTACTTATGTATTTCTCAACGAAATACCAGTTATGCATATTTTCCCCGTGAAAAATGACAGGCAAACTGCAGTTCGGTTAAGTGATGTACGATTTATGCTCTAAATTACAACTGGTTTCAATTTGATCCGTTTTGTTTAGGGGAAAGCCTCCGTATGGATGAAACCTCCCTCACATCGGTCGAGTACTTCAGAGACTTGCCGCACAAGTTTGACAGAGCTCAGCACATTTGGCAGGCTTTGCTCCAAAGAGGCTCAGGCCTGTAATAACCCTGGCGTGGCAGATCAGAAACAAAGTGCAATGGGAAAGCAATATGAGGGATGGTTGCTTAGCACATGTCTGCAATATATTTCTTTTTACCGAAGTGCAGCCGGTTGTGCAATATTGTAAACTGGCCTCTTACTGTGAAGCAAAAGCGACAAACCTGAAAACAGCAAACCACCGTAACATGTGAACAGTATAAAATTGATATCAAGTCTGAAAAGTGTATGTTGAATGTTAGCATAATGAAATGCAACTGTATGACTGTGCTGCTTAAGGACTCTGTTTTGTGAGGTGCTGAGTACTATCAGCTTAAGACACATAATATTTTAAAATGAGGAGCTGTACAAGGCAAAAAGAAAGGCATTTCATTATGTTATCAGGTCTCATTAGCCAAAACAGTGCTTGAGCAAACACCCCAATATCCTATATGCCAACTTTATATGAAAGCTATTGAAACTTAAAAGCTTTGAGTCCATAGGTCCCTAAACACCTCCAGTATCTGAGCAGTTGAAGTGTTACCACCACTTTTTTCTACAGAACAAGCCTATATTACACTAAAAAACATTAGCTACCTTGTTTAATGTAAATTTAGAAATCTAAATCAATGTAGCAGTTCCTACATAGAAAGGATATCTATTGATCCCAGTTGGATTTTATAAGCATATGAGTTGAAGGATGATGTGTAATGCATATTAATAATGTATGTTAAGTTGGAAGAAATAGTTCCTCCTCTATACGTGTGAAAATGTACTAGATTAGGATTTCCAAGACTATATTTTCTAGGGAGAAAATTTGCACACGTGTGTGCGTACACACACACACACACATTGAGATTATCTTTTATTATTAATACTGAGACATGAACTTGCACAACGTTCACATATATTTCTACCAGTATTTAAATACTGATGTATCTACACCTACTATACCTAAATTACACACAGGGTACTTGTTTACTCATGAAAGCAGTACCAGACACAACCAGTGAATGATCCTTTTTAAATATTTTCAAAAAAACACTTTCCCTTATGGCTTCTTCACAATTAGATCATCTGAGCAGTGATTCAGGTTCATAAACATGGATGCCTGATATCTTTAAGCACTGCACATTTGTACAAGGCTAACAGATATGAAATAAGAGATGATACGTGTTTTGTATGGGATTGGCAGATGTATGGGACTGTGACCTGTGCCTTTCTAGAATGGCTGTGCATCTGCTCTAAGTGGTTTAAGGTTAACATAAAGACAAGCAGCTTCAGGCCCTCCGAATTTCAAGCTCTGTCTCGTGCTCTGTCACGACAGCTTCTGCTTTTATTTTCTAATGAGCAAAACGGAAAGGAAAGAAGAGGCATCCATATATATAACCCCATCTTATTTATTCAGCTATATATTTTGCATAATGCAGCAAGGTGAAACAGCCTTTCTGTATTGATTTCATGTCTTTCATGTGGCAGTGGGGAGTGTCAAAATCTATAAGCTCCTAAAGATTCAATCTTCTCTTTCTGAGAAACATCCTCAGTGGTTTTGTTTACCCCAAATTAATGATGTTGTTCTTTTAAAATTATATCTTCTGGGCCTTATGACTGCCATACTGCTGCAGCGAGAACTGATTTTGTTGGCTCCCAGCAGCATCAAAAAGAAGCAAAAATTTGATTTTCCAAATTTAGAAAGATAAACCATAAAAATATTAAACCTATATTTTTATATTTTTTCCTCCACTATTTATATTTTGGAGGGGTATTTTATTTTTATTATTTTCACAACAAAGTGCATCTAAAATACAGAATTTATCCATAACTTCAGAGGCCCAAATTTTAATTACAGCATATACAGCAGCAGGCAGTTCAGAAAACTGGCTTTTTTAAACATTTCAGAATGGCTGGAAATATCTGCCAAAAGCACACGGAACACCTCTTAAACAGATGCAGATCAGTGTGCTACAAAGGACACTGAATTCAAGTGCCCTTTAAAACAGTTATCCAGATTTAAATACAAGCTGAAGTGAAAGCCAAAAGCCATTCACGAGACTGAAACACCACAGTTTGGACTTCCTCAGGCCGTGTGCTGAAGAAAAAGCTGGATTGTAAAAAGTCATGAGCTGAGCTTCCATTGACCTTTGCTCTGTCTTCTTAACTCTGAAGAGTGCAGTGCTTCAGGACTGTAGATAATCATAATCATGCTTCAGGAAGAGATATTCCAGATTCACGATACCTGCTAATGTGCATATAAGTAGCAGAGGGGGAAAAAAATCAGCTCCTCAAAGGTAACTGGGTTATTTCTACTGGGTAATTAACCACAATAAAGTGGTCTAGGAAAAACATTTCATTCTGATAACAGAATTTTAAATTCCTTTTTTTTTTTTCAAACTCAGTACTAGTTGCTTTTTTCAGTGGGTGTTCCCCTGTGTTGGTTTTGCTGAAAAATTACAGGAGGCTTAAAGATGGAAAATGATCCTTGTTTTGGCAGTCCAGGCTCTTTACTGTAAGTTGAGAGCACGATCTTGAGAGCAGAGTCTTGTTTTTCCAAAGTTCATTTTGGAAGGAAAAGGAATAACATGCTCCATTTCTAATCCCTTCTCATTTTCCTTCCTTCTTTGCCCTTTTCCAGTCACCAGTTGCAAGAAACTTGGGTATGGCCCACCCAAGCTATACCCACTGTTGAATTATTGTATCTCCTACTGGTTCTCACCAGCGACAACAGAAACAAACCTGTTATCATAATCTCAAGTGAACTACCTAAGGAATGTCTTTAACTGTCTTCTGCCATAACTAAAGAGTCGCAGAAAACCAAGAAAAAAGTATCAAATACTGTTTTTTTCTAGCTTTATTGTCTGTACCACCTTACCAGGTACAAGATGGAGCCTCATATATGCATATAAATCCATGTTGTGTATGTGAAAGAGAACGACTGCAACTTGAATGTATACAGCTTAAAGTTGACCAGCTCATATGATCACTACAAATAAAGAGGCAGTCATGTAGTGACTTTTTTTTTTTTCAAAAGCGTAATCAATTTTTTTTAAACACCTGTCTTTCACAGCTCAGGGAGTTAAGAGCTGGACCTAACTTCTTCCCATAACAACCCATTTCCAGCTGTTGAGATTTGCACTGTGCCCACACCAGTGGATCTCTGCAAAGCACTAGTGAGCAAGGTGTGGGAGGTCACCTTTTCTGTTGAAGGAAGACAGCATTAAGAGTAGCTGCTGAAATTATTAAGTCAGGAGAGAAGAACTTTCTCGCCTTCAGCAGGTAAGAAATACAAGTCAGAGAATAAGGGAACCAAATGCTTCTCAGAAGGAGAGAGTCACAGAAGGCTTCAGTCTCCCCCAGTGGTGTGAAATGAAGGTAAGAGGGCAGGTCAGAGAGCTGGGAATAGGTGACCAGTATTTTAGAAGAGCTAGAAAGCAAGAATGCCACTGGAGTGAACGTGAACCACAAATATGGCCGTTACATTTGTTTTTCAAGGACACAGAAGAAATGTGAGATACTTCAGAGAATACACTAAAGAGAAAATACAGGTCACAAGTTGTTACTGGGAGAGAAGGAAAGATGTTTTCTCTGCATGGGACAAGCACCTAAGTAGCGCTCAGTCCTGTGAATTTGCATCGCTTTTGAGTAGCTCTGTTGAAATTAATGCCTCAGTGGCCTTATCCCAGATCCAGGGAAGCCATAGACTTCAGTGGGCTTTCACGTACAACCTGAGTGGGGGATTAGGGGGGAAAGGGGGTGTGGTCAAGGTTGGGGCCAGTTCTTTACATGTATTTTGTAGGCAGGAAGGTCCTAATTTTTTAAGATTTTAAATTGTGGAAAGATACACAGAGGGTCTTTCTCAAAAAGAATCTATACGTGATAGTCATCTCATGTCAGAACATCAGTGACACTGGGTTTGATCCCCTGCTAAGTTAGCTGGGGGAGAAGTTGTCAACACGCATCAGTCAAGAATTACAAGCACATTTTCTCATTTTCCAAACACAGGAACACACGTGAAACTATCCTGACTTTTTCCTAGGGGGGGAGAGAGGTAACTGGAGGTGGGGGTAGGTTTTGTTTTGTTTTCAAATAGTTACCAAGAAGGCAGATCATTTAAAATGTTCATGGAATCCAGAGGATTGCCTATATACTTTCTGTAAAAATACTGCAATGAGAAGATAGGGATATTCCCTTTTCTGTCCTTCCCCAGTGCTACACTCTCCTTAACTTATGTCACTATACTTAGGAAAGGCTTTCTTCAGGGTTAGAGCGGGAGGATCTGAAGCAACTATAGGTGAAGGTAAATGCAGTACTCAAAGGGAGTGATAACAGTGTCTGCTTTTAACATTCCTCAGCATCGTCTTTGCTTGAACTGAGGCCCCCCAGTACTTATTATAGCAAAGTTGTTCTCTTCTGTAAGCTAAGTCTAAGTGTTTGATTGCTTCACCATACTGAAGGCAAAATACATACTTTGAAGAAAGCACAGTTCATATTTTAAGGTATTTCATCACTCAAGGCCACAGCTGGCCAATACCAAACAAGCAATCCAGAGACTAAGGACTGTCAACAAAGAACAGTTCTTCACATCACAGAATCAGCCACATTTGCACTCAATTAACACTTTGCTTAAAAATAGACAAAGATAAGCCCTAAAGAGTGTGGTGCCCCACAACCCCATCATTATGTATACAATAGCAATGCATAGCAGTAGTTATCATCATGCCTTACCACTCCATTTGCTGTAACAACAAAAACATCCACTATCCACTCCTTATCGTGTTTTGGATATATTTAGAGATATTATCATAAAGCTGTCTCTGTGATATTGTCAAAGGGATTATAATCTAGTTTGTTTTAGAAGTGAAATTTGTATAATCTTACTCTCTTTTACTTAAATTCCTTACTTAGTGCTGATTAAACCTAAGCCTCTGTTATGTATGGATGGCAGAGATGACTTTATGTCACTTTTAGTGTTCCTGAGGTTCAGCAGAAACTATTTTGACTGTGGTAGAAGTTAGCTCTGTTTCAAAATTACACAAATCTGTGCATAGACCCAAAGATACAGGGATCAGTGGCGTGCAGGAACGCTCGGGACTATCACCTCTTCAGGGAAAGCCCGCTTCTTTTTCATGGCTAAAAGTGAGGCGGTACACAGCTTTTCAGTCCTTTTCCATCACCATGACATGGGCATTCGTGCACGCAGGAGAATTTCAATCCGCATAGATCAGCTAGTCCAGCAGCTGGTTCGCAGCACCTGAGTAGTGCAAAGCAAGAGAGAATTAGCCTGAGAAGAAAACTCATGTTATAGCAGGTCCCAATTCAGTAAAGCATTCAGCCTCACCTCAAACATTTCCATCTGCAAAGCTGTATCTGGAGAAGGCATACAGCATTTACAGAGCACTCAACAAAAGAGTAAACTCTTTGTCATTTTCCATAGCAGCTTTCTAGTGAAGGAAAACACTTGTAGAACAACACTAATAACTTTCCTTTTACAGAAGTATAGTTCACTAGAGATGGTTCCCACATGGAGAAGAAATGCCTCAGATTTTTTTTAGCATTTACTTGGCACTTGGGACCTATTTATTACTTCATATACTTGGATGTAATGGCAGTTAACACACAGTTATGATGGGGAAGTGATGTAGGATTCTAAAAGATACAAATTGCAGTACATATTAAACTTTAATTTGCTGCCAGTCTCAAGTCCTTCAGCTTTTTAAGGACTGCAGGGCCCCTCCAGAAGCGTGGTGGACATGAGCTGTATTAGCTCTTAGTTAAACCCAGCGCTGCAAGCCAGCTCACTGGTGGAATAATGTCAGTCTGTTCTCTTCTCTCTGCACTTCCCCGGTGCTGTGGAGAAGATGTGCACAAATAATTGCAGTTTTTGCGGAAGCCCACGTGTACGATACCCAGCTTCCATGGTTACCTTACAATTAGGTGGTTTACAACATCTGCATTTGTAGCCATGTGTCCTCTAAATCTTTCTAGTTTTACCGATTACAGTGAAAGTGAAGGAAAATATCACAATTAATGATAAGTTTCAGTGCATGATTGAGACACCTGAATTTATGTGGCTACATGCAGTTGTCTCCATATGTGCTGGACACATGAGCTCCAGCGGCGGCTGGTGAAGACTTAGCCAACGCACCCCATGGAGCTGGAAAAGCCCTTCCCAGCTCCAGGCACAAAGTGAATTAAATCACTCTCTAGACTGTACTGATTAGATAAGTGCTGTCACAGGAGCTTAAACGCCCTTATTGGTATTCAGCTGCCTAAGCTTAATATGCCTGCTTACAAAAACCGGGTGCCATTTGAGATGCCATCGTCCCCTGGCCGCCAGTCTAGAGGAGTAGAGGTCTCCCTGTGACATCTGTGGAACCTGCTGCAGATGTCTTGGACACCCCTGAGCACCCAAATTAAAATGCTGTGAGTGGGAGATTATCTTCATCTTCATCCTTTTTAAAGTTTTGGATGCTTAATTACAGGTTCAAGAGAGAACTTCTCTCTGATGGTGTTTCACAATTTGGAAACTGGGGGCAATTTTTTCTTTCAAGAAAACCAAAAACAACCAAGTACCTTCTGTTTAGCCAGTAGTCCAGTGGTAGTGGTCCACATCCTGCCTGAGCAGAGCTGAGCCCTTGTATTTGACTGCAGAAGTTCCCTAAAACCATCACTATAGTTTTTCCAGGGGTAATACCAATCAACAGGCCATGGACTTACTGACTTTCTTCATCACAGCCACTGACTAGAAAACATTTAATCAGACAGTGAAAAACTTGAATTAACCAGAAGAAACTGACAGCTTCTATTCCCTGAAACCTCTAAAGTCTGGTAGTTTAGAAACACTTAGATTCGGATCCTTTCAGCCAAAGGATGGAACTGAAACCACGCTTCTCGTCAGTGCTAGGTGCACTTTATATTCTGGAATTCAAAATGAAATATTGGCTCTCTCTAAGCATTAAGACTGAGTCGTCTGTGGATATGCTGAGAAATAAAATTTGTGATACATAAGCAACTTTGAAATGATAAGCTTAAATACATAGGAATTCTATATACTGCAGTTGGCTGAGTAAGGAGTCAGAAAATCTGTGCTTTAGAGTTAGGTTTCTAAAGAGGCGTTTAGGTATATAAATTCTGCTTCAGTCTCAGCTATCCCAGCTTTTAAGTAACTAAATAATTTGGCAAGAAGGTCATTGTCTGGTTATAGCAAAAAGTCGATTTAATATGTTCAAAGTTTTAAAAATCTTTTAACATCAAGTTAGAACTGAATTTTCGCACAATTTGTATGTAAATCTGCTGTGCATTAGCATTTTATTTTTCTGTCTTGTGCCTTAAATCATCACACTGCATAATGAAAAAGATACATCAACCACAAAAACAAACATATTTTTCAGCAGTCTACTAAAACTTAAAGTAACTGTTACCTTTTGCTTCTAGAACTTAAATAAATGGATGTATCTTTTATCACAGCATAACAGGATGCACTTTTATGTCTACTACAAGGATGAAGTCAAGTCATCACTGCAACAATAAATATAGATTGCAAATACAAAAGAATCTGGAAAAAAACTATGACTTTTTTTAGATAATGGCATCCTTCCACTCCTTGAATGAGGATACAATAACCTTCAAGTTGGAAGCATATAAGAAATTTTCACTCAGTCTTATGCAGCAAGTATAATCTCAAGAGAGGACAATATATGAAAACACGGATCTGAAATTTTTCTTTCTTTTCTTTCTGCATTACCTACTGGAAAATGCTATAATGATTTCTTTTTCCTTTTGATTCCATTTTTCTTGCCTCTCACTTTCAAATATTTATAGTTTTTTGGAAAGTTGACAGAAATCAGGACTGCACTGGCAGTCTGATAGCTATAAAGCACATGCAGGCTAATAGTTGCATTTGGGTTCATGAATACATTTATGCTACTTAGGGATTCTAAGTGTTCAGACAGTACACATATTTAGTAAATTATTTAAATTTCACATATTTACACTAGAAACATTCTGTGCTCAAGTGAAAAGACAAAGGTACCGCTTACAGTCTGAACTGTATTGTACTCAGATTCAACTGATAAGCATTATCTTTCAGAAGGAGAAAAAAAAAGGTCTGTTAGCGCTCTTAGGCAAGAACGGATTAATTTTTATCTTAATCCAGTTTATAGAAAAGCATTTCCTCTTCTTTGATGTGGTATATGCTAAGTGAAAACATCATGCTCTACCCATCAGAATCATGCAAGTGGTCATTCTTTCTTTTGCACCGATATTACAAAAGGAGATAGCCTGCATGGCTGGAAGGTATCCATGATATTAAACAGTTCATGGGGCTGTGAAGTGCTGAGAGCAATCATGCAGAGCAACAGGCCACAGGAATGCAAATCATCCACAAAGCCAAAAGTGGAGCTAGCAGGTGGCCTCTTCTATTCATCTGATGTCAACACACTGTTCAGATCAAGCCCTTTTAACATCTGGGTAGGCCCACTATTGCTTTTAATTAAAAATAATACAGCCATTCAATGTTCTTGCATACAAGAAAACCACACAGTAAAAAGCATATCTTCTGCACATTGAGGGTCACTATAGTTATATAAATAAATAGTACTGTTTAACTTAGATTGTAAGGTAGTTTAAATTTCATATACTTTCCATATACCATTCAGTGTTCTACAGTTAGAGCCTCTTTGACATTTCAGTGACTGACCATATTTCCATGGAAAATGTTCTTGCTCCTTCAGAGGATTTAGAAGGGGAAAAAAGCCTTATAATTAACTTTTTCTACCTTTGAAACATTTCCACTGTAAAAGATTTTGAACAGAAACATTTGTTCTCAAAATTAGTTTACAGAGAGAATTTAACTGTGTTAACGTATAAGCCATGGAAACTGTCATAATACCTAATTAAATTATTACTGACGTTCCAATCAGTAGCAAAAAAACATCTGTAACTGTAATTCTACTACAGAGAAAGTATAATTAAATCTATTCAGTAATGGGTAACAAGCTATTGCAAAAGTATACTGCAATGCTTTAGAAAGCTGGAATGCTTCAAATATCTTTTTCAAGTATAATAAACCTTTTTTTTTTAAGTGGGAACATGAATATATGCATTCTTCTGAAGACCCTTTATTAGGATTTAATTTCAATGAATTTATGATTACATTAGTTCTTCTGTTTGAAACAGACTGGAAAAAATAACTGCCATCATTCAGAGCCCAGGACAGAGAAGCACATAAGTGTATTTTCAGTCTATCTCTATGGAGAGCAAACGGTAACGGCATGCTTCATTTTAATTTCAGGAGATAAGTAAAATAAAGCACACAGTAGAGTGTTTTCTTGAACCGAAACACATTCTGGAATTGGAGCCAGAAATGTGTGACAATGCTGAAATGCATTATTGTAAAATATTAGGAAAGGAGATGACTCGGGAGGAAAGTAATGGGATGTGAAGCATTTAAACTCAGGTCGCAAGGTCAACTGTTGGTAATGGACTGAGAGTTTTAATGTAAATGATGGCTGCTCAGTAGCTCAGCGTAAAGAGAGATAGATGTCCAGCCCCTTATGGGCAGATGTGATCATCCCAGAACTCCATCACAGTTGCCTTTTTTTCTTCCTCTAGTCAGAAGAGACTGCATCAGACTGGAATCTCAGTCTACGGTGCCCTTTCCCATCTGCACCGAGGTAGGCCGATAGTTAGAAAACAGCGTTGCCTAAATTTGTCTACATTGTAATTATACGCATAACATGGATATTTGCTCTCTCTCCTCCAAAGTCGAAATTGTTACTGAAACGTGTAAGAGACAACACCACCAGCGACATATCAAACTTCCGCCGCAGCCACTTCTAAATATAAATGTCAAAGGATGAATGATAAGCAGTAATGTTTTTCTGCTTCTCTTAACATGCCATCCATCCACAAATTCCGTTTCATTAATTCAGATGCTCAACAGCATATATTACAAATAAACAATGTTTAGTTTTCTTTCATTATTCTGATCTAAACCCCCATATGTCTACTAGCAGTCACACCAACATACAAGAAAATGGTACCTCAGTAGCACTTCCAGAGTGAACGTCAGGTTTCAGCTGGATACCTTCTGCTGGTTTGCAGGGGGTTATATGCCTAAAAGCCCTATTAAAAAGCTTTCCAAATTTATGGCTATGTAACTTTTCCCAGTGTTAAGTTAGTCTAACTGAACGCAAAAATACGTGGTCCCAATATGTGGCGGCCATTGTGCGGACAAGAAGTTTATTGACCTGCTAGAAGAAAGGAATTTTTTAGGTACTTGCTCCCACTGAGGTCATTGGCAAAACTTCCATTGACTCCACTTGCTGAAGAGCAGGGCCTGGGGGGCAAGACATTTTCTCTCTCTTTTATGTAAATTCCACCGTGGGTTTGGGTGGGTTGGGGGTGGTTGCCTGTGTTGAAGAAAGGGGAGGAGGAGAGAAATGGAAGCTTTACTGCTGGCCAGGGTCTTGACGTTTCTGAAGAGCTTCAAGACGGGAGGCATCACACCGAGTAGAGATGTCTCTATTCAGCTGATGGCTATTGAAGAAGAAATAGATAATGATCATGCAGATTAATCTATTCTGATCACCTGGCAGCTGTTACGAGGCAATAAGAGCCAACAAATTTACAAACTGCATAGTTAAGAAACAGCTATAAGTGGTTATACAGGTCAGACACCTGGCACTGGAGCACTTTGATACGGTATAAACAGAAAAAGGACACTATATCAGTTAATTTTGGTACTTGTATAAAATCCCTCCAGTTTTCCATGCTGAAAACCTCTGTTTCATATATTATTAAATGTTTCTTTTTGGACATAAGAGAATTCATATATATACTTAATGAGACATCTTGTCAGGCGCCTGTCTTTTTAGCACATTTTTTTGTACCTGAATATGCTTTCCATAGTTTACAATCTCTTCGGCAAAGAAGACAGAAACACCATCTGAAGTGATCGAATGGAAATAAGTGTCTCTCTAAGTATGGCTTTCCAAAATTTTGAAATCTCAGAAAGACAGCAGAAGTTCCAAAAGTTCCAGATTTATCTTAGTTCTTAAACCAATTTGGCAATTGAAAACCTGTTCAGAATTTTTCTGTTATGTCTTGTAATGAGGTGTGGTGGTTTTGAAAATAAATCATTAGAATCATTTTCATAGACTGTAGGAATTCATTTTAAAACCCAACTAAAATACTTCTCCTACCAATCTATGTCTTAAAAGTCCTACAGTCACATTAAAATAATTGGCATTTTGGAAGCCATGTCCTGAGTGCAGATATTCCACCTCCGCTTTGTAATAAGGTTCAGCTCTTTTCTTGGAAAGATCGGTCTCTCTTAGGTGCTTCAATAAAATGTGCAGCGTTTCAGACTTATTTTATTGAAGCCTCTCCACCTTTCTTTTATTCATTTCATTGTGGAAGTAATTATGTTTTGGAGGTGTTATCTCTGTTAAATACTTCATGACCTATTGTACATCTGTCAAATCTATTTTTGAAAATGTGATACTCGTTGGGGGAATTCTGAGGCACTCATACAGATTTCAGCTAGATTAAGTGCTGTAATGAAAATGCTGCCCAAGTGTATTTTATACTACAGTAAGTACTTATTTCAGAATTCAATTATACCTACAGGAATATATTCTGTGTCTGATTATCTGGGAATGCCAAAGATACACAGTGTTTTGGCAGAATGACTTCAACTCTGCTAACTAAGTTAATGCTTTTGAAGAGGAGATTGGGTGAAAATGTTACATTCAGTCTGAATTTCCTCCTCTGGTCTACCAAACAGCATTTACTTGATGGAAGTGAGAACAAGAAGGCTGCTGTCTTTGCTCCCTCTCACATATGCTCTTCTTAGCTTTTCCACTACAGATACATGATTGGAAATGTAGCTGTTAGACCTTTGCAAATTGCAGCTTAACTAAAAAAAAAAAAAAAAAAAAAAAAGAGCATTGTGGTCCGGGCTAGTACTTAGTAAGACCTAGGCTAAGATCCTCCCGCAGTACGAACAAGAAAGAAGAAAAAAAAGAAAGTTGTTGTTAGGCAGAAGGATGGGTTGTGTTAATATTTCATTCTGAATATATTTTGAGAAATAGCCATCTTATATTCTTACTCTGTGTTTGATTAACACTGATTAATAAAAATAAATAACATTTCTGTTTGGATTTCTTGCTATTTACATCATTCACTCCTAAGCAGAATTCACTGATAATGTCTTCCACTTTTAATTCTAGTGAGTTCTTTTGATGATGTCTTGATGTACATTCAATAGCTGATTTCAGTTTTACTGGTTCTTTGGGCTATTTGAAGGCCTCACAAACAAATTCACTTTTACCATCAGATTGAACTGAAGTTTGTTATTTTGTTTAGTTGTTGGTTTTATGAGCCATTTAGGTCAGATCCTATTGATGCCTATCTTTTGTATTATCTCTGAATGTTGAATGATTCTTAAATTATAATTTCGTGAAATAGTTTTTATCAAAATAACGTTACTTTTAGTTTTAAATATATTGCTGTTGTGCACATAAAGAACATAAAATATACAAAATCATTAGGACTGAAGATACAATTACTGTTAAGTATTATTATAGTTTTATTTATAATTTTGCACCTTTTAATCCTTTAGTAGCTTTAGTATGCATTACTTACTGGCCCTTCCTTTTGTGTTTATTGAAAGCAAACTAACACATTCCTTTCCCCAAATCTCCTATCTTTCTGACCTCTTGATACAGTGAAACATTTTAAACTTTTAGAAGTTTTACAATGTGTTATATGACAGTTCCCACATAGAATTGCCCATGCCTTATCTTGCAAAGAGTCTAGAAAACTCTCTATACTTAGCAGATATCCAAAAAGAACTTACAGACATGCTTAGAAGAATAGATCTCCAACAGATTCCTTTAGGCTGGGATTTTCAATAACACATGGCCAGGATTTTACAGGGACTGTCTGTATTTATTAGATCAAAAGTGTTAGAAATAACAGATATGCTTTTAGGAGCACAGGACTTGGCTGATCTGAAATGCAGGTGGCTAACTTCAAACTAAGTGCAGACTGATTATAGCTCTTCTGAATTAATTGTATTGCTCAGACCATTGGAATAAGGGAGGATGTCAGCAACAGGAAAGCTGATTAAGTTCTTAGTCCTTAAAGAGCCAAGAGACACATTTTAGGGAATCGAGTTCTCCAAAGGATTCTAGTTCAGAGACATCTAAGCCCATTCTTTTTTTTTTTTTCACATTTTCAGCTTTCATGCTTATACTGGAAATACCAGTTTACAAGGTAATTATCAAAACTGGGATCCCTTGGGTTTAAACATTCTATCCTACATATTACAGTCAACAACTACTCTCCTAAGATTCCTCCAACACCTCCTTGCCCAAAGCAAGCCAATGGTTATGTCAGGCAGGTAGTTAAAAGAAACCTTTCTAATATAGTCCGGATACCAAAATATCAGCTATAAGTTAAAAAAAAAAAAAAAGTAGTTTGGAAAGCTGTATAGCCATGGCTAAGTGCATGCAGAGATGAGCTGTTCTCCAGCTGATCCTCTGCACCCGGCAACTTGTGCAGTTCAAACTCCAGTATAGCGTCACGTGTACTTCATGTGAGTGAGGTTTTCTTGCTTGGGCACATTCTGAAAAGAGCACGTTGATTTGGCTTAAATACATCTGACTTGCGGGTGCCAGTATTAGGAAATGGAATTCATAACACTGAGTCAAGGCTCTGCATTCCCTATACAATAAATGGAGAAAGTTAGCTGCCTTAGGAGAGTGTGGATACCATCAGCCTAGTTGAGTGTGAGGGGTGCAGCCAAAGGAGAGTGTTCAAACGCCTGATGCTCACACGTACTTCACCTGCTCTGTAAGATGGATTCAGATGCTGAAACTACTGTTGGCACCTAAAGCATCACATTTGCTCTTTGGATACAAACGGTTGGCCTGTTCTTCAGATAAGGAGTGACAGTAGTACTCCCACCATTCACAGAGTATTCTGCCACCTAGGGTATGCAGGCAAGGTCCCACCTTAACCTCGAGTGATTTGAATCCTTACCTTCTTCCAGAAGATGAAACCATTTACTGACTGTCCCGCTGAAGGTGCACCGCTGGTCTGTCAAGAACAGAAACTGTGGAACCTAAAGGAGTTCTAGGTCTTACGATAAGGGTGGTGAGACACTGGAACTGGTTGCGCAGAGAAGTTGTGGATGTCCCGTCCCTGGAAGTGTCCAAGGCCAGGTTGGATGGGGCTTGGAGCAACCTGGTCTAGTTGAAGATGTCCTGGCCCATGGCAGGGGGGTTGGACTAGATGGTCTTCAAAGGTCCCTTCCAACACAAACCGTTCTGTGATTCTGAGAGCACTCTGTACGTAAGAGCAAGAACATGCTTGAGTTTTTCCATCTATATGCTTTACGCTACATAGACAGAATAAAGAACAATTTTGATCTCAAAGACTGAAATGGAGAGTTTATTATTAGATTATGCTGATGGATTTGGCTAGAGAAATATTTCTTAAATCAGTGTTCTGATGCTAATTAGTTCCTCCATGTGACTATGCAGTGAACTTGACAAATATAACCATCATCATTTTCACTTCATGAAGAGCTGTGTTATAACACAGGTTACAGGAATCACTGTGTACGCTCCAGTTAATTCTACTGACGTGACTAAAAACAGAAAATGTGAGATCATGTCAGACAAAGTTCTGTTCATTTTCAGATTATTAATACCTTTTGGTTTGTGACTGTCTATGCTAATGCTATGGAGAACAGTTTTGTTTAATTAAAGTTCTGTAAAGATTTGAATAAAAATGAGTAACTACATCAATTTGTAATACATTAAGATAAAAATATCTATAGTGTTCAGAAATGAATCTGGCAATGAAGTGTTATCCTTGACTAAAGAATTCAGTCTTTGGCTTCAAGATCTTCTTAGCACTTCTCTCATCCAGGCTCCTACGAAGTCCTCAAAATATGCAGAATGATATATTGTGTTCTGTTTAATCATTGAGCATGTGAATAGATGCAAGTTTTTTAGATGGTAAAAAGTGCTCTGAACTATACTTTTATGGTCTATACTTCCTTACTCATGTCTAAGCAAACACAGATGAGCCCAGCATTATATATTCTCTTAGTGAAAGAGTATTATAATCAAGCTGATATTCTTCTCATTTATATAAGCATGGGGGTTTTTTTCCTGTTTTGGAATCTTCTTAACTAACATAACCCATCTGTGACAGCTGCTGTTGATAAAAGCTCTCTAAAAGCTGCTCTGCTTGAAAACATCATGCACTGGTTTTATTTTATTTTTTCACAACACTAAAAATTATTAGAAACCATTGATTGGCTTTTCAGTCTGGTATTACTTTGTGTTATGTAACTTTCTTCTTGTATGATTAAGGAATTCTTAATTTATTGGTTTAAAATTCAGTATACTTACATAAAGAAAATGTCAAATAAAGTAGGAAAATACCTAAGTGATTAGGTTCATTATTTATGAATAGCAATTCTAGAAAGAAGGAAGGATCAAACTGAGGATTTTTTTTAGCAGTTGATTGGAAAACAATATTAGGCAAATAATACAGAGCTCGTTAAAAAAAAAATCCGGTTCAAGAAAATTTTCTAAAGCAGACGCAGTAATAAAAGATGACGTACTAGGAAACAGAGAATAATGCATATTGTGATTAAGAATTCTGTAAAAAAAAAAACCTGGTTGTGTTTTATACTGATGTAAACTATACAGTAGTTTCTATATTTATGATTTATAAAATAATATTTTTCATATAAACACTAACAGGGAATGCCTTTTGTTCTGGAATTTCCTAAATTCTGAATATCTGAATATGCTATTGGATTACAATTCTTTTATGTGTGAAGAAGGTCTGGGGTTTTTCTTTTAAAGGAAATTTAAAAAAAAAGAAAACAGAAAAGAAAAGAGAACAGAAACCTTATGTAACTGCCTTTTGATCTCCCAGTACATGAGGCAAAAATTCTTCCACTTGAAGAAATGAAGTAACTTGATAACACACTTAGAGTGGTCTTCTTTGTTGATTATCACTAGAAGGGATAGGTCATGTTGTCAGCATTTGCTGATAGCAGCGTCGTAGCAGGGAGGAGTGTTGGGTTCTGGCTGGAGAAGGGTGGGCTTTGGTAAGCAAGAACTTTTCTGCCTCTGTGGTGGACCTCTTCTGGTCCTTCTAAGGTGCCTTGGTTTTGGCCTCTTCACCAATCTGATTGAATAGATGGTTACTCAACATCTGAGTTTCGCTATAAATACCCTTCTTTCTTTCTTCCACGCAGAGTCTTTTTCCTGGAGGGATTTGCATGCTCCATCTGTCTGCTGTTCTGGGCTATTAAACGCTGAGAAATATCAAAGAAATGGCTACTATGCCTGCGCACATCAGGAAGTGTGGTGAATTCAGTACAGCAGAGAAAGCCAGCTCAGTACAGTAATTTTGGTATACCAGAAAAAAAACCCCTTTTACATTAGGTGCACATATATACTGCACATATTTTGGGACCCAAGGCCAAGTGTTACTTGGTATGGATGCAGCCAAGTCACCGGGTCTCAGAGCTAGAGGATGGTCCCTGGCCCTTTTAGATCATTGAAAGGTGGTCACCAGCATAATCTGCAGTTAATGAGTATATTTGGTGAATGCATAATGCCTTGTAAGGCACGTCCCAAGGACTTGTAGGATAGCTATCAGATGATACATGAGTTTTGCCAGCAATACGGTCTGGAGCCCTGTCAATCAAGAGACACTAGAGAGCAGCCTACAACCAGTTCATGTTCTTTCATGCAACTGCAGCAACAGCAAACGAAGTGGCAGTTACAGGGCAGGTTGCAATTTCTGAGGTGTTGGCTTAAATCTCAGCCAGATTTGGACACGTTATCACCGAAAGAGTATTCCGTAGACTAGCAGCCACCAATATGCTGGCTGAGCTGGCAGTCATGCCTGCTACTGTGAAGACATGAGTTCTCACCAGAGAACTGTGCTTTTTAATGTGGGAAAAGAAACGTACTGCTTGTAAAGCCATGAATTGGTGTCCTTAACTTTCAGGAAACCACTGAAGGGGCTTGCCTGATAAGTTCAAATAAATAAGCACACGGCCCTTACAATCTTTTGAATCTGAGGTGGGCTGTTGACTTGAAACGTTTCAGATCGAATAGTTTAATTTCAGCAACTGGAAATAAGATGTTGTAGTGGAAAGTGTCAGGCAACTTTAAATAAACAGAGCTGCCAGCCCTGCTTGTAATAAAAAATTGCACATACACATATGCACACACATGCACTTCCTCAAAAATCTCGTTTCTGCCCATGTGTCTGCTCCTGGACAGACCCAGCAGAGCTGGCCAGACGCAGACGGGAAGAACAGAGAGTTATGAGAGCAAGCATGAACTCTCTGGAGTCAGCCAGAAAATGAGGCTCCCACCGCTGCAGATGTTGCTCATAGGTCGTGGTCGTGCAGCATGTGTGAGTGATAAAGTCGACAGCTATGAGTAATTAGGGCAGCTTTCAGGTCGTATGTATGCAGATGTGACCAAAGGGCAACAGCATAGGCTGGACACCAGTTCTGCTAATGGCAATACGGCGGGTGGCACCCTTCCTTTCTCATCAGCACTAAATCAGCTCCTCTGTAATATTCCTTGACCGTATAAATAGCTGTCAAAGAGGAAAAGATCCTCCCTAAGATAGAAGTCGAGAAACGCACAGAGTGTTTCATTGAACCCCTTGACATTGTTCCCATTAGGCTGGCTGCCATAAAGAGCGGATAGAAATGTGGACTCTACTTCTTGGAGGGTGGGTGGCCTATTTAATGCCTATAGTAGTATGTGGTTATTAATGTACCCTCTCAAAACAGAGGAAAACCACTAAAGCTGCATGTGGAGGGAGTTTAGGGGAGCTCCCATAGACTGACAGCTTCAAGGAATGCTTTATAATAAACACAGGTCCCTAAGAAACAAACCAAATAGTAATATATTATTAAAATTAAAACCACATTATTAAAAGAAGGACTTTATGATAGTGTTTGGACTATTTTTCAGGTTTCTTGGCTGACACTTTCCTCCCTGCTGTTCCAGACTTTCCCACAAGCATTGTCACAGCTATAGGCTTCAAGAGCCCTTCGTCTGCTTTTGAGGTTCTTACAACTTTTTTCTTCCATTAAAAACTGCGCATAGAGCTCTTTACTAGTGCCAGTTTTGTTTTCTTTTAATATAAAAAAAGTAAGTTAAGCTGGGCAAACTTCTTGCTTGACATGAGGAGTGACAGCAACAAATGCTAACACAGAAAGAGAAAATACCAAAAATACTCTTCTATTTCTATTTTGCAGACTTTTTTTTTTTCCCCTGGCTTCCACTTACGTTGCTTATTGTGTTTCTCTTTTTACAGTGGTGGCCTCACCTTCCTCACATTGCTGGTTTTCAATGCCATCACTGATAGGCACGTAGTGGAGATCTACTCTGAGGAGAAAAAATAAAGAAAAAAGAAATCTGGACAATAGTCAGATCCATGGCTCAGAAAACAAGCATTCTCTGCTCTGGGTAGTGGGGAATTAAGGAGTGGATAAGTACTTGTTTGGGCTGTCTGAGGAATGTGTAGATTCTATATGCTGGAATCAATATTCTGTTTACTAGTACTTAGTACTGTTTACTAGTACTTAGTACTTGGACTAGACCACATTTGCTCTCCAAATAGCTAAGCAATAAATAAGGTGGAGATATTATTTTAAACTTGTTCTTATCATTCATAAATAGTGTGGGAGACTGCTCTAATACTCTGGCACTTTGATAAATGGGTGAAAAAGGAAAAGGATTGTCATATATAAACATTTATGTCTGTTGCAGTTGGTATGGCATTTTAATATCAGCAGGCTGAGTCGAAAAGATGTATTTGCGCATATTGTGCCCTAAATATAAAACAGGATGTCTTTTTTTGATTTTGCTCTTTATCTTCTAGGTCATGACACCGTTAACTTTTTGGTCCCTTTGTAAAAGGAAGTATAGAGAATCGTTGTCCAGTGGTCTCCTGAAACCATTTAAAACAGCAACAAACATCTAAACAATACTTAAGACATTGTTCTCATAAGGGTAACAGCTGTTGTCAGGCCATATCTTTCCAGAAAAGAAGGAAGACATTACACATTCGCAGAGATCATGTGCAAACATTAAATCTAACTTTGTATACCTAAATGTGTTAACACTATAATATAATCAGAAGTGCTAAAAGACCAGTTTAGCAACAGTTTACAGTGGTAAGAAGGTCTTCCTTTCCCCAGACAAGTTCAATTGCGGTCACTCTAAAACTATGTATAAATTCTGCTGAATTCATACAATAGTTTCATTTGGTTTTCTTCAAGCTAAATTTTTCACAAAACTTCGGGTGTGAAGAGCGTTCCTCTGCTCTTTTTATCCAGTAGCTCAGGGGTTAAAGTACTAATCTAGACGGTAACTAATGAATTCTCTGGGTTAAAGGATTTTAACCCTTACCTTTAAAGGAGGGCTTGAAAGTTAGAAATTCTTCTGGGAGCAAGTGAGCAGACTCAGCTTCTTCTGTTGAAGCTCTATTTTATGTAAACGCATTCCCACTAGATCAGGGACTGAAACACAAGCATCTACCAGATGGGTGAGTAACTTAACTAGACCCAGTGTTTATATCACTGAGTATCAGGAACTGAAAATCAGCTCTGTCCCGTGCATGAATGGGTCTGGCTCCTTAGCCTCCTCCCTTCCCCAGACCAATCACAAGACCAGTATTGATACTGTCCTGCAGAAATAGAGCTTATTAGTTTGGGCTTGGTAGCTCATATTCCTTGCGATCACACCTTGTCTTCCAATTTGGAAGCCGCTGGTCTGTTTACTGCATTCATCTGGAGGAGGATGACCAAAACTTAAAATTCCCTGATTCAGAGCACATACGGTAAAAGATTGGATAGTGTTGGAGGGTCAGCCCTAGCTTGTTTGAGGTACGTGTCCTGTCACCAACAGGCATGTGAGAACATGTCCTTCGCTTCTTAATCACTGGAAAGTTTTCCTGTTGGCAACTTGTACCTTCCATACTTCGGTTTCAGCCTATTACTTCTTGACCAGTCCCTCACTGACTGAGAAATCAGATCTTTTTCTTCCTCTTTGTATATCTCAAATCCTCCCACCAGGTACACTTCTTAAAGCTTAACAGAATTCATTCATGCTTTCCGGATAAACCATGTCTTCAAGCTCTCAGATTCCTCACTCTGCTGTCCTGTTTTATTTGAACGACATTTTTTTCCTGAAGTGTGAGGCCCAAAACTAGGCACAGCAAGGCTTGATCAGAACGGAAGGATTATTTAATGTGTCCTGCAGTCTGTCAATCTCTCATTAGAAAAGTCCTTTCCTGATACCTCAGAAACTCCTGAAAACTTGCCCTACCATGAATTGAGTCCAGCTTACAGAGGCCACAGAGCCTTCTCCCTACTCCTGCCACTCCCCCTGCAAACCTTGAGGGGGTCAATGATTAACTGAACCCAGATGCTTTGGCTTGTTCCTACATCTGATAATTTATTCTGTCACAACAACCATGGAATTAAAACAAAATAGAACAGTCATTAAGAAACCAGGTGATCCTATGGAATGATCAGGGAGAAGTAAGCAGTCCTTAGGCCAGTGACTAACCCAGCCAGCTTTTTAGACCTCCCCCTATGGCATCAAATTTCTTTATTAACTCAACATAATGTATCCAGGAAATCATCACCCAAAAATTTAGCATGTGGGTAGGGGGTTGTACAAACAATTGCTTTTTCTATATGACCACAGAACCAGAATACAATACAATTCCTATTTCCTCTCAAAGTAACATTAAATAATTATTTCTTAGATATTTTAAGAGTTTAAGCAGGAATTCACAAAGAGTGGCAGAGAGAACCATCACACTATATTGTACATGAAAAGGCTGAAAACACTCCAAAAAAAGAATCAGGTAGATGCCTTGAGCAGGACATCTTTTAAGCAAATATCCGAACTACCACTTTACATCCTAACGATGGGTGCATTGGCAGTGGCAAAATGGGGTTATGAAGGGAATCTTAGACTTGCTGTGAACCAAACCATAGGATTTAAAGCATTTGGAAATTTCTCACTTCCAAAATTTGGCTCTATTTTTCACTTGGTGGGAACAATTAAAGAAAATTCGATTCAAATTTGCAACTGTTTCTGAATCTCCTCAAATTGTATTTTATAAAAGAATAGGAAGGGGTAAAGATATTTGTTACAGGAAGAAAAAAAAATCATCCAACTTCAGTAGTTAGACAGTGTAAGCAGAGCACACATCTGAGTCTCTATTCAAAGCAAAACACTGGAAAAACGCCTGCGAATTTATCATGACAGTATAATAAAAATTTAGACAATATAAACCACTTAAAACTACTATAAATAGTACCTTTTACTTAAACTCACATGCAGATGAATTTTTCTTAGTATGGAGGGCAGGAGATTAAAGATGTTCTGCCAAAAAAAACAGGATTAAAAGATAGAGTTCAAATGTATATTTAGGGCTGGGAAAGATGAGGGATGGTAGTGATTATTTTAGAGCTCCACCAAGCACCTTTGTCCAATTAGCCAAATGCTTTCTTTTTCAAAACAGCTTGGAGGAGTCCGGAGCTGCTGGCTGGCCTATAGAGCAGACGCTGCTGGATATTGTTAATCTTTATTGTCTTTAAATTTGGTATTCTATGGAGTGAGAGACAAATACTTATTCCAAAAAAGCAGAGTGCAGGTACAAGAGCTTCGTAAGCACAAAGTGACTTTGCTTCCTAAGAATTTTGAAAATGCGTCCTTTCATTTCACAATTTTTCCTTCTCTCACCTAGATCCTGAATTTGAGATTCCTCATTCAGGAAAAAAGTTTGGGTCATCTCCCTGAGGGACCCATTTCCCTGACTGCCTCAGCAATCTCGCCCTGGATGTCTATTTTTCTTGCACTTCCTACAACTTTGTACATGAGAGTTTAAATGAACTAAAATATTTTGGTTATTCTGCAGGGATCTTCAGAATAATTATTTCAGCAAGTACTTTTTATAAAGCTGAGTATCTTCAAATCGAAACGATAAAAATTAGAGGGTGTGAGAAAACTCCATCTGCAGGTCACTGCTAACATCGGAAGGTTCTGATAGGAACGCTTTAAATCATTTCCAAGGCTGAAAAACAATGATGATAATAACAATTGGTTAAATTTTCCCTCTCCTTCTCAGTGTATGGGAGGCAAACTAGCAGATTAAAACGTGGGTAGGCCATTCTCTAACTTTCCTATTGGTAGAAGACAGTGGTTATTTGTATACCCAAGAATGCTCAGATGGTTCCAGAGTCTTGTTGCTTTTTCTTTGTTACATCAGCTTCAGAGTACAAAGCCCACTGCAGGGGATGGATAATTAACACAATGATGGCTGGACTGCTGGAACAGTTACTATCAACATGAGTCAGCCCAGTATTTGCCTTAACAAACAAAAGGGTCGGGTCAATACAAAATTATTAGGTAGGCTCTTTAATTTAACCTCTTTTCATGCAGTTAAATTTTAAAATTAAAATCTTTTGAAATGCAGGGATACGCTTTAGCTTTAAAAGTGCCAAACCAAAAAGATTTTCCACTTTTGGCCAGAAGTATGCTCTGAATTCGTTGACATTTGCTAGTTGTTTCAGTCCTCATGAAACTCCTGTTCTGGATGAGTTTACAATGTCAAAACGTTTCACCAGATGTACTTAAACACAGTAATCAAGTCACCACTTTGTCTTCTTTTTGATAACCTAAGCAGATTGAGGGGGTTTAGACAGTTTCTCCAGGTCTCAAATCATACTGCAGCCTCTCCAACTTCTCAACATCCTATGCAAAATGCAAACACTAGAGTTGTCTACTATGTCTGTTAGTATCAATCTCATGCATGGATTTGGAAGGAAAAAATCAGCTCCCTAGCGTGTCAGGAGAATAGAATAAGAAAAGTATTTGAAGAGAAATGCAAAGGAAGAAAAGATACTGTGATCACAGTGGAACTCACTACTCTTCCTTTTAAGCTGAAGATGAGTATAGGCGGTAGGAAGACTATGCCTACGTCCATGGACAATGAAGCAGTTTTCTGTGAACATGGACAATGAAGCAGTTTTCTGTGAACAAGTTCAGAATGCCCTGCACATCTCATTGGCAGAAGTAGGAAGGCTTGTAGAAGTTGAACCATTTTTTACAGCACTGATTTCAGAAAGGGGCTGCCTCAGTCGCAGGGAGGAGCTGATACTGAGTAAGGAAAAAGCAGTTTCTCCCAGGATGGTGATCGTGCACGTCTTGGGTCTCCCTGAGGAAGGAGGAGAAAGATACAGAAATATGAAACTGCCCATTCTATTTGATCAAGCGTATCTACTCCAATCTCCACACCCCTGTGGATTTCATTCCAACACAAAGCTTGTCCTGCCTTGAGGGCTCGGTGCGCACTCGGTGGTATTACTTAATGGAAATGAAGGAGATGGTCAGGAAATCAGCAGTCTGAAGCTACTGGCAGAGGAAGGGGGAAGGGTTTAGACTTCAGGCACACACTCTTTTGACAAGCCTGCCATCAATCCCACCTCCCGTGGCTCCTTCAGGCAACAGCTGCATCGCAGGCAGGAAAGGAAAAGCAGAATCTACCACGAAAAGCACTCCACCATTAACATCCCAACCTTTATGTCCCTGTAACCCCACTACATGATTTTGCAGACAAACCCCTTCCTCTGCCCTGGTGAGCTCTGTGGCCAAGATCCCCACCACAGTTGTCAACCTGATCTTAGTCATTTTTGTCTTGCTTTTTTCTTTTTTTCTTTTTTTTTTTTTTTTTTTTTTGACTGGCTTTCCTTATTTCTACACCCCTTTCTTATCTTTTGCAGCATCCTCTTCTGCTACAGGTGTCCAGAACACCCCGTGAAGTACACTGGAAAAATTAGTCTGCTTGGCATGCTCTGGCAGATGAAAAAAGGCCAGTAGAGGAGAACAAATACAAATACAAATACAAATACATGGTTTCTTTAGCTTCACTCTTTTGGAGTCATATTAGGAAATGCATGTATGTTAGGAGTGGGGTACTTAAATTCCTAGACTATGACCCCACTACTGTGTCAGGTGCCAGGGTCAAAGCCAGTTAAATCGCGCAAATTCGTGCCGTTCTGTTTGCTGCAGCAGACCATCTACACTAGAAATTTGCACTGGAGCACTTCCAGTCCAGGAAGGGAAAAACATCTCGGGTAGGACTAAAAGGAGCAACTCAAAGGGCAGTGGTCACTAGAGTGGAAGCCTAACCCTGTTAAAGTCCATTAAGCATAGTGGGGCCAGGATTTCACCCCAGCTGCTTTTTTCCTGCTTGAAGTGTGTGATTTAGCAGGGGAAAAGTTCAGCTGAAGGCACAGAGTTCGGCTATACGTACAACAAAGAAGCAGGGAGGGGGAAAAAAAGCAACACAAAGGATTACTTTAAAGTTAGACCTCAGCTCCTTTGGCTTTACACAATGAAGGAAAGCACATAGGTTTCAACAGGATAAAAGCAGACTTTATTTTGAAAGAGATCTCAGGATGAAACAAAGGACTGTAATTGTACCTCCTATCTGCAAATCTGAGGTGGTGAAGGAAAAGAAAGTGGGTGGATGGTTAACAAGAATAGCTTGAAACCATGCTTTGTTAACAGAGGAAAATTAGCTCGCTGAGAAACTTTATTTTCCACGTAACTCTTAAGAGGAGGATTATTTTACATATCTCTACGGTAGAGAGCCCATTTACAAATTCGCAACAAGCGACCACTGAAATCGAGCTAATTTTTCTCTCTGTTTGCTGTTTCATTTGCTTAATTAATGACACTACAGTTCAGTTGGGTTGCTAGCACACCCATAGCTAAAAGCCTGTCAGCGTTTCCATTCTGCACACCTAGGGCACTTTCACACTGGCTCAGTTTCACACTGTGAAATACACCCTATCACACCTGCAAAAAGTTTAGAGGTAAAAGCATAGTTTGTTTTTCAAAAAAAAAGAAAAGCATTCGTGTCGTTCTGTTTCAAATGCGGCACGAACCAACTAAAATTAAACCAGAGGAGTACTCCATTCCCATGTCCTTTTTGTCTGCTCATTTTTAAAAATATTAAAACCCATGGCTGGGTCAGCCCGGAGGTCTGTCCAGCTCAGCACCTGCCTGCAGCAGGAGTTACAGCAGATGCTTAGGGAAAAGCGATTCCCTTGCCCTCTCCTGCCATGCCTCCCGGCTACTGCCATAGGATTGTCCCACACGTTCGTCAAATAAATGAGTTGAGATCTGTAATTTGTGCCTTTTGGGTTTTTTTTACAGTCATATTTTAGCAGATGCATACCATACTTGGCATCATAAAACCTGCTTCTAAGTGCAGTTATATTATTGTCAGTTCATTATGCCATTTCTACAAACCAGCTGTGGTAGGGCGCACGGGAATGTACTTTTACTCTTGAACGTTTGTGTTTGCGTGGTACTTAACACCAAGGAACTGGTGAGGCCTGTCAGTGCTGCCATCCAACCAGAACTCACCAGCCTGTTTTAAAAATCTGGCAACTCCTTTCTTTTTTCTTTTCTAACCTTTTCCGTGATCTTGCAAATGCAAGATACAGACTGTCCCTGTCATTAATTTCAAAACCTGATTGGTTTTTGGCTGGAAGTGCCCTCTCCAACTCCACTCTCAAATTCAGAAATAGTGATTTTCCACTCATTTTTTAGGACTTTTCTACCTTGCGGAGTGAATTTCATTATGAGTTATGTCATGGCAGGTGTTCATCTCCCCTCACCTTCTTAATGCAGGAAGCATATGGGGCATTACCCACGATAATAACCCCACTGAATGTCTCTACCAGCAAAGATGACGGGAAAGCCAACTGGCCAGTCTGGAGTTCCCTTTCGTAAGGGAAATTCCGTGGGACTTATGGGGCTTGTATAATAATAGCCTTATTCTAGAATATTTTCCTATATGAACTTCATGTTCAGGTTATGGGCTTGGGGAAATGGTTTCTAAAGAAAGGAGGTAACATTTCTGAATAACAATTGTAGAGGACGTCAATTCAGATTTAATTTCAAATTGTCATGTTTTGGGGATTATAGAGTCAGACTCCTGATCTTATCAGACTGTATTTTTCACGGGTTTCATTCTTTTTTTAAGTGTTTGAGTTCATTCAAATTTATTTAGCAGATCCATCTTTGGAGGAGGAAATCCCAACATTATTAAATGCAAGGACTCAAAGAAAGGAAGGCAGAAAAAATATATATTACTTGGAAAAATCTGTTGATTAATAATGAAGGGCTCTCTAACCAATTTAAAACTAAGATTAATCTGAATCCATATACTATATGGAAAATCATTGTAAAATTGCAACTTGAGAAGCTGTATTTTAGTCTCGAAATGTTCGATTTCTTCTGCTACACCAAAGTGAGTGTATATTTGCACTCTGAATTATACACATATTTAACTCTCATCCTCCAGATAAACTCTTTTTATTCATTAAGTCTACAGTAATACCTTTTTAACATTTTGCACTAGCATTTTTTGCAATACAAGAGTCATAATATAAAATTACAATACAAACCAAATCAAATAATCACGTAGCTACAGAATGGGCACTTTTGAGGGGTTTTATAGTGCTTCTTTTATTCTTGGAATATTTCCAAAGGATTTTTTTCACCTAATTTCCCTTTCTGTCTATTTAACACATCAGTCAGTCTTTCTTTTCTTCTTCTCTGGTTTTAGCCAAACGGTGCTGCCCAGTTCAGACTGTGTGGTGTTGTTTATAACGTGCTCGAAGACTGGGACACAGCAATCAGTTTCCCTGGTAGTGGGAAATACAGAATTTCCACCACTCAGTGGAAGTGCTATTCTAAAGCAAGTTTCTTGCTGGGCCAGATAATGCCACTATGCTGCACAGCACCAGTTGAAGATTGGCCCAGATGCATAGATTTTGCAATGTTTCCATACAGTTTTATGGTAAACCCAGTCTAGGTATTCTCCTACTCTCCTTCTAGCAAAGAAATATTTGCCAAGCAATCACTGAGCTAACATGTGAAAACCAAAATGTGAAAACAACTATTTGTGTTCTCTTTTCGTCCGTGGAAGTACGAAAACTAAAGAAGCATAAACAGTAAATGATTAATTTGAAAATAAGTATGGATATCTACTCAAAGATGGTATCTATTAATACAGCTGAGGGCCGGAGACTGGGAGTTGGGATAAATACACTGCAGCAGAAAAGGGGACCGTGCTGGTGTGATGGGGAAGGCTGCACCACCAGACAACCCTCTGGAACGGCATTGAAGTTACAGCCAATAAACTCATGCAGAGGCTTACTTATATAAGGCTGCCTAAAAATCTTGCTAGTGCTAGATCCTGTGTTTTCAATTATGTATAAGTTTTCCCCCATTTTACGTGCTCAGGTATTGTAAGAAAGATTTAAGTGCTGTACCGGAGGAGGGCTGAAAATACTTTTTTTTCTTAAATCTTTGGAAAGTTAACTTAAACCTCTGTGACCCAGAGTGATCATTTGGAGACAGAATCCTTTAAAAATGAGAAATTAAAGGGCCTTTGTATGTGGGGAGAAAGGAGTAAAAAAATGAAACATAGGAACTCTTAACTATGCTTCTCTCTAAGCCACACTCTGCTCAGGGATGCAGGGAAGCAGGGCTCTGCTCTGGAGCAAAACTTGCTTCTTTTGCCTTTTCCCATTGTGAAGAGTTGCCAACAACAAGACTACAAGACCAGGACAGGAGAAGACCCCCAGTGTTATATTTTAGTGTCGTGAATAATTATAGCCACAAAGACTGAATGGTATCTTGACGCTAAATCTTAAGATTTTTTCAGATTTCAAATTTCATTTCTACTAATGATTTAACTGTTGCTTCATTGTAATAGTTCAGTAATGCACATCAGATATCCACAGGCCAAATGCAATAGAAATTTGCTTAATCTACTTTTAACACCAAACAGCTATGGATGCAATAAACTAATAACTTTAGAAGGAACATCAGATTTCAGAAAGCAGTGTCAACAGTGTGTTGTGACTGTAAGGATTCCTCCTGACACATTCTTCTCTCATACACATCAATACCTCTGTATGAATTATTCTTACTGCTTTGCATTTTAAAGTAAGAGATTTTTATCCTTTTGACTTTCCTAGATCTAATTAATGCAATGTGAACTAGGTTATAAGTTCACCACATGAATTCCACCATTTCTAACATTCAGTGATCTTATTCCAGGCATGCAGAGCAGACAAAATCAGGTTATCATCAGGATCAAAGGTTCTGTGTCACTAAGGAATAAAACACTGATTGTTCACAGAAGCTGGAAGCTAAGATGGTTTGCTAGCTGAACACCATAGCATTAAAAATAATGTTAGGACTCAAAAATGGTGGGATATGTACATGACAATACCAACTCACTTTCGATATAAACTGCTGCAGAAGTTTTTGGTAAGCTCCAAAATGTACCCAAATTGTAAGCAGCTGTCAAATTGTCACGCTATCGGTTGTCTAATATCGTTGGTCCGATCACAGTTTTGCAGCCAATTACAAGTACTGGTGAAATAAATATGTAGTATGTCAGAAGATTCTCCTGCAAGCCATCTATTAGAATAATAAGCCGGCTTATTTCCTGAAATGGGTGATGTTTTATGTCTCCTAGCATTCTCACCTGTATATTTAGGCTTTACTAGTCTAATTCTTGGGGGTTAGAAATATATTAGTAGACATCCAACCTCCCTCAGATCCTGTCTCACTGAACTCTTGCAGCAATGAGTTCCACCAGCTAACCATGACTAGTATGAAGAAACATTTCCATACGTCACTTACGTCTGCTGCCAAGAAGTCACCCTGTTTTTCCTTCTTTCTTTCAGCCAGCTGATCTTGCTACTAAACAAGGTGATCCACCCAAATCTAGCAGCTGCGACTTGCTGTGATTCACATGGTGAGGAATGTGGTGTTACATGGAATTTTGTACCGAGGCAGCAGCAGACCCATGGTTTTGGAGGGTGATGGACAACACACAGGACGGCTTACTTTGCAGTCAAATTCTGCAGTAACCTGTAGAACTAGTTTACAGTTTGAAAGTGGATGCGTTAAGTGCCATTGAGGGAATTTTTAAGTGCCACAGGTATTTTTAAAGTAATTGTCTGTATTCCTTTGATGAACTTTGCCTGAAGGCTAATGACTGTAAACATTCATACATAATAGTCTTCACTAACAGATCTACAGCCATCGTCTTTGCAAAGAAAAAAAATGTATGAGCTGCAGAGCTTGGAGGAAAGAGGCTTTTTTCTCCCCCCCCCCCCCCCCCTTTTTTTTTTTTTTTAGTGGACTGAATGTGATGATGCAGTGGCTGTTAAATTTTTCTGTTTAATAACACTATTTGTTTAATATGCTCTCCCCAGTGACATTATGAAACAACTATGTTTCTGTGACACTCGGAAGTTACTAGATTTGCAAGAAGAAAATAGGAAAAAAAAGTTTTTCCAAATCTGTTGGATGCTTATATTGCCACTCTTCTTTTTCCTTTCCTTTCCTTTCCTTTCCTTTCCTTTCCTTTCCTTTCCTTTCCTTTCCTTTCCTTTCCTTTCCTTTCCTTTCCTTTCCTTTCCTTTCCTTTCCTTTCCTTTCCTTTCCTTTCCTTTCCTTTCCTTTCCTTTCCTTTCCTTTCCTTTCCTTTCCTTTCCTTTCCTTCCCTTCCCTTCCCTTCCCTTTCCTTTCCTTCTCTTTCCTTCTCTTTCCTTCTCTTTCCTTTTTTCTTTCCTTTTTTTCTTTCTCTTTCTCTTTAAGATCAAATTGTTCTCTAAGGAGTTTATTCACATTCTACACATTTGCTGAAAGTTATTGTGAAATCTGGCTTAGTCAGTAGCATGGACTGTTTCAGTTGCTTTCCCCAGCTCTGGCCAACTAATGTTATTAGTCTTTATTAAGTGACTAACAATGTTGTGGACTTTTATGAGCTTCTACCACAAGATATATAACAAAGGTAAAATCATAGGGAATAGATTCATCCTGGAAAACACGATGTACATGGCAAATATCCACCTTGTACTTGAAATGTTAACTGTGCATACATTTATTCAGCATGCTTTTCTATATAAATGTCCATTGTGTGATCTTTTGAAAGCTAAAGATTAAATTTTTTTTTTCCAAAATCTCTTTTGAAGGTTTTGCCCTTTTGTCATTGTGGAACATTTGAAGGAGAGAAGTGTGGAATTTCTTTTTTTTTTCTCCTAGAAATAAATCTCTGTGGAACAAACATTAATACAAAACAATTTTTCTTCACTCCTACTTAGGGGAAACTTTAAAAATAGTGTTAACTGAGTAATAAGTGTAAAATGGAGCAAAACCATTAAAAATAAATGCATTAGAACATTCTGGAAAAAAAAAAAAAGATCTGAAAGAGAGAACAGGAAAGATTTGAGCTTCTTTTTAAACTTTCTACACCAAAGTGTTACAGTTACAGGCAATGTAAGACATATTAGAGGGTATTTAAAAATTAATCATTGATAGTTATGTAGATGAACCTTTTTCTATATCTACTAATCAGCGGGAGTACATATAACCCTTCCGCAATCTTTATTACCTTTATTGTAGTTTTGGCACGGTATCACAACTACTGTCAGCAAAGCCAGAAAGAACATAGAGCCGTCTCTCTCCTAGTGATACCACGGCAGTTACTCCACCTGATATGACCTAGCTTTGTTCGATAGAAGCGATCTCTGCATGCCCACAAACCACTGCTATTGATTTCACCACGCTCCTTTCTTAGCAATTTGACACTAAGGACCGCTGGCACCCAAATCTTTCAACGTGAAAGCTCTTTATCACCGAGGTAAATAAGGAAGCTACAGTTTCAGTAGCTGAAGCTCCTGGCAGGTCAGCTTTTAATTATCTCGGTCCTGTAATGACTGGTAATCTCATCACTTTGAGCTTTACTGTACCTGCTGGTCTCTGCTTACTCTACCTGCAAAAGAGCAGCGGTGGAGTCTCCTCTTCCAAGCCATACTTCTGCTGACTTTTCATTGCAGACCCACTGCTCCACACCATCCCACCGGTTTAACTATACAGAAATGCTACATCTATCTACGTTCTTGAAAGATGCTAAAATATATGTTATATTAAGGCTTTATATATTAAACTAAAAGTAACACATAGGAAGACTTGGTAGCCTGTCTTTCATTGGCGGGACCTGATTTTCCCTCAATAAATTCAAAGTTCATTTGCTATTTTAAGGGAATCCAGTAAGATTTTGTTCTGTGGGAGGGCAGTACAGTGGGGAAACAGTGAGGTTTGGCTTGCAGCCGGAATTAGCTGGAGAATTTCTGGGTTTTGGCTGCACTTGCTGTAATAGCAGATTAGTCTATGCTGCGAGATTTACTGGGGCCTGCACAAAATTAGAAAACCAAATCTGCTTATGGTGAAAACTTCTCTACCATGTCAAAGCCTGCTTAAGAATTCTCTGTGCAATCCACCACTACCTGCCTTCCTCAGACATCTGATGCCTGGATCATAGCAAAGCCGTCTGAGAAGAACATATATTTTGATCCCTTGGATGGGCCTTCTTGCACATATGGAAATGGAAACAAAGACAAAGAAGGGGAAAAGTCTAGAACTTCATTCTCGTCATTGTTTCTCCATAGCCTAGCAAGTGTTCAAGAGATAAATGCCTGCATTTTAATATACATGGCAAAACATGTTTCCATGAGTATTTGTGAATGAGCTCAATTATGAAATGGTTTTGCTGCCTATGATTTTTTGGCCAAACGTCCTCTAGACAGACTATTGTTTGTCATAGGAATCTGCGTTGAGCATTTTACGCTTAAGCATAAATTTAAGCTCATTTATTTTGGTTTCACATCAGTATAGCTCATTTTAGCTCATGGCATTTTTCCTTATTTAAAACAGTACAAATCTGAGCAGAATCTGACTTAGCAAAGAGAACTAAGGTCCTATGGATAGTGAAATTCATAGTTTTTTGACAGAAAAGCTTTAAGGCACATGTCAATATTATTGAAAAATGTTTTGTGTAACAATACTTAATGCATTGATCTTAGTTAAATCTTGGTTTGCTCTAAGGGGTCCTAGTGTTTTATTCCACCTCATTTCTGTAGTTTTCTTTTCTTTTTGCTCACTTAATTTGTATATTTGTTTATATTTTATACTGAGTAACTTATAACACAGAAAAACTATTTGCATATATAAGTCAAATTTAGGAACGAGAAACATGAGAAAGCTATTTCATGGATTTCTGGCCTGGTATCAGGAAACTGTGGAGAAGTAAACATTACATCTCATCTACTGACCATGAGGTCATGGTACACTCGATTATGAAAAATCACTTATAAACTACTACCTCTGTGGTTTTGGGGGTGGGGTATTCTTCGTTTGCACCTTGAAAATCATAAACCCAAAGGATTCACTCTTGTGGGAAGAAATCTGTGAGTTATATTAGTCTAGGACTGGATGATGTTGTTAAAAGCAGGGATTTCATTTAAAAAAAAAAAAAAATAAAGAAAAAGAAAAAAAAAGCCATGCTGGGACAGGAGGAACAAGTTATTTGCACTGTAGCAAGAAATCCTCAGATCAAGCAGCCTCTTTTCAAAGTGTGATTGTGGAATGTAACAGCTGCTCAAGATTCTGCTAACTTGTGGGAGATTCATGACCAGTAGATTAATTTGCTTTTCACCAATTATAATTTATCTTACATCAGGACTGTTTACATTTTCTCTGTCATCTACATGCATTAGCACCAGGTTAATGTGCAAACCATGTACTAAATTATGTCCTGTATAAATCTTTCCTGCTAAATACCACAGTCCTTGTCCTTACTTCCTGAGAATAACCTTTGATCTTCACATCAACAAAAAAAATAATTACCATCTCTGCCCAACCCAGGACAAGTCATTTCACTTCTAAATAGCTGCACAGCTGGAGACAGATGTGTTCTTCTCCCTGGGTAGACCTTACAGGGTCTTCCACAAGGCTTTATATCATACTTGTCATTCGTTTATCAGCATCCAAATGTTGTACACTGGAAATGTGTGTAAAACATTCTCAGAATTTCAAACAATAACAAATCAGAGTGGGGGAGGGGAAGAAAAGGCTGCAGGAAAAAATAGAAGTGTCCCAGCTGTGCAAACTTAAGTAGCTGTATTAGCAAAAAAATGCACTCCAAAAGTTACATTATTGCCATCTTCAGCAAAAGTTGATTCAAGGAATGCATTGTCAATTTTCAAATCCTGTGCTAGGCTAATGAAACAATGTTTAAAATCTTCCTTTTGCTTGTACAAAGACATCCAGACTATGGTATTCTGTTCAGAGGAATCAGGGTTTTGTTGTGTTTTTTTTTTCTCCAGAAACCTGGCATTTTCTGACTGTTGTGGAACACAAAGGACTTCTAATATCTTTCCTTTTTTCAGTTAAAGAAGGTTTTTTTCTGTTAAGCATTTCTCTCAGTGTTTGGTTCTGGTTTTCGCTTAATTTTACCTTCATGGTTCTTTTAGACATTGGGTTTTTTTGTTCCTTAATCATATGAAAGATTGTATCATTTCTGCTACATTAGAAAAAAAGAATATTAAATAAGCAATATGATTAAGGGTAATTATGTATTTCAATTTTTTTTCATGATGCAATAAAGAGAAAGAATTTAAAGGAGAACAAAAATAGAAAAAATAGATTTAAAAAATTTAACTTTGACTTGTGAAATTCAATATCGCAAGCTAATCACAATCAATTACATGGCTACTGATAAACAGTTTATTAGAGTTAAGCTTAAAAAGCAAAGTTGTATATCCTAGGAGGAATATAAAAACCTTAAAAGCCAATTTAATGAGCCAACTCATATTAAAGAACATTTTAAAAAAAACCCTTGAGATCAAATGTCATACGAATTTGATCCAATATGACATGTGCAACTCAAAATGAAAAAGGAACATGATGTTAAGCAGTCTGAATAATTAATCTTTTGAATTTACTTTTTTTCTTTTAATTCAGAAATCAGTAGGATTCAATCAGAAAATGTGAATCATCTCTAAATGAGGGAAGAGTTGCCCAATTAGGTTGATATTTTTTTCCTCTCCTTTACAGCTCTTTACTGTTAACCTCAGTCTTCCCTGGTCTCTGCAGGAAGCATGGCCAGTCCTGGGTCGCCGCTCCGTTGGTCACCACTGCCACCCTTTCCAGCTGACAGTGGCACCTCTCCCAGCTCTCTTCGTTTAAAACACCGGAGTGAAATCAAGTGGGAAAACAACCTGGAGGGGGAAAAAAATTGAAATGGCCTGTTGCTAAATGGCCATTTTCACTTGGGTACTCTTTCTGTACTCTGCTGTTTGAGAAGTCTGGATAGACTGGTCTTGTCTGGCTGAAACAAACTTCTCATCCTTGCTGAATGCTCTTTTCGTACTGGAGGTGGGTCTATCTCCTGTCAGTAGAAGCTACATCCATAGTAAAGAATAAAATGACCCAGGGCTCACCCTGCGGCTCGAAGGACAAATGGTTTGGCATGGTGCATGTCCATAGAGCTAAGTCCACTCCAGTCCTGTGCAAGATGACCTCACCCATACAGCCCGTTGGGAACAGTCCCCTAGCCCATAATACCCCTGAACCGAGCCTAGATATGAGAGAGTGCTAAGTAGCATGAGCTAAAACTATGTCCAGAGAGAATATTAGCAATTATTAACCAGCAATTTGGAGATGGACAACAGGATGGACACAGAAACAAGACAAACCCATGCCCTGTCCTTGTTTAAGTTAGAGTAAGCGTAGTTTGAGTGACTAAAATTGCCATCCTGTTTCATGAGATATATTTCAAATGCATTGGTGAAGCAAATGGACAAAGTTTTTGTAAGCATTTGCGTATCTGATGTGCATGGTCTTACTAATTTTTAGCTATAGACTATTCTCAAGCACTGCAGTTACAAAAACATTCTTTCAGTCACATGGAAAACACAATTTTAACTGGCCATTGTAGAACAGAACTAAAGCTAACAATGCAAGACAAGGAGAAAAACCTGATGTACTTTTAAGCTGTTTGCTGAAATACAGTTGGAGAAGCAATTCCTTTCTTTTCTACAGTGAGATCCCCCAAAATAGTGAGCTGAGTTCGATGAAAATTAGATCAGCTACTATGTGAGGGTCTCACATTACATACACCAGAGAAATGCAGTAAGCTTTCTTGGTCTACATCCCTTTAACATGTCTGTGAATGGGAGGCTTCACAGTGACCACAGGGTTCAGAGTCCAGATTACATATCCTGAAGCAACCAGGGAGTATCACATTCTGTATAAAATATTTTTCAGCTAATACAGCAAGCAATAATACTTTCAAAGGCTTCGAAGGGACTTAAAAGTGTAAGTCCCCTTTCTAGCCAGGACCCTCGTCTGTATAGGGTACAGTCATCAAAAACCTGAGGAGCACAACCCCAGTGGTTTACATATCTAACCATCCCCAAGGGTGCTCAGCAAGAGTGAAGTTGCTGTCTCTGGGTCCAGAAGCTGAATGGAAACCTGACTAAGCTAATGAGCAGATACTGCTAAAGCAGTTTTGGAAGATTTGCCTGAAAAGAAGGCTCCATGTAGCTGGAATTCATGCCATGAATTCCTTTGTGAACTAATATTTTTGCAGTCTTAGACACAAAATGCAGTATTGGTGGTAAAAGGTAATCATGTCAGTGTTCCCTTTTACCTAAAAAGCTGAGTGTTAGAGCAAAATGTGGTAATGTGGGGTTCAGAGTAGCTGGAGGGGATTACAGCCCACATCTCCCACGTGAGTTCTTCAGCCATTAAGGTAATGACCCTCATAATCATAAGCATATTTTCTCTCCTACACAAAGATTTAAGTATGCTACTGAAAGAAGAACAATTCTGTCAGACAACATTAAGATCACTTTATCCCCAAATATCCTTCAGAACCGAAAGCCACCTTGTAATACTTAGTTAAGGCATATATGGCTAAGAATGATAGGTTGTGTGCCATGTACCTGGGAAAGCAGAGAGGACAAGGAGGAGCTGCAGGAATAGTCCATGGGTGGAAGATGACAGTGGCTGCCAAGACTCCCATGGGATGGAGTAGGCTCGACTGGGTGCTCGGCTAGCTCCCAGGAAGAACTGGCAGTGTCCGCTTCAGTTCTTGAGTCATCTGTTACCACAGAGACAATTCTGGATGTGCAGTAGCTCGTGTGATAAAAGTCAGGTGATTTGGCCTCCAGACAGGAGCCCAAATTAAAGTGCTCATAAGCAAATAGGGACAGATGAAAAAAAATAAAAGTGCAAATCTTCCACGGTATAAGTGACTAGAAACTGAACCTTCATAACCACTGGGGTGGAGAAAACATCTTTTTCATTCCTAAGATTTTCATGTGGTCTAATTCAGCATGCTCTGATGTTGGGTTTCCACAGCAGTCTGAGCCAGCTGATGGTCCTGCCCACCCTTTGCTCCCCCCCTTTCTACAAGACTGATTCGAGCATTTGACCAGCATTTCGCCGAGCCCATTCAGTGTGCTGAGGCAACAACTACCTTTTTTCACATCCATTTTCTGTTGGATTTGCATGCCGAAATGACTCAGCATAGAGAGGTCCAAACAAACTCTGCAAGGGGGAGATCGGGACTCTGGTAAAGGGTGGAACCCAATAGTTAAGTCAGGTTATGCTTGCACACCAGCCTGTTGAACCAGCCAAAGAAACAGGGAGGGATTGCCTGGGCTTTGCTGTAAGCGTAAGGTGTCTTGCTACTAAGGAGGTGTAGCCACTCCTAGAGCTCTCAAGGGGAGGTATTTAAGCATTTTTAGGGAACTTTACTGGAAGCAATTAGACTTTAGGCAACTTGAGGATTCAATGATGCCTAAGTTAACATTTTTCTCAATTTACATTTGGATGAAGACGGTTTTTGTAGCAGTTAAATAGCATTTGGTTTCCTAGATCAATCTGAGATTTCTAACTCCTGGTATCAAAGCTACTTTTGAAAACATGATGAAGGTCCCTAATTTGCCTAGGTATTTTTGAGAATTTTAGCCATTATATTTCCAAACCATTCAAGGATAATTGTAAATGCTGTAATAACTTTTGTGTTTTACAAGTGACTCCTGACTCCAACTGCAGTTTAGTACTAAGTAGCATATTATGTAGTATTCAGCTAGAGCTTTCTTGGAAGACTGATTAACATTAGATTGTCACAAGTTCTCTCAGAGCAGTCTTTTCTGATGACTATTATTACTATAGTGCTAGAAGAAGTGGCCAAAAAAGATCTTTCTATGAATCATTTTTTAATTATATCAATTCTAGTGCTTACTTTAGTAACTTACTCTCATATAATCTTGTTTCCTGCTTCTTAAGAAAGAAATTTAAAAAAAACCCAATCTAGGATGTCTTATTCTCCATAAGGCACTTTCATCCAGTCTTGAGTAGGTTGCTCTCACTTCCTGAGATCGTCCTTGGTCAAAGGCCCCAAGGAGCATCCAGCAAAGCCAGCAGACTCTGCTATTCTCGTACTTTTACCTATTCTTCAGACCTTCATGAAAAAATTTGAAATGCAAGTACAACAGCCACAGCACAAATGTGGTAGCCAAAAGGACAATAGAGGATCATATCTTTATGCATTTTCATGCATTGTAATTAATGATTAATCGTATCTTCCTGTGGGTGTTTGAGCCCTGAGAAGTGAGAAAAATTCTAAATATCATCAAATAAATAAACATAAGAGGATTGATTCTACCTTCTCAAAATCTACTTCAACAGCATTAAAACAGAAAAATTCATGGCAGCCAAACAGGAAAAATAGTTTATACAGGGATTCTAATTGATTTCCATCACCTGGTAAAATTGTTAACTTATAACATATAGAGCTTTTTATTAACCAACAGAAGTAAGTTTAGAAATTATAGAAATTAAAGACTTTTCAATGGCCAGTACAACCCAGAGGACTAAAATCTGGGCTTTTTGCATCTTTCCATCATTTGTCATTGAGATATATGCCGGCTGTTGGATAAATTCCAGATCCAGGTTTCCTTTCTGTGTGCAGAGCACTGTCATAGTGTGCTGGGACATGGGAAAGCTTCATTTTTCACTGCTGCAGTGAGATGAAAGTGTCAAATCTCCAGGTGGTATCAGTGATATATAATAAAGCTGCTCCAAAATGCACCAGCTGCAGATCTAACCCAAGGACTGAAGCTTTGAGTCTTATGCACAACATCTCGAAGCAAAGTAATATACGGTAGTAACAAAATACAGCCCAAGCACTATTGTTTCCATGCAACGACACTGCTGTCTTTTGACGATATTAGTTGGAACTGATACATGTGGACCAAATGCCTGTGCTCAACAATCCCAAAATAAGAGCAAAACTTGTCTGAAGGGGGACAGAGAGCCCTAAACCATGCACTCCATGTGCACTCCTTCAGGGAGAAGTCTTGTTTTACTCTTCGACACACTATGCTGCATACACAGTCTGGGAGTCCAGAGACATGGCTTTTTCCATCTGACTTTTACCTGTCTTCCAGGGAGTTCAGGAAGCTGAAAGCAAAATGTAGAGCTTGGGACCATCACGTTGTGTTCTGGCCTTTCCAGCGGTATGCTGAGTCCATAAACCAATTTGTTGTGCTCAACAGTGTGTTGCTTATTTGAAATCAGTTGAGTGAAAAGAAGGCTAACATGCTTTTCAAAGGCCAATCTGTATCTCTACAGGAGACATTTTCTTTATTTATACATGCAAATAAAGCGCAAGAACAATAAACATCACATGGAAAGATACACAGATGTGCAGATTCCGAGAACATATACTAACAAACAGATATCTAAAACCATTTTGCAACAATAGCGTGTGAAGAGGTAAATGAAAGATGACAGAGCTAATGGTGTTTCTGGGAAGGCTAAAATCAGTAAAGAGAGAATCATTGTGACTTAGAACTTGTACCAAATCTCATGGCTTAAAGTAACATAAATACAGAAATAGGTTTTCATAAATATTCTGGGGTATTTTATGACACACTGATCTAAATGAAAAGATAGTACTGCAACAAAATGGACATCTGCATTGCCACTCTGCGTATAATAAGAGATGATGACGCATTTTCTCACCTTCATCCTCTCTTGAACTTTGTACCGCCAAAAACCCACCGGTTTTGCCTTACTTTTTCTCTCTACAAAGCTTAGCTTGAAGAGCAATTTGAAGGACATAGGAGGCAGATCTGTGGATGAGGTCACAAAGAACTGTGATTGGAAAAGGTACAGAGATATTTGTATGAAAAGCAGGCAGTCAAACAAGGTTGCCTGCAATGTTGGCATCTTAACAGCTAACATGAGAGATGTGCTAAGAAGAGGAGATTGGTCAGACAAATAACTGTTCAAACACGCCTTAGTATGGGAGGTGGCAATTTTTGATCACCAGTTCAAGAAGAAAATGACCTAACGTGTGCAAGTGCAAAAGACAGAGGTGCAGATTGGAGACCTTGATGGTGGTGGGGTTGCATTTCAAGTGCTTAGATATCAAGGGGATATGCATGATAGAATCCCTAATGTAGATGTATTGAATATACATTATGATTCACCAGTATAAAAAGGGTTAGAGCCTGGAAAGTTAAGAAGACAATTAAGACAAAAATGTTTCTCGGGGCGTCTATGTTCTTCCTTAAGGGCTTTTGGTCCCTCAGGGTGTTCTGAGTCTACCATTTGTTGTGCAGGAGTTGAAACAAATATGTATATCTAGAAACCAAAACAAGAACTAAACCTATCTGGGGATATCACCTCACCAATATTTTAATTGAAAGCAGAGTCTTCTTGCTCCAAGCTGCTTTAAGATAGTGCTCTTCTTTCTCATGGCATTTTAGATGAGGTCTACAGTTATATCTAGCTTTTTTTTTGGTCTGAAAATAAATGGAGAAATTGCAGCAGTGAGTATTCTGATACAGCAAGTTCACCATGATTTTGGAGATATGCTTCCAAAGTGAAAAACTGTAGATGGCACTGAGTGTGCTGTCATGGTTTAAGCCCAGCTGGTAACAAAGCACCATGAAGCTGCTCACTTACTCATCCCCACTGGCCCCACTGGGATGGGGAGGAGAAAATATGAAGAAAAGCTCATGGGTCAAGACGAGGACAAGGGAGGGATCACTCACCACTTATGGTCATGGGCAAAAGACAGGCTCAACTTGGGGAAGAAACAAAATCAAGTTAATTTACTACAAATCAAATCAAAACAGGGATACTGAGAAGTAAAACCAAACCTCAGAACACCTTCCCCCCACCCCTCCCTCCTTCCCAGCTCAACCCCACTCCCGGTTTTCTCTCCCTCCTCCCCCCGGCGGCGCAGGGGGACGGGGAATGGGGGTTGGGGTCAGTTCCTCACCCCTTGTCTCTGCCGCTCCTTCCTCCTCAGGGGGAGGACTCCGCACTCGGCCCCTGCTCCACCGGGGGGTCCCTCCCACGGGAGACAGTCGTCCACGAACTTCTCCACCGTGGGTCCTTTCCGCGGGCTGCAGTCCTCCAGGCACAGCCTGCTCCAGCGCGGGCTCTCCCAGGGAGCGGCGGCCATCTTGGGGGGCACCCATCCCCCTGCTCCGGCGTGGGCTCCTCTCTGCCCCGCTCCTCCTCCCCTCCTTCCTCACTCCCCTCGGTGTCTGCACAGGGGTTCCTCTCCCGTTCCGATCCCCTCACTCCCTGCAGGTTTGTTCCCCTTCTGAACTCGGTTCTCCCAGAGGCGCTACCGCCGTCACTGACGGGCTCGGCCTGGGCCAGCGGCGGGTCCGACTTGGAGCCGGGGAAGCTTCTGGCAGCTTCTCACAGGAGCCGGCCCTGCAGCCCCCGCCCCGCTACCAAAACCCCGCCACACAAACCCAAAACAGTGTGCGTAAGCCCTAAAACCTTCAGTTTCTAGTGACTTTCAATAAATATCCCAATGGAGCTCTACAGTAAAGGTTATTACTATAACCACCTGTACTTCTGTCTGGCTTATTCACTCACAGATCAATGGTATCAGGAAAATAAAGATCAACACAGGCATTTATTTCAGTTCTCTACTGCCCTATACCTTGCATTAGCATGTAAACCTCTGTAAAGAGTTCTACAATGCAATGAGTCATCCCACTATGTCACTAATTAGAGAAAATTTCTCTCAGTTCCAGTGAGGCATTAGCTCTGCATGTTGTGTTTCTCAGACTTTTTCACAGTATGTAGAAAATTCGGAGAACAACAACATTAATGTTTCAGAGACTGAAGAAAGTAACTTGGAAGGAATTAATTAAAAAAAAAAAAAAAAAGGGATAACCTGAACAAATAACTTCCTTTGGTAATGACTAAGGGAGTTCTTTAGGATGGAACTAACTATTACCTTGAATTCACGTGAGCACATTAGAAAAAAAATTGGAAAAGAAAAGCCCAGATAAGTAACAGGACAATTTTCTAATGAGGAAATATATCAGATGGTATGTATATGCAAATAACATACATGCATTTACATGACTACAGATGTATTTTTGTCCCTCATTATTATTAAGGTATTTATCCTCTTAATTGTCCTGTGATATTGATAAATGTTGCTATTATTGTATTACAAATGATAACTGAACAAGGTAAATATATCTGTAAAAAATTTGGCTTATTACAAAAGGAAGTGTATGGTAGACTAGAATTCAGAAACAAACCAACAACTTCTAATGTAAAAAATAGCACTATTTCTGCTCTGCTTAACAGATTTGAATGTCAAAACGTCTCAGAAAACCTAATTAATTTCACTTGTCCTTTATAAATGCATGACAAATACACGTAGGTATGGAATATTTGTTTTCCAAAGTTTCATAGTGAATCATTGGCAGAAGCAGGGCAACAATCCAGAACTTCTGAGGCCTTCTCTTTCTCTTGCACAAAAGAAGCACATGACTCTGGTTTTATGCCCTTGAAACTGTACCTTAAGTTTTAATAATTTATATGAAATGAACTGGATATGTGACTTCAAATATCAATCCACAGCCTTTCCAAAATTAATTTACTAAATAGTTTTGATAGTCAGGTGCCAGTCACTACTGTTTTTTTCTTCACTGTCCAGACAAAAATGGGAAGAAAAGACCAATATGCACTAGAACATAGCCAAGAATTAAAGTAGGTATGATATGAAAATTATACAAGTGGACTCCACTAGGAAAATAGCTCCAACCCTTTTTATTGATGTGAAGATATACATCTTTGTGCATAACAAAGCAAAGGTTAAATGTGGTTAAAGTTTTACTAGCTGGACTGTATTTATACTCTAGTAGACTCTTCAAAATATCTAGCATACAAACTTGACCTTGGAAGAGGTTGAGAAGACAAGTGCTGTCGGTGGCTCTTACTCACACAAAACTGAGCCAGCATCAAAAATGTCAGCAGAACACTTTCGATTTTCATTTTATTCTCTCGGCGTTTTCATTGGAAATGTGCGTACGCTTCAATATCGTGCTGCCAAAGTTAAGGAATTCTCAGCTCTGCACAGATGATTCTACTGCTCAGTATCTAGAGCAGTTAACCGCTTCGCTGTGTCTTTGGAGCACTGCATGAAGCAGGGGAGCAGTCACCTCTTCGCCAATGTAGGACCCTCAGAGATGCAATGAACCAAAGATAAAAATACTCAGAAGTACTTCTGACAGGACGTTAGTCAGAAGATGGTGCTATTATAACAGAACTTCTCAGGCAGCTGGGGCTTTACAAGAAACCAAAGCATACAAGTCAGGCTCAAGAGAAAGTAAATCCCAAGTGTAAATTGAAAGTTGATTTCAGCACGAGTTGATGCTCAGCATCTCACTGAATACACCTTACGGAATGGACTCACCGAAAGACCCTTTGATTCTACGCCTTGGCTTTCTTGCACTGTTCACATTGAAGGGGAAATGCACAGAAAAACATAAACTATAAATGGCCATTCACAAACTTTTGCAAACTCATTTGAATCTTATGAGCTCACTTCAGAGACCCTCAAATGATCAACAACATTTTAATGTATTTCTACACTATATAGTGTGACTTCCACATCAAGATATAGGTTCTGACTGAATTGCTGCTGGAATTGCAAACAACCTGGAAATATGCAGCGATACAATTATACTGCCTCGGGAGCAGGAGTAGCTCAAGTATCTACATAGAACTGCTGTTCTGCGTCACATAGAAGTAACCTTAGAAACACTTCCTTTTCTCTTTCTAAGGGAAGAAATGGAGGTTGCCCAACTTTTCATAAACAGAATACTAAATTTTCTGCAATGTAAAAAGATTTAAAGTCTGACTGTGAAGGAGAAAAAGCTGATGGTGGGAAAATGGGCAAACAAGAATCTAATTACCAAAACATCTGGTTGCAGGTAAATGAGTCTGGTGATTATCCACATAGCAAATGGGTGATTAGAAATGCACGAAATTAGAGTAGTCCACAGGACAGCTAATTGCAGTAATTGATATGGTGAGTGAGATGGATTCTACAGACTTTGGGCAATCATGGAAACTAGATTATAGCGTAAAAGGCAGAACCATTAAGCAGGAAACACCATGGATGGGTTTTACTGTCTGACAGAGTTCTCTTCCATGCTAGAAAGGCCATAGTGTCATTTTTAATATCTAGAATATAAAGGATATAATTTACATAATGAAAATCCAACTGGGGACAGGTGTCCTTGTCATGACCCAGGTATGTTAATGGAAGAGGTTACCATTCCTGGCTGCACTTCTATACCCTTCTGAAGGATATTACTGTATTGAGTAAACTTCTAGTGGAGCAATCTGTTTAAAAAAATTGCAAAAATCGTATTTGTGAGCTGAAACAGCTTAATTAGTCTGACATTGCTTGAATGCTTAAGCAGACTGCTCTCCTGGAAGGGTGATGGGCCATAGCACTTGGAGTCAGGGCAGTGCCTTGTAAGGAATGACTGTGAGGAGAGGGATATAATAGCTATGTATTACATTTAGTTACCTAATTTAAACAATGTAAATACTTGCATGTCACCTGACTCCTGCCTTGGCAATTATTATTTGGCTCATTTCTTACAGCTTATTTCAACAGCAGAGGTCAGTTAAGGGGAAAGATTCAGAGGAGTGAGAGGAAAACATTGTAGGAAGCATTTTGCAATGCTACTTGGTTATTCTAGAGTAAATCCAGAGGAACACTACTGCTTCTACTGCAGTATGTATTTACATCATGGGAAAAACTAAGAGAATGGTATAAGACTTAGAGACAGTCAGTGGAAATGGGGTGTAACATGATTGAAGAGAGGGGTCAAATTCTTTCCTGCCAAACATGAGCAAACCTCTGTGAAAACATCAGTAAAGCTTCACTCAGAAATGTCAGGAGAAATTTTAGCTAGTGTGGGAATTTCACAGTGAATGCTTTTCTGTCATTGAAATAGAGCGATATCTTTAAGCGCTTTTCTGATTAAACACAGGCATTTTCAGTGGGCTCCACCGTGCACTGCTCGGTGAGACACCTCTCCTGTTTCCCTGCCTCGGGTACAAAGATGCAGAGCTCCTGGTCAACCCTCCTGTCTGGACTGTGGTAGAGAAGGGAACCCTGCAGCTTCCAGGCCTCTTTCCACAAATGTGGGAACCTGCAGTCCCTGGCTCCAGCCCCTGCCAGGCTGATGGGGCTTCTGCAAGGTATGGACACAGCCTGGGCTCCCCTGCCCTGGTGGCCACTTCCAGGGCACTGGTGTGGGCTCTGCAGATCTTTAAAATCTGTTTTGATGACCTTTTTTTTTTTTTAAACTTCTGATTGAAGTTTGGGAATTTTCACATTCGGTTCAGTTCTGAAGCATGAAATCCTTTCCCCGGAATTTCAAATCATGTCCTTCGACCATTTTTTTTTGTTGTAGATGGGTGAAAGGAAAGAGTTAAAGTGTAAGGGCTTTGTTATAAGGAGAAGAAATTTCAGAATTAAGCAGTTAATTGTATTCTGGCATGAAAAAAGTTCTCATTACTTCATTGTCCAATGTGGATAAACAGAAAGAATCAGAAATATGAGTATTTCAAGGGCACCGTTAATTTTGATAGATTTTGTATTTACACCAATGTATCTGAGAATAAAAATCTGGTCCGTGGATATATGTCGTGAGGTACGCAATGTAGGTTCTGCTAATTAGCAACACTTTAATTTTGACTAAATTAATAGATTTCAAAACATTAAATGTAACCAGTAGTTTGCTAAATATTGTTTCCTTAATGGGAATACAAGTTTTTTACTAGCTATATCAATTCCATTTTTAAAAAGGAAAGCAATTATGATGTTTTATTTCTTGCTAAATGCAAAAATACTTTTCACAGAAAGTTTTTGTGGAACTCTATGCACTTACCTACAGGTCTTTATCCACAAGAATTCATACCAAGATAGCAAACCAAGGAAAATCACAAATGCATGCAGAAAAAAAAGAAAGAAAAACTGAGCAAAAAGATTTCCCAGAGATTCACATCCCAATTAAACAAGTAACTGACTTGGCAGGTCTCGCCTTTGTTCCATCCCTGCAGCCCAGTCTAGGAAAGAGCATTCCCTGTGGGAGCTGTTAGTCTTGAATAATAAAACAGATAACATGCAGAGAAGGCTGAAAAGAGCTGTTGCAGAGGTTAAAGGAGAAACACTAACTTTGAAAAGGAATCCCAGTGGTGGATGTTTAATTGGCCCGAATAAAAGGGAACACACTTTCTTGTGGCAAGTTATTATGAGACAGCTCAGCAACCACGAAAATAAGCAGGCATGAAAAGCTTTGTTTTTCAATTAGATCAGTTTAGGGAGTTTGATATATGTGCCACATTTCCCCACCATGTCTTGTCCAACTTTTGGTCTCTGTGCAGTTGAGTAGCTCTGGGTTTGAGCCTGGATTTCTCCTTTGTGGAAGGGCTTACAAGGGGCAGAGATGCCAGAAAGAGCCCCCTCCAAGTTTTCCCTTCACAATTTAATTAAAGAGCTTTCTCATTTTTTCAAATGTTTCTGCTTACAAGTCAGTTGGAGACCCAGAAGAGACCAGGACAAGTTATACAGAGAAGATCCTGCTCCCACATCTCTGCTTCAATGTTATTCTCTGAGAGAGCTGTTCCCTAGCAAATAAGTTGCGCTCATATCTCCAGCCAACATCTGCCCTGAGATCCCCTGCTACACAGAGATTAACACAGTCTCAGGCTTAATGCATTGCTGAACTTCCCACTGAGCAGGAGGAAAATGTAAGGAAGAAAAGGGAGGGATGCATCACCGCCTTCAACTCTACTCGTGCAGATTTACGACGCTGTTGAAAAGGTGCTCCAAGATTTGCTTCAAGGAGATCTTGGTTGGTTCCCTAGAAGTAGCTTTAATATATAATTTAATATATTTCCCCTATGTAGGAAAGGCATGGGCTGCCCCCTGCGCATGCCCCAGTTTTATCAGTCACTGCCCAGATTGCCACAAACAATCAGGAAACTAGAAAAGTACTTGGTAAATGCAAAATAGAGGTCCACATAATCCCTAAGATTGCCTATTAACCAGGGACAGGAAAGACAAGGGTATGCATCACTCCACCAAGCGTGTGGGATAGGGGTTAGAGCGCTGGGACGCTGGAGATCTGGTTGTCTCCCCTATACCGCCTCTCATCTGCTCTTCTTTTAGGCAAGTCTCTCCACTTTTCTGTACCTGTAAAGTAGCACTATTAATAACAAATACCTCTTTTGAAAAGCATTAACATCTGCTAAAGCAATGAAAGTATCTTCATTCATATTAATAATAATAATTGATGGCACCCATCTGGAAGCAAAAAAGTCCAGAAACAGAACAGAAAGTATTTAGCTGGAAATATAGCAGTCAGAAGTGTCTGTGTCATGTGTTGTAAATATGGAAAACAGAATACAAAAGGCCCATTTAATTCACATGAGATTCCTGATCCCTCGTGTACCACGTTTGGTGCTGATTTATTTGAATTAAGATGGCAAGAAAACCTCCTCTTGCTGTTTTTTGTTGGATTTTTAGTTTAGTTTTCTTTTGTTTTTAATCAAGCTCTTGCTCAAGCCATGTGAGTAAGAATTCAGTAACACATTGTAAATCACAGTTTGCAAGTTCTGTGACTGCAGATGAGATAGTAAAAGATAATGCTGTATAATTCACATGTGGCTTGTTCGTCATTCAGGCACCACATGTCAGATTCTCCCTATGCACAGCTGACTGTGAGCAGAAAAGTTGGTAGAGATTGCAAAGAACATAATTTTAAAGTCCTGGTTATTAGAATCCTTTGGTTATTGCTGAAACAACTCAGAATCGTATGAGTACAAGCCTAAATCATTTTTTTAACCATCTTTGAGTCAAAGTCAATTTACCATGGAACTGTTTCAAAAGAGGAGCTGGCAAAGAAAACAGAAGAAATACACAGTCAGCAACCCAACCTTTTCCAAGTAAATGGTAGATAAAATTGTATTCCAAAATGGAAGTGTCTGACATCCCTTTATGATAACAAAAGATTTCTCAAAGCTTCACGTCCCAATTAAACATCCCAGTAAAACTTTTTCCACAATGTAACGTTCTTTTAAAGGTGTCAGGGATTGCCACTGACTACAGTTGCTCAGAGAAGGTCTATAGCAGAGCCATTGTCCTAAACCCACTTTGTAGTCTTTGGAGAGAAATAGGTGAATTGCAATCCAAAAGAGCAATTTCTCAGCGTTGTCCCTAAAGAAAGCCTCAGATCGGCTGTCTACAGTATAGATGTAATTCACAGCACTCACGTATATTATATATATATATAAAATAAAAAGAGGCCCCAAATTGTCTGACAGTTGACTCCTATCATAATATAAGACTAAGTACTGTTCTATAGTCCTGTAGGTGCCCGTATGCAAAACAAACAGCTGTGCTCTCCTGTGCAGCTGTAAAGGACTGGTTTCTTATTCCTGAAGATACCTGAGCTCTTCGTTCGGCTCCATTTATATTACCTACCTAATCACGCAACCCAAATGCATATTTACCTAAAAGCCTAAACAGGCCACTGCAGAAGGAAGAGTCGTGGGGTTGCAAAGGACGTCAGTCAGAACAGCCCTTCAGACAGATACACAACCAAACAAGGAACAATCGTCCTTTTCGTTTGAAGGCATTTTTGCCAATGTCTGTCCGAGATCTCTCTAGCTGAGTTTTGTATTGATCGGATGTATTGCTGTGCTGTCAGCTACCAGACAGCTTTACATGGATTTAATTTTTCGCTTGATCTTGTATCAAAAAAAAAGCACTAACGCAATCCAAACAAGTATGGTTTTGACTATCAGCCAGCATCTCCCACCCCTGCTCCCTAATTCATGTATTTGAAACCTTTGGCTAAAATCAGAAAAACTTGACCCAATGAATACTTTGTGGAAATGGGCATCGAGATAAAGGCGAGATGCTCCTCAAGTGGTCTTAACTGAAGGAAGACTGTTATGTGGGTTCACAGCTTAGCGCATCAGAGAACTTATAAGTGCCCCACACTTCAGTCAGTCAGAGCTCACCATGTCTTGGACATCAAAATCGCACTCGGAGAACAACGCGCTTCGAAAGGGAAATGAAATCACTGCTGCAATACTGTTCAGCTCTCCACTCTGACTTCCACTGGGTGAAAACTCCTAAGCCATAGAAGTCGTCACTACTAACACCCTGTATACATTTGATTTTGGCCCAGAATGTGTAGCAATAGTATTCACATTATGAGTAAGTTAAAGACTAAGAAGCTCTGACCCATAATGTAACGTTAATTCTGTACAGAGCTTCTTCTGTTTTTCTAGTTTCCAGTCCCTTAGACTCTTTCCAGTTGTTAAGGATGTAGAAAGTTTAAACAACTTTATAAAGAACAAAGCTCTTGTGTCCTAAATGGTAATGGAATGGTCTTTATAGAAATAGATATAGCTATAGGAATAGGTATATATTTAATATAATTTAATATAATTACATACACATTATATTATATAATCTGTGCGCATATATTATGTATAAATATATATAAAATAACAAGTATGTGACAGGACCAAGCAAAAGAACAAAAAGCCCTGTATTAGGTACCACTGGAGAAGGGCTTACCCGAACAAGTTTACATGAAAACACACATATACACTTATCCAGAGCATGCAGAAGGTGTGATGCCACTATACTTCCTTTCAAACAGAGGAATGACCAGTTAGGGATTTATGGAGAATAAAACCCCCTATTTCTCCTTTCTAGTATATTTTGAGTAGAGTATTAGCATTTGGAAGTATGATTTGCAGGCATGATTTTTATTAGTAGTGTAGGTGGTTCACCAGCTGCAATTTAAGAAGTAACAAAATAAAAGTATTTTTGCAAAATGCTTGTACTAAAAAATGAAATGCAACAAAATCTATCCATAATTATTGGTGATCTTTTGCTTTTACCATTAAAAGAATGTATGAAATCAGTGTCATTTTGTCATGTGTCTCAAGCAAAATCACAGCAGAAGAAAATAGTATTACAGGTTTATTATGTCTCAAAATATAGAAATATATTCCAACAGCATATTTCAAAGAATAATATAACAATAATCTTCAGTTTCTTATTCTCAAAATGGTACACCAATATTTAAAAATATATTACTTAATGTACCCCAAATTTAGTTTCCATCAAATTCCATTTAGAATTAACTGAGTTCAAAAAAGCATGTCCACCTACCCAATTTATACAGAAAGCAGTAACTTTTTTGAAGACAACCCAGGAATTTAACTGTTCCAAAATGGTAATTCAGTTGGAGACATTGTATTTTGCTATACACCCTTGTGCATGAACTGCAACTAAACGTAGATATGTAGGTAACGTCAGTATAAAATAGAGATGGAAGTGTAAAATGGAACTGTTGTATTAAGGGGAAAGAGTTAGCAAGACTGAAATGAAAACTGTTAACTTTTCAAAAAAACTGAGTGTATGCATAAAAAGGATTTTTGTATTACTCCAATAGCAGGATAAAATAAATTAGTTTCTGCAAAAAAAGACAGTTGCACATTCACATGAATACACACAGTCACACACACACACTGATTTTATCAGTCTGTAATAATCTGAGTTTTCTGAAATGTGCTTTAAATAACCAGAGAAGTCAGAGTTTATATGAATAGACTGTCTAATTCATTTTTTAACAACTCTCTGAGAACTGTTTAAATGAAGCATTTTTAACCAAGGCAATTAATGATAAAAGCATATATTATAATTAGCCATGTAATAAAGAGAAAACAGAGTTTCTGTTTTCCCATTTTCATAACACTAATACAAAGGGGTGTCCAAAGACATTAAGTGTGGTTAATCCAAAAGAAGCATATGAGTGGTTGGAATGATAATCTGTAATTAGTTGTGCAGTTCACAACCACAGGATTTCATCTGAGGCCAAAAATTTAGGGAGATTAAAAATTTTTTATATTGATTTAAGAATTTCCAAAAATTATGATAGTTAATACTAAAAAAAAAAAAGAAATGTATCCCATCTTAAGTCTCATGATTTAAACCAATCTCCACCTGATAGGAAAGCAGATGGGACTAAAACTAGGCTGGAAATTACCCAACAGCTCATTATGAAAGGTGTTTTTCATCTTTGCCTGAAAACAGCCAGCATCAGGGACAAGATTTTCGATTAAGCAGGTGACTGCTGTATCCCCTGTGCCTTTGCTCGCACACTCAGAAAACACATCCAAAAGTAGGAGCTATATAAAGCAAAGCCCTTCCATACCCTATCTTCTGTATATTTTGTGTATATAGTAACACGTGTATGTAATGGGAAGGCTTGTGTGGTTTTTTTGTTTGATTTTGCTTTGTGCTGTAATCATAAAAATATTTACCGGAGCAGTGTAATAGATAATAGACTGATATGATTTGAGGTAAGAATGTTGTAGTTCAATTTTTTAGTGTTAACTTGGAAAGTCATAGAGAGAGGCGAGAGTCTGTCTCCACAGAATTCCCGAAGCTTTGAGCCTTTTGCAAACTCTGCAGCCCACAAGCCAAGAAGTAACATACACCTCCAGTTACACTCATCTTGTTAAAGAAAATAGTTATAACAATTATGTGCAATCTTTTCACTTCTATTTTCTATCTACTATTTATTTACTTAAGCACTGTTCAACATTTCACTTTTTCTAATGGAGCAGAACTTCTAAAAGAAAAAATATGTTTAGCCAAGCAGTTTTGTTTAGGTTTTTTTTTCTGTGCCTTTTTCTAAATAAATATCCTGCCACAGTTTTCATTGGCACGACATGATCAAATGTATTTTAGTTCTTTTAACAATAAGAAGCAGTTACAGAAGTTCTGGAGTTTCTAGCTTTAAAAAAATCTGTAAAAAGGCTTTACTTTGAACTATCAAAATTGAATGAAATAGATTCCAGTATGGTCAATTGAAAAATTAGTTTGTGAAGTTCTGCTGCATAGCAAGGTGACCCATAAAATAAATGGTTCTGAAATTTTGCCTATACAAAAGGAACTATATACTTTTAAATAAATAAAAACTACTATATACATTACACTGTACATTTAAATGAGAGATGACATGAAATGGAATAAATTTAGGACTGCCTTTTCATCAGCAAGGCTCATATCTTGACTTTATTACAATTCTGAATAAACCCCTCTGCTTTAGATTATTTTTTTTATTCTAGTGGCAGCCACATGAACGCACCACCATATTCCTGTATTTTTTTAAAATAACATTGGAACTGTCATCAAAGTAGAGCACGGAGATTGCATTCAGTTTTGTTGGTGCACAGCACGGCTTTGGTACATGATCGGGGAACATCAAGTGAACCTGAAAGACAGATAAATACATAGCTCATACATCAAACAGAGAGGTACAAGGACAACATCAGTGCAAAACATGTCTTTGCAATTCAGAGAGCGCTGCGGTCGCAGATTTTCCTCGGTTAGCAACTTTAAAGCACAGCTTACCTCCAGAACATTGCTTTGATTTCAATTGCACGGGCAGGGTTATACAACAATAGCAGATGGAGAGATAAATGAGGAGGAGCAGCCAAGACAGAAAGTCAGCTTTCAGATGAAATTCAGAAAAGAGTTGGAGTTAGGCGGCTGCTCGGGAAAACACTTAAACACATTGTCAGTACCATCTCTGCTGAGGACAGTGCTCAACACGAAGCCCAGGCTCAAGTCCCGGGTCTCACCGGGACCCCAGCGTGTGCTAAAATGCTTTTCTGCGTCAGGGTCTCAGCCTGGAGGAACGTCTGTGGCAGACAGCAAAGGCTGTGCAGGCAAAGGCTCCTACTGAAGCTGTTTTCAGCCTATGAAACGGTAAGACGCGGGCTCTCAGACAGCATGAGTGCATTTTAAGGTCTTATCTGGGTATCCCTGCATCCAATTCTACTTCCACTGAAGTCGAAATCAATTCATAAGCTGGGTGCCAGCTGGACAGGAGGTTTGGGGAAAGGGCTGAGGCAGAGCAGGCTTTATGTTCACCAGGCTGAAATATATCAATGAAAGGTTCAAGAGAAGGAAAGGAGTTTTGAACAGCATCCCAGAACGAACAAGATCTAGTGGAAATATCTGAAAATGGGGGAAATACAAGTTCTTTGTACTTGAAAGAAGGTTGGATGTAATATTCTACACATGCTGAAGACTTGGAAACTGGGGAGGCCAGAAAAGAGGGAGTTGTAATAGAGAGGGCAAGAGATTATTAAGGCATGGATGAAGACTTCAGCAGTAATAGGTTTCATTTGTATGTTAAGTCTTTGTAAATCTGTTAGAGCCATCTGTCTTGCAGTGATATAAGCCCAGAGCCTTTGCCAGACAGCAGAGAACAGTCTATCAGGAAACGATTTTTACATAACTGTTACCATGAGAAGTACTTTTGAAATGAGCAATAATAAATCCTGAAGTAGCAGTTTAGTAAGGGTTTAGACACACATTTAAAAACAGTTTAACAAATGAATAGCAAAGCGCTGGAGCAAAGAATGATTGTGCCTTGCCTAGGCAGATGTTTGCCCTGCCGTAACTCCTGGTCCCACCAAGCCCCTGCCACCCCAGCTGGAAGCTCCATGGCCCCGTTAGCCCTGCACGACAGCGATGCTCACAGCCTTCTCAAGCGTGAGCCTGGAAGTCGGTGCGAGTCAACCTGCTGATCGCCGACTTACATGACCGGGAGGTCAACGCTACTCCAACGCCTGGTCTAAGGGTGATGGGAAGTGAGAGGGGAGAAAGCTTATATAAATCATTAAATGCAGTTGGTCTTGTATTTGTGTGCATCTCTATCGTCTGTCCGCCTAAGTTCAGTCTCAGAAAATGAAAAGGCAGAGAGGTACTGGCCCAGCATTTCTCCTATTCTTGTTAGAAAGAAAAAAAATAAAAAGAGTCAGTAAAGTTTGGAGGGGTACCAAGGAACAATCACTTCCCAACCCAAAGACTGGGCTTTTTTAGAATGGTGTAATCAGTATGGCTGGGAGATGATTACATATGGATTAGGGTGGGGTGTATGAATAATTGTTTCCCAAGCCATCCCCATGTGCACACCTTGTGTAAATCTGAATTTTGTATAATTTGAACCAGAAAGCGTTCAACTACTGTTATCTCATCTAATTTATGTGCAGTTAAAATTTAATTAGCCTCATGGTTTTTTGGCTGCACGACTGAATGCATGTACAGTACATGTAGAGGGAAACACACGATACCAAAAAGGCCATAAAAAGGAGGGAAAATTTAAGTATCCAATTTAAAAAAATAGGACAAGCTACACAAATTTCTTAACAATGGGAAATTAACCATTTTTTGAAAGGATAGACACACAAGAGAAAGTAGCACTGGGCCACTTATTTAACAGTCCATAATGGCAGGAGGAAAGTCTAACCTGGAGATCTCACTAATATTGGCAACTTTTTTGGACAATGTTTGCAAAATGCTAAATTATTGCTTTGCTGATCTATTTCTTTTCAGCTCAGGACTGCATAGGTGCTGTTCTTCATCATCTCCTAGGCACATTACTATATTCCTTGCCAAGTAGCATTTGCCGTTCCTTTCACCTGTACCCCTTATCACACTTCTATTTATTTCCAGATCTGACATTTTCCCTTCTTTTTCTAAATCTTGCTGATTTCAGTTCTGGTATAGAGGAATAATGTTGCATTGGTGGCTGGACTTGGAGTAGGTGCATAAATGAAATGTTGAATGGAAAGGAAAAAGTCTCAGCACGTGATGAGGTTTTAAAAATGTCCCTTTTGTGGAAATACTTGGCAATTTTCACAAGCAGAATTTGTTTGCTATCAGAAAGGAATCAACCTTTTGTTTGTTTGTTTGTTTCTGGGTTTTTTTGGTGTGGGGTTTTGGTTTGGAGGGGGTCCCAGAAGAGTAGTGGTTGCACTCATTTCTGAAGGGGGAAAGGTTTTTCAGGCCCAGATTTTTCACGTTAAAATCAAAGAAAAAAGGTCATCATCCATGGAGACTCATCAGCATAGTCTGATGGTCAGGATACTTTCCTATCACCAGCTTAAATTAGAGGGAACCTTAAACCCATGTTTCTCTAATTGCAGTTGAGTGCCTTGACCTTTCCAGCAACTAATTAGGGATGGCAACCCTTCCCTGTTCTGATTCTGTACTCCCACTCCCTCCTTCTGTATTCTCTCTCGTTTCTCTGCTTCTTAATCATTCCACTAACGCTGATGCTGTTCAGAGCCAGTTCTTCAGCTGGCACAGGTGAAAAATCATGACCAGACATCAGACGCACAGCATTACATTTAGGCAGAGTCTCAAGGTCTTGATTTCTGTAGCCGAATGCTGCTGGGGTAGAGGAGGCCTAGCCAGCTTCTTCAACTAAGATCATCTTTTTGGCTGCTCCAGCTGATGCACAGGACTAACATAAGAAATAGCAGAGGCAGAAAGCTGGCTGCAAATCCCCTTTTACATGTACCAGGCAGAGCAACAGATCCAAACACACTTATTTATAAATTGCATTTGTTAGCCAGGCATGACTGAACACAACTTCTTAAATGCAAATGCATCTGCTTGCAAAGCTTCGCACTAAATTACAGTTTAAGTATCTCTGCCAACAGTTGACAACAGAGGTCCACAGAGTGGCCAAGCATCAACATTTCTGGAAGGTATAGCACATAGATGTTAACATGGAGCTTCAATAAGCTGCAAAAAAACTCTTGGAAGTGGGACCAGGGGGCCCCTTTTGTTCCTGTCTACACAGTTCTCCAGTAATACGACACAGTCTTCTTGTGTGTTATTGCATTTGAAATGGAAAAGAAACCTGCCACAGGCTGCTCTAGACAGTTCATCCTCTCTCCAGTGTCATCATCAAAGAACATCTTTGAAATGGGTTATCATTTACCCAGAAATAATGGAAATCCAATAGGAGTAAACAGAGGCAGAGACAGCCCCTGTGCCAAGACACTTACAACTGCAAAATAGGCAACTACAACATAGGCAGAGGCATACCAGAGTCTGAACAATGGCGTGGTTTGTTGCATTCATGTGGGCATTGAGGGGGAAAGAACATTCTCCATCACAGTAAAATGCAGCGTAGCCCTCCGGTGCAATAATCCAATCCTAAAACAAGAACAAATAAACCCACTGAATTTTTGTTTTTTCCTTACTCAGAGAATTTAAAACTCTATCAAACTAACTAAGACTTGTCCAAGGACAAAATGAACTTCACAATGTGGCATGTTAAATTACTTTTTTTTGCCAAAAAAAAAAAAAAAAAAAAAAAAGAAGAAGTATTTGCTTTGCTCATGTAAAACTCAGATGAAAATTAAACTCAACTTAGAAATCTATACTGAATATCAACTAACGAGACTATAAGGGGAATTAAAGGTCCAAATATGTTTGTCAAAATACTTTTCTTCCCAGACTGAAAATCTTGAGCATTTCTTGGTGCAACAAAAGTAATTAAAATGCATGCTCTTTCTTCAGCATACTCAATACCATTAATTGTATTATCGCGCGAGACTGACGGTTGCTAGAGATTACCCGTTGGAATGTCACTGAATCATGCATTTTGAGTATTTCTAGCAACACAGCATGGGGAGAAGACCACAAGAGGGAAAATATTTTAAAAGGTTAATGAAAGCTATATGTTTAGTTTGCTGAATTCCTCCTTTGCCAGGCAAAGGTAATGGAGGTGCTGTGGGAAGGGCAGGGAGGATCAAGTACCTACTTCTTGGGTTTTGTTTCTTTTTATCTCATTCCACCCTGAGTTTCACTGATCAAATATTGTACAGTGTAGCTTTGGCTTTCCAACTGAAACTTTGAATTCTTCAGGTATTTTTTGTGAAAAACAGATTTTCTTTTCTCTCTAGCCACCTTGAATGACTGATCTGAGAGCCTTCCACATCTTGGGGCATACTAGAATTTACTGTTTCAAAAACGAAAAAAAATGTTGGTACGTGGAAAAATTTGTGATCTACAGACAGACAATAGCTCACTTGTTCAGTAGCCTGAGTTCAAGTCAATACCATAAGACTGCTCTGTGCCCACGGACAAGGTGATTATGCTCTGCAGACTTGGGAAAACAGTCTCTGCCTACTTCTTCAGGCTGCTGTGAGGATAAATATACTACAAAATATCAGGCAGAGTAATGAGCCATATGAGAATCTGAGCTAGATATGTAAAGGATGAGCTGTCACTAAAGAGCACACTTTTTCTTCTCATAGACTTGTTCTGCTCATGGAGAATTGTTTTACAATAATTCAGAGAAATGTGAAATGCACAGACAGCCATCTCTGAGTTCTTACCTACATATGCAATAGGTCTAGGTTATAGGTTGCTGATGGCCTTCTTGTTCTTTCTTTATAGAGAGCTCCTTGCTTTCTGGAAAAAAAACCTAGATTGATCTCTATTTTCTTTTCTCATGATGACCTGCCTCTGTCTTTATGACCTTTTACTACAAGTACCTTCTTCTTTTGTTACTGTATGGCAGGATGAGCTTTTCCCAGAAATTATATAAACTTAGCTATGGTGTTATAAAGACCACCGAGCAGTGATCCAAGGTCTAGTTCTCTACAGACTCTACCCCCGTGAAATCTCTCTGACCTGCAGTAGACAGCACTGAACCAGGGAGAATTCAAGGGTAAATTTAAAAAGTTCCATTGCTCAGTGTGGGGATTTGCGTTTCATTTACCACAGATCTGTTCATATCTTGAGTAAGTGTCCAGATTTATTTTTATGTGAATTAATCCGGATTGTAAAGCCATTAATGTATGCAAAATCTTTGCAAGAACAGCAGCCAAAAAAGTAAAGCGATAGTGATAGGGATTCATTACAAAATGCCTTTAAAGAATTTGTCTCTCATCAGTGCAATACCAATTACCATGAAGAAAACAGACTATAAATAATGGGGGACTGTAAAATATATTGTCCCAATTTGAACTGATAGGCAACAGCATTTGTAATCATACCTGCCATCCTAAGTCTCGGAAACTCACGTAAAGTTCATGTTTCTTACATGCTTGCTTTTGCTCGCTTGTATTATAATCTACAGGAAGAAAATAATAATAATAATAATAAATTGTTTAGAAGCATTGGTAGAACCGACAAGTTAGCTATTGTTGAGTTCCTGACCAAGCCATACAAAAGAAAGGAAAAAAGCATACTGTCATTTATGTTCCTAGGGTTGGTTGTAAAGGCAGTGTAAACTTGGAAATGCAGAATCAACAGTGTCAGCCTGATACAATTTGTGTACAGAGACAAAACACAGCATACAGCATTAGGGGAAACAGGTTTACAAGATGTCTGTTTGTGGCTAGCTAGGTAGCAACTTTGATAATATGCACACAGGTAATCAGAGGACAAGTGAGAGCCTGATCCAAGATATGAGGAAGTCATCTCTATGGTGGCACAAGTTTAACTGCCAGCTAAAGAAAGTAGCTTAATTCAAAGGAAAAATTAACGATGATAAAAATTGTTCTGAAACAACAGAATTTTGAAAAGTCTGTGACTTAAACATTAGCACATTTTGTACTCCTTCATTTTTTACCGTATTTTCTGGAACTATTCCCCACCTGACGATCTTTAGTTGGTAGTACTAACGTAAACAAGTAGACTAAGAGATGCTTTTTAAAGGCCTGAATATTTCTGCATTGTCAGAGATATGTCAGGATAGAACGACACAGAGAACCTTCCATGCATGCTTCTCCAGGACAATCTTAATCCTGGAGAAAATCTAGTACTTTTTCTTTACTGCCCCTGAGTAACAGGAAAGGAAGGGAATAGGGTCATGCCTTCACCACATCAGCATCCCAGTGTTGGTTTATAGCGCTATTCAAGTGATGCCATCGGTGAGGCATGCGATGGAACAGGGAGGCCAGGCTGTCTCCTCTGGTTCCATTTCAAGAATGCTTAAAGTGGCTTTTTGGGACCAAAATAACCATACTGGCAGAAAAAAAAAGTTGGCTGAAATTCACAACGACAACAAAAAACATCCCAAACAAACAAGGAAGACACTGAAAAAGAAACAAAATCTTCATTTTCAGGAATAGTATTTTTTTTTTAGGAACAGTTCTTTAACATTAAAAGACTTGAGGCTGGAATGGGAGGGTCTCTGTTGAAAAATTCCTGGAAAATTAAGAGAGACGCCTTTTTCACAGAAAATGAAAGGAAGGGAGTTCTACAGTCTGTGAGATAACCCGTTGTAGCGCTTCACTGTCCTTGCAGAAAATCTTCCCAAACAGCTGGCCTAAAGGAGTTTTTCTGCAAATTTACCAACTGCTTCTTGTCAGCTGTCCTGATCTGTGCTATTGTTGCTTCTCTGAGTTCTCTTCAGTTTCTCTGTGTCTTTCTGAAGACATGATGGCCAAAACTGAACACAGTACAAAATAAAGTAAAATAATTATTTCCTATGATTTCCAGATTATTTTCTAGAAGTATATCGCAGAACAAGAGTTTTGCAGCAAAACCACAGTGTCAAATGATCAGCTTCATATCCTTTTTTTATATTTTCCTGCCTAGTTGCCTTAGGATTATGTTGTATTTATGCAGATCAATGAATAAACAGAGGTTGGGGTGAGGGTGTTGATGAGCACTGCAGCATGATGGGGCTGCAGCAACTATGATATGGTGGAGAGATGACCAAGATCAATAACAACATTGCAGCCCTGGACTTCAGGAGAACAGATTTCAGCTTGTTCAGAGATCTTCTTCACATGGTCTCATAGCAGACTGGCCTGGAGGCAAAGGAGGCCAGGAGAGGTGGCTGATTTCCCAGGACAACCTCTGAGAGAAGCACAAGGTAAGTCCACTCTTGTGTGCAGGTCAAGCAAGTACGGCACAAAACCACTGTAGCTGAATAGGAAACTCCTAACAGCTCAAATTCAAATAGGGAGTAAAAATAATATGGAATTGGGATGAGCTACACAGAAATAATATAAACACATTGCCTGAGTACTCAGGGATGGATGTTAGGAAAGCCAAAGCTTAGCTGGAGTTGAAACTTGTAAGGGTTGTGAAGGTCAACAAGAAGGACTTCTATAGGTACATTCACAGCAAAAAGAAAAATGAAGAAAAATACAGATTCATTGTTCAGTAGGGCAGAGGACCTAGCGAAAAGGACTCAGAACAGGTTAAGGTACTCAATGACTTTGTCCTTTTTTTTACTGGCAAGATTTACCCTCAGGACTCCCAAGTCCCTGAGCCTAGTGACTGAAGCTCTACCCACAGTAAAAGAATCGTAGAATCATAGAATCATTTAGGTTGGAAAAGACCTTCACGATCATCGAGTCCAACCATCATCCATGCCCACTAAACCATGTTCTGGAGTAGATTGTTTACGTGCTTTTTTGAATACCTGCAGGGATGGTGACTCAACCACTTCCCTGGGCAGCCTGTTCCAACGTCTGAAAACCCTCTCAGTAAAGAAATTTTTCCTAATACCCAACCTAAACATCCCCTGATGCAAACTTGAGGCCATTTCCTCTTGTCTTATCTCCAGCCAGCTGACAGAAGAGACCAGCACCTACCTCACTACAACTCCCCTTCAGGTAGTTTTAGAGAGTGATAAGGTCTCCCCTCAGCCTCCTTTTCTCCAGATGAAACAGCCCCAGGTCCCTCAGCCGCTCCTCATCAGACTTGTGCTCCAGGCCCCTCACCAGCTTGGTTGCCCTTCTCTGGACACGCTCCAGCACCTCCATGTCTTTCCTGCAGTGAGGGGCCCAAAACTGAACACAGGACTCGAGGTGCGGCCTCACCAGTGCCGAGTACAGGGGAACAATCACCTCCCTGCTCCTGCTGGCCACACTATTTCTGATACAAGCCAGGATGCTGTTGGCCTTCTTGGCCACCTGGGCACACTGCTGGCTCATATTCAGCCGGCTGTCAACCAGCACCCCCAGGTCCTTTTCCACCAGGCAGCTTTCCAGCCACTCTTCCCCAAGCCTGTAGTGCTGCAGGGGGTTGTTGTGACCCAAGTGCAGGACCCGGCACTTGGCCTTGCTGAACTTCATACGATTGGCCTCCAGCCTGTCCAGATCTCTCTGTAGAGCCTTCCTACCCTCAAGTAGATCGACCCTGCCTCCCAACTTGGTGTCATCTGCAAACTTGCTAAGGGTGCACTCAATCCCCTCATCCAAATCATTGATAAAGTATTAAACAGAACCGGGCCCAACACTGAGCCCTGGGGAACACCACTAGTGACCCACTGCCAACTGGATTTAACCCCATTCACCACAACCCTCTGGGCTCATCCATTCCAGCCAGTTTTTCACCCAGCAAAGCGTACACTTGTCCAAGCCAAGAAATAGAGTTAGGAACCACTTAAGCAAATCAAAGATACACAATTCCATGTGAACAGAAAGGCTGAATTTCAGGGTGGGGAATGAGCTGACCAACAGCATTGCAAAGCCACTTCCTGCCATATTTGAGTGTATGTAGTGACCGGAGGATATTTCTGATGATTCGGAAATGGAAAATATCACATCCATCTTCAAGAAGGGCAATCAGCTTAACCTCAGTTTCTGGGAAGTCTGTGGAGAAAATTCTCCTGGAAGCTATGTCCAGGCACATGAAGACCAAGGTGCTTGGGAACAGTCAGCATGGATTTACTTGTTCAAACTCTGCCTAACCAACCTGATTGTTTTTTTGTGATGAGCTGACTAGCTTTGTGGGATTTTGAGGAGCACTGGGTGTTGCTTGCTTTGCTTTTAGGAAGGTTTTTGATATGGTCTCCCGTAGTATTCTTAGAGCCAAATTGGACAGATGATACGTTCTGGGTTTTGGTTAGGTAAAGAATATAATGGGTGGAAACTTGGCCGGGCTGCTGGGCTCAAAGGATTGTGATCAGTGGTACAAAGTCCAGCTGGCAGCTGGTTACTAGGGATGTCCCTAAAGGATCAGTACTGGTGCCAATGCTGATTAATGTCTTTGTTAGTAACCTGGACAATAGAACAAAGTGTGTTCTCTGCAAGTTCACAGGGGATACCAGATCTGGGAGGAGCGATCAATCATCCAAATTACCAATAAAATGTTGGACTGAATGAGATCCAGAAGAGTCTCAATGAGATGTCATTCAAATTAACCACCCAAATTTTACTCTTATTGGTAACACGCTCTTTGAATATGCTTTTTCTTTTTTTTTTAACAGGCTATGTACCTACTTTCTGTTTAATATACCTGAGTCCAAATATATCTCCTGAAACTGTGTCAAAAGCTGTGCACAAGTCAAGATATATCTGTTTGTGGTACTAAATAACTTCTTCTAGTACCACCAGGGATGTTGTTAGGCTTTCTAAGCTGTAATAGCTCAAATCCTCATTCCTTTTTAAAGATGAATACTACCTTCTTTCCTATGGTATTTTCCTAGCCCTTCATGGGTTGATTCTCAATGACAGTCATTAAAGGTTCTCCACAGGTAGTTGGTTGCCTGCTGCCATCTCAGATACTCTCCGTTGTCCCAGGGCACATAGGGTCAAAATACATACCCACATCCTATGGGAGTCCTGTGTCTTTCTGAAGTAGCCACTAGCAACAAGGCAGGATACTCTAAGACATCATGAGTTTTCAAAAATCATTATGCCTTTAATATAACCAAAACTCCTTAGTCACACTTTGTGCTGAGTTGTCTGTAATGATCTAGTATTTTTGGCACACCTTAGAAGTAAGGTGAAGGTAGTGGAAAGTAAAGAACTTTAACTTAAAAAAGATTTAACTGTGTTTCACTGATCACTCTTCATAAGGATCTATATACTGATTTTGACTAATATCAGTGCTCGTAGGAGGTAAATATTGAGCTTTTCTGTTTCAGCTATTAGTGGGAATTTAAAATTCAGCTATATAGAATGCAAGTCACTTTGCAAAAAAACTGTGACTGAAAACTGTGGGGAAAATATGCATATGAGAAAGTCAGGAAAGTCACAATCTGGTTTTAGATAGCACCCAAGCAGGCAGGCAAACAAATGAAAGCTGGAGACTGTGCTTTTGCCAGTTTTCTCTCAGTCACATTTTCATATTTAAGAATATGTACAGAAGTTTTAGCAACAGAATGTAGCAGAAGTCCCTACAGTTAAAGGAGAAAGGCTGAACAATAAATACATAAGTCATTGCATAGATGTCTTCATTGTCTCGATACTCTGAATTGTTTGAATATAGGTTAACCAGCGGTGGATAAGCAGTCACACTAGAACACCTGATAAGATGGTCTGCATTTCATATGCAGACGTATATCTGCAAACCATCTAACCTATACACCTATGAAGAAAGTGAGACTCTGGCAAGTCTGTATTCCTTCCTTGAATTCTATCTTTCATATAAGACGAATGTTGTGTGTAACGTAACATTTCATATAAGTATCAAATGTGACATTTATAATAAGATCTGGTGCCAAGGATTCAATTTCACATACTGTAGCTTCAAGGCCCACATGCATATTCTGTCAAGAATCAAAACTGTAGGCTAATGTGACTAAGAAAACATTGTTCCTCAGCTATTCAGGGACTGCAGTTGGAGTCCAAACCCCTACGTAGCAGAAAGAGCTGTGGAAGGAGGGCAAGAAAAAGTATTTATAAGAAATTTAATGAGGATTTTTTTTTTTTTTTTTTGCAAGGGAAATAAAGACATATATACTATCACAAAGTGCTGTGTTTTTAATTAATTAGTGTGACACCAATCAATAAAATACAGGAAATGCAGTATTGTTTTCTGGCTTTATCTCACTGCATTACAAACAAAAATTACGAAGCTTTGTTTTTGAGTTTCCTGGTGTAAGTCACTATTCAGTATTTAAATGTGGATATCCTCTAGTGCCCAATTACACTGTAACTCTTTCTACATGATGTTAAAAAAAAATAAAACCTAAGCCAGCCTTTGCTTTAAGGAAGAGGAAGAGTTATGTGATATACGTTGGGAACAAGTTGTCTTGTTTTGATTTGCTTTAATTATTTTTCCTTTTATCAGCAGTTTGACAAAAATACAACTGGGTAAGTAATAAACAGTTCAATCATCTGTGCATAGAAGGCAGGTGGAGTCTGAATGCTAAGTTTAATTCTGTCTGTCTTTACACTGCATTGAGGTCATCTTCTCTTGAAGTTCTTAGCAAGACAGGGATCCTGACCTCAAATGTGTCAACAATTGCCCAGCTGTTATAATAACTGACACATATAGATTTTATTTTCTTCATGTTTTGTTTTTGTATATCTTCATGATTATTAAAAAAACGTGTTGTCTATTGGAAGGGAAGAACCGCGTTGCCCAGTGGGGCTTTCTTTTTTGATGTACTGAGAATACAGTAAAGCTAATTGCTGGGGTCCAAGAACTTAGGAAAGAAGGTAAAAGATAAAAGGCAAGGGGCAAAAGGAAGATAACAAAAGGCAAGGGCAAAGGGAACGAGAAAGAGAAAAAAAGAAAAAGGAAAAAAGGGGGTGGTGAGAAAAAGAAAAGAAGAAGAAAAAAGCAAGGAGAAAAGGAAGGCATAACTGTAGTAAAGTTGGGATTGATGTGCAGAGAGAAGTATAACTGAAGCCTATGACGTATCAATGGCAGCATAGCTATCTGGATTTGGCTACATAACCTCTGACTAGGTAGATGAGCATTTTTCATTGTCAATATCTGGCTTAGATGCTGTAGATACAAGATGATGGAACAAGCTTAGAAAGAAGGACCTACATCACACAACGACATTTGCCCATCACTGTGTCATTTAGGTCAACAGTGTCTCGCATCAGGGGGTGAATGAGAGTTGAATATCATCTATTGACAGTCCTCCATGAGGAACAGGATGGGCAGAGTCCTTTACTTTTTTTCTGTGGTTTAATTATGAAGAGACAAATTATACTTTTAAAGTGCTGCTCCTTACTGGAAGCTGTAGAGAACTAGGAGAATTGGCCTTCTCCCACAAGCCTGCAGGGATGCAGCATATCCCCCAGTGCCTGGGGCTGGTGAATAGGAGGAAAAGGGCATAGCTTTTCCCTCATAACAGGCTCTCCCCATGGAAGGACTGTGTTCTGCAAAGATGCAAAGATCTGGGAAATAAGAATGTGCTCTCTCCTCCACGTCTTTTTTGCACACTGGAGCATCTGGATAGAATCTGCACATTGCCTTTGTAGCCATCAGCGTGCTCATCTGCAGATTTTAATGAGTATTGGTGCAAGAGTTATTAAAAGAAAAAGTATTTTGAATTACTTACAGTGTGAAAAGTCCCGTCACTGATCATTAATGGCACCCAAATAAAAGGAGTGTGTTTATTTGTGATATGGGGACTGCTGAGGCAAACTGCAAGGCAAGAGCATGGAAGCTGATTTGCCATGGTGCAGGAGCTACTCCTCTCAGCAGTTTTGCTGCAGAGGACGTTGCTGTGTGAGGACGTTGCCTTCGGTTTGGCCACCTATTCCAGACTGCCCGTATCTTGCTGCCTCCATCTCCAGTCAGAGGGCAAAGCCCCTGCCTTTGTTGCAACTGCATGTGCAATTTCTTAATCTAATTTTGTTTTAACAGTATGGTTTTCTTGAACTGCGATCTTTTTTTGACAGAGATCTGGCCTGGATCAACATATATAGTGATGTACTTCTATGCTTATGCAGACTGGGGGCTTAAAGAGGTAAGGAGAAAATTTGTTTCATAATGCATATTTCACTAAAGATGTTCTGAGTCTTCTTGTTTTACAACAGCTCTGCAGCGTGACTGGATGCGCAGATGAGGCTGACCAGTGTTTTGAGACATACAGACAGTTCTTCCTGAGGTCATTCTCATGCCGATGCAACTTGCTGTTGTGTGTTAAGGTTGAGATTTTTCCAGGTTAAATGAGCAGGGAGCTTGTGCTCAGCTTTCCTGCTATAATCAAGGAGGCTTAACAAATCTGTTCAATTCTCATTTCCTCGTGGACCAGAAACACAGGATTCAATCTGAAAGTATGATTTTTATATTCAGGTATTTTGTGTGTACCATGTACTTAGATGATTCTCCCTTCACCCAAAATAATGTGATTCTCCAAATTAATAGACATTTTCCAGGAAATATGAAAAATGTTTTCTTAATATATTTTGTACAGGGAGAATATTACTTACCCTTGAGGTAAGAGATTGTATTGTGGAGTTAATGCAGTTGCACAGATCGTGTTTGACTGTATTTAAAAACCAACCAACCAAACAACAAAAAACCCCCACAAGAAAACATTCATGTTGTGTCATTCATTCCAAAGCCCTTTTATGAAAATAGAGGAGTACATCATGCAGTACCAGTAAAATAGGAGGAAGAGTTTCTGCAGAAAAAAAGCTGACCATACTAGAATTACACAAAATGCAGATTCAATTCGTCTACTAAAGTAGATTAATTTAGAGAGAGCACCAGCTAGCAAGCTTAACTGATGTGCATGATTAAACCACACCTGAATTACAAGATGCCAAGTCAATTTTTTACTTTCATTGTTTCAAAAAAACCTGAAGATCTTTAAGCAGTTAATGAAGAGAGAATGTTTAGTTAATATAACTTTATAAATAATGAATAATTTAAAAAATGCTGTTCTGCTATAGATTATAGATATGTAATTTCTTTTTTTACTAATAAAAAGCTAAAATTGTCCAGTTTGGGACTTATTTCAGTATTTATTTATAACTGCTCCTCTGCAATATTGACTAATAAGGGGTTAGAAGTTATTTGTGCAGATAAGTTTTTGTTGTATATTCATACAGAATATCAGAAAATTTTACAATACTTAAAAAAAAAAACCCAAACAAAAAACAGTTGTAAAGAGAGATCCCTGGTGCCTTTACAAATGTCAGGGGCTTTTTGAAAGCTAGTGTCCTCAGAGGGAACACATGCATCTCTAAGTAAATCATCTACCTGAGAAAAGAACTGTGCTCCAGGTCCTCAATGGGAACTAGAAAAATAACATAGTATTTTTTCTACCTATACATCATATACAAATAAAATTGACCCCACTACTAAAGCAGTAATAATTATTGCTGTGGGTTAAACCCTTTTTTTTTCAGGTATGTTTTAATACTCATTCTTAACCTTAAAGTGGAATTTTATTCTAGTAGATCACCAGGTAAACTTTAAATAAGTTTAAAAAGATAAGTTATTAAAATAATGTCTATGATTTCTTTAGCAACTCAATAGCATTTTGTGGTTGCTAAGGCAAAATTCATCCTTGTGCAGAAGATCGGGGAAAGGCTTATGCTTTACATTAGAGGAGTCTCTAATCTGCCACTGGCGAGGTTCTGAGATGGATATAAGTAATGCATAATGCTCGTAACAGTTCTCCTCAAATAAATAAGCTCTAATCCAGGGTTGAATTCTTTCCACTGAATACTGATTTGCTTACTTGTAGACATCCACAGGGCTTAAGAATAGCATCTATATTGAGGTTTTGATATGCTGTTACTAGATCTGCCATGCCTTTAGAAAGACACATTTTCACACCCTGTCTCCAAAAAGCAGAAACGTTTGTTCAAAAATGAGAATATTTAGAAAGTGGCCTTGTGCGTCCAGCTGAAAGGAGCATTTCAGGAAAGAACCGGAGCAAAACTTATTCCAGGCTTTAATGGGACTAACAACATTTTCACATGCACTTTGTCAGTACCTTTCAGGTAAATAAGGGATCGAATTCACTCCTTTCAGGGATAGGCTGTGTATTTACATCAGTACATGTCAGCTGGTCTGAACTCATGAACAGTTTACACTTTAACAGATTTGTTAAGCTTCCTCATTTCCAATATTCAGATTTACATCTTGACTTCTTCAGCTGAGAGGCAGTTAAACAAGAGTTCAAACACTGTCTTTTGCTGAGACTTCCTAGATGAGTAGTTGGGATGCAACCCTTCTCTCTACTGTCTCTACCTTTTTGTTATGTGTAGCAAAGACCTCATCCAGTTGCCTACTCCACAGGACTAGTTTCAAGCTCAGATACAGCCTTTTCCAAACCACTTGGTCATTTCACCCTCCAGGAGCCCACAATACATATAAGTGACCTGACTCCCAGAAGGTAGATCATGCTCAGGGCCAACGTAACAAAAGAGGTTTAAGCAAAGCTAGACGGGCAGGTAGAAGTGGAGTGGGAACGTGGTTTCTGACAGTTCAGCCAATGAGCAGTATCATCTGGAGCTGCTGTGACTACGCTGCATTTGAGCAGGTGCCTAAAACCCCTATAAACAGGCTAGTAAATCATAGCTGCATCTTACCCCCAACACTTGGCATCCTAGAAGACTCCTGATGACTACTGGATTTGTTGCGGTTCTGATTTTTCCTTTTATTGTTGGCTGCTCGGACAGAACGGAAAAGCACTTCACTTGCCTTGAAGAACGCAACCATGAATGGTTGCTTTGACTGAGGCCCATGTCTTCCAATCAGGCCAGCAGATTTCACATTGATACTTCGACCTATAAAGTAATGGAAATTGTAAGTTAGAAGGTGAACTGCTTCTTCTGAAGCCATGGTGGGAGTTCAACTGCTGACTGAAGCATGGCAAGGATTTTGCCCATAATCCTGAATTTATGTGATTAAGAATCCTAACTGCGTTTTGTTGAATGGAACTTAAAAGACAAAAAAAATTCAACAATTTACAAAGGTTTCAACAGCTTTACAGGTAGTTTGCTATTGCATACAATTGCGGTCTCTGTGCGCCATGTATCTTATTCATTACACAGATATTTTAATTCAGTCTTACGTACACATCTATAAAACTGAAAAATAAATGAGCCCCATTAAACACTATAGGCTACAGAAAGGATAATGTAATGCCGTCATCTAATTTTTGCATCACTTGTGCGTGAGACGTGGAACCTTATATTCTCAAAGCAAATGGGTAACAAATAGAAGTGTAGATAATAAATATACTTCTGCTTTAAAAATAAATATTGTGCAGTGTTACTCAAACTGATGTTCATTCACTGGTAAAGGTAGGAAGGCATTCAAGTTCTTCAAGAGAACAGAGTTTGAAATATGTACGTTATTGACTCTGGTTCTGTTCCCAGGGGATGTGCATATTTCTTTAAAATATTTGTTCAGTCAGGACTGTGTGGTAACCTCACTATATTATAGGATCTAAACCTCACTAAAAGAAAAGAAAGCAAAACAAGTCACTGAAACTGCATCAGTGACATTTTAGCAAATAAACCCTTGCTCTTAACAGAATTTATTTTGGCAGCATAAACACTTTTGTGCATACGTGTATTATGCAGAGCCCTTCGCCCGTCAGAAAATGAGACAGTGTCATGTGAAGCTGTGCAGCTGTGCTGGGTGGGGGACACAGAGGTCCTTTAAACACGAAGGTACAGGCACAGGCACCGCGCGCTGCGCGTCATCGGGGCGCCTGGGGATTCTTCTAAACCGACTGGAAAAGTTTGCTGTGCAAGCGACGAAGGAGCATCTGCCTCACAAATGTATAATACCTTTAACTCAATCATCCCGAAAAAAAGAACTTGCAAATAAGCATAGGAGTAAACCTTATAGAAATAAACATGTAGGTTTCCTTTTCAAACACAAACTTACAGTGGCGGTCCGCCAGAGTCTATATTTCTTAGAAAAACTCTATCACTGGCGTAAATGAAAGAGGCAGTTTGATTTGTGGTTAAAGTAGTTTCCATTCTACTTCCACTGTAACAAATGTATTAATTCAGCTCAGACTTCCTCCTTCTGGCAGCCCTTTTGCAGTAAAAAGAGAAATTAGAAGTTCCAGCCAAATACCATACCTTGAACTGACCCACTTCAATACATAAACACTTTTACAACATGTTTATTCAGGTGTAGCACTTTAAATTGGTTTAAGATGTTTCCAGTGACAGAGAGCCCAGCAAAGGCAAAAGAAGAACTGAGAAAGTTAGCAGTTATGGAGCAGAGTAATTGGCAACATATTCTGAACAATTTTGATAATTACTTTTTTGACTGCAAGGGAAAACTATATTTGTGGAAGCTTCTGATTTCATTTTAAATGGCTTTTTAGTCTTGTATTTCTTTAATTCTTCTTTTCATGTATTTGAGTTACTATTAAATAATTCAGTAACATTAATTTCTATATGTTCCAATCTCCTGTTGCAAGTCAGATATGAAAAACTGTACAGACTATTCTCTATTCATTGCAACATGGACAAGCTAGCCTCTTACCACAAAGTTCCAAGTTTCCCCTCATTTCTAGAGGGAATATTTTTACTATTTTTCTTTATTTTTTGTTCCAATGACTTTCAGAATTTTAATTTTATCTGTAAAAGATTAATACCTTACTGGAGGACATTTTAAGAATACTATTAGATTTATATACTGAGGGCTGTAAAGATGTGTGGAGGTTTTCTGAATTTAAATCTAGGTTCTCTGAATTTACAATGGTGGATATTGTGTGCGAAGCAAAATATCCTTCAAACCAATGTGAACTCCCTTTAAAATAACTTTTAATATTATTAAGTTTCCTCTGGGTTTCCTTTAGACTTCAGCAATGAGATGGCTATTAAGATTCCACAAGTTAAGGCTTACTCAGTTATTCAGGGTATAGAGATATACTATAAAAAATTAATCCTGTAACCCACAGCCTTTTTACACACAGAAACAGCTTATATGACTTTATTCCTTTATTTGCTTGATCTTTTAAGCAGCCAGCCTGAGGTTTTAGGACCCATTTGTTCAATTCATGAATGGAATATGCACTGGATCTGCTTCTAGTGCAGTCAACAGGAAAACTTTTATTGACTTCTGTGGGTTCATCATTAAACTTTTCTCTCTTGGCTTATCGTATACCTTAGCTTAACTGCAACTTTCAGAAGACGAAGCAATCGAAATATATGCTGCCCTTGAGACTCTATATTTCTTCCAAGGAGGATCTCTGAACTATTTGGTTTGGAAATTCAAACCACATATGTTGTCTCCATTTTAAGTTGCTTCTGTGCAAAAGAAAGTTTGCATTTACAGAACTTCTATTATCCTTTATTAAAAGGGAAAAAAAAAAAAAAAAAAAAAAAAGTGTGCATGTAGGAGATTTCCTTCTAAGAACACAAAGCTTTGTCCCTTCCTGAACAGGAGGTATTTCAAAGTACCCTGCCACTGAAATGTATCAAGCTTTCTGCCACAGAAATAGCTCCATCTGTGTGCCATGGTCTTGTTAGGTAGTCCTCACCTTTGCCTGTAGTGTGGATTTCAGAATGCAGTACGAAAAATCTTCCCCTAAACTGAACTGGCCTTTGTAGGCAGCAGCATTCATGGGCTTCATTTTTAGTAAGTGGGTTTAATCTATCATTTCTTCTAAGCATTTAGAAAACTCTTGGCTTTGATGAAAACTGAAAATCCAGGTCTCTCCAGCATGCAGTTGTTCCATATTGTGGTATTAGAGCAATATTTTCTAAAATCAGCTGAATGACTCAGGCTGACCTGCTTAACTACACCTTCCCTCAGAGCTTCACCCACGTGAAACTGGTAAAACCAAACCAGCAAGGTGCGTCTCCGCTTCTCTTGAGCATCTCTGAACAAGAACTGAACATGGTCGAGCATTCTGAAAAATGGGTTTGGTTTTATCCTTCCAGCGTATCTTCAATGCTGAGGATTTCAAAGACTTTTCTTCAGACTTCAGAAGAAAAGAAGAAACTGCAAGAAACCAGCAGTCAGCTAGTGCCTGCTCCACTGAACCGAGCCGCTGCTATTAGCCCCTACACCTAGAAAAAACCAAATAAGCCTAACAGATGGACTTACTCCATGCAGGGACAGTCCAGAGCCTTTGTACTCCTCACATTCTGGCATGTGCTTCTCAATCCTGCTACGATAATTTATTATCTCTTCTCCATATTGACAGGTATATTTGGAGACAAAGACTTATTTAAAGTATTATGTTCCAAATCTGCTGAACTCCTTAGTCCTTACTCATATGATTTTGAGTCTTTGGCATGATGCATCTGTTTGACTTGGCATTTAAACTGATTTTTGGCTTTTATTCTATTTGATAGTAAAGTGCCCTTAGTTTGTATAAAAGCTTGTATGGAAGTGCCGATTTGACTGACTGAACTGAATGAATATTATTTGCCTTTTCACGTTCTGTCCCCTTATAATAAAGGAATCGCTGCTGCAAAAATAACTGTGAAGTTCAGCTTATAAAAAGGTCCTACCTCGATGATCCAGATGCTTTTGTTCTTTTTTTTTTTTTTGTTACCCACAAAATAAGAATAGCACTCAGGATGATAACTGTGGACCTATTTGCTGTGTCACTATATCTGCTTTTCTGCTGTCACGCGCAGTCATATCATACAATTCTTTTCATGAACTGATCAAGTTCCATCTTAAAAGTTCATTTTCCCCCCAGCTGCTCCAAATGGAAATGCAAGAGCCCTTCAAGCTTTCATTAACAATCTGTCTCACAGTCCTGACCTGGAGACATCGTCTCATTTTTCATGACATTCGGAAAGCTGACTTTTTCTGAGATCGCCAGCGTGGATGCCAATGACAGTGGTAAGATTTGTGACTTGGCTGTCTCTCCTCAGGCAGTATATATTTTATGTAAGGCATTGAGCAGACACTAATTTTGCAAGAGCTTTCAGCCATTATGCATCTGGGCCAGATTTACACTGGCAACACAGGACAATGAGTGATTCCAAGATCCATTATTTTGTCCTGAGTCATCGAACTGCAGCAAACCACTCATTTTGTTATGAAAAACAAGCACTTACTTACTTTCAAAAATGTTCAACAAACCACAAAACACATTTTACAGATTAACCACTACTGCTAGGTCACAGTAGTTATTTTGGTAATAATTTTATATATTTGTAGATAGAAATGAAAACTTTAGTGATGCTGAGAATTCATTTCTGGTTTGCTGAAAAAAAATTTTCCAGTGCCACACCTATGGTTTCCTCCTCATGGGGAGTGATATCTGAAATGAGGATTCTCCTTTTGGACAAAGACCCTGACTACACAAGGTCCAATAACATCTAATATTTGAGCAAAAACTGTCCTCAGGCTCTGAGTCTGAAAGCTCACAAAGTAGTTTTCAAAATTAGACAGAAACTTGTGTGGTTTCTCATGCCTGAACATTGCTCTTGAGAGCAACAGTACTTCATAGAAACAAAAGAATTGAGGTAGAGTTTAACTACCAAAGCTTAACAGAAGGCTTATTTTAAAAAAGGAGCAGAGAAAACCTAACATCACAAATGCGATGGTCCGTATATGGCACCCTCAACGCTCCAACTCAAAGTATTTTATACTGTCTCTACTGTATCATCTACATAAACTGTTATGCAAACTTTCCCTTTGGTGGAAAAATTTATATATATATCTCAACATAAAATATGCTTTTGAAACAAGCTTCATGTGTTTTATTAACTATTCTGCTCCCTGGGGGCTTTAAGGAATTCTTAAAAATGGGTGGTCTTGGATGGTCTGCTCTGCATTTCCTAGGCTTTACAGCTTTAGTCAAAACTAAAGATTCAGCTTTTGTTTTTAAAATCTTAAATTTTGCTGGTTTTATTCAGTTCAGTTGAAGGAATTTTGCACATCTTTTTGTTGATTTTGGTATTCATCAAGCTCTTGAAGAAAGCACTTGGGAACATGTTAGGAACCATGGTATGCTGTATAATGTGGCAGTACCATGTATGCTTACACAAAAAATCAGATGTAATCATACACAAATACGCTTGTGAAGTACTTGATTTATCCTTTCAACTTAATGTGCTTAAACTGTGAATGGCTTGTGGGAGTCCTCGGGCTTTTCTGCACAGTTAAAAATATGTTCAGGAAGACAATAAAACGAGGTGAGATTAGCTTAATTGGTCAGCCAACAAAGAATAGGGGGAGTTGCACAGATGTACAGCCAGGACCAGTATGCACCAGTATGCAGTGGTGGCAGGAGAAGGGCCAGGAGCCCATCTCACTTTCCCTGACCCTCCTGCTTAAAGTAAGCGTGCTCTTACTAACAAAGGGTGTATTCACATTGCTTCCTACAAGCAGACACAAGAAAATGCTGACTGTATTTCTGACCCAGCTGGAAACAGGGGTTACACCTATCTGAGTAAATTAAAGAGTGCCTAGCAGTGCTCCCAGGCACTGGAGCTGGATCATCCGCTCTCCTCGGGCTGGGAGGGTGCTCCTGGTACCTTTACATCCTACGCCAGCACCACGATGGATTCCCCCGCATCCCAAGGTGGTGCTGCAGGGACCTCTCCCGGGGGGGGGGGGGGGCAGCTGCCATGGGGTTACCCTGTTTTGGAGAGTGAGAGAGTCATCCCTCCGGCTCTTTTCACACCACGGTATTCCTGAGCATGTTTAATTTAGTAGTGTAACTTTGGCCAAAGTCAGCTCTGAACCAGAACTCATGTAGCTGTACTTAGGCAGTGCTTGAGCCCAAGCTAATAAAACCTGCTGAGGGGCAGGATATATTAGCTTGGGTTCAGTGCTGTGCTAACATGGCTATATGGCTTCCAGATGGCTCAGAATTTAGGCAGAGCTATTGCCTGCCAAAGTCCATATATATATCAATATAAATATATATATCCCAAATTCCCCCACTGTAAGGACACTAATGAAGGTGAACTCACTCCTGATACTTTGCCTTGTACTAGATCCACCGAGAGACTTAAACGTAACAACCCAGCAGCATCCTCCAGAGCACCTGATGGCTACCGGGATCATGTAAGTTAGGTGCCAAGGTTGACTGGGGGAAACCTCAGGATGAGATTGATAACATTTGGTGTTGTAAAGGTAAGGGCAAGGCCAACATAAGGTATGCAGCCAACTACCTGAAGAGTGCTGCCACAGGTTGCTACGGGTTGAAAGCAAGCCAGCCACCCTCTGCAACATAGAGAATGTGTCCATGCTGCCTCTCTGAAGGCTTTGTAGGAGAAAGGGACCTTGGAAGGCCCAGGCTGAAAGGAGAAGAGGCTAAATAAGAGAGAGTGTGTGCCTCTTAATGTCTCCCCCATCATCGCTGGAGAAGGACCTCACCAATCCTTCCTGCAGCACATAGGATTAGGAGCCAAACCCCCTTCAGGGGACGCGTGTCAGAGTGTACCCAAATACGTGCTGGAGAGAGAACTGTCCTTCCCCACGCTTCACTTCGATCAAAGAACCTATTTCTTTCAAGTTTCCCTTTGCTCTGAGAAAAAAAACCCAAGCCTGAAGTAAGAGTCAGAGTTGGGGATCTGAGAAGTCCTGCTGCCTGCCCACCTCAAACAGCAGGAAAGCCAGAAGAAACCTTCCATCGGACAATGTGGTAACAGCAATCACCTTAATCAGCTTAGGCTTTTCAGAGTTACCACCAGTTTCTTCCCCTCTGATGTGCAGGTGGATGGAAAATAACTGAGAGCTGCAGTAATCTAAGGCACAGAACAACACAGCTGTGGGGGCTACCCAGGCTGTTGCATTGAAAGCTGTGTGTTTGGAACTTGTTTTATTCTATGGATCGCAAATAGTCATTGTTACACATTATCTGCCTCTCTCATTTTCTGTAGACACCACTAGGTTCTCTTCAGCAACGATATAAACAGCAAAAGAAGTACTCTTGCAGCCATTTATACTCCTCCAGCAAAAGGATGTTCAAACTGTTGCTGACTTCCAATTATAAAAATGTTAAATGTAATACAAAGGTGCTGATTCACTGGAACCTGTTTTAAGTCTTAGGAGACATATGATATATATACAGGAAAAGTGTCGCATAGAGCTTTTTGAATTGTTTCTGCATCTGCATTGATTTTGTGCTGCAATTCATCTAGCACCCGCACTTCCATCAGTGTGAAAATGATCACCTCTCATTCTAAACACCATGGAGAGTTTTGGTGTCAAAAGGAGGGAATCGGCCAAAAGGGGATGCTGCAGAATGTTGAGGAGACATTAAAAAAGAGAATCAAAAAAACCTGATCCTTAATTTATCACAGCCCCAGGGAAACAGTGCATTATATGTTGACAGCTTCCATATGTGTCATGCAAACCCTTATTCTTACTGTTCAAAATAAAATGTCCCATTAAGAGAAAAAGTCTACATTTCATGCTAAAATGAGACGTATGATACCAAATACTGTCTTAAAGAAAAAAAGAAAACACATTCCAATGTCATGTGGCTTTTTGTACTTTTTCAGCATTTTCAAAGGGGGAAAAATCTGAATTACAACAACCAGACATTCTTCCAAAGTTGTTTTTATCACACTGTTATATTAAATAGTTACAAATTTTTTTATTCCTTATGTATACATTATTATTATTTATGCACCATCTTCAGGGATCACCAAAGGAATATACCTACACAAGTAATTGCCTAAAAAGTCACTGAGAGTTAGCTGTAAGAAAGATTACTGTTAATGGTAATAACAACATAGTAGCACCCCGGAGTCTCAGTAATTATTGGCACCCCATTTTAAAGGTGCTGTATGAATAAACCTAAAAATTAGTATGTATTTACAGACTTGATTAGCCATGGCCCCAGTGCAGCACATGGGTACCTCAAACAGGGATCCTCTGACTTAACAGAATCCCATTTAGTTTACTGGTCTGTTGCAACAGAAAGGTTACTGGATCAGGTCTTATGATAAGGTTACGGGGGCAGAACTCCTTTACCTCCCAAAAACTCAATGGGCAGCTGGAGGCACGAAGAAACATGCTTCAGACCTGGATGGCCTAAGTTCACTTGAGCCAAGGGAAGGTTTTTTGGTTGATTTGAACCAGCGTCTGAGCTTTTATAGAAAACTGGTTGGAAGGAAGGTGGGTGGGGTTCTCTGGGTTACGAACTGAGTCCACTACATACTGAGTCATGTATAAAAATGCATGTTCCATCTGTACACAAACGTGTCATTCAACTGCTGGTGTCTCTAATGGCTTCCAGAAGTAACAGCAACCGAATAAAAATAATCAAAGCCTTAAGAGCAAAATTGTAAGAGCACGAAAGGATGATTTTCCTTATGGTAAGCTGAAGTGGTATAGCACAGGTCTTCCCTATAGTTTTGAAAACTTTAGTCCCTAGAATGGCACTCTTCTTGCATGAATAAACTGAAAAGGGAACAGAAAGTGAGGGAAGAGGGGAATTCCCTCCTCGCTCAAGCAGCTGTGTTGAGAAATTCAAATAAGTGAGGTGCAGAAGGTAAAGCTTCTTGTGGCTTTGGAATTTAAAATAGAAAATTGTCTATCACCTTCCTGATCTTGGGATTAGGACAGGGAAAATATTTACATAAACTATTCTTTTACAATTTCTTCATTGTATTAACCTAAAGGTTTCCTTTTACCCATACAAACTTTCCTGCTGTTTACTGAATGGATATAATTTTGAGGCTAGAACCGACAAATTGCTGGTTCCAGGGTTTCTTAATGAATCCCTTTCATGGATATTTAATTTTCAAGAATTTCTGTATTTGAATGTCCTGGGAAAAAAATAAAAAAAGTCAAGGATGGAGTTTATTCTGGAGCAGAAAAGCTGGCTGGAAGCCAGCCCACCTAATTTGGATGCCTAACGGAGGTGTCACCTCTCCAGAACTTTACAGGCTTAAAAATGGCCTCACAAAACCCGGCTGCCTGAGAGCTGCTCCCTGTACAGCCCGAGCTCAGGTGTGGTGCCTTTGAAGGCTGGTTGAACACAGCAGCGACGTGCTCTACTTTGCATCGCTGCCTCCCTTTTCCACTGACTGTAGTCCGACCGAATAGGCAATATTAGGCAAAATGGTCTCCTGCTCTGGTTCAAGCCTGCCAAATCTGTTTTTTAAGCATCATGCCTAAAGGAGGACAGTTTTTGCATAACTCTCCAGCAGCCAGAGCACTTGCTGAAAAAGTATGAGAGGCTTTGTTCACAGCCCAGCTGAGCCTGAGGGAGAATTCAGATCAAAAACAATGAGAAAATGTAGCCAGAACAAAGAAAGAAGAAAAAAAAAATATTAATCCTTACACCAGGATTTCTTCTGCTACTCATTAACATTATGTCAGCTAAGGTTTAGATTAACTGGCATCATAGATCCCTTGACCTCTGACATAAAAAGCTTTTTGACAAGAAAGCGCTAAATCTGAAAGTTTGCTTGTAAAGTAGAATGGATTAAGTGAACCATTGCAGAAAAAACAGTATATAAGTCTCTTTTTATTAGTTTCTAAAGAAGTCTAAGTAAAGAACATTTCTTCTAAAAATATTATTTTGCATTGAGATGCATTTTCACTCTTTAATGAAGAGCATAACTGTGAATAATGTAGTAGCCCAGTAAATTTGTACTAAAAACCCCACAGCTCTGACTTCAGTTTTTATAGGGTTCTTTCTAATTTTCACCTAATTAAAATTTTCAAGATTTCAAACTTTTAACCCATTTCAAGATATAAAGTTTTGAAATTAATTTTTTTTTCAAATGATAGAAAGTAAATTCCCGCATTACCCTATTGTTAACTCTTCTCCAGCATCAAGTATCAGCGGCTGTAAGATACCTCCTAAACTGTCCTGAGGTGTTTCTATACCTTTCTCCAGGCTTCAGCCCAGAAAGTTCTTCAGAAACTTTCTAAAACAAAAATTCCACAAATCTACTTGAGTTTCCTGAATGTAATCATCAGTGGAAGAATATTAAAAGAGAACTTCATTTTGTATACGGGAGCTTTTATCCCAAACTTCATTTAATTTAACTTAATTCAGTTAGCTTTATAATTGCCATATTCTACAGAATTAAGGAAAATAGAAAGTTTGCAGACTACAGCTATGGCAGGATAAGACTTGTGTTCTTTGCTTATAAACTCTCAGTGAATTGTCACCCAGTCAAGTTACAAAACACCCGTCCAAAAAACATTCCGAGCAAGAGACGACAAGAGCACATACGGCGTTACAATCTACAGTTGTGATCTTACCGTCCCCGGTTTCAGCGCAGAGTTGCAAGCCCAGATTGTTCTGTGGATTAATCACCCAGTGATTGCTGGTCACAGTAATGTCAAACACAAACCAGCCCACATCAGCAGCTTGAGCCTTTCTTGTGTCTAACAGGAACAAGTCTGCATCTCTAAGTTAAAGAAAATAGAGAGTTAAGGCATTCAAATATTATTATTTTTCGTCCTTAATTTCCTTGCTGACAATAACTTCCTGGAGTCCAAATGAATAATCCTTTGACATATCCTCATCACGACACAGTACAGCATGTGCTGTAGCTAACGTAATTGTTAAGTATAATACAGGTATTTCCCCTGAGAGGCCTTTCTGAAATGAGTCTCAGCATGTAAAAACTACAGCTCTGGAAAATCTGAAAAATCCAGCTTCCTGATATAAATACACAAAATATATAATTGAGGCTGTGTATAAAGGATTCATCTTTCAGCACTAGAATGCCTCAGGAAAATTAACTTTTATAAACCACTCAGTGTAAAAGACAAAAAATGTCAAAATCACATTCCAATTTCAACTAAAATTCAAAGGCATAGCGTTGCTAAAAAAATCTGTTATTAATAACATATGACAGCAGCTATATCATATGACAAAACATGAATAGATGACGGTTCAGACAGTTTCATATTAATATGAAAATAAGTCTTTATATCAAAGCATCTATTCAATAATGTAATTGTTACATTTTAACCCTCAGTTCCCTGGTATATTCTCAAATTTGTTCCCATGAAATCTTCCAGTAATTCAGAAGGGTCGCTCAGGGGAGTTAGTATAATCGTGTTACTAAATGTTTAGCATGGATCGTTTATTTATTCTGTTTTCACATATCTCCTGACACAATTGGTTCCAGAACCACATCTGCATTACAAATAAATTACTACAATGACCACACTAAACCCAAGAAATTTAACTCTCATCAGCTTTGTTTTACATTCTTCTACAAAGCAGCATGCAGTATTAAAAACTGTTTTCACCATTTAGCTTTTTAAATCTACAGTTATAGAAGCCTGTTTCTTTTCTGCCATAACTAGTAAACAAAACAATAATATACAAGAAAAAATACTTTATTCTAAACTCTGACTGCCCAAGTCAACTAAAGACAGACTTGGCTTATACAGACCTTGGAATCATATTGTTACCTCACAGATAGCATGATTATATGCTTAAAGAGGTAAGACAGACAGAAATAATAGGCCTTGTGTATAAAAAGAGGATTTAAAATTACAACGGTCCTGTCACTCTATTTTTATGTTGCTTAATCACAACAACATCTTAGGAAGTTACTGTCTTATCTAGCCTAAACACTGTAAATGCATCTAGGTCTGATACTGAAAAAAACCATCTTGTGTAGCTCTTGAAACTGTGGTTGTTCAACACTCAGGAAAATAAGCCCAAATGAGCTATGACAAGCATATGTTTACTTACATGTAAGAAATATCTGCAGAATCAGGTGTAAGAGCTCAGAAATGATAAAGGAGTTTTGTTTTTTTTAAAAAGAAGAAAATTGAAAGGGCTTTCTTTCAAGTCACCTTTTTTTCCTTCTATAAAGGGATAATCTTTTGCTCCGGTCTTATCACTTCCATTCTAGTAGAACTGTGCTAATGACCACACAAGGAGAAAACATACATTCTTCCTCTGGAGCGAACATGAAAACAGTCTTACAATTCAAAATAGCCTGACCTGCTATGCTAGCACTAAACAAATTGACAACGTACCACAAGCTCATAAATAGTACTCTCTGGCATCTTAAATGCCAATTTTTTTCTCTAATAATCAGTTTTATTGGAACTTTAAAGCTGAAAGGTTTAATTCTGAATGTGACAGTCTTTAAGATGTTTATTTTTAAATATTTCTTGTATCATTCAGTAGAATTAACAGAAAATTGTTAAAATATTACAGTATCACAGTGCTATAATTTCACATTTGTCTTGTCTCCTCATAGAATCTGTAATTGTTTTCCCATATAGATTCTTTCAGCTCCAGATTTTGCTGGGACTGATACAAAATGTTCTCAAAAGTCAGGATGCACAGTGGCTCATATGCCAAATCAGAGTGGGGTCCTACTAATGGTACAGTCCAGAAATCCCCATAAAGGACAAATTTCCCTGGTGGATCTCTCCTCAATGTGACTATATTATTTTGTACTGCAGCAGAAACTCACACCAAAGTGTCTTTGGCATTGGTATGTCAATTTTCTTGTCTACCTTCCTACAAGTATAGTGATCTGGCTAATGTAGTAGACTCAAAAAGGCTGATTGTTCTTACCCCTTAACTCAGCAAATGAACCAAAAATTAGTTGTGGGTACCTAGAGAAAACTAGAACTGATTCTTGAGAGCACGTGGTAGAATAGAGAAAATACCTCCAGACCAATGTTAATGATTTAGCCCACATAACAGCAATTTACTACAGAAATTCAAAGTATTTGTCAGGAAAAAACCGCAACTGTTTTCACAATTGATAGAAACATAGGGTGAAACCCTGACCCCTGAGAAGGCAGTGAGAGCTCTGGGATCAGGATTCCCCCATTAGCTGGTGTCATTCACTCAAACTTCTCATCACATTTTGTGACATTTTTAATTTTAAAATTCTCCCTTATTCTGTGGAAAGAAAAAAACGATCACACTTAAAATGAAAAACAGCTGCAAATTTTGGCTCTGATTTTTAAAAATATTTCTATTTAAAAAATAGCCCACAACACATAATAAAAAAGTAAGGCATTATGTCGTAAATAGCCTGAAATGCAACAGTGAACACATTCAGGCAGAATACAGCTGATTGGCTTTACCTTTATGGAGGCTGTTTAAGTTTAGTGATCTCAGTCTTGTCACAAACAGCCAGTTGTCTACAGCAGAAACGCTACCACAGTCAAGAATTTCAGCAAAGAAGCTGCGGGCAGAACGTCTAAGAAGCTCTGCATCTCCTGGGTCACTTAAGGAAGTAAAGGTGGAATCTATACGTTCCTTGAAACCCAGCAAAGTTTTCAACCGGATCAAATCATGATTACTATGTAATAGGCCATCCCCATAATGCTGCTTCACCTCTTGCCTCATTCCAGAAAGCTGCTTTAGTATCTTAATGTCACTTGAGGATTCCCTAATGCGGGAAAAATCCTTGGGGTTTAGTTAAATTAGTGGCTAGCCGCCACCAGATCATGAACGAGGATTTGGCCTGTTGGACTACATAACTTTTGTCATGAGAAAAGATCCGGGTAGGAGTACATTGGCAGGGCTGCGTAGGAAAGTTTGCCTTGCCACGGGCCGTGCTTTACGCGTTTCCTTAGAACAAGTAGAAAACTTCAATCCCAAAGACTGTAATTTCAGCAAACTCTGAGTGGCTATAATACACACACGCTTCAGCGGCCATGTTGCTACAGAGACAGAAAAATGTCTGAGACTACAACATAATCCTTAGTCTGCAACTCGGGAACCCTAAACCCTGACCCCTCCTTGCCTGAAAGCATTGCATTTGCATTGCAAAGCCCTGTCAGACACCCATGTTTCTTGTTCAAAGCAAAGAAGGGTGGAGAAGCAGGGTCAAACCCAGCAGGTTTTCTGTGGCGTGGCACTAGTAAGAAGTGTGGGACATTATAGAATCCTAGAATCAGAATGGTTTGGGTTGGAAGGGACCTTAAAGATGATCTAGTTCCTTCCATGGAGACCTTCCACCAGACCAGGTTGCTCCGAGCCCCATCCAGCCTGGCCTTGAACGCTTCAGGGATGGGGCAGCCACAACCTCTCTGGGCGACCTGGTCCAGTGTCTCACCACCCTCACAGTTCTCTCACCCTCACATTCTGCAGTTGCAGCTTCTGAAAATTTTGCATCTAAAATCTCACGTACTTATGTAGGACAAACCTGAGGTGACAAAGTCAAGGATAACGCTAATGAATTCTGGGCCCCAAAGCAAAAGCTGTAGCTTTATTGGGAAAAAAAGAAAAAAAAAAAAAAAAAAAAAAAAAAAAAAGAAGAAGATAAATTATTCTTGGTAGTTCTTCTCTCTGGAGGTATCAAGATATATATACTCCATACATACTCCTCTATATACTCCTTATATGAGCAGAGAGTGGCAAAATCACCAATAGGAGGGAAACATTTAGCCTACATCTGAAGTTTCTGTAGCTATACTGGTGAAATCAAATAGGTGGCATATCATTGCATGTCCCCCTTTCCAGCATCATACTTCCATTAGAGGACATGGGGGTTTTATGTTTATAAATGTAAATCTAAAATGTTTATAAATTTATGTTTATGTATTGAAAGAAATCAAGAGCATTCTTTAATGGCTTCACAGAGACACTTGTCATTTTAAGAAGTCAAATAATATTAAATTGTGATCTTGCTTCAGAATAGTAAGTAGTTTTGCTTTCTCTAAAATAGAATAGAAACCACCTACTGAGAAAACATTAAAAAAACACCAAAAAAAACCCAAAACAAAAACAAAAAAAAACCCACAAAAACAAAACACAATCAACAACAACAACAACAACAAAACACAAAAAGAAAACATCAAATGGATTAGAAAAACTAACTTTTCCCATTAGTTCTTCAAAAAAAATCTGTTGAGTTTTCAGGTGAAGAGCTTTCATCACCCTAGCCTTGGCTTGCCTGTGCTCTTTAAAAAGATATGTTTTGTTCCTTCCTGTTTCATTTCTTTGTCCAAGAAGTTTCTTTTAGAATCTACGTCAAAAGAATTTTTGCAAGCTGAAGACAGAGGTAAAAAAAAATCCCACACTGTTTTGTTCATCCCAAATTTACTAAGAAAGCAGAAGGTATTCTGGAAGGATGAGTTCTTTCCCTCTTGTTGATTCTGCTCCGTTTACATGACTCCCTGGTTATAGCCATAAATATTTTATAACTTGACATTCAGAGATCTCACCTGGAAGGTACAAGCTCAAGCTTTTGTGGGCAGAAAAGAGATTTGAACTCTGGCCCAACCTTCGAGCTAACTGGTGATGGGGCATTTTTTTCCTCCAGAATACTCTGCAAGTTTAGGCTGCCATTTTCTTTGCTTTTGCTAAACATGCCCGGGATAGAAATGTTTTATCTGTTCCAAGACGAGGAATACTTTTTGTTTATCTCAAAAAGAGCCTTCCCCCCCCCCTCCCCCCCCCCCCCCACTTTTCTGAGAAAAGACATAAGCTAATTTAATTTCAAAACCCAATTTTTGCATGTATGTAGCTTTTTTCAGAAGCATCTCGGAATTGCTACTAGTTTTCAGTGGGAATTTTCAGGTATTTGACTACTTTGCTTGGTGAAATCTGGTCATTTACTCAGGTCTTGTAGAGTCTTGGAAGTATGTCACACACAAAGCTCTGCAAACTCAGGTTCAGAGATTTGCTCATGTGAAACATCATATGTGACACTTAGGGACAGGATTTAGTGGTGGAATTGGCAGTGTGAGGCTTACAGCTGGACTCAATGATCTTAAAGGTCTTTTCCAACCTAAATGATTCTATGATTTGTTTTAATTTTCAGTTTTGGTGAGCAGCATTTGTTAAGTGTGCATTTGTCATCTTACAGTTAGTGCATGACTCTATCTTTTGATGAAATTATGCAAAATATTAAAGTACATGCAAAAAAAGCCAAGCTCTTTCAAAGCAAAGGAACAATCTATCTGCCTTTAAGGAGCTAAGTGAATCTTGGCTTGTAGTACCTCAGTGTCAGCAAATAGTGCGTTTCCCAAATCCAGCCACATAGACTGTGCATACAACTCCACCGTTTGCTCACTGAGAACACGAACCCTCACCCTCTCTGTGCATGGGCAGATTATTTGGTGAGATTGGACATGTAACTCTGCATAAACCTGGAATAAATTACATTGAAGAGAAGTTTTATTCTTGCTCAGGATTTGTTGTCTTTGCCTAGGAATTAATATTGCATAAGCCACAGTGATAGCAACGATGCCTTGCCGAGGGTACGCTTATGATCAGTTGTTGTCTCCCTACTTAAGATAGAAACATGAGACATTACTCAACGCGTGATATGATCGTGCCAACAGGGTACCTGTTTGGATACTCCTTGATGATCTGATATATGCTAATCTGAATGGTTTCATTCTCAAAGCGGCTGTTGCTTCGATCTTTGTATATCCGAAATTCAGCTGCTGTCACTGCCTCTCCATGCGGGATCTGAGTAAGGTCAAAGCGAAACTCTTTGTAGTGCCTTCGCTGGTGGGAGAAGTCCTTGTCCCTTTCAACTGTGAGAAAAAGAGTTGAATGTAAATTAAAGAGGTGACATGAATGCTCATTTCCCATGATTAATGGAGCATTCCCTGTGCTGAGGAGTAAACAAACAGGACAATATAAAACTGTGCAAATAATAAAACCACAAGCCCAGACACACTTCCAGTTAAAGGAAATTCCACCAGCCCAGTGTCTTCAGTTAAAATGAAAAAAACCTCGGTGGCTTTTATACAAATTCCAGAAGTTGGAGTGGAAAGAATATCAAAAAAAGCTGAAAGGGAGCGTGTCGTGAAGTAACTAGAAATATGGACAAACTGAAATCTGCAAAAGGATTTAGGACTTCAGTGTAGTCATAAGCACAGCAGTAGTAATGTCAGAGCCATAGATGACTGGAAAACACTAATTGCCACTAATAACCAGGCAGATGAGAGGAGTGCTGCTCATTTCCACTTAACGTAATAAATTCGGAAGTGGTACTAAACTGTACTGCGACAACTATATATTTAAGAAGCAGTTACATCATATAAATAAACACGTGTTGTACTCTAACGGCATAAAAGTTATCTTGCCAGTGGTCAGAAGAAGGAGCTGAGGGGTTCTGGACCCCAGCAGCAGAGGGAGACACTCCTGGCTTAAGAAGTCCCCTCAAACCTGCTGTGGGTGGGCAGATGCAGCTCCCACTGCTTCTGACACCGCCACAATTTAAAGAAAAAAGTTAACCTCATCATTGCTTAATTCAGGATTGCACAAAATTTTAAGGGGGAGTAAACAGAGGATTTTAGTTTCTTTGAGTTTACAACTGATTTGCGGCTAATTCCACTGTCTGCTGCAGTTCTGACCTGGAGTTAGGAGTGACTTTTGCAATGGAATACATGTTTTGGTGTGGCAAGGGAACCTACAGACCACAGTACTGGCCGATTACCATTTTATGGGATTAATACTTCAGATTTTACGGACACGGAATGGAAAATTATCCATGTTTTCCACTGCCACACAGTGCAACGTATCATTGAGCTGTGAAGAACCTGTGCTCTGTGAGAAGAGAGAACTTCTCACTTCTGGAGAAGTTCTGCCTGCCTCATGAGATGGGTGCATGGTTCTACTGATGGCAGACAAAGCCTAAAACACTCAGAGCTGGGATTCGGTTTGGATAACCAGCTAAACATTTATGACTGTACCCAGCTCCACTAAATGTTCCCTCCTATAACCCCTGCTCTTTTATTGTGTTTTAGTATTAACAGTCCTCGGATCGGAGGGAGGAGCCACGTCAGTTCTGAAAAAGCGCATATTTAGATTGCTAACTGGTGCATGTATAAATAGTAAAATGTGTATGTTATTACAATACATATGTATATTTATACTTATATCCTCATTTATACGTGTACACCCAAGCAATTTTGTATGTGTTTTGTATGCAATGTGTGTGTATGTGTGCATAATTATACATATATATTTATATATAAGCCTGCATATGTGTATTATTAGAATGTATATGTGTATTATTAGAATGTATATGCACAGAAATGCACTAAAAGCAGAAAAAATATATTTTGGGGTTGCCATGTAAGGGTACAGGGACATACTGAAGTGAGAGCTATCGAAAGAAAAGTATTTACATTATTTTCAGAGCAGTAGTTACTAGTTAAGACACCTGTGGCCATGTAGCTAGTCCTTTACAGTGTACTTCCCTTTTACCCTTTCAAAAATGTAAACTATCCCTGTTTTCATTAGCATATATTTTTTTCAAAATGTGCAAATCTATGTTGCCTTAAGAACCACCAAAATAAAATATATAGGCTATAAGACCACTTTATCTTCAGTGAAAATGAACTTTCTCCTGGCTGACAAAAGGAAAATTGTCTGCTAACTGTAAGGTTTACTTGGCTCAAGTGTGTATTTAGCTTACATGGGTTTGCCATCATACACTAAGTAGAAAAAGTAAGGCAGAAAAGAGGTAGAAGCATGTAAACTGACTGCTCTGTACCTGAAGATGAATGGGCTGCTACTGAAGAGAAACAGGATACAGTCTATTTAGCAGCTCCACTGCCTGGTTCCAAACTGTGAGATCTATACAGAGATCTGACTTGAGCTATGGGGGTTGTTTGCCTTTTTTTTTTTTTTTAATGTCCATGTAAAGCCTTTCATTTTGGAGACAAATTGGCAGAGATTAGCATATGCAAATGCACTGACCTGGGGAGGATTTTTTTCTAGAGCAGAGTCTGCTGCAAGATTCTAAGGTTATAACTGGGCATTTCGAAGCTGACGTGGAACAGATATGCCAATAACCTTCAAATAAAAAATATATTAAAGGCAGACTTAATGTAACAACCCTTTCTGATATCTCTGGTTAGTATTTATTCAACAAGTATTTACCAGCATGCACAGGTAACTACTCACTAGTCACTATGAGTAAGCATTGGAGAATTAGATGCTCAATAAAAGGTTTAAATGTCAGTACTCCTGGCCTGTTTCATTTTTATTTGGGTTTGAGGTTTCCTTTTGTCTAGTTTCTTACAAGTACCTTCTCATTAGTAACATTAGTCTGGAAACAGCAGTTCCCTCCCTATATGTTACAGTTTGAACAGAAACCTCTACAATACCCTGCAATAGCATTGGTGGGGTTCTCTCAGGACCACTCACAACTGCTGAAGGAATACTGATAGCCACTTCCTAATGGGCCCAAAATTAATTATTACAGCTCACACAGACGGTACTTATCTGTGTTTCCATGTCTACCCAAGGAAAAGACATCACTTCCATCTGAAAGGGACACAAGTTCAAAATTTCCTTGGGTCAAGACAGCATTTGCAGGCAGGACAGGACTTGGGAGTAACAACAGCCTGCAGAAATGAAGGGTTGTAGGAAACAGGCAGTGAACACCACAAAAAAACGTGAGTCCAGGGAGGTCCTACTCTCCGCAACAAAGTCAGAATCTCAAACTTCAAATTTCTGTTGGCGAATGTACAAAACGTAAAACCAATTTTCACAAATTTAGAGAATATCTTGCATTATACAGTAGACTGTAAAAAAAAGCAGTGATGGTGAAGTTGCAATAATGACTAATGGCTAGAATGACAGCCAAGTTATAAAAGTGAAATGTTATTTAATGATTTTGACTATTGTAATATTAAAAATAATACACAAGTCTTGATCCCTTCTGCATCCAATAAATACCTTATCGGGGAAGACTGTGAATGCTCAGCAGGGTATCTCTGAGGTCCTTTCACCTGCTGAAATGGCCTGAAGTGCAGGGGGGCATCATATCTCAAATATTTTTATTTCACATGCAAGAGCTTTTCAACACTGGCAGCCCAAAAAATACAGGTTAACATTTTAAAGTATTCAGTTCTTCCAGAGCGTTCTTATGTCACGCCAGCTCTGCTCAGTTCATCTGCCAAAATGCATCTCTGTGGGACCAATCACAGCATCTAAAAACTGATTGACCAGAAAATTGGGAAGTCCTTTTTTAACCATTAGAGGAATATAATTTTTCTAAGTAAAAGTAACTAGAATATTAGGGTTAATGCTGATTGCAACAAAATTCTTCATTTGCTTTCATCAATTAGGATTCTTAGCATCAACTTTTTAAAATGTTATTTTTATACCACCTGAAATTAATACATGCAGCACTGTGGTTACATCAGACAAATCATGGCTCAGGGGAATATCACAAACACCTGTGTGTATGGTGGGAAAGAATGATATTTTCCACCCATGTGGCCAAACTGATGAACTATTTGTACTGTATTAACACTAAGCCCCACTCTAAGAATAAAGACAAATTTACACCAAAATGGTATTTTGGAGAAGGGGTCATCTCTTACAGTAAGAGAAGATGTCATGCACTGATTTTCATCAACAAAAGTATTTGTCTTCTGGAAAAAAAATACAAAGCACATATATGCATGGACAGTATAAGAAGTAGTTGATATTTTACCAATTCAGCTATAAATGTCTGAGTAACTGTTGACTGAGCTTAAAAAATGTAAGAAGTGCTAGCAATGAGTTTAGGTCATAGTGCATGAGGGGCTATTAGACATGCTCTTTCATTAGTGATTAGGTTCCCACTGACATGTGCTTTGCTTTTCCTGAAGAGGTTGGTATGTGGTGACACATAGGGAAAGTGAAAGCTTCTTTGGCAAACCAGGGAACAAACCAAAGATATGTTGCAATAATCTGATTTTACAATGTAAAATCCCAGGATCCCAACTGGATTCACAAATAGTGAAGCCTCACTAATCAACTTAATGTCACTGTTTAACTACTAAATATACATGCCAAGGCAAAATGGAGGGTCTTACAGACCGTGTCTAATTATAAGGGGCCATTTACACTAATCTCACTGAATTTCACTGTTTTACTCTGAATTCTTTGTATAAGTGCTAAGTAAACCAGTCAGTTTTAATCACTTCAAGGTGATAAAGGGTACAGTAAGCTGATACACTACAAACAACACTCATTTACATCTTGAATATAATGAAATGATAGTTTATCTACAGCGAACACTTGTGGTTATCTGACAAAAACAGGTCAAAGGTTCCAGGCGTTTTCTCCTGAAATTACTCAGTGCTGCCTCTAATGACTGATAATTGAAAGCAGAGGCTGGATATATCAAATGCAGTAGGTGACAGATAAGCAACAGATTAATGCAAGTACTCTGTTACAGGACACTAAAAGGTCAGAGGCCCTAGGAATTAGCTATTGTGCTACTGTGAAAAGAAAGACATCAAATAGCTATTTACTTCATTCTTGTCCTTCTCTCCAACATTCGAATTCTAGAAACATGTTCTTTCTTCCATGATTAGACTATTTAAAGTGACTGACTTTTAACAAAATAAGGCAACAAAGTTTTGTAGGGCATGTGTATAGGAGAAAAGATGTGATCCTAGAGCAGAATGAAGGATTTAAAAAAATAAACAGACAACAGCTATGCTAGGTGTATTTTAATGAAGTGCATCGGAGAGATGTTAAGAACACATTCATCAGAACATCATTCTCAGTTGAGGAAACCAGATAATGGATTTAAAAAAATGTATGCTAAAGCTTTGTAACTTTGTTTAGGCTTTTACACTGCAGAAAATTAACATTAACTTTAGAAACTTAGATTAAGCCTATCTCAGCAAGTATATCTTTCATCTTTTTGCTCTGGAAGTCCAAAAAATGCAAAATCTAATTCAAAGTTTGTTGACGTAAATGACAGCCTTTTCATTCTGCCTGTTGGCCTTTGAATGAGGACTACAGTCTTCTAAAAACGGTTTTAAATCAAGTGGATTTTTAAAGTTCAAGTATGATGAAAAATACTTTCCCAAAGTGATTATTAAAAAAAATCCCAGACAATGTAAATGCTTGTCTAAGCACTACTGCTTTATTAATGGGTTTAATCTGTTTTATAGAATGGTAAGAATCCTGATCTGGATTGTTTCGGACACCAGAGATGGCTGCCTGATACAGTCAGTGGAGAGACGTCTGTTTGTTAAGGGCCAACTGTCTTGCACCAGCCAGTAAGAAGACCAGAGGAGTTTATCTACATTTCCCCTTCAGTCATCTGCAGCTCCAGAGAATAGGACTAAGCAATAACCCTTGCTCAGTCAAATGACATTTCAATCCCTATCAGCTGCTTTCAGTGACCATATCCTAACTGCCAGGATGCCGAGTAGCCCAGCAACGGGACATCCTGGGCCACTGCACAGAAGAAATGCAGAGGCTGGGGGTCAAAATGAGAATGAATTAAATTTTTGTTCCCACATCTGATTTTTTTATTAATTCGACATTAGGCATTTACTAGATAATCATTCAGCTGAGTGTTTTAACCTACAAAGCTTCAGACGCATATGCCCACTTGCTTGTTCTCCTTCTAGTACCAAGTCTTCTTAATTTCTTTTTACCTATTTTCATCAGCAGAGTGAGGGAGCATGGGTGCTCCCAAGCATATTCTGTAGCCAGTAGTAAGGGAGAGTGTGTGATTTATGCTTAATAACCCTTCATTTCCCTCTCCATCTCCCTCCCCAGGCTGAGGTGGGAAAATACGTTGCACAGGCTTCAGTCACGTCTGTCCTTGCGTCTTAGGGATGTTCAGAGGGTTCCCTACCCTCTCTCCACCTGGCTGAACACAGTGACTTAAGGGATACATGGCAATGGCAACAAGTTCCTGCCCAGCACATGGTCTCCTCCATGACTCCCCAGCCTTCCCAGGTGCCCTTGCGTAATAGGTACGAGGCTCTGCAAGCGGAACCGAACAATGACGGGGGCAACGGTTCATCTAGCTCGGAGGTCTTGCCGAGGTTAAGTCTGCCTACACCCTGCATCAAAACTGCTACCATAAAGAAAAACAGATGGGTCATTGGCATAGGAGACTCCCTTCTGATGGGAACGGAAGGCCCAATATGCAGACCGGACCCAATTCTTAGGGAAGTCTGCTGCCTCCCTGGGGCCCGGGATGACTTGCACAACTGGAGTGCTGCAGTGGATAGCTATAAACTCTTCAGAAGGGATAGGCAATGAAGGAGAGGCGGTGGGATAGCCCTGTATGTTAGGGAGTATTTTGATTGTCTAGAGCTTAATGATGGTGATGATAGGGTTGAGTGTTGATGGGTAAGAATCAGGGGAAAGCCAACAAGGCAGATATCACAGTAAGAGTCTGTTATAGACCATGCAAGCAGGATGAAGAAGCAGACAAAATATTCCATAAGCAGCTGGGAGAAGTCTCACAATCGCTAGCCCTTGTTTTCTTGGGGGACTTCAACTTAGCAGATATCTGCTGGAAATACAGTACAGCAAAGAGGAAACAGTCTAGTTGGTTCCTGGAGTGTGTGGAAGAGACCTTCCTGACACAGCTGGTGAGGGAGCCAATGAGGGAAGGTGCCCCGCTGGACCTGTTGTTTGTGAACAGAGAAGGACTTGTGGGTGATGGGATGGTTGGAGGCTGTCTTGGGCATAGTGATCACAAAATGATAGAGTTTTCAATTCTTGGAGAAGTAAGGAGAGGCATCAGCAGAACTTCTACCTTGGACTTCCGGAGGACAGACTTTGGCTTATTTGGGAGACTGGTTGACAGAGCTCCTTGGAAGGCAATTCTGAAGGGCAAAGGAGTCCAGGAAGGCTGGACATTCTTGAAGAAGGAAATCTTAAGGGGCAGGAGCAGGCCATCCCCATGTGCTGAAAGATGAGCTGGTGGGGAATAGGACCGGCCTGACTGAACAAAGAGTTTTGGCTGGAACTCCAGAAAAAAAACAAGAGAGTTTATGACCTTTGAAGGAAGGGGCAGGCAACTCAGGAGGACTACAAGGATGTCATGAGGTTATACAGGGAGAAAATTAGAAGGGCTGAAGCCCAACTAGAGCCTAATCTGGCTACCGCTGTAAAAGACAATTAAAAATGTTTCCGTAAATATGTTAGCAACAAAAGGAGGGCTAAGGACAATCTCCATCCTTTATCGGATGCGGGGGAAACATAGCGACAAAGGATGCGGAAAAGGCTGAGGTACTTAATGCCTTCTTTGCCTCAGTCTTCAACAGTAAGACCAGTTGTTCTCCGGGTACCCAGCCTCCTGAGCTGAAAGACAGGGATAGGGACCAGAATGAAGTCCACATAATCCAAGGGAAAATGCTTAGTGACCTGCTACACCACTTAGACACACACAAGTCTATGAGACCACATGTGATCCACCCAAGGGTACTGAGGGAACTGGCACAAGTGCTCACCAAGCCACTTCCAATAATTTATCAGCACTCCTGGATAACTGCAGAGGTGCCAGTTGACTGGAAGTTAGCAAATAAATGTGACATTCATATACAAGAAGGGTTGAAAGGAGGATGTGGGGAACTACAGGCCTGTCAGTCTGACCTTGGTGCTGGGGAAGGTTATGGAGCAGATCATCCTGAGTGCCATCACACGGCACGTACAGGACAACCAGGTGATCAGGCCCAGTCAGTGTGGGTTTATGAAAGGCGGGTCCTGCTTGACTAACCTGATCTCCTTCTATGACAAGGTGACCCGCTTAGTGGATGAGGGAAAGGCTGTGCATGTTGCTTACCTAGACTTTGGTAAAGCCTTTCACACTGTTTCCCACAGCATTCTCCTGGAGAAACTGGCTGCCCATGGCTTGGACAAGTGTACTCTTTGCTGGGTGAAAAACTGGCTAGATGGGCTTGCCCAAAGAGTTGTGGTGAATAGAGTTAAATCCAGTTGGCAGCCGGTCACAAGTGGTGTTCCCCAGGGCTCAGTATCAGGGCCAGTTCTGTTTAATATCTTTATCAATGATCTAGACGAGGGGATTGAGTGCACCCTCAGCAAGTTTGCGGATGACACCAAGTTGGACAGGAGTGTTGATCTACTTGTGGGAAGGAAGGCTTTACAGAAGGATCTGGACAGGCTGGATCGATGGGCCAAGGCCAATTGTATGAGGTTCAACAAGGCCAAGTGCCAGATCCTGCGCTTGGGTCACAACAACCCCACGCAGCGCTATAGGCTTGGGGGAGAGCGGCTGGAAAGCTGCCCGGTGGAAAAGGACCTGGGGGTGTTCGTCAACAGCCGGCTGAATATGAGCCAGCAGTGTGCCCAGGTGGCCAAGAAGGCCGATGACATCCTGGCCTGTATCAGCAATAGTGTGGCCAGCAGGAGCAGGGAAGTGATCGTCCCCTTGCACTGGGTACTGGTGAGGCCGCACCTCGAGTCCTGTGTTCAGTTTTGGGCGCCTCACTGCAGGAAAGACGTGGAGGTGCTGGAGCGTGTCCAGAGAAGGGCAACCAAGCTGGTGAAGGGCTGGTGAAGGGCCTGGAGTACAAGTCTTATGAGGAGCAGCTGAGGGAACCGGGGTTGTTTAGCATGAAGAAAAGGAGGCTGAGGGGAGACCATATTGCTCTCTATAACTACTGAAAGGAGGTTGTAGTGAGGTGGGGGTTGGTCTCTTCTCCCAAGTAACAAGTGATAGGACAAGAGGAAATGGCCTCAAGTTGCATCAGGGGACATTTAGATTGGATATTAGGAAAAAATTCTTCACCAAAAAGGTTGTCAAGCATTGGAACAGGCTACCCAGGGAAGTGGTTGAGTCACCATCCCTGGAGGTATTTAAAAGACATGTAGATGTGGCATTTAAGGACATGGTTTAGTGGTGGACTTGGCACTATCAGGTTTACAGTTGGACTCAATGATCTTAAAGGTGTTTTCCAATCTAAACGATTCTACGATTCTATGATCCTTTAAGTCAAAAATGTAGGCAGGCGCGGAAATTAGGTGTCCGCAAAATTACATTCCACACATATCCTATCTTAAACACGAAACTCAGTGTCAGAATCTTAATCCAAATTCTGATCCCCTTCCAACTGAGGCAAAACTATTTCCATAATCAGTGAGAGTTTTGCTTAATTAGGGAGGGTAAGTCTGCAGAAACTTTTTTTTCTTTTCTATTACAACAGTTCTGTTTCTTAAGAACTGCTTTATTGCAGTACTGTATATTTGAGTTTCTCTGTATTTATTATTATTAGACTGTTTGTATTTAAAGAAATTATAGATTTACAGATGTGGTTTTGAAAGAATGATGTAAATTGCTTTTACATGAAATATACTTTCTTATTAAAACACAAAGGAGAAAGCTTGTTAGGTCATATTCTGAAGCAAGTTACACTGCTGTAAACTTAGAGTTATTTCACTAAATTCTTTATTTTCAAGTCAACTACTAATATCAACAAGCAACATTTGGCTATTTTGCTTAACTAAATTAGGGACAGTTTGAAAATTATTTGATGAAATACTGTGCAGTTAGAGGCCGTTTCAATAAATGAAAAATCATCTAGTATTTATTGAATCCAGACTTTTAATGTTAGAACATCCCTTCTGTAATTGCACAGAATTACTGAACTGTATGAATTGCAAAGTAATTCAGGTCAAGATAAAGTCAATGAAAAAAACCTTCAGTGACTGCAACAGAATCTAGAGCAAGCATGAAAAGCAAAACTGTAATTGAAAAGAAAAGAAAAGAAAAGAAAAGAAAAGAAAAGAAAAGAAAAGAAAAGAAAAGAAAAGAAAAGAAAAATACATTGTCTGGACTTTTTTCAAGCACATATTGGTTTTCTTTCTTTATCCCTCATAGAAGAAATGTATTTCACTATCCCATACTTCATTAAAAAATAGGTTAGAATATTAATGTATCCTACCCGAGCATTTAGTATTACACCTTTTGAGAATGACCAGGAAAGCATTCTTCTATTACTAAAATTTTAAGTTCTTAATTTTGTTGTTGTAGTCAATAAGACCTGATAGATTCTTAGCAATTAACAAAACACACATTTGAAAAAGTCAAAATAATTTGAAACACTAAATTATTATTAAGGTGGACTTTGAGATTATGTGATTTCTACTTTCTAATTCCCTCAAAATGTACATGCAATGTATTCAACCTTAGTAAGTGGTAAGCAGCAACTAGGCAAATAATGGAAGTTGCAAACACATGGTAGAATATAAGTGAATATGTAAAAGGATAATTTTTTTTTTCATAAATTATTGTAAATATTAGAGCTTGGTTAGTAATTAAAAGCTTTCAGCATTCACTCTGAGCAGGAAGGAGTTCCCAGGAACCGTATAACAGTGCCTGCCAGCAACTTTTATTAGCACAGACCTAAAGAAATGCCTCAACCAAAGAGGCATAACTGCTTGGCTTTCTCACGCATCATCTCCCAGGAGTTCTGTACACCATGAGATTACCTATGATGCCTTCTTGTAACTTCACACTCAAATAGGGGATAAAATAGATGTTTAGTGAAATTGCTGGTCTTCATTCCATAGCAAATGTTTTGTTGAAAATTGCATCGGTAAACATGTGTTATTCATTCAATTTACTCTTCTTCCAAGTCAAATGCACTTGCTCAACAAGTCAAAACAAGTGCTCCGCTGCAGCTGCTCCAATAATAATTAAATGCTGGAAGGCTTTCAGTTGTTGATACAGAATAAGTCAAAAAGGAACACCCTGCTTTTCATATGCTGGTTTGATCCTGGCCAATGCAAGAGTAGGAGTAAGTAAACAGAATAAAGAGATACGATTTTGGAAGTGAACAGAATTATGAGAGTCTAAGTCTCGGTATTATTGTGATCCTAATATAAAAGATAGTTGGCAAAGTAATTCCTCAAAATCTATTTTTTCTTCTGGTTTCGACAGTATAATGCACTGTATCCTTCAACCTCCCAAATGAAAGTTTTTTCACTCCAGTTGTTCAGCTGTAGCACAATGCACAATAAAAGATACACTGCATATATGTGGGTTTTAATTCTACTAACAGTGGTAGAATGAATCACAGCTGAATCTTATTCCATAAATTTTAAAGTTGAAAGTCCAGCTCATCACAGCTTCTAGGATTAACAGTAACAGGTTGTATTTGGACCCATTTTGTGCTGTCAGTAGTAACATGTGCCATAAGAGGGAAGCATCGCAACCAAGGGTCTGGGAGGAGGCAATGAAGAAAAAAATCACATGCAGTTTGCTATTCTGAATGTAATAAGTAAGGATCCTGTCATTTCTTAATTGGTTTAAGTCGCACTGTATTACAAAGACACTCCAGTCACAAATACCTATGTTAAAAATACATATCTACTAGATTTTTGGTTGGGTTCATTTTCACTGGTAATAAATAAATTGTTACTTGAAAGAATAGAACAGATAGAGAAAAGATCACTGTACTATGTAGTTCTGAGCTAATGCATAGATAAATTAGCTAATCTTTACACCACCGTGCCTGACGTTGTAATTTTGTCTGCATTTTCAATGATGTCTATTTTGCCTGGGCTTTGGCAAAGCCAGTACATTTTGATACCATCTGTCAATAGACTTGCATTTTTTTTCATATTTAATCTTGTTTTTCTCTAATCACAGATCATCACAAAGAAAACTAACAATTATTCCCAGGTTTCTGACTGTGTGTGAAAGTCAGGATGTCAGATCAACACAACCCCAAGGTTAACAAATGACAGAAAAAAAGATCCCTCTTGGATTCAGCTGCAACTGAATAAGAACAAAAGTTATACCTCTGGGATCCAATGGTCAGAAAATAGGTGTAAGTTATAACTGTTTTGACACCGTAAAAGTATACAGATGGAACATAACTTCTGAGGAGGGTGAAAGGGCATACATCATCATAGGGCAACTGGCAGGGGAGTAAAAGTTAAACATTAAAGCCCATTCTATCTTCCCACATCTCCTTAGTTCCTGCTCATGTTAACCCTCTGCTCACTTCCATCCAGAACTGGCAAGTCACTCCACTGTCTACCATTCAAACATGTCGTCTAATAAACTCCATGCACTTCCCGCTGTGGAATTTGTCCAAAAAGATCCCATGGAAGTTGTGCCAAACTGGAAACTACTCTAAAGGCAGTATTTTCTGCTTACCCTATGCTCACTTCTGAGTATTTCAATATTACCCATACTCCTTGACACTGACCAAACATTCCACAAAAAACAGTCCAGCTGTAACAACGATGAGAAAGGGAAACCCTCAAGAACATCTCATTTAGAGAGTACAAAAATGCTTTATTACATATAACAAATTAAAAATTATTTTTATATGCTATATTATAGATAGGATATTAAATACAGTTGCAAAAAATAGCTGATCACAGGCCATGTGCTCAGCTAGTATGTCAGTATGGCTCAAGAGAATTCAGAGTTCCTCAGAGTTATACTTTGTGTGCCCAAGTATATACTGTGCTAATTGCTATACTAACTGAGTCATCACCTTAAAAATTAAAAAATGTAAAGAGATTGGAATTTCATCTTATGTAAATTGCTAGCCCTCATTTTGAAGGGTTGCCCTGTGCATGCTCATTGTTGGCCAACACCAAGCGCACACCTAGGAGAGCCCAAGCGGTGGTGCTGAGAAACAGAGTGACGGGGCCAGAAGCATGGATGGGTCCTCCCTGACATTACAAACAGGAGGAAGATGAGGAGGAAGAGCAGCCAGGAGACTGGGCAGTGGTGGTGAGGAGTGGCACTTTCAGACAGCAGGTTTTAACAGCCTGTTTGGGAGCTGGCTGTGATTTTAACAGCTTGTTATACTGATTCAAACTGCACCCTTTCCTCTGCAGCTCTGGTAGTCTAATCTGATCATGATTTAGTCTTGCAGAGGGAGATTATTTCACCCACATATAATCCCCCATACAGAATAAGTCCCCTCAACAAGAAGGAAAAAACAGCTGGACTTTGTTTTTCCTGAAAGAAACTTAAATCTTACCAAAGTTAATGAACATTGTATTTTGACCCTCTTCCAGGGCAGAAACTCACTGACTGTTAGTGACTTAAAAGATCATTGGGTTGGCCATCCAGCAATACACCTGCACTGCCAGAGGAAAGGAAAAGTAGTCTTCACAAAAAATATTTGTGCCATGAAAGAGCTTAGCTTGGCTCCAGGTAACATGACAATAGGTGGTGATTTCTCACAGTGGGTTACTTTGGACAGACTTGGGGAGACAGACACAGGAGTTTCAAAGTGACATAAAAAGCAAGAAAATAATTTCCAAAGTAGAAAGAAAAAGCACGACACTTTGAGCACACAGAACTGTTCATCCAACAATCGTCTGAGCAAGATCATCACTCCACTCAAAAAAAAAAAAAAAAAAAAAAAAAAAAAGGTAGGAATAATTGATGTCAATGTATAGGACAAGAGTAAGATCCCCCTTCTCTGTTACCGCTCTGTCACAGAGTCACAGAACAGCTGAGGTTGGAAGGGACCTCAGGGGGTCAACTGCTCCAAACCCCTGCTCAGCACGGCCACCTAGAGCTGGCTGCCCAGTACCGGGGACATCCCCGTATCATTCCTGCATTTCCACTGTTATTCCGCCTGGGACTGCATTTCTCATATTCCTCGCCAAGTTACTTACAAACACAATACCCAGGCTGATTGTAGAGGTATCTGTAGGTGTAACAAGTCTCTGGAACAGCAAAGATGATCTCCTGAAGCTCATATGGTATGTTATAATACTGGCTTCTCTCCGCTCCTTATAGTTGATCTGATGGGTCTCAGACAAAATTTCGGTGTCTTTCTGAGCAGAGGGTAAGAATGAGCAGGGAGTGGGAACGTGACCACTAACATTGTGCTTTTATTCCAAATGCAATCTTTTTGGTACAACACCATTAAGAATATTTGGCATGCATTTTACAGCGTCTGATCAGCCTTTGCCTTTGCAGGAGTTTGTGCTAAACCATGGTTTCTACTAGGGCTAGAAGGGACTGCTCCCCTAATCTTTGGTGATAGGCCGGGTTTTCTTTTTTTTAAGTAATTTAGAACCAGCTGTTGCCCATCCCTAAAACTGGAAGCATCACAGTCTCTTCTTTTGGAGGCTTGCTTTCATTCCCATTTTGATGAGAGCACACCCCCCACCTGCGGACAAGCTTGAAGCAGCCTGTTTTAATGGAGTCCACAGTAAATGTCATTGACCCAAGGTGATATAATGTTAATAGAAAAGGTTCTTTTCCTGTACAGCAGCAGATGGTAATGTAAACAGGATGAACAGATCATAACTTATTCGGGAGCTGTGCCCATGTAGCCAAGTTTTCAGTTCATGCATGTGCCTGTTTCCTTGATTCAAGTCCTGTGATAAACCCCTTTTACCTTAGGACTCCTCTGTACACACACACATGCTAGTAAGCACATCCTTTGTATTTTTCCATTTCTAAGAAATATGTACAAATATGGAGAAAGCAAAACATTGCTGCTGGGAAACCAAAATGGGGGTACTATGTTGTTAATCTTAATGACATTACTCCCTCCATTCTGACTCAGTGAATGGCAACATGAACTCGATCTACTTGGTATTCACTCTATAGCATAAACTGTGTCTGGATTTTCCACTACCGTATATATATCTGAAAAATATATATGTGCATACATTTTATAAAATATTAATTAAAATATATTTACTTAAATATATATATAAAAATTATCTCCTTCTAAATGTGATCTCATTATGATATACAGCCTCGGTAAACATGATTGTTAATTCAATAGTTTAAGAAGTGATGAAAAAAATATTACTTTTTGAAGACCCATAGTCGATAACTGTAAGATGACTTTAATAAAGGAGCACACCAAGGAATCAAATAAAAGAAAGAACTTTATTCTGAAATAATACCTAATTTTGAACTACTTTGATAAACATTACTATATTGTGCCACATTACATGTATTTCTCAAAATTCTGAAAAGTAAATCAGCCCTCCCTGAAGTCATCATATCTAATTGTATGATTTCGGTTATACTTACTATTGCTTAACACCAAAGAGGATTTAAACATTATCTACTTTGAATACCTTACTATGATATTCAGCAAATTCTGTTTTTTATTTTTAATCATATCAGCTTGTAACTTAAATCAACATGTAAAAACCATTTAACTATCTAAATGCAATTGTGTGTAGCTGAACTGTAGGTTTAATCTTTGCTACCTGAAAGACAGTACAGACTTTTAGCTTCCACAACAATACTGTTCAGTTTATGGTGATAATCATGGGCAGCGCTGTGTCAGCCTGGAGTCTCACAGCACAGTACTAAGTAACTTGTCTTTTTTATCTAGAATATGACTTATGCTGGATGATAAACCATTTACAATAATGCAATGATTATGAGTAGTTTACTACTACAGACAATTAATTCTTCATGGCACTTCATTCTCCAATAAGTCTAATTATCAGTGTTCTAATAAAATAAAATTGAAGGTGTATTCTTTTGCTTTGTGATCCTTAAAGTCTTGGGACTAGATTTTCACTTGGTATTAATTTTTTTATAGCTTCTGTTTCTTTTTGTCTTCATTCATTTTAGGAAATCAAGTTTACTACAATCTTGTAAATCAAGGTTGTGGAAAGTGAGCTATGGAACAACAACAGTAGAGGAAACATCTCTAGTGAGAAGAGAAGCAGTATGGTCAACCTTATGTGTTTCAGAAGCCATCAGCTATATGAAAAGCATTATAAAATAAGAAATGTTTGAAGTTGCTTTCCAAGACGTTAGAGTGCCCACTTTCAAAACCTGCATCTGTTTCTGGATGTTGATTTGCCTTCATTTTTGTTTTTCTGCAGCTGCAAGGGATGATTGCTGCTTTTTAATGAAACCTTAGATGTTCAAATAAATCATCAATGCACAGAAAATCTCATAGCAGTTATTATACAAGTCTCAAAAAGCTCATGGGAACTGGCAATTCTAGGGAAGCACAAGGAACTCTGGAGTTTTAGAAAACCACAGAGAGATCACTTGTGGCAACAGAGGCTTGTCTTTTTTATATCATCCTATGTGAACTTCAGCCCTTGCACTGCTGTTGATAGGCCTCTCACTCATTCCTTGATCTCTTTAGAGAAAGCTCCAAGCTGAGATAAGAGAGGAGAAGTCCTTCTCAGAACAGAGGATATTGTGTGATTTTATTCTCAGAAGTACCAAGGATCCTAAATGGAAAAGGAACGTTTAAGGATCCAATTTTGCAATCAACTGGACAAGGCACAGCTCTTGTTGACCTAACTACGAGATTACTCAGCACCTCATCCCACTGAATTCTGCTGCCGTTTTAGTCTTCAGCTCTTTGGAGCAGATCCATAAACTCTCCTCCTTATTTCAAAATGTTACAACAGGATGTAATTAAGTACAATTAACAAGGAGGTCAAACGGTCATCTGATAAACACTGGCCCAAACAGGCAGCTTGAAAGGTCAGGGCTGCTAAAGCTACATAGTATTGATGGGAAAGAATATTGTGATTTAAGGGGGAAAAAATCCCAATGACTAAACCTGAAGATTTACATGCTTTCTATATTACATACACAAAGCCATGCTCACAAACTGATAGGCATGCACACATGCCTCAGAGCGGCACAAATCTATATTCTGAGAACAAGAGCTAAACTAGCCACACGTCCTCTCTCCACTGTACCAGATCTCAAATCTCATTTGTGTTGCTTTAATGCCAGTGTTTCTTTTTCTTTTTCACGGTTTTGTAAAACTGTCTGGCTTAAGAACAGTAGACTCGTTGCCCTTATAGAAGGGCTTTTTTTAGCCCTTTCTAAAATAACACTTGAGATCACCATGAGAAAATGCAAGGTGTTGCGAGGCTTTTAGAGGGAGGTATTTTACAGAGCACACAGGCAGAATAAAAAGAGGCTTCACAAGAAGAAAGATATTCCAGTACTCTGCAAGGTCAAAGAATGAGAGTGCACAGAAGTGAAAATGAACACAGAAGTATTTGCCCATCCTAATTTTATGGATTGGAAAACAGAGGCATACTGTTTTCATTCTCTATCTGAAGCTCTTCAGGTTTTTCTTATTTGGCTGCTCAGACATTTCACTCTCCAACTTTCAGGCTGGGGCTGGTACAGACCCACTGCAAAACATTCGCACACATTTCATGTGCAAGGCAGCGAGTTAACCTGGTCAGGAGCAGCGCATTAACCTTTGGGATCACTAGCATGTTACGACTTGTAGTTATTGACGTATACCCCAGCTGAGGGAACCTTGCGAACAGCTTTCCCAAAGCTATGTTCCTGCTGGATCTCAGCCATCATAAATCACCACAGAGACTACTGCTGTCATGCAGTGGTACGCTGGGCTTGCTTTTGCTCCCATGGCTTTATCATCCACACTATTGTTTGCCCACTCTTTTGATTTCTCAGCTAACAGTTTTGCAAACCATGCCACTAGAATCCCATGGCTCCAGGCATCAGGTGCCATCAGGTGCCATCCGCCCGCTGCCCCAAAATCAGACTCACAAATCATCCAGTGCCCCTGCTCTTTTGTCTTCTGTAGTCTAGGTTTGTCAGGATGGAATTTAACACCTCTACCCTCAAAACTGATGCTATCCATATCATGAAAGTCCAACACAGCATCTTTTAGAAATTATTTTGCAGTACCTTATAGTTGAATACCGTATCTGTATTTCCCCCTCACTTTTAAAAAAGGGATATTTTAAATGGATATGCCTAGACAAATTGTTATTAATTTATAATAATTACTCTGGGTTATGGGTACAGCTATTCCAGATAATATGACTATAGCTTCATTAATTTGACTACAGTCAAATACACGAGACTTAGAACAACAGTACTTTCATTTGATAGACACAGTCTACAAAGGGATAGAATCACAGAATTGTTGAGGCTGGAAAAGACCCTTTGGTTCTCATGGGGTCTGAATAGGTAATATTGCTAAGTCAGATAAAGATAAACTTAACAGAAATTTCAGCTATACAAATTCCTACCTCCTCCTGATTCTCCTCCAAAAAGAGAGTTAAGTGGAATTTTGCTTCTGCAAAGAAGTCACTGGTTGTCAGCTATGGATATGTATTGTGTACCAGCATTAGCGGTCCTGATCAGTTTTCTAGGCTCTGACTCATTAATAGCTGTTGTCTCAGTTTATCCTGAATTACAGTGGGAAAAAAAAAAAAAAGCCACATTCTGGCAAGGTACCACACATGCCATTGAGTTGTATAACAGTGATCAATAAAGCCAAGTTCTTGATCTATTGCACCAGAGCAGTCGCTCAAAACCAGTTGGGAACGAAACACTTAGATTCACCTTTTGGAGCATGCCTCAGTAACAGTGGGAAGTTTCTGAGTGGAGAGCTGAGCTCTAAAACCCGTCCTTTTCTACTTGTTTTATGGTCATTTTTTCTATAGAAACAAATTCATAATCCAGTACAAAACACAAACCAGCTCCTGCTTGGTGTACCCCACCCACAAACTTAAATAATGTAGTTGTCAGGGTTGACAAGTTCTGCCTGCTGTAGCATTTCTGTGTTTTATAGGAAATTTTAACCAGGGGTGTTATTTTAAGAGATGAGCAAATGGGGAAACCCCATGGCCTTGCCAATAAAATATGAACTTTAGGTGCAATGGAGCACTCATAAATATGACTCAGAACAAGGGGATTCATTGTTTCTCCCGACCCCTTTTAGCTGCTCCTCTGATCTCAACCTCTCTGTGTGCGTCATGGCAGCCCTCATCCTTTAACCTGCGGTTTTTAAAAGCTAGCTTCTACGTTATTTATGGCTGCAAACGTTAGTAGCCCGTCTGTGTACTCCCTGCACAGATGTACCGAAGGGTGGGGGGAGCTGCGTCTTATTTTGCAAGGACAAAAACTTTTGCCTGGGGAGCCAAGTGCCTGGGGAGGTTGAGGTAGTTGCTCAGCCACAAGGGACTGAGAAGAAAACCGCTCCCTTCACCTGCAAGGCTTACTAGGAGAAGAAACCCATACCTGGGCTCATTTGCTCCTTAATTTGCACATTATCTGTCTTTATCCTGTTCTTTCCCCTTCCTCTGTCCGCATGCACCTTCTTCTCCCTACCGTGATGAACTTTCCTCCACTTTTGTAACTCTGCTGGCATGGGAAATGCTCTTAGCGCCGTATCACCACGCTCCATGTGAGGCACAGAGGAGCGAGACTAACTCTTTCAGTAATACCAGCTCCTGCAGAGGCTGTTTCTCTGTCGTGAACCTTTCCCATGCCCAGCAGGTCTGTGTCCAGCCCTGCACGTTGGCCATTGCCTACCAAGAAGAAGAGGGCTGTCCTCCCTGTAAGGCTTGGTCCGTGCTTTCCCATTTTTCTCTCCTCCCTGTTCTCATTCCTTCCCTCTCCAACTCCCGCGCTGTCGCCTAGTCTCGCTGCTTTCTCGGCCTTTAATCCTTTCTGCAGCGAAATGCCACCGACATAAAATTAAAGTTCAGTGACCCTGCCTAGACGGCGGGGGTTAGACACAAGGGAAAGGACAAGTAGGAGAGGATGGGGAAAAGTGTGGGAAATAATTATAAAGTCTGGTAGCAGCCAGAGCTCTCCTGAAGCCCTGGGGAGCCTTTCTTTAGCTGGAGGCTGCAATTGGCACTTCATAAACTGTTCATTCTCAGCTATGTGGAAACACCAGATGACACCTAGAATGATCAGACTGTAATCAATCAATTTTCTGCAAAACTCTATTAGTTTGTCGGCCTATGAAAGCAAGCTGAAAGGAACCACTGTGGCTAAAAAGAGAAGAAAAAGGAACTGCCCATGTCGTAATTACCTCCATAACTCAGGCAGTAAGTAGGCAGGTAGCCATGGTAAAATTCTTTGCATAATTTGACATTCAGAGAAAATAATAACAGGAGCAATAAGTGTGGGAGATCACGTATGTGCCAAAGTGGTCCTGTTATTTAAGCAAATAACCCGGGGTTTAGGAAGAGAACCAAGAGGCTCTCCATCCACTCCATGGCAGGCGGATTCCTCCCCTAATATCCTCCGCACAGAGGCGTCTCCACAAGCCTTCCACTTTCTCTTTCATGGCTAGCCAGAAGCACTCCAAGATTGTGTTTTCCTGGGAAAATATGTACTGCACAATACATACAATCCCCACAACCCCACCCAGAGTCTGTGTTTAGTCTGGAAAGGAGCACTTTCTAAAGAAGAAGCAGAACTGGGTCAGCTGTTCTTCCCAATGGGAAAGATAGTAATAATAATATATATATTTTTATATATATCCGTACATATATATAGCTTTTCACCGTGCACAACTAACCATCTTCTAAATCAGTTTCTCTTCAGTTATCTGCAATTTCTTTCAAATCTGTCGGCAAGGAAAATCAGACAGTTTTATACCCCAGTTAATGGAGAGCTTGACATTTTTTTGGCTGGGTGGATACAATAATTTACTTGGATTTAAAGTGTTAACTTTGGCAAAAAAATTAATTGACAGTTATAAAAACATTATTTTGTTAGATGATATTTATGGATCACACACAAACCTATTTTGAGGTAGAGCTACATAGTTCTTAAAGTTCATGTAACATGAGAGATTTCAAAGGAAATATAAAATATTTCAATATAAAACAACAAATGTAGTGTAATTCCAAAAAGGAATGTGGAGAATATTTCTTACTCAAAATCAAAAACAATCCCTAACAACCTGCTCTGTTATCACACAAAAACTGGTTAAAACTGCCTAATGAATCGTAAGGATTGGGTGAGGATTTTTAGGGCATGTCATCCCATGAGTAAAGTCCTTTTGTTCTAGAAATAAATAGATCTATTTTGCAAAAAGCTGTCTTAATATTTAATTTGGCCATATAAAATTATTTCATCATTAATGGTTACTTCTAATACTTGATTGCACACCTAGGTCACAACAAATTAGTTCAGCTCACTGATTATGTGAGTGAAATTTTATTAAGGGAAAAAAACCTTAGGATTTCAAGATGCCAGTGAGGTGTACTTTGGGTGAAGATTAAATGAGATCTGCTTGATCTAATTTGTTTTAAATTTTATGTAAAAGAGTGAAAACAGCATCTTATTGACTTTGGGTTGCCATTCAAAAAAACCTCACAAATGTTTTCTCATTTTTTCTCAGCATTGATCCACCTCCCCAAATAAAGACATGGGGTCTATCTGTCATTTAACAAGTTTTATCTCTGTAATAGCATCCCTCTGTCCAAGGCAAGATAATAGCACTATTTCCGTCACTTCAGTTAAGGCTGTGTCAATATTTTCATTAGCAGCCTGCATTTTATGGACTAAAATTGTACCACAGCGAAGGAAATTCATCTAAGGTTAAAATTAAGACAGCAACATCTGAAATCCAGTGGAAAAGAAAGAAAGAAAGTGTGCTCGTTCCTAAGCTTTGAAGAGAGAAGTTAATGATCCTGAGGCCTTTTTGCGTGTATCCTTCAAACCCAGCTCCCCTTCCACAGCTCCTGGCATTTTATAGCTTAGCACTCCATATCCCTCACTGATGATATGTTAGCTGTGAGCGGAAGGTTGTAGAAACTGAATTAGTTTAATTTAAGAAACTAGCTACTATATATGCTCCAGGTCTGATTGCAGTTAGGAATACTTTCTTTTTTGTGTGTAACAAAAATATATTAGTACAGGTATGCGGTGTGGATTGATGCACTGTAGGTTTCTCAGAGTAGTTGTATAAAAGTTGTTCTCTGCCATGTTAGCATTCTCCAATGAACACAATGGGCTGTAAATCTTGTGAATTTATGTATTTGCTTAGTGATTCAGGTTTTAAAGAAGAACATAATCTTCAAGACAGTGTACAAACTTGGGGTAGAGAAGCTGGAGAAATATGAACAGTCCTCTGTACCTCAAACAGGCAAAATTTCCTTTGATTTCAGCATCTGATTTAAGAAATGATCACAGCACGTGTGGTTTGAGGATTGTTATAATTAAGCTTGCAGAATCACATTGTATATGAAGAAGAAAAGTTGTCTTTCTGGGGTGTATCGGTTACCTTAAAAATCTCCATAATATTGTATCCTTCTTTAAATTAGCATGTGTAGGTCAGGGTCACAAATTTTATAATGATCTTCACATTTGAGTTTTTGGAATGAATTTCATATACTAAGAAAGAAAACAACAGAAAACCACAACCCTTTTTTATATACTTATCCCCTATCATAGAAAGTTCATATCAATTCATAGGAAAATATGGAGAAAGAAAAGAGAGTTGTTTAGCAAATGCAGCAATCTGTTTAGAGAAAAATTTATAGACGTGCTGTAAACAAGTGAAAATACAGACCATTTGAATTGCAAGAGAAGGAACACTTAAGTACAGTGGATTTAATGATCACTTTGATGCTAATGGAAAATTCAGTCCTTGAAATGTTTAAATGTAGTTTATAAAAGTGGTGCTGTTTCTCCAAGCCTCACGTACATATTTTTTTATTCGATCCCCCTCTTTTGGTGAGAGGTGAAGAGTGGGAACACTAACATTTATCTTAACAAAGTTCTTCCCTAACTAAATTCTGAGTGAGCGGAAAAGTGAGTAGAACTACATTAGTATTACTTGTCTGTTCTCTGAGGAACAGGGTATCCTATATATGTCATTTTGGGAGACTGGCCAAAAAGAAGACGCCAGAACTCAAAACAGTCAGGGCTTTGCAACAATATAATAAAATATAACAACAGGATGAAAAAACACCCAGTGAGGAAAACAAAGTCCTGAACTCGTAGGTGATATAATCAGATCTGTGAAAACCCCAGTGTATTTAGTGCAGGATTTATTCTTTGACTGCTGGACCAACCCCAGTTAACTCTTCTGTTACACTCATCAATATTTATGGAGAGCTGCCAACACACAGCCCCATACAAAATACAGGACAAGACACAGTCTCTGTCTTGTCCTATCTTTCAAGAAAGAAAGAGATGGAAATTCTGGTATAAATTCCAGTATAAAGAGCAGGTGGTTACAATTTTAAGTACGGGAGAAGTAAATGCAGTCTTGTTTTTCTCCCTGGTTGCTTTACAGAATTATAATTGCGGTTCCCTTGATGATTATTTTTTTAATTTGTTTTGAAAGTGAGGTATTTGCAACTCTGAAAGGTTGATTTTTATCAAAACTACATTTAAGTTTCAATTTTTCTTCTTTAATATAAAATGATTTGTCCTTGTCTATTTTTTACTTTTCTTTTTAATCGTACTCAGCCTTTTCAATCTTATGCTTAATAATTGCTATCCAACATCTCAGCTACATATTTCTTGGTTTAATATATATGTCTTAAATTATTATAACTGGCTACAACTATATACAAAAGTTTCAATTTAAAATATCATGATGATTAATAAAGCCTTATAATTACAACTTGCGTAATTAATGGTGTGCAAGTATGAACAGAGCAGATTAATTTGATGCAAGTTGACTGAGGCTTCAAATCTAAAACCAGTTGAGTTATTACTGCGCTGCATCAGCATTTATTGATTTTAAGGTACAGTGTTAGCATTCACTTATCACTGCATATTTTTCCCCATTGTACATTAAAAGAGCTTGCCCTCATCTGTCATGATCTTATACTGCATAAATCATATAAAATGGTTACTTGTTTCCATGATTTATTTCAGTTTTATGTTAATTATACTGAAACACAGGATTGTTTAATAAAAATGTTGAAGCTAATCTATATTGGTCATCAATATTTCTTACGCATGTTACACAGTGGAATGTGTGATAAACCACAACTTCCAACGTGTATGGAAGGACAGTTGAAGTGAATTAGGATTTAGACTTGCTGGGACCTGAGACACACTTTAATTTTACAGAGGACAAACAGAACCTGGTGTTTACACAGTATTTTTTTTATAAGTTAATAGTGTCTATTAATCATCATCACTAGAAAAATAAAGCATCTCACACCCAGTTTGCACATTTTAGAAACTTAAGATACACTTTAGCTTCTCAAAATTACTTTCTAAAGGCGACACTGGCTTCCCATAAAAATGAGACAAATATTAGAAACTTCCCAGTCAAGGTAAGACACTCAGTGGAAACTTGCGTTCTTCCAGAGAGGGTTTTTGTCTGCAGAAGCACAGCAGGATCAGGCTAGGACATATCTGACACTGAGCCTTCAAAGACCTCTACTCATGCACTGCAAGAAGTCCTCCTGAAATCAAAGGCGTTTTGTGAAATCAAAGGCTAGGTCCTGTGCAAATAGTCCTCAGGGCCACTGATGAAATGGACTGCGACAGATTTACTGAGGGTATTTCTCAGGACACATGAGGAATATTTTTGAAGGATCAGGGCCTTGACTAATGCCTAGGAGATCAGAGCATTTCCTATTTTTCCTTTATAACATTGCCATTTTAAATTCAGCTGACTCCAGACGCTCTGGGTAAATCGAGGCATACAACGATAACTTAAAAGTAATACACAGATAATATGTAACCCTTTCTTAAGGATGAGGAACACATTTTCAAAAAACAGATATTTAATATTTTTCTAGTCTGCTATTTCGGGAGCAAGAGCAAGAAGCAAATTTATTTAGAGTTTATGTAGAGCAACTGTATTTAGAGTTGTGGATGTGTGTTACTCTTCAGGAAAAAGATCTCAGAATTGAACATCTCCTTATCTGCCAAATAATTAATGAAAAGTAACTTTATTATCACCACAACTAAACTCTAGGGTGTCATTTTCCTAGAAATTCAAGTTGTTGAGGATTTTAGTATTTGGAAACATTTTTAATCCTGCAGCAAGGATTAAAGACCTGGTAGATTTAAAAGGTACAGAATGTGTGTGATAATCTGAAGGTATATTTGGAAAGGTTTAAAAAGTTTCTGCAGAAAGTATTATCCTGAAAATCAAGACTTCATCAGATTTTGCACCAGCTTATTAATAAACTTCATTTTCAATTAAATCTCTTGCTATTCAGATCAAACAAGGAGGGGTTTTTTAGCTAACTTTATGAGTCCTGTAGCATTTAAAATACTTATAAAAACAGTAAATACATTTCATGAATTATTTGCAGCTTTCTTAATGAGATTTAATTTGCCTTCTATTAAAGAAATCTGTAACTCCTCGTTTAACCACAACAAAACCGGTAAGCATGTTTATTATACTCAGAAGCCAATATAATTTAGTTTTATCAGGTTTTGTGTCTGAATTGATATCATTTTCAAAAGCATTCTTTGCTTGCATGTTTCTGGTGTTTAATACTCGTTATTTAATTTATTTATGACAGAGAAAATAAGAACCATTGCAGACTCTGAACACCATGGAGGTATAATAAAACACAGTCTGTGGTTATTAAATAGAAATAACAAAGAAACAGCAACAGATTATTTAAAATCCAGCCATCCAGCTGAAAAGATAATAAAACTGTGACTCTTACCAACAGAAAAAAACACCTAAATAACCTAAGAAATCTTTTTTTTTCTTTTTTTTTTTTTGTCCCCGGAAATGGCTTAACTTTTCCCTTTTCATAACATTCTAGGCTTTAAAATATTAACATCTGATGTTTGTTCATGTCTGAGCTTTAAGCAAAACAGTGAGGGAAATAACTGAGCAATAGGCATAAGTGTTTGATTTTTTGAGATTTAAAAAAAAAAAAAAAAAGGAGTTAGTTGGCCTAAGGCTAGAATTTTCATTACATCAATGAAAGAAAGAAAACAGAAGCCAGCAGAGGGGAGTTATAGAAACTGACTTTATATAAACAGTGAGAAAAATCTTTTTCCGTGGCCACCTACGACGTAGCTACTTTACCATCAGTACGACTTTTCTTTTACAAGTGGCACAGCAGCCGGGGCCCAATCCTGCCATTTTAGAACAGGTTACGGTCTGGCCGAGAGGTTAGCCCCTCGCAAGATCAGGCTAACAGTTTGTCAAAGAGAGCAGAAACAAAAACAAAAAATTTTCCACGTACCTAAATTGACAAAGCTCATTACCATGTCAGCATCATTCAGAAAGTTGGTGTCGTGCAGGCTGGCTAAGGGAGGATTCTGTGTGGTCAGTGGGGTCATGCGAGATAATTGTATTCTCCGTGAATATCCATTTGGAGAGGCAGGGTATCCTTTTCGTATCCCTCTGCTCTCCCCTGCCATTGATCCCTTTAGTGAATACTCCAGCTCCTCAGTATCCTCTTCATTTGTCATGGCATTATACAGGTCCAGCATGAAGAGGGGTGCAGAAGAAGCCTGCTTTCCTGGTGAAAATGGTCTGGGTCTGTGAGGTAAACCCAGGATAGAGAGAATCTCTCTCTGAATCTCCCTTCTCTCATGGTTCCGCAGCCTCCTGTAAATAAAACTCGAATGGACATGATTGTCTCCTAAACCTCCCTGTGCGTGACCCACCAGAACCCAGCAATTCCAGAGCAAGCCCACGAAAGCTTTGAGTGCAGTTAGGTTCATCTTTGAAAAGAAAAAGAACAAGGAAAAAAAAATAAAAAAATCTTTTCTCCTACTTGTTCTGAGTTCCTATGAGGTCTGCTTTCCCAGTGGCTGAAAAACAAAATTTACCTATTCTTCATGTCAATGTCATCTCTAAACGTAACATCTTTGGTGATTTCTCTCCCCCCACCCTGTTTAAATATTATGGAATGTGTCAGGTTGCAGTTATTTCTAAGAAAGCTGAAATTCAGACTTCCAATTTTCCACTGTTGTTATCGGTTTTTCTGCATTTATGGAGCAGAAGACCAGTATTTTGTCAGCTGACCTAGGCATTCCTATATAAACCTTAGATAACCAGGTCTTTGGTGGGAGCTGTATTAGCAAGAGCTGTTCTTCTGACACATTGTAGTTCCCAGAGTTATCTTCCCTTGTTATTCTGAGTTCTTCGTACACCTTGCGCTCTTCCCAAGATAAAATCCTGAGTCACAGATTTGTCTTGATCTGTACCTTGGTGGTGTAACACATATTTGTCCAGCAGCCTGGTGATAACTTTGACATCTTTTGAATTGCTTGAGTGTAAAGTAATTCTAAAGCACGTACTAATCAAATTAATGTGTTGCCATGAATTACTCGCAAAAAAACCCCTTCTGTAAATCCATTCAACCCTTTTCAGCTTCTGAAATGTTATTTCCAACTCTAGCAGGCACAAATATAACAGCTCTTTTCAAGAGAGATCTAAAGACTAATGTAAGCACAACCCTGCTGGGAAAGAAGAGGCTTCTCATTGTAATTTGAAACGGGTATAGCAAAAAAGTCCTTAACCCTTCTCTTACCAGACAGAGTTTAAACCTCCCCCCCTCCCAATTTACAGTAATATATCTAATTTTGGCTATCGGCTGCTTTTTTCCTAACAGCTTGCAGAATCAATTTTAACTTTAACAGTTTTAATATATATAGATTGCTAAAGGCGTGGTGTAACGTGGAAGCCCTTGTGAGTCTCCTTATGAGTCTATGGTTTAGTAAACTTGAATAGGAAACTCTCATAACAGACTAAAATAGCATCTCATTAATTCAAGGAATGTTTATATTTTAGGTAAGTTTAGCAAACAAACGTGACCTTTTTAATAAACTCTGCAGGAAATTTTGTTGGTGAGGCTTGATTCACTCTTTTTTAAAAATCTTGGGAATTCAATCTGAATGAAAACAAATTTATTCAGCAAGCAAGATTTCAGGTTGTGCACAGCCAATGGTATAATTATGGTTATAGTCACAACTTTCATAAACTGTAATTTGCAATGATAATTTATTCAAAGTACATTTTGATTCATAAATCGTTATACTACATTTCCTGGTAAATATCAAAAGCTAAAATTTAATCCCACAGCCTATTATTAACTGGATAAAGAAACAGCTTAACTGAAGAAATAAGAAGTAGTAAATAGATTTTAAAGCTGTTGCCCATGAAGTTAAGGTTCAGCTTAGAACTTTTTGACAGCCAGCAACTGGTGTTTTCCTCTCACTAAAACAAAATCAGTGTTAAATTTCATATTGCTCAGATTATTGGTGGTCATTTTCCCCACTCCTATAATTGGCCTTTGGTCTTAAGGAGACTTTCCTTTGATGAAGGGGGGAAAAAAAAGGAAAAAAATGGTTAATACATGACGTTGAGGAAAAAAACAGGTATAAAAATGCATCCCATTGGGTTTTCCCTTACATGACTAGCACCTACTGAGCAAATCACACAGTTCTTGAGTAAAATTGGGAGTGTGACAGCAAGTATAGTCACACCTTAAGAAGCCAGGAACAATTTATCTAGCATATTAAGCACAAATGAATTTTCTCATATATTCTGAGTCCTAGTCTATATTTACAGTCTAGTCCAGCTATCATTAAAATATAGTTGATTCTTTCTTATAAATCAGTGCACATAATGCACAACGCTTCTCCCAAGGAAGGATTTATTTCATACTAGACCTGCTGAATTAACACTAAAATTAATTATGAAGCTATTTAGCAAAAGTCCTCTTCTTCTCAGCAGAAGACCAGTCAGAATCAGAATAAGTTTTCTCTCCTCATTGAGGTTTTCCCTCAAAATGCATTTGTTATAAAAGAAGTATTATTTCCTGTTTTTTGTTTTGCTTTCACTTGTCCTGCTCAGGCAGTTGCAATTATACATGAGACTTTACCATACATATGTCTTTTTTTAATTTGGCCATCACGTATCCTGCAACAAGGTTTATTCCTCTTTTCCAGCAATATATTTCCCTTTTTTCCCTAAGCATTCATAAAAGACAGTGGATTGATTGCTCAGAGGATTTAAGTCCTCAGCCCATCAGTATGTCCAGCAATAGAAACTTCCTACATTATCCCACTAGAGTGTCTGGAGTTCCACATTAGTTAATCTTTTCCCATTTAAAAAGCCAAAAATGCCCTCAAATTTGAGGATGCTTTTATGTAGTAAACATTTTTCCGGACAGAAACTGAGTAAGAAAACATATAAAATAGTAATCATATGTTTGACAAAAACAGTTCCTGTTATTTTCAGACAGAGCCATAACCAAACATGTAACCTAAATACAAAGGATTTATTTTACATTTAACCTACCCTACACTGAGGCACCAAGCATCCTTGCCTAGAACACAAAAATAAAAATATTTTTATTAATATAAACACAATGTCCTTTTGTAATAAACCGGAGTTCCATAAACAATCATTGTTAACAAGGCTATCTCGTACATAGGAGAGATAAACAGCTTTAAAAATGAAAGCCTTTGCTAAAGAAATGAAAGGGATCTGTAATAGCTGATAGGACCCATTTCATATTTTCAATATGAATCAATTTACTTCTAAAGGAAAAATACCACATACAGTTTCAGCATGTCAGGGTATTTTATTTAATAATATATAAAAATACATTGGCACAGATATCTGGATGTAGTTTAGGTTTGGGTTCAGTTTCAAAGTCACCTTAGATCTAGGTTTCGAGTTTTACAACAAAAAATTATTCCGAGCTGTTTGCATAATATCGAAACTTAAAAGAAATGCCGTGTTCGCACCATTTTTAGATGCACTCAAATCTAAATAACAGTTGAGGTCAGTATAAAGTATTGACCAAAAATCAAAACCAGGAGTTTGAACAAGATGCCCCAGAGATTCCAGTTCTACCCTGCATCTAAAACTGAAATTTTGAAATATAAAACCTACACACAGATAGACCTTCTTTCTTCCCCCAGATTCTCAACCTGGAAGCAACATAAGAAATCACCTGTACAGCCCTTATCCAGTCCTTTAAAAATAAACGAAAGACTAAAATGACTCCAGAAGTGAGCTCCCGTTAGGGATAGATATCTGGCAGAGGAGCACGTAACCAGCAGAGCACCGTGCAGGTACCCCTAGCAGCGCAGGATAGGAAGCAGTTGCATGAATTTCTTAAACGATGCGGCATATATGTACGTCACGAGTGAATTCAGAGCTCAGTACGTTTGTACTAACCTAAACAATGTTAGAGAAAATAAGGGTGGTAGCGAAACCCGTGAATCCAGATATCGCCAGTTTCGGATTCCAATGGATCATAACGCTGCAACGGTGAAAAAAATTATAACTACCCAGCAGATCGCTGTCATCACTGAGAGTACAACTGTTTTTATGGGCAATGCCCACTACTCAAAAATATATAAAATCAGTGGATGGCCACTGAATGCAGAACGCCTCTGGGTCCTCAATATCATATCAGCTGAGAGACATTTCCCACAGCAATGGTTCTCTGTAACTGTCTGACAAAACAGACTAAAATGCAGACCCTTCCCAAGATATTTGCAGAGTAAATCTGAAACCTACACACACATGCTGAATGATTCTGCTGGCTCTTTCCATCCTAATGACCAGCTAAATTTGGCATTCAGATCAATATTATGCATGAAGAGATGATCCAGCATTAAAAATGTGTAAGTCTGTCCTTGTCTCTCTGCAAGGCTATTGCTGCAAAAGGTAGAGGGAGAAAGACTTTTATGAAAAGGTTTCATGAAAGCAGGAAAATCATTAGAGGTTAAAACTACAGATTCCCCAGCAAAAAGCAAGCAAGTCATCTTAACTCTTCCTGGGACAGAAACGTTACGCAGACACCATAGTTAGGCATATCTGTTGTACTACATTTATTCAACCTGGATTGACAATGGTATGGACTGCATGAGGTGTACGTTCAATCCTTTGGACATCAGTATGTTTATGTTCATATGTTCCAAATGTACAATCAACAAAACACGTATGACATCTTTCACTCAGGGTTTTTTTTATTTTATTTTATCAAGTTGGATGTTGTATGACAATTGTATTCTCACCTTGCAAAAGTAAGAAAGAAACACAAACGTATTTTTCTCTATCAGTGAAAGATATGTCTCCTAATGCAAAGGGAATTTCACTTGTAATGGACACATTGTGAAAACTGGTAGAATTAGCTGCAGAAATAGGCAGCTGAGACATAAGCTGAGTATGATATTTGTAAATGTTGCATACTGATATAAACACCTTTTATCCCAAATAATCTCACAGTGTTTCCTAATTGATAGACAGGAATAATTTCAGATGCAGAAACCCTACCTTTTTTTTAACAGAAAATTTGTTCAGTGTTATTACTTTATTTAACTTCATGTCAGGATGGAAAGATAGCTGTCCTGAACCACAAAGACAGCTGTGCTCTTCAACCATGGGGAAATTTTAGGATAAACACGAGGGTTTTACCTGACATTTATACGGTTTACACGTATTCCTGGGGATTGTTAAGCATTATATAGATACAGTACTTCCATTTTATGCTGCAGGCAGAGCAATGCATTGCAAAATAATACTTGCTATGTAGAAGTGTTCAATACTTAGATTACAGTGCTATTTATTCAGTTACTAATCGGTTTCCTGTAGCAAAAGAGTTTTTCATCCAGGATTTCAAAAGCTCAGGCAAAATCACAAATCAGCCTAGGAGGTAAGTCATCAAGCATTTTATAGATGGCATTTAATAGAAAACTTTGTTTAAAATTTACAGAAAGACCTCCAGCTTTAAGTATAATCATCTGTGAAGTTTGTTCTATTCATAGTACATACACAATGTTGTAAAGCTATCAGCGCAGAATAGTTTGTAGCATTAAAAATATACTCTTCTTTAACATCAAGAAAATGAAGAAAAAACATTTTGTAATCTGCCTGAAGACTCTTTTTTAAACTTGTTGTGTTCAAGGACTGAAAAAAAAAAGAAAAACTTGTTTCACACATATTCTTCAGAATACGTGAACTGCAAAATATACAATTAATAATATGATCCAACATCAGAGTGCTGTCATTTGCACATCTGCATAATTTACAAACCCACAGAGCTCCCAGAAATCCCCTTTGGTTTACAATAAGGCTCTAATTAGTTATAAAAAAAAAAAAAAGAAAGAAAGAAAGAAAAAAGGAACTGCACTGAGGCAAATACAAAACACTTGGATGAGAGCAACATTTGTAAGTAGCGAAGCGTAGCACTTCTTAAGAAGATTATTCTTGGCTCAGCTTGTAGAATGGTTTTATTGTGCCCCAGCTGCAGACTGGTACCTGCTGGTCTCCTTGTTCTGTGGCTGCAGCACGGCCATAAGCATTTTGTGGTGTTGCCGACTGGCCCCAGCGCTTTTTCAGGAAACCTCTTCTGCCTCTTGCTGGCAGTCTTTTTGTTTTCAACTACAGATACGTATAGAAATTCATTCCTAAATGGATGCCTTCTAGGTAGCTGCGCTGCACTATTGTTCATGTCGTGAAATACTCTACCTATCTAAATATAGGAATTATTTCTTCCCTTGAGCATTTTGCTACTAAGTTCTATAGCCGTGGCTTTAGCACCTCTACTGGCAATGGGATGATGCAGCAGTCTCTCAGTCTCTGTAAACTAGTTTTGGGGGGGTTATACCTTTTTCTGTGCTTTGTTTTATACACCCTCTCCCTCTCTTTCCTATACTTCCTCCCATTACGTCTCTCTATAAGTAGTCTACCACTTGGATGTGCTGCCTCTGATCCTACATGGACTTTCTTTTCAGCTTTTAAAACTTTAAACCTTTTTCCCCCACCATCTCCATTTTTACATTTCTTCCTTCCCTCCCCACGTATCTGCAGACAGATGTTATTTTCTTCTTTCAAAATGACTTCCTTTGTTTACTAACGTTTCCCCTTTTGTAAAAGATCAGCTGGCCTCTCAGGCAGTAAAAGAGGAGCTGCTGCTCCAGTACTTTCAATTAAGTGAGCACTACCATGAATCACGCAGTCCTTGAGAGACCAGTCATCTCTTGCTGTTGGAAGATTGCGAAAGAAAAAGATGTGCCTAGGACCATTGCTAGACTATGCACACCCTAAAATCTTCAGTGTGTGCTGACTGATCTCTCTACGTGGACTTTTTCAGGTGTGGGGATCCACCAGGGAGGCAGGCCAGACCCAGCTGAGGAACTGGCAACAACCCAGCTACAAAATGCTGTAAGGTTTTCGCCACGACGACATTTTCAGGAAAATAGACAACATCAGAGTCAGCTAAGAATCAGCAGTAAGATACCAGGGATTTTGTGATTCGTCCAGTAATATTAGCAAGTGCTGTTCTGCTGGCACTGCTTCCGTGCTAGCTCAGTCAGAAAGGACATTATTTGTGTCCTGTGTATTTGTACTAAATTATCATCATAAGAACCCTAAAGACGGTAGCAATCAAGCTGCATTGAGACAGGCAAGCGTGTGAACACATCACAGCAACCATTTAAACTCTCCAGGGTTGGGTCTATTCAATTAGCCAACATGCAGTAGCCGTGTGGTGGCAATGGCCATAATACAAGTCAAGAAAAGTCTTTAAAATAAAATACTGGTTTCCTGAATTTCTCCCATTAGACCATACTCCCTTCTAGCATGTAATGCCTTTATCTTGCAAAATGATTACAATTGGCCACAGCTGATGAAATTTATTTAATCAACAATGGGTAATCATTGCCAAAATTTACTACAACAGTCTGTTCAAGCCAGAATTTAAGCTGGCAAAGCAAAGGAATAAAGTGAAAAGCAAGTTTATGCTGCTGGCCTAGAAAACTCGTTTGTTTCCCTCAGAGTTTTGTTACAGTGGTTGAGAAAAACTGAAATATTGGAGGAGGTATATACCTACTTTGCACTAAAATCTGTACATTGAAGTTGAAAGATCACTTTAGCTGCTAAACTTCCCTTTATGTAACCAGAGGTTTGAAAACACAATCCGCATGATGTTAAATAGTGCAATCCATGTCCCTTGTGAACCAGGCTTAGGCAAGAGGACCATGATTTACATCGCAGCCTTTGCATCCGAAACTGCACTGTAATCTAAACATGGTAGAGACAAGCAGTCCTTAATTTCTGCTTCTTTAGCTCTACCTTCAGTGCTCCTTCCTTAGCACTCAGACCTTTAATTTGGAACAAATGGTACTTCCTGGAGGAATTCTAATTAAGCCATGTAAATTCTAAGACAGCTACAGATGCAGACTGTGACTGCAGAACAGTCTTTTCCTTTGGGAAGTGGATTCACAATGATATTTTCATAGGGTTTACTATTTGTTGCTCAGTGCTACTCATCAAAAAATGTACCTGCTTCCCTAGAAACTCAGTACTGAATCATAAAAATAAACTGGATTTTTTTCATTCATAGCTTAGATTAAGATGATACATGGGGAACATTTTTAGTTTACTCAGTTGAATATCAGTAGTGGTCAAGAGTTATAACTTACTTCTGCATAGCCCAAGCACACAGGTGTACCTTCTCACGGCAATTTCTCAGAGCAGACGCCCAATATTTTCTGTGCTCATTTTCTCCTCTTTATCACCCTCTGGTGATAAAATGTGCACTGGGACAAATCAATGAGAATTTTCTATGACTTTTGGGCAGATATTTTCCGTATGCTGCAGCGAGCACTGATAGAAGAAGCAGACACATGGGCTGCCAGGAAAGCTTCAGCCTCAGCTTTGTTATCCACCTTTGAGACGCTATTGCCTCTAGCTCTGGCTGCATCTTCCTCTGGCATGAGAAAGGGGGCTGGAAAGCTGAGGTTAGTCTCATGGCAGAAACATTTTGCAATGATTTATTCTGAGGCCCAAGGTTAACTAATTTCTATTTGTTCTCATTTCTTCATTGTAATTCAAAGTTAATCAGTCTTCACTCTTTCTGTAAAGAATCATGAAGTTTGTTTTCCTGTATTTATGGACCTTTGAAGAAATAAAATGCTCTGCTTCCAAGCAATGAAGGATCCTCTTGATGCAGATGAAAAAAGAAAATATGTTTATACTACAGGATGGCCAGAAAGCTTCAAAACCATAAAAATTCTGGCTTGTTTAGTGCTCTCCTAAAAAACATAAAGATGACCAAACAGATTATTTGTATTAAAAAAAAAAAAAAAAAGAAAGAAACAAAACTTTTTGGTCTAAGAATTTCTTTGCCAAGTTTCAATCTAAAATTATTTTTTATGGCTACATTATAAATTGCTTAAAAATGGGGTTTATAATGGAAATGGTGACAGACTTAACTATGGCGGCACTAGCAGGCGCCAGCGTAATTACAGTCTTCTCAAGACATAACTTATTACAGGCCATGCAGCAGAGCCAGTATTTTGTATTTTAATTAAGAAACCTGGATTTTGTTTGTAATAATTGACTGTTATGCCGCCCCTCTTGCCAGGACACTCTTGTAAAAGAGACTCTTGCCTCTAGTAGTCTTTCTTTGTTAAATATTTTAAGTACATTTTATATTGTTGACTGGAAGATTGCATGCATTTTATAGGTCATTATTAACTGTCTTTTGGTGACTTCAGTTGTTCTATAGTTTTTAATGGAGATTTTTGTTCCTCTCATCTGTGACCAGAAAAGGTTTACAGTTTATAATACTATAGCATCTGCGTTACCTGCCTTTACCTGTACCGTGCAGGCCTTCCATAAGAAAGCACATTCTTTGGCTACGCTTGCCTAATGCCCTAGGCAGGTACTACAGACTTTTGCTGCCCAGTGACCCAGAAACGCTTTGACCTTCTCTACGCTGCCCTGACAAGGGCATCACCACAGGTCTGCTGAGACGTTACAGAGAATTTCTGCTCCTGGACACCGAGACATATTTACTACTTGCATCTCAGCTCCTTTTGTTATCTGTTGCTGAAATAAAAACCATGGCACGCAGGAGCCCAAGAAACATTGACTGTTTGCTGGCAGCAGGGGTGAGGGCTGTACTCCCCCTCACCCCTTCCTGCCCAAGCTGCTACAAACATCCTCTGGCAGTTTTGGGGCTTTGCTTTTGTTTCTTGATTATTTTTTTTTTCAGTTATTCTTCATGTGACTGGAGTGTGTGGCCTCCCATAGCCAACACTGACAAAGGGCATCAGCTCTTTACTTGTATGGTCTACAAGTGTCAGGTATCTAATTTTGACAGGAAAACTATGCTGTTAATTAGGTATTCAGAGAAGGACCTTGATATGTAGAAAATTAAGTAGGTCACACCAGCACATGTGTAATTTAATGTGCTGTAATAGTAGTATCACACAGGCACATACAGAAATGATATCAATAGAAGCGTTTAACATTTTTAACTGAAAAACAAAATATGAATTGAAGCAGTCCAGGACTAAGAGAATATGTTTCTCAAATAATATTTTTTTTTTTCCTATGCCTGACTGGCACTGGATACAGCAAAGACTCAGCTAAAAGCATTGCTTGCAGCCCCCTTCTCTCTGTTTGGCCTTGGAAAGATGCTGTTCTAACAAATTCAGTCATTTTCCCCCAGGACTATCTACCAACCAGAGAGATTATCAAAGTTAATTATGTCACTTTCTTTCTTTTCTCCAACACGCTCCCAGGCTAAGAAAAGAGATAAAGGAGTCAGCCTTACCAGCAGATCTCTCCCTGCTTCCTCCTACAGAAGTCTGCCTCCTGCCAAGAGGACCTTCAACAAGTCTTCGCTGCCTTTGGATTTTCCAGATGGATCACAGGGAAAAGAGCATAGGACATAATCTAACACTACATGGCTTGGGGGGGGGGGGAAAAAAAAAAAGGCAAAAAAATAATGGCATTGTCTTGTGCTTTTGTTTTGGGTCCTGAAACAGCTATTGGTATTACATTACCAAAGAGTTGTAATTATGGCCAAACAGCTGAATGAAAATGGAAATACAGTATTTGTTTTTGTTTTGTGTCCTTGGAGAACAAATGCAAAGTGAAGAGAAATTTAAGGGAGAAATATCCAGCAAGAAAATTGATAGAAAATGCACAGAAATTATATCACAGGCCTTTCTCAAATATCTATATTTGAGGTTTCAAATATCTCACATATCACTCTTCACCAGATATTTATTAGGTGCCATTGATTTCAGCTGTGTGAGGAAAAAAGGCTGGAAAATATGCTTCAGTGATAATGCTCAGGCAGAAAAACTGGTGAACAAGCAATAATCGATGGGATGACTGGAAAGGCTGGAATCTGAGCCTAGGATGCCCACATCTAGCCAAGGTGCAGTTAGGTCCCTTGGAACAGCAAAATCCAATTGATGCAGTGGTGGATCATTTTCTGGATGCTGACTTGCACTCTGCTCTTAATCATGAGAAAGAGGGAAACTTTTAAGGTGAGATTTCAAGCAAGTTCCAATCAGCTGATGCTATGCAAGGGAAGGAGCACCCTCAGCTGGGTTGTCCAGATGGAGAGGCACCCAGCTCTGCCCAAGCAGACTGTGGAGGTGAGAGCAGGGTGGGATGTGACCATGGGGATTTAGAAAAGCCAGTAGATTTGAGCACTGATGATGAAGAATGATTGCAGTAAGTGCTACTGTAGGTTCAGTTCCATAATTTTTTCTCTGCGTGGCTATATGCTAAAACACCTCTTTATCTGATCCTCCAAATGCAGCTCAAGCAATATTTCATCACGCAGGAAATGAGAGGGACCAACAAAGAGACTGTGTGTGACAATGAAAAAGAAGGAAAATCCCAGCCCCATGATCTGACTTCTTTACCCAAACTGACTAGGCTGATTGCCTTGACATCATGTTTATCAATTCCACATGTTCTGGGTGGTTTGGGTCCTTTTTCTAATTCCCAGAAAAGGATGCCTACAAAGGTGAAAGCAGAAACCAGTAGAGTCCATCTCCTAGGAGTATGTATTTGACTGCAGCACTTTGTTATTTTGTGCTATAGAAGGAAAATTAATAAGGCCTTTTAAAAACAGCAAAAAATGTGAAAAGGAAGATGTATTTCAGAAATAAAATTCACAAAAAAGGTGAGGCAGAAAAAACCAAATAAAAGAGGATAATTCTGTCTGTCTTCTACAGTCAAGAGGAGGACAGCTACAGACACAGAAGTCCTTGAAAATCAAGTGCTTTTCCTCTTGAAGTGTCTTATAATGTGAACTTGAGTTATTGTCAAGTTTTAGGCTATTCAGGAAGAAAAGAGACATAACCAAAAATACAATGGGGAGTCATTGCTAGAAAACAGAATTAGGTATCAGTCTCCCAAGAATGATATACAAATAGGAAACTAACGTAACTAAATCTCTGCCACCAGATATCAATAACAGAAAAAGTATAATAAGTAGAATAAAAGATTAAGGGCTTCTATTGGAATTAAAATACTATTTTTACAGGATTTGTCAAAACAGAACTTCCTATACAACATGTGTAAGAGCTAAGAGCCAAAGCTTTATTTTGTTTACCTGACAGGAAACCTCCTCTGTCTCATGTGATTGTGTAAATAGAAGGGTCATTAAATCTGAGAGCCCAACAGGAGCTGAGCAACAGGATTATGTGGTATCCTTAACTACTGTCAATCCATCTGCAGGTTCTGCAGTCATCCTCTATTTGTTCTCCAAATGAAGTGAGGAGCATGACTACTCAGCTGGAATTGTTGTGGTGACTTCTGTCATAACGCTGGAATGACAGGAAATGTTGGCCAAATCATGCAGGCTTTAGTCAGTGCACCCAATTAAGTCAGTGGGAGATTTTTCCTTCATGCAAACTGCGGAGATGGGCCTGGTTTCTTTATTCACTCACAGATCATGATTCCTACCTTCTTTTTTTTTTTTTTTTTTGGTGCAGCACTGGGGGATGGTTTGAACACTCTCTGGCTGTTTAATGCGATAACAATCTAGTCCATGATGTACCAGCTCCATCCTGTGTAGGGATGGAGTCAGATTTAAAGGTATGTGTTAAGCACGCAAGCAAACTTATTCTAGCGAGCAGTAAAATGTACACTGGCCCCATTCCAGCAAAGCACTTAATCATATGCTTATAAGTTAAAAGGATGACTCAAATACTTCAAATTATGAACATGCTCTTATGCCTTGTTGCATCACACCCAGAATGTTTGCACCATGAGCCTGGATTAATATTAACCAGAGATTGAAAAGAGACACAATGGGAGAGTGAGGTTTAGAGCGAACTGACATTCCAAGCACTGCAACACACAACTGTGATATTTCGATCCTGCTAATACTTTTCAAATGGTTTGTACAATCACCTGCTTAACAGATGAGATCTCTGATTAGAAACTGAAGTCTCTGATCTTCAGGAGTACTAATTTTTTAAAAAATATCCTTGTTTTTAAGTCATCCCAAATCATCCCACTTGCATTTAAATTGGTGTCATCAGTATTTCAGCTTCCTGAGCTGCATACTGAGAGTGTCCTAAGGTCTTTCCTTTTTCTAAAACTTATTTCTCTTACTTGCTGTGGATGATCCAAAAAATCAGAAACTCTTGCAGCTGTATAACTCAGTCCCAGCTGCCTGTGGGTGATGACCAAGTGAGGTTACTGATGGTGCTACTGATCAGACTCCATTCTGGCACAGCTTCTTTTTCGCAGCCACACACACCTTTTGCCTTCTGAACCATGAGCATACCCTACTTTTACACATTGACCTGCTTCTAAAGAAGCCTGAGAAAGATTTGTACAATAAAGTAGTAAAGAAATGAGTGCTTTGTATGGATGATATAAAATAAGTTGACTTTTAGTTACTGTGTTGTTTGATAAAAGGTAATAAAGGGAATGTACCAAACCAGATAACTCCAGGCATTAAGACTCAAAAGACAGTGGCTACAGACAGTTCCAGTTGCACAAATGCATACCCAAACATGAAATAATGATAAATATCTGGAAAATTACTTCAAATGGTTGAGAATCAGAAGTCTGATAAAAGCAAAAGTAGGAGAGCAAAAAAGGGGAGGATCTCCAAGGACACCTAAATGAGAAGATGATATTGTATAGAACGTTTTTCACTGTAACTCAAGAATATACAGGGAAAGTGTGACTGTAGAAATAATTGTTCAGTGTAAGTTTCTCAGGAAAAAAAACAAATCACAGCTGATGTTTTGGCACAAAGCTTTGTGGTTACTATCACTCTGTAAATATGTCATCTTCAGGTTACAAACCAATATTTTTTGTGCACCCTTGGAAAAAAAAAAAGGTAGCAATAACCTGTAAAAGCAAGTCCACACCATCACTTTGAATGGTAGTATGAGGCAGATGCTAATGACAGTATGTTCATTCCCATGCTCACTACACATATTTATCAAAAGAACAAAGAGTAAAAGCAAAGACATCTATACACAATCTTAATTAACCCAGTAAATGAGAAGTGAAAAAATAGCAGTTGGCTTTTACATGACATTATACTTGTGAATGAAGTTTGCACAGACACCATCATTTACATTTCTTATTTCATCTCCCATTTACAGCAATGTGAAATACCTGCCATTTTATTTAAATTATTACTAACTAAAGAAAACACTGCCCATTACTTACATCTCCCCTTATTTCCCAGGCAGGTGGCTTAAAGAACTGCAAACCGATCTCTGTTATTTTTTGTCTTAAATTCACTGTTACAGTGCCCAATTTGGTTTGACAGAAACAACCCAGTTCCCTGTTGGTGACCATTAAGGAACTTTGCCCACTGCTTGATACCTGGGGGAAATGTGATTCTTGTCATAGGACCACCGTCTCTCTTGGAGGTAGCCTGGGACCATATCCATCCTGCCTGATGGCAAGCACTGCCCAAAGCTCCAAATTATGATTGTCGTAAGGCTAGGCTCTTCGTAGTCAAAAGAGAGAAATGGCTCTAGCCAGGATACATTTCATGCCTCAGGCATCCTCACCTTTCTCAAGAAATTACAAGCCACTAGAATTCTGTGCTCTGTAATTCTCCTAAAAGGACAGCACTGCTCCTCACTCTTCATCTCTTCTGTTTAACAGGAGGTGGGTGTGTGAATGATTACGTAAAAACAGTCGTGCATAGATTTCTGTCATGTGATTCTTCCATAAATACAGAGAAAAGGGAACTAATGAAATATGCCATGTCAACAATCTGCAGTAGCAGAAAGTATCTACCTATCTGACTTTATCCAATACATCTAGAGGTCATTTTCAACATACGTGTGCCATTTATTGCTCACAGTACAAGTATAAATGCATTGCTCTTAGTTAATGTAACTGTGGTACACTTACAAACTGGATATGTCTAGAAGACAGGATAATACTGAAAATCAACAATCTGTCATGGAAACCACTGACATTTTGATTAAATTAATAGAGGAAATTATTTACTAAATAGCTGAGTGAATTATTAAACCAAATACATCAAATATCTATAATATATAAATAATGAATTTTAAATCTGTCAGAGTATGGGTTAAATATATTATATGATAAATATTATTCAGTCCCACTAATAAATTTTCTTAAACAATCTTAATCCTCCTTGCTGGTTTATGCTAGAGTAATATATGGCAAGCACTGGGGTTTCCCTTAGAACTTGGTTTTGTACAATTACAGAACTCACCTTTTTGGAGAAACATAGATCTACTATCAGGAGGACAGCTGTATGACAATCTTGATAGGGAAGCTGGTCATACTGTGGGCAAATTTAATAAAGAAATAAATCAGACATTAAAATAATTCTCTGAGGAAACTTACTTCATTTCACCAGTAACCATAGTGAGTTCATATTATTGCCATTGTTTTTATAAGTTGTTGCCATGACTTTTTTGACTTTTGGGCTAGATTGGACTTAAAACACAACAGATGGCTACAATTATGTGTCTGTAACTTTTTTTTTAGAGTAACTAAACAGAGCACAATAAAATAAACAGGCTTATATTCCAAAGAGACTCTCACAGTTTAAGACAGTTACACATGATTATTAAAAAAAATCTCCCAACTCTCTAGACTCTCTATACAATATGAATAAAACATAAATAAGAAATTCACAAATGTGCGGCATTCAGTAAGCACATGATTCACGCCTATAATCTAATTTCTATGATTAGCAATTTCAGGAGCACTGAATAAAGTGAAATCACATCATAGTATTGTGATTATTTGGGTGTGCATTCCTTTCAATGGCACAGCTTCCGGTGGATTTTGTCTCAACAAGAAGTGCTAGTTTGGGCTCTTTGTAGGGTAGTTTTTAAATAAGTACAGCTTAATTGTAGTATTTTTTACCTAGAATGAGTGTTGAAGAAGACTTTGGATCAACTGCTTTTTAGAAAAAGAAATTTATTCAATTACCTTATGGTACTTTGATTTATGTATCAGTGGACTTAGTAAAGGGCAAAAAAGAGACTTTAATAAGGAGGACAAAGCCATGGAAAGGAAGAGAGTACTGCCTAAACAACACCCCACTAAATCAACAGCACAGTGTGAGGTGAGCATCGTTATGTCTTTAAAGATGTGTCATGTAAAACAGATTACTTTAACAGAAGGTACTTTGAAGAGTGTAAATAGCCTAAACTATTGCAAAAAGCAGGGTATATCTGACAGAATATCACCTTAACCTTTGAACTTTCTAGCGCTGTTTTTTGCTATTTTATTTTTAAATGAGGCTATAAATTTATTTCTTCTCTACAACATATCAACATATCAACATATTAAGGCATTTATAATCATATATTTAGACACATGTGTAGGTTACTCAAGACTTTGGGTATTATTAGCAGTGTCTTGGTCATGGTCTGTTTGGGAAGGTCAGCAAGGAAACATATATAGCATGGGAATGAGCCTTTCTGCTCCTGTGTCACCCCAGGCTGCTAAATCCAACCTGTACAGCATAAACCCACAGTTCAGCTGCCCATCTATGACTGAGGCAGAAACTGTTTTTTCAGAAATCACTGTAATCTGTTCAGTGACTACATGACCATACCTGCAAGATTGACATGTCAAGCTGAAGTTTTGCATCAACAGCTTTGCCCTCATTAACAACATAGTCTAGCTAAACTTCACAACCTGTGGATGATGCAGACAAATGCAGAGTAGCAGACTTGGACAGTTCCATTTGAAGTACCCATGCTCTGTGCATGTAATCTTCTATTTCTCCCATGAAAAGCAGCCATAACTTACCCAAGAAGAGTCCTGGGGGGGTCCTGGATCCCTAATGGTGCAATGCCTTCATTTCTGCATGTTTATGGAACTCTACCCACATTCCTGAGTGGATTTAGCACATTTCCAAAGCCATCCAATAAGCTTCAGATGAACCACAGCAGAGAGTTTTTGACGTGATGATGGCAGCACACTGAAGGATCAAGACAGTAAAATGCCTTCTTACCTCAGAAGATAAGAAAGCAGTTTCTTGATGTTGGTCCTGTTGACTCAACAGTTCTGACTGACCTTCTCATCCTTTTTTTCTCATCCTTGCTGTACACATCTTCCATGGGACACTTTTTGCTTTGAAAAGTGAAATTTTACACAACTTATCAAGAGCAAAGAGAATTTTTAAAGTAAGAAATTATCTAAGCTGTGAAAGCAAAGGTGACAAGCATGAGAAACTTAGAAAGCATAATAAAAGCATGATAAATCACAAGACACAAGCAAGATGACCAGTTCAGCAAAGCTCTTCAGCACATGCTAACCTTTAAATACATGTTGAAATTCATTGAAGCCAATTCCTCTTAAGTACTTTATTGTATCCAGGATAAGTTGTAGAATACAGTAAGTAACAAAAAAGGCCAACAGGCATGTCATATTTTTCAAGATTTATTTCTACGCATTTACTAAAATTCTGTATACAAAACAAGGTAATTGTGCCTTTATGGTGTCCACAACTTTCAATTTATTATGATATCAAGCTCACATTTGCTGTAGCGCTTTAATTTTAGTTAGAGTAAAATTCTTGGTAAATCTAAACATAGACATAGAATCACAGAATCAGAATAGTTTAGGTCGGAATGGACCTTTAAAGGTCATCTAGTCCAACCCACCTGCAGGACATCTTCAACTAGATTAGGTTCCTTAGAGCAACCACAGGACCATCCAACCTGACCTTGAATGTTTCCAGGGATGGGGCATCTACCGCCTCTCTGGGCAACCTGTTCTAGTGTTTCACCACTCTCATCATAAACAATTTCTTCCTTATATTGAGTCTAAATCTGCCCTCTTTTAGATTAAAACCATTAACCCTTGGCCTATTGCAAGAGATCCTGCTAAAAAGTCTGTCCCCATCTTTCTTATAAGCCCCCTTTGTTTATTGAAAGTCTGCAGTAAGGTCTCCCCAGAGCCTTCTCTTCTCCAGGCTGAACAACCCCAACTCTCTCAGCCTTTCCTCACAGAAGAGGTGTTCCAGGCCTCTGATAATTTTTGTGGCCTCCTCTGGACCTGCTCCAGCAGGTCCATGTCTTTCCTGTGCTGAGGACCCCAGAGCTGGATGCAGCACTCCAGGTGGGCTCTCACCAGAGCAGAGTAGACGCACAGAATCACCTCCCTCAACCTGCTGGCCATGCTTCTTTTGATGCAGCCCAGGATGTAGTTGGCCTTCTGGGCTGCAAGCACACATTGTCGGCTCACGTCCAGCTTTTCATCCACCAGTACCCTTCTCTGCCAGACTGCTGTCAATCCCTTCATTCCCCAGCCTGTATTGATATCAGGGGTTGCCCCAACCCAGTTGCAGGATCTGGCATTTCGCCTTGTTGAACCTCATGAAGTTCACATGGGCCCACTTCTCAAGCTTGTCCAGGTCCCTCTGGATGGTATCCTTTCCCTCAGGTGTGTCAACCACACCACTCAGCTTTGTGTCATCTGCAAATTTGTTGAGGGTGCACTTGATCCCACTGTCTATGTCATTGATGAAGATATTAAACATTGCCATTGCTGAAGATATGAAACAGTACTGGTCCCAGTACAGACCCCTGAGGGACACCACTTGTCACCGATCTCCATCTGGACATCAAGCTGTTTACCATCCAACCAATTCCTCATCCACTGAACAGTGCACCCGTCAAATCCATGTCTCGCCAATTTAAAGAGAAGGATGTTGTGGGGGACCATGTCAAAGGCCTTGCAGAAGTCCAGATAGATGACATCCGTAGCTCTTCCCTTGTCCACTGATATAGTCACTCCATCATAGAAGGCCACTAGGTTAGTCAGGCAGTACTTGCCCTTGGTGAAGCCATGATGGCTGTCTCAAATCACGTCTCTGTCCTCCATGTGCCTTAGCATAGCTTCTAGGAGGATCTGGTCCATGATCTTCCCAGGCACAGAGGTGAGGCTGACAGGTCAGTAGTTCCCAGCATCTTCCTTTATACCCTTTTTAAAAATGGGTACAATGTTTCCCTTTTTCCAGTCACCAGGGTCTTCACCTGATTGCCATGATTTTTCAAATATCATGGAGAGTAGCTTGGCAAATACATCAGACAATTCCCTCAGCACTCTGGGATGAATGTCGTCAGGTCCCATAGACTTATGTATGTTCAAGTTCCTCAGGTGGTTACGAACCTCATCTTCTCTTACAGTGGCAGTGACCTTGCTCCTCCAGTCCCCATCTTGCAGTTCATCCACTCAAGAGGTGTGGGAAGAGAGACTGCCAGTGAAGACTGAGGCAAAACAATTTGTTGGGTACCTCAGCCTTTTCCTTGTTTGTCATTATCAGTTTGCTCACTGGCGGGGGCATGCTTTCTTTGACCTTCCTTTTCCGGCTGACATACCTCTAGAAGCCCTTCTTATTATTCATTGCATCCCTTGCCAAGTTCAGCTCCGGCTGCGCCTTGGCCTTCCTGACCCCATCCCTACACAACTGGGTAGCATCCCTATAATCTTCCCAGGATACCTGTCCCTGCTTCCACTGCCTGTGCAGTTCCTTCTTGCCCTTTAGTTTGACCAGCAGGTCTTGACTCATCCATGCCTGTCTCTTGTCTTTCTTGCCTGATTTCTTACACCTGAGGATTGAGAGCTCTTGTACTCTATGGAGAGAGTCCTTAAAGATCTGCCAGCTCTGTTTTGCTCCCTTATCCCTGAGGGCAGTTTCCCAGGGAGTCCTATTGACTAACTTCTTGAAGAGCTGGAATTTTGCTTTCCTAAAATTCAGGGTCCTGACTGTACTCTTTGCCTGACCCATATCCCTCAGGACTGCAAACTCCAGCAGTGCATGATCACTCCAGCCCAGACTACCTCCAATCTTGACATCACTGATTAGCTCACGTGCATTAGTGACCATCAGGTCCAGTATCACATCCCCTCTGGTAGGGCTGTCCATTACCTGGCTTAAGAAGTTATCCTCAATGCATTCCAGGAGTCTCCTGGATTGCCTATAGCTCACTGTGACACTTTTCCAGCAGATGTTAGGGTAGCTGAAGTCCCTCAGCGGGACAAGAGCCTGTGAATGTGATGCCTCCTGTAGCTGGAGTAAGAAGGCTTCGTCAATAGGCTCCCCTTGATCGGGCAGCCTGTAGTAGACACCAACCACAAGGTTCCCCTTGTTGCCTTGGTCCCTGATTCTTATCCATACGTTTTCAACCTGTTTGTGGCTATTCTTCAGAGGCAGTTCTTCACACAATTTATTCAGTCTGGCTGTATATATATATATTCAAAAATGCCAACGAAAATTGGAAAAACAAATTTGCTGTACCACTGACACTTGTTTCAGAAGTGTCGTGGAAACCTACAAAGGTTGAGAGGAAATAGTATTGTTCAAGGCTGGCTAGACCAAGGCTGAGATGGACACTGATTAAGTTTAATCACCAATAAACACTGGAATTCATAATTTGATTGACACGTTGAGACCATGGCTCATAGAAAAGGCTTTGCCGAAGAATATTCACATACACTGTAAAGAGTAATTTTCTGTATTTGGTATTCCTTGAATTATGAAGAAGCATACCTTTTGCTTAGTTTGGTTCATTTTCAGTTTAATACTGATTTCTAATGTATGGAACATGTTTTGTTTCTTACTTCAATAGTTCCTTTAAAGTCATCTCTTGATTTTAATTCTGGCTAGTTAAATGTTTCCTAAGAATCTTTATAAGCGGTTGAGGACTACATGAAAAAACACCACGGACACCACATGAAAAGGAAAACTCTACTCCAGTTCTTTCAAACCAAATTCCATCAGCTTCTGTTGAAATCATGAACTCACCACTTTCTTTATGAGAGTAAAGCTGACACTCATGAACCCAAACACTCTGCAAAAGTTTGATTTTATAAGATCTGATGAAGGATGAAATGGTGAGGTCTTAGATTTGTTTAATAGGTGAAGAGATATGACCACACCAAAGTGTAAATGGGAATTGCCAGGTCGGTGTGAAGAATTTGAGTTCACTCTTGCAGCGCTATTTATATGAGGCTTCCCTCTCTCCTACAAGAAAACTGATGGGGGAGTTTTCTACAACTTGCTCAAACACTTCATGGAAAGGAGATTAGTTTGGCTTTAATTTAACCAACTAAATTGAGTGTTATTACTGGAAACAGCTCTAAGCTTTTCAATTCCCCTAATGAGGTCCAAACTTCTATGGATGCTATCACCTGAGACTACTGTAATATTTTATTTGGATTTAAATCTTTAACTTGGCAGCACTGCTGCGTCTCCGTGGACACCTCTCATTTTAGTTTTATATTCTCCCAGGTGGTTGATTACTTATCCCTGTAACAGGATTCCTTTTCATATCGAGGAAGCTCTGACCTCCATTCCAGCACCATAGTGAAATTTTAGCAGACATGAGATGTTGTTTTTGTTTGTTTTGTTTCGCTATCAAGACCAAACAATCCATTATATTGGATTTATTTGAGAGATTTTTCAAGGCACCTTAATTTGCTGAGTTTCTTTGATTCTTAATGTCATTTGGAACTAATCTCTTCTGCTAACATGAAAGCAAACTAAAAGCCAAGATTTTTATGGGAGACAGGAAACGTATATTTAAAGGAGTGCTGTGTTATCTTTTACAGCAACAACAAAGGGAATATAGACCCAAATATATCCCAAATGACATGGTTGATTTTTAACTGGTTTCAAGTGTAAGTCTTCTTGGAATATTTATATGGTATCAGCAAGAGCAGTAAAACCTGCTTAGAACCACAACCACAAAGCAGCATTGCCAGCCACCCTAACCTGCCCAGATCTCTAGCAGGTCTCAGATCAGTTGGAAATGTAATCAGAAGAAGCTATTTCACAGAAGGAACTATTAACACTTCCTTTTGTTTAACACTTTTCCTCTGTTTTATGCTTAGCAATGGAAAAGTAGAAAAAAAAATCATCTAGGCAATCATTTTGATGAAATTCTTTATATACATATATATTTAAAAACAACTTTTCATATACAAGAAAGGATAGTTCTAGACCATGACACCATTCTGTGTGACAGAACCCACTGGAACAGTTCCCTAAAGCAGTGTAGAGAGAAGTATTATACTGTCCAGAGAATCTTCTTCCAATTTTGGAATAAAATATGTTTATTTAGACTAATTGGTCTCTATGAACTCTTGAGGACAATTTGGTATCTACAGTGCTATCAAGATATAGATATAATAATTGTTTCTTGAGATATATGACTTGTGAAATAGTAGGTCTGCAAATGCTAGCTGAGAAGGCAAGGTTGAGCTCACTTAAGAAATATAGTTAACAGACAGCATACTGCATCAACAAAAGAAAAGAGACTTCAGTTAAAACAAGGGAAACAAATTTCACAATGTTTATATTTTCTGCCTAATAAAAGGATGAAGAAAGGAGAGCATAAAAACCCCCAAACATCCAAAATAAAGAGCAAGCTCTAATAAATTAAAAAATAATTTGCTTGAATCAGCACATGGTTTCAGTAGTTTGAAGTAATACAATGGACTTCCTCAAACTACGCAGCAGAGGGAAGGGTGTTCTTTGAAAAAATATTTGTGTTCTGTTCTTCCTTATGCAAGGTGAGAATCTGGAAGTTTTGGGGTAGCATTAGGGTAGTTTTCTCAGGCTTCATTCTGCATGATACAATTCTTGCAAGAACACATTCTCATTAAGGCTTACAACAAGCTGGAGAGAAAACAGCTTAGTTAAATTCTAGCAGCGTATCACTGTCCTGTCTTTTGGTAACTGTTTGCTTTCATCCAAAGGAATCCTTAAACCTTTATCTTAACAGAATAAAAGAGATTTCCTCCATTCTTAAACATTTGTTGTAGTTTAAAAGTTCTTAAGGAACAGTGAATTCTTATTCAGGGTGGACCAGCATACTCCAAGCACGCCAAGGAAACTGCTTTTTTCAGGAACTGGGGGACAGGATTGTCACTAAGCTTGCAGGAGCTACTCTGGGGACTGTGCCTGATGCCAGAAGTACAGAGATGCCTTTGGGTACTGTTAGAAAGTCTCCTCTGTCAAGCAAAACAAGGTATGTGGAACCAATTTATGCAGAGAATATGCACCCTCTTTATGCTCAGCCAGACCCAGTTTCCTTCTGCAGATCTGCATATCCTATTCTCTCACTGGAGTCATCAGATCAGATTCATCTAGTTTAGAAATCTATATGCCTTAGCTAGGTTACCCCACCCACTGGCAGCAGATCATCTTAAGAGTTTAAAAGAAATTATATGTATTGTGCCCAAGAAAGCCTATACAGGGAGCAGCATGCAGTGGCTGACATAGATGCAGATGTCTGAAATGAGGAGTGATGAAACCAGCCTGCTCCTTTCCCATCTCTGGCTGCAGTCCCACGGACTGGTGTATGCTCAGTTGCCTGTGAAACGTTGCACGGACCAACCTGACACATGCAGGAGCAGTGATGGAGGGCAGCGTTCTCATTCATGCTGCGGGGATACTGCATGCCCTCTCTGGCATAAGTAAGCTCTTTGGACACATTTGCTACAAAAACCAAAGGAGATTATACCGCCTATGTGCAAGGGCTGATTTTACAAAGGCCTGTAACAGATTTTCCCATGAGTAGCAAAGGTCATGTTCTGACTCTAAATTGCCTTTTCTTATCCATTCCTTGCCAGCGTAATTTCAAATGCTAACTTCAGAGCACCAGACTGCAAGAGTCATTCAAAGAAAAGATCCCAGATTTTTATTTTTTAACATGGAATAACTAAGTCATTTTCTTCAGGCTTTCTTGGAAATGGCTGAATCTTCTCAGCCAAAAATTTCCAAAAAGTGCAGCCTGAGGCACAGCCAGGATACAAAATACTACCCTGAAGAAGTGTTACAGTTCAGAAAATCATAAGGGGCTGAAAACTGGGGGTTAGAACTGGCAACATTAAAAGTAGGGGTGATCCTATTAGACCCAGTAACATACAATTTACATAATCTCTAGGAAACATTTCAAGTCACAAGGACAAGTTAACTAAGTACAAGCTAATTAAGGCAAACTAACTGAGCTCCCAAGTGTGTGGGTTTTTTTTTTTTTATTTGGAACTCTTTTACTTATACTCAGCAGTTCATCTGTTCTGTGGATATAAAAAAAAATAGGGCAAGTTTTGCTGGAGTTAAGGTCGTTGACACCTTTTTGCTTTCCACTGCATTTTTCGGAATACATTGTTATCACCCTCAACCTGAGATGTAGCTGGGTTTTTCAGTGTTTCCAGCCAGCAGATGTTATTGAAGCCAAACTCGTATGGAAAACATTCACAGTAAACAATGGCATTAGCAACTGCAGCATTTGCCTGATGGTCAGAGAAGCACTTAGGGAAAAATAAATCAAAGTATAGATACATATTTACATACGTATGTGTATGCCAGAGAGAGGGGGATTTCTATGTATATGTGCAGTGCATACTTGCCGCGTTATTCAGTGAAGATTCCAGCTGCTGGAACTGCAAATGGTCTAGGAAGTGCTCACAAAACAAAAATTACTACTTTGTCACGCTGTTGTACCAAAACCAAATTAAACTGAACATCCATGAAAGCGTTAGTGAAACCTTTTACTGGGTAAAAATCTTGCCATACAGCAACTCAATATGCTTCCTGATATAAAACACTTAAAATACATATAGTATATTATATATACAGTCTCAAAACATGATACATAACAGAAACATTATAATGATAGTATTTGCATCAGTTTCATCACACCTTTGCAACTTCTTTTGGATTAGTAGATTTTTCTATGTATTTATGTCATGTAGAAATTTCTATAAGCCATGTGTGATTACAATACCACATAAGTACAAGAGAATTTTGTAATCAAACCTTTGTGATTTGAACATTTATTTGCAGAGAGAGAGGGCCTAAATACTCAAAGGAATGTGGATAGTGTATGACTAGATATACTTTTAATAAATAAAATCTCTGCAGTTGTGGGCTAAAGCCAGTATTTAAAGTCAGTAATTGTAATTTTTTTATAAATTGCTGAATATTCTGGTCCAAAGCGTCTCCTGCCATCTAGTGGGCAAAATATCTCCTAGGCTGTCTTCGGGCAAGGTTCGTCCACGCTGCCCTGAGAAGCAGAAGATAAAAAATATTTGCACTCATTGGAAATGCAATTGTAATTGTTATGCAACTAGCAACATAACAGGTTGACTTCTGAAATCTTCTTTAATATAAGTATTTGTCCAGAAATTTTTTCATTAATATTGGATTTTATGAGTGAAGACTTTAAACATTGGAAGTGCTTAATACCATAACTTTATCTCTTGAAATACTTCAGAGTATACTTAAAGTTAAGCATATCAGGTACATACCAAAGACCAAAGTGCCATAATATCAGGCAATCTGAAGGAGGAATCCAAAGTAATATTTTCAGTTTCAAGGAAAAAACTGAGATGGTTTGCTGCCAAAAGGCAAAGGACTAGAAGACAGTGTACCTATATACTGGTTAGAACATCTTCCAAATAACAGCACAGTGCTTTCAAAAATCCTTTCAGTTACTTGTAGATTATTACATTCAGGGTGCCCAACTTAAAAAAAATATTTACTCCAGTATATAGTAAGATGAGAATCTTACAACATTTAGTCCAAATAAAACCAGAAGACAGCATAAGAGTACCATAGCTGATCATTAGTTTTCTTCTTAGCTGGATTTCAAAGGAATTTAATAGCTCACAGAAATAAATCAGAACTGTTAGTCCTAAGATGCAATATATTATTGTATGTACAGACACAGTCACAATCCTGACCTTGAAGTATACCTTGGAAAGCTCTACTGGGCACTTTTGTTGGAGGAAAGTCACAGGAATCCAAGAGAGCTCCTGTGATGTTCCTCCACATTCCCACAGTCAATCAATAAAGGAAATTATGGCTTATATCCACAAAGACTGTGCACAGAGAATGGCCAACGCTAGATCCAGAAGCCCTGAATTCAACAGAGAAGAGGTCATTCTAATCCACATCCAAATATGAAAAGTCACAGTTCAGGCCTATCCAAATCAGACATTTTATCTTCATTGTGCCACTGACTAGGTAGGCTTTATTCCTCTGAAATCCCTCACTGACCTCAGAACTGGGCCAAATTCTGGCCACAAGGACTCACCTTCAGGATAAAGGTGTAAGAGATCCCTGTGTCACAGTAATAGCCATCAGGAAAGGGTTTCTGTGGTGAGTTGGCCCCAAGCCGTCAGCAAAGCTCCCACACCTGCTCGCCCACTCCCCCTCACCAGTGGGACCAGGGAGAAAACAGGACAAACAGGAGTGAGAAAGCTCCTGGGCTGAGATGAAGACAGGGAGGTCAATTACCAAGCACTGTCATGGGCAAGACAGACTCAACATGGGGAACTTAATTCATTAAAATAAACATTTAATTATTGGTCCAGGTATTGGGAAACAAAAAAGGCAAACATCAAAGCACTTTGGGAAAAAACACCCCTCGTCCTTTCCCAGGCTTGGCTTCCCTTCAGGCACCTCTCGTCCCCCACATCTGGCCTCCGCTCCGCTCCTTCCTTCCAGTCACTTCTCCCTCCTCGTTCTCGCCCCAGGTCACTCGGTCCCTTTGGTGAGGTGACAGGAGGCACAGGGGACGGGGCTCAGTGCACAGTGGTTCCTCTCTGCTGGTCCTTCCTTCTCTCACTTCTCCTGTGTGCCAGCGTGTGTCCTCCATGGGCTGCAGTCCCTCTGGGGCTATGCCATGGAGCACCTCCGACTCCCCTGACCTTGGTGTTCCTCTGATGTTCCTTCCTCGGCTCCCTGCTCCTCTCTCCCCCTCTTCCCTTGTATGTCCCCCAGTGGTTTTGCCCTTTCTTAAATATATTTACGCCGAGGCGCCCCGGCCTTGTCTGCAGGGCTGAGCCGTGCCTTGCAGTGGGTGGGTTGAAGCCGGCTGGAACCGGCTGGAACCAGCTGTGTCCGGCTCGGGGCAGCCCCGGCTGCTCCTCACAGAGGCCGTCCGGCAGCCTCCCTGCTGCCAGCGCCTGGGCACCTGCACTCAGTATAGTTCGAGGTCTAGAGGAGCTGATTAATATTAATCTAGATATCAATTACTTATTTTTTATATTACTGAAAGTAGCACTAAAGGAAATCATAAATCCTACATTGGAAGATTATTTATTAGAGTAACAATAAAATTAATACTAGAGTAAGGTTAACCACACATGTTTGTTGCATTGTTTTCCCTTCACGGGGTGCCTAGTAACTAAAAGCATCAGGGAAATACTTATTTACTGCTCCTGTCTGGCTCAAACCCACCTTTTTTCAAGTGACACTATGGTCTAAGCACTTACATTAAATCTAGCAAACAAAAGTAAAAACAACAACAACAAAATCAAACACTCTCGCTGAACTGATTTCTACTGGGTGATAACATATCTCTGCCTTGCGTATGAAAGTAGTATCCAGCCCTCACCTCTGTGGCCATCTTGTGAACTCTAATCCCGAAACAGAGACAAGAAAAACACCTAAAACTTCCATCCCGGAATACACCACAGCTCTTCCTTCCAGGATAAATCTTGTTTCAGGTGGCCAGGCAGGGCTGAGGGGCAAGAGGATTCACTGGAGGCACACTGGAAGATGGCTTTGGTTAGCATCGAAAGCTAGCAGTTAATGTTCGGATGACGATTAGCCAACTGCTCTGCATGCCAAATGGAAAGAAGACATGAAACAAACTGTTCTGTATTCACATCTGAACTCCACATCATCTATTTCTCCTAACAGAAAATGAGAATGAGAGAAAGGAAGGGACAGCCAAAGTTGCATTAGCTTAGGTCTCAAAGCTGCCGTCCTCTCAAGTCACATAGAAAGGCACTTTCCACTAAGGAGCTTCTCAAGCAATTCAGAGTTACTGTCATTTACAGATGTAACATTATAGAAAACACCCAATTTGTTAGTGGAGCTCAAACCTACAGACTTGTTCAGAGCATACTTACGGCCAAAGGTCAGCACAGAAATATTTGGGAGATTCATCTGGCGTGTGAATACCTGCTACAGCTGGTACAGCTCACGCTTGATTTAGAGCAGAGACTCAACTGCTGATCTCCCATGTCCACAGTGAGTGTTTACTACTATTTGCTATTTTTCACTGGCTGAAAAAAACCTAGACATTAGCTACCTAAGCAGCTGGCCTGAATTAGGATTTTAACTCCAGAAGAAGAAATATAGATGGGGAGAGATCTAGATCTGGCACAAGCACAGCAGATTAGGAACAGCACTGCCATATTAACAAGATGAATTTACAGCTAACTCTACTAGCAAAACACAAAAGGGAATCCAAGTTTAGCATGAAGCCTGCAGAAAAATTACTATTCTTTTCTCTTTAATATTATCAGACTCATTAAGACTTATTTGGTTGAAAATCCAAATACAAACTAAACTACCTTGCCATTCAAGGCTGATTACAAATCTTTGACAGAGAAGCACAAATAGCCACTATTCACAGATAACATAATGAAGCAAGTAGATTAAAAACATTTTCCCCCCTGAAAACTATGTAGGAACAAAATAACAACAACAACAAAAGACTAAAAAGAATCAAAACAACTAGTTTATTCCAAGATCTGGAAGTTTTTTCAATTTATGCAACAAGACTCTGGGTGGACATGTCATTTCCATTTTTCTATGCCTCTGAGACCATTGTTAAATGTAGGTGTTGCAACCATGTCTGACACGTTACAAAGCTTCATGACACAAGACTTTTAAAATTTATTAAAATTGACCGACCAGATAAGGGTGGAAACAGAAATCAAGACTTCATGGCTTCTAGCCTTAGCCTGTGTCCCAGATGAAAAGGTAGTTCAGTGAGAAAACAAAATGCATCAGTTTATCCCTCTATTAACTTGCTATGATTGCAGGGGTATATTGGAAAAACACAGATTGCTGCCTTATTTAAAAATTATAATCTGATCATGGAATTAAAGATAATGTTGCAAATCATCCTGATGAGGAAGCAGAAATAAAGGGCTATACTTGATCTTAAAACTGACTTTTTTTTTTATTCTTTTGCCTAATCAGACATCTTTAGCTTTTTCTTACATTTATAATTAAACACCACTCTAATTTATAGCATGGTTTTTTTCCTTATTTTCCTGACTCACCAGCAATCAGGTGCAAAGCATAGTTTAATAGGGATAAGATAAAGCTGTCATAGTGAGATGGGGATCTAGGGAGTCTTCCTTCTTTCATTAGGAAGTGCAAAGATTCTCAGTCTTCCCACACTTGTGCAACCATATCTTTATATCCTTATACATAGGAGGGACGAGCTTCCCTTGAAGTATTAATTATCCCCAAACAGAATGTAGAAATATCAAAGCAACTCTAGCTTTCTGCAGCATGTGCCAAAACATTTCTCTGGGTTGAAAATTACTGTCTTTTTAAGGGTCAGCTTTCTACAGCGAGTTTCAACCTGACTGCAGCAAGCAACTTCAGGGTGAAAAATGGGAAGAGTTTCTTAAAATGCAATTCACTGGAAGCTTACTTCAGACAATCATTTTTTGTAAGACTGCAAGAACTATTTTGTAGGTTTTTTATTTGTGCAGTGCTTACTTTAGCATACATGTAATAAACAGTAATAACCATTCTCAGCAATAGTGTAGACTGACCTTTAAGTTCCACAAGAGTCATACTGAAAAAGAGCTGGGCATAACTGTATTTTTAATTACCTTCTCTTTTTAATTACCATTTAATCAAACAAATGTCTTTTATAATACTGCCCACATCCTCTTAAGCAATCAGTGCATTTTTTTTATACACAACCTTACCAAAAAGGTCACAACAAAAGTAAGCCATTAAGTTATCACAGATAAGCCTGGAAGTAATTATGTAAAGCCAAACAATCCTGACAGAGGAATTAAACAAATCAAAGTTCATTGTTAGAAGGACTAGAGCCTGACCCAGTAACCTCGTGTGTTTGTTCCTCAGATTCCATGAGAAGAGAAAAAGAGGTCCTCAGAAACCCAAGATAAGAAAGATTAGTATTAAACATGTTTATTAGCATGGCAGTCTTTCATGACCAAGGAGACTTGGACCTCATTGTATTAGACACTGCAGGGGCAGAGCAGTGAGTACACCATCATTGTCAGAAAGTAACTCTACCTAAAATTTACTCAAACTAGAAATCTTCTGTTAAAAAAAAGGCAAGTTTTCAAAACTTCATTAGAATAATTAAAAACTTTTCTTACATGGAAATTCAGAACCAATCCCAAGATTAAGTTTGAAGTGCGGACTGCTCCATTTCTCATCAGACTGGATGTAATTGCGTGTGGGTGTAGGCTGGGTTACAGTGGGTGGTGTGGGTTTTTTGTTTGATTTTAAGACACTTAAGATTTTTATTTACACTTCAGAAAAAGTATGCATTTAAGCATGCCATCTTTTTTTTTCCAGATTGCCTGTATTTTTAGCATGAAAATCATTGTATGGTGCCTACCATGTGACAAATTTAATATTTGAGGAGCCAGTTTTACTACCTTTCATAATACCATGATCACCCTTGATCAGCCCTTACAGAAGAGCTGAAGACATATTCTAAAGAGCTAATACAAACTCTGAGTTGCTTATTATGAGACCAAATGAAAGTAAATATTGAAAATCTGCTGTTAAGCACACTTTTGTTGGACATGGATGCAATTTAATCAAACCAGACATTAGGAATCAAACTTTACTTAATTAAACCAGCAAAACATCCCCTAGAAGCTATAAAATATGGGATGAAGATCTGCCTCTCTATTTTTAAACTTCCCTTTGCACAAGGTACAACCAGTAAGGATACTGCACCTCAGTGGAGTGCCTGCTTATTAATATAAGCACAATTTATTTTTGTAGAATTATGTTCACTTTCCTCTCTTAGCTTAGAGACAAAACAAAGGAGATATTTCAGTCACACAGGGACTAAAAGTAACTGGTCTCTGTAGCAATTTAAATGTATTATAGATTGATTCCAGGAAGTTTGTTTCAAATGACGGAAGATTTTCTCATCAAGGACACTAGATTTTAAATAGTTGACAAAGAAATTAAAAATTTTGTACACCAGATGGCAATGTATTCTTAAAAATGGCTGAATGAACTGTTTCATGGCGATTATTAGATTATTGCTGCTTATTTCCAAGTCGTTTATCTATAGGACTATTGATTAACTTGTCACTGGAAGTGAGACCAACCCCGAAGACATTGATCCAATTGCAGATCCAATGAGCAGCTCTGACTCGCCACCTGAAACTCTCAGCAGAGACCTGCCTTTAAACAGGGTAGAATTTCATGTTCTTTTTTTAAAGGGCAATTTTTAGTATTATATACTCCAACTGCTTGAGATTTCAGATTTATATGAGTAGTTGTACTGTAGGCACTTTTTTATTTGAGAATTTCTAAAATAGTCTAATGAAAAAGGATGCTCAAACCAAAAAGCTGTAGTAAAACAGCATTAGTGTTCAGCTGCAAGTCAGCAAGTCTACAGGGATTCATCTGACAACATTCAACCTTGTACTAAACCTTCTCATCTCCAAAAAGTTGTCAAAGAAAGGTGTCTAGCAATGTTCAACAGAAGAAGAGATCAAGGCATATGTGAAACCCTAAAAATCTCCTTCTGTGTAAAAAAAGAAAAAAAATCTTGAATGTATTTCTTAGTTTTTTCTTCTCAGCAGTAACATAGCTAACAGCTAAGCCACACTGGCACAAGCTTTGCGTGATGATTGTGTGTTTTAAATCCTAGAAATATAAGCCTAAAAATCATATAAATATTTAGCATACCACCATAATAATTAAAACTGTTTCTCACAGAAATTCCTTTCTTCATCTCCATGCTGTGAATTGTTTTTAGCCTTGCTCTTCCAGTGGGGAAAAAACCTGAAGTAAGTCTTCAAACATAGTAATAAGAACTACATCCTTCCCCTGGAGAGAAATCCAAACAAATGGTTGTTCCAGCAACTGAATTTTCAGCATCCCAGACAGAAACACTCCCTTACCGTTCATGTGATCTTTGTATCCCAGTAGCAGGGACTTATGTGTCATCAGATATTCAGTGTGGATCCAAGCTCTCTTCCAGGGTCTTGGTCAGATCTCAGCTTTCTGCAGTGATGGCTGGGAAACTTCCTGATCCTCTCTTCCAAGGGTCCCATTTTAGTCACCCAGCTGGAAGCCAGGATTAACCCTACTTATCACACCAGCTCTGCTTCAGTGCAATTTCAGGTTCCTGTCTTTCACCACCTTTTATCAGCTCCACCCAGCTAGACCATAGCCGTGCTTGCCACAGATTTGCAGCTTGTTCCTAGATGCAAGAATGTATAATTACCTCTTTTCCAAAATAAATACATATAACCCAAAAGTAGACAGTCACAGCTATATTTGGGCACTGTTCTCCAGGTTGCCCACACTGTTTACAAACTATGTTGCTCCTGACATGACTTTATGTGCTGGTAGAGTACCAGTCAAAGGACGCTGCAACAGATTGCATGGGTGGGACCCCAGCAGTTCTTTCTATCTCTGCGTGAAGTAGTTCTAGGTCATGTGAAATTACCCTTCAACAAATAAAATAATAGTCAAAAAATCAGCTAAGAATGACAAGGTACCTTTCAAAAATATATCAGGTACCATTCAAATGTAATAATTTTGAGACTAATCTAAAAGTCAAGTTTGATTATGTCTTTAAACGCCTCTTCCTTTCATAAGTAGTCCAGTCAGGAGTAAGAAAGCTATGCACAAAGTTATCCACTATTTAAAAATGAAACCCCCCAAAATGCCACACCCCCAAGCAAAACTTTTTATCTTCAAAAGCATGTTCATTTTCCTCCACTTCTAGCATATATTAACAAACATGATAATTTTTTCTTACTGTTTCTCCCTCAAAATATCACTCTCAATTATTAAAGGACTGGGCTTAGAAAGTGAGTCATATGGGATGCCATCTCAGTTTTGCTGATGTAACTGCTGATTCTTCCTGCTTACTTCGGTCAATAAACAAATAACTTAGGGTTTCATTGATATGAGGAATTATGTCTTACAATTATTGGCCTACAAATGCATTTAGGAAATAAATTCTATGTGCCTGGACAATAGAAACTACATATTGTTTTCAGCTAATGTATACATATGTTGTCCATATGGCTAGAAGTTTTAAGCCTGTCCTGAACACTTACAAATATTTTCCAACAAATCCAATAAATTCACCCTCCCTACTCTTCCTAATACAGGGATTTCTTGATTTTTATTTAAAAGGTAAATATTTTTAAAGTTTTAGTTATACATATGTGATGGGTTGACCCTGGCTGAACACCAGGTGCCCACCAAAGCCGTTCTATCACTCCCCCATCCTCAGCTGGACAGGGGAGAGAAAAAATATAACAAAAAGCTTGCGGGTCGAGATAAGGACAGGGGAGGTCATTCACTATTACCGTCACAGGCAAAACAGACTCAATTTGGGAAAATTAACTCAATTTATTACAAATCAACCAGAGCAAGGTAATGAGAAATAAAACGAAATCTCAGAACACCTTCCCACCACCCCTCCCTTCTTCCCGGGCACAACTTCACTCCTGGATTTCACCACCAAGCCCCCCACAGCGGCACAGGGGGACAGGGATGGGGTTTATGGTCATCACACATTATTTTCTGCCGCTTCACCTCCTCAGGGCAAGGGCTGATCACGCTCTTCCCCTGCTCCAGCGTGGGGTCCCACCCACGGGAGACAGTCCTCCACGAACTCCTCCAACGTGGGCCATTCCCACGGGCTGCAGTTCTTCACGAACTGCTCCAGCGTGGGTCCATTCCACGGTGTGCAGTCCTTCAGGAGCACACGGCTCCAGCGTGAGTCCCCCACGGGGTCACAAGTCCTGCCAGAAAACCTGCTCCGTGGGCTCCTCTCTCCACAGATCCGCAGGTCCTGCCAGGAACCTGCTGCAGCGCCCAGTTCCCACAGGGTCACAGCCTTCTTCGGGAACTCACCTGCTCCGGCGTGGGGTCCTCCCCGGGCTGCAGGTGGAGATCTGCTCCCCCTGGACCTCCCTGGGCTGCAGGGGGACAGCCTGCCTCACCAGGGTCTTCCCCACGGGCTGCAGGGGAATCTTCGCTCCGGCGCCTGGAGCATCTCCTCCCCTCCTTCTGCACTGACCTTGGTGTCCGCAGGCTTGTTTCTCTTACATGTTCTCACTCCTCACTCCGGCGGCTGTTTCTCTCCGTCCCAACTTTTTTCCTTCTTAAAAATGGTATCACAAAGGTGTTACCACTATCACTGATGGGCTCGGCCTTGGCTGGCGGCGGGTCCGTCTTAGAGCCGGCTGGTATGGGCTCGCTCTCTCTCGAACATAGGGGAAGCTTCCAGCAGCTTCTTACAGAAGCCACCCCTGTAAGCCCCCCACCACTACCAAAACCTTGCCAGACAAAACCAATACAACATACCATTCATTCCCTCTATGCTGCAATATTTTTAAGGGATTTTGGATACATTTTTTTCTTTAGATGTGCAGTCAGAACTCTACCAATCCTCAAGGGGAGTCCAGCTTCTGTTTTCACAGAATAACAAGTTCAATTGTTCATAGATTTGATTTTAATGGGGCAATATGCATTGTAATATTTATTTATCATCTAGGTTATTTTCCAAACAGGGAAATAAACATCTATTAACACAAATTGAAAAAAACAAAGTAAATGCAGTGAGCATTATGTGCAAATTCAATGCAATTCCACTGATTGTGAAGGACATACAAAGAGTCTAAGTCAAAGAAATAAAAGCAGTGACTAATTTTAACCCAGCTCTAACTCCTTTGTCCAACAATGCCACGCAGCGCTACAGGCTTGGGGAAGAGTGGCTGGAAAGCTGCCCAGTGGAAAAGGTCCTGGGGGTGCTGGTTGACAGCCAGTGGAATATGAGCCAGCAGTGTGCCCAGGTGGCCAATAGCATCCTGGCCTGTATCAGAAATAGTGTGGCCAGCAGGAGCAGGGAGGTGATCGTCCCCCTGTACTTGGCACTGGTGAGGCCGCACCTCGAGTCCTGTGTTCAGTTTTGGGCCCCTCACTGCAGGAAAGACGTGGAGGTGCTGGAGCGTGTCCAGAGAAGGGCAACCAAGTTGGTGAGGGACCTGGAGCACAAGTCTGATGAGGAGCGGCTGAGGGAGCTGGGGCTGTTTATCCTGGAGAAAAGGAGGCTGAGGGGAGACCTTATCACTCTCTACAGCTACCTGAAGGGGAGTTGTAGTGAGGTGGGTGCTGGTCTCTTCTGTCAAGTAACTAGTGATAGGACAAGAGGAAATGGCCTCAAGTTGCATCAGGGGATGTTTAGATTGGATATTAGAAAAAACTTCTTTACTGAAAGGGTTATCAGGCATTGGAACAGGCTGCTGGGGGAAATGGTTGAGTCACCATCCCTGGAGGTGTTCAAAAAATGCATAGACGAGGCACTTCACGACATGGTTTAGTGGGCATGGTGGTGTTGCATTGACAGTTGGACTCAATGATCTTAAAAGTCTTTTCCAACCTAAACGGTTCTATTATTCTATGATTCTATATAATTGCAGTGCTCCAAAATAAAATTTGACCACTTACATAAAAGAGCCAGAGTCCAAACCAATGATATTTTCCTCCTATTTTGCAACATTTCTGACCTGATAACTTTTTTCATCTATCCCTATCAAGCATAGCCGGTGCTACAGGTATATTTGTACATTTAGATGAAAATATTGTATAAGACATTATATTTTTATTATGCCTACCTTTGCAGCTACAGGTAAGGCATTCCTGAGCCTTAACCTAACCCACTCAGGTACTCATTACAGTCCAGCCATAAACACAGGAAAATTAACTTAGATGGCAAAACCTGGCTGGGAACCTGCTATAAAAATGTTGGCAGGTGATTCATACCTCCATTGCTGCTGTGGCTAAGGCTGTTACCGGTACCTAAGCCAATTAGTCTAAATAAGCTCAGCCATGCTTGCACAGATAGGGTCATATTTTAATTGCATGAGGATTTTTAGTAGTTCGACCATATATTTTAAAAGTACTGGGGAATAACTGAAGAAATTGGTGAATGAAATTGAGAAAGCTAAGGCTGACATGTTGTTGTGGTTTAACCCCAGCCAGCAACTAAGCACCATGCAGCTGCTCACTCATCCCCGCCCCCCCCCCCCCCAGTGGGACAGGGGAGAAAATCGGGAAAAGAAGTAAAACTCGTGGTTGAGATAAGAATGGTTTAATAGAACAGAAAAGAAGAAACTAATAATGATAACACTAATAAAATGACAACAGCAATAACAAAAGGATTGGAATGTACAAATGATGGGCAGGGCAATTGCTCACCACCCACTGATTGACACCCAGTTAGTCCCTGAGCAGCGATTCCCCCCGCCCCCACTCCCCCAGTTTGTATACTGGACATGATGTCACACGCTATGGAATACGCCATTGGCCAGTTTGGGTCAGGTGCCCTGGCTGTGTCCTGTGCCAACTTCTTGTGCCTCTCCAGCTTTCTCACTGGCTGGGCATGAGAAACTGAAAAATCCTTGACTTTAGGCTAAACACTACTTAGCAACAACTGAAAACATCAGTGTTATCAACATTCTTCGCATACTGAACTCAAAACATAGCACTGTACCAGCTGCTAGGAAGTCAATTAACTCTATCCCAGCTGAAACCAGGACACAGGTTTATACTTGCTATAGCATTTCTCCTTTTTGAATTTTACTCCTTATTCTCAGGCCTCCTCCATTTAGGTCTTCTCAGTCATTAGGCTTTGCCAAAAATAGCAAAATACTCTGGCAAATAAACTTGTGGGCTCTCATTTTTAAGGTGGGTCATAGCTCAGGTAACTTCCATTTGTGAATAACCAATGCAAAGTATCATAAAGTAACCTGATTTTCAGAAATTTTGTGCAGTTACCCACTCCTGCCACTGCAAGTCAATCCTCTTAAGAATCTGAAATTTGTTATGGAAGGTTATTAGTCACTCTTGAGAATATGGGCTTTTTGTACCACATCCTCCCAAACAGAGACTGCAGAAGAGGTGGAACCGGCCCCTTTAGACCCTGCCCGTATCTTCATTTTATAGCAGATGGTAATTAGGTAATTATTTTGTACCAAAGAAATTACATTATCTGCAATTTACCTGAGCTTATGGTGTTCAGATACAGTCTTCAAAAAGAGAAAACATTGTATTATTAAAATACATTATTTTAATACTGGAGTAAAATTGTTTACCATGAGGTAAATACACCTATGTGTGCAGACCCAATTCTGGAAAATGATACTCAGCAATTTCCATTTAGATCAAACAATGTAACATTTCCTAACTAAGTAACAAGGTTTTATTTATATCAGAATTCAGATATTAAAGAAAGATGATGTGATATATTTAACACTAAAAAAGCCTGTTACTTTCCCAGCATATTTTAGGAAATTATTTGAGGACTATACTGTACCACAGTGTGACTTGTAGTTCCTCTATCCTGATTCCTCTGACCACTGTGTTTTAAAGGAGAAGATTTATAAGCACAGTTCTAGAGCCCCTGGTGCAAGCCAGGCTGTAAACAACTGACTTCATTGCTGAATGTTTTATCAACAAGAAAATTGCTAGTCTCCTTTGAAGCAAAATAAGAAAACATTTTGTTGGAAATTATTCTGCATGTGAAATTTAGGTTGAATGGTACAGACTGAAGTTACTGCACTCTGACCTCTTAAGTTTGCATAAATCATGGCAGTAGGTTCAACTGCTTGGAAAATCTAGAATGACATGAAATTCCTCATTAACTGAATCCCACAGTCGATGTGAATGCTGTAAGTTCCCTCCCTTTCATTTCTACACTATTTTGAATTCCCGCAGCACATGCAGAAGAATTCACGATGCTTCCCTGAAGTGAGACCTGCAGGGAGGAAATTCACATCACCAAACTTCAAACAAACAGCTTTGTTTTACTAACATCTGTATACAGCTGATAGAGAAAAACAGGCCCCTCCAAAAAGTAATTCTGAAAAGGAGCACTGGATTGCCTCCTACAGTAGTGTCTCTCCTTGGCATAGGAATCAAATTTAATTTAAGCTTCTCTTTGAATTCCTTCCTTTCTCTTATTGTTTCCTATACATGGGAATACAGGGATACTGCCCTCTTATTCAGGTATTTGAGTTAGATATCTGCATTTTGACAACATGGGTTAAGCCTATGTCCCTCCCCAAAAGATATTCTAGTAATGTAGACTTTCTGTTGCATTTTCATGGCTTCAGCTCAAGACACAGTCACTGGTTAGCAATGTTATGACATTCTTTATCACCACCATGTAAAGCAATATCTCATTTTCCTTTACAAGTAAAATAAAGCATTCCTTTGGTCAACTTTTGTCTTTATTAATTGTTAAATAAATGTTCAATTTAATGAAAAGTGAAAAAGGAGATCACATTACACTGTCGTCAGGTATGTCCCTATAACAATTTCATTCTAGTCTTCAAAGCCCAGGTGAAAACCTTCATCTACTTCTACAATAATATTAGTTCTTGAATCTTCCTCTTAAAAATGTGTAGGATTGCTCTCCAAATGTAAGCTCAAACAACAAACAACTTGATATAATTAAAAATTTACTCACTGTGGTACAGAGAAACACCCCAAACCCCTCTATTTCTCCTAATCTTCTTTTGGGACATTGCTGACATGAATAAGATGATCTAGCTGGTCAAAATTTTTCCTACCTTTCAGGCACTGATTTCTTTATTAACATTGCTTTACAGTTCCCTATATCCTTATGTTGCTGCATAAGTAAAAAGCCTAGATTCTAAGCAATTAGCAATTCCAATTTAATCAGCATATCTGGTAAAGATTTTATTACCAAATAAAACATCTTTAGTAACAAAAGTATTGATCCTGATACTCAGGGGCATGGTTTGATAATGACATCCTGTGACGCAGCTGCTAGTTTTGAGCTCTTGGCCAGAAAAAAATGACCCTAAAGTCTGTGACACATTAAGTACATCTTGTGGGTCAGACAACAACATTTCTATGTTGCAAACACAACTCTTTAGTGCATAATATATTAACTGTACATTGTTAAACACAGAGCAATGGAAACTTGTAGCTAACCATGTATGGTAAATTAGAGTTTATATTTCTGTTCATTTCCAAAATGAGGGAAGAGGAAGAGCCTACAATAAACACTTGTCCACTTTGTTAAACATCATCAATAAATGACCCAGCAGGCAGTTCCTATTTAAGGCTATAATGTTCTTACATATAGTCTCATGGCAGAACAAAGTCAAATAAACGTGGGGCCACTACACACTTCTCTTGTCTGCTGTCACTCTTCTTGCTGATGTCCACATATAACCACACTGGCCTACTGCTGGGAACACCTATTGTCCAGGGTGTGATTGCTTCCCAGTGCAGTACAGAAACCAGTGTTATCACTCAGCAGAGAACACACTTTGCCCATAACAAGTATTTAAGAACCAACGAAAGGAAGTACTTTTTCACGCAACACATAATTACATTTTGGAACTCATTGCCACAGGATGTTGTTAAGGCCAAAAGCATAAATGGAGTTAAAGAAGAGACTAGACAAATTCATGGAGAAAGCGTCCACCAGTGGCTATTAAAATATGATGGTCCAGATGGTGCCTCTAGCTCAGGAAATCCCTAAGCCATTGATTGCCAAAAGCCGAGGAGACGGACATATAACAGCAAGATAAGGATCAGTACTAGTGTGTAATTCTTTTCTCTGGATACCTATGGAAAAAAAAAAAAATCAGTGTTATGTGGTATACTTTCAGTCCTACCCACAAGCTTTTGATCTCAAGGTAACCAAATTTGGCAAAGTCCTCATGAAGTTCATGGAAATAGGCAGATCAACAGAAGACAGATTTTTTAATGCCTCAAAGCTGCAACATCAGCTCAGCTTTTATTAAATATCTACCCAAGTCACAAATATGTAGGAGGTCCAACTGCACTGAAACTCTGTTCACAGAACTATGTGCTATTACAATTTATAAATACTGCATAAACTGTTAAAATAATTGCAACTGAATGAAAGCTGTGGTGGAGCATATAATGAATGCTTAACACTCAACACAGATTTAAGGTCACATAAAAAAACCTAAACAATCCAAACCCCCAGTCAATACATGCCATGAAATAAAGCAAGGAGAAAAATACCCTTAAAAACAATAAGAAACAAAGTTGTTTATATTTGATAGTCAAAATGTACATTTTGCATTACCATTCATTTCCAGTCACATGCCATAAACTCACATCTGCACCAAATGTTCTACTCCCTCTCTTTGAACTCCTTTGAAATGTTTCCGTGGTCTTTTTAAAGGAGTGTAAAAATGGACTCAGACAACTAATTCAAGATCTGTTTTGTTTCTTGCCAAGATTTCCTTCCAGATTATTATGAGGGCCTCAAAATTTAGCTAAACAAAATAATAGTGTTGGAAAAAAAATTAGTGATTCATTTGAAAAAAACATGCTTCTTGGCAAAAAGGAAGCCAATAAGAGACAAAGGCAATATCTGAAGTACTTCCTTTTAGAAATAAGCATGCATGAATGTCAACACTTATAGCCAGCACACATGATATGAAATTGTATTAACTCTTTGTGTGTTGCACAATATGTATGGCAGACCACTACAGACAAAACCATTTGAAAAAGTCAATGTTGGTTCATGACTTAACCTTTTATGCAGTAAAACATCTTCACGGCATTCCTGAGAGAGCTAGAGAGTCTATAAAAGATAGAAATAAAAATCTGTCTTGTTAGAAGTTATTGCCCATTGGGGAAACTCTAAACCTGAACACAAAGCATCAGTATGGAAAGACTACAATGCTTGGTGGGGAAACAAGCATGCCTATGGGATTGTTTTTTGGATTGACTCTGACTTCAGCATATTCATTTCTGAATCTGAAGACTTCTAGCCAGTAATAGTCCAAAACCACAATTTCATCTTTTAATATTGCATCAGAAGTGTTTTATATACCGCCCAACTTATAGTACCTTATAAACAGAAATAAATCAATGAGAAAGCCCTGAAGACCAAACTTATTACAAATGGCTCAATCCTAAAGCTTTTGCTTGTAGTCTCACTGAGTTCAGTAAGACAGTTCATATGTTTAAGTGCAAATGCTCAGAACACCCTGGGGAAAATGAAGAGTGGATAATTGTTTCTAATATATCATTTGCGTGTTGTGAGCTATTCCCAACTGGCCACAGGGAAGTCTGCACTAATTCATGGCTTCAGACACAGAGAGGTGAGGAGTCTGGATACTAGCCTGACATTCAGGGCATACACAATGCTAAGACCTGCTTGAGATGATAGTAAATTTTTACTGTTTTTACAAATTCATGAAAATTACATCTACAATTGTCTATGTCAGATAATCAATTCGTCAATACAAAGGAAACTCTTTTAACAGAAATGCAATACTGAAATTATTTTACAAAAAATAACCATTCCGGTGCCTGGAGGGCTCAGTGAGTGTATCACTGTGTGTGCACAAGGCAGACAGCTGCAGTCTCGTGCCAGTACCAGCTCCCTCGCCCTTCTACACTGCGCAGTTCACATCCCCGCTGAACTCGATTAGAAGGAAATATTTGATTAAACCTCGAGTCGATTCACTCCTTAGTATTCAGCAATGGCAGTACATAGGGGAAACCATACATATGTCACTAAGATTAATATCTGCTAACATACTCCTGTATCATTTTACATTGATTTCAAAAGAATTCCTACTTAAAGTAAAAGCCCATCAATTTCCAGTTCTCCAGCAATCATGTAATTGCCTGATGTAAGCCCATTGGAGTCTACTGGAGTCTTTCCAACTGCTTTAATATGTTCGGGGATGAAATATATAAACTGAAGTGACTAGGTAGTAACGCTAGGGCAGATTGCCTGGGAAGATGAGCTTCCCATCAGTTTCCCACAGCTCTTCTCCCCAGACGGCTCTCTGATTAGGAAATAGCAACAGCTATACTCCACTGACTTTGGGTAAGGCAATAAGGCTGCGACTACTGTGTGTACGCTGTGAGCTCAAGGCTTTCTTTTGGTAAGTGTTTGAAGGATAGCAGCTTAATTATTTTCCAGGAGATTATGTTATGAGTATGGGCAAAGACATGGGAATAAAATATGTAAGTCAAAAAGTAAACATGTTTTAGATGATTCTGTTTCTCAAATAAGACACCTCTCTAAAATAAAGGAAAACATTTTCATTTGTTTCAATAATACAGATGGTTCAACTCACTTGTCCTCACATAGGCATCTGGAGCCATTTGGGATATGCAGAAGTGTTTTGGGTTTGTGTGGTGGGGTTTTGGTAGCGGGGCAGGGGCTGCAGGGCCGGCTCCTGTGAGAAGCTGCCAGAAGCTTCCCCGGCTCCAAGTCAGACCCGCCGCTGGCCCAGGCCGAGCCCGTCAGTGACGGCGGTAGCGCCTCTGGGAGAACCAAGTTCAGAAGGGGAACAAACCTGCAGGGAGTGAGGGGATCGGAACGGGAGAGGAACCCCTGTGCAGATCCCGAGGGGAGTGAGGAAGGAGGGGAGGAGGAGCGGGGGAGGAGGGGATGCCCCTGCAGCCCGTGGGGAGACCAGACGGCAGGCTGTCGCCCCCAGCCCATGGAGGGGAGCGGGGGAGCGGAGGCCCCCAAGATGGCCCTGACTCCTTGGGAAAGCCCGCACTGGAGCAGGCTGTGACTGAAGGACTGCAGCCCGTGAGAAGGACCCACACTGGAGCAGCTCATGAAGGACTGCAGCCCACAGGAAGGACCGACGCTGGAGCAGTTCATGAAGGACTGTCTCCCGTGGGAGGGACCCCCCGGTGGAGCAGGGGCCGAGTGCGGAGTCCTCCCCCTGAGGAGGAAGGAGCGGCAGAGACAAGGGGTGAGGAACTGACCCCAACCCCCATTCCCCGTCCCCCTGCGCCGCCGGGGGGAGGAGGGAGAGAAAACCGGGAGTGGGGTTGAGCCGGGAAGGAGGGAGGGGTGGGGGGAAGGTGTTTTGATATTTGGTTTTACTTCTCGTTATCCTTGTTTTGATTTGATTGGTAGTAAATTAAATTTATTTTGTTTCTTCCCCAAGTTGAACCTGTCTTCTGCCCATGACCATAAGTGGCGAATGATCCCTCCCTGTCCTTGTCTCAACCCATGAGCTTTTCTTCATATTTTCTCCTCATCCCAGTGGGGCCAGGGGGGAGGAGTGAGTGAGTGGCTTCGTGGTGCTTGGTTGCCGGCTGGGCTTAAACCACGACAAGAAATCATTGTGTGGTCTTGGAAGCAGAGGAGTATTCTTCCTTTTGGAATTAATAAAGCATTTAAGATAATCAAATTCTGAATTACAAAGAAAAAAGGTCAGAGTAAAGTTTAAATAACATTATCGTAAGTAGGTAATTTCATCCTAAATACCATTAATTTAATACTGACATTCCTGAGACATATGTTGAGAAAAACTAAAGTACTGGCCACCTGTACTTTCTAGCTGAACCTGAAAGATAATTAGTGCTGAACCTGAAAGATAATTTCATCAGAGGTGATTTCATAAACTATGTTCTAGAGAATAGAAGATTTCTCTCATTGCTGGGCTTACCTGGCCATGTATGAAATTTTACCCAAGTAATCTCTGTGTTCGCATAAAAAAGCAGATCAGATAACGCCTTCAATAATTATAATACATTTTAATTGCACCCTCAAGAAATCTTCAGTTAATTACTGAGGGCCCAGTTGAGACAAAGTCATCTAATATACAGTTTGGATGTGAATATGTGAGTAAAAAGGTAAAGTCATCTCTACTAATGGAGAAAATGTAAATTATGAAATTTTTCAGCCTGACAGAACTACATACAAATATTCAAGCCTATATGTACCCCTGTATGCATCTGTAAACCTCTTTCAAAATGTGTCTTAAGAAGATTAAATGCCATTGAATTTTAGGCTTCTAAAAGTTTGTGTCCCTTTTATAAAGAAAAGGTTAAAATATTGTAATAGTTAATTTCAACTGTGCTTGCATTCATTTTTTTTCATATTGCATCCCAAAAATTGACTTTAAATAAATATTATAGAATATTGATTGAAAGCATTTATTAATTAGAATCCCAAAGTCTAAAAATCCAGTTATATAGGATAGTTTCAAAGAAACAGAGCTGTCATCCTCTCAATTTAACTAAAGCAGCTGTTAATATCACACACTGTAATCATTCTTACAAAAGCCACTGATCAACATGAATTTCACAGAATTACTAAATAAATATTGCATCTACAGCTGAGAAAACAATTTTTCACAGGCAGCTTACAAAGCAAACTGAGAGATAAAGTTTGCATGAAAAAAAAAATATTGAGAAATTTGTATTGTCTTAAGTCTGTTTCTGAATTAAACTGTATCAAGTCAAAGCAGCCTGATCTTGCAAACTGACTTAAACTGGCAGACAAGAATTAAATTATCACTTACGTCTATACTACCTTCACAATCCTTTATGCATCCTTTGGACCAGCTGATGTCTTCCTTCTACACTAGCAGCACCTTGAGTGTGTGCTGGCCCCAGCTCCACAGGTCCTTGTGCCTGCTCACATCCAAGCCTCTCCAGCTCACTTACACTAGGCACATCATGGACTTTTACACAGATCACATTTTCGACTTCTGGGGTCTATTTGTTATTTCAGGATCCGTTTTCAGGCTGAACTGAAAACCTCGAGTGAGAAGTCACCCAGCAACATGCACATAGGTGACAATATTGGAGAATTCTGCAATTGCACACCCTCCTGCAATTTGCACCACACTGCAATTTTCCCTCAGTCAAATTGTCTTTTACTGGTCTGTGATGTGACCTCCCTCTGAGCGAGAAACATTTTAACATGCAAGAGGTAAACCATTCCAAATGTGTGTGAACTACATGTTCCACTCCAAAATAGATCTCAGATGTTTTCTAGCATGTGTGCTACATTATTTCTAGATAATGTAGGAGGATCATGGAGAGATTCATACCAACAGGGTAGGTGTACAATACGTATGTTTGCCCCTATAGGCACAGATCTATTTAAGATGACAGTGTGATCTTATTAGAACATTATCTCTGTTTGCCAGAAAACTATTATATTGCAATGGATCCCTGAACCTTGTTAATTTTACAACATAGAATGGAAGAAAATTACTCATGTCACTCTTTGCTTCACGGAAATAGGCAAAACCAACTAGTACTTTTAGTTAAGCTAAGCATTTTTTTTCTTTTTTTTTTTTCCATAAGTACATGCATTCATCAGTTTCAGATTCCAGTTACATAGATCCATCCAAATAGGATATAAAACTAGAAATAAAACTTACATAAATCCACCAAATTCTGGCTGAATCAAAGTAAGTTTTATATAAATATTGTCCCAAACTATAAATTATTCTAAGGTTTGAATGAAGTCCAGTTTCCAGAGTACTTAAAACTTGGCCCCAACTTGATGGAACATGACCAAGAATCACCAAAAGGTTGGAAAAACCTAGAGAACCTGGCCTGAGAATATAACAAAAGCCAAAGCCCAGAGAGGTTCACACTGACAAGGTGTCAGTGCATTTTAATGTCACTGAGACAGTGACTGCCCTCCCATATACCTCCTTTCTTTAACAGACTGTAACTTGTATACACCTGAAAAACGTTAATGGAAAAGGATTGCAGAATGTTATCATAAAATATAATGTTTAATCAAAACAGGGTAAAAGCATTCATATGACAAAAATAGGGTTTGTTGCAGTTATCATTATTTTGGTTACAAAGGACAGTGCCATGTTTGGAAATACAAGAAAACACAGCACATCTGGGATCTGAGTTACTTCTCTGTGACAGCACTTTTAATAGAAGTTCTTGTTCCGTCGGTTCCCACAACTCCTTCTGCACATGCCTCTGACTGACAGCGATGCCCAGAGCAGCTGCCTGATGCAAATCAAGTGACTCGGACATCTTTGCTGTGTGACACAAAGCAGCTGGATGTAGAAATCTAATTTTCTGTAGGTGTGAATTCTGTTAATCAGGTACTTGCATTACTGACCTATTAATATCTAAGCAGGTCACGAAGACATCATGTAGCTTTAGTAGTGACTGGGTCAGACAACGTCTAGAGTATCTATCAATTAAATGACACCTTTTCATTCTTAGATTTGAAAAAAAATCATCGATAAGGACACCAATTTTAGATGAAGAGAGGAAAGTATAGGTGACAGAGCAATTCCAGAGTGGAAATTTAGCCAGAATCTCTGAAGTTAAAGTCATGCATATAAGCAGAGTATACATATATGCAGAGGCTCGCTTTAAAATAGCCCAGTAGTCAGAAGGATTGGCTGGCCAGAAGTCCCACTAATTTGGAAAAGGATGGGAGTCAAAGTCATTTTAGTGTGAGTTGTTATCATAAAAAGCATCATCACCTTCACCGTTCCATCATTATGTATCCCTGCACATCTTTGAACAAAGATATGAGGTCACTTTAATGCAAGAAGAGATGACATAGTCTCTTCAGTTTGGACAGAGATAACAAAAGGGAGATGTGCTAGAGATCTATAAAACATGAAATATGTGGAGAAATTGAATAGACAAGCACTATTCACAGTTTTTCTTAGTATAATAATCAGGGAGTACCCAATTTATTTATCAGGCGGAAAGTTTAAAACAAACAAAGGAAGTCATTTTTCACACATAATTAAATCTCATGCAAAATTAAATTGTGGAACTCATTATCACAGGATGTTGTGGAGGGCAAAAGTCCAAAAGGTTCCAAAAGACATTAAAAAATTCTCATGGAGAATAGATCCATCAAAGAGTACACAGCATGAGAGTCCAGATGAGACCCACAACTCAGGAAATGCTTACAACCACTGATTGTCATAAATGAAGAACTCATTCCAGGGAAGTGAGCAGGTTAAGCATGCTCTGTATCTATCAAAAAATAGAAAGAAAATAGAAATTAGAAATTTCTAATAGAAATTTATATGAAGTGTCTGCTACTGGTCACTGCAAGGCACAAAAAACAAGGCATGATGGACAGATGATTTGATTTAATTGGCATTATTTATGTTCTTTTCTGCTTGTTATTTATATGAATGAAAAATAAATACTGAGTGATCGCCATTTTGACTTGGTAGAATCTTAAAAATAAATCAATTCGATAAAAGGCAATACAAGGTGCGCAGTAATGATCAGATGCTCCCTGGAGCACCATGACTAGAAGAGTGAAGAGTTCCAGTTTTCCTCTTCATTATAGTTTTCCTGTCCATTAAGAATTCAAGAAGAAAAAGCTGTGTTCCTTTTATGCTCCTCAAAAGCAGCACATTTTGAGTCACCTATATATTTCTCTGTCTAATTCCACATAATCAGCTTCCAAAAGTATTGTATGTATTTTTCACTCTAGTAGTAAGGATTTAATGAATTATCTGTATCACTATGGATTGCATCATCCAAATAATTTTCTTTAAAAGCAAGTTTACCTTAAAGATTATGATGACATTCATGAAAGACTGACCCATGTGGGAGAGTCCTAAAAAATCGAAGAAACAGACTTTGCTGCATATTGCCATTATTGCAGGGAGTGTTTCAACTGCAAAGCAGTATTTTTATAATTACATGTTTAAAAAAGACATGAACTTAGAGCACATCATGTTAGAATACAGCCCAAGGCTATAATAATGTGACTTTGTAAGGAAATTTCCAGTTCTCCTTACCATGTTTACAGAAAGAAGTGTGATGTTTTAACATTAGGCAGAAAAGTAAGTTTCCATAGGCAATGACCATAGCAATAAGTAACAAGATGCATTTTGTTAGCCAACACATGTGGTAGTTCTATTAGCTCGGGGTCTTCAAGTCAGAATCCCCAAAGATCAGCTGCACACAGGAGCTGCTTAATTTTGTGTCAACTACATGTACTTTTTTCCAACTCAGCAAACTGTGCAAATAATTTGGCTAGAAATTAGATGGTTCCTGGCAATTTTAAGTGCTTGGAAGAACATATGCTAAGTAACTTTCTAGTTTGTTTTGCCCTCAATGTATTTGAACAATCAAAGAAGAAAAAAAAAAAAAAGGAGGAAAAGTAGCAAAGATTAGAATACATCATCTTCAGAATAAAATAATCTTCAGTGTAATAGCTAATAACCAATCCAGATGAGTAAGGTTATTTACAAATTCTGAGTACTTGGATTACTATAATGGTGTTCTGAGATCACATTTTGATTTTGATAGACTTACAACATTGTCTTGTGACTTCATGGTTAATTTGGAATATTCTATGATGGAACTACACTACGCTGTAAATTCCTGCAAATTAGGTAGGATTCACTTTGGTTAATAATTAGAGGTATCAAAAGAAAACCAAAGCTTTTCGCTGCCACGTCACCAGCAAATAGTTTTACTATTAGGATATTGCTTTGGACAACAGTAGCTATTAGCTTCAGAAGTAGATCTGAGTATCCACTCTGTTTTCATTTGATGACCTGATCTGACAACAGCAACGCTAAAGTAAAAGGGAACTAACTCTATACATTTCAATGCAACCAAAAGCATAACTGGTTTAACCAGCTTCAAACATGAGCATGCTCCAAATGAGTTTGTACAAGCTCAGAAAATACAGACGTTTGTAGCAGATCACGTACCTCAAGGCTGTTTCGATGCACGTTTTGTACAGGAATGCGTGGTGCGTATGGAACCCTTCTAGTTTATTTATTACTTGCCCAGGGCTAGGCTCAGCCTAACCCTTCCTATTTTCCTCTTCTCTCCTCTCCCTCAAGAATACCACAGCTAGAAAATTAGATTTGTGTGAAGGAACTGTGCCCTCCAACAATGCAAAAGGTCAATAAAGGGAAGCTTTCCCAGTCTATCATCTCTGTTACTTCTGCCTTGATTGGTGCACTGGTGATGAATGGTTTTATAACAATAACTCAGGTTTTCTGTTCTGACCCTTGTCTTTGCTCCTGGGCCTCTTTTCTGCTTTGGCTTCTGGTCCCTTCTACATCATGCCTTTAACGTATCCAACGTTGCAGCCTCTTCATCAGATGACAGGAATCTATAAAACATCTATGAAAATATATTTTTTGGGTACAGAAGATTAATAGAAAATAACAGTTTCTGCCATCACATGAAATAGGAAGATCGTCCATAACTAAAGGGCCCTAATAAAACTGCTGATCTTATGGATCAGCAACTTGATCTAACTTCAAAGTTGGATTTAACTTCAAAGTTGGCCCTTCTTTGAGCAGAGAGACCAGATGACTTCCAGAGGTCCTTTTCAATCCACATTATTCTATGTTTCTTTGTCCTGCAAAGAGATCCTGGCTACCAACATTCACTAAAACTCCCAAATGAGAGATCCATTTATAATAACCACTTATTTGTATGCATTTCCATAATCATTACTGTAGGCTCCAAGGAGCATTTCCTTCTCTGTAACCACCTAAAGAAAACCATGGAAAAAAGGAAAGTGAAGAGTTAGCTGCAGAGGAGTTTCCTGTCAGAGTTACAGAACAGGAAAATGAAGATTACGATGATATGCAAGGACAAAAATGCTGCAGCCTCAATGTTTCATTGCAGGCATCTCCTTGCCAGATCTTCTACTGTTTCTGTGAAAGCTGTGTGCAATCACGAATTCCAATAAATATAAGCATGTACTGATAAGGATTTTTTTTTGAAGACTGGGTCTTACATCCACTGAAAGTCAGGAAGGAAAAGAAAATAAAAAAGTCCATTACAAGAGCTGCTGTTAGTAGACCCTCTCAAGAACAGCAGGAAAGATTGAGAAGGAAGTGAGCAGACTGAAACATGAGAAATATGTATTTGCATGAAGCAGAATAAGATCTGGAAGTGTGAAGGCTCTAGGTTGTCTAGGGAATCTGAAGCAATTCCACCACAAGAGAAGGAATGTGGCTTCTCCTGGGGCAGGAAAAGCTCCGTGCTTAGCCCCAGCAGCCCAGGCCAATAACTGATTGCTATCTTGGTGATCAACAAGGAATCTACCCTACTGATTTAAACAAAAAGAAAAAAAAAAATGCCCTAAGGACTCTGTTTCTTCTTTGTAGTGGTGCTTATACATTTCAAAGAGCAGTGCTTCTGGGACTCAGCCCTGAGGAAGCTGGAGGAATGGACCTGACTTGTGAAGTATCAGAAAATGCCACAGCGAAGAGCCCCAAATCCACTACAGAAAAGCTGCCAGGACTCATCTGAATCACAGGCTACTCTACCACGTTACTAATCCACATATGCACTGATGCTTCCTCTGGGACTAAACGTGAGCAGATCAGAAATTACTAGGGCCAGAGGCTCAGATTATAGACTCCTCAACTCTGTCATATGCATGAAAAAGCTAGACGATTACTGACCTCTTTTGGTTAATATGATGTATACACATGCTTTCAGGGATAGAAGGACAAAATACAAGCATTCAGCAGGGGGGGAGAAAATATACCCTGTTTATGTGCATACCTATTCTGGTAGTACTTTTGCTTCCTTCTCTATACTGCCGAGAGACTGCTGTGTACAGATGGTGTGATAACCAAAAAGAAAGGGAAGAAACTTTTTGGATACAGTCATCTGAAACTCTTGAAGAAATTTCAGTCATTGAGAATTATTGATAAAGGTGGCATGAGAATCAGAAAAAAAAAAAAAGGTCACTTGTCAAGTTGCTGAATACCTTACTTGGCTTCATCCTAAAGCAAAGAGTGCAAACAAAATCTGGAAGCCTTCATATCATCAAAATTATGACCTGGTTAGAATAACAGAAATTTATTGGATATAGCTTTCACAAAGATTTCACTTGTTCAGAATGAAAATACAGTAGGAAGATGATTTAGCTGTTACTTGGAAATCATGGCTATATATATTCATGTAGGATTTAGGGTAGAGAGCAACAGTGCCCACACTCCTCGTAAGGACAACAGTGGTTGTCCACAGATACCTAAAACAGTGAGAAGTGGACAAAAGCTTTTGTGGGGGCAACCAGTATAAATATCCAAAGCACAAGAGCTGGTACAGGTGAGAGCTCTAAAACAGAAAGGTGAAATTAACACTTCCAAACTCGTAAACTAATGATTTATTAACTTTCCCAGGCAAATGAGTTAGTGACTTCCCCAGACAGCAAGGTCAATCGCTAACGGAGTTGGCTATGTCTAATCTGACGAACTCTCTTTGTGCCTACACACGCACAGCTTAGTGAGAAGGTCTCTGGAAAGTTTTCACTTCCGAACTGTACCTGGCAATTATTTGGAAGAACATCATTAACCATGCCAGGGAGTCTTCCAGCAATTCACTGACACAGAAACATTCACTGGCAGTGCTTCACTTTCTAGTACAGATTCAGCCAGAGAGAAGGATTCATCTTGCCTGTTTTTAATATACCTCCAATGTAGATGCTACTCCCAACATAGTAATCCTTAGCATTCAGTAAACAAATCCAGGCACTTTTAGAAAGGATTTAATCTAGTCTAATTTGGACATGTACTTTAAAATGAGAAAAAAAAAAAATAATTAATCACAGCCTATTTCTCTTTCCTGGCTATGGAATACAAGTTCAGATACAATGTCTGCAATGTTTATATCTACATATGGGCAGATGAATTTCACACAGAGCAGAAACAATCAAAGTGTAATAAGCAATTCCTGGATACAAAGGAAAATAACTGTTCTCTTATATTGGATTCCTAAAACAGGCAGAAGTGAGTTAAGGATGAGAAGCTAGAAAGCAATTCTTGTTAGGGTGACCATGAGGTTACCAGGTCATCACTCATTGTGTTGATTTCAGACTATTCCTGCAAATTAGCAAAGCCACCATGAATTGCAGTCATGTTTTCTCTAACCCCTGCCAGTTAGCTGTCTTCTGCAAACATCTTGTTTTTCTCCAGTACCAAGTACAGGTCACACATGAAAATTTAGAAGGGCACTAGCCCCAGAGGAGGCTGGTTTCACCTCACTGATATGCCACCTTAAGAGCCAGCTACCAGAAACACTTTTTTGACTATAGGTCTCTGTACAGTTTTGTATCCACCTCACAGTCAACCATACTTCCTAATTTGTTCATGATAGTCCCATGTGGGGCAAACCAAAAGTCTGCATAAGTTGTATCATAAATGCTGTTTCTCTTTGTCCATTAGACTGCTTGCTCTGTCAAGGAAGGATATTAAATTTGTTTGAGGAGGTGTTTTATTTAGAAGCAATGATTACATTTTTATCTATTTACTATTTTCTCAGCAAATAGGCCCCACTCAAACTTACTTTTCCTTCTATGTTAAATGTAATTTCTTTACCTTTTGCCAGTTCTCAAGGATTTCCTAGCCCTCCATGAGTTCCCCAAGAAGAGCACAATGATTCAGAAATTGCTTCATCTTGTCCCCTAAGTAAACTCTATAGTCTCATATCATGCTATATTAATTTATCTAAATATTCACTAAGTGACCTTTCTCCTTTTGTGTGCCATATTAACATTAATGGTAATAAGAATTGTAATAAAACACATAGTTTTAGCCAAGCTTTCTATTAAACTAAGTTTTCTTTTTTGTCTCTTGAGATCATTTTAAGTATATTTGAATCTTCACCTTTCTGATTTTACAACTGCACACTTACGCCTCACACTTATGCCCTTTTTTAGAGCATAGAAATATGCCTTTTCCTGCTTTCAGTGGGATTTCTTAAATTTTCCACTCATTGAAGAATGCTTTATATTTCTTGTATTTTACTATATTTCCTGTTTTCCTCTGCATCAGAATATAATTAGGCATATCTTCAAAGCACAGAGAAAACTTCTTATATTTAGAGATAAAATTGACATGTCTTACATATATCATTTAAGGTATTTTATGCTGCACATTGAAATACAGAAGAAATATGAAGGGTTTATTGTTTAAAGATGTTCTCTGAGACACTCACAATGCATTTGACTTGGATGAGAACATTAATACTTTATAATACATGTGGACTGTGTAACACAGAAGTCTCAAAGTACTCCATGGAGAAAATCTTGTTTATTATTTTCATGTTTTCAACAAGTTTATATAACTTAAAGCATGTTTTTTGGATGAAATAGAAAAAAATATGAAATTTCAAGCAAAACAAGATATGACTATGTGACTGCAAAAATCTAGGAAGAAAACCATAAAAAGTAACTATAGAATTTCCTGAGTAATTAATATGACAAAAATCAAAATGCAGCTACAGAAAAATGTAACAAGCTCAGTGTATATTCAGCATCCTTGTAGAATGGAAAAATCCCTCTCCCCTTCCCCCAGATCTCCTTCTACCTCAGCTTTATTGAGGAGAACAATTAAATAGGAGGACTCATTAAAAAAAAATAAAATAAATGGCTAAAAATATTTGCAGGCATGATGGAGACGTATTAAACAGCAAGTTAGAATCTTAGCAAAAGAAAGAAAAAAATAAGTACAGATAAATAGCAGAAAAGAAGAAAATAATAATATTTAAAGTAAGAAAACAGTTTAAATAACTAAATCCAACCAGAGGGAAAAATATTAAAATTGTAAATGTAAAACCAGAGCAAGACAACCAAATATCATTAACAAGAATGCAGATAAGGAGGATCACTGGAATGTAGTACACCTGATTTTTCAAAGCTTCTCAGCAAAATCCCTTGCTAAGCTGAAGGAAAGAAACTATCATGCACTAAGACAAAAAGTGATCTAGGAGATTAGTAATTGGGTAAAAGACAGAAAGCTAGGCAGAAATAAATAAATACACTAAGATGGGAAGAATCTGCTCTCAGGTCTTTTTTGCTGCTCCACATTTTCAGAAGTTAGGTGGAAAATGGGATAAATAATGAGTTCACAAATGTTGCCAAGTTCACAGAAGACACAGATGTACTCCGGATCATCAAAGCTAAAACTGACTGAATAAAGCAGTAAAAAGTTTTCACTAGAAAGAGTTACCAGGCAATTAAATTGGTAGAAGATGAAAGCCATTATCTAGTAAATGAAAAACTATGTATGTAGGGGGAAAGAATTCCTAAGCACAGATACAGAAAGGTATGTCTGAATTTCTTATTACTTCTCAAAGACCTTAGAGTTATTTTGAATATATTTGTGAAAACACTAACTCAAAGCTCAGCCACAGTCAAAAGTCAAATATGATTTGGAATTACTAAAATAAAAGAAGAAAACACATCAGAAAACAGTAAACATAATATAGAAAACATAAAACACTGCATCATGCCATGACATCATGCCTTTCAGGATATCATACAACTAGGAAAAGCTCAGGGAAGGAGGCAATGAGGATGATACGGAAAGAATCCTATACAAAAGACCTTTAAGTAGACTAGGACCTGAAAAAGACATACTTGAGGAAGGATGTTGTAGTGATCTATATAATCATGAAGAGGATGGAAAAGTTGAGCAGTTTAACTCACAGATTTGAAAAATGACAAGTTTACTGAGGAATCCATATCCAGTTTGGAGAAAATTTGGAAGCTGTATGAGGGAATAAAAAATCTGCGGGAGAAAGTGGACACAAATAAAACAGTGTTTGCAGTTTCCATCACAGAAATGATGTGTGCTATTGTCATACATCTCTTGTTTTGCCAAAAAAGAAGAAAAGAAAAGGGGGGGGTGGGTGGGGGGTGGGAATAGCAACCCCCTCTAACTACTAAGCCCAGCTGTTTTTCATTTCCTGTAGATTCTGTCTCATAATTAAATTGTAAGTAATAACTGAGTATTTATCTATATAATTTCTCAGCTAGTTTTTTTGTGCTACGTTATTTAACAAAAGGTTTGACTGAAGCACAGAATAAGGCTTTGGGCCTTCTGACTGCCTTTTGTAATATCTCCTATTTGTATACACATACACATTTTATTTGTTTGAGTGTAATGGATTTCTCTGCCTTGTTGGCTTTCCCCCACCACCTCTTCTCTTTCATATCTTTTTTCTCCAAAACCTATGTTTGATTTTTCAGGAATGAAAAAAACATCCCAGGCTATGAACCAAAGGGAGCATAACCATTTAATAGTCCTTCAGGATGGAATCATATGACGAATTTTATAGGAGGACAATTATAAGCCTCAGGGTGGAGGTTTTTGTCTTTTATGTGTATAGTAATTTAGCTCATTTGTGCCCAGGACCAGGACTGGAACTGGCCAAACCCACAAAACAACTAATTGAACGTTTCGGTCAAAACCTGTGATCCTGAAATCCCCCTTAGCCAGCCACTGCCTGATGCAGAGAGCAGCCCAGCCTCAGCACCGCCACACCTTCTCCTTTGAAGTTACCCCAGCATTTAGACAGCAGGGATATTGCTTCTTAAAAGCAGACGTGAAGTTGATCTGGTGCCCAAATTCAAGCCCTATCTTCCCCGTCCATGTGTGGACATACCAAGAAGAAGGTTTTGGCACAAGACAGCCTTGCTGGGGCTGTGCCTGACCCAGCTACCTCCAAACATCTCTAGGTGCCCCTGGAGGGGGTACGATGCTCTCAGAGCTCCCCGCTCCGTCCCAGGAGGGGGGGCAGAAACTCCCCTCCCTTGACTGCATGTGCTGGCAGTTCAAATTCTGGTTGTCTGGCTCAGCCCAAAGGACTCGGGCAGGCTCCAGGCTGCAGGGCAGTAGCAGCAGAGGACGCAGCAGAGGACATGCCAGGAGCCCTCTGACACCACCAAAGCGGAAAAACTCAGCACATGGCTTATTTCTCAGCCAGGCAGGATTCCTGGGCTAGGTTGACCTCTGCAGAAGTCCTGCCCTGACCCGCAGTCCAGGATCCCCGCTCCAGCCAGGTCTGCCGCTCACAATCTGCTTCAAAAGCGTGGCAGCCCATCTGTAAGAGGTCTGTAACAGCATCCATTGTAGCCCAGGCGCTAGGGGAAACATCCAGAAATCAGGAAGGAGTTTCAACCCCCTTGGCTTAAAGACACTCAAGTTCCCAGCCAAAACACCAGCTTAATGACTATCCAGGAGTGCTGTCCCTCCTTGTTTAACTCATGCCACTCTGTAAACATTTGCACCAGACTGGGAGCACAACACAGTGGTCTGACTTTTGAGATATTGAACTGCAAGTACTGCAGTCAGGTCTCTTTTCAAAATCTGTTTCTGCAGGCAATGGGCATTCAAACACATGTAAACTTCTCTGGGAGCAGGAGGAGGATGTCCACTTTCCTACACACAACTTTTGGGTAGGTGCCCCATAGCGTGGGCTGTACAGTAATTCTCTCCCTCCTGCTGCTTCTTGCAGCCCAACTAAACCTTTCAGTCTCCAGCAGGAATCAGATGCTCTCACCTATATTTCGGATGAGTGCTTTCAAAACTAGCCCACTTTATAGGAAAGGGAAATTACAATCATATTGGTATGTATCAAGAGAAAATCTTCACATGCCTAACTTCAGATGTGGCTAACGGGATGGATGCTTTGCTCCCCGCTCAGCACTGAGACAGCTGCCTCCAGGGCAGGATCCAAGGCTGATTCCTTCCTAAACCTTTCCCTCCCAGCTCACTCTCAACAGCTATTTGCTAGTGCAGGAAATCCAGGTACCTCACCCAGGGCTCTAAAGCCAGCCCTAGAGGCCACTCGCTATACTGAGTCTGGCTCAATTCTCTTCCACCCCTTAATCCCCTTCACGTCAGCTCCCCGAGCAATCACACACACTCTCAGAGTGGCGCGGTGAGTGAGTCCAGAGAATTTTCGTTTTCCTGAGTGCTTAGCGTCACGATGAGAGGGGTTTCAGGCCTTGTCTTCAGTCAGTCTGGAATAAATCTCTCTTCCAAATTCAAGCCAAGCCCTCCTTTCTTTTAGTTATAGCATCTGATTAATTAATTAGAGACTGAGACTTATACATTTGCTCATAGTATGAAAAGATTAATTCTTATTCCAAAGAATTAGGAAATACTTCGTTGTTGATTTGTATCCTGCCCTAATTTGAAGAAAAATCAGTGAGAAAACCAGCACAATAGCTTCATCTAGAAAGGCAAGCATCCCTTCAGACCCAGAATTTACCCTTTCCTTACTGGACTGACATTTGTTCTAATGAGGAACAGGGGAACGATGCCTGAAGTATTCCTTTAGCTGTAACTGGGAACACTTGAAGCTATGCTGTTTCTGAATAGCTTTTAGCATATGCTCTTCCTCTCCAAATTCTGGGTTATTTTTTAATATGAAAGAATACACTCTGTCCTAAACAACATGGAATTGTAAGTTGCTATTGTTTTTCAGCCAACAAGAATTTGCATGCATTGATTTGGATGCCAGCTTGTGTTAAATGACCTTTCAGATGAGAAAGATATTGCAGAGACAACTTGATCATGCATATTAGCACTGAATATATACTTTTCAGAGCTGAATGAACATTGCTGAACTGCTCAAAAATGTTTGCACTTTAATGAGCTGCATCTGCTTTCTGAATGAAATGAACACTTAGATAAAACATAAACACAAGATACTGCCTTTGACTTCTGTGCAGGACTGAACTTCAATCATCTTAAACAGTTTGAAAAGTTAATTTCATGGCAAAGTACATAATTCACTGAATATTCACAAAAAGGTGAACTGTTAATAGAGTTGAAGCTGAGCTTATTCATTCCCTACCTTGAGCACAGTACAAGACAGAGATGAGGTCCACCTCATCAAATAGCATTTTCAGGCAATGTGTACAATTTCTCCTCACGGTACCAAAGTCTCCTGAATTATATTTTGTCTGAACATATTTTTAAATAGAATATCATGGTTTAGATCACAATGGAATTTCTCCCACAATCAGACAGGTTGTAACCACAGCTGGGAGAAGGGGAAAGAACGCGCCTCTATTGCATGGAAAATTGCCCACTAGAAGGTTGTTCCTAGCTTTACCTAGGAATGTCATCAAACAACTTTGCAGCTCCTTCAGACATCTAAATCAATGACACTTTTGCTTATCCACCTCAATTTTTTTGCTATGACTATTGGCCTACAACATTTAGCCTAAGGCAGAGTGAGAAAGTAAAAAAAGATGTCATTAAAATATAGTAGCAACAGCTGCATTGGGATGTTTTCCTCTGTTTTAGAAATGTTGTAGTAAAGCAAATTCACTTCTTTAGTTTCAAATAACTTGTCAAAGGCAGATGTCAGTAATTTATGAACAGAATTCATCACAAAACCCCAAAACCAGTGCTTCCACACAGACAATGTATTTCCAACCTGCTGTTTCTAACCTCTTTGATTCTTAGTTTTACCATACAGTGCATTAGTTTTCTTTAAAAATTATTAAATAAATAAGGTAAGAAGTAAAATGTGGTTAAAGTTGGAGTCATTCCTAAAATTAATTGTTTCTTTTGTATTCTTCAATTTCAATACTTGTTTCAGAAACCTTGTCTGGAGTCACTGATATTGATGAATTTGTAGCTGTTTTCTTCACCAATGAAATCCTGTTACTGAGCTCTATGTGATTTGGTTCACTAGGAATAAGACAGTGACTGCTCTTTCCTCAGAAAAGTTTGAATAACTTTGTCCTAGTTGTTGTTTCAAAGTAAAATTTGGGGAAAAAAACCCAACCAAACAAAAAAAAAACAACAAAAAAACAACAGTAAAAGTTTACATTAACAATTAACATATGACTATATGAGATCATGTCCTCACATTCTAGGTCATAATTATTATCTCTGTAAAAGCTGGAAGCATTTGGAACTGTTTCTTTCAGTTCCCAAATTCTTTATTTTTCTGTTACTGATCTGAGTAATCTCTATATTGACCAGAAGTTCAGGGGTTTAGGTTTTTTGGGTTTTTTTTGTTGTGGATTTGGGTTTGTTTTTTTTTCCTTTAGAAAAGGACCTGGGACTTAGCTGCACTGTCTCAACTGATATTTTGAAAGAAAAAATATCTTTTCATGCAAAATGTAATGTCTCAGCTATCTCTGTAATTAAACATTTTCACATAAGGAAAGGCCTATACCTGGGTAGAGTATAAGTTGTTAGTGAAGACCACATGATAATTTTATCCCAGCACAGAAGTTTGTAAGTTTGACAAAGCTGTTATTAAACACTGCTTCCTACATACAGCTCTTGGCAATACTTATTCCACTATTCAGAAGGCCACAAATAAGTAAAGCACTTACACATGTCTAATGTGGTTCACCAACTCAGTGATCCAATGGATGCGCAATAATAAAAATAAGGAAAGGAAGTACTTTCTGAGGGCTCCTATAACTGATAGCTCAGTGACAGAAGACCTCGTTGCAGCCTCTCACACAAGCTGCACACTGGCCAAGATTCAGGTATCTGTAAGCTACCCATATACCACATATGTGCGGACATTGTATGCGGGCAAGTGAATTGAGCCTCAGGTGAGTCATGGACTATATGGTTTTCTGAACCTAAACAGATGTGAAAGACCTCCTGGTGGCCAAGCTGGTGTACTCCACACACCCAAGAATTGCAAAACTGAAGTTAAGACTGATAGAGATCAACTGACCCCACTTGTAATGCAGATGTGAAAGTAGGGAAATCCTTCATTTAACTTGGAATTTCTCCCACAGTCTTAAGGTAAGTGATTTCAGAAAGAGCCTGAAGAACTGGGGCAAGTGGGAAGTGGAGAAACTATCCCCTTGCTATTACATGTACAAGGAAAATGAGCAGACAAGGTTGTCTGAAATCAATGTGCCAAAATGCACAAGCGTGTGTCTTTCTTTTGATGATGCAGCATGGCAAACAATATTGCTGACCATCAGGGATATGCTGGAACACCTCCCATAACCATAAAATAATTCCCATTAGTATACTTCCTATAAAAATGAATTTTCATTTGTCAACACCCAGTGCCCAGAGCTCTCAGGGCCCTCTAACAGATGACAATTTGTTTAAATGTGTGTTTTAAGCATTTAGGTGGAGGAACATTTTGTTATGTATATATAAGGTTCTTCAGAATCCAACTATTTTTACTGGAAATCGAAAATTCACTTCTTCCAAACACAGTATTTCTTTACTTGGCATATAGGCACAACAGATGGAGTAAACATGAGAAATTGCTGTAACACTGAGAAAAGGTTCTTCTCAATTTTGAAGAGTTTGGAACTGATGTTAAGATTTTCCTGCTTGACTTCCTTGAAGTCAATGATACATAATACCATTAATGCATATATTGCATAATCTTGCAAGGAATAAATATTCATATCATCTTCATTGACGTATAACAGAGTACTCTCTAGACAGAATCTAAGTTTCTCCTTCCCAGGCATTTCAGCATTAGAAATAACCACTGAGCCTGACCTATAAAGTTCTCTAACCTGGGATCTCCACTCAGGTTATCTATCATTCCCAAGGTAATAACCTCTCTTTTTGAGTAGCTTGATGTAGTGACTTTTTAATTTGAGGATGAGAAAAGGAACAACCACCCCACTATCTCTCAGATAATCCACATTATATGAAAGGCATCTTCATTACCAGCTAATTACCAGAAATGAGAGCTACATTTAGGACTACATTCCTAAAGATTTGTTTAAAAGCAGTAGAACTTAAGTATAGAATTGCATGGGAAATGTTTTTAATTTCACAGAGATGTAATATTTCAAAAACAAATTGTTGCATTTTCAGGTTGAAGTTAAGAGTTTACAAATTGAAAGCACCAGCCTTTGCCTACCGTAGCCTCATCAGTACTCCAGGACCTGCAGGAACTGGCATGGAGAAGCAGAGAAGACCTTGCACCAATTGAATATGATCAAAGATTTCAACAACTCACATGAGAACTCAATTCCCACACAGCTGGGTGAGCTGCTGGCTCGCTCTGTCTCACACACACAGAGGAATACATTCTTCATTCAACTGGTGAAGACCTTCCTGTTCAGTTTCCATTTTGACAAGAGCTCATATTTGAACAAACAAAGAAACACCTTTTGTTCAAAAATACTTGCCTACCTCTGCTCAGCAGTTTACCTTGGTACCGCTCAGCTAACAAATATGAGTAGAAGAAATTCTACACATATGAAACAAAATGTACAAGTTCTAGAGAAAACCAGTAGAAGTATTTGTACACATAACCACAGGACTTATTCAAATTGCTACAAGGAATTAGTAGGAGCATGACAGACACTCCTGGGGTTGTTCCAGGCATTTGTGGATTCATAAGCATTGTTCATCACAAGAACAGTTACACGGGAGGAGCTGGCAGCTGCCGTAAGCTCTTCTGTCTAACAGAGGCAAAGCTACTGCCATTCTCCACTTGCTTACCATCGCAGTTCACCTGTGGCCAGATTATACCCATCTGCTTGTACAGTAACATTGTCCTTTGATGTTGTTGTGGTTTAACTCCAGCGAGCAGCTAAGCACAACGCAGCTGCTCACTCCCTCTCCCCTGCTGCAGTGGGATGGGGGAGAGAATTGGGGAAAAAAAAGTAAAACTCGCGTGTTGAGATAAGAACAGTTTAATTGAACAGAAAGGAAGAAAAAATAATGATAATAAAATGCCAATAATAATAAAAGATTGGAATATGCAAGCGATGCACAATGCAATTGCTCACCACTCACCGACTGATGCCCAGTTACTTCCTGAGCAGCGATCCCCCCAGTTTATATACTGGGCATGTTGTCACACGGTATGGAATACCCCTGTTGGCCAGTTTGGGTCAGCTGCCCTGGCTGTGTCCTGTGCCAACTTCTTGTGCCCCTCCAGCCTTCTTGCTGGCTGGGCATGAGAAGCTGAAAAATCCTGGTCTTAGTCTAAACACTACTCAGCAACAACTGAAAACATCAGTGTGTTACCAACATTCTTCTCATACCAAACTCAAAACCACAGCACTAGACCAGCTGTTAGGAAGACAATTAACTCTATCCCAGCTGAAACCAGGACAATAGGCAAGCCATAGTCTTTAGATTTGAAGTGATAAAGAGACTGTTGGATGTCTTATATATTGCAATCCATTAAATTGCACCTAGTTATATCTCTAGCCAACTCTAACTTGTTCAATAGAAGAACCAGCCTCAAATTTTAAGCAGTAAAGAAAGGGACGCACAGTAAGGGGTTTGAGCTGTATTTTCTGTATGCACAATATAGGAAATGGAGTTCAAACAGGCAAGAAGTTTATTCCTGAAAGTAACTATTTTTACTACCAGATTCTTCCAGCTCTGGCAACAGCTGGAAAGTAGAAAAGAGAAGTGCTCCCAGAAAGGTGAAGATTTCCCCTGTCAGTATTTCAGAGCTCCTTCCCACCACACAGCTAAAGATCCCCTACAACACTGGATATGGGAGTCCCTCTGCTAGCAGATGTGTTCAGCATCTGCCACGTCTTCCAAGCAGTCCTCTCCCTCTCACACAACTCAGCAACCAGATAAATCTCGGGGAGAACGATCGTGCAGCACCCAACAGCCAGGCTACAGCCTGTGCACCTTGCAGTAACTCACTTTGTATCTCAGGACCCAAGGAAGTACTTGTCTTTTGCAGCTCATATTTACAGGAGCATTGCGAGCACAGCAAGAAAGACTGAAGTAGAAGGAAGACGTGGATAAAGACACGCACAGACGGTACAGTGTGACACAGCTTAAAGAAAGCAGAAATGTAATTTAAAAAAAAAAAAAGGAAAAGAAAGTGAGATTTAAAAAAAATTAAAAATGCAGATGGAGAAAAAAAACCCCAGAACAAATAAAGTATCTAACACATGAAAGAACATATTGTAGGCATCCTGTGAATGGACAAGCTACACGTGTGTGCCGAAGTAGATAGACCATGGGCATGACCGGGGGAGAGGAGCAGAAGGAAAGTGAGAGAAAGCCAATAAAACCCAGGAAACTTCTATTGATTACACGATGCAGGAGATCACCATACAGATACCATCTGGCCTTTTGTCCTGGTTTTGGCTGGGATAGAGTTAACTGTCTTCCTAGTAGCTGGTCTAGTGCTGTGTTTTGAGTTTGGTATGAGAAGAATGTTGGTAACACACTGATGTTTTCAGTTGTTGCTGAGTAGTGTTTAGACTAAGACCAGGATTTTTCAGCTTCTCATGCCCAGCCAGCAAGAAGGCTGGAGGGGCACAAGAAGTTGGCACAGGACACAGCCAGGGCAGCTGACCCTACTGACCAGAGAGGTATTCCATACCATATGACATCATGCCCAGTATATAAACTGGGGGGGGAGGGAGGGGAAGCTGGCTGGGGGCTGCTGCTCAGGAACTGACTGCACATCACTCAGCAAGGGGTGAGCAACTGCATTGTGCATCACTTGGTTTGTATATTCTAATTCTATTATCATCATCATCATCATCATCATCATTATCATCATTTTCTTCCTTTCTGTCCTACTAAACTGTCTTTATCTCAACCCATGTGTTTTACCTTTTTTTTTTTATTCTCTCCCCCATCCCGCTGAGGGGGGGGAGGGAAGTGAGCAGCTGCGTGGTGCTTAGTTGCCAGCTGGGGATAAACCACAACACCTTTAAATCATAAAAAGCAAAAAAAATCCCAACCCAAAATGCAAACTGTGTCTCCATTTTCTTAGACTTCACACTGTAATGGTATTAACTCTAAAAAATTTATAATTTCAGTAGAATTTGCCTGTCTCATTCTAACATTGTCCCTACTGCCTTCTACTCTGCTTAAAAGCCAAGAGCTAACCTCTGAAAAGATCATGTAGGTAGCAGTTCTTTTCTCTTTTGTCACATCAGTACTTCTCTTATCATATTGCTATGCCATTTAACTAGGAGAAGAGGTAAGAAGGCTTCAGTTATTTTTTCTCCAGTTGGCTCTAGTCAGCAGGACATCCATTTCTTGCTGAAAAAATACACCATGTATTTTGTTCCTGGCTAGATGGCTGCACAGCACTCCCACAGATATAGAGCCTATACTGTTCCAGCTACATACATATATAAAATACTCGTACAAATTCCACAGGCAGAAAGATAGCCACCATTTATTAGCTGTTATCCATGTTTTCAATTGGTCTATAAGGTCAACTAGTTTGCTAACAACTCAGGTGCAAACTAATTCTACAAAGAGAACATTTGTTGAAGGTAAACCTGTCATAAGCCAAATATACATCAAAATTCTCCACATGTAGTCTTGTCACAGAGCCATTCTTTGTTGTCAAAAATTTTTAACATCCCAAAACTCTTAGTTCGGACACCTATTTTCTAGTTTACTGCTTTCTCCCTTTTTCCATTATAGCTGGGAACTTAGTTCAGCTGCATTACATGCAGCAGCAACACCCTTCAGCCTGCTGGGAATTAATCCCTCCGGATTTTTATCACGTGCAGGCTCAGTAAGGGCTCCAGCTCATGACAGGCAGGAGCTGGAGTCTCCCCCCTAGGACTCCCCAGAACATTCACAGACATTATCATACTCCCTTATCAAGCATAGCTCTAAGTTACTTCTTGTCAGCCCATCACCAAGTACACATTAAATATTGGCTTACTCACTCTTCATCCAGTTTTTAATAAATAATGTTACAGAGGTCAGGGCTATGCTATCAGCTTCTCAACTAGTAGAACTTATCATAATGTTTCACTACTGACTATTATTCCAAGGTTTCTCAAGCTTTTGCCAGTATGCACGTAATGCAAAGACATCCTTAAGGCAATGATGTAATTGTGAGGAAATATGATATTAATCCACTTCTATGCCAAGCTTTATAAAATTTATCTTATCATGGCAGATCCTGCCTGAGTTTATCCACAAAACAAGTGAGTTTTCCTACTTACTATCTACTACGTGTATCTGTTAAAGGAGCATTGATAGTAACTTTTAATACCTATTTACTTTTGCTAGTTGGTACTTTGCAGGTACCACGACTAGCTGCATACATAGCAGCTCGGAGGTATATATACTTGTTGGTATATGGCAGGCACCTCCAACAAACACTAGTGTGCACAAAAAGTTTGATTCATAATTTAGGAACTATCTGTTTACAGGGAATTCTGTAAATGAATACTGAACGCTGTGTTTCTGTTAGTTTGAATAAGAATGAACTGCCCTTGAGAAAGCAGCTGGCTGCTGGATTCCTGGGTGTAACAGATGCTCCGGTGCAAGGGTAAAAAAGAAAAGTATGGGGGATTTTATGAATGCCCGTTCAGCCTATTCCTCATGAAGGCAAACTAACCCAGTTACCCAGCACAGATGGCTTTGGATATTCAGTACAAGATTTGTGTGACCACAACATAGAAAGCAGGATTCTTTTTCCTCGGTTCTAGGTTTGGGGATTTTTTTCTAAGAAGCATTGTAAAAGGACTTACTGTGTAGGTAAAAAAAAAAAATCTCTTTAAACTTTCATACCACAAACCCTGTCAAGTGCTAGGATTTGCTTACCAATTTCCAGAGCAGGAGTTAGATAATATCGGGGTGGGACAGTTATGATGTCTTGAATTCTCATCCAGAACTTTGGTCCCGGCTGCCAGAGATTCCTGGTGCTCAGCACTGACACATTCGTCTTGAGCTTTCACCTCTGGGAGGTCTGTCACTTCATCTCAAGGGGGGTGTTATACCCACAGTGCACTTTCTCATAATTTTTTTTGAGGAGGGCAAGGAGAAGCACAATTCATTCAAAACATATTCTATTAGAATGGAGGAATAAAGTGAAGGACTGACCTTTTCCTTCTCCTTCATTTGCTATCCAGGCTACTGTACTGCTTAAGCCAATATTTTCTTCAGGCTCTCTCTTGCCTACATTAAAGGCAGCATTCTCTCCCACATCAAAAAGAGCTTCATTTACCTTGAGGAATCATGCCCCCATTCGAAGAGAGGGAGGTTTTTCCTTCATCTCTCAGGTAGCATTGTATTTTTCAACAGTTCAAGAAAGTTATTTCTTTGAAACACAGTTTCTAGGCATTATCACCTTTTTTGCACAATATTCAATATGTGATTTCAATGTGTCACAGAGATACCATGAATTTTGTTTGTGCTTTGAAAGAGGAAAAACTGAAAACAACAAATGGAACACTCTCTGGAGTTTACAAGGTTCTAACATGAGAAATATACTTTTTGCAGGCAATACGGACATATGATGCTGTAACAGTCACACGGATAAATCTTCCGATGACTTCTCACCTACCTTTTCCTTAAGTGGAAGAAAGAATACTATGTACTTTTATCATTGACAAGAGGAAAGTTGTCGAGAACTGTGAGAAAATCAATACAGAGCACTTAAATAGTTCTTTAAGCCTATGGCAGACAACCAAGGAGTTTCCAACCTGCCAATATACCTTCGGGAGAGCTAGCTGAGTAGCCAGACGACACTTCTGGAAAAACATCTCCTAATGCTTGCATCTTTTGCCAAGAAAGGAAAAACTAAGACAGAATAATACAATATACTGGACCATCACTAGAATATTTCTTTGTTACCAAACCCCACTTTATGCAAATATAGTAAACACTGGGAGGGGGAAGATGCTTTGTAAATAAAAATTCAGGAATCACACAGTAATGGTTTCCCCATTGTAAAAATGGATTTAGATTCTCCGGGATACATAGATGGTGTCCTCTATGAGAAAATCTTGCTTACCAACAGAAGAAAATAACCCACAAATATTTTTTATATTAATTCAAGTTCTAAGTATTTCAAAACCATCTCAGAAGCCAATAGTTCTTAATATGGTTTCTGCTGAATATCTATTAGTAAGTTGTATTTTGATTTATCATCTATGTTTTCCCCCTACAAGAAAATATTATAGTCTCTTCTCACAGGGGTTTGATTCAACCTGTGTGAACTATAATGACAGATCCTGACAGTGTTCATTGCCAGGACAGCCAGATGCACTGATAAGAAATTTCATTTTAATGCACCTTGAGTTTTCTGAAGAATGAGATTCTCTAGTTCTGAAAGATGCACAGCTAACAATTCTCAGCTCCTGCTCTAAGAGGCTGCCCAACCTTGAAATATACTGGCTACACCTGAAGCAGACAATGACACCTTGGCTCTGAAGAAGTAGCAGGACTGTGATAGGTCAGTTCTTACAAGAAGACTAGATTTTATTCTTTTACTTTTTCATTCGTAATTGGAAGATGATGATATCTTTCAGTTAAACAAATGAAGAACTGAGAACCATACATATACATATATATACACACCCACCCACCATATATACATATATATATATATATTCCCAAAATATATCTGCACATGTGGAAGCCATCTGTAACATCTGGTCTTTTACTAAATTATATATATGTATATATAGACACATCACTCCATATGTATCTACTCCAAACTTCCCTAAGAAGATCATGATTCTCAGAGGTGCAAATTGCCAAGCTCCATACACCACGAAACTTTCATTAAGAATTCAGTTCCCACAATAATATTTTGCAATTCTGCATCTTTATGTCCAAGTACATGCCTCAGTATCTAAGAGGCAATAGCAGTCAATGACTGAAGTGGTAAATTTTAAATCCATTTTAAACACACAGAGATATTATGAGTTGAAGCCATATTCAAAATTTAGTATAGTGAATTGTAGTTCCTCTACTGACACCAACAGGCACTGGACCAACAAGGGAGTATAGTTTTTAACTGAAGGTCACACAGCAAGATGCTACTAAAAAAAGTTCAGAAATTTTTTTTTTTTTTTGCATCTTACCCTCTGCTTAAAAATTAGCCCAAGATCCAGTTTTAAAGACTGTCATCAAGAGAGTAAGCAAATGTCAGTTAACAGAGTTTCTCGTAACAGTTTCCAGACAGTATCTGGTAGTTAGACGGTGACATGTTTCACAGTGATTTTTTTTTTTATTCACAGCTTCTGATTGCAGATCAACACCCTTAAGAACCTCATATAGTTTGCATGAATAGTAAATAAGAGTCTCTCTCCTGTGAATCATTAATCTGATAATGCACAAGTTTATACCATTTGTTTAACCTCTTACTTTAGAATTAGTTGAAGATCTGGGAAAAATATTCATACTCTCAGTTAAAGGACCGAATCAAGACATGATCTTGAACACACCTACATTTACTGTATAATCCCACTATATCAAATGAAGTCAGAAAATTGAATGATTGTGAAGTCAGCTAAACTCTGGCTTGATAAAATCCTATAAGGAGCAATAATCTAAATCACAGGTTCCCAGGCTATAACATACATATTTCAATGGGATGCAAGACACTTGCTAATAGTTTCTGGCTACCTGATCATATAGAACTAGGTTTTCAAAGGGTTTGTCTTTATTTCAATAAGCTACATCATTATTAGCTTTCAGGGTGCTGGGCCAACTTGTCTAGACCGTGCTTTTGCCAAGGAAGGTTGGACCAGATGATCCTTGAGGTCCCTTCCAACCTGGTATTCTATGATTCTATGAAGATACAGGTTTCCCATAAGGGAACAATAAAATGGATAAGAAAATAAGGTAGGTGAAAGGTCTTCAAAGAAAAATATTGGCATAGGTAAACAATGGATTGATTTGAGATTTGGATTGATAATACTGTTTTCTGTAGTGACCTTGACACAAAAAGTAGGAGCATGATAACAAAGACCAGATCAAAAGAAAGCAGGATCAGAACACAAGAGGAATTAGTTTGGAATTAGAACAGTAAAAAACCTCTGAAATGCAGTGCTATGAACTGCAAGACCATACACTGAAGAACTAATAAACATAGCCACTTTAAGTTTAGGTGCCCTCCAACCTGAATTGCCCTATCCTATAGAAGCTTATCAGCTACAAAAAAAAATGTAAGAGGGAATAGATCTGGGTAATACTAGTTCATCAGAGAAGACCTACATCACTCTTGTATAACTTACCCAAGAATTAAGAAAAATGAGAAGCTGAACAGAGTTACATGCTGGGATTAAGTATCAACATCACTGAGGTATGACTGAGGTTCCTTACCTAGAATTATAGGCATATTTCTAAAATGACTCATTCCCCCTCAAAAAAGTGAAGCAGAGAACTACAAGGATGAACAAGGAGTGGAGAGCCTTTCAAACAGGTGGAAAATAAAAGGTTTGCTTGCTCAACCTAGCAGACAAAAGGCTGTCAGGGAACACTAGTTTTCTAAAAGGTGCCAAAAGAAAAGGAGTAACTGAACCCAAAGACAACGTTAGCATAAGAAAGAAGGTATAGAAAATGGCCATTAATAGATGCAGACTGGAAATTACATACAGATCCTCAGCCAGAGCCATTCAGAAACAACCCTCCAATAGGACTAATGGGGTGACAAAACCACCACTACTTTTAAAATTGAAGCTTGATGTATGTGTGAACTTGATCAAATGAAGTCATAACCTAAGCTACTAGTCAGACTGGCTGATAAATCAAGACTTTATTCCTGTCAAATGCACCACATTAAAATTTTTCTTGCTCTTGATAAAATTGAAATGTTTGGATATAGGAGGAAATGTTTTGCCTAATGAATGCAAAAAAAAAAAGTGAAATATTGAAAAATTTCCAACTTTTCCACCATGTTTCTGATGTGGAAGAATGTATGTGTGTTATTTTAAATTATATTCAAAACAAATACTGGGATTTTCTGTAAGTAAGGAATTGTGGTTTTCTGTTTGTATTTGCTGCAGCCAGAGGTCCTTCTGACTTGCTCTTTTTTCGTTGTTTTTTTTCCTCCCAGGCTCGCCAGTCACACCACCTTACATCTTACTGGAAAAGGTGTCTTAAACATGGTTTTAAATTAGCATGCAGCGTGGACAGCTCGGAAAGGTTCTACAAACATGCTGAGATCCTGATTCCTTCCTGGCCTAGCAACATGTTTCAGTTCCAGCTCTCAAAAAATAAAACAGTGTGAGACTGAACGTAACAAAATAAGAGGTTTCTAGATTCTTTCTTCCACAAATTCGATCAATGCTTGTTCACACGAGCAAAGTCCTACAGTGTGTACCACGAAACACCAGTCTGGGGAGAAAACTTCATGCACAGCTTCATTTCTCAGGTCCACATCAATATCTTTCAAGAATAATCTTGGAGGTTTTTAGACTAGGTTTTCTGAGATAGTAATGACTGCACTCCTCTATAACCAAGGCTGTGGTTTCCCTAAGCTACTCACTGCAAGCACCCTTCTGCACTCGGGCACTCCCTGGCCCACAGGCGGTAGAAGCCAGTGGAAAGGTGCTGCTCCCAGGGACGGTGCTTTCTCCAGAGGAAATGGAAGGACCTTGGGGGAAAAAAAGCACAGCTGCTAGATGGAACTATCCCTCCATGTATTGCAGACATCACTCTTCTGCAACACAGGACCCAGGCGACTCTTGCAATCGCTCATCAAACTACCACCAGTTCTTTACAAAATTTTATTTTACCTTGAACGTCAAGCATATTACCAATCTCTGATAGTAGGACGACAGAAAAACAACACATTAGAAAAAGCCACTTAAAATGCATCGGTTAAGTTCAATACAAGACTCTGCCTTAATTTAAGAAACGGATTTTAAATTCTCATGGGAACTGTGCCTTTGCTCTTTATGTAAAAGCCAGCAATATACCTCATTAGCAAAGCATACAATGAAAATTACACATAGCTTGCTTAAAATGAAAAAAGAAACAGCATAACAAACATTGCAGGTAGCCAGCCAGCAGTTAGACCTTTCTCCTTGTAAACCTGCTTCTTCAATTAGGCAAGTACAGTCCTTGGGGAGAAAGAGCAAAGGGTATATAACTTAATTATGCAGAACTGTTACAGTGGGGTTGTGCAAACATTTTTTTTAATTTGTATTTTTGTCAAGTCATAGCTACAAGCCAGCTATACCAGGTTTTTGTTCTTTTTTTATTTTTTAATGCTATTTTCATCTAAGTGGAATCACCCACATGGAACCTTTTGACCTTTTGTAGCTGACAGTACCATCTAATAAAACCTTGGCCATTCTTGAACCAGTAGTTCTACCCTTGCCTTTCACCTTGGTTTTAAGCAAAAAGTTACATGGCAAAATAGGTGATATTACCTCCATAATAAGTCCAGATATTTCTCTTAGTTTATAAAAATCTGATATATGCTTTCACTCACAGAACACTCAGAGCTATGACATATGAAATGTATACAAGCCGATGAGATTCACACACATATGAAGTCAAAGCCAGCCACATTGTTTCAAAATCAAATACTGTATATGTTGGCTGCATGTGAAAAATTTCACAGTACTTTATACCTGACCAATGCCATTTAAGGTCTAATCCTGCTCCCAGTGGCATCTCCAGCAATTTTGCAAAGGACTTCAGTGATAACAAGAGTATGATAGGACACTTAAATACTAAATACCAAATATTATAGTTAATTTTATTCCTACTAAAACTGATGATCTCTTTAAAACACTTGAGATTCAATTGATGCAAGTTATAAAAAAAAATTGGAGTTTTTTTCCTAAAGGAATGTATAACCTTTGGGATCATTACTTATAATGTTTATAATGTCAGAGGTACTTCTGTTCCTGCTTATGGGATTATTGCTGGTCACCTTCCTGAGACTTGAAAGACCATAAAAGACAAGCACCATACCTATTCCTCTAAATTAGTAATTTGGTCCCTTTCTAAATGGATCTCTCCCCACAATTACACTAAAACATAGTGATGGGTCACAAATTCCAGGGGGTCCAACCGGTCCTGGCATTCCCGGACTGCCACGATCTCCATCTTTACCAGGCTGCCCACGCTCTCCAGGACGTCCTTCCTTACTCATTCCCGGCGGACCTTCAGGACCTTAATGACACACATGCAGTGAACAAATACATTACAAAGTATTTTTATTAAAATAAAAACAAGAGCAACTATGGACCCACAAAGCCCCTGCTCTTTGATGAAGTATGCAGATAAAGGAAACTTCACTTTCTGAAAAAGACACTTCTTGTCACAAACTGCTTATATGTTTATATAAAGAACATAATACCTTGTTAAGATTTTTTTTAAAAAGCATGTGGAAAACACTTTAAATAAAAATAACATTTAAAAGGAAATATAAAATTCTACTTTAGTACACTGTTATACTTCATGATATAATCTGGAACCACCATGGCATGAATCAGAGTCCTCCTATTTCTATTCGTCTTTCTGGCTTTGGATTAGGCCCTAATATCTCTTCCAAATGCTCAACTTTGCATTTTGCATGAATATACTGCTGTTAGGAAGAACATTTTCCTTCACTAAGCAATGCTTACATGTCACATGATTGTATCAGGGCTCACTTTTCAGGTAATAACTGACTTCAGGATCCATCTAGCAAGAAACAGTAGTCGTATGTACCAATCTCTACAAGATCTCTCTTATATTAAATAATGTATTATATGATAATTTAAAAGGCATGCAAGAGACAGGCATTAGCCATAAAACATATATGGCAATTAAGATGTGTAAAAACTATCTACATTGTTCCAAATTATATTAATATTTTTTCTAAACCACATTTTTTGGGAAATTATTAGCATGCACTGAATCTGCACAGCTGAACCATCCCTCACCTGGAGGTCCTGGAGGGCCTTGGATCCCAGGAACCCCAATTCCTTGATTGCCCTTTGCGCCATTTTTCCCTGGCAGTCCTGTGAATTAATAAACACACATAGAATGTGTGTTTATTAGAATAAAGAATACTTTCATCCAATGAATTAGGAAGTCAGCATTTGATAATACTTATTGAATAAGAAATATAATAGTTCAAAAGCAAATAATGGAATGTAAAATAAGCATTTCCTCATAACCTGCACACTGTAACTGGGTTCTAAATTATCCTCATTTCTGCTGAATTAAGAGCTGATGTAGCACCTGTTAAGCAGACAAGCACTATGAGGTGAGGGAATAGATGATGCGCAATTAAGAAATTTGCTGTCATTGCCTTTCCGTTGGCAAAGTTTTTAAGAAGTTGTATGAAGAAGTGTCAGGTATTCACCACAGTCCCAGTGGAATACAAAATATATAGACAATCTTCCACACATATGGCAGAATTGAATCTCCACCAAAGAAATACTGAGAGGGCCAAAATATGTGCTTTCTTACACTACTACAACCCAATAAATTCAGTTTCTTCATAGAAACAGATACCTATTTTTCCAGCTCTTACGGAATAGCCAGAACCGTTAGTGTCAGCTCCAGAGGAAAACCGCACATTCTCCTACTGGAGGTGAAATTATAAAAGCACTACAGACAAATCATCATTACATCCAATGAATTTGATGTGCTAGGTCACATTTAATAAGTCACAAAGAAAGTAAATAATTACCAACCACCTGCCTGCTTACCCTTGGTACATTACTGTATTTCATACAGCTTTCCTGATTATTTTGATGCTATAGAAAACACAGGTGCTGCTGGGACCAGTTACCAAATTATGGACTTCACCTGGTCTCTTGGTCTAGTTCCAGACCATATATGCACACTTAACTTAAAGTCTGCAAATACATCCCAGAAATCAGTTGGAATGCTTGGATAGATGAGTTACCTGAAAGCATAAACCTTAGCTTGCTGAAGAAGAAAGCAGAATGTTTAAGAAAAGCACAAAGAAAGGAGTAATAATCCTTATGAGATAAAAAGAATAAAAGGAGAAAACCCCAGGAAATCAGGAGGAGTATAAAGGTTGTCACATGCCAAAAATCAGCCTATGGGGTAGCAGATAGTAAATAGCCAGTGAATAAATACTGTCTTTAAAATAGCAGAAACAAAGAAGTTTGGAAGAAAAGAAACCGGAAGATGTGAATACATTGAAATCCATGTCTAAGCATATTTGATCTAAAAAAAAATACCTAAACACAGTTAAAAACATATATATGAGACTACAAACTCTCTAAAAAGATCAAAACAAAGTTTGACTATAGTAGAACTGAACACTAGCTATCTTGTTGCATTCTTGTACTTTCTCTTCTTCCGACAGGCGTTCTTCGTAAGTGGTGAAACATTCACATTGCAGCACGTCCTCAGTTACACTTTGTGATACAAACCCAGCTATTCCCTCACCCCACCCTGCACTAATCCCATTCAAAAGCGGAAACAGAAAACAAAGTCATAAAGGCCATGAGCACCATGACACATGCACACAGTACCTCTTGTCCCACGAGCCCCAGGACGACCTGGGATGCCTGTCAGCCCGGGAATGCCATCGTTTCCCGGTAAACCAGGAAACCCTCTTGGGCCTTCAGGGCCTCTTGGACCTGGTGGACCTGGAAGTCCTGGGGAAGCACTTTGGGACTGACAGTGGTTACAGTTTTGTAGCCTTCCACTCTGGAGGATGGCAGGCAACTGGGCTGGGAGAAGTCAAACAAAAAATTACTTAGAGTGTTGTAACAATAAAATATTAAAATATTGCCCCCTAGCCACTAATACAAAACCAGTTTCCTCTCTTTAGAGAACATGATACCTTTAGGAAACAACACGGTAAAGTATGGAACCTGTGGTGTGGAAATATATTTCCACACCTGTAGGAAAACAAGTGATGAATCAGCAATATCGATCTTGCCTTCAAGAAAGCATCTTTATAATTATCAGGAAACTTCTTTAGCACTTTAAACAAGGGAAGAAGAGTAAAGAGGCTTTCAAACTTACTTCTCAGTACATCGGAACACACCTGGCGAATAAATTCTTCTGAAAATTCTCGTGCCTGTATTGAACACAGAACGGTTAAAAAAACAGAAACCATGCATTTGTTAGGGGTTTTTAAGGTACCCAAAATGACGAGTTTGAGGTCCTATACATACAGGTTTTCCATCTGATCCAGGCAGTCCTGGTGGTCCTCTATCTCCTGGCTGACCTCTGAGACCAGGAGGTCCAACCAAACCCTGGATACCGGATTCTCCTTTTTGCCCATTGGTGCCTCGAATGCCTGGATCTCCTTTCTCACCTTTCTGGAATGAAAACCAACAAAAAGCCAATTGCATCTTCACAGACAACTTGGAAACTAGGTAGCACCAAGCAAACATATTTTGAGAAAATCTTCATTGATGATCTTCATAAAATGAATATAAGTTGTCACTGAACATTAACTTGAAACTGATGAGATCTATTTTCCTAAAATATACTGAAGTTTTCAGATTCTTTAGTAACTGTTTCAGATACAATTATTTACAAAAATATAACTAGAAATAAATTACCTTTTTTTTTTAACTTTAAGGACCCATTTTACTTACTAATTAAAATAAACCAAAATAGTTGTCTTATTCACATATGGAAGGAAAGGTTTTATTCACTTTTTTGTAAGAATTAGATTATTTGTTACAGTACATGAAAATCCTTAGAGGGCTGGAAAAATTAGAAGTTAAATTCTGGCATTACTGAGGTTCTTGGCAAACTTACTATAAGAATCAAGACTTTTACCCTATGTCTGTAGTGTATAAGACAAAGGAAAAAAACCAGTTTGACTTCAGTTAGGATTTTTTTGTTGTGGTTTTTTTTTTTCATGATTGATAACAACTGTAGTCTATTTGCTTCACTGGAAAAGGTTAAAATAAGACTGGAAAGTATTTTGCTCTATCTTCATCAAAGCAATGGGTCTTCTATGCATGGAATTACCTACTGCAATAGTTCACATGGAACTCCTTCCCTGTGCTGGAGCCAACAAAACGTCAGTACAATTTAATTTGGTACATGCCCAAGATTAAAGTTAGTATACTATGTTTGCTCCCTGATTCATTTTTTCCTTCCATTTTTGCACAGCTTCTGCATAATGTTATCAGTTGCTTCAAAATTTTCTTTTCCCATTTCCAACTAATTTAGATGGAATTATGGCAACAAGGCAGCAGGATTACTCTATATGACAAAACATATTGGAGCAAATAATGCAAGTTTAAGAAGCACTCAGGCATGCAGTCTTCATAGACTTACACTGAATTTTAAATTATAGTATTCATATTACTTTCTATCATTCTATATAGTACTTATCAAAATGCTTTACATCAGAAAAATTCAAAGCTTTCTGGCTTGGTCTGAATTAGCAACAATGCCCAGAGTTCTCCACATGAATTATCACAGGGTAACAAGCTTCAAGTTCAGTATTGGATTACTTAGTTTTATGCAGAGCTAGCCACTAAAATAAGACACATGTTTCTCCTCTTAAAAAAACAGATAAATGAGATAAAATGTGACCAATGTCAGTCAAGTGCCTAGGAGTACTGTTGGAAAGCTGGTCCACCAGTAGGATGCCATGCATGAACTCAACAGCAGTCCATACCCTCTTCCCACTACAAAAGTTATACACGAATTCAGAACTGACTTTTTCCAAGGTTGTAATTGTATTTTATTTTCTTGATACTGTCAACTCAAATTCTGTAGACCTAAAGAACTGATACTCTTAGTTACACGAGGTAGATTTGTACTTGTTCATTTCTATTATATAATTACAAATGTTTTTTCCATTTAACAGAGTCAGCAAGGCTCAGAGATAAACATGTGGAGCATATGTAGCTGCCTGTAGCTATACTAGAAATTGTAAGTGCTGGGATCTGAAAATCGTGCTGTTCTTGTAGCTAGAAGTTATTTGTTTTAATTTTAATTACTTTTACAGCTATGGACTATGTTTACATAAAAGACATCTGACTTGCAAGTTGATTTACTTAGACAAAATGTTAAAAGGGCTAGAAAACATTAAGAACCAGTGAAATATTATGAAAATGGCATCTATTGTAGAAAAACATTACAGGCAAGAAGCCAGTATAAAAACACCAGGACAAAAACATTGGGAGCATCAGCACAACTGCCTGCCGAACTTGCCAAAAACCAAATGAAACTGCTGAGGGAACATTTTCTGTCTGTGTATCTTGGTTTTGTAATGCTCAGCCACATCCTTTGTGTGCCCTTGTTTGTTGACCCTTGCTATTGGCGAAGAAGAAAAAGGAAAAGAGCTCAGTAAGTGCTGAGACCTACAGACTGAAGAAATTTTTATTGAGGAGTCTGAGTCTAATAAAAGACAACTTATTCTATAAAAATGAAAATAAATGAATTTTATAGGTCTGATAAGTAAACATAATGACATCATTATATCTTAGTGTATAGTAAGAATATTAAAAGGATTTTTCAGAAGAAATATATTATCACCACGATTTACAATATTTAAAGAGCATAGTTCAATAGTATAGAAGGAATCTTTTACCAATTTTGGCAATGATTTAGCAAAATGCCTACAAGCCAAACTGTAATTTTAAGTATTTCATAGAACCACAGCAGGATACAGGGTAATTTATATGTTTAAATGCATAAAATTATTTAATTTATTAGAATTGAACTTCCAATGAATATGTCCAGTTACTGATATGGAGCAATGCTTTAATGAAAAAGGGTGGAACAAAGAAATCTCTAACTAAAGTTGAAGGAGAATTGTATTAATGGGACAGTATGTACCCTGATTTCACTAAATATTGGAATAAATAAAAAATAACTAATAAAGTTAATCTTTAAATCTTTCTTTAAACAACATGCAACACAAAGATTGTGTCTGGTTACAAATATATCTACATTAGCCAAACACAAGGGGGGAAAAAAAAAGATGGGACTTCTAAAAATATCCTGAAGAGCAGTTTGTGACAGACCAAGAGCAGTCCAAGCAGGCTTCCCCTATGCCCCTCAAGCTTCAGGCTGAGTTGAATTATTCCTGTATAAACTTAGTAGTAGAGAGAAAGAATTCTGCTCTGCATTTTCTGAGTCAGTCTCAAAGACAGAATCCTCTAAAAAAAAAAATCTTTGTAAAGGCTTCGCTATATTCCTTTTCATCAGGTTTGAAATAAAGGCTCGCAAAGAAATCTCACTGGTGAAGGTTGAAACACACAAGACAAATAGTTCAGCTGTGGCGGAATTCCTTACCACAGACTTTTATGGAAGCTGAAAGTACAATATATGAGCACAGTTCAAAAGGAATTAGGCAAATTCAAGACTGACATTAAATGCAATGGTCTTGATCTTTAGCTTAAATGCCCCTCATTTGTTGACTACCAAAAGAGTAAAGGTATACAAGAAGCTATTATTGGCTGCTACTGGACAACATGGATCATTTTGATCAAGTATTCTGCATTTTTATGAATACATTTTAATTTTTCAATGAACTTAGAATCTCTAGTTGTTTTTTTCTTTAATAATTTGCTTTCTTCAACCAGCTCCTAATTTTTTTTGGTTGGTTGGTTGGTTTTTTAATTCTCTTAAAGTATCTACTTGGTTTTAATTATTTTTTTTTAATCTTTCATTTCATGAAATATATATTTCACTATGTCTCTTTTTAACTAATACTAATACTCTTCTCTGATATTTCTCAATTCACTTATATTCTGTTACTTATAGAGATGTCAGGACAGAAATAAGACATTTTACAGATCACAACATCTGTAGACACAAATGGAATAATTTTGTAATACAGTATTTGTCATTACAAATTACTCACCTCTCCTTGTTCTCCACTCAATCCTTCTATTCCCTTTAGGAATTAATATGAAAAAAATAAAAATAAAAATGCAAATTGAGCCAAATTACTTGGAATCAAAAAATAGTATTTTTGTCCTTTGTTTTCAGCAATTAATAACAAAAGTCAATTTTTAAAGATTCTGTGATTGCTATTTGTACAAAAAACGAAACTGCATATAAGGATAAAAAATGTATATCACGGTGAATTAACACTTTAGTAGTACCTCTAGTAGTATCATATACCAAAAGGATAAGTTGGGAATATATGATACATATTATAAACAAATAGACATAATATAAACATATAGACAAAACCTTATTCACTCTACAAAAGAAATAAAATTTTGTGTTCTAGCAAAAGGAAACTCCTGATTCTACCTGTTTAATACTGTCTTCCCAGACAGAAATCAAGTTCAGAGCCTTTGAAATACAAAGTCAGTTTGTAAGCCAGATTTTGCATGTTGGCAAATAGTTTTGGTGTCATTTCTGCCAAATTGTCCAATGGTGTTATTAATCGTTAAGTTCCATGGCAAGACAGCAGTTCAGCACAGATTTTTTCACTTTTCTGATATACTCTTATGGACAAGGGAATCTGTATTGTATCTTTGAGAAGTCCTGGAGGCTTGAGAAACCTTGGAAGGACCTAGTGCTGCCTACCAGAAGTATTTGAATGACTGATTTTTTGGTTGCTGACCAAACTAGATAAGCATGGGAAACAATTTTAGACCAAGCCTGTATTATTTTTCAGCTTTCTCAAAAAAAAAAAAAAAAAAGGCAAGCAACAGAAATTCAGTTGCATCATTCTATCTGAAAAAAAAATATTGTTTTCTTTCACTATCACTTTGGTTTACCCTATGATTAAAATAATAAATATATGAATAATTTGTCCACTAATTGCAAAACTAAAAACCAGAAAGTTTAATTTGTAAAATGTTAGAGTAGGACATTACGTTTGGTTAAAACCAATAATCACCCTTTTAGTTCAAAACTACTTCTTTTCAAAAATATCTGCTCAGCTTTACTACTGGACTCCTGTCAACCTACATACCCCTGAGAGTGATATAACTAGTCTAACACACAATCTAGATCTCCTGCCCATGCTCCACTGGAATCAGCTCCTTCTGGCTAGACAGGCAGCTGCATTGATGTCGTAATTCTGAAAAAAGCAACTGTGACTTCCTTCCAAGTCTAGTTTTAGATATGTACCTCTAACAAGTACTTCTCTGTTTAGACACAACATAGATTATGTAGTTAACAAGTATTTATAAATACTAACAGTTATTTTCTGTGGTATAACAAGATAGCCAACCATGACACAATCAGAATACATTGGCCCAGAGTTAAAGAGAAACAACTGTATCTCACTGATTTGCAGCTGAAACAGGAAACATCTGTAATTTATGAGCACAGAAGATGTCAACAATGATTCCCAGTACAGCCTAGGAGGTAATGAACTACATGGAAGTGTAGCACGGTACATGCAAAATCTTAACATCTCAAGCACCACTCTTACAACCTTTACACAAAAGCCACTTTGTGCTGTCACCTGCATTTTATATTATTTATAATTGTTTCATGAAAAATTTCCATAATTAAGGATTTAATAAAACAATGCAGAAAAATGTACTTCTGGTCTGTTTCTCAAGATACAATATCCCAGAACCACAGAAACATGTAGGTTGGAAGGGACCTCTATGGGTTCAACTTCCTTTTCAGAACAGATCCAGATAGAGCAAGCTGCTCAACACACTGTCCAGACAGGTTTTGCTACAATCTCTGTGAGCAGTCTGCTCCAGTGTTTGACCACCCTCAAAGCAAAATGTTTTCCCACGTATCAATCTGGGATTTCCTGTGTTCTAACTCATGGCCATTTCCTCTCGCCCTTCCATTACGCACAGCTGAGAAAAGCGTGGCTTCATCTTCTCTATATGTGTTGCATTTGTTTTTCTTAAAACTACTAAGCTTGTTTAAGAGGTAATTTATATAACTATTTAATCATGTTATACATCAATATGTTTCACCTGATGCAAATAACTATCCATGTTGATGGAAGTAATCTTTAGAAACAAATATGAATTGTGGCTCTCTTGAACTAGGATGACTATTTTAACAGTACCTGTAAGCCTGGATTTCCTTGTCTTCCTTTTTCTCCTTTCAGACCCTTCAGAAAAGAAGCACATTTTCTTAAAATACACATTTATCTGGGAGAAGTAATTAATCTATCAAAAATAACACAAAGAGGTAAACCCTAAAATCTCATCCTAACACAGGCTCAATCTATCTGAAAAGTTACTTAGCAAGAGTTGAGAGCAGCAACTGTGCAGAAGGGTACAATTTCTCCTCTGAACACAGAGGAACCAAGTTAGGATCTGAGTAGCGACATGATACTCTTCTTTTTCTTGTAGGCATTTCCATGACTTTTAGATAAGAAGGAGGAAAATCCCACTTGTTATAATATAGTAGGTAGGCAGAGGCCAGGTGGCGTTACTTTGTGAGCGTTCATGCGGTCCCACAGTGCCTGCAGCAGGCAGGGACAGAACCCACTGCTGCTACTCTTCAAGCAAAACTTCTGTGGAGCTTAATCTGAAAAAAAAGCTCCTGAAGGAACACTGAAGACTTGTATTAATGGTGTTGCCAGGTGATTTCATTAGAAACAAAGTTGATATACCTGGATACCACTTTCACCTTGGTTTCCTTTGTCCCCCTGTAAAATATTAGAAGAAAAGTCTCCATTGTAACATGATTCATCGCAAAGACATGTAGTCTGTGTTTTAATTTAACACGGTAAATACAAGAGAAACATCTAATAGCTTTTATCTATACTGAATTAAAACAAATCACTTTATCCCCATATACACAAACACTGAGAAAAGTACAGAAAGTTATACTAAGAAGGGAATCAGTCACAGAAAGAACTATCAAAAAGAAAAGTGGGCACTCATATACCAAGCTACAATTAAAAAATACAAGATAATGCGATGGCAAATCCAGCAGGATTTTATCCACTCAGTGTATGGGAGTGAAGAGGATGTAGGCAGGGAGGGGGGCAGTATTTCTGATGCATTAAATTTTACCTGTATGCTAACTACTATGTATGCTTGCCTTCACCCACAGAGAGTATAAATAATTTTTTTAACACTTACTATAAACCCGTTGAGTGCAGAAGTTATACATGACACACCAATATGTATTTAAATTTAATCAAAACTGTGTAAGGACTAAGTTCCACTTTCACCCACTCCTTTTGACTTTCATGGAAACGTTTATAGTAAATAAACATTAGTGACGTGATTGGCAGTCAGATGGCACAAATGGTACTTAAAAGACAGGTATGTAGGTTTATCAAGTTGTCTGAACACCATCAAATTGACACTGGAGAGAAACAGGCAGCTCTTGAAAACTATTCATGCCAATTAACGACAGAGGTATAAAATATGTACTCCCAGAATATGCACATCTCTCTTCATTGACTGAAAAGAAAACTTAAAATTATGGGAGATGGCCCCTGCCCTAACTCTGACCTGTTAAATCAGTGTGACTCTGTTTATATAAACATGAATCAAAATGTTGGGCCAAGAACATAGCAACTCATGAAAAAAAAAGACAGATCTGGGGGCGCGTGTGTGCGTGCAAAACTGCATTTAATAAAGAAAAGCATTAGGATGGAGTTTTTTCAATCTGTTTTGCTAGTTTTCTTGTAAGAGCGAAGCATGCGTGTGTTTGGTTGTTTTTTGAAAAAGAGAATGTTTAGTTAAATGTTAAACAGTAGTAAAGAGGAGATTTTGGCCATGGCAAATATTTTTCTGATCAAAAATCCCAGAACATAAGAGGGTATTTATACCAGCTTAGGCTATAGCTGAAAGGCTTCCTTTTTTTCTGTCAGAGGCCCAAACTACACTTTTTTTCCTGAATAATTAAAGAATTTGTCATACTTATGACTTGTGACTCCAGTTAACCAGCAACATATATTCTGACTTGCTCACTCTTCCATTGGGCTTCAGTACATTTTGAAAGACTTAAGCCAGGTAATCTTTCTCCTTACATGCTCTGGAATTCACTGTTTTGAAACTGGTCAGAAGACTAATTTTTCTACATCTTGTCTTGGAAAACAGAACTCAGGTTCCATTATCTCATTCAGTTGAGATAACCTCATCTAAATTTGGATCATTCTCTAGCTTCCATTGACCAGGGACTTGCTTCATTGTCTAAACATAGGCATTTAAGATGTTCTAGGCAACCCAAGGCATCCCCGTATGTATCTACTGACGTCTGAAATACTCTAGCATACCCAAGACATCCATACATGTCTGGCATATATGACACTGGATATACAGGAAACCTGTGCCCTTCTAGAGCAGAAGCTGAAGTCTAGTAGAATACCTCTGCATGGGTTTTCATAAAACTTTATAACACCACCCTTCTAACTTACAGCTTCTTTACCCTTCAACCCTTCTTTCCATAGTGAAGTACTAGATTCAACTCTATTTCTGTAATGCCTTTATATGAACGGCTTCATCCTTCAAGAGGTGGTCCTCTGCATTGCTGGTAATACTATGTAGATGCATTATCATTTTTTACTAACTGCTTATTTCTGACACCTTACCTGAGCTTCCTTTGCTTTTACAGGATTTCCTGTTCAGTCTGAAATCTGTAATTTGAATACGTAATGGAGGAATCTTTGCCCTAGTTGAGACTCCAGTATTTCCCAAGAAACATTGGTAGATTTCCAACACAAGTGTCAGATACATTACCTAAACACATTTAATTTATTTTTATATAATTTTTTCTATATTTTCAAATTTGAAGTTATTAAATCAGTTCAAATATAATTTAGAATATGATTTAAATTATTAATTTTTGTTAAGAATTTAAAAGTAATGTTAAATTTTTAAATTTAAAATTTACATTTGAATATTAAATTTGGGGTCATAGCAAATATAGCAACATTTTTAGCCTTGACAACTTGCTGCTTGAAAAAGATCTAGTTTGAATAGTTGCGGGTAATGCTTGTTAGTTATAGTAAACCATATCCAAAGGAAACAAATCTATCTGTTACATGACATCAGATCAGTTATATTGCTCCAAAGAAACAGTATAACATTGAAATAAGCTTTATACTTGTATATGCCGATTAAGAAAATCACTGTAAAAAAAAAAAAGGTCATATTTTCCCATAAAAATACAATAAAATAATGAAAGTAATAGCAGTACTCATTATCTTGCAAAGTAATGAAACATTTAATTTTCAGGATGCACATATTACTGCTTTAAAAGTGTCCAGGATAAAGAAATCTTAATTAAAATTTAGACTAAAAATGTAATGGATACAAGTCAGAACTTTAGTTACAATTAGAATTAATTAATTTACAGCAGCGGAACTAATTTGACTTCAACCACTTTTGAACCATGAGAGCTGACAGGTGTTCAACCCTGAAATTATCCTCAAATCATGTTATTTAAGATTATAGTGAATATTTTTTCTCCAGCTGTTTCAAATAAACATGTCATCTTTCCTTCACATAAATTTGCCTAAATTTACCAAGCATAAATTCTTGGTCTTTCTCCATTTCTTGGTTAAGTTACATAGAAGAAAGGTGCCGTCCTGAAATAGCATCATTTAGAAAACACAGGTAGTTACCCACAGGACACAAAGAGAAATGATTTTCAATTACTTCTAATTTTCAGGTTCTTAAATCCCATTCTATAGAGAAAGCATAGCTGATTTTTCCTCAAGAGAATCAGTTCACACTCCAGTGAGTTCTGTGAGTTACAGTAAGACAAAAATAAGTCAGTATTTTAAAGCAAGAAATATTCTAGGGGCTTTCCAGCTTCCAGTCAAACAAAAATCTCTGCCTTATTGGCTGCAACAAAACTGAGAGCCTTCAACCACACAGTAGATTTTTAGTTGAATGCTGTCATCTTATAAAAGAAAATCTCTAGTAAAGTATTTAATGTAATGTTAATTACAGCTTTAAGTTTTGCAAAAAGCTGTGTGCTTGAATTTCAAAACATACCGCAGAACAATACTGCCTGCAATCTTTGCAACCTGGGACTCCTTAAAGACATGTGACTGTCAGAAAATCCTACATACCTACACTTTAAAAATAAGGATAGCTATCCAGATAAGTCAAACATCAATATGAAATTTTACAACATGTTTGCAAAACGGTTCTTCAGCAATGAAGAATTTCAGCACAACCACGTCTATAGCAGTGTTTGATAGAGGTAAGGCTGCACCAAGAGATGGTGAGATCTCTGAAGGCATGATCTTTATGAGAACTCAGTATTCAAGAGAAATAAACAAAGGTTCATCTGAAAAGAAGAAATCGTTTTCAACCTGTACAGCAGAAGTACACGAATCTAACGTAACTTGTACTGTCTAAAATTTCAACATTTAATTTAGCTAACTGTCTAGGCTTCAGCTACAGACAAAGAAAGGTGTAGAGATGTGAATTAATGACTCCCCAAGGAGCGCAGACCCTCTCAGCTAAATATGGGGAGAACCCGGACAGCTTGGTTAGATCAGATAACTCTTCCTGGCTAAAGCTAACTGAGCTGAATCTGTCCCAGCTGCCTAGGGTTAATCGCCCCAGTTCTTATGGGAGCTCCACAAAAGATTTTGTACAATAGACTTCATGGGTGTAGCACTTGCTATAACATTAAGTAAATATAGAAGCATGGATCATACCATTATGTACTATAATGCATAATGGAAATTTCATTAATACCTATGTCGTAGCATTTTATATTAACAGTTTCTCTGTTTTGGCATTTCTCTCCTCATGAAAAAGAACTGTTCTTCTAAAGAATGGGCCTTCCAAAATATAGCAACTATTCTCTAATAATAATTACGTATTTAGAAAAAGGTTTTCCTTTAATAACAATCACTTATAAGAAAAGCACTTAAGTACTTCCAATAAAAGATGTAATTAACGTAAAACTGGAAAAAAATACTTACCTTTATACCCTGGGTACCAGGAATGCCTGGGTAGCCTGGTTCACCTGGAGCACCCGGTAGTCCTAGTTCTCCCTGAGTAATACAACAGCTCTGTGTTAGTGATGTGCTGTGTGTAAAAACATATATTGCATGTTTTCTCAAGGTCACATGACATGCTTTGGCTATGATATTTTGAAATTTTATAACTGAGGATAATTGAAATGTCTGGAGAATTTATGAAGGGATGTTGAATATAGAGAAGCCACAAAAGAGACTCCTAATTCTTAACCTCAGTTTTCCAGTATTTATCTTTTTTAAATTGCCTTTTAATACACTTGATGTTGGTTTTTCAAAATTACACAAATAGAACTGTCTGAAGCAATGGCAACGTTTGCAGGTTTGAACTTCATGAACAGCTGACATTGCCTAAACTCTAGTATAAAATTAGTAAGAATAAGCCATCAAATGGATTCTGATGCAATTTTGTTAAGTACTGTTTTACAGTGAAACAAACTGCCTTGTAACTAATCATGGAAAATCAGTAAACCGTGGAAAAGTAAATCAGTCCCTTCTTTAACCAGAATACTTCCAGATTTATATTTACCTTGGCTCCTGATGATCCTGGTTTCCCCTGTATTCCAGGTTCGCCTTTATCACCCTATATAACAATATGAGAGTGTGGCTGATACATCAGTACGTTTTGTCACATGTGGCATGACTAGAAAACATAAACAGACACTGCTGGGAAATTGGCTCTTAAAAATAGGCACAGGTAGTGACTGAAGGGCTAAAGTTCTGCTCCCTTACCAGAAACCTGACGTTTCAACTTTCTCGTAGGAAAGATGAGATACTGATGACAAAATGTGACCTGCCAGCCTCTGCTCACCTGTCCCTTCCCCGCCTACCTAATTTCCCTTGCCCAGTCATACCATGTTTTTGTGTCCTGACTTCACATTTCCACCATCTTATTTAATAAAACTCTGAGAATCCTTGGACCTGTCTGAGCCAAAATATTTATTTATGTTTTAGTTTTTATTGTAGCCTATGGAATTAGGCATATATTCAGCACGAGGATTTTCATTAAAAGCTAAGAATTATTAATTACTTCATGATGCTATTCTGTAAGAATGAGCTTATTAAGAATGATTCTCTAAAAATCAGCTTATATTCTGAATGAGATAAATATACAAAACAAAAACATTTTCCGCAAATGAAAATAAAGCTAATTAATTTTTAGTCATTTCATAGGTATTCAATCGTCTTGACCATAGCAAACATTGACCACTTTAAAAAATGTTACCTTCAGTATACAATTTTAAATAAATACACATGTACTTTTGGATATAAAATAATGTATGGATGAAAATGGAGCTAAATGTAAATACAAAGTTCAGGAAGTGGATTCCGTATTCCTAAATATTCTCTAGGACATACAATTCAGTGCTTAGTGGCCAAAACTCATCTTGGATTAAATTGAAAGGTTACACTAACAGATCTGGATTTATAGTATCTATTTTAGTTTCTGAGTGCATGGGTGAAATTAATTCTTCTTGTAGTGGCAGTGCAATCAATAAAGTTTTCTGAAGTAAGTTTGGCTCCTTGGGTGGAAAAAGCAGCATGTAATGTTATTTAACACAACTAAAATATAAATAAATATAACATGGGCAGAAAGTTCTGATGTATACTGAGAATTATCTGGCTCCCAGCATTGTAGAACATTTTCCAGGACTGCAAAGCTGAAGCAAAGTCTCATGACCATTTCTGCAATTGTTCCAGACCTCAAGGATGACAGGCACCATTTACTAAATTGTATTAAGCTCTCTTGAGACTGAACTATCATATAAGGTAATATTGGGAAAATCATACAGCTACTCACCAATATTCAATATACCAAATAATTAGCTCAAAATCCTGGCATTTTGTCATCTATAAAGCAGTCATTTATCAAAGTCACAAGCAAATTAACATGAACACTTGCCTTAGGCCCAGGAGCTCCAGGTAGACCAAATGAGCCTTCTGGTCCCATCAAACCCTATTTATTTGTGAAAAACACAGAGACATTTCTGCATTAAGCTAGAGGAATAATAGCTTCAGTACAGTGTATCAGTATTATTAGTATTATATTTCTATAGTGAAATAAATAGGACAGGAAATATAATGTCTTTCTTCATATTACTATACAGCCCTATACCTCTGATACATCAGAGTGGATTATTTAGACCTTCTATGGCCTAAGGAAGGGCTACTAGGTAGTGGAAAAAAACATGCAGAAAAAAAGCACAGTGCTGTCATTAAATACTCCTGAGAGAAAAAATCTGCAACTCAAAACCCTGTGTGATCTAATCTTTAACATATCTTTAATAAGTGCTTAGCTGGAATTGAAAGTGACACAAGATTTTCTTAGTTTCCATTTAGGGTTCCAAAACCAGCAAAAGTCTATGTGGCATTTCATAATTCTTTTCCTTTTTTTCTGACTGTGTGTCCCTCAAAGGCTGTCATGCCTTGACTCCTTTTGCAAACTTTGTGGAGATTTATCGGTAGCAGTTAACTTTGGGGCTGTACCTTTGCATCTCTTCCAGATTCTTCAGAATTGAACTGTTCATTCAAGAACCCAATAGCTTCTGCCATTTCAGATCATGACACTTCAGCACATGTACAAAGCCAGAGCATTGCCAAAACAGTGCCTTGGACTCCTCTCATGGAAATGTGTCGATAAAGGCATGTTTAGTTGTCTTTGGTCCATACATAAGATAAGAGTTAAAGGGTGTTAAACCATCAAATGGCTGGCTTTCTTAATTTCTGTTTAAAGCTACTCTCGAGTATACATTAGAAAATAAATCTCTTTTAAAACTCATATTTTCCAGGAAGGAATTCCCGTTCGTAGTATTTTCTACATCTGGTGTTAATATATGTCTTTCTCACCACTTCATCTCACTTGTCTTTGACTCTATGATGCATGTAGGTGTCAATAAAAACAATATATTATTATTGTTTTATTTAGACTTGCATATATACTCTGAAATATGATCTGCTATAAGAGTATACTTAAGACACAGCATTAAAAAAAAAGCATAATAATACAGAAAGTCAAACAATTACATAAGGCCTGGAAATCTAAGTTGTCAGAGATTAAGCTTTATCAATGATTCTAATTGATAGTATTCTCAAAACCTACTGTTATTATTGTTATTTAATCTTTGCTTTCATAAAGATAAAAACAACCACCTTCCATTTAGTACTAAATATTGGGAAATATTCAGTTCCATGACTATCTCAGACCTGCTTCAAAAGTTACATGTGATCAAAAATAAATGTATGTCTACAGTAATTTCTTACACAGACTATAACTCAGTTTTGCCAAAAAATTTATTAACTTTCTTTGCTAAAACTAAAAGGATGACTTTGTTTTTGCAAATACAAGAGAAAATTCAAAATATTTGGAACAAGAATTAATTCTTTATTACCAGGTATTTCAGCATTTCATCAATTTTCTGGTATTTCACCTGTGCTTTACTGTTAACTGAGGCAGCACAGATTAACTCAGGTTTCTTTCCTGCTGCGTTGTAAGAAGGTACTGGTCACCAAAACTTTCCATCAATAAACATAGCAACTTGCTCTTTAGGCCACAGACACAGGTCTGTGAATACACATAAATGGTATCAATCACAAGACTAAAACTTGAGTAACTTTGTTGACAATTTTCTTCAGTCTCGGACTTTTCCCTTTCAGTCAATTGCAAATGAAAATTATTCTATTAAACTTCAATTTTGCTAAAATAACTAATAATATGACAAACTGAATAATTTCCAACAAGTTACTGAACTTTGAAGATTAGATCTGCTTGTTCTTACTTCCATACAAAATCAGTCATCTTATCAAAGATGATGCAGTTAATCTAGTGTAATCTATTATTTGGTAAATAAAGGTTTACTATGTCCTATACCATTTCTTTCACACTTTTGGAGTAGAAATTACCAATTCCTCTCCAGCTGGAGAGAAATTTCTGAGGTCTGCTTCCACTCATAACCTAAGAGATAGTGTATTCCTATTAACCGTTTGCTTATTGCCTATGTTCAGCACCAGCTTTGTAACAGCAAGTGTAAGAAAATATTAATTTGGTTTTGGAACCTAACCTTGATTATATTAAGACTGTCTTAATTCACTTACACATCAGGCCTGCTTCCTCACTTTTTCTCTTTTTATTTACATAGCAAAATAGTTTTATTAATTTTCATTTCCCTGTAAGGCTTAATTCAATTTAGCTGTTTTAAATCAAATTTCATGTTATCTATTGACCTCTCCACTTCTGACATACAGCTCTCTTCACTGTGTGATCTTTTTTGCTTTCCTTGAAGGCTACCTTCCTTTTCCAAAAAACATTGTGAAATTATTATTTTCTTCTCAGATTCCTGTTCTGTGCTCATTACTAGCACGTTAATCAGTAGAGAAAAGCAAGCACAAGTTTGGGGAGGGATAGTGGGGAGGGATGAGAAACGTGACTGGGGGATTTCTGGCTCCATTCACATCGTCACCTCAGTGTAGCCCTGCATTTCAAGTCATGTAACACGCTGAGAGCCTACCCCTCACCAACTCCACACTAGGTCACTTCTACTTTATGCTCACACCAGTCCTTGGATTACAGAAGCAGTAAGCATTCATCACAAATGTCCCTCATTCAATTTATCTTATACAAAGTGGAAATACTATGTGTCCAGAATAGCTTTTTTTTAAAATCAGATATGTGTATATATCCACACTGATGTGCAAACATACACCAGAGAAGGCAAATCAGAAAATACACTTAGTATAACTAAAGGTCAGGCATACATCTGCAGAAAAGGGAGAAATAAAACCCAGTTGTCCTGGCTTCCTTTCTTGCACTTTCATTACTAGGCCATATTTAACATATTTCATTTAAAAAATTACAGGAAGACAACTACATGAAATCACTGGGCTGCAAGAAGAAAACTTTCAGATGCAATACAGGAAAAGCTTGAGAACATAATCTGAAAACTATGGCATGTAAAATTAAAAGAGAAGAGCATGTCCTGAATAAAAATAAAGAACAATTCAAGGACATAAAATGTAGCATTATTCCCCCATTTTCCAGAGCTGTCACTATTTATGTGGCAGATAAATTAATAAATTACTGATGTTGGCAATGTAATAGGGATAGTTATTACTGAAGAAGAACTTGTTACTGAAGGATTTTCCCAAGGTATTAATAGACCATCCACAAGCTTTCCATCTGTTTTTTTCTGGAACAAACATATTCAGTGTGACTAATACAAGGAAAATCCAACTATCTCTTCTGGTTGAAATTGCCTAATGCCATATAATGTATTCAAATATTCCATGCATCAATTTCCTACTTATTTTATCAGGTGACAAATGATACATTAAATGAGTTGACAGGAAACATGAATAAATTATTTTCAACTGTAAGGAACCAGATGTTATTTATCTAAATAAAATTTGAAGAAAACATGGCAGGTTAGTTACTTGAATAAATATGTACACTTTGGAATCCCACAAGGCTTTATTACAGCTCATGATATAGCCTTCCCTCCGGCATTTTGTTCGACTTTGCTCAGAAAGAAATGGAGAAAAAATTTCCAGCAATAGGCAATAAAAATTATGAGAGGCACAGGTGAGAGACCAAATGTGCATGTGTTAACTAGGAGTAGGGACATCTGAACTTCCAGGCAACGTTTCACCCAAATTTCATCTAAACAACTGCAATAACTGGTTGTCAAGGAAATTCATTCTTTCCAGATAAGATCTTTAGGTGGCTGCAAACGTCCTCTAAGTTCACGGAAAGAAAATTAACCAGTGTGCTCACTTTATACAAAAGAGCTTCTGACAGCTGTAATGCAGTGGTCATGCCTGTGGTAGAGTCAGGAAAGGAAGAGCTGCTGGATGTGTGCAGGGCAGCTGTATGTTGTACAGGAAATTCTGAAGGTATTGGATGACAGAGTGGGCCAGAATTTGTAAAACCCAAAACTGGTTTCAATCTTTCTCTCCAACCAGGGCTGCATGGATTTTAATTAATCATGTATTTTATTAAGGAACTGTGAGCATAGAAAAAGAAGTGAGCTCTTCAATACTTTTATAGACATTCATATGCCTATACATAATCGTTGTTATCTGGAAACCAGAGTCAAGTTTTTTAAAACCTAGCATTATTCAGAGAGCAAGTTCAGGGCTCTCTCCTTTGTCTGTGGCTATCTACAGAGATATAGGAGAAAGCACAAGCCACGTTTAGTTCTTCTGAATTTTCTTTGATGAAAAACAATAAAACAAAGTGAAAAAATAAGAAAATAAGTAGGAAAGAAGATGAGATCTGTGGAGTGTAAAACTTTGAAAAGTCAGTCTATTTACAGTTTAGCAACCTCCTCAGCTTCTTCAAGTGATAATCCACATATCCATTTCGATTCCACATGACTAAGCAGTACTCAGCATAATCAGAGCATGCCGAAGTAAAGATTTAAGAGTCCTTTGTGGAATCAATGATCTCAACATCATTCTGACAAATGCACAGTCGAAACCAAAAGACCACCTCCGAAATGGTGAGGTTTACTTGTGATGGGATAGACGTACATTACTGGACAGACACACAGCAAACCTTGACTTACAAAGTGTGTGATCGTTCCTCCCTTTGGAGGTCTGAACAACCGGACTGATTACAAATGAATTGCACATGATTTAAGTGCAATTCAGATACAAGATCAAATAGAAACTTGGGAGGGGTCTGCAAATATATTCCCTCTGAAAAGTAAAATTAGACTACTATTCAGCCTTAAGCATCTGAAGTTCATCTACCTTCTGATTGGACAGAAAAGGCAACCTTCATAGAAAAATAGAGAACAAATGGCCAGTGAAAAACAAGAAGTCTTCCCACAATGGGCATAACGTTCTATTAAATCAAAGATCCTCTCACCAAGTAATCAATCAAATAATCCCATACAAAATGGCAAAATCCCAATAAATCTGGGGCAGAAAAAAATACAGACATGCTTTCAGGGAGAGGGCAGTGGGAGTTACAGATACTGAAAGGACTTAAACTGAAAAGATGCACATAATCAAAACTTCAACACTAAGATATGATAAAAAATAGCAAGGACTCAGATTTAGATAAGCCTTAGGCTAAGTACATGCTCTGTTTAGCCGGGTAGGCGTATATTGCTCTTAATACCAGGATTAACTGGAGAGGAACAGGCTCTTTCTAGAAATAAAGAACCATCCAGCATCCACATGTGTTGTAACTGGGGCATACAGTCTTCTCTAAATCCTTTACTGTCAGGTCTGCTGTGTGTGAGAAGAGCATGAGACTCTTGATCACCAAGCTCAGAAAATCCCCAAACCAAAACTGTCTTTGCTGGCCAGATGTAGGCAACATCTGGGAAACTGCATCTGACTTAGTCTTTTGGTGATCCTTAGACAGCCATGGAAAAGCATTATTTCCCTCTGTGACTTCCAACTCCAAAAGTGTAGAACTCTAATGGAAAGCAGACTGTATTTCCCGTTGAAAGCAAAAGAGACAAACTTCTGGAAAACTCCATTCATTAAAATGACATCAAGAAGAAATTTCCCACTCCTGATTCAATATTCTGAAGTGAATGAGAATGTCTGACATCATGTTCAAGACTCATATGTGACTCAAATATCTGACAAAATAGTTGCAGTATCTACCCAGAAAAGAAGAAAAACCCTTTCATTACTTTTCTCTTGGGGATGGAAACTATCATATTTTTAGTCACTATTTACTTATAGTGAGCCCTTAACTTGGGCTCCTTGTAACCAAACTCCTCCTAAAGCTCTGAATTCCAATACGTCAATGTGTATTTTCTTTTTCTCTGGAGAAAAAAGACTCCTGGTTTTGGGTACCCTTTCTGTCTTGGAGAGAAACATGCACCAGTAACAACCTGGACAGAGAAGTGCCATACCCTGAGGAACATTCCAGCACTAGTATATAAATGACCCTTAGGCTAGTAGTTACCTTCGTACTCAGATGGTTAATTTGACATGCAGCAACATGTGGTTATGCAAGACTGCACGTACCAAGATGGCCGGACATATGTGTTGCTAGCCTCCATGCAAACAAGGATTCTCTTTAGAATGGGGAATGATGCAGCGGTATGTAGAGCCCCAAATAATTTTGATGTCAGGTCTGCCTTTATGTACTGTAGCAGACGGTAACCTTAACTTGGATTTGAGAGCGATTCAGCAAGGAAGACAGAGGATCAAAAGGTCCACACTGAGATCCTTGGCATCCTCTTCCTTCAGGGTTCCTGTCACCCACCAAAATGAGGCACAAGCTACCGCAACAACCTGGGGGAACACCGCTGGAGTCACTGACAGCAGAAAAGAAAGGTCCCTGAAAAGATTATTCCTGTCCTACAATGAAAGGTAGACACTGACAGTAAGGCGGCCTTGACAGTGTGACGGTAGGCATCCTGATGACTGAGGAATGACCATCAAGCCCCTTTTAGAAAGTCACTAACTATCCTGTATTTGACCTTGCAGATGTAAGTATGGATTTCTTTTAGTTCAGAATGAGCCCTCTCCCTTTCTTCTACTTTTAACACTACCTAGTGGCATCTGAAACCCCTTTGTCTTTTGGAATGGATGAAATCCAGCCGAGCGGCTGGATATCAAGAGGAAGTTCACTACTGATGAAGCATTTTCATAAGGAAAGACCTTGAAAAGAGATGGGGTAAATTAATTGAGAGGCAGAGAAGTTATGAAGCTGAACAGTACAATCTGTTAACAATCACCAAAATCCAAGAATGTATAGCAATGTTCTCTCACCTGTTGCCAAAATATCAAGAGGCTTAACATAATGGTAAAGGCAGCAGAGAGAACAGTTCACAGCTTTCACCCATAATTTCCACACTTCAAATATGCCACTGGGCCAAAACCTTACATTCGCCATAGCCTCGTCTTTTGCTGCTGATAGAAGGAATATTGCAACTTCTAACCAGAGCTTCCCTATTTAGGAATAAAATGGTCAGCGCCCTTTGTACCTACAATGCAGGCATCACTATCTAAGCTTCTTAGTCTCTCCTTCCAGTTCATGAATGTCATCTGCTTATTTCTAATGATTTTTCTGAAGCTCTATCCAGAGCATTTCCTTCTTGCTGCTATTGAAATCCCTCAGCTTTGTCCTGATAATTTCATTTACTACTTCCTTTCACCCTTCCATTTCAGATAGAACTAAATAGCAAGAGAATTATTGATCTGAGATTAATTTTTGTAAGAAGTTTTTATGTGTTAGTCTCTTATTTATCAAAGCAATGCTATCAAAGCATTTATAAGAATCTGATACTTCTTCTGGGTTCAGATATTAGAAAACTGATCACTATTGTTATCAAAATCAAAATCACATACAGAGTTGGTCTCACTGATTATTTATCTTCAAATGCATTTTCCAAGCTAAAGAAGTTAAGCAGTATCTTAGTTTCTCATGTAATCATATTTAGCCCAGTAATCATACTACAGAAATGCTGAAATTTCCCAGTTAAATATTTTCACTGAACTGCTTTCTTGGCTTCCTGAGAAACTCAAATTTCTTCCATTTGGACTGGGCATGGAAAAGCCTGTTACATGCACAACATATAGTGAATCTCAAGATGAGGCAACAAGGGAAGAAAAAAGCAAGTGGTCTTCTTCCCTTTGTTGTCACGCATTAAAACATTTGCATATACCATTCAGCTACAAATCAGGAAGTGTTACCTAATTTTTTCCCTGACAATTGTTACTAATTCTGTAGCCTGAATACAAGTACGTAAAATCTCTTATACTACCATATGGTTATATACACTAAGAATAAACAACAAATTTCTTATAAGGTTAAAACTTTTTAGTCATTTACTGATCTGTTGCCCATAGAGACAACAGCATCAGTCTTAATTCTGTACTTAATTCTCTACAGTATTTACTTCATTCTAGCAGTAATAGTCTATGCTGATATGCTTGAGGTTGAATGTAGGGTGAAACATAGGCTCTTTAACTCAATAAAAAGTCACAGTAAACAGCTTATTTATGATGTTAAGCCATGTATCTCTCAGGAAAGTCAGAAGCATTTTAGTCAGCAAAGAAGGTAAAACATCTCAAGCGCAAAATGTTAACAGTGAGGATGATTAATGAAGGAACCATCTAAACATTGTTGAACTTTTCAATGGAAAAGATAATTATTTTTTAAGGCAGCATATGTTCAACCAGTGATGAATTTCCTACTAACTAAAGAAAGATCTCCAAATAGTTTTAAGCAGCTGTTCCTTTTGCCTTTAAAATTTCCATTTTTTAAAGTCTATATATACTTGCACCAACTTTCAGAACACACTTTACTACTGTGATTTCTAAAGGATTATAAAGAACATAGAAATCACCCTACTCAGACAACAACAAAGATGTGGTAAGCTGGACTGTGCAAAGAGAATTAATTATTTTCAGTCTCCTACATTCTGAAATAAAAATCTCCTTTTAAGCAGTTTGGGAATTCAGTGATCTCAGCTATTGTCACAGTCTTTGTCAAAAGAGCACTATCACAAAAAGCATCCTGAAATTCATCTTCAGAAATCCATTGCACAATATGACAATATTTAAGTCGGTCTTAACTTTCAAAATAAATTTACTTGACTACTTTCACAGTTAATATAAAGTTAATTAATTCAGAGAGTAAATTCAGAATAATGTGTTTGCTGGATTTGTTTATCAAATGTGCAATCAGGAAATCATCAATTTTAAAAGAAAAGTGGGTATATAATATTTTGGGGAGAATTCAGAGATTAGACTTAGTCTAATCATATTTGCCAACCTGAAAGTGCTAGGTTGCTAGTGAACTTCCCATTGCTTTTTTGCTTATTACAGGTAGAGAATGACAGCATCAGAATTATTTGTACATAATAACACCATTTTGCAAACTTACAGTATCCCCTGGTGACCCTTTTGCTCCTGGTTGACCCGGTGGTCCGATTTCACCCTATATTTTTTACATAAAGAGAAGAATTCTTTGATTAATGTATGTATAGTTAACAAATTTTTAAAATATTCTTTAATTTATTTAGTTAGGATTTCTCAAAGTACTATGAAATTAACTTTGTTACTTTTAAATTATTCATTCCTTCTGGAGTAGTTGAAATAAAACCTAATGAGAGATTTTCAAACATGCCACAAAGAGTTTGGAGCATGTCTCCATTCATTTGCAGCACGATTTGATGTCCTAAATCCCCACTATGAAAACTTTTCTCTAAGCACAGACTGAACCCTTACTTTGGAATGGGTATATATGTATGCACAGGTTTTAACTGTGTTTTGAACTACTAATAATACCTTTTGTCCTTTTGCTCCTTGATTTCCAGGGATTCCAGGAATTCCCTGAGGGGAAAAAAGAAAACCTTTTAAATATATGGAATAGTTTCTCCAGAAAATAATACATAACCCCCACTTCATGTCCTCATAAATTTAACATTTGCCATGTGATTGGGGTTCAAAATATGGGCAGGAAATAGAAAATTAAAAAAACATGTAAAAGAAAAGAGCTTCAGCTGGAAACATGCAAACTATTTCACCTGGGGATACAGCGAAACACTAATGTTCAGTCGCTCCCCAGTGCCTTCGTGCCAGGAGTCCATGCCTGCCCCTGGGCAGGCTCACATGCTCCTGGTTGCCCACCAAGGGCTGCAATGCTTTACTGAAAACCCTGACTGACACAGGGAAAGAAACCACTTTTCATTATCCATAACATTTTCCACATAAGACAGAGCAAAAGTTCTGGTCAATAGGACCATGAGTATAACAAATCCTATTTTCCTATCTAAAATGCAGTGATGGTAACAGAATGCAAGAGACAGTTATAATTCGATTTGATGTATGCTAGCTTCCATAATACTTGAAGATCTCTGTCATTTCCTCAGCATCATTGCTCATTTAGCTCTAAAGTACATCTTACAGCTTTCTTACAGTGATCATTTAATTGAACATAATTCAGTTTTAAAACAAAACTCCATATACATTTAAAAGTGTAGTCTACATTCAGTTAATCTATTTTTTCTCTCAAGTAAAACTATTCAAATTTATTGGACAGACACTGTTCTTACTTGTACCATCATTAATCTGCAGCAAGAATTTGGCTTACAGACTTTACATTTTAATCTTAATTTTAATTTTAATTAATATGCTGCAGTGAAAACAAGAAGACTACTCTAGACACCATCAAAACAAATGCATTTTGGGGGAAAAAAAATAAATTAACATGAATATAACAACCAGGAATAACCTGAGAGTTTCCATATGGATTACATCTGTGCAACGCTGGCTTGGAATTGGCATTGTTTTGCAGTTTACACCCAGTTTCAGCTAATAATGACCCCATCAAGAAGAAACAGTTCATTTGTCAATGGCACATGAGTTAACAATGACATCCTGAGCATTTTACAGGTCATCAAAATTCCAATGTAGCTATCATTAAAATTAGAGATCAAAGAATATAAAAAGAACTGGAAAAGAATGCCTTATTCTGAGACTTCTACTCACATTGTGTAACATAACTCTTCTTGCTAAACTTTTGTCCACAACCATCTTAGACCTTTTGCACAAATAAAGATATGGGAAATAGGGCATATTTATCACCACATTTAGGAATTTCCTGACCTGTCCATGAGTACTCAGTATATTTTAACAGTTAGTTTCTGTGGCTGTAAAATATAAAACTAAATTATAAATATCTGTACCTGTAATACAAAACAGAATTTCATATATGCTGAAAAACCCTCCCACTAGGAAGCAACCTTCTCCTACTGAAAGGATGTACCAAAGCCTTCCGTGGTTACATTTCTATGCTATTTGCAGGCCTGAGAGAAGATGGTTCCACATACTTATCCAACACAGCGAATTATTTACCATTATATAAGTATGCCTAAAAGAAGAAACACAATGTCCAGCTGAGCTGTGTTGAACTTACTTGGCTAAAAGAAATTGCTCATATAAGACATTTAAGTTTACCTTTACATCAGTGGCAAAAAAGGATAAAACTCAAACAATTGTAAAACTAAGTCATATTTCCTTTTTTTCCCTCTTTTTTTTTCTTCTGATTGACTCTGCACTACTGAAGTACAGAGAACTTAGGCTCTTATTTCAGTGGGAGCTGGTCCAGACCCTTACAATTCTCTTAGGGCTCATTGACATTCACTCAGCTAAGAATGAATCTATCACTTATGCTAGTATGAGTGATTCCCAGAGTACATGGGGTGGAGATCTTCAGTTATTCTCTACACGTCCGTTGGCACGAAAAAAGGACAATGAAGTGGCTAATTTGGTCAAAAAGAATGAGTTTTTTCCCATGACAGTTATTTTTCTGTATAGCTTCCATGGTTCACTAATTACAAAAACTAATTTCTGTAGGATCAGCTCCAGGATGCCTAAAAAATAAATCTGGTTTGCTTCTCATTATCTATTCCCAATCTATTACTTCCTTTTACATGGATAATCTCTGGTTATGCCAATTAGAATTATTTGCACTTTCCCAGAAGACAAGGTAAAAAAGTAGTTTAGATATCCCGAGTTTCCTCCCTAACTTCTAGGTCAAAAGCCAAACCAAGCTTTGGAAATGTGCCTTATTCCTAAACAGAGATTTCATGCGCAGTACAGATCCTCAGAATCTGAGCATTTTTTTTGTCCACTATGAGTAATAAGGCACTTTTAACAGGAAGTTATGTTTAATAGGGTGACATAACACTAACAAAACTATCAAAATACCTACTTACTCTAATTATCAAAAAACTGTTTTCTTACTTTAAAGCATGGAGCAAAGCAACTAGTTTTACTCCATTTGTAAGATAAAACTGTAATTTTTGTGAAGAGTATATTGTAGCTAAAAATATCACAAATGCCTGTGTTTAATCAAAATTTAATACGAAACAGATTCATCATGCAATTTTTCTGCCACTAAGGGAAACACAATGTTTGGAACTGCTACAAATGGGAAAACTACCACCCACTGGGAGTAACAGAATCAATGCTATGGAATAATTCATGATTCACTGTCCTACGGAAAAAAAAAAAATTGCCTTTGGGGATGTCCTTTGCAAAGCTATCAAGTAACATTTTGTTCATATAAGAAAAAGGGGTTGTAAGTCTAGATTTTCTTTTCTTTGTCTTTCCAGAAAACTTATTTTAAATGGTTTGTATTTATCATATCTGCACTTATAATACCAATAAAACATAGCATTACATTTCTAGCCCAAATTGCTAAAATTCAAAGCAACTGCTGTGCTTTAGTGATTTCTGTCCTTAAGTGAGTTGGACCATCTTACTCTTCTGAATCAGTTAATTTGTTCCCCTTCTTCTTTAACATCAAATTTCATGTACGATTTAGTCAGTGTTTCTTCATATTTAGAAATGAAGTTTATTGCAAGCCTTACCACTGCCTTAGTTCTTTCAGCACCATCAGTCTGACTTTCTCAATTACCTTAATTTCATTCAAATGCCTTCCACCTTTCTCTGAAATCTTCCCTTAAATGGGAAGTTTTCCCTTACTGCGTAAGAGACTGTAGTATTAGTCATTATTTTAGCCTTTATCAGCAAGTGCTGTAATCACATGAAATTTAAAGCCAGCAAGATAGCCTAGTAAACCTAATTCCTTGGTTTAAAAACATGTCTATTCTAAAGATTCTCAACTGCAGTTTTATCACACACTGCTGAGTTTGCACCTAAAAACTAATGTGATCATGTATCAGTCTGGCAGCTAACAAAGATTTTTCAGTTGTCAAGACACTGCTGTCTCTACCCTTTATTCAGCCTCCTTTGCCTGTTTAATCATTTATCTTCCACCCTGTGTTACCTATGTGTACCTAGAAGCCTGTCAGCTTTCACTCTTGTAACAGACCAGGGGAGGCATTGCGGGGTACCCCCAGGACCTAAAGTGACACTTGAATGCCATGTAGGTAACTGGAATCATCTCTGGAGTCACTGAAGGTGCTGTGGAATAGCTGAGCTACCCTTTGAAAAAGAGGTCAGTCTGCTCTAAGAACTGTCATACATGCCACACGTTGCAGTTGCCCTCATACATCTCAAATGGCTCTGGGTGCCAGTGCCTAGGCGACCAAATCCCACACACCTTGATGTCTCCGTCTCTAGAGCAAAAATTCTCTCTCTTTTTTTTTTTTTTTTTTTTTTTTTTTTCCTTTGCTTTGCTTGTTTGTATATGCCTGCCTGGTGTGATAGGTCTCTATAGGCTCAGATAGCTTGTGACAAAGTCTTCACGTTGGCTAAGAATCACAAGACATGTAAGTGTAAAGGTAAAAGGAGCTATGGGTATGCTTTACTTGCAAGAAATAGCAATGCTTAGCCATGGGTCTCACAGCTTCATCACAGAATGAAGCTCATCCAGGTATGCAACTAAATCCCTGATGCAATCTTCCTTAACTGCAGTCCCCACAGCTGGGACTTCAGAACACCCAAAAGCATGAATTTGTGTCTATGGTGATGATGAGCTTCAATGATGACACTCATACAATTCTGTATAAATGTTCTGGTTTATCCCAGTTTTAGCAATTTAAATAAATCTTCCATTCTTTGATAATACCTGGCAGATACAATAGATTTAACTGTAAAAGGAACATGGTTTCACAATGCCTGGAAAATCTTTCTTGTAGCTTTCATTAATCATGAAGTGTCTATTTTTGTTTTGGATGATACTGAACAGCTGGATTTTTTTCCATGCAGCCCCACAAAAAATCCATTAAGTAAATTGCCTGAGGCTTTATATACATATCAACTAGGTGTAAGCATTTTTACTTAAGCCACAAGCTACAGTTCTCTAAATATTTTCCGGACTTTTTCTAGATTTTATTATGGATTATGTCTATCTCCCTCATGCTTAACTTTATGTTTGCAAACAGCAGAAGAAACTATGCATAAAAACTTTTCCCAGAATAAAACAAAACAAAAACTATTTTACTCCTAAAATGAGTATTTATTAGCCTATTGTATTCTTTATTTTCTGCTACTGTCTTTAATATTCCCCATCTCTTCAGTGCCTGGTAGGACTTTATTCTTCAGTACTGGCTGATAGCCCTGGTTTGGAAAGTAGGAGTTTCTAGACTACAGGTAACATATCCATTATCATTTATGTCTGTGGAAGATGCAAAATTATAGAATATTTCCAAAAGCTCCTCTGTTATGAGCCAACTCTTTTGCAGTCAATTCTCCCAAAAGATGGAGAGAATAGTAGTACCATTATCTTATTATTATCTTAGGGTATACAAAACTGTACTCCTTCAACATACTGCTTTAAACAGGCTACTCACTGAATACAGAACACCTGGACTTATTTTGTAAGGTGTCAAATATTTGATAAATATTATCTAGGACAAATCACTATGGAACAGTTCTTCAAACTACCCATTCTTCTTTCAACATCAAGACAAAAATACCTGAAATAATATAATTTTTCTCTATTAAAAATGAACAAGATTTTAAAAGTTATGATAAAACAATACTTCCTGTTTAAACAGTGAGACCTTCCGAAAAAAGTAAGAAGCAGTAAAATGTAAGGTAAACACAGATCCTTTATTTCAGAGGTCATTATTAGGACGAAAAAAATCTACCAGCTTCTCTACTACTACTGTTGAATATTGGTAGGTATTATAGTTTATTTTATGGCTTAAGATAGTATCTGCTTTCATATTTTGTTTTTTCATGAGGATGGTCAGTGAGGTTATTTTGCCATGACTCTAACTTGTTTAAATTATATTAATTTTAAAAAATGGATCCACTGAGTAACATTGAGAAACTTTTGTTAACAGATGGTCACATTCTGGGCTGTTGCCCATTTACACAACAAAAATTCAAACTGTATCCCAAATGATCATTCATAATTCAGGCAGTGGCACAAGCCTCACAAAAGACTCCCAGCAAGGCACTGAGAAACTGTAAGCAGAGTTTCAGTCTTAAAAAGTCCATAGGCTTTTTAAGAAGATTGCCAGAATGGTGTTAATTTTGACCCTACTCTTTCTTCAACAGGGTAACTGTTAATCAGGGTCAGCTGAAGGATCACATTTAAAACAGATAAAAGTCGTGACTATTGATAAAAAGATGTTTTTTCTAGTGTTTTCTAGAGTTCTCTGAATTATGTTTCAATCAAATGGCTCCTTCTATTCTGAAAATGTGCAATTCTGATTCTGGGAAGACACTAAAGGAAATTACATGAATTATAGCAACAGAACAGGATTCACAGAAGATATCTATCTACCCAGATGTTCCCATGATCCCTTTAAACACCTGAAAAATATGGCTGTTTATGTATTACTGATCCTTACTTGAAAAAGCATACTTGATGAGACATGAGAGATTTACTGGAGGTATGTAAAAAAGTACAAGTCAAGCCATAATTTGGATAAAAGTACAACAGTCAAGATACTTTTTACAAGATTACAGCAAATCCTTGATAATCCTAATAGAATGAAAGACACAAACCCAATTTGGGTAATGGATAAAACTTTCTACTGGGGAAAGTAGCAAAATATATGTAAAAGAAATTCAATGAAGCTGCATCTGCTACTACTGAGTAGCTGGAATTGATGACAAAGAAAAATGGGCTAAATACAAAGAAGCATTCCCACAGACATAATAAGAATCCACCGAAGTAGCATAGCAGCTTTAAATTAAATGCGGGAAAGGAAAAAGCATTACCAAGATATTTGCATTTATAAGACCAGAGTTTGCAACACTTTTTTTGGCAAATCAGTTATTAAAAAATAAAACACACATATGTTAGATGTGGAACACAGTGACCCCTGTTGCGTTGCCAACAACACAGACCTTGGAAAACTGTAATGTGAAAGCTGGAAATACTAACAGAAAATGAAAACTGTGTATATCCTGTCCCAGGCTGAATCTAGTGTCACTGTTTCTTGTAAATACCCTTCAAAATAATATGAGTATCAGACTTGTCAAATCTTTCTGGATCCAAAGGTGGCCAGACAAAGCCGAGCTCCCAGCCCCGCAGGTGACACCGTGATGCCCTCCCTCTGCCTGCCACGCCAGGCACCACCCTTATAGACTGTGCAAACCAACATCCAATCTGTCTAAAAAGTTTACACTGACTTCTAACAGCTGATAAACTGACCTATGTTTGATACTTACCTGTAAAGACACTGATATTCAAGCAGTTACATGCCTTTAAAATGTTTTAAAATTTCCCCACTACTTAAATTATGGAGAAAAGTTTATGGTGGGTCACACAATTTGAGCACCTTGCACACATGAGAGGGCAGGCTGAGGACGGCGGAGCCTCCTCGAAGGGCACTGACTGCTGCTTTGGTCCTTGCACCCAATACGCCCGGCTGTCTGACACTACAAGAACCTCAGTTCTGTTCACACAGGTCACTGATACGGAAGAATGCAACTTTCAGCCATTCCCCTTTCCTGTAGAAAGGAGCCACTCAGTTAAATTAGGAGCCAGTAGGTTTAACAACAAATCATACATTTTTTCCATATGGTGCATAAAGTGAAATTTGTCACAGGATGTAGCAAATGAAAACAGTAAAACTGTGTTCCAAAAAGGACTGTAAAATTACTAGAAAATGGGTCCACTGCTGCCTATTAAGTAGGATGGGCCAGCATGCATTTTTTGCTAAGGAAGTCCCAAGTGCTCTGACAGACAGAATCTAGCAGTAAATAACAGGTGAAAAAAAAATCATTTTCTACATACTCCTATCCATTGTCAGAGAAAAAGTTCTGTGATAATTCCTTTAGTTTTAGTCTGCTTGGCAGCTCTTATCTGTTTAAGAAATAGCTAACAAAAGTTGGTGCAGAGACTGGGATCAAACCCTTCCAGAGCACAAAGAAGGAAAATCACACCTTGACTCACGTAGCAATCACTAAGACTAGATTTAATTACTAAAACTAATTACTAAAGCAAAAATTAATTTGCACAATAAGAGTCAACGTTTGTTTCTATGCATTTAATATTGTGTTAATATATAGGTGTTTAATGTTTCTGTGGTACATTTCTTTATTCTTGGTCTTAGTGGATCTAATAACCTTGATTTTGCTGGTTCTATACTAACTTATTCTATATTGGTCCAATACGAGTAAAATGTGTCAAAATCCTTAAGTCAATTTTTTCCAAGCTTGACCTAAGAACAGGATCCCATAAGCGCTGCATTCCTTGTGCTTCATTAGCCCAGAGGGCTATCTGATTTGTGGTACATAATCTTTTTAGAACAATGGCTAAGCACAAATATACAGTATTTAAAAATTATCTATCTGAAAAAAAACCACCAACAAATGCTGGTCCTAACATACATAATAATGAAGACTTACAATACAGCAACATGTGGTACAAATGAAAAAATATGTATTTTTATCATGGGGGGGGGGTTCAGTTTGGGAAGGAAAGGTCTTATACTATCATGATATTTTAATCTTAGCAGAAACATTTATTAAACCTTACAAATGGATTTAAATTCACTCCGATTAAAGAATGTTCAGTTTTTTGTTTCATTGTGGATGGGAAGACAGCCTGTACTCAGACAAAACTTTCCATAGCTTCAATTCACTGTAATTTTAATACATAAAGGTTACAAAAATTATAACACTAACTGCACCAAATTTCCCCAAATTTGCTAGCACTGTATCTACCTGAGTGCCTGAGACTTGAGTATCAACTTCTTAATTTCAGGTTTAAAGCTCCTTGTGGACAGGGACTGTCTTCACTGCTTCCTGAATAGAGGTGAACCAACTGATCTCAGTTACAAAACTATCTTTATCACCTTCTTTACAGAAGGAATATTGAGTATAAGCAATACTAACATGGTTTCTCTGCTGAAAGGATTTTTAAGGCCCACAAATACTGCAGATCTCCTTTATTTAACTTCATTATATCATTTCCTATTTCTACACTACAAAGTATGTGACAATCTACCTTGAACAATCAGCATGACTGCACAATAACCAATGCTATTGATCATGAAGGACACATGAAGAACCATAACAAGAAACTAGTTACTTTGACAGCCCAGCTACCACTCGAACACGAAAATAACAAAGAAGCCCTGCTTTAAGCTGTTTGCTTGTTTTTCTCTTCCACATTTTCTGGAAGGGTTCAATTCAACTAACTTTAAGTAATCTAAAAAACTAAACTAAGCCACTTTAAAGAAACAGGCAACTTCAGAAGGAAATGACCCCTTGTTTGAGACAAGTATTTCATGATGGGATGAATAATCCTATACAGACATTCTTTTCATATCAAAGAAGAACCATAACACAGAGATGGACCAAATATGTCTACTTGACTATATGAGGTGAAATGAAAACTGTTACCAGAGTATAGACTGTAGATTAGATGCCCAGATGCAGCACTGAGAGCCCTGAAGGAGTTACAGCTACTTTGCTTCATATCACCACCCTGACCACAGTTCTCAAGGTGGCTGTAACTCAGACCTTCTGAGGACATAGGTACAGGAAATCTTTTCTCTGGCTTGTCCCATATGTTGAAGAAGAATGCTGACTAGCCAGAACACTGGCTACCCTGTTACTACCCTGTTGAAGTTGGATCAGAAGAAGGAAAGTCAAACATCCTTTTGGTAATCCTCTTTCTACTTGTGGTTAAGTAACTCACCACAAAAACGTTGAGAAGCACAGATCAGAACAGCAATACGTATATGAAAACAACTGAAATAATAAATATTTATGGCTGCTACATTCTAACTGAGTGTCTTCTTCATTTATCACCTACTGCCTATGTTTGGTTTCTACGTATAGCGATCAGCTGAGGCAAGTTTCTCTTCGGTCTCCAGAGTCACTGGAAACTCCAGCAGATATTTACCTAAGCTGTAAATCAAAACGCTAATTCCTGCTGTTCACAGTGTATTAAGAAAGGAAGATAGAAATATTTAGGGAATGTGTTAAAGGCATTCAGACGTCTCTTCTTTCGATTATTGTCTAGCATGAACATTAAGAGACACAATTCATACCAAGAAGAGGGTGATTTCCCTATAAACCTGAAACACCACATCCCTGTTTTCTATGGAGCAACATTTGAATACATCTAGGAATTTGTCCTTGAGCCATATTACTAAGATTCAAGTCATGCTTTATATTACTGCGATGTCAAAATGCAATGATATAAACCAGTCACAATCAATAATGTGTGTGCCTAAAAATGAAATATGAAATTGCGCACACAAACAGAAATTGCATTGTGAAGCATTAGCTCCTATAGCTTTGCCCGTGACTATGTGGAATTACCAATGTACAGTTTAAAAAGCTTGGTCTGAATTTCCCGTTTATACACCAGGGCGAAAAAACCTACACACACTCTGCCTTTATTCACCATAAATTATAATCTTAGAGCTAAAACTTTATTGTCTGACAAATATTTAAAGATCCAAAACATTTCCATTTTGCAGCATATGTTAAAACAATCCCAAAAAATCCAGATCCATCTTGATTTTCCATAGCTTGCTTCTGAGACCTGACAAAATGAAAGATCACAGTAAGTGACTTATGTTTAGTGCACAGTGTTTAGTGACTTGCCACTTAGGACAGGCACATATTAATTACATATTCATGCATTTCACAGTCTAACATAGTCTACATACACAACACTTTCTGTGTGATTGAACACAGCTGCTGAGCCATAATCTTGAACACAGTTGCTGTGAATTATAGATGAAAGCAATGCAAAAACAACATTCTTATTTATAACCTGGTAAACTAAATTAATATGTTCTATGCCTTGTATTTTTGCACAAGATCTACTGTCTAAGTGACAATTTATTGTTACTAAAAATATTTTTAATTGTATTAGTATAGATACTAGAAACTGAGGTATTTTATATCGTACCTCTGTATTATGTGTAAGACCAGAAATTAGCATTTACAACCACACAAATAATAAAGCTGGCATTGTTGCAGAATATTTAAACACAAAATTTTAAAAAAATCTTATATATGACTTACTTGTAACTCCTCTGTCATTATCCACAAATGGGATGATTACTCCACTGGTTGTCAAATATTTTCTCCTTTACAAAAGAACTTTTTTTCATTTTTTGCTCTTTCTTCCCAATAAACTGCAAAAATGTTACTTCAATGATTTCAAATACTTTGTCATATCACATTTTGGTTCAAAGGTGATGTATATATGACTAAATCAGGCCAAAATAATGTGATGATACTGCCACCCAATAGGGACTGTTGGCTATTTTGGCTGTCAGAAGTTCATTCAAATTCATAAGTATTTCACTATGCATGTTTTTAATTTTCTAATCCTAGGTGTAACATTTCTGTTGAGGAACATACAAAATCCATTTTGTTAAACACATATTTTCCAACGTGTTATCTATATTACTGAAGAATTTGACAGTGTCTTGAAGTGTTCCTTGAAAACTGTGGGAGTTAAAAAGAAAACTGTAAGGCAAGAATAATGGTGAGATGTTGTTGTTACAAGATTAATCAGTACATATGAAACATTGCTTACTGCAAGTATAAACACCACCAAATTTCCTGGCACTAAAATGGCAGATGTCAGCCCAATACACAACATACACCAGTCCAAACATTCTCTTCAAGCATCTCCTACTTCAGAAAAGCCTTTCTTGGATGTATGAAATTAGCACACAAGTTCAGCAATGCCCTAAGTATTATTATTGACATCAGGTGGACCCAAAAGAATGCAAATGAATCCTTTTTTAAATATCACATGTCAAAGGAAGTGAATGTTAACCACTTAAGGCATACCTATTTTATACCAGTTTTACTATATAATGTCCACGATCTTTAGTGTTTATTGTTTTCTTAGCAGGGTGAATTAACCCATTATGCCTGGAAAATATTAGATCAGATCAAATTAGATTAAACACTTAAGCAAACACATAATTTAGTAAACTTACAGGGAAAGTAAAGAATGATTAAATAACTTCTAAACTTTCTAATTCAGATCAGCTACTCAGAGTCAAACAGGATTCACATACACATACGCACACACACTATATAGATTTAATTCTTTAATTCGATTCAGCAACTAATCACACTTTTAACTGAGATGTGGGAGTATAGAAATTTCTGATAAAGAATACAGGATCAATTTACAGTTGCATAGATTTGTCCATTCAGCTCATCAAAAACTTCCACTTGATCAAGTCCAGTAATTTTTTCAGAATGTCTTTTTTTCAGTCCAAGCAGTAGTATGTTAGTTAATGTATGTGAAATGCATCTGTACATCATTTGCTCAAAATAACATAAAACAACTCATTGGAAATGCTTTTGAATGATAATCAGTTATAGTAAACTGACTTTTTCCCACTTAAAAAAACATTAAAAGTCAAATTATATAGCTATAATGTTCAAATACTGATAAACCATCTCTACAGAAAGGCCCAGTGCAATATTAATACTAAGCAAATCTAGTTTCTGATACTCAGAAAAAAGGTAGTGATGTTTGTAAGCATGTGCGTATTGTGGTCTCTGCAACTGATGTGAAGGTGTCCAAGTCTCCTAAATGCACAAGCATTTAAATGGGCAAACATTTACATGTATTTTTGAGTAATACTACCACAAGAGGGGATATCTGATGTGTACTGTGTACATCCATACTGCCAAGCTGATTCACTGTTAGTTTCATACCAGATCTCTGGACACCATCTCAGCCAAGCTGCGAACATGACAGCTGAAGGCTGAAGCTGCAGGATGAAGTAAATATGATCATTCCTGCAGTGAGAAAAAACACAGGTGGATCAATGTGTGTCACAGCTCTTACTCTGCAGACAGTATATGCTTATGCCAAAGCGCTTCCTCTGGGAATTAAAGGTCACTTTCTAGTACAGATGACTAGTAAGTATAATATCAAGTTTAAAGTCTCTACATGAAAATTTCCAATAAATGCCCGAAATTTTTTTAATGCACAGAAGAAATTGCACTCTTCAGAAATGTTTGTGGGTTTGTGTATAAACAGGACTATTTCATTGGAATGACTCATGGAATACAAATAAATAAGGACTACCACTGATTTTTTGTGCTTAGAAGACAGTTACTGCATTCTTTAACAAAGCTGCACCTTCAAGTGTTTACTGCAGGATAATTGTTTCAGAATCACACTGTTTTAACAGATTTTTTAATTTATGCAAGATTCAGAAATTAAGAGACATTTTAACAAATGGCAAGCATCTGTTTATTGCAATACAGCTCAGCAAGTCAGTAGGGATTTTTTAAATTGGTACAACGTATTGGTCAGAGGTATTTCTATCACTATGTTCACAAAGCAGCTGCAATGGAGGAGGAATGCTGGTACGTTACTTCTATCAGGACATGAATTACTAAGAAAAGTGCTAGCGTAGCCATAAAAAGGTCACTACAGCATACAAGCATAAAAACAGACTACTCTGAGTACTGTTTATAACTATTTATAGTACATGCCATTCATGCCCATAACAGGCTTACAACTACAGCTCCTTTCATATTTCCTTACATCTTTCAAGAAATTGCCTTTGTTACCATTGCATCTATAAAATAGTCTTAAAGAAATGGCAGCAAGGTATGCCATTTTCTCCACTTGATTTTCCAAAGTTATCAAATTTTAAACAGTACTAAGCGAAAAAATCAAAAAACAATACTTTCCTAGTCTCTGTAAACAAAAAAAAAATATAAAAGATACTATATAATTACAGAAAATTATTATAATTAATGCAATTGCATAGTGTATGAAGACAGAAATTTAAAAATTAGAAATCATGAGGAACAGACAGAAAATGAGAATTAGATGGGAAAAAAATGTTAGTTTTACAACATAGAAAAGCAGGAATTATTTTCCAAGTTGCATTAAGTCAGTGGGTCCAAATTTATTTCAGCCTTTATTGTGGCCCAAGTCCAGACTGAATTCAGTGGGAATCTTTCCACTGATTCCAATACGCTTTGGCTCAGCAAATATGCTGTCATGTCTTACATCATTTTTGTCAGCTGAGAATAATAGAGTAGTTCAGACTAGTCTGCCTGAAGTTCCAGAAGTCTTTCATTACCTGTTTCTTTACAGCACCACTGTCATATCTATCTTCTTAAAAGCAATTAACTCTGCTGAAAATGTAGTATGCAATGAATTTAGTTAAAATAACTTGTCAGTCAGAATGAAGAAGATAACCTAGGTTGCAAATAAAGTCTGTTAAAAGTATATACACCTAAAGTGGACCTAAAAGTTGTAACTGACAGGAAAACCTGCATTCAGTCTAAAAATGTGGTTGAACTCTGAGCAAGCACTAATTAAAGCAGCAGTAATTAAAGAATGATTATTGAAAGTATTGTGCTGTCAAAGCTGTCACCTCCCCCTTCCTCAAGTGGGAACAAGACTAACAACATCTGTTATAGTAGCTCCAGCAGTCAGAAAGTCATCAGCAAGATTCTGCCCTGTTTACTCCAACAATTCAGAAATTAGAAGAAGTAGTAAAGAAACAATCACTAGAAAAACCAATTCAACTAACCAAACCTACTTGTAAAGAAATAATGATGTATGGCATATGACTACCAAAATCTTACTGCATCAGCTCTTTATGTAGAAAAAGCACTCCACCCGAATAACCATCTCACTTTTTACATAAATGTATTTACAGGTTGAAGTCCAAATTTTCAGCAAAGAAATATGGTATCCTTTTGAGACTCACAAAATATCATTTGCAGAGCAAATACCAGTCCTTACTTCCCTTATGACTGCAATGCTGACACCTTTGAAAAGCAGGTCATCAGTGTTCAGAATTCAGCTACTATTGAGGCATCTCAGACTAGTGGAAAAGCATGAATATTAGATTTGAATCTAAGAATTTTGATAGACTCACAACAACCATTTTGCTGAGTCTCCTGATCACTTTTCTCTTAAAGACTGACAGGAAACAATTTATTCTAAAGAGAGTGCTATTTTATAGCAGTGCCTAACTTAAGGCAATATAAAACTTGAATGAGTATTTAGTCCTCTATCAAACATTTTCACAAGTATTAAATCCACAAAACACATGATCTTTTGAGCACTGGAAATACAACAGGATTTTTATGCTTTAATCTACTGACAGATTAAAAGTAGAAATACAGCAATAATCAGACTAGGTGCATTAAAAAATAAACTATCACTTTCAGAAAGAAAGATATTTTTCACAAGGCCTATTGCATAGATAGAAACAAACCTAAAAACTCTAACTGAAGTATTTCATAACTCAGTATATAAATGTAGATAAAATACAAATGTTGAGTAAACAGCATCTTATTGACTAGAACTGGTACAAACCAACATAACATCAACATAAAGTGCATCAAGCAAAGCATATAGTGATCACTGAAAAACACATTTGTGCATACGTGTGGTTTAAATATTTCACTTCCACTTATCTCAGCCAGTGGTCATCATCTGTTTCAGTCAACACTAACACAGTGCTGCTCCTTCTCTTTGAGAAATAGGAAGATAGGACTGACAAAGTATTCACATATGATGCTGCATTCTCAAATATGGTTGTTATCAGAAACAACTCTGCAAATACACTGGATAAATATGACCACTAAAAGCACAAAATCTGAGCTATTTTATTAAAGTTGAATAGTAGCTTTCCTCCTAAACAGACTAGAACAGCTCTTACACTCCACTGTCTATTGCAAAGGTTTTGACTGTAAATTTTAATTTTCATTCTGTAAATAGTTCAAAACAATTACCAAGTTTTCCATTATTCACAGTCCCTTCCTCTTCCACAGGTAACTGGCTAGTTTCCCTCTCATATGGTCTACCTAAGTTAACCAAGTTAAATGTACAGAAATCATGTTAAAATTACTTTCGGATTCTGTTGTAGATTTGAAGGGGGACTTGAACACCTTAAAATTTGCACAACTCATCTAACTATATTAGATAATCTTATAAAAGGTGTTCCTCTTTACACACTGTTCATTTATTTCACATTTTTCACTCAAATATGATCATTGTGGTGTTAATATTACTCTCCTCAGTGATTCTCATGATAATATACGCATGGCTAGAGGCATAAATGGGTGCAACTAAAGTGAATGAAAATTCTGTTGCAGCAGGTAAATATAGGCAAAATATCATTTTTCAGAATATCCTCCATTCTCAAGATATTTGCTCATCTATATATGTCAGTTTATGAAATGACAGTCAGTGATATGTGTTAAAGCTGTACTGAAGAAGAATAAAGTTCATTAGAATCAGCTACATTTACATTTTAATAAATAAATATCATTATTTCCTATATTATTATTACGATTGGCTGGCTGCCAGGCATTTGTTCCAACAATAGGATCTCTAAGGAACATTGTCAGTAAATACAGTTGCTAGTAGTTCTGTTTTGTGTCTGCTTTTTTCATAGTTTTTTTCCTATGCAAAGAAAGACAAAAGAGGCAACACTGAACACAAGATTACTTAACAAGCCATCCTGCCTCAAGGTGTTGCAATCTAAGGGTTCCACTAAAGCCAATTTTTTCTTAGAGAAGAGATCTGGAAAACTGTATAATAAGGGAATATTACATTGCACACAGAATTTAAAAAGACCGAAAAATATTTTGTTCTGTATGCTACCCATACAACTAAGTCAGGAATATTCTTTCCTTGGTTCCTGTTTCTAGTAATCTCAGCATGGCTATAGATGCAGTAGAATTACATTAACTTTAGGTTTGCTTTCCAAATATACAGGCTACCTGACTATACCAGTTTCTATGCTGTATTTTGAAGACTTCTGCTTTATGAATTAAAATACAGCAACTTCTGTTGGATATTTTTATATCCTTAGTTTCAGAAAGAATTCTGCTACCATACCCTAGCATAAAACACACATTTTTCAGAGAATGCATTGATCTAGATCTAGCATTCATGATGCAGTTATAAAAGATCGATCAACAGACAAACCAGGAGTATAGGTATAACAGTGGGAGTCAGGTCAGAAGCTGAAAGGCATGCTATGCTGCTATCACTGGCACAAACAAGGCCACATCTGAGGTCTTGTGATGTGACCTAAATATTAAGGGCAAACTCTACCAGTTTAAGTGTTTGCAGCTGTATTTTTGAAAAATATGATTTCTGGAGAGTAAACATGAGCATTTGCAAATGTTCAGACGTATTACTTGTGGCAGGACAGCATATGCTAGGCCTAGAAGAGTGCCATAAATATCCTGCCAGCTTCACCCACAAGCACTCCCTTCAGAGTTCCCATCTGCATGATTGTAAACACAAGGAGAAGCCTAACAAAGCTTCCACTGAAGCCAAACTCTGACAAAAATCTACCTATGTTAAAAAGAACAAGGCTGAAATTAAGCTCAAATAAATTTTGATTTATTCTATCTTTTAGACAGTTGGCCCCTCAAAAAAACATATTTATCAAAACAGCCTGTCATCAGTAAGATAGATGAGTAGCCATTAAACTACTCAAGTGACAGCATGGCCTATTTTTGTCATCAGTAAAATGAGCTTGATTACTAGCTTTACTAAATGCTATCTAAATTATTCTGACCATACTGTCAAATGTTATTCTTACACAGAGTGAGTAGAATTGGGATGGCCTGGCTAACTTAAGTTCCAAATAGTACTACTGAGGGAAAAAGCCCACATCACTTGGAATTATTCACTTAGCTTTACAACCTACTTTCTCCTGTTCATAACTTTGGGATTAATAACAGTAATAATATATCAGAAAGTATGTTTCCAGAAAATAACCACACCTCTCAGAGGCTGGAGTCAATGGCATTTCATCTCAACTGTGCTCTCCATCCTAGGCAGTTGCCTCTTAGATGTCTGAAGATGCATTCATTTTGCAACCATGCTCTTTTTATTTGCTAAAGCAAGAGGGATCATAAGATGGCTATTTTTAAAAAGATCATCTGTATTGGGTTTGCATGGCAAGGTTTTGGTAGCAGGGGGGCTACAGGGGTGGCTTCTGTAAGAAGCTGCTAGAAGCTTCCCATACGTCCAACAGAGCCAATGCCAGCTGGCTCCAAGTCAGACCTGCTGCTGGCCAAGACCAAGCTCATCAGTGATGGTGGTAGCACCTCAGGGATAACAGATTTAAGAAGGGGAAAAACTGCTGCGCAACAGCAATTACAGCCAGAGACAGGAGTGAGAACATTTGAGAGAAACAACTCTGCAGACCCCCAGGTCAGTGAAGGAGGCGGAGGAGATGCTCCAGGCGCCAGAGCAGAGATTCCCCTGCAGTCCATGAGGAAGAGCATGGTAAGGCAGGCTGTCCCCCTACAGCCCAGGGAGGTCCACAGTGGAGCAGATCTCCACCTGCAGCCCGGGGAGGAGCCCATGCCAGAGCTGGTGGATGCCCCCAAAGAAGGCTGTGACTTCATGGGAAAGCCCGCACTGGAGCAGCCTGTGACTGAAGAACTGCAACCTGTGGAAGGGACCCACACTGGAGCAGTTCATGAAGAACTGCAGCCCATGGGAAGGACCCACACTGGAGAAGTTCATGGAGGACTGTTTCCTGTGGAAGGGACCCCATGTTGGAGCAGGGGGAGAGTGTGAGGAGTCCTCCCCCTGAGGAGGAAGGAGCAGCAGAGACAACGTGTGGCAAACTGACCCCAACCCCCATTTCCCGTCCCCCTGTGTCACTGTGGAGGAGGAGTTAGATAAAATCAGGAGTTAAGTTAAGCCTGAGAAGAAGGGAAGGGTGGGGGGAAAGTGTTTTTTAAGATTTGGTTTTATTTCTCATTATCCTACTCTGATTTGGTTGGTAATAAATTAAATTAATTTTCCCCAAGTCGAGTCTGTTTTGCCTGTGACGGTAATTGCTGAGTGATCTCTCCCTGTCCTTACCTCAACCCATGAGCCTTTCATTGTTATTTTCTCTCCCCTGTCCAGCTGAGGGGAGCAGGGAGCGATAGAGCGGCTTTGGTGGGCACCTGGCGTCCAGCCAGGGTCAACCCACCACATGAACTAAACAATAGGCCATGTCTAACACTAATGTGGCTGAATTGAAGGAATAAAGACTGTTTGCATGAATGTTTATATGGGTGGGGTATCCATGCAACCTGCTGTGCTGTCCCAGGGCCACAGTTGCATCTGGCTGGTTAACAATATAGAGACATACAGTTTCAACAGTATCATCCGAGGCCTATCTCGAGCTTAGGCAGCCTATTTGGCTATCACAGGGAGGGCACAGCAGAGTTTAGTCCCTCTCCCCCACAGCAGTGCCCTAACTACTAAGGTATCCCACCAGAGAAGATTACACTGAATTGCCAGAAGAGGAGCAGAGAGGAGGCGCTCACACATGATACATCAAATACACATTGGAGGAACAACAGAAACAGTAAGTTGCACAAGACATCCCTCACAGCCCCTACAATCCAGCTCACTTTCCATCGGATGAAAGCCAACTACCCTCTACTTGCATAGGGGAGCCCACATATCCCATGGCTGAGGATAGCTTTTATTTTGCACAGCCCAAGCACACACTTTCACCACAAAGTCGCTGCACAGAAATGCCCTTTGCTCGTCCTCCAGGCTCTAAATAGACAGGAGCACCATGTCTGCATGTGCAGTCTGGTGCTGTACCAGCAATAGAGGCAGACGAGCAGGTATGACTAGGTGTCTTACATTTCCTACTGGTTACCTTGAGGCGATTTCCTGGTCAGCATGTAGACTTTCTTGCTCTTCAGAAGAACCTCCACTGATTATAAATGAAGCATATAGTGCAATGTGGCTTGCCCTGTTAGGATTGTGTAAATCTTCTGTAGTTGTTTATATATTGGAAGTCTTCCTCTATATAATTTTATGGTGATTTTAAAAGACTTCTCAGTGATTTTAATGTCTTAAATCTGCCACTTGATTTCTCTTTAAAGCAAAAGCATGGGACTTAAGTGATGAGTTTACATTGCTGTTTAAAATGTTATATTGTGAAGGATTTATATTAATTTTAAACCAAAATATATTTCTTTACTAGATATAGGTCACACTTAACCAAAGGTATCAGATCAGAAGGACAGCTGTTGAAGTATTAAATACTTAGTTTTCCCTAGGTCAGAAAAGCCTTCTCCTTCCTATTTTTTAGATTAATTAAAAAAAAAAAAATCACAATGACTAACTAACATTTTTTTCTAAAAACGAAAAGAGACAAAACAAGGATAGGGACAATAACAGAAGTCTTGTTATCTCAACACATTTGTTACTAACTAACAATATACCAAACCCTCTTCACTTGTATTTTATGGTTTTTAATTAAGATTAGCTTTCAGTCTTTCTTACATTTGAAGATACCATAGATTTTTAAAAGGTTAATACATCTCACAGTTATTTGGGACAGAAAAAGATGAAAAAATAAAGCCAAGTGAAGAATTACGTGTGTTCTTCATTTAAGCCAGCCAAGTGCGAAGACAGTCTCTTGGGAATGATTGCCCAGTGTTTTGCAGTCTCCTCACAGTGTTGTATGAGGTTTTGGTGAATTTATAAAAAATTTAAATGAAAGAGCTTGAGAATTTTTCAGCTGGGAGCATTATTTCCATCTACTAGTTATCAAAATTCTCTACCAGATTTTAGTACCATATAACACATACTGCCTCTTGTTACATTCAATACCACAAATATTTCTGAATGTATAAGGCTATATCTCCTTATCTTACAATTCAAAATGTAATTCAGAATGTAATTCATCTGGAAGGCAGTGTTCCACCAACTGAGCTTCATTTACTGCTCTTGGCCTACAGAAGAATTACCGATAGTTTGAAGACAGCTGGCTCACTCGCAGCACTCAAAGCTTTCAGCTATTTCTACAGATAACTTGGCTCCTCTGCTTCAAGTAAAGTCTGGTGGCCTCAAAGAGCCAAACAAGGAAACAAGGAGGACAAAGCCTAGCTATCGCATGTAAAGAGGAGGAAAAATGAGCTGCCCTGAGGACTTGCCCAAACACCCGCAGAGGAACAATGTCTTTGGAAACGAGCAAAACAAAAATGCAGCAGCATGCTCCCCAGCTAAGCAAGAACAGAGATACAGATAACACAGACAGTGTCACAAGATGTAAGGACGTAAAAGACCAATAAAACTGGACAAAGATGGGGGGGGGGGGGGGGGGGGGCGGGGTAGACAGTGAAAAAATAAACTTTAAAAGTGCAATTAACAAGTATATGAAAGAACATATACCGTGTTGCAGAAATGAGAGTTAAAAATACCCAGAATTTTTCCTCATGTAACTATCAATATCTAACCATACCATCCTATAAATAGGAAAGAAGTCAATAATGAGACATCTTTCTAACATATATACAAATTGGTATATAACAGCAATATAGTTAAGACTCTTTTAAGGCATCTTTGAATTTAAAGGCTTTTTTATTTCTTTTACTAAATCCAAATTTAAAGATGAACATCAGAAAATAAAAAAGCACTTTTACAAAAAGCGACATATCAACCAATTCAAATCAACATGCATGAAACATTAAGTATAACAGCCATTAACTTAAAAAAAGAAAAAAAAAATAACCAAACCAAACAAATTAATACATAAGAATACGTCAGCAATTTAATCACTTACGGGCTCTCCCCGATGTCCTTCTAGGCCTGGAGATCCAGGCTGTCCGACTTCTCCCTTTAAAATAAGAAAGATTGTTAAATACAATATTAAAAAGAAAGAACTTCCTTTGCACAATAAAAATTTTTCTTTCAAATAGTAAATTTTTATTTTTAATATAAGTAAATTACACATGATCAAGGCTTCATCAAACAAACAACTCTTTAAAAACAGTTTCAAAGACAGTAAGAAGTGTTATCAATCTGACATTCCCTCATTCTGCGTCCAACAGACAGCTGTCAGTTTGCAAAAAGAGATGAGATAATTGTCTTTTGAATCAGAACAGTAACTACTGGTTGAAGAAGGGCATAAAACAATATTGCTATTGTCTAATCTTTGGTACAACCAACAGTCTGAAAACTATTTCAAAGCACTCCAGAATACAGCAGTACCAGATATGAGCAAATCTTTATGCCCTTATTCAAAATATGTAAGATACAAAAAATATTCTGAAAATTTGAAGAATAATTCCAGAAATAAAAGCACATAAAACAAAGGTCAGTTTATACATATATATATATGTAAATATATATATATATATATAAAAAATAACCTGGTAATAATTAACTTAAAATTACAAAACTGGACTTGAAGTAACAATGGGTAGCATCTGGGTTTCAAGCCATGCTTTACTTTGCATTCTTTCCCAGAATGAATATTTTAAGAAAACAGGAAAGCTCCAGCAGAAATTTCCTTCAAAGACAGCCTGTTTGTTACTGCTCTGAATTTGATTAGAGACCCAGAAAGAAGCAATGTTTTATAGCAAGCAGATGTTGAAGTCAAGCTGACAAAATGTTTGAATGAAGAATATGACTTCTCTTAACTATGACATTATAAAATGAATAAAAACTAATGAGTATGTCATATTTTTGTACTACAATAATTAAAAGAATAGCCATGAAAATGTCTTTCAGTTTAAATGTACGCAGGTTCACACACCTAAGATACTGAATTATCAGTATATTGTTTACAAGCATAAAACCAGATCAAAATACTCTCCAAATTCATGCTTTATCAACATAATACTTCACGCTAATGGGCCACCAGTGACATTTAAAATTTTGTTTTAAACAACTACGACAATCACCTGTCCATGTTACCAAACACCAGAGAGGAAAAAATCTAATACCTGATTATTTTTTTCTATTTTCTATAGTACCAGAGAAGAAATTTGTCCACCAACTTAGGAGAGGTATCTGTGTGTATATATGTATATAAAATCATAGAATCACAGAATCATTTAGGCTGGAAAAGACCTTCAAGATCATTGAGTCCAACCATCAACCATGCCCTGAAGTGCCTTGTCTACACGCTAAACCATGCCCTGCATTAAACCATGTCCTGAAGTGCCTTGTCTACGCGCTTTTTGAACACCTCCAGTGATAGTGACTCAACCACTTCCCTGGGAAGCCTGTTCCAATACCTGACAACCCTTTCAGTAAAGAAATTTTTCATAATATCCAGCTGACAGAAGAGACCAGCACCCACCTCACTACAACCTCCTTTCAGGTAGTTGTAGAGAGCGATAAGGTCTCCCCTCAGCCTCCTTTTCTCCAGGATAAACAGCCCCAGGTCCCTCAGCTGCTCCTCGTAAGACTTGTGCTCTGGACCCTTCACCAGCTTCGTTGCCCTTCTCTGGACGTGCTCCAGCACCTCCATGTCTTTCCTGCAGTGAGGGGCCCAAAACTGAACACAGGACTCAAGGTGCGGCCTCACCAGTGCCCAGTACAGGGGAACAATCACCTCCCTGCACCTGCTGGCCACACTATTTCCGATACAGAAAATATATATATAATACATATAAAATAAGGCAGGATTCATTTGAAATAAATTCATGTAGGTAACTAGGCTCCTATCACAGCCAACAGAAGTCTAGTCAAGACCAGCCACCAGGAGCTCAATTTCATTGCTTGCTCATAGACATTTGTCATACTTGAGATACCCACGGGTGTCCTGTCTGGGTTCCTACTCGCACTCCAGAAAGGTACTGGCTTTCCATAGGACTTATGTCATATTTGTCAGCTCCTTAGGATGCTTTGGACACTAATGCATCTCAAATGAACCAGGTGCTTTTATGTAGTCAACTAAACTGGTACCTACAAGTCTGCCTTCTTTGAACTGAACTGCTCTCCAGACTCCACTGGCATTACTGGTTAGAACTCCATTGACTTCAAAGGCAAAACAGGCAAAATAGGCAGCTACTACATCTATAGACACAAACTTAGCTGAGTGTTTTAAGAACGTCTGTTAAATTGTCTTTGCCTGACATATTTCCAAGTGTCAGAGATACATGCTCTTGTAGATATGTATTAATAATGACAATTTGTAGGCAAGTATCAGTGGGATTTGAAGATCAAAATTAAATTAATGTAGGCGTATTTAAAACTAAACCAAATAACAAATAAAGAAAAAGTCCTTCAATATCATAGAAATAATCTGTTGTTGGTTGCTGAAGTTAACTTCAGAAAAATGAACAATAAGAAAATATTTTTTCCCATAATTCAGATTTACAACTTCTTTTACTAACATATTTTAAGGGTGTAAGCTTAAGGGCAGTTAAAAAAAAGCAGTATACCAATTTGATATAAAATAAAGTTATTCTATTACCTTTTAGCACAGTCTTATTATGCCTTCCAAAGAGAAAAAAAATAAATAAATACTGAGTTAACCTACAGTAAAAGTTAAATTTTAGATATACTTTTTAAAGGCTGTTGTTTTGTATGTGTTCTCCTAATAAATTTTTGAATTGCAGGATGATTGGTTATACACTGAAGTTGAGCAATTTTTAGAATAACAGTGCTGTAGTGTTTTATGTAAGTGATAACTGCCCCCTTTAACTTCAAATTAAGACACCTGCATGTGTTTTTCTACCTGAAGTTGTCTAGAGATACATTAGGGATCCAAGATCCCATTACAGTGAACAGGGGCTTGATTCAGTTACCTAATCACAAATCCCTGGTGCTATTTGAGGTGTTCTAGGGCAGCCAAGGCTTCCACATTGGGCTGGCAGGTACCACCTACAGGACACCTGTGTCCTTCTGAAATGGCACTTACAGGTCACCTGGGGTACCCAAAACCAGCATATAGGACTGCACATTTATGAGTGATCTCACAAGTTATAGCAGTTAACAGTCAGCAGCTGAATGACTTTAGAGGTTCCATTTATTATATCTAAGAAGAGCTTGTCAACACACAGACATGCAGAGCCATTTCCTGCTGTAAATAAGGGTGAAAAAGTTTTCACTATGAAGACAGTCAAGGATGGAACAAGCTGCCCAGTTGTGCAGTCTCCATCCTTGCAGGTCATCAAGACCCAGCTGAGCAACCTGGTATGGATTCAGTGCTGTCCTGTTTGTGAGCAGGAGGCTAGTCCAGGAGATGCCCCAAACAAAGCCTCCTCCAGCCTGAGTGAGCCTGGGATCCTGCTGGATCAACCTTGTTGGCAGCTGCTGCCTGGAAGGGCTTAGGTCTCTCATAGGTCTTGTGTCATATCTCGCTGCTGCAGCAGATGTCACAGATATGCCATGGTATCCCCAACTGCTGTAGACAAGCATGGTCACAAAATGGAGGAAAGACCCAGATCTCGAACTACAGTAACAGGCATTTAGAAAAGTACACTTAAAAGTACACTTGCATTTTTGGACACTGAAGGAACATTCATCTTGAGCGGCCCTAGGTCACTTTATTATTATTAAGAAAAATACTGTAGGAACAAAGTTGCTGTTGAAAGGCTTCTTTAGATCAATTCAACTGAACATTTACATTGCATATTAATAAAAATTATTTCCTGTGAACTTAAAACTGATACTGCTAAAGTCCATCTTTTCAGAAATTAGAACAGTGCAAACAACTGGGTAAACAAAACGTCCAGCGAGCTCACAGAGTGCAATATATTAGAGAAATACCAGATCCTGTAGTCTTTTTTACAGTAGACATACTTAGTCTACTTGAAAAACTGTTCTAAATTAAAGAGCATTGCACAATGAAGAGAATGCAAACATAAACATGAATCCAATACTTAAGTTTTTTTCCCCTAACTTTCACCCAGCTCCCTTCAAAAGCAATAATAATAGATTACTTCCTTCTTAACTGTACACAACAGGTATGCTCTGCAGTGTATGCCTGCATATAAATTTCATTGACAGATTCAGAGTTAGAGAAATACAAACAGGATAAGGGAGACAAAGTATAAACAATCTCTGGTGATCACTAACAGTCTTAATAAAAGCATTGCCCCTGCTCACAAACCAACTGAAATCAATGAAGTCCGCCCATTGACCGCAGTCGACTTTGGCATTTCCCAGTAACACACATTATTTTAATTGCCAGTAATTCTCCACAGAATTAACTGGGTATATTTAGACCAGTAGCAATGCTATTGAAGACTTTGGCAAGATATGAATATACATTCGTACATACCTTGAAACCAGGACTTCCTGGTAATCCATCTTTCCCACTTCTGCCAGGGTCTCCCTGTGGCAACAGTTAACAGTCATCAGTAGGTGAATTAACAAGAAAAAGTTAAAGGCAAATTGTCTTCACAAAACTTACGGATCGCCCAGGCATTCCTGGAAACCCTGTATCACCTTTCTCTCCTTTTGAACCCTGAGAAATACAGCAATGAAAAGTAAGTAGTGCTCAATGTTTATGCTGCAAATTCAGTACATTTAACCCATAATTCATGTATGTTATTTTGAAAACGTATGGAAGAACTGTTTCTTTTGTAACACAGGCAGCAGTCAACTACTAACTACCCCCGATACAGAAACTTAAATAAGTTCTAAAATGTAGAAATGTGAACACAGACCCTCTTTCAAATTGCTTAAAACTCTAGTCCAGTAAATACATGAAGAAAACATAAAGACAGGTGAAAATATAACTGTTAACAGTGGATGACCAAAATACGCTCTCTGAAATATAAATATTTACATACAAGCACACCCTGCTTTCTATAAATTACAGATTAAAACAACATCATTCTTCCAGGCCACTATCAGTCTCACTCCACTCATGTGGTCCTCTCCTCACTGCCCTTACTCCGGTCCCTCTTCCCCGTTTGGTTGTATGTTTCATGTACATTTCTATGTATTAAAAAGCACAGACTTCTTTGCAATATAATTATTACATATACCCCACATTAAAGGCATAGACATATATGCAACAAATATATTTATAAGCGTTTTGTGCCATGTTAAAATAAATTACATTGATCCATTAACAGAAGGATGAAGAGAGTTCTCAAAATATCCAAATAAGCAGAGTATGAATTTACTATTACTAGACATAAGTATATCCAGTAACTTCAGTGGAAATTTTTCCGAGTTAGGACTGCAGAATTAAATTCTCTGTGAATACACCTATTATAAAAATATAAATTATATTTCATTGGGTGCAGGTGCCCAGGCGCTGGCAGGGGGGGCTGCAGGGCGGCCTCTGTGAGGAGCGGCCGGGGCTGCCCCAAGCTGGACACAGCCGGTTCCAGCCGGTTCCAACCCACCCACCGCAGGGCACTGCTCAGCCCCACAGACAAGGTGGGGGTGCCTTGGGGAAAATATATTTAAGAAAGGGCAAAAACGTGACACAGGCAAAGTAAGGAGTGAGGAAAAAAGTGAGAGAAACAACCCTGCGGACACCAAGGTCAGTGAAGAAGGAGAGGGGGGAGGTGCTCCAGGTGCCAGAGCAGAGATTCTCCTGCAGCCTGTGGAGAAGACCATGGTGGAGCTGTGGTAGCCAAGCTGCAGCGCATGGAGACCTCATGCAGGAGCATGTTTATCCTCAAGGACTGCAGCCTGTGGGAAGGACGCATGCCGGAGTAGGAGAGAAGTGTGAGGAGGAAGGAGAGCAGGGAGGAACTGTTATGGACTGACCATCCCACCCTGCTCCCCATTCCCCATATCATGAAGGAGTGAAGTTGAGACTAGGGAAAAGCATGGGGAGGGGAAGGTATTCTGGTTTTTGTCTTTGTTTCCCTCTATCCAAACCTATTTTAGTTGGCAATAAATTAAGTCAATTTTCCCCAAGTCGAGTCTGTTTTGCCCATGACAGTAATTGGTAGGTGATGTCCTTGTCCTTATCTGCACCCACAAGTTTTTCCATCTTATTTTCTCCCCCTGTACTGTTGAGGAGGGGAAAAAACAGAGTGGCTGGGGGGGCATCAGGCAGCCAGCCAAGGTCACCCCACCACAGATACCAATAACATTTTGCTTTATTTTATGATTATAAATTTACTTGCCTTTTTTCCATATATTCCTGGCACTCCCTGATCTCCTTTAGGACCCTTTTCTCCCTAGACAAAATGTGTGTGAATGAGTTAATTTTTAAAATAGAAGTAGTTATATACAGATATATATACAAAGTATACATGTATAGCAGACATAAAATGAAGCAGGCAAAGAGCTCCATCTGATATAAAACAGTATGCTCAAGACAGTAAATGCAAATCTTGAATTTTCCAAGCTCTCCTAGGGGAGAAGTCCAGAATGTCCAACACAGCTCCTGAGACAATCACAGCTCACAGGCTTAATGCTTCTATTTTCAATGGAAGGCACTTTGACTTTCTGGTTGCTTCAATATAGGTAGGTACCTAAGTGAAAATTCAGCTCTTTGAAAAGCGCTGCACTCTTCTGAAGACCTGATTTGAAAAGTTTAAAACACAAATTTGGAAAAACTAAGAAGTAAATTCAGTTAAGTACTAACACAAAGGAGCAAAAAATATGGTTGATGATGTTTTCAGGAACATAAATGTGAAATAAACTCATTGGTTTAGACCAGAACTATCCTTCAAAATGCTATCACTCAAATTGAATGATTTCAAGAAAATTGTATAACTATTTTTATTTTTTTGACATGGTTTTTGTGATGAAGAAGGTTCTAAGTAGTAGTAAAATCAAAGTTCAAAGTAATTAATATAGAATCCCATAGAACAGAATAAAAATGAAAAAAAAAAACAGGTGGTTTCCATTGCTTGATATGTATGTAATGAAGTCCTATGGCATGTATCTTCCTTCAATTTCAGCATCATATCTAATTCATTTTATGTAGTTCATCAAATGAACTGATATCCTATTGTATATAAACTTATTTTTCCTTTAAATTAGAGCAAGCTGAAACACATGAATATTGTAACAAGAAATATTTATTTACAACCTTTGCTGCTGGCATCCCATGTAATCCAGGAAAACCCGGTAGCCCACGGTCACCCTAAAAGAGCAAACATATTTTAAATCCTTATGTCTAAAATAGTAGTAGTGTATTATAATAACATTCATATTCTTAATGATAACAAATAGTGGAAATATGTTATATATCACCATATCAACTACATAACATTAGTATGCTGACTGATGAGAGTTTGTTGATCTTCAAACAAGATTCAATACATAAAAGAAAAAAAATAATCACTGATTTTTTTACAATAAATTTTACTGTAATCTCTCAATAAAGCTTATGGAGGTTCAAAAGTAGCAATTTAGCTTTGACAAGAGGAAAAACGTCTTTGAAAAGAGCTTTGAATATCTCTGCAGGAGCTGTGATTACCATCCATTCCTAATTCCCGAAGAATAAGGAAATTCCCTAAATCTGGGATGGCTTTGCTCCTACCTCTTACTGCAAATATCAAAGACCTATCGACCTTATCAAATTTCTCATCAGCTTACTCTGGATGAGTGAAGTATTAAAAAATACGGTATTAAGTACTTTCTCTAAAAAATAAACAAAATGAAACCAAAATACACTGATAAAACAACTTTCACACTTTGACAAATGATTTCTTATTTCAGTGGAAGAAAGAATCCACTTAGGTGAAAGCACTTGGCAACTGAACACAAGCCAAAACATCGGTTCTTTTTATTGTCCTCGCAGGTGTCAGATATCAGGAATTCCAGAACTTTTGCTACTGATACGGAAGATATTTACCTGACAATTTGTCTGTGAGTTCCCTTGAACAGTTACAAGAAAAGGCTAAATTATAACTTTGCACTACCTGACTTGAAACAATAGAAACAAGCTTAGTTGCTTGTTCCAGTAGACAGGATCTACTTCACTCAGGACAAAGAGCCAATCACCAAATCATTTCTGAACAATCACAATGTCTTCTCTCTGTTAATATCTAACTTTATATTGAGCAATATATTTCAATTTGTTTAATTTATTTCAGTCGTAATGGAGGAATAGTAAATTATGCTCAGGAAGCTATTTTATACAATATTTCAATTTCTAAGACAAAGGGTAAAAGAAAACATACCTCAGTGGTATTTATCAAAACCATTCATGTCTAAGCAGATTTGGAGAGATCTGTTACATATTTCAGAAGACAAGAACATGACCACAGGAATGATAGCTTGTGGGTTAATGCTATCAAAATATCTCTCAACAAATAAGTATTGAAAAAAGGCAATAGAAGGGAGTTCAAAAAATCAGCAAAGCTTATAAAATAAACACTTCGTGCATCCATTACTTCTTAATGAAAAAGAATGGAGCCTTGATTTCTGCTTAGAAGTGGTGATTCAATTATTGGATAAACTAAAGCACTTGGCAATGGAAACAGTTTTAAATTAGTTGCTACAGAAACTTTACAAGTAATGGGATGAAATTAAGAGATGAAAATTTGGAATGAATCATCAGGAAAAAAATTCTCATGGCAAGACTTATTTTACAATGGAAGAAGTTTTCCAGAACGGTGGTGAAAGCCCTATTTCTTGGCACATCTTAAACAAGGCTGGACGGAGCTTTAGGAAATATTCTATCTGTCACAACCCTGCACTGCCAGGAGAATATTTTTTCATCATCAGTATCTTAATTTCTGCACATGGCCCAATACTGACTGATCAATTAGATTAACGTCTAAGAGCAATTAGATTAAGATGCCTAAACACAGAACACAAGCACATTTTTCAGCTCTAATAATGCATTTAAGAATTCTGCTGAACAGTAATGAATTTAAGGACATGCTTTTAATATTGGGAACTTCAGAAGAAGGAAATTCTACAGTAAAATCTGTTTGGAAAACAAGTGTTTGTTTCACAAAAAAAGCTTTGACGTTTTAATAAAGCAAAACACATTTTTATCACAATGAACTTAGAACTCTTCTAAAAACACAGGACAAAAGTGTGAGAGAAGGGTAGACACAGATATTTACATATCAGTGAGACTTGCCAATAGCCAATGGCTAGTTTATTCACTGCATATACAGCAGATCCAGATTCAAATTTATCCTGATTACCAGGAGGTAGTTATATATAAGCTTCCACATCTGTCTGCAGCTCCAATCTACTGGCTACCCCAGCTAGAATTTTTCCACAAAAAGCTTTGGTTTCAATTAGTCAGTGTTTTCTGATAAAAAGTGCCATCCAAAAATTCCTACCTAGCTCATCTGGGTGCTCACTTAAAGACAAAAAGGGTGAAAAGAGATAGAAAGAAACAATTCTGACAGATGTTCATACTGTGCTTCCAGGTAGCCATATTTAGATATGCTTTCTAAATATATATTATTTAGTGCAATAAAGGTGTTACTGGCAGTGTTAAAGCCTATATAAACTTTATTGAATAAAGCTGACCAGGTATAACCAGTGTTATGAAGTAACATTCTAAATTTAGGATTCTTATTCGTTCTTTATTAGCTTTTTAGTAAACAATTCTCACAGAAGCCTCATATGAAAATATTGATACTGTTAACTGTACAACCAAAAATGATAAATGGTAAGAGTAAAATGTTTTTACCTATTACACTTTTTTTTATTTTTACCTTAGCCCCATCTTTCCCTGGCTCTCCTTTGATACCTGGAAAGCCACGTGGTCCCTAAGAGAGAAAAAATGAAAACCAGCTCAAATATTAATACAATCTGATACAGAATGAGACACAGAAATGTAATACAACGTGACCCAGGGACTGATGTGTCAGCTGGCTGATCACAACATTTTGGTAACTGAATACAAAAGCAGAACCAAGCATGAAATGTATCCAGCATGTATGAATATGGCACACTACCATAACACATGACTGGGGAACACCAAAACAATTCTTTGCTCTAACCAAGGACTACCCCAGAAAAAAAGAACATCACACAGTCCGTACTAGTCCAGAGATGTTCCCTTCCTTCCAGATGTCCTTCAGACAGCCTTCACAATATGCCATGTTGCAGGCTCGCTCTTGGCCCCAGCATGCACTCAGATATTTAATTCAACAAATTAATAAATCTTTGACTATCCAGCCAGACTGGATCATGGCACAAGTTGAATACAGCACTAGTTTCCAATAACTGTCCCAGTAAGGGCTACTAAATTAATGAAGAAAGGAAAAGAATTCTCCTCCATCCATCCTGGCTTTATCTGAAACCTTCTTTTGGACATGTGAATTGTGGGTAATCAACCACCGTGACAAGGCTTCAGATCGCTGTTACTGATTGACTCCTGGATCATGATGAAAATGTCTAAGCCCCAGCTAAGACTTGCTCCAACAGGGCTTACCCAGCAATTAGATTTGCAGTCTCATTTTCAGCCTACCTACAAGGCCCAAAGCCGTGTGAGTTCCAAAGCGATTCACCCAAGGACGGCCCCTGACTTCATGCCATTCCTTGAGCCCTTTTCAATCCTCATACCTCCACTCTCAATGACAAACAATGAATATTAGGAGAGAGTTGGTGGGATTTGCCTCAGATTTTCAAATTGTAGGAATGAAACAGAAACTTACTTGAACCCCTGGAGTTCCTGGGATACCTGGATTTCCTGCCGATCCCTGATATCCCTTCAGAAAAGAAACAAAGACTTGTGACTCTTCGTAAGTTATATTTACAAATTTCCAAACACCGATTTCAGGAAAAAACAATCCTCCTGGTTACTAGAGAACTGTTGTCACGACCCTGTCATTTTAAGTCACAAATTTTAGTAACTGCTACCACAATCACACATTTAAGATTTAGACGTCAGCTTTCAGAAGCTTTCATCTCTGCATCTGAATCTTGCAGCCTCCAGACTTTATGCTAAAATCCGTTATTCTAGAATTGTTTCATGAGAATGTTACAAACATATTGTTTTATTCCCCATTGGGAAGAAAAAAAGAACAAATTAACCCACATAGGTAGAGGCTGTTTTTTCCTCTCTCTCAAGAAAAATAGCTGAAAAATGCCAGCACTTTTAAAGGCTTATTTCCAGTTACAGGAATAAGCTTTAACAAACAAGACATGTTCTAATACATTATGCAGCTAGTTTTATAATATTATTTATAATATTCCATTCTCAATGCGAAGCACTTATCTACAAACCTGAAGGTATATAACAGGCTATGCAAATAAAAAAAATAATTTGAATGACTGGGACTACGAAAAGAAATACTAAATAATACATAATTTGAAAAGAGAATCTCAGGAATGCTTTACTAGAAATCAACATTGGTGCAACAAGAGAACTTTTACAGAACCCAGAACATAGGCCTGAGGTGTTTTGGTAGATTGGGTTGTACAAGTACAGCAAAGATACCAAATTTTTATTCAAATTAACAAGTGCTTTAGAAGGATCCTTTAACAGAGGCAAGTAACTGAAGAACAGGAATTTTACCTAGCTCGATTAAAAACACATCATTCCAATGGACAAAATGAGCTACAAAATGGGGTTTTTTTTGAGAAATATAGAAAACAAGAACAGAAATTGTCCTCTAAAACTCTGAGGCTATTTGGCTCTGACTTTTCAACAGGCAGCCCAAACTCAGTTTGATAAATCCCATAAAATGTACTATCCAATTTCAAATACCCAGAATTTGATCTTGATTTGAACTGAAAGGACTAATAATCCTATCTCTTAATGAGTTTCAGTCTTCAAAATTTAGCATAAAATTTAATGGGGTATTTCCACATTGGTAAAAAGGAGCTAATAGAACCTTTTCAATACAAGGCAGGCAATGTGTATGTCTGATTTCTTCTTTAAATCAGTCAGAGCTTACTGGGAATAATAAACAGAGCTAAAATTATTTGCTGGGTTAGATACAAGAAAGTACTTGCTGTGCCCTCTTCCCAAAAGACATTTGAGCAGATGCCCGATGAGCCAGCTGGTAATGTTTAGTACAGAAGTAAACAGAATTCTAGGTCTCTGTCATACATGGATCTTTTATCAAGCATTTCAGTCTTAATACTCAAGACAGTTCTAGCAAAATCAGCTTTAACTGTAAATGGTGTAGCATCCCCAGATTGCTTACAGGCCTCGTGGGTAGCTGAAACAATTCACCAAGCCAAAAAATATTTTTAAAAGTTTATCTTTTTATTTCTTCTCAAAAAAAAGCAAAAAGTTTGTATGAGTTCCTGTAGGATATAATTCTATATAAATAAAACTTTATTTCACATTTTAGATCCCTCAAATGCAATTTCCCTTCCTTCTCCTTTTAACTGAGTAGGGGAAGAAGTAGAGGAGGACAATTTCCTGGCTGAACTGAATTTCAGAATTCACGAGATGAATGGAGGATTGCAGAAGAGTCTTCAGCTTACAAAACTGCATATTTAGCTCAGAGCTAGATCTTGTAATGTAATTTCAAAGCAAATCAAACACATTGTCAGTGTGTTTGTTTAATGGAAAGCCAGACAGAGAAGATTCAAAAGGAAATTCACAGAAAGTCACAAAAATGAGAATCACTGTCTGGTACAAATAATGTAGCAATGTGGACAAGTTAAAAACACCTCCTATAAATTACGAAAAAAGGCCTTCATAAAAACTGAGCATGTCTTTGTATCACTACCCCTCCTGCAGTACAGATCATCAAACCATATGCTAATGCCTACAATTTTTTTGCGCTAAAGTCAGTTCAAGTCCTCTTTCCCTGACCTCAAAGCTCTCAGTAGGAATACATGTGTGACATACATACATGTGCTTGAAGAACAGCTGTCCCATAGCTGACATTTTATGTAAAAGGGACAGAAGTGAAAATTCCCATTTCAATTGACACAGACAAGTTCAGGACTGAAGGTTCACTTTCAAATAAGGTGAAAGCACTAAATTTGCTACCAAAAAGAATTCTTTTTATTTGGACTTGGTCTTCTCTCATGAACTTTTCAGAATACACACAAATGGTGTGCAAAGTATTATAGCTAACTCTGAATTTGATGCTCAGTTTTGAATCCAGTTGCCTAAACATAGGCAGCTCCTGCCTTTTGAGATTCCCTAGACACACAAGCAGCGTTAGAAGATAGTGGCACAAAATAATTGGGATTCATTTATCCTTTTGAAACAGCAGCGTGGGCAAGACAAAATACCTTACAGCATAAGAATCCCATACCTCTTGGGGTATATTAGTTAAACATCTGTTGACTAATATGGGAATTTAGACACCCAGCATCTCTGTACACATGTAAACACTAAATGTAGGTGTCTTAAACTGAATCCCATTGATGTTTCATCAGTGTTGTCAATCAGCACTACTCCACAGCACTTTGTTTACATTCTCATTCATTATTTTACATCAGTCCAACTGCTATCAGGATTATAAAAAATCTCCCTCTCAATTTGTTGTGGGTGGGAACAGTACTGATAAATTTCTGGTGCCTGAAAATCTGTAATGGCAAAATGATAAAGAGCAAGACACTGAGATGCTTAGCTTTGTATCAGATGGCTGGGTATTTAAAAAAATCACAGATAAAATGTAACTTTGGAATTTAAAGAAAATGGCAATAATTTACAAATAATTTTAAAGGGAAAAAGTTGAACAGACTTCTTAGGCCAAAGAACTTACATAAAGGACACAGACAAATTAGCAATACTGTCATCATCAGTGAATTAAGAGCCTTGCTGGAAAATGAAAGGTAGTTTACCTGTAAGGGAAAAAATTGAGCAAGAAGGACATATGACAAGTATTAATTCCAAAGAACTTTTAGGTGCAATAGCAGAGTAAACCTCAGAAGTATATCTTCAATGCACTTGCATGCCTAAAGGACAAAAGTTCAGACAGCATTCATAGGTATATCACATCAGACAAGTATAAATTAAAAATAGAGGATGCACTGTTAAGGCAATGACAACTGCACTGCACACTTCCTTACTGAAAAGCTTCTGGAGTCACTGAACAACATAAATGACAAAGGCATGACAACAGGACTGCTTGGGAAAGACGAGGGAGAAGTAAACAAGCTCAATTTGGCTAGGAAATAACCAAGAATCAACAGTAACAGTCTAAAGATATTTAAGGACTGTAAACACTAAGTAAACAGAACTATTTAGGGTGATGTAACTAAGCACAATGGAATTCAACTGCAAAAGAAAAATTTAACTTAATGTTAGAAAAACATCCTGACAGAGGTCTGTGGACCTCTTGTGGAAGTCTCTTGTGGTAAATATTTAGTACATTTGAAGCACAATTATCTAAAGCATTACAAGTTTTCAAACCCTTTTCATAAAATACATTATATCTTAAAGCACAGAAATTCTACTAGCTATTCAGGCATGTATCCATGCCCACACTCAAATCTGCAGTCATGCTATGACATTCTCCATCACTGGGAATATCAGTAACTAAAATTCTGCAAGGCAAGAGAAATGTTAGAAAGTACTTGAGTTATTTTAATTAAGTGGTTTAGCCTTTTTCTGAGAAGTTATCATCTAATGTTTTTGCCTCAGGTCCTTCCTCCTCCTTTTCTCAAGGAGCTTTTTTTCCCATCCCTTCCTCAAACAACCTTCCCTCACACCTCACTATGCCTGTATTCATCTGCCTACTGCTTCTCTTTTTCCTTCCCCTTCGGACACGTGGATCAGTCAGGTGGCCCTCTCTAGCAGGTCGGTTTGAAGCCTGTGCCTTACTCCTTTCTCTGGGACTTTCTTAAGCAGTGGTAACTCAGAAGCTCACAACAATTGTCATCTCCTCTCTCCTCCCTCTGTTAAATAAGCATGGCCCTGTAGAGGGACTTCTCGTGGCACCTGCTTCTGCAGGCTACCAGAACTGTCTCTGCAGTGAAGCCTCTCTGTCTACACATACCAAAACATGAAAATGACGGACAGATCCAGCATTAGATCACAAAGGTAACTAAATGCAGCTTTTACCCTCCAACATAAATTTGGGGGTGACTCCTGATCAAAGATTTGTAAACACATGAACATTATTATGGGAAAAGTACAGAAAAGAGTTTTTGTTGCCTTGTCTGTTGCTTTTTTTTCCTCTCCATTTTGTTTTAGCCTGTTTAATTATTTCTCCATCTGATTACACTTCCTTTCATTGGCTACTCTGTCATCTGCCAAGGCTTCCATAGCTCAGGGCCACTAGCAATATATTTTACCTGAGCATGATGTTCTGGGTTCAAATACCACAAAGGAAAAAAAAAAATCCATCAAGATTATTAAATAAAAGGTCATAAGTCCAGCTTTAAAAGTTCCTGAGCTTCAGAATTCTGGGAGATGGGATGATGTACCAAGGGAGTATGACTTCCTGCTTGCTGCATAGATGTTCATCCTTATCATCTGCCCTTGGCCACTGCTGAAGATAGTCATATGGTCTTTTGGTTGAAATGTACAGCTGTATGCAACACAAGTCAGCATCAGGCATCACCCTGATTTCAATGTAGTAGGTCTCAGTGAAGCCGCTACATGACTGTATTAGTCAGAATGGAGCAAACATATTTGCTCTAAGAATAACAAGGTCACAGTATTACTGAGGAATATATATCTTTCTGGAATTGAGAGAAGCATTTTACAGCTGAATTACCAACTATGTCTGTGAAGGTTTTGCGAGAAAAGTAGCTGCAGAGTTTATATCAACCTAAATCCCCAGGCAAACAATCCAATAGCACAGGTAATCCTATGTATACATGAAACTACTACCCATTTTTATTCCAAAAGTACTGCTGAAATAGCTGGCCATTGCCATTATACTAAGTTCATCATGAAAGATTTGGCCTTCAGTTGGTCACCAAATATTATTAAACTCTAGGTAGTACAGCTGTAATAATGTTCTATAGTTTTTTTACAAAGAAATATTGGAATGGTCAAAAATTACTTACTATGTGAGGCTTTTGATACCTTATGAACTCTGTATCTAGGTACATCAGTAAAGTCAGTCTCACCTTTAAACTGCTTATTGCTTGTGGACACGGTAAAGACAAGGCAAATGGTTCCAAACTTTCATGAATGAAACTAGATGGAATACTGGAAAATTGTCCAGATTTGCCAGCTGTGCACTTCAAAGTTCAGAATTGACAAATAAGTGTATTTTTTCATTTCTCTCAGCAGACTGATAACCTATCACCTCTATTAAACACAAGTGATCACTGCATAGACTCTGTTCATTTATTTTTCCCCTTAACTTGAATTTTTCCCCAGTACATATAAAATACCCTTTTTGGAATAAAAAATAGCTTTGTGACCACACAGTCAGGCTGCTGAGCATTCTCAGGGCCAGCAAGCACTCCATCTGCTTCTTTCTGATGAATAATGTCCATTAAAATGAGTTCCAGTTGAGATTCAAATACTATTTTTACCCTTGTGCTTATTTACCAGTGCTATTTCTCCTGACAAGACAATTTAATCATTTCAGGTCCTGAATGACATTTTTGATTGAAAAAAATGTATTTTCATTACTTATTATGCTTCTCGCTTTTGTGCTTTTCTCCAGTTACTTCAACTGATCTTTTCTGTATGTATCAGAGTATGGAAAATAAATAGAGGTGGCAAATAAAGGGAAAAACCAAAGAACATATAAACAAAACGATTTAAAAAATAATTAAAGAATGACTGAAAATGAGTCAAACTTATGTTCACTTCCCCAAATATTACAGCAAACAATTTTACTGTGTAACACCAGGTGAATAATTATTTTCTGGTAACATTGAATATATTCACGGGAATTGTTTTGAATTTTTCTGGACTAAAACTATCTTACAACAATCTAGCCAGCCCACAAACAATAAACTAAATTTTCTTTGATGTTTACTTTTAAAATCAGTTACATATAGTAATATAAATGCATGCCTAAAACCTTTCTCAGATGAAGAAACAATTTGTTGACCAGTTATACTGTTCCAAGAAAATGAATACCAGATAGGCATGCTGGAATAACTTTAGAGAAGAACATAAAAATGTGTTTGGGAACAGAAAAGACTGACTTTCCAGGAAAAGCTTTTCATGCAAGAGCCATTTGATTAAACAACACTGACTACACAACTACCTGTAAGCCTGTTGTGCTGTCTGAATTAAGAGCTTGCTTTTCAGAGTTCCCCAGGGGATACAGCTAAAACGATTCATATGAGCAAAGTTATCTCAAACAAGGAAAATCACTGACAGCACAGAAAACATGCAAGTCATATTAGCAAATAAATAAGTAAAACAGAAACAAAAAGACAGAGAAAGGAATCTGTTTTCCTGCACAGTGTATCTAAAGGGTCTCCCATCGTTCATGGCTAAAAGCTAGCCTGGAAAGCACTCAAGAATCTATGGTAAGGAACAATAACGTACTGGCCAGAGCTGCAGATGATCTAATACGTTTGCAATTATGTCCTTGCAAAGAACAAGTGCAAAAAGCTACAGCTGGTATTTCAAAAAAATTAGTTAATAAAGCTATAGGAATTAACTGTAAGCACTTCAAATAACAAGAACTTCAGTTCAGCAAAATGGTAACATTTCTCCTTTAGTGGGGCTTTCTGGTTCTCTTCTAATTGTCTGGGATGTTTTTGATAAACTTTTTTATGTTCAGAGAATGTCCATCTATGCACGTTATGACTCACTTGCAGGAAAAAAAACATAACTGCCAGATTATAAAATTACAGAAAGACTACAGTATCGATTTATTTTTCCTTCATGATTCACACTGTTACGAATTTCAGTGCTTATGGGAAGATATATAGCATTGAATTGGAAACCTGTTAATAAAACTATGAAAAAGTCATAGCAAAATGTTTCTAAAACAATACTGCTGCAGCTAAGTGGACACTTCAGAAATAAAGGCTTAAATCTATTTTTTAAAAGACAGAAAAGAAACTGACAGTTCCCTACCAATATCCAGTCCAGTCTGGCTTCACTAAAGCTCACACAATGTCACTTTATTTTTCAAAACATTGGAGTTAGCTGGATTAAAGACAGCTCTGCTATGCTTATCCATACTGCAAGTCTACTTCTAGCCACCAGCATTGTCAAACTGTGATGGACACATTCTCCCATGCAACTCCGGGTTGAGACAGTTTGTAGAATTGTCTTTGTACAGAAGAACAGGACTGCTCTTCAGATGTTTAAGCACCATCAATAATCAACTGAAAAGTCATTCTGATTAGATCACACTTCCCCAGCTCAGATTCCACCCATTCCTATTTTAAAACCTCTATTTTCATGACGGTCTGGAACTACAAGGTAGTATTTTATAGTACTGACACTTTGTCCTGGTTTCAGCTGGGATAGAGTTGATTGTCTTCCTAGTAGCTGGTACAGTGCTGTGTTTTGGGTTCAGTATGAGAAGAATGTTGATAACACTGATGTTTTCAGTTGTTGCTAAGTAGTTTTTAGTCTAAAGTCAAGGATTTTTTCAGCTTCTCATGCCCAGCCAGCGAGAAAGCTGGAGGAGCACAAGAAGTTGGCACAGGACACAGCCAGGGCACCTGACCCAAAGTGGCCAACAGGGTCTTCCATACCATGTGACGTCACATCTAGTAAAGAAACTGGGGGGCGGTGAGGGTGGGAGATCACCGCTCGGGGGTTAACTGGGCATCGATCAGCGGGTGGTGAGCAATTGTCCTGCACATCATTTGTATATTCCAATCCTTTTATTATTACTGCTGTCATTTTATTAGTGTTATAATTATCATTATTAGTTTCTTTTCTGTTCTATTCTGTTCTTATCTCAACCCACGAGTTTTACTTCTTTTCCTGATTTTCTCTCCCATCCCACTGGGTGGGGGGGAGTGAGTGAGCATTTGTGTGGTGCTTAGTTGCTGGCTGGGGTTAAACCACGACACACTTTCAATTCAGATTGTTTTCTGTATTTCTAGTTCCAAAACACTTTGAAGATAATAGCTATCAAAAGCTGCCTAAGACAAAAGCAGAAGTTTAAAAATGTTTTTGTATCACAGGAAAAATGAGAATCTTTGCTTGTGGAACTACTGAAAAATTAATGTACTTACTGCTCTCCTGGGCCCTCAGGGCTACCACGGCCAGGTTTCAATATACCAAGTCCCATATTTTAAAACAGAGGAATTTTCAATTTTTAGAAACAACTGAATTTCTTTTCAGTGCCTATTTTTTTCCTATCAAACTAACTCAGCTTCCAAAAGGAATCACCAGAGTTAAATGAACCAGCTGCTATCCCTATGAAAACGCCAACATGTAACTAAGCAACAAAATAGAAACGTGAACCTTTTATAATGTGTAGCATGGAGTTTTCTCTTTGTAACTGGTAATATTTATTACCCTTACAGCATACACACTTCCAAGTAAGTATCAATTTCACTGTTTCCATCTTTAGCTGACAGAGAAATGCTATGTATTACTAGTATTAAAAATTCTTAACAAAACTAGAATGTTAGATGTTTTTATGAAGACATCGAAGTTGGTGGGTAGTGCCTCTTCAGTAGGATTAACATGCTAGAGGTACTAAAATCGATACGCAAGGGCAGATTTGGGAAAGACTTGTGATTAGTTACAATATCGTCAGTAATCTTTCTACAGGACAGAAAAATTACTAAAAGAGTGAATTTAGAAGTTCCAATCCAGCCCTTTGTTGCTCTTCTCTGAAATCTCTCTAGTGTGTCAAGTGTGGACCAAAATGGCTCAAAATAACTTACTATCCCTTCCAAGTCTCAACCAAACCCAGAGACTATTAGTTCCCTAGTCCATAACCCAATCTTTCTTTCATAAATGATTTTGTCTTCTCTGCACTCATCTACTTATTTTTTCTAATGCTTTGGGACATCTTCTTATATTTTTATTCTCAAGAGTATTTGGGACTCCCCCCTAATTGTATTTTCTGTGGATTTCAAGACATGATGCTTACCTTCTCTTCTACTTCACCACGGAGATTTCAAAATAACACTACAATGTAAGGACTCAACCATAAAATTCAGTCCTCACAATAAGAATGAAAAGTTACAATGAATTAACAATTTCTAGTATGTGCAAGCACTTTTCTTTTCCTGCTTTTGGCATCCAAGCAGAGAAATTATTCTCTTTACAGAAGCAAATTATTTTTAATGCTCCCAACTGTCTTTTACTTTTTCCTTTTGCTTTTTTTTTTAAAAAATATAAGTAAAATAGCTTCTAATGAACAGTAAGCAACATCAGAGTCCACATTCTTAGAAAAGAAACATGGGTGGTCAAGTCTCCCACCTTTTGGCCTGACTTCTCTTCACACACCATAGGCATGTGCACACCACCACTTTGGTGATACAGAGACTGCAGGCTCTTAATAAAACCTTACTCAACAGAGAAGTTTGGCTGTTAATATCTTAGAGGCTTCAAATTAGATTCAGAGATCTAATATATTTTTTTAATGAAACCTTAGGCTATTTTTATATATTTATTTGCTTTTATTACTATTTTATAGTAATAGTAACAATAAAAAATGTTAACCATGAAGACCAAACAAGCCATTGCCAAATCTGTCATTTTTATTTTAGGGACATATGTTATTCATCTACTTTCTTCCAGTCTTTACCATCCATACTAATAGAATGTCAGCTTGAGAAGTAAAATCTAGGGTGAGAGAAAAATACAGGTATTTTTATGATGTATGTTTTAATACATAATGTTTAGAACGGCAAAACATCTATAGTTTTAACATTGTACATGCCTGTCTACATATTTTGATGCACTACTTGAGGCAGCCTAAAAAGAAATTAAATGAACCAAGTTTAAACATGAGAAGCAATCCCTAACAGAAAATGGACAGGATTTTAGCTGCCCTAAAGTGCTTTCTAATCCTAACATTCTTAAGCAGTAAAGATTGAAGGTCAGAAGGTGATAACTTAACCACTGCAAACTGATGCAAAGACCAACAGGAGCACTCATAGCCTGTTCTCTGCTTTACAACAGTGCTTAACTCATGCTATCATTTTGACAATATTTTGGCTTGAAACAAAAATACTATGATTAACATATTCATAGAATTGTTACATTCACAGTTTCAAAGAACGGAGACAAAATCATCTAGATTTGAAAATCTGGTATCAGTGGTACATGTTTTTCTCCTGTTAGTTTTGCATTTACAATATATGACTAAGTTTTTAGTACTCACAGGCTTACCATCTGGACCAGGCTGACCAGGATAACCATGATTCCCAGGCTGCCCAGGGTCACCCTGTGGAGAAGCAATGTATTAATACACAAAAGATATGACAGAGCATTTTAAAATTAGCAGAGAGCAACCTTAACCCTAATACATTCCACAAAACAGCAGCCGCAAACCCAGATACCTGCTATTGAGGAGTAATTCCAACAGCTAAGAACTGCTCTTGCAACCCCCTCCCTGGGAAAATTCTCCCTAACTTCTTGTGCAGGACTTGAAGAAGTGAGACCATGCTCAGTTACAGCACAAGTTTGCCCCATCATCTCAAATGCTTTCAAGCTTTTTAACATCTTAATCAATAGAAATAAAACCACTTTTCATCAAATAGATGAAAAAATCTTTACTAAAACCTTGTTAATCTAGTAGTTCTACTCTGAAGAAAACTCTCACCTGCTCTGGCTGAGTCTAGCTCTTAAAGCAAAAGCACTGGAAAAGGCAGGAGCCAGAATTAAAACCTGTTAAATACTAAACTCTCCATGCACTTACTGCTGTGTAAAAAAGATATCCTTTTAGATTTCTTCTTGTAAGGCCTTTGCAATTATTTTGATAAGCTCTGTTACGACCATGTTAAAGGAAAAGTCAGTTCCCCAGGCTTCATGTTTATTGTAGGAAAGCAGGAACATAACTTAATATATCCTCCTAGTGTATTAAGTTCTCTGTTTATTTTACTAACGGACTTGATTTGAGCCCAGCAAACTCCAGGAAGACTTAATCTATAAAAACATTTTTTATGTCTACAGTAGTGTTAAGCAGGTACTGCTTTCTTTCTGCAGGTCAGTTACAACTGCAACATTATTATAAACAGGGAGGACATTAGGAAAGAAATAGGAAACTAGCTTTCAATGTGACTGTGAAAAAACATCTTTTCACATATAAACCACAGCAATGTAATTCTGAACTAAATGGGAAAGGATAGAGAATAATGTCTCTTTAGAAAAGTGTAACAGTTATTATTTGCTAAGTTAATAATAAGTTATCCAGAATTATTATTGTCCACATTAAGAAGTCCAGGTTTGAGATTTGAGTGAAAATAAATTTGCTTTCAAATATACTATCTAAACTATAAAATGTTATGCCTTTAACTTGAAAAGGTTAAAACATCAGTTAGTTGTACTTTTAATTTTTTTTAATTTAATTAATTTTATTGTACTCCATTAATATCAAAGCCACACAAATTAAGTTTAAATTTATACAGTTCCAAAGTCCAATATTCAAAAGTTAAGAAATACTGTAAATAAGATAACCGATACAATCTTATATTGGCTTCCTTTTCACTCTTTCTGCAGTCTTTTGTGTTAGGCACCATCTTGTCACCTGTATTATTCAGTTATCCCCAAACAAATATTATACTGCAATGCAACTGAAAGATTGCACATGAAGCAGGTATCTAAATAAAATTGCATAGGCCACCCTAATTCTGACATTTCAAACTCCTTCATACTTTACAGGATGTGGCTTTCAATTTTTTTTTAATGATAAATACTTTCTTCCCTCTCTCTTTCTCTCTTTTTTCTCTAATATGCTAAAGAGAACAAAAGAAGGTAAAAGACCACAAAAATTCTGTTACGTGAAATTATAATGATCTCCATCTTGTGCACTCCAATTCCCTGATTAGAAACCCTCACCATTGTAGCAAAAAACCCTTTGACTTGAGGTAGCTGCAGCAGACTGTTGAAGACTTATATAATGAGAGTAGAGGTTTTTTAACCATTTGCTTACTGAAAGATAAGCAGTTTGGGGTTTCTTGTCTACCCTTGTAAGACAAGCTAGCAACTCTGGAAGCACTGCTTAGCACAGTTATTGAGAAAGGTACTATATAGCAAAATACTAGAGGTTTGAGTTTGCCATGTTAGACATCTGAGACTCAAGTCTGGTTCTCATTTTAATCCTTCACCAACACTGAAGGGAGGTCATCAGAACAGCTAAGGTGGAACTCTCCCAGTAATCATCTAGTCCATTTTTTAAGAAAGAAGGAAAAAAACCCTCTCCATTAAAAGACTTTTATTAGCAAACCATTTCACTCTCAAACACTTAACAGTGCAAGATCATTTGCTGAAGAGTAGCAAGTAAACACAGTTTACAACCATGAACATTTTCCTTAAAAAATAAAAGGTGTATTTGTGTTAGGGGTATTGTATTTGTATTAGGAGTTATGGCACCAAAACCTGGCCTTCAGGATCCTAATCACTATATTCATGCACTGGAAACCAGAACTAGGATAACTTGTCCGCTACTTTTTTAATCTGCCTGACTATGACTGGTCAACATAAGATTTGAAAAAAAAAAAAAAGAGAAAAAAAAGTCATGTATGCTCAATAAGACAGAATGGAAACTTACTTTGGGGCCTGGAGGTCCTTGTTTTCCTGGAGGGCATATGCAGGGGGCAGGTGTTGAGCCTACATCACTAGGACCATTCATGCACTACCAAGAGTAAAACCAGCCATCAATACACATGCCAAAAGCATTCAACAAACATATAACATTATATGAAGCTCATTTCCTAAGGTTGCATAGGTCCTGACTTTCACTCCTTTGTTCAGCCGGAACTTCTGCTTACCTGAATATTGCCCTCCAACTACTTTGAAGGCATGAATTCATCATTTTACCCAAAAGAAAAATAAATAAAAAATTAAGTACCAATACTAGGCTGATATCTGAAACTGTATTGGCTTTTCCACAAATATTTTGTCTTATAGTTTGATAATTTTAAATCTGGCAGCATGCAAAACTCTTCTCCTAAACTAATTGCTATTCATCATTTGAAGTGTGATCAATTATCAAATATAACTGATTAAAGTTTGTAAAAAGATTCTAATAAATTTTATGTATAATGACCACAACCGATGGGCATGGTATCATGTGTAGGAAGCCTGAAAAGAACATAAAGCCCAAGTGTCCTAACTCCTGGGCATGTGTCCCAGCTATGAAGCTACTTGAGGAAAGGTGGGGCATGGCTGCTGCCACAGGACCTCCTACAGGTCACAAGTCCTGGCCCTCACGGTGCCCATCCTCCAAAGACCATTAGGCGACCTCCTCCAAACTATGCTCCCTATACAAAGAGCGGTAAACTCTAAACCTCTGCAGACCACATCACCCTCTAGAGACTTTTTTGTTTTGAAGTATTTACTTATCACCATTGAGACCACATGAAACCTCAGTGTTTTACCAAGGCAGACAAGGCGAGAGCTACTAGATCAAATCCATTTGTCCAAGGTCAGGCACCCAAAATTTAGGTGCATCTGTACAAAATGCTGAAGTTAGATTCAGTCAATTCTTTTTTCACCCAGCAAGTTCTTAGAGCTATGGAAAGGCAAAAATTTAAGAATCCCAGATACAAAAAAAGCAGATTTTGTATTTAGTATCTAAAACACTTTCAACAACATTTTACCTATATTTTCTAAAATAATGTAGACTTTTTTACAATGTTCTCTGAATGGAGTTCTTTCTCAGGGTCAAATGATTGATCAAAACACAAATCCACGTTTCCTTTGTTGTACCAAGTGGGGTGACAAGGATGGTTAGGGAAGGTATCATATTAAGCCTTCAAACAAGCTCCCCTTCAGGGAACTCCCATTAGCCATTAGCATGATGCAGTTAACAGCTACCTGACTGTGCATATCCCCATTCCTTTGCAACAGCATCTAGCCCTGCAAATAAAAGCAATTGAATTGAACCTGGGAAAAAAATCAGGCCATTTATTCTAATAAAAGTGGGTTTCTTCAGAAAACTGATTTTTAATTTGCCTGTTGACTACAGTTTAATTAATGGAAATCCAGCACTTTTAAGCTTAGCAAACCTCTGTCCACCTTTCAAAACAAAGTCTTATATTCCCTAGAATAATAAGAAGTTTATTTAAAGTCAAATACTACCTTAAACTGAGTTTGAGCAGTTTAGGATTGAGCCTACCTCTCCATTCTGAAACAAGAAGAAACACAGTTTAAGAGTACAGCAATATTTGTAATATGCAAAATGCAGTCATTTGTAAACAATACAAAAACCAATCATAAATTTAGGGCTATAACTGTCAAGGAATTATAATTTAAAATTTTAGACATTTTAGACTTTCTCAGACTTATGTGCAGCTGCTATCAATGCATATGAATTTTTAGTTCATTTTATTTAAGGGTCTTTCAAAGGAGCTACTAGTGGGAATTTTTAAAAGGCAACAACAAAACTAGGATTAATACTAAACAATGTAAGTATTAACACAGTAAATGTTTATATTTGGGTCAAACCTTTTGCCAGGAGTAACTTATCAAAAAAATCCTCTGCTTACTTATTCATGACAGAGAATGTACCAAAATATGTCTAAAATCTCTGATCTCTGCCTGAATCCAGCATCTGAGAAAACACACAGAAGCACAGAGACAAGGCTGGCTGCTTCTCGCTTTCCTGTGTGACTGCATTAGACTCTGCTATCAATTGAATTGAGTTTTTCAGTATCTGCAGCACCGTGGAACAATCCGTTCCCAAATATTCCAGCATACCAACCATGAAATTGTCTGTCTTAATGGTTTAGTAGCCACCATTAGCTACACCGTGCACAGTCACCACAGACTTCATACACAGTCTGTGGAGAGAGTCAGCTTCGCCTGTATTCAGTTCTCACCTTAGGCAACCTCAAGAGAAGGTTGTCTTTCTCCACGGATCATAGAGAGAGCTTAAAATCACTGTGCAGCTAGGTATTTCTGGGAAAGGGGATGAATTCAGGCTGTAATTCATACCTACAGCCCCTGCTTAGTTCAGGAGCTCTGATACAACCACACTCTGACAGAATACAACCACAAACCACATGTTCCTCCTTGGAGATCATCCAACACCTTTATTTTCTAAAGGAGTCCAGAATTTCATGGGTAAAGTCCAAATTTAATTTATAACAACAGCAAGTGAAATTAAACTGGCAAAAAGCAAACTTTTTCTTGGACTTCTTGCCAAATTGCAGAGAACGCAAGATATGATGGACTTTTCAGTGTTTGCTTTCTTTATGCAAAGATTTTTTTTTTTAATTTTTTTACTTTTGATATCCTACTTCTATTTTGTAAAGAGCAAAAAGATACGTGGTGCAGTTAGATAGCCAAATACTACATTTACTTCAGTATTTAAAGCTAACTTTACAAAGGTGTTCCCAAGCCCATTAGTTCTTGATGCACACAGTCAGATTTCAGAACAGCTAATAAACCAGCCACCTACTCGTTGCTTAAATGAAAGCTGTAAGTTTTGAAAAAGCCCTCATACGGGTGCTGATTCCGATAGACACACTGGCCCCAAATAAACAGAAGACAGACAGACTAGCTGGGGGTCTGTGCAAGTCTGACAAAAAATAAAATATCTGGATGTTGAAGATTCACAGATTCTATTGTCACACTGGCAAAATGGTCCTAATACTAAACCAAATCACAACTTGAAGAATATGGATTTACACAGTAAGACACTGGTGTCTGATTATCTTTAGCTCAGTTTGGTTTAGACACCAAACAAAGAAGGACATTTTGGAGGAAACTGCACGTATAAAACAGTCTCTTGCTTGTACTTTGAGATGGGAGTTGAATGCTTTTGAAAATCTGGCTCCAACTGTGTGTCATGAATGGTTTCCAAATCTGTTTGCATGTGTTTTACATTTCATTGCATAATTAACTGTAAGTAAGAGGGCAAAGAGAGGGTCAAAGGATCCCCATAAGCTTCCTAACTGTGTACATGTATCATAAAATCCTGAAGAGGATTTTATTTTTGTCTGATCCATAACACACTTCATGAAATCTTGGCAGCATTTCAGTTAATGGGATATTTAACACAGATATAGATCAGCATAGATACTTCTGACAGGAAAAGGTGATTTAAAAATACAGGTTTGTTGGTTATGTAAAAAAAATTCAGAGATTAAATGACCTGACAAGTAGTAAGAAGTATATCAGGTAAGTTAAAAAGTAATATTTAAAATATTTTACACTGCTGTAACCTAGTAGTTTTACTAATTTATAATGTTTAAAATCTTAAATTTTAACTGAAGATTCTGAGATTCTCCTATACTGCTGTCAAATTTCCACCATCAAATATCTAAACTAAAAAAAACTTTTAAAACACATTTGCACAACAATAAGGCTGAAAACAGACAGGTTCTGTGTCACTTGATGTTGCACAGGTAGCAAGCATTTGTTTGCACCAGCTGAATCACTGTAGTATTACTTATTTTAAGAATTCATTCAGTCAGCTTTAAACAGTGATTTGTAAAAAAATGCCAAGTAGTCCTCAAAAGTTCATCTATCATACTCACAAATCCCGGGATCTCACAGACTGTTTCTCGATTATTTTGCTCTGGGTCACAGTAGATTCGCAGTTTTTGTATATCAAACTATAATTCAAAACATAAAAGACTTTTTTTTAGAGAAAGAGTTAATAGTCTGACATCGTTAGTTTAAACTATACTCTTCTTAAATTACACCATTCAATGATAAAAAAGAACAAAATATTAAAAAGCAAGAGAAACTGGAAGCTCTCTGTGTCCACTACAGTTAAAAAATCAGTTAAAGATGTAGAAACATTTTTAGTCAGGCTATTCACAACAATTAATACGTGCAGCCAATTAAACGTTCTGTAACAGAATTATTTAAAGAAAAATAATCAATCCAAGATTTTCTTTTCTAAAATAATAGAAATCACTGCCCCTAATCCTTGGCAATAAATCCAAACACACAGAGCACGAATTACACTGGCTGCCAATATCATTGGGAAACAAGTTACAACAGCACAGGCAAAACCAACCTTTTCCTTTTTACCTTAACAGCCCTGGGAAGATGTTCCTACACTGACCTGTCTCGTCTAGAGATAAGATTTTTACATTTCGGTGAAGCATCAGAAGGCATCCCTGACACTTGAAAGAATCTGCCTTAGAGTTTAGCTGGATAATGTAAAGCTTTAAAAAGCAAGCAATAAAAACACTGGCACCAGGGCAGCAAAAGTTTGTGCCATTCCGCTCTGTTGCTATACTTCAGAAAAAGTAAACCACTGGCATCAGTTTTTCTAGCACAAACTATCGTGACTGCAAAGAGAAAAAAAGCCCTGTTACACTTATTTGAAATCACAGACTATAAGTTGGACTATACCATGCCTAGTAATATGAGTTTTCAAATTTAAAATGTCTCTGCAATTCACAACACTTAAGTACATACACAAGTTTATCATCACTATACTGGAAAGCACTTCAGCCAGTAAGATCCTAATTAAATCAAGAACACTTGTGAAATATCACTAGAAAATATCTGAATCGGAGCACAGAAAGAGAATGAAAATTCAGCAAAGAATCTCTGCAGATTCTTATATCATGCTTTGTATCCAAATTCAACTGATTTCTTTCTTAAAGGATTTCAAAATACCTTTTCACTGAAAGGTGGTATGCAGATTAATTAAAATATTTCTCTGTAATAATAGTTTAAATAGAAAAATCCTAGAAAAGTTTGACTGTTAGTGCTTTGCAGAATGCATCACAGTCTGAGAAAGTGGAGAAAGGAAATACCTTTTTTAGATTACAGAAATCATCTGGAAATATAAAATTGCAACCTGAGGCAGATTTTCTACTTTTCTTCTAGTCCACTATCAGAAGAGATTCTTACACCATTTGACATTCCTAAAATGTTTTCATTTTTATTTTAGATAACATGTCTTGCTACTAACATTCTTTAACTCAGAAACTGTATTACTGGGAATCTACAAAAGTCCCATTTCTGCAGTGCCTTAAGAGAAAAAAACAAGACACAACAAAAACAAACCAGCCAACCCTTTAATCCGAGAATGCACACAACTATAACAATGGGATAATCCTGCACTGACAGAGAAAATGGATAAGACTATTGATTACAATTCTGAAATCTCTACTTTCTTTGCAATAAGTGCTTGAAGTCCTATGAGAAATCTGTGACAAACATTCAGTAGTTTTCACAAAATGGTACTTTAGTATACGGACAATGTTACCACCAGAGATGCTGAGTCACACACAGAGTGTGTCATCCAAGTTTCCATGTACGCTTTTAGAGTACGATAATAATAGAACTGAAGCCTGGCTACAAATACACAAATGCAGGAGTAACTGAGTAAAGACATCTGAACAGAGTTAATTAAGCTGATGAAGAATATATTAATATTTTTTAATAGGAGCAGTAAGGATCATGACATTAGAGTACAAAAAAAGCATAGCTTTCGAAATAACTAAAAATAACATCTACTTATGTAATTCAGTATTTCTTAGTACTCTTTCCATGACTGTCAGACTAATTAGTAATGTCATTACCACATTGCTATAAATATAAGAAAAGTCTAATTAGCCAACATCTGGAACACTGTCAACACAATAGTTTTCACCACTGGTCTACACAGCCTTTACCTATACAGCCTGAAGTTTTAATGAGCTTTTTGGTGTCTGCAAGGACTGCAGGCAAAAGGACTTTAACATTCCTCAGAATAGAGGAGAATCTTGGTAGAGGGTTTTCAGGGGGGGTCCAGCACAGCAGAATCAGTGGCAGTTTGAGTATCAAATATTTGCAGTATGACAGAAACAGAGTTGACACACCTTGTAATTTTGTGACAGCTAGTGATGAGAAAGAAACTTCATCAAAATTTGGTTCTCTCCCTCTTTTACCAGCATAACACATACACTGACAGAAAGAAATTATATGCAAGTGTCAACCACAGAGGAAATCCCCTGCTTTGAGACACTGCTTCCCAAACTCAGACAACCATGTTGCATCAAATTTGTGTTTCAGCAAAAATGAATGCCCCTTGAAGTCAGCGAGACCAATTAAGCACCCACCGCACAGGATATATCACTTGTGCTGAGTCCTCCTGATCATTTATGTTCCCTCTTAACTATTAAAATTCTGTATATTAAACTTCAGACCAGTGTAAATTAGAAGAGTAAGTTCAAGAAAACAGAAGGCAGCAATGCAATGTTAACCTATAGCAGAATTTCTGAATTATTGTGGGTTTAGCATATGCTTACCTGTACAGTTTCCTCCTTTCCAGAATACTTTCCTATTTGGGTTAGGCCACTAATGTAAATACCTAAAACAGGATGTAATGGCTTTGTTTCAATTTCTTGGTCATCTATATACAAAGTTACAAAGTCTTCTGTTACTAAGAGACGAATTTGATGCCAGCCTTCATCAAACAATGTCTAAGAAAAGTGAAGAAAACAGAATTGTTTAAAACAAAATGTCTTCAATTTAAATAACAATAAAACTGCATTTCAACGCTTAAACTACTGTTACTAGTTGAGATGATCAATCTTCCAGATTTGGCATGCAAAAAATTGTAAACTGTATAGGCAAAAAAGTATTTGCCAAGTAATATTATAATTGAGAAAATGATATTTGGTAATAATTAATCCCTATTTCAGCATTATTTTATAACTCACATAATTTTTTCCAGTCTATGATCTTGAACATGCTTAAACCTGTATTTGTTAAAAATATGAAGCCAGAGGCCTTTTTTTAGCAGTGGTATGTCTCAAACACTTCAGATCTTAAATCATGGTGAAAACAAACTGGTACTTGAAAATCTTTCTACTCAATCTCTTATGAAAAACAATTTAAAGATGACATGATATTGGCAGAAAGAATCACAATATTGCAATGAATAAACCAAATATTACATTCATCATCTCACCAAACATCAGGTTTCTAAAGCTAAGATTTAGTTTAAACAAATAGCATAGTTCTATGAGTAACAGAAAATGAGAGATACCTTTAAAGAAGTATTCATATCACCTATCTTAGAAATGAAATTCAACATGGAAAGAAATGCCTTCTTCTTGAGCCTATCCATTAATTTCAAAAACAAGCTACCTCTTCCGCCTAGCCTAGACTAGAGGCTTATCTTTTACATAGCTAACTTTAATAAGATTAATCCCACACCAAAGTGGTATACATAAGAGTAAACTGAAACATGCATTCTTCAGTATATGATATATCTTTGTTACCTTTTGTAGACATTAACAGAAATTAAGCCTACTTCACTTAATAGTATACACCCTTAGACAGCACCTCTGTTTCTATTTTATTTTCATTTGTAGATCGGGTCTTTATTTATTTACTATGGCTCCCATTACAAGATAAAATAAACAACAGATCAGAATATATAACATTTACATTTTCCTGAGTAGAAGTGATAAATTATCTTAAAGGTTTATTAAATTAAAAGGTTTATTAAAAGCATAGTGAAATTTATAGCATGTTTAGAGACACACAGCTCTAAAAAGGGCCTGAACTTACTGTTCTCTGTAACAGCAATTCAAACATGCAGACACACACACACAAAAAAATCAAAAGTCATATTTTCCTGGTGAAGTTCATGGATACCTGGGACTGCAGGAATAAGACTGATTTGTCACTGTAGCTGCCAGAAACAATTAAATACAAATTTTCAGATTGACTTGAAAATGAATTTTCTAACAATTTCCAGTAAATCAAGTTTAACATTGCTTCTTAAAAAAAAAAAAAAAAAATTATTTCACTTACAAATAATTATGAAAAGGCAGAGGAAGTTTGGGAAGAAAAAGTAAAATTCTCCATCCAATAACAGAAGAATAAAATACCTCTCCCTAGCAAAAGCTTAGTAGTTAAGACTTTCTCTTGGATAGGAGTCCTTCCTTCTATGAGGATTTATGTTTCAAATTCCTTCAGCCTGATTTGGAGTAAGGCTTCAAATGCAGGCCACCACTTCCCAGAAAAGTTGAACCCTCTTGGCCATGAAGCGCTCCAGCAATAAATCTTTCTCACTCTTTGTCTGCCAAAACATTCCTCTTTATTCATTTAAATAATACTCCCTGCGGTAGGAATGGGAATCTCTGGGCTGCATATAATCTCCTATATGGCTACAAATACAAGAGTAGACACATTCAATCTCCTTCCCTCTGTCTCACCTGCAACCGAGACAACCTTTCTCACAAGAGTTGAATACTTCACTGGAATTTACTGAAGAAAGATTGAAAGAGATCGTTCAGATTACACTAGAAGACAATAAAACTGGTTTGCACAAAGAGGGGACTCCCTTCAGTGAGAAAAATAAGCAGCTGAAAGGAATTTTTATTCAACCAAGAACTAGACAAATCCAGGTTGAACTCTCATTTTGTAAGTTGCTATTTACTCTTCTTGAGAAGACAGTAACTTCTCTCATTATGTATTTTCAAGGAATTTAGACACTTAACAAAAACTCTCTCTAAAAATAGACTCTTTTCATTCACATTTTCTAGTCTCCATATCAAAGGCAGAAAATACTTTCCAGCATATATTAAGCAAAGAACTTTGTGAAAAAGTCTCTGTGATCTTCATAATTACCTGCTGGAAACTACTGAGTAGAAAACACCTGTAAAGTAATTACAGCGATGATCACTGTGGACACTCTGGAAACATGGGTAAGGTACCCCCCATCTATTTTTAAATGATAAGTAGTCAAAAATAAGACCATGCATTTTTAAAAAAACATAAAAGGCAAAGGAATAATGTGTACTTAAATGAGTATTCCAGCATGATGGTGACTTACTTCTTACCTTTACACGAGGTGCAGCAAAAGTAATAACTTGTGTGCCATTTATTAAACTTGTTGTAGTGAATGAAAGTGTTTTCTCTTCTCCATTAATAGTGACTGCTATCTGTGGTCTCTTATCCAGACTTAGAATTCTCCACAAATCCCACGTTTTTTTTACTTTAAATCTTTGAGTGGAAACAAACACATATGATGGAGGCAGACCTTCTGGAAACACATTCCTAAACAAGGAAGAAGGAGGGAAGAAAAGACAATACTTGAACATTTGTATAAATCTTAAAATAAGTCTCTCACTTTAAGCAAACGAAAAAACCTTACTAAATTTAGAAGTGTATTTAAAAATTTAAATACCTTGTCAATTCTGACAGGTCAACACGTGAGGTTACTTCATAAGCTTTTGCATTAGTGGTTGGTATTTGAATTCTCTTTTTAACTTTTTTCTTCACACCTAATCCTACAAGAATGTCAAATCCTTTTTCATCTCGAGCTGCCACTGGAATTCTTGTCGGACAAACAGATTCTGCAAAGTAATAAATGCAAGTATAGGTCAAAATACGACTTAAAACTTTCAGAAAGTAACCTCCCATCTACCTAATTTTTTTGTAGGTGCCTTTCAAGAAATAAGAGAGAACTGCGAACTGCCAGTTAAGTATAAGATGAGGGAAGTGACATGCATAATCCTCAGAGACATGAAGCAAGAATATTGAGATGTCATATTGTACTGCAATTACATTCGCATACTATTTTGAATTGTCACTAATTGTAGTTAGAATATCTGACTAATAAAAATATTGATTTTAATTTCTAAAATTGTATGGTTTCAAAATGCTACAAAATTACAGATGTTAATTTCCACAATGCACTAACAATATGAATTAATCCAGCATCCCTCCCAACTATAAAACTGGGTTGAAAATGGGCAAAGGTAGTAATATCTACAACTTTTTGTCATCTTCTTTTGCTCAAAATGGACTCTGATCTATTTTGTCTGTTACACTGAAATCTGCTTGAAGCTATTCTCACTGGACGAATATTGTCTGATATATTTTCTGTGAAAACTAAAGTTAACTGAATGTTATCTCTAATTCTCTTTACACAAAAACAATACTAGTCAGTGAACCTAAGTTGTCTCAAAAAAAAAAAGGTGAGATACCAGAGTGAAATTTAATGCTAAAGCCACCATTGTATTAGAGTAATAATGAAAAGAAAGCAAGCAACTTTTTGTTTTAATGAAATTATGCTAAACTACTTTCAATAAATACATTTTCATCATTCATTTCCCATTCTTTCTTCAGAAAAGCATCAGTTCATAGAAGGGGAAGAGGTTACAAATACATTCCAAAGAAGGGGTGGAGAGTTCTCTCACCTCCACCTGGACCAGCCATGGGCTGGAAACCCCATGTTTCAGTGCCAGGGAATTATCAGCTCAAACGTCTAGACTGACTTCTCTTTATAATATGAGCAACGCTGCATGGCTTCTCTTTCTAACCAACCCAAGAGCAGTCAGGAGCTACCCCATTCTGGTGGGGGAGGCAGGATATATAAACTCTTAAGAAAATTCAGCTAAGTGTCTGCGCAAACTAGCTACGGTGGGAAAGGACAATCCGTCCTAAGGGGACATGCCACAGGTACTTGGGGCAGCAGCAAGAAGCCATGTATATTCCCCTTAGTTTTCTTTTCCTCCCCACAGAAAAATGTCACCTGACTCCCAAACTAAAAATACATTAAAAGTTACCTGTCCAGTTCTAGAAGAAAGAATTGCAAGAACTGTCTGCCTTCATTTTGGAAACTAAAATGTCTACCTTCTGAATGCTTCAAACAAAAAAGTCCAACACAACTTTCCTTCTCTCTCTTCTCAAAACACAGATGCAAGATTTAAGTCAACATACTTATGACATTAAGTAAGAGTAATAACACTTTCTTTTTTTCAGGTTTCTTCACTGTGCATTGTTATCACGGAAAAATTTTCTAAACTCATTTATTTCAAAGCTGAATAACGGTCACATTGCCATTAATACAGATTACAGATAATCATATACACTGACAAGAAAATGAACGTAAGAATCTCTTATCAGTTACAGTATTAGAAATTTGGTGTAAAATAAAAACTAAATGCAGAAATAGGATTACTTTATGTGAGAGGGCCATTACTCTGGAACAATGCCAAAGTAACTATTCCAAACCAGTACAATACAAATTATGCATGTGTAAAATTGTACATTAAGAAACTATTCTTTATTTCCAATGGCACATTGAAGAATTACATAAAAACATTCCCAGTAAGGTAGATCTTTTTTGGGTCTTCTGGATCATCTTCTGGCAGGACTATTTTGATAGCTAACTGAGCCATTATACAGGATGCAGAAGTCAGTGGCAAAATCAAGAACTGTCTTCCATGGGAAACGAGGTTGTGTTTCCAGTCCACAGTACCAGTCACAGCAACTCTCTAGCCTATACTGAAATCTTGTTGCCCTTTAGTGTTTTTATATAGTTTTCAGATGCTTAATTTTTCCTTCCTGAAGCATGAAATATCTTTTCGTTGTTAAATCTCATTATCTAGCACAAAGGAACTTTTCTCAGCATCCTCCAGACATAATTCTGAGGTCTGCTTTGAGTCTTGTTTTTAAATGCATTCCTGACACACAACCTTTTCTATATTTTTTTCTAGGGAATATTAATACTACAGGAACATTTGTCTTCCAGAATAAATATCAAATAATTAAATATTCATGAAATATCTGGGGACTCTTAGCCACATTGTCCTTCCTGCTTGACAGGTTCAGCTGGTTCTTTCACCCTGCCGTACTCTAAAACCAACACTGGGGTTCCCAAAAGGCACACAAGAGCCCTCCTTCCCCAAGGCCATTCCTAACAGCACTACTTGCTACACTACATGAACCACTGAACCTCAGCCTCCTTTTTCCAGAAGGGAAATACTGCCCTTACGCTCTTGTACCTATGTTCATGGATACCTATGTTATTTTTTTAGACATTAAAACAAAGACGATCAAGAGAGAATTGCAAATCTTTTGTGTGGCTGATCACAGCCATATCATTGCTCCTTTGCCCTCACAGAACTTCCTCTCTCAAAGTGAATCTTAATATGAATAAAATAATCCACCACTCGGATATAAAATTTCCAGTTTACTAGACTTTCAGTTCACCTGCTAAATATATTGGGGTTAGAAATGAAGCTGCCAGCTGGCTCTGATCGCTCTTTGAGAGAGGCACCTCAATGCTAACGCGAAGGAAGAGTGCAACGTAAGAGAGTGGAAGCAAAGGGTCAAAGTAAAACAGAAAGTACACTTTTGTAGACATAGTCAACATTCGCAGATTACTGCTCTAAGAATTGTGTCAAATATCACAGCTGAATTTTAAAGGATACTAGTTAACTTAATTCTGAGAGCAGAAAATCCATCTTGATGAAATATAATGTCACTTCTTCCAAACTTTATTTAAAGAAAATATTGTGTTTATTTGGGGGAATTTCTGCCTGCATGAAGCTTTATTTAGCTGCACTTAGCAGATTTAATTTTTGGACTGACTACCCTACTACATTAGCCACAAGGAATTATTATGATTTTCATAAGCGTATCAAGAAATAAACACTATTATCCTCAACATAAGTATCACCATGTTTTTTCAATGAAGTCCATACTCAAAGTGAGAGCAAATGAAAACTATTTTTCATTCTTACTAAGTGCAGAAATATGGTACAACTGAAATATGACTTGCATTAATTCTTGGTAATAAAACATGTAGAAAATAGCACTGATAAATAGTCACTTTATAAGAGAGTCCTTCTCGGTGATATACTCTAGAAGCAATTTGGTACCTTTTTTATATATACGGGAAAGCCATTTTTTTATATATATATATGGGAAAGTCAAAGTTATCAGAAAACTCAATGCAGTAATGCTGCTAACGTTCTAAAGCTAAAAAGTCATTTTACAACGTTGGTCTTGGCTAATTCTTCTGTAAAATCCTTTTAAAAAAGGATCATAACATCTCATTACAATTCCAGGGACTTTTGGTAAGAGTCTTTCTTCTGGGTTTTTCAACACATGCTAGCGGAAGAACTCCTGTTTGTAATGCTAAGTTATCCTCTCAACTGTCAAGAAGAAATGCTAGATTGTGGATGAGTACCAGCCACACCTAGGAAAAGGATAAAGTGAGCCCTATATTCTCAGCACTATGAGAATTGCTCAACTATTTTAGGGTTTCTAAACTTTATCAGTGCAGAAAATGTGGGGCTCAGGACAAAACACTACATACTGAAATTAAACACACACTGTGTTAAAGCACCGTATCTTTCCCAAATATATTTCTTTGTTTAACAGAGAAAATAACATTTTGGGAGTGATGTCTGCAAACAAGATCAAAATTTAAGAAGATCATACCAAAGATTATCAGGTGCCTTAGATTATATTAATCATACATTCTGCTTGTGAAATAAAGACATTACGGGTACAGTATTACATTCTGCACACCTAAAATATTTTATAATCAATTACCTTCACAGAGTTTCTGCTTTATAACTTCTTTAATTCTTGATATTGCAATATAATCTTCAACATAAAACACATAAGTTGATGAAGGCTTGTTGGCAATAGCTTTAAGTTCATCCTCCTCAATTTCTGAGCCAACACCAATAGCAAACAGAGTGATTTTATTTTTCCTTGCTTCTGCTGCTATGTCTTTGACTTCATCTTGGGACTTTCCATCAGTAAGAACAACTGCTATTTTTGTTAAAAATCTTGAAGATTTTGCAAAAAGATGGTCAAAGGCAAACTGAATAGCTCTTCCTGTTCTTGTATTTCCTCCCAGGTAGTGTATGGACTCCATTTCCCTGATGAGGTTCTCAGTGGATTCATGAGTTCCGAGGGGAATTTCAAGTACAGGGTAATCGCTGTACTGGACAACTCCAACTTGAATAAATTTTGGCCCTATGTCAAAATTTCTTGTAATGTTGGCAAGCCAGCTTTTGATTATTTCAAAGTTTTCTGGGCCAACACTGTAAGAGCCGTCTAAGATAAAAACTAAATCCGCCGGAGCAGTTCTGCAACCTAAAAAAAAAAGCAAATATCAAAGAAATATTTTAATGAAGCCTTCCACTTTCTTCTTCCACAGGAAATATTTTTCATATCAATTACTGTTTGTATTAGAATCTATATTGACAAATACATTCCAATAAAAAAAAATCAGTTGAGTTTATCAGAGAAAACAAGATTGTTTCTGTAAGCCACACAGATCCAACTTGGTATCGGAAAACCATACCATTTTGGTTTTTACATTATCACCAGAAAGAACTGTGAAAAATTCCGGAATTCAGTTCCTTAGCTGGCAATTGCATTTCATACAATCAGCAGAGGAATACATTTTCTTTTTTTCCATACCTCTCTGTCTGCAGAAATGATAAACATAAAAACTCATTTTTGTTAGCAAACCAAGCACACTGCAGAGGAAGGCTATAGATTGAATACTCCAGAATTCAGCAGTAATATCCAATCCTTTTACAAATACATTTTAATTGACTTCTGACACTGCTACATGGCACTTAGAGAGCTAGTTATTATAAAATCCTGAGTCTCCATTGAATGTGGCTGGTAGCACATTCTGATTTTAGTAGAAAAATGCTCAGTGAACGAGCTCAACCTCCAGAATATAAGATCATGTAAGCATTTAATAAATATAATGTAACTGCATGATGACTAACTCATGGATTCAGCTCTCCTAGCTGTAGTCATTGACAAATGGAGCTTTTAGAATAAATTGCCAACTACAGGCCATGGACTGACACAAGCATTTCTACAGGACAGTCCTATCCATCTTCATGCACATCCTCAGATGGAGGGAGTAACTCTCTACAGGAGAGAATCACCTTCCATCGACTGTGAAAGGAGCTCAGGTAACTGACACACAAGGTACCAAGGAGATGGCCAAAACCAGGAGAGATTATTTTGATCCCACGGCACATGTAGTCATGTGGGTTGCTGTGTAAGCAAGTGAACACAGTCTGCTGGAGAGATGCTTTTGCAACACAGGCGGTGGTGAAGAGAAAAGGCATCGGGAGAAGGAGTAAGGGGCGAGCTGAATGCGTCACTCTGTGGTCCAGAGATATGAATCACAGAGTAATTTCAGTTGGAAGGGACTTTGGACATCATTGGACCCTGCTGAAAGCAGGCCCAGCCTAGAGCAGTTAGACTGAAAAAAAAAAAAAGTCTTTCTAGAGACCAAAAGGAATTTTATGGACTTTGTTGAAAAATACTGAAAATAGCTGGCTTGAAAGAAAAACTGGAGGAAAAAGACCTACCCTGCAAGTGTCACTGTGGCCAGAGGAAAGTTTTCTGTGCTTTTTTTTTATCCAGCCACTTCGCCTTTTAAAAAGCTACCTTGCTTTAACTTCTTCTTTTCCATAAACCAGATTTAGACTATAAAACTTGGTTTGGTGGGGTTTGAGATGGTAATTTTGAAGAACATGCTCCCAGAGCTAGGGTTATCTTTGCTTCCTCTCACAGAAGCTTTATTTTTCTTATTTAGTTTCACACATAACATTAAGCTATCCAAAACGTGACTTCTGAAGAAATGAAAATATAAACACTCAAGACACAAGTTTAAATCAAGACTGGATCTTTACAGTTCCATCTGCCCCCTCGAGCATTTCCAAGACATAAAAAGAAATAAAGATATTCCCTTCCTAAAGGAGAAATAAGATACTTAAGTTACTTATATATTAAAGGAATTTGCACCAGGAAAATTATACTGGAAAAGAATCACCATCAACAGAAGTGTATATGTGGACCTGAAAATAGATACTATGAATTCAAGGCATGCTTTGAAGTTGCCTTTGTCTAAAATACAAAAATTAAGACTTACTTGCTCTTGTTTCCCCATCTTCAGCTGAGATGTAATCATGAAGTAGCAGAATTAATAGCATTTGAAAAAATGTTATGATCTGTGCCATGTGTATTGTATTTTCAAAGTCTCAAGATTAAACTAGATGGGGAAGAAATGAAAATAAAATACAGTGTTATTACATTACAAAACAAATCCAAACTTCTGTGTTTTAAAACCTGTGCATGAGGAACAACTTTGAATCAAATCTGCAAGCCCAGATGAAGGCCAGCCTGCAACGGGCCACAGACCCATAAAGCGTCAGTCAGGCATGCAAGCCCAAAATTGAGATTCTAAACTCAACAACACTCACCAGCCTTTCTGTGGAAGCTCAGTTTTCACCAAGGCACATTTATATACCTCTCTTGCTAGGTACAGACATGAGTAGTTTATTGTGTAGTGTATTTGCCTAACAGAAGATGTGCCACAAAATCAGTAAGTTGATTTACTCCGGCTTTTCAGGCTGCTGCTTTGCTTTTTCCACTGCTTATAAAGCACTCGTTCCATTAAGACCAAAAAAAAAAAAAAAATTATCTCCAGGAACAACCTCAAGAAATGCACGAAAGTCAATTTCCAGGAAATGCTACTCCTACCTAGTATAATCCCCCAAAGTTAATAATGCCAAAATATAATTATTATATTATTAAATATCACCTTCAGATTACAAATAATTGCAAGGTAACACCATACTTTGTTATTCATATTACTTTGCATCAGAAAGGGTGAGAAACCAGATGAAGCGCTTTGGGGTCTATGGGATAGGACATAAGATGCACTGTTCCAATGATGCTACACAAATACTGGGATGTCAACTTCATTTAAATGGATTAAGTGGCAGTTTCTTGTTCCAGCTATTTGAAAAAGGATCTGTTTAAACAACAAAATCAAGTGTTCAAGAAACAGACATGTAATACACGAGAAAATCTTACCAGAAGAAGTAGACAATTTACACTGATTATTTCAGACTTGATGGTTTGTAACATTCATCATTTTAAAATCACTTTCAGCCTTTTCCATGGCAAGTGTTTACTGAATGGTAAAACACATCTCTCATGAGGCCAAATTGAGTGATACCAAAGAAGAACATATGAAATTAAATCTATGTGGGAATTTGAATAACAGGTAACCAAAGAAGGACAACTGCATTCTTTGAGAATATCAGAAAAATGTCAGCCTATAACTGAAAAAAAAAAAGACAGACTACTGTATGGAGTGCTGATATATATCAAAAAAACCACAATGCTGGCCCCAACAAACTATAAAATCCTATAGATTCCTCCCACCAACAACCCCAAAAGAAAAAGGTCCAAAAAATTGATAAAGAATAGTTGTGAAAAAGATGACTGAGGAAAATACCACAACAGTACATAAATTAATTTTTGGCGTTTGTCATCTCTGTGGTTGTCTCAATGGTTATTTACGTAAAATCCATAGAATTTATGTAAAAAGAAAACAAACCCCAAGCAACTTAGTGACTTCACTGCATCAGTCTTCACTAAAAGGAGTACAGGGACTGCTACCACTAGTATTGCACTTTTTTTGAAAATAAAACAGCACGCTAAATCTACAAAATTATTTTAACAACACACACCTTGCAGCACAAAACTTGTATGTGCTCTGTGCCGTAAGCGCAGGCACTTCAGTTCAGGCGGGGACCCTGGGATCCTGCTTGCTGGCACAGCTCTCCTTTCACTAACCCCTGCAGAAGCTATTAATGCCTTCCTTAAACTGCACCGTTCCCTTTCATTTCTGGGAGGCAGACCCAGAGGTAACAACCCGGTCCCTATCCTTGAGTGAGCTGCGGGATATGCGAAAAGATTTTGGCCGCCGTATAGGTGAGCATATTATCACTTGGCTCCTCCGATGCTGGGACAATGGGGCTAAGAGCTTGGAATTAGAAGGTAGGGAAGACAAGCAGCTGGGATCGCTTGCCAGGGAAGGTGGCATTGACAAGGCAATTGGAAGAGGGACACAAGCCATCAGCCTCTGGAGGCGACTCCTGTCAAGTGTGAAGGAAAGGTACCCCTCTAAGGAAGATGTTACATGTCAATCAAGCAAGTGGACCACCATGGAAAGGGGTATCCAATATCTGAGGGAATTAGCTGTGCTAGAGACGATTCATCATGACCCGGACAACCCAGAATTACCCAAAGATCCAGACGAAGTCCAATGCGCACAACCCATGTGGAGGAAGTTTGTACGGAGCGCGCCACTGTCCTATGCCAACGCATTGGCAATAATGACCTGGAAAGATGAAGAGGCACCGATAGCGGGCACCTCCAGTGTTTTGGAAATTCACCCCTGAACAAGAGCAGAAAATCCCTCTATCCTGGCAGAATGGTGAAACTGGGGAATAATTTCAGCAAGAAGAGCACAAAGCAGCCCCTTTTGGAGGCTGGATTTGACACCATCCCCCTGATCACACCCCTGGCTGTCAATCAGCTCCAGTTCCCACCTGGAACCAGGACATCTGCTCATCCTTCCACAAACATTTACCTACTGGTTGGTATCCTCAGGGGTGAACACCCCAGCCCCAATCGGGAGGAACGAGACAAGGTATGGGGAAGAGGAAGAACCCAGCTCAGAGCTGGCTGGGTGGGGAGAGCAGGGGGCTGCAAGGAAGCCCTGTGCCCCCCCAGGAAGGAGATGCTCCACAGAAACTAATACTTCACCGTGGGAGAGGTCCATGGGACAGCACCATTTACCAGCTGTCCTGGAGTACAGGGAGTGTCAGGGAGCCTGGTTTAGGAGCAGAGGGAAAGTTCATGTCAAAACCACGGCAAACAGGAGATGAGGGGTGTCGCAGGGGAACCAGACGTAAGGAAAGGAAAATTCGTGGGGATATGCTGTGGTGCGCTCCACTCATACACCCGGCTGAAATGTGCTGTCCTCTGAATGTTTCGGTTCTGTGTTCTATCATTCGTTTGCATTCATCTCATTCATGTATATATTTTAAAGAACAGGCAAAAATGAATGGCAGACCCCTCGTATGACCCCACTGGTCACCTCTCATCAAGTTGTCTTAAAACTTTGCAAAACAGGAGTCCCAAAAGAAAAAAGGCAGAACCAGAAAGAAGAAATGTTTGCGAGTTCCTCCTGGCCCCAGCCCCACCTACCCCAACAGAGAGAAGTGCTGGTCACTGTGCAGCAGTGAAAGAAATAATACCAGGAATACCTTCACAAGCTATCAGGCATCATTGTGGGGCAGTACAGGAGGGAATTACAGCGCAGGAATCGTATATGTATCGCTTCTCACAGTGAAGAATTTATATTCTTCACTAGTGAATGCTACAGCAGCCTTCACTGTATGCTTTTAATCTTGAAAGACATTGAAGTAACGAAACTATCACATCAGAGCAAGATTTCTTTCAGTGGAAAGCATGCCTCAACTTGTATTTCTTAAAAAGAATCAGTAAAATAATTGGCAAAGCAAGCTATTCTGATTTGCAGAATCAAACTGTATTCCCTCAACAGATGAATTTTTCCATCTATTTGTGAGAGTCCTTCTGTGTTTCATTTGCAACAAAGCCTGAAAAACATGAGATACTGAACTTGAGAATTTCATTATAAGTATAAAGCCGAATAACTATTTAGAGTCCAAAATGGACTTATTAATAGAAACCAAAATTAAAAGGATAAGCCCAAGACTGACAGCAACCAGCCAATGAGGATTCCAGGAATTACCCAGTGTTCAATTTATTTGAAAGAAAATAATAATATAGCACTGCACTTTTAACAGTCAAAAGAGATGCCAAACCAACAACTCCAAAGACCAAACTTCTATGTCTTGTCGACACAGCAATTATAGCTCAAGCAACAGAAGTGTACTTGAAATTACTTACAGAAAATACTTGCCCAAGTGCCTTATTGCTACCATGGAGATGCCACCATTAATACCAGCCTAGGACCGCTCCACTGACATTTCCAAAAGCCAAAATTCATCACTGCTGATCATGTCGTTTCTATCTCCAGTTTTTTTAAGAGAAACAGAGAAAGGTGGTTCTATGGTGGTCCATGGAATTGCTTACTGCTTTCTCCTCTGCCCTTGAGAGCTCTGCTGGCTGCTACAAGAAGTCAGGGCCCTCATGCCAAACTTCTGCTGCTGGAGCTGGAGGAGCTGGGTGAGATTGTGCAGGGAAGCACCAAGGGATGGGAAATCTGTCCCAGCACTGCACAGACAGAGGGGACAGGATTCACGCTTGCTCCTTATTTCCTCTGCATCTGCAAAGAGTAGCCAGGATTTGATAATCCTTACAGGTCCCTTACAACTCGAGATACTCCATGATTCTATGATATTATGATATATTTTTCCGAATTATCTGTTGTGATTAGTTTGCAGTTTTACCAAATGTAACCAGGAAAACACATTCATCAACTGCTTTCCCACCTCTCAGTTATACCAAACCACTTCTAGTATATGGAAGCTCGTGGAATAAAAATCCATACAGGGTGACTAAATAAATACACAGATGTTGCATCCAGCTCAAATAAAGGGTTGTGGACTGAGATAGTATTAATGGAGAAATAGCACACGTGTTACTGTATTTTTCAAGGCATCCCACACAGCTATTTCATTTTTCCACCTTAAATGGGACAGCGCAGTGCACCCAGAGGCTTTATAATTCTGGTGATGCACAGGGTGGCAGGAGCAAGCCTTTGGCTATCTCCCAACTCCACAAAACTGTTTAAATGAAAGCCGCAAGGGCCTATCAGACATTAACTGAGATGAGATACTGGGTTGGGTGGACCTTTAGTGTGACTCATTATGGCCATTCTCCTGTTCTTCACTGTATGCTTTTTATCTTGGTTTTTTACATGCCACTGTTATAGCAAAAGGGATGTTTAGAGTGAGTGGAAACAGTCCCCTGGGGCAAAATGGTCTAACTTGCACAGAGGGATTCCAAACAGCTTATGTAAAGGCCTCTGCTCTGAGCCCCTGAAATGAGGGGTTGTAGAGTACACCAGATATTTTTTAGTATCTTTGAGACTTGCATCAAGACTCAGGTAAGTTTCTCAGAGTAAATTAAAGGTAAACCCATAGCAGTGCTACTAAGCATCAGGCCCTCGAACCATGACCCGCAGGGCAGTAGTATAAGACCCTGTTCACCACCAAAGCAGAGTTAGCTGACCATTATTTCTATCTGCACCAAAGGCAGGCGAGAAAGAGGGTATAATAAAGCTTGGCTGCATCAGCCCATGCCCTGTGAGTGCATGGTCAGAGACAGAAAAATTACAGCCTCCCCAGTGCACATTCAGGTTTTGTCACGTTAAAGCGGAAAACTCAATGAAGTTTGGAAATTAGTGACATACTGACTCACCTACATGCTGTGCCATTTCAGGCAGCTTTAACCAATTAGACAGTTCCTGCAATGTATTTCTTGCTTTCTTCTGGGCACAGCAATTTTGCTGTGCAGCAGCATTTTCACAAACGGAACCCCTGAACACCTCCAACTGGGAGGGAAATTGAACTCAGGTTCCCTCCCTACACAGTGGACATGTGCTACAGCCATTAGTGAAACCAACAGCCTCTCCTCGACTTTTGAATTAATTTAAGGCTGCCAGCGTGTTAGAGATACCAAAGGCATGCAACTCCCAGGACAGCTTTGCTATGCAGAAGTGCACAGAGGTTCAAATGACAGCATCTCCTGTATGCATGCACAGCAGAAGAACTTCACATGCAAATTAAGCTTTCAGGAGGAAATTTAGGTGCCTAAGCAGATTAGGCAGTATTTGCACTTTGCATTTAAGATGCCTAAAAGGAGCACCTTCTGTATCTCAAAAGGCAGTTTACTGATGCAGTCTTTCCCTAGCCAGCTTTCCACCACCCAGATAAGTATATCACTTTACTCTTCCCAGGAATACTCTCTGAAGAAACTTTCTATTTAGAGGAATTTGGAATCTTTCAGCATCAAAAATATTTGCTCTGCAGTGCAGTTTTGTCACTATTCAAACTGGGGAATGGAGAGAGAGAGATTTCCTTTCTCTGAAAACCCTGGCTTCTCTGCTGCATGAAGACTTCTTGCTGAAGAACTACACTGAAGAAATATAGTGAAAGGAGGAGTTCCTTCCTTCACTTCTTCCCATTGCTAGTTACTGCCTAAGAAGGAAGCCAGGAAGGGTATGATTTTAACCTTTTCCAGCATTCTGAGAAAATAACCAGACTAAAGGTTATATATATTATCTCACCTTCCAAGTATGAATTAACACTTCTCTCATATTACATCACTGTTTAAACATCTCTTAATTCAACTAGAGATCATTAGGTTTGGCCTACAAAGGAACAAATATTAAAACATTACTACAATAATGATTGAAAGGACATACAGGAGATTCTTTGCATTTCCAAAACTTATGCCATACTACAGAAACTGTACAGCGAGAGCAAAGCAACCCTGAAAATCCCGATTTAGCGTCATTAAATAATGTGGAAAAGTAATGCAATATTGCACCATCTTCTTTTTATATTTGTTGTGCTTTCAAAATTAATGGGGTTTACAAATAAAATGTTTGGGCAATTTACGTTTAACTAGTTATTCCTAACTCTACCATATACTACCAGTCCTAAGCATTCAAAAAGTCTATGAGGTTACTCCAAGTCAGTTACTTTTATCAAGTAATACATCTGCATCTGTATTTATTTCCACTTGGATTTCAGTCCCATTCTGCATTCATGTTTTCCACATATTGTTTCTCCTCATTTAGATTTCTTGGTGGGCACAACTGATGAGGTTATTATACTTGCAAACATTTAAAAGAATAACAGCATTTCCTGGGAAGGGTGAAGCTGTTAAGACATCATTAATTTAGGCTCTGTTTACACATACATATACACACATAAACGCAAGATTGTATATAGATAAAATCTCCTACAGTGATGAGTACATTAGTATTCCCCACACCATTTCTTTCTGTTTCTATGTTGGAATGAACTATTTTGGCATAATCACCAGTATAATTACATTCATACCAGGAGTGTTCTACAACATTAAATACATGATTACACAGCAGTTCAGATGAGTTTTTATTAATGGAGGTCAAGAACAAAAAATACGTGTTTAAGTTACACATATTGGGAGTTTTCTTTATTTTTTTAATAGTTAGTACTATTGCAACAAGAATGAAAAGTAGTTGTAAAATGGTTCCATTCTGGCTAAGCAATGTCTGTACTTACTCTATATTAAGAATACATGGCTATACAGAGACTACACGGTTTGAGGTGGTTTATTTCCTAACCCTGAAATCAAGCAGAAAGTATTGCCTGGACTCCCTTAAAAAGAAAAGGCTAATGGAGCTTTTGCTTGGACCCTCCCTCCCATCCCCACCACCTTTGCTCTCTTTTGTTTTTACAACAGTGGCAAGGGTAAGAGGCACAGCTTTGTTTCCCCTCCCTCTAAAAGTCTAAAAGCCTACCTGACAGAGAGACTAAAGAACAGAGACCTCCAGAGCTGGAGAAACACATGAAAGAAGTGAGGAGAGATGCAGGTGAAGATCTGTTGCAGCTGAGTATATCAAGTCCACAGCTGCAACAATGCGAGCTGTGCAGTGTTGATCGCAAAGCGACCTGGGTTAGCTGAAGGTGAATGTCTAAGCACCTGCAGAAAGCGAATGAATATTGGAGACCTCAGAGAAACAGTAGCATCACATCTCATCTGCATTTTCAGAAATCAATCTCACCTGCTGCTGAATATGCATCTGTGGTCCCTCAAGTACGCGCTAGCGTCGTCCGTTCCTGCTGCTCAAACGTTATTTTGGATTTCTCCCCCAAAGCTCAGTAAAGGCACTAACAGCTACTTCAAGTTTATGTTTGATATTTCATTCGTGCCACAGCCACAATTTAAATCTCTCATTAAAAATGGTTGACTTAACAGGCAAAAGAGCATTGCCCAAACTACTGACAAAGCAAACCACTTCAATCTTCACCCCAAAAGACATTTTAGGGATAGGTAAGAAGAAAAAAAATGAACCTGTAGTTTGAATGAAATTATTCTGCACCATGATTACAATTTCCACTATTAGAGGTATTCAATATAAACAAAATAAACCCACAGGACTTAGGACTACATGATAAGATTACACTCCATATTTATAGCTTCAATACATACACTGCATAAAGTATTATGCAGATTATAAAAAGGAGAAAAGAGGATTAAATAAACTATCATATTTTTGGCAGATTTTGGAAAGGCGGCTTTGTATCAACTGTATAAATGCTTTATACCAACTTCAATGCTGTACATCGAAGACCAAAGTAAGCAGTTGATACATATTATATCCCAAGCAGGAAGATACATATTTCTGAAAGCAATGAATCCTCTTAAGTCGGACTGGCCAATTGTTTATTTTTCCTATGATTCAGTAAAGCACAGCAAACCCACAGACTTCTCCAGTCTACAGCAGAGAAAGTTTGTATTCATGCTCCAACATCTGAAGTCACAGCAGGTTTGTGTTTTTAAATCCAATTTATTCGGGTACTTGCACTTTGTTGGATTTATTCCCACTCTAAGAGGATGCTGTGCCAGGTGCTGGCAATTAGTTATTATGGGTTAAAGAAAAGGAGGTTTACCACAGCATTTGAGCTGCTGGACCGATACACAACTGATTGGAAAACAATACAGGATGGGCAACTTATGTAAGCAACCACACTTGGCAACTCAGCGTTCTGGCTGCAACAAATGAATTTGAGGTCTCCCTGGAACACATGATTTCATCCCGCCTGAGAAAAGCCTGTGCTGTTATTTCTCTCTTTATCAAGCAACTTGAGATTCCATAGAATTTTCCCTCCTTGGATGGACCCAAGGAAAACAAAACAGCTAATCAATAGGATAAAATCTGACACTCCAACTGTACAGTTGAAATTAACCTAGCATACAATAATAGGATAGGATTCTGCGTAAGAAACATTTGAATCTACTCCTACAGGAAATCACAAAGTTCAAATTTTGAATGTGCACATGTATATCTATCTATGTTACCAAACAGGGAAACAGAAAACAACTTAATACAAATGACTACCTGGAGCAATAGTTTGGGAGACCATTTTGTCTGGGCTAAGGAATGTAGAGTTCAACTGGGCCAGTGACAATTGTTGGTAAACAGAAGGGAAACAGTCACTGGGGCACATAATGCAATAACTGGAAATTATATATAATAATTCTATATAATTATATAGAATTTAGCAATGAAACCACTATAGAAATTGGCTCAAGTCTGAGAGAAAGGTACAACAACCTCTAACAATGAATGTTGATAGAGGCATAAAGGAAACAGAAAAACTGAACCAATCCAAGTAAGAACTTCTAATGCAATTTAAAGACTACATTTGGATCAGGCCTAGTTGACAAGAGGTACATGGAATTCCTCATCCATTACTGCTGTGGTCTCAAAGTCCTCAGGAAAGCAAGCCAGACAAGGATTCAAAACATTGTCAGTGCTACCAAATTCAGCTAGGTCCTGATATGTCAGATACACATTTCTTCCAATAGCTCCTCACTCACTTCTTTCTTTTCCCCTAATGTTTCTTTCCATCTTCTTATTTTTGTCCTCCACTTTTAAAAAAAGGATGGTAGGGCTGGCTTAGCTAAGATGTTATTTGCAATGTGATGATTACAACATTTGCTGTGAAAACAAGACAGAAGCAGTAAGAAATACACAACAGGTGATTTAAAGTAAGTTTGGTATGTGAAGGAAAGAATAAAGTCTATGGGTTGTGTTTGCCTCCAAGTTAAGGGCCAGCATCAGAAATAGAAGTTATTATTTTCTGTCTTCCTATCTTTTTCTTCTATTCATTTGTCTTGTTTATCCCTCAAACAGGTTTGAATTCCAGCATCAAGCACAATGAATCAAGCCCATCAGTGTTATTCATAGTCTTTTTCCACAAATTACACTTAATGCTATTCTCAGTGTTAATTTAAGTACTGTCAAATGCTGGAGGGGATAAGAATGATGACACAGACCCCTGCTTTAGCTGAAGGTTTCAAAATTTTATTTGAAAGCTTAGTCCTTTCCAATTCTTTAACTGCCCTCCCTCTTTTTCCATCATTTCCAGAAACATTCAATAAAAGGCAAAAGAGATTAATTATTTTTTTTAAATAGCAATCCATGGGAAAAGCTGGTTAAAATCTCTGTTCAAGCTTCAAAGCTTGGTTTTATTATTTTACACTATAGAATGAACAGAAGTTCATTCCATTTAGCTTAGTACAACAGCCTTTAGACTACATATAAAGGTATCATGAAGTAGATTGGGCTTTAAAACATTTGATTATATGTTAGCATTTTGACAATGATATATAAACTCACAGACTTCAAACCAAGAAGAGATGTATGAGGTAAAGAGACAAAATTTTAGGTTTTCCAATTCCATGGTTTTTAAAAGATAGGCGTTTTTTACTTAGTCCTTTTTTTACTGAAAATACTGACAAGTCATTCAAAGGAGGCTGTAATTGCTGAAGAAAAGGAAATAATAGAAATTCTAGAGGAATTTAGGACCTGAACTAGTGAGAACTTTGAAAGAACTCCAGTTGTCTTCATTGGAGCTAAACTGGACCCTTAATATTTTAAACAGTTTCCTGAAGGAAGAAAACAGAAAATTAGCACATTCATGCTCAAAGGGGAAAACATAAATATTTGCTGTTTCAAGTATATCCAAAATTTGGTACTTTGAGAAACACTCACAGTTCCAGACACGGTATGATCCCAAGCGAAAATTAAAACCATGCAAAATTTACATTAGTTGCTTTTCACCTGCAAGAAGACTAAAGATACTCCAGCAAGTATTCAAGCTGACTTTCTTTACAATGTGATGACTCTTACAGCCTGTTCTATGAAGACAATTATTTTTATTACATTCATGAAGTATAGAACTCCTTCCTGGTCCCTGCCATATGTTTTTCCTTCAGTCCACCAAGCAACTAAGGACACAGTTCTCCATGAACTTCTCCAACAGGGGTCCTTCCCATGGGCTGCAGTTCTTCACGAACTGCTCCAGTGTGGGTCCCTTGCATGGGCTGCAGTCCTTCAGGCACAGACTGCTCCAGCGTGGGTTCCCTGCGGGGTCACAAGTCCTGCCAGCAAACCTGCTCCAGCGTGGGCTCCTCTCCCCACGGGTCCACAGGTCCTGCCAGGAGCCTGCTCCAGTGTGGGCTTCCCACAGGGTCACAGCTTCCTTTGGGCATCCGCCTCCTCCAGCGTAGGGTCCTCCATGGGCTGCAGGGACATACGTGACTTTGTATGCTTGAATTTTCACACGTGATACTTCATAGTTGGATATATAGCTCCGTATCTGTGTCGTAACTGCCTAGCTATCACATTCTTGTTTCATCATGAGCCATACACTTGGTGATGCTGGGGAGTGATTCTACCACCACTAAGCTAGCAGAACCGTAAGTACCATCTCATCTCTCCCTATGAAAAATTCCCTGAACCCTGTAATACTGCTATATCCATTTACCTCCAATATCTTTGCTTTTTCTTTTCTATAACTCCAGACAACGTGTACTATTGGCCACTTGTTTAATCTTCAGACATTCACTAATCAGGACTTAATAGTACAACAGCAGTACAACTCCAAACATCCAGGATACTCTGAGTACTCTCCTCAAGTCTGAGAGCTGTTTGTTTTTACAACAATTACAACAGTCAGGGCCACGCAAATTTGTTAAGCATTTGGAAATTCTCAGAACTGTCAATGTTCAAAACTGCAGAAAATTATTCCTCAAGCCATTGCAGGTAACTCCTCACAAGCTGGCATTGCAAGGATGCAGTGGGGGTGGTAGGCAGCATCCTGTTCCATCTTGCCAGGCTATGGCACATGGGAAGAAGGCAAATTCTTTCCTCCCACTCTATGTCTATGAAGAAATCTTCAACATATGGGTCAGAGAGTCATTTGGGCCCCAGGGATAAGATTTGCTGCTATGCTCAGCAGTGATCCCAAACAGTCATAAGCACACATCACCCACACACCTCTTAGGTTTCTACCAGGGAACCAGAAGAAATAAGGCACTTTTTTCCCCTCTTTTGAGCAATAATTAAATATTATTTAGCAGAAAGAGCATGCTACCTCAGACTACTCTGACAGATCATATCTGTTACAATATTATAGCCCATACAGTAAATAGCTGAAGACTTTCCCTTCATACCATTCCACTTGCAACTTTTCTGTTCAAGAGAACAGAGCAAACAGTTCTGCCCTTTGTTTCTTTTTGACATTAAGGGGCCTAGAATTTGTTAATAATTCAGGAGTATCACATTTCTGAATCAGTCAACTTGACTTAAATTAGCAATGGGTGAATTAAATGGCCCTTAGAGGTTAGAGCAGTTTAGGCAACATTTTTTCTTTCAAAAGCACCAACAAATTTTTCCAAAGTAGTTCCCGTATTTCAAAATATACAAAATGTGTAACTTCTTTTCCATCAAGTCCATTAAGAAATACCTACTGTCAGCAGTGTAAGTTGCAAAAGAACAAATAAAACAACATGGCACACTTGCTAGGGCCTGACAAGTTGCTTACACAGTATATTGATGGTATTGGACAGGCCTGAACAAATGTTATGCTTTCTTGCATAAACAGGTGTATAACTTACCCACAAATTAAAAAAAGCAGATTTTATGTCATTAATTTCAATACATGTTTTTTTAAAAAGGTGAAAGGAATACGTTATTATTGGTGCCAGAAATTTGACACTTCTGAAGATGCCAGATGCATTTTCAGACATATTCCAGAGTTATTCAAGTTGAGATGGGCTTTTTTTAAAATGTCAAACTAGCACTCTTAGAAAAATGGGTAGATTTGGGGTTGGTTTGTTTGCTTGCTTGTTTTAAAAAGCTGAATTTATATACAAGAGGGAATTCTATTATATTCTGTGTTCCCAAGAACACGAAATCTTGAGCATCACTTACAGTGTTTCAGAGAAAACTACTTAAAAGGTTCCACTTGAAGCTACGGATTATAGAGGTGGACAAAAGCAACATGCATGCAGTCTTAGTGACTTCATATAAAGAAGGCTTGTAGAGATAAATTCATCTGTTAAATGTCAGTTCCAATCTGTATTTCTTAGAGTAAATTAAAAGCCATGGTTTAAAAACATTTCTAGCACAGATTCTTCAGACTGTGGTGTTCCACACCCTCCCTTTTGGGCCTTAACCTTCTGCAAGCATTCCTAAGAGTTTGACCATTTATCACCACCAGGACACTAAAGATGCTGGAGGTAGTAATAGCAGGTTTTTACATTTTTGCTCCAGCTGATTTTTAAATACTTGGTGCAAAGTAGTTACTTACAAAATGAGGTGCTGCTAGTGCCTGTCATGACACAAACGAAAACCTCCAGATTCATCAGAGTTCAGTGCCTGCGTTTATGCTATGGAGCACCAACATAACATCATTTGGTTTGTATTTGCTCTCTGTGATGCACAAGATTCATGCTGATTTCTATCCTGTTATTAGAAAATACCTATTAGCTTTTAAATTGTGGGATTCATAAACTGTCAAAAATATAGCAAGCCAGCAGCATGAACAACCATTAAACAAGCACAGAAGAAGATAAAGGAAAACAAAAAAGTTCTATACCCAACTTATCCAACCTATAGAAATGAATAATTTATGTTGGACAACATACACAAAGAGATCAAAATAGATCCAGATGAAGAGTTTCAAAACATATTCCCTTTTATATGATGTTCTCTATCTATGAAGTTTGCTTCATAGACAAAGTTTTTGTAGACTTAGTTAACATGAATTAAAAAAGACAGGTTAAAAAATGCATTAAAGCTTTATTTCTATATTTCAGTCCTCTGCTAAGGTAAGAGGTAAGAACATGGTACGACTAATAGGTGTTGAAACCTCTGTACCAGAAGGGAACCTCCTGGTGGTGAAGGGTAGCCTGGAATCAGGCACAGCCTTTGCTGGGCGAGTCTCGTCCATTGGCGCTACAGCGCATCACTGAGTGAGTGTCAGACACAATTCTTCAGTTCTGCTCAGAGACATATTGAATAGGAAAATCTTAAAGAAGCTATTGAGTGTGCTATTGCTCAAAGCAGTATGAACAATGCATTTGTGTGCTTTAATTTTGCAGCTTTGTTTCTAATACAGCAACACACACACACAATGTTTGCCATTATCCTTGACTGAATAAATGAGACTTTTCACGTAGCTTTCCTCTTCATCTAATAAGAAGCATAATCTCTATCATAGTTGACACATACACATCTCACTTAGGTCCAGTGTAAACAACAGATACTTCCTGAATGATGCAGCTTGCTTTTGGAGGCCTAACACCCAAAACGAATGAGATCTCTAGAGTTGATAAACGTCAGTTATGCCATAAGGATCACTTTAGAAACTGAAAATGTGATACCTGTATTTATGGCTCTCTGCAGTGCTGGCAAAAAAGGGTTTGAAACACACAGTACCACCCACAGTTACACCACACCTCATACTTCTCCCATTCCACCTCTATCCAGAAGCTCACCATTTAAACATTTACCAGAAATGTAAGGTAAATGGTTCAAACTGCTTCAGATTGAGGAATGAAGTAAACCTCGTTTGTCTTTTCTGACTAATGCTCTAACCACATGACATAAGAGTAAAAAATACTGCTTTTCACAAAACTTGTCCCAAAAACATGTCTTAAAAAATTCCTGCTGGATCAGGATCCACAGGTGAGACAGAAGAATTTCTACTCTGTAAATCTTTCTAGGAATCAGGCTTGTGGTGGGTACCTACTGTGCCACACAGTTCTAGGCATGCCTAGCATCAGACGTATAGGTGTGTAGGAATTTTTATTGACAGAAACGCAGGCATACTGACTTCAGTTACCCCTGGGGTTGAGTTATCTGGGGTTGAGTAGAAGCAAGAGTCTCTGTGGCATTTGAATGTTGGACCTAGGCATCTAAAGTAGACGTTACATACCAACATCCTTAGGCCTTTGAGGAAGGATATAATCAAGACTCATTTCTGTACCTGAGGGCAGCCCTTTCTAAGCTAGAATGTACTAGTAATGCAGAGCGCAGATGCTCTGCAGTAGATTCTGTGTTTCAAAACAGAGATGGAAAATTTAACTTAGGTGCTGTTTGCTGAAGCTACATTGCCAGAAATCCTGATTTCAGTGGTCTCTCCTTCTCAGGTTCATTCTTTGAATTTTTCTGTGTTCCCATGTGTCCCATGGAAGCCTGAAAATCAAGTTTCTTTACTGTGAATTGGCAAATAATTTAACTTCAGCTGCGTCACTATGCTACTCACAGTCTGCCCACAAGTAAAATCAGTTTTTAGAAATTTGTAAACACTCGCCCAAAGCACTTCACTGGTTTCAGTTCTGTACAGATATTGATGGTCCATTCATTAATGGTTCATTCATTAGCACAAGCCAATAGTAATATACATGCACCAAAGTATATAAAAAATATTCTACAGAATTTAATACTAAGGGAGAGATGGACAAATTCCTTTTCAGTAAAGTTCAATGTGTTTTTATATAGTAAAGTATATTATAATCTACATTCTATGCTGAAGTGTAAAAAAATATGTAAACTGTAAAATAAATATAGCATCTACCTGCAAACTGTAAAACTAGCACCTGTGGGTTCAGACAAAACCAATCATTGTACAGACACAGTGTCACTCCTTCAACTTAAAATGACTGGGTGGACTGCTGTTTCCACTCAAAAAAAAAGCCCCAAATAAATTAATAAGCAAATTCAGTGGATCATAAAATCTGCACCTGGACTGTATGTAATTTGTTGCATTCAAGCCTAAATAAAACACAGCATTGTCTGTAGGACTGGGCCTCCATACAAAACAAGTCAGGAAGTCATCAGAATAAATAAGCGTACACATTGTATAACTTGAAACTTTAAATAATGGCTATTCTGTTTCCAGTCACAGAATGATATGCCATGCTCTAACCTTCACCTAACATTGCTTTTCATGTAAAAGAAACAACCACAATTCAAGAAGTATTCCTTGAAATTCTATTCCCCCAATTTTGATACAATAGTTACAAAATACAAAACTACTGAAATATTGAATACTATGAAAATACTAGTATGTTCTAGCACATGTTATGGAAGCTCTATTTGCCAGTGCAACAAGGGCTGTATTTGCCCATACTCTAAGACCACCATAGTTATGTAAGTGGTCTGTAAATTCTAGATACTCCACACAATAAGCTAATTAATTTCATATGTTTATTCACCCCTTCAGAATGACTTTGTATAAAAATGTCATCTCCTTCAAAAAAAAGTGTCATCGGAGGAATCTTTGGGGTATAGAATCAACATCCAAAGACAGTATATAAAGTATCATACACTGTTCTCAAACTATAAGAAATTGATCCACTGTTTGACTAAAATGGATTTTCTTGCTTCTAAGCCTTATTCCAAGATAGGTGATTATACTCTCTGTTCTTATATGGGCTGTGTAATTCATCAGAATTCACAATCAATTTGCAAGTAACAGAATTTAGCTATAATGTAGCCATAACTAGCAACTATACCATAATCCAAAAGCATTGCTTTGTATTTTAGATATTTAAAATCAAATGCTATCATGTATGTTTTGGAATGAACTTGTTAAAGATGAACGCTACATCTAGACACATGGTTATTGGTTCTCAGATAGCATTAAAGGTGGAAAAAGCACATACACAAACACAGAAAGTCAATTCCTTTTCCGCCATATTATAAAATACACTTCTACAACAACAAAATTAGATTTAAAATATCAACCAGTGAAAATGTGTAAGCAAACAAGACTAGAAAATAACCACTTCAGGAAAAAGGTGGCAAAATGCTATGTCACAAAAAGATAATAGGATTATTTCATAATAATTATTAATATTAGTGGTATCAAAATATTCTCTACATCTTGGCCTATTCATTTTCAGGAGAGAAAGGCTGTGTCCTGTTTATTCAAACAAGAAACTAGGTTAATGATCTAAAGTGATTGTATATTTACTTCAGGTGTCAATCATCCATGCTTGAGCTCTGTTTTGGTGTTAGTGTAGTGGAGTTTTCAGGATGAAATCACCATATAACAGAATTTTCTTATCACTTTGATTTCTGAGCAAGATTTCATTGCCTGCAGTTGCCCAACTTTCCAAAGGCTTCCTATAAGTAGTTCTGCAGAAGCAGAAGACATCTATTACCCCGGCTCTATTTAAAAATCAGATAGAGCAAATTAGGAAATGATCCAAAACTACACGAGGTCAAGTGTTGAGGAGCAGAGAGAATCAGGTCTTCTGCAAAGCACCGAAACTTTTGCAAAGGAAATGCTTGGTTTTGGACAGCTCCAGGGCAGTTTTTTTTAATACCTTTTTCTTTCTACTCTCGGGTACCATCAAACGAAGAACTACTTATTACCTATAGTAAGTACTTATCATAACTAGGTATACTTATGCATACACAAAGAAGAAATTCTCCCTTGCTAGAAACAGAGGGCAGATACCTTATTTAAATCCAGATCGGAAAAGAAAATAAGAGAGAAAATAAATGGAATGCCTTTACTTTTCAGGAAATAAAAGTTTAGTTTTTTTCTTGGTACTGCTTGCCTTTCTTGAAGACAACTATGTGCTTCTAAAAATTACGTGCAGCTGTCCTCTCTTTTGAGCTTCCTGGCTTCCATCCCCTTTTTGGCAAAAATTGTCACTGTTCGTTTCAGCTGAGTCATGAGCACGCCATGACCATGTGGGCCTCTTTGCACAGCAAATGGACTTAATCACAGGGGCATACAATTACATTCCTTTCCCTCACTGCAAATTCATCAGGGAATAACAAACATAAAACTCCATTGTCTAGGACCTTAAAAAAAATTTATGTTATTCCTATTCAGCAAATCCTCCTCCCCTTTCCCAATTCTCATTCTTTTCCATGGTAGTAAAAAAGCAAAAAGCTCCTTTATCACTTTATCTTCTATTATACTGCAAGAATGTATTTTTCACAGTTTAATATATTGCCAGCATTTAAATACATGTTATCATGTTATCATCAGTGATTTCTCGTGATTTGTGCAATACTACATAGGACCTGAAGGATTCTCACTTTTACTTTTCAGGGATAGGAAGAATCTCCTCCAGGTCTCTTAACTGACATTTTTTCCCCATTCTTCTTTTTCTCTCAACTTCAAGCCACAGCTATTCAAAAAGCCTTTTAATTTATTTGGTTGGTTTGCTTCGGGTTGCCATTTGATCCTCACTTTCTCTGCAAATGACAGAGTTTCTGAAGGACAAACAGGACTTCTTTTCAGTAGGTTAACAGTTTCAGTTTCCTTTCAGTAAGATAATTGGGGGGGTTGTCTCTGAAAATTCCCCTCAACACATGAACACCTTTTATTTTTGCATTTTCACCTTAAGTTTCCTTTTTTTAAGTTGCTAAGAGGTAAAGGGCTCCACTCTTTACATAGCTCCAATGTTCTATCTCATTGTTCTCTCTCATGAGTTGACAGTGAATCTCATGGTATATCTCCAAAGTTCTCTCACTTTGCTCTCCCAGTTCTGCTCCATCCTAATGGAAACCTTTTAAACAAAATGCAATAACAAGGCAGATACCATTCCACTTGGGAAAGGAAGGCACATAGTTCCTTACGAAGACACTGACATTCAGTTCACCCTATATTCTGCCAGGAGTGATCTACTTTATCTTTCAGTCCTATGCTATCAAGGCCAAGATTTTAAGAGCTGGAGACTCCCATGTCAACCTCCCATAAGCAATCAATCCTCCAACTGAATGGAAGTTCAGCATTATATAACTTTCCCCTGGGCTTTTGACTTGGGTATAAAGTCAAATCTCAGCCAGCCACTTCCCACAGTTATTTTTTATTTTTGAAACATTTCCCACAGCGCAAAAGGAATGGATTCATGACCCTAACAGTCCAGCAATGGTCCACTCCTGCTTCTTCCATCTTCAAGTCATATTCTCCATAATTCACCCACCCTTTAAGTTATTGCACAGATGTGCCTGCCTCCTCTTTTCCACATAGGACACTGCAGCTACACTTACAGTGTTTATTTTCTCCTCTGCCTTTTATTTAACTAGGAATATTATTCTATCTTCTCTAATTGCAGTGAGGAAAGGGGAAATAGTAGGAAACCAGGGGCAGACCCCAAGTGCAAGTAAGTAGGAACATGCTGATCTGGTCAAAGAGAGCTGCAATTAAAAGAAGAGACATTTATTTAAACAGCCTTTCTTAGATCCTTGTCTAAGGGAGTCTGTCTCGGCCAGAGCTCCAAAAGAGCCACCCAGAAGATCTCAGATGGTTAAAAGACAAAGAAATTATTACATTTGGTGACACTGAAGGCAGTAAGTACTTTTCTAATTGCACCTATAATTTGAACCTTTCAAGTCTCTGATATCAGGAAAAGAATTGAAGTACCACTTCATACATCTTCCCTCAAATGTATGCATTACACTGACAGACTAGAAAGCTCATCATGGGACTGTGTGGTTCCTCCCTGGCAGCTCCCCTGCTAGTTTGGCAGAAGTTCACACACTTCAGTGAAGCAAGGGTTATACCACAAGATTTTAAACTGAGTTCAATAACCTGGTATTTTAATAAATTGTACTGTTGATATAACTACGTAATGTTATCTTGACCTCTCCACATAAGATACTGCAAGCTGTTGTGGAATTAGGGAACTCATAATGGGGTGAGAATTGGAATTACCTACAGAGACCAAAAGAAGCACAAGGTACTCTTGACAACAAAGACTTCCCAACTTGTCTGTTAAAGGCTGAGCCTAGAGGTACTTGTGTTGTCAGACCAACTGCAGCACTCTTATGTGTCTTCAAATCACCCTAATTGGCCTCATTTTTAATATGCTGCAACAGTTTTGACTAAAAAGAAAACTTTTGGAAGTCATTAACTCTACTTAATGAAGAAAGTACAGACTGTTACAAAATATTTTGGAAAATACAAGCTGGCATGCTTTAAAAATTGTTGGCTTAATCTCAAACTAGAGCTCTGATTTTTTTTCTACTTTCTGTTGACGTAGGATATAAATGAGTTCAGGCAAGTTAGAACATGTTTTATCATCACCGTAACTGAAGATTTACACAAGAAAGGGGAAAAGAATTGACAATTTGGATAATGCAAATCAGTGTTGTACATTTGATAAGTTAGACTAAATAGAAAAAAAATACAAAGCTTTGGGTAGAGTAAAGGGTCTTTAAAATATACAAAAAAGTTCTGAGCCAACCAAATACCAGTGTTAATGTACACTCCAACCACAGAAGCTGGGACACTCTTCATTCCAACAACTCAATTTCTCCCTTTCAAAGATGCTTTTCTAGCATGTTCTACCACAGATAAAATCTTTTACAAAATCCTACAAGTTTTGTCACATCAGCAAATATACAGCGTGCTACAGCCGCTTCAGCCATGGATATACCATGTCCAGACACATTTAGAGCCCTCCCAGATAATCTTAGCTTCCTTATTAAAACATAAAAACCTCAATGATCACTTCTTTGTTCAAGGTCTTTTACACCCACACACAAACCTGCACACTTGTAAGCAAGTAGACCACTTCTACCAGCAGATTTTACCTATGCCAAAGAAGATGGGGATGGCAGACCTACATCCCAAACCATTGATTAGCACCTTCTATTTACACAGCACTTCTGCCACCACCTCTAAGGAGAGATGAACGTATGTGAAGCAGCAGCAGGACCTGCCATACCCCTCTGCCGTACATCTCTCTCACATCACGCAGGACTGCAGGAGAAGCAAACCTTGCTCTTCAAGGTCACTGAAGTGCCGTCTTCACCTCCGCATAGTCCCCTTATCTCTCTTCATACCTCCCTTTATCACCTTTCAACAGCCAGAACAAGTGACACTGAGACCCTAGCCCTTTCCCAAAGCCTGGGAGGAGGAAGAGAGTTGGCAGGGGCCAATGAAGAGGGAAACTGTAAGCTTGAGAAAAAATGGATGGCTGCAGAGGTGATAAGAGGCACCCACAACATGTGACAGTGAAGAAGACAATGAGGTGAGTTCGTCTGGATGAAGTGTGAGGGAATAAGAGAGGTCCTGCTGCCACAAAGCTCCCCCAAACCCTCCCTGTCCTAAAAATGCCCTGAGCCCTCCTCATACCTCTGACTCCGTGTCAGTTCCTAAAGATCCCCGACCCTAGTCACACAGCCAAAGGCAGGTGGCCCTGGCAGCCACTTCTCAACCCCACCTGCCCCAGAAGAGCTGCGATTGATCCCAGCCCCTCCTTGTCTTCCCCCCATGATCTCCAGAACCCGCTCATTTTGCCACATCAGTATTTATTTCTGTCTACACTGCTAAGAAGCCTCCAGCCTCTCTTTTGTTACTAGTTCAGTGTCTCATGCCTCAAACCAGAGCTCCAGAGCAAGCTACTGGAACTAATCATGGGAGAGAGAAAAATCTTGGAATATGAAAATCTTAATTATGAAGAGGTCTTAAAGTACTAGTGTACAAGGCAGAAATTTAGATTTCCTATGCGCTAATGCAGTACTTGTAACAGGCTTACTTTGAACTGACAGAGAATTCAAGGAAAAATGTAAATCTCTCACTGGCATGAATGGTAGTTTTATTTTTCACCACATCAAGTTCAAACAAACTTCCCTGCAATTTTTGCATGTTCTTAGTTATAGAGAATGTGTCTCATTCCAGTGCCTGTGTGTTTTAATTAGAGCAGCTATTAGCTTCTCACTGTTTGAATCCTGTTTTATTACAGCGTAAAACACACCGATAAAAAGATCAATTACTCAATCCAACATTGAAAGGAAGTAAATCACACAAAATTCCAAAAGGTTGACATGTATTTACTTTGTACTCTTATTTCCATTCATAATATTATTCAGTATGATCAACACTGCTCATCTCCCTGGTTTCTATCTGCTGTTAATCACAAATAGCGTGCCTGACATCTACCCTGGAAGGCTAAATCAGTCAGCGCTGCTTCAAAACAATATCTGTGCAGATTAATGGTAACTTACAAAAGTTTCTTTTGTAAGTCTCACAGTACCCTCGTACCACAGAAAGTAGAGAGAGGAAAAAAGCCTCTCAAGTCATTTTGTCTATGCCCCCAAAGGCCTAAGTTTTCTTCTACCATATATTGCTTTTTTCCCACAGAAATGAAGCAACACAGAAGCCTTGAGGGGCTCAGCCTATTTTCATGGGCAAAAGCAGGGAAGAAATGCCAAGTCTTGATTTTTTTTATTTTATTCTTTTATTTAACAAAGCAATATGGATTGCCGTGGTGTAGCAACCTCCCTAACAACTTTCTGCTTACCCCTAAATTTTACTCCAGACTAGCAGAGTTGGCTACTTACAAGCAGACCCTGGCTGATGGAACCATCTCCAATGCAAAGATCTGTGCGTGGTCACCCCTGGTGCTCAAGGAGGTGCACTGGATTCTCCAGGCAGAGGATGCACAGGGGGCATCAAACCCTATGCCTCTACATGCTCCAGCACAGGCAAGCTGAGGACATATCTGTATTGCAAAAAACCCTTCTAAAGACCTTGCTGTTTTGTGTAATTCAGGGAGATTAACTCTCTGGCAATCTCCTTGTGACTGTCACCCTGGGATAGATGGCAAAGTTCACCTTCCAGTCTCTGTAGGTTCCCCCTTCCTAAAGCCCACATCTTCAGATACTTCAGATATCCACTACCGTGCTAATGGGTAGATTTCACACATTTTCAACACAAAATTTGGATCGGTGAAGCTTTGAAATGTGTCAGGGTCCCCATGCAACCAACAGGCCTTTACTGGCCCCTTCCCAGAGCCCAGGACCCCGTTTCAGCCCACAAGGCTGCCAGGCCCTGCCAAGCTGGGCCCAGCCACAGGCCCATGGCCTTGCCTGGCCTCCACCCATGCCCAGGGGGGCACCCGATTCCTGGGGCTGAGGCTGCCCTGGTCCCCCCCAGCCACCCTACTCCTGGCTGGGGCGGTGGGACGGGCCCTGGATGCCAGGCCCTGTCCGGGCAGAGCCTCCATGGGGAGCCCCGGCCTCTGCGCCCTGACAAAATGTGTCCTTTCACATGATTCAGAGAAACTCTGACAGCGTACAGGGCAACAAACTCACATCAGAGAAACTAAATGTAAGACAATGCATTTTATAACGGTGCGTTTTGGTCTCTTCAAGCACTCTAGGTTGCCACACCACCGTGGGTGAGATGGGAAGCAAGGGAAGCAGCCAAGGAGGAAGCAGTGGAATATGCCGCACAAACAGCATGTCTTCGGCAGGGTTACCCGGCTCAGCTCTGGTCATGCCAGCTCGAAGAAGAGAAAAAATGCAGAAACAAAGACATCTTAATAATACAGATGACTAAGGGCATTAAAAAGGCCTGTCTTATAAAGAGACACTGGAAAACTGAATCAGTTTTATTCAATGCCTCTCTAAAGCAGTAAGGGCAGAACACAGGGACACCTAGAAAGAGAGGTTAGGCCTTGTCTATTCCCACTCTTAGAGAACAGGGATGTTCAAAAAAACTTAAATGATCCTTTTTTGGACTGTGAAGCTAATTTCACAAGCAGTCGCTGGAAGCAAAGAATGTGGTAGAATTTTTAAAATAATGAATATGTAAATTGATAATAACAACACAAACGCAATCAAAGAATAACACTTGAGCAGAGCAATAAAAACCTCTAGGTAATGGAGGTAAGGGAAGAAAAACACCAAGTCTCATTCCAGCCAGCTATTTCTGTAACCAGTTGGGCTAACAATTGGACTCAGCAAAAAAAATGTTTAATGCTGTAGGACTAACTACACTTTCCAAAGTATGTTTAAGAACTGAATTATAATCCAAGTAATTTCAAAGATGATGATCATAGCCAAGATAGAGATAAATTAAACCAAAGTAGTATTGCCTAATGGACTGCCTGAGACACACCCGTATTACTGAGGACCTGAAAGGAGCAATGTGATACAGTTTACAGAACTGTACTTGGAAACTAAGCTCAAATCTCTCCTAACATTTACCAATAAGCCAATTTACTGGTTGTGATGGTGCCAAACCAAGATGTGATGTTCTTCAGCAGATCACCACTGCTCTTAGACTTCAACTGTAAACGCAGTTTGAGCAGAAGGAAGAAGAATCATAAAATCTAGTATAAAAGTTAGGCATATGAGTGAAATACTATAAATGGATTACTGAGCCATGTTTACCTTACAAGGCCGCTTCTTTGATATGCATGATCGGTCATCAAGAGCGTGAGTTCACAGGTTGGCCTCCTGGTAGCCTCTGCCACCCCTGGAGCCTGTAAGGGACCTGGAGAAGTCGTGTAGTGTCTCTCAAAACAGGAAGGCACAGTCACCCCTGCCTTAAGCACTTCTGGTAAATGTTCATTAGATTTGATCTTGAAAAGTTCCAGTGAAAGAGGTTCCACACCCCACCTGGACAATCCAATGCTAAGTCACCTGTACAATTAGACAGGACTTTCCCTACCATTTAACTAAATCTCCTGCTGCAGTTCAGCATGCTGGTTCTTGTTACACCTCCACTGGTGTGGAGAACAGTTTGTTTCCTGTAACTCTGCAGCAACTAATTACACAGTTGAAGATTGTTATCGCATCTCTCATCAGTCTTTGCTGCCCTAGACTGTAACATTCCATTTCTTTCACTATTTTCTCATAGGTCATGTTTTCTAGATCTCTGATCACCTTTGCTACTCATCTCCTGCCTAACTGGTGGGACTCTGCTGGAACTGTGGTGTCCAAAATCCCAGAGAGTACTGATACCAGACACAGACGTCAAAGTCACAACTACCAAGTGATGCCATCACGCATCTGCGACGCTCCTGTTATGCATCCCAGAATGATGTTTTGATTTTGCACATCTTTAATATGCTACATCCTATCAAAGTCTTCATGCTGAAAACTAAATATCCTAAGGAAAATACTTAGCACAGTTCTTCAAATAATTATTTTGTGCCCATTCTTTAGTTCAGTATTCTGTATTTCAATAAATATTTGAGAGATATATAACAAGCACCCCCAGAATCAATAAGATTTGGGGAAAACTTCCAAGTTTACTGAGTCTAATAAACCCACAAGGCTTTCTCAGGTGCCTGAAAGCTGGAAGACTTTCAGAATCAACCAGCAGACTGGTTTTCCAGCCTGTGAAATCCTGGAATCGGAGACCAGATCCTTTCAGCACAGTAAGTACCATGTAGATCTAAGCATTACACAACCAAATAGCAGTCATCAGAAGCAGCCCGCAGAGCAGATGTTTCTTTCCAGGTACGGAAACAAGTGAAACTGCAGTCATTACAAACCCTACCACTTAGTATTGTAAAGTCTCGACTCCCGTGCCACAAACCATCAGAGAAGTTAATACAGAAAGCCCGTAAATCGTTTCACCCGGGGTGCGGGAATAAAGCAGGTTTCCGTATGGCACCGAAGGATACAGGGCAACACGAACGGCTTCGCCTCGTCCCAATAAACCGAGCGAGGATTTCAAGCCAGTACAACCTGCCCGCACGCACCGCAATCCCCCTGGCCAAACCACCAGCCCCCCCGCTGACACAGCCCACCTTCGGCTCCCTCTCGGAAAAGAAGCGCGAAATTCCCCCGTACCTCAGAGCCACGGCTTATCTGGCGCCCGCCAAGTCCCCACACCCGGGCTCCCGTGAGGGCAGGGCGGGCGGCGGGGCGGGGGCCGAGGCCGCCCCGATGGCTGCACCTGCCTGTGTGTCCCCCCACCCCGGGCAGCCCCCGCACCCCCCGCCCGCCCCTTCAGCCGCACTCCCTGAGCGAGGAGGGAGACCCGCAGGGGTGAAGCGACCTCCGGGCCGGGCAGCTCGCCTCTCCTCCCGCTCCCCCCCACCCCCGGGAATTCCGCTCTGACCTGCCGGCGGCCTCACGCCCTCCCTCCGCCAGCCGCCGGGCTCTCTGCTCGCTGCGGCGCGGCTCTGCCCCACGCCAGCTCGGCGGCGGCGGCCCCGGCCCCGGCCCCGGCCCCGCCGCCGCCGGCTGGAGCCCGCCCCGCCGGCAGAACCGCCTCCCCCCGCCTGGGCACGGCCCCGGCCTGGCCGCGGACCAGCGCAAGACCCGAGCTGAGCTCCGACCCCCCCCCCCCCCCCGCCGCCTTGCTGCTCCCCTCCTGCACCTCTGTCCCCCCCCAAAATGCGCGCCCTCCCCCGCCATCCCACCCGGTCCCCGGTGAGGGGTTGGACAAGCTTCCCCCCCCGCCCCGGTCTGGAAGAGCATCCCGACCCCGGGCTGCATCGCGGAGGAGCGAGTGGTTTGATTACGAGAGGGGCAAGATGGGTAGCTGGAAGTAATTTGGTGAACATGCACCTTTCGTTTCAGAAGTAGCTGGTTTGGGGACCTTATTGCAAGATTCGATAGTGTTTGGCCACGCACCTTGGTGCTCCTGTTGCACGGGTGGTTTTGCACTCTCTGAAGCGAAGCTGTAATCGCCACTCGACCCTTTACTCCGCGTCCACAGCACCACCACCCCTACCAGAGCTCAGGTGCAGAAGCCCTTTTTTCTGTCCCTGCAAAACTATCAGCCCTCGTTACCCAAATGCCTCCCTCCCCCTCGCCCCTTTGGGCAACACATGCTGTAAGGTGTTGTGACATAGGAATGGATCTAATCCTGCAGCTGCAAAGGCAATGCCCAAACAGACACCTTGAATAAATTCCTGCCCATCTTCTGGCACTTTTTTCCCAGGTGAAGGGACAGGATGACTTCTGTTGAGCGCTGGCCTCAGGGACTGCTGTGTCCAGGGGAACAGTTTGCCTTGGGGAACTGGATGACCAGCCAGTGAGCGCATGACTTTCACATGTGGAGAGCTGTTACCAAAGCCAGGAGCTGGTGTCCTTTACTGCCTGTACACAAACTTCAAGAACCCCCACACTTAAGAGAGGTGTGGCAAGCCTGGCACAGGCAAAGCAGTATTTAAGACCCCTGGGGCCATTCCCTAATTGTTCTTTATTCACAGGTTGTACCTACGTGATGTTCCTCATGTCTCCCCCTACATGTCCATGAAGGTCCTGGAGGAACCTCAGCACTGTGCCACATGGGCTCTGTCCTCCTGTGAAGGAATGCATATGAAAAAAACACATGGAAGTGGCAGCTTTCTTCAGACTGGATGCCTGGCTAACATGGGTCTGAGGCTGGCAGGTAGGAAGGGGAATGCAGCTTCACTAGTTGTCGTGTTTTAACCCCAGCTGGCAACTAAGCCCCACACAGCCACTCACTCATCTCCCTCACAGTGGGATGGGGGAGAGAATCAGAAGGGTAAAAGTGAGAAAACTCATGGGCTGAGATAAAGACAGTTTAATAGGTAAAGCAAAAGCCGCGCACACAAGCAAAGCAAAACAAGGAATTCATCCACCACTTCCCATGGGCAAGCAGGTGTTCAGCCATCTCCAGGAAAGCAGGGCTCCATCACGCCTAACAGGGACTTGGGAAGACAAACGCCATCACTCCAAACATCTCCCCCTTCCTTATTCCCCCACCTTTATATACTGAGCATGACGTCCTATGGTCTGGGATATCCCTTTGGACAGCTGGGGTCAGCTGTCCCGGCTGTGTCCCCTCCCAACTTCTTGTGCCCCCCCCAGCCTCCTCACTGGTGGGGTGGGGTGAGAAGCAGAAAAGGTCTTGGCTCTGTGCAAGCACTGCTCAGCAATAATGAAAACATCCCTGTGTTATCAACACTGTTTTCAGCACAAATCCAGAACATAGCCCTATACCAGCTACTATGAAGAAAATTAACTCAATCCCAGCCAAACCAGCACACTAGCTCTCTGTGAATAATACATGTTCTCCCAAGCATAACAGACACCTATGCTGGAAAGCTCTAGGGGTTATGGATGCCAGCAGTCCCAGACAGAGGCTCCTTGCTCTAATACTCAAGGCCCTCACCCCCTCTGCCACTGCCATTTTCAGGATCTAAGGCCAACTTGTCTTCTTGATGCTAAACGCACTTTTCCAAGGCATCACGGGCTATTTGTACAGTGGGCACAGCAGTACCCATGACCAGTTCATCTATTTTGTAGTCAGGGTGCACATTAGTAAGAGACGTCAGCTCCTCTCTTTCCACAGATCTTTCCAGCTTGCCTCATACCCATACCTGTGTACAGGTATGTATTGTATTTGCATAGTTCATTCAGCCAGGAGACAAATCTGGGTTCAAACATAACCAGACATGCTTTAACATGTTAAACTCTTTCAAGGATTGCTGAACAGCAGCAGATTTTTGTGAATGAACGAGGCAGCAAGTGTGTATGTTGCACGCTCACACACAAAGTTCAGGCAAACAGCTCCACACCTGACAGAAAGAGCTATCGCCTTACAGTTAAGTGCAAGTAAGAAAGAAATAAAAAAACATCAACCCCACTGTTGTCTGCCTAGCCAAACACAGCAAAGGATCGAAAGATGCTTTTCATTCTAAATAATATCCCAGAACGTCACTATATGGGAACATCTTTGATAGCAATTTCTTGTTTCCCATCCTCACTCTGACCACACATTCAGAAAACTGAGCAGCTCAGCAATGAACCAATGTATATCTCCATTTGTGATGATGCAGTTTGATTGCTGTCAGTGAATTCATTCATATAAATGTGTATATGTATACCTAAAGACAGGCACATATGTGTATTTTATGGTTGGGGGGGGGGGGTCCTATTTAAAAGAAGAGCCTCTAGAAGAGAGATGTTTAAGGGATTCTGCATAGGAACTGTCACAGACAATAACTATTTTAGCTAAAAAAGTTCAAGAACAAAAAAAATTAATAACTTTTAACTATACCTTGGACAGAGAGCATAACAGCAAATGCCAGCTCTAAGAGGGCTTAAATCTAACAGAATCAATATTTTTCAATGTGTAGCAGCTCTGGGCCATTGTTTATATGAAAAGAATATTTCTATTAACAGCATGAACAACTTCTCACCATTCATGGCCAATGTATTGTGACTCCTTAAACATGAATCATTTGCAAGTTTTGATGATGCCCTGTTTAACAAATCTGTTTCCTGGGAATCAATTTAGAAACATTATAATGCTGTATGTATAAACTTTGCCTTCAATAGAATCTACAATTAAGTCTGAAAAATTGCAGTAATAAAGCAGCGGTCTCAATCACATCTACCTATCGTATCACTTAAATCCACCAGTCATCACCCAGGCTTCACAAATAATTTTTTTGTTTAACTTACAGAAAAAATGGGATAGGAAGGAAGTCTTGTTAGCCCTTAGGCTGGTCACATTAGGAGAAATGATGTACAAAAGTGAATGTAAACATAACCCCCTGTAGATCACTGTTTTGCCATTATGATGTTTATTCACCCATTAAGACTCTCCTACCATTAAATTATGAAACTGGTGAATTTTTAGCTGATTACTTATCAATAATATTTGATATTATTTCCTAGATGGTGAGTCTGAAGAGGGGAAAAAAATGACATTCTGATGTAAAGCATAAAAAAAGGTATGGTGCTCAGTGAGGCCATGCGGAAGAGAAATGAAATGAAAATGCAGACTAAAATCTAAGCATGAATTGTGTCCAAATTAGTCATTTTGAGGTCTCTGCTATATTCCCATCTTGCTTCAGGCAATCAGAAATTGTGTCATCCTCCTCCCACACTGTGAAAGCTCTCGATGTCTGTCTTTGTCTCAGGATTCTGTGGTTTCAAATGAAGTTTCTGGTTATTCTACAAACAAGGTACATTAGCCAAGTCTATGTAGACAGAAGACTGTTTCCTTGTGGAAACTCTCAGGAGTTACACTGAGCTAAATCCCTATTACCTAAATATATTGAAGATTCAAGCTTTACTGAGTGGGATTAAGTACCTTTCAAAACCTATTCTTCTACGTCCATTTTGCACCTCCTGAAATAGGAATCACACTCTCCAGCCCTTATTCTTCCTTGCTCAAGAAACATTTTAGTTTTGCTATTTTTTTCTCACTGAAGTTTTAAAGGACAGAATAAACAGGAATATAGCTTTGCCATCTTAACTGAAGAGAAATGTTTGGAAAAGATAAAATGTACATTAATAAACAGTTCTTTATTACATAGGTCTGCTTCTGTAATGACTTGCACACTAGTAGCTTTACTCAAAAGAATTACATGATGTGCATGTTGGTGTGTGTATTAGCATTTGCAGGGCATAGTCCTGAGGATGTGAGTCATGGAGGTAGCATGACTCATCATTGTAGAAATCATATGTAGGTCAATTCTCCCAAGACCATTTCACCAGCTGCAAATTCCCCTCCTCCTTCCCTTGCAGCAGCAACATGGGGCCCTCTCCCATGCCTTTTGGTGTGGGACAAAGTGAGGCATGAAAGACTGGTCATGAAACAGCATCTTTTAATTTCGTAAACTGTTCCACATAATGGTTAAAAAAATGCATATATTTAGATTATTTCCAATGTAATACAGTGTTAAGGTCATGTAATTTGAGAAATTTACATCAACTTCTGTATTTGTTACTAGTGATCACATCTAAAATAGTGACATGTCAGTGTGTTGCAGAAGGCTAGGTTGATACTACTTACACATTCAAGCTTAGAAATATTTCCTGCTAGCTTCAAACATATTTCCTAGTTTTCAGCTTTGGTTGGTCTGAAGCTTCCGTGAAATTCTGTGCCTATGATTTCTTTACTTTTAGCCATCCCTACAATAAGCCAATAAATAGTAGGAAGCCAGCCAGGAAGCAGTAAGCTCAGAGATAAGTGTTGATGCTGAACCAGCTCAATTTACATCTGTATATGATAGATAATTTTCATGGGACCAATCCCACTCCTGGTAAATACCAATACTTCTTTTCACCTCAGCAGATGCCTAGTAAATAAAGCATACTTGCACTTCTGATAAACATACGCTTGCCTGTGAATGGCAATATTTAGTAAGAGTTTAGACTATGTTTAGGACACCAGAATCACACCTCACACCCTAATGAGGGTGCATTCTAGACAACTTTAAGCTATATATGAAATCCTAATAAATACAGGAGCTGTAGTAATCACACCACCTAGAATTTACACTATAGAAAACTAGGAGTGCAAGAAATCTACTTAATTCTGCTGTCAGCAACCATATCACATTCTTAAACGATCTCTGCAAGATCAGGTTGGTTTTTTAAGGGACAGAAGTTTGACAACCTTATTGCATACCAATGGTTTTGTATTTGACATCACTTCTCCAATAAATATACTTTGGTTTACCATATTGGCATAGCCAAGATTCTGACATGAATTCTGCATTATCATGATGAGAACAGGAACTGGGGCTGGGAAGAGAGAAACTAGAGCTACTGCATGAGAAATGAACAACTGGAAAATAGTAGCTGGAGCCCAGGATTTGCAAAACAGAAGTTTCCACAATCCCTGTTGTTTAAGCCATTGCTTAAAAAAGCGTGATGTTTGGAAAGTTGTATTTCCATAGTTAAAATGATAGTTCTTCATAGTTTAATGATGATAATGTGGGCACTCTGGGCAATAGGTAAAAACACCTAACTTGGGTGTCCAGCTTAGGAGCCCTGCCTCTTCACATAAACACTGAAGAGAGAGAGACTTCTCCAAGATACACGTAAGAACATTTAGACTGGGTCTTTATCCTTCATTAATAATACAAATCTGGAATGAAGTTACATAATGTGAATAGCCTTCATGGATGAAATAGGTCTTTCCAAAATAGGGTAGTACGTTTGATTTTCAATAACTATAGTCGTTAACACAGAGGACGAGTATTTAAAATGCATAGAAACTTGAACTTGGAAAAAAATTAACTCCTGGGACTTGCAAGATTTTACAGAAATCTTACAGATATCTATTCACACAAAAAAAAGTAAATAAGAGCTAGGCTCTCCTCTTTTCACTGTGCAGTGTTATATTAACTCAGTAGGCTCATCTACAGCTTTAGACCTTTTCAGAGTACCACACTCAGCATGACTCAGGATACAGAATCTGGTCCCACATATATCGTTTTCATATAATCAAGTCACACAGAAAGTTCTCCCAGATAAAATCACTCTGATTTGCCATGAGGAAAAAAAACCAACCAAACAAACAAAAAACCAAAAGTAGGATCTATCACAGATAGAAGGCTGCACATAGCAGACTTCAGTACTCTAGTGCATGGGGTGGGGAACTTCCAGTTACAACGGCTGTCCTGTAACTAAGGCATTTTCTAAACCACACCATGAGCTATTCTCTTCTCTTGTGAATTAATAGAATCCATATTGATCAGCTGAAGCTCAGAACTGAATTTAGATGTGCTGTAGGCAAAAACTGTTTCCAATATATTTGCACTGGCTAACACCCAAGATTTTTTCTAGGATGTGATCATTAACTTCTTACAGCAGCTCGATAACATGCAGGTCCCAAAATCTGATTTTGACCTTGTAAGTTATATAAGAATCATTCTAGGAAGCATCCATGCAGAAGTACTTTATTTTAGCAGTGGTTTCACTGTTGTTGCTTTGGATATAAGGGGAGCAAGAAGAAAGATGCTGCCCTGCCATTCGCAACAGTTATGGCTGGCGACTTTGGCACAAAAAAAAAGAAACAAACAGGTAAGTCAGGTAAGCCTAGGATTTCTGATCTGGCACATTCAAGAACTGAAGCAACAAGCAGCATTTAGAAAGTACTGTATATAAGGAGTGTGAATATTAGTCCCTTTTAATCTTAATTTATAGACGAGTCTCAATATGGAAAGGCTGTAACGTTAATAATTGCCTAGCTTGCCATCATTACTAAAAGCAGAAGACAGGATGCACAGGAAGGCAGCTGGTTGATTGGGCAATTCCTGTAACAGTCTGCTCAAGAGATGGACTCTGAAGCCCAAGTGAAAAGTGGTTTTGTAAATGGCTCCTGGTGAAGAAAGAGAACACTGCATAAAACAATGATCGAGACTTGCGAGCAATGAGCAGAAACTGTCATAGAGACTTCATGGAAGCAATTTTTTTTTTTTTTTTTTCAGAGGCAAAACATGAATGATCGTCAATGTAATCACAAAATACTGAAGGACTTCAAGGTGCAGAAATCTCACAAAAATGTCACTGGCCAGATGAGTGAGAAAATTTGTTTCTTAGGTAGCTCCAAGCCACATGGTATTTACAGGTGCAGTAGACTTCAAAGGCATCAGATAGTAGAACAGCCTGTGCTGAAGAGTGCCACCTTACAGGAGAAGAAAATCTGGTGTTACTGGAGGGCTGGCATCAGTTTTTGAAGGACCTGGGCAACCCCAGAGCTTCTGGGTTTCCTGTAGCACTTCTCTATAGACTTCCATGGCTCAGAAGTGGCAGAGCTGTTGGACTAGTTACTTATCCTGCACAAAAGAAGCAGTGCTCAGGTGGCTGGGCTGAAGAAATTGTGCTTAATAGTAATCCTCTGCTACTGCAGACAAGAAGAGAAGTGCATACTTTGTGGGCTTTCTTTCGCAGTAAATTGTTTTGTACTGTTATAGTACAGTGTATAGGTGTTTTGGTAAGGAATTTGATCCAAGTCATGGGAATCCCCAGGGCACTAATAGAATAAGGTGGTTTCTGGGTAATATTTGGGTGCTCAATGTCAGTAGGAAGAAGCGTGACCACCCAAAGCAATGGCCTTGCATACAGGGTGACAAGGAGGACATTCTCTCATTACTCTCATTCTGAGCAAGGGCTCATGATAGAGTTAGAAAGATAGATACTAAATCATCATGCAAGTACATCTGTAGGGTTAAGAACTGCTCTTTAAAACTGGGACTGCTGTTTTGCAAAACTTTGGCTCAAGCTAGATGCAGAATTGAGCTCTGAGGGAAAGGAATGACTAAGAGCAAGTGCAGCTAAAGAAAAAGCCAGTCATGTGGAGAGTGTACAACAGGGCTGGTGGTTCAGAGATTCTTAGAAAGACTGAACTCAAAAGCAGTGGAGCAACTCAAGAATCAAAAAATCTAGGAACAGACCCAACAGAGATGTCTATGAAAAGCAGTGAAATGAAGTGAATAGACCAATTGTTTTGTGTCTTGTGTTCTCCAAGTATAATGGAGAGCTGGGCACATATGATGAGGACCAGCAGTGAAACATAATTCATGGGATACTGCTGGGATGCAGCAGTCCTGCTCCCATTGGATTTCCTAGCAGCATATCACATAGTAGTTAAAAATAAATTAAATTTCATGCTAGAGGATGGCTTGAAGCAACAATCACCATGAATTTCCACACTTGTATCAAACATCTGATAGCGACACGAAGGGACATAAAGATTTCTGTTTACAAAAGTCTTCATTCACAGAAAGGCCAAGATCATCCACCTTATTATTATACAAGAGACACTTGGAAAAAAGGTAAGGAGCAGAATAGAGTCACAGTTTTAATTCATCCAATATGTGGATATCCTTCAAGTTGAATTATCATTCAGAGATGGAGGAGGGAATAAAAACAGCTGTTGTGATAACCTATGGATTGCTTCAGTGGTGCATAATTCCTTTCACACTCTTGAATGCACCAGGGACATTTCAGATGTTTGTCAAGAGTATAACCCAAGTTCTAAGGATCAAAAAAACATCCTCACTTCCTTAAATGACTTCATCTGTTCCCATAAAACATGGATGGAACATCTGGTAGAAGTGGAAAGTACTCCAAAACTTTTTAAGAGCCAGGGTTTAAATTTTTAAGAAATAATGCTCATTTACAATTTTCCTGGGACAAAAAGACAGCGATGGTGGGCTGGAGCCTTGTGTCCAAAACCATTGAGAGTAAAATAATGGAAAGTTCCTACATATGTGAGGAGGGCACAGCTACTTCTACAGCAGCTTTGTACACATTTTTTACAGAGCAGAAAATACAAGCTACTCTTCTGGACTGAGAAATGGTCAAAAGATTAACCCTGAAGGAGGGAGGCACTTCTAAATTATGCTGTGCCTTAATCATCCCAACTACTTGCCATAGACCTGTGATGTCAGCTTTCTGTTAAGTTTGTACTTTGAAAAGATAAAAAAAAGGTTAAGTTGAACAGGCACAGAACAAAAACTATCAAAGGCCAAAAATCAGACAACCACAAAAGTTCATTTGTTTGATTACGATAGAGACCCTCCATTTTTGTCATATATTTACTTACTGGATACAGAACTCACAGGTACATAGACCACAGGCTCTGGAGTGACTCCAAGGATGTTTGTGAATTCACAAGCTGCCTAAAGATTAATTCAAATAATACCACAATGCTGGGAAGTGAAAAGTGGTTATTTATTTAGATTCAGCTACAGACCTAGTAAGAGTAACTTCATCCCTAAATTGAGATGACTTCTAAGAATGACAGTTACTTTGTAAAGTGGCTTTTCAGCAGCACTGCAGAAGGTTTTCAGCTGACAAAGTTGGATGTGCTACCTGAGCAGCTGTACTCTGTCTCCTCTAAAGAAAAGTCCACAGAGCAAATGGAAACAAAGAATTTCAAGCTAGTTCACATCAGTGTCAGTCCAACTACAAGCTATAATCAAGTGCTGAACCTGACTGGGCAGATGACCATGGCTGCACGTGCCAGATGGCAGACTATGTAGATTCTTAAAGCTTTCACAAAAAAGCAGTTAAAAAAATAAATTTCTACTAATTATTAAAATAGTTAGTGAAAGTCAATTAAAAAGTCATCCATTAGTGTTAATTCCCCAAAAGTGATAGCTTAGGGCAAGCTGAGGGCATAGAATTCAATAAACAAGGGAAAAGAAAAAAAAAAAAAAAAAAAAAAAGATGCTGTCAGGAGCCTCGACAAATCATAGTCCCTGTCCCAAATAATTTCCACGAGATGTTTGCCTAATTTACTCTTAAAGTTGTCCAGCAATTCCCACTTTACCCAGGTAATCTCTTATCAACTTTATTTATGAGTATTGTTTAAAAGCTTTTCTTCTTAGCTAACCTTTTATTTTTTTGTATTCTGTGTCATGCACAAACTATTATCTCCCTCACTTTTGACTTCAAGAGCAGATCATCTTTAATATTTTTGTTCAGTTTCTCAATTTTAAGACCAATAAAATAGCTCCATTTGCTATGTGCCTTTGCATATATCAAGTAAAAAATCCTGATTTGCATTTTAAAAGCAACATTTTTTTCATGTTAATTAAGAATTAATAACATTTAAGTTCTTATCATAACCTATGTGCCACTGTCATTAAAGCTACAGAAGCCAAAGTGAGTAAAGACAAAGTCAGACATTGAAAAATACTCCATCTGTGCTATAGCCTGGTCAGTACTAGAAATGTATTCTTGATGTAGAGAAAGAATTGATATGGATGAAATCTGGCCCTATTGAAAATCAGTGACAGAGCTGCCATAGATTTCCTTAGGGTTAAGATTTCAAGAAGGAGGATTTATTTCCCTGTCAATGACTTGATTTAAACAAAGGGTCATCTTGCACTTTCTTTCCTCTGTCTCCGTCGTTTTGGTTTGGTTTTTAAGTTGTTTGGTTTGTTGGGGTTTTTTTTCCAGGATGTCCCTCTTCTGTGTGTATTATTTTCCTGCTTTTGCCTTTGTTCAGGTTTTTCAAATATCTGTAAGTTGTAAGCGAATGAGAAAAAAATGTTAAGCAGAATTACATTGCTACCTAAGTAAACTGCCTAGTTCATGTTCTAGCCCTCCATATAAAAGTTTTATAATTACTTAAGTATCATAGAAGTTTGTGAAAAGTACTCCCATCATATTGTACAAGCCATCAGATTAAGAAATTATATATTTATATATATCCTGAAAATTCATATATATCCATAAGTTTATAGCAAATAAAGTACAGCTTATGATTTGCAGCACAATAGATAATACTGCTGGAAATTATTCAAGGTTTGCATTGTTTTCCAGTAGAAGATTTTACAACTGAAACTCAGGCTTTCTATTCTTATTCCATTATTCTAATACTACATATTTAAGCACCCAGTTTTTATTAGGCTCCTCTTGCCAGCTCCAAGAAACAGCCACTCTAAGTTAATTTTACAGTGAATACTTCTATTCCTAATGATTTGTCAACCATTCATTTAACATAATTTAATGAAGATAAAGACAGCTGCCAGAGTGCAATAAACAAGGCAATAACTATACTACAAAAATTAGATAATGGAGATTTTTGTCAAAGGATGTTATAAATTTAAGTTAATCAGAAATGCTTAAGGCGAGTTTAAGATTCAATGGTTTTTTTTTAACAAAGATACCTGGAACAACTCCGTGATATCAGACTTGTGGGATCTCCAGAAATGGCAATGTTTCCCTCTCAGTCTGCCTAACACACGCAAATTCCCACTAAGTAAATGGATTATTCCCCCTTCTCTCTCAAGAGCTAAAATATGAACTTAGAGCCAGGAAAACATGGAAAGCACGGGGGGGGCGAGGTAGGAAAAAAAAAAATCAAGAAAGAGTACATAAAATTGAATTGCATTTGAGGAAATACAGACTCCTGAAATGACAAACTGACTCAGCGCTGTGAGGCTTGCCTGGCTCCCCAATGGCTCACTGCAATGTCTCAATGATTTTCTGACTCCTTTTCAAGTCTGCTGGGCCCTGGGTAGTCCAGAGAACAGGCATGAATTCTCTTTCCAGTTCTGTAGTTGCAAGTGCTACTGCTCGAAGTATAATCAAGTCCATCCTGTTATTACACAAGGTTCAGCAATAAACTGGTGCAATAAAATTGTGACTCTAGCATAAAATCCGATCCCAGTGTCTCTGGGAACTTGGTTTCTGGAATCTTAAGAAGTGAAGCAACAATAATACTTTCCTTCTAGATCAACAAATATTAATATTCTTGTCATCATCACCGGTTACTGCCCTTTGGCATACAAGAAAAAGATGATAGATTATGTTTTGTGTGACACTGAGCTGTTTTTCCTTGGTAGTACACACATCATGGTAAACTGGCATCAAATAATTAAAAGGATGGTAGTTGAGAAGTCAAAACTCAGTTGAAGAAACTTCAAAAAAATGTGTTAAGATGAACCTTAGAGAAGAACAGGAGTAAGAATGAGCTTCTTTTTGAAAGGGTGTAATTTTAGATCACAATACACTAAATTCCACCTTAACCCAAGGAAAGGGAAGGGATGGTTTTGCACAGAAGCTGAAAAAAAACCAAGCCAAACACCAAAATGCTGTTACGAATGAGCCAAATGAAGGTGAGTGCTGTTGCAACCTCTCAGCAGCCCCAAAGGGAGGGAGGGCAGACAAGGTGCCAAGGTGGGACTGCAGGGTGAGTCATCCCGGGGCTCATTTACTGAAAGGTCAGTGAGGAACGGGACAGGGACCAACCAGCATTACTCAATTGCTCTGTGAGTTAACATTTCCCACACCCCAGCTTTTTTCTCCGATTCCAGCATGTCCTTCCACTCAACATCTTTTATTTGGAAAATCTGGACTATTTCCTTGGAAAATGTATATGCTCAAGTTACTAGAAGCAGTTTTGTAAACCACTGCACGTCCAAAGCACATGTCAGCATCATACAATGTCATTAAGACCATAACTTCTTGTAGGCTAATAGCATTAGCCTACGAGTACTCTGCACAGTTTCTGTATAAATTAAAGACATTGCAATTTGGCTAAACTTTGTATTAAGTTTCTGCTGTTTCTTTAAATAGTGAAGGGAACAAAAAAAAAAATAGCACAGAGTATAATAAAGATAGTTTTGTGTGTTTCACAAATAAAAAATATTTCCATCCCGATAATTGTGTAGTGTGTCTTAAATTCTAATTTTCCTTACTACAGAAAGCAAGACCATGTGATACTTAAATACAGAACAGCATTCCTAGTATCCCCAGCTGTATGTTCAGGGTTAAAAAAAAACCAAAAGCAACCAAACCACAATACCAGAGCTCTCTTCTTGTATATTTAATGTCTTCAAGGGTTTTTTTTTTTTTCTTTGTTTTTACGTCTGTTAAATTGGTGTGCTCCTTCTACTTCAAGCAAATTTTGTGATGAACATTTTACACGGTCACATCCCAATTTCTCAGGACGATGACTCAGGTTTGCTGACTCCCAGGTCAGGATTAAGGTAAAACAACACCAGGGATCCTTTAACTCACAAAACTCTAACTTTTACTTGCTCACAACAAGAGTTGGCATGCTCACAACAAGAACTGGCATGAAACTATGTCAGTAAACTGTGTAACATGTGCTAACCATACATCACCAAACATATACTACAGGCCTTGCTTATTTGGGGATCAGTTCAGGGAAGACAATAAGGCGAGCCCTCCCGTTGGGTCAGGAGGTTCAGAGCGGACCCCCTCGCTTTCTAGGCTCCTTCTCACAGAGGAGCCCAACGGCGGCTGGATCTGCTCTTAGTCCCAGACTTGGTCAACGGTTCATGTCTCAAGGGATGAGGTGTGGGGATTACAGGAAAAAGAGAGAGAGAAAAGAGAAAGATTTCACCGGCCCCGGGTCCAGTGTTGGCCCAGTCAGCCGAGGGGTCCAGCTCCCGACGGCACGCGCGCGTGGGGCTTCAGTCTGTGTCCTTGTGTCATCTCCTTGCCCCTCCTTCGGGCGGGCACTCGAACTCATTAGGCTAATTAAGTGTCACTGGCTGTTTGTGCTTCCAGACCCTTCAGGAAACGGGTGGGTGGGCTTGGGGGGCCATTTGGGGAGTAACTCCTCCCTCCCTCCAGGTACGACCGTTCTTGGACCTTTGGCCATATATGGCGAGCTGCCCCGCTCAGCCTATCAGAACACGGAACCGCCCACCCTCCGGCCCGCCCTCCGCGGCCTGTAGCCAACCGACTTCTCGCCTGCCTGCGGTCAGTTGCTGGGCAGGGTTCGTTGTTCCCCAGAGTCTGCCATTAAGCAGAACCTGACCCCCCGGACAATGTTTGAGACATTAACTCCTTCAGTCTCTGACAGAGACATCATCAAAATTAAATATTGACAAGATGTGTTTGGAGTTAATTTTCCTGAGGTGTTCTAATAATATTCCAATTTCCTTTCAGATTTTAAAACTGGGTATTTTCTAAGTAATATCCAAGAAATATGGTGACCTGATAAATGAACCTAGCATTGATGTATCAACATAAAATATTAAAGTTATATCTAAAACTATTCAATAAATCTAGTAAGATATGTATGAATATTTTGAGGTTTTGTTTCTTTTGAACAGTGCTGTGGTCTGACCGTGCAACAACTCCCAGAACTAAGACTGGCTGGGAGAATTTAATCCTGCCAGTAAATTTGGACCTGATAAATCTGCAAGTTGTCAGTGAGTGTGCTCAGCAGACTACCTTTCTTATTTTACATCTGGTGTAAAAATATACAGACAATTGGAAAACATTCTTCTTTCTCCCACTGGTCTTGCCTCTTTGTACCAGGATTATTACTATTCAGTCAAAAAACCTTAACAAACACGTTATTTGCACATATCACATCTGTTTGCAGAGTGCTTACTTTTATTTAGAAACTTCTACTGATCTTCAAATATGGATAAAGCAAGTTGTGTATAAGATTTGTATAGAAAACAGAATTTTGTGTATTTCACCATGCATGTTCAGTGGTATCATATCTTCAGATTTTAACTCAAAGATTAGATAAAATATAACTATAAGCAGTTTTGCCTAAAAATCTGTATCATGTGGGTCAGAAAAACACATAAACTTTCATAGTGTTGTGTACATCTAGCAGTGGCGTTCGGAGTGAAATAATACTGCCATAATTAGTTAAAAAAATGGAGTAAGAGTCATGCCAGAACGAGATTCAACAGTTTGTTTCTTTCATCCAATTCATTGCAGAGATTTCAAAGTGTGCTGTCAAATAGCTTGGGCCTGATATAGCTGACCTCATTTTAGTTATTACAACTTGGCATTCATTGTCCTCTAAAGAAATAATGCTAGAAATACGCTATTGGGAACTACCCTTGTAAATTAAAAGCATTCCAGATCAATCACCCTACACACAGTTAGACATAATCCTCTAGATGCTGAGCTCAACCCGTTCCACCACATGCTCTGCCCACCTGTTAGGTGGTAGGTCATTCAAAGAGCCACAGTCCTCACAGCCTCAGAATAATAAAACACATAATAAAGACGTTCTTGGACATCGAGTTTAATGGGACAAAAATATTTGTGGGGACTAACCATACTGGTTACTGCAACTTTCCCCTGCCCAGGCAGTGGAAGATTCCAGGAGTGCCAGAAAGAGTAGAGAAGGGGCCAGAGTAGAACAAGGCCAAATACCCTGTAAAAAATCCTAAGTAGTGACAACACTAGTTGTATTTCTTTCTCACACATACTCTAGGGAAGGCATTTCTAAAAAAAACCACAAAACCAACTAAATAAAACAGAAGGCAAACCAAAATAGTATATTCTTATAAACCCTCAGGATCTCTTGGGTCAGCCTTAGGATTTGGGGCTTTACAGTGGACAGATTACTTATGCCAAATTATTTTCCAAAGAGGAATAATGTTCAGTTATCATAACAGGATGCACATACACATGGGAAGTGTACTGGATCACAATCTTAACTTAGGCTGATCTGCTTCTGACAGAATTACACATATGAAAGGAAACATATAGACTGTGTTTTAAATTTGTTTTTATCATGAAAATTTTCAAGGAGAAAACTTACCTCTTTGTTCTTGGTTGCCTTCAAAGCCAACTAGTCCATAACATCTGTCCCTTTACCTCCATTTTCACCTAAACTTGTGGGGTACTAACCATATTGGGGTGGGAGGTGTTAATCACTATTAAATTTATCAGCTCCCCTCTAAGTCTCTTAACTAGTCACCCACTATTTTACAACCGGTCCAACTCCTCCCTTAAGCTGGCAAATCTGTCTTGAGTTACAAACCCAGGCAAGACAAAGGGACAGCTACTGGTAAGAGCGACCAACTCAAGGATCTGGATCACGTAGGAACATGTCCCTTGGGAAGGAATCTTCATATCCTCAATACTAACAGTTTCTTTTAGCTATGGCAACACTGTAGTAGACGAACGTTTAGGACACTTCCTCGTGTCATTTTTCCAAAGCAGCAAGTTCAGCTCAAGGAGGGAGCAGGAGAACAGCAAAGTCTCCAGCTTCAGCAGCAGCATCCTCCGCCAAAAGCAGTGGGAAGAAAAGGATGAGAAGGCAGGGCAGCCCAGGCCGTCTTCCCCTCTGAAAATGCTCTCCAGTAGTTGGTAAGGAAAAAAAGAAAGAGATGAGAATATAGGCATGCAGAAGTCTACTTCCACTTACATACAAAAAGGGGAAAATAAAAAAAGCTTTTCCAATATATTATCTCATGATGTATGTTATTTTCAAATATGTTCAGCTCAGGTGGAAGGTTCATATAGTGCTGTTACAAAGTAGTTTAAATGGTGGCTAGATTTAGATGTGCCTCTGGTGCTCTGTATGTTTCAGTTTTTTCTGATCTACTTCTGCCCCCCAGTGGACAGCTCACATGAAAAGTCCCCTTAGGATTTATTTGAAAAGATGTCCTAGAAAACGTCCTTGTCTGTGTGATTCTGAGCAGGTAGCTAATAGCAGGGTCTCAGTGAGCAGCCTCCATGCATGAGCTTCCCAGATCAAAGATACGATCGGCAGAACAAGAAGGAAGAATGGGTTCTATAAAGCTAAGTACTCTTGGAACATAAATTTCAGGGGGTCTGGTGTGTGTTTTTAATACCATATTAGTGGCACTTGTTTCCCACCATGGTCCTTTTATTCCTCGGTTTCACAGGTTAGAAGGAGAGATGAAAATATTCTTTTGCCATATAATGTATGGTCAAATAAAACTAACTCATCTTTGTGAAACAGAGGAGACACTCTAGTAATAGCTGCCATCATGATAAAAGCCCTTCATAAATGAAACAATTATTTTCTAACAGCAGCTCAAATTCTATGAAATAAGAACACCTAGAGCCACATACTGAAGTCAATAAAAGATCTAAAAGCTGTTCCTAAGGCAGCATCATCTATTCTGTGATGACGCATCTAATCGCTTTGAGCGATTAACAGAAGCAAAGCTGTATTATAATAAATGCAATCAATCAGGCCTGTATTAGGCTTTTCCTAACATTGGAAAATTTTGCTTTCCAACATGGAAAATATTCTTATGAATGACATCTTATGTTAAAATAGAAATTAAATTCATCTTCCATCTAAAAGGCTTCTTAAAACTTACTAAAACTCATATATATCAATGGAACAATCCTAGCTGTTACTTCATCTTTCACCACAAATACCAGATGTAAAAAGGGAAGGCATTACAAAAGACTCTGAACAAGGTCAGGCTCTGAAATCATCACCTCGCTCAGCAAATCTTTATGTGTGACTAGCCACAACAGTTGTTGTGTGAACAATTTAGTGTTTACAGGACTAGGACTCCCAAGCAAGCTTATTATAAGTCTCTCATATATCCACCCATTACACATTGAGTCAGAGGCCAGTCCATGGCCTGAACTTTTCTTCACTAAGATGGGGAAAATGGAGATGTTGAGACTACTATTAAACTAAAATATAAATGCATATTGCTCTCACTCCCATTCGCCCAAATGAATAATAGAGGACAGTCTTTTCAGGAGAAATCATTGATAAAGCTCTGATCACATTGTATATCCTTCATTTTGTTTATATACATATATACTCCTACAAAAGCTGAAACGCTTAATGCCATTTTATTTTCACTGTCTGTTTATCATCAGTCAGTTGAACAGGTTGCGATACTTCTGCAGAAGACCATAGTTATACTGCACACCTTCAAGATGTTAACAAACAATTTTTCACCTTATTTTCTTCAGCCAACCATCACAGCAGTCAGTTTGACTCATTTGTAACTTTTGCCTCCGAAGTGGAAGGAAATGCTCCTGCAGCATTGCTGAGGTGAGATTAAGATAATGAAATACATTATTGCTGGAATAAATGGCATTCAGCTCTGGGCAGTGCTAGCACACACACAGCAGTTCAGAGCAGACTACACTTTTCTTGGTTTCTTCTCTGAGTTCTGCTTGACCCAGAAATACAAATCTCCAAAACAAATAACTTCCAAAACCTCTGAAATAGCCTCACCTGCCTCATTAAAGCAACTTTAAAACCCCTGCACTCACCAACAGCCCATCCCCTCCTGTACCTTCCTGAACCAGCTGATCCTTCCTGCCAGTTTGCTCCTAATGCCCATAACTCAGTCCTATGTCACTTACAGACATGTGTCTCCAGTTTGCCTTGCATCCCCAAGGGGAAACTTTGGGAACGGTTGTTATTCCCAGCTTCCTCTCTCCCTTGATAGTCTCGCTGAGGAGAGGGATGCTAAGAAGACCGGAACAGAGGGATGTCTGCTAGCGGCTAAAAGGATTAAACCCCATTTCTCTTTGTCCAGTAGCTTCAAATTTATGGTTCATCTGGGAAAACATTAACTCAAGCTGGAAGATAGATCTAAAAAATGCAGTATCTCAGCTATCATTTCCACAGAAACAGGTCTGCCAGCCAAAACAGTGAATGAAGTAGCCTCTCAGCTGTATGAACTTAACCCTTCCTGAACCCCATGGCCTTGTCTCTCCAGATCTCATACACCCATGTTCCATTAACATGCATGAACTGTGCCTTCTTCTGCTGTTATGTAGCAGGAGATGTCGGGGAGAGTGGAAGAAGTTTGGTGCACTTTGCAACCAAGGAATGACCTTTTCTTTTGTGTTTGCAGGTTTGTTCTACACCAGGATCACAGCAATTGGGCTGTGCAGGGTTTCAAAGACCAACAGGAAGAGCAGCTTTGATATTCTGTATGTGATAAACAGTAAGGAAAAGAAAGGGAGAGAGTCAGAAATTAATAATTCAAATAAGAACGAACTCCAACCAAGGAATACAAAGTGGAGACAAAGATAGATTAGTCCTTCTGGAGGCACAAGAATATTGCATTGAATATGTACATATTCTTCTGTAACTAAGTACTTTCCTTACAGCTGAGAGTAAAAAAGTTACTTTATAGAAGAGATGGGGGAAAGCAACCATTCTGCACTTTTATATTCTACCTCCTGTGAAAATCCATAGGAAGATATCACATAAACTTCACCTTACAGATAAGAAAAGGGAAGCCAAGAATTGGTAATAACTTAATTAAAGCCATAATTTGCTGGACTGTATCTAGTACATGATAATCAGGAATGTTAACAGATTTTCTGCTTTCCAGTCCCATGCTCTAGACTATAAAGCTTCCCCAAAATACCTCCCTCCCTGCTCCGATACATACTGTGTTCCTCTACCAGCTACCTACGCTGGGGAGGGGCTGCTGGGGTCAGGGTCCTGTGAACAGCTTTGCAGATATGACCTTTCCAAGGGCTCGCAGGAGGAGCTAGCAGCTCACAGCTGCTACGGAGAACTGAAAAATGAACAGAGATGAAAACACTAAACCACTTTCTTCGAGGATGCCAGAGTACAAAAACTGCACTGCATAAGCAGTACAATTAACTGTTCATATATGCATACTCATTTAAAATGCTCCAACCCAGAGCACAAGCTCTTTATTTTGCTGTTACTGGAATGCATCAGAGAGAAAATATATTCTTATAGGAAATATGTGATGCAGCAGACAAATGCAACTAGCCTTTTGAGATGAAATTGCTGTAGATGTTAGCTTATGCATGTTGCAGAGCTGTGCTCTGGAGTCCTCTCTGGGCCATGCATAGAGCATGGTAAGCAGCGTAAGCGATACAGTCCCATGAAAATAAACACTACAAGCAAGAAGGAAGAGCTCTGTCCTAGGGTTTCATGAAGTAAATAGTGCAAACAGTCACACGAGTAGTCAATTTTGCTGTTGATACCTCCATGGTATCCCAGGCAAGAAATACAAAGGACAATATGGGAAGCTCAGAACAAAGAACACCAAGGTAAACACACTTAATATGGTCTTTTCACATTTATTATTCTTAATGGCAATCCTGTGCTATGGCTTAACTGGGGATAAAATATATTTTTTTTCTAAGGAAGCAGGCTTCGCTGAAAAAATGCATCTTTCCTGCTAAAAAGAGTGGAGAGGAGACAAAATATTTTGACCAAAAAATGCATGAGAAAAATAGGGTAATGTTCAAGGTGGATCTGAGAAAACTCTAGTTTCACTGTAAACTGAATATATCTTGTGGCTTTGGTAGCAGACCATCACACAAGGCACTTCTTAGTATATCTATGAATCTAAGTATATCTATGTATACTAAGAATACATATATGTATGTGTTCTGATGTTATTTTTACATGTACCATCTTAGACATCGTTTTGCAAAACAAACAAAACTTCTTGTTGTACAAGTCTGCTTATTCCCTTAACCATCAAAATTTCAAGAACAAAACTTACCTCTTGGGCCTTGGATACCTTCAAAGCCAACTAGTCCAAAACCTGTGGCTCCTTTATCTCCATTTTCACCACGGTCACCTAAAATTTAATGAGTACAATAATTTTACTGTTTACATTCAAGTGGAAAACAGTTCATTGTTCATAAACTTTGAACTTGAAATTCACTGAGCAAAAGAAAATATAGAAAAAAAAGTCCTTCAAAGATATTCCAACTTTCAGTCTTTGCTTTCCAGGATCACCAAAATCACCATAAAGTCCTTCTACCCCATACTACCCCATACTACCCATCAAGTCCTTTCAACCTAGGATTGCCCTGTGAAATTCCTAATGTTGCTGCAAATCCATCATTTCGGTTTATATTAATTCTTCCTTGTTTAATTCCAATCTGTAACATTAAACAAAATAAATTATGAACATCAGTGGAAATTAGTCCAAATTTTCAATGTAGAAAAAACAAACCAGCAATCTTATTCTGAAAAGCGATATAGCTTGTCTTTGTTCAAGAATTAGACTGCTTGAAAATGCTCTTTTTTTCACACAGAAGGCATTAAAAAAAAATAAAATTATAAAATAGTATTGAAGAACAAGCTCAGAGAGCTGTAGAACTTTATAAAGGACCTTCCTAGTGTGGGTAGTCATAACTGTGAGAGCCAAGGATGTTTGTTCTAGATAATGATCATGTGAGAATAAGGGACAAAGCATCTACAGATGCCTGCTTTATTAGGAATAATGCATAAACTGTGGCAGTGGAGAGCTGGTGATGGTTTATTATGTTGTGGACAAAGAGAGGTGCCCCAGCCCCCAGGCAGCAGTGCTCTGCCTCACCTCCCAGCATGACTGTGGGTTAGCATGATTTGTAACTGGTTTGTATCTGGTCAGAGATGATGTGAAGACAGTAGGCAGGTTGGGAGAGGAATGAGTATTCGATTCACAGGTCAAATTTGAAAAGTGAGGCTTGGAAGGTGTGGAGACTAAAGGACTAAAGCAGAGAGCCCACAGCGGCAGAAGGTGCAGAGGGAATGCTAAAACCAGCTCAGGGAAAATGAAGGGATTAGGAAGGCAAAGACTGTTTAGAGCAAAGAAATAGCATACAATAAAGCCATTCTATGTTTGTTTGAAAGAACAAAACCAATAAAATCCATCAAACAATAACAAAAGTTCAGACATTGAACTGCCTGTCATGAAAACTGAGTTAACGTGTGCTTTCAGTTTGGCACTGCGGTCTACCCATACTGAAATCTGTGTTAGGGGCAGTCAGAACAAGGAAGGAAGAAGAGTTAAAAGTAGATGGGTACTCTCAGTCTTATTAAGTTACTTGTAATACAGATAGGTTATTAACACGTTATGTCTCTATGAGGTGGTAACCTAAAATCTGCAAAGTGAAAGAAGGTTATTTTTGCCAATTTTCCAAAGCTGGCATGCAATCTCTTACCATTTCATTCCACTCTCAAAGGAGTATTTTGTCTATCTTTGGAAAGTATCACTAAAAATACCTCATTATCATAGTATTTAACTCTAGATTTGTAAAATAAATCTTACTTGTTTACAGTTCATGACAATGTAGGCAGTGAACAGCAACAGAGTAACAAAGATACCTGAAGAACATACAAAGATATATAAAGACAAAAAGAAATAGCCCAGATATTTTTGCTGATAACTTTTTAAACCCTCCCCCTTCTTTTAGATCATAACATTTTGGCTGCAGCACAGTAATGAACCAAACTCCAATAAAAGATTTGCCTTTGAATTTACTCTTCTGTGGTATTCTTTGCTGTAGGTACTAGAAAATACTGATCAGCTATATATAATGAAATTATGATCTCTCAGAGGTCCCTCAAGAAAGAAAAAGGTAAATTATGGTCCCTCAAGACCGTTTAGATCACTGGGAGATGAATACTCTGGTTATGAGTCACTGCTTTCAGAGTTGTTAAAAATATGGATACAAATAAAGTTTTAAAACTGTTGCATATCATTTGGTGGTAGATTTTTAGAAAAAGCTTATTAAATTATTGCTCAGCTATTGTAATAGCATTAAAATGGATTTGTCTAATCCTTTACCATAACTTCACTGCCTGTTTCTCAAGGCTAAAGTCAACATAGAAATGATGTCAAGTACTTGCTTTTGGCATTTTATTTTGGTTTGCAAGCTTCTAATTTCTTCCATAGCTATTCTGTATTTGTTTTCCCTGTAGGAAAATAAATTCCCCTGGTTCCTATTGAAGGAAATGGAAAACTCACTTCAGCTTTAGTTCAGTGAGAACAAAATCAAGTACAACATTATGCCAAAGAAAGTCTTTCCTGTTCCTTATACTTCATGTTCCATGTTACTCGGTGCTTCACCTACATTTAGATTTGTGAAATGGGCCTATTTTTCCCTCCCACTACATTTACCTTTTGCCCAGGGTATCCAGGAATATCCCTAGGTCCTGGAGAACCCATCGGCATGTTTCTGTAGAGGGCACAGCTGCTGGCACATTTCTTCCTCATGCTGTCTGCAAAAGCTGAAGTTTGCTCTAAGAACATTCTTTCACACACTTCTAATTACATGAGTTTCTGGAAAAGGTAGTCCCTGTAGTTAAAGAGCTTTAGAAACATTAGGAAAATAAAGTAGAAACAGCTCCATCAGAAAATCCCACTGAAACACCTCCTAAATTTCCTGTAATTATCTGGTTAACAATATTTGGCTGTACTGCCCTCTTCTAGTATCCAGCTAAGGCTAAAATGACCTTTATAGTCCAAATATTCAAGTGTGATTATTTTTAAACATGTCTTTTACAAAAATAGGGAAAAATCTTACAAGAAAATGTCTGCGATCTTATCGGTTTGGATTAATTTCCTTGTAAAGTTAAATTCAGATTCAGTGAGCCAGAAATCTTCCCTAATACATTTTCACTGCCCTGAGGAATAACTTTTCGCTGGTTTTGTTCCCATTCTGATCTTTCTGATGTGTTCGTTATAATTATTTCCTGCTGTGTCGGCTCAATTTCTTCTCCTCACTCTAACTATATGGTGCCTTTTATGATATTTTAGCTCAAAAAGAACAGCAAGTCCCACAAGTGGTCCCATGGATGGAGCAGTGCCAGGCAGACCACTGGCTCCAGGAGCACTTTCTCCCTGGGGTGGCCTTGGCATCCAGTCTTCCCTGTTCTGAATGTCCAGGGCACCTTCAAGCCTGTGCAGTCCTTTGTCTCCTGTCCTAAATAAATAACTTGCTTTTAGTAGCACTTCGTAAATTATGGCTTGACATAACACCATCGGAACAGTTATTTAGCTCTTCCTGGCTTTATTCAATTGTTTTTGCAAGGAGTTCAGCCTAGATGTATGCAACAGGAGTAGGGAGAAAAGAACAAATGGATCAAAAACATTTCTTTACTTACAATTCTTTCAACACTTTTTTCTCCCCTTAAAATAAAATATAAATGTTGATATTGCATCTAATTTCAAACCCCAGTTACTTCCCACTGCTTTACATACCAGCTTTCAGCATGTATAATTAGATTTTACAGTTTATTAGCATCTTCACTGAGATCCAAGCAATCTACAAGTTATCCATCATGATGATGCAGGTAGTGGAGGATCACTGATATTTTTTTCAGCACTCTTGGCTCTACAAGATTAAAAATGTAATAAATGTATGTGGTTGAGAAAAAAAACACACAGGAAAACAAGTGTGAAAAGCTAGTAAAAATTATAAATATGAAGACAGTTAAAACAGTATTTTGAGTTTACTTTCATTACAAGCATGCATAGCAAACTATCTGTGCAACTCTTTGTCTTTCCAGCATATATACTTGGAAGAAAAAATTCTCCCAAAAGCTAGGAGAAACCTTCTTGCATAGAAAACATTTAGAAATATCCATAAATGCTCATTTTAATTTTAAGATGTAGATTATTTCAATCATTTCCACTTCAAATTATGTGTGCTTCTTTTCTGAAATATTTATTATGATAACGTTCCTGATGGATTTTATTCACTAAGATTTTTGAAAACAATACATTTTTTTAACATCTTAATAAAGTATCTAGCTCTTAATTGGCAACCTTCATTTGTAAATGTCATAGCATTTTAACAGGTACTATGTTTACATATTTATTCCTATTATTTGATATATCCTCTTACATTCAATATATTTATTTCTATTATACACATGGGAAAACCAAATCACAAAATCTATTGTGACTTACCTGAATTTATTCTTAATTCATAGTTGAGTGGCAGAAATGAAGAATTCTTGAGTTCTGGTCCATAATTGCTGGCCTATGGCATTATTTCAATGGGTGTTTTCAAAGAACGGATGCTGAGGATGGGCATTAGAGGACTACAAATTGAATTAAACAGACAGTTAAATACTCAGGATTGTATTATTCAAAACCAAGAGGTCTCACTCAGCCCCAGGCAAAAGATATGCACCCTAAATGAGGGTGTTACAGGTGTGTCTATGTCACAAATTCAAGGAAAATAATCCTCTCTGCAACTGTTTTGACCCCAGTTTTCAACTTACACTTTGAGCCTTGCCTTAGTGCACTGACAAGAATACCAGAAGCCCGCTGCCTACACGTGTGTGCATACTGACAGCAGGGCATAGGTGGTCAGTGCAGACAGCATGTTACTCGTGCAATTACCAGGGTTTCTGAAGGAAAAAAACCCTATAGACATTTTGAATATCCAAAGACCTGAAGCTCTCTGAACCTTTGTTTCACTTCTCATCATTGTCAGGCAAATAATAGAAGTAGTTTTCCACTGATTTACAGCCAGGTTCTGCTTGATTCCTCCATGTATCTGTCCAGCTGTGAGAAGAGCCAGGTTTCCCTTCCACTGGGCGGAGGATAAAAGAGCCAGGAACACATCACAGCCCTGGTGTATATCTGTAGCATTTCTGCCCCACAGAAGCGTTTAACACACTAAGAGTAGGTGGGAATGACTAATGGTGGGTGTAGGAGCTCTGTAGGACCTAAGACCCAGCCAGCGGTGCTGACCTGCTCTTTTCCAGACACCATTAAGAGCAATGGCAGTGAGCACACCCAGCTTTTCCATGCTTCAGGGAGGAGCACCGGGTTTGCAGCAGAATATATGCCAGAGCACGTGCATTGTTGTACAGGTTATTCATCAACAGTACAAAGTAATCACAGCAGCACTGAAAGATTTCTCCCTAAGAAGGGACAATTAAAGAAAAAAATCTTCAGTATTGTCTTCTGTATTTTATGGCTGGGTTTTTTCCCTACAGCCACATACATTTTACACTTAGAAATTGGACATGTTTCCACCTAGCTGCTAATTTATTTTCCATATCTGTTTAACTCTGAAACATACTTCCTCTCTATTTTAACCTTAATTGCCCTGTGGTGACTGTACTGTAATAAAAAAAAAAAAACAAACAAGACATGTCTAATCCTCAATTTAAAGCAAAGGCTCATGAGAAACTGTATCTCTCAGTACCTTCTGTTCATGGCATCCTGGTAGCCCTGCATAACCCTGCAGAAAGCAGGTAATTAATATTATGCTAGTATATTTCTTAGCTGCTTGATGGCTATCCATGTTAAGCTAAATCCCAAGTCTTACATCCATTCATGTTTATCGCAAAACTGACTGACTTGATTGCACGTAATTAGTAACAATTTAAAGTCACAACTGCCCCAGGGAGACATATAAGTCCTGTCTTTCAGGAATTGCTGCTGTTCCTTTTGGACCAGCTTCTTCCTGTTCATATTTGGGAACCTGTCTCACTTCTGTGACCACCAGCTACCAAAGGAGGAAAACGAGAAAGTTTCACTTAAGCACCTTTTGTTGTTTATTCGTTTCAGTGGCTTTGGTGGTCCACCTCACTGTGCCAGTCAGCATGCAAACAACAGTTAGCTTTTGCTTCTCTCCACTCGCCTCTTCATTTCTCCTAGAGCACATCCAGCTCTGAGAAGAGCCATCCCCAAGAGCTCTTTCAGAAGCCAGTGGCCACCTCCCCACCTGGAGTGTGCTATTAGCCAGGTCCACAAAGATCCCAGCCAGACAACTAGTTATTCTGTATCTGTTAGCACATAAACACATATGCTCCACTGAAAATTCAAATCTAGATCAAAACAAAAAGCATACACCAATGCACACCTTCTGTGACAATAAGCCAGACTATTTCAAAAGGGACAATCCCAAACAGATCACAGAATGAAACACGTCCTAGTTATGCCTGTCACTTTTGTCATGTTTAAAAACAATAAAGAAATGTGACCATCTGTTTAAGAAAAATAAGCAGCAAACAGATGACAAGTGAAAATGAGTTCTTCCTCAAGCTGCCACAGGAGCTGAATCTATCCAGAGTATTTGCAGATCTGCAACCCTCTGCCACGAGCGGCAAGAAAGGGCTCCTCTGTGCAACAGTGCAAGAGTGGCAAATTTCAGCTTTTAAAGACTAGGGTAAAAGTAACCAGAACTTACTTACTAATGAGAAGGATGTATAGCTTGTTTATGGTCCTGTTTATGATCTTGGAAAGCTGGGTGGAAGTAAAGATGCAGTTACTCCTGGATTTTCCATCAGTATGAATCAGAGCTTCACTGGGAAGAACTGTTGGTCTTCTGTCACGGAGTTTGAGACTTAAAGATAAAATGATAGACATGTTCTCAATCACTTTCCAATTTACATTTAGGACAGAGAATGCTTTGGCTTCTTTTCCTGCTCTTTCACAAGCTGTCAAAATAAGGTTTGTTTAAGAGCACTACTTAATTCATAACCAAATAAAGAATAGTTGGCTCTGAGAGAAAAGCCTAAAAGACTGTGCAAAGCTAGCTTAGTCATTTAAAGAAACTGTTTCCAGGCTTCCTTAGCATTTGCACATCCTTAGCATGGAAATACACCCTTTCCTAGTCACCCAGAGCTCTATGGGTGCATACCGATTTCTATTGCCATTATTTCATAAGTAATTTTCAGCCATACAGAAGAGAAGATGCTGCCAATAGGCGAGTGAAGCCTTCCTGCTTTATGTCTTTCTGTTCATGACAGGCAAGAAATCCTCCTTCCACCAGCACAGCTCCAGCCTCAGTCATAGAAAATGGTGCAGTTCTGTTGCCCTCCAGAAAAAACAAATGGAGCAGCAAAGCCCCTGTAGCAGTTTTTATGCTTTGGATGACCACAACAGCATGAAATAGAAGAGTGCCACAGAATCCATAGGAGGGTCTAACTCCTGCAGCTGTGATAGCCAGATCCCTGTTTTCAAACCCATCCCCTGCCTGCCCTCCTCTCAGCCTTTCCCAGTCCCACTGACCTTTGGAGGAAGCTAACTTGGTGCCAAATTTGCATAAAGTGTTAAAAATGTGGATGGCCTATAGATATAAACAGAGTTAGCTGGTATACAAGGCCAATCAGACTCAGTCTTTGGTTGCTAAGCTGTATACAGAATTTGGTGGGGCTGGGTTATATTCTATTTGTATAGAATACAAAACTTTAAATCAAAAATAAGAAATCATTTTTTGTTTCTAAAAACTATCCTTAAAGGAGCACTCAGCAAAGATGCAACAACGGTAAGCAGGTGAGGGACCATGCAATACATTACTTAATCTTAATAGCTAAATTATTTACTTTAGGAACTACTAACAGCAAATTTTGAACAGTGAGCAATTCCTAACTCTGTAAAATTCGTGAAACACATACAGATTTGGAAAGGAGAGGGGTGGAATATGCTGCAATACCAACAGGAAGCGTTATGATCATCCATTGGGACTTTCTGCCACTGACCGCTCAAGTTTCTGCAACAAGTGCTAACCAACTTCCTACACCTGACTTGGTAAACACAATCAGTGTAATTTTAAAAACTTTTAAAAGTGAAGGGAGGACTACTGCATACTTTTTGAACCTTTTTCTTAGCAACAAAGATAACTAATGGTTGGAAAAATGGAACAAAGAAAGTAATGCTCATCTGTGCTTTAATCACCATTACTGTAAGTACTTCTTAGCATGGTAAACCGCCAGCCTCATTCAAACCTTTATCAGACATCACACATTCATCAACTACAGTAATTAAAATTGTAATTAGATACTTGGCACGTGAGACTGTAACAGAAGTAGAAAACAGTCATCAGCAGTTCACATGTACTGCATGTTGACACTGCTAGGAGCAATGTCTCAGAGAAGAGAAGTGCTTACGCCCTGGTCTCTAACTCCCCGCACCATGAAAAGCATCATAGCCCACTGCAATAGAGAACCACAACATTTTGGGGCAGAAACCCTTGAACAAGCTGGTAAATCCACTTGGCACAGTGTTGCGCAGTATAGATTTAAGAACTCAGGTTCACAGCAAGAAACTGGAGTCATACAGTGCTGTCTCCCAGCTAAAGATGCTTTTCTCCACAAAACCAATCTATCAGCTTGCATACAGCCAACACACCTGTCACTCTTAATTTCAGAATTAACATGAATGAACTTCAGATATCTCTGTGTTGCTTTGTTGCTACATCCACATTCTGCGTTCCCTCTGTGCTGTAATTGTTTTATTTTGCTTACACTGTTATAAACAGTTGTCTTATATTGTCCACTGGAATTAGGTTGGTTGATAGCACACTGGATTTTGAGCTGCCCTATTTCTATCTTGGATTTTCCTGACAGAAACACACTTCCATATGGATTTATGTGTATGTGTACATATACAAACACACACACACACACATATGCAAATGTATGAGATATACATGCATGTATGTGTATACTGCCTTCATGGCTAAACCCAGCATTTCTGGGCAGCATAAACCTGCTAGTGCAGACAGACCCCGATCTGTGCATAATCTATTCATGCATTCCAAATTGGATGCTTTCACATCCGACACAGGCACAATGCAAAGTGATCTGAGCTTATAGCAGCAGAGATACAGTGACTTTGCAGGAGTTTTGACTGGGTTGCAGGTGTCAAAAAGTCCCAGAAAAATGTTTTTTTAAAGTGTTTTAATTCTGACTACACTAAATGTGGTGTTGAAAAAGGAGAATATGTATGGATGAACTTGGATACTATTTGCTCTAATTAGGAGCTATTATTTGTGTATGGATTTAATGATACCTACGTTATCTATTAAAATATTTAGAGTACTGACGGAAGGATGTAATCAAATTTTAGTATACATTATTGCTTTGTAGTGAACCTTATACATTTTGCTATAAAGTTTTAGACTTTATAGCTTGGAATCCCCGAACTCCCATAAACTCAATTTCTCCTTGATCTCCCTAACAGATTGAATAACAGCCATCAATATTAGACACAGATGTGTTATCTACGCTAGTAATGTAGCACACTGCTGTAAAGACTTCAATGCAATTCATGTACCTTTACCTTCCTATAACACTTTAGACTCACTTCTCTGGAGTTCTCAAATTCACACACACACACACACACACTCACACACACACTTCTCTGGAGCTGTCAAATTCTCTCTCTCTCTCTCTGTCCAGCCATGGCTGGAGTGAACCAGCAACACACTACACCAGTTTTGGGGAAGGAATGAAAAATGCTTCTGTATCTAAAGACAAATTTTTAGTCTCTCTTTTTCTGGGACAGAAAAACAGAAGATAATTCAAAAAACATGAGTAACCAAAAAGAGGTTTCTAAAAGTCATCAGGAAAAGAGCATCACCAGAAAGGTGTCATTCTATAAAATCTTGCAACACCACCAATTTAGTATTAACTCAGCAAGAAGAGAGCTCTCTTTCGAGTCAGTGGTATCACCACTTGCATACCAGGGCTTTTCCTACCATAGGACTAGTACTTCCAAATTTGTTTCTCCGTTTTGAAACCATGATTAGTGATCCCTGCAGTGGCAGGGAGACTTGCTGCAAAACAAATGAAGGGTGTTTTTTTATGTTTTGTGACCTCTGATGCTTACATATCCCCACTGTAATAAACTATTCAGCCCTTATTTCATTCCATATCTTCTGCCAACATTCACATAGCTCAGTACACGAGGAAAAGCAGCACAAGCTGCAGCTGGTTCAGACCTCTGATGGGGCATAGTGGGCATTTGCTGCCCGACCAGCCTGCCGCTGCGAGGAAGAAGAGAGGCTGAGTTCTGTTTGTCTTGCCCAACACAGGCAGCGTTAACCCCAGCCCCTCTTGGTATCTAGTAATCCCATTTCACAAAGCTTGTAAGACCTTGTTCACTCTGAGATGAGTCACGTTTTGTTGGAATTAGCCAATTGGACATGGAAAGATTACAGTAAGAGTGATGCAAAAGCTTAATATAGGAGACAAGTCATAAAATCAACCTTCTCTCCTTTTGCTTTGGGTTGTCCTCTGTTTCCAAGTCTTCCAGATACTCCCTAATGGGGAAAAAGTAATCTGTACTAACAGCTGCTTTCAGTGATAACAATTTTATAGCTCTGTTTTAACTGAAGATGATGACATTATATTACATGTATTTCAGCTCTAGACTCTAATAATACACTTAAACTACATGAGATATACAAAGGTATTGCTGGGAGAATTTACAACAGTCAAAGAGCTGTACCTCTACAGCTCTGCAGAGGGGAATAAGAAACTCATTCATAACACGGAAAATACTGCAACATTAATCAGCCTGTCAGCGAAATTAGTGGTTTTTATTTTACCGATTTAATCTAATTTTCCAAGCAATTATATAACTCCAAGCCATAAGGAAATCTTACAGACTGAGTTTCTTAGCCTAAGGTATATTGTATTGTTCTGTGGATTTTAAAGGAGTTATGCACAGGAAGCATCTCAGGATGTAGCTTTATACTATTAGTAAAAGAAGTTCATTCTCCTCCTTCATGCTTTTAAATTTACCATTTACAGATAAAATACCTGGATAAAGATTTTGATGAAAAAGTGACATAGCTCCTTGTCAAGTTACTAACTTTCTCTTTAAAAATTAATGTAAAACTGTACAAAAAGAACATTTAGCTTGCTCGGTTTTCCCATGTGTCAGACCTTTAAAAGCATGCAGAATAGAAAGCAAAAACTATTCCATCCAACATGTAACCTTCTCAGACCTTTCTCACCTTAAACAACTACCATTGCCTGAAGAAAAAAATAATAATTCTTTATTAAGGAAATCAAAAGAAAAATTAATTGGAGACCTATGAAAATAAAAGTCTACTAAAATTGTACAGTTGTGTGAGAACTCTGACAATTCCATACTTTCCTGGGTCACCTAGGACTCTGCTAACAAGAGATAGTCGCATTGTTTCATGTTAAGTAAATTTATTATTGTTGAATATTTTTAAATGACTGTCCTTAAATGTCCTTTTTTCATGTCCTTTAAATGACAGCACTTTCCATTCACCTTGTGGTTACACCCTGAGGCAGAAGGTGTTGCAGTTTTACCCTGTTGCTCAGCACAGTCCTGGAGGACATGGACGTATCTGCAAAGAGAAGATGCTGCTGTTACTAATGCCAGTACTGATTCCCACAATAGCCTATATCTAAGAAAATGCTCAGGGCTGAGAAACCAGCATTTCTAGTGCAGGCTACAGCATCTGGCAAGCGTGACAGCTAAGCATGAGAAATCTTCACATCACACGTGTACGAAATGTAGTGGCACAGCGCAGGTGAGGTCACATAATGGGGCAGAGCCTACCATGACGGCGATGATTAAAACCTCTCAGCTTCCTCCATGTACGTTTGGGTTTGGCTGCTAGGATGACAGCTCAGTCAGAGTGACACCAGAAAGCTTCAGCTTAGGAATTTGATTTTTTTTCCCCCCAGAGAATCATAAGTGTATGTTGATGTCTTAATGAATGGTTAAAATCTCAAATCCCACAGCAGCAGTCCTCGACAGGCCGTGGCACTTGCTTCCTCCCTGATGAGAGGAGCCAAACAAGTTCCACACAAGGCCAAATTTCTAGAGCCCAGGTGCTTTTCAATGGCCAGAGAGGAGAGGTGTGGGAAGCCAGTTGTAGTTTGCCGTGGGATCACAGTGTGCCAGCAATCCAAAAATTGTGCTGACTATCAGATCTTCACTCTTAAACAGTGGAGCAAAACCACACTTTTACTGGAGGCCCACACAGATGGTGGAAAGCACATGCACCCTGGCGCAGCTGCTCTGCTTCCCGCCCTACTCACCGCAAAGTTGGCTGCTGTTTTGGGTTTGTGTGGTGGGGTTTTGGTAGCGGGGCAGGGGCTGCAGGGCCGGCTCCTGTGAGAAGCTGCCAGAAGCTTCCCCGGCTCCAAGTTGGACCCGCCGCTGGCCCAGGCCGAGCCCGTCAGTGACGGCGGTAGCGCCTCTGGGAGAACAGAGTTCAGAAGGGGAACAAACCTGCAGGGAGTGAGGGGATCGGAACGGCAGAGGAACCCCTGTGCAGACACCGAGGGGAGTGAGGAAGGAGGGGAGGAGGAGCGGGGCAGAGAGGAGCCCACGCCGGAGCAGGGGGATGGATGCCCCCCAAGATGGCCGCCGCTCCCTGGGAGAGCCCGCGCTGGAGCAGGCTGTGCCTGGAGGACTGCAGCCCACGGAAAGAACCCACGGTGGAGAAGTTCGTGGAGGACTGTCTCCTGTGGGAGGGACCCCCGGGGGAGCAGGGGCCAAGTGCGGAGTCCTCCCCCTGAGGAGGAAGGAGCGGCAGAGACAAGGGGTGAGGAACTGACCCCAACCCCCATTCCCCGTCCCCCTGCGCCGCCGGGGGGAGGAGGGAGAGAAAACCGGGAGTGGGGTTGAGCCGGGAAGGAGGGAGGGGTGGGGGGAAGGTGTTCTGAGGTTTGGTCATACTTCTCATTATCCTTGTTTTTATTTGGTTTGTAGTAAATTAAATTGATATTGGTTTTTTCCCCAAGTTGAACCTGTCTTTTGCCCTTGACCATAAGTGATGAGTGATCCCTCCCTGTCCTTATTTTGACCCATGAGCTTTTCTTTATATTTTCTCCTCCTTATCCCACTGGGGCCAGTGGGGAGGAGTGAGTGAGCAGCTTCGTGGTGCTTTGTTGCTGGCTGGGCTCAAACCAGGACACTTGGTAACAGAAGGATGATGCCTTGTTTTAATATCAAAACAGAAGTATATGGCTACTGTATTTATAACTCTGTCAGACTGTCCTTTTTGCCCTTGGTAGCTGCATTAAGAGAAAAACTGGGTATGGAGGGGAATTGGTAGCACTTCTATGTGGACATGAAAAGCTCCTCATGGAGAGCAAGTTGTGTTTAAAGGTTGGTGGCCCGTTCCTCGATGTCCTTGCAGTCTGCTGCTGGCATGCTGGCAGAATGGGTTGCCAGTGATGCTGAGTTCAGCACTTCCTCCGTGCTGGCAGCGAAGATGCATTATTTATTTTCTGAGTCCTGATTTCCATCCAAAGGCAAATTTGCTGGCAAATGAGTTTCAGTGACTCTGCAGCCTGGGGAAGGACAAGTGGTGGAGAGCTGTCAGGACTTTTCTTCCCCTGGATCTGAGAAGATTTCCAGGACGAAGCCTGGGCAGGCAGGGACAAGGCAGAGGGAGGTGGAGAGAAAAGCAGCCACCAGCTGTGCCAAGTGCAGGCAGCCAGCTGGGATTTCAATGAGCAGCTCTTGGGAACGGGACTCGGTCCTGGCTTTGGTTTTGATTTTGCTGTGTGAAGAACTGCAAAGCTGCTTTTTCTGAGAGTGCATTAGAAAGGCTGTAAAGTCCTATGGCAAAGCTGCCTCTTGGCAAACACTGCAAGTGCAATCACATAAATGTTATGGGGCTCCTATAATTTCCACATCAAGCAGGACCTCCTCAGTTACTGCTGGCTGGCACCCCATGCACCCCTTGGGAGGTGACCTACACAGCACCAGGCTGGCTCTGATGCAGCTCTGATCCCTTCCCAGCTAACAATCCCCTTCTGAACACCCCTCCACAGGCAGCACACACTACGAACATCAGCCTCTTCATTTTGACAAAATCATCTTAGTTTCCAAATGCTCTTGCTTCATATGTGGAATGAGTGAAGCCTAAAGCTTGCTCTCTCTGTCTGTAATCTCATCTCAGCTGTGCAGTTGATAAAGAAGCTGTGTGTTCTTAGACAATACAGAGAATTAGAGGGAACTGGCAAGCTAATATTAAGTAATCATCAGCAAAAGCAATCATGCAAAGCAGCCCACAGTGCCAGGAAGAGAGCACAGCCTGGCTGCATTGGGAGGCTCCAAGCAGTCTTCCAAGAAGGCTTTATCTGCATTACAGTGCATTTCAAGTTGCTTTAAGACTATCTGAGAAACAGATAAAAGAATTGCTTTTAACTATGCATAGTATGACACTAATTAGTAAACAAATACATGAGTCAAGCAAACCCACAAAACAACCCCCTAACCCTGTTCTGCTCCTGGACACAACTCGTCACCATGCAAGCGTGGCAGCTGCTGTGTCCATCAGCCTAGTGAAACCCTGTTTCCACACAGTCTCAGACACTGCCCTGCTGGTTTCTCTTATCCGTCCATTTTATCCAGCACAAGTAGAGGCATTACCCCCAAGATTTCAGGTCCTATGCAGAAGCTGCAGAGTCTTCTAATCAAATACCGACTGGGAGGCAATTACATCTCTGCTGATTTCATTTTTTTTTTCACCAATAAATTAATTTTCTTCTGCAATTGAAATTTTTAGGTCAAATACTTACTGTCTGCAGCTTTATCAGGAATAACACTCTTTGTATTAAAAATATACCACCCAATTTTCATCTAACTGGTTCCTCTGCCTCTTAATTTCTTCCATTTAGGATATACAAAAAAATATATAAAATCGGTTCAGTAAACTCTTTCACAAATGCTAGGCTTGGCTAGTAACCACAACATTGCATGTACCTTACAGAAAGGATGCCACTGCTACACCGAATGGTAAGGCACACAACCATGAAAGCGTCCCTCCTTTCTGAGCCCTATGGTTACCACTAGAGGGAGGTGTTGGTTAAATAATAGCGGTTAATGGCATTCGCGAGAAAAATACTGACTAGTGAAGAGTTCTTAAGAGAGAAAATTACATAGTAAGAAAGAAGAAAAAGAAGTTTGCCACAATTAAAAGCTCAATTATTCTGCCTCTAAAAATGAGGGGGTTTCTTCTGGTTTCGGTAAGATCAATAAATGGGGGGGGGGGGGGGGGAGCAGGGGGGAAGAATCTGCCTGAAGAGTGTTAAAAATTCTCAGTAAAAGGGAAAAGCATAAATGTAAAGACTGCTTTTGACAGGCTTAAAAACAAACAAAAAAACCCGACACCAAAAAAAAGGATACTGAGTGTAATGAAAAAGAAAGTGTGCCTTAAGAGATTACACACAGGGCAGTTCACATCAGGGATGATGGTAAAATGTGCACTTGTAAAAAGCTTATTTAGGAAAAAAAGGTGGATAAAATCTCAGCAAAATAGCCCACTAGTGAGTCCCAACCGTGGCCCTCACTAGTCAAGCCAGTCAGCATCATGTACCATTGGGTACCTGGAGGAAGCAAAGAGTAACCCACCTGGCTGAGCCACTCCCCAGACCAGAAGACTCATCAGCTGATGATTTCAGTGGCAAACTTATTCATTTCTGCAACTGTTGCTCTCCTCACTTATTGGGATGGAATGGACCTTCTAACAATCAAGCAATAATTTTGCATTATTTTCTTTCTTGCTTAGTGCTGTCTTGTGCCAAGAACCATCAAAAGCTTTCCTTGCATTCTTGACTGTCCTGAGCATGACGGCTTAATCTGGTGTGCAATAGAAGAGACCCAGACACGGTCTGTCTCGCAGGACACAAAAGACAACATGGTCTTCGCTGTCAGAATTGCTGACTTGCCCAATCCCCCCAATTACTCCCAATCTCACCCAATCCGTGGATTGCCTTTCACAACCTCAAAAGCTGCAATGATGGAGTACTCGGATGGGAAGCCATTTGGGTAAGCCACGCTTAGAAAAATACATGTAAGGCATGTTAGAGTCTGCCTGCTGACAAATACAGAAGAGATACATTCAATACATCAAATTTCTAATGGTTTTAACATAGCTATTTTAATGGCCTTGTCATGCAGCAGATGATACCCACATCAAGAGATGTTGAGGAATACATTTTAAGATCAGTATTTAAAGGATTTGGCTGCACGAGGCTTCCTGATACTAATTAACCATGTGTCTGGGGACTTCAAAGAAGAAAAGTTCACTATCTGCATTTTTATCTCAGGCAAACTTCTGCCGAAGACACCAGGGCCACTCTTCCTGTGGGTCTGTGCAGCATTCAGCACTACACCGCCAGCTGTGCAGTGGAGCAGGCTGAGACTACCAAGAGCAGGTTGTCCATTTACCTGATCCTTTGAGGTGAGTTGCCTTCCAGCACACCCAAAAGGAGTGATCTTGAGGTACTTTTTTGTGTATTGTTTGCAATTAACACAATGATTTTTTGTTTAGTAGTGTCTCATCTCCTAAGAAAAACCAAACACAGAGAGCTTAATTAATCACATTCTGGGCTGCATCAAAAGAAGTGTGGCTAGCAGGTCAAGGGAGGTGATACTCCCCTTCTACTCCACTCTCATGAGACCCCACCTGTTGTACTGTGTTCAGCTCTGGGGCCCCCAACATAAGAAGGACATGGACCTGTTGGAGCAAGTCCAGAGGAAGGCCACAAAGATGATCAGAGGGCTGGAGCACCTCTCCTATAAAGACAGGCTGAGAGAGTTGGGGTTGTTTAGCCTGGAGAAGGCTCTGGGGGGACCTTATCGTGGCCTTCCAGTACTTAAAGAGGGCCTACAGCAAAGATGGAGAGGCACTCCTTAACAGGGCGTGTAGTAATAGTTTGAGGGGTAATGGTTTTAAACTGAAAGAGGGTAGATTTAGATTAGATATTAGGAAGAAATTCTTTACTGTGAGGGTGGTGAGGCACTGGAACAGGTTGCCCGGAGAAGTTGTGGATGCCCCATCCCTGGCAGTGTTCAAGGCCAGGTTGGATGGGGCTTGGGCTTGGAGAAGGTGTCCCTGCTCATGGCAGGGGTGGGGCTGGAACTACATGATCTTTAAGGTCCTTTCTAGCCCAAAGCATTCTATGATTCTATGATTAATTTATAGCTTACATATTGCTTTTCCTGTGCTGTGTGGCAAGATTTCTGTGGCGGGCTACAGTTCATGAGCTGGATTCTTCAGCTATGCTTATCTCACTTGCTTCAGACAATCTGAATCCTTGAAGAAGCTCAAACGCTGCAATTTGGAAATATTTTTTACTTTCATTTGTTTGACATGGATCCACACAAATTCATACTTGGTAGAATTTTCTGCCCATCTGTTTGACTTCAGTGGTGGAGTTGCTTAACTAGAAACGCTGGCCTTGTGAATGCTGCTAGTTGAAAATGTTATTGTTGTGGTTATTTCCCAGCCTATATTTTAAAATCATCAGGTTTGGCAACTCAAAGGAGTGAAGATACTGCCCTTCTTTCAAAGAAGGTCTGTATTCCAAGGGCATGCACAGCCCTGGTGTTCGCAATTCCCAAAGGGGTGTTGGCTGCCCTGGAGGAAGTCAAACAAAGACAAAATTATGGACCTGCTTCCTCATCGCCTACTAAAACAAAGTTTACAATGATTTGGACTGGAGAACACTCAATCCCAGCTCCCCACAACTTTTGAATCTGCACCTAAATCGATCACTTGATTTCTTCTTTAAGAAAGCTCAGTGTGATTTTTATTAATTTTCTTGTTTTGGCTACCTGGTACATTCTACAGTAAATACACTTTCAAACCAACAGACTAGTTGGAAGGTATGAGACATTTCCTTCCCCAGTTCTAACAATGACTTCTTGCCCTGGGAAAAAAAATCTCTCCCCTTCACAATTGCTTATTTCATAGGTAATTAGAAATAAAAAGGGAGTGTTTTGTCAGGAAATGTGTTTCTTATCCAGCTGCATGAAAAACAATTGCATCCACTTGCTTAATTTACATGTAGGCTTCAGTTTTGTAAGCTTAGCTGCAGTGCTTCACTGCTGGTAGCTTGCAGACTATGAACTGTGACAGCACTGGATCAGCTGTAGAAATCTTGAAGCCAAGCACAGCACTCAGTACGAGTATTTCCATAGCGATATCCAACGTGTTATACCAACTAAAGGAGATTTACAATTTCAGAATACATTGAAAGACCCACTCATAGATGAAGAAACAAATTTGGTGCATGGCTTTATAAAATAGCATAATCTTTGCATGCAGAGCACAGCATATTTTTTCTGTTCATTTTCACAAGGCAGAAAACCATTTTGCACAATGTTAAATTGCATCCCAAATGAAGGTGCGGTTCAGGTGGTCTTCTAATTCTGTGTATACACAGATGAAATAAATACACATAAATATGTACGTACCTTAAAAGGGGGGGGGGGGGGGGGGGCGGGGAGACACACACACATATTCTAGCAAAAGAGATCATTGTCAGTTCCATGAGCTATAAGGTCATTTCTCCCAAAAAACCAAACCAAACCAAAAAAACAACAAATGGACAAATGTGTTGTACTTTAATACTACTAATAGAATTTGTTGGACTATTTCCATTTTAAAACATTATGGATAAATTATGAAGAAAAAGCATGGTTACTTCTCTTTTTTCTTCATCATAGCATGTCTGTGTAACAAAGAAAACTTTTTTCAAACAACTCCAAATTAGAATTTATCAGCTATGAGGAGAAAAGGGTAAGAGAGAGCAGTTTTATGTTTGCATACTTGTAGCATTGATTAAATACAGGCACAATGAAATACTGAAGATTATCACCAGGAGAACTGAAACAACCTAAAATTGTATTGTATGCACTGTATGATATGTTATATATGTATCTATGAATTAAACATTTAATGGTTAATTCTGATCACTACTAATGATAGTCCACTACTAACAATCTCTTAAGTGTTAGGCTTGCGGTGTTTATTACAGAAAAAAAAATACATGTACGAACATAAATGCATAATAGTTGATAACCTTATAGGTGTTCTTATTTAATGTGCTTGAATGTCCCTCTAAAGATGCTCTACCTCTACACTGAACAAAAAAATGTATACATGCTAGGAATGTAAATATCCCTTCACTACATAAATTTATGGCCTAGAAATATACACTGAAATTCTTTTGAAAATTAGATTGAAGAATCACCCACAATAAGAAAGCAGCAAGTAACATCTTCCATAGCTAGATTATTAATATGGCAACTCCTCACATTTGTTGGAAAAATAATAGAATTTCAACTAATGTGTATTAACAACAATCCAGATGTAGTGCACAGAAGTAGTACAACTTAACCCTCTTTTGCTAAGACGTTAAATATTGAATGTGCCACTTAGGGTTTACCATGAAAGTCTGCTCTAAGAATTCATCTTTCTACTTTTCTACGGACTCTCACTAGATGATTAATGTAGCTAGGTTGTTGGGCTTTTTTCACATGGTTTTGATTTTTCTCTCTTTCCTGTTTCCTGAATTTAATTAGTCAGACATGGACTGTGTTTTCTACATGGAAAGGTATGGTATTAAACAGATTTACTTCTTATCATTCTCACCATAAGATCCAGCCCTAAAGCTACTGATGTCAGGAGGAGTTTTGCTCTTAACTTTGTTTTAAAAAGATAAAGCTCAAAATTACTTATGGCAAAACAAATCTCAATTTGTTCAATTGCTACCTGCAAAGCAACCTTCTGCTTCCTTTAGGACTGCAGGGAGGTAGGGAGCAAACGCCTGGTGAGAACATGTAAAGGTCCGGTTTCCCACTGATCAAACCATTCCTATTCCTTCTAGTTCTGATCACTGTTATTGATCACCTGCCACTATCTGTCAGCAGACTTGCAGTGGTGTGTTTGCAGTGGTGAGATCCTCACCACAGAGGGCTAGTGTATGTATATACATACATAACGTTTGTATGTGTATGTATCTCTTGGAGAGAAAAAGAATGACTGATCAATGAGTTCCAGGAATACCTTCCAAAGCCTCCTTGGAGATGACACAGAGACAGATCCTCCTCCTGACACTGAGGCATTACGGAGTGTTTTCAGGTAGGTAACTCAAACTCTGCATTTAAGCCCAGCCATACCCTGGTAAGCATCAAGCCTGCAATTGCTGGGTTTTGCAGCAGCCAACCTGCATTATCATCTTCCTCATCAGCCTGTCTCTGGCCATAAACAGAAAAAAGACAGAGTAAAGAGATATGTGTGTACTGACACACAAATGCTTATCAAAACAAGGATAACAGCATTAATATGCTATTAGGATGTTGCAGCAACAATAACAATATTCAGTTGGAGCATAGTGCTTTGAATCCTGATATGCAAGTAAATAACAACACATAGAAATCACTTCCTAAAATTAAGATCAAAGGACTTCTCAAATGCCATCTTTCAAAACCTTGCTTAGAATGTTCTATTAGTATATCCAGTTACTTTCATATCTCTATACATTTAATATAAGTAAATGTTTATTATAGCACTTCATTGCTATCAAAAAGCCACTTTTGTTAAAGTATGTGTATATTTACCTTAAAAGACAACCTGAACATGTCATACTTGATACCTTGGGGAAGAAAATGCTTTTAACATTCCTATAATAGAACATTTAAAAAATTTGTGTATGAACTGCAGTTTTGACCAGTTGATCCTCCTTTTATTCCAATTAATCTGAATAAAATCACACGTTGTTATAAAGAAAAGTGAGCAAAATCAAATGTAAAAATTCCTCTAACACAGTTAACCATATGCTGCACTGTTGTGGCAGCCAGGAAGAACAGCTGTCTGGAATGGATACCCTGTGATGGGTCAAACTTTTGCAATACAGGAAAGCAACATCACAAATACCAGCAAGACAAAGCAGATCTTTGACAGGTGAGAAGCAAAGCTACTGTGGGAAGTAAAAAAAGTCTATGAGCACACATGGCACACATAGACAAGGAGAAGGAAATAATGTAAACTACAGATGAAAACAGACCCACAAGGATGCCTCCCTCCAAATGCATTTTTCAGATGTGTCCCAGCCAACCCACCAAATTATCATTGAATAAAACCATGAAAACTGAATAGTTGCCAGCAATCCAAAATATTGTCTTTGAGTGTTCCCTGGGTTATATTGTGTCTGGCTGTGTAACTAGCAGCAGCACCAGGGGACCAGATAACTCTGCTACCTGGGTGTATCTCCTCACTCAACACTGTGAGTTCCAGGGAATACATGTGGTTACAATTACTGTCATCTTCCATCAGGTAGCAATTACCACCATCTTTCATTAAGACTTAAAATGTTGAAAAATTCCTCTTAATCCATACTATTTCTTCCTGGTAGACCAGATACTTCAGCATGTGATGACCAAGCATGTGCTTTCTGTGATAGCTGCACACTCCTTCCATATGAAGCAATAGCATTTGAGCATATAATTCATAAGAAGCAGCTCCCAACTCTCATCCAGAGCAGTAATTTCCCTCCTACTCTAAGCAAATCTAGCATTAAAGAACTTCCATTATATACCACTGTCACGGTTTAAGCCTAGCCGATAACGAAGCACCACGAAGCCACTCGCTCACTCCTCCCACCCTGGCCCTGGTGGGATGAGGAGAAAATATAAAGAAAAGCTCATGGGTTAAAATAAGGACAGGGAGGAATCACTCACCACTTATGGTCACAGGCAAAAGACAGGCTCAACTTGGGGAAGAAACAAAATCAATTTAATTTGTTACCAATCAAATCGAAACAAGGATAATGAGCAGTAAAACCAAACCTTAAAACACCTTCCACCCCTCCCTCCTTCTCAGGTCAACCCCACTCCTGATTTTCTCTCTGTCCTCCCCCCGGTGGCACAGGGGGATGAGATATGGGGGTTGGGGTCAGTTCCTCACACCTTGTCTCTCCCCTGAGGGGGACGACTCCTCACTCTTCCCCTGCTCCACTGCGGGGTCCTTCATGGAGACAGTCCTTCATTAACTTCTCCAGCATGGGTCCTTTCCATGGGCTGCAGTCCTTCAGGCACAGACTGCTCCTGCGTGAGTTTTCCCATGGAGTCCTGGCCATCTTGGTGGGCACCCCCCTGCTCCTCCCCGGGCTGCAGGTGGGCATCTGCTCCCCTGCTCCCCTCCATGGGCTGGGGGGGGACAGCCTGCCGTCTGGTCTCCCCACGGGCTGCAGGGGCATCCCCTCCTCCCCCGCTCCTCCTCCCCTCCTTCCTCACTCCCCTTGGGATCTGCACAGGGGTTCCTCTCACATTCTGATCTCCTCCCCTGCTGCAGGTTTTCCCTCTTAAATCTGTTCTCCCAGAGGCGCTACCACCATCACTGACAGGCTCGGCCTGGGCCAGCAGCGCGTCCGACTTGGAGCCGGGGAAGCTTCTGGCAGCTTCTCACAGGAGCCGGCCCTGCAGCCCCTGCCCCGCTACCAAAACCCCACCACACAAATCCAAAATAACCACCTACATCAAAACATAAAATTGTGAGAGGAAACAGAGAATTATGATGTTTAAAAACATTAAAGCTACATTGAGACTTCTGATTTACAAGCTTGAATGGAGTGCTTGCCTGCATATTGTAACCTTGGCATTTGCACAACCATAATGTAACTTTCATTAATTCCTTGACTTACAACACTACAACAACAATATTTTTTCCAGAGTAGTGTATTCATCCATAGGTTTGAGGACTGTTATTTCATCTCCTGTCCCTCTTTAATGACAAAATAGAGATCTCTTCTATTCCTCTTAAAACTATCAGAAAATATATCTGCTTCAATCTGCATGTCTAAGATTGCTTTAGATTTCATGAAACCTTTATTACAGGGGTGAGCACAGCACATTTGCGATAGATTTCTTGGTATCTCAGGGAGCACTCCTTGCAAAAATTTAGCAATAGCAAAAGATATTATTTGGAGAAGTAGTGAAGTAAAACTTGAATCAGGAGAGTAGGGGCATGCCTATCAACTGGGATAAAATAAATCCAACACGGTAGCCATTAAGTCGCCTTCAAACTAAGACTTCAGCTGAAACCTGTTCTGTAGTAACCCTTCCAGCTATAATACACAGACAGCAACTGCAAATTATATGAACATTTGAAAAAACCATGGGCCATCCACACACAAATAGCTACCACCAAGTTTCAGGTTCTTCAGGCTTTGATTATTGTATGGTTCATTTTCATTGTCTGATAAGAATCATGCCTATTTTCTTGGACTGAAAACAAACAGATTAATGTTTCTCATTCTTGCTTCCACTTCCTCTGTTTCGTACTTAAATGTCAGAACAAAATCAGCGGTGAAAATATTTATCGCCAAACCCAACAACTGTCCTTTGCAGCAGTGGCTTAGCTGTATCTATGCTCTGCATTATAAGGATGGAAACGTGATGACTTCCAAAGGAAGTCCTCTGCACCATCATGAATCAAACTGTGGTTGTCAAAACTCTCCCTTACACAGGAAAATTCCCAGTCATAGGTACACAGTGAATATCTCTTCCAGCTATCTTAGCAACCTTCACAAATTCTGATCCCCGTGTCCATGCTAGTCTGCTACTTCTTTCATTTCTTTGCAAATATCCAACCCTTCGACAGATGTTCTTTCTCCGCTTTCACATGAAATTTTTCCCCTTCAGCCCCAGTGACTGCCTTAGTCTCCTGTTTTGATAAAGTGGTTCTTCAAGGCTATCCTCTCAAACATTATTCAAACTAAAGAATATTTTAATAGTAAATGTTTTGAGATAAAATACTGATGTTAGTTCTGTGCCAAGGACTACAACTGGTACAAAGTTGCTAATAAATAAATGGCAAGGTCAACATGTTGTCATTGGTATAAAACACAGAAGTTACATACAATAACTAAGCACAAAATCCACCCACAAGCATAGATCCTTGCTGATTCCTCATATTCATAGATAAAAATATTACAGGAGTAGAGAAAGAAGAAAATCTTTCCTATTTCCAGGTATCTATTTATAAAACCCCACTTCTGTATCGTTCTTCTCTTTGTGGTAGAGTAAATCCCTCTATAGCCTGAACACGTAACAACTCCAGGTCTGCACCTTCCCGGGTAGCAGATGAGTCACTGGTCTACCAGGCAGAGCTTTAACATTTTGCAGTTTAAAAACAAAACCATCTAATTTTCAGTTCCGGAAGAACACGGTGCCTCAATAAATACAAGGGTCTCAGTGGCACACGTGTTAGCAGGGGATTTTATCTTGCTGATCCAGTGGAGGGCAGCAGAATATTTACTAAGAGATGCCTTTTAATGTCCTCATCACTGCGCTGTCTCAACAAACAGCTTCATAAAAACCTTGGAAGAGTTCAGTACCTCTTTGTTTGACTTACAAGACCTTACATATTTGTTTATTTTAGTTAGAAATAAGTTTGTAGAATATTTGAGACTTTTTCTCATATCAGAGATCATGCCTTAAAACAAACAATGCTTCCTGTATAAATAACTCTGTGGTGCTCCCATTCTTTCCAGAGCTAATGACATCTGTATCAAGAGGAGGAGAGTACTAATGCTCTGCCTTGAAGACAGCTATTCCTTTCTCTAGAAAGCTTGCATAAATTTACCAGTGCTTTAAATCCAACTGCGTATCTCCAGCACAGCTGTACGGGCATACTGATCATCTTCCATCTTTCATTTGCTATGAGCACAAGTTATCTCAGCTTTTAGTTTAATATAAAGGGGAATCAGCAGTACTAATGGAATAGTTTAGAGACTATGTCCTAAGCTGGAAGCCAAATTAAAAAAGGAAAATATTTTATGGTATCTATTAATGGATTTTGTACAATTCTCTTTAGTAGAATTTGCATATCAAATATATTAATTTACATTGATTTTTCTTGAAAAGCTACTGATAATAACATTCCATGTAGGGACAGACTAACTGCAGAAAGACTGCTGAGAATAAAATACAGCATGTCTAAAAAGTCTTCAGTCTAAATCACAGGAGCTGTAATAGGTCTTTAGCTAAAGAGTGTGCATGTATTTTATAGCCTGTAAAAATCTCACTTTCTTCATGAAATGTTTGGGGTATCCTCCTGGAAAGATTTCCTACTGATTTTTATAATGACAACAAGGCAGAAGGCAGAACAAAGAGGCACCACATGATGGTTTGGAGTCAGAAAGGGAACAGAGGTGGCTGCATGATGCCTCCAGCATCTGCTCGCACTTTACACCGAGCTGGTGATACCTGTGCTGCAGAGTGGCTCTGGCACTGGAGTTCACCCTGGCAGGAGAGGGGAACACATGCCAGCATCCCAAGGGTGACAACTGTTGTGCTTCTGGCATTGACTTTAAGCAGTCAGTTCAGGAGCTCAGGCTGAAATATTGAGGAGCACACACTGGGAGTGATGCACACATTCTGGTCAGAAATTTGAATCACGCAGGTGATTTTTCCTGGCAAATACTGGCAAAATCCAGTGTTTTAAACTGTAACTGAAGCAAAGAACTATTAGGATGCTGGATGCAGGTATATATCAACAAGTACTTAGATAATGTGGTGAGTGCACTGGAGAACCTTTCCGACCCCACAGAATGGGCTGTAGGGAAAACACAACTCAATTATTCCCAATTATAACCCTGGAAATTCAGGACAAAGTAGCCTGTGCAAACATAGCAATTCTCAGAAATGGAAAGGGGTTTGCTGTGTTTCTCACAAAGATATTGGCAGCTGTTGGTACTGCAGATACTTGGCTGTAGACAGTGAAAGCAAAGACAGACAATCATCATTCAATAGACCTGTCAAATTGCAAAGAGCAAGAAGTCCAGCTGGGGAATGCAGCAAGTTACTGGGGCTATCTGTAGGATTGCCATACAGCCAACTCCAGAATATTGCAGCTGATTCTTTAGAAAAGGTAAAATTCTTGATAGCTCAGTGAAAATACAAAAGAGACAGGAGATCTCTTAGTGAGAAGTGGGATTTCAACCAGAAAAGGGGAAAGCACTGACAGAAGCGGGGGGGGGGGGGGCAGAATTTTATGCAGCGTTATTCCTAAATTAATAAACTCCTAAAGTAGGGTATTTCAACACAAAACAAATTACCAACTTCCTCTTGGAGCTGGATGAACTATCCATAAGAAATTCTTACTTAGATAGGATGTAACTACATATATTATATCTTGGCTAGTTACAATGCACAAAGTACCTGTATGTACATATAAATTCTACTTTATGCTTGCACTTGGCTCTGACAAATTATTTTCGGTGGCATATGCTGTAGTAAATATAATCACAGAAAACACAGTGCTCATAGAGCGAGTGCTGGCACCAGACTGGCGATCTTGCAAAAGAAAACTGCTCTGCTTTACAGTGCACAAGGATTGACTGAATAACTGTCCCGGATTGTGCAACATCACGAGGGCTTGCTGAAGAGCAGGAGGACAATCCATGAAAGTTTTATCCAATGTTCTCAGCTGGAAAACATCGATATTATTTCTAAAGCATATGGAACTGTCTTAAGTGGTTGTTTACAGTGGTATTAATTGCCATGGAGCCTAATCAGATGGAGATGTTGAAAGGAACAAAGCCGGAAAAGTGAAACAATAGCAAAAAGGAGTGGCCCATTGCACACAATAACCAGGTTCACAGCTGCTAAAAAACATCTCACAGACCCAGCTCCCTGGGACTGAACTGTCTCGCCAGGGTTGTTCGAGAGACACCCATTCAAACACTCGAGCTGTTCTTTCCTTTCCAGGTTTGCTGGCTTCCCGTCAGGCCTGGGGGAAATGCCTGTAAGAGGCTGAAATGTTATCTTGAACCATATGCCTCAAAGATTGTTAGGTGTGAGGGACTGGGCTGTCATCTCAACTGTGAACTGTTTATCTCGAGCCCTTTGTCTCTGAGATGCCCTGTTTAAGCAGGACACTCTCCATAAGGACGATTACCAGGCCATTGAGGCATCCAGGGGAAGAAACAGGGCTGGAGCTGATCTGGCGTTGATCACGTGAAGGTCGCGTGATGGTCGAAACCTGCAGCGCATGACATCATTGAAATATGCCCTATAAAAACCCACAGAGACAAGCTGTGGGCCCTTTTTTCGCCACCAAAGAATTGAAGATGGAGGACCAACGGGATGCCGCTGGATCCGTGCTGGTGACTGTCCTTGCAACTCCCACCACTGACTGCTTGCCTGAGGACCAACGGGATGCCACTGGATCCCTGGTGGTGACTATCCTAGCAATCCTATCCCGACTGCTTGCTTAATTTCTACCTTTTCTTCCATTCTATCCTATCACCACCATTTTCCACTTTTGATACGTTTGATAACAAAAGCTTTTTTGACTATACAGCATTTGACCTCGTTTGTGTCTTAATCTCACTCTTGGGATCATATTGAAACCTTCCCCGACATTGGATCGGGACAACACCCTGTCCTGGTCACAGCATATTCCCTCCGGCTTTTGCTGTGAGGCTCCTCTTAGCTTCCATTGGCCCATGTCTGCCTACTTAACTCTAGCCCTTTTGTAGCACCAAGCGCCACTAACAGGTCAGGAGCTCCCTCTCGCCCTTGACAAAACACGTAACATTTATACCACCAGGATAAGAGTCAACACAAAGTTTCTTCACAGCTGGAAGCCTGGCTAATGCATATTGAGGTGTCCATTGTCTTGGCTATTGCCTGGCCTGGTTCCTCAATATCTTCCTTGACTTCTACTGCTAGATTACCTCCACCTTATGCAAAAATATGGGCAAAAGAGACAATGCTTTTCACTCTTCTCCCAGCTCCTTGCTCTCACCTCTGCAGCTGACTCATTGCTTTCCACTTATATTTCTCATTTTTAGTTCAATATTTTTGCCCAGGGCAGCATGCAGCTCACTGGAGCAACTGCTCTGACCTGGGATATAGCAAATTGTCTATGTATGTGATTTAAAGTGATAGCACATTTCCATACATTCTGTATGGTATGTCTAAATATTTTGATGGTTTTAATATTTTGTGCCAGCTGTGGAAACTGGTTTGCTGCTAGGTGACTGTAAAAGGGAGATTTGGTAAAGAGTTATTAGAAATCTTATACTAACATTATGATTGAAACAGTAGACAAAAGTATAGCCAAGCAATTAACTAGTAGAGGTAGTTACTCATAAGTTTTGCAGTTCTTTGCTCTTATGACCGGATGTTCCTGTACACTAGATGAGAATAATGTTGAGACTGACCACATGTGATTGAAGCTGCGTTAAGCTTCCAGATCAAAGAACAAGGACAAGAATAAAGACTTCAAGGACAGCAAGAACTTCAAATGGGTCGGTGGTCGCAAAAGCAGCCCTTTGACTCAAATGGATCCTTCATTGCGCATGATCGGATGCAGGCAGTACTATGATAATCAGTTGCAATTATTTTTATGTATATGTATACTAATCTGATTAATATGCAATTAGCTATTCTATATAACCTGTTAGTGCTAAAGCTGTGGTACGCACGCTAGGTGGAAATATCGCCCGTGCATCCAGCGCTGCAATAAAGAATGCCTGCTTTCTAAAACTCCAAAACGACTCTTAGAGAGTTTCTTCAACTGGCTTTTTGGTATCAAAAGGTCATCTGGGAGCACACAGCAAGTCTGGTAGGCCCAGAACACATAAAGCAAAGTTTAAATCCATTATCTATTACATATGGCAGAGCTGACATCACAGACTTACCTGTATTTCTACCTGGGATTTTCCATGCACAAACACAGAATATCTGTTAAGAGTCTCTCAGTCATAACTATCCCTGTAACTGTGGCTGTAGAAAACGAAACAAGAAGTATTATCAAAGGTGGCACAAGGGTGGTTTATACTCTTTTCCTGCAGTGAGAGATTAAGCCCACTGGGAAAAAATACACTAGGTACAACTATATCTTTATAAACAGCTTGTGGAGAGCCCAGAAACAAGCAGTAAATAAGGCAGAAGTAAGACACATCTTGCATTCATTGGATGGTTGGGGAGCGTAGCATGGTTCTGTTCAGAAAACTAGAGTTTGGTGGATGGCCGGGGAGGTCCAGCGAGGCAAGTACAGTGAGGGAGGCAGCCAGGGCTCCCGCCCTGGTAGAGCAGCACCTTCCTGGGCAACATTTCCTGAATTATATGCCACAGCGGCAAAAGCTGCAGCTGGGAACAGAAAAGCAGCTCACCAAGCAAGGAAGTGAACCGTGGCTGGGAAGGAGGCACCTTGTAGCTGGGACGAATAACTGTGGGTATGCACAGCAAATCAAGAAGCCCCGCAGAATGGCAACGGACAAGCAGAGAAGCAGGACACAACACCGGCTCTGCAGGGTGCTTGTGCTAAACGATGGCCTGGGTTTCCAGGAGGGAGAGCGATAGAGATGCCTACCTAACTGCTTTTGGATGGGCTCCAAGCCTGAATTGCAGAATGGCTCCTTCGTCTTGGCCCCTTGCTGGGGCTAAAAGCCATGAGGCATGCGGCCACATGGCCAGGGCAGGCTCCGAGGACCTGGAGGAAGGAAAAGAAGGAAAGCTTCATTCCTTAAGTTTGTACTGATGCCTGAGGCTTAGAGAGCAAAACTCCAGGGAGCACACACAATCTTAGGGGGTGATTTAGAGACTGACGTTCTCAGACAGCTAGAAGGCACTTGCGAGGAAGGAGGGGAGCTGTGGATACACCTACCTTATGTGACATATAGTCTTAGCTGCTTAGACCTGCTTTATCAGACGTGTGTGATTTCAAAGTGCAGCTGGTGAATGGGATCTCCATTCGCTTACCCTGCCAGGGGCATGCCAGGAACAAATCTAGTTTTAAAAGAAAGCCCCATAACCTTATGGTCCCCTGAGAGCAGTCACTCTGGGAGCTTCCCGAAATAGAAACTGTGGTGGGTGCCAGAGGCAGTGAGGCAGCGTAACTAAGAAAATGGATGAAAAACAAGTGCTGAGCAACAGAGAGGTATTTTTGTATTAACCCTGCCAAATGGATTATTTATACCCTAATTTTCTGCTGTTGGTACAACTGAGCTTTTTGAAGGAAAGTTGCAGCCAGCTTCTCCTGGTTATTTAATGACACAGATAATCTCATACCTCAAAGATGTTCCACCAACCTCTGGCTGCTATCCTGTGCATACGGATTTCAGGATAATTCTTAAGGAAGGCAGAAAGTGGCAGTTTACAAAGAGATATTCTGGGGACGATGGGACATCAGGACTGCCCAGACTGTAAACAGACCTTAAGTAGCAAAACTACATCAAGCACTGAAAGTGTGTAGCTTCAAGAGAAACATCCATGGCATGAAATGCTGATTGGAGGACCTGGAGCCTGAAGAGGGGTGGAGCTGGCCCAAGTGGTCTTTGCTGCCCAAGGGATGCCAGTGAGAGCTGAAAGGCAGGCAGGCAAACACACATAAGCAGAACAGGGTTCTCCAGTTCATGAGAACCAGGTGCCCTGGCATGAGCACACAGGACACTTGGAGAACAGAAGAAAAGAGAAAGATTCTGGATTCCAGAAAACACCTTGAAAACTTTAAGGCAAGGTCATTTCTATCTCAAACAACAGCATCTGACAAGCAGCACCCACAGAGCTGACACCTACCTTCGGCCCAAGGCCTGCCTTCAGGTGTCTCCTTTTGCAAAGCCCTAGAGCCCCTCTTCTGCATTACCAAAATCCAGGTGTTGCTCCCCGAGTGACTGAAACCACCTATGTGGGACAAGCAACAGCTTCTGCCTTTTCCTTATTAGCTCTGTTCACGGCATGGTGGAAGAAGGGTCATCTTCAAGTGTCCACAAGACACTATGCAGCTCACCACAACTCAATGCAACTCACAACCCTTCCAGTCAAACTTTGGATATTTAGATATTTATATACATAGTATGTATGTATAGACATTTACTTTACAGAATTCTAGTAATGGGCTTCTACTACCTCCCACTTTTTCTTTGAAGAACCTCCAGTGCTTGGCTGTCTTCGCTATTAGAACAGTTTATTTTTCCTTAAACTTTAACAGCAATCTGCCTTACTGCTATTTAAGACCATTGCTTCTTGCACTTTCCATGCTAGAATAAATCTTTTATTCCCTTTCTCCTTGGAGCATCCTTTAAAATATTTTAACAAACACTGTTATCACGCCTCCCCTCAGTCTTCTTTTCTCTAGACTAAACAACCCCAGTCATAAGGCATGATTTTTTTTAAACCTCTGCCATTCTTTTTGTTTGCTTCTGGACTCTGTCCAACTGGTCCATATCTTTCTTGAAAGGGCAGTGTCCACAAGATCACATCTGAAACTTTACCAATACATTAAACACTAAAATAGTTACTTCGGAGATCTCATTATACAGTACTCCTGACACTACATCTCAGGGTTGGACTTATAGTTTTAACTTTCTTTCCCTTCAGGCTTTCACCAGAGAAACATACAACTTGGAATGTTACCAAGACAGTTGGGGAATGTTGCACAGACTCCCAAGGCAGGAATCTGATGGCTCCATGTAGGAAATGAGGCCAGATGCTAGGGTAGAGGGGTGTTACCTCTTACTAGATGATACAGACTTGATGATAGTGAATTTAAGCTGACTTATAGTGATGTGGACAATATGCTCTAGCACAACTGTTTTAGTACATCAAATGAGAGCATTTCTGTTGCCATTACAGCACTTCTTGGGTTGTGGGTTTGTTTCTTTTTAAACTAGAATTACTTCTTGACCACTAAATTGGTTCTTTGTTCATTGTTAACAATTATGCCAAGAGAAAAGCTAAGAAGTACAAACACAATTACCTACACACACAAAAGTGTATGCTGGGACAAATGCCTTAAGTTTCCTAACTTTCTGAGGAAAAACTTAAGAATATTAAATGACTGTCACCATAACCATCACAGAGAGGAAAATTGTATAATGTGTGTTTAGGACTGATGTTTAATTATTTACTCTGCCTAATTATCTAGTGGTCTCTGTGGCAGGATCTACAAAAAGTCTTCACGGACTGACGTTTCATTTACCTTTTGTCAATACTTATATCTGCAAAAATTCCTTCACAGTTTGTAGTTCTTCTATTTCTTCCTGTTTGTCATGAAATTTACCATCTAATTGTACTTTTTGAGTTTGGCTTATGATTGCCTACCAAACTTTTTCTCAGGGCAGTATCTGACTTATACAATCTGGCATCATCATCCCCCCAGGACTGCATGTTTGTCTCAACCAGCTCAGCTCTATAATGGAAGCTTTTTAAGTTTTTTCCCCTTTCTTGGTTCTTCTTCTTCTCCTGACCCATCTCCAAAATTCCCTTCTTTCTGGGGATGTAAGAGTGTGCAGAATCTGCACAGCAATACCTAACAAGCTCTTCCTCACAATATGTAGGCCATTAAAGATATCACCTGCTACTAATTCTGCAACACCCAGAAAATTACCTATATTTCCTGTCCTAAGGTATCTTCATTTGCTCTTATGAAAAGGCAGATCTCCCACTTGAACTGCTTCCACCTGTCAGCCAAATTTTTTGAGACTTTGCACCAAAAGAAGCTTTGTAAGTTTCTCCATTTTCTCATTTACCATGTGTCTCTTCTCAGTTCCTTCAATATCTGTGCTACTTTCTCTCTGATCTTGTCTCCATTTATGGTTTTTCTGGTCTTGGTCACATTTCTAAGTGGAGATTAATGAGGAGCCTGAGTCAGTGTTTAGAATTAGCAAACAGGTGGGTTAATGGACGCTGAGGAAAGATCCTTGTGAGAGGGAAAAGCATGTACCTGCATTAGTCACACCACTAACATCAACACTCTTTAACAACTGGTTTGTACCAGACTACTCCAGGAGTGGGTTAGATTTCTGGTTTTAAATCATTGCATACCTTCGCACTCTAGATTTAGAAACTGGCTAAGTTACAAGCTGTACAATATTTTCTTCTAATATTAGCTGTTTCTTCCACTTTCTAGAAAAATAATGTGAAGCTCATGCAAAACATGCAAAGATCTTCCAAAATTAGAAGCTGCGGGGAGCACCGCAGTGGGGAACCCACCCAGGTGTTACACCTAACTCAGGAGACTTGCAATGATCCAAAGGTTGACATAAAGACTAGTGTTTTAAATTCTCAAATGAACCTAACAGAATCTAGTAAGTAACAAAATTAACAAAAGAAAACAAAACCAAGAAAGCAAAGGGAAAAAAAGAAAACCTTTTTCCTTCAAATTTAATTTGGGGTGCTTACCACACAGAGAGGCAGGTATCTGTGTTGAACAGGCTGGAGATTAAACTTCCTGTAGTCAGCATGTAGCAGCATCAAGTCTCCTCTCAGGTTTTACATGATTAAAATAAATTTCATCCAAGGAAATGAGGGACTGCTCAGAAGAATGAAAAGCCTAGATAGTGTATGTCTGGATAGAAGGGAAAAGGAATGTGTTGCGTAGAGCCTGAAATGGCTTGTGGAGCTGGCAGGGCTCAGCACAGCCAGCACTGAGCTGGAGCAGACTCCTCCAGCAGCACGTGTGTGTGTGTGTCCCGCTCAAGTCTGGCAGTGCCCCCAGGATAATAGGCCCAGAGTGCTAAAAGCGTGTTACTGGAACAACCCCTGTCTCTGCAGGCAGCAGCCGAGGTGAGGACAGGGTGATCAGTGCTGCCTGCGGAGTAGAGGGTTTGGTGCGTGCCTTGGCAGGCTTTCAGTCATTCTCCCCCAGGGCTGGGAAGTTCTGACCTGCAGCCCACTTTTAGGGGTTATCTTGTGCGGGCACAACACAGATAGCTGATCCACTTCTGGGCCAAAAGAGATCCTGATCACTGCTGGTGGTGCCATTGCACCTGTGCTAACGAGCTCCTTCAAAGGCAGTGAGTGTATCAATAGCAAAAATTGAAACCACTCATGAACACAGAACTGCCTAGATAACCAAGGATGCCAACAGCACCATAAGATGCAGGGGCAGGCCATTCCCCAGCCTGTAATTTAACATTTCTACCCAGCTCCTAGACGGCAGGGCAGCCAGAGTAAGTGCTGCTTCCCAGGAGCATTCAGTGGTTTAGCACAGAGCAGTATTGCACTCAATCCTGTCATCCAAATTCTTTGTTTTTCTTGGAAAACACACCAGCATACCATGGGAGCAGCTGGTCTAATTGCTTCCTTTCATTACCATCTATGGATGCTTCTGTCAAGCTAACCTCCTTTACTGACTGGGCTTCTTTACAGCTTTTGACCTTCAGCCTCACGAGAGGGTTTGAGACACCAGCTACATTGTCCACTTCTCCCATAGTCTATTTTTTAACCACTCTCTACCCTTCATGGTCATTCATAGCAGTTACTCTTTTCCACAACTCACCCTGCTGCACAGCCTAAATGGCAGTTTTTCTGAAGAATAGTCTGGACAGGGTGCTTTAATATTTTTTTTTTTTAAGCTTTCCAGGTATTTTTTTGCTTGACAGCCTAGTTTCATGTTACTTACTTTTAAATTCCTACAGGGAAGAATTCTTCTTTTGTGTGAGGTAGGTATGGCAAAGAAATCTCCAAAGTCCTATGAGCACCCCACTTCCTTCCTCAAACCCAGTACTCTGCACTATTTTTACCAGTAATCAGTATCTAAATAATGTTTAGCAGAATATCTGTGACACCTGTGGTAGAATATCACTCTCCATGCAATATCATTAGAAACAGCAGCAGAATTACTACAGAAATAGCGCAGCATTAGGTCATTTACTGAACACAGAGCGGAGTTAAACAGGTACTGTTTTTCTAGATTTTGTAGTGGCCAATAATTAATAATCAGCCATAGAATTTGTGTAGTACAAATTTTATTTCCCTTGACCTCATTTTTAACCCCAAGAGTAGATTTGTTTCAGATTCTCACTCCAAGACCACCATGATCTGATCCCAGCAGAGGGTATATAGCTGTCCCTTCAGCCAGTGGTGGTGACGCTTCACCATCACAAGACTGTCTTCTTGGTGCAGCATCCCTCAGCCTTGGCAATCTTATCTCAGTCCTTCGGATGCCAAAAGAAAAGCGGCAAAGTCTGTCAAGGATGCAGTTTTCTCAGGTTTGTCTGCATGACCAGTGAACTTGTGCTTAGAAGATGCTTCTGACAGGAAGGTTGGATTGCCCTCCACCTGCAACATCCACATAGACAAACCAACTCTTTGTTGGAAACTGCATGGAACAACTACAGTGTACCCAGGCAGGACAGGATTCTCTTTAGCATCTTTGAATAGAGACAATATAAAAAACCAGAAGATAACCACAACCATTTTGGACTGCTTGAGGACTAGTTAGAGGACTTGCATCTGCACTTGGCGCGTGAAAGCTATAGCAATTAATTTTTGTAATGATGAAGCTTTTTCCGCTTAGACAGGAACCACACCAGAAGAAGGCAAGTTGATACAGAGTGAAGGCATGAACTTGAAACATAGATGTAAGAAAAAAACAAAGGAATTAAATCTACATTTGTGAAGAAAAGTCTCGATCAGAAATACAGTGTGTTAATGATCCCATAAAACTCTCCATCTTCACATTTTTCACATATTCAGCTAGACAACAGGTTGCAAACAGAGGGAGAATTCCTCCTGTAAGGCAAACCAGAAAAATGAACCGAAGGGTAGAAGCTGAATTTGAATCAAAAGCCAATAACCCCCAAAAGCAAAAACATAAGTTTCCTTCTGACAAGTATTTTCATTGCTTAGCTTGTGGAAAATTGCTCTATAATTAGAAAAAGAATGAGCTGGGTTTTTTTACTATTTATGTAGTAATACATATGGGTTTTTTCTGATAAGAACATTTGAGAGACCCCCAAAGTTTTTGTCTTTATTAACAGATTTGCAGAGTAAAGTAGCCTGACCAACAAAAAAAGTATTATAAAACTAGGGGATTTTAAAACACTAAAAATATGCACAAAGCTGCAAAGCAAGTCCTTCTTGCAGAGTTTACACTCTAGCCAATAGCTTGAGGTGAGAGATGAATTGAGAGTTCTATGAAGAGGACTCTAAGGGCATAATGCAAACTATTCTTAAGGGCAAAAAAAAAAATGAAAACAGATAATTTGCAATAAATGTCAGCTTGAAATAATTTGTATTATAGCAGTAGTCAGAGAGTTTCTTATGCTGCCTGGTGTGTAATATACTATGTAGTGGGTTTTTTCCATGATCTTAAGTTTAAGCTCATATATGTACTGCACAGTAGATGATTGTCATTTTAGCAACATCAAGGGTGACTCTCAGCAAGATGGTCTGAGTATAAACATCATTAGCCAAAGCATCTGCTTTTGGCTGGTGTCAGAGACAGGATATGAAAACATGGAAGCTTTTGATCTTATATTGTAAGGCCAACAGGCTGCACAGAGATGTTAGTTTGGGTCTCAGTGGCAGCTTAATGCTGCCAGCTCAAGCCAATTAATCTTCCTTTTGGGCTGTACAAGCTGGCCAGGCACAGCCAGGGCCACAGCGCTGCTCTGCTGGGATATCTCCCTGGAGTTCACATCTCACTAACTTTAGGCAAATGGGCTGGGTGGGAAGGACCAGCCTGCGGAGGCCTATAAAGGTATCTGCTGCTTTCTCTTGTATGAATATTGCTGGAGACTTTCTTGCAGTAAACGAGGTAGGAGCTCACTCGCAGGTGACTGTACCAAGGGCACTGCAAGAAAAAAGATGTGGAGGAAGAGCAAGAGGAAGTATCATCATGTCTCCAAAGACTTTTGTCTACTTTAAATACAGGAAAATTGGGTGAAAGTAAGGATTTACCATGAAACAAAAGCTCTTTACAACATTACAGGTGATTTAAATCAGTGGGTGCCATGAAATAATAACACCATGAATGTGAATAGCGCTTACTGTCAGAAAAAAGAACAACATCCAAAAGATGGGAGCACTATTGAGGCACCCTACCTGTGGTCACTGCGCACAAGCGCTGCATGAGGACAGGAGTGCTCATCCCATTGCAGAAGGGCAGAACCCAGAGGTCTGTGATGAGACCAAAGGGGGGGGGGGGGGGGGAAATCAGGCTGAAGAGACCAACTCACAAATCCAAACCACCACGGGTCTCCACATGGAGTATAAACAGAGCTGTGCAAATAAACTGTAGCTGACTCAGGTGTTCACAGGAGATGTGCTGGGATCTTCTGAGATGTTCTGCTGAAGGAAAATTGATAAATAGATAAAACCCTTCACCCGAGAGCAGTTGTAGGCTGGTACCTGGCAGAGTCCCTGGCACGGCACGCTGAGCACCATGGTTACAGCTGTACGTTAACCAGAACTTGGGCAATTCCCCAGCACTCGGGCCAGATGCCATGGACTTGCATCCCTACCACTAAATCCGCTCGCCAAAACAGGGGGGCTGCATCCAAAACAGCTATTAGTATGGGAGAAGGACTGCTCCCAACTCCCAGACTGTGCCCAGGAATTGCTTATGGGGGTGAAAGTTCGTTCAGGCCAAAACCATGCCAGAGACCTTTCCAAAAGCTTAATGCTACAGATGGGACTGGGTACCAGTGCTCAGGCTCTCAGTGATTCACTGCCATAAACACAGCTAGTGACTCTCGGAAGAATTCTAATTCCTGCCCTGCTCTGTATATGTTGCAGTTCATCTATATACTAAGCAATATGCAAAGACCATATAAATCTTATTGGGAGATGCTATATAGAGACTAAAACTGTTCCTTGGTAGTAACACCCAACTCCAGCTACTTTTATAAAACAGTGACAGTAGCAGGAAAATGTGAAGTGGCTAATTCAGGGTTATTTGTTGTTGTTTTTTTTAAGAGGTCTGTGTGACTTGAAGAGTTACTAACAAATAAATTTGACCTCTGGACTTGAGAAATTGGTAGACAGTGTAGCAAGAAATAGAAGCAGCAGACACTGCCCAATGCAATAGCCTACAGAAGAGTGTTCCTAGAAAGTAGGGAAGTCACATCTCAGCAAACTACTGGAGTTAGTGCAAGGTTGATAAATCTGAAGTAGTTTTCTTGGATTTCCAAAAAGGTTTGAACAAGGTCCTTCCCAAAGACCTCTAATAAACTAAGGCTGGTGTTAAGGAAAAGGGGATATCCTTTATAAAATAAAGTTTTTAAGGATGGGAGGAGAAAAGTTAGAGATAAAACCCAGCTTTTACAGTGGAGGTTCTGTTTCTGTAGGGAACTGTGCCTTTCAAGGTATTCATAAATAGTATAGAAATAGAGGCAGCTTACCATAAATGAAAGCAAAGAGTCGTGAGGATATCAATCACCTAACTCAGTGATGGGGCAGTACAATGAAAGATGAGGTTCAGTGCTGAACAGCCAGAGGATGTCAGGGGGACAATTTCCCATGAGGTAAAAAGCTTACAATCAGCAAGTAATGTTAAGCAGTATAATGAGGGTGGTAAAAGATCCAGATAAGTTCTCGTCTTATTTCTACCATTTCTGAGGGTACAGCAGAAGAAAGCGACAGCAGCAGAGCAGATCATAGCCATGCTCTCAAATCAATAACACTTTTCTGGGTAACTCTAAGAATACAGCTGGAAAAAATAAAACAGTTACAAATCTGGCAACATAACTAATTTTATTTTTAGACTGTTGTCAAAATACAATGCTTAAAAACATCAGTGGTAATGGAAATTTCTTTATGAGACCCACCTCTGCCCTTATTCATTAGCTATGTCAGTGGCTAGAATAAAATCTTTTTTCATGGTTTTTATTCTATTAAATTGACCTAAGAAAGTGCAATTTTAGTCTCTACCCTTCCCTGGTAACATCTATGACACATCACATGGCCTTATTTCCTTATCTCCCATCACGCTTTTGATCCTACTTTTCCAAACATCAGTTTTGTTTCCCCAGTCTCTGTTTCCTGCAGCAACCAACATTACTGATCTTTCTGTAGCCTCTCTACAAGAAGGGAAGGATTTCATATTCACAGGAAACATGGCTTCCTAATGGAAAATGTTTTTCCCAGCCACGCTTAGGTAACTGAGTTGCAGCACCCCATCAGGCAAAACACGTTCTCTTCCATTTTAAACGATCTTCAGGCTAAGCAGATACACAAAAATACTAAACATAGAATCCAAACTCAGAACTTCAGTTCCTCTAACTATTATTTCTGAATTCTGTTGAAATTCTGAACTTCATTGCCAGAAATTACTATTGCTCACATTTTAACAGCAGAATCAGAGCAGCCCAAGCCTGGGATGATTTGCAGCTGGATCTCCTTGCTTTTACAAACAGCTGGATCCTTGTACCCCTTGAACTTTTCAGGCTTAAACTACATCTAAGAAACATGCTTAATGTAAATGCTGCAGAACCTGGCAGAGATGTAAAATGCCACCTGCAGCATTTACCCGATGTATTTGCTCTAATCCCATATTACTCGGTGCAAGGAGAGATGGATTAGTTATCAAAGATTAATTCTGGTATCAGAAAACATAGGAATGTACACAAGTCACACTAGCATGGAAGAAAATAACATTTTCCATTAGCAAATCTGAAAACAAATGCATCTTTTGTTTTCTGTTGGAACAGGGTCCAGATCGGGCTAGTTTATGTTACATTCCTGGAGGGATCATGCTGTTGTAGCATGTCATTTATCAGATCTAGGCATGAACCCCTGAAAACTAACTCTTGCCACAGGTGTTATAAATTCTTCAGGGGTTTTTTTGTGTGTGTTCCAAGGAATTTTTTTCTAGTTTACTGATAAATATTATCTGACAGTGCCTGAAATCTAAAATTCTCTGTTTGCAGAGGAATGACACCACAGGTGGCTACATGAGCCTCAGCAACATGAAGACCTCCTCCCCCCCAGAAGTGAGGGCCATGCCTGGCTGGCTCCTGTCCTGGCAGCTGACCAGACTGCGAAGCAGCACTAATTGGCATTTTGGGTTTTGTACTGCATGAACTCTGCCCTAAGACCATTCAGCACAAAGTGCTGCTCCAGTAACCACCCTATCTAGTCTGCACTGAAACCATTCCACACAAGCTGAGGGATGCTTTAATCAGGATTCACTTCCAGAGCAATCCAGTTAGCTCAGTTAAGTCTTCAGCATTCCGAGGAAAACAAACTGTCACAAGGAGAGCAATCCTGCAAGCGGAGGAAAGAACTGTCTTCCCCCAGTCTGCCTCTCCAAAAGAACTGATCTAGGATTACAAAATGCCTCTGCCATATAGCAGCAAGACATGAGATGTGTGTCAAGCACAAGAAAAATCATCATCAAAATTTGACATGACGGATAAACGTAGGAGGCATTAACAATAGCCAGTTTTTTCGTAGCCTGCTTAGATCCCTTGGATAAGAGCAGGCACATGATTAACCAAAAATTCTAGCCAATAGCTGATGTTATTTCAGCATTTTTCAAATGCTTCAACTAGAACTTTGTCAAAATAAATGGTAGATTTGCGCTGCATGTGCTTATATGGCAAGGTTGATCCATGCTGATACTATTACAGTGTTGTAAAGCATAAAATCTAGTTAATGGTTTCTGCCAAACCATGAATCAGTTGCAACATAATGACCTGAAGTATGTTCTTTTTTCCATTTTCTAATATTTCTTTACAGCACAACCCAAACAATTGCTCATAATTAAACTGATTGGAGGAGCAGACACTGGCAGGAAATACACTGCTGGCACTGATCCGATAGCAGTTCATTGTACTGAATTTAGAACAACTACATCAGTTCCTTTCATTTTGCAGAGAAAGAGAAGGGGAGCTGCTTTTTTATCTTTTGCTCTCTACGAGAAAAATCAATGTTTATCAAATCTCCTGAAGCAGATTTGATATTTTTAATGAACAGCTTCAGTGCATCCCTGGGTACCCTGATGCCTTTGCTCATCTTGTTTCACCTTCTTTATGGATGTTTTGTGTTATTAGTCATGATCCATCAGGGTTTTTTCTAGGAAAGCATGAGTAGATCAGCAAGTGAAACTGAAGTCCACATTTAAAACTACGTGATGACTTGTGAATTCTTATAGAATCATTTAGATTGGAAAAGACCTTTAAGATCATCGAGTCCAACCATAAACCTAACACTGCCAAGCCCACCACTAAAGCACGTCCCTAAGTGCCACATCTACACGTCTTTTAAATACCTCCAGGGATGGTGACTCAACCACTTCCCTGGGCAGCCTGTTCTAATGCCTGACAACCCTTTCAGTAAATAATTTTTTTCTAATATCCAATTTAACCATCCCACCACCACCACCACCACACCCCCAGCGCAACTTGAGGCCATTTCCTCTCATCCTATCACTTGTTACCTGGGAGAAGAGACCGACCCCCACCTCACTACAAACTCCTTTCAGGTAGTTGTAGAGAGCGATAAGGTCTCTCCTCAGCTTCCTTTTCTCCAGACTAACTATTTCTCCTTCTTTTCCCCAGTTCCCTCAGCCACTACTCATAAGACTTGTGCTCTAGACCCTTCACCAGCTTCGTTGCCCTTCTTTGAACACACTCAAGCACCTCAATTCTTCCACATCTACGGAGCAAGAGTCATGCATATGTATTACAGAGTAGAATAATATCCCACAGCACTGTAGGGAAGCTAAAGCCACATTTTGCTCTTGAGCAGACATGTCCAGTTGAAACAAAATTTGAACAGAGACGAAAGGTATACTGGTACCTACAGAGACAAATAGTCAAGGAACGCTGCATAAAACCATGAAACTGTCCCTTCCATTTCACAGTAGTTTTGTGCCTCAGGCTAGTCTTAATTCCCAGCATTTTAGAAACTTTCCTTTCCTACACAAATCTAAAAACATTCAACTGTACTTGAGTACAGATCTGTACATAGATAGAAGCCGTATTTAGGAGGTCCTTTAGCAGAATGAATGCTCTATGTTGCATGGAGCCAAATTTTCAGATCCCATAGGTACCCTGACAGAGCAGGTGGGTATTTGTCTTCATTCTGCAATGCACGCTCTACTCGGCAGCTCAGGGAGAGTGAGAGGACAGGGTGCCCAGCAGTGGTTCCTTGCTCCCAGCAGAACATGTGCAACCTTGGGCTTGTACAGAGGCCAGTCAGAATCTGGCAGTCAGTTAGTTACTCATGCATTTAATTAAAGTGCTTTTTCTCTCACACATGCCCAGAGATGTAGCACTTCCCATGAGTGGCTGTGAATAGATCTTTGAAGAGGTTCTCACAGAATGAATGTACCTCTGTTTCCCCAAAGTGCTGAAGAGAGGGCAAACTTGGTTCAGAAATATAATCTGTATTAGTATATTTATAACAAGTGAGATCTGTGCATTCATATCTCATTCATTACCCATGCAGACCTTGAAACAAAATCCAGACCTTTTTTTTTTTTTTTTGTCTGGGGGAGCTTTTGAATAGAGCACTGTGGAAGGAAGATATGGCTTGCAGCTTGCCTTTAGCAAATCACTTGCTTTCTTTGCCCTTCTCTTTCATGATCCTAAGTCACGTCTACCTGTATTGACAGCTCCTTGGGAGCCATAGCTGTGGCTGATGGTCCTGGCTTCAGTAGCACTATAAATAACAAGTATCATTAAGAATATGATTTTGTATGTTCTAAAGATGACAGTGTAAGTCACAGACTTGGAGAATTGTTGAGGTTGGTGGGGACCTCTCGAGATCACCTAGTCCAACCCTGATGCTCAGAGGATAGTCAGCTAGAGCATGTCATCAGTACTATGTCCAGTCAGGTTTTGAATCTCAAAGAATAGGAACTCCACAGCTTGCCTAGGCAACCTGTTCCAGTGTTCAATCACCTTCACAGCAAAAAGTATTCTTCCTGTATTTCAACTTGTGCCCATCGCCTTTTCTCCTTTCACAAGATACCACTAAGAAGAATCTGTCTCCATCTTCTTTACTCCCATCCTCCCCCAATCAGGTAAGCAGCTCCCTCTTTCTCAGCGTCTCTTTTTTATGTAAAATGCTCCAGTCCCTTCATCACTGTGGCTCTTTGCTGGGCTTCCTCCAGTATGTCCATGTCTTGTACTGGGAAACGCAGAACTGGACACAGGACTCCAGGTCTGCCCTTACCAGTGCTGAGCAGAGAGAAGAGAAGGATCCCCTCCCTCGACCTGCTGGCAATGCTTTTCCTAACGGAGCCCAGAATGCTGTCGGCTGCCTTTGCCACATGGGCACACTGCTGGCCCACGGTCAACTTTGTGTCCACCAGGAGGTCCACGGTGTTTTCTGCGAAGCTGCTTCCCAGCTGGTCGGCCCCCAGCCTGTCCTTGTGCTTGCGGCTATTTCTCCTCAGGTGCAGGACTCTTTGTACTTCCCTTTGGTGAACATCATGAGGTTCCTGCCTGCCATTTCTCCAACCTGTTGTGATCCCTCTGAACGGCAGCACAGCCCTCTGGTGTATCAACCCCTCCTCTCAGTCTTGCATCATCTGCAGAGCAAGTCCCAGACCCAAATAAACACGATGTGGATTGTAACACAGGAGCAGAAGTACTTTTTGACCTGTCTTCCTAGTGGATTCTGGTTGTATGGTTTGCACAGCCCCAGAGCTGCTGAGGCCACCTAGGCTTTAAGATCACCACCAGCTCACACGTCAGAGGCACCATGGGGCTGCTGTGCAGAAAGGCCATTTGCCTTGTTCATGCTGCATCATGCCATTCTCAGTCATAAGAATAAATCAGTTACACCAGAAAATAAAGGAGAAATAATAGCTGCTTATTCCAGAAGTGCAGCAGCTCTGAGATACAAGTAAAACATCAGCATGTTTAATTGGATTTTCTCCATTTTGTGAACAATCTCCTTTTGCAGTTTATCTTTCTGTATAAGAAGGAGGGTGCCTACTTTCTATTTATATCTTTGCTGGGAAAGATTCAGTGTTCTGATTTTATTAGAACACTGTTAAAACAGAAACATTCCAGAGCCCCAAACTGAAAGATAAATTCATATTCGTGTTTGTGTTTCCCTCTAGCCTATGTTCCCTAGCAGAAACACTAAAAAAAAAAGTAATTGTAACTTAAGTTTCCAGATAACTCAGGATGTCTTTTCGGACAAGAAGGATTAAGTTTAGGTTCCTAAAGAGACATAATTAAATAACAATGTGCTTGAAAGAGAGGGATGGTCTTTTCAGGTTGAGGACTTGATGAAGATTAGTGTGTGCCAAACCAGCTTCCTGATTTGCCAGCAAGTTTCCTGAATATTCCCAGCCAAATTGTTCAACCTGCTTCTCTGTTTCCTATCTGAGAAGGCAGCATATTCCTGCTTCCCTTCTTTCTGCTCTTTAGCTATCTTGGTTGTAAAATAGTAAGAGCAGAGCAGTACTCTGCAGAGATTACAGATAAAGGGACCAGCAGTGCCACAGTAATCACAGGTTTGTATTTAGGGCACTTCCTACAAGAGCTGAACACATCTACCCTGTAGACAATTTCAGTATGTGCTACCTTTAGCAAATGTATCTTGTTTCTCTTCACGCCACATTGTTCAGAGCAATTCTAACTTCACCAGGAGGTGTTTTTCTGCTCTCCCATCTCATCAGCTTTTTAATTTTAAATATCTCTTTGGAGCAAAACTTAGATAACTTGTTATCTCTAACAAAAGAGAAAGTTTGGAATTACACAGAATACTTATCCCTATTTAAATCATGCCCCTATTGGCCTCAATAAAAAAAAAAAAAAAAGGGGGGGGGGGGGGAGAAAAAAGTGTTTCAGTACATTTTGAATTCCATTCTCCAGGTGAACTTTGTGATATGCTAGGGAGAGATATGTATGAACAGGAAAAAATACCCTAAGGCAAACCACTGAAGATTAAAGTTAGACTGCATTTATTTGGGATTTTTCAAAGTACTTGCATATATTAACTTTTGCATTCTCACATTGCACTTCACTTCTCAGTTTCATTCACCATAGGGAACAGAATTAGCAAATAGTCATAATTTTTACACCCAGAATCATGAAATCCAAGAACAAGAAAACCAATCCCCTATGAGCAAGAAATGCCACCTCTATTTTGCCAACTCAGCTAGTCATCACTGTCGATACAGCCTTCGGTTTAGTGAGAGAAGAAAAGTGCTGGCAGAGTGCCGTAACCACTTCACCAGGCCAGACAACAAAGAGTTAGAGATTTGAGAGGAGAGTCACCATCAGAAGTGCTGAAAACAGAATGTGTTTTGTTACATTAATGTTTATTGGAAGCATAGCATCACCAAAGCATTTCTGAGGCAAACCAAGACTAGCCAGGAAACTATCACATACGGTATTTTTCATATTTCCAGTAATTTGACTTTTTTTTTTTCTTTTTTTAAACTATAGAATGATCACCAACACAAGTGCTTTATACTGGTGTCTTACAGAACTGTGTCAAGACATACCAGCTGAAGAAATGCCCCAATATCATCCAGCCTGAGATGCTAGCTTGCTTCTTTACACCATTTTGCAACATCCCTCTGAGTAAAGACTCTCCCAATGTTGTATTGGCTTGAAAAAGCACTGCTCATCTTTTCTGCTTTACTGCCAGAACAGAGCCCTGCCAAAGAATAGCTGTTGCAAGATAGCTCATTAAATCTGAGACTCCTTGTTTTCTTTTGGATGGTCTCCCCTCCTGAAAGACTAACTGAAGAAAAACCTTGACAGAAACCACAACTAACTGCTGACTTAAAAATATATAAGTGGAACTTGATTTTTAGCCATCTTTCTCCAGGCTTGATCAAGTAAATCCCAAACCCACCCACCCCAATGCTCAGAGCCAGGAAAACAGTTTTGTGCTACAGGACTCGCTGCTCATGCTCTAATTGGCAACTCTGTTAGTTATTTCTACTTGAATTAAACACTTATTTCAGACTTTAATTAGGAAATATGCTTTAATTTGCTTTTTCTTTGTCATCTGTTGCAATGTCATTTTATCACTGTGATATAGCATCCTTGGACAGGGTAGGAACTAGGACAAAACCTTTTGTCTACAGGCACATGGATTTCAGCCTCATTTCTGGTATTCTAAGAGGTATGAATAAATTATGCTGTAATTCTCTCTGATGTGTATTGTTAACTAGATCTCTCCAGCAATCGAAACAGCTGATGCTTCAGTCTGAGACTACACATGTGAGTTTACACAGTACAATTTCTGGCAAAAATGCTTCCTTACAAGTTAATATCACAACAACAAAATGATGTCTCCTCTTCGATTTTAATCCAACTGATTTTATCTCTAACTCTACCTTCCAAACCACGTATATATTCTTGTGTTGGACTGCAAATGACCTCAGTCTGGTAAGCTCATGCACAGGCACTTAACTGCAAGAAAACCACCACCAACCCCCAAAACAGAACTCTCCAAATCATCACTTAATGTTAATGCAGCTGCCTAAAATATCACCCATCCAACAGGTGCTTCTAAACGTTTGCAGTACTTTAACAATCATACCCTACATAATTATTGTGCAATTATGTATTTTTTTCAGAGGTGTTTTTTTTTTAATGGACAAATGGCATCATTGTGCCTGAACTCAAACTCCCTCAACATCAGTCGAGTACTCAGTTGAAACTCTTTGCTTTTGCTTATGTAGAGCTGGAGACCACACCTTATACCCTAGAGTTTAATAACACAGCATTCAGGGCCAGAGTCTGACTACTAATATATAATGAAATAGTATGGAAAGACATTACTGTATACAGCAGGCCATATATCTAAGAGAAGGAAAAGATTCCTTAGTCTCTGCCATTTTAATTGAAAAACTGAAGGCCAGCTGGTAATCTCCCCTTTTAGTTTGCATTGCTATTTAGGAAATTCCTGACTAATTGTCTAGCTTGACTAGTGTTTCACCAGATAAGAATAACATAAACCAGAGAAAATGTTAAAAAAACAAAGGAATGGGTCTGCATTATCTACCTGTCTTTTCTGCCAAAACTAGTTCAACTCAAATCATGGTTAATAAAAACCACAGGAGACAGTTCTGCCCCTTCCAACACAATGGCATTTTTCTACAGAAAGGGATTTTTTTTCTCTTCTTCAAAGACAGTTTTTAGAGGAATTAATTCTAAATTTCAGCCATATTCTAAGGAAAAAAGGAAAAAAAAGTATCACAGCACCTCCTACCTTCTGTTAGGAGGAGAAATAAATACATCTTCAACAGCCCTTCCAACACAAAAGTCATGAAGCTTTGTGAATAAAGAAACATGACTAAACTGGAAATCTCCACCACACACACAGTCCTGCCCTTGAGGGAAGATTAGAAAAGAATGAACCGTAACTTACAGGTCTGAGTCCTACTACTCAGTTACTCCTATGAGGCACTCGTATGCTGTGGCAAGTAGCATAAATCCTGGTCGCCTCCGTTGACCAGCAGGACACGCAAGGTGATGCCATGGTCCCACTTTCACCTCCGGTGTGAGTACTTGGAGCTATGGATTCAATATTCATTTACACGTGTGCACCTTCAGCAAAGGAGATCAGGTTTCCCAAATTCCCACCTGCCACACTTCCAGAAAGCCCTTGTGGAGGACACGAAGAGAAGGTGCTCAGATTCCTGCCAAAGAAAGAGAAAACGCAGGAGCAGCTAACAGGCGATGTCGTTATTGTTAACTATTCCTGACTAAGCAAAGAGCTATTCAGTTGCAGACTTTGGAAATTAAACCTTCCCAGCACCAGCATGGTCTGGCTGGGGGAAATAAGGTCTCTTGCTGCTGGGGGTGAGAGCACCCAGCTATCGCAGAAATCTTGTTCTCGTGAAATTGGGCCACCAAGCAGCTGCCTGCCACCCACCCCAGCCACAAACTCTGTCCACAGACAGATCGCTGCTGGGTTTTGTTACCCGCTGCCATGGAGAGGGCAGAGTTTTCCCCCTATGCTGACCTTAAGGCATCGCTCCTGCAATGGGGAGAGAGGTTGGCAGCGGTAGCCTCATGCCCCTGTAGGTGCTAGAGCCTGACGGAGGATTTGGGCTAATAGTGACCAGGGTTATTTTACTGGATGAGATCATGGCAACATTTTTTCAGGGTCATGCACACACCACTGGAAACAGAGTGGGAGCTCGGAGGGGAGGAGGAGATCTCTTGCATGGAAAGCTTTAAAGTTACCAAATACTAAGAGCTCATTCAGGGGCTGAAGTTTCCATTGGTAATTAAGAAGACCTGTTCCCTTAGAGAGAGCTATATTAAAATTCTTTTGCATCATCAAGAACAAAACCCTCCTCAAAAATCTGGAAAGATTGAATAAGTCCTCATAAGCTTGGGGGGGGGTGGGGGGTGGGGGAATGCCCCTGAATTGTGTGGGGGTAAGAGATGATTAAAGATTATTTCTTCGTTATTTCATCTCCCAGGTAAACACAGCACATGTATAAAAAAGAAATCACATGGAGAAATCTATGTTGGCTACGTCACCACATCGGTGGACTTAAAAAGGCGTCTGAAAATGTTGTGGTCAGGCTAACGATCTTCCTGAGCATTGGCAGAAATAATGAGGCATCGCCTCCCGACAGGCCATTTCTCTCCAGCCACTGCCAGGTCTCCTGGGTGCGGAGGCAGCTGTGCCTGCATGGGGAACCATAACCAGAAGGTTCAGCCTGAGTTCAGGAGCTGGGGCTCACGCACCCTCCTCGCCATCTGGCCGCGGAAAGCATCACTTCAGCTTTTGTTACAGAGCCACGCACACAGGCTGGAAAATGCAGTTTGCTCATTTTAATAGGAAATGCTGCAGAGCTGCTGTACAGTTCAGAACAACCGTACCAACTATTTGCAAATATACTCTGCGAGGTAAAAACAACAACAACAATGCAGGGAAACAGCATTCCCTGCTAATGTTTTGCCTTCCTTTTGAAAAAGGCATTAGCCTTGCCTAATTTATTTGTGGTTTGTTTACTGCATCTCATTGTATTTTTACAGAACAAATTAAATTCGCTTTAATATGAATGTCTATGCTTTGCCCTTGAGTTCCAATATAGCAAACTGTGCTCTGGATTAATTTCTGACTGAATGGAGAGCTATCAAAAGAAATAGTTTTCAGTAAATATTCATCGCACCCAGAATATAACACTTACTTAATTATTTTTATTTTTCTTCATTCCAGAAAGACCTATTTATGCATGGCCACACTCAACTATGCTTATTTAGAATGCAAATAGAGGAAAAACTGCAAAGCAACCACACCAAAGTAATGAATAGCTCATGTCTTTTGGGAAACCCCCTTTTTGTTATCTTCCTTGGATCCATAGGACACTTGGAAGGAAGAGAAACATGTCAGTGTGGTATCCTTTTCAATGACTTACGTTTTTAAATGGTTTGGGTCTTGACAATGTGCATGGCCTCCCAGTGTCCTGTGAAAGATGCATTCATTTACACTGATGCCAGTGGATCCCAGTAGGATGAATGATTGGAGAACCCGAAGGCAACAGAATTTGCAGAGCTATATGTGACTGGGAGCAACACAGAGGGGAACACGCTTGTTTGCTGCTGAAGGATCCCAGAAATGCTCAAAAGCTCGTAAAGTCTTTGAGAGCAATAATGTGACTGGATTCTCCACCCGTATCACCTAGTTTGCATTTCCTGAATGTGACTAGAAATGGTGCTAAATTATATGCTGGTCCATGCTCTGCATATCCCTAACATACATTTAGTGCACCAGAAGCGTGCAAGTGATAAAAGCCAGCAGCAGCAGACTTCCAAACCGTTCATGAAGATCCCATCCCATGTTACCCTTAGCTAGAAATAAACTCATTGAATGGAGGTGGGGTTCGTTCTACTTAAATCAGCCATCTAAAGGTTAGTTGGCTAGGACTGAGCTAGTCCCTGCGGGATCCTCAGCGTCAGTGGAAAGCAATGCACACCTCCCAGGAGGCGCAATGAATCACAGAAAGGCAGCGATGTTTTTTTCCAGAGCACCCTTCCAACAATGTGCACTTCAGGAACTTCTGAGCCAGCGCTTGCAGCTTTGTGTTAAAACCTGTCAAGGGCTCCAACTGCAGACCTCTTTTTTCTGTTAAAACTGACCACCTTCTCCTACACTGTCTTTCCTAGCTTTCAATGTGCTATTTACTCTCATGAAGACCTTTCTTCTGATCCCATAAGTGCTTACTTCTTTCAGAACCTGAATTTTTTTCGCAAAGCCATGTGGTCTATCTCAACCTTTGTCCATACTAACTGATCCTTTCAAGGGCTTCCAGGCAGCTTGTAAGGCATGACTTCCCTCCAGAATCTAAGCCAACTCTTCCGTAGTATATTTATTCAGGTTTCCACTAATACATCATTCATTATTGCTTCTGTAATTTTTTCAAGTCCAAACTGATCAGCAGTTTCCCAGAGCTTACCACTGCCTTTTAAGAAAAAGCTTGCATCATATGTTAGACACTTTTCAATCCTCTCATGTTCACAAGATGAGAGGACTCCAAGTAGCAGCTCAGCTACTTCACCCTTCAGTTCCTGTAGCAGCCTTTGGTGAACACTACCTAACTCCGGATTACCTTGTGTTGTTGATTTGGTCTATGAAGCTTCAACTCCGTGTTGCTAGAAGCAAAGCTACATCCCCTCTTCTGATCAGCAAATGTGGAGTTCCTCAATATTTGCCGTATTTACTATTTTTTTCATCCTCATTTTGAACTGACTTGTTTCTTGTCTTATACTTTGATCATAGACCTTTAAATATAGAGATATTTCTTTATCATATGAACTCATTGCCTTTTAAAATAGCCCAGACAGTGCAAACTCCTCCATAGATCCCCAGGTCCCTGTTATTCTGCCAATAAAAGAGGACTTGGAAGAGCCATGACCAAGACCCAAAAAGAAGAAAAAAAATAATTAATGGCATTAGATATTTTTCTAAATGTTGGAGAGACCATCGTGACCCCTGCAAAAAGCTCCAAGTCAGCTTTTCCTGTCAGGACAGAGCTATCATCACTCTGGCTGCCTCCTCCTAGAGGAACAAAAAACATTGTAGATGCTGACAGGGCCTGATTTACAGTTTGGGGTTCTTACTCATATTCAATCATCCAAGTGCTAAGAACACATCTATTAACTTTCTCAAACTTACTCATCCAGGATGCCAGCTAAGTTACGCAATTCACCTTCATCACTCTTTCCTTCAACCTTCAAATATAGAAACTCAGTTTGAGCACCCTGAGCTGCAATTCAGACTATTTAAACAATTCCAGTTCAGAAGAACTGCGTAATTATGAAATGACAACCCCCAACACTTTTTTTGCTTCAGGTCAGATACCACTTCATTTGCAACAGCCAAACTCAGAACAAGTCTTAAGATAAGGACATCAATCTGCATAAAAAATACTTCAATAGTATCAGCCACCAAGCATTTTCATGCAAATTACATGGAATTTAAGCTGCTGCCTCATCCATTATTTCTGAAGACCTCCCTTTTCCTCTGCAATATTCCTCTTTTATAACTTTTTCTACAGAGATGAGTAACCTACCTGCGTTAAACCTGCCAACACTATTAGAAAAAACCCAAGCAATCGAGCCAACCATCTCTCCCACCTCCACATCTGCAAACAGGTTATTCAAATTCAGCAGAGAGAACAATTCTCATTAGGAAAGCACCTTTTTCTTTGTTCTACAAAATTCCACGCACTTTGCGTGAAGATACAAACCTCCTAACATCACCACCCTCTACTCTGGCAAACGCCTAGTTAAATACCACTAGCCTAGGACAAGCTTAGATGCCACCCCAGAGCCTAAGAACTGGAAACACCAGGAAGCCGCTAGGGCAGCTGTACTGAGATGCAGCAAAGCAGGTAATGCTTATTTTTCCATCCCTGTGGTTATTTACAGAACATTACAGCAAATGCTCAGCAATGTGTCCTCTTGCCACATACTGCGACCAACATACGTAAGCACTACGGCCCCTCTCTCCTATACAAGCTGTGGGGTGTAGATAGTGTCGCCCGTCCTGTGGCAGACATCGGCAGAGGCAGCTACAGGTACAAACGTTGCTGCTGACTATGGTATGGCGTAGCTGCTTCCATCAGAGTTTATTTTTATGAAATGCATTAATTTTTAAATTAAGATTGCATATAACCTCATCCCTATGCTTTTGTAAAGAGATGTGCCACAGGCAAAGCCTGAATTACTATTATTATTACCATTATTATTAAATTATTATTAGCATGTAATTAAGAGGCTCACAAAATACCTAAGCTGAAGAAGCTGAGGATGCCTAGGCCACAAGGCATCACTAGCTCTTCTACTGGTGGTTTTTTACTTACAGGTTTCATCTGTAGATTTCAGAAAATTCCTATTTTGAAGACAGCAAAACAGAAATGCAGGAAGCTGAAAATGACAGAAAAAGTAAAGGAGGCTTGAACTGAGCCAGCTTTTCCAAGCGTTAAATATACATTATTCATTAAACAATATGGTTCTCACAGCCATAGGCTTTCCAACCCTTCTTCCCCCCCCGCCAGCTCCCCCATCACCTCTGCTCCTTCACTGCACAGGAGAATCACAGAATATACAGAGTCTAAGGCACACTAAAAGGTTGACTACTTACACTACTTACATCCATCACACTGGGTGAATTTATGATCAACTCCTACTGCTAGAAAGATGAGAATAAAAGGGAGAAAATGCCTCTCTGATGATGAGGTTATGTAAAAACTCAAGCGAATGATCAAGGTGGGGACATGGTTATACGACTGATCCTTCTTCTCTCATTTATGCCGGTACCAAAAAATAAATATTTCTGGATTACAGAAGATGGAAACTGAATACCACTTCTTTATAAAAATAGTTCACTAAAAGTGAGCTACCTATCACTTACCAGTAAGTCCACAATATGCCTTTTTCATTAAATTCTGCTGCTTTGTCCTTGGGTCCCAGAAATGCAGAGGATACAATGGTTATTTTGAGACTTTTTCAGTATGATTTTTGTAACACAAGGAACAGAATTTTGGAAAGTCTCTTACTTTTGGGAGTTCTTAGTATCAATCTAAATTAGTTAAATCAGTTTTGGAAGAAGGTAATTGAGTAAAGTATAACATCTGGAGACAGATTTGGGCTTTTAAATACAATTCCTAGTCCTGTTTAATTTACTATTAATGGGTTTCCAACACTGGATCATTCTTTGAAGACCATAAATTCCCCACTGTGCCAGTCCTGGCCTCCCCTGTTTTGCAGTTGCCAACAAGCCACGGAAATCCACTACTAAGTGGATTCTTTTAGCCGACATTGCGTTTCTCAGAGGGTGGTCACAGTTCTAGTATTTCTGTAAAATTACAACATAGCAACATGAAAATTCCATACAGCTGCAATATTATTAAAGCATTATAAATACATTTAAGCTAAGACCACAGTATACACACAAGGTGCTTCAGGTAGATGCCAACACTAGCTCATGCAGAGGGAGCTGCTCTGTCCATTTGGGATAGAAGGACCTGAACTACGTACCTATTCTTGCAAAGGAGTTACTCAAATTTGCCATCCCTACCCCTTCACCATCAGTCCCATGGTTATAAAACATGTGAAGAATGTCACACTGGGCACCATGTCCTCCTACAGCCAAGTTGTCCATGCAAGTGCCTAAACTCTATCCTTTTTCTTTCTCCTGCAGACAAGTAGAGATGCCTCAGTGAGCATCTGTAGATGTAGACTACTCCTCTATCCAAAGGTGGTGTGGTGTTCCAAAAATCACTGAAGTCATCCTGATGTATCTTAATGTTCTAGGAAAGCAATCACTGGATGGAATAGCAGCAATGAGAGAGGTGAAACACGGAAAGATAAAGCACTGCAGCAGAGACTGAGGCTTTAGTATTCAGTAAATGTGTGTGCTGACTCCCAAACCAGCTGCAGTAGGACTGGTTACTGTCTGCTTTCCACAAAACCTTGTACAACTCTGTGTTGGAGGAAATCCTGACACAAGTGGATTTTGATTGATTGAATTATCTTTTGAGGATTATTTTGTTTTCCTGTTTCTTATAAACTGATTGTGTGAGTCAACTTGTGAGTCCGTAGGAAGCTCTTGTGACAACTCAGAAATCGTCGTCTTGGTAATACTGCCAGTGTTAGCAGCAAATGCAGATATCACCATTATGTGCATGTCATCAACTGAGCTTCTGCTTTGTTTTCAGCATGCCAAGGGACAAACCATAAACGAATCTTCCCCTACAATTCCTGTACTGAAGGTACTCCATTTTCTGGTATATGAACCATCAGGTTTAGACTATTTGCTCTGCCACATTGGCTAAATTCTACCCGAGTCTTTCTGATGTTATCAAAAAGCATTTTGCATGTCTAGGGATTCTTTTGCTACTTACTACAGCATCTACCCAGCCATTCTACAGCTCTCCCATTTGAAGCTGCATCCTTTTTCCACTGAAAATGAACTATTATTAATCCTTTCAAAGAATCCATGAATGGCAAAAATATTTCACTGACAAAAAGAGCAACAGAATTACTCTTCATGCCTTTCGTACATGGTATGTAAGTGTCACAGTTTAATATGGAGAAAATAATTGTTGACACACAATAATTACATATGACCTGACATGTGCAATTTAGTGTTTTATTAAACAAATACAGTAGCTAACCAAAATCTGATTGCTGATAATGGGAAATTACATTAAAGCCTATGGTAATTATTGGTCATCTGAAATTATATATGCCCTAAAACATAATGCGGAATATTATCTTCCTGTGAAGTAAGAAATACAATAGAAATAAAGTTAAGGGACATGTTTATTTTGGAGCTTTCTGCAAGCAAAATTGCTTTGATACAAAATGAGTTCAATGATACAGTGCTACCATCCACTCAAGCAAAAGAAAACCTCACATTTACATGAATACACTTTATATTGATATTCTTACAGAATAATAGTTTGGATATCCAGAATGTGTCTGGCCTCATTGAAAGCAATGGCACAGAAATGCTGCAAGGTATTGGAGTATCATATTACTGGGGAGTGCTTAATTAACTCTGTGAGTTCTCTGAGAGATGCTGTATAAATAAGGGTATTGTGAATGTGCGTTCGTATTCCTTGGTAGTTTTGACGTACATCCTTTAGTGTTTGTTTCGTTAGCTCAAAATGTGTCATTGTGTCTTTTGGCTTTTTAGTATTCTCTTTTTCTTTTTTCAAGAAAAATCATGAGGTATCCTTTACCGTTAACTAATGACATAGTGACAGGCCTATTTTATTGAGGTTGCAGAGACTTACTGTACATTCAGTACACTGTACATTCGGCAATTATTTTTAGTGTACTTTCTACACATTACTGTGTACAACTGTTAGTTTACATTAAAACTCTTCTCCCTTCCCACAGGATATGGCATAAACAAAAAAAAAATCTGACAAAAATTATACACATAAAATAAGACGACAAATACACAAATAAGGCCATCTGCAGAATTAAAAATCCACCTCTTGCGATATTTCACAGTAATTTCTACATAATATTTTACATCTTACGAACTTAAATACTTAATGCAAAAGGAAAGACCTTTATGAAACCAATCATATTATCTCTTCAAGGACTTGTCTAATTTGCTGGCTAGTGGCCTTCTCTGAGGAGTTGGAATTTTAGAAGGCTTGGCTGATCCTGGCCGAGAACCTGCTCGGGGTGTCGGTCTGCTTGTAGCAGGAACAGTCTCTGACATATCTGAGCATACAGACTGGATTTCTGAAATGTCAAAGTCAGATGCGTCACTGCCTCGGCGGCTACTTGACCTACTGCCAGCCTTGCTTCCTGCTCGGCTTCCAGGTCTGCTTGGAGTTCTTCTGGTTTCTAGAAAGAGAGGAGATACCCATCAGTATTAGAGGTAATGATGAAAAAGGTGTGCAGGTCTTTCCTAGGTCTTTGGCGACCCCCAGAATTCCTCATTGCACAAACTAAATTTTAGACCTCTGTCAGGCAAGCTAAAGGATGCCATATCTCCCACTAAAGAGAAGGAAATGTGAGATCAAATGCTGAGATATAGCTAATTTCATCACTAGCACATCTCATTAAAAATATATTATCCTGGCAACTTTTCTTGACTTAACTAGACATGCATTGTCTCTTCACTCAACAGCCAGAGCCTTTCTTTCCCCTGCCATCTTCTCAGCTATGAATTGAAAAAATTCAGTGTCTGGTATCTTCATGCATTCAGGTTTTCTCGATATACGCACATTGGAGATGCAGATGACTATCCCAGTATTTAAATGTATACCCCTCTTTTTTAAAAATCAAAACCATACAGTTGAAAGCTGCAAGTAAACAAGGGCAGAGTATACATTGTCCCAAACAAAGGGCCCAGTAAATGACCTCTCAGTAAGCCTGTCCAGACAACGTGCCTTGAAGAACAAAAACGCAACAAAGAATCTTAAACAGAAAATCATTAATGTGGTTTTTCATAATTTTCCAATTACTTATTGAATATTTTTGATCTTGACAAATCTGGTTCCCTGTATGGGTGAAGAACACCAAGTTGAAACTGAAATTTTAGGTGGCTCATTTTTCAAATCACCTATAAGAGACATGTACTCTCTGAACAGGATTTTCCAGTACTGCTCAGTATGCTCTGCAGAGCTTAAGATGGGAGGCAAAGCCAGAAGAGCTGTCTTCTGTTCTAACCATCTCACCCTCTCCCTTATACAGAGCTGCTCTGAGGATCCTGGAGAAGGATCCTGGAGAAGCACAGCTTCACTGCTTGCTTTTTTTGTATACTGTTTTAAAATTCTCTATGGGATATTTCATTAGTAAGGTCACCTACAGCTGCTCCCTGCAGTGTTCTTTCAATCATGACTTGTCCATTTCTTTTAAGTGCTCCATCACAGCTAAGCATAACTTGAATACTGGGAAGAACTGAACCCTTTCTTTTTAGTAAATACTTCTTCCCTAATTCCTTAGGCAGACACATCAGAGATATGATTGTCAAGAAGGCTGCAGTCATGAATTTGCACATCCAGACCTGAACACACCTGCTGTGCAACCATGTGAACAGAGGACCATTACCTTGATTATGTGCACCCTTGGCAATACTAATGTGGAGACAGTAGGACTTTCAATCCTTCCCACTCTTCTGACATCTCCCTCACATCCTAATGTGACCATAAGTGTTCAGGTGGAAAACCAAGCAAGCAGCAGATCAAGCTCTAAAATCAAGACACTTACCTGCAAACTGAGCTCTAACTCTGGTAGCTGCTGTTGACAGGATGCCACTGTCTTCTCCAGAGTGGAAACCCTTCCCTGATAGATATCCTGGCAGTCTGAGTTTACTTCCTTGAATTGGTGTTCCCTATGCACAAAAAACCCCAAAAAACAAACAAAAAAACTTTTTTCAACTGTCACTACTGAAGATGAGGTCTGGTATTAGGTAGTACATAGCTTACAATATGATCATCATAACAACATTCACTGTGAATCTGAAATGCTGGTTTGAGTCACTATGGACATTTTTCATGATGTGAAGTTTTGAACATTCCTTTAGCAGTTAGTATTTGAAGTAGTCCAAATGTAAAACAACAACAACAACAACAATCACTTCAGCAGTCTGTTTGACATTATTAACATTTTAGCATTCTTTGTGTGTATTTCAATGCACACAAAGAAAGAAAAATGCTACCTTCTTATCATTAGTCAAGCACGTAAGATTAGTTGATGGTACATTACTTAAACAGAGACAAGTAGTTGAGGTTTTATGTCTGCACAGCTTGACTTTCCACCATTCTGACTGTGGTTATAGGTAGTGAACATATTTATTTCAATTTTATAAATATTTTGAAGGCAAAACAAAACTACAAAATTTCAAAAGCTTTTGCTAGAAAAAAAAAATCAGAAAAAAGACATAGGACTAATTAAAAAAGTTCTTGTTATCAATATATTGTCTGAAATGTCTCTATTCCACAGTCTTACCTTGCCTGCTTTCTCATTTCTGAAATAAAACGAGTCTTGATTTACAGCCTGCACCAAATGGGAAGATTTCTTTCAAAGCCACAAGAATTAAATCCTCAAGTCTCAAAATGCATGTAACATACTAGATAGGAGCTGTATGCAAATAAGAGGAAAACTACAGTATTCATATTCATTTAATCCACACAAAAACGCTAAGCAAATATCCAAAAAGAAGAGCAAACACTGCAGTGATGAATATGACGCATTGCGTGGCCTGGATCCCAGGATGCTGTGTTCTGTACCTTTGATCCCATACATGGTGGGGTAGAATTAAGTAGGTACTGAAAACCAAGAAAACCAGAGGAGTGCGTTGGGAGCTGCCTAGAGCTAAGCACTGAGCAGAGGACCAGCAGGAGCCTGTCCGGCAGCTGCCATCTTGGACCACTTCTGGCACATCTGAACAAAAGAGCACTGAGATGCTACAGAGTAGACAATCTGCTGGCTCTGACAGGGATGGTCACAACGTAAAAACTCTCTTAAAAGCCAAGTACAAGTGCTTAACATCCAGCCAGCCACACCTTGGAAATCTCAGCTACACAGAGACTCCTTGGGAGGATAAGGAGAAAGGGAATACTCATCGAAGTGCTACTGCACTTTGGGCAAGGCGCTGGGATACAATCACTGGTGCAAGAAGAAGAGATCGAGCTTGTTCTTCAGTTTTGCCCTAAACTCAAATGCAGTCTACATATAAAATAAATAACCGCTCTCTTGGGCAGAAAATGCTGCAGAATGCCTCGGAAATTCAGTGCAACCTACCCCACCCTACTCATTCCATTTATAATCTTAAACCATGGTGGTTTACATAAAAGAAACTCACTGAATCCACTGGCAGTTGTAAGAGCAAGTGAGAAATACAATGCCACCATTTGAAATCAATGCCAGCTGCTTTCACCTCATTGTTACTCAAATGAAAACAACACCCTTCCATGTCTATAAACCCTTTGAAGTACCATCAATTAATCTTACAATTCAGTTACCAGACAAGAGATGAAAGAAAACACAAGAATATATTAGAAACTGACAACTGACTAAACTTTGTGCTATTGTTAATCATTCTAAGCAACAGCACCATGTGCTTGAAGTGCTGTATACATACACACGCTTGCAGTGTGCACAAGTAACACACTCACTTGCACAGAAGGAGGGAGTGAAAAGTTTGTTACGCATCTTTGAGCAAAGCCATGCCGAGGTCATGTAAACCTAGCACCGGAAGGTGCCACACAAGTAGCAATAGGCATCAAAGTGCAGCTTTGTGAAAAGCAGATATAAGAGAGGTGATGGTAGCACAAGCTTCCCCTCACCAAGCCCTCCGTCTAACCCAGAGCAAGGGTAACTCCTACAAGTGACAAGTCAGTTTGCAGCCTGATCCAGCTGCAATCTTTTCACTGACTGTAATGACATTAGAGAAGACACTTTGGCTCCAAGCCCATTCAAATTTTGTTCACACAGCTTAATTGCCGGCACAACCCTAACTGCTACACTAGCAATTTCTATGTAAGTCATGGGCTGGAAATAAGACCAAAGCTCGTTTCCTGTTAAGTCATCAAATAGCTATCTTAGTAGAGCAACAATTGGTCACTAGCTCCCTAAACAAAACCTTCCGTTGTTGGAAAGATTTATACATCACAGTCAGTCTTTTGTGCCGTCGTCTTCACAGTGATTGCGTATTTCTTTATTTAGTAGTTTTGCACTGGAGATCATGATTTATTAATCTCATTCCTGCAGTTCATGAATATTACAGTACTTTATGAACTCAAAATAAACAATTTTAGGGAAAAAACCTTCAAAGTATATGAACTGTTTTATTTAAAAAAAACAAAACAAAACAAACCACCCAAAAACTTCTCCACATTTGTTCAACCAGTTCATTGCCTACTGTTACAATTTATTAGCCATTTGCACCTTAAACATAAATTCATTGAGGCCGAGTTTTCCTAAAAGTCAAAAACCGTAACCACAGAACATCAAAAAGAAGACTTGGGGGGGGGGGGGGGGGGCGGGAAAGGTAAGAAATAGTTTGACAAAGGTCTAAAAGACAATGCATTAATATGCAAATGTTGTTGCAGCTCTGAAGCACTGAAACTCTAGTGGCTGTTAGTGAAGTGACAGTTTTAGTGAAGGAAGGTCATTAGACTAGAATCTCTGTCCTTACTGTACCTCTGCAGCTGACCCTCGATCGTCTGAGGATTCTGGTGGCTTAGGAGTTGATGTTTTGCTGTTTGTCAACCATGGTTTACCATAGTTGCGTGTTAAATGATGGGGTGTCTGTATGAAACAATGGCAAATCAAAACATGAAGGACAGTAGATGGAAAACAATGTCATGGAGAAGGATACCCAGGCTTTCACAGGGAGATCAAATCTCATAGTAGAAATAAAAACTAAGCAGAAAGAGTTATGACAAATGTTCTGAAACAAAGAGATGGCAGAGCTTTTTTTTTTTTTTTTAAAAACTAAATGGAGGGGTTCATTGCTTTTTGAGAGCAACTCCCAAATTGCCAGTTAGTTCATGCAGCACCTTAAACGTAAAGAATTCTTCTATTCCTGTGTCACAAACAAACAGTAGAGGAAATACATTGAAAAGACTTCTTAGATCCTCCCCAGACTATGAAATAAAATTGAGATACTTCTTCCATATCAACTAGGGAAAGCACCAATATTGTTGGAGCAAGGTGGGGGGAAATAATAATAAAAAAATCTATAACCCATTTAATAACCAGTGCAGTTTTGCATGTTTCTCCTCACCTTTGGAGTTGTAGCAACTGCTTGCGGGGCAGCTGCCTGGCCAGCTTGACTTGACAGAGAAGTAGATCTGTTGGGAGAAGCACCCCTTGAAGAGGGTCGTGATCTACGGCCCCTTGGTCGGAAAGCTGCCATGCTCTGACTGGCACCATCTGCCAAAATGAACTTTTCACGCAGCTCCACATTTGTCCTCCCTTTAGCTGCAGCAAAGAAAGGTGTTAATTTTAGTCAAGACATGAAAATCGTCACAAGGCTGTTTATTGTCATTTTTGCCATGCCAACTCCAACAGATTTTAAGAATAAATAAAATGCATTAATGTGTAATGCATTTATTTTGGACACAGAAGAGTTATGTGCAGAACTCACTTATTCTAATACTTTATGCCAGCAGGAATGAACCACTGTCAAAGGAAGTCAGCGTGATAATGGAATGCTCAACATGCTGAATCATTGTTAATCAATCAACTATTGATACATAGACACAACCTGATGAGCAGTTTTGCTAACTCTACAGCTACTCATAATAAATACTACTTGCTTGGATGTTCCAGAAGAAATTGCTAAGTACAAATTACAGGAAAGCAGCAAATATATTTATTCAAAACTACAAAGTTATGTAGTCTGGCAACATGCAATGATGAACATAAAATCCAAACTATGATGAGGTAATTGGTGGCAAAGCACTCACACACACATACAAACACAAATATGAGAGAATGTTCTGCAGGAATAGATGCCAAGACATGTTAGCATTTAACTGTGTCAGTGTGAATGACAATTGTTTTTGATACACTCTTCAAGTGTGTCAAAAAAAATTAGCTTGCAAAGCACCAGCCCGTGTAGGAACACATTAAGCTAATATGATGGGTGAAGCATATTGTTAAAAGTATATATATTTAAAAAGTGGGAAGGAAATGAAGACAGAGGAGAAGAGGAGGAGAAGGAGACAAAGAGAGGGGTTTGCCAACCTATAGTAGGCTGAGTGGTAATTGAAGAGTTTGATTCCGAACGTAACATTTTACTCCCATGATGATGAACTAGAAAAAATGACACAGGACATGGGTCACATTAAAGAAAATCGTTAGCAGGAGAAGAAATCAAGTACAGCAGCTGCATATGCAAGAGACTCGGAGCACCAGGCCAAAAGACAGGACTCAGAGCAAAAGCTGTCTCTAAGTGCTCTGAGGTGAGCTCTCAAAGGTCTCCTAGGCAAAAAGGAAACAGCGCTTGGACAGACTCAGCTGCAGTCCCAAGTATACTTGTGTAACAGTATTTATCTGCTGACATAAAGAAGTAATATAAGCTACAATGATTTTATATAACTAGGTCCAATGCTTTTAAAGCTGTTTATGACAACAATTCTTTGAAATGTGATATATCCAAATACATGAGAAGCCCTTGGCAGAAATGCAGATTTGCTAGGTGAAGTGCTTAAGGAAAAGTCTGATCCTGCACCACTGACATCCATGACTACTTTGCATCACTGACTTCAACAAGACTAGGATTAGGTTCCAATGCACAATGTCCAGTGTCTCGATGATTTTAGAGATCGGTATTCCTTTAGACACACTATATTTACTTAGTCATCTGCTCAGGGATTTCCCATGAAAAAGTGGTAAAGTACTATGGAAAATGCTACAGAGATACATAGAATACACGGTTTATTAAAGAAGAGGGGATAAAGTTCCAAAGGACTCTTAATCGGAGGATAGTAATAAGGAATTCCAATAGATTATTTAGTTTTTAAGTACTGTATCTCTCAGCGTCAACCCAACTGGAATTGCAAGTGTCTACCTGTCAATAGGCCTGAGAAAAATCTTCGGGATACATCAAAACTAATCAAGTTAACCCTTCAATGAAGTCAGATATTTTGAGGCACGCTTCATTTTCCACTACCATGCGCTTTTGAGGAACAGAAGTAGAAAGCTATAAAGTAAGGATGGCTCTGCAGGCATAAATGACTTTCCTATAGTAGCAGGTGCAGAATCAGGTGCAAATTTTCAGTTAGACCTGTGGTCCAACACCAATAAATGTAATATTACTGTTACATTTCTTTAGTAAACAACATATGCAATATATTATTAAGCAAGAGGACTATTTTTAATACTGCTGAAAAACTCAGATGTCATTACAAGGTTATGACAGCTCTTTTATGATACTATGATAAGAAGTTTCATGGTAGCCTGTAGACAAAGGTTTCTAGGCATTAGCGGCACACTGTCAGTCCTTATGGGGTTTTGTGGTAGCTTCTTTTTGGACATAACATCCTTGACTTAGCATGACAATTGCTACAAATACAAGCTCCCCACCCTCTCAAGGTCTGTATCAAACTGTTTAGAAACCCTGGTCCCAAAGTAGGAGCTGTGTGAGACAGTGGACACTGAAGTAAGGTCTCCAGGACAGCTGATGTCTCTGTTTTCACTAGCTCAACTTGCCTCTCCTGAACTCCTTTGTACTGTTCTTGCGCTATTACAATATTGATTGCGAACCTACAAAACCCCTGAGGTAAAAATGCAGTAAATTTAATGCTGCTAGTTAATGGGATAGAATTACCTAGTTACAGAATGCCAGCTCACTCTCAACACAGTCATTATTATACTTTCTGCAATTTTACTACTCAGACTACTTTTGACTTGTGTCTCCCTATCCCTTCACAAATGGCTTCTTTCCTATCTCCAGCTGTTCCTCCAAGAATGGTGCTTGACAGAGCCTACTTTCCCACTACAGAAGTAAGCTTTCATTACATTGCTGTGTACTGACAAAACAATGCATTTGATACAATACCCTGGAAAGGATGGCAATAGAGCTCTCCCTGCTTCCCCAGAGCACAAAGTCCTCCTGACCAGAGCATTTTTCAATTGCTTGGTACAAGGCTCAGGGCCCTGCAAAGTGTTTCTGGGGAGGATGCCAACAAAAAGACAGGGCTACAAAAGCAGAGCCTGAAAGCCTGGGTGCACCCACTAGCCAGAAAAGTTTTTTTCCATTGTTGTTACTCTTCAATTCAATTGCCTTATTTTGATTTATTGCCTTAAAACTGCTCTCTTGCCGAGAGAAGTTTCTGTGTGCTATTTCTGCAAAGTCATACACGCAGTTTACGTGCCATAAACTCTTATCCGGGCTCAGTTAAATTCTTAATTACACCACTCTAATGCTGGAGGAACTGCACAGAAGACAACACAGTTATTCTAGACATACATCAGTACAAGTGAAGAGGATCTTAACCATGGGATTTAAAGTTTACAAAAACAGATCATTACATGACATTTTGTGAGATGATGTTTACAGAACTGGCATTTTATACAATTCAGTCTCCATCTTGAGACAATGAACAGTGACTATATCCAAATAATTATCTGCACGTCCATTTTAACAGTTGTGTTACATACCCCTGCAAGGATCATTTTTTACTAAGAACTCATCAAGCGCCATCCAGCCACCTCCAACACGAACCATGACTGTACTTCTTAGGATACGAACAAGGCGCAGTTGTTGAGAGTCACCAAACTGCAATAAAAACAAAAAATTAAAAAAAAATAAAATATCAAACAACAGTCTGAGGTTCTCAGTCATTCAGATGCAGTTCAATGCTGATAGGTTAAAAATCAGACACCTTAAAAAGTTTATTTTTATATTTAATAATTAGTAAATGCTAAAAAAATCAGATTTATTTATGCAGATTATTAAAGCTGTTAAGATTTCAAATCAGATGCTGCTGCATTAATCCAAAGGAGATGGCAGGATGGTAAGAAAGAATCTCAGGTTTAATGTTATGCTTGATTCTCAAGTGTCTGAGCTCATAAAAGAAGCAAAATTAGTAACATATTATTTAACTGGTTACAGTCTGCGTTTGTGCACATTAATGAAGACCTATTTGCATTACTTCATTGTTAAAATAGTAAGCAAACTCTCTTCTGCAACAGCCTAGTTTTTAATTGCACCAGTTGAAAGGAAGGCAGCATCGCTTTAAATGATCAGTATGTGGGCTGGAAATTCAATGTATTACGAATGTTGCACAGTTCTATCAATTGATTCATTTACAGGGGTATTTCCAGTTATAGCGATGACACTGCTCGCCTAACAGCGCGGTGCACATGGGGAAGGGAACACTGAAGAAGCAATGAATGATTGATAGCTATCATTATTGTCCTTTGTTATAAACTGTCACTCCTCTGTCTACACATCGAGGTTCTCACAATTAAAGGTACACAAAAACCTGTTTCATACTAGATCTTGTACTAGCCCATTCTTCCTTTGGGCTGATGGCCAGGCCTAACTTATGTTTTGCTCCTGAACCCTGTATAACAAAACCTGTATGCAGTTATCACCATTCAAATCCAGATCAAAGAAAACATGACCAAAACGTTGACCCCACAATCTCATGAAAACTAACCAGAAGAATTCAGTACTTTTTAGCCAGGGCCACTAAAATATTTATTTTGACATCAGATCATCAGGCCAAGTGTAGTGCTTTCACACACAAACATGCAGAGCACTCACTGTAACCAATGCGAATCAAATTGTCCCTCTTTGGGAAAATCTTTGACCCTTGGAGAAGGATGGCCATAGTTCAACTGTACCTACTTGCTCCAGTGAGGGGACTGAAATGCTTTAAATGCAAACCACACAAACGTGCTCCCTACTTGTTAAATGACTTCAGTTGTTTGGTACTACTTAAGCCAAGAAGAGAGAGTAAGTTTAAAGGAATATTACTTTTAGGAACCAAACAAAAGGAAAGCTTGCTGCTTAATTCAATAATAAAATTTGTTGTTATATATAAGAACATTCACATGAGCATTACTTTTTAATAATGCATTCAGTATGTGCCGAACAAAGAACCATTTTACATACGCAGATCAAAGTTAAGAAGAGAAATGGCATCCAAATCAATGCCATTTATTTTCATTGGCTTGTTTCTAAGGTGAATTTTTTCTAGAGGTTTTAAAGATCCTATCTTTTTTCTTTATTTTTTCCCCATCCCAATTTAATTCTTCAGTTAGACTCCATTAGGCAACTATACCAAGGGTCAGATACACTTTGGAAACTGCCTAGGCTGTGGTTAATTCAGACAGTGGGGCTTCTGGAGAATAACACAGGTATCTATCAAGGCATTTTTCCTAATAGCAATACAGTGAATTTCCTTCTTAAAATGGATATGACCTGGACACCAACTTTCCTTGAACAATATTTACCATTGTTTAAAGTAATCAGAGGTAAAAACACTGGGATAAAAACATAAAGGAAGTCTAGTTTAAGCTACAAAAAGGCCTATTCTTGACAACAGCCATATAACATCACCGTCACTGGAGAAGCCTCAACCAACTTGCTGTAAGTGCTTTTTACTGTGATGCTGTTCTGTACCAGTAAGAGTTCAGATGCTTTCAAAACATACTGGTTTTTTCCCAGATCTAAGAGTACAGATGGCAGATAAGAGGATTAACAGAATTTCAAACAGTCTTTTCAGATAGAGGCTTGTTGTATATGTGGAAAACATTTTACATTATTACTTAGATATACTGCTTGAGGTATGTGGTAAGATTACTGCTCTTTGTGCTTTCTTCTATACTTCAACAGGCTTTGCCAATAAATAAGAATGCAACTACATTTTCAACATCTCTAGATTTAAAATGGCTAATGCTGTTAACACCAGCATACCCAGAATGGATTATACATATTATTGCCTTTGTAAGAGCGTGAATAAGATACTAATGGTATCCAGTTTGTGTAATATATTTCCATTCTTATAAGGCAAGCATGATTTAACAATTTAAGAAGCTGTGTATCAGCATGAACCACAGGAGTAAGTGAGCACCAGTTAAGAGTATCCTCTCTGTACCACTGTACAGTGCCACTCTGGTATGACTCACTGATGACCCAATTGACAAAAAGTATTCTCAAAAACAGCTCCAATATACTATAGACCTGCCATAGCTCTTTGAAAACACTTTGGGAAAGGGAACAGTCTAAACTGGAACAGCAAGTTTAATTTGCCCATTTCCAAAACATGTATTTAATGATTCACTGCGTTAGTATATAAAATACCAACAATCAGGCAGGTTCTCTCAGTCTGCTTGATTGCACAGGGATTTATTTTTTTTTCTGAAGATGAAAGTATTTTTTGCCTAATTTGCAATAAATAAGTGATATGACACTGGGACCTGTGTTTACTGTGATCAGCCTTTAATCTGATAGCCTATAAAAATACAACATAGAATTCTGAAGCATTCTGCTATAAAACTGAAAACTGAGAAAATAATAGTAATACTAAAATTGCAGTTTAAATGCTCAAGATTTTTTACTATGGGTATTGCTGCTGACCATTATCTGGTTCCTTTAAAAGTAATCCCCTTAATGAAGAAAATGGCCAAAAAAGCAGGTGAAGGATTGAAGAAGAGGGATCCTGAGACAAAGGAATGTTCCATAGCATTTAAAGAAATATCACAGCTGAACAGCAATGCATTAGCTGAAGATGAAAGGATGGCAAGAAGACTGAACATTGCAAGCTTAAATCACTATGTGTTAGGAAAACAAAACAAAAAAAAGAAAAAAGAAAAAAAGAAACTTCATAACACATTCCACTGGTTTATTATACCTGATTTCCCAGGAAGAACTGATAAGAAATGAAAAATGGAAGAAAGACACGATTAGTTTACAGGAAATTCTCTATATGACTCAAGAACACATGCAAACTAACACATCAGACATTCTAAATAAAGTATCTACTTCAGAGCAGGTAGCTAACCATCCAGAGACTGAATATTGAAAAATATTCAAGGCCTTTGTTTCCTTCCTATTGCTGTCTTTGTGGTCTTTTACAATCATCTACAAGTACTTAGTAAACTCTCTTAGCCAAATATTGCATGTTTCATCTCAAATTGTTCTGGTTATTGAGTCTAGGGGTAGAGACCTTTCTCTACAATGTGGTATTTATTTTTCTGTGATCTAAAATCGTTCTGCAGATATCTTAACATGTTTCTTTACTTCTTCAGAAGGAATAGCATGCTCCAATAAAATGACAAGGGAGGATAAAAGTGACTGAATACACTTTGGTAAAAGATTTTTAAAGTACAACACAATACCACAGGAAAATACCACTGTTTTTACGAAACTAATAGAAAATCAGCTACGGTTTAAACACTTCAGGTATCCAGGCAAAAAGATTGGCTTTTAAGTATCTGTTGTATGCGTGCATGCAGTTAGCTTTTAGAAATTCCCATACATTGAAAACAGTTTCAGCAGGTTCAGTGAAAATAAATATAAGCAGCAGCTTTTTCCCATATTTTTAGCCTATATGTTCTAACAGGAAAAACCCCATAAATTTAGACAAGCTTAAAGTAAGTAAACATATAGTTGTCATACAAATACCTGTAAATTAATATAGCCTAGTTCCTTGTATAACCATGTCATATGAAGAATCTCTAAGTTGAAAGAACTAAGGTCCTTAGAAGACTTACCCTGTACTTGTTATCCCCAATCTGTTCCACTTGAAACCGCTTTGCACATTTACATTTAGCTACCTGTCTTGTAACCTGCAAAAAACCCACAACTGGATGATTACTTTACTGGTAATATCACATTTCTAAATATTTGTGTAACTGGTACACTTCAAATCATGTAGGAGTGCAAATAAAATTACTTATTAAAGAACATGACCGCAGTAGAATAGAGTGCAATCTAAGAAAGCAGAAAACGTACCTCATCTTCAATTTTGTCAGCATCTGTGAGAGGCTTGTATGCATCCTTGTTTGGATGAAGAGCTGCTACAAATTCGTAATAGTCAATATATCCATCACCATCTCTATCAAAAATGTCTGCAACAGCACTCATTTCAAGCCGGCTTGTTGGGAATTCTGTAAGATAAAGACAACAACAAAAGCTAAGTTTTTTGGCTTTTCAATCCCATTACAATGAAAGGCTTTATCACAAATATTAAAAGGTTTTTAGACACTAAGTGACAGACAATGCTTATCAAAGAACCCAAGGACATTCAAAAGAGTGAAGGAATCTTTCTGAAAAAACAATCTGGATCTTCAGTGTTACTTAGATATTGGATTAAAATGAGTATCATAGTGTGGCTTGAAGAGAGACACAGAAGTAAGAGCACAGATTAAACTGTAAGATATATGTTTTGCGGTTTTTTTTAACATTTTGACCTTCAAAGTGCATAAGACACCACAGATTAACAAGATAAATTGTTATTGAGGAAAGGTCAACCAAGAATTTCACTGCTAATTAATGCAAGGCCTTCCCACTGCAGAAACATGCACGGTGTTTCATGAAACCCTTCTTTAGATCAAGTTCATAGCAGCAGAATATTAACCCACACAGAGATTCCCTCGTCAAGATGGTGAACAGGGATGAAATCATGAGTATTCATAAATTATAACAAGTTGGTAGCAACTGAGTTAAATGAGTAAGTTGTTTAACCTCTTGGTGGTATCAGGGTTTTTTCATCAGCTTCTGCCAATTCATGCAAAACAGCAATGTGCACATATAGTGACTGTATTAATGCATTTTCTAAAGCAGGGGGGGAAATATACACACTACAATATTCTTGTACTAAGTAACTTTAACATGAGATGCTAAAAGCAGCCCAATTCTGATTCTTCACTGCTGAAAGCGAAAGTCTCCATAATCTGAAGATAAATAATTGTTTTTAGTAGGCCCTTATCTATTGAGTCAGTTGCTAAAGGCAAACGTGATCACACAGAGACATGATGTGGAAGGCTTATGTTACCAGCAACTGTGCATACCTAAGGAATACCAATCCATCAGGAAAGCTAGGAAAAGTCCCTTCCTGGTCTGATTGCTTGACATTTTCATCCTCATTATAAAGGTATATGAACACGGTCATGGTTCATGCAAACACTGGTTTCAGAAATTACATGGTTTCCTCCTATAATTGAAACTATTCCATATATAGTTCTTCAATAAAAATCATATGATCATATGAACTGATTTTGAAAATTATCTGTAGGTTTTAAGGTATGTTTTACTGTTCAGACTAATAAATTGAAAGTAATTGTTGGAGTGGCTAGTGTACTGTAGGAATGACAATCTGGGTCCAGTAAACCAGTAAAATATTAATTAGCCGATAATATAAATGTGACGTTTGTCATCTGATTCATGATGTAAAAGAACTAGAAAGTTTCTAGAATCTAGAAATATTTTCAAGTAAAATAATTATAGTTTAAAGTCATTATAATTAATGACTTTAAAAGGGAAATCTGTGACCTAACACAATAAACCGCATAGGGTACACCATATAGACAGTAAGACTCCATCAGATGTTTGTTCCAAGTCCAACATTAAGTTAATTTTAAAACTTACTTGAAGAAAGAATTCCATCGATAAATTCCTGCCTTGTTATCTTTCCATCCTGATCTTTATCAATCCTCCTAAAGAAGTCCATCACACGAGACTTCTTATGGTTCATCCATCGCATGTATTTTTTTCTCCAAATATCAAAATCAAAGTTGGCAAATTCTCTCAGCTTAATAAAAAAGACAAAGAACTTTTTTCAGCTGAAATCAATCAATCAAGAAAATCAGTGAGAGAGATACCATCTGTGTTCTTTAGAATAACTGGTTCTTTGAGGACCTATATAAACACTTCAAACATCTTAACTCTCCTCACATTTAAAATGAGAATGACAGTTTTTAAAGTACGTTAAAGCATGTGTATCACAGTGTTTTCAGTTAGCTGTATCATACAATATAATACAACAAATACAAAAGTTGTTTACAGTATTTACAGTATTGACAATTTAATCCAGGGTAAACAAAATTATGCAAAAAGTATGTATATTCTTGTACAGTCCTTTTCTGACCTCTTCAAGTCTGTCCAAAGCATCATTAAGTTTTCTTCTCCTTTCCAAGGCCAGAAGCCAGACTTGCTGCCATTTGCTGACTAAAAGGTTTACCCGAGGATTTTTGGTTTCGATTTGGGCCTGGGTTGCTGATGGATATACGCCGGGTGTTGGGGAACGCTTTCCTATTAAAACATGATAAAATGTGTAAGTCTCACCCAGTTCAAACAAAACATTGACGTGAAAGGTACTTGACCTTCCTAAAACTGCTCTTTCCTATCCCAAATAATGAGCCCATACCCTGATATGATTCCATCTACTGGGATTTTTTTTTTTTTTTTTTTTTAAAACACCATCGCTGGGGAAGGACCACATGGTGGTTAAAGTATCTCTTGTCTAGTCAGAAGCATCTAGTAGTGGCTGCACTAGTGAAGCTGCACAGGTTAAAGAAAATCTTTGCAAGTCTCTCAGAGTTGCAAAGTAAACAACCTGATTTTAGAAGCAGATTCCATGTATGGGTAAATATAAAGTACAATGGGTAAGGATATCTAAAAAACCAAAAAGCAATTTCCTCACTTGATTCACTTTCCATTCAACTTCACTGAACATACTTTCTAATTGGATCCATATAATTTCATAGACAGTAAGAGCAAAATTTTGTCTCTACATCTTTATGTAAAAGAAGTTGTTTACACTTTCAGATAATGGTAGATTTGCAAAGACTCAGCACATGCACACTCTTGGAAATTTAATAGCACATGAAAAGCTGCACACTTTAGAAAAAAGTATTCAAGAAGTATAGGACAAAATCTAAAAATACAAGTCTGCTATGAGAAGTTACCTCACAATGCAAAATGAGATATAATTAGAAAAATCAGCCAAGAGAATTTCACCCTGTTTCACTAGAGGCTAATCAAACCTATTAGATTACTAATAATCTGTTATCTTCATAGATAGAGCAATGATGTGTGTGACCTGCCGCAAAATACTTCATTACGTACTGCCTGCTCTCCCCTTATCAAGGACAGGAATATGAGATTGTACTGGAGTGGGTTCAAGTGCCTTTCTTTTATAGGTCTTTGTAACTTTATCCACATCAGGTTGTTTTCTGGTCATTTCTTCCATGAATGTCTGCAATCAGATAGAGATGGTTTTAATTCACAACACACAAAAGTGACTACAGAAATGAAAACCACATACAATAGCAAAACACCAAAGTTACAAGACTGGCACAGAAAGGCTCTTATAATGCCAGCCTCACAAAAAAGACACACATAAAGGTTTTAGTAGGTAAGAAAAATCAGCAGTGTAAGATTTTAAGACCACTATGGCTTGGCTGTTAAAGGAAGGTTACATTTAAAAACCAGTCTGTCAGACTCCTTTATTAACTGTGTAGGGTGAGGTGATGTACTACAGAATTTTGACTCTGAGTACTCAGGTGTTCCTTGCTGTCCAGACTGCAGTTCACAGAAGTGAGACAGCTCTGGTGTGTAAACTGGGGTATGAGCATTCATTGCACCAGCAGCTCCTTCTGGCACTTCATGAACGTATTTTTGAAATCCAATCAGTAAAGCCACACTGCAACACTAGTTCTAAGGCAGCAGCACTATCACATATTTCATGTGGGGTTTTTTTATCATTATTATTATCTTCCTTGTTCCTATAGGAAGTTATAGCTTTGCTTTAGAACAATGTGGCACTGAATTTTTGTTTGGTTGTTTTTTTACCTCTTCATTGAATAAACTACGCGCACATCGTACACATACAAAACACACAACTGAGTATCTGAAAAGGGATTTGATTATTAGGAAAGAAAATAGCTAAGGAGATTCACACTTGATTACGAAGCTTAGCTGAGATGTGAGCACCATTTGTGGAATGTGTAGGACACATGTCACTTAACATGCCTTACCTGATGTTCGGCTATAAGTGCTTTAACTTCCTCAATCTCCTGGGGGATAACCTCTTTATCTTTTTCAGTAAGTGTAGTCTCTGCCCACTGCAACCAGGACAGCAAAGCTTCCAGCAATTCCTGGTTAGCAATAAGTCCAGCCAGAGCTCCTGACAGTCTCTGTTGATGTTGTTTAGCCCATGCTAAGACCTTGATAAAAGAACCAATGCATGAGTATGTGCACATCTGAAATTCTTTGAAATGCATTTAAAATTGTTCTGATAACTGTAAACCCAGAGCCTCCTCCCAGGCCTATTGATGTTTGATTTTCAAAAGTGCTAGATGCAGTGGCTGATCACTAAAGGTGCTAGGTAACTAGAATTCCCAATTCAACACTTTTTTTTCCACAGATGTTCAGGATTAGGTGCTGTTAAATGCAGTAAATAGCACATTCAGGCAACATATTAAGAACTTTATCAAACAATACATATAAGTTAGTGAGTCATGCAGGATTTTGGTGTCCACCTTCCTCTTGAACTCTCCTGAAGCCATGCTTTGCTAACACCAGTATTTTGTTTTTCTTTAAACTTAATATACACAGAAAACACCACCTTAGCAGCTGAGAGTTTGGTACACCCTCTGAGACCTATTTGCAGCCACTTAAACAATTTGGAGATCTTCTAGATTACGACTATGTTGGACTCAAATCCTCCTTAATGCAATCAGAAAATGTTTCAAGTTTGCCCTGCATTTTCTTTCCTTTGTAACTTTAAAGTTTATCCCTAGAAACTACGGGCTTTCTTCACGTGGGAAGTGTCAGGCAGTATTTCCTTTAACACATACAAAGAAGCTTGACCATCTGCTTTAGTTCTTAAAGCCCTATAAGTTTTAAAATAAAACCTAGGGAAGCATGGTATTCACATCCATCACAGTGGGTATTTTAAATGTTTAGTTCTCAACAGCTGGATCATTTCCTCCCAGTGTAACTACTATGTTAGTTGTCAGCTATGTTCCAATCAAAGATGGACTGCTGCAATGAAGATGGCTTGGCAGATACTGACCTCTTCAAACCTGGCTCTGATGATCGTTATCCAGTGCTTAACGGTGGTGATGGAGTCTGGGTGGCAGATAGCTAGGATAGCTTCTCCCATACCTGTTGCTTTATTCAGTTCTGCCTTTTTCTCTTCCAGTTTCTTCATAAATTCCTAAACCAGAGGTAACAATTTCAATTACATGTTGGCAAAATTTGCAAGAGAAATCTGAGTGCATAATACGGAAGGTCACGAGCCTCTCAATCGCTCAAACAGATTCAACTTGCAAGAAGCATGTTTAATTTCTCTGAGAAGTTAAAAAAGTTTATAAGGCCTATTCCACATAAAGTACTAAATGAAGCTCTAAAACTCTTTACCCCAGCTTGCCACTCCTTAAAAGCCCACCATACTGTAAATACTTGAAACACATATGCCCTTATTAAAAAAAGGAGGAAAATCACAGCATTTTAGAAGTGCTGTAAATCCACAATGTGATGGTTATAATCATTATTGGCAACATTTCAGATGACTTAGTTTGTCTGTCAAGTTACAGTAATTCTTCATAATAACTTATCAAGCTCCTAGCAGAGGCTGGAAATGTCCAACTATAATTAACATGCTCAGACAAGATGATAGAGAACTTCAGGAGCAGCTATACTAAACTAACACAAATGTGAAAACTCAGCAGCTGAGGGGGAGAGAGACAGCAAGAACAGGGACAGAGGCTACTAATTAAGCAGCTGTTTTCAGAGGCATTGCCATGTGGGAAAAATCTTGTAAAAGCAAAAGGATGTTTACAGCTTTAGACATCCAAGCTCATAGCCATTGATATTCCTAGGGAGTCTGGCAAAGGAAAGGGTGGCAAGACCAGAATTTGGTGGGGGGACAGGGATGGGACAGGACAGACAACACAACAAAAAAACTGAAGGACTTTTCCCATCCTTTATATAGTTTACATTTCTTTTTTTAAATTATTATTATTGCTACTACAATGGTTTTACTATTCTGCCTATTTTGTTAAGTCTAAATGTTGTGTAAGTCTGTGTGTCTTTGTAAGCACCCTTAACTGGAACTGCCAACATCTCTCAGTGCCTAGTGGAATTGTTATATTTTAACACCTTTAATTGGGCTACAAAATGGAACCATGTCTCTGGAAGTTTAACTCTTCCTCTCTCCATCTACAAAAGGCTGTTTTGGATTCCAGAAATTACGTGTCAGCCAAGTCAGATCTTAGAAAATTCAAAATCACCTAAACACCATAAAAACAGATTCTACAACAACTCATAACGACATTACCCTGTGCCTTTACAAATTAATTATGAAGCTATTACGAAATAAAAGTGTGGAAAAAAAATCTCTCTTCTACCTTATTCTAAAAGCCTGGAATAGGCAGGCTGTATATCTAAAGATATTCATCACTAACTGATTTTGACTTAAACTTAAATTAATGTCGGAGTTTAAGACCCAATCACAACAGCAGTCCCTCTCTCATAAAAATGCATGAGTTCTTACAGTATTTCAGCTCAAAATAGTTTTGGAAAAGTCAAGGTGGGTTGTAGTGAGTGACTACCAAAATAAGCCGGGACCAGGAGGAAAACAGGCAACAAGAAGATTGTTTTTTCTCTGCACAACTGTACTAGAAAATATAAAAAAATCTAAATCTATGACATACTACATACAGTGTATTAAGCTTTCCCTCAGTAAAGGGTACTAATTATACTAAACTCTGTGGCAGTCCAGTGATATAGACACATTTACAGAAGAGGAGATGGGATGCTTCTCATTAGCTAATGCAGTGCATTAACCCACTATACCTCTCAGTCCCTAGCGAGGATGGTGAGTGACAGAAACCTCTCTGCCTGAGATCGTAGAATTTTTTAAATCACATGCAGTATTCAAGCAAAAAAAAAAAAAAAAATCAGTAGTGGGCGTAACGACGGACAGTTTGGATAAAATTTCGTCCTGAAGAAACCTTTCAACAAGTAGCTGGATAGAAATGCATTAGAACTATTTTACAAGAATCACAGTGATAAAAGGAAGATACATTTCATATTTATGTAAATAATGTCAGTCATATTTTTTGATATTAATACTGCAGTATTATTTTTAAACACCATGTCTGTATGATAATATATTACATTTTTTCCTTATTTTCTTTTTTTTCTTCTTGAAAGCTAGTGTTATACGTTTAAGAGAAGAGACCACTCATTCAAGGAGGATTTTGCTGCATTTGTTATTGGTAAAGCAGCAGTGCCACAATCTTTCTTAGCTTGACAATTTCTGTATTTCTGTTATTTGGCCTTTAAGAAGAAAATGTCGTTGGGAGAACATTTTCTAAAATCTACTAAAAAAATTTTAAGTACAGTATGGCCACATCTAACACTCAGGTTGGTTGTGTTGGCTAGTGATTCTTCTTCCCCAGCTGGACAGGGTTTCTGAGAGACAGACTTTGTTTTGGTTTGAGGTTCCAAGTTATGCTTCAGCTTTGTTAGCACAATTTTGAGCTTTGTACAGAAATATTTTGTTAATCAATCTACATTGCAGAGGGAGAAATTTCAGATTTTTTTTTTTCCTAATGATTTCAGTGGACCTAGGATTTCATTCAGACAGTTCTTTCCTCTGTATTCAGAAAAAACAAAAAATTAAGTAAAAGGGAACTGACGAACCACTTGTGGAGAAAAGGCAGCTAAAAGACCAATTTCATTCCATTGAAGACAGCAGGCTGCTACAGCCAACAAGAGTCAACATATGCTGATGCATACATACATTTGCCAGCTAAAGAATAGCACCCAGTTTCCAGGGCCCTAAATTAAATCTGAAAACTTCAGAACAGTGAAGTTTGAGTACCTTGAAAACTCTCTAGTTAAGAACCATTAAGGTAGTTCATACCCTGCACGCACTCCTCTGCATAATAATATTCCCAAACTCAATTTAAACAGGATGCTTTTCCACTCCCCATTTCATAAGTTTTGTTATAACTTTCTTCAGAGCAATGACGAACAAATCCATTACTCTTATAATTTGTTCTATAACATTGTGGGCAATTTCATTTTTACAGTAGGTACTTGGTACTGTTACTACTGCACTTACAAGAAGAGTTTGCACAGGCTTAAATGTGCGTGTTTGTAGCCTCTTGTTTGGAGAGTGAAAATAGGACCTTTATGCTCCTTAGCCATTTTCCCATTTTGTTACTGCAAAGTTAAGTCTGATGGCCTACAATCTAGTATCTGCAGTACCTATGGCACTGCAATATTTCAGTACCTAATGCATGTGAAGCATGACAGCACACTGTTTCACCATGACAAAATGTTAATGCATAACATCATTCTGCTGACATTTACAAATTACCTTGAAAGAAAAGTATATGCTGTTTTGCTTAATAGTGCTAAGACTATTTTACTACTTTTGCTACTGTAGCAGTCTATTATAATTGTCAGGCAGCATATATTCCACAGAGCGGTTTGCATCTGTCTCTAAACATTTACAGTAACTTTCTAAAGGTCCATTATTTTCTTAGTAAACCAAGATGACTCTAACAAGAGCCCAGCACCAGTACGGGCACAAATCTGTCAACTCCATTGAATTTCTAGCTTCTCTACAGAAACAGTTGCAAAAGCAAACACTGGATGCTGGATATGACTATATGGGACAGCCTGCTTCCTTTCATTTATTCTACCCTCTAACAGGCTTATTGGAATGAAGAGAACCCTCGTCATTTTGTTGCTTACCCTGTGCTGGTCTATCAGTGTACGTAAGGCCTCTTCATCATCTGGAAGGACCCCGTGGAAACGAAGAGCCTGCTCAGCCTCTGCCAGCCACTCTAAAAGGACATGGACAACAGAGTGGAATTCTTCTGCCTGTTAAAATGCAAAAAGTAGTTATGGTCACTCATGAGGGGATCTGATAGACACAATGCAGCTTACATAAGGAGACTGAGCCCACATCTGGAGTCATTAATCATCAGTACTGGCACATTAACTTTCCATTAAAAAGTCAATGATACACAGTAGTACATTTTCTTAACTCTAAAAATATCTCATGCTTCCCCCCAGAATTATAGGAAGCCTAAAAGCCTGTTCATGCTCTTAGCCATCTGATTTACAGTGTATTTGCAGCTCAGTTGAGAATGTCATGCCTTTACGCTGACAAATTACATGGGAGGTGCTTTCATGGACCAGCTGGAGAGATGAGAGCTGTATTTTCTGCATAGCTTAAAACACCAGTTAAGCAAAATTAATTGACAGCCCACTGGTGGCTGACTCTTATGTCTGGAGAAAACAAGAAAGTTCCACGTTTGGGCACAGTCATATTCAGACACAATTAGTGTTTGAGGTAGCTCAGGATTGTGCCTGCTGAGAGACTGGAGAACTGCACCAACACAGTACCCTGGGAAAAGCAGGACAAGAATTATGTACACTGTGGATACATCACTATTGCAGGAGCCCCATCCTAGCATCAGCCCAAGCTAGTATATCTTCACAGAGCTTTACATCTATATTATCTCAGGTTTGGAAACAACACATATGGACCTATTTGTTTGGGTACCAGCCAATACTGACACACATACACTATTCTAGCTCCTGAGTTCTAGCTCCCGAGTTCACTCTGCAGAAGAAAAGGGGTTGCACTATGTACTTCACTATGCACCATAATTGTGCCAATGTAAGCAAGTTTTCAGTACACAAATTTACTTCTTTCCAATGAGGCACGAAGGGCATAAACATGATTGTAATCTCCAGCTTCCTGTGAAAGGGGCATACTTCTTCATTACCCTTCAAGCTTGACTGTAACTTCAGTGATTTCCTTAGATGGTAAGGTCTTTGAAACATTTGCTTTGCATTTGTGGTATAGACTAATAGTAACGGCAATAATAAAAGCTAAGAGGCATTATTTATGTGCTGTGGTAAAGGGATGGAGACAAGGTAAGCAATGCATGAGCAAGAAAATAAGTACTTTCAAATGAAATTAAATTAAATTGAATGACATGAAGTGAAAATGAAATTAAATTTTTGGCAACAAGACTGCAAGGTATTTTCACTGCTTCTCATAAAGGAGATGTAGTATCAGTAATACTCCTCTACCTGCCGAAGAGCCTGTTCCAGTCGTGTTTGCTTGGATACTGACAGGGCACAAACCGTCTCCCAGCGAGTGCTTAGCTCCTGCATTTGGACTTTGACCCAAGAAGAGTCATCACGGCTGCCTTCTATCAGCTCCCTTGCAGAGCGCTTCAGAGCCTGGACACTGCTTGTTCTTTTTCCCAACTCCTTCTGGAAAACCTAGGCACCACCAAATACATTTGAAATCTTTAACTCATTAAGGCATATTTACGTAAAGAATAACAAATAAGTACTGGTTGTAAGAAATCAAAATACGGATTCGGTTCAGTCAAGAGTAACTCCATCTAAGTGATGCAAAACACACAAGTTCTGCTTATAAGATTACATATGAAGATATTTACACTCTACCCTATCCTAATAAAACTGGAATATGGTAGGAAAATGTCAGACAGATCCTGAGAACCCACCCTGATGCAATGCATGGGAAATCTAGTCTCCTTATCACACTGGCTTTACACTCTTTATCAAAGCAATTGACCTGACACGCTGATTAATGCACAAGATTGCTTCGGCAGGAAAAGATCAGATAAAATGCTAACAATCAAGCAGAATGTTTGAAGTTGTAAAAACAGAAATAAAGCCCCATCTGAAGGTCTGACTGTAAGGCTGTAGATCTCACCACATATTCATGTATTTATGTGAAAGTATGTTCACATTTGCAGATGGAACAAGCTCCAGTTACATAAAGGAAGCTCTTAAAAAAAGATATGACGATTACAGTACACCATGCCACTGAGTATGACTTGCTTGTTATATACAATGAGATTTCAGAAGCAATTCCAGCATATTTCAGGCTACTTTTTATAGACAACCCATGTTTCCAATTAATTATTTTCATGAGGGGCAAAATCTCCTCCTCACTGAAGAGTCTTTGCATACTCGATGCATACTTTGCATCCACACTGGTGGATGAACAGAGGCACCTTCACCTCGTAAACCTCCCTGGCTCCAGAGCTCTGACTGCATGTAGCATTTGCAATACCAGTAACTTCAACAGCTGTTTCTTCTGACATACTGAACTGCAAAACTGGAGTTCAGAGGCAAAGTCCTACATCACCTACTTGCTTCCATCTCCAAAACCACTTCGGTAACAAAATACTGCAGCTTGCCACTGTAGGCTTCCTGGTCCATATTCTAGCCATGTACTCCCATGCATAACTTAAGCATTGCAGCTACTTTTCTCCATGAATATACAGCAGGCCTGCAGGTTTGAAAGGCTGCTGTAGTCATGATGAGCGCACTGGACATTTGGTTAGCAGATGTGCTAAATAAAAAGCCATGTCTCCCCCAAAGATTTCCAATACAATAATTTTTGCCACCTCTTGTCCATACACACATATTCATAAATGCACACTTGTGATTTTTTACATGATATTCATACATAGGACAGCAGCATTAAACAAAATTTATCTCAATACCAACTGGTGTCAATGAGTCCTTAACAGTCATTGTCTTCCACGTATGTTTTACAGCATTTTCCACTGTTGATGACATAAAACTATTTCATGTTTCTAAAAATTACAGAATAGCCAAATAAAGATAGCATTACAGTTACGAGCAGTCTAGTAATTTAAAAAAAAAGAGTATTTTTGGAATTACCTTGTGATTGTCAATCAGATTCATCACTAAATCAATGTCTCCATGTACCGGCTGATCTTCTGCTAGCTGAGGTTCAATTTTGTATAACCAGTCAATGAGAGCTTGCAGAGCATCGGTAAATTGCCCCGAAAATAACAGGGCTTCCTCCAGTTTATTTTGTCTGGGGGAAAAGAAAAACAAACACAAAAAAACCCAGAAACAAAAGCCGAACACACACACACACACACACACACACACAGGAAAAAAAATAAATCACTAACACATTTTAAGAAAATATTTTCAGCATAAAATGATAACAGCTAAGAGCTTTAAATCAGTGTTTCCCTTTTTAATTAGTTGCTCCCCCCCAGTCCTCTTCCGTACCATCAGGAAAGTATGCATTTCTAGTATTTTACTGCTTTGGCACTCTTAATTATCAAACAAGCTAGCCACTCTGGTTTTACTTTTACACAACAGAAGCCAAAAGAATTCTCCTAAGCCTTTTTCTTATCTGCTGAATAATTAGATTGGTTTCCATTTACCTTTCCACTGATTTTCCACAAATTGTATCCCACTTATCCCTTAGCTCACTCAGCATATCATCAAGTTTCAAATTGTCATCAGCTAAAGTGGTTTTCTCTTTCAAGGAGCGTCCAGTCCTATTTGTGGTATCATACACAGAATGTTTGGCACCAAGAGATTTCTGGAATTCCTATATATGTGGAAGAAAAAGAAAACACCCTTATAGCATTAACTGCTTACAGGCCACAGTTAATTAATCTTTGACATACTATTTGCAATGGAAGTTGTAGATGTTGCTGCAAGAAAAAATTTAAATTTACTGCAAAATTTCTAGTCTTCTAGTGCCACAGTACACCTGAAATTATATGGGGCGTGATACTTGCAGAGTCTCTGCATTTTGTCCCTCTCCAGGAATGTAACTCTATGCCTACTGGAAAAACTTCCGGAAGATCCCTCCTTCAGTGAGAGCAATGATACCCATCCTACCATAATATCCCTAAATTTCAGCAAGGGGCTACCTGGTGGTCAGAAGAATGTGAAAGAACTGCTACTTTGGGAGCCATGAACTGAGCAGTCTTCACACTACATTTTTACATACTAAGATTTCAAGCCAGTGTAGAGCATCCCAAGGGATACAAAGGTAATTGTTTTAGCTCAGCATAGTCAGGCTGGGAAACCTCCAACCACAAGCATTTAAACCCTCTTAAGATTGAAGCATACTATAACTGAAAAGAATTGTATGCCAAAAGTACACAGATCCAGGCACAAGAAGCAGCCAGGTGACATGCCAGTAACACAGGTTGGGCTGGAAATCATGATCATGAGCAGGTTTCTGTGATCCAGGGACTTTGGAAGATGACAGTGACACAGCAGTTGCATCTGCCTGCCAACTCTGACAGCTCCTTCTGCACAGAGCCCCCGGGAGCTTTTCACAGGCACAGAGAAGCACACAGAAACACAGCTCATCTGATACTGCAGAGGAGTCAACTGACTGACAGAGTAAATAATTAAAGAAACACTGCCAAAACACAAACCCAGCCCCACACAGCAGCTTTTAAAATGTAGCAATGCTCAAAGTGTTTTATTTCACACCTTCAAGAACTGCTAGAAGGAAATCAGTTAAAATAAAAACAAAACAAAAAAAACCCACAAGTTTGCTTTAGGAAACTCCTATATACAGATTCAAATATATATTATGGGGTTATTTTTGTCACAAAAAATACTAGGCCAAAAGAGTTTTTGTTTAGTGTTTGCTGAAACAGATTTTTCAGCTGGTTCTCAGAGCAATGTTCAGTATCATCAAATCCAGCAACGAAATTATTACCGCTTACAACTTATAGTAATTCCTCAGTGTGCGTAAAGATTGCAAGGATTCCTCATGGTCACTCTTGGCACATGCATGGCTGTACCACTCCAACTGGCAAGCTGTTCCCAGCTGGCCTGCACCAACCTGTGCCATGGTACCTCACAACTCTTCCACCAACTTTCCCATGTGTCCGCCTAGTCATCTGCTCTTTTTAGATGTGAAAGTGTGTCAGGGAAAGCTAAACTGGAACAGAGGTGTCTTAAGTAGGAGGTAGGCTTTGAGTTATGCCATGTAGACAGTATGACAACTTTACCTAGGGTGATTCAAGGTTCCTTTTTTAAAACTTGCTTAGTATTTTGCACTGTACTATCCTTACTTCAGGGTTATTTCAGGATCCAGAAGGAAGTGAGAATCAAAATTCATCATCATCAAAAAAAAAAAAAAAAAAAAAGGAGAATTTGTTTTGTAATTCAGCATTTCCTTACTGCTTACTGTCCTTTCATTTTCCTCATATAAAACAACAAGGAAACACACTCACTTTAAGAAAGAATACAAACACCGTTGTCAGACAGAACTACAATAAAAAAAAAAATAATTTTCAAAATTAAAATAAACGCTTTTTCATAAAAGTTCCTTCCATACAAACAATATGTCTGTGCTCCTTTTCTTTGATAGAGTTTATCAACTACTTAACAGTACATGCACAGTGTTACTTGATTTGCACAAGGCAACACAATGAAACTGCTGCCGCAGAAGGATCACACAGGAAAAACAGATTTAAAGGTGAACAAAGGTTTGCAGTCAATTAATTCTTTGAGAGACTACAAACACTACATTAAATCTACTTTCATTTGATTTCACAGAGGTGTAACAGAGAGTAGATTTTGGTTTAAGCTGCCAGCAGCAGACAGGCAAGATGAACGAAATCTCAGTAATTAACTACCTACCCTCCTTCTAAGGAAGATGGGAGCATACAGATAAATTTAGCCAGGTTCATAAAAATGTACTGTAAGGAACAGTCAGCATTAGCACAAGAATGGATTGGGTGACCTAGTAAGGGTTTTTCCATTCCCGACTTCTAAAAATGAGAAAAAATTTCTGATAAACAGACCATGAATAACCCCCAAAAGTCCCTGGCAACACACTAGATACGAGTGAGAGAGAAAACATATTATCTTGGCTTTTCTCTTTCAGGGCCTTCTTTTTTTGGCAGTAACAACTGGCAAAGAGTGAGTCCAAATTATTGCTTACAGAACACACAGAGCAGATATTCAGTTCAGTTAAGTAAATGGAGCAAGGAAACCTTCAAGGCTGGTCAGAAAAGACAAAGACAGACACAGGGGGTACATGTGGGAGTGGAAGGAAAAGACTCAAAATACAAGGAAGGACATTGCAGTGTTGGGAGGTATGACAGCTCATTAAAAAACAATTGAGTTGATTTCTTGGGGCGCTTGTTTGAAGTTTCAAGTCACAAAGTTCACAGAACTCCCTCTCTCACACACATTCATCTTCTTCCTCCAAACCACCAGTTTCAACCCTAATGTCCCTGTGCCACATTCCATCCCATTCCTTAATGGGAAATGAGATTCAAGCAACTTAAGTAGCTATTCTCTGCAGGCATTTTATACAAAAAGAAGCTGGAGAAAAGATATCCGAGAGAAGTGATAAGTCTGCCAATCCATGTGAGGAAGTTTGGGCTCATAAAATGTACTGCTGTAGGTATAAAGAACAAGTGGGATTATCAAGTTTAACATTTCAGAAGAGGGGAGGAGAATAAAGGTAGAGAGTCAAACCTCAGGACCTTAAAGGACCTCAAAGCACAGTCACATACTCGTGAGGAGTTTGAACTTTACTATATAAAGAAGAGAGGAGTAGAAAGATTAAAAGATTGATAGAGTCAGAGAAGGCAAGAAAGAGTATCTTAACAGAAAGATTCCCCCCCCCCCCCCCCCCAACTTCCCATCACTGACTTCAAATTCTGGCAACAGCAGCAATCTCAGAACAAACTGAAATTGCAGACTTAGCATAACAGCATGTTAATGTAGGTTTTATCTAAAAGTTTTAACAGCAAACATAGGTAAAACTGTTTTTGCTTGACCAACAGCCAAATTCCCCATATTAAAGGGGAGTATTTTCCTGGTTGATAAATAATACTTAAATCATCATGTAAACTGAGAGATGACAAAAATATAAAGCAGACGGATGCAGTAACCAATCATTAGTATACATGGCAAAACTTGTCAGAGGTAAAAGCAATCATCAGAAGCTACACTGAGAGGGAAAAAATTAGATATGCAAACCCTATTGTGCAGAATGAAAAAATAAGATTAAATGGAGAACAATAAAACTGACATGAAAAGTAGAAATCAATGTATGCCAAAATGTAGAAAAGTGAATGATCTTTCTATACTCTGATGAAACTGCTCCAAATTAAATCCTGGGACACAGTCTGCCTCTGAAGATTCTACCACTCAGCCACTTGATCCTCCATAATGTGTTATTCTAGGCTCTTTACAAAGGTAAAAATTAAGTGGAAACTTCTTCTGTCCTTCCTTTTGCTCTGTGTCTGATGGAACTACAGAGCTTTTACATTATCATGATTTGTTTGAAAAGCCAGGTCAATCAGGGAGACTTACATTTTCACCTACAGTAGCTGGGTGTGTGGAAAGCTGGTGCTGGAATTTTGAATCCCATGAAGAAAACAACCTTTGCTAGTAATGGTGTGATTGTACTTTATAGAGGATTTTGTTAATATTTCCACTTGACACAAAAAGCAACTGCCAATCAAAATACAAGATTAGTTTTCAGTTTTGAGATCATCCTGTAGTATTAAAAGGAAAATCCCAACCCAAATAACTGGATGCTAAATTTGTGGTTTAAGGACTGAAAAAAGCCTGTAATAAAACCTTTTCAGAGATTCCTATTCTGAGATAGCATTACTTTGTTTTTTAAAATTTCCATAGTGCTGTATTATTATGTCTTTCCTCTTCATAGTTAACCATTCCCCCACAGATCAGGTACTGTGAAAAGTTTTTTTTCACTCCCCACCTGTAACACACGACCATTTAATTAGATGTTAATAAGCATTCCACTGTAGTGAGGCCACAAGTCTACTTCCTTTGCTGATTGAACAGTACAAAGCTGACAGAGTTACCTAAATCTCACTGGGCACTTTGCATTTCATCACTTATAACTCACCTTATGCTGTGCGAGCTGCATCTTTATTTTGTCAGGGTCATTTGCAATTTCAAGATCTGAGTCCAAAGATTTCTCTGACTCTTCCAGCCATTCCATAAGTTTGTGCCAGGCTTCATGGAACTGCAGGAAAGCAAGATTTGCATGGACTTTAAAATTCACTGGTTCATAAAGTAGTCTGAAAACATTAAACCCCAACCAATTCTCTACAGGCCAAACAAGTACTCTGCAGACTTTGAAAAGATTTCCTGCGCTTTTTCTCCCTGGTCTCTCAAACAGGACTAGCCCAATCATGTGCCCACTGTACTTAGCCTCCCTTCTCCTAAGTGCATTAGCAACCTTTTATGTGCATGATCTGCATACACAGTATGACAGAGACATACTGGTAACTTCTGTTGACGTGTTGGTCATTTAGATTCCTACTTTTTTAGTAATGCATAGTAAATACAGCAAGAATGGGGCTTAGCTATTGCCTATAAGGGACAACAGCAGTAAACCGCTGTGGAAAATTCCTGTCTGGATGACTGCTGAAGATCTTTCCTGGGATGCTCATAAATGCTCTCATTATATCAAATAGTATCTTGATGGGCAAGGAACAGATTCTGAATCTTCCTTCCTGTCTCAACAAAGAGAGTGCTTCAGGGAAGGAAGCAGGGAAAGACCAAAGATTCAACCAGCTTTCACAAAGTGGCATCCCTTTGGGATTATATTTTCTAACCTGGTCATTTCTCTCTTTGCCTCTCTTTTGAAAATTCTTCTTGCCTGGGCTGCCTACACATGAAAGCACAAGCAACTAGTTCAGAAACCTCTCAAGGCTCCTGGAACCTATTGTCCAGGGCTGTGGATCAGGCCTTGACAGTAGTACCCTTCAGTACTCCTTCCCCACTCTACCCAGATAGTTGTCGTCCCAAATTAATAACTTATTGTATTCAGCTCTGTAAATGGATACGGAGATGAAATCCATCTCATTGCAGAACTATTGTGTACGTGAATGTACAAGAGAAACTGCTGGAAAATAAATAACATTTAATTGGCTTATGGGATAATTTATTACTCAGAGAAGTTCTTACTCTTAGGAGCTGAGTGGCAGTAGCAGTGAACGTGGGAATGTGGTTTGGCTGTGAACATGACCAGATCTTGAATGGTCATGTTCACTTGAATAAAAAGAAGCTAGAACTTCCTACTGATGTTTAAACATTTTACATTCCTCTCACGCATTTTGCATCTTATCATTTATGTTCCTCAGTGAGGGGAACATGAATCTAAGGAAAAAAAAAAATGCTCCCTGGTAAGGAAAGCTGTGTGAAAAAACTTCCCAGTTTTTTTAAGGAAATAGAGATATCTTACCACACAGAAGATATTGGACTAGTAACTAACATAAGAGATTGAGGAAGTGATGAGTATTAATCAGGGCACAACGTAAACCCATGAAGAAAATACTAAGGAATACTCCCACAGATTAATGAAAGGGGTTCATCACATTCTTTAAAATACAAGGGGTTGATTGTGAAACTTCTTTCTGAGGACAGATGGCACTAATATACATCTGGAAGCCATACTGTAACTTTCTTCTTTCAGACTATGCGGTATTGCAGACAGAAGTCACTGCTTGGGTTGAAAATGACGCTTTCACCTCACAAATGAAGTGCTTTATGATTGAATCACAGAAATTGCTCCACTAACTCAACAGTGTCTGTTACACTAAACCCAGACTTACTTGAAAGTGCTTTAAAGCACCATATTCTTCAAGAGTCTGGATGCAATTACAAGTAAGTTCAAAGAGTTCTACAACAGCTGTTGTCCGATTACCTGTTTGGCTCTTTTCCTTGCATCATCCAAAGCTCTTCCCCTTTCAACTAAGCGTTGAACTACTTTTTCCCATCGACTCTGTACACTAATCAGCAAATTCTTAATAAGGACAACATCCTGTTTCTGGCTGAAATATTTCAAATGGGTTCCAGTTTTGTCCAGCTCTATGATCTGATCTCGATGAGAATTCACTTCTGTGGCAAAAACCTTAGAAAAAAGGGAGAAAATTACTCTAAATACTATGTTGCTCAAGCACTGGGTAAACACTGAAAAAAACCAGTCTGATAAAGAATGATGTAGCGAGAAAGACTATAAAATGCAATTTAAAAACAAATTAAATGTTTCTCTGAGTGTCAGCATTACAGGGTTCATTTGGACATTGTTAAAGTATCTCCAGAGACTGGGAGAAAAACATTACACATCTGTTTCTTTACATACCTTGTGTTCATCAATTTGAAACAAGACAGTGTCCAAGATAAGACTTGGCCGAGAAGCTGCAGTTAGAGTTTGCTCAGCCTGAGTAAGCCAATTGATGAAATCTTGAAGTGAGTTGTGGAACTCCATTGCTAAATTGAGGGCTTCTTCCAGTTTGGCCTGTAAAGATAGGTCATACTTTAATAGCAGCTGATACTGTGCAGGGGCTTTAGCCAAGTACACCATTTTAGTTCAGCATTTTGGAGTAAAGCATTTTAGTTTAGCGTTTTAAAACATTTTTCCAACTCAAAGTTTCTGAGTTTTAAAATAACAGCCTACATTTGAGCATATTAAAGGAGATGGATAGAAGAGTAACAGTAAAATTATGTATAATAGATGAGTAGAAAATAGAGCACCTAGTATCAAGATAAAATTTTCCACATTACAACATTACATTTTCTACTACTTAATCTTCATGGGACATATGGATTTATCAATTTCGATACAAAACTAGTAGAATCTCAGAAATCTAAGGTGGCAGTGCACTTGGAAGAGCCTTAAAGAGGTCATCTAGTTTATTCTCTTGCACTAAACAAAGAACCAGTTTGCCTAAACCACTTCCTTTTAATAAAGCATAATTTTCATTTAAGTTGCCTGAACCAAGACTAATTTTGGATACAGAATTTTTGTTGATCATGAGATAGCAGTCAGAGATTTTCAAACAATTGTACTGTTGGCCTAGCCAAGTACTCCAGCCTTACAGCTTCCTGCAAGAAGGTGCTCATACTGGGTATTAATTAGTTTGACATTCTTAAATTACAGTCACCTTAAGAGACACCAGCAATCTTACTTTAAAATATAACTAAGTTGTGAGTTAAATATTTGTGCTTTATACACATTAGGGCTGTACATCGAGTTCCTCTGTTTGTAATTATTGATACTCTTCATTTTTGATTAAGGTAGAATAAATGGACTATACTTCGTGAAGGAATGAAAGCTAAATGAAATTAATAATAAGAAAATGTATGTTGTATGTCAGTGAAATCATGCTATTGATCTACGTTAGAACAGAAGGTAGTCACTTGAAGTAAGTGGCACAAGGCCAAGTGTTTGGGAATTTTAAGAAAAAAAAATGGATAAAAGCCAGGAAAATTAAGGCAGCAATTCTGTACTGAGAAGGAGATAAACTTGAATGATCAAATAATGTTATTCACTCTTTCATGTCTACGATTACTGTAATAAAAACCAGAAAAGCCAAATCCTACCAAATGAGCATTATCAGTATCAGTTAACATACTTCTATGGAACAGACTTGTGCTATGCTCATCCACCCTCCCCCCCCAATTATGGATAATCAACTTCTTGAATCCCATTTTTTCCCAGTACTTTCTAAACATACCAATGAATTCTGCATAACTTCTCTACAATTGGTTTTAAATCTAAAAGATCAAGCAAGTATGCACGCATAAAAGGACTGAACATTAACATCCTTAAATACATGATTTACACTTCTATTTTTATGTAAAAACACATACTTTTCTTTCACTGAGCTTTGTTTGTACTGATTCCCATTTTTCTTTTAAGTTATTTATGTCCTGCTCAACGTTTGTTTCAGCAGACTCTGGGCATCTTGCAAGCATCTGCTGGCCTTTCTGCATTAGACACTTATATGTCTCTTCTTTGGCTTCAAAGGCGGCACAGAGTTCCTAAACAAAGAAAGCACCAAAAAATAAGTCAGGTAGAAATTCAATACTCTTTACAAGTGCTAGTATAATATTTATTCCTCCCCCAACATTTAGCGGGTATGATTACGACTAATAAAGGAAACATATGTAATTCATAAAAAGTCAAATGAGCAAAGGAAGGGCCCAATTCTTCAGGAACTGAGGACTTGTATTGACTGTCAGATGTTTTCACCAAGATCCAAAGCTTGGCTAAGAAAGTACTATGCACTTATTGCACAAGATTTGCTACAACTTGGTTGGTTTAAAGTCCATCTGCAGCTGAAACACAAAAAGTGTCAGCATTATACAGTGTGCTGAAAGCCCAGACCTATCCAATACACCTTCAAAATTGGGTGGGACAACTTGTGAGGTCTGCTCTATTGTACATCGTCTCTGTTGTCTGTGTCTTCCTTCACTTGCCAGGCAAGAGCATTGAAGACATTTTACACATACAAAGAAAGCTTGAAGAATAACAGTGACAACTGTTTTATCTGCTAACTATTCTTCTAACTATTCTCTTTTAACCATTTTAAAGATAAGGTGGCAAGAGCTCCCATACATCCCTCTGACTTAGAAGGGCATGTACAATATTTGTAACAGAGCATCCAAAATGAACCAACAAAATTGCTGCAGACTCCCAAACGAGGAACATCTTCCAGGAGGTGAGCAGTAAGTGGCTTGCAAATAGGAGGAACAGAACTTTTTCCTCTCATTCCCAGGACAAGAGCCCAAACCCAATATTTTCTTTGGGTTAAGAGATACTGTACACAGGGTTGTACCTGATCACAGAGGAGGGCAAAGCAGGAAGCAGGTTCAGCCTTGAGCTAAGATTTTAACAGCACAAAAAGCTCCCTTGCTTTCTTTCTGAGGGCTAAGACAAGTGGTGTCACCTAGCCTCTTTCTTTCTGTGTTCCCAACTCCCTACACTATTTCTGGTTTCCATAACTCCCCAGAGCATCTTATTTTACTGCAGCACAAAAACCCGTCAGAAATAAACATAAGGAACACAGAACAGGTGAAACACAGCAAAGCAGGAGTAGCCCCAAACATTGGGGCTAGGCACAGTCTAAGACAGGGGCTCATCACAGTGGTTAATTCTGTAGTACAGTACCACTCTTAAGAGGGTAGGGACACCCAAAGTTATTTTAAAGGAGGAACTGAGAAAAATGATTGTTTCAAGAGAAGGGGAGGGATGTTCTGAGCAGCACTGGGACAGCCGAAGAGGCCTCCTCTTAAGTCCCCTTGCTGCTGGTGTCCTGTAATGCCTCCTCCTATCTTTTGTTTTCCTGGAGCTGCCTTAGCTGGAAATGCTGCCAAATCTTAACTCCATTTGTGAACTGATTATGGTTGAGGGCTTTTTAATTCATATCTGTAGAAACAGACCTTAAGAAGATGGTTCATTATTTCCAATGAGAAACAAATCAAAATATAGTCCAAAACTTTCTTCTCCAGTTTCACGTCACAAATTAACATGGTTTGTATTACTTAGGGGCAAGTTTGAATTTGGAACTTACGATAAATAATACTCAACAGGACAAGTGGACTCAACATTTCAGAGAATTTACATATATCTGCACAGATCCACTGCGGTTTAACTAAACTGAAATCAAGTCCTATTTTTTAAGGGTTATATACATTAAAGGATAACAAGTCAATGTCTGCAGTTACATGATGGCCCACAGCATAGTATCAGTCTGTTAAAATGTACAGGTACAGTTAGGAAATTATTATACATATAGGGGACATTCACATTTGCTCCAACTGTAATACTACATTCAGTTCAAAGATTCTTTAAATAATCTATCTGTAAGTGCAAGAAGTATAGAAAATGGCTTGTGGATTTGCATAGTACAAGAATGTACCAAAGAAAACCCTGAAATTTTCCACGGAAAATTTTTTGGTTTTGATCTGACTTTAAGTCCAGGATGAAACACAGAAGAAGCTCCACTGAATCCCATGGAATTGTGATTATGCGCCACTCTCCCTGGGAGGGGGGGAGGCTTTTTTTTGCCTTATTTTTTCTGTCTGTCCGTCTTTTTAAGACAAAAAGAGAAGGATTGGGGGAATTAAAAACCACAGGGTGTTTCTCTGTTTTGTCCTAGTTTCCTGTCATAACTGATTTTAAAACCGTAAATTATTTTCCTTCTCAAAAATAGTTACTGGTAAAATTTGGAGGAAAAAAAAGAAGAAAAAAAAAGTGCCCCAAATTGGTGGGCAATGACCTTTAGAAAAACTCTGGAAAAAAATCTCATTTTTAAAGCTATGACAGTGCAGCACTCTAATGGAAACTGTATCGGGCATATTCGAGTTCAAGGACAGTTCAGTAAATACCACTCTTACAATTGAGCCAGGAGGTCAGGAGTTCAGATCACCGGGTTTCAGGTTATGGCCTGGCCTAAAAGCACAGCATGATTTTATAATTGGAGCAGTACGAACCACCCTCCTTTGAGCTAAGAGATCAAGCTTAAGTGTCTTTTTTTCAAAGCTGTATGGTTCTATGGGGGTGGAGAAATCCACAGAATGTTTCTTAAAGAGAAAGGAAGGGAAGGAAGAGAATAATTCAGGCATCCTGATCAGCTTCCCAATTCTAATTAAAGCAGAGTGTCTATATGAGACAGTAGTCCTTATTACATCTGTGCTAACAGTGATTTTAATGTCAGCTTTGGTTAGGTAAAGAATAAAGGATCGAGTCTCTTAATTCAAGGTCCAATGAATGTGGGTCACTTTTAGATTCATCTTTGTATCTTAGAAAAAGCGTAAACGTAGTTCTGGGAACAGAAGAGAAAAGAAGAATAGGAATCACTGAAAAATCTGTAAACACCTGCTTTTCTTTCTGAGAATAAGGACACAAAGTGGTTTTTTTTTTATTTCTGTCTGAACACTATTAACGGTTCAGTTTGGGGCATCTCTGAAATGACTACTTTTCCTACACTAAAAATAACAGTGTTGTTTTGAAGGCTATTAAAATTTTTTAAGATCCTGTACAGACATTGCAATATAGAGAACGTGCTCTGTATTTACCATAAACGCTTTTGAAAGATAGATAGTCCTGAAACGTAGTTTGCAAAGCATTCTAATACTGATACTTACCATATGGGTATTAAGCTGCTCTTTTGCTGTTTCTGGTAAGCCTCCAACAGGTTTTGATGCCAACAGCTGACGTTCAGTGTCTGTCAGCCATTGCTGCATATCCTCAACTTCACCATGGAAACCTTGGGCCTAAATTATACCATATCATTTTAGAGCTTACTTAAATGTTGTCCATTCTAATACTAGCTCAGAGACAGAAGTACACTAGCAACACATTTAATCAGATATTTACATTAATCAAAGCAAATGAAAGAAAAAGAAAACCAAAGGAAAAAAACAAACCAAACTTTACTCTAGCTAAACCCAATCTAAATGATAAAACCAAAACCAAAACCTATGGAAATCTTGAAAGCAGACTAAATGAGCAACTGTGAGATCAATGTTTTCCCTGAATAACGTATCTATACAGAAGTTTCTTGCTTTTAAAATATGTAGGGCAAAAGCTGAAGTCTCAATTCAGCACTATAAAAGACAGTGGCCAGCTGCGGAAGATACAGCTAGATTCAAACTTTCTCCAAATTCAGCAGTGTCTGTGTTATGACTTTAATTTAGGCCAACTTCTAATACATGTATCTATGTACTTCATGTAAAAAAACCACTTTTTTTGAGTTATCTGTTTATTTGATCATTTCCTGTTCACCTGGATCAAGGCACTGTCCAGCTGCTGTTTCCTTTGTTCTGTTTTTTCCAACACGTTTTGCCAGCGTTGATTCAGAAGTTCCAACTTGCTCTGTAAATTACTTGCTTCTTCAACAGCACTTGATTGAATCAGGTCATTTCCTGCTTTCTTAACTGCTTCCACTGTAGACTGATGAGCTAAAACGTCATTTTGTAGCACCTACAATTGTAACACAGCAAGTATTACTGGCCATGTTGATAAGTTATTGGATGAAGGTAATTACAGTGACTGAGCTAGTTCTAATCCAGTGACAAGGCAATAGTTTAATATCAGCACAGGTATTAGCAATTAAAGCTAATAACTAAGGTTTCTTCAATCAAAAGCAGTAACAGACCATTCTGCCAAAATGCTACATTTTATTTTTATACCTTGGAAAAAATAATATATTCCTTCTGAATACATATATTTCTTTCTGAAATTATGAAAGGTTTCTGGTACTGCTAGAATTATTATTAAGAATTATTTCTTCACTTTCCTTAATTTACTACATACTTTAATAGGATTTTTCTTTGGGTTTGAGGGTAAGGTGTGAAAACAGTATTATATATTGTAGTACCAACTGCTTGTGGAGCAGCAGTCTAAGAGAGTAGGGAGAGGAGCAAGAATACTATGTGCCTGCTGTGCCACACAACAACCTGCCTGCCACGACATCTCATTATGCATTTCAGGTCTACAGTTCGTTTTCCCGTTATGTCAAGCCACCAGGACACTTCAGCTGTGCTAAAAGCTGGGAAATGATTGTAATACTAACACCACAAGAAATCCTTCCATCTGGTTGAAAACCTGTTATCTCCAACCACAGTAAAGCCATAAAAGGCAAAAGTACATTTAGGAAAACGATGCTGTTTTCAGACAGATTTTTTTTAAAAAAAAAAACAAAACAAAACAAAAAAACCCTTTAAAACACCAGATATAAAGAATAGGAAAAGAGAATATGCAAAATGGTTGGAAAAATGAAATGTACTCTAAGAAATTCAAGTTTATGAGTGCTGTCTTGCACAGGGTCTGGTTCAAACTCACCTCCCTCAAAATGCTAGTATATGGAAAAATTTAAAGCTAAATACAAAGGAGCTTTTAAATAAACTATATAGAGCACTTGATGAAACAGCAAGTCACAAGTAGCCCTTGTATACAAAACATGCATTACGTTTGCTTTAATTCTTCTAAGCTAAGCACTGGAAGATATTCCTTATTTTCCTAACAGGGTGAAAAAAAGGGATATTCAAAGAAGCAGATGCATCTTCTTCCTTCCTTCCTGCTGAGGCTCACTAAGAACAAGGTCTATTCTTTCCAAAGTTATTCAAGAGATGGATGTTTTTCCAGGCTACCACAGGATGCACTACTGTGTGAACTTTCTAACCTACAAATTATGTTTTATGAAAAGGAAATAGATTTGTTCATGTGTCTGCTGAACTCCTTCAGCACTGAAGGTAGATGAAGTCATAAACAATGTCTGTATGCTTCTTCAGTAGTAAATCACTTCTGTTTGATAAGAATAGAAAAGGTTCATGGAGTGGCAGCTGTATTTGTAATTTTTTTTTTTTTTTTTGAAGGGCCTGTTTCTAACAGTAGTCACACAGGGCATGTAGATGTTTTACTCTGCTCAAGTTCCAGCTGACCACACAAAAGGCTTCAGAAGCTGCATAGCTACATTAACACAAACAATGAAAATGCCTTAATTATTGTGTATTGTCAATTTCAATCCATTCTCTCTAAGTCCCAAACTGACTCTGAACACTTTTTACATCACATGCAGGCCAAAAATTACGTGGCAGATTTAAAGGAGAGGATTTATGAGGCTGGTTTGAAATCTTCAGGCCTAGAAAGAACACATGATCATGAACAGCACTGAGTCTCACAAAGAGCTAGAGAAGATCTCTTGCTCCTGGGGTACTCTTCAGAATAAAGGCACAATGGATGCATTCTTCCAGGGGCTCCAAAGTCACAATATTCAGTAAAAATAATAAAACAAAAAGTAAAAAATTAACCCTACATCATATGTATCAGAGAGAAAGATAGGGGCATGGATACCCTGAAAGTTTGCTGAGACTTTCAGAGAAGCATTCTCCACGTTAGTTGGACCCAAATGAGATAAAATTTTGCAGAATTCAGAAACACAAATCACTATTTTCTCAGAAGAAACAAGAACAAAAGATGCACAATGGTCACATGCATTTTGTGAGACCTGGCCTAAACAGAACTAACCAAGAAGTTTATTGCTTCGGGGTGAATAGCACGTTCAGTAACTTTTGAGTTCCCTTGGTCAAATGAAGGTGAATGAAGGTGGAGACTAGGGTAAGCTGCTCTTTTTGGCAAAAACCTATGCCACTTGCATGGCATATGCAAGGAAGAAAGGAATATGGAGGAGTAAGAGGAAAGATATTAGTTACTCCAAGCCTGCATTTCAGCTATAACTTGCATCTTGAAAATCGCTATAGAGAATTATTTATCAGTAAGTTTTACTACAAGACTCATCACTAAGATAAACATCAAAAGAACATTTCAGTTAATATTCATTATAACTACATACATGATGTTTGGCAAGTTCAATTTCAATAGCCTTGGGGTCTCCACCAACAGGTTTCTGTTCATTCAGCAAGTCTTCTGTATGCGTCAGCCACGTCAGTAACTCATCCAGGGCATGCTGGAACTGCCCCAAGGCTAACAAGGCACCTTCCAGCTTGTGCTAAGTAAAAATAAAATTAACAATAAAATGGTTTCACAATGCTATTGAATTGGCTTACACTACCATTAGTCACCGTAACCCAGAGCAGAGTCCATGCATGACAGCATAAAAATCAGGGAGAAACAGTTATCCAACACAAGCAACTACTTTATAATTAGAGCTGAGTTAGCAATTCCTTTGTAAAGCCTTACATTCCAGGCTTAAATTCCTGACCTTCGAAGACCCCATGTAACCAAAGCAAAGCTTGAAAGTTTTCTCATCGCAGATATGACAGTAGTTTTTCGTCACTTAAAATATAATTTCAATAAAAATGCAATTTGGCAATTTGGTGCATGATCTTTTTAAAACCTCTCCTTTGCTGTGAAATGATTTAATTTAGAAAAAAAAACCCACTTCAAAGAACTGCATCGTTAAATCTCTCTTTCACTTTGATAATTTAATGAAAGAGTACTGAAACAGTTTAGTATTAAGTTGTTTGGGTTTTTTTTTTTTTTTTTGAAAAAACCCCAGCAGTTAGTAGTAGTTTTGCACATAGAAACATGTTTTCAGCTGCTACTTAGGATGTCATCAAATAACCAAAATGAAGTAACAATGATTCGACATGGCACTGCTGACAGAGGAAGTGACAAAAACATACTGCTAAGGGTTTAAAAACCATAAAACCAACTCATTAAAATGTAAAATTCAAATTCTATTTTATATAGCTCTGTAATTTCCAAACTAAAAGGAATAAATGTGTAAACTAATATGAACATCATACATAATAAAAAGCTTTACTCAAAAATCTAAGTCATGAATAAAGCCCCCACCTTCAAGTTTATTTACCTGTCTATTTATAATTTTTTCTTCTAGGCTGTCCCACATTAGTTTGAGCTCTGAGAGAGGGTCTTGAACAGTGTGCTTGTCACTCTCCTCTGTTACCTTCTTCAGCAATAGTTCTGCCTGATGGTTCAGTCTTTCCATTTCTATCTGCTGCTGATAAGCTTCTGTCTTAAATTGCTATGGTAAACAGAAGAAGAATACAAATAAATATAACACAAATAATGATCTTCTTGAATATAGCATAGTACAGCAATATTTCCAATACTAATGCATCACTGTCAACTTTCATAAATTTGAGGGTTTTGTCAAAATGCTTGTAAGACACTGATAATTCAGACAGTCCCAGCTGACTGAAAATATGCAACAATGTCTTACTATTCTAGCAGGTATCGCTAACTGTGACCAGAGGATGACAAAGATGCCCAATAGGAAAGCATTCTCCAATAATACCCCTGGTCTGTAAAAAAGACAGGATGTATCCTGAGTAACTTCTAGCTCATGTGATTGTGATAATATAATAACTTTAACCTTTAAACAGAATTATTCTTCAGAAGAGCTGAAAAGCAAATTTTCTTTAGTAGAACACCCTCTTGTACATTCAACTTGGGCAGCAGTCTGAATATAGCTTGCAAATGTCTGTTTTTCTGAAATACGTAAGATCATGGTTCATTTGAAGTTACATCATAAAACAGATAGATTAAACAACCTGCCCACAACCAAAAAAAAAGTAAAAGTGAGCAACAAACCCAAGGACATTCCCTGATCGTTATACATCCCTGTTTTATATATATAGCCTACTATTTAAACATTTAAAATGAAAAGTTTGCAATGAAATTTTATTTGAAATTTTCATACAGATTATTTTTTACTAGAAATTGAAAATTGCTTTTGACTCTTGAAAAATACAGCAAAATACTAAACACAGAAAAATGCAGACAGATGAAAATATAAATTAAATAAATTGCTAGTTCATACCTTAAGTTCCTCAGTTTGCTGCTTCACTGTCTCCAGATCTGTTCCAACTGGGGACATAGATGCTAACTTGCTGCCAGCAATGTCTACCCAATCAAATATTGCCTGAAAATCACAGTATGAAACTGAAGTGTGAGCAGAGAAATAATGTCATCTTTTAAAGTTGTATTAAGATAGCAGAATTTTTTACAGTATTGCTGTGCTCTTTGAAAAACAACAGCTTTCTTCAGTGAAACCTAGGTTTCTTTGCAATACAAGGGATCAAATATTAACTAAAATATTCCATGTAATGGTTAAAAGAATGTACATACTGCAAGACTGAACTTCTGTTAGCAGTAATATTCTGCCAGTACTATTCATGATCTCTACCTCTTGAGTAAAATCAGCAATTTTTATGAATACCCTGAAAGGTAAATAAAAGACAAACTCTGTTCAGTAGTCCTTTGGAGCAAAGATGGAAGGCGGTAGCTGAATGATGACACACTTTAAATGATGACTATAAACAAACTTCTTTTGAAGGATAACGTTATCTGTGTAACGAACATGGAACGTGACCCATTTAGTACATGTTAGATAGTGAAGGGCCGTAACCAAACTTCACTGAATCTCCATCGGATAATGCATTTATAACTTTAAAAAAACCAAATGAAGTCTTCCCAGTTCTGAGGCTTTGTGGGTACTTCTTTTGCTCCTGATATAATGTAGAACAACCTCAAGAATACTCCACTTGCAGATTGAGAACAGCTTTATCAATCTGAGTAATTGCATATGAGAAAAAACACCTCTGCTAGGCCCTTTTCCTCCTGCCCGCCCTCTGTGATTCATTACAGAGAAAGGCTTAGGATGGCTTGTTGGAGCTGCCCACTGCTACACAGCTCCTTGAGAAAAGGAGAACTACCCCCAACAAGCTCAACAGGATAGGCAGCTGCAGCTAACAATCTGCCCACAATACTTTTCATATTGTCTACTGAAATGAGCATAAGAAGGCATTTAAATACAGATCTTTCACAAAGTAGCAAGCTTGTAGTGTGTACAAGGTACAGCCACAGGAAATACAAAGCACTTGCACCAATGGCAATGTTCCTAATGTAACCCTACAAGTCAAGCTCTGCGCAATATGTACATAAAAGAGCTTGGAGAAAAATACATAGTGAGAGTGTGCTGGAAAACAAGCATGTTGCATTATTTTTAAGGAGTGTTCTGCTGCTTGATCTGCACTGAACGCACAAGCAACTGCCCTCAGTGTCACGGGAAACTGATTTTAAAGATTTTATCACACAAGAAAGACAAAATTCCACTGAGCAAAAAGATAGTTTCACAAAGTCTGACCACGTTTGGAATCTTTTCAAATGTTTCAATCTTCTAGCCATTCAATGATAAAAGATGAGGCATGCCACAAAGCCAAAATGTGCAAAACCAAAATAAAATACAGCATATACAGAGAAAGGTATCTTAAAAAAAACTGCTGGAAAATTTTCCTACAGATTTAAAAAGTGAATAATCATCTGAAGTATTGTAATTGGATAAGTTACACTAAGAATTAATATAATGGTTCAGTAACATTATGTCAGTAATATTTTTTTCTTAAAATATTCAAAATTCAATATTTGACTTATAAAAAAGGTGGAATAAAACTGAAGTTCTTTCACTGTCCTCCACTGAAAGAAAACAGCAGCAAGTGAGTATATGAACCTGTATTCTGTTCCTTTCAGATCACGTAAATGTGTCAGAACTTCAACTTGCCTATCATATGAAGTACTATCACAGGAAAAAGTGAGCCAGATTACTGTGAATTTGTGTGGTATCATAAAACCTCTGCTTTTATCAGTAAACAAAGGGACATTAATTTCAAATCTAAACGTAGTGCAATATATAAACAACTACATGAGGAAAACAACCCAACAGATTTATTCTTTAATGCAAAAAAACCACAAACTAACCAACCCTGAGAAAAAAGACCTGCCTACTGAAGAAAACAGTCACTATAATCAGAGTGATACATTACTTGTCACCTACCCAATTATGTGACTTTTTTTACTACAACCACAGGAAAGTCTATTGACTCAAGACTGGCTTAGGTATATCACACCATCTTACCTGCAGTCCATCTTGGTACTGAACAGCTGCCTGCATAGCTTCAACAAGCTTATCCACCCGTTCTTTCCACGTTTTGTTTAAGGCATCCCAGGCAGAATTGAGCTGCAAGCAAGTGCAATTTACTCCAATGGACAAAAGAACTTTACTGCTGTATAACATGCATTCACTAATTACATGCTGATCAATAACACCAATAAACTAAGCATGAAGAGTTCATATTCATTCCATATTAAAACTCTTGTTCTCCCTATCACTGCATAGTTAGTTTCCTTCAGAATACACTAGAGGTACTGGATTTACAAAAGCTGTAAGCTTCAATACTGATTATAGAATATTTTTATAAACATCGGGACTGTAGTTAATATGGGAAATAATATTATTAAATAATTTGGAGTTGCATCATTATAAAAAGGTAGCTTAAAAGAAATGTACATTGCTGAACATCGGAGAAATTAAAAATACTCTGTAGTCATCCAAACAGGATTGTCCCAGTTAAGATATATCTGGTTTATGCCAAGTGAGACATCTGAAATTTATTCTAGCATTACTTCTGCAACAAGTAGCCATCTACTGTATTAATCTGTGAGTATTTTTTACAAAAAACCTTTCTGTCTTTTACAAAAATTTTAACCCACAAATCAATAAAATAGTCTTTACACTTTAATCTGAGTCAAGATTCATTTACCTGAAAAGCAAACTTTACTATAACGCAAATGCTTCAGGGATATTTTACTTTTGCCACAAAATTTTTATTTTCAAAATTTGTTGGGGGCAGGGGGATATATCTATTTCAGCTGAACAAGCATCTAACTTATCAGATGTTAGCATCTGCATTTCCCATACCTCATCTATACTCTTGTTGACAATAGGTTTGTCAGGCTCTCCACAAGCAGCTCTAAGTTCAGAGCCAAGGCTCACAACTGCTTCTAGTTCTTCTTGTAGTCCATCAATTTCTTCTTTAGCAGCCTACAAAGAGAAAAAAATCCAACACTGCTAATACTAAATTTAATAATCTATGTACAGCTTGCTTTCAAGATAGAACACGGCAGGATTCCACCTTTGTTTTCTTTAAAGTCACTTGGACTTACAATTGGATGCTTAAAATATAAGCATCCCCTTTCAGTGTCAGAGTGAAATCAACTGACGTCAGTCTAAATTATAGCAATGGTTTATCATGTCATTTTGCATCAGATGGAAAAAATAAACAGGAAGTTTTAAATTGGATTTCTTTAATCAGAGTGTTTTCTTTTTCAGAGGTTATCATTCAACCTTCAAATCTTTAACTATCAGCATAAATAATTACAGGCTTGGAGCATAGTACATAGAGCACAATACATCTGTACACCTTTCATTTAGATGTTACGTATTACTCAGGGAATCTAAAGTATGTATGACTTCTAAAAGTCTTAGTGCCATGCTTATTATATACATGTTTATAAACAGATATGTAAATATAATGACAGGCACATGTTGCATGCCCATTGCAATTAAGCACTGATACATGTTATTTAACACAGACTCTCGAGATATCATTATAGTAAATTTCTATACAATTATCCCTCTTGGTCTCTAAAAAAAATTATTCTCCTGTGGTATTTCATAGTAATTCTGTCTTTTCTCTGCATACTGTAAATAAAATACTTCAAGTCAACAAAATTCTTTCTACTGACCTCAGCCGCTTCTTGCTGTTGCTTGACTACAGATGGGTCAACTCCAGGTCCCTCCAGTTCTCGAATGAAGTCTTGAGTATCTTTAATAGTAGCTACAAGAGCCATATGATCACACCAAAACTTTTCAGCTAGTTCCATTACATCCAACAATTTGGCCTCCCTTTCCTCAGTCAAGGTCTGGATGTCTTCCCAAATGAGGACCATTTGGTCTAATTTATCTTGAACAGCTAAACAACAAAGGAACTAGATTACTACCTTGGCAAACAATTCTTGGTCATAAATCTCTCTATAGTTCTACAGCAGAAACATATGTGTGCATTTCAAAATTTAGACTCTAAAACTGTTTCTTTACAGGACTCCCTATAATATTAAGTGGAAACAACCAACATGGCCTTTAAAAATAAAACAAAGGTCATATCCATGACAAATTATTTTAAACGAATGCTTTGCTTTTATTAAATCTTTAGCAGCTTTTTCAGGAGAACACAATCTTCAGATTAGTGGTCACCCAAAATGAAGATTTTTAAATGCTGCAGCTTGCTTCATTTCCACTACATGAGACTTTCCTCAGTCTACTACCTTTAGCGGATATATCCTTATCAGCTCCTTCTGAGCGAGCAATCATTTCCTCCCCTCTTTGTTTAAGCGTCTCATACACCGGCTGAAGTTTTTCCAGATCCACTGACACGTTCTTATTTTCACTAATTTGCTCTTTAATCTTCTCAACCTCTGCTGAGATCGAAGGTGGCTGCCTCAGACGTTCAACTATGCGTTTCAGACTCTCCAGAGTTGGATCTATCTTGTCATGAAACTGGAAGGGTGGTAAAGGACAGAAAGAAGTGGTAGAGAAATTAAAAAAACCCAACAACTGAAAAATGGCATCTGAAATTCTCTTGGAAAAAGGTCCTTTAAATTAACATATTTAACATCTCTATCCAATAGATAGATGTGTCACTTGCAATATCCCCCCTCGTGGTTCTTCCCCTCTTTTAATACCTAAATTACAAAAACGACCTTGCAAAATGGTACTTCCTCTCAGATTTAAGAATTTTACTGTGAAGTCTGACTTTAGTCCTAAAACACTCCATCTGAAGATATGATACATATGGCAGAATCTATTTGCATATAGTCCTGCATAATTCATACAGTAGTTTGTACCTTATTTTGGAGACCCATGGCTTTCTGATTTCATCTTTTTAGAAAGATATTTACCTTAATATTAAATACATACATTTTCATATCAGGACCAACATACTGGCATACAAGCACTGATTAGGATTTGATATGTAAGGTCATTCAAAAAGACGTTTGTTAGCATCCAGATGGTGCTTGTTAGTGCAGTAAAGGTACGTTACTTTCTACAACTAAAAGCACGCAACAGTGTGTATTATGTTCACCCACATTTCAATGAGCCCAGGTAGGTGCCCCGAAACTCAATTACAGCTATGTTAACACAGTTCATCCTTTGGTACAGGTCCAAAGTTAGCCTTTACTATATGCATTTGGATCCAGAGAGATTCTTAAAAATATCTCACCACCATGGCCCTTTCAAATTACAGAAATCAATTAATTGTAGGTGCATTTAATGATCCTCCAGGACCTATAAAAAGCACTCTTGACTACACTTGAGAAGGGTGCTAGAAAGAGCACAGCAAAACAAGATCACCTTATGTGAACAAATAGCTACATCCTTTCTATTCAAAGGAATACAGGCAATACAAATGTAATTACTTTTTCCCACTATACAACCCACTTCAAATCAGACTCTGTGACTAATGTTATGGACTCAGTGTTTTTGTTAGAAGTAGGAATACCATACAAGCCAGCAAATTGTGTTATGAAAGGCAAGTAGCCTTCCCACGTTCAAGACTTCCAAAAAAACTGATTGTGGCAACAAAACCTTACAAAAGTGATAAAACCTGAAATTAAATTGGCAATATTCAGGTCTAATTTTAGGACACATATATTATATTTGTTGTCAGTTCATTCAGTGGGCCTCCTTGTACTCGTACTTCAATGAATGAGACAAGGTGTTTTAGAACTTAAAAGGAAGAAAATGCAAGTCAGTACAACCTCTCATTCTGGCTATAGGTTATGTCCTGCCTTTGATACAAAATGCAATTTAATATAATTTAAAACCTGAAGAGTTAAATAATTATTCTTCCAGGACTGTCTAGACAAACATTGACACAGACATCATAGTACAGAGCTCTGATAATATATATTTACATATCTTAATAAAAAAAGGACATTCAATAAAATTATGTTCTGGGCATTACAATATTTTGCTTTTCCGTTTGCATATACATTTATGTATATAAAATGAACCTTAAAGTTTTGCATAAATAATTAAATATGTTCTCAACATCTGATTATATTCCAGCTGTTACCAAAGAATGCATTTTTATTCCTGCTTTCTGTACTTAGCTAGTCCAACACGTTAATGTCTACCACATACAAAGCAGGGACTCGAATACTAAATAAATGTCTTGATTTTGAAATGTGCAGCTCCAAACAGGGGGAGGATTGACCATTTATGATAAAGAAAAACACTGAATCTAAATAATCAGGCATTTTTCATAGGTGTGAATAAGGAAGGTGTTTAGAATGATTGAAAGTATAATATAATGTCTATGGACAGTTCAAAAGCAAGATGATATCTGATGTCACTTTTTTTCCTCAGGTTCTTAAACTCAGTCTGCAGGGGCTAGGAATATGACAAGTACAATGACCTATGACAAAAATTATTTAGAATATAGACTTGATGAGAACTTTAAGGGTGTATTTCTGTATTTAGCATTTTAGACCTGAGCAGAATATAGCACTTAATTTCCACCAAACAGAGAAAAGGGGAATTTCCTATAAAAACAGCAGTATAGAAAAAAAGTATTTTTAGTCAGGTTTTTGCATGGGTTCATGGACACAGTTTTACTGAGTTCTTTTATGAATTTGGGGTTGAGTAAAAGAATTTCAGTTTGGGTTTGATGACAATTAACCCAATATTTAAAAGTCTCTAGAATGTGACACCCAACAATACTCTATTGAGGTTCACTGCATAGGCTGAGGAACCCAAGTTGCGAAGCTTTTGTGGACTTGATCTGAATTTTATACTTATAATGACATTTTGTGAGGTCTAACTTTGCTCGCAATACTTCTATGTAACAGTTCAAGCGTATCTTACATTAAGTTCTTGTGGGTCTGCAACAAAGAGCAAACGCTATTACCACTACTGAACTCCCCTCGAGCTCCATTGGTAACAGACTGTAACTAAGGCTGTCAAGTTCTAGATATAACTATACTCAAGTTAACTATCAACACTGACATCCATATACAAACAAAGCATCAGCTAGTAACAGACCAGCAAGATCAAATGGAATAAAGTGAAAATAAAATCCCACATTTTTAGACCAAATGTTCCTTTTTTTACTTCAAAATTAAGAAGCAGTAACATTTTTCAACTGCAGAAGTAATAATACTGACCAATATATAAAATTATAACCCCTCAAGAAATAGAAAAATCAATGCCATAAGCAGCGATAGGGACATTCACAGGCCATTAGGTTGAAAAATCCAGATAAAACAGCAGTTTAGTCTTGATATATACATATAAGATGACAATGTCTGATCTTTCCATTCGATTGAATCCAATTATACTTTAAACTTAAATTGATACCTGGGTACACTGAGAAATGGCTTCATCCAGTGCCAGTGCTCGCTTTTTGACATCTTCCTTAATTTTACTGTAAAGGGTGTCAGCTGCCACATATTTCTCTTGGATAGAAAAACCTTCTCCTGGGCTCAGCTCCAGTAACTGAGGCCCAGTTTTATTCATCTTATCTATATGAGGCTTGTGCTCAGCGATCAGCTCACGCAGTTGCTATAACAAACGAAACAACTTATCAGTTTCTTATGCTTGCAGCACCATATTACAGCTGTCCACACTTCTAACACATCCAGCTGGCAAGAAATTCCAAACAAATACCCTTCGTCCTAATGTAAAGCACAAATAATATCAAATAAAGTTAATGACTGCTCTGCCAGTGATCGCTCCCATTCCAACACAAGAGCTATCCAGGCATGAAACATCACAATTAGGGACTCACTGGAAAGGTCTGTGCAACGCTGTTGTAGGATGTATGATTACAGGTAGAATGTAAGATGCTAACTATGCATATGATACTGGCAACAGACGTTCCCCATCATATTTAGTAACTATGACAGAAATGGCAACAATATTCTATACATGTGCATAACACCACCATGTATATACTTTTCATGTTGGTATTTGTCACTTGCCCCAAAGCCTTTCATTGAAGAACATCACAGAAAGAGCTACTGGCATTGCAAGATTATTAACTCAAATTATTCTTGATTTAAGAGGAGGAAACTAGCACAAGGAAGGGTCAAAGAAGTCTGTGAAAAGGACAAGGAAGACTGATCAGTAGAGACCTACCAACCTAGTTTTGCCGTCTCCCCTCTGGCCACAAGACCCCTCTGTCTTAACAACAGCACTATTACTTAACTGACACAAAGTTTAACAAGTAATTAGCAAGTAAATTAAATTTCACCTCAGCTGCCTACTCCCTCTCATCATCCACTCCCCAAAGTAAGTCAAACTGTGCAGAAGACTCTGCAGAGGCTTGTGGAAGTGAAAGGTCACAAGGTGTCTTCCAACTTGCCAAAGGATTTTGGTTTAGTTTACTTGCGCCCATAGATCTGACAAAAGGGAAAGTTTTTTTGTGGGAGTAGCCTGATCCTTCCATCCGGTTTTATTTATTTTCTCAGCTCATCCCTCCCTTTTCAGAAAAATCTCACCATCTGGTGAGGCACTGTCCCTCTTGGTGCTGTGAACTCCACGTGTTTCTATCCCATAGCCCCTGTGCAAGCACATGAGAGGCACATATTCTGTTCCTCCCAGTTCAGAGTTTGTTTACATTAATGAAGACATAGAAAAGGGCCTGTATCAGTCTCAGTGTAAATAAATCCTCTTCTCTTCCACTAAGGTCTTTCCCTTAAAAAGAAATCTTGACACTGGCTTGCTTACTTGCTCCTTCCCACAAGAGGAGAGGTTGAGAAGATTGAAAAGACAGTGACCATGACTTTCCACAGTCCCCTGATGACAAAATAGCAATGAAAATACCCCCCCCCCCCCCCCGATTCTAGCTACTTACTGAGAATGTAACTCAATTCGTATACCTTGCAACAAGAAAAAACAACATTTATTAGCGGAGAGGAGGACAAGGTGAAACTAAGAACAGACTGAAAGCTTTTAGAAAATAATTTTGTGTGCTTTACTTTTGTGCACGAATAGATTATTTGACACAAGGCCACATGCGTGTGCGTTTCTGCATCCAAACCTTATGCTAGTACTCTGCCCACAGCTCAGTTCAAACCAAATTGACTGCATGTTACTCACACGGAATCAACTCTATGAATTCCATGACTTGGAACAAAGACAGTCATCAGTAAATACATCAGAACAGAAATGTAAAGTGAATATAGAAAACTGTTTTCAATTCACATTCAGAACCTTTTTTTTAATTATTTAATAGAACAACAAATGATTTGGTCTTCTCCATGATCTACTGGATAAACAATTCCAGTAAACAAGTATTTCACATCAGATTACATGTTAAAATTGCCTGACATTAATCTTCTACTTAACAAACAAATCTCAGCTAATGGCATAGCCCAGGGAAAATGCAAAACCAGAAGCTCATCTGAAGGGCCTCTCATGCAAGCAGAGTAATTAAAGTAGATGAGGAACAATCCTGCAAGTAAAGCAAGCATGATTTGGTTCATGGTGACTAATCAAGACAGTTTGTAAAGCTCATGTTATATAGCTGGTCTTAACAGAGCATGTTTGTTCATTGTGGACATAATAGGGAGACAAATGAGTGAACCCAGTGTTGATCAGTACATAAGAGTGGTGCATCTTCATTAAGTGGTCTCACAGTAAACAAGACTTTGAAGCTAGGGTTCATCCCATCTAACTTGAATCACTTTATTGAGGCAGCTCAAATAAAAAAACCTAGTTACTCTATGTTCAGTAGGGAGAGACGGGTATCTCCAGTACCCATACAGGCTTTTTGCATGTGCCAAAACATGCAGGTTTTTAACCTTGGTGAGTTACATCTGATTCCATGTGATACTAGTAGCCATATATGAAACATACTAATTTTTATCCCTACTTATTATTCCTCCATCTGAAGAAACCCCATATGGTGGCCAGCCTACAACACTGTTGCCTCTATTTTGTGATGTTATGGTAAACAATTATTTCTTTTAATTATTACATGACAAACGTACTTGACATGAGAAATGATTATGGGATTGGCTAGAACCCAAGCAATCAATTCTTGGCCCTCTAATTGTCCATCTTCCTGGCTCAGCTAAGTTTAGTTCCAATGATACCAACAAAACAAAAGCCAATTTTTTTACACGTACATAAGATCAACATATGTGTATATTTGTATACAGACTATACACAAAGGCAGTATTTCACTTTCAGAATGGTGACAGCAGGTACTCCAGTTCTTTAGATAGTTGTGTTACACCTTCTTTTGTTTCTTGCTACAATATCCCATGTCTGTTCTTTCTGTTTATGGGTTTGTTTGTTCTAATACTGACATTAATGTGTACTTTTACATATACTTCTTAACTATTAACTTTTGTGTGCTCAGTTCTCTCACTACAATGGCAACTTTTTTTCCCTTTAGTTCTCTTTTATGCTTATACATTGTTTGCTGCCTTCCCCAGAGAATCTTGTTTGCATGCACGGTTTGGGAAACAGTAGAGGCATGATTGAAAATGTATTTATTTTGTATTATTATTTTAAATAATTCTTTTTTCAACAGAAGCATAACTGTCTGGGTTTTCAGCATTTAGCAGAGTACCCCACAGTTCTAAGCAGAATACTACTTTGGCTTTTGACACTTTGTTTTTCAAAACTGGCAAAATGCTTACCCTATGCTCTTCTTGCTGTTGCTTTAAAGTTTCATATTCAAGGGCTGGCGCAGGAAGCTGAGAGATGACTGTTTCTGTTTCAGTTAACCATGGCCAAAACTCTTCATAAGTCTCCCAGAACTGGTTAACCAGAGACTGAGCCCGTTCCAGCTGGAGGTTTCTCTCAGAGTTCATTTGACAAACTGCATCATATTTCTGTAAGAGGCTTTCCATTTTTTTCTGTAAAATAATATTAACAAAAAATCACAATGCATGTTTTTCCACATGTCTATTACCTTAATTTCTAACCAATCTTTGATAATTATAGCACTAAACCACAGTGAACCAAATTTTAGTTTTGCTAATGTTTCTACAGTATCAGTGTTTAAGGTAGACAGAATCAATATTGTGGGAGATCAGAATTTGGCAGAGTACTTTCAAAGTAATTATAGTATATTTAATGACATTGATATTTACAAATAACACTTTATCCATAGGGCTTCCAAATACTGATATTTACAAATAACTCTTTATTCATAGGGCTTCCAGTCAAGCTGCAAATTATTTGACTGCAGATCTTAGCCCCACTTCCTTACTGAAGACACTTATCTTCAGGGACAGTTGGCAGAAACTAAGTTTTCCACAGCATTTCTGAATCAAAGCATCATGAACAATACATAAAAGACTTTTTTTTTTTTTTTTTTTTTTTAATCTGGCAAGAGAAGAGGGTATACTGCTGTGCTTGTAGCTTACAAACTTGCAACAGAAACCGCAAAACATTATTTTCCATGTTAGCATACATTAATTAATGAGGATATTTTACGATTAATAATATGATAGAATTACAAGGTTTAAACATTACAAAATCTACTGTATTTGGGCTTGTGATAACAGAAGAAAGCATCAACCAGCTATACATTTTTCCTGTGGAAGACTGCCCATGTTATCATTTTTATGAAATATTATATGCAACAATGCACATAAATGCTAGCCTTGGAAAAACTAGACGTATAAGCAAGCCACTGAATGTGAAGTAAAAAATCTTCTTTGGCAGAACAAGCTATCCTTTCGTTTGTTATGTCTTGCATGTAAGTAAGTATAGAGATGCTATCCAAAGGACAAAACGTAGCCCAACACACAGATATACAGTATTTTTGACAAATACAAATATTTAATAGAGGCTCACATAAAACTGCTCTCCCTTATGACTACAGTTTCATAGACAGAACATCTAATCTATTTTAAATTCACTTAAGACCAAATCAAATTTATTCAGAGATCCTGCAGCAGAGCACAATTAGTGAAGTATTGTTGTTGAAGGAGGGTGGTTATTGGAAGGACTAAATTTACACAACATATCCAGCCTCACTGTAATTTAGCAAAAAAACCCCAACTAACCCATTCTTAAATACCAGCATCAAAAATCTGTCTATATATATATATATACAGCTCTAACATCAGGCTGTGTGTGTGTAATAAACAAAGGCATAAGAATGCCTTTCATGGGCTGTGTTAGTCAACAAAATGGAATAATTGGCAAGCAAGGTCTACATTGAAATCGGCAGAAATGAAAGATTCACACTGAGGTGCACAGCCATGGAATCCAGCACACATGCCCAGAGCACCACTGACCCAAGAGAACTGGGGAAGATAAACAGCCAGATTCCACACACACCATCCCAGATGACTAATACCTGTTCACTCAACCATCTGTTGGCTAAAATACTATTTACTGTGGATAAAGATGATAAATGGGGCTCCAAATTAGTGTCAGGCAATGAAACAAGTAGTGTTTGCTCTTTGAACGTCCTGAAGGAAGGAGAGTGATACGCAACAGCATTTCTTCTAGCATTACAATCCTCTGACTAGAAGTGGCTGTAATTAATGCTTTTTCATTAGTATTTAAAAGACAACACCATAGGAATCCTTCTACTTATATATTGTCTGCATATCTACTGCTGTAGCTGCAATTTAAGGAACTTTACCTTCATGGTCTCTTTCTCTTCTTCGGTGCATGTGTTCATAATCTTATCCCCAGATTTAACAAGTTCATCTATAGTATCTTTGTGCCTCAAAATCTCCATGGTAAAAGCCTTAAAACACAATAAAAATTGGTCAGCAAAAAAACCCAGAGTACATGGACCAATAACTATTTTTGAAGTGCATTATGATGGACTGAAAATTAAATCATGCCAGTACATTTTCTAAATTGAGAGTGTGCCGGCCAATAATTAACATGACAGTTGGAAATGCATTTCTTTTACCTTTTGAACTTGTAGCTGAGCTGTGGTCTGGTCTTGCTCAAGCCTAATATCACCTAGAGACATCAGTTTCTTTTCTGTTTCTGCAATCCAGGCAAATTCAGCATCAGCTGCCTGATCAAACTAAATGAGGGAGACATGAATTAGTTCAGCGGTTCTATAGACATGAAATTAGAATGACTGTTTGAAAAATTCTGAAGAAGATTAAGAAGCATACTTTTGAACTGTTAGAAAGATAGCGGCTCACTTTCCATATGAGGTTTTTATATAAATGAAATACAAAGCCCAAAATGGTTCTGAGGGATTGTAATACAAGCAGATTAATTCATAAGCGTGACAAAGCAACAGAAGCAAATACATTTTTCTGAAGCCTACAGCTCTCTAACAGACTTAAGAAAATAAAGTGTCATTAAGTCCAGAATTTTAACTAGACTGTTTATTTTCATTTTATTCTACTTTCATGTCTCTTCCATCTCTATGTTTATTATTACTGCTAGTGTTGCAATTATCCTAAAAAAGTAGTTGTTTGATGTTATCCTTTTAAGATTAAGAGCTGCTTTGGTATTAAATGACAAAGGCAAACCAATCACAATTCAACTAAATCAGTGGAAAAACCTCACTGAATTCAGAGAAGACAGGATTTCATCCGAAACTAGACCTTGGATTAAATGCAAAAATTCTCTGGGGCATTTGGGTGCAGCCAGTCCTTTTCCTAAAAGATTAACTTCTGACTACCAATAGTCAACACTTAAATGTTTCAGAAATTACCTCAAAGCACTAAAGTAATGAGAGTATTTAAAGGATCTATTTCCTACTACTTTGTGAAGGAGACCATAAGATCCTGAAAAGAAGTACATGGGGATCTAATATAAGACCAAATTTAAAAAAAAAGTCATATTCCTTCTTCAGCTCAAGCTTATAGGAATGTATCAGTACACACACATTGCAGTACTCACAACATGGGCAGCTTTGAGCTTGAGCCACAGAAAATATTAGATGAGATGATCAGATGCACAAAATGGTCACCATAAAAACTACTAAGAACTTATTTATTTAAAACTCTGACCTCCACTGCAAGTAGCTGAACATTAATATGGCTCTGAGTTATTGTGAAAGTCTATCGGGACATTTTAGGTCAGAACCTCCTACTTGTGTTGTTGATACCCACACTTTCCTCAGAAGTCTTTTTCTGACCACTCTCAGTCCCTCATCTTTTAAATCTGCTGGTCTGTGCCTTTGTGCTTGTAGACCATGACAGCCCTGTAACGTAGCTGGAGTTCAGTTTAGCCACACTAAATGAGTCTTGTCTTCGTGCTTAATCATGAGTCACACAAAAACAAAAGAAGCAGTTCTGAGATTTCATTCTTAGTCAAACTTTTTCAGCCTTTATATCTGTTACATGAAAAAGAGCATAAACATTCTTTTTCACTATATATCATTTCTCATTTAGAGTAAGAGAAAGTAAGTTTTGTCCTAAATATTGTGACTTCCTAATAGAAAGGTATGTTCTGAAACAATCGGTACTGTAAAACATTAGCATGAAGCACATGCACCAGTGGTAGTTAAACCCTGGCTTTAGAAACTGCAGTTCACAACCAAGCTCTTCAGAAGCCCATCTATTTATGATCCAAATGAAGGAAATGAAGCAGGTGATTTCAACTGTGTTGGATGTACAAATTAACTGAAATGTGACTTCCTGATACCAAATAACCATGGGTATTTATGTAATATTGAGCAAATATTTAACGGAAATAACAAAATCAAGGCATGGCAGTGAAACTTCTAGGTTACACAGCATCAAGGAAGGACAGGATTCTAAACTCTGTTTGCTGAGGGTATAGGATTTCCAATTTGTGATGCTCAAATATAACATTAAAAAATAAAAAGCACAAATTGGTACTCTCTGCATCCAAAATTTGAAGGATTTTCTTCTCATTGAGCATAACAGTTATTTATTGAGCCCTGAACTTCACTTGAGTCACTATAAAATCATCTATTTCATCCCCACCCAGTTTAACCAAGCATAGTTCATTGTGGTACTTTTTCTTGTAACCGAGAATGACTGACTTCCGAATATGATGACATTGTGATTTGCTCTGTGAATGCTTTCTAAAGCACTCTCTGTGGATACTTTAGAGTGAAGAACAAGTAAGCCAAAAGTAGAATCTGACCTTCTGTTTCTATGTAGCACTCCTTCACTAGGGTAAGACACCAACCAATGCCTTCAGTATTGAGAAATGAAGATTAAAACATGTAGCTAAATTTATCTCTAGGATAATTCTATCCATGGGGGAGCATTTTGCCCAGGTAGTTAAAAACCAGAACATTGCATTAGTTTATTGAGCCGTCCAGCTTCCATTCACAAATGAAACAATATGCTTACCCATTCATACCGCTTACTGCATTTCTCACCTTGGCCCAGTAACATCTAGCACGAACCCCATCAAACCATCATGTTCTTAGTGGCTTTGTCCTCCACCCAAAACCTTTTAACAGTACAGGCACTTGAACAAGTTGCCACAGGGCAAGCTTACAGACCACTAGCGTCTCCAAAAATATTTTTTATTTTGCATGGTTCTTCTCTGACCTAAATGGAAAGTAGCTTATCCTTCACTGGAAATGTGTTACACCACTTGATACTTATCATAGAATATAGTGTATAGGTGTGTATCGTGGTGATGTGAATTGGGCTGAAGTGGAGGTTAGGGGTATGCAGGAGTCATGTGCAACATGCCGTCGCAACATAGGCTAGTGGAGCAGCAGCTCTGGACCTTTCATGCCTGGACCTGAATCTGCTGAACTTGTGCTACAGGACACAACATACTCACAGAATTCAGAAAAGTTGCAGAGCCAACAAATACTCTCCTATCTCACCTTATCACTCACTAAAAAAAAAATAAAAAAAATCACCCTTCATTTTTGAGTATTTGGTTAATGAGACAAGGTAATATTCATAGCAAACCCTTTAAAAAGAAACATGACGTTATTTTTAACCTCGGTTCCAAGGAGGTCTGAGTTACTTGTCAGCCTCTTTTAGTTGGCTTGCAGCAAACTTTGAAAGTATCACACATGCTTTCTCCTTGTCCTGTTAAAACTGTTTATGGCAACTATTAGCAGAAACAAAAATCTCCACCAATATTTTTATGCCTGAACTGTAGGCAGACACTGGAAAATTGTGTCTCCCCGATGTATTTACAAGCAAGCTTAAATATGGGACTTTTTAGTGATGAAATCAGAGTGCCAGTTCTCAAAGTGTATGCATATATATATACACACACACCTCTGTGCATGTATAGAAACCTCCACCTATTAAATAAGTCAATTTTTGAGCCCCAAGAAGAAAAGCATTGTGGATATGAATAAAAGCAATTGTTATTTAAATCCTCCACTACAGCTTGAACAAGATGATCCAGCTTTTAATTGTGTAAAGTACAGAGGAGCTAGACAATCAGCTGATGCTAAAAGGTGCGGCAACCATAGTGATTTCAGTGTTGCATCCAGTAAAATTGGCTGGGGATCTGGACCATATTTTATTTAACACAACATGACCTGCAAAAGACATAGGCCATTCAAGTTCTTACTTAACCGAACTCCCATTTAAGGAGCCACAGGTTAGTCAACAATTTTAGCTAGAAGACTGATGTTTGTGTCAACAAAAAGGCAGACAACTACAACACTGTACAGATTAGCTGAGTTCTGGGATTCATATCTTAACAGTGGAGTCCCATTGCATTCAAAAAGGGCCTTTTGTGGATCAAGCACAACAAACTCTTGGCAACACTGTTAAAGGACATCTTATGCTCAGGTACGTGTGGCCAGCAACTCTTACGGCCCAAAGAACAGTTTTCAGTACCTGCTGGGATCTCAGGATGGCAGCATCAATCTCATCCACCTTCTGAGAGATTGTGTCACTCACTAATCTGTAACGCTCGTTGTCCTCCGTTATCATCTTGTCGAGCCCCTCTCTGGCCCTCCATGGCACCAGCTCCAGGAAGGCACTACCAATTTCATTCAGAGTGTCCAGTAAGCCTTTGTTGTTCTTTGCTTCCTTTTTCAGCTCCTGAAAAAGGCCATTCGACGTAAACATGCCAGCATATGAGCTGAACACACACAGCTGGGAAGTTTTTTAATTCTTTCAACTACTCTATGAGTCTGGAACTGAAATGTTTCCCATGCAAACCAAAGGGATAAATTAGCACACTTATTTTCAACTCAGTTGTATTAGCTTTTTGATACTGTCAACTGTTTGACAGTAAAGTGGGTGATTCTTGAATTTTCTACAGAATATATCTTAAATATATTTCTTCAGTCAGTATGACAGTCTGAAATTCTTTGTAATTTTGTAAGAGTTGTTAGTACTTAATGAAGCAACCAAAGAAAATAAAACTAACGGATATTCTTTGCAACCTCCAACTCCATAAGGAACTAAATCACCAGCAAGTGAAATCAGGCATGCATAAAGCAAAATATGTTAAATTCAAGTGATTTATTAAATGAGCAAAGACTGGATTAAATTCCAATCAAATCATCACACAACGCTTCAGGAATGAGTTTTTACCTGTACAGAAGTCCCCACTGCTAATTCTTTTTATATATACAAGAAATTTAACAGAAAGATATTTTTTTTTTTTTTAGCTTCTCCCGAACCCCACCATCCAGTTTATACTACAATTTTTCTTTTGAAATAAATATTGTTAAACAAGATTAGTAATATATATATATTTAAATGCTGGCTCTTTTATACTTTAGTTGTGACATGGATAAAATCCTGTAAAGAACCAAAATAACTTTGTTTGACAACTGAAGAGTTTTCCCAGGATTAGGTAGCTGCTTGCATAAAAAGGAAATGTTGTTCTTCTCTTGTGCTAAAAATAAACCTCAGCCCAGTTTCATAAGTGATTATAACAGATGACTCTGGAAAGTGAGTTTGATTCTTAACTACTGTTACATTTAGTCAAACGATCTGATGCCAAAATTAGTTATTCACAAAGCAACTTCATGCCAAATATAAGTTAACACAAAACCTAGCTGAATCACACAGCAATAAATAATTCACAGGTTCTAAAACCTACTTTTTGTCTTTCTTGTACTTGGCTTAATTCTTCGCCCTTTGGTATTTGAGTTTCATATGACAGTAACTCCATCTCCACTTTGTCAAGCCATTTGCAAAGCTCCTCGTGAGTTGAGTGAAGTTGACCTGCAAGCTGCAGAGCCTGCTCTAAGGTCTTGGATACATCAGAACTCAATCTTGTAATGTCTTTGTATCTCGCTTTAATGCCTTCCAGTTTATCTTGGATTATTACAACTTCATCACCTAAAATATCAGAGGGATGTTATTTCCTGTGATCACAAATATTTAAAAGCACACCCCCCCCCCCCAAACCCAAATCCCAAACCCCACCTATTGCAGAAATCTCAGTATTTAATATATAAAATAACCCAAACAAGATGACAAGGTCAATCCTCAACCATTGTAAATTATCCTACTGTCACTAAAATCCACAGAGCTATGAAATTTACCTCAGCTCAGGATCTCTCCTTCTGACTTTTTTCTGCTTAACTAAACTGTTAGGAAGTAAGGACTTAGATGCAATACTTAACACAAATGTTCTAAAAAAACCAATCCACCCTTAAAGGCCAAAAAAAATATAAAATTTTAAAAGTGTTATTCAAAATGTGAAGAGAAAAAAAATCAACAAAATACTAATTAGATTTTCAATTACAGTAATATTTGACATCACTGTACACCCTTATTACTATCCATTTGAAACTGAACTCAAAAGGCTAAATTAAAAACAAGGTACTGAAATTTATTACTATATATTCAGATTTCATTAGAGACTACACATAATGTCTAAGTTTGGAACAGAAAGGATAGCCCCCCACCCCCAACCATATGTGTGTCTTAGAGAGTTCAAGAACTTCATAAGTACTGGAAAATCCAGACAGATGTTGATCTACAGAACAGACACATTATGTAAAACTGTAATGCAACTTTTCCCACAATATTAGCTCCAGTGGACGAAGCTTTCCTCTTGCAGTAAAAGGTAGTCTAGTATCTTGTTCATCTGTGGATGCCTGCAGGGAATTGACTGCATCCACTGCCAAAAAAGCCCTCCATTATGAGTAATGTCCATAACTTGCTATTAGGAATGGAATGGAGGTTCACTAAAATAATTTTCTACTGAAAAAAAATATCAAAGATTCAAGGGCCAAATTCTCTACAGGCAAAAAAGGGACTTTTGCTCACTTACGTTAATAGTAAAATTGGCCTCAAAGCATAACCTACCTTGACCTCAAACCTTTATTAAAATGAACAACTACAACTGCTTTAACCAGCAAATATGGACTAACAAGTTCCACTTTAATTTTCTGATAAGCACTTACAAGTACAAGAAGAAAAGCCTGATGAATAATAGTTTTATATAAGCTCTCACCTGTTGTTTGCTTGAGAAGCTCTAAGCCATTTTGTATAGCCAAATCAACATTTTGTTTTCTAAGAAGAATCTCCTCCTGAAGATCCTAGGAGAAAAGGCCATTTGTGTTAGCACAGACATAACAAATGATATAATTTTTGTCTGGAATAAGCATATAGCCATTTTAAACAAAATATATTAATGAAAAAATAAATGAAGTATGGAAATACAAATAAAATTTTTAAATGAATTAAATAATAAATGAACAGAAATCAAAATACCAGTAGTTCAGAGTGCTGTTTCTCAAGCAATTCTGTGTTGCAATCTTGGACTGACAATTTGCTCAGTTTATCATGGATTTCATTCAGCCAGTTCATCAATTCAACTTCATCCTCCCCAAAAATCTGAGCATTGCTGTAAGCTTGCTGAAGAAGTTCAGACCTGCTGTTGCTCTTCTCTTGAATCTCAATGTATCGGGCCTGAGAGGAATCTAGCTTTTCCTGCACCATATCTTTATCTTCCCTGGAGCTCATAGTCTTTAGAGACTGACCAGTGCTAATGGCCTGATGTAAACTCTTATTGTGAACTAGGACATCATCTTCTAGGGCCTATATTTTTTTAAATAATGAAGAATAATGGAAAAGAAAATCAGAAAAACATAAGAGTAATGTAAGTGGAACTCAATAAAAACTGAACGAAAAAGGACATATTGCCAACATAAATACATAAAACTCAAATTACAGAAAAAAAATTCACTATGGTAAAACACAGGTATACTGCAACACCTTTGCCAGTTGTGTTGTAGTTTATAGAACCATCTAAAAAGAATTACACAAGCAAGTGTGTGGTTTGTATCTTACTTTATGCTGAGAAATTTGCTGCTCCAGTTTGGAGGCCTGCGTTCCAATGGGTTCTGCATTTGCAAGCCTCTTCTCTGTGGTGGTCAGCCACTCCACCAGCGGCTCCAGAGCTTCATGGAACTGCTGTGCTACCACCGAGATGCCTTCCAACTGACGGTTCCTATCAACACGGCAAGAGAAAGGTTATTTTTTATGATGGAGTAAGTGTGAAATAGGTAAAAAAAAAAAAAAAAAAAAAAGCCCCTTGAATCCTTTGCAAAGAAAAAGAAATTGTTGTCTTATTGTACGAACCAGTCACCAAATGAAAGAGAAATATATCCATGATACTCAGTGAAAACCAAGGTAAAGTAAAAATACAATAAAATAAAAAACCCCAAACAACTCCGATGCTGTTTGAAACTCTTTTAGCTAATATGCAAGTTTTGCAAATAAAAAGAATATAACTTATTCATATAATTTTTGCTAAAAATAATCTAGCAGTCAATTCAGCAAAACATTTTTTCTACCCAATTAGGATAGTTCCCAAGTTTCTAGCTGTCTTTAAGCATGAAGTTACATTCCCTTGACTATTATACATGTTTTAAAGTTAGGCAAAGGCCTTACTGAACCAGAACATGTTGTCATACTTCCTCAGCATTGTAAAATATCTTTAAACATTTGTTCAATGATGTGAACATAACTATTTGGCTCCACTTTTGCTTCTCTTGTTCTGGATAAAAGCTCTCAATGAAGTTAGTGAGACAATGTTAATAAAGCTCAGAGACTTGACCTCCAAAATAAAAAAAGCAGTACCTAAAACATTTCTGTTTCAGATTATTACACTTCAGAGAAGGCTCTTGATTACAGGAAGAGCCTTCTCTACAGCCACTGTTGAACAAATTTCATTCAAGCAGACTTTTAAGAGAGATTTGCCCTACATGAAAAACATCACAATATTGTTTTTCAAGCGGGGATCTCATTCCAGATAAAAGCTATGTTCATACGTGTATCCCAAGGCTTATAAACAAGGTACACTTGACACACTTAGACACAGAACACTCAGTGAAGTACTCCACACAGTTTTCAAAACCACCCTTAAATCTCCTCTTCATTTCTAGAGACTGTCCAAAGAAAAATGGAGACAAGCTTGCAGCTAGCGGATGGCTTGGAAAAAGTTGCAATTTGATTTTTAATTAAATACCACCAGACTGGGAGAATAATATTAAATTAAATATGACATTAACATTTACGCAGCTAATGAGTCAGATTCCTTCAATTAAAAAAAAAAAAAGGAAATAATGGTCTTTTAGTGGTTGACTCTGCAAATTAAATAATCATATTATTAGTATGAGGTAACAAAAGAGGTTCAGAGTAAAGAAACTAAAGAGAGGCTACCAGAGGGAGTAGGAGACAACATAGATGAGTTCAATGCTACTCTAATCACCCAAATCCCAACACACCCCTTTGTTCTTCACTGTAAGGCTTCACTGTTCACTTAAATTCCTTTTCTTCAACTTTCCAAGTCCTTTCTTGTTCTCAATTATATGTCTTTTTCAGGCCACCTCTTATGCACACTCCTCTCTACTGTGAACAAGGCTGTCCTTTTTGAAATCTCCACCCAGAAAACACGTTCAGCAACCCTTTCAACACAGATTTCTTCAAAGACACTTTACAGTTCATAACTTTCCTGGTATTTTATATGTTGACAACAACTCATAAATCTAAGTGTGTGTATACACAGATACTGAGTGTATGGTTTTTTTTTTTTTTAAATTGGAACTTGAATTGGACTGCAATACCTTTAAGAGACAGTGTTTTTTTTCTGTGTTGCTAGACTCTATCTACATACTTTGGTGGTCCTTTTTCTTCTTGAGAACTAAGGGAGCTCAGTACGTTGCATAAATACATCAGCAACTGACAGTATGAGGATCTAAGTTTTAGAAACTAATTATATGGATGACACCAAACAGAAAAAGGGAAGAAAAGCTGAGTGGCCCCTCTCTGTAGCAGCATGTCAGGATTTTGAAGTTCCAAGGGAACTTCATTATTACTTGTTACGTGTAAAATTTGCACTTGATTCTATGCAAAACAGGTTCTTGCATCAAGAAACCTGCATTCTAATGAACTAATAGATAGAATATTCAGAAGATACATATGCAGTTAATCCCAGCAGATTGTACCATCTTAGGCTAAACTTTTAAAAAGCTTTTGGTCCGTTCAAGTTGCTTCTCTCCACTTTTCCTTTAAAGGGCCAATTATATCAACATCAAGACATAATAATGTAATAACAAGAATGATAATACTTAGATTTCACATTACAGAGTTCCACATGCTGCTTTGAATCATCTATCACATGCTATGTCTACACTTTCCAAATCCATGAAAGAATTTCAAATACCTTGTTTCAGCTTTACTGAGCAATGCACTCCATCGACTATCCAGAAAACTCAACTGTTTCAAGATTTTCACTCTATCAGCAGGTTCTGCTGACTCTGCAATCTTCTCCCCTTCACGCTTGATTACCTCAACAGTAGGCTTGCGGTCATCCAGCAACCTCTGGAGAAGCTACAAGAAAGCAATCAGGCACCAGGTTATTAAGAAACATTGTAATAACACAAGTCTAATACCAGAAGGAGCTTGAGTTCTTGACAGTGTGTTAAAGGAAAAAAAAAAAAGAAAAAACAATGCCTATATTGTGATTAAAGTGTGAATAATGCTAATCAAAGAGACACCGGCCCCCGCCCCACCCCTGCCACACTTTTTAGTTTCTTGATTGTTTTGGTATGAACAGCACAGTTTCAGCAAGCCCAAATGCATGCCTTGGTTTCTATCAGATAAAGATGTGTGGCAGGCTAAAGACTGAACATATAGAGGAAAAAGTTCTTTTCAGTACCACTGAGGGTAACAAGCTATTTAGAGTATCCGATACATTTTATAGGAACATTTTTGACAAAGCTGCATGCCCTTCTAGATTTGACAACACAAAGATAATTCTGATATATATTAGGAGATAGGAAAATAGATATAAAAAACTGTTGTATAATAGGCTCATCACTTGTTTGAGATACAGTCAAGTTCACTGATCTAGTCGAGTAAATTAATTTCTCCATGAACAGCCACCTCTGTCTAAAATCCTCCTTTCCTCCATTCTCCAGCTGCCCTTGGAAACATTAACATTTCATCACTGCAGATACCCCAACATGACAACCTGTATTGACCATAACTTTATATTAAATCTCTGGGTGCCAGTGGGCCGCACAGTCCAACTGCACGGACTGTATGTTTCATGAGATACATTATGGTCTTTTTTTCTATAACCATTATGACAATTTGCAAAAGTTGGCAATACTGACAGCGCTTCTACATTAGCACAGGCCACTTCCCAACAGCATTCCAACTAATTACCAACAACAATCAGATCACAATCAGGATCAAGAGCCAAGTATTTAAGTCCATACTCCGCAATACTACCTTCGAATTATTACAATGAAAATTTACCAGTTTTTATTTCCTACTTTCCAAATGGCCAGACACTGGGTTTTATGCTTTCTCTTCTTCCAATGGACCTTTAACAATCCCTTCCAGATAGTGTTAATAATTCTAACCAGAGCTCAGATAGCACAGCGTTACTCTGTCTTATGTCCCAGAAGAAAAGCACTTCTCCCAACCCTCAACAGATTCTTGAGTATCGAACAGATGGCTGCTTTAAACACCTCAGCACACTTCAATGTAACATAAACACTTGAACAGATTTTATGCTTTGCCAAAGACTGGGAATTTGTTCTTATTCACCCAGTGGAAGGAGAGGTATTCTGAACGCATTTCACTTACTTTCTGTTCTTGTATTTGGGCCTTCACAACTTTAAATTCAGCAGATGGTGGTTTCTGATTAGCCACAAGGTCTTCTGTATCAATGAGCCAGCTAAGCAGAGATTCAAGAGCATCCTGAAATCTCCCACAGTGAAGGAGGGCCTCCTGCAATTGCGCAGCACGCTGGGCAACCTGAAAAAAGTAGAGGATCAAACTGTACTCACCTTTTCTTTTTATTTCTGTGAAATAAGTAGCCAAAATCTGTAGAACATCTGGCAATATCACTAACAAATACTCTCATTTTCATAGCTATTCATAACAGCACTACGGCACAATTTAGCATTGATGTCTTGGGGCTACAGACATCCAATAAAGAGGTTGCCTCCCAGTAAATCAGACTGCTCTAGTAGTTTCTTACAACAGATACTCCTGTTTTATATAGCTACGGTACTATGAAGTATACTAACAGGATGCTTGTGTTTCAGATGGTCTTCATTTTCCTTATAGGAAGACCATGCCAGGAACCCAAAGCAGCCCCTTAATAAGGGACAATAATCCCTTCAAAGCGAAAAAGAAATAGGAAAGGAGAATGCAAATAGGTGAACCACAGCTGCCTGTCGTTCTGCTGCATCACTCCTCCAGGAACACAGAGCAGAGCAAAATGAGCGCTGTTTCTACTTCTCACCCTTTCTATTTTCCAACACCAGCTACTGCTGGAAGAGGAGTCTTCAAAAGCATAGAAAAACATCTACAGCCAGTTTTCCAAAGCAGTGGCACCTTCCAACATCTCAAGCAATACAATCCTTAAGGTGCTACAAAGGAAACATGCCAAAACTGAGCTGTATCACTGCTCTGTGCACTGTGCAGGTGGAACAGTGTTCATGAATGAATACAACAGAGTGAAAAAAAGTGTGAACAAAGACTGAAGAACTACTTGAAAGTGGCTGGCTACAAATGACATAGCTACCTTTCCCATGGATGTGTCACAACTCCAACCTCCTTGAGTGAGTTAACAAACTCACCTGCTCTGCTTAAGCAGGAAGCAACACATAGTCCTAGAGGAGTCTTTACTGAATAAAAATCCAGGACAGACCTACAGAAAGCTTGACAAAACCTTATAAATGACAGTAATACCTCTAGCTACTAGCGATATAAATCTTATCCTCAGAATTACCAACAAAGTGATTGTGTAAAGTAATATAATTCATATTCCTAGTGAATATTTAATTTCCTGTATTTTGAAAGACATCAGCAAGCAAATATCAAAAAGCAAAACACAACCAAAGCAGAATAGTATACAAAATAATAACCTTCTTATTAAGAGTTTTCCATCGTGTGTTGACATCTTCAAGGTCATGTTCAAGATTTTCTATGTTGGTACTTTTAGCAGCACTTTGAATAAGGCCTTGACCCAACCAATTTACCTCCTGTTGTTTTACTTGCAGGGGTTCAATTTCTTCTTTTTGAAATACCTGCAGGTGAAATCCCAGACACACATGAAACATTGTATCTTCGACATAAATTGCATTTGTGTTTACATCACAGTATGCAACAAAAAAAATTGCTGAAAAATTGTTGTCTAGAAGAAAGGAAACCATTTCTCATCAGCACCTTCCTAAAACAATTAAAAAAAATCTAAACAGAATAGACTCAATCTAAACAGTCTAAAAGCAATATGCCATAGAGGGAAAATGATCTACATTTCCACGAGTAGTTTTAGACAGGAAGGAAAGGGAGAGAGAGAGAAGGGGGGAAAGATGGGGGGGTGGGGGGATAGGGGTGTAGGAAAAAAGAAAGAACTTCTAATAGAGGAAAAAATTCAAGACCAGAGAAACTTATCTCTCTGCTTAATTATCGATCTACAAAATCTACCAAAAAACGGCCAGAAGGATTGTTAGATTGTCCTCAAATAAACAAACACACACAGAGACAACTGGGCATTTTTTTCCAAATTAGGACAAAAGCAAAAGTTTTAAGTTAAAGAAGCACTGAAGAAGAAGATATTTTAAGGTAGTTTTTAGGAGAACAGAATGGTAACAAGCGAGGAGAAGGCACTACAGATGCTGCTGAAACAGTATCCCAGCGGATGCCCAGGAGAATGGGTTTTCATTCAGAGGAATATTCTTGCAAATTGCCAAGGCTTTGACCGTACCCAAACAGCAGTTTGAGCAGTTTTCTGTTTGCTTTATTTTACTCTTTCAGGTATTTAAACTTTTTGAGAGCCAGATTATTAACATTAGCAACAGCAATGTAATCTCCATTTGTATTCAGCTCCATTAGGCTGCACTGACACCAGTGTCAATGAGATCACAAAATGGCCTGAAGACCCTGAATTAATTACACAGGCCAGTGAAAAATAACCAATGAATAAACAATGCTAAAGAATGCTCAACTTTTGACCCTAAATCGTTCTATTTCTATAGCAGCATTCAGTAACAGTTTTGGTGTACACTTAGTGCATTCAAAGCAACCTTTCTCAGTGTGCTGAAAAGCAGGGATCACTGTGAACACACCAGTGACTCTCCCCTTTTGCACCAAACACAGTCTGACAAGTGACTGCCTTTAAAGCAGCAGACCTCAAGTGGCTGAGCACGCTTCCACCAGCTTGACAAGTCAATCTAGAAGCTAGAGCAACTACACAAAACATGAGGGGTAAAATAAATTAAGCACCCCTAAGATTTTTGTTCCTGCGGAAAGAAAAACCTGAATACTGTAAGACCGTGGTTACGTGAAAACTGAGAGTGTGCAACCAGCTGGCTGCTCCCAGAAAATGGAAAACGCTCATGTTTTTCTTGACTGTAGGGTAGCGAGGAGGCAGAATAATATTTCCACACATAATCAGTAACAAATTCTTCTTTTATGTGCCATAAAGCCTCATCTTTTGAGAACAACATCCTACCACAGAGAGGACTGATGTCCATAATCTGCCCTTTAAAAACACACACATTCTTTGCGGAGAGAAGCTTAAAATAAATTACAATTATTGCTGAGGCCAAAGTTTACCAGAACAACTTAGCAACAAAGCTTGAAGTATCTCAGATTTCAACCAGAGTGGGAAGAAAAAAATTACAGACCCGACAAACACCCTTTCCTTATTACAAAGCTTCACTTCTTACTCTCTTACCTCATCCACCACTTGCAAAGCACTGCAAGATCCTGCACTTGTAAAATACTACCGTAATGTCAGATCTGCTTTCTGGCACGCAAACGCAAAAGGCAGCTTTCAGAAGAGGCGGCAAGCCTTTAATCTGCCTGCTGTGGAAACCACAACGATCTGATACTGTCGCTTATACCTTGATGAGTAAGGCTGCTCATGCTGAACACGTGCTGTAGCTGCCCTTGAATGGCATTGCCTGGAACCACACTCCGTACAAACACCCAGCACCAACACTGGTGCAGGACAAGGCACTCCGCATCGGGTGTAACAGGCACCAGCTGGGCAATAAATAACCCTGCCCCACACAGCTGGAAGTCATCATCCCTCTCAGAATTTGCCTCCAATTCATTTTTTATACTGACCATCTCACTTATTTTGGACACCCCATGCGTGCTACGCAAATGATACCGATTACCACAACTGCCGAATTAATAAAAAATTTACATTTTTGCAACAACAACAAAACTTAAAGAAGGCTTTAAGCAAATATCTTTAAGGCTGCATTACAACTATTGCACAAATCTATGTGGGTTTGTTTGGTTGGGTTTTATTGTTTTTGTTTTAATTACCTTGTTAGACAACAGGCCATTGCAGACTCTATCCAAGTTTTCTTCGATTCCAGTAGTCCAGATATTACCTTTACTTCTCCCTGGGAAAGCTTTTGGACAGTTTACAGTACTATCTAATTCAAGCTGTTGAACAGAAAATGCCATTTCATTCGAGCCTGTACGTGCTATACTGGATTCCCCTGTATCAGATAAAATCTCGTATTTTGCTACATCCAAGTCACTAGTATTTACAGCAACATTTGTGTAATAAACATCTACATGAGAAGGTTCATCATCCACATAATCCTCCTCTACTGTTGTGACTCGTCTTTTAATTTTTTCATGAACTTCATATGCATTTTCCACTTCATTTTTGTCAAGGGAAATACTTCTTCCATCACCTTGAAGAGGATCTTCATGTGACAGAGTTTTCTCTTTGAAACCCTGTAAGTGAGAGTATTTCCCCCCAATCTCTTCCTGATCAGTCTCACATGTCTGTGCATTGCTTTGTTTCACTTCTCCGGAGGGTAAAATGTCATGCAAAGCCAATTGGCAGCTTTCTTTGACAGGGACACTACTGCTTGCAAGCAGTGGGGTTTGCTGCTCTCTGCAAATTGCTGGGAAATATGGTCTGAACTGACCTACTGCATGGATATCTTCTGCAGAAGATAAACTTCGTATTTGAGTTTGCTCCTCTGCTAACAGTGTATCTTGTTTTTCTTCCCTTTCTGTTGGAGGGCTACATAAACCAGAATCATCCTCTTCTGAGGTAAGAGAATTCGTACCCCATTTGCATTTGCCCAATCTAGCTGTATCTGAGATATCAGCAGTTTCATTAAAGGAGCCTTCACTTTTATTTGTGTAATCTGAAAAGTTGGGTGGAACAAACATTCTCCATGATCGCCTATGCTCCTTCTTTTCTGCGTGAGACTTCGCTTTGGGTAATGCAGCTGTCCGAATTATATCGCTGTTCAGTTTGAGAGCATCAAAGATCATTTTTTCATCTAACCTGTTCGCTTCACGGCTTCGGAGCTCAAAAACACTGGAAGAAGTAAGGGCACCATTGGAGCACAAAGTGCTGATGTCCAGTGTTCTGTGACTGTAGGGTAAGGTCCGGTCCGTGAAATGCCTTGAGGAGAGGCTGCCCTTGGAGCCCGAATCAATCTGTTCATTCAGCCGCACAGTATCATAGATGGACCTCTGGGGAACATAGCAGTCCTCAATATTTAGATCTTCATCTTCTTCCCCTTTGCCAACACACGGAGGATTCTGACGTAGACAGTCTGGCCTGCTAAGAGGCTTCCCCATCCTTAAAGTATTTGCACAAGTATACCGCTATATCTCCTTTTTCATGGATACAGGGGAACCATTTTAAAAACACTAACACTCTGAAGAATTATAGTAAACTTGCCCTTAGCATCAGATGCATAGATACAAAATACATATCATAACTTATGAGGTGGCTGAGGTCATTCATAATCAGTGCATCAGTTTAAACGCAACTTTACCTGCATGTGAGGTGTCTCCTCCCCGTCTCCCCCCTCCCCCCGCAAATACAAAGTGCTTCAGTAAGAAAGTAACAGAAATCTTCCAATGTCACAGAAAAACAAAGCATAGCAAAACCCAGCAGTGGCTCAAATATTTCAAACACTCCATGGAAGGCTTCATTTATTTTTCCAGGTCAGAATCTGTATCTGAAATCTCCCGAATAAGCCTTCCAAATGAACAAGCGTTACAGAAGGCAGCACATTATCTTCTGTAGGTGACGGCTTAGCTGCAATCCATTTAACTGGTTTGCAGAGTCCCATCTCCTTTATAAATAAAACATAGTGTGGCAGCTTAAAAACACAGAATCCAGAGTGGCTGTGTACGGTCCAGACCAAGGCACGGAGAAAATCTTGGGGGGGGGGGGTGTTTAAATCCAGAACGGTAAGAATAATAAACCAGCCCTTTACTTTTTTGGCATTAGCTATAAATAACCTTGATCCGAAAGGCAGCTTATCCTCCTCTTGTATCAGGCTCTTCCGTGGTGCCTCCACAAGTCCCACAGGAAAACATCACTTTCTCGCAGCCAAGCCAACATGTCCTTCGAGCAGCCGGTACGAAAAACAAATGTTCTAGACCGATACTCCCAATACCATCCCGGAGAGCTGTTTAAGGCAAGTGCGACATGTCGCCCCGAAGGCACGGCAGGTTTATATTCGGCAGGTTCCGACTACAAGCTGCAGCTAGCGGGCCCGTCCTCGCTCTTTCCTCCTCATTTCTGAGGCGCAGCTGGCAAGGAGACGAGGGAGGGAAACCCCCCCTTCCCTCAGCGACCGCCCGCCCGGCGAAGCAGTCCAGCTCCCCGGTTCGCCCCGCTCTCCCGCGGGCCGGCGGCGCCCTCCCAGCGCCGAGCTACAAGAAACGCCCCGTTTCGCTCTGCAGGCAACATCTGCTACCGGCCCACCCGCTCCCGGAGCGCCGCTCTAGGGGCTTCCCCCCACCCCCCGCCCCACCGCCTCCTCCTCCTCCTCCTCCTCCTCCTTATCTCCTCAGTCGCCCGCGCCTTCACTTCTCCCTCATCGTTCTGCCATGCGCCGCAGGCAGGCGGCGGGCTGGGCGGCGGCGGCGGCGGCGGGGGGCAGGCGGCGGGAGGCCTCGCCGCCCGCCTGGCGGTGACATCACGCACGCCTCAGCCCGCTCGTTAGCGCTGAAGGAGCCGGCTGAGGGAGGCGGCAGGCTGCTCCCTCAGCCGGGGCTGCCCCGACGCAGAAGGCAAGGGCAGGGCGCGGTTCGGTGAGGTGAGCCGACACCGCTCCGGCCGGCTCGCCTTCCTGAGAGAAACTGTGGTAACGCAGGCGCTGCTTTTAACCACTGTCCGCAACCGAGCACCCCCGTCCGATAAAGCCGTCATTTAAATTGGCACTTCCGCAAGAAAGTTAAATTGAAAGTTTACCTGCGTATTATTTAGGAAAAAAAAAAGCCGCCCAACTCGTCTTAAGTGGTTAGGTCTTGGAATAGTTTCACATTAACTCCATTTGAAGCGCAAGGCGACCTGCCGTCCAGTTTTGATTCTCTTCAGTCTGGTTCCTGGCTCTGAGGCAACAGTTGAGGGTGGCGCTGTCTGCCAGGGCAACTGCTGCCCAAGGAACATGGCAGCGCCAACCTCGCTCTCACCAAAAGAAACATTAAAATGTTGGAAAAGTATCTATATTTGGAAGACTTTTGTAATGGGACTTAGACCAGCACAAGAACAGCCTAACCGGACAAAGAGTCAGGTTTTGGACATTTACGTCTTTTAAATACTGTTCAACACTTCGCACCTACGCTTCCAGCTCATAATCATGTAGTTGAAGGGCTGGGAGACTCACAGGTCTCCCCAACAGTGCAGGAGAAGCTGTCATGACCAAGCTGCTCTGCTCCAGTAGAAACCATACCCGTAACGACCAGAGATCTGCGCTGCTCGTGCGACAGCAGCCACCAGTTACAGTGACAATTCAGACCTCAGTTTAAGGACAGCATATGGCACTTAGTGCTAAAACTTGACATAGGGCATTAACTACAGTCAGCTGGAGCTTTCTGCAGCGAGCAAGAAATATGCAAGAAATACATGTATAGCGAGCGAGAAATTCTGTACGCAAGAAATACAAACACACTAAACACTTCTTGTTTATTGATTTACTTGATATACAGCCTGCTACATATCAAAATACTACAGTCATGCGAGGCAAATTCTACCTTCCTCCTCTCTGGTGAGCAGACATAACATTAAAATTATGCCAAGAAGATACTCAACTCTGGATTCTCTAGTTGAGAGTATAGACCATAATGGTAAAGATGAGCGAAGCATTTCTTGAGGTCCTGTCATCCGTGGTTATTCTCACCCAAAACACCCACAAACAGATCCTTACTGAATTCAAACAGTGACGCATCATTTTATAGGGGAAGTATATAACTGAAATTGGTCTGTGTTTGTTCAACAGTAAAATTACTTCATTAACATTTAAAAAATATTTTACCATTTTTCACCATATCTACTGAAGACTTTCATATGACACATCAGTCACTTTCAAATGCAATACTTACAAAAAGTTTAAACAGTTGCTTATTTTACCTTTGCTTTTCAACACAGACCCTAACTGTTGTAAATCCCAAGGAAGGTTAGTATCTTATTCCAGGGTTTGTAAACCAGTGCATGGGAAATGTAACACTTTTAGTTTCTTATCAAGCATAAGAGAAACTCTGATTATTCTTTCAACATTATCTGCCTTCAGAATGAAAATCGGAGGACAACCCTCTACACAACTAACAAAAGACATGTAGATGTGGCACTTAAGGGACAGGTTTAGTTGTGCACTTGGCAGTGCTAGGTTAACGGTTGGACTTGATGGTCTTTTCCAACCTATGATTCTATAACATAAGCCAATTAAAATCTTAGTTCAAGCTCATTGGCAGGAATACTTAGGCTAGCTAAAAATTCCCATAAAATCCAATTAGAAGGCAACCTCTAACGACAACATCTAATTTTGTTCCAAAAATAAAAGCAAAAATCAAATGAACCATATCCTGATGAAAGCTGTAACAGTGCCATGTCATTTTTACTAAGAAAAATGCCTTTTAATGGCAGTACAAAGAATTGTGCAAAGGTTTCAAGAAGTAAAATAATCCAACTTCTGGGTTTTTTCTTTCTCTATTTTGGAGAGAAACTAGCTGCAAATACTCCTACTACCACAGACATCCTAGCACTGTGTGGCTACCCAAACTCAGGGCATTCGGTTCGGCCCATTTGCACAATTCTTCTGTGTCTTGCTTTTGAAGAATGGCGGCAGGCTTGGTGTACCTCAACAGACCTAATTTACTGAAATTTCCTTTTAGTAGAAATCTGCATTGCATACAGACTTTGGGGAAAAAAGAAGTCTAACAAAGCTGAGTTAATTAGTAATTAATTTTGTGTGTTTTATATTAATTGAGGCAAATCTTCATTTGATTATACTCTTCCTGGAGCACGCACTTTGTGAAATAAGAGTCATGGTTCTACTTTCAACTGAACTCCACTGGAGATTTTCATTTACAGAAAGCAAATTTTATATCTGCATTGTAAATCAATTTAACACTATATACTGACTGGAATAAGTAGATTACAAAGCTGGAATATAAATAAAACAAGTTTGTATATGTATACATATATTTTTTTATATCTATATTTTTATATAGATATAAAAAAATAAAACTCAAAGCCTGTTTGTTTTTGGGTTTTTTTGGTTTTTTTTTTTTAAAATAACTATGCATTTTAATGTCATGCCAAGAAGATGCACAAAGCTCTAACTTTTTGTACATAACAATTGGTCGAACCACAAGAACCACCTCTGGTCCATTAGACGAGATCCTTCCCTGAAGAGAGTGAAGATTTCGCGTGAATAAATCTATCCACCAAAGAACAACTCTTTTGCTTTACTCATGAGGAATAGAATTTGATTGTACTTGACCACAGAAACTTAAGCCATAAGGAGCTAGACTGTGGTTTTGTGGCCATAGCCACATTTTCAGGTTGCGTGTGTTTGCGTACGTGCAAATACACTGAGAGTAGAGAAAGATTTGTGGAAGCCAGCCTCCCTACAGTTTGCTGCCTCAGGTAAAATTGCCCTCTGGAAGGGTAAAGAGTATGAACAGGTACATTACCTACTGTAATTTTGCTGTGCCTCAGTAGCACTCACACTGAATATTAGGAGAGTAATTGTTGATCCTGACCCTCCTGCAACCAGCATCCCTTTGCTACCTACCACCCTCACCTTGTAAAATTTCACATTCTGGTCTTCCTATTTTCTTTCTGCAAAGCTCCCCACTCTGCTGCTTTATTCCTGCATTTGCTTTTCACTTGTCTAAACAACTGCACCTTTTCATCATTTTTCACCTCCTGTTTAATGGCATTGTGTTTTCACTCGTAAGCAAAAGCATGGCCTGAAATAGTTGCTTTGAGCAAAACACATTTCTAAGCTTATAAATATCTAATATAAACACAATTCTGGAGTAGGCTTCTGGATATAATAAACATACTGCTATCACTATTTTCCTTTATGCCTCTCCAGGTTTTTTGGTCTTTTTACCATACAAGCTCTTCGGTTGCAGGGACATTATTTCCCCACAGGTCTGCACAGACCAGAGGAGGCTCTTGCTCCTGAATTGCACAATTGCTGTGTCTTGTCCACTGCCCTGATGAAGTACAACACTAAGACAACACACAGGGAATTGTATTCTTCTACTGTCTGCTCATCAGGCTGCTTCCCCCTAAAAACACTGTTCTTTGTAGCAAAAAAAAAAAAAAAAAAAAAAAAAAAGAAATAAAAATATATATAGTAACAAAGACCTGAAGCTGCACCTAATGTTTGAAAATGCAAGAAATGTGGTAAAGTCAGAGATGACAAATTGGCTACAACCGAAATCCTGTACAGTCAGCGTAAGCAAGAGCAATCACAGCAGGAGCTTTTCCTATTTTCTGATATCCAAAGTGTTTTACTAGCCATATACAAAGAAAAGCTATTTGTTTCTCTTTTAAATTGAGATTGACTTGTTAGGACAGACTGGCATACAATTTTAATCCTCCCAATCTAATGGAATCTCCTCATAATATAACTGTTCAAGATTTTTGTCTCTATTTATGCCTTCTGAAAGATAATCAAAACTCACAGTAACGTGCGTCCAAAATTCCCAGATTAAAGTTTTCAGTTTTAGTTTTCCTTTCTAATACCGCTTAGTTCAAACAAGCAAAATGCACCCTCTGTTGGGCCAAGCATGTAATGACTTCTTTCCAAGGTCATCTTTTTAACAGCACGGTTTATCAAATCCTGTTACTAAAGTTTGTTTTTGTGATTAACTGCAACTAACGTACAAGTCAAACATTTGAATCAATATTAGACTGAAATGATACCAAACCAGCACAGAATATCCAGTGCTACTATATAGCCATTAGGAAATTTATGATGTCTTTTTGAACACTGCTTACATCTGTAGGATTTATAAATCTTTCCAGCGAGCACTGGAAATTAATTTATTGTAACCTAAACCAAGCCAGTATCTGTACTTCATTTCAGCATCAAAGCACAATTAACACCCACTATCACTGCAATATATTTTTTTGAGCTGGACAAGGATTGCTAACTGGCATCTTTAAAAAGCTACCTACAGAAGCTCCAAAGGGCATTTTGGATAAGGATGCTACAGTAAACCCCCAATATAAAAGGGGTCTTGCTTTACTTGATTTCTTCTTACTAGGATGCTTCTAGGTAAGGGTGGGATTCAGTGAGGTAAACCTGGCCAGTGTATCAGAACAGAAAACAGCAAAACATAAGGTCTTAAACCTACATATGCTGAAGCCTATACCCATGTGAAAACACCTGAACTACTCAGATGAGCAAAATTAATTATGAGCTGGTATGTGAACACTGGAGTCTAAAACTCACACCACAGTGAAGAAGAAAGTTTGTGCAATACATAAACATCAGAATAGATACAAAACGCAGTTCTCAAAAACAGAAGAGGTACACAGATCGCATAAGGAAACAAGATAGTGAAGAGAGGAGAAGAGGGAACTGGGGTGCAGGAACTGTGAGCTGGGATGCAAAGTTATCAATGTCTGCCAAGCCATAGCAAAGGAAGGCTTCTCTGGAGCATGAGAAGATACCCTATTTAAAACAGATAAAAGCATACAGATAGAACTGACTGCTGTGAAACAAGACTCCTCCAAGGTCTGCACTTAACCAATCCCTGTCACGATATTTAATAAAATTGCATTGTGGTAAAATACTTTATAGTAGTAAGAAAGAAATCTTCCTACCTTGAACGTATTCAGCTGCTGATTAATAGTCTCTGTTTCCATTCCAACAGGACCTTGTGACTCTTCATGTTCTTCAGCTCTCCCAAGCAGACTGGAAAATTCTTTTAGCTTACTGTAAAAGTCCTCAACACGGCTAAAAGTACCCTCCACTTGATCTTCCCTGGCTTTTGCTCTGTCTAGTAGCTTGTTGCACTGTTTATTTAAAGCTTCCAAGTCTCTTTTTATACCAACAAGATCAGGAGAAGCTTCAGCTTCTGTGGCTAGCATAATTTTACAGTTTTTATTAGCATTTTCATTATTCATGATAAGATCCTCCAGCTTTTTCAGGAAACCTTTTATGTCCTCTCTCTGTGACTGCAGTACCTTGAGATCTCTCCCCACTGGAGCCATGCTATCAAGTTCATCGTCAAACTCTGCAAACTGAGAGAACATCTCTCGGATGCTGTTTTGGAAATGGCCGATTCCCTGAAGTTTTGTCTCTAAGAATGAGCACCTATCTTCAACCTGCTGGTTCACTGCAGTGTATTCTCGCTCCAAAGATTCAGCTTGGAGCAAAAGGTCAGAAACACCTGCTGAATCAGAAGCTTCTATCACCAGGTCTTGGGCAAGCTTTTTTGCTAAATCAACATGAGGCCTTAAAGCCTGCAAAGCTTTCTGCTGGGCCTGCATCATCGTCAGGTGTTTGTTACTGAATGACTGAGGTCCAAGTGAGTCATGAGCTTCCAGATGCTCTCTGGCACTTTTAAGCTGTCTTTCAGTTTCCCTGGATGATTCCTGAAACTGTTTCAGCCTTTGTGCCATATTCTCCAAACACTCTCTCTTCTTATGTAATTGTTCTGTGACCACATACACTTTCTGATTCAACACCTTAGTTTCTTCTTGAACGATTTCTTTATCTGTTTGACTTGCACTGAGCAAACTCTCAGCAGTATTATTTAACAGTTCCACCATCCCATGGTGTTTATCCAGGTCTTTCTGCCAGGCCCTCACCTGAACAATAGAATTCTCTATTTCAACGGGGTTTATGCCAACTTTTAATTCACACAGGTTGCTTTGGCACTTCTCTATCCATGGCTGCAGATTTTCTACATGCTGCTTGTATTTGAGTGCTTTCTCCAGACAATCTGTTAATTTATCTTGCCTTTCTTTTACCTGCTTATTCATTTCATCCCAGTTACTTCTGAGTGTGGCAATTTGGGATTGTAATGCTGCCTTGTCAGCTCCTTGAGTCTTCTGTAAGATACTTTCTCCTTCTGCAACAATTCTTTCATATGAACAAATCTGATCGGTCATGGTCTTCTTAAAATCTTTCTGTTCTTCAATTAGTGATTGCAAGGCATCAAGTTTGGCTGATACAGGACGAGCCTGGTTCAGCTCTTCTTTCTTTTTGCCTAGCCAGGCTTGAAAGTCCTTAGACATTTGCTGGAACTGATGAGAAGTGGCATATGCTGATTGAAGCTGCTGAACATGGTTATCTACAAAAGAGAAGACAGCACAGAGGTTCATTATCAGAACCTGCTAGTATTCGGTGAAAAAATAATAATTAATATTGATTCTATTATGAATGATCATTAATGTAAGGAAAGCTGGTCCTTAGTATGTTGTGTTTGACTGGAACTGAACCAAATCAACCAAGTTTCTTGCAAGGGACAGACTTGTGCCTGTACTACAGCAGAACAGTGAAGGCATCTGGACATGAATCAAATAAGGTGAGCTTAGCCAATCTGTGTCTACACGAATCCCATTCAGGCCGATTTCAGGGGTAAAAAAACACAGTCATGTTTCATGGTGTTATGAAGTATAAGCACAGGGAATATTAAATCATCTAGTCTAATAATGTCTAACTCATGGCCTGCAGGCAATATGTGTTCTTAGGGAGATCTTTTAAAGTTCCTCATGACCCAAAGAAATTAAAAAGTTAAAACTGAGGCTATTAGGGAGAACAAAGTATGATACTGCTTGCAGTATATTACTTGCTCAGTTGTTGTTCACAGGGTAAGGGAAGGCTGCAGACTACCAGCCCCCTTCTGTCACAGGCAGTTTTATGCAATTTCCACTGTGTTTCACCAAGCCTTTAGCTGGTGCTTGCCTAAAAATTCCAATTTTGGCTTACACTCTGCACCTACGCAGTTAGGTAGCTCAATGAACAGTATTCCTCTTTTGGTATTCTAATTCAGTGAAGATGCACCTGAAGCAAAAGATGAGAAAAGCAGCCCTGCTACAGTGCTTCAGATTCTCTCCTAAACTACTTACTAGACATCCCAAGTATTGTTTTTACCTTTTCAAGGTTTGGGCACTCTCCTAAATTCTAATGTACAACTGCCTGGGGGTTGGACTTGATAGAACTGGCATTAGACTCAGCTCATTCAACATCTCAATAAAGACAAAAGAGACTATGATGCTTTACTTTATGCCTTAGTTACTATTTTTCTTTAAATAAATACTAACCTGATTTTTGCTCAATATCCTTAAACAATTTTAAGATGCCATCTAATTGTCTCGTAAGTTCTGCTTTCAAATACTCTTCTCCAACCAGTACTGACAGCTGTTCACAAAGAGCTTGAGCTGCATTTATATTCTTCGTTTCCTGTTCTATTTCCTCCTTCATTTCTCTAGCAATTTCCAGTTGTTGTTTCACAGCATCAGGTTGTGTACTCACAGCCTGGCTGCTGCTTAGTTTACTATCCCATGCACTTAGTTTATCAGATAGACTTCTGAGTAGACTTTGATACTCCGTGCTTTTCACAATGGCTTGGTCAATTCGGTCACATCTGTTCCTCAGCTGGCCAGTTAGACTGTCCCATTTTTGTGCCACAGCTGCCAGTTGCTCTTTTACAATTTCATGGGAGGGTGGGTGTTCACCAGGTCTCATCAGAATCCCTTCACCAGCCACAGTTAACTGCTCGTATTGTGGCTTTCTGGTGTCAAACTCTTTGAGCAGAATCTGGGAACAAAGGAAATTTTAAAAAGCATTTACCTCATGAAAAAAAGAAGCAAAGTGCTTCTGACAAAAGCAAAGTAGAATTTGTTGTAGCTAAGTTCTCTTATTGAGTAACCAATTTCCAAGTTTAAAAGCCAGTGAAATAGTTGCATCTTCTACACATAAACTGTGTTGTTTCCAAGCATTTACATCAAAGAACTAGAAAAAATGAGGTTCATTTACATATCATCTAATGGAAATTCAATCAGCAGATACAAGTAAACAATGAAATCTGTTAATACTACAGTAATTAAGTAACAGTAACAAGTAAAATAATCGCTGTTTAGGTTCAAGCAGTGTCTTCTTTCCTAGACAGTTTCCATATCTGTCTTAAGATAGAACTTCAAAGAAGGTGTATTCTCACATAATATTGCAATGTATTATTATGGCACAGAGAATATTTGGATAATTCACAAAATGACTGAATATGTACTGTAAGACTTTTATAGTTTATATCACCGGTTCCCAGTATTTTTTTTTTTTTTTTTTTTTGACAGTAAGTCACAGTGCTTGCACAAGAAGGGACAGATATCATGGTTTTACTTTACAAAAGATTCCAAACCCTTTCAAGTCAATTGGGTTTAACTTTTAAGGACTGCTATGTGATAAATGATAGTCTTATGCCAGCTGTCTAGATTTCTGAAGCACTTACAAAACAATATTAAGTCATTTTCACATAGTATTAGAACATAGTTCATGTTTTAAATACTTAGTTTTAATGAATATTGATATGCAAGCTTCAATAATATTTTTGCAAAATAAAAAATTTATTTCTCATCACAGTTTAAAATAACTGGCAGCAATAGAAATGTTTGAAATTAAAATTTCTCGTTTCTGCAACCTTGATTTAACTTTTGTTTCTTTTGCCTGCAGTTTGCTCTATTTCTGTAGGTAAACTACTCCACTTTTTCATTATTTCTTCTGTCTTTCACACTCTTGGCCCTGTATCTATTCACAGTAAAGCATTTCACTTGCCTTCATATTTTTATTATCTACTGGCACAGCCAAGTGAATAAATCTCAAAAAGCTAGTTCTACAGCATAGACTGTATATGAGGATTGACCATAAAATGTTACATATACACTGAAATTAATAAAACTTTAAAGGAACATTTTCATTTGACTACAGAGATACCCATGTTCAAACAAAAGAATGTATCAGAGGATCAGTATCTCCTCAACTTTTTTTTCCTTTAGCTGTTCTGATCTCTTTTCAGTCTTGTAATGTCTTCTTATGTAGTCAAGTATGACTTAAGCTGATACTTGCTGATAAGCAAATGTAAATGCTCATACTAACTGTGCTGTACTCTATCTAGATGCAAAATACTACTTTGCTAATAGCAAAAAGCAGAGGAAACTTAAATCAGTAACGCATGTTGGCACTACTCACCTGAACCTGTTGCTTTTGTGTATTCAGCATATTAGGATCAATTGACAGTGGTCCCAGCACGCTGACCATTAGCTCCTTTTCTACAAGCCAGTGCTTTAGCTGAGCTTCTGCTGTCTGGAACTGGGTCAGGTAATTTGAGGACTCCTCCAGTTTTTGTTGTCTCTCAGATGTAACTTGATTGAGCTCTTTCCATTTGGAATCTAACAATGATAATGTTAACATATTGCATGCACCTTCTAGCAGATTGGCTGTCAGACAGCAGGCTATATATGAATCATAAACAGAGCTCTCTCATAAGGCTTCTTGCTGATTAACTCCAGATGCCTTATTGCAGTGACTCGGCAAATACATCTTTTAACAGTCAGATCCATTTACACTTGGATGAAGGTCTGCAGTTTAGCACAGCCATGTGCGGAATTTTTAGAGCAATGAATATACAACACGTAATAAAATTGGATTAGAATATTACTAAATGAAATACCACCAAGTTCAGGCTTCAGCCTCAAATGATGTAAAAGCCAAAGGGCTGTACTCAGTTATAACTTAGGTGCCTGATTTAGATACAAATCTTCCTGCTTATTCACTAAAAAGAAACAGATACCTTTCCAAGGCTGAGCAGAAGCCCTAATTTAGGCTAATCTGAACAGCCCTCTGAAGGAGCACACCTCTTTCAAATGTCTGTATTAAGAGCCTGTGGAGATTTGCCTCATTTAGACATCTAAAGCAGGTACCTAATGACAGGCAATGAGAATACTCCTGCACACAGGTATTTCAAAAGTGCTGTGTGAGCTTAGGTTCACACGTAGGCCAATCTATGGTCTCTTCCACTTGTAGCAAGTGGCTTCCAATGCAGCCATGGAGTCTTACGATCTTGTAACTTCTCCCTTCCCTCTGTGATACTGTCAGTGCTTGCTCAGTCAGCTCTGATATTTTGCTAACTCTCCTTGTCCCTGAATTTAATCCATGTTTTCTCAGTTTCTTTTGCCACTTCGCTGTCTTTGAACTCTGCTCATTCTGTATTAATTCCCTTTCAACACTACTCAAGTTCTCTCGGAGACCTTACCTGCTACTTAAACTTTTCAGAGTTTCACTTACAAACAGGACAGATCAGAAAAATTCTCATCTTTAAAACTACTGTTGGTGTAGCTATAGAAATTCCTAGCACTATGAAGCAAGATTGACCTATGATTTATTTAAAATATGACAATCCTAAGAAGAACTTTCAAAAGCTCATGACAATTATGCACTACAGTATCTCAAAATCTATTGTACACATATGGTCCAATTTTTTTTGACAAAATTTACGGAGTCAGTTTTAGAAAATGTCAAAAAGCCATCAAAACCACAAAATGACAAAAGCCACTAATGCATGGGAAAAAACATGCAGAAGAGCATTACCAACAACTCAAACTGTTCTTTACATGAAATTAGAATTAACTTAATTTATTTTGTAAGAAGAACAACATATTTATCTGGAGCAGTAACTGACCAGTCAGGTTTTAGCTGCACACTGTGAAAAAGATAAAGCCCTCTGAAACAGGGAGTCAAGCTATAGCCTCTCTCAATTGCCCTGATACAAATTCAAAGCCCATGGACATCAGTGGAATTGTTCTAGACCTACACTCTTATAAAGGGAGTTATTTCCATAGAATTTAAGGGGTAAGAGAGAACAAGATATTAAAAATACCAGTGATTGCTAACATTAAAAGCCTCATAATAAAACAACTTCCAAATCAGTCTGAGCTGTAATACAGCTTTACTTAAGTACCTATTTTATCCAACATATGTCTCCACTTGGGTGCCTCAGGAGAGTCGGGGTTCTTCTCCAATAGCTCTGTCACTTTGTCCTTTAGTTCCTGCACTTTATTTGCACTTTGCTTTAATTCAGTTTCAAAAAGCTGCAAATTCAAGTAATAATAAAAAAAAAAAAAAAAAAAAAAAAGAGAGACTAAAGAAGAACGGTAAAGTATAAAGTTTGAAGTCCATAATACTGAGATGCCAAGCATGAAGATAAGCAATAAATATCTAACACTTACATACTGTTTTTCTGCTATGAATCTCAAAACACTTTGTAATGGCATATATTGCTGGTAATTTTTTTTTTTTTTTAAGAGATAACCTGACAGATTTAATCTATATTAATAATAACCATTGTTGTTTAATTTGAACAGTGAAGAACTAGAAGAATTCAGATAAATAAGATCCACTAGGTCCCATCATATTCACATACTCTTGGAATCTGTTCTTGTATAGAAGGCAAATTGACTAACGCGCAGTACAGTTCACAGCAGAAATAACCCAGCTAGCACCAACAGAGAGGAGAGTGGTGTGGCCTCATTTACCTCAATGGAAGTCCTGCTATCACAGATAGACTGCTTCTTCTAGATCATCTGGAACTATAGTTTAAAGAGCACCACAGCTTAAAGTGTAGATGTAGCAGGAGACTGACATGTCCCAGCAATTCCTAATTCATGCTGTTCTTACAGACAGAAGTGAACAGTCCTTATATGCCTGGCAAAGGGCTCTTGCATGAATATTCTAAGTAACAAAGCTTGCCCCGTGGAGCTGCATTTTAAATACCCCAAACCCACTAACATAAAACACTGAATAAACTATGCTTGATTTAGAACTTTTAGTAAAAGGTCCAACTGCATCAGAAGGATGACTCTTGCCTGAGCACTCAGCTCAGTTTTCCAACTATCTGTGAATACTCTTCTGTTACTACACTGGGGGTAAGATGGTCATGTTAGCTTTGCACATTCTCTGTTAAAAAATAAGGAGCTAGTTTTCTTCCACATTTAGTCTGAGTTTTAGGACTGAATGTTATCCAAGTCCGAGCTAAGTTAGTAGCTGTTTAGATTAAGTTTTAAGGGTGACCCGCCAAATATAAAAGAAGAACCTCAGGTGAATCAAATTCTGTCCTTGTTTATCCACAATCACAGGCAAGGAAAGAATTTCCCCTATGCATTACATTTCCCTTTATAGATGAACCTTTATACGTGTAAATATTGTCCTTCATTGCTAGAGAAGCATACGTCTCCAATGCTTAAACACGACAGAAACTTACTGCTGATTCAGTAGTTTTCTCAAATCAATTAAAAAGCGGGGAGGAGACTGTTGTGTAGCTATATAACTTAACAAGCATGACATGGCTGCTGAAGAGAAACACTGCCTTGGAATAGACATAAGCCGCTGCAGCTGTAGAGACCAGGGGGGGTCTGTGGAGTATCAGTGAACCAGCAGCTGCAGAAACAGCTTTTGGATAGATACAGCCCTTCAGACCTTACAAGCAATCCAGTATATATCTCTAAACCACTAAGGAGATCAAAAAAGTTTATTGCATAATCAGTATAGCCTCACCTATTTAAACTGGCCACCAAAATTTTTATTTTCTGACCTGCACAACTCCTCTCTGACACAGTGCTCCTTTTACTCCACTGACATAGTTTGCCAGATTTGCTCTAAGCCTGACTAGCATGCATACTAAGATCATTTAAATACTCTCTGCAACATTAAGCTAGGCTGAGCTATCAGTTGTTCAAACAGAATTTACCCAATAACTGCAAGAAAGAGTATTTTTTTGAAGGCACAAAGTACCTTATGTTGCTCAACTTGGGCTTTAACTGCTTCACTATCAGTTGGAGCAGCTTCCCAGTCTGATGCAGTTTTGTCCATTTTCTGCAGCCACTGCATCATTGAGGTTGATTCTTCCTGAATATTCTGCATTTTTGAAAGCATACTTTCTAGTTCTGAAATCTTCTCCTTCAATAAAACTCCCAAATCTTCGTAACTGTGATTTACATCAGACATGGCTTGTTGAACAGTTGTCAGTTCTGTAAAAGGAGAGATGCACAGAGATTATGTTATAGGTTGCAAGCCCTTCAAACAATAGACTTCAAGAACTTCTAAACAGTATTCAGAGTTACCATAGATAGAAGTCCCCCAAATAAGAAGTTGCTGAATGTGTTATGAATTATTTCCAATTCACTCTAAATGTGGTAACTCTACATCTGAATGACCTAATGTAAGGTTCTATTCACAAGAGCTTCTCATTTCACAGAAATCTTTACTTTTAATACACACGGGTACACAAATACCTTTCAATCTTTCTACCCATTGTTATTTTAGTATTTTAAGCAACAATTCCGTGACAAAAAGTTGAACATACTGGACTACAGTTCAGTTACTCACATGAGAGCCTAACATTACTGCAACAGTATTTTGGTCACATTGATGTACCGTTATAAACGTGTTTTATCACTGAGGGAGCACAGCAGGCAAAATGTGTACTAAGAAGACTATAGTTTACCAGACAGACACTGCAGACTTGGGATGTAGGTACATGGCTATCCATAAGCACATATAAAGTGGCTGTGTAAGTTCCTTTGTTTCTTTAAAGGGGTTGGTCACATACAGTGATACAAACATATGTAAAATGGGTGTCTTTGTATATGTATGTTTGTGTTTGTGTGTGTTGTGAATGCTGGTGGGTGTTAAAAGTTTCAAACCACATACATGTGCATTAGAATTTTCTCAAAAGCCATGTGTTATATTAAAATAGCTATCCCTGTATACATTTATAGAATTACATACTGATTCAGAAAACACTGCCAGATTTGTTCTGTCTTCAAAGAAAATACTGAAGGTAGGTATTTTTACAATTAATTTTAGTATCATGTCCATGTCAATATAGTTGCCTTACGCGATGATGATGTGAAATTTCAGTCCAGTAGTGACTGCTACAAGCAGATTTATGTACAACATTTAAAAAATACTTACATATTTAACAGTAATTGGCAAGTACGTTTCTTTATCACATCCTGAAATTTTTACTGACCTTTATTTTTCAGGAAATCCTGAATTCCTGGAGGTCCTCCTTCACCATTTAACATTGTGCCACCTGTGGATCAGGGAAGATGAAGTCCCATGCTTATCAGGGCTTTTTCCCACCAAAACCCCAGCGCTGCATTTCCTCTTCAAAACAGCATGATACATAGCTCTCATTATATCATTACAGAAATATCTGAATGCTAACCTTGTAATAGCAAGTACTTTATTTAAACTTTAAATATTTTAAGGTTGTTTTATGTTTTAAGCTTCTCCAGCCAGCTAGTACCACAAGTGGTACCACATATGCACAGCATATGCATAGCGGGTCTGTGTGCACATGGATGCACACATGCATGATGCATAAGCAGTCCTAGCACTCACAATATTATGCTAAATAAACGACTATAGTGGACAAAGGTCTATGCCCTAGCTATGAGGCTTACTCACATCCATATGGCTAACATCACTTCCTTCCTCTCCCCAAAAGGAATCTGTTCCCTACCGCCTACTGAGAACACGGTTTTACCCAGCCATGTCTGGGTATGGCCTGGGAGAGGGCTCGCTGGCAAACGCAGAGACTCTGAGGAGAGCACTAAACATTAAACAGCAAAGGAGCCCAGAGCGGTCATTGCAGACACCGCAACCAAAGGCGCTGCTTACTCAGGACACCTTTACCCACCAGGGAAGTGGCTGAGTCACCATCCCTGAAAGTATTTAAAAGACGTGTAGATGTGGCACTTAGGGACATGGGTGCTGGACTTGGCAGTGTTAGGTTAACAGTTTTACTTGATGATCTTAAGGGTCTTTTCCAACCTAAATGACTCTACGATTTAGCAGCACCATACCTCTGCACAAAAAGCTCTTGATACCAACTGGATGGATCCCCCTCCCTATCTTGTCATGAGCGAGACTTTAAGCATGTGCTCCATGACAGGGATTGCAATGTGGAGTCCTTACTGTTACACCTGAAGTCCTTACTGCCGCTTGGAGGCAGCCACTCACCCAGGCAGCCCTACTAATTAAACATAATTTCAAAGCCTCTGTAACCAGGGCTACATGGGCTTTGTAAAATGTTGTCAGAACACAGAGCTGGGGCATGTGGTCAAGCCACAGAGAACTGTGAGGAGAATCCCTTCCCACTCTCCTGAACATACATATTCCCAGATGAGCAATTAACAGAGAAAGATTAGCGGTTGCCTTGGAAAAGGCTATGCATCCACCCCACAGTACCAGCTGGGCAGTGAGGACCACATTAGTGGCAGCTGGAGGATGGCAAGAGAAAACAAACAGATAAGAGAAGTCACAGGCCCCAGCCAGAACGTTGTAAATCTTCATGCTCTATTAGCTGGACTCTGGTATTTATAACTGTGATTAAGTGATACACAGTACAGCTCTTGTCTAAGAGGGTGAATAGTGTAGTCTGGAGGATTACAGCTGCTCTTATACACTAGTTATTTAATTTTTTTTCTATCTGCATGCATAGGAGTAGAGAAAGGGCAGAAGAAGGAGCCCAAATATCCCATATAAGGTTCCAAAATGTTCTTTGAAAGATTTTTATTTAAAATTCAAACAAGAATGAAACCAGAGGCAGCTACTACAAAGAGATGTGAGAAAGAAAGTGTTCTACTCTTGCCAAATAGGTATCCTCTGGCTGTCCCCATGCTCCCAGTCCTTTGCAGATGACCAATGCAGGCCAACACACTTGAATTTATTTCCATACCTAGTCAGTTCAAGAACTGACTAAAAATGTGCTTATGGCCATTAAAACACCCTAGGTACCACATGCCTTGAACTATGGCTTGAATGATACTTAGCAGAATTACTTGTTTCTGTAAAGCAAATTAACATTTAAACACTAGAGTACAGAAAATCATGGAAACAGATTTGCTGTCTTTAAAATCAGATTACTGGTAAAAAGGATTTAGCTGAAGCTCCAGACTGGAAAGACATTTTGGCCCAGGAGAGTCATGCTGGGATTTGGAGTTGATTCTCTTCCATGCTGTTATTTCAACTAAAATATTGACCAGCATTAATTATGCTATCATATTGGGATGAGTAGGTTTGCCTAGGCTCACTTTTTAGATAAACCACGTCCTCATCATCCTTCTAACAAAAAAACTCTGTGACTCTGCAAGCCTTTATTTGTTTGCTTGGCATCACACAGAATAGCCTTGTGGCCACTGAAGAGGTATCTCTGTGGCAGCAAAGGTGTGCAGGAACATCAGTGTTTGCAAAAGCAGGGTTTGTATTTGTCCTACTTGCAGACTTGGTGGCTGGGTGAAGCACTGAACACCAATCAAAGTCAGTTTCTCATTATCAGAAGCTTTCTGGGGTGAGGTGAAGGCAACTATGATCCTGTTCATTTTGTTCATTATCTGGGAATTACATACTGAAGTAACAGCTTTAGGACCTGTTAATCATCTACATCAAAACACTTTAACACTATTTTGACAGCGTAAAGCAATCAGAATGTGCACTGAATTACTACAGCAGTTAAGTCAGTTTAAATGAGAGTCACGGCAAACAATGGTCAGAACAGACATACCTGACTTCTCACAAGCAATTCAGAAAACTAATCCAAGGGTGAAATATTTTAATTTTTGTCTTAAATGTTTTAAAAATTCCTGAAGTATTAGGCTTACCTGATTATACAAATGCATACCTGATTTTGCAACTGCTCTCAGTTTGGCAGGAGAAGTCACAGCAGTAATTAGATTACACAGCAACGTTCCTTGGTTATTCATTTTCTGCAGTTCAGGTGCTTTTAATGTCCATTCATCTTTTAAATTCTGGTTAAGAAAGACAGTCATTTGTTCGTTACAAAACTGATTTCAGACCTAAAAGATTCAGTGTAGAAAAAGGAACAACCTTGCTACTTGGGAATCCCCTGCAGTATATCCAAACATGCAAAGGAAATAGGAATGTAAATGCAGACTGCAAGCTCCCTAGTCCCAATTACTGTGACTGCTCACACCTTTAGTCTGTACTTTTATGCTACTAACAGATGCCCTATTTACTTCAGCCATATTTCACTCCTTCTCTACAATGTCTTACCAATGTATCTTCCAAAGGTTTCTTTAACTCCTCTGTATTCAGAGAGGGTTGTGCTGCTGGAATTCGTTCTATTGTTTCTTTTATCCATTTCTTCAATGATTCTACAAGAAGCTCAAAAGTATCCATTTGTTTCTGACAAGATGATACATCCTCTTCTCTAGACAATTAAAGACAATTAAAGGAATGTCAGTATTCCTTCTAGTAATTAAACCAACACTTATTATCAATACAGTATTGCTATTCCTAAATTCAAAGAGTCACAAAAACTAATTTTATGGATATGAGCAGAATGTGGAAAATCTAGTCTTGCTGTACAGGTAACTTATATGGAAGCTCTAATAATTTCTCCAGTTTTCCTTTGCAGCCTGGTTCCAAATGGTACTCTAAAGCAATTTGCACAAGCATCAATTTATATTCTATCAGAGAAGGGAGAAGCAGAGTTTGCTTAGAACTGACAGGACTCCTGGGAGTGTCAAAAAATTTGAAAAGTCACTTGCCTTTACAGCCCACATTAGAGCTCTTGAACCAGACAGACTAACTACAGACGCATTTCCAAATAGAATCTCTTTTTTAAAATAAAAAATGTCTCTACTCTGTGGTTAACTGCAATCTCTTGAGATCGCATGAAAGAGGATAGCAGTCATCACCACGTTCACACTGTATTATTAGCCAAAGCAGAAACACTTTAATTATTCAACTTACTTTTCCTTTACAGTCTCCTCTACCTCTCTGAATTTCTTTGACAAAGCATTTACTTTTTCTAATACCAATGCTTTATCTCCAGGAAGAGCATGGAATGAAAGTTCTTCAAGAAGCTGCTGCAAAACTTCCAGATCCTTCTTATGTTGTGCCAATTCTACACTAGCTTCCTGCAAAATAGGGTTACATTCTTCATATTAGGCTTTACAATCACTTGTTCAAAATTAAATTCTTGATTTTAGCTAACCGACCAAAGTTGGGAAACAAGCATGCCTTATTTATTGTTCAATCACTTAGATGAGTTAGACTAGAAATGCACAATATATACAAATGGAATGGTACAGTACCTGTATATACTGAGACACTTCACTAACATCCTTTCTTGGTGCCTCCGTCTCACTGAGGGCCTGGTTTTTCTCATCTAGAAATGACTGAAGTTTTTCTGAAAGACCTTCAAATAACTCCACTTTGGTCTTCAACTCCTCCATTTTCATAAGCTTCTCTTTATGCTTGTTACCTGCTTCAGAAAACCGTCCTGCAAGTTCACTCATTTTAGCTTGCAGTGTGGATGCGGTGGATGGATCTGCTGTTTCCGTGAACTTCTTCACTTTTTCATTCATAGTGTTTATACTGCTTTGGCGACCCATGATGTCTTGTTCTAGCATCTGAAAAAAAGCAAGAATTATTTCTTACAGCAATACATATACAATATATAGTATTGCTTATAACTAAATTTTAAGAAGTGGAACTGATCCACCGTATGAAGCAACAAATCAGTACAGGTAGACCATCAGCGTAGATCTATTTCAGCTACAAAAATCCTTATGTGCAGTTTCACTTCACGCAACAGTCCTCTTTATTAAGTATTTTGAATCCATTAAAGGTGCCAAACTAAGATTTTAATTCTTTCTTGAAATCTGAATTATCAAAAAAATGTTTCTTCTTTCAGAGAATGCTACTTACAATGCTTTTACTAATAATATCCTGAATAGCAGCAGAATTCAAAGGCACTTGATCTTGTTCTTCAAGACTCTTTTCAACTCCTTCCATCCAATCCAGCATTTCATCCAAACCATCCTGCACACTTAGGGATCGTGTCAGAGTTATTTGGAGCTTCTCATTCCTTTCATTCACAGACTTGGATAAATTGTCATACCTCTCCACAATATCATCTGATAAAGAGAAAATATATTTCAATTTTTTCCTTGAGCCAAACTAAGCTTTTAACTCATTTTACCAGTTCTCACCAGGTGAGTGTGAGTCAAAATTGCCTACATCAGAACGAAGCAAAACCATCAGTTTTATTCAGTAAAAACACACAAGTAAAATCTTCAAATAGAGCCAAGAAGCCCCCAGGATGAGGGAAATGAGGGAGCAGCTTACAGCTGTACTCCCCAGCTTTCAGAAGCTGGTTCCCATGCAGCTCTAGCTTATGACAGCTGTTGACTCTTCCCAAGAAATAAAATAGCAGATATTAAGTTCTTCTACAATTATGTCTCTTATGTTATTGTTAGAGCTGAAAGGTTCTTCCAGATGGTTCTTCATTAGACCCTCAACACATTCGAGATAAGCCTCTGAAAGTTAGTTACAAGTTCCAGGTTCCTCCCATGGAGTTTCATCACCCACTCCAAAGAGGCAAGCCCACAGTTGTTTTATTTTGTTGCTCTGCAAGTTACTTATGGGATTCCAGTAAAAGATAGTTATGTGATACACAGAGAGAGTCTTCAAACTTCAGACAGTGGTGAATGTCATGCTGTGCTACTTCTCACAACTGACAGGAAAGAGTATTGGGTGTAGGTGGTAAGGTTTTGGAAGCGGCAAGGGTTTTGGCCTCTGTGAGAAGATGCCAGGGACTGCCCCATGCAGACACAGACAGTTCCAGCCAGCTCCAACTGACCCACCACAGGGCACAGCAGAGCCCCTCAGCCAAGCTGGTGGTGCCTCTGGGAAAACATATGTAAGAAAGGGGAAAACGCTGCCTGGGACTGAAAAGTAAAGGAAAAGAAAGTGTGAAAAACAGCCCTGCAGACATCAAGGTCAGACAAGAAAGAGGAGGAAGAGGTGCTCCAGGCGCTGGAGCAGAGACCTTCAGATAGCTGGAGTCATGTTCCTTGAACATGAACATGCTCGTTTCCACGGGAGAATTTATGATCCTCAGCAAATCACCACCTCTGTTTAGCATGCCCATCTGCAATGTGGGAATTAAACACAATCCCTATTTCTGAAAAAAAAAAAAGTCAAAAATCAAATGACAGCTTTTAAGTGAAAAGCATATGGATCAACATACGAGACAGAAAAACAATGAAGTTACTGTGCTGTAATAGCTTATGACTTAACAAAACATGGACTTGCACAGTGACACAAAAATGTGGAAACTGTATTTTGTCTCTTTCGGTACCTGCATGCAGCCACAAGCGATAAAAAGAGGTATTAAGAAAAGTAAACATTTTACCCAGTGTTTTCTGAATCTCATCTTTGTCTTGTGTTAACTCTCGCCTTGTATCCAATAACACTTCAGCAGCTTTTTTCAGTTTTTCTACAGCAATTTGGTGGTTAGACACTTGTCCCTGAAGAACCTGTAAAATTCCACAATGATCAGTTACGCTTTTCAATACAGCTAATAGTTACACGTGCAAGTCTTGAGATATGTCACACAACCTAAACTTAGTGCTGGGGATAAACTAACTAAATTTGTGACCTCTCCTTAAGAAAAATCTTCACCAGTGGCTGTGACAGCTGTTGACCTTCTTCTGGCCCTTGTTTTAGTTTCTTCACCTTCTTTTTTATCTTCTGTTATACAATACTTCTCTGACTCAACTGATTTCTTGCATGTAAATTCAAAATGTGTCTTTTGATTAACTGTTTTTAAAGTCCACTTGTACAGACTCAATACCACCCAAAAGAAAAATATGTTTATTTTCCAACTCGGCACCAGAGAACAATTCAGGGGGAAAAACATGCAGTCATCAGCAGTAGTTACACATTCACCATCAGTTTCATTGACAAAGGATCAGGCTGACATTGTGGTGTAAACAGGAACAGCTTGAAACAATATCATGGCGTTCACAGTTGAGGAACCTCCTGGAGCTCGTGTCACTGAATTTTGCCTAAGTTTGTCCATCTAACCAAGGAACACAGGTTTAGAGACTTGCCCAGCCATGACTTGCTCCAGAGTCAACAGAGAAAGACAGGAAGGCTGAATCAACTTCTGAAAGTGGCTTTCGCTCTCCAGTGTATAAAAGTACTTTAGGGTGAATAGTCTTTAAATTATTTCAGGCCTCTGTGCTACTATATATGATATATGTGTGTTTTGATTCACTTGAACTTTATACAAGTCCAAAATGTAGGGACTGCTCATTTATTTTTTGATACACACTATCTCAATGAACAGATGACTCAAAAAGTAATCCTATCCGCCCTACCAGGACAAAGAAGTCATGTCAGTGCATTCAGCACTGGTATCCAGAGCACACAGTATGCCAGAACATAGTATGTCTTGCTGACCCACTTGACACAATAAAACTCAGATAGACCTGAAGAGGAATTTTCCTTACACTAAAGAAATATAGTGGGTGGGGCGGGGAAGAAAAAAAGACGTACCAGAAAAACTTGTATGCTGACAGAAAGCAAGCAAGCTGATGCCAGAGGCACTGAAGAATATTCTGAAGAACAGTTAATCCCCATAAAAAGATTAGACCCCACCATGCTGCTAAGGTCTGTGTCTAGCTGGATTATCAGCTGCATGTGTTGGCTACAAGGGACAGCTTTAACTTGCAACACCTGACTTCTTCAAAAATACTCTTTGTTTTGCTTTCATTAATTGGCTTGCTTTCTTCAGCCTCCTTATTTTTCTCTTCCTTTGAATCTTTTGACACATTGTACCCCCTCCTTTCTTTCCAGCTCATATTCATTGAGTGCTCTTTTGTGTGGCAAGTAATCCATGTAGGCGTTTTATAAAAGAACCCCAGTACTCACTCCTTTTGTATTACTTGCATGAAAATTGGCATTATACAGAACATAATTTGTTTTGGCATAAGGAACAAAAAGTTTAAATGAAGCCTCAATTTGTAATTGGTGTTACTCCTACTTTTCTAGTGCATGGAAGCACAAACGTACCTAAAATGTTCCACTGTTAGGAGTTCAAAATTTACACTTTTAATTTTGCTGTCTTAAAACATCGCTGTGATTTGCCTCCTCTGATGTGTCACACACCAAAGTGCTGGGCAATTCCAGTAGCAGATTTGAAAGATACCATGTGGTAAAGGTAACTACTACTCAAGCTGATGTAAGGGAAATGCTTAAAAACATGTAATTTCTAAGAGCTGTTGACTATCATTTGTCAATAGTAAACATATCAGACCTCCACTAATACCCCTCATAGCACAGACAAAACAGCGAGGAAATGCACAACCAATAACCTTGCTCACTGAAAAATAATCTTGCATATTAGTTATAGTATAGATGACTGAATGTTTATGAAAATATAAGACTCAGTTCAAAGATGACAGACTGTATGAGACTTTATATAATTCACCTTATACTTGGGTTCCTAAAGCCTCCTGTAAACCTATATTTTACGCAGCTAACCTGAGTTTTATCTTCACAATCTTCATCACTAACCTGTCTTGCCTCTACTAGGACTTACATAAACTTGTGAGTTACTCCCTCAGTGGCGGAAAAAAAAAAAAACAACAAAAGAAAAACAAAATACTGCAACCCAAATTATGTTATATTCGCTTTCTGCAGGGCAGTACTAGATCCAACTGAAGCAGGGAAACAGACTAGTCACATCACACTGCTTATCCAGTATGATGCCTTTCATAATGCAGTAACACACAAATGTGAACAGAAAAAAACAAGAGTCACAGACAACAAACATCAAATGGTCTCTGTCAGGAGCTTAGTCCAAAGCCCTCCTCTGATAGCAAACCATAATCGCTAAATCCTTTCTTAGTTCAAAAACTTTCTAGATTTCACCCTATCATTTGCTAAGTGCTATGAAACCCATCGTGCTTTCACCACTGCTAATGGCATCTTGGTCCCCCATTCTTTTTCACTCTAGTGCTTTGCAGGTAACACTCTGGATAGCTGAATTTCAGAACTATTAAAGTTGCATGCCCACGTGCAAGGCAAGAATTTGGCCTGCAGCCACTTGGATTATATTGTTATCCTGGTTTTCAGACAAAAAAAGTACTTCCTTTTAGGACAAAAGTAATTCTGCTTTTTAAACCTTTCACCTTGGTTTCTTCTAGTTGTCTCTGGAGATTTTTGGGATCCACTGCGATTGGCTCTGATAGTTGTTTGTTCACAGCTATTTCAGAAGCCTGGAGACCTGAAAGAAGTCCAGATGAGGCATCTTCATAATGCTGGTATTTATCCACCAAGTCTTTAAGGTTATTTCCAAGGATGCTACACTGAAAGAGTAGAAAACAAACAAGAAAATACCCAGGCATTAAACTGTGTGCTGCATTTCATACCAATCTCAAGGTCATACTTTCCTTCCTGAAGTACTGCATGATTTTTTTCCTGATATCATTCTACTGTCTAACTCATTTCTGAACTAAGGCATGACAGCTGGACAGGCTATGCAGGTCTTCCCAGTCTGTGCTCCTCAAGCGTGATTTAGGATCAATTCACTGATGCAGGTGGGAAACTGGAATCTAACCCATTGTACTAGAATAGGAAAAGGTTTAGGAATACTTTTGATCCATCAACGTAAAGATTCTTTATCAGCACTCTGACACCAAAAATGTAGCCAGCGGAAGCAAGAAATTTTCCAAAAAATCAGAAGATATGTGTATGTTCATAAAAATACAGACAGCAGAGTATTGCTTTCATAAATACCTTATCTGCACAGTGAATCCAAAGTGATATGGCTTTGTATTGCACATATGCTTTGGTTTGGTCACTTAAGAATGTCATCTGACCAAAGATCCTATTAAGTCTTATATGTTATCATGCCCCCAAATGTATACAGTGCATTGTCACATAAAAAGGTCAGTGGAACTCTTCCAGACTTTTTGGAGATGATTTCACAAACAAAATCAATTACTTGATTGTATCAAGTAATAATATTTATAAAGAGTTACTGTAAATATTTATATTCTGAACCTTCCATACGCTGTATTGTAGTATTTACACATGGTACTTGGGCTCCATCCAGTGGGCAAACATAGAATGCACTCATTTACATAAGCAGTTAACTAAGAACAGACATATTAAGATACCTTCAACATGTAAGCGTATGAAGTCTCGTGTGTGTGTGAATAAATATATTAAAAAAATGAAGGCAATACAAATATTTATTAAAAGCAAGAAGCTTTTACAAAAGGCAAAAAGGTTACTACAAACCCATTTATAACTTGGAAAATCTCACTTAGAAATTGGGGAAGATCTTTCAAGACTTGATTTAATAAGAAAAGTCTACTTTGCTCTGCATATTTATGGTCAAATATTTAGAGCATGTCTATTATGTCTGTGCTAAATATATATATATGGAAAGGATTGAACTGGCAAGCTGACAAATCTGAGACCACAAATCAAGCTGCTGGCATAGGATTTTTATGTGCATAGAACTAAGCTCTCTGAAAAGTTTCTGATGAAATCTTTGCATTCACACTCAAACTAATCCAATAAATCAACTGGAGGAAATCTAACCTGTTAATACAAGCTTTTAGCTTCACTGTTCATACAAGTTAAGCTGGAAAATGAAATGAGCTTCTGTAAGTGGAGAGCCTTCTTCACAAACTGAGAGAACAGGCTTTACACTGTTTTTGTAATCAAGTAATCAAATCCATGTCTTTACAGAATTTACATTTCTGAGCAAGAAAACGTTAAAGAGATGAAAATTCCCAAAGATGGCAACTGCTGCAGACCAACACTGTATCAGGGGACACTGAAGCTCTACTAAGGAGTCTGAACCGATGATCTTAGAAAATTATGAAAAGGCATAGGCAAAGGATACTGACAATAACTGTCTCTTACATGGTTCAATTAATAATTACCTCAAAAGTTTACAATTCCAGAATATTATCAATATTGAACACCACTTTACTGTTTTTTTGAAAACAGCTGGAAAGTTGGCATGCAAGACCCGTTGGTGATGTTTGTCTAGTTCTACCAGTCAGATTGCAGAAGTGAACCTGGCACAGAGAACTGGATTATCTTCCCTCTCTAAGGTACATGGAGGGTTTTGCACTGCTAATTGCCCATTAGTTAGACACTGATCTCAGATTGTTAAGGATAAAATTTTTATTTGGCAGAGTAGTGGAAAAGAATTGCTATCCTCAAATCATTGCGTCCTTGCATTCTTAGTGCTGACAGCAAAGGTCCCATTGGGACAAACTATTTCAGGATACGAATAAAATTGAAATTTTCAATGTTAATTTTGGCATAGGCTCACTCTTTCTATATTCATTTCATTAGTAGGAAGCCAAGTAAATAAGCAGGTGTGGGAAATAATGCAAGGAACATAAAGAAATGTTATCCATCTAAAAGTATTAGAAGTTCTTTCCACCCCAAAATGTTACTCAGACATCCTGTACTGTCATAAACTCAAAGAGTTTTTTTTAAGGCTGGAAAGAACAATGAAGAAATCTGGTCTTACTTCTCCTTTATAACACAAGGTAGAAAATTTCATCCATACAGATCTTAAATAGTCTGGCACTTAACTAAAGCAGATCTTCTAGAAAAGCATCTTGTTCTGTTATCTAACTTTAAGAAACAAAGAATTTGCAACTTCCCACAGTATTTGTTTCATCAGCTAACCCCTTTTTATACAAACTACCAAATCAATTATCATAGTCTTACCTACTCAGTATAAGTAAAAACTTACCTTAGTATAGAGAGATTTGAAACGATCTGAAGCACTATCCAGTTTATTTTGTACTTCAGCATATGTAGCTGAAGTATCGACACCATCTTTGTCAACCTTCACACCATCTCTTTTGCTACATGACCTCGCAGCATCTAAAACTCTTTGGCCAGAAATTGTAATATACCGTAAATCACCTTTATGAGATATAACATCTTCTGAAAAACTCTTTTGCCTTTTCAGTTTGACCATAACACCACTGAAGTCAGAAGCACCTGCCTCCAAATTATCAAGTTCTTGTTCTGCTTGCTGCAGCCAGGTTTCAAATTCACTATAATCTGCCTCAAATTTCTCAAGTTCTTCTCTTAGAGAATGAGTTAATTTCATTTTCCGTTCTGACTCAGCTAAAGCAGTCTCATACTGAGCCTTCAGCTCTTTCATGTTCCTTTGCATCTTGTCTTTTTCTTCAGGGGAAAGGTAGTGTCCTTGTTTCTCAAGCAGTGCCTGAGCAGACTGTGTTGCTATTATGACCGCCTGCTGCTGTGAAATAATTTTCTCATGTTGAGCCTACAAGAAAAAAAAAGAATAAATTATGACCAGCACCTTCTCAGATGGTTCCTTAGAAACAATGAGTAAAATAAAGTCCATCAAAATGATAAAAAGCTTTTCTAATTTTTGTATTATTTATTTAAAAAACATTCTGTTAGTAATTTAAGTGACAGCATGACTCCTGGTCATCATACTTCTATGCAGTTTCAAAATTTTATGAAACGTCCAATGGTAATTTTAGCCAGATATGCAGGCCACAACCAAATGAGTCTTCAAATATCACTGGAACTTGGAAATACTAGGGTATATTCATCACACAAACACTTCCCCATGTACTTCTAAAAGACACCTCTGTATAGTAAAACTAGACATTATCAATCTCTTTAATTTTTTCCTAATAAAAATTATTTGCATATTAATTAACATTTAGGCTAGCATGCTTAGTGTAATCAAAATTTTCCTAATTCCCTGACTGAAAATAGGATTTATCAAATAAAGCATTCAAAGGGAGTCAACTTTCCAGACCAAAATGGTTCCATTTCCTGGTACATATATTGTAGCTACCATTTCAGACAAACAGACCAAAAGGAGTGAAAGCATCAAATATTAAAAAGCATAGAGATACTTTCTTCTTACATTGAGTGAACAAACATTATTATCCAATTTTTTAAATTTCATTTTTCAATTTCAAGAGCAGTGCTTCTTATCAAATATACTTGGTCATAAAATAGGTCCTTCTGACATTAAAAATCGAGACACATTCTATGCATGTAAATTGTTTGAATCTCATAAAAAAATAGTTAAGTCACAGGAAACAGAACTGTATGCCAAAACCCCCTATCCTTCAAACATATTCTTTGAAAAAAACCTCCATTCTTGAAGGTCTTCTACTCCCATGTAAAATAGCTATGTAAAATAGACTGCTATGCTTTTCTTCCATGAGTACAGTAGACAACTATCCTGTAGGCATTAAGTGCAGAAAAGAACTGTCAAAAAAGTGGAAGTAAAACCATCATGTTCACAAAAACAAACAATCTGATTTTCTTAGGGGTTTTTTAATAAGGAAATGGTATCGGCTATCAGCATAATAATTTTCATCAACATGTCCATCAAACCACACTTAAATGTTCTTGGTTGGTCAACTCTAAGTCAAGACAAGCCATAAAACTGAGTTCTTATTATTTTAAATGCTTCCAATTATCTTATCTGGAAAATGTATTTTTAAAATGCTGCGCTGTAGTTTTACGTAACTCATCCTTCTGAAGCCTTCAAGCAGTGCTTTGCCCATGTGTTAAGTTATAGGGAATGAAGATTGTGATTTCAGCAAACTATTATTTGCAGCTATTGGTAATCAGTGTTCACAGGGAATTGCACGGGGCTGAATCATTTGGCTATTACAAAGATTTTTGAAAAAGTCACATAAAGTGTATGAATTTATGTTGCTGCTTTTTGCAGTTTACTTACCTGCATTAGTTTCTCACGATAAAAATTAAGAATAGACTCACCATCAGGATTCTTAACATTTACCTTGTACAATATGTCCTTTTTCTTATTTTGCAGGCAACAACCATAGTGACAGCAAAAAAGTGACAAATTTGCAATACATTCTAACTACTGCAATTCCTACCACTGTGTACCACTTACTTCCCAATGCCTGTTCCAAAGTCTATGACACAAAGGATGAGATTGAATTCCCTCATGTTGAATGAGAACTGATACACTTGGCACCTAAATGTTGAATAAACCTAGTTAACAGTACCTTGACTTTCTGATACTGCTGGTTCAGATTATCTTCTGTGCTTTTTACTAGCCCATCCACCTGAGTTTCAATGTCTTGCTGAATTTCCAGCAGATTACCATTGACATCATCCTCATCTCCTTCCAAAGCCTTCAGATCTCCCTCTTCAAAGTGTGTTCCATTCTGTTCTATCGCCTGCTTAAATTTCCGGCTGTGCTCCGCTTCTTTATCCACATTTGATAACCAATCCAAGAGATTTTCTATTGTATTTTTACTTTCTTCCAGCTGTTCTATGGCTGCAACCTACATTGAAATTTCACAGTGTCAGTTTAGAAATTGTCTTTAAGCACTACAAAATAGCATATGCAAACAGACCATTTAAAATACATTAACAGTAAACAAAATTTTTGATTGACATATAAGTTGCTATTTTATAAAGAAAAGAAACCCGAAAACAGGTTATTAGTCACACAAATGAAATATGATTTTAATCTCTCTCAAGTGTATCAATACGTATTGGGTTTGCGTGGCAAGGTTTTGGTACTGGGGTGTTACAGGGGTGGCTTCTGTGAGAAGCTGCTAGAAGTTTCCCCCATGTCCAACAGAGCCAATACCAGTTGGCTCTAAGACGGACCCGCCGCTGGCCAAGGCCGAGCCCATCAGTGATGATGGGAACACCTCTGGGAGAACAGATTTAAGAAGCGGAAAAAAACCTGCTCGACGGCAGCCAGAGAGAAAAGTGAGGATATGTGAGAGAAACAACCCTGCGGACCCCCAGGTCAGTGAAGGAGGAGGGGGAGAAGATGCTCCAGGCGCCGGAGCAGAGATTCCCCTGCAGACCGTGGGAAAGACCCTGGTGAGGCAGGCTGTCCCCCTGCAGACCAGGGAGGTCCACGGGGGAGCAGATCTCCACCTGCAGCCTGGGGAGCATCCCATGCTGGAGCAGGGGGATGCCCAAAGGAGGCTGTGACCCCGTGGGAAGCCTGTGCTGGAGCAGGCTCCTGGCAGGACCTGTGGCCCCGTGGAGAGAGGAGCCCACGCTGGAGCATGCTCCTGGCAGGACTTGTGACCCCGTGGGGGACCCACGCTGGAGCAGGCTGTGCCTGAAGGACTGCAGCCCCTGGAGGGGACCCACACTGGAGCAGTTTGTGAAGAACTGCAGCCTGTGGGAGGGACTCACATTGGAGAAGTTTGTGAAGAACTGTCTCCTGTGGGAGGGACCCTATAGTGGAGCAGGGGAAGAGTGCGGAGTCCTCCCCCTGAGGAGGAAGGAGCGGCAGAGACAAGGTGTGAGGAACAGACCCCAACCCCCATTCCCCGTCCCCCTGCGAGGTACAGAAAACCAGGAGTGGAGTTAAGCCAGGAGGGAGGGGTGAGGGGAAGGAGTTTTTAAGATTTGGTTTTACCTCTCATTATCCTACTCTGATTGGATTGGTAAAAAATTAAACTAATTTCCCCAAGTGAAGTCTGTTTTGCCGGTGATGGTAATTGCTGAGTAATCTCACCCTGCCCTTATCTTGACCCACGACCCTTTCGTTATATTTTCTCTCCCCTGTCCAGCTGATGAGGGGAGTGATAGAATGGTTTTGGTGGGCACCTGGCGTCCAGCCAGGGTCAACCCACCACTAAGTAGTAAGTTGCAAGACTAACCCCATAAAACATGAAAAAGTTTGAATAAAGGTATGAAATGGTTGCCTAAAAACCTTTTCTGTTTCCTGCTTAATTGCTGTTGTCATAGCTCTATCCAGTTCTTTTTTGGACTCTTCTGCCTTCTGGCTAAGGACCAAACACTTTGTCTTAGCTTCATTCAACTTCTGTTCAAGTATAGTCTTGTCTTCTTGTGACAACTTTTCTCCATTCTCTTTCAAGAAGTTTTCAGTATTTTTCACAATCTCTGCCAGTGTTTGGGCACTCATTCTCATGTCTTTTTGTATCTCCTTTTGAGAAAAAAGAAAGCAAATAGGAGTAAGTAAATTATTCACCAGATCTTTCCAATTAACTTTACTGGAACTCTCTCTGACCTAGGGGTAAGCACCACACTAGTCTTTTGTAACTTGGGAGAGCGCATGATACATTACTGAATTGCAGATAGGATTATTTAAAAAAAAATAAATCAATTCAATATCTGACATTGCTGCTGTAGCCCAATCTGCCTTTTTTTTAAAAAAAATTGCAAGTCTGTTGGCTTACACTCCTATTCAGGCTGAGGCCACTATTTTTTTTTTGTTTATCAGCTCAAATATTGTATTTCCATGTACACAGAAGAAAATGAATCTTATTTTTTTAGATATCAAGAGATAAAGTAAATCTGCTACTCTGTAGTTAGTAAGGTCAGTCTCCTGACAAATTCTGTTCCATTACTATTCTAACAGAAAGCTGCGGAAAATAAGGGGACTGAATAAAAGCTAGAAAATTGTAGTCATCTTTCCCAGGTGGAAGTATTCCCATATTTCTTGGTTTTGTTCAGGCCAAAAAGGCCGTAAGAATGTTTTTCTTTAATTGTAATTGATCATAATATTTCAATCTCCAAAGCATGTTTAAGTCCATTAAATTTCATAGAAGACAGATATTTAGTTTTAGTTTATCCAAAGCAGTTTGCCTAGTCCTATGATAGAGTCAGATAAAAAAATCTGCCTCCCAGTTATCTGCGGGGAGCTTTAATTACAACAATAATTATGCTGTTGAATACATTCACCCAATTACTGAAACAATGAAGTTTTTTTTCCTTTATATGCAGTATAACACTCTTGAAGCTGCAGGATAAAATATTTGATTCTCATTCTAGACTACAGATTTTGCAGCAATTATAGAATATAGTTTGGCAGGTAAAACTGCAGCTTATTCTAACACTTCAGCAAGTATGTTAGAATGATTTTCCTGGGGACACTATATCAAAACAGGATTCTCTGATAAAGATCTGTGTGCTCTCTTTCAAACAGCTTGCTGAGGATGAAAGCTCTGACTTGATCTATGAAATACCTTTTTTAAGCCCCTATTCCCCTCCTGAGACTCACTTCTACAATAGTGTCTACAAGAAATCAGTCAGCAAATAACAACTAGTCTGCTAGGCAGTCACAAACAGCTGATGGAAAAAAAAGAAGAAAATGCTATATCAGTTCTTCACTCCCATGGGTACCCCATTTAGGTCACAATTTCTTAAGACAGGTAAGCCATATGAAGAGGTACCCCCGGAGTGTCTGTATCTCTCCACTGACTGTAAGGAGAACTTCAACAAACTAGATGTGTTACTTCCAAGATAAGTAAAGCAAGGCAAGATGAATAAGGAAATTTCTGCCTTTCTAGATTACTAAACCTGATATGGAGGTCTACAGTATAGCAAACTACTACTAGGAGAAGGAGGAAAAAGAAGAGTACCAAGTCCTTCAGACCTTTAACTATCATAAACTCAATTAGTATTAGTCAGGACAGAGTAAAAGCTGAAAGGCCTCTGTTACACAAGGACACCAAGGAGATTGCAAGCAACACTGAAAAAAACAGAATTTAAACCAAAACAAGAGTGAGGCAATGGAAACCGTCAGACAAGAAAATGGCTTGCAGCAAAATTCTTCAAAATACTGTGAAGAGGAATAAGTGCTCCCTGATGCCAGTTAAAAAGCTGGTTAAATTATTTTAGCATAATAAACAAGCGTGACTTTATCACATTTGACACAAACAATCTTAAGCTAATATAGAACAAATTTCATGCCCGCTCCACGAGTGCTTCTTGAAATGTCTACTACATATTCGCTATTCTAGTGTCTCCTAGTTTGAAAGGTTTTTCCCACTGCCACGTACTGCAGTGCATTCATGGGCAGCAGTTTAAATGCACGCCATTAAGCCTTTACTTTTGGTAGGTCAAACAAATCTATTTTACTCTCCTTTCACATGACAAGTCTTGTTAGTCAACAAAAGAGTCTAGTCACTCTCCTCTGTGCTCACGTCTTCTTTAACTTATCTGACTAGAATTGTACGTACCTCCTGTTTGGTCTGGTATTGTTCTAGCTCAGCCTTGCTGTCTCCAATAACAAGAGACTCTTGCTGTCCGATGAGTCGATTTTCAGTCTGTGTAAGCAAATCACAGATTTCCTGGAGTTTCTCTTTGCATTCCTGCTGCCGTTCAGCCACATCCTATATTAGAGCCAAGTACAATTGAACAATAAAACAAAACCATCCTCACTTCAGGAACTAACAGACACTCTAATAGGAATTACCTTTGAACATCAATATTGCAAAGCGATCATTTTAAAAGTATGCTGTAAACATGATAGCAGTGGTACAAAGAGCAAGATGAACATAGAGAAGTTATGGGTAGACCTCAAATATGTTGTAAGTAAAAGAGACCATGTTTGATGGAATTGCCCAATAGAAGTCTGGCCATGCATATGTGAAAGATGACATCTCCAAACGACAGGAGTGAAAATCCAGTCTCTTATCTGCTTGAAACCTGTGATAAACACTATTAATTCTGAAAAAAGGATATCAAAACAGAGGTTAGTTGTGATCCTGAGTTAGCTCTTGTTGGTATGCATGTTACCTGAGTAGAAAATGTTGACTTTTTAAGCAGTAAAAAAGAACAAAACATGCAAGCTCATTATTGTTACTAAGTCCTAGAGAAATTACCTATACCTTTCCTTTACTCAATTTTACGTTTCTTTCACAAAGTATGGTGGAAAGATACATTCTTAGAATAGCAAAATAATACCAAGTCTTCAGAATGCTAAAAGACCTTTCATTACACATAAACTTGGGGCTGAGGTGGTGATTCTGAGTCTTAACAGTGCTTCTGTGAGAGAAGAAGAAATGCAGTTACACTGCAGCATCTTATTAGCCTCCTTTGGCTCTACAAAGGCTGCTTATGCTTGCCAACTGCAGCCCTGCCAGCTGAAAAGGTAACTGTCCCAACTTGACTCATAGCTTTCCCAGTGGCCATGGCTACAATTGCAAATATCATAGCTGATTTACTCATATGTTTGTCCCTCTAACCTGTCTCAGTCAAAACAAACCATAGTAGCAGGGATTTAAACAAATCTGGTTCTTTGACTATAAAGACCTAGAAAAAAGGTCACAGAAGCGGACAACCTGGCAAATGAAAAGAAAAGAAAATCTTCAGCAAGACAGAAGTGATTAGCAATGGTGTGGTAGTAAATTCACTGATCAATACAGCTGCAGCCAGAAGAGTTCACTGCTTCATTTAATTACCGATATAGCTACTAAACAAACAACACTTGTGAGAAACCTCAAGTAAACTTCTCTCATTGCTAGAAAGAGCAGACCTGGTCACTTCAGGCTGTACAGATCCTAATGCACAAAACTGCATCTGTCCATAATCTAATATGCTGTTTCTGTGACTGTACCAAGGAAAGACAAAAATGGCAATTCACCAAACGTGATCAATACCATCTTTGTAGAACTATGAATGTATCTGTAGTAAAAACATGAGAAGATAGTAATATACTTAATACTGCATGCTGGTATTAAAACTCCTCATCCATAGACAGAAACACTCGGCACACATTTACACAGAAAGGCAAACCTTCTGATCACCCAGCTCTTGTGCTGCCTGTAACTGAGTCTCTGAACTTTCCACTTGAGATATTAATGCTTCCTGTACTTCCTGAAAAGATTTCTGGGTGGTATTTAAGAGCCTCAGCAGCTGTTTGCTCTGATTAGGAGAAAGATCTTGAGCATGTTCAGAAATGAAGAACTGAACATCAAATGCAGTGGACTCCAGTTGCATTTTTTTACAGCTGAGCTCTGCAGCACTGTTCTGTAAAAGAGAAGGAAATGACTAGCAATGAAGACAAATTTGGTACAAATAAAACACAAGTATCGCTACCCTCTTAGCCCCTGTTCCAAAATGCTTTTGGGAGACAGTTCAGCCACAGCAAATCAAAACTCTGTGTCAGAATCATTCTGACACATTCAGATACGACATTTGAATTTGTGCATGGTTTGCCTCTAGGACAGTCCATGTCCAAGTAATAAATGAGATGACCTTGAACATCTCTATATTTCCTTGCTCTCTCATGGATCTGAAAACTGGCTGACCTTCAACTCTGGAAGATTTATGGCAGATTAGGTTTAATGTTTCCAGCTTCTAGGCCTGAAGAGTCAGAAGTGTTAAAATATTTACTTGAAAGCATTTCTATTCTTAAGTTCCCAGTGAGAACCCCCATTTCCAGCAGTGTGGCAAATTCTGCCCATAGTTATGCACTGTGCAGCCCCTATGACATTACCATGCATACTGGAAACCTATTAAAGCACAGTAAAATAATGTCATTTTTATCATTCATACATACAGAAGGGTATGAACTTTCCTAAAAATTTGATCTGATTTGTTTTTCATGACTCATTTCATGGAGTGTGCAATGAAGAGGCTTTTTGTCTTTCCCCATCTTCTGTTCTCACATATAATTGATTCTGAAGGTAATTAAACTTCAGTACAGATTCTGGACCTTTTGCATAAAGATCCAATTTTAATCACTGAAATATTTGTATTATAAATTAGATTTCCAAAAAGGTTCAGGTTTATTGCAACAAATGTAAGCAGAACCAATAGCTTTCTCAGTAAGCCAAACTCTATCAATATTTTTTTCAAGAGAAAAAGCAAATCAACAAGATTGTTTTACTGGATTATCAAGTAGTTATGTTCTTAAGTAATTAGTTCTAGCTGTCTGTCTAAGCGATAGAGGTTAATAAGCAGGTATACAAAATCTAGCTAATAATTCATAATAAGTAGCAACATCTGTCAGAAGCACTGACACCTGCCATAAAGGATACTTACTTTAAACAGCTCTAAACTTTTCTTCATCTCTTCTATATCATTAGTATCCACTGTGAAGTCATTCACAATTTTACTGTATTCTGTGATCCAGTCTGAAAATCTCTGCAGTTTGCTTAGGAGTTGCTGGTGTAACACTGCAAGCTTAGACTAGAAAGGAAAGTTGTATATTTAGTTACGCCCCTGGCATCTAGTCACATTTTCTATCATATTAAATAGAACCATACATGTATTTTTATATTAAGACAAAACAGAACAAAGCAAAACCAAATTCCTTCTTTTTAGTCAAATTACCTTGAAGAAAACCAAGGTAAAAACATACACTGATAAAAACATACCATTTCTGAGTCAAGAGCACAGACTATTTGTTTTGCTCGTTTTGAAGACGCATCACAGACCACCGAAAATGCTTCCTGCAAATAGTCATAGCTTATCTTTAGCTCTTTAAGTTTCTCTTCAGGAATATCCCTGTTACAAAACTTGAAAAACTCTTCTGTCAACTTCATGTCCTTTTTTAGGATAATTGTAAAGGTAGCCAGTCCTGATTCAAATGACTACAAAGAGAATATACATAAAATGCATTAAGTTACTGAGCAAGAAAGATGTAAATCTGAAATACTTTATTTATATTTGAACTCTCTTTTTTTTTTTTTTTTTTTTTTTTTTTTAATTTAAGGGCTTTTCCTAGCACCCATCACTGAAGTTCAAGCATAAAGAACACTTTACTTACCTCTAGCTGTTCCAGTTCATCTTTTAGTATTTCCAGGTTGTTACTAATAGGCTGTTGGTTATCTAGGTGGCTTTTCATATCTTGAAGCACTGTCAAATGTCCTTGCATTTTCTCTGTTAACTTTAAACATTGCTGTATTCCATTAACCTGAAAATGATTTTTAACAGTACAAAAAGGTTTTCCAAACTGACAGACTTGAAAATAAGCAATGAAAGTCATTGCTTTAATTATAATTTATTTTAAATTTATCATTTAATTTTTCAACCACTTTTTCAGTAATTATTCTTTCTAACACTCCAAAGCATTCATTCAATTCTTTTAACACAGGACATGTAGCACATACCAGCTGTTAGCTACGTACCGTGCTAGTGGGGGTGTCTTCCAGGACTGCTTCTTTTGTTTGGAAAATGGGCTCAGTAAAGTCTTTGGACAGGCTGTCTGTCTTCCCATGCTCCTGCTCACTTTTCCAAGCAACAGCTGCATCATTTGCCAACGTTTTCTCTTTAGCAATTTCTGATCCAACCCCCGATTGTTCTGTTGAGAAAAGAGTACAAAGCCCATCTACTTTGCCTTTACCCTCATGTTCTGTGATGATACCAGCAACCTGTGAGCTTGAAAGCAAACCACTTAACAGCTCCTCTAACTTGCTTGTACTTTCATCTCCAGGTGAGATTTGAAAAATCTCCAGAAGTTCAGAAGTACTAAGTTTTGGAACAGGACCTTTCACTTCTGTTTCACTCTTCCTTTCATCTGGATCAGCCATCTTTTGCTTGTAGGATTCCTGCTTCAGAATATCACGAAGAAGATCGGGACTTCTGCAATCAGGCCAAAGCGATGAAAGAGCATCACTGTCCTTCGGCTCTGTACGTGGTGTGGTAACCATTAATGCAGCTCTAACAGCATTTCTTATTTGCTTGAGATTTGACCCACTAGACTTGTCACTCCCAAGCTGGGTGCTTCTAACCATTGTAAGTAAATTTTGCATTAAAATTTTGGTATCAGAGTAACTTAGGGGTTCACCCTCCTGCTTGCAGTAAACATGTTCCATTTTCAATTTCCTTTGTAGTACATTCTTTAAGTCTTCCATTAGCGTGTCAGACACTTCTGGTGATTGTGAAATACCTTCCTTTACTTGAAAATCTTTGCAGGGTCCCACTTCCTTTTGCAACGACTGCATGGACATTTGTTTTTTGAAACCATTTCCAAGGGAAGAAGTCTCTCTGGCCATGATATTTTCTCCCTTTTTGTTTTTCAGCATCTCATGTTCTTTCTGGCCACCAGAATTCAAGTCAGCCCCTATGCTGCTCAGAATTGCAGAAGAAACATCAGTGGTATCGGTATGACTCCCAGAAGATAGCACTTCATTCCCATCCCCCGATTCTTTGGCGTCCTCAATACCTCCTAAAGCATCTGCTTTTATTGGGGAAAATTCACTACCATTGCTGCTTTTGTTTTCTGAAACATTTTTAAGAACATTTTCAGTATTTTGACAGGTAACTCTCCCTGTTTCTTTAGTTATGCTAATTTCCTTTGGTTTCACTGTATCAGTTGGGGGGAAAGAATAAGTGTTAAATTCACTTGAATGCATTTCTTCTGTATTTAGCAGAGAATCCTTTGCATTCTGTATACTCTTTTTCCCTTTTTCCCTATTCTCAGAGTAACAGGATTCAGTTTCACCCAATTCTGAACGGCCACCTTCTTTTATGTCTGTTGTATATTGTTTTAAAGCAGTGGAAATGTTAAAATCTCTCTTAAATTCATCTGACTTCGCACCACCTCCAATGTCAAGCAAAGCTTGATCTACATTTACTTTTTCTTTACTTGAAATAGGAGTTTCTCTATCAGCTTTAATTACTGCTGCATCAAATATTTCCCCAAGGCTTTCCATCTGAATGGGACTTTTACTTAGCCCCATGAAATCACATTCCTCCATAACATTTACTCTATTTTTGTTTTCTGTAAGAATTTCAAAACTGCTTCCTATTTGATCATGCTTCCAACTGGTGACTGGATGTACTTGGTCACTAAATGAACTATCACCATCACCCAAATAAGGCATATCCATAAGGAATTTATTGTCTATTTGGGATGAACTTTCCTTTAATTGTTCCATACCAGCCATATTATTCAATACTTTTTCCTCTGCAAATCCTGCTTCTCTCTGTCTTTGCCTATAATTTGAATGTAACATTGGCGTGGTATTATTATTTTTATTCATGCTATCAATAAAGCATTCCGAGAGAAGCAAATTTGTCTGAGTACTTTCATCATCATCAGTAGCTTGCTTTGTAATTAGGAAGGCTGTTACACTAACATCAGATGTCACAGTATCATCAAGAAGCTGAGAACTTGGAACCTTAAGCTGTTCTTTATTATTTTCTTCACTCTTACAGGATGTCCATTTAGTGTCAAAGGTATTTTCAGACTGTACAGGCTCAGTATTATCTTGTGACCTGTGTGTACTTTTGACACAAGTCCCATATACATCTTCTGTTTCCTGCAGTCTGTCTTCTTCACTTGTACATGTAAGACCAACACATCTTTCCTCAGAAACATCTGACGCAGATTCACATTTTCCTGACGATAGCTCTCCATTTTCATGGTTAGACTGGAATCGCAAAGTATATCCTGTCTTGTGGCCTAAAGAATAGCAACAGTCATCAATATTCTGATTATTTTCATTGCTATTTTCTATGTCTCCTAAGGAAATTAACAGCTGGTCACCTTTGTTTATACATTGATGATGTGAATAAAAAATATCCATTTCTTCACCACTGTCAGAATCAGTATCAGAGTCATCATAATTATCATAATCCTCCTCATCATCTTCCTCCTCCTGTGTACCCTCAGATTCATCCTCACAGGAGTCACCTTCCACTTTCACTTCATCTTCCTCCTTTCTGTCTTGTACTTCTGCTTCGTACATCTTCCATGAAGAACTAAGGCCTCCCTCCTTTCCTCCTTCACTCTCCAGAGTAACTGGTAATTTTTGCTCCTTCTCTCCAAAGCTCCCTGTTCTTTCCTCTTCTTCCTCAGGGTTTCTTTCCATAGTTTCAGCAGAAGCTGTATTTATGCTCTCAGGTAGCCCTGTCAGATTTACATGGACACTCTCTCCAGCATTAGTTGCAAATTCTTGAAAAGAGCTGGTCTCTTCTCTCAGGGTTATTAGACCACCTCTCTCCTCTAGAAAACCTAATGCAACTGATGTTCCAGACAATTCTGGCACTGGTGTATCATCATCCCCCAGCTGCAAGGTATCAAAACAATCATCACCTTGAGGAGTGTCATAGGAATCATCATCATCATCATCAACTTGTGGAGTATCATAGACATCACTGCCATCATCATCAGCCTGAGGTGTTTCATAGGCATCATTGTCATCATCATCAAACTGAGAGCTGTCATCTTCAGAGGCTACCTCACCACATTCATGCTGCAAGCAGTTACTTTCAAACTGTGGGATGGCGTCACTCCCTTCTACTGATGAGTCAGAACTACTGTCACACAGCAGTAACTTTTTGAACGTAAGATTGCTTTCTTCTACTGTTAGCCTTTGTGCTGTGCCGTTACAGTCCCTCACAGGTGGTCCATCATCTATAACAGTATCGCGATCCAACAAAGGCCTGCAGTGCATATCTCCATTGTCTTCTAGACACAGCTTACTCTGCAAATCAATACAATCTTCCAAGAACGGCCTGCCATGTACATAAAGATATTCCTCTAGGGATGGCCTGTTGTGTACGTCAGTGTAATCCCATAGAGGTTGCTCACTATATTCACTATCTTCAAACTGTAGTGTGTCACCACGTTGACTAACCAATTCTTCTGGAAGTCTATATTCAGTATCTGCACTGATGGATGAACCAAGACTTCTCTGAAAATCATCTTTCTTGCTGTTATCCAGTATCATTCTGCTATTGTCAGCTTGCAATATGTGAGGCTCGTATTTTGTGCACCTTTCCAGCTCTCTCCAGGTTTCATTATCTGACAAATCATTTACGCTCAAGGTGTTCTGTAAGGTTTTATCATTCCTGTTTTCAGTACCCAAACTGTCTGCCATATGAATCTCTTCTATCTCTTTTTCTGAAATAAAATTCAGATTTGAGTCATTTGGAAGACGTCCTTCAACATTTCCTGAATTCGCCTTCTGACTGTTATGCTTACACTGTTCTGTCCACTCAGAAACCTCCAGAAGACCTCTGAGTGCATTTCTGTTCACGGAATTTTGAGTGCTACTTACTACATTTCTAGGTTCTGTAGGGTTACTTAGCAACATCTCACGTGGATATTCTGATTGTTCAGTACCAACAGCATTGCAAATATCTGGTCTACACACATGGAGATCTGCTCCCTGTAAAGATATGTAATTCCCCAAATCTTCAAACTGATTTAATTTCCTGTTATTAGAAGTATTCTCAGCACCTGAAAGATCACCCTGACCACTGCCTGTGACTTTATTAAAGTGGACACTGCCAGCTGACTTTAGGTTAATTCCTTTCAAGCTTACGTATTTCTTATTGAACTCCATTTCTGACACATTGGCATCGTACGCAGCACCATCACCTTCCAGCAACATATTGATGGCTTCTTGCAGTTGTCCATCATATAATAGAAGTCTTCCTCCAGTGTTTGCATCCATATAACTGTTCACCATCAGATAAGATATGAATAATTTCTTAGCTTGATCTAAATTATGACATACAGGGCCTTCTGTGCCAGAATCTTCATGTTCTTCCTCACAGTCATGAAATGCAGATGGCAGGAGTTCATACATCGATAACCATTTTGCAGCATTTTTACAAGGGGACTCTAATTCTCCTACATTGGGCATTTTATCTGGTAAGGTCACATTGGTCAAAACAGATACAGTATTGATGTCTATCATTCCTGATTGTGCAGCCTTATCTAGACTGACTACTTCACAAGTTTCTGGAATGTAAAGCGCAGCTATCTTCTGTCTATCATTTAGTATTTTGAATGCCAACTCATTTGTTATCATCTCTTGGTGCAAAGAAGTTGATATGGGGAATATTTCACCAGTGTGAGGCCAAATTAGTCCAACAAAGCCTCTCTGTGCTTCTAACACCAGCAGTGCACTGGTAGATGATATCAAGTTGCATTGAACAGCTTCATCAACAGTCAAGCGTTTTCCTGAATTTGGACAAAGAATTCCACCAGTCTGAACCTGATGTGTGAGGATCCCACAAGCAGTGTCCTGATCTATCATCCCTTGTCTCACGGCCTCTTCCACAGTCATTCGCTTCCCTGAGTCAGGGTCAATTATACCTCCAGACATTAGCTGAGCACCCAGCAGCCTAAACATTGTTTCCCGATCGACGAGTCCTTCATGGGCTGCCCTCAAAATAGTTACCTTCCTTCCACATTTCAGTGTGATTCTACCTTTTTCTTGTGGTTTCACAGGTAGGAGTCTTAAGCCAGTTTCTTCATGTATTACGCTTCTATGAACTATCTGTTCAAGGGAAATCTTCTCAGCACAGTTAGGGTCTATGAGATCTTTACATGTGTCTTGTCTTTCTAGAAGCTTTGTATATAATGTTGGAGAAATCAGGTTTCTCTGGAAAGCATTCTGCAAAGTCAGGTTTTCTCCAGTAGATGGCAAAATCAAGTGCCCACTTGAAAGCTGATTCTCAAGAATTTTAATAGCCAAAGGTTCTGAAATTAGACTTTGTTCTAAAGCTGATACAACTGGAAGATTTGATAATGATGATTCTGAAATAAGCTTCTTTGCATTACTTAATTCCTGCAACTGTAACAGAGTCTGCTCATCAATTAAGGCATGAGCTTTAGCTTCTTCCAAATCATAACATACTCCTAATTCTGGAGAAATGATTCCAGAAAGGATCAGCTGATTCTCAAGCAATCTAATTCCAGTGTCATAGTCAATAAAACCTTTTAAAATAGACTGAAAGACTGAAAGGACTTCTCCAGTCGTTTGGTCAATGACACCAGCAATGACTTTATTCACCTAAAAAGGAATATAAAAGAAAAGCTATCACTATTTTCAGACTGTATATTTTAAATTTTCTTTTGATTTTGAATGCATAATAAGCATAAAAACATGTACTTACCAGGCCTGAAGGAATGCTGTGAATGTTAGCAGCTCAAATGCGCAAGTGATCTATGTCAATCATTCAACAGCACACGTTGTGATAAAAGATTTAAAATCAACATGCATCTGTGAATTGAAAACCTATGCTTTGCATACATAAATAGGGTTAGTGAAAGACAGAAGAAGAAATGATTGCAGAGTGAGTAAATAGAACATATACCTGAAAGGCAAATTTTCATGCTCTAAATGTCTGTGAAAGGTTAGAATATTCGGAAACAGTATGCGATTCAAAACAACCATGCTATTCATGTTTACAGCATACAGCACTTCTGTATATACACTCAACAACATGGAATCAGATACTCTAGCACCAAATATTGCATTTAGTTTGCATGGAAAGCATGAAGTCAGTTTGGCAACATTATTTCAACTAATTGCACAGACACTGCCTCTACGTGTACATGAGAACACTCATTTGCAATGAAATTTTTGAGAATTCCATATTTAAGATTAAGATCCATTAACAAATGTATTTGTAGTGTCTCAGAGCTAATCACGTTATGTGCTCCCATTTTCACATCCAGATAAATGTTAAGAAAAACTGCAAGTAGATCTGTTCTAGGACATTTCTGAGTGATATATGGGAGAGATTAACATGTTATTTTATGATGTCATTTTTGCAGCGGAAACAGACTTATCTAGCAGTCAAAGAATGGCTTTTAAGAGACGAGTTAAGAGATGAATGATTTGTTTATCTTTCTTCATGCAAGGCACACATAATTAAGACTCTTCACAAAAAAACCCTGATGAGCAGCACATTCATATGTGCAGGTAAGGTCACACACAGAGTTCCATAATAAATACACAAACCCTTCAGTCAATTATAACTCAAATTCCTTTACACACTATTAATTGCAGCGTCTTCCTTTACTGATCAGGTGTAGTTCCAAAACCATGCAGTAAATCTCAAGAGACTGAAATGTATGTTTCAATCTTGTTACCTTTTCTTCCATCTTTTCATCACCCAGATACTGTGCTTCCTGTAGCTGCTTCAAAGCTTCATTGGATAACAAACTGTAGCTCTCCTGAAGGGATCTGACTTGCTTTTCCATTTCATTTCTCTCTTCATCTGTCATTCTATTAAGAAAAAAAAAAAAAAAAAAAAAAGAGAAAAACGGAAAAAGGAGATATCTTTGAGTAATCTGTAACCTGTAGGGAGTGATCTGCTTACCTTTACTAAAAAAAGCGGGAGAAAATTGGTAAAAGTAGTCTGAAAAAAATATAGCCTCATTACAAGGATGTTCAAGAAAGGTACAATCTACTTGCAGTCATTCAGGAAAAGAAGCTACAGTCATCTAGAATTTATGTTGAATTATCACTAAAGCATTTAACATTTGCATATGCCTTTGTCTACTGATTATCAGTCAAGACAGGTGACATAGCCAGCAAGGAGTTATGCGATATCTCAGTAATTTAATATCTTAAACAGCCTGATTTCAGACACAGATGAAACAAACTTGTGACATACAGTTCAACTACTAATTTACTCCTAATTTGTTAATTGACTTCAAATGAAAATTACTGTCTAATGTTTTTTAAGCTGGCCAGAGGCATATAAACCTAGCCAAATTCTTGAAATAAAACTGCATAAAGCTTCCCCAAATGGGAACATAAACTTATAAATTTAAAGAAAAAAACTGACATATTTGTATGTGAAATGTGATTGGAACTATGAGATGAGGATATGATTTCTTTTTAAGCAAACAGTATGTACTGATTCAATTAATTTACATTATTTAAAAATTATAAAATGGCATACTTGTCACTGTGCTTAGCTAAAAATGACTGAGTAGTCTGCAGAGCTTCAGCTATTTGTTCTTTCTTGGTTGACATTTCATCCAGGGAAATCTGAAAAATAAATAACCTGTGTTCAAGACTTAACTATGCACATACATATGTGAAGAAAAACAAACAAACATAGTATTTCTATCTGGGACTAAACTCAATAGTATAAAAACTTGATTTTTTTTCTTTAAATACCAGCTATTCTTAGAGCGATATTACATACTATGGAATTGTATCATTTATCATTTATATATGGATAAGTCATTGTGCTGTCATTTGGATAAATAAGCTGTTTGTATTAGAAAACTATTGTGTGAGACAAAGAGAATTTATTTTAAAATGTTGTTCTAAAATTAACGAATCATTTAAAACCACTTATTATAGTTGGCACAGTTTAAAGCAGCTTTATAAAGATAAGCGTACAATAGTCATTGCAAGAAGCTGCTCACCAACATGAGAGATAACAATTTAAAAAACTTACCAGAAGGCCACAAACCTTCATGAAATTGAGTGACAGAGAAATATGCAGTATCAGACACTTAGAAAAAATGAATCACTTATTAATATTCTCCCTGCTATCATTTCTGTGTCATCCCCACTAAAGCACTTGTTCTGGCAGAGGAACTTGTGAGAATTTAATCTTTTAACTTTTCTGAGAAATTGTCTGCAGTCTCTTCAAAGAAAAGCACGTATTTTGGATAAATAAAATCCAAGAGAACTCTAGCAAGTGCTTGGGCTTTGCATTCACCTGGGTCTGGACACAACCAATTCTGCCCCTGCGTGCATCACGTCAAAGGGCCTGAGCGCGGTCTCAAACAGAGCCTCCCTTTGCAATTGCCGCCAGCCAGCCACAATCCCACCACTTTGTGCTGCCTGGACAGAAATCAAGACAGCAAGCGCTGCATGCACTACACAAGAAGGCAAAGTGAGCGGGCTGAGGTACCAGATGGGGTCATGAGCTCCACTTTCCTCAGGGAACCGGCATCGCTGTGGTTGCTGTGTGTGCCCCTTCACGACTGGCACCTGCTTCTCTACCTGCTCCACTGCTCCACCCCACAGCACCCCGAACCACTCTGTGAAATGTATTTCAGCTAACATTGGCTACCAAATCACTAGTCTGTATGTTTCTACAAAACTTATCAAGGCACCTGTGCTAGTCAGTGGAGACGCACAATCAGGCACCTCTGGAAGGTGATGCTACCTTGCCGGGCCATTTCACAAGGGAAGGAAACACCCTCGGAAATGTCCATCTCCCACAGGCTGGAGGAGGCCAAGGTGGCTAACTCGCAGGTTACCTGCTGAGGGCTTCGGCTGGATGGGGAAGATGCCAGCCGTAGCTGCTGTGGTAAGCTGAGATGGTCTAAGGAGTTGAGTGCTGGCTCAACGCTGACAAAGGTTTGCACTGGTATCATTAACAACGGCAGAAAAAGACCAATGCTGACTGTTTTTGCAAATCCTTATCCTAACTATTAGTGATTTATCAATCAATATGCTCAAATCAATACAAGCTTACTTCCTCCTGTAGATATAGGGACAAACTCAGTAACAAAACTAGCACTGGCCCTCTATGAACAAGCAGCGCGCTGGGACCAGTGGCCATCAGGACTGCTGACCTGCCTGACAGCACGCTTGATTTATGCACACGCTGCTCCAGCGGCTCTAAGTGGCACCAGCATGCATGACCAAAATAAAAAATGCAGGAACAGGCTGCCAGGAGGGCCAAAATCATGTTTGCATGACCATACACCCAGCCCTGTACTGAGGGATATGGAAAAGATACTGCTCCATCTCTCTGCTGCTCAGTGTGCAGGTAGACCTTCACCTCCCGAAATCTTTTTCAGGTGTCACTAAACTATTTTATGGGACAAGCCTAGCAGAGGAGCTGTTAGAGATGATAGGAAACTTCACAGATGGAAATTTATGGTCTGTACACAATGACAATGTACCTGTTAAATACAAAGGCCACTCCAGCAGCCTGTGGACTAATGTGATAATAAAGAGGGCTCAGTCAACACCTGCTGTAGTCCCGAAGACAGCAGTTTTGACTATCCATAAGAGGATCCCTCAAAATATCTTTTTAAAAGCAAATAAAAATAAACTGGGGCCTCAGGTGCCTTCTACCAACTCTCTCCTTCCTGCTGCCAGGGTAGAAGTTACCAGACTTATTCACTGACCTATTTCAGGACAAGGGGCAGACCTACAAAGTGCCATCCTGCCAGGATGCACTGTCCCTCTACAAAGGCCGAGTTATGGTTTGCATGGTCCAGTTTCTCTAAACTGACATTTTGCAGTGTCAGAATACGTCACGTGCCAGGCCTGTAAAAAGCAGCTCGTACTTCTTCCTGAGTAACATGTTTGTGTCCCTAAACATTGATGTTCATTTACCCAACCCTCCACTCGCAATCAAATGTGAAATTACATCTTCAGTAAAATGTGGATGGTGACTTGGAGAAAAAAAAAGTATTTATGGAATATTTTGTCATTTTAATCAACACCGAAAGCTAAAAAGAGGAAGTGGTATTTTGCCAAACAACATCTGTGTACCTGCTGCTTAGGCAAATCTGTCTTTTCAGCCTGTTCTCCTTCTTCTTTGCTGAGTGTCTTGCTGAGGTTTGACACCCATTTCAGTAAATCCCCAGCTTTCTCAACATATTCCTTCTTTTCTTCTTCCACTGACTTCTGATGAGCACCGTGAATTGCAAAAAACATGTAAATGTAACTTGTTGCAATATTTAACATTAATGTTCATAGAAACACAATTCTAGCACAATGGCAGTATTATCACATAAACATAAAGTGATTTCATTTTATTTATCAGCACATGCATTACTCTGACACTTTGATGTTGGAACAAAAATGCCACATAATAATAGAAATTAACAAAATAATTCCTCAAATGATTTGCAATTATGATTACAGTGCTTATTAATACACATGTACATTCATTATAAAATGACTGATATTAAGAAAAAGCATAGCTTCCCAGCCATTACTCAGCAGATAAAATCTAAATAACATTTGCATATAATGTACCTTTGAATTGCTGCCTTTGCATTACCCTTAGCTGTGGATATGTACAGCCAGCATAGGATATCAGTATTTTGCCATCTATGCACATGGATTACTAAATTACAATTAGGAAGAGTACATTGCTTTTATGTCTACAGAAACAATAAAAATAAAATACTGAGACATTTCATCTTTTCCTGCACAGGAGATTATTTTTCTTTTTATAGTAGTAAATCCCGTTAGTAGTTTCAAATCTATCAGTACTTAGAAAACATACCTAAGCCCCTCCATGTATCACAAGTAAAACTGAAGACATTTTATTTCAGGGGAATTTTGTTTAATTTGATATGTAATTGCAATTCATTTGCCTATTAGAGCATGAAAACAATTCTTTAAAAAAACCCAGTTACCTGAAATGAGACAAAAACTTAGGATATGTAACTTCATGATGTGAATAGCCCCTTAAAATTAATGAAATATTAGTGTGAGAAAATTTGCTTATGCATATGTTTACTGGACTGCAGATTTAACCCTTATATACTTTATTGCCACTTTTGTAAAATAAATGGTATCTGCAAACTGATTTGTAATATTAAATTAAGTATCAGGTTACATGCAAAATGGGCAATCCCTTTCGATTTTTAATATAAGAATCTGATTCTTGTCTCACCTAAATCTACCCATTTCGCACTAATGTTAACTTCATCAACCTCAGCATAACTTCTGATTTACACTACCTACATGTAGATAATGTCAGACAAGGCCTTCAGGTAAAAACTGAACACAGTCTGCATTCTGAAATTATGAATCTGCCTGAGTTTATCTATAAATTTCAATTTTGTAACAAGTAATACCTAATTCTAGTTTTAGTGGTTTACACTAATTAGTAGTTTGTACTAATTAGTTTTACAGCAACTCATGATTATGTTAGAAAACACCATTTGTGATTTTCCATAAGGGCCATCATAGATCTTTTCCTTGACTTGAATGGGTTTTAAAGCAGGCACCAAAATGAGTACTAGTATCTTTGTTCCATTATGAACTATAGTAAAGACTGGAAATTCCCGTTTTCAGGGGTTGAGCTGCTTCTAACAATCGCAGCCCCGTGTGGCAATCAAAAACAGCTCTCTCTAAAGCTTCTTTGTAGGTTAACTTCTTCTTTGTTCTGGGGCACATTAAAACTTTACCATACAGTTTGTCATCTTTCACCTTCATAGCTGTGACAGCATCAATAATACCATTCTTAATTGCATCTTCCATTGTTAATCTGGAATGAGACTTTGGATCTATCAACCCACCAGTCAAGTACTGATACTCCAGGCAGCGCATGCCCATTTCTTTGTCTATGGCATTTAAATGCATAGCTTCAACAACTGACATAACTGTGTTCCTTATAGGGTGAACGATCCCAGTAAAGATCAGTTCACACTGCTGGATTTGCTTGGCACAAGCATCATCAATTAACTCCCTTTGCAAAGCTTCTGAAACACTGTACTTTGCCCCAGTAAATGGATCAATTATGCCTCCTGTACTAACCTGCGCTTCGAGACATCGGAGGGCAGTAACTCTATCTACCAAGTTTTTGCGTGAGGCTTTTAAGACTGGAATTCTTTCATTGGTTTCACAAAGCCAGAACCCTGCAATAGGACTGTTTAAATCTTTACTTGGCTGCGAACTGCTAACTAAAATATCACCAAACTCATTAGCTGTGATTAAACCCTCCTTATATTTATTGACTAATGCTCTGTCAATTCTACCCTGATTCAAGGTCTCCTCAATATTAAACTGTATACCGGTTTTAAGATCTGTAAGCAAAAGAGAAGAATTCCCATCAGAGTCAAAACAGGTAGACTCCTTCCAATCAAATTCCTGTTCTGAAAGCTCAAGATATGTAGCTTTATTAACACAATTTTTTTTATAAGCTTCATATGACGTCATTTCAGCTCCTGTTTCGACATCTACTACAGAAATTCTGTGACTTTTCTCTACTGATGGGCTGCTTATTTTCCTTTCACCAACTGGAAGGAGAAAGCATTTACTGCTTACGCTGAACAAACACATTTTCAGCAAATCACAATAGTACATAGCTTTCCTGCTATTTGGATTGTGAAAACATTTTGCATTACTAGAAGGTTCATGCAAAAATTTTAAAATTGTGTTATTAAGCAAGCCAAGCTGCACGGCGACTTCTGGAGGTACACGAACACTTCGCACGGGATCAATGACTCCCCCACTTGCAATCTGAGCCTCAAGGATATTTTTACCTTTTTGTCTTTCTAAGAGTCGAGCTTCCATAGCTTGATACACAGAGAACACTTTCCCAGAACAGCAATAGCCCAAAACAGCTTTCTCTGCCTCAAGCAGTCTACTCTTAAACTCATAATCTGCAAGCCCTCTAACAACCGAATCATCAACAGAGAATTTCTGACCTGTTGTGGGATCAATGATAAAACCGGTAGCTGCTTGGGCCTCTAAAAATGCTAATGCCAATGCTTTTCCTATGATTCTTCTCTTTGCTGCTAAAGCAAAAGAGAGTATCTCTTTGCTGGATTCAAGGTACAGCCCAGCTATAGCTGTAGGTTTAGTTAAAAATTTTTCAAGACTTTTCTGAACCTCATCAATAGTTTTTTGCCCTGAACAGAGCTGTTCAACTGTAAGCCTGTCTAAAAGTTTAACTTCAGTCAACTGTCTGGCAGTTACATCATGTCGGAGACCTTGAAATTTAATATCATCATATTCCTCTGTAAAATATTCCAACTGAGTTTCATCATCAACAGTTTTCAAAATCTCTTCGCCTAAGAAAGAGCTCCTCTTTGCCAAGTCTTCTTTCCTAAACCCTTTGGATGTTTTGTACCCCTCAAACATTCTCTCTTCATTACCAAAAGTCTTGTCATTTTCTTGGTTTAATGTTGTGACTTCAACGTGCGTGTCATAGTGCTTGTTCTTCACTATCTGTAAATAGGAATTTTTTGACACAGTGAGAAATACGTCTGCAGAACTATGCTGTACATAATTCAATCCTAAATCCACCACCAGAGAAACATAAGGGAGAACTTGAATGTAAGTCAGGAAGGAGAACTACTACTAGCATTGGAGAGCAGAAAAATATAGATACGTAGAATTGTAAAGCACATTTGCCATTTCAAACATGTATTCAATAACAGGAATAGGACTAGACTAAGCAACAATAACTATTGTTTGTTACTGTATGAACTTATTGCCATTAATCGAAGCTGATTTTGACCAACAATGATACAATAGTATATGTGAATTCCCATTTCCAACATAAACTTTTAAAATAATGCGTTTCTTAGATATTAACAAACCTGCTACAAAGGCCTAATGAAAAGCTTTTTTTGTCATGTAAGAATGAAGGGGTTCCCTTCACCAAGGTAAGAACATAAGAAACGTTAGAGAGAATACAGAATAGTGATAACATATAACTAAAAACAAACAAATGAACAAACAAACAGAATAGTAAAAACCAGCACTAGGAAGGCAAACCCTCACAAAACATAGTGTGTACCTCCAAGGGTTGCAGTTTTACCACTCCTAATTCATGTTTCGTGTCTTCTCCATGTCTAATAGTTTGTCTGGAACTGTGTAGGTTGCTGTTTCTCAATTTGTCCCTTTCAGATGTTCCAGAGATTTGGTTTGCTTTATCAAAAGTTATCTGGAACTGTGTACTTGTTTGAGATACAAACTCTGTAAAAGACTGTGGCCTTGAATCTTCTTCTAGCGATTGGTTTATTCTTGACATCTGGAACTGCACCTCTCTAGGTATCATATCATCAGCACTCACGTACAACGTATTTCCTTCTATTTGATCAGATTTAAAACCTAATCTCTCCTGTTTTTGCCTTAACAAAGGTGAGCTAGGTTTTGCATGTGGAGGAAGCTGTTCAAATTCTCTAGTTGCAGTGTCTCTCAGGTAATTGAAATCATTCCCTCTTCTCTCACAGCTCAATTTAAATCCAGAATCTTGGAGTTTATTGTTTTGCTGAACTTCGTTCTGAAACAAAAGAAACCTGTGTTCACTCTCCCTGACCTGCAGGTCCATTTTCTGTTTCAAGCTCTCAACCATGTGCTTCTGCACTTCCAATTCTTCTTCAAGTTTCCTGCACTTCTGGTGATAGTCCATTTCAGCCTGCTTCCCTTGCTGTAGTTGTTCGTGACATTGTTTAAGCCTTTCTTGCAGATCTTCCATTTGTATCTTGTACAACATGATATTTTCCTCAGCCATATGCTTTTGCTGCTGAAGAGCAACACATTCTAGTTTTATGCCAGAAATGTCCTTTTCTGTGATGCTATGGGATTCCAGCAATTTTTCAACTTTTTTCCTAAATTCCTCTGCGGAGTGTTTAAACTTAATGGATTCTTCCTGAAACAGAATCATCTTCTTCCGTGCCATCTGTTCATCCAGAGTCTTCTGATGGAGTTCATCCTGTAATTTTTTTAATTTACTACTTAGCTCTTGTATATGAGCTTGTTGTAGTTGCACCTTCTGCTCACTCACTCTCTTTTCCATAGTTAAAGTATTCATTTGGGCATTTAGATTTTTAACCTCCTGGTCAATGGCTAGGGTGGAAGCACTTTGTTTATCACATTTTTGTTTATATTCATTAGCTAAGTCTTTTGTTTTTGCTAGATCAACTTCTAGGCTTTTGATTTTACATATGAATTCTTGCTCAATTATTGTTTGCTTGTGCAATTGTTCATTTGTTGTACGCAGTTGCTCTTTGAAACCATCTGCTAGGGCTTTTAATGCATCATTTTTCCTCTGAATACTTTGTTTTTCCAAAGTAATCTTCTCTGATTCAGACTGAATTTGCTTCATCGCTAGTTTTGTTTCAGTATTCCATTTATTAAGGTCCTCTATCTTTCGTTTCAATGCTTCTGACACCTGATTACTTTTGGCTAATTCATTCTTCAGAATCTGAATTTCCTGCTGGTTTTCTTTCTCTACTTCTGTTTTTTGAAGCAACTGATCTTGAATTTTCTTATACTGGTCTTGAAGACTATTTGCTTCTCCTTTGCACATCTGTGTTCTATGTTCAGCTGCCAGCTTCTCTTTTTGAAGAGAACTGATTTGTGAATTTAAATGTTTGATAGTGATTTCAGTTTTTGTCTGTGATCTACTTAACTCCTCTACCTCTCTTTTTAGCTGTGTCTTTTCTTGCTGAACAGATTTCAGCTCCTCCTGATAGTTCATCTTAATTTTCTTAAGATCTATGGTTTCTTGCATCATCTCTTCAGCTTTACCTGTGGTTCTATGCAGCTGCTTGTCCAGTTCTTTCAACTGTTGCAAATATCCCTGCTCTACTTGGTCTTTTTCCTCCAACTTAATTTTTAGGCATTTAAGTTCACTATTGACTTTATCTAGTTTTTCTTTTAATAAACAAGACTTTTCTTCTGTTGATGATTTCTGAAGCTCAATTTCATTCAGTTCATATTTCAGGTCTTTAATAGTTTTATCAGCTTTTTTGTTAGCAAGGGTTAGCTCATCTATCTTCTGTTTCAGCTCTTCTACTATTTTGGCTTCTTGTTTCTTCTGGAAACTTGTAATTTCAGAATCAGTTCTACACTGGCTGCCTTGCCCAGCTCTGAAAGTTGGCAGGGAAGTTTCTCTAGTTACAGGGTACCTGCCTTCAACTACCTTCCTTCTGGCTTCAGCTTTCTCTCTTTCTTGCAGCTTTATTTCTGATAGGTTCCCTTTAAATTCAAGACCTTGTTCCATTTGCTTTATCAGTTTCATAAGTTTCTCCTCTGCTTCCGTTTTTTTCTTCAGTTCCTGCATTAAGTTTTTTTTTTGTTGCTCTAAATCATGAAGATTAGTATCTTTTCTTCTTAGATGCTCTTCAAGCTTTCTTCTGGTAAAAGTGCTTTCTTCTATTTGATTTCGAAAAGCACGGATGTTTTCTTCCAGTATACTTCTTTGAGTCTCTGCCTGAAAAATGAGCTGCTTTACACACTCCAATTCCTGGTCTGCATCTGCTTTCTCTTTCTCAATGCTCTCTAGATCTATACGACACTGCTTTGCTTCTTGCTCAGCCTTGGTCTTCTGAAGACAAATCTCTTCCATGTCCTTTTGCTGCTTCTTCCACTCTTTTTCCGCAGCTTCCCTCACTTTAGGGAGCTCCTGTTCCAGTTGGAATTTTTGTTTCTTCATATCCTCCAACATGTCCTCAAGTGTTTTTACCTTTCCCGTGAGTTTTCTGTTCTCATCTATTGTGCTGTTTTGCTGTGCCATTAGATCTGAATATGCCTCACGTGCTGATGCTTCTTTATTCTTTAAAATCTGTAAAGGAATAAGATTAGTTGGAATATACTTTTTGTAATACAGCATATGAAACACATTATGCTCTTTGAAAAGCAGAATGGAAAATACTTACTCATATATATATGGTATGCCCAGAAGGTAGGACGAGCAGTTCCCACCACCATCACCTTCTCTTGAAGGCTTCAGGAAGTTACCATTAGCCAAATATGAAACCCTTCATAAAGACATCCACAAAGCGAAGAAGTCCTGAAGCCTCTCACTTCAGACAGATGCCTCTTAGCAGTAACCAGCATCAAACAACAGCTTGCATATGCTTTTTCTCCAAACAAACAGGTAGAGCAAACAGTGAGCAAAACGCTATGTGAAAGAATTCCCAAGGAGAAAGTGGCCTACCATTTCTGGATTAGTTCAGTAGGAACTGGAAGAAGAATTTTATGCGTGCGAGCAAAAACAACACAAGACAAGTTTGGAAATCCCGTCCAGGAAAAGAAACAGTACCTAGAGCTAGAGCCAAGAGGCATCAGCTCCAGGAAGAGACGTATCTAAGCCCCAGTACCTCTATACTCCACAGTCCCAATGCCTCCCCACTGGCTCAGCTGGGGAACTGGCAAGAGCACAGCTGCTCTGCAGTGTAGACACAGTTAGAAGTATAAACATGGTTATTAGGAAAATCCTAGTGAAAACCAGTTGGCTAGTGGTCTCTGTATGTTGGCAGATCAAGGGAAACTCTTACAAGCAAGATGTGTATTCACCAGTAATAATATGGTTAAAACCATACATACCTTTTCTTCATTAGCACTACTGTAGTGTTAGTTACCAAATGTGAGCTAACACAAGGTAAACACACACCTGTATTTCTATGATCATACAAACATGGCATAAAGGGTAATTATAGCAACATTTTCAAATACACAAAATGTTGATTTAGTTTAAATTTACCAGATTTACTTAATTTTTCATATGATCCATTAAACTTATTTCCTAAAAGGTTAATGCAAAGGCAGCTTCTTCAGTTCCTCTCCGTACTTCCCTGTGTCACAATTCTGACCAGACTCCAATGGCTACAAAACATTTAAATTGGTTTCTTATCTGATCTCCTTTTATGCTCTAATAGACACAGAATCTAATGTATTACACTTGAAAAAGGCGAACTTAAAATACAGATACAGTCACAAACTGTATCTTGTTAACTTTCGTTATTTCTAATCAACATGGCTGAGCATCAGCTGGGTGGAGAAAAGGATGGTAATTAAATATTAATAGAAAATAAACATAAAAATAAATTTATAAGACCTTAAATCTCAAAATTAACAGTAATTAATATATCATTAGCATATTCATTGTTTAAATTATGTTCAATCAACTTTAAATCACTTGACCTTGACATATTTTGAGATTCAAATGTTGATTTAGATTGGTTTAGAATCATTTTTAAATTAACTGTTTCACTTGCATTGCATAAAAACTCTGGTACCTTAATAACAGTTGTGCTCCTTTTCTGTTCATTATCATCACCTCTTTTATTTTGCTTTTCCTTTTTTTCAAGTGAGGCTTTTTCCTCTGTTTTTTCACAGAATGTTTTCTGGAGTTCAGTGTTTTTTCCAGGTACCTTTGTGCTATGACCCTTAGCTCTACTGTCCATTTCTGCAACTAGCAATAAATCTTTACATTTCTGACCCTGTTCAAACTTGTCTTCTCCACTCTGCTTCTCCTCACTTATATTTATGTTGTCCAAACCATAAATTTTACCCTGTGATATTTTCTTCTCACTTACTTTCTCATCGTGACTCAGAAGCTTTTTTGCTAATCGATGTTCTGATAATGGAACATAATCCTCTCCTCCATAAATAATTTCTGAGAGGGCAGTATTTGCATTTAAATCACCAGCATTTCCTAACAATTCTGTACCTAAACCTGGTGACACTTCAAAATCTAATGGATAAGATTCAGAGACTTTTGCTGCATACTGATTCTCTGAAATACTTCCTGAAGAAACAGCCAAAATTTCTCGTATTGTACTCTTGGCTTCATTTGGATTTAAATTTGATTTTTCCATGATTATGTTTTCTGCTATGAAGTAACTTTTATCCAGACATGCTCTGTGCAGTTTGGTTGTATCCCTTTCAACAACAGCAGAAACACCTGGATTGCTCACAGATTGCAAATTTAACTTTGTTTTTTCACGTCCATTGTGTGCTGCCAGCTCTCTGGAAAAGGATGCAACTTTCTCTAAAGGTATTGCATCCCTTACACCTGAAAGAGAGTCGCCTTTTTCGTCACACACTTGAAACTGTCTGTCCTCAGAGATTAAAGCATTATGGCTATTAGTTTCCGTAAAGCAATGTTCTTTACACTGACATTCAAAATGGGTTCTTGGTTGCTTGTAAAGGCTGATATCCAGGGCATGCCTTCCAGTTTTTGGAGTAACTTCATCTTTCTTCATTGTTAGCTCAAAATTAGTTTGTGATCGCATCTCATATTCTTCCTCTGTTGAAACATCACCCCCTGCCTTTCTTGAAATTTTTTTTCCTGTGGTTTTGTGTAACACTTCAACTTCAGGCAATTTCTTTGATACTGCCTCTGTTTTCTGTCTCTCTCCATTAACAGTTTGCTCATTTAACATTTCACCAGGATCCTTATTCACACTCACACAGATCTCAGCTGAAACAAAACAATCTTTTCTACCATTTTCTTCTTCTTTACTTTGATTACCAAAAGCCATTAAATTATCTTGCTCTGTATGTAGCTTATTTTCTCTGTTGCCACTAATGTTACTTTCTTGGCCACTGAAATTTAAAAATTGCTTTAATATTCCATCAGGTTTGATTTTATCATATATGGCTACATCTAATTTTCTTCTGTCCATTTCCAATTTATTTTCTGTGTGTTTAGGTTTACTGGAAGAGTTATCTTTTTGCAAATATTCCACATCCATCATGCTTTCATTAGGTGTGTTTTCTTCTCTGAATTCAACACCTTCATTACATCCCAAACGTTGAGACACTTCATCTGACTTCACAGGTTGCTGGAGTTCACTCTCTTCTGGTAAGCTCTGAGCATGACAGCACATGGATTAAACTGAGATATCATGGAAAGCATCTGTTTTTTTTCCCTTATTCTGTGCATTCTTAATGCTATTACTGAGAGTTAGGAAGAAAGATTGGCATGGAAGAAAATCTTTGAACAATCACAGACTTTCAGAGGTCTGATCCCAGAAGAAAAAAAATGATCACTTCTCCTTTGAAAAGGATTATTCATTTTCTGATTTGCTACCCTCATTACAAAGAAAAAACCCATCAAATCATTTTGAGACTGGAAATCTACTTAGGTTATCTTCATATAAGCTAACAGATTTAGAATGCTGCTGGAAGGTGGAGGAGGACGGAAGATGGAGGGTGTTTGACTTCCAAAGAAGCAGTCCTGGAGATTCAGAGCAGACTGAAACTCCAAAGAGTTTAAAAGATTCCATCTTGAACGTGAAGCCTATTGGCATTCACCGGTTTCTTGATCCTTGTTTCAATTCTTGTTCTTTGTTTCACTTTTTATCCTTGAGACCATTAGCATTATTAATCATACTAAATCCTCAGTTATAATGGATACTTATCAACAACAAATATTATGTATTTCCATCAGTATGCTCCACCACTTCATGATGCACAAAGATACATGCTGTTAGTGTTACAGTTTGTCCAGACATAATCAATAGCAAGAAAAGCCAATAAAGACAAAGCCAGCACCAGACATGCATTTAAGAACTCTGTTTTTTCTGTAATAAACATTAAAATTTATACCTTATGAGAGTATTCTCCAATTTCATGTAGTTTATATAGGACTGCATTTAATATGGTCATTATTTTAGAGATATGCACTGTATAGATTATACTAAAACACTGTAGTCCATAAAGAATGACTATATAATCTCCTCCAGAGAGAAAGACTTCAAAAGACAGTGAAGAATTTAAAAGTACTTTTTTCTCAATTATTTGGAAGGTTGATTCTGCAGCAAGCATGTATTTTGAGTAATTTGTCTGCTCAATTTCAGTAACCTACTCTTGTTTAAACACTAAGCATAAATAAAATGCTGTTTGACCCCAAGGAATCAATACAGTAGAAAGGTAGAAGGAAAAAGAAAATCTAAACATGTCAAAGAAACTTAAGAAGTTAATTAAGAGGGCAATGCATCTCCCTGTTTAAAGACCTCCCTTATATGTTAAGTGGACCAGAATGCATATTGTGGAATATTAAGGCCTACATAGAATATCAACGGTGTGTGCACACTAAGTTTGACCTCATGTTAATGTCTGCATTTACCCAAAAGATCAAGCCCTAAAATATTAAAGTATTAAAATGTACTGTATGTAACTATATCTCCATCAGAATTTAGGGAATCATATGATCCTTCTAGCTGGAAGAACTGGTAAAATGTATGGATGATACAGGATTTTGCTTATCTGAATGATACTGGTGTAATTTAACACTACTACATTTCTATATGAAGTCCAGTATATAAGGAATTCTAGTCTTTCGTATCTGCTGCTAACTTTGTGCGTAATTCCAACAGGTATATTGCTCTTTGTTTGTCTAGCTGCTCTTTTCGCTTGGCTGGCTGCCAGGGGATGACCTACCTCTTCCTCCTCCAGTCTTTTCAAAGAGTCACCTGCAAACTTAATGTATTGGGTCATCAAGGTCACTAAGGCAGTATAACGAGTCCGTAAATCCATGAACTGCAGAAAAACAAAGGTGGGGTGGGGGAGATAGAGGGAAACACTTCCATTAACCTTCAAAGACTCTAGAACTTATCCTGATTTTGATTCTAAAATCCTGATTTTGGAATCCAAAGTCCTAATTTTGATTCCCAAGTTGAATGCCATCAACAGGGTGCACTTTCACAAATAAATCCTAAGGATCTATGAGGAGATCCATAAGGAGAAGAAACAGAAGACAATGTTTTGACTTCACAGTCACTTGATTCTTCCCCCCCTGTAAGAACAGGTTATAAGAGGGACAAGCAGCACTGGTCACTATTCCTCTCTAACAGTTAGCAGGGAGACAGACTTATCTTTCCCACCCAAATGAGGCTGATTTGCCTTGGAATCTGTCAGTGTTCAGATCTGGTAAGTTTTACCATAGCAAAGATGAAAGCTCCCCCTGTTTACTGTGATCAAGATCTAACCCAGAGGTAGTTCTAAACATTTTTACTGAGGTACATTTTTCATATAGCTTTTTATAATTTGGGGGACTTTTGCTTATCAACAGCAATATAGTGTTTCTTTATCTAAATACTGCATAATGACCAACAGAATATTTATCACATAATATCTATAGAGAAAAAAATAATCTTGCTTGGGTTACACTATTTAATCATTAATAAATCCTAAATCCCATTCTTGTGTTTACTGTGTTTTAAGCAAAGACTCAAAAACCCACGTTTTCCTGTCATAAGAAATCCATTTACCTCTTGAATAATGAAGTCTGATGAGCTTTGCATTCTTCGGCGTTTCACCGGAGATTTTTGTTGGGAGTCAACCATAGCTCTGTAGGTCATAGTCTGCAACTCATAGTCCTGTAAAAAGAGAAAATACACAAAACGACTGGCATTCCACATGATACTTACACACACACAAAAAAAAGAATTTTAAGTATAACGTTATTTATTACCTTCACAGCAGCTGAGTATTGTTCTGAATACTTCTGGCATTCATCTATTTTGCCTTGTTTCATTTCGATCTCAGAAACCAGCATCTGTAAAATATGAATCTACATTTTCATCTTAAAAAGTTATTTTTATTACTATTATTATTAGCAATTCTACTTTATCTAACATCACCAAAGTTACATAATACGCTCATTGCCATGTGTGTACAAGTAATTATTTGCTCAAGCCTATGTCCTGGGCTTCGTCAGGCTTAGAGTACAGAAGCAGTGAAAAAAATCTGCCACGTTTAAGTTCTGCCACGAACTTAAAACAAAATCAGGAATATACCATTTCGTGCATATAATTTGTTATTTTGTCTCTTGTTTAAGCTACATTTCTTTCTTGCTGGAGACAGTTGTTGAGTGTAGCTCTGCTTCCATGAAAATATTTCTATGTCCATAAATACCAAGAGCAGTACTGAATAAAAAATGATGCAATAAGGAGAGTCCAGAATTCTAGGCACCCTCTAAGGTTCTGCTCTTCTTGCATATTTGAGGACCAAAACAATGTGGTCTATAAAATGGCAATAGTTAGTGAGTGATATATTCATGATGTTAGCTGCATTATAAACATAAAACCATAAAAACTGGTGATGACTTGGAATTTTACAGTAAGGGCTGAGGGATATAAGCACCTCCTATCAAGAAATAAGACTGACTTGACTGGGTTAAACTGACGTTTTAATTCTTTGGTCATTACAGCAATGCTTTCCTACAATAAGATCCCTTTCATACCTTATGTTGGTTCAGCTGTTTAGCCAAGGCTTTGCTATTTTCCGGACGGATTTCTTGAATCTTTCGCTGAGCATCTTCCACTTGTTGAATCCAAGTGTCCAAAGAATTATAAGTATCTTTATAATACTTCAGAGATTTATTAATACCTTCTAAGTCACGCAACCTGATTTTATTTTAGAAGATAAGCCAAAGGAGAGCAGATGAATATTAAAGATAAAAACTGCAACACTAAGCCAAATACAGCTTTAAAGGCTTCAGATGCCTTAGCTCTGCTTATAGCTCACACTATAAACATACTAAAATAACACTAACTAAACAGTAAATTAACTTCTCAAACACCAAGATTCCCAGCTTGATGAAGCCTTTTCATTTGTCCTAAATGACACCCAGGAGAGATCCTACTACAGAAAAAACTGCATATATCCCTCAGTAGTGAGCTAAACTGCTTGAAACTCCATAAGCACAGGAAACCCCAAGCAAGAGGGAGGGCTCTGCAACAGCAATTATTTCTGTTATAAAAAGTGAGAGGATTTCAAATGTGACCTATGTAACTCAAGAAGGAGCATGCTCTGCTGGAGTTAAGTCGTGGTTGGTTCACCACACTCTCTGTGCCTCTCACAAAACAATAGGAGTTACACTAAAACTAAAGCCTTTAAATGTTCTGATGTGTGAATGTAACTGTTCCTGTAAGTCCATTTTTAAATCACGTGTTTGACCTGAAAGTGCTGTATATTTCTTGAAAGTGGTTTCCATACTGATGAGAATACTGACAGTTTTTCTTTCACGATCCTTATACTGTTACTTCAAAGATCATATAAATATGACCACTCCAACTGCAGAATAAACATACTTATTAAACAACTTTTTATAGTTCTACTTGGAATGAATACTTTTAATTGCTCTAGTGTTGTTCTCAAGATGCCATAAGGAGACTGAAAAAGAGCAAGCAAAGGAAACCGTATTGCTCAGGTTTCATACTTAAGCATGTTTTAAAGCTAATAACCATGAAAAAGAGAAAGGATCATAACTGCAGCCAATATTTGTACATACTTTTTGTATAATGATCATCAGTGTCAAGGTGTTAGGAAGCGGCAGAGGGAACATTTGCAGAAAGCAGCTTGTTTACAGCTCCATGCTGCAACTACCACAATCTGTCCTATTTACACTAGAAGCCACTGTGTATTAACAGTAATTTTTCAGCACATTCTATTCAGGATACAGTCCTGTGAGGAGAGCATGTGGTTCATGTTTGCCCTCTGAGGAAATCAGGACACTTCAGTACCTCATAAAACTACTGTTTTATCATTTATATTATGTCACACTATCAAATGATGAAATATCTGAGGTGCATTTAAAGCTAGCCATTCTGCAGTCAGCTTTTTGAGTCAGCTTTTGCCCATCTTCCTTTTAACTTCCAGCAATGTTAAATAGACACAACTAAATTAGTTAATTACAAGTGAATAACTTCAGTATTGCACCTGATTAGGTATTCATCCCTTAGAAAAGGAGAACAAAAAGGGGAAAGGTTGTTGTGTGAGTTTTTACATCAACAGCACTATCTTTGATGCTCTTGTTCAGGTTATCCGTAATGACAAACTAAAGTAGATTTTAAAGGAAATAAATTCAGGCTGTACAGTACAGACTTCCTTAACTTGTCCATACTTCTTCCTTCAGTCTCTACAGTTCTGGTTGCTTCAAATATGAGAAACAGAACTATAGAGACTGAAGGAAAAAGTATTTCCAGGAATGTCATGTACGCATATTTCCTTCAAAATGATGGGTAGGTGTGTTCTGCTGTACCTGCACATCTGTGTAGGCATGTGCATTTGAGTAACATTCTCCAATATCGTGACAGTAATAGTGAATGGCTGAATTTAGAGAAACACCTCAACTGGATATTGAGGCTGCATGAAAACAGTTGCACACCAAAAGAAAATACTGGCACTTCACCAAAAGTTATTGCAGCAAAATTATCACAGAAGTCAATGGAAGCTAAGGACTTCCAGACTTAGCACTTCAGTCACTAAAAGCAAGTTAACATGAATCCAGTCGTAAATTATGAATCAGCTCATCAGTTTAGCCTGTCAGAACTAATTATGTGGAGAAACAGATGGCATTTCCATAGGACAGCAAGCCATTTCTGCAGGCTTTCCTTTGGAAATAAAAAAGACAATTTATCTCTACTGTGCCTCAATAAGTTGTAAGTAAATAATGTTTCTATATCTTGTTAATCTTTTGGTGCTCCACAGTCACTGACATCTCCTGTGGAAAAGTAAGGCAATGATGTCAACAGCACAGAAGGGGTCAGAATCGTTGATCTTAGCACATTTCACAAACAGTTCAGAAAACTATGCTGACCTATTTGAATATTCTTTTTCCTCAGAAACAACAAAACCAGCATAAAAGATGAACAGATTATAATAAAAAGTTATACTAACCTATTTTCTATTTGACAATGAATGTTTTGCCACCTCTCAGCTAACTGATCAACTTTTTCTTTATGCCAGTCGAAGTCAAGATCACGTTCCTTGTGCATTTTAAACATCTGATCACTGATCATCTTTGCCTTCTGTAGTTCATCCTCTAAGGCATGGAACACTTGTCTTTTCTCGTCTACTTCAGATCTCCATTGCTAGTATGTGATAAATGATAAATTGTAAATAAATCCTAAATTATTACACTATTTTATAAATGAGTATTTTACATGAGTAAAATGTATAAATGAATAAACAAAAAACGTTTAAATGAGTATTTTACTTCTGGTTGCTCAAACACTAGAATGGCACCAGAATGGGTCTGAAGGAACTAATTCATTATGAACTGCAAAATAATTCTAAATAACAGCATCCCCTACAACACATAGATCAAAACATGGACAGCAAATTAATCTACTTATCTTATAAACTACAGCTTTCAAAAAAATCACTACATAGATGCTAATCATTCTATCTAACAAAAAAAGCATTACTCATCATTTGCAATATTAAAATGAGGTATATACAGCCCTCAAAAAATGCTGAACTTCAATCTTACTAGTTTGCGAAGATACCTGCCAAACTTCCTGGAAACCCTGATTAGTATACTGTAACAGTAGCAGGAATGTTATTGTGTCCACATTTATATAACAATATATTTATGTTACCTTAAGCATATGTTACCTTTTGAAAAGAGAAAAAAATAAGTCTTACTGCAGCATTGACAAGTGCCACGCTTGGAAGTTCAGATACTTCAAGGCATTTCCTAACAGCAGGAATGAGCATGCAAACTATCCAATTCCTAAGGCTCCAAAGCTGTCATTTTTTTCTGAGATGTCAATCCTAATACAGACTTTCCTCCAAATACATAGGCCAACTTTTGATACACTATACACTATAGCATAACAAAACCAGGTGTTACGAGACAGATAATTTTCCTATTAATTTTTGATTTGCCCATGAAAAGGCATCGGCCAACTCTTACCTTTAATGTACCCATCAGATTTTCAATATTGTTTTTGTCAGCCGTTACTGCCTCTTCTTCACACAACTTTGTTTCGTAGAGTTTTACTAATGATTCTGCTCCTTGGGTGTTCTTCAGCACCAAATTTACAGTTTTTAATCTGAAAAACAGTAATCTCTTGTTAACTGAACCATTAATAACAACATTCAATACACTTGTGGTTTTCAGCCTTTTCATGTCACGGGGTACCCCTTTATATAATGTTAAAATGTTAACTCCCTTTTCCTTCATCAGTATTATTTGTACTAATATCTTCATATTTATTTTGAAGAGAAAACTGTAAACTAAACATGTGTGATAAGAGATGGCCTGTTACATACTTATCTATGTAAATGGAAGACATGGAATAAACTTGGTTCATGTTCTGAATAACAAGATTGAGCTCAGAGCGCAGAGTAGGGACTGAAGGTGAACCAGCAGCTTGACTGAAAAACTCTTCACATTTATCTGTGATGACTCCCAAGTCATCCTTCAGCCGATCCAGCTCTTTCTTCAGTTTCTGTAAAATAAAAGGTGATTGACAGTGCTTTTATCCTACGTCAACCTGATGTACACTCTACATATCATGACCAGTACAGGTCTACTCTCCTTTGCTTGTTTCATGTGGACACCATTAAAAAATTTTAAAAAGGAACATATGCATAAAAGGGAAACTAACAGAGTCGCCATTTATTGGCATCTTTTTTTCTCACAAACACAAGCTTCATCTTTGACTCTTGTCTTTTCAAGGTGCACTGCAAACCTTTCTGGCTACACTCAAAACATCTGGATATATTTGTTTTTAAACAAAATTTCTTTTCCTAGGTAAAAGAGACTTTCTCAAAGGCTCACCTCTTGCTCTGAAATCCTAAACACACTTTCATGTAGATCATCCCTTTCCATTGGGGTTCGGATCTGCCGTATTAACCGCTCCTCACAACTCTCCAGCTGTAGTCTGATATTTCTGACTTCAGAGATGTAGAGATTGTAAATAGATTCTTCCTGCTCCTCTGTTGAAAGGAACAAGGCACATGTTAGCAAACAAACCCATCATGTCATTTTCACCATGTCTTCTCATGAAGCACTTTATAAAGTCACCATTCTACAAGTCTTTCATGACTGGTTGAAATCCCATCGGTTTCTATTGGAATTTTTTGCCTTACAAGGCAAATTTTAGGAACCCTTAAATTTTAGCTGTTATAAGATCATCTCCTCACACATGAAAAATTATTGTATGTCTTTAGACCGTTCAGCCCAGGTACAGGCGTCACCCCTATGCAGACAGTGCTAAACTAAGTGACTGAGTCTTTCAGTCAGATGATATCAGGCACAATACTACAGTAAACCTCCAGGGCTTGGTTTTGGGTTTTTGTTTGTTTGTATTTTTTTTTAAATCCTCTATTTCAGATGCACAGGGCAACTCATCTTTCCTTAAGTATAGTGAACTATGCTAATGCAGTAATCAGCTTTTCACTACTGTATTTCTTTAAGTCATTAGCTACTTGACAGTAAATCAGAACAGATATTTTAAGCTTTCTGTTATTGTTTTTTAAAACAGACTTAAAAGAGCAGTAACTACAGACATTCTGTGGAGCTAGAAAAATACTTAGGATACTTTTCTTGCCTTAGCAGTGTGAAAAAAGCTCTAATTCTGTTATGAACTCAACAAAGTAATCAAGTTGCATTTCCAACATTCAAAAACAAGGAGGCCATGACTAAACAGTGAGCTGTAATGCACAGAATAAATTCTTGGGTGTAAAATTTTTTCTAGCACTCTGTATATTAAGTAACACACACATCAATATTTTTACATAGCTTATAGCCAAAGTTAAAAAAACTTAAGAGCTTCTGTACAATGTAATTGTGCACATGGTTAAAATGATGACTATCTGTTCAGAAGAACTGAGGCATTAACAATATCAATATGATAAAATGGGTAATCCACAAAAGCTTACATTCAGAGAGAGAAGTTTTATTAAGAGCTACAATCTCTCTCATGAGGGCATCTTTCTACTGTTCTCAGTGAAGTTTTACCTCTTTCTGCAGATTTCAGCAGCTCTTGATAGTATTGCTTGCAAACATTAACTTCCCTTTCCAGCTGTGCTGTATCGGAGCTCGTAAAGATTTTGGACTCTCGGCTATCTTCCACAAAATCATCAAAGCGGGACTGCAAATTGCTTAGAACCTGCTGATGTTCACCTGGCAGCATTGTCTTTATCTGCAACAGATTATAAAACCAAGGCACCGTCAGCAATGATACATCACTCACACAGTTCCCTGTAATGCTTTTTATCAAAAAGCTGTATCGACCAATTACTGAGATGGTAAAGTCAAAGAATCAAGGTTCTGAAAGCTCGCTGTTCCTAAGCTGGAGTCCACCTGACAGCTTACAATTTACACTCACTATAAAATCCTTTTCTATCTTTAACACCAGCAATGGGCTGTGTTAAGCCACCCCTGCATCAGGCACCATTTCTCCATCTAATGCCACATAGCAACAAATGAGCAGCCAGCAAGAGTCATGCAAGTAGGGACACTTCAGGAATTATCTCAGATTCCTTCCTTCCAATAGCAACAGTGGGAAATTAGGAGTGAAAATGTAATTTTGGGTATTGCAAGTATGATTGCAACAGTTTGTAGACAGATATATACCAATGTTGTAGAATAAACTGTTGTATTAAATAATGTTATGCTATACATCTAACATTGTGTAATTCAGTGATCTCACACATTGTTTTAGCCAGAAAGAACAGTACTTTGATCTCTATCACTATTTCATTTCTGACAAATTGATCTTAACTAGCTATTTAACATTTCAAGTTACAGACATGCATAAGAATGAAAAAATGCATTACAGAGAAATGAGTGTTCAGCTGCCTTCAGCTTGAAAGACTAAATGTCGCCTCACAGTTGTTCCGTTGTTATTAGAAAGTTGCAGAATGAGGAAATAATGGGAGTTTTTCATGAAGATTAACCTTAGCCTAATGAAGCTAATCTCCCCAGTTACCTTCAACATAAATGCAGAAAGGTAGACTCTTGCAGAACAAAATTCAGATTTAGACACTGTTTATTGCTTTCAAGAGATCCTGTCCCTCTGCTGACAACAGGACACTAGAGAGATTAGCACGATGAGGCAGGTAGTCTTCATGATACCACCTCTCTGCTCCTTCCTCAAATGTATCTGTGTAAAGGCTGCTCAGATCAAGGCAGAACATTGCACAGTGATAACCAGCATGGCCACTGCCAGCTATTTCCACAAGGAAGATGAGGATTGCTGCAAATTGTTGATTATACAACATTTCTGGGAAGCATAGACTATGACTTCCCAGCAAATGGCTAAGAGGCCCTTCCTAGACATAGCACATACCGAGGCAACATTGCCAGCTCGAACAGCTTCAATTTCATTGGTGAGATAATGCCAGGACACCACACTCTTCATGTTTACATGTGACTCATGCCAAAGGGCCAGAACATTCTGAAATTGCTGTTCTATCCTGAAACATAAAGAGACTTCAACTTTAGACCAGAGTAACACATGAAAAGGGAAAAAAAAAGTAAGATGTTATTTTAACCCAATAAATTAATTTTAGAAGAAAATGGGTGGTTTTGTTTTGTCCCTACCTGTTGGCTGTATCTATTGCTTCTTTGTTTGGTGGTGGAACTGAAAAGCATACAGATGGAACCATGGCCTCATTACCACTCGGGCTAATGACTTTCCATTTAGCACGATGGGAGTTGTTTGCTAATACACACTCATCATCTTTGTAAATAGTTATCTAGTATTAACAGAAAAGCAGAATAATTTAATGAGCTAAGCATTACAAAATACTTTCACAAAGCATTTCTGCAAATGATGTCAACAAATAAGCAACAGAACAACAAATCCAATGTTCAACACAAGGATTTGCTCTTGTTTACTAGGGTGGAAGAAATTTAGAGCGCAGCGTTCTCCAGGAACATGGCAACTAATGAAACTTTAGCTGAATTCTGAAATCTGTAATTGATTTGAGGAAATTCAAGTTTCTAACCTCAATTTGTCTGTAGTCACAGATGGCTTTAATTGGGATGGATGTTTTGAGTATACACTCAGAGTTCCTTGGCTTCAGCTGAATTATTGCCTTTGCTCTCCCCACAAGGCCTGCTACTGTGCTCTTATACTGCAAGAGTTGTTCTTTTTCTTCCTAAAACAGTTAAGAAAAGAATATGTCATAAGAGATGGCCAGGATACAGTGCTGCTGCTTTGATCCTATTAAGCTTTTCTTTTCCTGACTTCTTTTACTGTGTTTCGTAAAAGTAACACGTTTTACAATAACAAAGTATCTTTCTGAAGCCACTGGCTTCCCACATCTGGTATTGTAAAGATAAAGAAATAAATAAAACTGTATTTTAAAGTTATGAAAAACAGTCACTACATATTGATAGATGCAATGTTTTAATTGTAAATTCTAAAAAATATTTTTTTCCCATCACTTTAAAGCAATACTTTTAACACACATAATTTATATCCAACTAACATCTATACATTTCATTATAACTCACATTAATGGGATCCTTGAATTCTTACCATAGACTCCTGGACAAGGTCTTCCAGCCTATGAAGGCTGCTTGATCTATCACAATTGTATTTTCGGTATATGGTATCTTTCAAATTCTTTAAATACTCCATGGCTTCTTTGGCATCACTGAAAAACTAGGATGAGATAAATATCTGGGTTATTTTTAAACAACCTAAAAAGTATATGAACAGCTACACTATTAAGTTTTCTTTAAGTGCTCTCCTTTAAAGATAATCTTTTCTAGTAGCTTGAAGTGACCACTGCACCACACAACACTATTCATTACCTCCTGTCTAAATGCACCCTTTAAGAAGGTGCACATTGCAACACCAGTTATTCTTGGCACTATCTACATGAAAAACTAATTCAGCAGTTATTGAACCTTAGTTAATTACTGTTCCTGCAATGGGAAAATTTTCTGAAGTTCTTCTTGCTTCCCTTGGAATTTACAATTACTTTCATATTTACAGAACAGATGAAGCCTACAAACTGTAGCAAACTAGCTGCAAAATTCAACAACCACACTGGAGCAAACATTTTGGGCAGGAGGGGAAGTGAGCTGCCACACTTGGCAGCTCTGCGTGGGCATCTGCACCTGCAAACTAGCGTCCTGGTTAAGCACAATTGGGAAAGGAAATGTCCTGTGATAATCCTCACCCCATTCCATCCCTGAAACCTCATTTCTTACATCCAGAATTCCCATTTCTTCCCCCTACCACTAGGAGCCCAAATCACTCAACTTTGTCTTCTCCAGTGTCCATTTCCTAACTTTGGGCTCTCACTCGTCTCAGTCCGAAGGCATCTCATCCCAACATCACCCCCCCTTCCTCTTCAACCACCCAACGCAGAAGACACTAAGAATTAATCTTTATAATTTTTTTTAAAACAACTCTTCAATCTTTGATCCTTGTGCATATAACTGAGAAACCCTTGTATCTTCGATCCTCATGCATTAACTGAGTATTGCATCATTTGCTGAGTATGTTAATGGTTGATAATCAGAAAGGTGTTTCGCTGGACATGTCTGCTGTCAGGGTGTTCTCCTCTCTGTGTATTATTAATGCTGTATGTTCTATTTCTATTTGGGTAGTCCTGGAACAACCACCTAGAATATGTTCTCCCTTCGCCATCACTAACCACCCTCCACTCTACATCATCCACAGAAGCTGTATTGATGGCAGTTGTGCATGACCGGGAGAGAACACGGTTTCGTTCTCAAGAGTCTCTACTCACAGCTGCGGCACTTTGAAAAAATGTCAGGCCAGATGTTCATCTGCTGTGAACTGATATAACTGTAGTGAAGACAATACAGGTGTGATAACACTGTGGGAGCATGGCTCATCATCTAACGATTCCATGTGACAAATGTCAATTCTACAACTAGCACTTTCAGTAGAACTTTTTGACTATAGACAAAACTTAAAAACATTTAACATATTTATTAATTTACTTTCTTACCTCAAAATATGCAGCATTTTCTCTCAAATGTTGTTCAACACAGTGACAGAGCTGAAGAATCCAGCTCCACTGTGTCTGCATTGCAGCTCTATAGGCCTTTAAGGAAGAGTGAAATATTTTACAAAAAGAAATGAAAATTAAAATGTGCCTATCTTTACACAATTTAGGAAACACAAAGGTAATGTAGCAAACACAAGGATCTAAACCTGACCTCCTCACCCAAAAAAAGCAAACTGCAGCAAGGAAAATTCCAATTAGACGCGAGAAAAAAACCTGTCACTACAGCAGCCAAACATCAGAAAACACACCCAAAGGGGATGTGAAATCGACATCCTTGGGCACATTCAGAATTCAGCTGAACAAAGCCCTGACACTGCTTTAAGCAGGGGCTGAACTACATCTCCTGAGGCTCCTCCAGCCTAAGGTCACCTGCCATTCTGTGTCTCCATTTACTCAATCAAAATAGCTGTATTCTTGCCTGCATACAAATCGGATATTAAAGTAACACTGAATGCATAATAAAAATAATTAATCAGGACTCTCTGCAACCTATAACTTTGTGTACAGTTGCACAGGAATTTAAAGAATGTAACCCTACTCGAATGATGCCTCCCATACTGTCTGCAAGGTGCTGCCACTAGAGATGCACTGCAGGAGTGTTCACCAGCAGAGGGTACTCTCGACTTTGTGAAATCAGCCAAAAGTCTCAATTTTTCAATTCTGTATGATTCTCAGGGAATTCAAAAGAGTTTTTCCATTGGCTTCAATGGATTTGAAACTGATGCATTAATGCATGGATTCTTCTGTAGAAAAGGCATAAACTTCCCTTCCCCCCCCCCCCCCCTTTTAAAACATCCCAATATAGCATTACTGTAGACATCATAACCTGCAGAGTCATCTTCACTGCGATGGCCTGGTTTCATCATATGTATCTTTAATATATTCATATATTAAGTATATTACACTGACAAGAACCCATTAGAACAGCATATACTTTTAAATAATAGAATCCCCTACATTACAGAAAAAGTCAGTTATTATTCAAAGTATAGGTCATAAGAAGGAAGGAAGGGAAGAGTTTTCTTCATGTTTCCAATTTATGCAGATATAAACTCACTGACCTGAAGAATCATAAAAATTCATCCTCCCTGACTGTTTTTTCATTCTTATATAATATTTTTATTGTTTCCATTTTTACCACCCACCATCTGTACCCTTTTCTTGAAGACCTACAGGGAAAAGCATTTACCTTCTCCTTTGGAGACTTGCTATGACCCTACAACAGCTACAATAAGTTTTCTGTAAACCATTTACCTACAATATAGAGCTTGATTCAAGCCTGAAGCAAATCACATCACCTGAACAGATTTTTAGCATCCAAACAAGTTCCATAATTCACCAACAAGTAAGTTATGAAACCAACCCTAAACCATAACAGGAACTTGTGCATATAGTAAGTGACTAGAAAAGCTCTACTGAAACTTCTTTCAATCCAACAGGAGAGAAACCACACAAGGACTATTCTGTGCCCTCCGTTTGCCAATCCAATTTGCATCAATAACTACAGAAGCTGCATACATGACTAGAAACATCTGTACAGACCAACTCTGGAAATTTTAATTTTAGACTTTTAAGGGGATTTTATGTAAGCAATCCAAGATGAAACCATAACTTTAGAGAAGAGTTTTTACTTTTTGGAAACTAGAAGACAGATACAACAGAGATGATGAAGAGCTAAAAAAAAAGGCCCCATTATTCAGAGACTTGTTTAATTTCCTGTGAGTTAGCACTTCCCTTCTTTTCCCCCCAAAACCTAAGGTCTATTCAATCACAAAACTCTTTTCTTGTTTGTGTGCTGTTTTTACTAACTTACCTCAATGGTTAGCCTGGCTGGGTGATTTTCAAGAAGCAATTGCTCAGCTATTTCTTGTACTGATTTAATAACAACTTCTTTTTGATCAAGTTCTCTCATTAATTCCTTTTTTCCAGACAAAAAAAAGATAGAAACATTTTAGAAATTTCTTAAATTCTTCAAGATGATTTAATTATTCCCTCTGGATTATACTAGCAATACATACCGCATGGTATTCCTTTTTTCTTGTTATATTGGGGTTTCTTTCACTCCAGTCATATGCAACCTCTTCCTCTTCTTTTTCATTCAGCCATATCAGCTCTCTAGTAGCACGAGACACAAAATTGTGAAGAGTATCTAGATGCCTTTCTTGATTTCTTGATGTGTTCTTTATTAAAAAGAAAAAAAAATTACAAAAATCAGAATTTAAAGCCTATTCCTTATCAAAGATGATGTACACTGAAAAGCTGAACATCAAAGAGGTATAACAAACTTACCAAGAGTTTTGAATACTGACTCTCCAGTTTGTGCAATTTTTCTGCATAACTGAGTTTAAGAGGGGCAGTCATTTGGATCTGTATTTGGTATACGAGGTCAAAAGGCAACAAAAAGGTTAGATATGTTAAACCATTAGATATCCTGATTTCATGATATGTTATCTAGATACCAGAAGCAAAAGACTGTGAAACCCAAACACAGTTCTAAAATTCAACATTAGTTTATGGGTCACCCAGTAAGAAAGTAACCAAAGAAATAAAGAATATGGTGGTGTACCTCACTGATTTTAGCTTCTTTGAGGCTGGATTCAAACTCCTCAATAGCTTTGTGGACATTTTTGTGATTTTCTAAATGGCTTTCAACGCTTGGTAAATCTGAACCCCATTCTGCTCGATCAAGTTGCACCTTACAAACAAGAAGGAAAAATTAGCCATGGTCTACAAGGGGTAAACATAACTATTAGAAATACACTGTTTCTGTAAACATCACTACCTGCATTTCTTCTACCCAGTTCAATAGGTCCTGGACAAATTTCATGTTCACCTCTTCTTCTGTTAAATTCTGATCCACAAAAGCTGATTTCATGAGAGGTTTTCTGATTTGCATCAGTTTGAGTGTTTGCAGAGTCCCACTGTCTACTCCTGTCACATAACTTTGAATTAACCGTGGTGGGATGCCTGGTGTGTAAGTGGGAGTGATGGTTGGTGTCAGTCTGGAAGTAAGACCTGATGAAAGGCCAGATGTCAAGCTGGAAGAAGTTAAAGCAGGTGTTAAACCTTGGGTCATTGCAGCATTTAATTCAGGGGTTAGGTTTGCTGTAAATCCTGAGTTTAAGCTTTCGGTTATTCCTGATATCATCAGCTTAGTCTGCTCTGTTGTCAGTGCATGCCCCTTGTTGTACACGGAAGAACATTCGGTCCGTATGGCCATCAGTTCATCACGAAGTTTTGCAACCCTATTAAAATAAAAGAAAATAAATAAATAATTTTTAAAAAAATCAATGAATGTTTATGATTAAGGTTTATCATGCTGAACTGAAAAGCAATATGAATTCACATAATCTCTCATATTTCAGTTGTACTTAAATATTTATAAATAAGCATTTATATCAGAAAGTACAGGCTATGTCAGCCTATACTTCTATAAATACAGATAATAGATGCTGAAATCAGGCACTGACCAGAAAATCAGCATGGCATGCGTACTAGCATGCACCATACACAATTCCAGGGAACAATCAGCAAAGCAGAAATCTTACAAGATACTACATGTTGTAGTAGATCAAACACTTGTAATTCACAGCCAAGGAGCTGTTATGTGCTTGATCTCACCCAGTCCAGGACAAATCCTGAACAACTTTGGAGCCACTTCTTCATAACACGGAATTATGCTGTTTAAATGCATCTTTCTGTGAAGACTGTACACACTGCTACATATAAGCTAATGTTACCCCACCTATTACCTGTTAAGACACCTACAGCTATCACCAGAAATGTCACCTCTGTTTTTAAAATCAAAATTAGTGAATTCTGAAAGTATTTTAGGTGCAATAAAACAAGCCAACATCTTTACACTCAGATATCTAGTAAATATTCAACATTTAAGTCACGTTCTAGTGAATGACTTAATTTTCAGAGATGACTACAAACAGCTCCTCTTGTCTTCAACAATTTTTGTGGGCAATGTACCCACCAGAATACCTGATAATCTTTTTTGGGTGGCCAGTGACAGATTGAGAAGTTTATCCATAGACATAAAGATTTGAAAATGTTTTCCATAATGGGTATCTATATTTGGACATTTATTTTTTCATATAAATACACAGTAAAGTACCTTTGCACAAGTTGGTCTGCCTGGTAGTATTTTCCATCAATAAGAATTTGGGCATCAATCACTTGCTGGCGGAGAAGGTTCTCAGATTCAAGAAGATACCCAGCTATCTCTGCTTCATGTTGAAACTGGAGCCCTGATTCTAATCGCTTGGTGTCCTGAATAAATAAGAGAAAGCCATTAAGCCCTGCAGCTAAACCAAAGAGAAATGACCTGCAAGAATCCTATTTTTTGGTAAGAACTTCTGATCCTGAAACAATTGGGAAGCATTTTATCTAACTACTAACAAAAAAACAATCTAACAGATCTCACTCTAGGCAATTTTCGGTATTTTCTTGAAGAAATGCTAAATCAAAAATAATAGTACAATGAAAATAAAGGTAGCAGCTATTAAGTATGCATTCAAAAATCCTAAAGATTTTTTTTTTAATTAGCCATTCCAATGCAGTAAACTCATGAACATAGACAAGTAAAATCATCGACTGACTTACAGACTGCAGAGCATTCCGGGCAAGTATTAGTTTGTCCTCACAGCTCCGGCTGTCCCGCTGAATTCTGTTTGCAATCTGCTGCAGCATTTCCAACCTAGGTGATACCAGAGCATTTCAGAAAAATAAGCAAGTATTGATGTTATTTATGTTGCATGACTTTAAAAACAAACACACAGCACAAATCCATATGCCAAGTTACCTGTTGCCTTCTAAGGTGCCATTACCAAAGCTTATGCAAGATTTAACCAGTGTGGGACCACAATTAACAGAAAGAAAAGTCTCGTTAGAGTCAACGCTGGTTCGAGCACTAGTACTGCTGCTAAACAGTGAATCACTGCTATGATAGCTGTAACTACTGCTATTCATTTTTACATCCAGAGCACGGTCCTTCTGGCTGTTTACATTTGCTGAAAAATGAAAAGATAAAAGTCCTACAAAATGTACAGCTTCTAGGGATGAAATTTCACTACTGGCTTTTGAAGCACCTAGCACTCCTTTAAATAGGCTTCAATACGCATATTCAAAACCCAGCAATTAATATTCTGCCAGCTCTTCAAAGGATTTTACCTGGGGCTATGTAAGCTACCTTGCTTTTGGCTTCACTACCTTGCATTAAAGCTTTGCAAGTACAGACTAGGCAGCAACACTAGGGCGTCTCTAGGAAACTGACACACCAAATATTTTATTTAAGTGTCACTAAATGTCTCTAAGCCAAATAAGAACTTAAAGAAGTCTTTGCAGTGTTTCTCAGACTCTTCCATAAAAAGTTTCAAAAAGGAGTGAAGTGAGAACTCCATGCTCCACAGTACAGTACAAAACACCTCCAGCTTGGGCTGATGCCTTTTCCTTCAAATGGAACTGCACAATGAAACTGGGGGAATGGTATGGTTATTCAGCTCATAATAATTTAATTTGAGACACCTGTACACCATCCAACCCACCATCATTACTCCACTGTACAAGTATGCATGTTTACTAACTGCCCTGTCCCACTAATCTGTCCTCCTGCAAATTTCCCTTCAGCTTCTTCCACATTCAGAGCTAATTGCTTCTTGCTGTTTTGACCACAAAACAAGTAAGAAAAATCTGATCGTTGCCCTTAAGTTTACGTTTTAACTCGGAATTTGGGCTAGCAGTGATTTTTTCAGTATTTCACCCCCTGCTTTTAGGACCTCCTGAAAACCACACCCACACCTTAAGATGACTGTGTTTACGCAGAAGAGCACAGCAAAGGCACAGACACACCCCTAACAATAATTCCAAACTCTGCTAGTTTTGCAGACTAGAGCTCAGTTTGGCACTCTACTCACTGACATGATACTAATTTTGATCCCGCACACCAATCTGGCCACATGTTGTCTGTCTGTATCGATACTTTCAGATATATTCACCAGACTTGCAGGCAAAGTTTTAGTACCTGCCAAATTTCAATATTAGCTGAGGTCATATTTTTGCTACAAACAAATCCCACCTCAGGAGCTGTATCAACATTGCCTACTAGTGAGATGCACTAGTAACCCATACAACATAGATGAAGTTCTTGTGTCTGCGTCAACTGACAATTTTAACTTGATCACTAAGCCAGAATCACTTAATCAACTTCTCCCTCACTTTGCAGCGACCACCACACACAGTGACCATCACCATACTGTCACTTTAAGTGTCTTTACCAATCCTGAAATATGAGAAGGAGGTTTTGTTTATTTGTATTTACCTGTGCTCAGTCCATCTGAATAAAGAAGAAATAAACTACAAAGATAATCCAGCTTTCTGCGAGCATGAATACAATTCCTTTTGGCGAAGGCAGGTACCAACTTTGCCTTCGGCAGGTCAGGACAGATTAACCTGTAAGATCTATCAGGCTGTATTTCTTCTGCTGCTTTCCAGTGTTCTGCTCTGCATGGCAGGGACAACTTTGCCCTCCTCTATAGGATTCACAGGATGCTGTGAATCAGCACCTCCCATTGAATCTGCCATTTCAGTCCTGCTCTTGCTTTTGTAAGCATGACACATTTCATAAACTCTGACTGCCTTTGGGACCTTCTCTTGCTAAAATCTGTCTTTCTGAGGACTTCCTAGACAATGGTCTGGATTCTTCATGCTTAACTTCAGGTACCTAAACCAGAGAGAATGATCATGCTATTGTCACCAGAAAGTCAGTGCCAGGACTCTCTAGAAAGTGATTCAGATCTTAGGTGTCGTCTGGGTGCTTAAAGTTAAGCAGAATGAATCCAGACCCAAGTGACTATACCTAGCTGCAGGTAGAAGCCCAAAGAATCATTTAACTTAAGAACTAAATAAAAGTTCTCTTTGAATTAATGAATGGAGAGCATCTGTGCCTGACACAGAACTCAAAAGAGGTACCATTAAAAAAAGGAGAAATGCTCAAAGACTGCATCAAGATTTTAAACATGCTCTGTATGTTATTAGCGATGTACAAAACAGTGTCACACATCCTACTACCATGGAAGACTACTATGTGCTTTGCACATCTAAACACTTTGTGTGCTCTTGAGCACAATCAACTTTTAAACAACCTCAGAACAGGACATTAGCCCATAATGCTGTGCACCAAGTGAACTATACATTTCATGTAAAGGATAAGGATGTTGCTTATATGAAAGAAGAGTCCAAATGAGACAGCAAAGCGATATGAACTTGGCTCTGACCAATTTGTACAAATAAGGTGGTTATATGCCTGTTTAAGTGCTTTGATGACCTGAAGCACAGATACTATTCATTATGACCTTCTGAGACTATTCCATCTGGACCTGCTTCTATAAAGCAGATAAAGACTTCAGGCCTGAACAAAGGCAGAATTACCATGGATGAAAACATTTACAAATTCTCAGTATGGGTTAAAACAACAGAAAGTATATTAACCAAGCCTGTCAAGTGTTCACTAGCATACCTCTCCACTTCAGGCCGAAGGGTCTTCTCTCTTTCCAGCATGGCAATAATAAGCTTTCCCCATTCTTTTTCTATATCATTTGGATGGTAGCCTTGAGGAAGTTTGATGCGTCCAAATTCTATCCAGACCTTAAAAATTCATACATATTTGTTATTTTAAGCCACAGAAAGGAATTTTTATACATTTCAATGCATGTTAAAACTTACCTCTAGCAGCTTATATAGACGTTTAATTTTTGATTTTTCTGTCTCCTTTGGTGGAATTTCTGTTTCTTTAAACTGTAAATATTGATTATAAAGTGCCTACAGAAACACAAAAACCATCATCAACTTTCACTTGCAATGAATATAATATTACTCTCCAAACCCTCTTCTAATATTCTTCATAAGCTTACATTCTTACATTGCTCTACTTCAGTTCTATGAAAAATGATCAGGGACAAGCTGAAGATTTGGTTTTGATTGCTCATATGTTAGAAATGTATTTATTGTTACTTTGAAAAGGTAAAGGAGTAGTACTGTTCTACAGATGATTTGATTGTATAAATCAAAAACTACTTTATTTGTCCAAGCATGCTTTCAGCAAGATAAAGTGTCATTCCAACCAGGGAATTTAAGATGCCACACCTCACCTTCAATTCCACAGGATTGTTGGGAAATGCTCTGTCAGACATTATCGTGACATGGTGTCTGATCCACTGCATGAGGTAGTTCACCATATTCTGATATTCAACCCATTTGACTTCAACATCCTACCAAAGCACAAGCCAGGTTACAAATCAGAAGATAATCACCCGAGAGCTCATTTTTGCTTTATCTTTGAAGCCTGAGGTCTTCAAACACATAGAAAAGAGATTTCTAAACCCTGCAATTCTGAAACAATATTTACTTGCTCATTACAGCTCACTTAAAGCTTCCAAATACATGATTTCACTCTTCAGTTTTGGTCCCAAATAATTCCACTGAAACCACAAAATTTTCTAGTTTAATAGACATCAAATTGGTAAGAATCAGAGAGGCACCATTTATAGGCCCACAACTGAAAAGTAAGAACTTTGACTCTATCTATCTTTCTCCAACTTCATGTATATTGTTTTTAGTTCATTTCTTTGCACAAATATTTTCATGTTCAGAACATAAAATAGCTGCTAAGCCTCTAAAATCTCAACCTAGAAAATCATGTCACAGGGAAGTGTGACAGCAGTCCTATGGGAGATCCGGGTAACGTTTTGGAGCTGAAGTCAAGAATTGTATTAATGAAACTCACACACCACACAAGTATTTTTCTCCTACTTACATTTGCACTGATGCCTTCACCACCTTCTGGTACTTTGGGAAATGCATCATAAAGTGATGACACGTAAGTTATTACTGACTTCTCATCAGGCGAGGAAACATCAACATCTAAAAGAGCAAGACAGAACAGCACTTTATCACGTAGTTGTAAGAATGCCCACAAATATCCTACAACCTGCAGGCAGACTGGATTTTATTTTAAAGTTAGGATTTTTGCAACAAAGCCCTTTGCAGTTATCTTACCTTCAGGATCCAGAAGTCTGGCAACACCAAGTTTTTCTGCTACAAAAAAAGCATGTTCTAAATTTGCAAGGTTGCTTTGAACAGCAACGGTATTCATGTCTATCAGGTCCGGCCTGTCAAATAAAAACAGTAACACTTAATCACAGCTCTCTACCAATTTTAAATCACTGCTGTATCAGTAAATCAAACCAAGAGCATGGGTGGATACAGCAACAGAGTTTTTATTAAAAAAGGACTTCCTTAAAATCATGTGAACAAGCTGAGGTCAGTGTTAAATACAAGCACAGCAGGCAACTACAACACTGTCAGTTCTTCATCCACAAGCTAGTTTCTAGCCATCCCTTATATATCTCTCTCTATTTTCTTACGCACATTTATTCATGTCCATTGCCTTGTCCTTTCCATTGCCCTTGAGGAGGTTAAACATGCTTTTCTCTTAGGACTCATTTGCATGAGGAAGTTCATTTCTACCACCTTTACAAGTTTTAAGTCATTCTGCATCAAAGTCTTCGCTGCATGTCAGAACCCATACAGAAACAAGTTCAGTCACAAAAACATCACTTTAACCAGGAAGACAAGTATTCTTACTGGGCTTTAAAGAAGTCTTGTTCAAACCGCATTGAAGCCCTGCTTTCAGATAAACATTGCTGTCAGTTGTCTTGTAGAAAACTCTCAGCCCCACGCACTTACACCTTCACACCTTCATCCTGCTAAACTCCATTGCCAGCCACAATACTCGTTTTAATGGAATACTCATCTTAAGCCAATCTTACCTACAAACATTTTTAAGGCCCATAAGTATTATCCTGTACCAACATCACTACTTTAATGTTTTAAATTAATTTAAAACTTCAAAATTAATATTGTCCTTTAGGTTTGATATGTGGTGCTTGCCTTTTAGATCTTGCGATTCTCAGGGCAGAGTATGTTACTGTCTGCCTTTTTCAGCACTGCGAATCCTCTTAGCCATAACAAATAAAAGGAAGAAGGGATTTTCAAAGGTGCTGAGCAAAAACTCATCCCACTGAAGCCAACTAGAATCATAAGGGTCTTTGCTTACTTTGCTACTGAAAAACAGACCCACACTGAAAAAATCCTAAAACAAAACCCCAAAAGAAAAAAAATGACATATAAGCTTTAGTGAACAATTCAGTCCTTAAATTTTCTCATTTTTGTTTCTAGAGAAACTATTTTCTTAGTTTTACCTAGCAGAAGCTTTAAATAATTGCATCAGAGAGAAATAAAACTGTTAAATATCATATTGTTCAAAACGAACTATAACATTTCATTTGGCAACACCCCAAATTCCCTTGATCACAAAATGGTATTAACTTTGGGAAACTCAATACAAGCTTGGCTTTGAATTAACTACAGGGGCACTGTAAATAAAAACGTATTTCTTTTCAGCCATTTAGAATCACTGGTTTCCTTGTGCTCTTTAGAACACAAATCTACACGGCAGATAATAATACTGCACCTATTATTTCTTGAAAGAACATTTCATTAATAATAAAACTTGAGCAGTGTAAAAAGAAACATAATCCTCTTAAACCAGCGGCAGTTTCCACTTCCAATATGCTTAGGGGCAGCACGATCAAGCTCATGCCATTCTTTGAATTTCAGTGCAAAGAAAACAATGCAACGAAACCACTATCATTTGTTGCTCTTAGCAGCACAGAAAATCTGTGAAAAATAAAAGATAATACTCGAAAACGAAACTGAGCACTCCAGTCTCCTACTTCAGCCACAATAATGGAGACGGTATGAGTAGTAAAGATTCCTTTCACAGCACAGTTTTAACAAGAGAAGCAGGTTTCTGTAAGTGTACACTGTTGGTTTGGTTATTTTTTTTCACCTGCCTTCTTTACATTTGTTTCACACTTGATAAAAATGGCCCAAGAATCACTTATGCTGCTTGTTGGATTTTTAACTCTCAGAACAAGAAGGACAAGTTGTTGTAAAAGCCTTGACTGTTCCCAGAAAACAAGCTGCAAGCTGCAGAGACACTGACATGATCACCTCCTTAGAATAAAGCTTTCATTATGATGAAGAAGAGGTAAGCTTTTTCTCACTGCAATACAGGTAAAAAATCAATAAAAAACAACTGCTTTGTTTAAATAGTACATAATACATAATTTTACATTGGTGCTGTGGCTTCACCCCGCAGCTCAAGAAGAGACCACTCTGTGGGATGCCTCCCCCGCTTTTAAACATACTTTCCCATCCCTGCAACTCCTACCAGCACAGGGTTATTCCAGTTCTCCTTTAAGAACCAAGGAAAATTGCAACGAACACTGCTGTTTTCAGTTAATTATACATTTAACACATAGCATACCAGCCTAGATTAACTGGTCTATATCTACCTAAAGTCTTGATCTACCAGAAAATACTACAGAAGATGGCAGACAGCATTTGTCTCTGTCTTGACACTGTTCACCTTTGGTTTTTTGAAGCAGAAAGAAGGCTCAACAGCCAGCTCAGAACAAGCCCACTGATGGTTTATAAAAGAGAAAAGGCAGGTATTATGACTTGAATGCAAAAGCACCTGGTACTGGCCATGGGAAGTGGACACTGCCAGGTGCTTGCAGCCTTCACCCTCTGCACGTCACCCTTTCCCCTTCCCAAATAGTAGAGGGATATGTTGCAAAGCCACAGGAAAAGGGAGTTTATCTCCCAGAGCTCAGTAAAAGACTTTTTTAGCCCTAGAAAAATGCATCCAAAAAACATGGCTCAGGAAATCACTGATTGATTACCACATTTTTCCTTTTGTTTAAGAGTGTTTTCTCATGATTTTAAATAAAAATAAAAGTCATTTTTATCTGCTGTAAGCTTGCCGAGATACCTGTCCACTAACTGGGTACATGGGAATTTGCATTTGAGCATGCACACATGGATTTCAGTGCCGTGATCACTGATCACCATGCTTCTCTGAAGAATCAAGGGAATCCAGTATTACTGAGCACAGATTGTTCAGTGAGTGTTGTGGGGCTGTATTACAAATATTTTCCAGTACCTTTAGTATTTCATTTCTCCTTTGAATTCTGAAAAACTACTAACTTCTTATATTGCAGTTGTTACGAGTATCCTTCTAATATGTATTATGTATGTATTATTATGTATTAATATGTATTAATTGTCTTAATTGAAGTAAACACTAGAATTAAAAGCACCATCCATCATGGCAAACATTTTCATTTTTAAGGCTAAAGAGAAAATACATGGGGTTTGTAGAAGCTATTTGTCATGTATTATAAATATATATTTATATCAATTTGCATAGCGCTATTAAGTGGTTTTATACATAGTCAAGAACAAATTAAATTAAATGCACTTTAAGTAAAAGACGATGACTCTACCTGCTGTCATAATATTGTGAGTCATCTTATGGCAGATTTTTCAGTGGGCTGGGCCCTTGCCATCAAAACACACACATAAACATCCCAAACACCAGCCGAGTTGGAACATTCCATGCAAAGGAAATGCTTCTGCTGCAGCCGCACCTAAGTCAAGGGGCTTGGCTTCTACTTTTCGAGTCATTAATCATTCCATTTATAAAATGATTGGTGCCTGCCATTCAAGAACTTAGTGTAGGTGTTAGAAATTAGACACAATTTGTATCAGAAGTGAGAAAAAAAAAGGTGTGATTAATACCACTTCAGTTGGGAAGCTGACAAAATTATGATCAATTCAAGAAAAATACCTAGCACCACAAAGAGAAGCAAGTGAACAATATCTGCAGAACAGCATAAAGAAATGAAGGGGGTTATAATTCAAGTTACATGGATGAAATGCAAGCTTTCTCCTCTGCAAAGATGCCTTGAAATGAAAGAGTATACTGCATACTAAAGTATACTAAAGTGCATACTAAATAAAGTTAGGCACATGTAGACTTTCTTACAGCTAGAACCCAATACCTAGTAAAAGAGTTCAAGATCCAACTAACAGCTACAATATTTGCCCATTAAAACAAAAGGTTAGATTTGAAGGGAATTTGGTATTTCAAAGTGAAAAAGATATTTAACTGAACTTTTATCTTCCCAGTCGATGGTGAAGAGGCCACATCCTTCTCTTCACTGTTCCTGGATGACAGTTGCCCAAGTTACAACAATGTTTTAATAAAGTTAAACATATATACATCAGTGTAATATTCCATGTGAAAATACTGTTAACAGGTTCAGGAGGCTAACTGACAAGCCTGAATTTATTTACACGAACCATCTAAGCTGTTTAATCTGAACAACTCTGTTTCAGTCAGAACTCTGGACACTGCCTGATACTAAAAGGATATTTCTTTCTTAGTTTACATTGAGCAGAAATTTTAATATAGTGAGTTTCAAGCAGAACTCTCAGAGAAAACATGACTGAAGATGCAGAGTGAAGAGTACACATCACTATAGCTCAGTTAGCTTTTCCACTGCTGTAATTAGAAAATGCCTACAAAATTAAACAAATTATTTTCTTCATTGTTCACAGACAATAGAAAAGGATGGGTGCCAGACAGACTCATACATTTTTCAGGGATGGGAAGACTACTGGAACAAATTAAAGACCATGCCAGAATACATAGTCACAAAATAAATTTAAAAAAGACAAGAATAGAGAGACTTCTCAAACAGATAGGATTCAACACACATTGCAGAAGGGAGAACAAGAAATAGATTACCATCTCTAGATATTTGGTTATTAGCAGAAAGATTGCAAAGAAAGAAATCAGAAAATAGGAAACGTCCATGTAAAACAGATATTTTAGCTCTATCTCTTCTAACATGTGTCTCCTTGTCACTTTCCCAGGAACTCTACAAATGAGATGATGAAACAAAATCTATTATTATTTAACCTACTATATAGTAATGCCTGCCATTTAACCGATCTCTTAACTGTTTCAAAAAAGTTGAAAAATATTTACACCAGCTTATATGTAGAGTCAATATTTGGCAACTTTAACTAAAGAATTTGTCTCCACGTCAGGTACAAATCTAAGTCTTGTTCAAAACAGCTTGCTGAAGAGCCTGCTTTATAAAGATGGAGGCATCAACACAATGAGAATGACTCCTGGACTTCAACTAACACGTACTGTCCTTGTGACCTACACATTTCTACTGATGCCCAATGTTTGCAGATGCAGTGCTCTGTACATTGTCATGACCATGAGATCCAATTATAGTGTTGGAGGTATCCTTTGCTAATGAATATGCCTACCACAGTTATTTTCCTGATTTTTTTTGTCCATCAGCACACAGGAGCTTCACTATAAAGATGCCATGTCTTAGGGGAAAAAAAGGCCACAGAGAACTAGCTGGGTTCAGTAACCCAGTTTCAGAGAACTTGGAAATGCAAGTTTCAGGGAGCAGAGTAATTCAGATTTCCTTCCACAGTCTGATCTCTTACAGAGGAAGAAGAGGAGGTTTTCTGCTCAAAAATGGCAAGCAGGTATGACTTTGTGAGATTAAGGAGGAACAGATCTCCTCCATCCTCAGAATCAAGGACCACAATGTAGACACACAGCACAAGGTTCTGTAGCAGGTTCCTTGGTGTCAAAAACCCCACGCTGAGGAAAGAAGGTACAATGTTGACTGCTGAGCCAACACTATCTTCCAGTATACCCTCCTTTCAGAAGCTCTGGATCCCTTATAAAACTGTGTATTTGTCTCAGAAGAATCTATGTACAACAATCACACATGAGGAGGTTTTCTAGCTTCATTGAGTTTCTTGCTCTATTTTAGGAAAGAACCCTTCATTCTCAGGTACAGAAATGTGAGCACTAATTTCTATGCCAATGTCTGCAACCAGCAAAACTAAGTTTTGAACCACATGTCTGAACCAGTTGACCATTTTTTGCCTGAAGCTCCTTGGGTCCTTGGGTTCACGTCTGCTAGATGGATAGTTTTGCACACTACTCACAAACATTTGAGTAGAAAAGCTAGAAAATGAAACATGAAAGATACATCATGGACCTAAGTGTGATGGAGTACCTAAACGAAGAACTGGCTGTAGCTGTCCTTCAGAGGAAATAGTCAGTCAAAGGACAGGCAGGACTTCTAATCTGCAGTTACAACACATTAAGTGGAGTTGGCCAGAAAAGAAGGTTTACATGGAATAATGCACAGCCAGGTCTGATCATCAGTAATCAGCCTTGAGCATTCACAGGACATGTAACTGTAGACTGTAACTTCTAGGAAGAATAGCTTTCATTCTTTTTAACAGATTCACACAGATGTGACAAGAAAGAACAGAGAAAGATTTGAGAGCCTCCAGCTTTTATATTTCCATGAGATGACAAGGTCTCTATTACATATATATGAGGATGAGGAAAGTAACAAGGGGTAAGATTCAACTCCAGATCCAGGCACTGAAATTTAGGCGTCTACATGCAAGTGTCTATATGTATTTCATTATAGTTAGTGGAAATCTGGCCAACGCATCCAGTGCAACCTATCTAGCAAACTATCCAGAACCTAAGAATTACTTCAGAGCGAGCCAAATCCACTGACTGTACTGAGTAGAAGTTTAGATAACTGCAAAGCTGTCATGAAATGTGCTGCCTCACTGAACATGCATGTTTTGAGACTGAAACTTGCAGAAAAATAAAGCAATGCTGTACATTTTAAATGCAGAATTGCTTAACTGGCTCTCACAGACTTAATAACAATGATTATTGCAGTTTTGCTTGGGACTTCTTGAAGACTTTCTCATTCGATTAATACGAAACAAATTCAAAAAGGCTACCAAAATTTTACTACTATAATTAAGGAGATGCATGGTATACGATACCTGGTAGCTCATCATTCAGCATTTGACTGGAAGTTTAAAGGTGAAAAGCAGGTGAAAAGTACTCCATGAAATCCTTCTATCCTGGCCAATTGACACAAATTATTTGAAGCAATTTACATAAATATTTGACTACTTGTCAGAAATATCTTTTTTGGGGGGGAGATATGGAAAATATTTCATGTAATCTCAAATGTGAGACTAAAATGACTGTTCAGCCATAGACTTTACAATAATATCTTCAACTAACACATGACATAGTGACACAAATAATTATCCCAACACATCACACCACTGGGTGATGCTGAACAGTGTCATCACTGAAGTTAGGCAACACTTCAGAATTCAGGGAAAATGCAAACAATTTTCTAATTGAAAACTATCATTATAGAAAAGTTTTATCCTTACAACTGCGATAAACCAAAAAGCATGCTGCTGAATACAGCTCCGCAGATTGCCTGTTCAAGTATGTGGCATATACTTTTCTCAAGCTCCACAGGTCCCCAGCCTCAATAACATACTGTGGTAATGCATTTTGCATGATCATTATGCAAAATCATTACACTCGCTTTGGTTTTATCTTCTCCTGTGTTGGTATGACAGGAATGCTTGTACTATTCATGATTTTATGTGCCTCTATAGATTTCACTCAATGCCTCTCTAAAGATGAACAATCACGGCCTTTTATTCCCTCAAGAGCTGAAGAATTCTCACATATCTGAACTCTTCAGCTCTCCTTTGTGTATGTTTTTCATATTTCATATACGTTTTCAGATACGATGAATAATTCTGAAAAAAATATTGCAACTGACAGCGCAACAAGGGCGCACTTTTTATGGATGTTTCCTGTCTATTCTTCAGACATCCTAACATGTTATATCAAGACTTCCAGTAGAAAAAGAATGAATGTTTTAACTGCACTAAAAATAAGGAAAAAAAAGCCCTCAGGTGCCCTCACTTATTAAGTTAGCCACTAGCAATATACACAGCTAATTCAAATAATTCCTTCTATTGTGCATGTCCTTGATTTGACAAGCAAAATATTTAATAAACCTACTGAAACCTCCTGTCCTACCTTTCTTTGCATAGCAGAATTTTACCTGTTACTTGCCATACCAATTGATTTAGATAAAGACACAACTGTGGCACTGTAACATCAAAGCCCTATCAGTTAAACATCAAGTTCAGCTTTAGCCACGCCAAATGAACCCTAATCACAACTTGGCAGTAAGTTTGCAATGTAGATTTCAAGTTCAATATACGCAGGAATGAAACCAGAAAGGATCTCAGTCAGTCCTTTTACTAGCTTTAAAACCAGATTTTACATTCTCTTTGTAATACGAGATGTTTTTGTTATTACAAAAACTCTATAGTAACTTTGCCAACTTTTTGCCTATGATAACATTTAAATAGGAATGAGGCTCACAGCTTGTTAACGTCAACCCACACTGTGCAATCTACAAAAATAACCATAAAGTACCTTTCCTTGGAGTGTCTGAATGCCAAAAAGACAATGAAGAAACACAACCAAATGATTTTTCTGTTCTGCTCCCTGAGAAAACTACTCCAAACCCCAGAAGTGACTGCCTGATACACTAGCTTCCCAGTGGGATTAACACAGTTACCAACAGGGAAGAAGGGTGAGGTACTGCAATGAGTTCAAAGTATTTCCCATGGCTCCTTGTGCCATCCTGCCTTGGAAGCAACCATTTCTCCATGTGCCACAAATTTGCCAGAAGACCAAGACCTCTCCCAGTCCAACTTATCGTCGACACATACGCCACCACTGCTCAGACACCATACCCTTTTGGATAAAGGCTTCTGACACCCTTAGGTGTCCTGGTCTTTACCGATCAAAGAGTAAGAGGCACATGAAACCTGAAAAAACCCTGGCCTTTCAACCCAAAGCTTTACTTTTCACTTTACTCCCATTTGGTCTAAGCAAGATAAAAGCTTTGATTTCATCCCAGTATTTTTTTCTTTTCAGTTATAGCAAAAAGAAAACTGTTATCTGCCATTCAGCTGCTACTTTGCAGTATAATCCAGCACAACATACACAGGGATCATTTTAAGTCCAGATCTGAAATTAATCAACCCAACTGCCTGGAAGTCTTCCATCTAATACCCGCTAAGGCTAACCACCACCACAACACAAGATGTTAAAATTGCAGGCCTGCTTCCAGTACTATTTTAATATAGATTTTACCAAGAGCCACCACAGAATTTTTCTGAGTACATTCAATTAAACTGCAGCTGAGGTTACTTGTTTCTAAACCCATTAGTTATATGTATATGCATACTCAGGCAAGTAACGTTAAAAGCATGTCTGCTTGTCAATATTTTTCATTATCCTAAATGCTGTTTATCTTTTGCCAAATTACCAATTCTTAATGCCAAGTTCATTTCTTCTATGTAACAAAACTTGTTGAAAACAGTAACAACCATGCTTTTGAACAATGAGGTGGTTGGGAAGGGGGCAGGTGGCGGGGGGAGCAACGCAAGCAAACTCACATTTTCTTTTTGTTAAAGCTGGGTAATAATAAATTACAAGTTACAAAATGGCAAGCCAAAACTAGCAGACCCAACTAATCTCTTTATTCAAAACACATCCCCTAGCATTTTAAGGCTTAACACTATGTAATATTTAGTTTCTTTCTCATTCATTCCCCAAGGGTGGTCAACATGTTGCTGCAAATTGAGGCATAACTGCTCCTCCCCTTAAGGAATGTATTCATGTCAGTACCTGACCAGCTGCAACATGTTTTAACATAAGAGGGATGACACATGCACTGCTGGCTAGGAGCTTAGTGTTCAACTAACTATACATACATGGCAAATCATCCCAGTTCTAATCCTTGTCCTAAATCAGAACAGTTACTTAGCAGGACTGGAGTCCAGCTTGCTCCCTGCTATGCCACACGCCCAAAACCAGCCACTTAGTAGTTCTGAAAGTATACAGAGTTACTATAGCGATATTTCAAAAGAAAAGCACTGTGGCTCTGGAAAATCTGCCTCTCGTTATCTGGCATTTATGGAGCAGTCACAGTGCTGCTTCCTTTGGGGACATGCTCTTTGCTGCAGCTTCTATTCCTCTTCCTCCCACATGAAGCACCCAGTGTACCTACACTCTTTCGGTACTGCATTCACCGTCAGCCTCTGTTCCTCTTTCGTTTGGGAATAGTAGCTATTTTCTCCTTGGTCTCTCTCTAAACTGTATACAACTTAAGGCATCATTAAGGCCTTGCACAAATTTTACCACTAGCAAAGGCTCCTTTGGATCAGATTGCCACATTTCTTTAACAATACAGTAAAAAAAACATTTTTCTTCAACCTTGTGCCCAAAATGCACCCCTTTGAACTCTATCACCACTTTCCGTCCCTGCAGCATTCCTAATACTTATCATTCTTGTTAGGTGGTGCCAAAATTTGTAGACAACTGTCTGCATGTGGCCTCGGCAAGCCTTGGTACAGCATTACATGAAATAACCTTGCTTGTTTTCTTTTCTCAAACCCTTCATGCGTATACTACAGTCCTGCTCACTTGTCAGACTGCTGCCTGACCTAAACACAGTTTATCCACTTTTTTCCTAACCAGTGTCTTTCCCATTTTGTATGGTTGCTGCAATTCACCTAAAAGCCCAGACATAACTGGACATGACTATGCTGGAAGTGTACAAAAGGCCAGATCAAGGGCCTGTGACTCTTTAATTGCTAGTCCTTCCCATAGCCCATTGCAACCCTCGCACTCCCAAGCAATACATGAGCCCAGTTCAAGGGACAACACTGACCCAGGACTGCCCTCAAGAGGCTGCACCCTGTCGGCGGGACAGAGAGGAGAGTTCAGCCCTGCAGACACAAGCCCTGCTGTACCACTTACAAGGCCGGAGAGGAGGGGCTGGACCTGCTTCATTTACTAGAACAGACCTGACACCTGAGACTAGAACTTAAAAAAACACTGATTTATCTGGGAACTGAGCTGAGCTTGCAGTGCTTCCTGAATGGATGCTATTTTTCACCATGCAGGCACCACTGGGGCTACTCATTAAATGTTATTATCTAGTTCCATACTGCTCTTGCTGGAATTCCTTTTGTAAATGCTAAAAGCAAAATTCCCTCTTTATTATAAAAATTGTAAGAACACGAAAATAAAGTGTAGAAAGGAGTGCACACATTGTTACAAAAAGCGTGCATGTTTGACATTGATCTTTTCTTATCTTCCATACTTCACTTTTTTCTTTAGAAAGTAAGAGGAGCTGATCTGTAACCATGCCTGTTTTCTGAGTATCAGTAGTGACTGTCCTTAATGAAGTGTCTATAGGTGCCACTTAACTGTAAATCTTACAGCTATTATTTTTGCTATTTCTTAAATCCCATTTTCAGACACTTTTTAAATGAAAGTGCCTGTAGTCCTTACGTACCAAAGGGTCAGGGCAGCCTGAGGGCAAAAAAAGCAGTTTTTTTACTTTGGTATAACATTTTATTTCAATTTGCTTTGCTTTAAAATAAATGTATCTGCAATGTATCTATAATTTAGATCACTAGCTCCAATCTGGCATGCAACCCCTAATGAAAGAAGACTAACCTTCATCATTTTCTATGGACACCAACCATTTCTATGTGTTTCAACAATGGGATACAGTTCTGAAAAATTAGTATTTCTTCTTCAGGGCAAAAGTTATGTACATAAGAAAATGAAAACACAAATCAAGAGCATTTACCTAAAACACAGTCTTAGTGAGTAGAAATACACCATAGAGCCACAAGATGAAGACCCCAGTGTGTAGACGGCAGTATCGCCAGGAAAATCTGGGCATTACATGCTGACTAAAGTCAGCCTCCAACTTTGAAGTCTGGCTTACAGGTTTTTGCTGCGCATGATACGATGGTATGAAAGAAACATCGTGTACTTTTTAAACTGCCTGAAGTCAGATTTCTTCCAACACAACACACTGAAGCAAGTAACACACACCTTCAATGAAAAATTAAGCTATAAAAGGCCAATTACATAATAGATGAGACATACAGAATATTCTTGAATCTCCTAGGCATATCTGTAGCCTTACAAATGGCCTGATCACAGATCCAAAGAAAGGTGTGGAGGTTCAAAGAAGTTTGAAAGCTGATATATTTAAAATCATACAATTACAAAAGTGGTCAAGTTCAGTATTAAAACAGACTTTTTAATGTGATCATTTTATTTGGTTTTCTGTGTTAAAACAAATATTCACACAGAGTAACAGCATGAAAAGCAAAAGCCAGGGTCTGCAATGGAGCTCCCTAAGGCAGTTCTTGAGGCTGGTGTGGAGCCCCATTCCTTTTCCCAGGAATTTAATCATGTACAGGATGTTTTACATTGGAAGCTTTATATACTCTTCAGAAGTTCAGCCGAGTAATCTTCAATTATAAACACAGACAGCTGGAACCCGCTGAAAACATAAGCAACTTTCTCATGCAAAAACAAATTACATTTTCCTAAATTTGGAGGGAAAAAATATTTGTTGTATATGGAGTCAACTACCCTCAGAGTAATTTTTTCCTCTCATTTCTGTCATTCATAAAATAACTTCCCTTTATTTAAAGAACACCGCAAAAAGTCACTGCAAACTCATTCATAGTCTTAAAAGAGTGAAGAGAAAAAGTGTCTGAAGGCCCTTATAGAAAGCTCTGACAACCTAACCCTTGTTGCTTGAGGGAAGAAAACAAATATACTGCATTTGCTTAGGAGAGCAGGTGACTAATCTGTGCGCATGTGATCTGTGCCTGCACGCTGCCTCCGTCCCCAAGCTTGGTGTTGGAAGCAGAGTGCTGCCAGCACATCTGTGGGTGCAGGCAGGGCAGGGAGACAGGGAGGAACCCGGCTCACCCAGCTGCCACACACTGGCCTGCCGATCTCTGCCAAAATGCTGCAGTGGGTACTACAGTTAGTCATGCCAGGCACAGGTCGGCCTTATCCTGCTTCTCCCAGGCACCTTGGGGGGAGCAGCGAGCCACGGCAAATTCATGCAGTATTCCTGCATTTCTGCATCATAAATCTTACCTGGTTTGCACCAAAAGGTGCTGGGATCCTCTGCCAGGACAGAAAAAAAAAAAAAAATGGAGACCACTACCAGCAGCCCAGATGAAACAATCCTCACCTGCTGTTAAAGCAGGTGGGCTGTGAGCCCCGCTGAAGAGAGAGGCTCCCTGCCCACTGGTGACTGATTCACAGCCCAGCTCCTCACCCAGCCCTCCACAGCTTCAGCAATTTCCTGAAGTCTCGAAGCTGGTGTGTACTTGCAATTTAAGAAATTGCTTATGCCTGGAAAGGATGTAATTATAGCCTGCCACTCCAGTCCCGTCACCTCAAACTGGACAGTGACATCTCCCTGTCTCACAGCTGACCGACTGTAGGGATCACGCTGGACCTGTATGGCTTCTGTTCTTGATGGCACATCCAGGAAAGGCCTCTCGGCCATGGAGTCAGGGCTGTGAGCATGGGGTTTTGCCTGTCTCTGCTCAGGTTTAGCTCGGGGACAGCGTGGCTCCTGTCCTCCGGGAGCTGCTGGTGCTCTTGCCTCTGGCCCCCAGCTGAACTATGGCCCCTGCAGTGGTGCAGCCTACACCTGTGGGCCCACATCCCAGGCCTAGCCTCAGCCCATGCCCAGGGGGGCAACCCGATTCCTGGGGCTGCCCTGGTCCCCCCCAGCCACCCTGCTCCTGGCTGGGGTGGTGGGACAGGCCCTGGCTGCCAGGCCCTGCCCTGGCAGAGCCTCCATGGGGAGAACCCACCTCTGTGCCCTGACATGGGTAAGCATGTGCTCTCCATCCAATGGACAGCTTACTGTCGCTCAGTACAACTGCAGTTCTAGATACCATTAACATGCCTGGGTGTTTCTGAGCCTTCTGGTTATTACTGTCATAGCACTAAACGTCATCCCCTTAAAATTAGGTCTGGGCCCATTTAAATCACTTCTGGGACTGGAAGTCGCATCCCTGCTGCAAAGCCCCATCCCCACTCCCAGAGAGCAGATACTCCTCCTGGCCCAGGGTGCATGGGACTTCTGTAAGCAGAGGTAATCTCCAGTGAGCACAGCATACCTGGCACAGGAGGGGCTGCCACACTGCACCAGGACTGACAGACGTGCACCCACGGGGGTGCTCCACGGTGGCAGCCCCACAGTCCCATCCCACCCCCCAAGCAGGCACATCTGGTCACCCACCCCGGTGGAGCACTGCAGCCGGCAGCATCTGCAGGGCGCTCAGCCTAGTAGCTCATGAGACCACCAGTGATCCACAAACTGGGAGCTACCAAAACAGGCAGAGCACATGGAGAATCACTGCCAGAAATGTGCATGTTTTGTTACTGTTTAACCTACATACTGCTCAGAACACAATCCGAGCTTTAAAAGAGCTCTCTGGAGTAAAACACTGTACTTAAAAATATCAGACGACTGTTTGGGGAGACCATTCCTATCTTGTGAGCAATTGCTGGGAATTACTATCTCTCTTTTAATGATACAAAATGACAAAGGAAAGAAAAATAGAAGCTCACTGAAGCCAGTGGAAGAATCTCACTGATTTAATCAGCAAGACGGTGTCTGAGAATCTGTAACCTCTCACAGCAAAAAGACATCAGATAAGGACAGTAAACATTCCTGGGAAGGACACAGAATCCTTAGATGAAGTTATGTTTACAAGAAGAGGATAAGCTAAATGGAAACTGGCACAGAAGCACTCAAAATGGGGACTGTGCTCCTCAGCCACTGAATCATCTGCTTTGTGCAATGCACTGGTGTCCAAGGTGCCTGTGCTTCCCTGCTGAAACACTGTGAATGAAGCTCAGAGCACTACCAGAAACACCGCTCTAGTGAATCAACTGCAGGTACTCAGTCATGTCCCAAGACATTAACATTCTCACAGCTAGAGGATGGAATTCAAGTTTTTCATTATTTATTAACTGATCTGTATAGGCTACACTGCTCTATGTAAGTGGTAATAAGGCTCTGAAGAAGCTCTGGGAAATATTTTCCATTATTCCATCTCATTAAGCTCCTTCCTTTTTTGTCTTCCCCTTTCCCTGTATCTTTCAAATTATTTATTTTTTCAAATACTTGCCTGTGCTATGTTCATTCTTTTGGCTGCTCTGTCCTGAAGTAAAACAGCCTAGTCTTTCGCCAGCTAATTCCCTTTGTCTTGCCAATGTTACTAAAAGAAGACTTTCTTGCTGGCATGCACCTCCTTCCTGACTGGCTACCCAGAACAGAAGCATAGTGAGAAAAAGACCTCATTGATTCAGATGCAGCTTTATCTTACCATGAAGTTATACACTGTCACAGCTAACTTCTCTAGGACTCAGAGCACTGTATTTTGTGCTTACAGCCTCTCTACATAGCGTGAGAGGAGAAGGCCGCATCTGCATGACTCATCTCCCATTTTACTTCAGTGTCCTAGTTCTGTACCATACGCATATTGGCCTTGCCTAGGCTTCTTTCTGTGGTGAGCCAAATGGTCCCACAAGAGGAAATACAAGAACGGAATAATCTGCTCAGGGTCTGTTCCCTGGAGCTGCATTAAAACATACCAAATTTGTCTCTCTCTACCTGGGACGCTCCACTGATATTATACCAAGGAAGTCATGTACCCTCAAACTTCCCTATGATGTGCCCCAGGGCATACAGCACAAACCACACGTGCTATAATAAAACCCAGAAAGTTGCAAGCCATGCAGAGTGAGGGACAAGTCAGTACACACTAATTAGCCCAGTGGCCAGAATACTCTCCCATATGGTCCTCTAAGACACAAAACTCCTTATTCAATTCAGGGACCAAAAAATGTACCAGAGAGATGCCGCCAACCAAGAGGCGACACTGAACACAGCAGTGACCTTAAATCTTGTTCCTATGATGAGCTTTGATGCCAAAGTCAGCTTTATCAAGACAGATCTCTTCTCACTTAGAATCCAGAATTAGAAATCCTCTCTTGTCAGTAGACATCTTCAACTGTATTTCAAGTTAACATACTGTATCCTTTAGCTTCTAGCCACAGCCACCAGTAGATCTACCAATGCCTGTTTAACTTTGTAAGAGCGTGGTCACAAAAGCATACAGCAGCACAATTGTCTTCTAAGACTGAGAACATTCAAGCCAGCTGGCCCCATTTTCCATGAGAATATCCTGCCATTTTACAGGAGACACATTTCAGAGTAGATCTGGGCTCCAAGCGAGGAAGCTTGAGGCTCCAGGGCCATGGTAAGGTCATACAGGGAAGAATATGAGGATCTCAGGCATATCTCAGATCACGCAGCAGGCAATGGCTTTCACCAGCAGTGCAGTTTCGGACTTTGGTGATCCGTTCTGCCACTACCCTGCCTATACTTAAATGTCAGTATGACAAAAAGGGACTGTGGAGAAGACTGAACCCCGTGACATTCTCCTCAGCAGCTTGGAGGTGCAGGATTCATGGAGGTGCCCTTCTCAGGAAGGAGGAATACACAAGGGCTAATGAGGAATGCTTTGGCTGCAAAGAGCAGGGAATTGCCCAGGAAGAGACACTGTCATCTCTACTGCTGCACTGCTATTATAGGCATAAACCACACAGCCATCTCCCTATGCACATTAAAATGCTATAATTAACATTTTCCAAGAGAACAAATAGACTACTTACCTGTATTTATGAATGATGGCATTAAATAATCTTCCATCACGCCAGCAGGTAGTGAAATTTTCACAACGTATTCCAGCATAACCCTCGGTTGTCTGCTGTGACCATAGGAGCAGTCTCTCCTTAGCAGACATGTCCTCTGACTCTCCAGTAACATGGATATCAGATATCTAAAATACAGTTAATGAAAATATTACAATTACATCTAACCCATAATAATGTTTAAAATATTGCAGAAACCCACTCTGCATTACTAAAGAATTTTCTGTTTGATATTTGCATACATGAATATGACAATTATTTATGTACTGTATTAATACTCTTTCATGTCTCAACCTTATGCACCCTTAGTGTCTTCAATATGAAATACAAAATCCATTGCTTCACAGCTGTCTTCAGTTAGCCAGTTCTCAGCCTCTTAATTTCTGGGGACAATAGAATACTATTACATAATTAAAAATACTTAACTATGTCTATTTTATGCTGATAACGTGAATAATAATTATTTTTATGTATTATACCTATTCTACATAAATGTTATATATTTATATATAAAATGCAGTATGTTTTATATGTATGTAGTCACACCTATATGATACCTATATTTATAATATTCATTCTTCATTTAGCTACCATGTTTCTCTCAAAACAGGTTAATTTATAATATACGCTGTTCTGGAATTCAGTAACAAAAGAGCCATTTACAGTGAAAACTGGTAATAATTGTTTTAGGATAAAATTTTTCTGAGAAGCATTTTAGGAATGACTGAAAGACTGAAAGATTATAAATAAAGATTTTGCCCGATACAGAAGGTTTGGTTTTGTATTATCTAAGCATTATCAATTTCATGTCAGTGAATGCAGGAAAGGATTGGGAATTTTACATACAAATACTACTTTCTAGTACATTAAATTCTCTCCTAATGAAGTTCAGTCGGTTTGCTTAGAAAACTACCATTGTGTGACTACGAAGCAGACATTTCCTAATTTGAACATGTATTGTTTGTGCCTCATGTTATAGCAATTGTACTCAGTGTAAATCTGAACTGCAAGATTCAACAAAAAGAAGACATGCCTTGATAAAGAAAGTGCTATCACACGTTGTCTTTCTTCTAAGTGGCCACCTTTTACCACTTATCCAAACAACAATAGATAACAGAATATGTTATTATCAAGAACATCAAGAACCCAGGTACCATGAGGCACTCCATAAGGACACATGGACTGCAGCTCAGACATTACAAAAAGCAGGCCGAGGTGCTTGGGCAGAGGCAAGAGGGCTTGACACACCACCAAGATTTGTGGGTGGACACCAAAGCACCCCCATGAGCCCACCTGGAAGAGGGTGCGCTGCCCAAGTCTGCACCCAGCACCGTGGGGAGAGACAGGTCTCCTTCAGCTCTGGAGCCAGCCTGAGGCCAGACAACTTTGGGGGTGAGGTAGGTGCTCAAGTTAGCTGTAGAAGAGGCTTAACTCTGGAGCTGTGCCAATTCCAGCAATCCTGTTCTAGCGTAAACCAGGGAGCTACATTCATGAGGACAGATGGGATGGTCACAATGATGTCTCCTGGCCTCGAAATCTCTACACACAAAGGCGTCTTCTGTCTGGGCTCTTCCTAGCGGATTTCACACAGGCTAGGCTAGAAATTACGGGTTTTTCTAACATTTAAGCCACGCAAAACACAGTACCAGTAACAAAGAGATGTAGCTTTCCTACTGATGCTGCTATGTCAATGCCTAACAGGAGGTGGTGGAAAGCACTAGGCAGCAGGGGACGAAAGGAAGAGCCTTGGAGATGTCAGGGCAATGTCGCTGCTGCAGTGCTAAGATTTCTGTTTAACCACTTTTTACGCTTCCAGGGGATGATGAGCATTTACAGCCATACAGTAAACAGGAAGTAAATTTAATGCTGGGAACAAATTAATTTACATTATTTTCTATGCAAGTATCCATAAAACACCAAGTTGTGAAAGCAGTTCTTCAGATACATATCCCAGGCCATCATATCTGCTGGCTGTAGGTAAGGGAAAGATACAAGCACCATTCTAGAAAGCAAAGTAGTTTTAACTGTTCAACTAGCCCATAAATACCTCTGAAGATCTGATGGCATTTTTTGCATCCTATTGTCTCCAGCTACAACACTGCACATTTTTAAGAAAAATCAAAGAGGAAAAAAGAATAACCCCTTTTTTGTTTAAAACACTGAATTGAAACACATGCAGCTGTGATTGTTTATGAATTTCTAGGTATCAAAAACCTGCACAGAGTATTTACTACATGAAATCACACAAAATACAGACAGTATGAGTCTTATAAGTGAAGACAACAGGGAATCCAACATGGCAAAAGACCCACTGAAAATCTCTCTGAAAATTTTCCTGTAAAAATCTAGGGAACGCATCTGCAGTTTAAGATTTCCTTTCTGTTGGTTACCTTTATTCTTTGGTATTTCAAAGCAAGAAAGCAAACTAAATATTTTTTCAGTAGCTTTAGTTTCTATTCATCACAACCAGACCACAATATAAATGAAGTCAACCATTTACCACTTATCCAGAAAATGCTTCTGAAAGAGGTGATGTCATCTGAAGTGCCAGATGTCTAGCAAAAAAAACCCCTACAATTTTTTCCTTGTCATTTTCAGAAAGTCCTCTGTGTGTAACCCTTAAGTATCACACTCTTTAATGTATTCTAACTAAGTGAGCTAACAATGTGATTTGCTAATCACCATTCCTTACTGGTAAATTCAAACCTTTAGCCTCCCTCACGGTTAATTGACCTGCGATGGCTATGTACATTTCAGACTGCAGAAAGTGCAAAGGCAGCATATTTGAGTGCACATTAGATTCCTCTGGCAACAAGTGATTTCAGACATCAGGCAACTTCTGAAGGTCCTACTTGTATCTGTTGTTACATTGAAACAACATTTGTAGCTATTGTCACAAGCAGGAGAATATTTCTTATTCTGGAAGTGACCACTAGGCAAGCTTGCAATCTGAACTTTGGATGGCTAAAACATGAATTTAGCTCATTACCCTAAGATCAACAGGTTTTCGATCCAAAATCTTCCAAGGACCATTTGGCACCCTTATTGGCCATTTGAAGAAAAAGCAATAGACTAGACTGGGTTTAAAACCTGAGACTGCTTTTCCCTCATGGAAGTAGCCCGTTTCAGTACAAGTTAAGGAACACTAATATTAGCCTGAGACCTGAAACAGCCTGAGCACTTCTGTTCTCTTTCAGATTCCAAGGCTAAGATTTCAGACTTTTTCATAAACACTGAATTCATATTTAAAAAGTATAAAAATGCATCGAGGGAAACTGTGGGTCAAAGAGCTATATTTTATTACACTTACAAATATGAGGTCTACTTTGCAAGATGCCCTATTAACTTGGAACTACTGAAAAAGTAAAATACAACCCCACAAAACAAGGTGTCGGAGAGAAGAAAGAGCACATCTTTCCTTTGATAACCCCGTAAGGACAGTATAGATGCTCATCTACCAACTATGCATTATCATCAACATTTATAACATCATTTGCCACAGGAAAGAAAAAGGACAACTAAATTAGGAATGCTAGGCCAGAAAAGAAGTTAAGGGACAATCAAATCTTTTACTGTTCAAATTTTATCCTTCAAAGAAAACAGTTTGTGTGAACCTTTCATTCTTACATCCCACAAGGCTATCACTTACCTGCTATAAACTGTTACTAGAGGACAATTATTCCTTAAGCAGGGAACAAATTACTGAGTTTGCATGAGTTTGAACAGTTCTTTGCTAGAGATGCAGTTCTCCAAATTATCTCAAAGCCTGTGAATTACAAGTTATGCAAGAAAAAGTGACAGAGGTAATTCTCTGCACAGCCCTTGTATTTCAGGATCAAAGTCTTAATTGGCACTAAATACTCTATTTCTTGTCTGTAACTGGGAGAACGCGTTCACCTCTGCCACTGTGTTTTTCCTCTGCCTGTAAGTTCCCTCTGCATCACACAGTATACAAAATCCATATACCAAAAAGCCTCAAGCTCTTTGGTTGCACCGATTTCAGTGATGCAGTTTTGAGTCCAAAGAACAGAGCAGACCAGAGAACACCATCCAAAAGAGATCAACGCTGGTGCTGGATTTCTGTGGCTCATTTTTTATAGTGCAAACAGAAGAAGAGCAAGACTGGTATAAACAGTAAGGAGTCCTCCCTCCGATTCCATCTTATCCCAAAGGTTTTGAAGCAAGTCTAGACTTGACATAATGTACTGAACTGCACAAAAGTATATAACGGGCTAGGAGATGTATGATGTATAATGAAATGCATTCTAATGTCAGCTAGCCCTAAACCAGAAAGGTCTGAAAAACACAAAGAAATAAGAGAAAAAAGAATACATGAATATGGAGAGATTTTGAAATGCTACTTTCCACCTAAGCTAAGCACTTAGTTATGTGTTGTGTTTGAAAAGTATTGTTGACAGCATGTTGAGGGAAGTAAAGTTATATGAATGGAATTTGAACTTGCATGTGATCACAAGAAGTCATCTCCCCTGACGTTACAGTTGGACTTCGTGAGTTTCCATTTGGCCATAAATTCAAATGTTCCTATTCAGCTCCCGCAAGGCTCTGTGGAGCTGCAAATCCAGCTTTGGGCAACACCCTTCAAAAAATACTGGATCAGCTGAAGCAGATCGGAAGAGAAAAACAAGAATGACGAAGATCTAAAAATACATGACCGTTAGGAAAGATTGAAAAATTGGGTTTATTTAGTCTAAAGTAAGGAAAACCAAGGGGAGATGTGATAATAGTCTTCAAATATGTAAAATGCTGTTGCAAAAAAGTTAATAAATTAACTCTTCTGTGAATGGCAAAAGAAGTAAGGAGTTTAAAATGAGCTTACGTGTTTTCAGCTAAAACCACTTTTTAATACAAAAGACGGATAAGCAATAGAATAATTACTCAGGAAGCATGTGAAACCACCAATAAGGCAGACACAGAAGAACAAGTACCAGTCAAGAATGGTTTTCATCAAGTTATCTTGCCTTCAGGTACAGAGACGACCTAGATGACCTGTCCAGAACATTTCCAGCTCTAGTAGTTCCATCAATGATTATAGATCTCCTTCAGTCACCAGCATTTAAGGTGGACTGCACCTGCTTCTTGTGAGTATTACAAGGAAGCAAACAACAATATGCCAATAAAGCAAAACTCCTGACTTTTGCAGCTTTGCAAATCACGTTCCAGAAGACCAACTGGCATTTCTCCCTCCTTTAACTGTACTACATGAATATATAATACAGTATTATGAGATGGTGGACACAGTCGGAAGGTGTCTTGTTATCTTACAACTATTTGCAATCATAACTGCAATAATAAACAGATGACTAGCCAGAAGTTTTCTACTGAATATTCTGATTACAAGTAATCTACATTTTTTAATTTAAAAGCAAGTATATTGCCTTTAACCTGACTCAAATACATGGGGTTTTTTTCTTGTAGATTATTATTAGTGCTGTATAGGAGATGAGAAATCCACTGTATTAAACACTAGGTAGATGCATGGCAAAAAAACAGCTGAGGAACTTGCAGCCGAGACAACAGTTGAGTACTGGAAGTCGATGAGGGATTCTGTTTATATATTAGACTTTTTTTTCTCTAAAAAAAAGTTTACATCCATAAACCAGAACTGAAACTACCACAAATTAGATTGGAAAAATAATGATAATGATTGATAACGTGATACACAGAAGTCATTGTTTTTGACAGAAGCTGACAACCACCAAAAACTGCTGGTAACACCAGCTGGTAGCTATCTTTTACTGATACTGAATGAAAACCATGGCTTGTTTCAACACAGGAGACATCAAATATCACAGTGGCAGTATCCCCTGCAGAGAAGCCAAAAGTATACAGCCTTGATTTTCTACTCTACCTGCGTTGTGTTAAAACATTACTGAGAAGGGGAAGCTGCTGCAGGAAGCCTGTTTCGGTCCTGATTCACAATTTCTTGACCTTAATGCAAACTGCCATCTGCTCTAGGACAACCCTGAGTTAGAACAGCATCAGAGCATATCTTGCTTGAGGAAGTCACCTTCCTGTATCAGGAACAAGGGATGTAGAAATTAGGCCCCAGCAGAGAGTAAAAAACTGTTCTCTCAAAGCTATTAGTGAGCAGTCAGGAACGAAGCTTCAGAACACCCCACTTAACCTGAATTTTGCAAATAGGAAAACAGACGTAATGTAATAGTACTTATTTGAACACAAAATCATAATTGTTTTATATGCATATGAAGATCTGCCACAGGAAGAAACTCAAAGGATATACTCCAGTAGTGAGGACTATGCTGTTTCAGAGGGTAAAATGTCATATCTGTGTTAAAGTGCAAATTAGCCAGCTGTACCAATGAGCTTCCTCTGGCGTTTGTCTCCCAGTTTGAAAAGCCAATACATTTTCAAGTATCAGCCACATCTGACACACTGTGTATGCTTGGGGTACATTAGGGTAAGTTGACAAGGTGAGTGGTCTATGTAATTATGATCTATTACTGATCTATGTAGTTATGACCAAGAAAATAGTAAAAACTGAAACTAGTAATGCAAACCTTGTTATCAGTTTATCAAGCTGATAACAGGAACTTTGTGGATTTCTATAAATAACAGCTTTACTGTTTTATACTGAAATGTAAGACATTCAAATGCTTGTTCAGTTCTCAAAAGCAATCAAAAGGAAAGTAGTCATGATTTTGTAAAATAACTAGTCTGAAATCTAATTTTCTTCCTGGATTTGTTTACAGGTCAAAGCTAGGTGCTCTTAAAATTACTCGTACTCAGAACCTTGGATTGAGAAAGGGAACCAAACTGAAAACCAGACATTTCAGCATCTCAGGCATTTAGTAGTTAGTAGTTTTCATATTTGCATTGTTATGCAGTGTTTTGTCAGTATCAGCGGCACAATTCTCAGTGTTGATGTAGGTGCTCAACAGAAGTCTCTTCCCCCGCCTCCCCTCCCCTGTGGTAACAAGAGGTATATGCCTGGTTGGAGTAATAACTGCAGCAATATTAGAAGTTGTATTACTCTGATTATAGAGGAAAAAGCAGCCATGCTTGGCTGAACAGACATGGCCTCATACTCTTTTACTCAGTAATGATGTTTTGTTCAAATCAAAGAACATCACTAAGCTGTTCCTGAATTCCAGTTAAGATTAAGAGGGCAAAGATCTCCATGTGTATTAGAAGGCTATTTGTACTAACGTGTACTGTGTGTCGTAACTGGGTGTGTTATCTGTATTTAAAAACTGAGCTTGGAAAAAGTATTATTTGATTCTTTTTACAACAGTAAATTATGTAAACAACAGAAGTGTAGTTAGCTCCTTGGTGGAAGGAGTACCTTTGACATATGTCCATTCCCTCTGTTCACTCAACTCAAAGCTCAGATGTCTTGGTTGAGCAAGGAGAATCAGTTTTGGACCAGATCCTGGTATTGGCACTTACAAGATTTCAGCTGCGCTGAAGATGAGTGGGGCAGAACTGCTAATACGGATTGAATTGGTAAGCATGGATACCAACAGATGAAAATTTGCTTTTTCAGATATTCTGCAATTAAGCTCATACTTACTTAATATTGTAAAAGGAAAATAAACCCACCCTCACAGGAAGATGGAATTTCAATAATTAATATTAATAGGCCATCTAGACAATTTGGGAGGAAAGATCTTTTACAGGAAGCGTAGAGCAATATTAACATGATTTATGTTCACTTTTTCTATTTCAAGCTGCCTACATATTTCTATCATACTTCAGTTCCTATTGGCCATAACTGAAAAGAAATACTCCTTTCCTTCATACAAGACCCAAAGGAATTACAAGACCATCAAGAGTTGATACAAAAAATTACTGCAGATACTGAATGTGAACTTAAACAACTCTCTAAAATTCACTCCACCTTCTAGAAGCTTTTTAACATGAAAATCTCTTTCCTAAATTAGGAAACAAATCAAACTACAGACAGCAAAACAGCACAAGGTTATAACAATACTCCTGAAGTATAGAGGTACTATTTAACCTATGAAAAATAAAGTAGTATGTTCTGTTATATGACTCCCTGTAGTATCATAGCATGGGTAAAAGGCTTATATATAGCAAAGTTAAGATACTTTGTAACAGAAAAAATACCCTTCCAATACTTATTCTGAGCTAACTTTGAAAGATAATATACTGTGACAAAATAATTACCTTGCTCCTGCTTGGTGGAATGCTAAATAATGCCTTTTCTGTTGGCAATTGGGAAAGCATAGCATCAGAAGAATAAAACCTCTTTTGTTCAAGCAGTGGATCACTTTTGCTTTCAGAAAGAAAGTGATGCAACTTTTCAGATTTATTGCTTTCTGGGACATCTTCAACAATTCTGCAAGAAGTTGTGTTTAACCCAGTTTCTTCACATTGTGCACCTAAAATGTGGATAGCAGAATCCAAGCTGGCTGCTTTTCCGTAAGAAAAACCACTGGGTTTCTTCACGAATGCTAATTCTCTCCTGTTGCCATCCTCCAAGTATTTCCTCTTCCATGTACAGCGTTTCTCTGAATTCCTCTTGTCTTGTTCCTTTAACCATGTCTCTCTTTCATCAGACTTCACGAGCCTCTGATTATCACCATGAGAACTGTCCCCACAAAGAGAATCGCTCCTTGTTTCACCCAGTAAAACTTTTGCTTTAACAAGATCAGCTGAAAGGTCTGTACTCACAGGCAGAGCATTACCAGCCACTGTCACTCTCTGAGGGAAGGAAGCAGCCAATCCCACACCCTTGGGACGAATGTTTTCTGAAATCCCCACTTCATACTGGCTTTTTTCTTCATTTTCTTTAACCTGTACTGAATCTGGTCTCTCCTCGGTTGATTTCTTTCTCCTTTTTCGTCTGAAATATTTTCTTCCAGCCGGACTTAAGGGAGCTTTGGCAGGATCTAAACACTGTTCTTCCTTTTCAGCCCTCACACATCCACAGACATTCCCCATTTGGCTTTCGGTAACTCACAGTCGCACAGTCTCATTCATTTCAGTATATTTACATACACTTAAATCCTCCTCAGAAAGTTAAGAAGCGCTGTTTGCACCGTAATTTCTTCCAGACTTCACGTCCATCCTCCTCAGTACGTAGCCATTTTGCTTATGAGAAATGCACACGCAATAAACGTTGTGGCACAGTGCCCAGGCAGGGCCTGTGTCTGATTAGACACTGTGGCTTATTTCTGGCCACCAATCCTCTTAAATAAACATCACTGCTTCAGCATTGGGCTGTAATGCTGATGGCCTTTCACAGAGATGACATAGTGTTTATGAGCAATAGAAGATTCTCGCATGCATTTTAACTTCCCGTTTCATTTAGTAACTCGAGGAAGACAGAGCAGAAAAATATGCAGCAGCCTTTGAAACTATTAGCTACACTCCAAATCCAAAAGCAAGCAGCGCAACAAATAGCAGGGATTTAGTTAGCAGATGTGGTTTGCACTTCATATGTTTTTATTACATATCCAACGATCCAGAGAAGGGAAGATTAAAGTGAAGGATCAGAGATTGCTCTGACAGCTTGTTGGGGGTCAAATTTTTATTTGTATGTGGAGTTTTCATAGCAGCTGATGTGATTTTTCACTGATTTCTCAGCTATAAATAACCTGCTGCTTCACTACTATCATACAAGCATAACAGCTTGCTCAGGGCAGTGGTGCTGTGTACTGGGAACTGGAACTTTGCAGCAGATTTAAACCTTCTTGCAGATAAAGGTGAAAGAAATTGTAAGAGCCAGTCTGTCTAGAAAACTGTCCACAAAGTTACTGTTATAAAAACAGAGTTTTATCCTTCTCCCATGCTCCTGTTCTGTAGGTATCTCTGTGTAGCTTTGAATATAACAAGCCAAGAAGCATCTAACTACACCTGAAACTAGGTAGAAACATACACTATTACAATGCAAGCCAGTCTAATCACCAGCATACTTTGTTTGGAAAATATCTTTTTAAGCTTCCACTTCAGTTTTGTTACTGATAGGCAAAACCTACTAAACCAACACACATCTGCAGGGGTAGATGTGTATGGTTTCTAATGCTGAGAAAGAACTACAGAGTGACTTGCCAAACATTATCAGGTGTTACCATTGATTTTCCCTTGCTTATTTGAAAAGGAATTGCATTAATGAAACCCAGAGACTTTATCCCCAGGGACCAGTTCCACTGAAGTATTCTCTGACATTTTACTGATGGGATCTAGAATGAATAATACAGCAGTGAAGTAGAATCAGCCTCAAAAATACAGATGCTCATTGCTGACTCCTCTCAGGGCACTGGGGTTAAATTTGACAGCAACGCTTCAAAAATTTTCTACTGTAACATAAGGCACTAGAAGGCTGTTACAGAATATGGTGTGCCACTGATGGATGGACAGCTACGTACACGCACAACACTAACGTGTTTCTTTCCAAAGGAGATGTTTATGCTATGACCACATTCTTTCATGGCCTTGATTTGTATCTGCATTTGTAGCATGCTTAACATACAGGTGCGGTTGAGACATTTGCTCCCGTTACTCACAGTAATAAACCTGTATTCTAGTCAGCTTAGAGAAGTGACTTTCAGCCAAGGCCCAGAGGACTCACTTATTTAAAACACGCTTCCACATGGGACTGAGTTGGGTCCTGACACGGCCCCCCTTAATTTACAGAAAAGCACAACGGGGGGTAGGGTAGGAGGGGTGGGTGGGGGTGGGAAGTAGTCTTTGTAAATGACATTGCCGTGTTTGTACAAACAAATGGCTTTTACGCCTGAAAATATCTCTCTCTCATCAAAAAAGATGATGAAGGACTTTGCAGTGCAATGGACCAAGACTGATTTCATTTCACACAGATAGAGCTTCTGGTTTAACAACAACACATCAAATAACAATAATATATGGTTAAATAAATCATTGTATAATAATATTAAATTATTACATTATGTACTCTTATAAAAAAAGACTTAAAATCCTGATAAAGCAGACATTATGTAAAATGTTAAATACAAGTGTCCAGCATTTGAATGAACAATTGCAAGTTTACATGCTATATTAACTGTCTAATTGAAAATGTATTAAAGTAAATATAGACTACCACAAGTACACTGCCAAAGTTGTTCTTCCTCCACAAATTTCACAGAAGTTAAGAACTTACATTGAAAAATTAAATTTGCAGTATTTTTAAGCAAGTGCATATTTAAATTAAGACACATGGGCACTGAGGTTTCTAAACAATAATTATATTAAACTATTTAACTGAGTTTTAATGGAGTGTGATTTAGTATGTATTTCCTTTAAACTGTTTACATCTGTTTAACAGTCAGCATGATACCACCTTCTTCCAAACAGAAAACGTCCCTGTTATTTCAAAACTCCCGTTAGAATCAGTAGCACACTGACTGTCATAAAAATGTCAAATCAAATCTAATTCAAGATAGGTCAGAATAAACACATACTCTTACTTTACAGCTGACAATCTGTATTTTGTAATGTAATCAGTAATTTAGAAAGTCTCTGATCTTGCACGTCCTCTTTCGTACATACCTTAGATTTTTATTATATTTTCTTAAGAGTTGGTAATTCACTTTTTCAGAAAAGCACGTGCCTCTGAAGTGGAATAAAAAAATTGAGGCAGCAAAAACCCAAGAGACAGTTCTGAAACACTGGTTACAGGCTTAGTGTTCCCAACAATCCTGGCTTACTGCTGCATATTCCAGGTCAATTTAGCTGAACGCATCTGGTATATCTACAGCTATTCCTAGATTTTAACCATTTCTAAATATTAGCTAGGAATAAATGCATTCCAAATATATCTCTACAGATTATTAGTAGTATTTGTGCCTTTCTATCTTCCTAGAAATAGGTAAGAATTATGTATTTTTGATACTTAATAACTAATTTAACAATACTTACCAGCTGTTCCTGAGAAAGCTATCACCTCTCTATCAACAATTCTTTCTGCTTGTTTTTTCCATGAACCAAGAAGAAACTTTTCAACTTTATAAGTCACTTATGCTCTTGAACCAAAGAAAAGATCAAGGACAAAAGAACTGACAAGTTGCATTTATATCAGTTGTGGGGGTTTTCTATAAAAACCCCCTTATGTGAAATCGTATTCCATGTTAAGAGAAGATGATAAATGCAAGTGAGAGTAACTAAAGACAAAATGACCACTTTCAGCTAACTAGAATTCTATAAAGTTGTAACTTTGGTCTCAGCAAGGAAAGAGACAGAGATAATAGGATTAAACTGGAGATTCAGAAAAGGGAAATTGAAAATTGTTCTAAAACCTGTCTGCTAAAGCAAAGAAATATGATATTCTAAAGTATCAAAAGAGACTACCACTGAAGCCTACGAGAACAACCACAATACAGTGAAGACCTGACCACACCTGGAGCTCCGTCTCAGACATCTGTCTCCTTTCTAGAGAAAAGGAGGCTGAGGGGAGACCTTATCGCTCTCTACAACTACCTGAAAGGAGGGTGTAGTGAGGTGGGGGTCGGTATCTTCTCCCAAGTAACAAGTGATAGGATGAGAGGAAATGGCCTCAAGTTGCGGGGGGTGGGGGGGGTGGGGGGGGGGGGTGGGGGAGTGTGTTAGATTGGATATTAGAAAAAAAAAATCTTTACTGAAAGGGTTGTCAGGCATTGGAACAGGCTGCCCAGGGAAGTGGTTGAGTCACCATCACTGGAGGTGTGCAAAAAACACAAAGCAATGGAGCATTTAGCATGTGTCATTTCATGGTACTAAAACAACATACAAGATAATCAGCAAGCATTTTGTTGCATAGCCCAAAGGTCACATGCAGAACAACAGAGAGATAAACATAGGCCAAAGAGAAAATAAAAATTAAAGCAGCATAAGATAGAGAACAAGGCAAAAAATAAAGGTTTGCCAGCACAAACAAAAGGTTATACTTGGAGCTGTTTGAGCTGTACTGGCAACTACTGCTCAAAATCTGAAATAGCTCTTCAGCTTTCAGGTACCACTGAGCTACCAAAAGTCACAACCTTGAACAGGAGAGGTTTTATATCCAGTGAGATGGCTTATAAGAAGAGGAGTTTGTTCCTTGGTGGTGGTTTTATGGGATTAAGGACAAAGAGAATCAAACGGATGAGTCACCTGCTCCTAAATCTTGTCCTGCTACAGATATAGTCTAAATATGATTCTGCAATGAGCCCTAATACCTCTCATCTTTTCTGTGATTCAGGTGAGTCCCAGAAATGCCAAAAACTCCATACTCATTTTCTTACCTGAGAGTTAGCTTTTTTTTTTTTTTTTTTTTTTTTTTTTAAATTGCTGAAGAATTCCAGAGGCGATAACTAGGAGTTCAGCTGAAGAATAACATACAGGAAGAGTATACCCCACCAAATGCTGCATGACAGATCTACTACAATGGCTAATGACTGGGAATCACAACTCCCAGGTGGAATACAGTTTATCCTACAACCACTTATAGCCAGTATTAGACAACTGGCCACATAGCTCCATCTTTAAATCTTTGAGAAGATCAGACCTTGAATTCTTCTAACTATTTTAAAGCAGAGGCAGATTAAACTTCAATCCTTGGGCCCCAAGACTCATGGCTCAGGCAAGACTCAGAGGCAAGTTTCAGAGCCAGCTGCTCCCAGCAGAAATAGGTGCCAGGAGAACGGCAAGTGAAGGCCAGACCCAGCTCTCTCAACTCCACATTGCCACCTCAGGAAAGCAGGCAGCATGTCTCTTAAATCCGTGATAGGGGTCACCATACAACAGCAGAGCAGCTGAAGCAGAGGTATATGCACAGGTCCCTGAAGGTCCCATCATTCCTCTGCCTTCTGCACATCAGTTACAGAATGGACCACCACAGCTGAGCTGTCTCCTCCTCTGGCCACCCTGTATGAAGGCCACAGCCTTCACAACCAATGCAAGACTGCTTCAACATTACTACCTGCATTGCAGGCTCTGAACACCTAACTGTGGTAAGGGATACCAGGAGCTTGAGAAACAGCTGGGTAGTGGTCCTGTATCTCAGCCAAGTCATCTACAACAAATCCACCCTTCCTACCTTTCTGCCCAACAGGGTAGAAGTTTAACTGCTGATCTGCTGGGCCAAATGAACAGTCTATAGACTGCTTTGTGGCAGCCTGATAAGGAATGAATTTTGCTCGAAGGCTTGCAGGGAGTCAGCAGCAAAAAAAAAAAACCAAACAAAATATTTGCTGGCTGACAAGAGAAATGTGAAGAGGTTACACATGCCCCAAGGACGCCTGAGAGAAAGCACTTGTCTGGCCAGAGAGGGCTGGACAGTCCGTAACACCTGGACAAAAAAAGTTACTGACTGAAGCCTTGAAAAGCAGCACCCTGCAAAGAGGCCTGACAGCAGGGAGATGGGGAGGGTGGAAGGAAAACTGTTTCACAGCAGTTCCTGAGCTGCAAAATGACAATGAAACTGTAATAGAAAAAGGCTACTGAGTCATGACTTAGAAGCTCCAGAAATTTTTTAAGGTCTGAGCTCACAAATGCCTAATTTTAGATGACAGAAAGTTTGAAGTTTCAGGTTTTGCTTTTTTTTGGTGTGTTTTTTAGAACCAACTGCAAATTATTCTAAATATTTAACATTTGTTAAATTGAAGAATGTTTGCAGTGGTTTGAAAAGAAATGATCACCAATTTTCACAGAAATTATCTTACTAAAATTGTGGTTACTTACTGAGGCCAAATTCTGCTTTCATTTACAGTTACTCATCTCCAATGTCATCAATGAAAACATACTGGGTGTTGAAGGAGTCCATTCAAGTATTAATTTGGATATTTAATACATATAGCCTATAATTATACAAAATACTGTAATCTGATTTAGCTTGTTCTACAGGTGCCAAGAAAATAAGTTAGAGTAGTTATTGCATTATGAAACTGATATTTTTAAAAAGCCACATATTATTAAAGGCATGTGAAATGCATACATTGAAAGCTTGCCTAAATCCTAATAATATACATGTCTCAGTGATTTTCAATATCCACAGGACAAATTATTTTCTAACATACTCAACTCAATAAACCACTGGATTTCCCATTCCATCTTTTCTATATCTTATACGTAATTACTTGGGACACAGAAGAATGTACAATTTCTGGACTTATGCAGCTGCAAAAGTCAGTAGTATAACTCAGAACAACATTTATAATTATCTAATTAAGGGTACCAAGTCACAAAGCCATAACCATCTCTAGACACAATTCAGATGCAAGGGAAACTTAATCCTCAAACACGTATCCTCTTTTATTTTTGTTCATCATGTCTTTCCCCTAAATCATTCCTAAATTCATTCCAATACTCAGAAGGCTTTTCTGTTTTGAGGAAATATTATCCTCCAGATAAGTGCCATGTCTCAGACAAACAAGAAACCACAAACAATGGCCACCAAAAGTCTGGCATCTTGACTACCTTCCAGGTTGCAGTATTATTAGAATACACTTAAATGATGGAGCAGAAGCAGTAACATCACATGGCAAACAGCTCCTTATACTCACTGAGGAATCAACTACTCCCGCAAATGCTGGGAAAAGTTAAGGGATACTTCAGATTAAGACACCTTAATGTACGTGTCTATATATTTGTGTTTACATGCTGGCTAGGTCTTGAAGAGACGATTTTATCCAGTGGAGGCAGAATTTAGTTTCCTAAACAAAGGTTTCTAGAGCTCTTTGAGATATCCTGCTATATGCCAACTGGCCTCTAGCTACAGGTCTAGAAGAACATGGGTCTCTCATAGATCTGGTGTCTCCGAGAACTCTACATGCGTGTCCTGGATACTCTAGTACACCTCAGATGTCACTCAAATGCCACCTGACTTTAGGAAACTGAATCAAAAGCCCTCGAGATCTAGTTAGTACAGTCAAGGGATCTTGAACAGCAATGTTTCACACCTGACAGAGACATAAGAAGAAAGTCAGTTGACCATATAGAACATTTGAGACACTTAACTATCTGAGATACCTACACGGGAATAGCAGATACACCACAGGACCTAAGGAAACTTGCTTCTCACTGCATATGCTACTGGATATGCTGTGTCATCTCAGATCACACTAAGCACCTATGCTGGACACCTGAATAGCTCAGTAGGTGCTCTAAGCACCTACTACAAGTGATCCGAACTGCTCCACCAGCCTCACCCACTGTATTGACTAGCCCTCCAAGCCTCACATCTGACGCTGAACATGTTTACCACCATTTAAGATGCACCCAAATTGTGCCAGTTGTCCTGTGCTTCAGCTGGTGAGAAAAACTAACAATTTCATCCTGCAAAATCCTATTCATCAGGCTCAGAAAAATATATATCAGGTAAAGGTTTAACTTCCACTAACAGCTTCTATTAATAATTCATTAAATAATCATTATTTCATAAAACACAGCAACATTCAATCACTGTGGGCCTAATTCTGTGGGTCATGCTTAAATACATTTAAGCCCAGCCTTCTTTCTCTGTATAACCATGTGGGAGCAATGACTGACATGACAGAACGGAGGGAGCTGAGGAAATTCAGGTCCTTGCTAGTGGTGAGCAGTTAGTGGTTTCTCCTTTATGCTTAGTGAATGGGCCTGGGCTAAACTGTGCACCCTGTTTAGACTAGGGCCACATTAGCCCTATTCATGGCTTCTGTTCCTCATTAGGATTTGCAGAAAGGCAGATTAGATCCTAGCAGTCTTTTGGGGTTTTGAAAGACCATTTTTTTTTTTCCAGTAATAAATCCAGTGCGGGATTTCCTTAATGATCCATGCTTTTTTCTACATGATCATGTAATTTTCTGATCATTTAAAATGACTGCACAGCAGGGAGTTTATCGCTAACAATGCTGCAGTCACTAAATGGGAATTATCTGTCATCTGAATTACATCATCTACAGCCACAGCCTTTGTGAAAGCCTCATTTGGAGGAGCAATTTAACACCACACACTGTAAGGCTGCATTATACTGTACACAATCCCACCAGTGTACAACAACCACAGTGCCACCTAGCGTGACCCCCATTACCGTCACTGGGGCTAAAAACAATGCGGAACTGTTACGAACTGCTTGAAAAGGCCGAGAGTAGTGCTTTCTAAAATACTCGTATCAGCAGAGAAATCCAGAATGGAAAAAGATTTTAATTTTTTTTTTTAAATATATTTTAATATTCGAACAGAAGAATTCTGTAGACTTAAACAAGACCAGTTTGCCCAGACGTTAGAAGAAATACACCAACCATTGTCTTTAATGTTCAAAAACCAAGCTATTTTTTCCTCTTACTCCACAGAGTGGAAATTAGACAGCAAACAAACTACACCTTCAGCTTCAGTTTACATCAGCAGATAAGACACATTATCAAAACCTTCATATACACATTAGAGAAGAGGTATAATCTTTATTTGTGCGCAGCCTATATGGAGTGCTAAGTTGATACGTTCATCACAAATGTACGCAAGAATGTGACTGAAAACATACTGTCAAGCAAAAGTAGGCTTACCTGAAAGTGCAAAATTATGGTCCATATCAAGCCCAAAGTCAATTTGGGATTCCCATCTGTTATGTCATCATTTCTGATGTTAACCAGTTTCACCTGCCATTGTGGAAAGAAAATACAGACAAAATTGAAATAAACATGCCACCAACACATGCTCCACTACACAGGCGCAACTATAAAGGATGCATTACTCACTTCCCAAGTCTACTCTGTTTTTTTTAATTCTCAAAAGCAGAAAGGAATTGCACTCTGGCTGTAAGTGGCCCGCCAGTGTCTCTTTCCCACCCACTCTGAGCTGGAAAGATTCCTCAGCTGTCACTACACCAGCAGATCTGCTCCCAGTGCCAAATATCCTTCATCTCTGACCATGTCAGAGGGGGAAGGTATGATAGAGGGGGAAAGGATAACAAGAAGATGATGATCTGTAACTGATGTATCCGTCTCAGGGCAGCGCTGAGACCCAGGAAGCTATCACTGCCTTTCCTCCTCAAGAATTCAGCAGCAGAACTGGCCTGCTAAAACACAATGGTCTGGTTTGATAAACCCAGGAATTTAGTATCACATTTAAATAACCAATGGCTTAATAATGACAACAATTGTTATTGCTTCTGCTGCTGTACTCATTCACAATGCCATAAGCATGAAATGGTTACTACGATTAAAACAAAGTCCGACATTTTTGCCACTCCAATAAACTCACATCCAAAGCGAGTTCAATAATTCTATTTTCTTTGCCATATTTTATTATCACATTTGATTTCTCTATATGCATTATGTATCCATGTAGCCTAGCAATTAAAGATGACTCAGCTAAAAGGCATTTTATGCTTACATTAGTAAAGTTACATACACATGCTTTTTAACATATACCCTGTTATAAACACCAAGCAAGCAAAGGCATACCCTTCTCTTGATCTGCAGACATAATCCTAACTATTAGGAAAAAAAACCCAAAAAACCCAACCAACCAAAAACGTGCTCTCAGGAAGAAAGAGACCGTATTTCACAGTTCAAAAAAAGAAATTAAAAACAAATCCAAATGTTTTCCTCCCTGTTTGTGTTTGGCAATACTCTACAGGATAGTCAAATATGCCTTCTCTTTGTTTTTTTTTCTTTGTTTTTTCCAAGTCATGCTTCAAAATTATCAATATATAGGATGTCTCTGCCTTACATCACAATAAAGCATTGTATTTGGAGGCTATACAGCCAACCTGAGCAAGTTGCCTCCTCAATACTGTTTAGAAACACCTATGAGGGGGCTGAAACTTTAATCAAATGCAAGTCCCACTGGCAACTTGCTAAGAAGACCAAAGGCCTACAGGCGTTTTGTACAGTAGGGTACAGCCAGCTTCACGAAACTGCAAGGCTAAAGAGAGCACAGAAGTCCTGAGATCACAACCAACAGCTGCATGACGGAGACTTGCAGTTCCCAATGACACGTGCACATTCACAAATATGAGGATGACCTGATCCTCAATCCCCTGCGTTTTAATAGGATGGTCTGTCATGCATAAATAAGGCATGGTGCAGTACAAGTCCAGAGGTTTCACTGCATAAAAACGCTGCTGTGACTGTCAAGTAGCCATTCATTTACTTTGTACTGTTATTTGATCAATGGCTTACTTAGGTGAACAGGAAAAGTTAGCTTTGAACTCAGCAAAACAGGATTGAGTTCTCAGTGCACACTTCACTCAGTGACCCGAAAGATAGCTTGCAATTTCACTCAAAATATGAAAAGACATTTGTTTTTATAACCAAACTAAGTATGTCTATGGTTTGCTACCTCATATTTTTTCAAACTTCTTAAGTAGCAAATAAAATAAATTAAAACCAAAAATCAACCAATCAGAAAGCAGATTTCCAGCGTCAACTCATTTAGATGGGATGGATAGGGAGGTACAGTTTTACCTTCCATCCATGTTTGGGACATTTTTTTTTAATATTACCATTTTGTAAAAGGAGAAAGCAAGAATCCTGTAAGTGTTTAAAAGAAATTTAAAAGTGGAAAGAAACTCACAGCAGCAGAAAAGCACCCAGCTGTGTGGGTTTCAATTGTTTGGCTTAGAGGAGATACAGGTGAAATTAAGCCTGAATCCTCCACAGCCCCGGTGACTCTGCTGCCTTACTAGGGCACCAGTTTTGCTTTCACCAGGATCAAATTTAATCAAAACAAGGAACTCCCACACAATGTTCTAATTTCTCTGAATCTGCATTTTGCACTACATACTAGATTGTGAACAAAACCACGTATCAGCTAGTGAGTGGGCAGCATGAAAGAGAGTTAAATCTACCAAAAGCAACTCCTGAGGATCTTACCCATAATTTTCACCTCTTTAACAACATATACCACATGGAGTGTGTTCATGTTATTGCTCAGAGAAGGGTGGTGTAAAGTTACCTTTACCACATCTCAAGCATGAGATCAAGCCAGGCCTACACTAGCAGCTGTTATGCAACATGCATAAAAGACCAAGCAGGACATATTTTTTATTTATTAGCTACAGGTGACAAAATTTTCATTAACATTTTTTATTAATATTTTCACCATACCTGGCGTTTTTTCAAATAGTCAAGTGCAATTTGAACGTTCTGCAGTCTGTGAAAACGCATCCGACCTTTTTCTCGGGGCTAAAATCGGAAAACAATAGTTGTGAGATTTTCTTGTCAGACAAAAGAACAAACAGTCCAATAAAAGATACCATGTAAAACATCTGAAGCACCACTGTTTTAATGAAGCCAATACCTTTGCTGGAAAAGTGTGCTTTAACAATTTTCTTTTTTTTTTTTTTTTAACTGTAGTTGAAATTTTTTAGCACAGTGGATGGCAAGAGAGATCAGTGGTCCCAAACTGCAACTTGGATCCATGCAGGCTGATAGGTGTTTTCCCTGTAAAGTACTACTAAGGCCAAGAGGGCTAAAAAAGGCCCTACATGAATCTACCTACAGAAACTAAACTGCAATATATTATTATAAAAAATTTACAGTATATTAAGCAAATCAAAATGTAAGTAACATCATGGACCTTTATGTTGCTCTGTAAACTCTGTGATAGAAAAGGTTACCTCTGCATGCAACTTTATGATTTACTGTTTTTTATTTACAGTATGACTGCATAATCATCATGATATCAATATATATTTATTTAAAGCATCTAATAAAGATAATACCTTCCTCCAAACAGAATAATATAACATACACAGCCCTAGAGTGTCAGATTAAACTCTTGATTTGGGTAGAACATTATAAAGTGTGAAAACACCCAACAAGTCACTCTTCTCAAAGCAAAGGCAAAACTAGCAAGAAGAAACTGCAAAATAAGCATGAGTGGTGTGTTAATGGAAACATGGCAAAACTGCATGCAGTTAGTGTAAAATCACCAAGAAGAAGAATCACACAGAAAAAGCATACTTTACTTAGCTGTCACAGATCAGCAATGGGAAAGCAGTTAAATTTATATCATCATCATCACATCCAAATCTTTCTATTCTTCTTCCTTATTTCAGATTTTTCACAAACTTTGACAGCAATAAACTGGAACGCACTATAATTGCTAGGGATCAGCCATGAATATGAATATTTCCTTACACAGTCACTGCGAAACACACAGATACAAGCCCAAGCCTTCCTCAACTGCATTTTTTTCCCCCCCTGCAGAGTATCAGATGCTTGCCAAAAGGAAACATGGGAATATGGAGTTGAATAAGAAGCATAAACTAAAACACAAAGAATTTCAATTTCCATTATAGAACCTTCAAATTAGCCCCTTTTTTCACACCAATAGCCCAGGATCAAGCCCTGCAGCCCTTGCTACTGAGTAGCTTCCCTGGATGGAATGAAGGACTGCAAACCTGGAACTTAGTTTTCCATAGCAAAGAGAATATAATAAATCCCAAACAATATATTTAGGTATATCATCTCAGAGGGGAAATATTTTTTCCAATGTACAACTAAAATGCGGTGTTTTGAGTTATGTTATGCCCCAGAAAAAAAGCACACAAATTCCACTGAAATCACAACTGCAGCACAACACACGGGGAGCAAAGGTGGCACTCGGGCCCTACGACAGCAAGTTGCTTTAGCAAATGCTAATGATGCAAGGTCTACAAAGACATGATACAGCTCACTTGGACTAACAAGCACTCAGCATTTTACGCTTTGTAAGTAGATATTTCCCTTCTGGATGGTTAAAATACAGTGAAACAATAACTCAGCATTTGTTGCAAGAAAGATAAAACCCGCAAACAATCCATGTACTTGGAAGCCACTACACAGAGCTGACACTTAACTTCTACTTTGACTATCTGCTTTTGTAAAAATAACTATTACATTTGATAAATTCTAACAAATAGGTCTGCACATCTGAATTACCTCATTTCAAAATATTATCCAATATTGTCAAATACACTGTGGGTGCAGTAGACTGGTGCTTCTAATTAAGACAAATCAAATTAACTTCACCAAGAGACTTGAAGCCTTTGTCTAAATTACTTGTATATGGGCAATACTGTTTGCAAGTAAAAAAAAATAAATCTTGGTTTAATTGAATTATGGCACTTATTTATTATTAAAACAGATTATTTTATAACATCTTGATAATATTGTCCAGTACACAATTGCACCATGGTTTTGTACAGTTTAACAAAAGAAAACAAATAGAAATCTTGAACATTTGCATTTTAGCTGTTTGCAGAAAGGCTGAACAAAAATTTGTCTTTACCATACCTCCATCATAAACATACGTATCCTGGTTTACCAATGTGAGTTCTTTTGTACTTTCTACAGCACACTACTGCAGCACACAGAACTAAGAATTTACGTTAGCAGACACCACACTTCAAACACTACATTAGTACAGTTACGGGGGTCGGCACCTACCCCCTTATCCTCATCCTCCACATCCTCATGCTGTTCATTTGCGCATGCTTCTGTTGAACTCACCAACCGTAAAGTCTTCAAAAAATCTCGCTCTCTTGGCTAATGAATATAACAGACAGGAGACAGGACAGCAAAAACACAAGACAGACCACAAATGAAAAGAAGAGCATGAAAAGAAGAACATAATGAAGAGAACAAATACCAAGCAAGGGAAGTAATGCTCACAAAGAAAGGAAATGACACCTGAGGAGTGTGTTAGACAATTTCAGGGACATTTTATCCTTGCTATTTGTAAGTTACTCCCTTTAATATGAAGGGATATTAAGCATCCTATACTTGTTAAAAAGAAAAATTGTAAAGAAAAGGGAAGAACAGAAGAAATAGCGCATTACCCTATTAAGAAAGGAAGCCTCACTGACCACAAGAAACGAAGAGAACAGATTGCATTCCCCCACAGAATTCATGATGGATTATTTCACCAATAGAAAAACAACTTGTCTTTGGTATCAAGTCACAGATTATGGAAAATATCAAAGAAACCTCCAGCAGTTGATATGCAAAGAGATGACAAACAGAGCAAATGTATATATAACAAACTGGAACAACTGCATTCTGATCTAAAAGCTTACCAAGGTGTCTCCAGAAAGGACTTCTAAAAGCGAGATCAAGTTATGTCCATCTCTTAGGTCTTCATATAGGTCATTCACATGCTTTCGAACCTGAACAGATAAACACAAAAATTAAATATACAATCCCCATTTATACCTGAGAATTCACACTCATTAACACATATCTTTTAATATACAGATAAACCTCAGATGTACCTCAGTGTGGCTTTTCCAATTTATTCACTTTCATGGCAAATTTACAAACCCAAATTAATTGTAACAGACAAAATTCATTTCTATGTCTGTACTCAGGCAGTTCATTCACATTTTATTTCATTTTACTGAAAAGTAGTATGAAGTTATGGGTAATGAATGCATATAGCAACGACAAAATCAGTATCTGACAATTTAAATGATAACCAATACCAGATACCCACCTATTTTGACCTAAATAATGACTACCAACAGACAACCCTAGCTAGATCCAATGAATTGTAAACAACCACACAGAGCTAAATCCTGTCTTGACATACGTATTATCCTCAGCATGTCAGTTTACTGTAGTCAGGCCAAAAGTTAACACCCTTTCTGGCCTTAAACTTATGACTAATCAAAGCATACTATCCACCAGTTAACAACATGTTTTGTCACCTCAGCTTTCTCAGTACTTAATGAGTTTTCCCAACGGCTCACACATCTACCTTACAAAACATACCAAAGAAATAAGACATTAGGTTGATCTAGTGAAGCCAAGGACATGCAGAGCCCTTCCCACCAGCCATGCCAGTGGCAGAAGCTAATGCTCCCTACATCTCAGCAGCAACACCAGCAGTCACCAACCCAACAATCCCCTCCTGTGGTGCCCCTAATAGATGGTCAGCCTTTGCCAGCTGACCTCATTCAACTAAATGGGGTTAAGAAGGGCTGATAACCAGCAGACCCTATGAGGCCAACCATGAGCAAGGGTGCAGATGTAATGAGAAGAGACAGCCAAAAGACCTAACTTTTCTGACAGGCAAAACAAAGCTGGGAGATGTCTGTCCACAGGCCAACTTCTTGTTTCTTAGCATTAGTTTAAATATAACTTTATCTGAAATTTATTTAACAATTTCAGCCAGCTACTCTTTAAACATGAAACAAAGGACCTCACTTCTCAGAAGCAGAGATTTTTGACGCTGCCAGCAGGACAGAGGTTGAGGGCTTTCCAGCTACAATTTAATGTTGGCTCTTTGGCATTCCCATTAGGGCACCAGATCAGAAACTTCCTAAGCTTACAGAGAATAAAATACAACATCAGAAATTTCTTCTAAAGTTATCACCTCTGCTAGAGATGAACTGTACTGATCTATGACACTCCTCTGACTACCAACATTTCTGTGTGTATGATGAGGGCAGCAAGAATCGACCCAGATCTTTGACTTTATACAACAGCTCTGTTTACCTGACTTCCAGTGGAATTTCTAGATCCATCCTGTTGATTAAATAACTGTCTCCATACTGGTGATTCACTTCATAAAAGCTTTTTAGTTCAGGTTTTCTTATTTCAACTTTTAAACATGAAATTACCCTGCAATATGTTTTCACAAAGACCGTCACCTTAATTGAGAATAATATCAGAGCATCTGCAATATGTTTTCACAAAGACCGTCACCTTAATTGAGAATAATATCAGAGCATATTTATGCTCATGCTGAAGACTAGCCAGAACAAGTCATACAGAAGACTGTTCCATAAGTAATTCCAACAAATATTTTCCAAAACTTTTATACAGACTGCTTATAGGTCAAGTTATATAGCAGTACTCTTATACATATACATAGCTTCACACGCACACATACATACACAAAAAAAAAATTAATTTAATTTTAGTTGTGATTTAAAAAAAAAATCCTGTAAGCAATTAATTTAAAAATATTTCCAAGACAAAAATTCTCTGGTAACGTTGAAGTACTGTCAAGCTGAACAAAGAAACAGAACAGATGTTCTCCTACTACATCTGTGGTGAAAAGAAAGAAAAAGGGAAGCCGTGTAGATATCATTAAAATCCCTGATATGAGATTTGATTATGCTAAATGCTTAAAAGATGGAAAGCACAAGGGTCTAATTTTTAACCCAAACCAACTGTGACTTTTTATTTTTCTATTCAAAGAACTACGCCAAACGGAGTGCTAAACTCTTTCCGACAAAAGTAGGCAAGTTTTCTCTACAATAAAAACCTGACAGAGGGTTCCCCGCTCCTCCTTGCCCTGCCAGGCAGGACGGGTCACTCTCCACTTCCCTTAGGAGAGCAGAACCCCAAGCCAGACCAGATCCACAGCACAGGCTGGTGGCCAGAGGCACGGGAGGACATCAGATCAAGGACAAAGGAAGGGGGTGTACATCTAAAAGACACTGCACCAGCACAGCTGAAGAAGTATCTGTGCGGCACAATGCCCGCACTCTTTTCAATATAGAACTCATGGGAGTTGCCCAGCATGCAGGTATCTGAATTGTGGGATGAGAAAATACTACCATCTCTAATCTGTCTGCTTTTATTTTCCATTAGATGCAGGATAATTTTGTTACCCTGCTGGTCCATCTCTCACAACACACATTTGGTGACCTTCTGTTTGTTTTTTTTAATACTCTGAGGTTTCCAAAGTATTACAGACAACTCTCTTCCCCAACTTATCTTTCTAGAAATCACAGACGCTTCAGAGATTAACTCATACTGTGTATGAAGAAAATGGCATAGAGCTGTCAAAACAGGAATATGAGCAGTACACCTTAGACATCTGTCTTAGTTCTGCCATTGGTTGACAATTACGGTGAGGATTAATTATTTAGGACATACTACGTTGGTATGCTGGTACAGGACAATATCATAAAGAATTTCTTCCGATACTCTGAGCAGCAGATGTGCACCTAAAAAGATGGATTTGGTCAACTGGCATGCAGCAAGCATGCTCACTCAAAGCAGCAGATCACTTTTTTTTAAAAGGAGCATCTTGTGCTTCTCAAAAGACCCCACACTGCCACTTGAGGAAAACCTTGCAAAATCATCTCTTTTTAAGTATCACTTGGGCAAGTCTTGTCTCTCAATATATATAATGAATTCTTAGATCTTTAAACTTACAAGAAACAAATATTACTATTTCATTGCTGTTTTGCTGCCACATTCAGCGTCCTTCAGAATGCGTAGTACCACTAGTAGATGCAGATAGGGGTCTCTGGATGGATCTGTGGGATCTGCTGAGCACCATGGCATTTCATAACAGTTCTTGTGGCTTTTCAATAAAATCACAGAATTGTCAGCCCTACACTTTGCAAGGTCCATGTGCGAAGTAGATAACATGCTGCCTCGGGCAACTTTTTGCAATATACCCACATGAGTGTGGCAGATTCGATAATTTGGGCATGAGAAGAGATTCTTTAAGGAAGACGTGGGAGATAGTGAGTGGCTGAGGAGCAACTGACAAAAACAAGAGAAGCAAAATGGCTTTAACAGTCAAAAGGAGACAGGGAAAATTTAAGGCACTGTTTCAGAAGTGATTCATCTTCTGGCACATTTGTGCTTCTATGATGTTTGTGGTAAGAAAAACTCCATTCCCCCTGGAGAGAGCATGAGACAGTTCCATATCATACTTTCCCAGTAAGCTTAAGCTTTGCAGTCTAGTGCCTTCAGGAACCTGGACTACCACTAGTAAAAACCAGCTTTTAAAACTGTAGCAGTCACAGAGCTGCAATCTTGTCCCTGGACCCCAGCATGTTAGGCACTTGACAAATGAAGATCATGAGGGTGGCTGCTGCCTCCAAAGTCTAACACCCCGCATAACTCGCATAGCTTTATCCTACTGTTCAGCTAACACATCTGGTTGTCCTTACAATCAAGTTGCTATAGGTTCCAACCTCATGTAGTGTTCTGCTTCTGCAGTTAAAGACCCTGGCTTGGCTTCCTCCTCTGCGGGCTGGCATCGCAGCAAAGCTGTCAGCACTGCCTTCAGCCTGCCTGGTTCTCGTTTCCACTGACAGAGAACGAAGGCATGATTCAGCTGCCTGGGCATGCATCTATAAAGCTGTTTTATGTTTAGGGGGTATGCCACTTAGCCTCCACCTGCTTCTCCAGAAGCACTAAGGTTTGCCTAAGCCCTGCTGGCCAGCCCCCCACAGATGTCTGGCCTGAATACCCTTAAAAATCTCAAACAGCCCTAGATGGCCATACTCGGGGAACTGAATTTGCACATAGTGATCTCCATTTTTGCCAGGGGTGACAGCAGAGTACAAGCCACCTTCCATAGCAAGCCTGTTTCTTGCAGTTTTTCTTGGTATTATTAGTTGTGTTGTACTGATACTGGAACAAAATCTATAGTTTTACACAATAAAATCACAGGCTGCTGATGCTTGTATGGGTAAAAGGGGAAGGACTGTCCCCCTTCTGCTTCTGCAAGCAAAAGCAGCTTGGTCTTGAAAAGGATGGACAGAAGATGCACAGGCTGGAGTACAGTAGGAAGCTCGCTCACTCTAACGCTGCCACACCTCTACTTTTTATTAGGGCCTACTGTGATAGGCCAAGAGGTAATGGTTTTAGACTAAAAGTGGGTAGATTTAGAATAGAGGTAAGGAATAAATTTTTTTACAGTGAGGGTATACTGAAACAGGTCACCCAGAGAGGTGGTAGATGCCCCATCCCTAGAAACATACAAGGTCAGGTTGGATGAGGCTCTTCCAATCCAAACTATTCTATGATGTTCTATGAAAACGCAGAAGCGTCACACCCTTCTTATTCAGAAATAAACGTGGCAGGAAAATAGAGTTGTGGCCTTTTCTATGTATACAGTGGGTGCACACCCAGCATACATGTAGAGAGACCTCACAGACGTTCACGTTAGGGCACAGCGTGTTCCAGACCAGCACCCTAAAATGCAAGAGACTACGTTCTTGACTGAAATAGTGTAGGAAGGAGCGGAAACAAACATTAATATGCTGCAGAATCTAGAGCCAAGGCAAAAGAGAGTATATAATCACATCAGGCAGGAATAACTCAAAGTAACTCCCATATACCAGAAGCCACCAGGAACTCCTTGAGGACAGCAAGGCAACCACTGTAGCCCTCGCAGACTGCAGGCCTTGAAAACAAGGCAGAGTTTTGTGCTCACACACTTGCAAAATTATCCATTTTTACAGGGTGAGGAAAGCAGACTATTGTAATCAAGTATCTTTCTTAAAACATTAGAAGTCTCCTTAACTATAATTAAGCTACACTGATCATTACGAGAACATGCCAAATTAAGACCTTTTCTTACAGCTTCCAGAATAGGCAAAATTAGAATAAAATCTGAATCACGTTCATTTTGGAAAACTGAAGTTCAGCTGACAAGCCTTTATAAAATCAGTGTCATCCATAGGCATTATCAAGAATTATAATATTACAGATCCAACAGAGGCTTTTCAGACCACTTAGACTGGGAAAGTCTTTTCAACTGCCACTCTCCTTGCTTCTGGAAGCAAAGTTAATTAAATGCCCAGCCCAGACAAAGTATTACTGCTTTTCCAAAGAAAAATGGCATAAGGCTCAAAACTTAGAAGTGTAAGGGGTGTGTTTGGGAAGAAAGGATCAACCCTTAATTACCACTGAGGTCACTAGTAAGTCCAAACAACAGCTGGCACAAGGCCACTCGAATTTCACAATAAACTTCAAATTTATTCTTTAAGAATCTGATTCAATTCCTGTGGAAACAAGATCTGTTAAGACTCCCATTCACTTCAGCTAGAGTAAAACACTTTTCTCTGACGTAATAGACACAGACAGTTAAGAGCTCCTATAATTACACTGTTCCACAGAAAATGCCATCAGTCTTCAGACTGCTGAAAAACTGCTGTGGCCACTGCATGAGACCCTGACATCTGATGAGTTTCCCTAATGTTTCAGCTTCCCAAAAATGTACTTAAGCTCGTTTTTAAGGGACAAATTGTATTAAAAGAACTTCCCATGAAGAAAACATTTTTTCTAAGTTCTGAAAATTTATGTTTTAGTCCTTTGAAAATTAAGGAATCATAGTGGCAGTTCTAACTGCATGGTAACAAATAAACCTATGCCATGAATAAAGAATAAAAAAATATCTCATTCAAAAAGTTGTATTTATGTATAAAAATAAAGATTTACTGTGCTAACACATGCAGCGTGATTTATGAGAAACACTCTAAAATTCTGAGCAGGTTGTAACAAGATCCATGCAGCATGCAATTGTCAAAATATCAGATTTGTCAAAATATTCCCACATGACTGATCGGCCAAGCCAGGCTGCTTCTTCAAATGTCTTTAAGACTACTTATTTTGCTCTGCAGACTACTTCGATTCCCCCATGTAAAGCACGTGAGTGTTGCTCAATATGCCACAGGGCCACTCCACCTCGGGTAATTTCCATCCCGACTGGCTGCTTAGCTCAGTGAGGCGCTGAGCTGCGGTCCATGGCCAACCTGATGTCACGCCAAGAGAAGAGGGAGCCACATCAGTTACATAGAGATTGACAACCTCCCCCGAGTCTCTCAAGTTCTTTAATCTCCTTACTGTAAACCCCAAATTTATTTCTCAGGCAAAAAACCCAAACTCCAAATACAGACCCTGGTCACGATCCTTGCTTTGTACTGAATCCTATAATAAACTTCACCCATTCTGTTAAAAATAAACAAGCATACAAGTTCTGGAAGAATTTAATCACTAGCTAACCCTGCGACAGTGACCTCTGGGCACTGCTTTCCCCAGGGGCTGGGTGCAGAGTGCTGGGCTGCAGATGGTGCTGTTCCCTTGCCTCCGCATGGACACACACGCTCCAGAGCTGGACACCCACAGCCCAGGACACACCAATGTGCTCCCCCGGCGCAAGAGCACAGGCCCCCAGCCAGGGCTGGTGGCGAAATAGCACGAGGGGAAAAACTCGTGCCCAGTCTCTTCTGTGCACCTGTTAGCTTGCAAGCAAAGTCTGGCAAATACTGGTTTAGGCCCAATGGTCCAAAACTCACTTTCACTCTTTTCTTTTGCTCACCAGTCTGATAATCTACTACGCAGGAAACATTTCTTGTGGTTCACTGAAAAGAAATAGTTCTTTATTTTGTACTCCGGAGTAATTTCCTAGCTGTATGACTTTGTTCCTGGATATTAATTCTCCTAAATAGCAGACACAGCTAATACTACTCCATTTCATAAAATCCTTTCATGATTTCAAATACTTTTACTAAGTCACATTTAAACAAGTCTCCTGTACAAAGTGAGTTCAACACCGCTGATCTTTCTTTATAACAAATGTTTTCTAACTGAAGATTCATCCTTGATTGCACCCCTGGATTCATCCTTTGCTTTCTCATCTGGCCAATGTTCTACATGAGAACTTTCTGATTTGAACACCCTTTGTGTGTTCCACCCCTCCAAAGCCCTGTCCTTGTATCTTAAAGCTTAGGTCAGTCACTTTTTTTTTTTTTTACGTTAACCTTCACAATTCTTCCACACAACTCGATCATCCGACTAATCCATTGCTTTTGCATACTTTATTTTGCATTTTTCCCCCAGCCTTCAATTATTTCACATGTCTCTGGATAACTCTTAATAATCATAAAAAAGATACTTGTATGGCTTTAAGGTAACTATATTGTTGCTTAATTAAAAAACAATAAAAATCAGACCATTGCTAAATCTCATCCTTGCATTTTTCTTCTTATCTTCCTGTACTTGGTTTCATGAAATGCATTCCAATATTCTCCTAATCCCCAAATCAGCAAGTATGCAAGCAAGTGCACAGTCTTACGTATATATCAAACAGTAGGAAAAACATGCATAACCATGATTCCTTTTCTAGATTTCAGTAGTTGTGTGATACCTGAAACACCTTTATTGTACAGAACAAGTTTAACCAAGTGTCCTAAATGTAAAAAAATTCCTTCTTTCCGCCTCCGACGGAAAAACAAATCTGGTCTCCATTCCAGCTCACACATCTCAAATCTTTTTGAAGAATGGGCTGAAAGGTTCTCTCCAACCAACACCAGTCCTGCCACTCAGAATACAACCACAGGACTCATTCTGCTTATTCATCACCATTATCAGAGCACTACCCTCACTGTGTTTAATACTTGTACAGTCTTGGTCAGCTGCTTGTAACGTTGCATACTGGGATCAGCAAACCCATCTGAGTGGAGCCCACGTTACGTAGATTGACAAGCTCAGCAGAAATGGGTATCTACTAAACGTAAAATGGACATCTAGTCCATTATCGCTACAATTTAAAGTCCTAAAACATTGAAGTCAGAGATGTCCAGCCAGCTTTAGTATCTACTTCACCAAATTAACCCTCATTCTGTGGACAGCTCTCAGTGAGCAGCAGGGACAGATGCCACATGTTAGCATATGTCATGCGAGGTCCCATGTGACTCCACACACGCTTCCAGCCCTTTAATGCTTCTTGCATCAGCTGTGATTTTAACGCACAGCACGTCCATCTCTCCTCCCTCTTTTGTACCTCACTAACCCTTTATGATTTTTCCTCAATGCTGTACTCTTTGTTCATATGTTTTTGTGTATAAGACTGAAGATATTTATACATCTTAGAAAAACAACAACAAAAAAGCACGCATTATAAAACCCTCTCTACACCTCTATCACATTTTTTAGCTGTTAGGAGATAACAGCCTCAGCACATATTACTGACGATAATTGAAGTGTGACTCACAACCTGCTTAAAGCCGCACTTGTGACATTTATTCTAGCTCCTTTTAAAAATATTTTACTTACAAAGGCATGCAGATTAATGAAAGACACAAAGCTAACACCACTAAGCTTCACTTTACATGGCAGCCCACTGTTAAGAGGGCATTCTCACTGGAACTGTAAGATTGATGCTGATTGAAATCACTACATTAATGAAAATACAAGCTTTGGTAAAGAACTTGGCAGTCATCAGCTCTAAGACTCAAAAGTTGAATATTATTGTGCCAGAGAAGGGCTGGGCCTTACTAGGCTGTCACAGAATAATACAACTGTAAGGCTAAAAACAACTGAACAGATCACCTCACCCGACCCAGTGCAGTGGAACAGATTCAGTTTGGCTAGAACATGCCAGAGATCCTTCTCTAATTCATTCTTGAAAATTCAAATGAAGGAAATTTAGTATTTAATACATATACTTCAGTATTTTACTATGCTTACATGCTTTTTGGAGAGGGGGATTTTTCCTTGCTAATCTTCAAACTAAACCTTCTTCTGTAACCTAACTGAATTTTTTGTTGTCCCTCCCCTTAGAACCTGACTTCAGAAAACACTTGTTCACCAGCCTCTGCATAACCAGCTTTTACCTACTAAGGACACGTTATCAAGCCTCCCTTCAGCCTTCTTTGTTTCAGACTAAACAAACTCAAATTATCACAACCTGTCCTCGATCTTCCAAGAAAACTTATCTTCTTACTGCTTTATTATAGACAGCCACAAACCTCTTGTCATTGCAAAGATCAGGAATTGAGCAGCCAAGCGGAGTTTCACAACCATATGCCCACAAGCATACTTGTGCATCTAAGAGAAGGCAGAACTACAAGCTGTCTCCTAAGCACCGTGCTGGCCCACAGGCAGGGTGCTGAGCTCATCTGCAGTTCCTGGAGCTCCCTGGGCATAAGCCAATGCAGCCCAGTGCAGATGATGGACCCTGTAAGATTTGTGGCAGAGCAAGGGTGGGACTTGTTGCTGACAACATGACAAAAGGCCTGAGCCAAAGTACAGCTGCAGCATTAGAGAAACAGGGCTATCACTGCAAGGATGAAGTGACAGAGCTTGAATCCTCACAGGATGATGTGGCGCAGCAAGGGCTGCAGGCACTTGGATGCCATCTCTGGGTGGGAGATGGATCCTTGCTCATGCGTGTGGCCTCCCAGAGCCAGATGCTGCTGCTGCAGCACCTGATGGCAGCCACGACAGCAGAAACAATTGATGGCATCGGCTCTTCCTAGTGCCAGTGCTAGCTGCAGTTGCAGCTGTTACTGATGGCATTATCCAAGCAAACTGTATCTGGGATCCTTTAGTTCAAATTTCGTGACTGTAATCTGCTAATGAGACTATATGTGGTAGCATGTCAAAAAATGTAGATGCACCAGGTACACTGCTTCCCCTTTGTCCACCTGCCTTCTGAGACCAGTTGTTGCACCATCTTCCCACGGAGAGAAATTACCCTGCAAGGTCTGTAACTTCCCATTCTTTTCCTCTGCTTGGGAGAGGTATTATGCTTACTATAACTGCAGACTCCTAGGAGTTCCCCATCCTCTCTGAATACTTAAATAGAATGATAGAATGCTATAAATCACTTCAGTTAGTTCCTAACTATTGGGTGAAAGCACATAACTGATCTGAATATTCTTCGATCTGCTCTACCTTTATCTGAATTTCACCCTGTTGTGGTTTAAGCCCAGGCAGTAACAAAGCACCACGCAGCCACTTGCTCACTCTCCCTGGCCCCGGTGGGATGAGGAGAAAATATAAAGGTAGGCTTGAGGGTCAAGACAAAGACAGGGAGGGATCACTCACCACATATGGTCATGGGCTCAACTTGAGGAAGAAACAAAATCAATTTAATTTACTACCACTCAAATCAGAGTAGGGTAATGAGAAGTAAACCCAAACCTTAAAACACCTTCCCCCCACCCATCCCTCCTTCCCAGCTCAACCCCACTCCCGATTTTCTCTCCCTCCTCCCCCCAGTGGCGCAGGGGGACGGGGAATGGGGGTTGGGGTCAGTTCCTCACCCCTTGTCTCTGCCACTCCTTCCTCCTCAGGGGGAGGACTCCTCACTCGGCCCCTGCTCCGCCGGGGGGTCCCTTCCACAGGAGACAGTCCTTCACGAACTTCTCCAATGCGAGTCATTTCCATGGGCTGCAGCTCCTCACAAACTTCCCTGGCATGGGTCCTTTCTGTGGGCCAATCTTCAGTCACAAACTGCTCCACCGAAGGCTTTCCCATGGAGTTACGGCCATCTTCAGGAGCCTCTGCTCCATTGTTCACCTCCATGGGCTGGGGGGAGACAGCCTGCTGTCTCACCACGGGTTGCAGGGGCATCCCCTCCTCCCCTGCTCCTCCTCTCCCTCCTCCTTCACTCACCTCCGTGTCTGCACAGGGGTTCCTCTCACATTCCAATCCCCCAACTCACTACCAGTTCCCCTTCCTAAATACGTTATCCCAGAGGCGCTACCGCCGTCACTGACGGGCTCGGCCTGGGCCAGCGGGGGGTCCGACTTGGAGCCGGGGAAGCTTCTGGCAGCTTCTCACAGGAGCCGGCCCTGCAGCCCCTGCCCCGCTACCAAAAAAACCCGCACCACACAAACCCATAACACACCCTCATCTTACTAAAATGTGTTTCACAAGTCAGTATTCTGTAGACTGAAGAGGCCAGAGCAATTCAGACTTTTCTACACCATTCAACGCTATTTCTCATATTTTTTCCTTGGTAATGCATCCATACTTCTCCTTTCTTCTTCATATTCTGACATAATTACAGAACCTTTCTCCAGTGCCCTTTTATGTCACACTGTAACTCCTTCTGGACCTTTTACTTGTCTGGTTTTACCCCACCATGCATTACTAACTCCTTAAAACAAATCTTTAGTCCTGCTACCCTTATTTCCACTTCTTGTGTGGCTCCTTCATATTTCACACATCTCTTAAAAGCAACAGTATATTCTATATTATGTCTCCTATCTGTCCTGCCTGTCTGCAGCCTGCCTTTGTGCCTCCAACACAAATGCCTTTAAAGACTGCCAGCTCTCCTGCATTCCTCCCTCTCATGGATTACTTCCCCAGGAGACCCTTCCTATTGCTTTCCCCAGTTCTGCTGCTTAGAAGTTCACTGTCCTCTTCTTACTTCTCAATTCTCTCTTTGCTTTGAAAGGTGAGCCTGGGATTTTGCAATCACCTTCTGTTAAGCTACCTTCCCTTTTTAAAATTTTCAAGTAGTCCCTTCCAATCAGTCCAGACCTAAATAACTAGCAGCTTTGTGAGCAACTTTCTGAACCTGACAGGCTGAAGGTCTCCCTGGCTGGGACCTCTCTCACAAGACGCACGTCCACACCGAGGCAGCCACACCAGCTCCTGCAGCAGGCAGGGAACAGAACAGCAAGTGTGCCCTGACCTAGTTTGTACACCCCATGGGGATGAGCTGAGCTGTGCCACAAAAATGCCTCTTTCTTGCATAGGCTACTGAGGGCACCTTTGCTAGGTGTTCAAATGCAGACCTCCGCATCTGCTACTCCTGTCAGTTATGAGGAGAAGTGATTTTCCCTGTTGCTACACAGTCCTGTCCTTCTGATGCAAATTAGTGACCAAAAATTTACCCCTGACTTCCTTGTTCCAGTTCAATGCCTTGAATCAACAGCAACTGTGGTCACCTTTTGTTCCATTTTATCTTTGGCCAGAGACATGCCACAGTGTTTCAGTTATACCATGCACCCAGTTTTCTTCACCCTTCATGCTTCCAACTTGCCCTCACCTTTCCAGACCTGTACTATGTACTGCCAAACATAACTTATCAGGGATGAGTTGTTTAAAGTATGCCAATGTAATGCTAATAACATCATACTCAACCAATAAATCTGTCTTTGACAGCTTAAAACTACAGGGATACACTAACTCTGACCAAAGGCAATACACACTATACCTGCCCAAAGCAGGTAAAATATAAGGTTGGTAGATACAACATTACTGCGATTAAAGTCAAGCTACTCTAGGTAGAGCAGGATTTTAAATATTATGTTACTATCTTTAAATTTCCCTGTCCAAAGCACCATAAATGCCTTTAACAGATAACACATGCTTCTTTATAGGAAAAACATGGTTTTTCTGATGCCTTCTTAGGTCCTCATGCAGTCACACATCTACGTTACCTCAGGGCAAGCCTAGCTTTCCAAATTATATGAAATACTGCTGTAGAAAAAACATTTAGGTAATGTTTACGACTGAATGTTTGAAGTTGCTCACTGTCTGGAGTCCACATACAGGGACACATACTAATCCCACTGAAGCCAATTGCACAGTTACACTGGCCCCATGGGAGCTAGATCAAGCCACAGTATTTCTAAGCTGATATATAAATGATTATTAAATACGGATACATCAAAGTATATAGATAAAAAATAATTCCATGCATAATTTAACAATTAATTAAAAAGACAACACGTCATTGCAAATGGTAGAATTTTATCTCTTGCTATCTCTAAGGCATAAATAATATTAAATAAAATTTATGCTGAGACCTAATTGCAAACAATGAACCCACAAAACCAGAATGAATTAATATATTAATATATTAGTCTATCGTAGGAAACATATTGATTCTAGTGGTTCTATTTCATCACAAAGTAATCTCATAATAGACTTAATTCTCCTTATACTCATTCTTCCATATATGAGAACCTATATAAAACAATTAAAAAAACCACAATAAAAGGGATCATAAAAGTATACAATCAACTGGTTCAATAGTGCTGCATGCCATAAAAATATTGATGCGCTCAAGCTATCGTATATTTCATGCATATTTAATGTACTGGTTTCAATCATTCTCCTTCCTGCTGCCAGGTAGTCACGAAGTCTGAACGCATAAAAGAGGATCAAATAAACTTGAAATCTGTGGCACAGTTTTTATTGACTTGGATTTATTTATTTATTTCCTTGCAGAGAGATAGTTGTGATGCAGTTTATTATTAGCCTTTAAAACCTTGTCCAATTTCCACTTCTTTTTCAGCTTTAGCTTCTGGCATTCTGTCACTACTTTTCCTCACATCTCCTGATTATTGTCCTCCCTCGTCTAAACTTCGATTAAACACCAAAAAAGTCCCGAGTTTACTTGCCAATCTGCTTTGCAAACAGCTCTAGATAATAGTAAGCAGATGAAAGACGTTGTGCGTTTTACCTCCAAGTGGAAGATTCTTGAAAAATTTGTACACAATGCAACGTGAATAAACTATAATTGTGCATATTTTCAGGGATAATAACAAAATCAAATACTTCATTACACCATTCACTGATTATCATCTTCAAGAGTTATTTTTCTTTATTTTTCAGAACGAGCATATCTCAAAGAAAAAACTACTTCAAGATCTTTTAGAATAGTCCTGAATGCACAACAGCAAAAATATTAGGAGAAAAGCTGAAATATTCTTCTGTCTACCAAGCAGACAATAAGCCTTGCTGAACAATTGAAAAACAAAACAGAGGGGGAAATACTAATGCTTCAGCTGCACCCAATGCCCAAAGCAAGCTATGTACCGTGTTACAAGTGGGATTTTACAGGATTTGCTCCCAACACAGTTTGCAGCAGCTGTCAGAACTAACTAGGAGAAATACACAGAAAACTCATTTAGATGCACTAGCAGAGCAAGCAATCTTCGTCTTCTTTTCCTTAACACAGGGGAAAGAAACCCTCAAACCATGCTTCTTCCAAGTATGTTTCAAAAATGAAAGATGTTAGATTGAGACTTATTTTTTAAAGTCACTGCTGTTAGACTAACACCAGGTGCCTCATCCCTTAAAATAAATATAAATGTAGAGTAAAAAGTGTTCATTTCTAAAGAGGAGGTGGGGAATTTTAAGTGACAGATTAACTGCATGGCTAAAAAGAAGACAGTTCAGAGTAGTGCTATCTAAAAGGGTAACCACTAGTGTCAGTAAAAGTGCTAACTTTCAGCAAGGGAATAACTGCGCTCTATCAGGAACAGTCCCTCCGCCATTAAAAGCATACCTGAACATTTCACGAACCAAGCGACCTAAGTGGCCATTTGCAAGCCATGCGCTGCCTGAAGGATGTACAGAAATCAATAACTTCAGGTTTCTATTCTGAATTATTCATTCAGTCTTTGCATAACAAAAAGCTGCATGCTCTCTCTCTCAAATGCACTATCACTGCAAACATGGAGCTTTAAAACAACAGTTTTAAAAGCATTTTGTCCTGCTACTTAAAAAAGCCTTCTTGCTCATAAGACCTTTAAAAGTAACTTTTGGAGCAACTAATGACTATGCAGGATGCTGCCCATTGTTCCCATCACCAGAGTGTTTCTCCCGAGGTCTGGCCAGTCAAGGGTCCCAAGCCAACCTGTGCTGTGGGGGACACCAGGCTGTGGGGCTCCCTGCCAGTGCTGTGGGCATGACACCCCAAGGTCCCATATTGCTGCTAGAAGATCAGTTAAAAGGCCCTCTACAACATTTTCTTCCATGAAAAAGAAACATTTTCCCTTGGAGGGAAGATACGTGGGTGTTCACCATATTTTCCCTTCAGAGCACTCATCTAGCCAGTCTGTGGTGGCTGCCATGCCTTTAGTCCTATTTACTGTACATCCTAATTTCTCATAAAGAAACTTCAAGTATTTAAAAATATCCTATTTCATCTGTCAAGACTAAGTCTGGCACTACAAAAATATTTTTTAAATTGGTTTGAGAAAGGAACTGAACAACAATGAAGAATTTGTCTGCTTTTACTCCTTTTTCATCAGCAGCTTTTTTTTTTTTTATTTTCCAACTTTATCTCATCCTCCCCTTTTATTTCACACTTCTCTCATTCTTTCCTTAGGTTTTGGGGGTTGGGATTCAAAGGGGTGTCAGGAAGAATTTCTGGGCTTTCATGGAAATGGGATTTCTCTTTGGATGCTTTAGGACCATGCTAACACTACACTAGAATGAAACCCTTTTGTTCCACAAATTTACCAGTTCTTGTTATGTCAAGGATTACTTACTGCTGTAGCAAATACTAGAATTTAACATCCTATTTTGATAGGAGTAAAGTTAAACAGTTGCTGGAAGCAGAGGTAGGTTTAGGGAAGTTAAGAGAAGAGATCTCTACCCCACTGCCGTGCTACACTGCCATGTGAATTTCTCCCTGGGAGCTCGTACCACAGCAGCAGGCGAGTGTAAAGTCTCATATCTCACCTCTCCAACATAAGTCAACAAGAAGTAAAAGATAACATTTAACCTGGAGCCTCACCATCAGACATTAAACAGTAGCCTTAGCAAGTGCAATGCTCTACCCAGTCCTCAGAAAATCTATTATCAATTCAGAAGAAAAACTTCAGCATTTAAAAAATGTAGTGACAGTCCACTTGATCTTAAACTGTGGAATTCAAAGAGAACTTAGTTGAATTTTGCAAATAACACATTATGTACCTGTCTCTAAAACTATGTGTCTCAAGATCATTTGCAGGAAATATTTCTGCAATGACTGTGTTTCTAGTTTAGCAAAGTACACAAGTACATGCTTAACTAGTCAACTGAACTGACAAAGGACCAATCTTACACACTATTTTATATACCACACACTTACATGCTTTGAATCCAGTTCAACTAAAGATGGGCAACGGAAGGCAGAAGGGTAAATATTTCTCAGCCATCTTGTTTTTTGTGGTTACTCAGCGAACCCCGTAAGTATAGAATTTAATCAGAAGAATGACAGTAGGCTTCCATGCCATTCCCCAACAAATGATGGTAACCCATAAAAGCATCATGCTGCTGACCTAGAAAAAAACTCTTTTGAATATACTGCTATAAAGGGATAAAAGGCTGGTACTTTCCCAAGGACTGCAGCAGAATAGGAGATTAATTAAAATGAGCAAGGAAAGAACTAAACAAGCAGGGAAAAAGTAAAAAGAGACAAGAAGAGAAAAGAAACACAGAAAAAACAGAGAAAACTAAAGAAGGAACACGGGACAGAGAAAAGAAAGAGAGGAAAGAGAAAGTAAAGAACAAATATAGGATGGGAAAAAAAGATGAAAGAAAAATGCAATCCATCCCTGGTGCCCATAGCAGGGTCCTGTCCACATGCACGGTCTGTTTTTCCATGATCTCTCATAATTGCCATGATCACCTTCATCCTTTCTGCTTCTTGTTGAGCCCTACACAGTGACAGATAAAGCACATTGACCTCCTTTTTCAGTCAGCAGTGCGAAAGCACTTCCAGGATACAATCCATCTCCCCCTAAGGTAGATGCCTTGGGGGTAGACATCTAGAAGGGTCTGTTCCCTCTGCTACCTAAAAGAGAGGTTTGGTAACTAGCTCAGATAAAGTTATTTAGATGCTTGAAATAAGCTGCTTCCCACCTTTTTTTTGTCTGCAACAAGCTATTGACAGTGAATAGGCAAATACAAGTTGCATGTATTCTGTATTAAATGCAAGGCAGCTGAAAACTAGAACTCAAGTTCAACTTAATGGACAGACCAGGACAGGTCTAGCGACTCTGCTAGAAATGCACTTATTTACAGTGCTACTTTTTCTACATTCCCTCCATTATATAGTATTTTCTAAACATGCCCTTGTGTCTTGAAAGAGCATTTGAAGGATTGATTTTAATTTCCATGCAAGTCACTGTTCTAGAAACAGTGCTCTAAGAACAGAAATCTGACAACTGTATCACCAACTGCTTTCAAACTGAGTATTTCCAAAAGATAAAGTGGAGTTGCTACATAAATTCCAAGTTAATGGAAGAGCTATAGTCAAACTGTATTTGTGTAAGTTATCGATCCTTAACTTGAATTCTAAAGTGAGCAATCTGAGATAAAAAAATCAAGGCCAGCAGCACACACACACATCTATATATCTATCTGTATCTACCTATACAAACACTGACACTGAGAACTATTTGAAGATGAAGGCCTAAGGCCATTGACCTTGGCAAGCAAGTCAAAAGGATTTAGTGTGAACTCTTTACCCCAATTTCCTTACAGGTTTAGAGCCTAAATCTTTTTTAAGCTACTCCCAAAAAGTTGACAGTATAGCAACAATGACTGGGCACGTTTTAGAAGTGTATAAAATAATGGTGTATAGAAATATAATTTTCAATACACTGCTCTTCTGTAAAAACAAGCATCATTTTTAACTTGTATTAAAGGGTTGCTCTCCAAAAAGCTTCAGATAGGCTTTTCCACATCCCACAGAAAATTAAAATTGCATCTTTAATATAGAAAAAGATTAATAGCCTCTACAAACATGGTAACAATTACACTCAATTAGAAGAAGAAATGCTTGATGGTTAATTTGGAGATTGCATTTTGCTGCCAGAGTACTGGCAATCTTCCTGTATGGTTTTTGGGGTTTTTTTAAATCTAATTTGTCTGAAATACTGGACAATGGATACATTTCTTACATTATAAATATGAGGTAAAAATCCAGAAAGGGAAGACTGCAGGTCTGCAGCCTCTTGTCTTTTCTCATTAGGAAGCAGAAGACTTCTGCAAGGACATGGGGCCACTCAGGTATTTCAGGATTACAGTGAGGAGGCGTCTGCATAGAAGGGGTCTTTGGAGCAGCTGTTTCTACACAGCATGATTCCTTTGGGTCTAGCAAATCCACAAAGGAAAGCCTATTGGTATGAGCAGTATTAAAACCTGTTCTGCAACTCACCCGGCCCACAGAAATGTTATGTGCTGCACAGAGGCTGATGTCAGGACCACTCCTGATGGCTCAGTCATGATGGGAAGGACCAAAAGACCACTCTGGAAGAGAGGTCTCTTGCTAAACACAAAATTAGGACCAACTTCACATCCAGGCCTGGTTAGCTCCCTACATCACACCATTTCTAAGAGCTACATAGGTTTAAAATTTTTAAAAGATGTGAAACTAGAATTCTACATCTTCTAAAGGTTTGAGGAGTCAAAAAAAAAAGTTGATTTTAAACTTCCCTGAAGAAATTATGTTCTGCTTCAGTGTCCAGTATTTCTCAAATACCTACAAGAGCAGCTATAAGAAGTAGAGAGATAATTATGTTGCCCCCTAAAATAAAGTTTTCTCTAACTATGAACACAAGCAGATCTTTCCAACAGTGTCTGAGCATTATACTCATTAATTAAATCTCAACCGGCTGTTTGCAAATACATTTTTATTTAATGTGACTTTTACATGAATTCAACCTCTGGGAGGAAAAAAAAAAAAATCAAGCAAGCTATGTTAAGTAATTATACAATCTGTTTCTCCAGAGAAATGTCTGGGCTAGACAGTTGGCGCTGAAACAGCAGATTAAATTTAGAACTGGAGGGCCATGCAGTGAAGGTGAACTCATGGCTTTTAGTTCTCTGTTGACTAAAAGCTGTACATGTTGTTAAAATTATGTGCTCTGTCCCTGAGGCAAAGTTCACTGCTATTCAAAAGAAAGATATTGAAAAGTGACTTTTGTCCCTAGAAAGCCTCTATTTCTAATCCATGAGCAGCATATTGATGCCATGGGATGATCTAGAGCTCTCCTTTTCAAGGTCATTTCTCTGTCCTCAACATAGTACTTAAAAAAAAAAAAAAAGAGAATTAATTGTTTTTCATTTCCCTTAGCTATGGTACTACAGCCATGACACTAATGCCAGAAAAGTGTCAAGCTTTGTAGAAAGAAATCATGTCCCTTATACTTTAACTCACTTTAATTTCAATTCCAAGTATTCAAATAGATCACCTTGGGATATCACACAGCAGCATTTCAGCTCCCCCATGACTCCTCAAAGACAAAGTACCTGCATAAGTCTCACAATTTAAGATCTTCCTTATTATGTGTAACACAGCTGATCCTGAAATCAAACATTTAGTAAAAGACACAATCACTGCTGTAGTAATCAGTCATCCAGACATCACAGAAATATGAACTGACCTTCATGAGATGCTGATTTATCCATTTTGTGAAGGTCTTCTTTTGTACTTTGTCCCGCTCATCTAGAAGTAAAAAGGAAAAAGCAAAGGGTTTAACAGCTCTACAAATGATGCGGAAGTTGTTTTGGTTTTGTTTTATGGAGAGCTTTATAATACTAGCATTCTAATAAAATTTAAACACAGAATAGCCTGTAAAAGCTCTGAAACATCTAATCAACATAATAACAAGCAAATGTTTTTGCAGTACATCACAGCATGTCACGAATAAGTTTCTTGAGCAGGAGCTCCAGGTGAGTTCCTCCAGGGCGACAGCCCTGCTGGTACGACAGCAGCACTACTAACAAAAATATAACTTCCTAGGAGAAGTCGACTGTTCCTTAAAATGTACTGAAAAGGTCAAGGCTAACTTTTAAGAGCTATAAATACTACTTATAGCTGCCAAAATCCAATTAATTATTAAAGTATTTAGCAATTGAAAAATCTCTTACTATATGAAAGTTAGCTTTTTTAATCACAATACTTTTTGACTAGAATATCCCCCTTCTTCCAACATGCAAGGAAGAGCTACAGCTTCAGTCAGACAAAGGACTCTCTTTCTTTTAATCCTCTATAAAATAAACAGGGATGTCCACTAACTCAGATACAGGACCCGGCCACTGCCAGCAGTTTGCTCCCTGGCATGGGAGTTAGCATCAATGATCACCCACAAAATATTGAGAAGAAACAATAAAAGCAATAGACTCAGGGTAAGAAAGCATCCCACTTATGAATGGAAAGTATATACATGTATTCCACTGAGCCACGTTAGAGAAGCACGAGTTCAGTTATCTCCGCAAACCTATGTACGGTCACTAGCCAGTACAACTGCTACAGAGCCCATTCACAGTCTCAGAGCTCCCCAGAGCAGGAGTTGCGGTGCGTTAGGACTAGGACCATCTGTGCAAGCCTAAAATGGCAAGATCCCTTAAGACCCTGTACAACAAAACTGCAGCTGTTTCATTGACTCAGGCTCTTTGTAGTGCGGCTGAGAATGAGCAATGAGGTCAGGCAGCAAAACAAGACCCCTTCTGCAGCTACTGCCATTATTAGAATATTTAATCGGATCCTGTATTTTACATTAAAAAAAATACTGTTGTCAGATTGGTCAAAGTTAACTTAAGTAAGAAAAAAAAGAAAAGAATCTCAGAAGATCCATATTCATGGACTTTCAAGTCTCTGGTGTGATACTGAGGTCTTTCAAAATGGCATGAGATCATACAGAGTCCATTCTGGGCCAAACTGAGCACCGAATGCTGTTCCTAACAGTAGTAAGAAATGAGTATTTGGGAACAAATGCAAAAATGACAAGCAAAAGCCTGTGAAGCCTTTGTATACTCCTCCCTTATGTGACTCACAGACTTTCTACGTGCTTATACATATCATTGCATTTAAGAGTCATAGATGTATTTTTTTCCTGTTATTTTTTCCAATCCTTTTTTAACACACCTATAAATTCTGCAGCCACAGTTCACTATGGTAATGAGTTCTTCAGGTAGTATACACATACTGTATACATGCACATTCATCTCCGTACAGAATAGCTGCTGTTCCCTAAATGCCTGTTCCATGCCACTCAAGACACTCCAAGCTTCTGGCATATGCTTTTTCCACACTTTGCAGCTCCACACTCTCTTATTCTATTTTGGGTTCTGAGGACCCAAAAAAGAAGAGTAAGAGACGAACTAAAGAGCAAAGCTGCACTATTGGAGAGAAAAAAAAATCTGGCAGGTTAAGAAAACCTCTTGCTATGTACACATTTCCCTATAGCCTTCATCTAGCAAGACAGCATTTCTGATATCAGTTATTCATCCTAATTAGGTAGAAGCTCTGGTTTGGTAGATGTGCAGAACAGAAAAATCCAGAAATACTTTCACTTGTAATCATTCCATTATGGGTAGCTGTTTTAAAAGGAACACAAGTTTTTCCAACTACAGAATTTAATATTCCAGCCCACAAGTGTAAAACGTGTCTTTTTTCCTAAGGTAACCTCTGCTAGTTTGGACTAACTACCACAAAAATTTACACTTTGGGAAGTGTTAACTGTGATGACAGTAAAAAAAAAAAAGTTAAAAAAATCCACTTCCTTGTATCTTGTTAGACCATGCAATCACTATTAATTGCAACCCTATTTTCAATTAAAATGCTAACATACATGAAAGAAGTGATGCTTAGTACCCCTATTCCTTTTATATATGCATATATTGCACAAACACTCTCAGAAAAACTGTACCTGGCATACACAATGTGTAACAAGGAGGAAAGCTGTCACCTGTCATGTTGTGAAAAACACCAGTACTAAAAAAAAAAATAAAAATAACAAGACATGAAACCCAACACACCACAAAACTGATTTTTAATCAAAACCCCCAAATACTTCCAGAAAAGCAAATGAACACTGGGAGGAAAACACAGTGCAACAGTATTCAGTCTACTCGAGCTTGGATACCAAATCAACCCCCCCCAGATGAAGTAGAAAACAGGCAGTTGACAGACTAAGGAAGGAAACCCGCTGAAAGCCTCGAGAGAGCGTTCCCCCCAAGAAAGTTCTGCTCTGTACCGAAGGCAGACCTGCCACCCTGCCAGCCCAGCACCGGGCTGTGGTACTGACCCACGCAGCACATTACTTCCACCAGCTTTGCGCTCCAGCCCTTTTCATCTTCAGCAAACGGTCTCATTCCTTCCTTCCAAACTTCAGAGTTTCTTTTCTTTGCAGGGAAAGGAGAGCCAAGGAGTAACCAGGGCTTCTCCTAGCTGACAGAAAGTAGTAACTCCCCTTTTTTAAAAAAACAGGAGCAAACAGCCCATCTGTCACAGCAAGCAAAGCTGCAGGCCCTCTGGATTTAACTCACAATAAATAAATTAAGAATCTATGTTTGGGGTTTTTTAACTTTCAGGTGCCTTAATATACATTTGAGTACAAATGCTGAGCTTTTCAAACCAGGAAGTCTATTTTTTTTTAACTCTACCAGCAGTGAGTAGCAAGGAAAGAGCATCACCAGTGCTGTTTAAACCAATGTAATTTAAGAATGCAGTTGAGGCAGGAGCTGCAGAAAGAAAACACATCTTACTAGATCATCTGATCTGTAGATCATCACAATAAACCCTCAATAGTTAATTAATCAACTTGAGCTTCTCTGCTTTTACCTGTTATTGCAGACATTATTCTGATATATCAGACATACAAATTTAAAGTCTCTTATGCTTTATGTGTCTGGAAAGTACCTCAATAAAATGCCTCCAGTCTTAATAGACCGATGCCTACTTTATGAACCTATGCTACAACACAGCAGCATCTAAAGAGACTCCAGATTAGAAAATCTAGACTTAAAAATTAGTTGCCGCAACTAAGGTATCTCACTGCATGTTCTTGTCATTCCTCAATCCCAAAGACAAATTCAGGTGCCAAATCCTTCTAACACTGATGCCCCCTTCCACGAATCCCTATCACTTCCATGGATCATAGTGTCTGCACTTCTCTAGAAGACAGGCTTGCTACCAGGCTTACACCAACAGCGACATGTGGCACTGATGACTCGTCAGTGCTCTCCTGGGGAGAATCATAGAATCATTTAGGTTGAAAAAGACCTTAAGATCATCAAGTCCAGCCATAATACTAACACTATCAAGGCCGCCACTAAACCATGTCTCTAAATGCCACATCTACATGACTTTTCAATACCTCCAGGGATGGTGACTCAACTGCTTGCCTGGGCAGCCTGTTCCAATGCCTGACAACCCTTTCAGTAAAGAAGTTTTTTCTAATATCCAATCTAAACGTCCCCTGGTGCAACTTGAGGCCATTTCCTCTTGTCCTATCACTAGTTACTTGATAGAAGAGACCAGCACCCACCTCACTACACCCTCCTTTCAGGTAGTTGGAGAGAGCAATAAGGTCTCCCCTCAGCCTCCTTCTCTCCAGACTAAACAACCCCAGGTCCCCCAGCCGCTCCTCATCAGACTTTGCTCCAGGCCCCTCACCAACTTGGTTGCCCTTCTCTGGACACGCTCCAGCACCTCCACGTCTTTCCTGCAGTGAGGGGCCCAAAACTGAACACAGGACTCGAGGTGCGGCCTCACCAGTGCCAAGTGCAAGGGGACGATCACTTCCCTGCTCCTGCTGGCCACACTATTGCTGATACAGGCCAGGATGTCATCGGCCTTCTTGGCCACCTGGGCACACTGCTGGCTCATATTCAGCCGGCTGTTGACGAACACCCCCAGATCCTTTTCCACGGGGCAGCTTTCCAGCCACTCTCCCCCAAGCCTGTAGCGCTGCGTGGGGTTGTTGTGACCCAAGTGCAGGACCTGCTGAGTGGTCCTCTCTGCCCAAGGCAACCTGAAATCACCTCTGAGCAATCACACCAGATGCCAACAGCTTGAATGAGCAGAACAGTACGCTTGCTTGCACACTGACATGAGGAGAGGCAAAAAGAGCGCAGGAGTACAAAACCTTCATTTTCGAGATGAGCTGCAAATTTCTGAGCTTCTTTCTTCGTTCTAATGGTGAAAATATCAGTTTGGAGTTTCTCCACCTAGTGACAGACTTACCAAAAAACCTCCTTTTCTTAGGCAGCTTTTTGCATTGCTAAGTTGTATTTAGCTTCTCTGCTGGTATTTGCTTGCCTGCATGAATGGCCAGATAGGCAACAGGTTTTTCTACGTTCGTCCAGGTATTTATAAAAGCCCCGATAGGCATTATTCCTTACTCATGTATAAATCCACTAATCACTTTGCACATATTGTTGCTATTTACAATACCTATTTATATTCAATTCAAAAAGTTGTGTTAAAAGAACATTGTTAGGGTTGCAAAGTGAAGCACTCAAAAGTGGAGTTAAAATAGGAATTAAAACCTTAATACAACCTTCTTGGGAATATACATTATAACATTTAATTAAAAGATTTTATTTTTTTTCTTAAAAGATTCCTGTCTACTGCATAGAAGGGATGCTACTCATTTAAGGAACAGCTATTCAATAATGTATTTCATGTTGTTGTTGAATACGCAGCATCAAACCTATTCATTCATCATTTTTCAAGCACTGAAGACAAAATTCATTTCATGATAGGTTTTCTGCTGGTATTCCTAATACTCCTTCTGCAAACTAGACCCTGGTATCTCAAACGTCACACTCAGAAAACAGAGCATAATTAACATATAATCTCTTGGGAAAACATTTGTTTTACGACACTCACCTAGAATCACAAAGCTATACAAGAAATAGGGGACAAATCCAATTCTCCAATCAGCACTGAAATGCATTATCTAGGAGGCCCTGCTCTCTGCTCCTGCAAACTTGACCTTAACTTCTCACAGGCCTTCCACATCTGTATGAATTATTCCTTCTCAGTCATTAATTAAGAACCAGGGGACCTCCAACAAACCCATCACAATCTGAAACAGTCTCATTTCAAACAGGTCTGGTTTGGAGAGTTAAAACTATAGAATTTTCCATAGGGAAGGGTTGAACAACCTTACTAAGAGGTAATTACCATTTTTCCTATCATTAGTGGGCATGTCAATTTTGACTATGTGAAAGCTATCTCTGTTATGAAGAACTGGGGTTATCCTTGATCCTATAGTATCCTAAATTAGATAAATTTAGAAATGAATAAAATAAAACTCTGTTATACAGTAAAATGTATGAGTACAGACCAATGCTACGAACTATGTGTTATCATGTCAAATTCTCATTAAGAACATACTGCATATAAAATCCAACACACTTTGGCAATGACTTCCGATAAAAAAAGAATAATCTTTCCTGCTATAAAAATATCAAGGCTAAATTAGCATCTGTGTTTCTAACAAGATGACAGCTATGATGAGGTCTTGTAGAAATGCTAAAAAATATTCTGAAAAAATAAACTTAGGGCCCTCATATGGGGATTTCTGCATATCCAACCCCACTACAACAGTGAAGATATACATTGAGTCTTCAAGCCTTATAGTTCCTGCTTTTGTGGGGTCAATATTTACTGTATGAGAAGAACTACAGGAAAACAGGGAACTCTCAAGTTATTTTCAACAGTTTCTAACTTTACCAAAAAAAAAAACCCAAACCCAAAAAACAAAGCAACCAACCAACCACACCAAACCCAGGCCTCTATGAAATAGAATCATAGAATCATTTAGGTTGGAAAAGACCTTCAAGATCATTGAGTCCAACCATCATCCATGCCCACTAAACCATGTTCTGGAGTACCTTGTCCACGTGCTTTTTGAATACCTGCAGGGATGGTGACTCAACCACTTCCCAGTTTAGTGACCCAGAACTAGAATGGCAATATACATTTAGTGTTTGCCATGAAAGATTAGCTTCTTGGCTAAAGGATCTCTACTAAGTTCTTGTTATCTTCACCCCCAGAAGTCCTGGCTAAATACGAGTTTTCTCAGAGTAAGTTCGCCTGACAACCCAGCTTTTTCTTAGGTATTTTCTTCCTCTAACAGAGCAATATTTTGCTACAGGTAGTGCTTTATGTTTTATATTTCAAAATAATACCTCATGCATTTTAATATATAATGGTGCTACTCTTAAATCAGCTTTTCTTGAAGAGAAGAAGTTTGTCAAGCTTAAATGCATCATTTTATATTTTACCACTTCTGTCATTTTTTTAACTTGATCAGCTGCCCCTTGGATTTATGAAATCAGAACATGTAACATTTCTTGTTTACATCCCTGTTGGTGTTCACTTAACAGGACAGCTTGAGGTTTGCAGGAGCTTGCCTTGGAGACAGCATTACATTACTTCTTTTTTTAGATGGACTGAATGGAGGCCTTGTCAGCCAAATACAAAATAAGAGGATAACTGGAGACAAACTGGTAAGGTACACAGTTTAGACAACACAGAGGAAGAAAGATAGTAAGGGCATGTAGCAAGGGAGAGACATGATCCATATATATTTAAAGGAAGAATAAAAAAAAAAATTAAAAAATAGTTTATGAGTCTAGAGAGTGAAATCTGGAGAAGAGAATTTAGGATACACATAATGACAGGGTTTTACCCTGTTGGAACAACTGTCAATAAAAATCAAGGGACAGCAAGATAGACAAAGATTCTTACACAAAGAACATATCCTACTATTTAAGAAACCCAAGCAAGTATGAATGCTGTTAGGCATTAGTAAGTAAGGCATAAACTCTTGAAATTCATTGCCTAATTGAGGCTCACTTAAAAACAACGAAAACCTAAAACTCTCTTTAAAGTCATATTTCATCCAGGTAAAATCCCTTCATTTCTCTTTCCCACTTACTGCTTATTGCCATCACTTCCTCCTTTGTGACAAGCTTCAATTTTAACTGGCTCACAGATGTGAAGTTTTAACTACCACTGACGTGTTCCATGCGTACACAAAGGGGCATGAATGATGCTACCATTACATATATACAAATGCAGCTTTTCAGAGAGAAGGGTAAGGCACAAAGTGCTTCTTTCTCACTACTTTACTCCCAAATGCCTGAAACGTGGAACTGATGCAGTGCCATAGAGTAAGTTAGGGTATGCATGAAAAATATCCATCAGCAAGCAGAAAATCTAAGGGAAAGTTCTCACACCCAAAGTGTTTACTATTTTATGTGTAACCCTGTAAGAAAAGCTTATATTATGTGCTGGTGTTCCCACCACTGCAGTATTTTTAGCCACAAACCACCCAAGGATGAGAAAAGTACCCCTAGATTCTTCTCTTACTTCTACCAAGGCACCCACTACCAGCTGCTGTCAGAGAATAACACCGGTGAGGCCAAACTCTGGGCTTCCCCAATGTGTCTCACCATCAACTGCTACCCTCACAAACAGAAATATTTGGCAATTGGCACCATCTGACCTGTATTTCTTCCAGGAAATGTATCCCACTCAATTACTGCCTCCTCTGATGAGGTCTGCATTGATATGGCAAAGTTCTTTCAAAAGAGTGGTGGTTCTTCTGCATACTCCTATCAGGCAATCCATCGGCTCTTACAAAGCTTAGTTTTATATGTCATGTCAGATCATACATGCACATAGTTACAGAAGCAATTCAAGTTTACTCCTATCCTGAGCTTTGCAATGTTAATTTAAATAGCAATGAAACATGAGCCTCAGTTTAAGTCTTCTCTTAACTTTGCTGGTTGCTCCCATTACTCTGTGAAGAATTTAAGCCTCTCTCCAGTTTCCTTCCCTCTGAAAAACAATCGCATTTTTCACACACTGAGGTGAAAGGTCACATACACAGTTGATCTGATTACAAAGATGAATCGGAATAAAAGTTTTGCCCATTTATTCTAAAATCTGATGCCCCTTCATGCTCTACTTTTATTAAACTCTGGACTACAGGCATCAAGAGCTTAGGATGAACTAGAACTTACGTGTTTTTCCTGGAATTACAGCTGAATAAGACCAAACTCAGACCTCACTTAAATTAACAGCTAACCTTTACTAATTAAAGCTCCCATTGGCTCCTCTATCACTAGGGTTCAGCCTTCATGACATAAAAACAATCCATGTTTAATATCTCCGATATATTTTTCGGAGTATTTTTATTTCTCTTTCACAAAATAGTAATGCAAATTTTACTTGCCAAATTATTTCTATGGGTATGCATTTACCTACAAAAATGCAAATGTTTTCTGAAAAAATGTTCTTTAAAGAAATAAGCAATGTAATTTGTAGGCAGAATGTGAACTAAATTTGATGACTGACATAAATGCACCGAAGACTGGGAAATGCTCAATTTTATAAAAGTTGCTGGAGAATACATACTAAAAATGACAAAGACTGGAAATAAAATGGGAAACTTTAGCATTTTATTTTGCATTATATTCAATCATCCCTTACATGCCATTTCCCAATGAAGTGGTCTTGACTGCAACAGCTGCAAACAGAATCCAAAGATATCACCCCTTCACCTGTGTTTTAGTTAATGCATGTTTGTTCACCCAACTCCAGTGACCCACTTCCCAACCTTGCAAATGAAGCAATGAAATAATACTGCAGATTAATTTGTGGAGAGAAGACTTAAAATATTACTAAAGTTAAATGTTGTGATCTGGAACAATACTTACTTTTGAAACTCTGCAATTCTTCATATCGAAATACCAGGATAATGTTTGATTAATATGTCTATTTATTAAAATGGATAGAACAAACCATAAAATCTGAAATTAATTTCTTTGATATGTTAGCAGTATACTTGCAATGAAATTAAAAGGCTTGCAAAATCAAAAAAAAGTCTTCAGTCCACATGAACTTTCTATTTGCTCTGCCACTGGCTCCTGTAAAAGGCTTCGCAAAATACAGCGCTTTTTCTTGAAGGTATGTTGCTACCCTGCTGTAAAATGAAATGTAACATTTAGACTCATATCCCCATAACAATCTGTTAATCAATTAGATGGGCTTATCAGGGCTCAACTGTAGAGTCAACAATAAAATCATAACCTTAGCTGCACCGTCCCCTCCAGCTGCACACACACCAGTTGTTCATGTATTGTTTCTTAAACAACAGACCAATTCTGTATGCACACAAGTAAGTGCAGTTTCCCTGAGTCTATGCAAGATAAAGATCTCGCAGAACTCCATGAATCAACCAGGAGGAGGAGACTTCTCTGGAGTCCAGGGAGCTCAAGCTGCCCACATGGTTTGGGTAAGCTTGCCTCCTGGCCTCAAGGAAGACCTCAGGCTCCTGCTGACAAACTCTGGACACTCTTTAACAAGCTACTTTGGTTAAGTGTAGTAAAACAGCTGTATCTGGAAGCATGAATTGACATTCTAGGCCACAGACAGATTTTTCAAGCTGTGGCTAAACTCTTCCCAGTTTCCAAACTAGCTGCTTCCCAGGTATATCAGATCATGCATGACAGCACAAATGTCAGACATGTTTGACTGTAACATCAACATTCATAATCCAGACTGATACAGACTGGTATCAAGAGAGATTTGCTGAAACAGAAAAACAGAAGGCATAATACAGAATATTGTTCTCTGTTGCCAACATAGTTTGCTAAAAACAAAATAACTTTTTCATATTTTTGGAGGTCAAGAGTTTAATCCTAATTGCAGAGGAAGGAGTAATCATAAAACTCACTTTGACAGAGCTATGACCACCTCAAAAATCAAAATAAAGACCATGTGCAGACAAAACCACACACAAAAGCTAAACTGTAAGAATGACTGGCTCACCATTTACGCCTGTGATACTCTGTAACACACTGCACCTCAACTCTACAAATGCAGGCAAACATGAAACCACAATAGGCAGTAAATAAATGCTTTGTGAACTGAAAATATTCAAAGATTTGCTAATTGCACACCCATCTGGCTCAGTAAGAAACTGCACTCATCAAATTCTCACTTGGACCTTTTTTCTCCCACTACTTTCTATCTATGCTTGAAGCAGGATAAAGAATTCAGCTGGCCTACACCTGAAACACGTGGGGATAACTAAGCTGCATAAAATCTCTGCACGTTGCCTGGCTTTACCATCCTATGCAGAAGATGCTATGTAAATCTTCAACTACTGGAACAAGAAGTATACTTCTGATACGATTTGCAGGAATGTAAATTAAGGATTCCCACCCCTGTATGGAAGAAATATTGTTATTTTAGTGTGTGCACTTACACCAAAACCCAGACGAACCCCAAGGGATCGCTTTGTATTCACAGGATCTTGGTCAGCCAGCACCTTATACTGTTAGTGTAGTTAAGTAGCTACCTCATATCTAGTCAGAAATGAACATGAAAAAAGACATGAAATAAGCTCAAAAAGCGTTTTCTAGTGTCTTCCAGACCCAGTAATGAGTGTTCCAAAAGGTTTAGAAACATAAATCAAACAAGGGTCCCAGCCCCTCAAAGTTTACAGCTGAAGTATTTAACAAGAAATCAACAATGGATACAAACAGACCACAGGAGAAATACGAGGAATTAATTAAATAGCAGTGTTACCTATAAGCCTGTTCCATTTAGGGAGGAAAAAAAAGTCAATATACCATTTGACTTTCTCATTTAGGCTTTTAAAAAAACATCATTAACCAATTCAGATTAACTAAACTCATGTAAGAAAACAGTCTTGTCCTCTGCAGCACTATAGATATCCATGTCTGGTTCTTTTCTGACCAGAAAATCACTCCCGGGCAAGTACTGCATTAGCACGATATCCTGTGAACAAAATTCCTGAAGCTTAGTGACTTTCCAATGTATTTCCTTTCGTGCAGCCCTCTCCCTCAAGCCCTATAGCAGGACAGATGCTTAACTACTACAAAGGGCCCAACAAAGCAGAACTCTACAGATGGCAGTGAGCAGCACTGAAAAACTGCCATGAAAATATTTGGTTTCTAATTTAATCCAGTTTTCAGTATTATTTTATTTCTGCCTTTTATATGAGAGAGAAGACCCATGTGAAAATGTCACATCCAGCTATCAAGACAGGTAAAACCTGCATGTAGTCCAAACAAAAAAAATCTCTAGACAGACATTACCCTGCCCTGCAAGGTGTATCATAGCACTTCTTGACTTGTGGCTGTATCACCCCTTTTTAGATAACCACCCCAACCAGAATTTAAACAAATAAAAAAAAATAAAATACAAAAACACAACAACAAAACAACAAACCACAACAGTTTGGGTGTTTTGTTGTTGAGTTGGGGTTTTTTGAGTGATCAAGGAAGTTTTGATACAAATTAAAAATGGGTTTCTACAACACCAGATGACAGCTTATACATTTAAAATGTTGATGTGAGTTTTAACAGAAATCCCGTACTGGAAGGATGTGCCTCACCAAACAGCAAAAGGCTTATGAGCCTAAAGCCTATTTCATCAATCCAGTGCAAACTCAGGTCACAGCAATAAGCAGCACTGCACTAAGAAAATCGCAGTCATTTTCCCCAAGCCCCTAGAAGCCAGTGGAGATCTACACTGACTCTGTGCATTTCTGTCCTTTGATTGAATCCTCCTGCTCTGGTTTTTACACTCTCCCTTGGAGAAAAGGCAGAGGGATACATTCCAAGAAATCTATGGAAAAGTCCTGAGAGAAGAAAAGATGACCCAGAATAGTGTTCCCTTTGCAAACTGTTCAGCTAGCCTTTGAAGTCCTGTGCTTGCAGTGACTGTACTAACTCCAAACTGTTACAGAGTGTGAAGAACTGGAGGGAAAGCAGCGATGTTTCCATGTGACAAACATAGCCTCTAAACAGCACTGTTTACATCACTGTTTCCTCAGTACAAGCTGAGACTGTGAAACTTTAATGCAGCATACAAAGTACATGAATATACCCGCTAGCGAAGTCAAGAGAGAGCTTGAAAAGAGGGGATACGGGCAGAGATCTGTGATGCTGGGTTTGGCTAAGTCAGTAGGTCTTGCTCTTCCTCTGACCCTCAAACACTCTGATACGCTTACATTAAAGGAGATTAATTTGGTTTGCATACAGTGTCAAGTTAACTGGAACAAGAACCAGCATCACTGGCCATTAAAAAAAAAAAAAAATCTCACCAGCTGATGTTTACACCACAGACGTGTATGGTATTGCTCAATTCATCTCCACCAGCACACTCACCCATTGTTCTCCCTTCAGTCTCATGAACAATGAAAGATTCTCCACAACAAAGAAACGTAAAAATAACTACTAGGGATTTTTCTATGTTGCAGGAAGACAAAGAACACACACACTCTGAAACCACTATCAGACTCCCAGAGATTTAATGACAGCTCGTATTAAAAAAATAGTTGGTAAAATATTTAAGTAAAAAAGTATCCCAGCCAATTCCATTTGAAGAGTTGGCCAAAGAACATGCTTTATTTTTAAAACAAGCCTACAATGATTTGGAAATTTCATTGACCACTTTTCTTGATTACCACACAAACCCAAGTAAACGCTTTCACTGAATTGAACTGTTTCAAGTACATTTTGTGTCTCACCGGAATCTCTAGTCTTAATCCACCTCACAAAGACTTATTAGTAAAGCATTTTTTTCATTCATGTAAAGAGAAGCCAGTTGATTGAACTGTCATGCTAAGATGTGCAAAATGATATTTATTAGAAAAATAGGAAAATTATTTACTTAAAAACTGAGATGTGACTGCTTTTCAAATACAGTCTTGCTATACAGGATATAGTGTTGCTATACAGAATATACAGGTGTACAAACATCTGGAAAAGCAGTGGAAAGCAAGTGGAAACAGCATGGTATGGGGGAAAAAAAATAGAAATCTACCTGGCAGGCAGGTGGCCCCTATCATCAAATTATCTCTTCCATCTTATTCTACGTTTCAGAGAGTCTAAAGCATGCAAACTTGCCAAGCATTTATCCAGCTTCTGCATCTCATCGTTTAACACAGACTTACCATATGTATTCACAGTCTATGTCAAAATGTATCTCTGCCTTTAACTTTCACAGAGAGCTGTGAAAGTTTTGTATGAATTTTGGTATGATCACAAAATTCCTCCTCTTTATGAAACAAACACCCTACCTATGCTAATAAAATTAAACCACATAATTTCTCTATGTGGCTATGCTGGTGCTATTAAGTTAAATGTAAGAGCTGTGAACTTAGGATACAGAGAAAGAAGCAATAGTTCTAATTTAATTACATAAAAGTTATCCTGAAATAACTATCACTCTTTCTGAAACTGAATTTCCACACATAAACAACCAAGTAAAATGATATATTTCATTCAATGATCTGTTTCCTTCCCATAGTCATGGCAGCATGTATTATGAAAATACAGTATCATTTGAATCATCCATGATAATGATGCAAAAATGACGTTATCAAGTCTTGCGACAGTACTAAAGCGTATTGAACAAAGGGTCAGTAGGGCTTGGCGATGATGTTCAGGCAGGTATCTGTTTCTTCATTAAACTTACTAACCACCTAAATGCCCCCTCCCATCTGATCTAACTGCACTGCCAGAGCCAGTCTGTTAGGATTTTACTCTGTGGTGCAGGCACAAAGGCAGTGCTGGAGGAGCTGGGACACCTTTGCTCTCCTGATCCCCTGGAGTTTGGGATGTCTAAACTCACCTCAATACACACCCTGTCCTCCTTTACCTGTACGCAAAGGTCCGTGGACCTCTGATGACTTCATGTTAATAGCAGCTCCGTGCTGCTCCATAGATAAGAGAGGTGTCGCCATGGATGGAGATTTTAAGGTTTCGAGGAGATGAAAAGGTCACTTCTGAGAAGTCATTGCCATGCATAAACAGTGACTCAAAAACCCACACAAGAACAATGGGCAAAGGGAGTTTTGAAAATGGCACTGTCTGAAGAACAGGAAAATTTAAGGAATGAGAAATGATATGGCAGAGAGCTGTTGTGTGGTACTGAAGATAAAGACAAGAAGCTTGTACACTTTATAGTGGAAGAGGAGGATTCCAGGACAGCAATGCAGGAAGATGATGATTTTAGCAAAAACGTATGTTGAAATGACTGGTTAAGCTTGGCATCTGGAGTAGCATGAAAATGGATCCTATGGCACTCAGTACAAGACTCAGACCTCTCCAGGGGACAGCTTACACTGCACACACAGAAAAGCAAAATTTCAGAAGCACTCTGTAGTCTGAAACTACAGAATAGGAGCTCGAGAGAAGAGTCACATGTTTCAGCCTTAGCGACTGGTAAGTGCTCTCAACATTGACAAAAAAAATAGGAGGAAAAGGTGACCTAACTGTGGAAATCTACAGTATGGACGCATCCAAGTGAAGGAGTCACAACAGCATTTCTATGTAAGCAATGGAGAATAACGAGGTCTTTCAGGATTGTCTTTTCTCTGCTAATCACAAAACAGACATACTGATATAGAGAACGAACGGCTTATTGCTTAATGGTTGTCTCTCTGTAACTTTACATACCAAAGACTAGTGTTTGTCAAGGATTAAGCCTGACAGAGACTGGTATTTGGGAGCAATGAGCAAGAAGGAACCATGAGCGATCACAAAACTTAATTAAATGTCTGATGAATTTACGATATTGTTAAGAAGGCAGAAGCAGAGGCCTTGCTTGAATAGATAGGGCCAGAAAAGATAAGAACTCCTGCCTTTGTTCTCGTCCTTAATTATCTCATCCTCGTAGATAATTTAGCTTAAACTAGCCATATGATTTTACACCACTAATGAAAACTTAGATAATAAGAGCACTAACAAGCATTGATGTATCAAAACATGTAAAGGACCATACCGCGCAGAATCACCTGAGGAGGGTCAAGTAGCGGACAAGTGAGGAAGACTATGAAGACCACCAGAGACCTTCAATGCGCCTACATAAAGGACATTTGCATAAGCTAATAGCTTCCCGGAAAACTAATGAATATGTGTAACATTTCTCAGAAATCTAGTGAATATGTATGTAGAGCATGTACTTAACCTGCACAATTAGGCCTGACGGTGTGCACGATAAGGTGGAGCGATCCCCCATGCATCCAGCGTTGCCAATAAAGAATACCTACCTAATAGTTAATCAAACTACTGTGTTAGTTTCTTTGAATCAATACACAGCTAACTCACAATAAAATATCTCCATCTGCTCTCAAGAACCTAACCATAAACCAAGGGATATTCCAACTATTGAACTGGAAGTTAGCCTGGAAGAAAATCACTTAAACCACTTCAATTTACAAATTTTTGGTTTTGCAATTTCTACAATTAACATTTTTATTCCGTTTCATATCCTTTGTTACTGTTAGTCTTAAAATTAAGTCATTTGAACATCTTCAGTAAATGACAAAGTCAAAAAACAATCAAGTTTTGTTTCCAGACATGTGTACAGATACTACATTTTTTCAACAGCAAAGAAGCTTCAATTATCTGAAATGCTTGTGCCCACAAGCTGGGCATCCAGGAAGCCAGAGTTTGAAGAGGCTTCCAGCATCCTTCAGATGTGGAGAACTAGAAGTATACAAAAGGTTTGTAGATCTTGTCATACCTTTACATCATAAATTGACATATTCCAGTATAAACTGGACTAATATACTAGCTAACGGAAGCTTACTTTCCAAAATCATTGTACCAAAGAACCCCAAAAGATCCTCCTTTTGGATTTAGCTACCTAGCTAGAAGTGTAAAGGTACTCAGATTTCACACTAATTATAACACCAAATGAGTGCACTTGTACAATACATGTCTTCTGGAAGTGACTATACCCATTTATGAGCTCCACCTCCCCTTGCTCTGAAATAATTAAGCCTTTTGAGCCTTTCATCCCCAAAGGTTTCAAAAGATTTCTGTAGCCAAATTTTCAGTTAGTCTTACTCCTGTGTTTTAAAAGCCATACTCTATATTCTTAACTCAGCAAAATATAAATTATTCACTAAACCCCTGACAGCCAATTTCTGTTCTCACAGGACTAAAAATATGCATACGCTGACTTCAGCGGTAGCTCATTTTCTTCATTCCCGTAATTTGATTTTTTGTTGTGTTTCATTTACTCTCATGGGAGGAAGATGGAAACCAATATGGTAGAACAGCGAGAATCATTGTTTTCTCTTGGAACTCAGAAATATATAATGTATTTCAAGCTTACAAACAAAAATTACTTTGTAGGCAGAGAGAAATCATGAAAAACATAACTAGAACACAAGTATTTCAGAAAACTCTGAATCCTGGGAAGAACACTAGATCAGAATATAGACTTATCTGTAACTTGATTACAAAATTCATCACTAACTTAGCCACTGTGATGGCTTTATTCCATGTTTGCCTGGCTCCCTTTAAATCTTTAAAGATCTAGAGTCAATAGGAGATTTATGCTGTAAGAGGAGATGAAATACAACCTTAAGAAGTCTGATGACTATGAGACAGAGCACAAGCGCAAGAGACAGGGTGACAGTAAGGGGGGCTGGCTGAGTGACATGCCACCTGCCTGTCCCAGGCAGAGGGATTGATTACCACCACCAGAGCTGCCAGACCAAAACTTGCCTCTCCGTCCAAGTTGGGATGTATTTTTAGTCTTTGCAAATATTACTGGACTATAAATGGATTTTGTTCTAATAGCTTTTTCTTATTATTGCAAAGTAGAATTAACAACATTTTTCTTTTACACTGAGATTTAACATCCTAAAAGCAGAAATCTTATGCTAACTAAGAACGATCATGAAACCTCATGAACCTAGGTTAGCCCACGACCCGAAGAACTTGCACACCGACACGTGGCAGCCAAGCACCAGGTCAAGGATGGTCCCTGGCGCACGAGGTTGTGTGACAGAACTGAGGAAAGGAAACTAGGTGACAGAAAATGACCACGAAGGAGGAAAGGGGCTCCTCCACAGCCCTAAGACAGCCAGATGGACAAAGTCACCCCCCACAGTAGAGCCAGACCCATCCCCCTGAAACCAATAGCAAACTGAAGTGAAGGTTAACAGGATGAGGACTGGGTTGAGCAGGTATGGTTTGGTTTTGCTCTCTGACATGTCACCATGGTATTTAGGGACAAATCAAAGCCTTGTCATATATGCTGTGACACATATAAGAAACACCACAAACAGAGTTTCTTAGGCCAAAATGGCTGTTTTGCAGCTCGAAGACATGGCCAGGGCCAATCCAGCCAGAGGGGATATGGAAGGGCATAAAGGAGGTCAGGTTATGGCACCCAGTCACATACATCAACCACCAAGCACCAAGCTCCCTAGCTGAACTGTTGTATTACCCAAACTACCTTACTAAAAGCAAGCTCAGGTCCCACCTAAGAATCTCTACAAGTCTCTCAGTCCTTTAAAGGGAGGACTTTTTTCTTTTGAAGAAGAAGAAGAAGAAAAAAAAAAAAGGGCTAAGAGCCCAATGCTTGGCTTGTAAGCCTCAAATAGTTACTGCCTGAGATAAAAGGATCAAATGAATTAGTCTGAAATTACTGTAATGAAATAAGATACAGTCTGCCCAGTCACAAGATGCTGACAAGATGTGAAGTACTTGATTTTACAGTACTGCAGTAGCAGTGTGACTACAACTTTGGGGGGAGAGAAGCTTATTTTCAATTGAGTGGGATTTTGTTAACAAGTGGCTTGTTCTACACATCAGATTTGTTCTAGACTCGCTGCAGCAAATTCAACCTCATGAAATTGGTATTCTTTCATGTAAGGTACAGCTACAGAGAATTAACAGACCTGACTATAAGATCCCCTAGAAAATCAGCAAGATTTTCTGCTATTAAGAATGAAGAAGGTATGAATGAAATATCTTTTGCAAAGATGCTCCATGAACCCCATACAGACATGACTCAGCAAAGCCCCGACAGAGAGATCTTCTGGAACTGTTCCTGTGCCAGAATGGGACTATGTATTTCTTACACCTAGATTACCACAAGAAGTATCAATTTCTGTGAGTCTCATGAAAGACTTCATAGTTATACAGACCATAAACCTGAAACAAGGAGTAATTGGGGCAGATGCTGCAGCAGTGGTCCATGACTTACAAACCAGTGAGCAGGACAAGATCTTTCAAGCAAAGTCCAGGATGCTTGTGCTACAAGAGATTTTTCAAACACTACACTTTTACAATCTGAGAAGTAAAGATTACTGAATATTAACAATCGACAGGTAAAGCTGTGTTAACAGGCAGGCCTAGCACCACTATCGCTTCAGAAGCAAACATTTTATAGGCTAATGGCTTACTGAGGTTGTACACCATCAGAAAAAAAAGCAAAAATACAATATTTATGAATGTTACAAAGCTCAAAGGCAAGATCAGAGACTAGTCTCCCAGGCAGATCAGTATTTTCTCAGAGCAATTACACAGTGCTGAGGTTTGCCTCCAAAATCCCCACAGATACATGACACTGCCACTGAGGGAGAAGAAGTTTATTCAGAAAACCTTGATTTTGCAAACCATTATTTAGAACAGTAGTCACAGCAGCAGTTCTGGCTTCTGTAAAAATATGATCATTTACAAAGGAACAGTTTTCTTAAGATGGGCTCTGACAATGTTACTGGGGGGGTAAAAAAAGTGAACCCCTCTCTATCTTTAACTCTTTGCTTCAGGTCTTCACTGGACTGACTGAACCAAATCAGCAGGACTCTGGATGTGTTTACAAGCATAATTCTGTCCACAGTTTTCAAGGATATGCTTTTCTTCTTTTTTTTTTTTTTTTTTTTTTAAAAAATCACACAGCCTATAGCAGAGACATTCCTCGTTTTCAGGGACTCATAGGCACTGTAGGTGTAAGGGATCTTGTCTCCCCAAATCACATCCAGAACAGCTGCACAAAGCCTACTGAGTAATAAAGGGCAAGAATGTCACCCTACATTAACAGCTCCAGTTACAACACAACAATAGCTATTGTTAAAATACTCAATTCTAGGCAGCTTGCTGGGTTACAGATATATAACCTAAGCTTCCAGATTTATGGTAAATAGAGTGATAAACTCAACTGTAGGGAAAAAATTCAGAATAATTTGTGAAAAAAATACATTCATGTTTGCAATATTAAAAATAACACAGATGAGTCATGGTTACCAACAGCAAACAGAAGCTCATACCCAGTTCAAAGTGGCTAGTTTAGACATCTTCAGAAAGAAAAGTTATAAATATACAAACACACTCACATTCAAATTAAATCCCCTTGAAATTAAGAAAAATCTGAAACTTAAATAAAGTGACAATAGATGAAAAGCAGTAACATACCCATTGGTCCTTAGCTGTACATATTTAGGAAACCACCAATGCACCAGAGTACTAGCTAGTGGCCACACTAAATGTTTTTACAGTATTTTGTGAATAGACTGGAAAAAAAATCTCTAAATTGCATTGAACCCAGCTAAATAAGTAGTTAAAACTAAGTATTTTTATATGAAATGGAATAACAACAAAGACACCAAAGCTGTTCATATACTTCCCTACAGACAGCGTGCCCTCGGTTCATGCCTGTAGGCATCGGGTAAGCAGTTTGTTACAGGACTCTGCAGATGAACCTGGCTGCGTCTGCCCCATTACCTAACTGGGCCCTGTGTTTGCACTACAGCACGAACTGTATTTCACTTCTCTCTCTTCACACAACTAAGCGGCGTGAGGGAAAGGTAGGAGACAAAAGACAGAAAAAGGATAACAAGACATTTTATTTCTTTGTCAGTTTGTTTATACTGTGGCAGTCACCAATTGTCTTCTATTGTGCTAAGTACTCAAAAAACACAGGAACAGACGGCTATTGCAAGCGTCAGGTTTTTTTCTTTTTTTATCTTTAGGGCGTCACTTCTGCAAGAACTGTTTTAAATGAAAGCCCCAACAGAGAAAAGGTTAAAGGAAGTAAATGAAAATAATCTTACAGCTCCATTTGTACTTCTCCTTGCACCATCCAGTCCATCAGCAATGAATACAGAAAGCAAAGTAAGATGAAGCAACACAATATCTGCCCAAGAGCACACATACATATTTTTATAAGATTATATATATTTATGTAATTTTATTTTTATATATTTAATATAGACTTAATTTAATAATTATATATAGAATAGAAATAAAATTCCAGATTGTTATGTGATGGGATCATAGAAGAGAAATATAATTTCAGAATGAAACAGCAAAGCCCCTTCTCCAGAAAATTTTCCCAAGGAACCCCTCCCTCCAATAGTAATTTTAGCATACAGTTTTATCATCCTAGTAACTATGGTGCAAGACCCATAAACAGGAAAAAAATTCAACGGGTTTGGGAAGGAACTGCGACAGAAAACTGCAGCTCAGCCATACACCCATCCTCATTCATTCTGAAGCCACCTACAAGGTCCATGCTGCCTAGGAGTCAGCTACAATTCCTCTGAACTAGCTCCTAGCACAAGTGTTGATTTCCATATTACTTGGAACTTTGCTGTAACTTTTCTAAATTAGCAATTTCAGAAATACTATTTTTTTATTTTCTTTTTAGTGATACGCTTAATTCTCACAGCTACAGAATAAATTGATAAGAGGGAGCACCTATTCCTGAAGCAGCCAAGAAACAAGAAGAATTTTTAAAAAATATTTTTAAACTAATCTCACCTAAATCAATGAACACCATTCGCCTTGTTATTCCAGTTTAAACTGAACAGACAAACTAGATTACAGTGGATTAAGATCAACAGAAATAAACCATTCTTCTAGAGGTAGCCTCTCCACCAAAGGAATCCTGTAACTGCATGTATAGACAAGCCCTTTAAATCCCACAGTTAAATTTTAATGAGTGGTATTAACACCTAGTTAGTGTGTTTTAAAGGCCCACTTATGTACTCTTTTGGCCAGATCTACCATAAAGATTTCCTGAAATTCTTATCTTGGATTTGCAACTTTAATATTACCAATTCCTATTCCAAGTCACAGTTCTTGATTTGTAATCGTACAGACTTTTAGCAAGGACTTTTAACTTAAAACTGAGGAAAAAAGGAAAAAATTAAACTATTCTGATAAAAGGCTAGGGCCTGTTCTTTCTACCACTTGTCTGATGAAGCAAATGATGACAACAGAAAGGCCTTTATCTTTTACACAGAACAGTCACAAAAGGAGGATGACACACACTGTCTGCAGTTTCAATGTATTTTTGGACAGAAAAATTGTGCGCAGATCAAGTATTCTTGGGCTCGGCTTCCAGGGTGTATTCTCCAAAGCCCTTTCTCCACCTATTACTGGAGCTCTTCTCATTCCTCTTCTGCAACTATCTGGCCTTTTGTGGCTCTCCTTCCTTCTTGCCCGCATCTGCTCCTAAATGTCCTATTCTTGGTCTCCTGCTCCCCTCCACACCACTGACTCTTCCCCCTTTCAGTTTTTTTGCCAGTCAATCACCATTCCTTCCTTGTGTTTTCATCCTTTTGATGCCCCTATCCCTACACTCTCACTTTCATCTTCCTCTTGTTCCTGTATTAAACTCCTCATCCACTGTACTCCTCATCCAAACACGATGTGCCCCTTTTCCTCTGTGTTACGTGAAAGTCAGCAGAAGGCGTGGATACACAGGGGACAACCCTGCTAATGTAATGTAATTGAGATGCTCAGCATTTAAACATCACAGCTCCACCTATAAAACACATTTAACTACATGTCCTAGAGGTGTGCGTGAGAGCTATGCCAGAGCCAACACAGAAGCTCTTGAAGACAGATGTTACATCTTCACCCTAAGTTTTATAGCCATGTCGTGGTTTAACCCCAGTCAGCAATTAAGCACCACGCAGCCACTCACTCACTCCCCCCACACCCAGTGGGATGGGGGAGAAAATTGGGAAAAGAAGTAAAACTTGTGCATTGAGATAAGAACAGTTTAATAGAACAGAAAAGACGACACTAATAATGATAACACTAATAAAATGACAGCAGTAATAATAAAAGGATTGGAATATACAAATGATGCACAGTGCAATTGCTTACCACCTGCCGAACGATGCCCCGTTAGTCCCCGAGCAGTGATTCCCCCCAACCCCACTCCCCCCAGTTTATATACTGGACATGACTTCACATGGTATGGAATACCCTGTTGGCGAGTTAGGGTCAGCTGTCCTGGCTGTGTCCTGTCCCAACGTCTTGTGCCCCTCCAGCTTTCTTGCTGGCTGGGCATGAGAAGCTGAAAAATCCTTGACTTTAGTCTAAGCACTACTTAGCAACAACTGAAAACATCAGTGTTATCAACATTCTTCTCATACTGAACTCAAAACATAGCACTGTACCAGCTGCTAGGAAGTCAATTAACTCTATCCCAGCTGAAACCAGGACAAGCCATGAAGTTATAACTGTCTTAGAGTAATCCTTTAATTAATTTTTAATTAGTTGCAGCACAAAGTTCTTCTTTTCCTCATTTTGAAAGCCAATGTTCTCCCATTTTTTATAAATGGTTTATGTGTTTACAGCAGGTTAACTTCATCTCTTAATTTTAGATCACTGCTATAGAACATAACCTGGCTGCACACATGCTGTTACTAAAGATTACGGCAGCAGTGTTTGCTACTAGTAAACAAACCAATTTGTTTATATTCCTTCTTTGCCACAAAAGCTTAACTAGTTTAACTTATGATCAGTCAAGTCACTCAAACTCTCCAAACCGAGCTCCCCTCCTTGCAGAACTGAGGGATGCAATTTTGCCTTTTTCAACACCTTTTGTTCTGTGAGTGCACTTGTAAACACAAGTTACAGTGCTCTTGCAGTTTTCTAGCCATGAAAATAGCCTTCGTTAAGGGAAGGCTTCTGCCATTGCTTCATCTGGTTCTCACCATCAGAGAATTAATCAGCACCATACTGGTACATAACGTCTGTAGTATGACTAGTAGTATGTCAAAACCCACCTCGAGTGCAAAGCCGGAGAGAGTAAAAGGTAACAGCCCCACTTGGTGTCCAGGAGTGATGGGGCGAACGAACCACCCACAACAGAGTGAAAGGTTCAAGAAACCTGTTCTAGCTGAAGTAAGCCAAGAAGGAGAAATGACTTTATCCTGGTGCCAGTAAGGAGCAGGAGAAAGGACAGGGACCACGTGAACAATCACATCCATCTCGAGCAAAACAAAGAGGGAACAGATGACCACTGCAGCATTTCTGCGTTTGTCTTCGGCTCTCCAGCAACACTGAAACTGAACTGTTTGCCAAAGAAAAGAAATTGAGGAGAAAAGATAGTGTTGGTTTGGGTTTTTTTTTTATTCCTACAACTTTTTTCATGGCAGGGGGCAGCTGGAGCCAGCAGCAACCTGGGTGCTGGGGGCATCGGGTGCACCCATGGAGGGGGCACCAAGGCAGGGGCTGGCAGCCAGGGCTCATCCCACTGCCCCAGCCAGGAACTGGGCAGCCAAGGGCACCGGTGCAGCCCCAGCCATCAGGTGCCTCCCTGGGGATGGGGACAGGCTAAGGCTGGGCCGGGATGTGGACTCATGCATGGGCCTGGCTAGTGGGGGCCATGGCCAGGCAGGGAAGGGCTGTGAGAAGCCCAGCTGTGGCATGGCTGGGGGCAGGGGCTGGCGGCACTGGGGGGGGGGGAGGGGCTGACATGGGGTCCTGGGCCATGAGCAGGTGGGGGGAGCCCTAAGGGGGCTGGGCAGGGACAGTCAGGGCTGTCAGTGCTCTCAGAGCCTCATCTTTCGTCAGGTCCTGGCTGGATACACCCCAGTAAGCTGCAGGTGAAAGGCTGAACCATGTAAAACTACCATTTAATCTGAACAGTTTTAGCCTAAGTACAAGATTCTGCACAAGAGAATGCAGGAAACAGTATAATTATTAAATACAGAATAAGATAAAATCATAATCAGCTGTTTAGCAAAAAATGAATAACTACACAGGCAGCTGATATGAAATTAGCTTCAGTTATGCCAACTGGAAGTGGTAGGTCTGGGAGGGACAGAGAGGCAGAGGTCAGCATGGGCTCTCCATGGCCAGGAAAACCAGGGTAAGCCCTGCTGCAAAGCAGCCAACAGATATAACTAGGGTATATGGACCCTTCTTGCATCATCATAACCACCAAGGCAAAGTAATCAGGATCTGTACTGGCAGGGAATCTACACTACCACCTGTACATACTCCCAACAGCCTCCTTCAACCTCAGCCTCCTAAGAAAGATTTAGTTTCATCTCTGCATAAAATCTATTGAGGCTGATAATTTAGTAAGCATAGTAAGGGAAATTTTAAGATACCACTGGAACATCAGCTGGGTGCAAAGGTTCAGACAGAATTACTTTCAAAATTTTACTCTAAGAGTTAAGCATCGCCACATGTGCTACCTTTCCCATTCATAATAATCCAGTGAGCAAGGATAAAGGATTCACCTGTATTCTCACACAGACATTCAGAAAGTTCTTTTGCTAGCATTTAGGAAATCATGGCACTTGTAAAAAGCACATATACTCCTGAATTTGGACGTCATGAAGAATTACAGCAGAGGTCACTTTTCTTTAAAACTACATACTGCTGACGTGTTAGTAATTATTTTCTGTTCTTCATAAGCAAACCACGTGGTGTTCAACCAGGAAGGGGGTGGGTGGGGGAGGAAGTATGACAACTACAGTAATTGAGAATATCAAACATTCAGAATAACTAGGATGAAACACAGTTATTCAAGTAGGACACACATGTGAAATAATCCACTGTTTAGTAACCAACAACAAATTTATACTCTAATAAATACTACTCACAGGTTTATACCATTTTTACAGAACAAATACACTATTTTTCTTTTTTCTTCTTTTTCTTTTATCCCCTATTCATGCTTACAGACTATCTAAAAGTCAACTGTGTTGTTGACTTTTTTCCCCCAAGGCAAATACAGTTATTTAAATAACATAAAACTAACTTTCGGGTTCTGCATGCACATTAACAAGCATCAGAAAACTGAAAAAAAAAAAAAAGAAAGTGGGGATAAAGGGAAGACAAACTGTGCATGATCTGTAAAACAAAGTGCTGCCTTCATGAAGAACATTATGTGTGGCACTGTGAACCCTTGGGTTCAATTCCTTCCCCTGGAACCACAAAATGACCTTTCCGTGTTGCCTAGCAGGAAGACTGAAACTTCCTCAGCTGACTTTCAACCAGGCATGGAAGAATCTGAATGTATGGCTCCCCTCTGGAGCCCTGCCAGGGAGAGGAGAAGTACCCCCATTGTAGAGCTTACCTTCCGACACTCATAAAGGCTGCAGTAAAGAAAAAGAGTTTCCAGAAGAGCTGCTGTGAAGAAAATGAATGTTCTCCCCAACCAGATAATTTTATTACATTTCCTAAGGCCTTCTGCTAGAGTTAGACATAAGTGGTATGGAAAACTGACATAAATGAGCAATAAAAAGACAAGAATGTTATTTAAAAAAGCATGCCCTCATTTTTCCTGTAGCTGACTCTGAAAGACTTTTGTTCACACATTAGAAATGAAAAAGACAAATATAAAAAATGTCACATAGCATGAATGAAAAAAAAATCAAGGCAAAGATTTAACATTTTCAAAGAAATAAAGACTATGAAAGAACAGTTTTATATTATTATATTATTATATTTTTTTAATGTATATAGACTACTAGTCAACCAACCTTTTAATATGTTGGTATCAGGCTGAACTCATAACAGGCACTCACCATAACAAAATAGGCAGAATTACAACTGCATGCCAGAATGATGTGGATAAAGTTTTTGTAGGTTTTTTTGTTTGTTTTGTGTTTGTTTTTTAAGAAGTCTTATCTTGCAATTGTTACTCAATTTTAAGTCTCCATTAAATATTCTGAATGAGCATGAAAAATGGCAAAAAAAAAAATCTTTTGAGTTGTACTGAAAAGTTCTTTTAATAGTAATTGGAAAACAAAAACTACCAACTGATTTTTAATTTTTTGCATATTAACATTAAATGGCTTCTTTGAAAGCACAAAACCACTCCTTACTTGAATTTTACATTAATTTCCACATTACAAAGCTGTTGTCTGTGGCTTCTGAGCTTCATGGTTATTAAACACAAAACATGGGATTCCCCTGGTCTCAGAAACAGTGTAGCTGCTGTACAAACACATAAAAAGGGGGGAAAACAAACACACACAAAAAAATCAACTGCAATTTATAATGCATGCAACTGAAAGATATTGACTGATGAGCTAGGTCATCTTCACTAGCAATATAACCTCTTGTAAGAGACATTTTAAAGTTACAAATGAAACATGCAATAGAATTCCACAAGGTGTGTAGATGAATTTGTGTATTAATGCAAGCTATTTATCTTCTCCAATGTTAGTCCCTGTGATAAACAGTATCTATCAACAGAGCTTACAGAAAACAGTCCAACTTGATGTCAAAATGTAGAGAAATAGTAAAGTTAAAGTTAAAATTTTGCAATGTATCTACTTTTGTTTCCATTTAGGAAAGATGTCTTGGTTCAAAAACTTGATTTTCCTAAGTGTGATTTACATGAACAGCCTGCCAAATCTTCCCACTTCTCTTTTTAAATCATCTTTTTATCCCATCACTCCACACACTCCCACGCACTTTGTTTCCTTCCTACAAGACACAGATGTATCCTTATCTGCCACCTATCCAAGCGGTACCGTAATATAAGCATTTAAATAATAATGATGGGTCTGCCTTGCATCCACACAACTCCTTTGGGAAAGTTAAATCACCAGTGAAATTGAGGGATTTCAATCACTATTCAACAGAAGTAAAACAACAACAAACCAGGGCAAAAACTATGAAAAGAAATGGACTATCATGTTACAGGCACAATTAAGTCTTTCCCCATACTCTCACATAAAAACATTAGGAAGATTTATACATTTTGAGAATTATTTTCTCCTTTGATACGGAGAGCTCCTGCATCAGTACAGGCTCTTACTCTCCATGTCACACATTAAGCACTGTGTAATGAACATACTAAACACAAGTCAGCTGTGTTCTTCCTCTTCTGTGGCAGGTCCCAGCAATAACTTCACGATGCATACACACATTTATCATGTAGACTAAGATGACGCTATGCTGCTGCTATTACTTTTGAACTGTTCTTCCCTAACTTGTTTAGCGCTGAATGATCTGCCCAGCACAAAGGAAAGATCTTTATGGGTCATCACACTCCATGCATCACTCAGGGATTGTTCCGAGATACGTAAAAGACCCGAATGTACATATCCTTGTAAAACATCAGAGATCTAAAAGCACAACAGCAATTTCTTCTGGGTGGCAGCTGTCAGTGCCGCCAACTGAGGTTTAACAATGAATATTTCTTCAGGGCAGGTTAAGAGCTGACTTAAGCCACGGTCTGTTGAGCTGGTCAGAAAGAACTCAGGAGTCTGACACTGTCCTCTGCTATTCTAGCAAATAAACCATAAGACTTCTGCTTTTCAAGTGAAAAAATAAACCCATGATTTTCAATTTCCTTTCATTTAAGAGTTTCATCTCTTAATCTCTTTCCAATCATCTGTTGGAGGTCCTTGTCATACTTTAATCTTCTTTTACATCAAATGCTTAAAAATAAAGGCACTGAGTCTATCTGACAGTGCAGGCTATAAAACCTCACACATGCCCTGTTATTCAAAGTGTCTGCACTAGTAAAGTCATCATTTCCTCATATAACTAAAGATTAATTAAAAAAAAAATAATCAACTGTTTCCCTAATCCTTCCAACACTGCCAGTTTTAGTTATTTGTTACAAAAGGGAAATAAAAACATTTTGGTTCTGAAGTTATTGAAACAATACTTGGCACTGCAAGTACCTTCGGTCTTACCTGTCACCATCAATAAACATACACTCTGCCAAGCCCTCCCTGCTCACCTAGCCTCACCTTTACATTGTCCTATTATGCAAATACCCCACAGACACCTGGGAAATTCCTCTTTTTGCTCTTTAACCTGAACCTACCAGCAGCAGCTGCACTTGGGGGTTCCCCCCCCACTAACTCTTTTTTAAGCTATTCAACTCTCTGTGATCTGGAGAGAATCTAGCTTTTGAATTTCAAAATCTTTCTAGATGTTTAAGTACTGCCTATCCCCAACACTAAAAAACAAAGAATGGTGTAAAATTCATAAAGGTGATTTGTTTTCTGGGTTGTTTTTTTGTTTGTTTTTAATAGCCTCTCTTCCATTGCTTTCAGCTTTTGAATCTTTTTTGAATCTTTAAGATTCATATTGCCAAAATTTTCTGTTACCATCCAAGCCAAAATCTTAACCTTTGTAACATAAACTGGGATTTTTTTATTAAATCATGTAAGACCAGAAACGCAAGCTTCTGTAAGAATAGCCAGTGTTGTAAAGCACAAAATAAGATGATCAGTAATAGTACTTTATTTTAAAGGAAGACATACTAAGGAAAACTCAGAGAATTCTGATCCCAAGTGAGGAAACAAGGAAGTATCACTTATCATATCTGCGTGACAAATGCAATAGAAAGGTAAGATATTAATGACTCAATTCTATACTAGAGTTCATCAGCTTTACACTGGAAAACCTCCTTCAACTTCAGTGACATAATAGTTACCCAAATGTGCTACACCACTGTGAAGCATAAGCATTTAGTTACTTGACTAATACTGAACAATTCAAATCATCTCAGTTAATACTAATATGAACAATTAAATCCTTGTATACTTCTATCTTCTTAAAAACTTACAGTCTGAACAAAAAATCCTACAAAGAGAAATACTTCCGTTAACCTCAGTGAGATATAGACTGGGACTTCACTATTTACTGCCTGGGAGCTGACTGCAATTCAAAAGAGGAAAGTATCACCATCCTTGTAACAACAGCTGTGCAACCACCAAGACCGAACTACCCAGAGGCAAAACCCCACTCCCATGGCCATGGTATGATAACCATCCTAAAATGCTTTGGCATTTTCAAAAGGTCCACCAAACCCAAAGATAGGGGCCTGATGAAACTGAGGGAATAACCAGGAGGGGTAACACGGGAGTCCAAATTCCCAGCATCTGATTTCAGTTGCATAAAACTCTTAGGAAAACAGAAAAGTTTAGCTATGACTTTCAGTTATAGCCACTGGGAAAGGCAGATTGTGACAAGCAGTAATGCTTCAAAACAAGAGTCATATATAAAGTGAAAAGTAATAGCATCAATTTTTAGTGGTGCCCTTTTGAAGTAGCTAAGAAATGGAGTGATGACTAAGACAATAAAAAGCGCTGACAAGTATAAATCCACCATGGATTTCAATACTATATTTAAATCACATTATTATGTCAGTGGAATACTACAGATGAAAACGAAAATATTTTTTATCGACAGCTGCAGAGCAAGAGAAGTTGTATCACCCCAATAGTAAAAGTTAGAGACTTAAGTTAGAAACTTGAGTTTCGGGTCATTCAGCTCCCAGTTCTGTTACATACACATTTGGTATCTCAGGAAACAAATGGCAAGGAGGCAGCCAAAATGCTTTCTGACAAAGTGTTTTCCCTGCACAGGTATATATCTCCAGCGGCACCCATAGCAGTTTTGCACTTCAAAAACAGAGCCCTAGCAGAGAGAAATCTTCCATCATGAGCACTTTTCAGTTCCTATCCTTCTTTCTATTACATTTTTAGTGAATTATTTTTCACATTGTGTGATTCCAAAGGTGCATTTTTTCCATAAAAGCAGACCATTATCTTTCTGTACCATTAAAACTGGTATTTCTCTGAATAATCAGCTATACAGTTTTTACAGACACTTACACAATGCAACAATAGTGGTGAAATTGAGAACAATCTACATTACCACTGCTCTTTTGGGGGGCAAATGCTCTCCTCCATTATAGGGAAAGAATTCAGAATTAGGTAGGGAACCACTGTGACCCCTTCATACTGAGTTGACTAGCTCTATCATACATCCAAGCTTGAAGACAGATTATTACAATAAAGACAGGGGAGAAGAGGCTTGGGAATGCACTGCTTATTTGTTGCTGAATTGCTAAAAAAAAAAAAAAATCCCATTAGGCAAAATGGAGGCACCCCAGTTAGGCAGAAAGGAGCACAGCAGACATCAGCAAGAGGATGGTTGTGGTTTAAGCCCAGCTGGCAACAAAGAACCACGAGGCCACTCGCTCACTCCTCCACCCTGGTGGGATGGGGAGGAGAAAATATAAATAAAAGCTCATGGGTCAAAATAAGGACAGGGAGGGATCACTCACCACTTATGGTCAAGGGTAAAAGGCAGGCTCAACTTGGGGAAGAAACAAAATCAATTTAATTTGCTACCAATCAAATCAAAACAAGGATAACCAGACATAAAACCAAACCTTGGAATACCTTCCCCCCACCCCTCCCTCCTTCCCGGCTCAACCCCACTCCCGGTTTTCTCTCCCTCCTCCCCCCGGCAGCGCAGGGGGACGGGGAATGGGGGTTGGGGTCAGTTCCTCACCCCTTGTCTCTGCCGCTCCTTCCTCCTCAGGGGGAGGACTCCTCACTCGGCCCCTGCTCCACCGGGGGGTCCCTCCCACAGGAGACAGTTCTCCATGAACTTCTCCAAGGTGAGTCTTTCCCACAGGCTGCAGTTCTTCACAAACTGCTCTGGCCTGGGTCCCTTCCATGGGCTGCAGTCCTCCAGGCACAGCCTCCTCCAGCGCGGGCTCTCCCAGGGAGCGGCAGCCATCTTGGGGGTCTCCCTCCCCCTGCTCCGGCATGGGCTCCTCTCTCCCCTGCTCCTCCTCCCCCTCCCTTCTTCACTCACCTCGTATCTGCACAGGGGCTCCCCTCACATTCCAAATCTCCCCCTGCACTGCAGGTTCCCCTTCTTAAATCTGTTCTCCCAGAGGTGCTACCACCATTGCCCATTGGGTTGGCCTAGGCCAGCGGTGGGTCCAGCTTGGAGCCGGGGAAGCTTCTGGCAGCTTCTCACAGGAGCCGGCCCTGCAGCCCCTGACCCACTACCAAAACCCCACCACACAAACCCAAAACAAGCATGTAAGCTACAGAGTTGCCCATCCTCTGAAGTGAAGCATGCAAACCTTCTATAATAACCTGAAACAACATAAGTGACATAATTATATAGTTACCTACTTCAGATCAACTGCTAGTTCACATGTGTCTACCTTTTTGGATTACCAGACAGGGAGCAGGCAACATCTGATGTGACTAATATTGACTGATGTCACATTATCACAGAATTTGTACCTGTATATTTTTGCACCTAAACAGTTAATAGATGTATAGCATTAATAAATGTAGAGAAGTCATGTTTGGAATCTGCTGCAGCAGCCAAGAAGGAAATAGGATTTGAAAGCAATCTTGGAAGATTTAATCTTCAAAATTTTTAAGCCTCTCATTTAAGTATCTAAAATTTGGGTGCCAAAAGCAAGCAAGATTGATTCAGCGTTTTGATTAAAAAAAAGCCAAGTAGCTACAATTCATTGTATATTTGTGCATCAACATAATGCTTCAATCTTAGAAAAGGAGCCCTAAAATACTTTTGTGGGGGAAAAAAAAAAAAAAAGACAACTCAGTTCAACTGAATAAATTCACTTTCTCTTTTACTAATCTCAACACTGTTAAATGTCAACATCTCAACATCTATTAAATGTCAAAACCCTAAACACTGATTAACAAAAAAATCCTCCTAACATTTTACTATGAGGGCTATTGCGTACACCATGTTATTTCAGTAGGGAATGACTTTGTGAAGAAAATAAGTAACATTATTTTTAAAAAAATCCCTAAACCCTTTAATAACTATTAACTATTACCATCTAATTACATGTTACTCCACTCAGTCTCTCATTTTCTAGAAACGAGATCCAAAACCACTGCTCAACGTCAGTAATGGAGAAAGCTGGGAGGTAGGGTTAGTATTATTAGACTCCTCTAAGTTTTAATCTAGCGGAAACCTGGCATTGATCTGATACAGTTCAGGATGATAGAAGGGATGCAGAAATAGCCAGAGAATGAAATTAATTCCATATTCAGGAACCTGATCTGAGGCTCTTGAGCCATATGTGTAGTAGCAATGCCAGAATGCAGTATGTGTTCCCGCTAAGAAAATGGATGCAGCATATAAATAAATCAGAAAGAGGTTAAAATAGCCAGCTTCAACTTTTCTCTTCCAGGGATGAGAAACTGGAAAGTGCTGAGGGATTTTTGTCTTGTTACCCAACTACTTTTAAGAGGCAGCCCATTACAGAGCTTCCAGAACCAGAATTGCCATTGGGAAGCACAGGTTTTATAGGAGTCACATTGCTAGGGGCAGATAACTTAAGAGCTGTGAAGTATGAACAACAGGAATATTTTTACCAGGCTGGCCAGCTTCCTGATTCATATTCCCTCAAACTTCATCCCCAGACCTTGAAGAGCACTCTTCCAAAAAGCAGGACAGGTGAAAGTGGGGACAACATCTGAGAGTTTAAACTTCTTCTCTTTTATTTTTATTAGTATTCAAATTCTAATCAAATTGCCATTAGTATTTTAATTCAAATCACCTAAAAGATCACCTTAGGAAAAGGATGTATTTGTTAGCAATCCAATACTTCTTCTCCTTCTCACTAGCAGCAGGGTATGACAAAAGAGCACCTGCCAATAGCTTCAAGCAGTCTTCCAATGAAACTATGTTTCTAAGGCTAAAACAAAAACACTAATAGGGAAAAAATGCAGGCCTCCATGATCACCACTTATGAAGACTTACGCTATGAAACAAATTACTTTGGGAAAACAACAGAAAATTAAAGTTTTAATATTTAGCGTAAAGATGTGATTTTAATTCTAAACTTTTCTTCAATACAAGTTGATTCCGCCAGGCAAAAGTTCAAGTGAAAAATGGACTGTCACTGGAAGGTCAACCAATTCCAGATCTGTCAAAAGAGGAGGAAGCCAGCTCCACCACCCTACAATGCAAAGGCCCGCCAGCAGCCCCTAGACATTTACAGTAAAGAACTGTTACCACAACTTGATCGGCTGAACTCAACTGTCATGCTGGCTCATCCAGAAAAGGTAGCTGCTCAAGTAGATATAATCTAAATCACCTTGCGTTTTAATTTCTGCACTCTAAAACATACCTGGAAGAAAACATCAAGCCTATCCAACCTTTGTAGAATTAGGACGTTCTCCAAATAGCCAAGTTGGATAGCTAAGCAGTTTATGTGGAGATTTAAACATTTCTCAAGAGATAGAAAGGCTGGCAAAAGACTGTTTCTTCACCATACCTGAACCACAAGTTAAAACAAACAAAACCCCTATATCTATAAATCCTTTCCTCTCTTTGAGGAACTAGATTTTTTTTTTCTTTATTGATCAATTATATTTATATAGTAAGAAAAAAAAATGCATCACCTGGTAAAAATTATAGCCAATATAAAAAAAGAACCTCTGACGACAACTAATACTCACGCTCAGTACTACCTTAGCAGATTGCTGGTACTGTTTATTCAGAACTGTGCAACCATGTTTAGTATGTATAGTTAATAAATGTAATTAATACACAGGTCAAACTGTAAGTATGTAAAAGAGCCACAACACTTTTTTCCTATTTACTGCACTTCAACACTGGCTCACAGTGCATTACTATTGAGCTTAATAGTAAAACAGCCATTTTCATGGTGGGGTGCTTTTCTCTCCCCTTAATTTCCTGTTTAGAATGACTTACAGGAATGACTTACCTCCTCCAGCCAGTTTGGTCTCCCTGATGTTGTGTTCCTTCAAATAAACTGAAAAAAATCTCACTGAAATAACAGTTACTTCACCAGTCATAAGATCACACTGTTCTTGCACTAGAGCAATAGATACCAGACACTGCAAAGAGATTTAATAATATAATAATATGACATTACAGGAGTAATTTATAAGACTAAAATGAAAAAAACAGAACAGGCTTGTTTTGAACTTTGTGGATGTATTATTCTGCAATTGAGTTTGTGTGGTTGCCAGAAAGCCTAAAGAAAACCTCTTTTCAAGGTGTTCATCCACAATCCAACAGAATGTGAGGAGCCAAGGTTCATCTGGGACACAGAGGTACCAAGGAAATGGAAAGCAATAATTAAAAAAAAAAAAAGATAAAAAGATTGAACTATAAAAACACAAAATCCACTTTAAGCCTATGTAATCACCAGACTTAGAATAAAAAAGGATGACTATCACTGATGGCTTTCTGTGTCAATCTTATTTATTGTGCCTTGGCCCAGGATATAAATCAGTTGCAGAGGCAGGAACATTCCAGTTTCTGGACTGATGGTAATGAACTGCAAATGATTTCCCAGATGTAACAAGAAAGAATTTTGTATCACATCTAGTCATACACAGTGCTTTTTTCCAAAGCTATGAGATAGGTCAGTTCTCCCTGCCAGAAAGCTCTGTCTGGCAGTCTCCGGCTTTTCCAGCTCTGCTTTAGCCAACAGTAAGGCCAAAACAAATTTGTCATCTTTACCTGCCAGCTTCTGCCTTCCAATTTTCCTCAACTTCTCAGTAGCATATTGAAAATTCATTACTGCAGACAGCAGAATGGGAAATTAGAACATCAGTGTCCTCTTTACCCGAAAATGCTTAGTCTCAAGGTGCAACAGCACCGAACTTTGCCATTCTGCACCAGCGCAATAGCATGGTGTCTAATATTTAACTGGTCAACTTCCAAAGTTACTCTCTCGATGAAAATTATAGAAAATGTACATATACATACAGAAAATAAACCATTTTTTTCCTCAAGCACAACCTGGTAAACATAGGGAACTGTTTAAAGAAACTTAAAAGAATTTTTTCATGGACATGAATGAATTTTGAAACATTTTGATTCAGTATTAATAAAACATTAAAGCATGTGTCTATGAACAAAACCAAGAGTCACTGCCTCACTGAGAAGGCAAGAGAAAACAGTCACAGATAGGAAACACATCTCACAGCAAAAGCTGCTTTATTCCTATGCTGTCAAACCAATTACAAGAAGGGGAGAGCTGTGCTCTCACCCTCAAATCTAGTGCAAACAAACCAGTTAATCACAGCCAGCATGTAATTTTAGTACAACTCATATTGGGAAAGGGAGCTATAATAGTTACAAGATGTAAAGGTGTTTATTCCAGGAGGAAAAAAAGCACTGAGGGAGGCCTGCAAGACCTGATGCCTCCATCTGGACAATACAAGTGTTTCGCCTTGTGAGCATTTGACTGATTTTTTCCAGTTTTTAAAAGTCAATTGTTTTGTCAACTGTTAAACTGTTCTCAAAGTATGACTACTTTTCAAACTCCTGACTATCCAACACCATTTTAACAGTATTACTTTCAAACCACTTACGAAAGTAAAAAAAGACCACAGCTTCTTGTGAATAGTCTTAGCAGAATTAAGGAGTATCATCCAGGATTATCACAACCAGATGAAATACAGACTAAATAGGTCAGTGTAGTGCATGCACTCTCTCTGCTTTACTGTACTCATTTTTTGCTAAGAAGTTATCTTTCAAATAATAGCCAACAGAAATATTTTTTCAAAGTTTTACCATTTCTTTTTCACTACAAAAGAATAAAATCAAATTTTACTCTTTGGTGCCAGGTACCTGGCAAACCACTAGAAAAAACCTCAATCAATAAAGTGTTGAACAATTCACCTTTTATAATGAAACTCAAGTATTTACAAGGTATATATAGCAGGGATTATGGCCCAGTAACTGTTTTTCCCAGTACAATGCAATTGCACTATAACAAAATTACTACAAAAACATGCAGGAGGTACACTATTTCACAGCCCTCAGAAAACTCACTATTAGAAGATGACAGCCTTAGAGTTTGAACTTGAGATGACATGTTCTCGTTTCACCAAGAAGGTTTCTCAACTTTTTTTTTTTTATTAAATTTGCTTTCTTCTCTGCTTGGGACACTTGAGGATTTTCTTTTCTTTTTTTAAGAAAATTTCTTTTAGGAAAATCAGATAGAACTTCGGACTGATATGGCGAAGCTACTACTCTTCCATGAAACACAAGTGACGATACTTAAGTAAACAGTAATGAGCACACAATGCCCAGAGCCTGTTATAGATGAGAGAAGATTTTAGCCACTGATTTATGCATCAGAAACACATTGCCATGGGACCCCATTAGAACAAGATTTTATTAACAAAGAACATTAAAGGTCCTGGTAATTTTTTGCTCTGACAGTTAATGAATGTTTATTATCAGAAGTGAATTTAGCAAGCCTCTTAAATTCCTGAATCACACAACTATGGAAGGTCAAGTGTTGTTCTTGGGCCCAGCAATCTCCAACTGGATCCTCAATTCCCTCACCTGCAGATGCTCCAGGAAATTAATCTGCAACATCAGTTAACTGTTACCAACTCCTTGCATTTTATTTGTGCCTATTAGATTTACCTCAGTTAATTTTACATCTCAGGAAGTTTAAATGGAAGCAAAACATACTATGAAAGTGGATTTAAAAACCCCCATATGGTAAACATTTGAGTGCAAAAATTGGAAACTGTTATAATAGAGAAGTCCAAAATAAGAAAGCACAGTTCTAAATTTTAATTAGCAAGAAGCAACCACCAGTGTTTAGGAGAAGCTGGAACTTCCCTCAGCATTGGACCACCCATCCTGTGACACTTGGGGAAATAATTCTTGTCTGCTCATCCTGTCCAATGCCAAGCCTCCACTCAAACCATGTAAACATTTTTATACTTGGATGATAGAATACATAACCTTTTAATCCAAAGGTATTTATAAACTCATGTCACCTACCAGATGAAAGTCAAAAATTTAGTCAAAGTCATTAGGTTTACCTGTTTCCTTCTGGTAACCCGTTCCAGACAGCCTGAACTTACACACCTTTTTATTTCCATGAAAGGAACAGAACAGTACTTAAGTATGTTGATGTATTTTGGATATCACTCAGAATAAAAGTGAACACAAATCTCAAGAGAACATTCACCCCGTTTTTCCTCAGTATTTGTCACAGAGCTCAAGGAAAATTCAAGAGCCATGAAAAGTATAATCGTTAATGAAACTGATGCTGCTGTTATTAGCCTAATAGAAGGAGACTTCAGCATGGAATGCTAATGACTCAGAAGTACATTCTACTCTTTATATTAGTTGTGTTTTCTTCTGCTTCAATGAAGTCACCTATACTAAAGTTTTATAATACTGAAATTCTCATGGGTCTTAATTCTACATCCTCCAGGAGCACACACCCCAATGTGAAGGGGCACAAACACACCATCATAAGCAAAGAAAAATCTGGAAGCTCTTAGTGGTACTATAAATCTGCAAGTGGAAAACCCCAAACATACAATTCCTTCCTTTGGAAATATATTTTCCCAACTTGCAAGAAAGTTTCTGGTTGTTAAAATTTCTTCTAAGTTTGGCTGTTGAATAACTTTCTCTTGCTTCAAGATGGAAAAATCTAGTATTTTTGGAGGCCAACTGATGCAAGAGTTTTCTTCACAAAGCACATCTCCTACTGCCAAGGTACAAACAATTGTAAAAATGAAAATACTATGTGCATCTCTAATCAGGCTCATGTTCTTTTTTGTCTCATCTTACAGTTTTCAGAGAAACTGAGTCTGACATTACACTGTTGGGTTATTTTTACACAGACTGCCTTACAACATCTAGATCAGCCAAAAAAAATTTCAAATAATTTTTTTTAAAGGGGAAAAATGTCACAGTCATATGATTTCTGTAAGCATATCCCACATTTTCTGTATTTCATATCACAGTGGATGATACTGTACTAACCAAAAGACAGGCCAGATCCCACTAGCAGTAACTCCTGTGCAAGTGTCATGACTTCAGAGTGGTTGTACTGAAGACAAAAATGCAAACTCACTAGCTTGCAAAAGTTAATCCTCATCCGCGCTTTTATTCTAAAGGAAACGATCAAAACTGTGGCCAGGACAATGACTGATTTTCAAATGTTTGTTAGCATTCTGCAAGAATATTTGGCAATTACAAGGTAAGCTGTAGCATTCAGAATTGCCATCGGTATTTAAAAATATAAAAGTTTAACTACATGAAATGCAAACCTTACAAAGTTCTTTAGAAATATGATCCCTCCTCACGTAAAAGGGAATATGAATATGAAAAAAACCCTATGTGCAAGTAATAATGTTTGTCAACCTATAGGGAGATGTCATTCATAAGGACTAGTGGCAATATTAACAATTCTTGGTGTTCGACTACTTTGCTCCCACATATATGAGCCACAATTATTAAAACTATCACAGAAAAAATTTCAAAGGGTCGGTATTCACAATCATAGGCAGATTTCTCAGGAAGGAAGCAAAAGCAAATCTGTTTATGTTAGCAGAGAAATATCATCAGGTTTTCAGAGCTGGAGTCTTCCATGTTGGAGACCTGATTCTTCATATTATGTTTCTCTAATAAATACCCTCATGCTCTTTGAGCATCAGCTGCTTCCTGTGCTTAAAATTCACCATCACCACCTACTTCTACAGTCCTCTTTAAGTTCATCTTCCTAATGAAATAAGCTTAGTAGACATCTTGCCTCAACCATCCTAACTGAAGCACAATCATGCTCTTATGTTACCTCAAAAATAGCATGCGAGATCACTTCCTCAAAAGAAAGGTTTTGCTCTCCCACACCATTAGCAGCAGACTGATACCAAGTGTTGTTCAGCACACAGTTCAAGGCTGAATCCACTGGTTCTAAGTAGGAAATAAACCCTAAAATATAGGCACCACATAGTCTGAGAGTGTGTGGCTTTGCAAAAAGGTAAAATAAGCTACTTGGTTTTCCCCTCTGCCAAAGTCATTTTATTTGCCTCCATTGTGTCACACCATCTTAGTCACCACCATTCTTTCATTTTCAGTGAGGAGGTCTTGACCCATCAAGATGGGTCATCTGCTGATGACCAATCAGCAGACTTCACTGCTTTTTAGGCTACACCTACACTGCAGAGTATCCAATGTTCTGCAATGGGAAGACCTGATCCAAGCACACTATGGCTTTCTTCCACCTTCATGCCCATGTTTCTTTTTCTTTGGAAACCAGGATTCAGGTTCAAAGGAGAAGCAAAGGAAAAGGAAAAAAGAGTAGTGTGTGCTCAGGGCTCACCCCAATATTAACTCAGGACATGGACAGGCTGTGACACAGGACCTGGGAAGTGGTCTGTACTCAGCAGACAGGAGGGGCACATCCAAAGGGTGGTTCCAAGTTTAGGTCCCACACTCCTAATTTTGACAGCTCAGTAAGGTGGGATTACTCTTGACCATGACATTTCTGTCTTAGCCCTCTGTGGCAAGGTGGGGAGGGAGGGTGGCTTTTTTGTTGGTGGTGGTTTTGGTGGGATTTTGTATTAAAAAAAAAAAACAAACACAAAACAACACTAAACTCAAGAATAAGAAGTTCAAACATATCATCCATTTACAAAAGTAAAAAAACAAAGCTATGAAAACAATGGAGTATTTTAGAGATAATGTTACAGAAGTCGCAGCCTTGATCACAAAAACTGACATCAGATATAACAGGGTCTTTAACTGCAGCTATTCATACTGTTTCAAGTGTTACTTCCTAGCATTCTGTTAACAACATGTAGAAGTAGTAGTATCAATATCCAAACAACTTTTAAATACATTAAAATATGAAATAAATGTCACAAGGAAAACCAAACCTGCAATGGAATGATTTAATATCAAGTCTCCTGTAACAAGTATCACACATAGATACTTTTAAAAGTCTGTATCTGAAATAGTGCTTATGTAATTTATTTTTTTTTAAATGTGTAAGGGCCTTTAAAAACACCTCTCAGCAGCACTACTTAACATACCTTCCTCTGAAAATGATTCATGCAACCAGGCTAGTTACATTTTTTTACCGAAGAAAAAGAGCATATATTGTGGAGTACTTGTACCACTAACAGATACGAATGAACAATTATTTTGTTATTTGATAGAGCAAGAGCAGTTTTAGGCACCTCAACCTTAAGCTATGCATCACAGTAACTCACTGCAAACAAATTTCAAAGGCAAAAGAGAGGTTAACTCAAGCTCAAATACCATATATGCACGCTAACTTCAAAACACTTCTCCAGAACAACTTCTACCTACAGGAAATCAGCCAACGCTCAATGACTAAGCAAGAGGAGTGAAGCAGTGTTATCGCAAGTCTTGCAAGACTCCTGAAATTCCTCATCTGTTATATAATCATAAAGCCCTTTTAACATCTAGCAAAAATATACCAATTTTTAAGAGGTATAAATATATGTTGTCATGGTCTACTCAAGAGAGAAGAGAGCAACTGTTACCTTGGATCTCCCATTCCTTTCTGTTCCAGCAGTCCATGGGCAGTCTTCATACCTATAGCCCTTTCTAGGAGAGCCAACATAGCCCAGATCCTCAAACCCAGACCTGCTCAGTTTTACAGAAAGGCTCCTTTTCCATACCTAAGAGAGAAGGAGTGAAATACCTCCCTCTCCTCAAATGAGGAAAAGCAAAGCAAAATCACTAATTTTGCTAACCTTCCACATAATCTCCTCCCTCATCTGTAGAGATGAGCATAGATGTTCCACCTTTGCCTTATGTCCTGGTTTCAGCTGGGATAGAGTTAATTTTCTTTTTAACAGCTGGTACGGTGCTATGCTTTGGGTTCAGTATGAGAAGAATGTTGATAACACACTGATGTTTTCAGTTGTTGCCCAGTAGTGTTTACACTAACTTGAGGATGTTTCAGCTTTTCATGCCCAGCCAGCAAGAAGGCTGGAGGGGCACAAGAAGTTGGGAGGGGACACAGCCAGGGTACCTGACCCAAACTGGCCAAAGGGGTATTCCATACTGTGTGACATCATGCCCAGTATATAAACTGGGGGGAGCTGGCCTGAGGGATCACTGCTCGGGAACTAACTGGCCATTGGTCAGCAAATGGTGAGCAACTGCATTGTGCATCACTTGTTTTGTATATCCCAATCCTTTTATTATTATTATTGTAATTTTATTATTGTCATTATTATTATCATTATTAGTTTCTTCCTTTCTGTTTTGTTAAAGCGTTCTTATCTCAACCCATGAGGTTTTTTTCTTTTTTTCCCCCTGATTTTCTCCCCCATCCCACTGGGTAGAGGGAGGGGGAGAGTGAGTGAGCAACTGCTTAGTTGTCTGCGTGGTGCTTAGTTACCAGCTGGGTTAAACCACAATACCTTATCAAGCACTCCAACAGTCAGGACAAAACAAGCCTGTACATATATGCATGCTGATACACACACAGCTTCATCCTCCCCATCTTTTAATTCTTAGTTGTGAACTATTAATGCAAAAATTATTTTTTCTTTTACCTTTACAAGACTTGCAATAACAGTACTATGACATTTATCAAGGTCTTCAAGTGATGACTGAATTTAAGTATGTCATTACAGCAGTGATCTGTTCAGTCCCCAGTGTGGGAGGATGCCTACACAATCTGATGGCTATGTGTACTGACAGAACATCTTTCACACCTCCTGTTGAAGCCAAGTACCAGTAAGGAGAAAAGTACAAGCCAAAATCCATTTAGAAACTCCCTCCTCCTGAAAGCACTCTCTCAAGTGATCACATAAGGCAATACGCACTTAAAGAAATTCAGATTAGGTGGACTAGATCCCTGTCCTGATTTCTAAAATGAACTTTGGGTGCTTTCTCCTTTAAATTTTTTAAAACCTTCTTATTTGAGAAACTGTGTTCCTTTTCACAGCTTTATTTCTCACATGAAATGACTCCTCTGGTGCATGGTTATTTACTTTCTTGTAAAAAAAAATAAATCTAGCTGAATAAAAAGAATTATGGTCAACTAATGCTCCCATTCCTCCTACCAACTTCTATTAGCTCTATGCAGTGACATGCCATAAGGATTTTTCGATTATGCAATGTAACTGTCACTCCAACATGGGAGAAGAGTCACAAAGAACAGAACATAATTTTAACAGTTTTCTCCTTTCCACTAAAGACATTAGCTCTCCTAGACGCGTCTGTGAATCGCTTTATCGTGAGCACCATGTCAGCAATCAACACTGGGTTGCGTGAGGGCTTAGTCTTCTGGGGTTCGGTGGTCACACAAACTCACATGCTTTCAGAGTATTCTACATTGGAAAGAGATTAATTAATCAGTGAACACATTCCTCATACTTCAAAAGGTTAACCTAACCCACAAAACAGAGTGGGGTTATAAAAGAAATGATTGTGATTTCTGTAAAGTAAGCATTGCCTTTCATCTTATCTGCTACAAATTCAGCCACCCCACATCACTTCTGGAAAGCCTGTTTCGTGCTGCTGGGAACAGAGGAACAAGGTATCCATGTGATCTCAGCATTTCGACTAGAATGTGATCTCCACAACTTGGCTCCCACAAGCATTTGATGCTATTTCAGATTACAGAAAACTACTGAGCAAAAAAAGTAAATGCTGATTAAAAAATAAACAAAAGAAAGTATATACAAACTTAAGATATATATTACTTAATAATAAGGTTAGACCATCCTAGTCTGCTGTATTTCCAGTACAGTTTAAAATGGTACTATTATTTTACTGTTCCTGCTACATACAGCTCTGTAACTATAATAAATACTCCACAGTAAATGGTAAGCTTTTTGGTATGGCATGATATTCTGAGCTCAGAACTATGTATTCACTACAGCTTTCAAATATTTTCCTGCTCTTCTGGTCTTTTGAACACATTCCATTTTGCTGAAAAAGCAATACTTTTTATCTACTGCTTATTTACATTTTCATTTCCTGCTGATCTTGCTACATCTTTACATTACTCAAACAGTGCTGGTGATTCCACCTAATTATGGGGTTCAGTTGCCTTGAAGAAAATTAGTATAAAAATATTCCCAAAGTCAGTAATCAACCAGCAGCATCTAGAGCTAGAGATTTGGATGTTTCTGCATATGATCTGAATTCAAATTCTTCAGCCTAAAATTTGGACACCATTATATTATACATTTTTGATGTACTGATATACAATATGCTCTCTGGTCATCTTTCTTTTTCTCCTTGCCTCTACCACAGACTTAACTGAAGCTGAAATTAGTGTTAACCCTAATTGACAACCCATGCATTTAAGTCTTTTTCTTCTAGGGGGCTGATGCTTACTATTCAAGTTGTATAACCTGTCAGGGGGTACAATGCAAACAAGTGCAACTCATCAGCTGCTAACTCATCATCTTCATATCACAGTGAAAACAATGACTGAGCAGTAATCCAATTTCACTCTGAATCTCATATGCTATTATTTACAGCGGCTGTTCTCCCTTGAGCTAGGCTAACTTGCCAAAAGGTAACACGAACAATTAGTTTTTAAGAAAGATCTAACTGGGGACCAATGTATAACCTAACCTAAGACAAATTAAACATGACCAAATCACTGGGTCAGAGCCTAAAATTAGGTATCCAGAGCAAAATTAATGTAAAGAAAATCTGCATATCCTATAGCCGAATTAGACAAAAATGTTACAAAGTACTATACCATACACAGTTGCAAAGCAATGGCAGCAAAATTAATAACTGGAAAACATGTATAAAATAGTTATTATGCACATCCAAAATAAGAAAAAGAAATGTCAGCAACCAGGCCAAACATACACACCTCACAATCAAGCTACACTAAGCACATACAAAACCAACCACCATGGCATAGGGAGTAAACTCTTGTATTAGTGTATAAGAAGTATTTAAAGAACACAAATAAATAAATCTATCCAACCATGAGAAGATCCCTTCTAGCTCCTTTTTCATCTATGCCTAATGACAAAACATTTGTAACATATACATTCTTCTGGCTGCCCATCTGTAAGAGTGGGTCAGTAATAAAACAGAGCATTTATCCATCCTACTGTGTTACTTCATCAAGTAGAAAGAAATGAGTGACATTTGTTCAGTTCTCATCTGTGGTCCTGATGCACTGTACGTGCACAGTGAGACACCACACTGATACCAACCATTGCAGATGGACCACAAAGCACTGACTCAAACCATTTCTGCAGTTTAATACATCTAGTCCAGTTCTCACTGAAAATAAACCCATCCAAAACTCTCAGCACATACTTTTCTCCATGCAATTGATAATTTACGTGGCACTCTGCCACATCATAAAACCACATCAAAAGTTGGAGCACCCCATCAGGAGAGCATGAGATCAGAGCCCTGCAGAGAGCAAGAGTAGCTGCATTTCAGAGGTGCCCATGCTCCCTGTTGTTCATTGGAATCCAAGGCACATTCCCATGCCACTTTGGAAAGGTCACAGTCCCTCAGGCTGGGCAGCTGAAAAGATTTATGGGCTACCACAGGATTTCCAACAGACTGTCAAAACTTCATTGGTGGACAGTCATTCTCCTGTCCCACCCTGTGTCTGCGTAACAGAGAGTGACTGGCAACTCCTGAGTACCAGTGAGAGGCTGGCTGATTCCCCGCCCCCCCCCCCCCCCCCCCCCCCGGTTTCCACATATTATTAAAATTAGCCTTTTTTTCAACCTACAAATCCCATTTTGAGGGTTTGGTTTGGGGGGGTGGGGGGTGGCTCTGAAGAAAGAGAAAAATCCTTTTTCTGTGAACTTATCGATTGAATATTTGGGATCTATAAGGTCATTCCATTTTAAAAATCACAATTTAATGCTGCACATCTGTAGCACATGTTTGCGTGCATACACAAGCACACAAATAAGTGTTCTCTGAAGGACTTCTGAAGCCTTAAAACGCAGTTTTTCTGCTTTAAGGAGATAAGCTATTTTTAGGAAAAAAAATAAATTCCATTTTCCTCAATTTTGAGAAAACAAAATTAATTTCTTCCATACGAAAAAGGCTTCAAAAATCCTCCTCCATGCAAATCATTGATATTTTTAGAAGTAATAAGCCTTGCCTAAGGGAACTATATTTTTCACATTTCACAAACTTGTACTGGGAACAAGCAAATGAGGAATACAATACTCCATCAACACAACCGGCCAAAATTACTTCTGCATTTTTCATCATCACCTCTGCCAAAGGCTACAGGATGGACCATAGCAGCACACAACTGGTATCCATTGCACATTCTCCTAAACTCTTACTATGTTACAATTCTGCAAATATCTATCATAGGTAAGGCTTCAACTTTTAACTCTATTGCAGATTGTTAATTATTCCCTTTTCTCCTCTAAACTAGGAGGCACATTTCCACTGCACTTAAGCTTACTCCAGTTGGACTTGACATATTTCAATGTTCAAGTAACTTTTCTATTACTAGCAATATCAAAATCTTACTAAAATATATATGAGTATTAGTGCATACTCCTTGCCCACCAAACCTAAGAAAGCAAGCACCTTTGTTTGGTGTAATCTACACTTCATGATCTTATGCTAGTTTCTCAGCCAAGTACCCAGCTTTTTCTCAATGGTCATATATAACTTTCTTGACCATTTAAGCATTGCTTGGAACATGTAGTAATAGCATCAAACCTTAAATTTACACCATTTTTGTTTGTTTGTTTCAGCCCTTCCTGAAATGTCATTGCTCCGAGTTTGCTTATCCTATGCACTGGAATACCCCCTTATAAAAATACCCATTTCAAACACAAACTGAATTTGTAATTGCAAAAAAACAACTTATAAAGAGGTCAGGAAAAGCATCAGAAGCTTGTTATTCAAGCAGATGGAATACTTTTATCTAACAAATAAAAATCCTAACAAACTAAATAACACTTTCATTAACTTTGAATTTTTCCCCATAGCTTAGTATTCAAAACAAAGGTTTTTTGCTCTAAATGTGCACATACAATCTTTCCAATCTTACCATCACGAATACTCTAAAAATAGATAAGAATTTAGATTGCTTAATTAACGTGAGTAGAAGCCAACTATGACACTTATTAAAGCCTAGTAATTCTAAAAGCCTAAACTTGTAAAAAAATCTTTTTAGGACAGTTTTCAGACTACATCTATCCTAGCAAATTAAGCACCAGCCTGGTGTTCCTGGGCACTGGAATTAAATCCCCCAATTCTAGTAAGTTTTTGACGGAGCCATCCCTGGCTTGCTCTCAGCCCATGCCAGCTGCCCATCTACCAGACAATTCTCAGGCACAGTTCAGGGTGAGCATGGGTCATGCACCATTCCCAAGAGAGCTTGCCTGCAGCCCAATCTGGAGAAAAAGAGAATTTCAGAGTACAGATGCAGGCTCTTCCATGGCAGCGGGCATCAGTATCACAGAATGATCCTGAACACATTACTTTACTAGCATTGATGTAACCCCAAGGCAAGTCACTTTTGCCTCAACTTTTTAATCCAGGTTTCAAATACCACAATGACTGCCCTGAACTCCTTACCTCTAATCCTTGCAAACATCAGCCATGCTGTCTGCTGCATTCTGGGAAAGGAAACGCCTTCCCAGGACAAGTGGGGTTCTGTGAGGCCAGGTAACGAAGGGACACAGAGCGTATCAGATATATCACAGTTACTCCGAGGCAAATGTCAGATGTGCCTAGAAGCACAGTGCTCATTCAAAGAGTTAGTTACATGCCATTTCACCACTGAGCATGAGCAGACACACAAGGCAGCTAATACAGATTAGCTAACGTGCTGTAAACTCTCATTTATCTTAGTCTAGAGCAACTCGTCCATTTTGCAACACCATACAGCAATTACAGTTCCTTCAGATGAAGGCAGGAGGTGCATAAACCCGTGGTGCTTGTGAGGCTGGGTAGCTCTCTCTGAACAGCAGAAATGATCGTGTGCCCCATGTCTCACTGGATTATGGTGCACAAAGCCGGCCACACTCTATTGCAAATGAATCAGTATGACTCCCACTGCACATGACTGGCCAACACCACTCTCTCCAAGATACACATGGAAGAGCCATTTCAGCTGCCTTTGTCGAGCAGCACCTGAAATGCTGCTCTCCTGAACTGAACATCTGACTCAGTAGCTAAGTCCAAAGCATACTGCTTGTATTGCTCGTCTGTTTACACCACACTGCTGCTGTACACCTCACCTACCCTTGCAGTCGGTAGAGAATGCAGCAGCTGGTCTCCTGGGGTGAGCCCTGATGTTCAGCTGGAGGGAAAGGTTACCAGACAGCTGGTATCTTGGCAAGATTAACTAGGTTATGCACTTTAATATCATCTGTGAAGACCCAGCTGTGCCTTCTTAACTTCCACATACCACAACAAACAGAGGAGGCAATAGTCAGTAAAAGAAAGCAAAATCTTGGGAACATTAAACCTGTTTCTATTTCTTCTAAATTAGATGTGGTTCTAAAATGAAGGGAAGTTTAGGTTAAAATCCATCATTCAGAAATGAACCATGGGGGAATTCCACAGTCCCGGTAAACTGCTGTTACTTGGAGATTCAGGTGGAAATTTGTTGCTGAAATAACAGCTACCAAAAATAGCTCAAGTGTCATTTAACTCGGCATAAGGTCGCAAAGGCAACATTCAGACACATGTGAGGGGAGATTCATCAATTTCAAAATCACTGGGTCCCAAGTCAACCTCGCAGCAACGGACTTTTTGACAGTTAAGAGAAGCATTAGTACCATGAGACAAGGACAAGATGCAGAAAATCTTACCACTGGGTGGCAAGCTGAAATGTAAGTTAAAAAAAATTTAAAAAAGACACCTTGCTTCAAACACAACAAATAGTTAAGGATTGTCAGTAACAAAGCCTACATGAGACTGTGCAAGACCTTAGAAGAATCTCTTCCGTACTTGAACTGTATATCTGTAGTATGCTACGAAGAATCTCATCTAGCAGATAATCCCCTCCTCTAAATGAAAATATCCTGGGCCTATACGCAGTAGTTCTTATCTGGGGTACTTCACCAGCCAACAACCTACATCAGCTGCTGCAGCGGTTGCTGCAGGTACTCCAGGTCTGGTTGGAGTACTTCCCCCATTACAGTGGGACATCAGGTCACAACAGTCAAGGAAACACATCCATAGCTATGGAGACAGAATGAATGCGTCAACCATAAACTTGTCCCTCCTGAGCAACAGGACGATGCAAAGCAGTCTCTGTCCCATCCTTTAAGGAACATGTGGCAACATTGGAAATATGGAGTGGGGAGGAAAAAGACCTTGTATAGGGCAGGGGTGGAATGAGTGATTTAGTGTGTGCAACTAGATTCAGCAACAAGATGTTTATTAGCCTGTGCTGAAGGGAAGCCAGAGATGGCACTACTGGACACTGGTCAGCCTTGACAGTGCTCTTAAGGCCCCTGGGCACATCCCAAACCACCTGGGGGATCTGTATTTCCTCTGAATCTGGCTACTGCCCCCAGGGCTGCCCTGCTCAGAGGATGCAGGGCTGGGACCCGCAGGCAGGGTCTCTGCTAGCCTGGTTATTACACCGGGCTCCTAATCCCTCGCAGACTCGTCAGCACTTGCTGCTCCCCAACAAGTTCCACCGAGTTTCCATTCTCTTATTCAGATGACCGATCAGAAGGTATTATGGAGAAGGCAAACCATGGATATCTTCCAAAGCCTCACTGTTGTTTCCATAAAAACTGCTCCAGCTGCTTGCCACAGCCTGATTCTGCCAGAATTTTTATAGAGTTTCCTACCACAGGTCGCTGTGCAGATCCTCTGTTCTCAACTGAGCGGAGGACATTATCTGTGGTTTTGATGAAAACATAGACATCCTTGAATGGCAGTGCCATAACCTCTCGTGGTATTCATGATGTTGACAGCTCTACATTTTATATGGGTTGTCAATGTTGACTATGTCAGTGGAATTCCTTTGACTCTGGTTCTTTGTGGAAGTGTTACTATGCAGTACAGTTCAACGCAGTGTTTCATCCCATTCTTTGAATTTTCTATGAATATAAACATCACTGAACAAAAAGCAATGACAGCCCTAGAAGCAAAGGCCAGAATCTACACTTTCCTCTCCTGCACACCAATCTATAATTTGCTTTCCTTTCAGCCTTCTTACTCCTACATGTTCACACAGTAACTCAGTTTTAAGAGAAAAACATTATATTCCTACCCAAACACCCCCAAACTTCTGGCATTCTGGGCTGCAGATAATCAAAACTCTTCAAGCTCAGAGGCTTAAAATCAGGTCTAATTCTCAGGCAAATATGCAAATCACTGTTATTCTTATGCAAATGTACACAGAAGCAGCATTCAGTTTTGGATTAGGTTTCCCTGGTTAATAAACCAAAGAAAACATTCAGGCAGTTTGCTATCTGACCCTTGGCATACAGTGAACCCTATGCAGAAGATGAGAGCATAGTCCCTGGGAATGCAGTATTTCTGAGAAGACGCAGATACCCAAGGGCCTTTTAAGCTCAACGCTGGTACTCCTCAGATGTCTAAAGAAGTTGGCAGTGGTGGAGAGCAGCTAACCTGGACCGCTGTACACAACATCCCAATTCAGGCAGGATTTAGGACTGGATTTTGCCCTTTGTCTTCTATTTGGTCATGTTACACACGCCCTTACTGCTAAACATCACTGAGTTTGCATTAAGGCTTTAGTACCTCTCAGACTTCATTTCTTGGTACACCAGACAAAGGGGTTTTCTGTACACGGGTGGTCTGAGGCCTGGGTATCAAATCGGCATAACAGCACACTGCAGAGCACTTCTTCCAAGGATCATAGTATTTTCCAAACATTAACTAATTATTTTTCCAACTAGCAATACATATGCATGAAGCACGAGGCTCTCCTAGCTCCTAAGAGAGCTCTCTTCCCAGCTCCTTAGTGTCTTGTTAAAGTTACTTCTCAGTACCTTTTAAGCTGTGCAATGAACTTGTTCTACAGCTCTTCCTTCTCCATTGCTGGGTTGTTAGGGTGGAGGCTGAAGTAATTAAGCTCTGCTAATTCTAATAAAAGCCATTATCTTCAAGCACATGTCTGATCTTCCTGTCAAGTCTTCATATAAAGACAGTTCCTTTATCTCAGTTCTTTACCTTCCCTCTAAGACTTTCAATGCCCCATATTTTCTAAATGTTTTTCTGAGATATACACCTCCTGAATGAAATATTTTATGGGTGTCACATTTCAGCCCCCTCAGAAATGGGGGGGAGGGGGGGGAGAGGGGCAAACAAAAAACTCCACAAAAACTCAACACTAAGAAGTATTTAGTCCATCACATTTTAAGATTAATTCAAGCATTTCTTCAGGGATTTCATAACTATTCCTACAACACAAGAGAGTAACAAGAGCTACTTGTTGCAGCTCCCCTAAGCAGACATGAAAACTGCTGTTTACTATTGCTATCTGTACTGAAATCACTGATCAGCCCTAAAACTGAACTTCTCCATATTCCTTTCTGATGAAAAGCTCAGAAGTGTGAAGAAAAGGGAGAGGCCTATTTTTTTTTTCCTTAAGTAAACAGACATCCATAATTGAGAAAGTGCAGTGCAGATTCAAATGCAAATTTGAATCAAGCTCTTCCAAAGCTGTATAAACAAATTAATTTTATGTTCACAGAAACTGCATCAATAACACTGTCTTCACACATCGTTAAAATGCATTACTTTCACAGAGCAGTTTTTCAACTATACTGTAATTTCTACAACGGCCGACACTAAACAGGACGTGATATAACACAACCGGCCAGGAAGCTATGGAAAGCCTAGCCAAAATTACAAAGAAATAAATTAATTAGTAGTAAAAAGGCAATTTAAGGAAGAAAAACTAGGTGAAGCTAAAGATGGGCCTGCACAGAACTGTCATGGTGCAGCGGAGGTCAGTGTCTCCCTGGGGTGAGGGTGCTGGGGGCACTGGCTTCTCCCCAGGGAGGCTCTGCCAGGGCAGCCAGGGCCCGTGCCACCGCCCCAGCCAGGAGCAGGGTGGCTGGGGGGTACCAGGGCAGCCCCAGCCCCAGGAATCAGGTGCCCCCCCTGGGCACGGGCAGAGGCCAGGCGAGGCCACGGGCCTGTGGGTGGCCCCAGCTCAGCAGGAGCCATGGCTGACCGGGGCAGGGCTGTGGGGAGATGTGGCATCACTGGAGCAGGGGCTGAGGGCCCTGGGGGGCTGAAATGGGGTCCTGGGCTGTGGGAAGGTGGGGGAGCACTGGGGGGGTGGGCTGGGACAGTCAGGTCCATTACTCCCCTCAGGGCCCAGACAAAAAACGATACTAACAGAAACAGTGATACCAATTAAACCATAAAAATAGCTTTACCCTGGCCCAACGGATGAGATAAAAAGCTCTGCTTGCAGGTAGAACTGTTGTCATACTGAAAACAGCAGCAGTAACTGACACACAAAAATTCCTGTTTACAAACTTTGCAGGAAGAAGCAGTGAGATCGCGAAGGACACCACTCTTCATAAAGCAGCCAACAGTATCCACCAGGAAACGTTCAGCATGGGGAAGACGAGGTGGGAGAAGAGGGAAATCTAAATAGGCAGTTACCGAGGTTAATAAAAATGCCATTAGTGCCTTCCAAATCAGGAAAAAAAAATTATACTGGTAATTTTAAAAGGCTTATACTGATAATTTTAAAAGGTTAAATCTTAAAAATCTTCATTCAGTCTTTATTTTGATTAATTGCCTCAAGACATAATTTAACAGATACTTATCTGCATGATTACAGAATGTACTGGCAGTATTTTGGACAAGATTGGGGATCACTCGTTTTTAGCAATGACGAAGGCACTCCTGATGTCATCTTGTTCAAGTTTTAGAAAAATTCTAGATCAATACAAGGCCACCAAACAGCTGAAAACCTTACTGCAGTTAAGATTTAAATGTCAAAAGTGATGCTGGATTTCAAAAAGACAAATAGTAGTATCTTTAAATTACTTACATTAAAAATAACCAAGATGTATAATTATAAAACAGAGTAAAGCATAATAGGTAAGTCACATAGAAGCAGGTGAAATTAAAACTAAAGCAACATTACTCAAATACATATCTTAACAGAAAAACAAAAACATTAGGTAGTAAGGGAAATTTTTGCTTTACAATACACACACACACATCCCCCTATTTTTCTAAAACTCTCCCATCCTATACAAGTACCACAGACATTGTCAGATGACGGAACAATGTTATAAAGTCATTGTAAAAAAGAATAAGGAAAGAAAAAAGGGAGGGGAATGGAGGAAAAAAAGGGGGGGGCAGGGAAGACAAAGATAGCAATGTTGATCCCTTTTCACACAACCACTACGGAATATAACTTAATTTGGTACCAGCAGGCTAGTAATTTAAATGCCCACTGCCAACAAGTAAACCGACACATGCTATAGAAGTTTTTTATGCCAGGAATGTTTCCTTAGCAAGACAGAAGCCCTACCCAAGCAATGGTTGGAAAATCAGGATAAGACACAAAGCAAGAGAGCATAGCACCTATCAAAAAAAAAAAAAGGGGTGGGGGGGGAGAATTTTGTTATAAATCAGACAATAACACACATGTTCATGGATGATCAGAATCAGGGAGGCAGTCAGACTATGCAAGCCACTGCAATGGATAAGCATCTGAATAAGCTTTTTACCAAGCAAGGACCTAGTCTTTAAGATGAGAATTTGTTGTTCCTTTCCCCACAGCCTCCTTTACAGAAAAATTACCATGTTCCATCACATGGAGTCTCAGAGAAGAAATGATGTAGCCACACAGGAAACCTAAAGACATCCACCAACAAGCAGCTTACATAGCCAACTACCATCACCTTACTACAAATTCAAAAAGAACTTAAGGTATCAGAGAAAAAAAGCTGCTTGCAGAAACTTACACTAAAATACATCACTATTGTCCAGATTATTTGTGAGAAATAAGTGAAGAAGGTTGAGAAATTATTGATGTAGCTCTGATTAGTTCCACTTGGAGTAACTGGTAAGAACAAATTAAAACAAAAAAAACACTAAAATACTGGGAAAGATACTGAGAATACAATGCCAAATTCCCATAATTTCTGCAATGATAAATCAAATTCCCCCATAATTGTCTGGACTCCTCTGAGTTAAAAATAAAAAAGGGGAGGGGGTGTGTGTGTATATATAGGTAGAGGGAAAACTGTCATATATTTCTAAAAGCTGACTAAAACCAACTAGGATATAGTATGTAATCCTTTTGCAGCCCGAAAAATGACTTACAGAATAGAGTCTTGAATCTTGGCTGCCTTCCAATGTGAGAAGAATAGTGTGGTTTTCCAGAATCTGCATTTATTAAAGATTTGAAGAAGGCAGTAAACAAAAAACAAAAAAAAGGGATCTTTTCTGATGATACAAGTGTTTTCAGATTGGGAGAACTCCAAAATTTCAAGACTCAAAACCAACCTATTGAAACTGGAAAGTTTATTAGACAATGACAGGATATGAAATATAATTTAAATGAAAAGTAAAAAAAGTATTGGGAATGAAAAACAGAAGCAGCTAAGCATCTCTGCGTTACCAAGACCATCAGTGGAAAACTGCTTGCTAACTGCACAAAGATCAATAAACCTTATACTTGGTATTCTAGAGCTATCTAAAAGGGAAAAAAACCAACCAAACAAAAACAATCCCCACCAACAGGAATTCTTAAACACATACCAAAGATATATAACATAAAAAAGTAACACAACAAAGGTACTACATACAATCAGAGTCTCATCTCACAAAGTACATCAATAGGACGAGCACTGAAGTGCATGTACAGACACTAAATGCTTTAGTACTATGGCATGGAGAGAACTTAGAAGGGTTAAAGAGACTGTAGAAGCTGAGATTTTTAAGCATGAAATACAGAATTAAAAGCATTTTAACTGAAATAAAAAAAAAAAAACGGGAAGACCAGAAACGTTAATTAAGACTCCCATTTCCTAGACTGACAAAATCAAATTGCAAGCAGACTCCATTATATCACATAGCATCTAAGCCATTTGTCAACATTAACTGCTAGTCATTGAGATACATACTGTGATGGCCTGTTTATTTACTCAGAAGAAGAAAAAAATAAGCAAATAAATCAACAGAAAATTATTTATCAGCTGAGTCATTAAGCCAATACATGAAAAACAAGTCTTGGGGGGTTAAAATGCAGTTAAGATATAGAAGACATCTTAGTGCGTTGCTTAATTAACTAACTTGGTTGCACACAGCAGGGAAGGAGCATTTGCTTTCATTGGCAGCACAAGGTCCAAGCATGAAACCAGACTGACTCCCTTATCCTAAATGGCAATGCTCACATACCCCTGTGCAAGCTGGGGTACTGAAACCAAAAGAAATACAATCATTTCAAAAGAAGTGACCATGTTAGTGTCTGTCCCCTGGGTGTTCTGCTCTCTCAGCACTTTCACTGAGAGGGATTAAACTCTACACTTGAAACACTCTCACAGTAGGACACCCGCACGTCAGTACATGACCCGAGACTCAAGTCCCCGTCGGGCTTTATCCCTACTCTAGGAACTCGAGTTCACAGCAGGAACCAGCACATGGGCACACAGCCCAAGAAATTTCATTCCACGCACGTCGATTTTTTGTGTTTGATTACGATACGGAAAAACTCAAAAGGTTTTCCTACAGCTTCAATTACAGTTCAGGGAGTGAAGCCCATGCTGCTTTCTAGGACTAGAGCTAGTGCTCCGTGGGTGCTCTCTGCTCCAGCAGCAGGCAGGAGGAGACTGGAATCAAGGCCACCTCTTTTTCCATCACAACTGGGAAGGGACCAGTCTGAGGAGGAAGCACGATTCACTGGTCTGCAGAGTTGGTACAGGGGGTGTGCAAGTGTGTCCCAAAAGAAGCCTCTCAAAGGAAGCCGATCTTCCATCTGTGCCTTGTAGGTACGGGCCCACAAGGAATCCAACCTACAGCTAAAATTTAACTTGAAAGTAATGGAGGAAAGAAGAAAGGGGAACCAAGGGTAGAGTAACAGGAGTCACACTGGATCTTCCAGATGCTAGGAACAAAGTCTTTTAAAAAAAAAAAAAAAAAAAAAAAAAAAGAAGCAGCTTCTCCCTCTCCCCCCGCCCCTTGAGGTACTTCTTCCTAGGAAAACAGAAGAGGGCATGCAACCTTCAATGAAGTAGTATACCCTGAACAAGGCAAATGACAGAATATCAGAGGTGGGTAGACTCCATAAAGTGTATTGGTTGGGGAAACACAAAGAAAAAAAAAATCCAACATCCAGCCCAAACAGTACAAAGATCCATTGACATTTTAGCCATACATCTAAATCTCTAACAGACCATTCATGATATTGGTCACTGAAATGACTACAAAAATCTAGGCACCAAATTCAAAATACATTTCATGCTTAGAATAAAGATGATCCCCCACTTTCTAATGTTATTTACTCAAATCTTTAATTTGGTGTTACATTGCAAATTCTTGTGGAGGCACACATGCTCTCAAAGTCTAAACTTAATTCTTTGGATTCTCTTGAGTATTATGTGGTTCCCAAAGCCAAAAAATGCTTCAGTAGGACAGTCAAAATACCAAGGTATAAATATGTATTGTTTCTATGATGCTAATATAATCTTTATAAATTAGATTATAACTTAGACAAGTGTTTGATGCTGCAAACTACAGATAGCTGCTCACTGCTACCGTAAACCCACTGTAAACAGCATGTTGGACAGCTGAACGGATACAGTATAATGCAAGATCTGAAGGGAATTCATATGCATGAGAAAGCAAAAATAAATGTACAATTTAAATAGAATCATATAATGCTTACATTAATCAATTTCATTTCATTTAATACAGTTTGCAACAGAAACAAGCAGAAAATTAGAATTTGGGTTGATATTCTCAGAGGCAGACTAGATCTGGCCTCACAAGGAGTGTATGGACTTTCTTAACAAGGGCTCTATTTTAAAAAAACAGAAACAGAACGATGCAAAAGTATCCTGTTGAGCACAGTAATATTACAAGGTAATTTCATCAAGGGACCTAATCAACTTTGGCTTTCTTCCTGTAGCTCATCTGTGTCTGTTCTTCTCTCCTTTAAAGAGATACTGAGCCAAATGCTGCTTTAACTCTAGTGTAAACTGGACATCAACAAAAACTACCTGTGAAGAAGAAAAACCTACCCAAACCTACAACAAATGTTTCTCAGCAATTATTTTGTTAAAAATTGGATGAAGAGGGTAGAAGTCATAAAGCCTGAGAAAAATGTTTGCTCTACAATACAAAGAAACTTTCAGTATGTTTGAAATGTATGTCCTTTTTAATTCTGAAATCAACTTTCTTTCTAAAAATTATGATGAATAATTTTCCTCCAGAGAAGATTTCATATCTAAAACCTTTCAAAAACTGAATTTTAAGTGCAGAACTAATCTGTAATACATGGTATTATAATATGGTTTCCAGCATCAGGTTATGATCTGAACAGCGGTCACTGGGAGAGAATTTTTAAGGCACAAACAGAGGTGAAGCACCTAATCTATCTTAGCAACAATACCTTATTCCGAGAAGTTATGTACAACTACACAGCAGTGGCTTCTCCAGACAAATGCCTGAGTCATTTCCTAATTTCTAGGACATAATGTAAACCCTTTATCTCTAGATTAAAAATTTATCTAAAGGCAAAGTAATTTAAAGCATTAAATATTTATAAACATCAATAGCTAAGTTCCTGACTTCTACCAAAATTAACAGAAGTTTTGTTTCAGTAAAAACCACAGCATCGTAAGTGCTGCTCCTCTCTCAAAAAAGCTCTTTCGCTAGAACTGCTCAGGATGCTTTATTATTATTATTATTACTGCTACTGTAAAACGTCTGTCCAAACGACCACATGCGTTTTCTAATGCCGCTTCTACTGTGGCCAAGAGATCTTGTCACACAAGGAACACCCTGAGTGTAACCTGATCAGGCAGAAGAAAAGGTCTGCTGCAGGCAGGATGACAGGATACCCATTTCAGTACCCAGCAAAAGACTTTTGAGGACTTCACTGTTCACCTATAGTCTCATCTGCAAATTGCCCAAAACACGCCTCTGCAAGATGCGTAAAGAGTCAGACTTTTACCCGTTTTGTGAACTAAAACACATACAACATCCCTCTAATGCCAGTATAGAAGAGCTCTACTAATTTTAGATTCAAGTGGTGCAAAGCGTCATAGCTGTCAGATAGCTGGATACCTGAATCTCAGGCCAAACTAATTTACTTTTCCAAACACAATTGATCTATGAATCCCACTTAATTTGTGATCTGTATTTATATGCACTGTAGAACACATTAAATACTGTAATTTCACATATTAACTATGAGACTGAACAATTAAACTCTATTTAAAAGCAAACCAAGTTCAAAAGGGCCATGTGGCTATAATCAAGAGCAGATTTTGGCCTATGCTACTGAAAAGCCCATCAGAGGCCTAATCCTCCTTGTCCTACAGAAATAGTTACACTAATTGTGTAATTGCAATGTGCAGAATTTAACCCTCAATAGATTTGCCTAGCATCTTCGTCCTTTCACAGATTTATTTCCAGCTATTGTCAGTTTGTTTAAAATGTACAAAATCAAAAAAGTTGATAGATTACACTGCACAACAAAATTATGTATTCACCAGGTATAATGAAATTAAATCCGGAAACACACTAACTTGTTTTTAATGCAGCTAAGGCCAAATTGGAATGCCCTAAAGGACAACTGATTTCAGCAGGAGTATGCGTTATTAAAGGCTGAGCTATTACATGGGCCCCAATCTTGGGAAGAGGATTGCGTGGGTGGATTTCTGAAGCCAGTGTATTCCCACAAAAGCACCAGAGTCTGCCTAAATAGATCAACTTGTAAGATCTGGCTATTAACATGCCCTTCAGGATTTGACCCACGGACTGAAGTGTCTTTGTAAGCATTGTTTCACCTGTTTGAAAGCTGGGTTGACTGAAAGCATTCAGTACATGAATATTTTCACCCACTACAGAAAATCAAGGCTTTGTTAAATTAAATGGCTTTAATGATGTTTTACGGGAAACATTTCAGGCACGCAGCAATAAGCTGCATTCATATTTGACATTTACAAAACATTGTTCTTTTAAGCCTGAACTTATAAAATACTTGCACTTAACTTCAAGCATGTGAATAAGTCCATTTTCATTTTACAAAGCACTTAATTCCAAGTACATGTTGAAGCTCTAGCAAAATGGTGGAATAAATTCCTCAGATCGGGCACATTTTAAACAGCGTAGAGGAAAAAAAGAATGCAAATCTGGTTTTCCAGCAAAATATCACTAGAGATCAGCAAACCAGATCACAGCAAACAATTAAAAACACCTCAACCAAAAGCGTAAACTGAGCCAAAACAAGCCTTTTAACACAATGATGACTGAAGTTTATCTCCCCCCCCCCCCTCCCCCCCATACTTCACCACCTCCTGGTTGTGGCCATAAAGAAGGAGTTATGGAATATATCTGCGAGCTCTATTTAAAAGATATTGCTGACTCAATGGGAATTGAGAAGTACCAGAAAAGCTATGAAACACACCTTTGATCTCTGCCCCAATTCACATACCAAAGATATCTGAATTAATGGCCAAATTCTGCCCGCCTTAGTCATCCAGACAGGTATCTTTTAAAGCCATGGAGATGCAGCTTCGGAAACTGCTACCCAAATCTTCAGGCCTTTACACAGACAAAACCTGGCTGAATTCACTAATGTTCAGGTCCTCACTATTTTATTCCAACGAAATTAAGACCTCTTCAACTTAGCTCAAGCGAAGTACTCGCACAAGTCAAATCTGCAAGACCTGGTTCACACTTAGGATGACATGCACTCAAAAAAAAAAAATAAAATCCCATCTCCAAGCAACTTCAAAGTGAGAACTTTCTGCTTAAAGAAGGAATGCTGAAACAGAGTAAAACTGCAGGTTTTACATGGCCCAAGGAGTCCCATTAATTTTGTCTGACTTCATGCAGCACAAATGCCATTATGTTTCCATCCCTAATCAAAGGCACTTTCTGTTGGCTAAAATCCTTCATTCCCAGGAAGCTAACCTGCTGTAGGAAATGTGCTAGGAACAGGGAAACGACAATGTTGTCATGCTGGTGACTTGAACAGTGGCAAAGAAAGGATTAGGTGACATGCAGCTGGACAATCCACATGTACCCTCCCCACTAGTCAGCAGAAAAACCTGTCCTATTTGAACAAAAAAAGCAATCAACTCCAGGAGTAGATACCACCAGCACCTGAAGAGAGGCGGAATAAAACCATCCAAGGTAGAAATTCCTTATACACACTGCAAGACTAACACTTATATTCCAGGAGTTTTTGTCATGCCAAAGGAGAAGGAAAATAAATTAAAAGCATCTAATCAATTACTCAATCCGGTATTTCTTTCTGAGTTCAGATCAGAAGCCCTGAAGCAGAAGATCTGATTAGTTCACAGCCGAGAGCCCAGAAGAGCAAGATTTCTGCAGGCTGGAAATTCAGGCCCCTGAGTTCAGAGCACAAAAAAGGAAAATTCACAGATTCCAGAGCCAGGAGCATCTGCCACAGCCCCTTCTGTCTTTGCTCTACGAAGCCATCTCTGCAGAAGAATATCCCCAGACTAAGTCTGATACCAAACACAATTAGGAGCCTCCAAATTCCTAAAATGCAGCAGCAGCTTCATTTTCAGATGTACAAAACCCATTCTGAGCAAATGGTCCCTTCCTGAAGTCACCTCAAGGGAGCTGGTTGACAGGCATCTATTTTGTTTAATCTTAATTCAAAAAGCGTACCCCAACGTCGGAACAGCGTTACTTGACGCCACCCTCAATCAATCATTAGAACAAATTACATCACCTCTGAACCCTATACAGGCAACCAAATGCATCAGATGACCTGCTAGCTCCCGTCCACCTCCAGCGACTTTGTTCTCAGAATACAGAAACAGACCTGTTTACCATGCTTCAGCTGACTGTGTAGTATTATAGATCTTTTTAAAGCAAGACAGAAACACCAATAGTGAAACAATGTATGGAAGTTTAAACAACCCAAGGTTGAGTTTTGCTGTCCCCAGTCCCAGACTTGCCCCTCCTTCCTACAGAGACAGAGGCTATGCAGCAAGTCCGAAGTACCCTAAGGAAGCAGTAATCACGCATCCAATCCAAAGAAAACATTTCTGTGATACCTTTCCTATCACTGACAGCAGTTTAGTCAAGTCGCTGAACTGCAAGGCTGTATTTTTTATAGGCGGTTACAGCAAGCCGAGTTTTCCAATAGATTTTTCCTATAGAACCAAAATCTACAGCGTTAAAAGGTCTGCACAGGCCAGATAACCCTATATATGTTAAACTTTTATAGCTTACGTGATTCTAAGAACATTCTTGAATTACTGTGATTTATTCAATACTTAACTTTAAGAATTAGCTCCTTTTCAGAGACAGCAATCATGCAGTCATTAACAGATGTGCCCATTTCTATAATGATGTCAAAGGGAGGCAACTTTGTTAATAATTGTTCAAAATCTTGCAGGAAAAGAAGTTTGTTACAACCGATATTTAAATAAATGTTTACTACATACACTGAAAAATACAAAAACGTTTTACCTAGAATGAACTATACAATTTCAAAGGGACCATGTATGTAAGTCTGGATTCTTGACGTATTACTTAAGATTTATACCAGAGTAAATCTAATGAATGCACTGCAGTTAAAGCTTAAAATGGTCACTTTCAAACATTTAATACTCAAATAATGTTGGTACGGCACAATACATACCTACGCCACCTGACAGAGATGACATTTAATATTTTAAAAATTAAAGGTATATGAAATACTGTTGGGCATTTTCTTATTTATCAAGAAGGCTACAGCTAACAATAATTTTATTATTTTTTGTTCCCAGGCAATGGTGAGATAACTTACAAAGCAGCAAGACTAATTTTTTTTAAGTTCTCTACAACCTCCTAGAGACCTCAAAATACAGTTTTTGAGCTAAAGTTGAACTGTCAGTTACATTAACAAATATTCATACGATTTCTCATCTTCCTATTTGGTCACAAACAAGATGTGAAACACACCAAATGTTTCAGATAAAACATACTAGACATTTTATTGCCACTATCACAATAAAGGCTTTGCCTTTGAATTCTTGGAGGTACTACTAACAAAGAAGCATTTTTTCCCCCTAAATAAATAGCTTGATTCAACATGATTTCTACATCATCTGAGATAACGTGACTTTTTCTCCTCCACCAAAATGCTTTAGAAATAGTGCCAATGTATTACTACATATAAATCAAGAAAAATTACTACTTATAAATCAACAAAAAAACCATGATGGCCGGCAACGGACCTGACCAGGAATCAGAAAACAGCACTCTTCTCCCATAGCAAACAGCTCTTCTGTGCCATCTCAGATTTAGCAAACAGTTGCCTAATTATTTACTGTCACAGCCAGACACACGGTCAGCAGACAGGATCTGGAGACGTACAAATACCCTGGTTTCAACTGTTAAAGCAACAAGGTACTTGGTATTGCACGGTCTTCAAGATCTGCAGCATACTTTGGCTGCCGAAATGGATGAAAGGTAAAATTTCACTTTTCTATACATTTAAAAAGGACTGCTTTTCTCTTCCCGAATCAAACTGTCCAAACGTCTTTATGACACAGCTTCATACAATCCCAAGCCCTCCAAGACAGGCAATGAATTTTGTACAGCTGACTCTGCTAGTTACAATACTCAACAGCTGAGGCATAGATAATTTGGCACCCTGATAATGCCCTAGATGAATATGAGAGCATTCTGCAGACTGTAAAAAGAGAACTATTAGCATTAAAATTATGGATTGGAGCTCATCTTAAAAATATAAAGTTAACATGGTTTGCATTTGATTAGGGCGGTGTTTACAAAACTGAAAAATTCAGAGAAATGGCACTCCCTCTTCAAAGCCTATATTGTAGCAATTCTTTTCTGATTAGATCAGCTCCCATAGCAAGTCATCAGAACAACAATCGCTGTAGTGAAGTCATACTACTGAGACTCGGATGGGAAATCATGACCAGCTTGGAAACATATTTTTAAAAATAATGTGTTTTCCAGCTTTCCAATAGATCTTAATTAAAACAAGTTCATATCTTTACCTTTGCTCCCAATGGCTGAGTAAAGTATACCTCAAGCAGCAAAACACAGCATACCAATATACTGAATATGACACTACAAACTAAAACAAAAGAAACTGGATCCTTCTGAATAATTTCAGGATTTGGCTGTCACTGAAAATAGCATCTGAATTGACCCAACGTTACCCCCACAATATGATATACTCAAATATTTCCAGAACATGCTTTATTTTTAACAGAGATGTGAATTAGTTTTACGAGTTTATTTTAATTAAAATCCCTTTGTCCCCCAACACTTAAAAAACAAATCTTTCAGTCCTTTTCCTAATAAACCTCTCACTGAAATAGGGGAGATTAGGCCTAATATCTTTCCCAGGTTTTTAAGCAAGTAGACAAACTGGTATGAAATGAGCCTCATTAAACCTGACTCTAGCAGCAAATAAAAGGTAATCCAAAGCAGAATAGCAGTGCTTTGGATTACAACAAGAACAGAAAAACAAGTTTTCTTAGTGTTTCTTCATTTACAAAGTAAACAGTCTACTTGCTTTAAAATTTTGCAAAAATCCTTTAAAATTTTGCAAAAATCAGTTCAGCAACACATAAAGTAATTGATGACTCAAAAAAACAGAACAGAGATGTGCTTTTGAACATGATGTATTACAAACTGTAATTATTTCTCAACTAAAATGCAGTAATACATTTCAGTACAGAAATAGCGCACATGCTCCATAGCTGCATTGACACAATGGGCAACAGACACAAAGGAATCATTAGTCAATACTGTTAATGACACATGAACTTGCAAGTGACACAGGTATAAAGTAGACTCAGACCTGACAAGCTCTCAAGTCAAAATAAACCCTCTACAGATGGTTGTTTTTCAAAATATTACCACTAACAACCTGGATTAAAAAAAAAAATAATAATCAACTATCCATATCTTCAAATCAAGCCGTCTTAAACTATGCCACTCCCATTCCCATCAGTGGAAACCATTTAACCAAAATCTTTAGAACCGACTGGAAACATACAACTGAAAAATTTCAGATATAAAATCTAACCTCTCTCTTCCCCAAACATTACAAAAGCACTGCAAATGTCAGCATATGCTGTGGCATGCTGTAAAAACTTTCTGGGATGAGGATTCAATCTGAGCAGTTAACCCTACCTCTTTTCACTCGAATTAGAATCAGAGCTGTAACACTTTTAATGAGCATTTTCAGATTTAGTGTTAGCAGATGTACTGAAAAAGAGAGTAATGAATCACGTCTCCCAAACCATCTCTTCCATCCCGATTAATCTAAGAAAGCAACAGAACTTACATTTCTAGCAAGATAAATCTAGCTATAAAGGCCTTTTTCCCGTACTTTTCTGTATGCGACAAAAAAGCTCAGGTGCTACACGAAAGACGATCATTCTTTGCCCGACCGCAGGGAAAAATAAATAAATAAATAAATTAAAAGGTCAAAAATAAGCTGAAGCTTTAAATCCAAACGCACATCGAGACGTAAACCACCCTGTCCGCGAAAAGAGAATTTTGAAGCGCAAGAGACTGCGTTTCACCCGCTGGTGACGAAAGGCGACGTTTTTTCTTTTTATCGCGGAACCCGCCGGCGGCCGTTCCCCGCACAGAGACACCCCGCAAGGGACCCGGGACCAGCCGTGTCTCCCCTCACACCGGCGGCGGGGACGGGACCACCTGGCCGCCCCCCACTCCCCGCCTCCGTCCAGGGCAAGCGGCAGCCGGGGATAAGGAGGATTGGGGGGGGGGGGCCGCCCTACCTTTGTATCTCTCCAAGACATCTTCGTAGGCTTGCAGGTACTCCTGCTCCTCCGCGTAAAAGTACGCGCCGGGGGAGAGGTAGCCAGCCATGGCCGGGGGCTTATCCCTACCCTGCGCGGCTCTCAGCAGCCACAGCCTCGGGGACGGCACAAGATAAAATAAAATAAAAAAAAATAAAAAAATAAAACCCAGCCGCTAGCGGGAGGGAGGGCGCTGCCAGCCCGGCCGAGAGAAACGCCCCCGCCGGCCGCTCAGGTTTCGGTAGCCGCCCCTCGGAGCGCAGAGGGGGGCGGCCCCAGCCCGCCGGCGGCCACCGCCTACCCCGCCGCAGCCCCCCCCCCCCCCCCCCCCCGGCTCCAGCCCCATTGCCGAGGCACCGCCTGCGGGACCGGCGAGCTCTGCTCCCGCGGCTCGGGCCCTGAGCCGCCTGACCCACCCACTCACCCTCGTGTTTCTTGCTCCGGCCTTCCCCCCCCCCCCCCCCCAAGACGAGGAGGGTGGGCGGCACAGACGGAGGAGCCGGCTGGGGCGTGCGGTCGCCCTGCGGTGGACACCGCCGGGGGGGTGACCCCGCGGGCAGCCCCCCCCCCTCCCCCCGGCAACCGGCCGGTGTAACTCCCGCTACCGGGGGGGGCGGCAGGATGGGCGAGCCAGGCCGGCTCTGTAACCCCCCCCCCCCCCGCGGCTGCATTCAGCGGCTTGGTGAAAGCCCGGCCTCGCCGCGCACCCTCTGCCATTTCGCGTCCTCCGCGGCCCCCCCCCATAAGCGCTGTTAAGATGCGGTTACCCTGGGAAATGGTGTCCCGGGTGGGGGGACCCGCGGAGGCCCACGCAAAAGGGGGGGGGACGGACAAGAGGTTTCCTCCGGGGAGCAACCGAGGACCGCCGCATCTTCCTGGCATTCATTTACCGGCGGTTTACCAGCTCTCGCCGGGAAAAAAAAAAAAAAAAAAAGCAGGTTTTTCGCCGTATTTTCGATAGCATTTGTCGCCGGGCTGCTGCCTTCGGCACACCGGGTCCTCGTCCCCCTCCCGAGCGCAGCCCCCGCCGCCCCCCCCCCCCCCACGGACAAAGACCGGCGCCTCCCCCCGCGGAGCGGCCATCGACCGCGGCCTCTCCCTGCGCGGCGGCCGACCCCCAACGACCGCTTCCACCCGGGGAGGCGGGATGGTTCCCTCGGCCGAAACACCGGCACCGGCTGTAAAGAACCGATATCCGCGACTGCGGGGACCCCCCCGAGCCGCTAAAATGCGTTTTGGCATCAAAGTTTAATGGGCGCACCTGCGCGTATTTCGGCTCACTCCCCCCCCCCCCCCCCCCCCGCATCAATCCACCCAGCTGGAAAACACGGCTAAAGAGCTTAGTCACCACTCGGAGGGGCGGCGGTCAGGACGGGGGTCCTTCTGCCCCCCCCCACACACACCCACCCACCCATCCTCTCCCCACCAGCCCCCTCCCCGCCCCCCCCGGCCGCGCCTTACCGGCGATGCGCAGCACGGCCCTTTCGGCGGGGTCCAGCACGGAGCCGCCCTGGATTTTCCTCTTAGACCGCTCGTGTTTGGGCAGGTTCCACGGCAGCGTGTCCCCCGGTGCCGGCGACACCGTCCCCGACCTCTGGCTGAAATCTTCCTCGTCGGAGAAATCGGCGGAAGACGACATGGAGCATCGGTAGGACGCGTTACCGGAGCTCTGCAACGGGGACAGACAGACAGACAGACAGACGGGTGGGTGCGTGCGTGGGGAGCGGCTTCGGGACGCGAGGCCTCCGGGGAGCACCGGCGAGTACCCGCCCCGCGTGGCGTGGAAAAGCATCTCACGGGATAAAGGAGGGTAGGGGAGAGGGTCGCCGCTCACCATTGCCGTGAATTTGGGGGTGGGGGTGTGTGGGGGGGTGATCCTCCAGAAAACAAGGCGGTCTTTAGCGGGAATGCATTTTGGAAGGAGGTATGGGGAGAGCTGAGGCCTGCGGCTGGGCAACCAGCTCGCAAATGAGCCTCCCGCTTCTCCAACAATAAACCCGGCAGCGACAACAACCGAAAAAAAAAAAAAAAAAAAAACCAACCAAAAAAAAAAAAAAAAAAACAAACCACAACCCTTGCGAGCTACAAATCGATAGCGTTTGGCTCCCCCGGCAGGCCAAGAAAAAGATCTGCCGCTGAGGTGGGTCAGTAAATCCGGCTCTGGGAAGGACCCACGCCCGAAAGCACACACTCCCCCCCCCGGAGGGCTCCTGGGGACCCCCAGCCCCGCGCCCCCTCCTCCTGCCCCGCTGTCCCCAGAAGAGGCCGGCGCGGCTTGGCTAGAGGGAAGGGAAGGAAGGAAGGAGGGAGGGAATACTGTTCCTCAGAGCAGCCCCTTTGGGTAGCGGGGCACGACTTTTCGGTCACGCTTTGCCAAGACTGTTTCGGCAAACAAACGGATGATTTCGGCTTATGGACTGTATCCGCGCTCAGATTTCCCAGCTTCCCAAAAAAAACCCGCGCTACCAGAAGCAGAAATAAGCACTGATGCAGTTGCAGGGATAGGGATGCTGCCGTTTCTAGCTTCCCTGTTTAGGCCGAAGTGGGAAACGGAGATGTGTGAACGGTAACCACCTGCAACACCACCGTGAGAATTTAGGATACAGCGTTATACACGAGTTATCAAGACACGATGGGGGCAAAGTGCTATTTCTCTTCCTTTGCGTTTTCTGATTGGAAAGACTGGTGGTTTCTCCCGGGCACCTGACTAGAAAAGGATGGATTTGATTTGTGATTTCATGTGGGAGCTACTGTGACCAGCCTTGCAAAAGTGTAACCTGATGCTGGTCCAGGTGTGATGTTAATTTTTAGGGGTGTGCTATTCTCAACTTGGAGAGGTGTAGTGTACTTTGTTATGCAGGCAGCCCTTATTCAGCCCACCTAGATTCCAAATTTTTTGATGCTAAAAGAGATATTATTTTAGGCTTGGCTTGTAGCCCTTTTTTTTTTTTTTTTTTTTTATCCCCCGTAAGAGGCTTAAAATGTACCTTTACTTACAGGGGAAATTTGTACTTTTACTGAGATCTGATAAAATTTATTGTTGCTGTGTGAACCTTTTTACTGTCAGTTCTCATGGGGTGGACAAGTGAATCATTATTACATTGAGGGGTATTTTACCCATCTTAAAACTCAAAACCTGCATAATCCAGAGTAACAATGTGATGCACTCTTCACCATGCATAAACCTGCCAATAACATAGAGTTAAATAATCCGCTAAATAAGAGGGGATCTCTTATTAGTAGTTGCTCCTCCAGACCTCCTTCGTGTCTATCCCAATCCTCTTTTCTCCTTCTACAGTACTTCATGGTGAAGTTTGAAAGGGGAGAGAGGGAGGGAATGAATACAAAAAAAACAATTAACTGAATTCTTGTTCACTGTATTGTGATGTGGAGAGAGCAAGATAAGTGTGGAAAAACAGAAACATGAGATGTCTCTTATTGCCTTCGCAATTAGTTCTAGTGCTAGGAAATATTTTGCTGCCAGTTTATATAATAAGCTAAAACTCTGTAGGATCTCATAAAGCGGGATGGTCACATACAGGTGTCTTCCTGATGGGAGCTGGAAGTACACAGCCTGCTGCAGGGCATGGAGGGCACTTTGCTGTACCAGCTGGGGCTAACAGGCCCCTGATGTGCTTAGTCAGGGATTAGGTTTCTTGTGGCGTGCCCTTAGCTCCAGCTTTTGCCGTCAAAGAGAAAGTGTTCCCTTTAATCCCAGCTCTGAGCATCCTGCTTCGGGCCTGTATCTTCTATCGGCTGTTCAGCAACCCTTAGTACCTTTGGATCACACAGACCTATGGAGACCAATTTTGCCTTTCAATTTCTTCACCTTCTTCGTTTCTAGTTTATAATACAAAAATGGAAAGAGCCCAGACACGGTGTTGTAAGGGTGCTATAGCGACAGTTTGTTACTATTTATGTAGCAGCTGGGAATATGCAAGGACAAAGTACAATAGCAGTTGTTATTGAAGCTTTGAAGAAAGATCGCTCAAGTCTCAGATTTATCTTTGAAAGTATGCTGTAATTTATATCCAGTAGGATTTCCTTTTCTCAGAAGAGGCCTTAATAGCCCATTCTTATTTTTTATAATAACAACTCCTCTAGTTCCTCCTACCCTTAGAAACCAAAAGCACTGTTGAGTGATTGTTTCATATACACAGCTGAACATATTCTCCATACTCAATATTGAGATGTCAATTTTAGGGATAAGGAGACTGTCCTTCTGGTCAGCTATGCTACTATACTGGAAGATAAGCTATGTGAGAAGACCCCACTCCTGTATTTTTGAGAAATCAAACTGAGCAGGCAAAGGTAAACCAGTCTTTGCCATCTATGTATATTACAACTAGCTCTCCTCTTTTAAGTAGTCATTCTGTCTTACTTAATGCATGCATATCAAAATGAATGAACAAAACCCACGTTAGTTTACTAACTCTTCGGGAATCACTTTATCTTATTTTCAGAACAAGGTAGGAAGCTCAGAAGGGAATTTTTCATAATAGCAAAATCTAGCAAACTGGCATCTAAGAAATGCCAACTTCTAACTTAATTGCAGTCCTCTTTTTTTATTCAGCATGGAGATACAACTGAGTAATGCATACACAGAGCTATTAAGCACGTTAGTATTTTTAAGAATCATGACTTTGCTATTCCAAAGACGTTTATAATGTACTGAACAACTGCTTTGCTTGAGTAAATTAATAGCTTTGATCAGAAGTCTGTAATTGTTCTCCTTTTGTGCAGCCACTGTTCACAACATGCTTACCACTCATCCTACTGGATTGTTTGTTTCTAGCAAACACGTTTTCCATGCCATAGCTGTAAGCCCCAAATAAGCATTCTGTGATTACAGCAACCATATTAACCAGTTTAAAAAATACAAAATAATGCAGAACATCTGTACTATCCTGAAAAGGGTTCCTGGCCAATTAGGACAGCATGTGAAAAAACATCGGTTATATTCTGTTAAAATCAAAATATGTAAGGCACTTCTGTTATTTTTCTATAAAGCACATTGCTGTATGCAAGTAAAAAACATAACTGTTAATAATACACAACACTTTTTTGAGTTACAGGAGTGAAGTGTCTTTTATAGCCACTAAAATATTGATCAGACACATCCTTACTTAGCCTACTCTGGGACTTAGCGAGGGTCAGGTCTTGACCCTTCTTAGCTTGAAGGCCCGTAAGGTCACAGCCCAGATGCTATAGCTCCTTATTCTATGCCTCCGATTATGCATCCTTCTGCTCATTAGCCTAAAGACCTATCTGTAGCCTCTGTTGTTGATCAGCGGGAAATGTTGCATTTGCATAGCAGTTATGCATGTAACAGCTTGTGCATTGAAGCCTGTTGGTCATACATAAGCAAATCTAAGCAGAGTTTTGTCTGTATTCAAAGTACGGGATTAAACTTAATGCATCGTTTCACCGTCAGTACCACAGGAGGGTGCAAACTGCACAGGGAGTCCTCACCACTGTGCCTCGGGAGGCAAAGTGCTCAGGACAAGCATTTAGGAGAGCAAACGTCATTTCTGCCAGTGTCTATGGTTTTCTCTGTAATCAGGTGATTTGCAGCAGCCGCCTGAGAGTCAGCCTTGCTACTGTGCTATAAAAGAGAGCTGGTTTCCAGTAATGGGGATGATTTCAAAGAAGTATTTAGTATACTCCTTGTAAGAGGGATTTGGCCGTGTACCAAGGCATGATTTCCTTTGAGGAGGGAAAGAAGGATTGTTCGTCATAGGTGAGGCACTGCAGAAGATCAGGTGGAAACTAGGTGGAAGACGATGTAGCTGGAAAATAGTATAAGGTAACGCACAGCACCATATATCCGATAAGCCACCCCTACATAGGATCTGATACCCTCAAGAACACCAGTGGGTTTTGCACTGTCATTCCTCGAGGCGGAAGCATTAGGAGAGGTCAGGTTTTAAACTCCCATCAAGCAATCCAGCTGGCAAAAGCAACCGAGAGGCTGATACTGAATTACTATTGTATTGCAAAATTTTCCTGACTTTATGACACAGCGGAGATTGTGCTGGCCAACTGAGTTCTAATCAAATATCTTGTACTTTCACATCTTATCTTTGAGAAGATTTTCCACTGCAGTGAGTCCTTTCATGCTGGTTTTTGGAAGCTGTTGGGAAGTACAGGTCAACATTCACTGAAATTTAATTTTCAGTTTAGTTAAGAGTTATTTATATTTCACTTACACTAAACTATCCCAGAATTCCTGGAATACATTTTCCTTTCTTTCATTAAGGGCAATGGATAAATATGAACAGAAATGGAGTGTTTGAATCATGGATTTACTGAGTGTGTTTCAACAAAATCCCTCCTAGTTTAGAATAATTCAGAATGTCAGCTGAATGTAACAGGCTATTTTTGTCCTTTAACATCCCAGATTGTATGATATGAAAGTGGATCAACTTTTAAAGTAAAATAACTTAATAAATTTAAGACAAAATCTAGGGCAACTGAATGTTCCCATTAGTAAATCTTTACCACTTTAACCTGATTAGATGATAATGCAATGCAGAAAACAAAATATCCAATGTATGTAATCAGGCTGTGTGAGTCCCTTCGGACTGCATATTGTCAGAAATGATCAAAATTCAAAGCAGACACACAAATGAAAATACAATCAAGGGCAATGTAAAACCAACTATGCTAAGCTTAAAAAAAAAAAAATAATCCACCAGTGGAGATGCAGCCATATTAAATGAATATTTTTCTCTGGTTCTGGGCCAGTCATTTAAGAGAACGTCCATGCTTGAAAGTGCCTACATTACCAGGGTATACAAACATAACTACAGAGTTTCTGTGTTTGTATTTAATTTTATAAAGCAATAAGCAGAAAGCTGGAAGGCAAATACACTAAATGTGAAACTCCTGAGCATCATGGGTCTGACTCTATGTTAAACTACCTCTGTGAACAGGTTGGCTTTTCAAACATCAAAACAAATTACTGATTTGTGGAGAGAATTTACATTCTTTCTTTCCAAAGGTAGGAGAAGGTGGAAATAAGCATTCAGTGTTTATTCATCATATGCATTTTGAGCCTGTGACTGTACTTATATAAGGAAATTCTGATGCTTTCATAGGTTTTCAGAAGGAGATGGAGTCTTTTCTGGATGCTAGTAGGTCAATCCCTACCATTCCCCCACTTTGAAAATAACATTATGGAGGCAACTTTCATGAAAGAAATAGGTTATTTGAGGACATGAAATTAAAAATGGATAAAGGGCTAGATCCACGTATGTACTCGGACATTGCAATACAGTTTTGTAACATGAAGCTATGTTTATTGGATAACCATCTAATTCCACATCTGAAACTGACACGATGCAAAACTGAGTTTTTGGTAGGAACTAAGCAGTCAGAAAAACCTGGTCACCCAGGATGATGCAGCATCTCATTCTTCAGGGATGTAAGACACCCCCAAGCCTTCTCCTGAAAGTGGTATTCGGTCATCTTTTCCTAACAGCAGAGAGCACTAGTTTCTTTTGAACCATAAAAGAAGTGAATCAGCTGTTTGCCTTTTCCTTATTGTTTTAAGAAGCTTGAAACCTAGGCTGAAACCCTCAGCTCCCAGCAGCCAGCCTAAAGACTATTCTGCAACAACCTCCTGGAAGTGGTACAGGTGGGGGAAAAAAAAACCAAACAACAAAAAAAACCCCAACCCCTCAAGATTTCTTGGTGTGGAATGAGAAACAGGGAGCGTAGCGTACTGCATTACCGCATGCAAGGCTCTCTCTGGGGAGAAGGAAGTGCTGGGTTCTGATCCCTGCTCCGATGATTGCTAATACGTTCTGCTTTAGGTAGTAATTGGGTAAAACATTGAAATAGTCCCTGGATGAGACATGTGCAATGGAGGCAACAGAAACCACAATGCACCTCGTGTACCAATTCTGCAGAGATACACCAAATTTCAAGTATTTGTTGGTCTGAAGTGATACCATCTTCTAGTAGCTAAAAAAAAGAAAATAGTGAGTACTATGCTACAAGTAGAGTTTCTGTTTCATTTACTTCATTTATTGGTGATCTTTTTCAAGAGCAGAAAGTTGAGAGATGCTCCACATGTGTAACTCCCTGTTAACTGTGGAAGGAGCTGGGGAATCAGAGACTGTCAAGATAATCTCCACAGATCTCAGCAACTTCCACCAAGGAAGATAGCTATCACAACAGAAAAATAAGGCATTTAAAGGTATGTTGCTGTGCAAGGAAATCCTGATTATTGGTTTTTTCTTTTTCAAATGAATAAATTGAAAAGCAAGGCATACTTCATTCAGTGTAACCTAGACCTGTATGTACATGGGGCCAAATAACATTCAGATTAAACCAGCCGTGTTGTGCCAAAACCAGCAGTTCTCTTGAAAAGCTGCTTAGTAAAACTATGCTAACAAAAATGTGGATTCCTTTTGAATATCACTGGAAAATTAGTAATATCATCAACGTGACAGCCCTGATATGTTACATATTTAATCCATTCTTTTATTCCTCACCTATTTCCTCTACATTTTTCAACATGAATTGCAGGATTTAATCTTGAAATAGTTTACCTACATTATAGAAGCCAACAGAAAGGTACTGAAGATTTTGCAGATGGAAAGATAATATTTTGAGCTCTGAGTATCTGGGAAGCTACAGCATGGGGAATAGACATTTTAGTTGAGTTTTATGCTAAAACTATCAGCAAGATAAGTGCTAGTTCCATTATAATTATCATGTTTCAAAATTAATCCTTCATAGACATTAATACCTAAAATATCAGGATTTCATGGTCTCAAAATTATGAATTATTTCTGTAAAATAAATGCATATTCTGAATGATGTCTGCTGTATATCACTGTTGCAAAAAGTCTTCCCATTACCTAAAAATAAATTTTGTATTAATTTTTAATTGCAGCTATCTCACATCTATTCAGATCCCCCCCCCAGTCTGCCAGACACAAAAGAGAATAACTTAACAGAAAAACTAAGGTTTGAGGATGGCACACAGTTTTATTTGCTTACTACACCTATAAGGCCAACCATGTAACAAAGGAAGAGTCTGGAATAAGAAATCGTCTATCTTCAAATACCTTCCTCAGCCTTCTAAACTTCTCATTGTAGGTTGTATTATATTATATGTATGTTTTGATAGCATACCTTTTATGGCAGGAGTAATTTTGTTTATCACAGTATGAAAACACTCTGGCCAGCAAACAACATATTAAAGTTCTAAGTAGCTTTTGAATCTCTCATGGGCACAGATTGTTTTCAAGGAAAAAATAAAAGGAGGACTTGGAAGAATTTTTTAAAATGGCATAATGAAAATCTAAAAAAGTAGTATTGATATTCTGCTTTTAGTAACAACTGTTAACATTCCTGACTGATAAGTTTCCCTCCTTATAGAATTAAGTATTCATTTGTTCTTTTCAAACTGTTTCAATCCCATGTTTTAAAACAAAGTTTCAAGATTTGATCCAGCAATCAATCAACATTTAACTATTCGAAAATACAGGTTCTTATAATTACACAACACTAGTAATACTGTTAATAATTAAGTTATCAGATTGTTTTCTCTTACAAAATCCACTTTAAGTTGCCTTATCTTATGTTTGGTTGAAAATATTCCCAGCCCAAAGTTTCATTTTCTTGAAAATTTTTAGTCAAAGCCTGACTGAGAAGCCCGAGAGCAAGATGATGAAAATACCCAGCAGTTATTTGTCAACACTAAAAAAACATCCCAGTGATCTTTTTTTGAGAAGACTCTAGGCTTTGGGATGGATTACTTCAAGTATCCTCTAAACTAGACATAGGCCTTTTGCCATCTTCATTTAAAATCTGCCTACATTTATCAGAGTGATAAGTCTTCGAGATACAAATATCATCTGCTATCCCTGGTGTCAGGGAGTATAAAGTAAAGCTTTTAAAGTTTGGGTTTGATCTCCCTGCTCTGATGGGGAAGCTGCTCCAGAACTTACTGCTCTCTTGATTCCAAGTAATCTTCCTCTAGCTGCTGCCTGAAACTTATTCCTGGTCTTTTGGGTTTTTTGCAACAACAGCGTTCGTTTCCTTAAATACCGGTTTTGCTTCCCTGATGTGTTCATAGCCTGCATTGTACCTCTCAGCCTTTTTTTGGTTTTGCTGAGCAAGTCAATTTCTTTTAATCTCTCCTCATCTGCTAGTAGTCCTTCTTTGCAAAGTTAAATAGTTTGATTTAACTATTCCTAGGGCACAGGTGACTACCAATGTGATTTTGCCAGATTATTTTTTTATTATTATTATTATTAACATGGCCGTGTTTTGAATATTTCAATGAAAATCTCTTCAGATTGGCACCCACTAAACAAAGCCTCTCAAGGCTCTTACAGCTGCAGGAGCGATACCCCATCATCACAGAGCGACCAAGCAAATTCCACCCTCGCAGCTCTTACCTCCCCTCTCAGGACACCCACCATCCCCGCTGCGGATCTGAGCAGGATCCTTCCAGCTTGGAGATGTGGAGGCAAAACTAGTCTTTCGATCTAATAGTTACCTGTTGTGGTTGCAGGCTGATGGCAGCGTGGGCAAGAGGCACGGAGAGCAGGGGAGGGCATGCGCCAGACCTGACAGGCAGGAGACCGTTTCTTTTACGCTCTCTGTGACTCACTCCGCCGTGCTTAGAGGAAGAAGCCATACGATCTGAATGTAGAAAGGACAAACACCGGAACTGGCGCACTGGAGGAAAGGGCTGGAGAAATAACTCTGGGACTGACAGCCTGAGGGACAAACACAGAGACTGGCAGAGTCTGGGAGCTGCAGCTGTGAAGCGTTCAAGGGAGCAGCAGGCTCTGTGGATGAAGACCAGAGGAGATATGGACCTGCAAGGTAACAAGTGGGACTAGGAACCTTCGATGCTGGGAGAGCTAAGGATCCGATGTGCTAGCATCAAACGGGTATTGCCTCGCTAAAAGGCTCTGGAGAAGGTACTCCGATGAACAAGGAGGGTAGGAACTGTGTGTGCGGAGAACGTCTCCGAGAAGAGAGACAAGAGCCAAGGAAGGTATGCATGGAGCACGCAACCAGAGGCCACAGGGAGACACAGAAATCAAAGAGACTGGTTGAACAAGTGTCTCGGAGCAACGAGATGACTGACCGGGTGAGCCTGGGAAGGGCCGTGACGTGAAGGAGGGACACAAGGACCGACAAACCGAGAGGAGGAGGAGGACTGAGGTCAGCAGAGGGGTGAGGACTGGGCAGTGAGGAAGGAGCCAGCGTTGGTCAGGAACAGGCTGGAGGAGACAGGGCAGGAAGAGCCACGCTTGGGAAGAGTGAGCACAAGAAAGCGTGTCCCCCTAAGGAGCCTGGCAGGAAATGGAAATTTCACCCCAACTCCGGCCATTAGCAAATATCTGAGAGCTCCTCTAGAAAAAAAAAAAAAACATCTTCCCCTGTGTAACTGATTCATATGGAGGAATACAAATATTGTCAGTCTCTCCCTGAAATCCAATAGCAGAATTTTCTGTGTTGTAGTTCAAGTGTCAAAACCTGCTGATGAGCTGCACAATGGAGCTTTGTTTTTAAGTTTACTTTTTTAACAACAGTAGGAAATTAAACACGAAGCTCTTGTTACAATATTTTTCTTCAGGTTGCAAAGTCAAGCACTAAAATGTTATGAAATCCCAGATTCAAGGTTCACCATGCAACCTCAGTTCAGCCTGTTTATTTGTACATCGTGATGAAGTCATAATGTTGTGATTGTATACTATTACATCCCCAGTGTCTTGCTCTTATTTAGTGCAAATGATGGGTGATACTCACTCCATAAACAGTTGTTCAGTATTTTGTTTTGTCATCCTCTGTTCAACGGGCAGCCCCAGAACTTAACTTACTTCATGCTATTCAAAAGCTGGTGTGAAGAAGAAATTATTATTTCATAGACTGTTTCGTGGTCCTCATCACTACAGTAGTATCTGACTGCTTCACAAATACTAATGATCTTTGCCATTACACAGGATGCAAACTGAAACCAGAAGGTCAATTTTGATACCTAGGTCAAATTGAGACGCCAGGGATCTCTGATTTTTAAGAGTTATTAGAATTACTTATCGGTATACTCAGACCACAGCGCACACAGAGTTCAGTGGTGAATGACAGCTTGAGTACTTTTATAAACCCAACTACACGCTTTGAGTCAGGCACTTAGAAAATGGAAGATAAAAAGTGTTTTAAAAGCCACTTGCTCAGCACGTTCACAGTACCTTGTGCCCACCCTTCAATCTCCAAAGCAGCACTCGCTGCTTTTTAAAGAGATCCTCTCTCTTCCTGCAATCTCCTGTTTTATTCATTTACACACTTTACAACTTCTGCAGCAGAACTCCTACGCATAAGAGTCATCCTAAGAGCACTTCCATCCTACAATGAATACAGAGTACATCCTGTGAAAAAAACAGTATGCCATCATATAGTTAAAGTCTATATGACAACGCAGATGCATAATTGACTGAATTAAAGCTGCATATGTAACCTTAATTCCGGCGCTTCCTAACGTTTGAAGACTTGCCTTTGCCAAACTATTCTTTTAACATAATACCCATGCGTAGTGTTATATATAAACACAAATGGATAAGGGAGTCCCTTGCTATATAAAGATGTGCTGTTTGTGCACCAAAGTAGGATGTTACATAATACAGCTCTGAAGAGTGACTCCTGTGGCAGTGAAGGAAAAGGAAGCATCTGCATTTAGACTATAATTACTGTGCATCTGTGAGACAATTACTGGTCATTTTAAGTTGTGCACACAACACCATCATAACAAAATCAGAGCCAATTAATATTTTTTTTTAACCTGCCTTCAGCTACTGTACAGAATTTACTGTTTATGATCACTTGCATAAAATTTTTTTCTCATACAGTAAAGACTGCTAGCATGTTTTAGCAGCTTAGGTTTATATTACTACCTCTCAAGGAAGGACACTGGGATTTAAAAAAAATAATCTCAACAGTTAAAAATTTAATTTCTGAGTGAGGTTACACTGCATACATGTAGTATAATTTTATCAGTGAACAACAAAATCCCAGTTAATACAAGTCATGGCAAAATAACAGTGGAAAAAAACCTATTAGACGTTTTTTTTCAAGCCAGAGTTTTACAGCTCTACTTCTTTCACACAACAGTTGAAGAATATTTTATCTCATTCACTTCTAATTTAGCAGTAAGTTAGCTCCAGCTCCAAGGACCAAGGGTACGCTTTGACCCTCTTTCAACTTTAGATCAAACAAAGTCAGACTGTTTTAAACTCTCATCCCATTTTCAGCAAATAACCATTTGCCCTGGGAATGAAAATTGATACAGACAAAATAAAAATTGTATGGAATCAGCTTACCTATCAAGACAAAACCTGTTGCAGTAGAGGGCTTTGCCCTCAGGTGTAGGATGATTTGAAACTGTGTATAGAAAAATAACATACAGTTGATGCTATTTTCAACCACACAAGTGTAAATCTGAGTAAATACACTCAAAACAAGCATGATGTGCCACTACAGGGGACAATTAATTCAAATGACCTTAACTCTCCAAATAAGAACTAGCAGTAAAGTCAGTTAAGGTGCTGCCCTGAATGTGGATTTGTACTGTTAATGCTATGCTTATTTCTATGTACTTTTACATACACGTGTCATCAATTCTCTGGAGAAAAGGAGGCTGAGGGGAGACCTTATCACTCTCTACAACTACCTGAAGTGTAGGGTGGGTGCTGGTCTCTTCTGTCAGGTGGCTGGTGATAGGACGAGAGGAAATGGCCTCAAGTTGCAGCAGGGGAGATTTAGGTTGGATATTAGGAAAAAATTCTTTACTGAGAGGGTTGTCAGACATTGGAATAGGCTGTCCAGGGAAGTGGTCGAGTCACCATCCCTGCAGGTATTCAAAAAGCGCATAGACAAGGTACTCCAGAACATGGTTTAGTGGGCATGGATGATGGTTGGACTCAATGATCTTGAAGGTCTTTTCCAACCTAAATGATTCTATGATTCCATGAATAATTATTAGCACTATTGCAATTAACTGTTTCTTTTGCACTACGCTTAATAGCTGTAATAACTCATCCATAGAAAAAAAGAAAGACAACAAGAATTTTAAATGTCAGGTCTAATTCTTAACATGTTACCATTGTGTTTTAACAAAAAGCAGTTTTAAAGACATCGCCTCCCTGGCCTAGTGAAAATCATGGCACTACACCTTTAAGAAATCCCTTCAAAAATCTAAACTGGCTAGGAGCTGGGCAAAAGGAGTGGAAGAAATGGGCAATTGCTGCAATGCAATAGATGGGCTGCAGGGTGGAGAAGGAAAAGCAGCCAAGAGGAAGTTGGGAGCAGGGAGCAAGGGAGGAGGCCACAGAAGATAGCAGAACAGTGGGAAAATGAAGTCTTAGTGCAAAACCGTTTATGAAGAATTTATCAGTGCGGAATTAGTTGCTAAAAGAAAATCAATAAAATACAACAGTCCAAGAAAGAGAAGTAAACAGTCTCTTGGTAGGCGTGTGTATGTTTGGAAAGAGAAGAGGTACCTTTGAAGCCAACCTAATGGCCACTGAAGGCTTTCTCTTTATTTCAAAGATGGCTGGATTTAGCATTTATAGTTGTATTTGCAAAGATCCTACACATGTAAAATATGTTCCTTGAGGTATTTTTAAAAATGTTTAATATGCCTAGATGCTTAAATCTTGTTAAAAACCTAATAAACTCTCAGGTGCTTCTCAAAATCCCCATCAATATCCTTTAGGTCTTAAAGAAAAAAATCCAGTCCTTGTTTCCCTTTTTCATTCACGTTCCCTGCATTTCTTCATTGTGGCTGTGCTCAAATTATCCTGAGAGAGGATGCGTGCACGCACGTGTCTGTGTACATACATGTGCATGCAGAGTCTGGTAGCTCACAGCTTTGTCATACATTTTGATAACATTAATATGATGTTAATAAAAATGCTGAAGGCGAAAGATGTCTTCAAAAGAACCTATGAATGCAGTCTATAGATTAAATAGCTAATACTTGGAATTAACCAAGTCTTGTGCAGCGTAATGAGTAATTCTTGTATGTCACCTGTATTAGGTGATTCAAATATCACATAAAGTACATCATAGTATTGGAAAACTAGTAAATAACACCAGAGTAAGAAGAAGTGGAAATTAATAAAATGAAATGGCAATTATTTAATGGGACATTAAAAACTCGTAAAAAGCCCTGTAGAACAACTTCATCCATGTGAAAAATTTAATCTCAAGTAAGCTAAGTCTCAACTAATACTCAGACTTCTTCTATAAATGGTTTAGTATCAGATGTCTAAAAACCCTCCCAAATGTTTTTCTTACAGAATTGTAATACTGGTTCTCTTGTAAATTTTAAGGCTTAAACACATAACAGCAAAAAACAGAATAGCTGAATAAGACCATGGATGGGACAACTTATGCTTTTACATGCATTAGAAACTGATTAACTTCGCTTTCAAGCTTGCGTCATCCGAGTCTGTACAGTGCAAGCTTCACTTCAGTCATGAGAGTAGTCTCAGTGGAGCCAAATGAAGCTGCACACATCAGTAGATTTTTTACATCAGTAGATTTTTTTATATGTGACTCCCCCCAGATATCTGACCTCCCTCTCTGTTACCATGTAGTAACTTGTAGCAACGCTGCACCCACCCCTAAGAAGCTGAATTGCTTCAGCAAAGAGCAGTCTTTAAATAATTAGAAACAGGTTCATTAGGAGGCATTGAGGGATACCTACGAGCAGCAGTGCTTCTGAGATGATTATTTCTCATCAGTTTATTCTTTGTAGGTGACTCCAGAAATACTTTTTTTTTAACACTATTCAGTAGATAATCACCTCAATATATGCTGTTGTTACAGTGCCGGGGCAAAATAGACCATTAAGTTTGTATGTGTGAAGTACAAGGCTTTTGAGTAGAAACAGGGATTTCACATCTGAAAGTGAAGGAACTGGGTTTATTTATGCTCCAGTCTCTGTAGTCTCATCTGCCACATGTCTTGCAGTGATCCTGTTATGACAAACACAATCCTTGGTAGCTGCATGAGTAAGGCAATTTAGGAGCCCTTCAAACTGGTTAACAATGGAGATGTCAAAAGATGCTGCATCTCTTTTCAAATATGTATTTAGACATACAGGTGAAATTAGAATTTGGCAGAACTGTATGTCTAACTGACCCCATAGCTCACGAGCCAGATACGTTTACACAAACTCAAAGCCATCTTTTGGTTCCAGGCCAGCACAGGAAAAAAACTGTCAATAACTTGCAGACTTTTATACTTTTGCTTCAGAGCAGACCACTATTTAAAATATAGAAATATTAAAAATATTTGCAAAATGCTTGTAATAAAACCCCCAGTTTAAAATTTGCCCTGGAGAAGTACTGCTAGACAGCAGCAAGCTCACAACAGGAGACTTTTGCGCATTGTTCCACACCTTCAGAAAATTTAACTACCCATACAGAATCAGCTACCCGATTCTTCAAAGGAGTGATACGTACCACTCCTTTGACTTGCGTGAAGTCATGCTAATTTAAAGAACACAGTTCTGTTTCTTCTCAAGAGTTCTCCATTGTGTTCAAAAATTCAAAGCACGCTTCAGTAATAGGTATCTGTACTCTCCTCGGTGTGAAGTTAATGTAAAACTGTCACCTATAGTGAATGTCAGCACAAATAATACAGCCACCAATGAGAGGATGACCTACAGGGCACAAGATATAACAATGTGCCTTAAAAGAGGTGAGGTGCACACCATTATGTTGACGTTGCACTGCAGTAAGATGAATAAAATAAAGTGAAAATGGCTATGAATTCTGTCTGGTAAGGATCAGTATTAGGACAAAATGTATTTAATATCTTCATTAATGGCCTGGAAGGTGTAAAAAAAAAAAATTAAATTTTCAGAGGAAACTGATGTTCTACTGCTGTAAACATCTCCTCATGTAGATTTTCAAGGCGAGCAATTATTGTCTTCAGTGGGATTACTCCCATATACACAATTACACCTAATTTACTTCTGACAAGATCAGGGACAATACTTGAAAGACCTCAGATTACTACACAGGAAGTGAGAAATAATCCAAGCAAATTCAGATAATTATAGCTGTGGCTAGGAAACTGCAAAACAAGATCTAGACACAACAAAACCATCCAAATATAAAATAGTCTAAATTAGCAGGAATAAGAAAGCCTAGCATCTAAATGTCCAACAAAACTTTTAATGAAATATTTGAAAGGTCTTTAAGCATATATGTTAATATGGCAACAAAACAGGCTAACATATTTTTGGACTGACTAGTCAAAAATTTCCTGGAGCAAAGAAAAATCTTTCCATAAGGCTGTTTCATAGTTACTTTGGAAATACCATTCTCCCTTGTCAGAAAATAGGGACAAAAAAGCATGAGTAGGAAAAAAGCAACAAAAATGATCAGAAGGAGAACTGTTTTATGAGGAGAAATTAATGTCTTCTTGTTAGCAGACATCATACATATTTTTTTTCAAGAAATGACTAAGCAGGATATGGCCATAGCTGCCTACAACTATTTCCACAGTGTAAACATCAAGACAACGGATGATTTATTTAAAGTGGTTCAAGTGGGCAGAGCTAGGAATAACAGGAAAAAATAATGGAAATAAATTATGCAGACTAACAAGAGCATTTCTGGCACTGAATCATGTAAAACTGTACAAAGGTAAAGGCCAAAAGTCTCTCATCTTCAAGATGTTGAGACTAAGTGGAATACAGCTGCAACAAACTGTGGGATGGATGACATTGTGAGTGTGTGGAACTTCACAACGCTGCAGTGATTTGTCACAGCATGAACCTTATTCACTCTGTCACCATAGTGTTAATAATACATTCAGAATAGCTTACAACGTCCATGAGAAATGAAATTGGTGACTTATGTTTTCTGGATCGTAGTCTAATAAAGATAATGATTTATTCTTTTTTTGTAGAAATGTGAGTTCATCGAGGCTGTAGAACGAAAGGCTATCAAAAGAACTATATAATGTTGCATAAAAGATATACTGCAAAAGCAATTTCAAGATAGTGACATAATGGTGACAGCACTGAGACAAGTTTTCTCTAAATCTGGGATTTATTATTGTTTCAGTGGTAGGTCTTGTCAGACACAGCACAGACCCATGAAATGACAGGAAAGTGAAGTTATATAGTAATAATGCACATTTTCTATTCTTATACTTCTTTTTTCTTTGCTGGTCCTGAAGTCCCTGACATGTTAGTGACTGGGGAAAAGCAGGGCTTTCTTTGCTTCACTAATCCATTCTTCAAAGCCTGTTTTGCCGCTTACACCATTTCCACAGTTTTGTCTCTAATTCAGCACCACTGATGCTCTTTTTCCCATATTGGTAATAGCCTAAGCTATTACAGGCAGGCTTACCCTTGGCATAGACGTGCCATGGAAAAAATTAAGAACAATCAAACAAAAAAGAGAATTGAAAAAACACGAGTGGAATAGAAAATACAGAGGAAATGATGGAAGAGATGAAGGAAGGACAACAAAGCGGGGAAAGGACCAGAAGCAAGCAATGAAGGGAGGAGAGCCTGGTGAGAGGCTGAAGACCTAGTAAGAATAACAGAGTTAGACAAAGTAGTCTAGAGAGCAAGATAGGATGGGAGTAAAAGGGAGACAGTTGAGAAGAAAGGAAGAGCAGATCCTTTAAGAAGAGCAGAAGATGAATCCATCAGATCAAACTAAACCACAGAAACAGCAGCAGAGTAAAATAGTAAGTAGAAGCATGAAGGAATAGAAGAAAATGGGGAGTAGTGAACTGGAAGCAGAGAAACAACATGTATATGCTAAAAGGTAAAAATTCTGGCAATTTTTGGCAGCTCTGGCTTTCTTTTCTTTGCGCAAGTTTCTTGCTCTCCCAGGCAATGTACTTCCACTAGGGAATGCTCTTTCTCAAAGCAGCTTCAGAGCTCACTGATAATTCTTGGTGCTCAATTAACACAAATCTAGGAAGGTTCAGTTTGGTTGGAGCAACCTCAAGATAATCTTTTTTAAGGTATATATCTTTTTAAGGCTTAATAGAAGTAGTTCAAGCCCCTTAACACTGGCACAGATAGGTTAGTCAGCAAATGCATCAAAGCAATGAGCTCTCATTAAAAAGAGAAATGCATCATGTCTGCAGGAAGAATCTTCATGTGCATTTACATTATGAACTCTGTAAGTGTTTCAAGGAATTGTCATATTTCCTCACTAAAAGTAGGCTATCAATATTAAAAGAACTGTATGTAGATCAAGCTGAGGAGCAAAGAATGATAAAACTTGATATAAGTTTTGCTGAGCACAAAGATTGTAAATACTGTGTAAAGCGGAAGAGACCTCAAAATCATATCTAGTAATGAGATTTAATATAAATTTGGTTCAGTACATAGAATCTCTGATAAATCTGAGTGAGGAATTCCAATAACATACACATGTGCTATAAAAACCTGTTAAGTAATATCACTATAAAGCTATCAAATGAAATATCTTATTTGAATATTAACTATAGACTGAATATTAAATCAAAATTCAAAAACCCCTCCTTAGAACTGGATTTTTTTTAGTTCTGCATCAACATTAAATACAGTCTAACCAACTTTTATCTAGATTCACTGAACATGAGAACTGAAAGGGTTTTTAAACTGAGGAACAGAATATGGATGGCCCAAAAAGTAGAATTCTTTTACATGCCTCTATAATATACTTTGAGTGCTATTTGTCCCTAAATGTAGAATACTTACAGGTTTTCGAGTTGGAGTAACTTGAACAGAATGATAGAATTCTGGTTGAACTCGGCTGCTTTTCTTGATTTTTCTTTTTCTTACAGAAGTTTCCTGCTCACTTAGGTGGTGAGCTTCCACTATAGGTTGTGTTTCCTCAAGGCGAGGTGCTACACGTCTTCTAGCATGACGAGGACTTGATCTAAAGCCCTATAACAGAAAAAGCAATCATCGCGTTTGATGTCTCCCAGAATGGAGCCATATAACAACAGAAAAATCATACAGGATCTTAATAACTACTTGAGGTACAAGCATGCTCATCTTAAGTTAATACAATGTCCATATATACTGCATGTAACAATAAAGAGATGTTGCCAAGTATTGTTAATATCACATTTGTTTTATATTTCTCAATTATATGTATTATTGACACAGCTAGTCACAGTAACTCCTGTTGCTTTTCTTTATAAGCTTACATTTTTAGTTATTTATACCTAAATAGTTCTAATTTAAAATTTATAATTAAAATTTTCCAGGTTAATTCTTGGCCTTGTGAGAAATTTTTTGAGAGACCTTGAGCTGAAAAGGTGCATTTTTTCGTGAGAATGAAAGTGAAATAAAATTGGTAATGGGCAACACTTAATTATGACTAATGGTTCTTGTTAAGAGGTCTGATGCTGCTAGATGGGGGGGGGGGGCGGGGGGGGGGGAGGAGACCTTACCATTTGGAATAAAATAATTAAGACGGAGTGCTGTCTTGCTATCATCTGAGAAATATATGTTTATTTGGCCAAATATAAACTCAGGAAAAGCTGCCTTTCACAAATGCTTTTTGGAGGCTTGCTGTAAAAACCTCTGAGCATCATCTAGAATGTCTCACAGCCTTACAGAATTTCATTCCTTTAATGGCAACACATAAAATGCTAGCCCTGTATTGCTACCTGCAGAGCATTTACAGTGAGCATTCCCTCATTTCACTCTGTCTCCTCATAAGCATGCACTGGCCTGTCATGCATCATTTGTACTTAATACAATATTGGTTGATATTAAACTTGGCCAGGTTGTAAATAAGAGTCTCCTCCACTTAGTCACATCAGCTTTCAGAATAAGTCAGCCAAATCTATGTCCTTAGTGACAGTCTGCAGTTTAAGGACTATATTCCCTTTCAAAACCAAGAATAGATGCAACAATTCCTAATTTTCTACCTTTTTTTTCTTCTAGTGAAATATCTCCGCTGTAGTCCTTGTGTGACAAACCCAGCACTCGGAAATGGCTGGTCCATATAAAGAATCACACTTCTGCAAGGTGAGATTTTAGCTAACACTGCAGAAATCTATGCTGTGAATCTAAATATCCTGAGTTCCTCCCAGCTGAAAGCTAGTGGGAGCAATACATTTCCATATAAACTTGCTGTTCTAGGAGGTTTCCTTCCCTTAGCTTTTGGGTTTGTTTTTTTGTGTTTTGTTTTGCTTTTTTGTTGTTGTTGTTGTTTTGGTTTGTGTTAATTAGGAAATCAGCATAGAAAAGTTATGCTAAAATGTTGTTATGTTGGTAAATTGAAGCAATCAAAAGTCATAGGTATGGCTCTGGGCAAATTGGACTTACTCCTCTAATGTTCATGATACAGCAGGGGAAGAGAGCTGCAGTCTGTTCTGGGCACTCAGAGCGACAGACAGCTATTTTCATTATTAGAATATGTGCTCCATTAAGTAAATATACCCCTAAAGAGCCAAAACATGCAAACATATATTTACATACACATGCTATGAATTGCTACAAATATACACTGCATGCAACAGATGATATGAAAAGGTTGAAGTGCTAAGGTGAAGTATCAGGTGAAGTAACTTCCAGGTAGCAACCTTCTACTCCTGGACACTGGACAGGAGGGACAGGGATAGAGCCCAACTCTATTTAGTCCGTCTGGGAGCTTCATGTTATGTGGTTTATCAGGGCTAGGAAATATACATGATGGAAAGATACGGCCAAAATTTCCTGAATCCTATCCTCCTATCCTACTGAAGCAGTAGAGTTAGACTACAGGCAGGGCCAGACTTTGACTCCCCGTATCTTAAATAGAAGCAGGACCCCAGCTGTATCAACCAGTGCAAGCAGCGTAGTGGAAACCACTGCAGCCAGCAGACCCGCGCAGATTTAGGAAGGTTTCTAAACGTTCAAAGATGTAAATCTGTGAGATACTCTGCCACACTATTGCAGCAGGAAAACTTACAGCCCCAGCTCCTTTCTACACTGTGAAATAGCTAACAGATACTTACAACTATCATTCAATGTGATCCTAGGACTATTCAGGATGACGGGGAAAAAATACAACACAGGGAGCCTACTATTTCAGAGCTTACTTCTTGTGGTAATTTTCTTTTACAAAAAACATATTAGGGTGCATCAGGGACTATTCCATAGTAAAAGAAAATATTCCGTAAAAGAGCAAAATACCCAGCAAATCTATTTTGAGTTCTGAAATCAGAAGAGATTTTCTAAATGTTAAAAGCATTATGATTCATTTACAGACGATAGCTCCTGGCCGAAGCCTGGTTATACACCCTGTGCTGCAGCTGCTCCCTCACCATGCTGCCATCCCCATTAACTGGATAAAACTCTTCGAGAAAGTACGTTTATGTAATAGAAGAATTTGGTAGAAGCTAAGCAGCTCTAAAAGTGCTAAGAAATGCATGCCAAATAGGGATTTAAGTATGTGGGTCTGTCTCACTGAGTGACTTCACCTCAAAATACTTCGAGGTTTACTGGTTAAGTATTATGTTTTGATATGTACAAGTCACTTGTAACTTCCAGAAAAGTCTGTTTATAGACAGTGCTTCTCCTTTGTATTTTATATATATTTTTTGCTGTTTATTACTAGGAAGAAAATGGGATCTTTATCTCTTTAAGAGCTCATCTTGCTTCTGTTTGCTGAAGCTTATTCTTCACTTCAAGTCATAATCTGCCTGCAGTATCAAAAATGGTTGCTCTGGGGAGGATTATAATGCAGTAAAGGCAGAGGATCATGATTTCAGGTGGAAAATTAATTCCATATCAACACAGATTATGTTACAAGGGCAGAGTCCTCAGACCAAAACCCAAAATGCTTACTCATTCCTGCAGTGAGACTTTGCCAGAGCAAAAACTTCAATCTGGAAAATTTCAAAATTTGGTCATCAAAAAAGAAGACAGGAGTCAAAAGTGATGTAACCCATCAGAGCTGCTACACCTATGCTCAGTGCAAAACTAGAATGGCCAGTGATTCCTTCTCAACAGTGAAATGAATAGATGCTTCTTGTGTCGTCTGTGTTATTTATCCTTCAGCAGAACCCAAAATTGAAAATTATCATATTAAAACAGCAATCAAAATTAAAAATGTGAAAATTACACAAATATCTGTTTGGCAAAGACAGCACTATTTTAGACGTTAAGTCAGCACTCACAGAAGAGCAAATAAGTATTACAAAATATTCAGGGACACATGGTACACCACACACCCCAGGGGCGTGGGGGGAAGGTGTTCTAAGGTTTGGTTTTACTTCTCAGTATCCTTGTTTTGATTTGACTTATAGTAAATTAAATTGATTTTGTTTCTCCCCAAGTTAAGCCTGCCTTTTGCCCGTGACCGTAAGTGGTGAGTGATCCCTCCCAGTCCTTGTCTCGACCCTCAAGCCTCCCTTTATATTTTCTCCTCATCCCACCAGGGCCAGGGGAGTGAGCAAAGGGCTTCGTGGTGCTTTATTACTGACTGGGCTCAAACCACAACAGACCAATGACCGAGAAAACGCTAGAGATTTTAAAATCACGTGGGCAATACAACGAGGTTGCTTTACCACTGTTAAGCAATTTGTAGTGTCCGGTAACATGTGAACACTGTGTCACTGGACAGTGACAAACCTTTTCTTCTTTGCTCTAGGGGGGAGTTGCTCATCCCTAGACCCTTTGCCTGACTCATTTTTATGCCTGTAAAATTCTAAAACAAGGCAAACCAAACAAGACTTCAAATACTTATTTTTAGAAAATTTGTCTTCTAAAATACTAAAATAACTGCACAAAGATTTACACTGCAAAGCGTTCTTCCTTAAAGACACAACCCAGATGAGCACCAGAACCAGTTTTAGACATCACAGAGGAAGACAAGAGGCAAAGTGAACCTAGGATTATCTTCTCTCCAAAAGCATTCATGTGCATCCTTACAGTTAGAGTCTGTTTGAATACATGAAGACTGATGTTCTTAGTCATACTCTACAGTGAGCAGGAATAGAGGGGTGTCTCGAGGCCGGTGCAGAGCCAAAGCCTAGTTCAACTACTCTCAAGGGAGCTTTTCTGTCTGTGGAAAGAGACTGGGGAGATCAGCCTCTTTTAGCTGAAATTCATCCTTTTAAGTCTACTCTGAAAAGTTGGTTTTTTTAATGAAGTGTGGTAATATTGAAAGGACCTGTTGTGTCTGTCTTTACACCCAAACCAATAATGAATGTTGCAAACCTGGTGGTACGTGCTAGAGTACACAACCAACTGGTTGTGTAAAATGACTTCCATGGTAAGAGGTTCTGTAAAAAAATATCTTCTTGTCCAGCCAAGTTTTAACTTCATGCCTCTGATTCATACCACTGATTTCTCGTGTATAGAAACACAGTGTGGGATTCCTCTGACCAAGGCTCAGCAGACCTCCCCTCCCTGGGTTCCCTTCCAAGATGCTGAAGTCAGCAGGTCAGATGAACCATTCCCTAACCTCACCGATTTCTCTCCGTTGGCCATAAAGGGAGCCCAAGCTGACCACTTCACTCATAGACATCTATACTGTAAGTATCTAAAATTAGATAGGATGGATCAGAGCCAGAATGACTAGGTTTTGGTCTGCCTTCAATACTGTATTCATCATTCCATATATATTTTATCATCAGATTTCCTCATATTTTCCTCCTTCTACATGAAATAATTCCAGTCTCTTCCATCACTTTTTTTTTGGTCAGAGTTTTACATGTCCGTATTCACAGACATCACTCCTGCCGGATCCCCATAATTCAGCACAGTACTCTTATAAATTTGTATTACTAATATATATAATAGTATAGCATGTTTTTCTGTTCTGTTTAAATATTTCCCACCCCATCTTCTTTTCTGATCAGGCTATATATCTGAAAGACATCTTCACGGAATTGTCAAAAGGAATTCAAAAGGCCCTTTCTGGAGACCATAAACTTAAAACTTAATAAGTGGATAAATGACTTTTCTCTGTAATATACCCAGCCTTGCATTTATGAACGTCATGCTTGTGTTCATTTACCCCATTCTTCAGAATTTTCCTCAGTATGGTCTGGTATTTGATAGCCAAGTATGTCATACTCTGCAATCCTTGTTATGTTTTTTCCTATTCTCATTCCTAGCCCATTCATTAATATAAAAACCAGGATTTTGAAACTTCCTAAAAAACTTCTCTAACTTTTGCTTTTTTTATTTACAGATGAGGACATTTTGGATAATGTGTTGAACCTTTTTCTTTCACTGTCTTAGTTTCACTGTATTTCTTTTTAATTCTTTGTCTGATACTTTAGTAGCACCATATGAATACATCAGTGCTATCCCATGTGTGCATTATTGCTTTAGTGACATGAATCTTTGACTCCTCCATTCTTTCAGTCTGCTATTGTATTAATTCACCAGATCCTTTTCCTCTCCATTCCTGTTTCTACTGTCCTGACTGCCTTCATCATACCTTAGCTATTATTTTTATGTTTGATGAGAAACCATATTCATTCTTCATTTTTTCCAGTGTGTAAGTATTTTATGTAGAATATATTTGGTGTTGGAATTCTAATTTTGGAACGCAACCTTTCCAGCCAGTATGTGTTTTCGGAGTCACTAAACATTAACCTCAAGAGAAGTAAGAGCACATTATCTGATGTCCAGCTGAAGTCTACAGAAATCTTTGCATTAACTTCAGTGGACGCTGGACTGCAGCCCAGTTTACCTTCTGACCAGTAAACCACAGAAAAAAAGCACTAGCTAGCATTAAGCCACAGTTCAGCACAATTGGAAGAATGACAACAGAACTCAACTGTGTTTGCAAATGCCTTATTTGAGTGAGTCCCGTAGATTAAATGCACTTTTGCAGGTGCACTAACAAATATCAAAGCCAAAGGAAGCTCAGATAGGACATCCAACTTTGTGTGCTTGCTTTTAAGGTTTTTGACAGTGGTTGTGTATGCATGAGAATTGTCATCTATTACCATTGTCAATTAATAGCGTCAAGAAGCAGTCTTTGAATTGTCAGTTACTGGCTGTTCAAAGCTTGGAAACTTTCATGTATATGCAACCTACAACATCTTAGGGCCTGGAGACATTAGTATGTGTAGTATCAAAACCATTCTTAAGATGCCAGAGTTCTCAGCTGTTTTGCAGACAGGCTGAAATAGAATTAAACCCCATAGTTGAAGTACCTACTTGAACTAAAAAGGTAGGTTTAATTTAATAACTTTATTGTATCAAATTCCCCTGCATGCTGAAAGAGAGAAAAGTGAGAGTCTTTCTGCTGCACATATAAACGTACATACATGCGTCTGTATTGTAAGAACAGTCTTAAATTAAAAAGTGACCAAGATTGCATTATCTCCCTTCTTCTCCCATAGTGACTTTCTTCCGAAATATCCTCAGTTTATAAAGAAACAAACAAACAAAAAAAACCCCACAACATTTATTTAACTGCCAATTCTGCAAGTTCAACCCAAAATCGAGGATTCAAGTTAAGTCCTCCAAACTACTTATACATTCTCTCTAATAGTAAAGATTGCTAATTAAAGCTAGGTCTTAGTTTTCTATAGCAGGAAGATTACATACACTCAGTATATTACTTCACACATGCACAAGGAGGATGCAACTGCATTTGTTCCTTCTTGGGTCTACCAGCTCTCAAAAAACAGACTGCAACCTTTTTTTTTTTTTTTTTTTTTTTTTGTGGTTCTCTTGATCTTTTTTTTTTTAATCTTAGCTAAGGGTTACTCCAATAAAAATCTGAATCAAGATTTAAAACATCAAATCTAAGATTTTACATTCAGTTTCTCATTCCACTCCCTCAGTAACAGCTTTCACTGGTGCTTCTTTGTATGCTTTAATTTAGGAGATATTATTCTTATCTTCTAAAACCTAAACTCTAAGCAGTGCTGGAACCATTTCTCAGATATTGAAGACTGTGATTTGGCATGTGTCATGTTCCAAGGTAAGTCCACACATTCAAAGGGATTAAAAGCAATTGTCTGTTACATAACCTGAACAAGATTACTTTTCTAACCGAGTTCATGAAATACATCAGTAACCTGCTTTCCAGTTCCTAAGCGGGCCCCCAAGTGTATACATACGAGCTCTTGTGTGAACCTAGGGTTTAGATGTGAATTTAGAATACAGTTTTTAATAACCCATGCTGTATTGCACTGCTGTTTTACACAATGTGTTTGCTTTTTCCTATTGTAAGGTTAGAATTCCTATCGAAACAGGTAAGCTGTGACACTAGGAAAATCTGATGATGTGTAAGCAAATAGCCAAATAGCATGCCCAGTCATGCCTCAAAATACCCTTTAAATACTCTTCCCTGTCTAAATCTATAAGCCACAGAAGCTGGCCCGTTCTCCAAGCAGTCCTATCATTCTCTGACAAGGCAGCTTGCAGCCCTCCGTGGCCTCCTTGTCTTTCTGATGGCTTGTCCCAGTTCCTTCCCTGTTACTTTAGGGCACCACAAGCCTACAGGAACGGAACAATTATTTAAGAACAAAAATAAATCAGAGTACTGCTTGATCAGTTGTCTGCAAGGGAGAGTTTAATTTAGAAATACTAGCACATTCCCCAAGCATGTCCCTCTTCCACCCCTGCTTCCTCTGTTTTCATCTCATCACTTCTCAGCTTAGGCAGTGTACGGTATACATCAAGAATCTGCCATAAATATTAAAAATACAGTAAGAAGGAGAATAAGAACTAACACACAGATTGCTAAACCGTGCAAGTGCTGCCCAACATTTAGTACAAAGAAATTACTCTTATCTGTCCAGTGCGCTTGTTTGAAGTGTAAACTGGTAAGAGAATTTATGCCACCTCAGCATGTGAAGATGGATCTGCACTTTGTCAAGCATAAAATAAATGTGTAACTGATGAGAGACTTAACAGGCATATATAAAAAAAAAAAAAAGATACCTAGGGTATTTTCAGATAGGGTGGAATTCAGATATCTATTAAGATACCTTGATTCAGATACCAACAACATATCTGAACAGGTCTCTTCTTCAGGAACAACTAGTCTAAGCTCCTGTTATAGCCAATGAAAAATTTAGTCAATACATTCAGTGAGGCTTGAAGAACTGTTCAGCTTATCCTGAAGCAGACACCTACACTAGGTTAGCTGAGTAGCTGTACAGACTATAAACTGTAAATGCCTACAGCGAGATTATCATACTGTATAAGAGGATGCTGGTTTTGCAAAGTCACTTTCCGACTCTGGCTGCACTTTACATGTAGGAAGGTAACAGTAGCAGATCAGAAGGGAATGATGCTTTAACCTAGTTGTATCATTTTGTTCTGTCTAGAACAAAGGAGGAGGATAAATATAATACCTTAGTCTAACATTGATTATGTATTTCAGTATAGTTAGTGCTATCAATTTAGACAATCAGAAATTAAGTCTTGTAAGAACTGTGTTTCACTTCCAGTCTCCTCTGCTATTTACCCTGCCATCCTGAAGCTGAGTGCTATATTCAAGCAGCTGAGTGGACAGTGACGATAAGGACATTGGCACAACTTGCAAGAAACGTGTCTTTGCCCAAAAGTCAACTGCAGTTAATTTCTACAGCTGATGTCGTGTTTTCACACTTCAGCAGTAACTCATGTTTCATTCCCACTGATGAGTCAGGAACAGCAAACCACTGACTCTCCTTGATGCAAGGCAGTAGGGCACAAGGGAGCACAGCGGGGGCTCAAGACACTGTGGACGGCAGAAATACCCAGATAACGGGTACCCAGGCTTGCAGGTGAACTAGAAGCACAAGGAATCGGCTCAAAACCAAGCCAGCTTTGCTAACACCAGGTCAAGATCAGCCCTATCAGCTGTGGGCCTGACAACCTGGCTCAAGCATCTCTACAACATAGTGCTGAGCTCTTGCCCAGGGGAGCTGGAGGGGCCCCAGCCCACCCGCTTCAGAGCCTGAGACCCCCCCCAGGCTGCGGAGTTTGACATGGCCAGACCCAACAAACCCAGCTCAGCTGAATCAGATCCTGCATGAAAACACCAAGGTGACTTCACCCTGTGCTCTGTGTCGTTCTTTCATAGCACATCAAAGATGCCTCTCCTTAAAAAAGCCTAGGAGTGGAAGAGAGCATGAGTGACATTTCCATGCCCTAGGAAAACACATGTAACAGCCCAGGAGCAGAAACAGCCCCAAGGGTTGTACTACCCTGTTCATGTGGTGCTTTCTTTCATTTAATACCCTCAGCCTAAAATGCTGAGCTGTTTCTGAAGGGGCATCCACAACCTGATCTGTCACCCTAATAATCTAAGCACAGTAACCAAGAAATCAGCGTAGATGGTTAAGCTCTTCTGAGCTGTATTTGATCTATGGACCCCTGCATGATCCTTTCCGTCTGTCTAAGAACAGCTTCTACAGCAGATGTGGTAATACATGTGCTCACCACAAGCATGACCTCAAGTATTTTAATTCATGGTTTCAATCCGAGGTTAGTTTCGGCCAAAAAAACAGTAGCTAGAAGTTCCCATTCTGTACATGTGTACAATGTGGCTGCCAACAGATGGATGGCAACAAGCCGTGCTCCACCTGGATCCCCTTGAAACCAGGGCTCTGCTTGCTTGCAAGCAGCTGCTTGTGTGCACCAGGAATGTGCACTGAAACTGGCATACAACGCAACTGAAGCTGCAACCTCATCTAAAACACACATTTCCAGAGAGAACAGTAGATACCGAGAAGCCCGAAGACGTAAATACTCACATGATAGCTAGGAGGTTGTTGATATAACTTCATTAATGGGAAACTAAGTAGTAAGAAGAACCTTTATTATGTACCGGATCTTTATGCAGCGCTTGTCCATCCCTATCCTGTTAGAGAACTGTGAGAATGTGTTCATTTATAATGCAGGTCCCAACATGCAGTGTATCGAGACCATGCCTTACCACTGGTGTGGACCATGATACAGTGTCAGTACTTTATTGGGTGATTGATGGAGCTAAGAGGAGATCCCCTTAGCACTTCAATGCTCTGTTCTGGCTGTCAGAAGCCAGAATAGAGATACAGGCAACCAGATGGCTATAGAAATATATTGGGCATGTCTGCAGTATACTGTAGTACAGGGTAAAGGTATCCAAGTGAAATCCTCTGGAGTTAGCTCGGGAACCCAAGTAGTCTTGCTGCAGCAGCCAGGGAATTGCCATATATTTTGTGATACAATTGCCAAACAGGCTGTTTGTCAGCATAGACCAATGCTTGCTAGGCTATCTAAAGGCAGCACTGCAGTGAATAAAGCTGACAGTGATGGACAGATGACGTATAGTAAGCAGAATCTCAGTGGTACCTAGTTTGCCATGTAACAGCTCAGTGTGGCGTGCTGTGTCTGGGCCACGTTATCGGACATGTTATGAAAAATGGATAGAGGGATTTGTCCTTATACAGTATAACCTGCATTTATAGCTCTCCATTCATTCCTGTACATAAGTGCTCCCATACATCTAAGAAAACAATTTATTTTTGTCGCTGATTTATTTTCCCTTGAACCTGTTCCTTAACTCGTAGATGGCCAATGGAAAAATAGTTTAAACATCCTGGGGGGAAAGCACGTCAAACACAAAGGTAAAATATTTTCAGGCTCATTCAGTTCCACAAAGAGACGTCCTTTGAATAGATGAATGAATGTATTTTTCTGGCTAGTCCTGTACATTTCTGTTGCTCCTTGAATACACTCCCTGCAATCAAACAGAAGACTCAAATTCAGCTTGGAGGGTCTGTTGATTTTTCTTTTCACTGAAGCTGTACATATCTGGAGCAGTTTATAAATAACTGCAATGCTCGGGATGAATTATGGTGCAACTCTTCAAAGACTATTCATTATCGCTTTGTAAAATATCTAGAACTGTATTTTTAGGCAACTGTCTCACAATCAGCCTCAGAAGGGGGACAATTATAGCAAAAGTATGCTTAGGGATGAATGTATGAACAGTTTTTCTGGGCATCAGTTGTTGGCCAAGTCAATATATACATTTACCAGCCATTGTTGTACTGTAGTTTTGCATCCATTGTACCGTAATGGATGATTTAGCAAATTCATTTGCTCTAAAAAATTGTCATCAGTCTTGGCTGACCTATTTCACTACCAGTCTTGTCACAACAATAGACTGAATATATATATAACCTTGTAGTGGCTGTTCAGTATACTAAGAAGAAAATGTGGGGTCTGCAAAACTCAAATGACCAAATGTTATTCCTTTGCTACAGCTGTGGTGAATACATACTGCTAGCCCTCCCAGAGAGTCTTTTCATAGTGTCAATTCCTGTTTGCCTTACTGGTGTGTCTAGTCCCACCAGACATGCACCTGGGTTATGTGAAGTCAGAATTTACAGTGGACTGTAAAACTTTTATGGATTTGCTTCCTAGTAGATTTATACCTGTAGGTCTCAGTGGAAGCATTCATGGGAAACTGGCCCAAAATATATGAGTCAAAGTTAAATAAATACAAAAAGATACCATATTGCTTGTGACTACCCACTGACACCAATGCCTTCAGTTCCTGAGATCATAGTATTTCTAATTTGAAAGGTAAGATAAAGGAAAACTAAAGCTCAAAGAAAATTTCAGGCAAAAGATTTATAAATCTGGTGATTTTTTTCCCCCAATAATATGAAAACTATCCACTACTGGTTTAGCAATTAGCACAATCTCATAAAACCCAACCACTTAAAGATCCTGAATGAGAACCTTCCTTTTCAACAGTTTTTACCCCCAAATCAAAAGATTTTAAGAATACCATTTGGATTAATTCCTTCCAGCCTAAGGGCTAGAAGATTACTTCCTTTTTAATTGAAAGGTAAAAATCTCACATAATCCCATTACTCCAGAGGCTTTGTCAATAAGGAAAATTAATTCAGAAAGAAATTTAAATCACAAGAAGAAACAACACCAACACATTAAGCAATGCCTTTAAATTGTAAGGCACAGAAGACATTTGAACCTCTCTGTAAAGTGTAAGATGCTGAACATTGAAATATATGAAGCCCAAGCCCCCAAAGTACTCAGAGAAAATTCCTATACTTCATGAAAAACCAAACTTCTACAGAGCACAAGAAGAATGAAGTGAGTGAATCACTGATAGCATTCATATTTTTGAATATACAAGGAATAATAATAATAAAACAACAATCGATCATAATCCCCATTTTGGTAAAACTCTGAGTTATATTGTTATTTCGGTGTGGTTTTGGTTGAGCACAGACATTTCATTCTACGACTGATTCTCAAAATAAAGAAAGGAGAGACTAGTGCAAATAGCTACATCAAAATCTGATTTGTCATGTAAGCAATGAATATTTCCGTTGGAAATTTACTTGTTTTCTTTTTACAGCCATGACATATCTAGGTCTCCTTCAGATAAGAAACATTAACTATTCTGGGTGTGATTCCTGTGTGACTTCATGAAGTATCTATAGTACCTGGGGGATGCAGGAATCTTAAGAGCAGTTATAGTCGTAATGAACTTAAAGGACTGCAATAAAAAAATATATTAAAAAAATAGGCCTGGCAAACTTCAGATGGTAGTAAATAAATGTTAGTGGGTAGTTGGAGACACCATTGTATTATCTCAGGAAACTCTCACATCTTCTTGCTGGTTAATTTTTCTGTTATGAAGCACCTCCAACAAAGACAGACTTTAACCTACTTTATATTCATAATGATCCATGCAAATTTACCTCCTTTTGAGACAGGGGGTTAAGTGTTTAAGTTCATTCTATAATAAGCAATATCTGCACAGACTTTTGCTGTATAATAATGAGGCATGTTTTGCAGAGACATTCAAAATCAAGACCCACAAAAATGGACTATTTGTGGATTCAATTCACCAGTAGCATATAAAATTCAGAACAGGAGAGCTGATAAGGATCGTAAATACATTTTCAAATTTAGTATTTAGCCTCTTATAGCATGGTACCTTATTTTTTAATGTGTTCAGTACTAAAGGAAAGGGATTAAATAGTTCTCACTGTATATAACTAGACAATGTAGGTGCACACCATGAGAGCTGTGGCAAAGAACCTCAACATACATTTGCTACACATCCATTTTTCCAAATAAAGCTTTCCTGGCAGACAGCCAGTCCTGCAGGAATTGCCAACTGTTTTGTAGATAGGGCAATTATAATTCTCTGTGCACCACCGCGAGACCACCTGCACATTCACGTGTGATGCAAGTCGGATTTGAACCCAGCTCATGAATGTCAACCCACTGCTATTTACTATCAGCCTGGTTTTCATTATCTTTTATTATCATTAATAAACACCATTTATAACTGCACCTGACAAACAACTAAGCATAGTGGAAGCTAGCAGATGGACCTTATGCTATAAAACTTGGAATTGAGGTGTTATGTTCATTTGGGGGTGGGGATTATGCAAAGCCCATATTTTCATGTGTCATGCATTGCTTTCATCAACATCTTTCTGGACTTGGAAGTGCATAATGTTTTGTGCTGATACAGAATGAGAATGTTGAATTCTGTTTCAGATCATGCTGCCAATATTTTCATGGGAGTTTGCCTGTAATTTATTGATCAATTCAATTAGATTCATTAAAATTAGGTTTTACTTGAAAAAAAAATTGGAAAATGACATTTAATGGTGTCAAATGAGTCATCATTTTCTCTTAAGAATCAGAAGTCTATTATCAGATAATGAAGGGGAAAACAGCTGCACCACTTACTTAAAAGGGCAGTTTAGACCATTAGTGTGGTATTACTCTTTCTAAACAAAATGTAGAAAATTATGAAAGAATATAACAGTTCTTACTGGTTTATTCTAGGATGTTTCAGTAAATGGAAACTTCTAGGAAATATTTTAAATTCGTCTACTTCTAACTGGGTGATATGCAAATAACTACCTGCTGAAGTAATAAAAATTAATCAGTTACTTTGCAAACTTCCGTAATAAAAATTAATCAGTTACTTTGCAAACTTCCCTTTTAAGAGTCACCATACAGGATGACACGTATTTCAAAAGGGTGTAACACATTATACGTCATCTCTGCCTAGGCTCAAGAGTGAGAGAATTTTACATGGAAACCAAGTATTTCATTTTGGAGGAACTAAGTCACGAAAAAATCTTTTGACTTCCAGAGGGATATGTTTGTTTGTTCGCTTTACTGCAGCACTGTTCAGTCAACAACAAAACCAGACTTTTCATGGTTTAAAGATAGTGTACTCCCTATGTCATCTTTTTGTGATAGTGTATACAAATTTCAAAATACTTGGGAGTTTAAAACTAATCGCCAGTATGAAGCAGGTTGCAAAAATGTATCCCATGCAAACTTTTGAAAACATTACTCGTAATTGGGTAATTTTCTTACCCACTACCAGGTGAGGAAAAATGCAAATATTTTAAAACAAAAGATTACTTTAGTGCCAGACTGTCTCTCAAGGCTTCCAGAGTAACAGGCAATGGCATGAAGATATGCCTTAAATCAATAGCAGGAAACCAGGCAAGAGAAATATCTAGACAGGAGCTCTACAGGGCATCATGGAAACAAAGTAGATACTAAACCAAATATTATTTTCCATATTTTCCCAGCAATTATGCTCCTCATTCAGAATGCCTAGGAAGTGACTGGGTTTTGTGTTATACTTTTGGCACTGGCACGAAAGAGTTTTGATTCCCCTGTCCTATGAATACAGAGTCATGAAACGAGGTGCCTGCCAACCAGGCTTGTAGTCTGGATCCTTCTGGGATCTCCTGCGGCAGCATCCAAGCTGAGCAGGCAACTTCCCTGGCAGGGAACAAGGTGCAGGTGAGGGCTGGCGGCAAAGCAAGTGAGATGGAAGCTCTGCAGTCGTGAAACCTACCAGCTCGGCACGTATTTACAGTGCAGTCAATAACTGGGGTGGGGGTTGCTTTTTGGACAAAGTGAGGTCTGGCACGTACAGTAAGCACAGCCTTTCTTGAAGTAACCAATTGTTTTGGAAATGACACGAATCAGCAGGCCAGATAGGTTAACACAAGCGAAGAGCTTACATTTGGTGTGGAAAAAACCAAGAAATGAAAGAGGACGCGTCTTTCATGCAAAATGAAAACTTTGCTACATGATTGCATTAACAAAAGACCACAACAATATGTACTCAGGTAAAGAGAACAACTTCTGACCTTGAAATTGCGTGCTAAATAAATTACCTCAGAGCGAAAGTGATGAGTTCTCATGACAGCATCTGGAAGGGAAGCAGAAAGACACACAGGCTCCACCAGCTCCACCTCAAGATTTCGCTCCGGCTAACGGTTTTATCTAATCGCTCGCCCTTTGGTGCATATTCCTGGACGGGGGGTCTGGCTCTCCCGGCGCGGCCGGCAGCTCCGCCCGGCATTTATATTTAATTCATCGGGAGGAAGTTGAGCATAAAGTTCTGCCGCACTTGAGAGACCGGGGAGCACCGGGGGGGTTCCCAGCCCCTCGCTTCCCTCCCGCTGGCCGAGGTTTCGCTAAGGGATGGGTGGAGACAAGGCTGCCGCAGTCCTGGGCTCGGCTTGAATTTTCTTTAAAGCCTTCTCCCGGCTCAACTGAGGAAGAGCGGCCCTCCGCCGGCAGTAAATCGCGGGATGGGCCGGGGGGAACCCCCTCTCCGCCCTCGGGGACGAGCAGAACATCTCTTACCTCGGCTCCTTGAGCGACCCGAAAAGACGGATTTGATGGGATGCCTCCCTTTCTGGAGCCTGCGGTGCCAGCAGCAGAAGAATAAAATCGTAGCGATGGTCCCCAGCAGCAGCAGGAGCAAGAAGAGGGCGCACTGGATGCTGTAGGGTCTCAGCAGGACCAGGAAAGCCGCCGCAATCATGGCTCAAGCGCCCGGCTGCCCCTGTACGTGCGCGGCTCTGCGGCGAGCGGCGGGGGGCCGGGCAGCACCGGGCAGCCTCTCCCCCCGGCAGCGGGGCGGGCATCGCCGCCGGCACCCGCGCTGCTGGAACCGGCTAGCCGGGCGGGAGGAGGAGGAGGAGGCGGAGGAGGCGGAGGAGGAGGTAGGCGGAGAAGGAGGAGGAGCGGGGATGAAATTCGGGCCGTGACTCAGCAGCCGCCACGGCGGCGGCGGCGGCGGTTGCGGCGGGGTTTCCCGCTCCGCGCCCGCGCGGCAGCCAGGGCCGGGGAGCGCGGCGGGCTGGGCGCCCGCGGGCACCGGCGGGGCGGGGCGAGGAGGAGGAGGAGGAGGAGGAAGAAGGAGGAGAAGAAGAAGAAGAAGAAGGAGGAGGAGGAGGAGGAGGAGGAGGAGGAGGTGGTGGTGGTGGTGGTGGAGGTGGTGGTAGCAGCAGCAGCAGCAGCAGCAGCAGCGGTAGCGGTGGTGCCGCCGCCGCCGCCGTGAGGGAGGACGGAGCGCGGCGCAGCCCGCCGCCGCCGCCGCCACAGCGGGGCCTTGGCCGGGGCGGCCGGTGACATCACGCGCCGGAGCTGCTGAGGAGGGAGGTGGAAAATGGCTGCCGCGAGGTACGGGGTTGGCTTCCCCGCGCAGGCCGCGGACCCCCGGGAGGGGGGAAGAGAGGGGCTGCCCCCCCCGCCGCGGCGAAGGGCAGCGACCGGTGGGGGCCCGTGCAGGTCTGTGTGCCTTGGTAGGGGGAACGGGGGCGGGGGGGGGGGGGTGTCTGTGGCGGTCTCCCGGGCAGGTGGAGCTGGGACGCGGGGCACTGAGCGCGGCCGGTTTCGTGGCAAAGCTGTCGCGGGCGGGGGGGGGGGGGAAGGGGTTGGGAAACGTTAATAAGGTGCATCCTGACGAGGTGATTAGGGTCCTCGTGTCGTGCTGACCCGTGTTTCTGATGCTGGGATTTAGGCGGCCGCTGACCGAAAGAGCCAGCGCCCGCTTGCATCTGGGTTATGCGTTAAAGCTTCTGTACCGGGCGGCGTGCGATTTGCACACTCGCCGAGACGTTTCCTACACGAAAGCCGCGGAGAAGTTGGCTGGCGCAGGGTTTTGCTGCAGCGAAAAGCTGTTGCAGGGCGATACCGTGTATATACCCCTCGTCCTGCAGTAAAACTGCAACGCGCTGCAGCAGATGGCATCTCCTGTGCCTTTCGTTACGGCCTTGCCGGAGCTGATGCATCGCATAGAGCATAAAAATCCCAGCATGTGCACGTTGCTAATGCAGATAATAACAAGAGTTCATCTCCGTCACTATTGCTACCTCTGTGGCTGTTGCTTTGATGACACTCCATACTTTCAAAGTCTGTTTCAGAGGTCTTTGAAAATGTAGTTCTAAACTCCCTCACACTACTAAACACAAAAAAAAAAAAATCGTGCTGAAAAAATATCCAGGTACTATTTTGCAATATTGTGTTTGCTTGTGTTACTAGGGAAAAAGTTAGGTTAATTCGAGACAAAGTTCATGCTCTTTTTGTGTATCCTTGATGTGAGCACATAAAGCTGAGGAATGTTTCTGAAACTCTACAGAAATAATGAAAATCTCTGTGTGAACAGTGGAATAACATTGAAATGTTACTGCTTTATATGACTGCCATAAAACTATATAGAAAAGCATATGTGTGAAGTTAAATTAAACTACAAAATTATACAAGCTGGAAGGACAAAGAGAGTAACATCTGTGGTAGCTTAAATAAGAACAGGAAAAATGATCTCTAGAATACTAAAATTCGTTTATCACTGAGCTAACAACATTGTGACACCTTACTGTACCAATAATATTAGGGAAATCCATTTTCATTGAAAGATTCTCTTGATACCAGGTTGGGGGGCTAAGTAAAGAAAGAAAGAAAAAATATGCTGGCTTTTGGGTCTGTGATATTTTATTCTGGGAATTTTGTATCATTTCATGTGATACACCAACATGGTGAGCCAAAATAGTCTGTTGTATTACTTTGTAAAATGGAAAGTTGCTACATTCAGCCTTTGATTTAAAGCTTTCCCTCACTGCCTAGGAACTGACAAACGCGATAAGGTTGTGTTGCATCACGTGGTGCAATATTGAAATCTTTCCTAATACCGCAGTACACTGCAGTAAAATGGTTTTAATGCAGATTACCTGGAGATTATTCAAACGGTTCATGTTACCTCACTGTAACATGAAACAAATCAGCGTGATCCTCCTGGCAGCACACTGCCCTGCTGTAGTATATTGCAGGAGCAGGAAACTTTTTGACACCTTTTGTTCTGCACTGATTTATGGTTTCAGAATAGGATGGTAGAAGAAATGTAGCACAGCAGTAATTGCACGATAAATTGCAGAGAACTGAGAGGGAACAGTTATCTTCACCTTTTTCTCGGGTAACAGAGCATAGAAAACATTTGACAGACAAATCTCTAATGTTAGCTTGTTAGTTTAAGGTTTATGGTTTTTCCCTTCTGAGACTTAGAGCTCATTGGTGTCTTGAGGATAATATTTTGCCAAAAGGATCTGATAAATTTCATGACAACTGCTTAATTATTTTTTTCAAATGCAAAAGAAAGTACAGTTTAAGTACAAGAAGTGATGGCATGCGTGATTTTTCAGAGAGCTATTGCTTCAGACATCTGGGTCAACTGTCTCGCATGTATAACAAACTGCTGCTATGGCTTTCTTTATATTCATTACTGCTCTGTGTTTGTTAAATACTACAGGGTTTGGTAGTGGGGTTAAAATATTAATTTCATGGTGAATAAAGATTTAAGCTGGTGAAGATATTTCACATTAAAAGTAAGCAAACTATATGTGGGTTGGGGTTTTTTTTCCCACGAAATAGTAATAAAGAAAAATTAAAAGAAGTTTTATATGTATAACATTTTAATCTAAGCTTCTTTACAGAATGTTTTTCAGGGAACTTTTTATAAATCTTAAGGATGATAAACAGAGAAGAGAAAAGGAATGAAGAGAGAAGGTTAATACAAAACCTCTCAGCTGAGATTTGACCTCAGAAGGAGAATCCTGGAGGTGAAGCTATTTCAGAGAAGAGGAAGTAGAAGAAGGTAAGGAAGTCTTGAGAGCAGCTGTGACGAGTGTATGGGATGGCAATGGAGGTCAGAAAAGAGATCTAAGTTGTTGAGTTGCTGAATTAAGTCCTAAGGTGTTTTATAATCTAAGGCGGCAGCCATTGACCCTGAAATAAGTAAGGGATACTGTTGCCATTCCACAGTACCTGTGATGTGGCCGTGCTTTTGCGGAAATGTGAGAAGATGGGGGGTAGCATCCTGCAGATGCTTTTTTTCATGGGGATCACAGGGAAACAGAGCAGCGACAAAGTCACGGGCATAGCTGAAGTTTTTGGCAGCAGGCTTGGAAGCAGCCTTTTACTTGAGCAATGCTGACGGAGGAGGTGGTGATAAGTACTTGGCAGAGGGATGAAAAAGGAAAATTCTGCTTCAGAGACTCCACGGAAAAGACGTGACCAGCAAACGTTTGTATTGGAAAGGGACAGGAGGATGTTTCTCTGATTGCAGTCACTCTTGAATGCAGTTGCTTACCTATTTTCCCAAGTTGCGTGAGAGAGGGGAACAGCACGGAAATTATGTCAAACTTCTGCAGTTTAATGGAAGAGTTGAGCAGGGAATGTGTTGCAGCAGCAGCAGCCCTCCTGCAGGGAGACAAGGCACTGTTGACCTAAAACACTCTTTCAGACAGTCTCTCATGATAACCTGTTCTGACTTGGCAGTTTTGCGCAGCAAGGCTGAAGGCAGAGATATTTTCTTCCCTTACCCTTGCCCTGTATACAGAATTGCAGTACCATCTATGGACTAGTGCATACTCCTTGATAATTTATGTGAGGTTCAGCAATGCTTTTTAAAAGAAACTAAAAATCCTAGCTGAGTGCCATGGGTTAGGATGAAACAAGAAAAATTTAAATTACAAGAAGAAAATGTTATGGTATTTTGAGTGGAGAAGCCATGTCTGCAGAGATATGCTGACCTCCCCCAATGTGAGCTGTGGGATTCAAGGGCAGTCCACAATTCTGCAAAGGCACCTCTCTGCTCTTAGAGATTCAGGCCTTGTGGACTCATGTTGCAATTAGAAGACTCCCTGTATCAGTGAGCCGAAAGAAAAAGGTCACATGCTAGATCTGGTGGTGTGGACATAAAAATAGGATATGATACATGATATGATTTCAGAAGAGTTGCTGATTAAGTGAAAGGGTAAGATCATTTCCTTTCACGGGTATGTAGGAATGCTTTAAGGACTTCTACTGATTAATTCTAATTAAGTAAAATATTCTCTTAAATGACTACTTAACTGGTTAGAAGGGTTCTCTAATCATCTAATACTCCTTAACAAAATACTGGGTTTTTTTCTAATCAAACAGGAACCAAAGTAAATATGGTAAAAAACAAAGAAGCAAGCAAAGTAAATACAGAAAATATCATAGTATCTGAGTATTATCAACTTCATTCAATAAAATAATTGACTTTCCCCCTCAGTATTCTACTTCATGGGTTATGTGCTGTCCTCAGTGTGCTTCCTAGCAGTTTAAGCATGATGTATGAGAAGATGTTGTGGGAGTTTCTGGCAGATGATTAAACCTTATACAACACATTCTTCAGCTGAAAGAGTAACAACTTCCTGCCTACTTTATATATGTAGAGTTAATTGTCCTTATTTTGCAGGTTCATCAACTCACACAGCTTGCATGTTTTGATTCCTTCTGTTTATTAGGCTGAATGTAAATTGAATGGAGTATGAGCCATGTAGTTGTGCACTCATGGCTTACAGTGTTGCTGGAAAAATACTGGCACGAATTCTGTGGGCATAAATTGACTTTGCAGATGGAGAGGCTGATCTGGAGCCTAAATGGAAATATACTGCTAAAGCTCCTACGGCGCGCTTTTTTCTTTTTTTTTTTTCTTTTTTTTCTTTTTTTTTTTTTTTTTTTTTTTTTTGATTTTATTACAGCAGTGGCATGCCCCTTTATCCTTGGTTAAAAGTTGCTCTGTATTCATTTTTGGCAGTGTTTAATGTGGCAGTTCTCAATCTGAATGTGGCCTTGCATCCCAGAGGAAATTGGACTTCATTAGTATTTTATGTATATAATTGGAAGTTGTTTAAGGATTGTTTCAGAATGGTATACAACACTAGTCATTCAGCTCTTACATTATTTTATAAAGTTAGGTAGAACTAAATACACTAAAAAGACATTTAATTTTACAGGAGGGGAAAAAATAGCTCTAATAAGGTTTGAGGTTGTCATCCTTGCAGGGAAGATGCCTTTCTTTCTTTTCTCCTATGTGCGCGCAGGACTACTCTTAGTTGCAGTAATATTTCCTGGAGTAAGAGGACAATGTGTATGTTTCTTGTTCTAGCTTGTGACCTTTAATATTAACACAGATTTCTTTTAAACTGGAGTTCATCAAGTTCATTCCCTCCCAGCAACATGCTGCAAAAACAGAGCAAGCAACTGAGGAAGAGCTTTGGAGTAAAAGAGCAGGCACTTTGAGTATTAACCAGGCATGACTTCTAATCTGTCATCGCTCACCTATGACAACCAATAAAGACATACGAGTAGAGATAGTTAAGATGCCGCTAGATTATTAAATACTGACCAGAGCTCAAGCCTGGAATTTCTTAGCTGCTATTTCACTTCTGTGCTCTCAGAGTTGAAGAGAGAATGTCACCAATAGTAATGTTTGGGGCAGCACAGCTTATCAAAAGATATAAGATAGCTTATGCCAATTTATAAAAAGAGTAAAATGCATCCTCTTATGAACTCTCACATCAGGTTATCAGTGTGTTTGGTTTAACAAGTCCAATTTGAAAATACATTAGTTGCATATGGAAAGTATGTCTGATATTTTTTTAGACTTTTAGGAAAAGGGTATTTGACTGTTTGGGCTGTTACGTAGAGCAAGTGCACAGTTTTTGCATCTCAGCACAGATTTGTATGTGGTCAAACTTTCCCTAATGATGTTGTCTTCCCATAAACATCTTTAGACAAAATAAGTGAATATATTGCTGGTCTTTAACCTTTATAATTTAGGAGCTGTTAAGATGTGTTGTGTTGAATTACCCAAGCCAGATCAGAATGAGTACGGCCAAGTGTTGGACTCTACAGAGCCATGCTGACTTGTTTCTCCTCCCAGGCTACTTGCTGCTTCTAAGAATTTGGATATATTAACCTGCATGGAAAGAGCTTTCATGTGACTATGCAAATTCCTGTAGCTTGGGTATCTCATCCAGTTCAAAAATAAACTGATTTTTGTTGGTCTGTATCTTAATACATTTTGTTGAGCATCGCCTTTGTGAACAAGCAAATCGAAGTGGGTATTAGTTTTGCATCTGTCAGCTGTGAAATAGCTATTTAAGAAAGGTACTAATCTGTGATGTAGAATTAAGATAACTTCCTGCGTCTTGTTATTTGGCATATTGTTATCTTTATGGGAATCTTTTACTGAATGTAGTATTAAAATACAGATAAATAAATGTATGTGGTTTATAGGCACGTGAGGTATCCAAGCTCCTATTTAAACTCTGTTCAATCTTTTGGGCTTCTTGAATATATGTGTTTAGTGCCATTTGAGGTGTCTGGAATTAGTAATGACCCTCGTGAGCCTGGGAGAGGGTTTAGGCCCTATGTGAGATATGTGCCTATCAGAAGAGGCAGTTGGAGGTCAGGCATAATAATTTATGGTATCTAAGATTGCACCATGCATTTATTTTTAGGCAATGGAATTGAGCCCTAGAGCATTTGAAATAAGCTGAATTGCTCTCTAGGGAGCTTTAATTGTGTTTGACAGGGACTTGACTCTTACGACTGTTGGAGTTGCTAAAGGCTGAGACATCTCAAAGGGATGGCCCTTGTGATAAAAGACCTATGGGAGATGTGCACTTCTGGAGTAGCAGCTGAAGGCCAAGCAGAATACCAGAAGACAGTGGTGCTAGACGCCTACGTTTAGGAAGACAAATTGATCCCTAGATCTACAGTGATTACAGTGATAACTTAGATACCTGGTGCACCAGTGACACCTAAATGTAAACATCTTAACCTAGAACCAAATCCTGCACTGAAAGCCCAATAATGATACTGGGTTGCTATCTTGAAATTTATTGAAATGAATGCCATGTTTCACTGTTAGTTGAACAAAAGTTTAGTACTTCTAGACTTACTAAATATACCTGCTTAATAAATTAACTATTCATCCTTTTCTATCACTCAGTGTTATAAATACAATTAATGGTTTGATGCAAAAAACAGAGGTTTTCTAATAAACTTCTTCAAGCTTTTGATTTAAGCCACAGTCCTACAAAGGGCTTTGGCATATTTAGGTATTAATGTTACTTTATAGAACTTCTAGGTTGCTAAAACTTGCCATGCAGCTAGGTTGCATGGAGGGCACTACTGTGAAAAATAAAATGGCTTCATTAATTCATTGAGCCACTCAAATAGATTTTAATATGTGGGACAAGGTATGGGCCAAACTCTGCATCTCACCCTGTGGATTGTAAATGCTGCTGAGGCTTTGAAGTCAATGAGAAATGTGTGTAAATAAGGCCAGAAGGTGTTGCTTTACCATGAATAACATCACTTCTTAGAAAAGTGTCTCAGATTATTTCATAGCTAGTCACACCAGGACAGCAATCTACAGTCAGGAAGTGAGCTGTTGAATATCGGTAATAAATATCATGTAGTTCTATCCTTCCGGTGGAAGTCAAGTGGGATCATTTCTGTGCATGTATAGTCTGAAAAGTTATAGATGCCCTCCCAGATATCCAGCTGAATTTGGAACAGAGCAATACTGATGATTGTGGAAAATCTGTACTTTGTATTTCTCAGCTGAGAGCTGCAGATATGTGCTTTTAAGTCATATTTTCCCATAAAATGACTAAGATATCACACTGTAAATCTTCCGAGCACAAACAACACTTCTGCATTCTTCTAGCAGGGCCTAATTCCACTGAAACCATTAGTAAATCTTCCACTGGTTTCAGGGGAATAAGATATGAACCCACAACAGGGCATGTAACATACTTAAATATGGTTGTGTTTTCCATCATACACTTGCTACAAAGAACTGGGAATTTTGAGACTTCAGTGCAGCCCAAGAGTTTTACACCACCATTGTATTTAATGTCCTGACAAGTTCAATGTAAAATGCCACAGTCTAAGTAACACAAACCAAATCTGCAACTACCGCTCATTATGCTGAATTGGAAATAAATAGTTTTGAGTGGGGTTGATGAAGTTCTAGCCCAGTAAAAGTTGGTTTTTAGTATTTTTTTCGAAGGAAAACTGGGATTATCAAAGGCTGAACGTAGAGGGTAGATAATATGACATGTTAGTACTTTATTATGGATCTGTGTTGCACGGCTGTGGTTTGCACAGGTTCTTGTTTTGCTGAAATAAGTGGCAAAGCCCTGTTTTAAGCTGGCAGAATCAGACCCATTGAGTGGGCCTACAATCTCATGTTGTAAATTTGTAATACTTTACACTGCGTTTACTGAAAGGAAAGAGAAATAATGATCTCAGCATGCCATCTGCCAGCTCACTGGCTGAATGGAACAGACTACATCAGTCAAAGGGTGAGATACGTCTTTAAATGACTTCTGTGGTTTGGGGGTTTTTTTTGTTGTTGTTCTGGCTTTTTGGGTTGCTTAGTAACAATAAGTGTGCAGAATTTGTAGCATCTGTGCAGAATGTGAGGTGTTAACATGTTTGTAAAAATTAGGAGTCCAATTAATGTTTCCTCGGCAGAGCTTTAAAATTAAATGGCTCCTTCCTGTTTTTTTTTATCCCCTTCTACAAATTACCTGCTTTTAGAAAATGTAAAGACAGCCTTGTGTCTTAGAACAGTGAAAAATCATAAAATTGCATTTCAGTACTTCTCAAATAAGTAGCCAGTGTTTTCAAATGGAGAATATAGCAGAATTAAGTAACTTGCAAAACATAAGTGGCTTTCAAAGGTCATATAATTCTGTCTTTGTGGTTAGTAGCTCCACACAGGATAACGTCTGTGAACGATTATATATCTTCCAATTAAACCACTGAACAAAGCACTCAGTGTCAGAAATCTTACTTGATGACTTGCAGAACTGTGTTAGAAAGATTTAAAACAGAGAACCAGATACACTTCAGCAGGCTTCATACTCCATCCTTTTGGCTCCCTATAGCAGAAGGTCTACTGGAATCTATCCTACTATTCAAAATCTATTAAAAAATAGAAAAAGCTAATATAGGATGGGTTGGATCAAGCCAGCTGATAGAATCAGGAGACATACCTACACCTGTATAGTCACTGAATAGTCTGTGGAGAGAAATAGGCTCTCCCAGACAGTAAGTCATCTGCTGTCTTAGGGTGAGATGAATCACCTGTCTTTCAGCAGTGACTAAGCCAAATGTGGCTAGACAACCTCTCATTTTTAAGGCAGTAAAAGTTTGGTAAGATTAATCCCACTTCCCAAGATTTATTTTTTTTCCTGATGATACAGTATACTTTGCCTTTGATCTGTTTTGGCACATAAAACGTTTTGGAGGGAGGCATCTGCAGCAGTCTTGACTCAGGCAGGCTTTACATTGACTCCAGTAGGAGAACAGGGTGAGAAAACACTGCAGGACTTCTCTTCCAGTAAGTGTTTTACTGTTCCATTTCCTCATTGCCTCACAGGCAAGAATCTTGACAGCTCAAAAGATCTTTATAGATGATGTAGATAAATTGCTGAGCTCCAAGTCCTGCCATGACCATGGTAGAAATTGTCCCTAGCTTTGAGTGGCTGCATGGATTTTTGTGGATCCAGGTGTTTATCTGCTGTAAAGACTGTGCAAGGGGTTTTGCTGGCTGTGGCCTTCACAGTGTCTACTAGTGGCACCAGGCTGTTGTTGTGGGCTCCAGATGTCTGTAAGTCTACATGTCCATTGACTTAATTAAGCTGTATAACATGGATGCAAGTCTTAATACCTTCCAAAAGCTGTTGGACTTGCTACTGCTGTGCTCGGACAGCACTGTGTATTTGAATAGCCCCAGTGCTGTGGGAAATCATCACTTACCCTCCATGCTATGAACAGCCTGTGTATTCAGTGTGTACCTGGAAATCCTGGGCTGGCTTGCAAACCCTGTACAAACGCAGACCACAAGGCTGTCCCATGGCTCGGAGAATATCTGTCTCAATATAAAATGAGAGACAACATACAGGCTGTTAGAGGACTATGGGGAAACATTAAAAAAAAGACAGAAGTCAGTCAATCAGTCAGTCTTAGCATACTGGCAGCTCTAACTTTGCTGCAATTCTGTTGATCTTCTGTGGGCTTTTAGGAAGGTAATGAAGTAGCTCACAACTGCCAAGGAGGGAAAAGCTCAAAGTATTTCATTTGAGAATTGAAGAACTGGGTGACGGGGATTGCTGTGCTGGGTTGATCAGAGGTAGAAGTTAACATTTTTGTGCCAGATGAGAAATGTTAAGCTAACTTCTTTTGAAAAAGAAGGAATAATACTGATGCCCAATCTGATTGCATACACCAGCTGTTTTACATCTGGTACATTGTTGTTCACGCAAACATCCCATTTCATTTTGGATCTCACCTATCCCTAGTGAGGTCAGTGCTGAAACTTTCTTCCTTTGGGTTCTGCTTTGTCTCAATATTTATTCATTTGAACGATCCCTGTCTCTGGTATGAGAATCCACTCGGCATGGATCGGTGGCAGAACGAGGCCTCCGGTGATTCTCAATATTTATTCATTTGAACGATCCCTGTCTCTGGTATGAGAATCCACTCGGCATGGATCGGTGGTAGAACGAGGCCTCCAGTGATTCATGTTAGGCATAGATAGTCAGGCTGCTTCCTCTCCAGAATTTGCATGGCATGGATGTTTCCTGGTCTTTCTAACTCTCTTTAAAGAAAATTAATGTGAATTCTTGAAAACACAGTCTCCTTCTTCAGCAGGGCAGTACTTAACAATCCTACTGCTATCACAGTCAACACATTCCATGTAAAAGCATGATTTAATACTCTTTTTAATTGCAATTTCTTATGCTGCTTGCCTCATTGTATCACTAAATTCATTGACAAGAGCACAGCTGTTTTTCACAAATTAAAAAGTTCACCCCTGCGTGAAAAGCCAGCTCTGTTGAGGTGTTGCACAGACATAGTGAATAATTGTGAGCTGGGCTTCTGCAAATGAATTGACGTTGCTTCTTGGAGCACCGCAGCCAGATTTTCTCACTTTGACATAATCGCCCCATGTAATTCTCCTTTCCTACCTCTGAGTTACCTTTTTGACAACCTCTGCATGAAGCACTAGATTTGTTTCTGACTGACTGAGGCCAAGTAAATCTCAAATCACGCTGTCACATCTGGAAATTCATGAGTTTTCAGCTCTGTAAAAGTACTTTAGCTCTGTGAACTGACAAGCTAAGCCATATATGTGTTTTGGAAAGAAGATCAAGGTTTGACAAAACCAGATTTTCTATTTATTGGGTTTATCTGATTTAATAATTTTAAAGTAGAAAATATCTTCTCTGAGTATAATGGAAACACTTAAATTAACTGGTTACATTTCCAGTAGAGTTTAATAATGTACGTTACGTTTCAGACTTCCATATAAGGCATATCAGCTTAATTAGAAAAATAAAACACAAAGTCTGACTTGTTTCCTTCTCCCAGTGTAGAACTTCAGTGTTTTAAAAATCCCAGAAATAGTCTTTTGCTTTAAAAATATTGTTTTATGTAAGCAAAGGATTTAGCTGTATACTTCGGTTTGGAGTCTCCTTGTTGCTGTTATTCTTCATGAAGCAGCCCAGCTCTCTTCCAGTCCTCAGCCTGTCATTTCTTTTGTACGTCAAGTTTTCCACTGCCAGAATGTATCATCCCTCACTTAGTCAAGTTGTCCTGGGTTGTTCTGGGTTGGTTTTCAGTGACTGCAATTGTACATCTTGCTGCCTGTGAGGTGATTACTACAGCCCTGGAAGTCATACATCCCTCTTAATAACATGTATCGCTAGTACTTTCTTTTGTTCTAGGGAAAGTTTTTATCACATCTGTGTCTTTTAGTCAGATGCTGGACTGAAAACATTTGTTGGGGCAAATGTAGTAGTAGTAGACATCCCAGCCAGGAGATAGATTAGGCGTGGTAGTAATATGGAAGCAAGGGCTCTGTGAGTGAAAGCTGTTTTCTGTGCATAGTTTTGGAGGCAACTGTCTGATGTACATGTATTGAGCAGACCATCTCCCATCTTTCAGGGGACATATGCTGCTTGGCTAGTTTTCACCTCCTTGTCCAGGATATTTCATGCAAGGTAATTACCAATATCCAGGAATAGAAGGGTTGTTTGGGGCTTTTTGAAGTATTCTTGTAACATTCCTGTGGCATGACACAGTAACAGCTATTTTTCCTATGAAGTCCTGCAGGCAGTGTCTGTGTGACAAGACAACCACTTAAAAATGAAAAAATTCACACTGTTTGATTTTGTAAATGATAATTCACTGCAAATTGGAGAGACTTCATGGATACAGGACCTTCCCAGTGATGACAGTGAACTAGAAAGACTTCTGAAACCAAATGAGCACGTGCTAGTAAACTGGCCTGTGGGAAAAAGAAAGACAGAAAAACACCTGGTGAAAATTGTGTACATGAGTGGTGAGTGCAGTTCCAGAGCATTTGTCTGATATGAAATTTTAATCTAGTTTTAAGGTATTGCTACCTGTTTTTCTGTGCTTTGGCCTTTTTTTTCCATCACTTCAAGACGACCCCCAAGAGCTGGTGCAAATGATGCAAAAGATATTACGAGCAGATGAAATTACAAAAATACAAGTCCTTGGAAAAGGCAAGAGGAAGAGGATAGAAATGATATTCTCAGAAAGTGAGGACAGTGACCTGGATAAAGAACAGGTGAGTTTCTCTCTTTACATGCCTGATATTGGTAGGTCCAAAATGGAATGAAACAGACTGTAACTATTGATTCTTCACACTATAATACACAAAATATGTATAAGAAAGGTAGGAATACCTTTACTATTCTTCACATGGTACCTCAGCACAATAACCTGTTAGAATAATTAGGCCAATAGATTTTGTCCTTTGCTATTTAAAGAGAAAAGTGTTATTCAAGACTTGGATGCTCTGTAGCTACATTACATTTTCTCCCATAAGACAGAAATCTGACCACTGCCTAAGAAAGGGAAGGAACCAGGTTTTCTGAGCTTTGCATTGTGCTGAGATCTGTAGTGACAAAATGTAGGGAAAGAAAACATAAATCTTAACAAAAAGTTACAAACATATTTTGCAAAAATACTAACCAAGAATGTCAAGCGCACAGTGAATAAAAGTTTATGGTGTACTATGAGATACTGTAATGAAAGGCTTTATAGGAATGGAAAGGCACTATTATGCTCTTGTTTACAGGGGAAGATGATGAAGCATATAAAAAGAAATAAATCATTGCAGGCATCTGCTCCTGCCAACATCCTGAGTCAACTTGAAACATCTTTAATTAACAAACAGGTAAACATCTCATCTTCAGCAATTTTAATGTATTAAGCAAAAGCAAACTGAAATGTATTTGTTTAGGGAAGCATGACTTTTTTTTTAGTGAAGTTAACAGTTCTAAAAGACATTACCTTAGAAAATCAGTGAATGGAGAACAGAGAGAAGTACCTAACAGTTACGTATTACACTGACATTCATTTTTAACTTCAATAGGAATGGTAACAGCTATTATTAAAATGCACTGACTGTTTATACATTCTGTGTACAAAGAGAATATTCTGATTTAGCCAGATATTTTCATGTTAGTTTTAATGCTTTAATTTTATGTTGTTGTTGCTCTAGATAGCACGGTGGTTTGGGTTTTTTTTCAGAGAGAACCGTATTCAGGAAGCAACTTTCTGTACAGTGAAAGTAGCAGTGATGATGAAGAGCCTTTATTTCAACTATCCAAGGTAGAACTGTGTGCCAAAATAAAAAGTCTCAAGAGGAAGCTGAAAGACACCATGAGAGAAAACTGCCGCCTAAGGCAGTCCCTGGTGATGCTTCAAGGTAAAGTCAGGGGAAGTATTTTGATGAAGAGGAAAGCCTGAAGGTCATGAAAAGCTTGATTTATAAGAGCCCATTTGAATGGGTATTATGAATGCCTAAGCACCTGACACGATCAAGGCCTACCATTAGCATCAAAGTCTTTGATACATGGCAACATTTAATTCCATCAGCACTTAGAAAAAACTGTCTTACGTGGAGGTCAAGCAATTGTAGAGTTAGAAATAGAAAAATCTGTCTAAATCCTGTCAGTTGTTCCCAAGAGAACCTTTCTGTATGCTGTGTATAACCATCGTCTAAACTCAAATACTCACCAGTCCAACTAACCTTATTTATTAGCAGTCTCTCTTGATCTACTGAAATGTCATTTATTCTGGAATTATTTCATTTCTAATTACTTTGGTAATTCCTCAGTATTGATAATCTGAGTTAGTTCCAGGTGCAGCAAATTTAGTCCTTTCAGAGGTGAACCGTTTTCTTCTTTTATAAATGAATCCTTCATCATTTTGCGATCATCTCTGAAGCCCCTCTTACTTGTCCCTGTCCATTACTCTGATGCAGCCAAGACTGAATCCAAAATATTAAACGATTAGTGAATGAATAAGGTTTAAAGAGGATTTGCTCCTTCCCTTGCCAGCTACATCATACCATCCCTAGACAGCTGTTGTGGTTTAAGCCCAAACAGCAACTAGGCACCACATAGCTGCTTACTTACTCCCTCACCTCACAGTGGGATGGGGAGGAGAATCAGAAAAAAAAAGGTAAAACTCATGGGTTGAGATTAGAATGATTTAGTAACTAAAGTAAAATAAAATGTAATACTAGCAATAAGAATAATAAAATACTATAATAATAATACTCATGAAAAATAATAAAATAAAATAAAACCCAAGAAAAAGACAAGTGTTGCACAATGCAATTGCTCACCACCTGCTGACCAATGCCCGAGCAGTGATCTGCCACCTCCTGGCCAACTCCCCCCACTTTATAGACTGAGCATGACATTCTATGGTATGGAATATCCCTTTGGCTAGTTTGGGTCCAGTGTCCTGGCCTTGCTCCCTCCCAGCTTCGTGTACACCTGCTTGTTGGCAGAACATGGGAAACCAAAAAATCCTTAACTTAGGATAAGCGCTACTTAGCAACAACTAAAACATCAGTATGTTATCAACATTATTCTTATACTAAATCCAAAACACACCGTACCAGCTACTAAGAAGAAAATTAACTCTATCACAGCCAAAACCAGGACAATATCTGCCCTTATTCTATACCATTTACATCATGCCCAGATCCCGTGCTTCCCAATACATTACCATTTAATCACCACCACTTTTCCTGTCTTTTAATGTATACACACACATATCATTCCCACAGTCTATAGGCCATCTCTTTCAAATGCCCGTTGAGTTCATTCAGTCTATGACTTTGGGCTCCATCCGTCATAATAGTCTGTCTGGGCAGGAGGGATGGTGTAAAGTCCTCTCAGCCGGCAGAACAGGATCGGGCACTGGTGTGGTGTGGCGGGTAGGTGACATTGGGCACAGCAGGAGGATGATGTGTAGTGTTGGATTGTTGCATGCTGAAGTCAGTCCCAGTTCTATCATCACTGTGCTTCGCTCGGTTTTATCAAAGTTCATTCTTCCTTAATCTGAGTGATTCTTACTGTAATACCATTGACGTAGCGTGTAACAATTATAATAATGATGACATACAGTGGCAGGATTATATAGCAATCAAGATTACACAATTTAATCTATTGGCTATTCTCACCAAAATCAAATTGCCTTGTGGCACACATCAGATTTCCCCATCCTTCCACATCACCCACCGAGACTACCCAGGTCCTTGAGCAAAAAGCATTCCCACAAATGGGTTTGCCTTTGCCTGAGGCAGGAGTAATGCAGACCTGTTTAATTTGTTCAAAGGCTTGTTGTTGTTCAGGGCCCCATTTAAAATCATTCTTCTTAAGAGTCACTTGATAGAGAGGGCTTACAATCAGACTCTAATCTGGAATATGCATTCTCCAAAAACCCACAATGCCTAAGAAAGCTTCCATTTCCTTTTTACTAGTCAGTGGGGACATAGCTGCTATTTAGTTAACCACATCCATTGGGATGTGACAACATCCATCTTGCCATTTTGTTCCTAAAAACTGGATCTCTTGTGCAGGTCCCTTGACCTTGCTTTGTTTTATGGCAAAACAGCTTTCGGAAGAATTTGGATTATTTTCTTCCCTTTCTCAAAAACTTCTGCTGTGTTGCCCCATATGATGATGTCATCAATGTATTGTAGGTGTTCCAGAGCTTCAACCTTTTCCAGTGCATTCTGGATTAGTCCATGGCAAATGGGTCTGTGTTTCCACCCTGGGGCAGTCGATTCCAAGTGTACTGGACACCCCTCCAAGTAAAAGCAAACTGCGGCCAGCACTCTGCTGCCAAAGGGATTGAGAAAAACGCATTAGCAGTATCAACTGTGATGTACCACTTGGTTGCCTTTGACTCCAATTCATATTGAAGTTCTAACATGTCCGGCACGGCAGCACTCAGTAGTGGTGTAACTTCATTCAGGCCACAATAGTCAACTGTTAGTCTCCACTCTCCGTTAGGCTTTCACACTGGCCATATGGGGCAGTTAAAAGGTGAACGAGTCCTACTTATCACCCCTTGGCTCTCCAGTTGACAAATCAGCCTGTGGATGAGAATCGGGGAGTCTTGGTTGGTGCGATATTGCTGCCAGTGCACCACTGTGATAGCAATTGGCACTTGTTCTTCAACCCTCAGCAACCCCACAACAGAAAGCTCCTCTGAGAGACCAGACAAGGTGGACAGCTGTTTGATTTCCTCCGTCTCCAAGGCAGCTATACCTTTTGGGTCCTCAAAATACTCTGTCTTGAGATAATCTATGCCAAGGATGCACGGGGCCTCTGGGCCAGTCACAATGGGGTGTTTTTACCACTCATTCCCAGTTAGGCTTATTTCAGCCTCCAACACAGTTAGCTGTTAGGATCCCCATGTCACACCAGAAATACAGATGGGTTCTACCCCTTTATAACTTGATGGTACTAGGGTACACTGTGCACCGGTGTCGTCTAGAGCCTTATACTCCTGTGGGTCTGATGTGCCAGGCCATCAGATCCACACAGTCCAGTAAACCCAGTTGTCCCTCTCCTCCACTTGGCTGGAAGCAGGGCCCCTTTAGTCTTGGTCATAGGATTCTCCACTCACCTTTTGTAAAAATAGATTAGAATTCCTTCTTGTAGTATCAGGAGTAAGATCAGCCCTTTCACTGTGTCTAGCACACTGCTCACACTGCCCACTGGAGACTGGAGCAGCAATTTTCCTGGAAGAACCGTCATCTGTGATTGTTTTTCCTTGCAATTCACATACCTGTGCATCTAGGACCTGTTGCGGAGGATCCACAGGGGAAATCACGCACAGACCAATATGATCAAGTGAAGTCCCTTTACTACAACGTTTAACACAGTTATATACCTTATGTGCTTGTGCACGCGCCTTATACAATACTCTAATTGGTACAATACCCTGTTTCACGTGACACTATCTTATTCTCTATTGGCTGTGCGGGCTTCTTCACGAGGTGTCCAGCAGTTACTTATCTCATTCTTCGGCATCCAGGAGTTGTTTGTCAGGCTCTTCTTATCTTCCTTTTTCCCAGCGCACAAGGACACAATGTCCTTGTCTGCTCTGGCACTTTTGTAAACTTATGCTTCGTTCCCACCGAACGGCTGGATTGCTCACATGCCTTCGCCCAGCCAAAAATCCTCAACAAGGACCAAGGTAAGTTTTCCATCCCACTTCATCAAATCCTCTCTGTGTTCATGCAGATAAGACCACAGGGTACCCACAGGTCTATCTCCTCTCTCTTGAGCAGAGTGACACTTATTCCTGATAGGTGAGATATTGGTCCATACAGGTGGGAGGCAGAACTTATCCTCACATTGCTGGAACTCTCGGGACAGTTTTTTGGCTAATATGTCTGGCAGTTTCTCCACAGCAGAGATGAGGGAGGAAGAGACACTTTCTTCATATTGCCAGAGTCATCCAGCCAATTCATCCATTGTTGGTCCCTCTTCATCTTTCCAGTCCATTACTGCCAATCAGTTGGCATATGACGATGGTGTGTGCTCTGTGTAAACTTCGCCACGTGGGTTGCGTGCAGTGGACTTCATCTGGATCTGTGGGTAGCTGTGCCTTGTCTGGGTCATAATAAGCCATCTCCCACACAGCTAATTCCCTCAGGTACTGGATATCTTTCTTCATGGTAATCCACTTGCTTGGATGATCTACAACATCTTCCTTGAAGGGATTAATTTCCCTCATGCCTGACAGAATTTGCCTTCAGAAGCTGAGGGCTTCTGTCTTTTTTTCAATAGCTTTGTCAATGCCCCTTTCCCTGGAAAGGGATCCCAGCTGCTTGGCTTCCCTACCCTCTAATTCCAAGCCACTGGCTCCGTTATCCCACCATCAGAGCAGCCAGGTGATAATGTGCTTGCCTTGACGATGGCTAAAATCTTTTTGCATATTCTGCAGCTCACTCAGGGATAGAGATCAGGTGATTCCCTCTGGTTCTGCCTCTTCTGTTCTTGTGATGACTCTGGTTCATCTTCATCCCCCTCACTATGTGAACTGATTTTTTTATATTTCTTCTTCTGTATAGGGGCAACTGATACTGGTACTGGTTGATTCTCTGGTTCAGCTGCATCACCCATCACCGGGGTTTGAGTAGCCACAGTGTCTGCCACCAGCGTCTGAGTAGCAGCAGTACCTGTCACGGGGGTTGATCTCTGGGTGATATTTCTAAATAGTTGTTTAACCCTAAACAGGACCTGAACCACATTCAGGAACATGCTGGTTCCTAGCAATAGGACCATGCTGGTTTCAACATCCCAAGGATATTAAAAATTTGGAAAATTCTCAAATGCTATTGTAGTTAGCTTGGCGGAGAAGGGGAAGATGTGCAAAGATGTCTCCCCCATAGATTGGCTCCCTGAGAAAAGGTAAAAAGTGTAATTATTAACAATTTCCACTAGATGGCTCCTGAAGTACAGAGGTGACGACAATGCTGAGTACAAATACCGGATTAGTGCAATGACTGATAAAATAATTTTATCAGTGTTGCATAGTACAGCAAAGCAAAAACCTTGATCCACTTCACCTTATGGGTGATAAGCAGTAGCACAGGGACTGTATATGGCAAGTGAGGTGATACATAACACAACTCTTAAGAACAAGCACTATGACTCTAAAAGCCAATAAATCAACATTGTGACTAGCAGCTATTAAACTAATATAATGAATGCTTATAACAAATTTGTTTTAACACGCTCTGGTTAGATCTGTCATTATCTCAACCCTTTGAGTGCCATGCTGGGTGCCAGAAAAGGACTGTAATGGCTTAAGCCCAGCTGGGAACTAGGCACCACACAGCCACTTGCTTACTCCCCTCCTTGCAGTGAGATGGGGAGGAGAATAAGAAAAAAAAAAAAAAGTAAAAGTCCTGGGTTGAGATAAGAACGATTTAATAACTAAAGTAAAATAAAATGTAATACTAACAACAACAATAATAAAATATAGTAATAATAATAATAATTGTAATGAAAAAGAGTAAAATAAAATAATAATTTTTTTTAAAAAAAAAAAACACCCACCCAAAAACCCAAGAAAAAGTCAAGTGATGCACAGTGCAATTGCTGACCACGATTGATGCCTGAGCAGTGATTTGTGCCTCCTGGCTAACTCCCCCCAGTTTACAGACTGAGCATGACATTCTATGGTATGGAATATCCCTTTGGCTAGTTCAGGTCAGCATGCTCCCTCCCAGCTTCTTGTGCACCTCCTCGCTTGCAGAATATGGGAAGTTGAAAAATCCTTAACTTAGGATAAGTGTTACTTAGCAACAACTAAAACATCAGTCTGTGATTAACATTATTCTCACATGAAATCCAAAACACACTGTACCAGCTGCTAAGAAGAAAATTAACTCTATCCCATCTGAAACCAGGACAACAGCCTCATATCTCTTTATTTTTTTTATTGTCGTTATGATTTTGCAAGTGCTTATCAGTTTCATTGCCCACCTGATTCCATTCCATGTTATTCATCTTGGTTTGAATCATTCATCTCCACCATTTTGAATATTATTTTTAAACATTTACTTAGTGTCTGACAAAATTTCTTTACACATTTAGGTCCATTTGCCTTGCATCTTAAGCACTTTTATTAGTCTTTTACAATATTTTCTATAATTTAGTGACTCTGTATCTTGCTGATTCTTCATCCCTTGCATCTTTTTGCTCTGAATTGGTTCTTCTTAATGGACTCAATAAAAGTTTATATTTGAAAATAAATATTACTTGGAGAAAAGTAATGTAACTTCTTTGAAGCAAAAAAAAAAAATCGGACATAACATTACTTAGCCCATATTCAATGGCTTTACAGACTTGTAGAGATTTTGAGACTGCAAAAACAAAAAAGAGAAATAGCCTGCATAGTGCCATGATTGATGTAAACTAATGGTTCCTCTTAGTCTTGCAGAGAACTGATCTATCCTATTCTAGAAACAGAGCCCAGATCTTCATGGGTGGGGACAGCTGAATGGCAGGAAAACATCTGGGAGAATAGGAAAAAAGTATGTTAAAGTATATTTGCTGACTACTTTGACTCTTTTGCATCATGACACAAATCTAATTGCAAAAATATATATGCTTATGTAATTAGAGTCCGAAAGCTTTAATTATTATTTTACCCCTCACTTTCCATTTGATTTCAGTGTTGCCGCAGGCAGTCACCCATTTTGAGGAACTGGTAGGGATGGCTGAAGCACTGCTCAAAGGGGGAGTGACATCATCTACGTCCAGTCTGCACTCACATGCTGTTTGGAAAGCATCTAACAATCCAATAGCAGATTCATATGCAGTTATGCATAGTAACTCCAGCTCACCAATAACTTTGAATGTGGAAGATGAGGAGCAACAGACCGAAAAACAGGTCAGTTAACAGGCAATTTTAGGCATAAAAATTAAAGCTTTATACAATACAAACTTCACTGTTATAGTATAACGAATGTAAAAAATAAGCATCAGTAAAAATCATTTTATCAGCATTCAGCTGATGATGTGACTTGTGCAGAAGGCTCTTTTCATGACAAACACTAGACTTAATTTAGTGTGCTGGTACACTCTCAAACTTGCTTTGATTTTGGTGGCTTTGCACCTCTATGACTAAGGGCAGAATGTAGATACGTGAAGAAAATACTGAGGTCTAGGAATAACTTCCAGCCTAATGTTTTGGATGCCAAGGGGGAATGGTAGTATTTCAGAGATCATCTTAGAAAAATACCATCAGTCTGTTTAAACTGTTAATGAGTAAATGGAGAAAGGTATGTTTCTGCTCTTGTTCCAGACACTGGCCAGCAGTTAAGTAGAAATACATATATATAGATACTGAGTAAAGATGCTCCCCTATTATCTGTAATTATAACAGAGCACAATTGAGAAATCTGAGGCACAGAGGTTGTACATGAAAAATGTAAAGACACAACCAGAAGAATATTTCAGCTTCTGCATTCACAATTTACATATACATGCTTATGCACTGAGTCATGCCGGTCAGTGGAAACCATTCTCGTGTGTTGTCACGGGGTCCTAAAACCCAAAGAAATATATTAAGAATTATCAAGGTATGATGTTTTGACTGAATATTGCAATACACAAAATTTGACCTAACATCCCCAAAACAATAGAAAGACCTAATTTTCTAAGCAACCTAGCCTCACTTAATAGAGGTAGCTCAAAATTACCCATTAGGAGAGTTCAAATACTCAGGCTGTATAACTGCTGTGTGTAGAAGTCACTCTTACAACCCACGACCAGATGTCACAGTTCTTAAGGCATGTCTGCTCAGAGGCAGGACTATTAGCTTGGGCATAGTGTCATGCTCCCAAGGCTGTACAAAATTCAGGCCAGAACTGGACCACAGCCAGCCTGCATGGAGTGCAAGCAGAAGGATTTAGATATGTCTGAACAGGTCCTGTCTCCACTAGTGAGTAATAAGGATTGCGCAGTGAAGTGTTTGCTAGGATGAAAGGGGTCCTTAGTCTGCCCCACACTTGCTTCTGAAAAAAATCAACCCGTGTGTATAGTTCCAAGTGTTGAGTGGTATGCAAGTTTAGCATTGATCTCAAGCACGCAGTTTTCAGAGATTACTTTTGAAATTGTGATTTAAAAAAAGAAAATTAAAATATATTTCAGAGGTAATGCTATATAATATTTCTAGAGAACGTCAATAGTTATGCTTATGACCAATTTTGTTTTCCAGTTCAAGATCGAAAAGTGGCAGATTGCACTTTGTAACAAGAGCAAACCTCAAAAGTTTATAAATGACTTGATGCAAGCACTTTATACGCATGAATACATGGCTACGCACAGCCTGACAGGTGCAAAGTCCTCCTCTTCAAAGGATAAAGCGGCAAAACCAGCTATGAATCAGAATGAAGTTCAGGAAATCATAGGTGATGACTTGTTATCATTGCTCACTGTGGCAGTCACTTGACAGAGGGCTTTCTCTGAGGGAGGGGCTGTAATGCTTAACAGCTGGTCTACTCAGGTGATGTGCTGTTTTGTATTTCCTTCTTTGGCTACATGCTTTTTTAAACCATCTGTTACAAATACTGTCAGTGAAATGCTCAATAGTAGTATTTCTATTGTGTGAATTTTGTTGGTTTTATTTAAGTGGCTACTCAGGCACAGTGAGCCTTTGAAAGGTTAATCTACAACAGTCAGACTTGGAGCATGATGATAATGGATAAGGGAAAGCAAAGAGAGGACACACTTGGATCAAATTTAAAATTGTGTCTGCTATATTCTTAAGTTAATGAATGTTATGAATTCTGACATTTTAAATAGCGCTGGAGGCAAAATGAGACAGTAAGTATAGAAGACAAGAATAGTGATCAGAGAAACAAACAAAATTTGTTTTATGCTGAGGTTTAAGGCAGAAGATGTTTGGTGCATAGGAAGGAGAATCATATCAGATGGAAGTAGCAGTTTTAAAGAAAGCAGTATTTTGTGAGCACATGAAGTCTGATTTTTATTGGATTCACACCTATAGCTTAATGCTTGAACAGCTGTCCTGGTTGTGGCTGGGATAGAGTTAATTGTCTTCTTAGTAGCTGGTACAGTGTGTTTTGTTTTTAGTATAAGAATAATGTTGATAACACACTGATGTTGTAGTTGTTGCTAAGTAGCGCTTATCCTAAGTTAAGGATTTTTTGGTTTCCCATGTTCTGCCAACAAGCAGGTGTACAAGAAGCTGGGAGGGAGCATGGCCAGGACAGCAGACCCAAACTAGCCAAAGGGATATTCCACCATCATTCCATCATTCCAATCAAATATCATGCTCAGTCTATAAACTGTGGGGAGTTGGCCAGGAGGGGCAGATCACTGCTCAGGCATTGGTCAGCAGGTGGTGAGCAATGGCATTGTGCATCACTTGTCTATTTCTTGGGGTTTGTTTTTCTCTTTTTTTTTTTTTATTACAATTATTATTATTATATTTTATTATTATTTATTATATTTTATTTTACTTTAGTTATTAAATTGTTCTTATCTCAACCCATGAGTTTTACTTTTTTCCAATTCTCCTCCCCATCCCACTGGGGGTGGGGGGAGTGAGTGAGCAGCTGCATGGTGCTTAGTTGCTGGCCGGGGTTAAACCATAACAACAACATAGCCAAAATTCCTGTACTAGAATCCTTCCCCATTGCCATTCCCTTGGACTTCCCCAGTTCTCTCGGTTCCCTTCCCAGCTTAGCTCCATTTTCTGTACCTTGGTCCAGTTTTGTTGAAGTTGGCTAGCAGTTTCAAAAGTTCTCAGTTGCAGAAATCTCTTTTCCTTAAGAACCTAGCTGGAGAAAAAGGCCCAAAGTCAAGAGGGAGAAACGGGAAGAGTGTGTTAACATGGTGAAAATATATTTAGAGGTGGTAAGATGAGACCATTTCAGAATGATGTATGAGAAAAATTAAAAAGATTTCATGGGATGAGAAGAACGGTTGGACTCCATGATCTTAATGGTCTTTTCCAACCTAAGTGATTCTATGATTCTATGAGCTACTAGTGACTTTTGTAAAGGTGGATTCTAGAGAAGGGTCTAGGCAAAACTGAAAAGGAAAGCAGAGAAGATAATCAGGACATTGAATACAGCATGCCACAGAGAATTCAGTGATAAAGGGGAGCCTATAAAGAAGTCAGAGAAGTCAAAGAAATCTGTTAAAGGAAATGGGAACACTCCTGAATTCAAATACAAAAGTCTCAACATTATACAAGAGAAAAAGAAAAATAAGAAGGAAGCCTGGGAGTTCTAGGACTGTAGAAAATGAGTTAGTAGATCAGATTAAAGAAGATAGAAACTGTAAGACTTCAAAATGGAATTAAAGGGATGAAAAATCAAGAGAAGGGAAGATGATGAAGAAGAGGGGAGCAGGAATCATATTCCTGTTGTTGAGTCCTGTTAGTATTGCAGTCAAAAAGGTTAGTCAAGCAAAGCAGAAGGGAAATTTTTAGGGAAAGAGACATCATCTGCAAATGAATATTAATGAACAAAAACTGTAAGATTCAGAGGCAAAAGGACTGACGAGAATAAGAAAAGGACTCTCTGATCAAGAAGAGAACGAAGGGAGAGAGGATGAGCAAACACAAATCACTCACTTCAGGAAGCCCTTGTGGCCCTGGAATTCCCTTTGAGTCTGCGAAGAGCAAGCACAACAATATGGAAGGCACAGAGAAAAGCAAGAGCTGGCACATGCAAAATCAGTGAAGTAGTGTTTGAAGATAGCAAAATAACTAGAGCTGAAGCTGAAGTAGCTGGAAATTTCAAAGATGCAAGAAATGCATTTTTAAATCACACATCTGTTGTTTACCTGATTTGGAGGCCTCATATATTGTTTCTTTATTTTGCAGGAATCACAAAACAATTGTTTCCAAACACAGATGATGCTTTAATTAGGCGAATGATGGGACAAAAACTGAACAATTGCACCAAGAAGCCGATTTTAAGCAAAGATCTTAACTCAGGTGCTTTTCAGAAGCATAGCTTTTGGTAAGTCTTAAAAAAATTGTAGCCTGCAATGTGTAATTCCATATCTTACGCTGTGGTAACAAAATCTAAAAGCAATCTTAAAATTACCATGAAGATACATGTTATATATGCATTGCCAAGTAGGTAAGTATTTTCGTAACCTTGTATAAAAAGTACGTAGTAGAGAAGCAGCCCAGCTTAACATTACAGCACAAAAAAAGTTGTTCATTCTAGACAAAGCAGCACAAGGCTATTAAATTACAGGAAGAGAATACAGAAGTAAACACATGGAGTTACTTTGATCAATATGACTATTTTAGTTTTGGCATTATTTACTTTTCTTATTATTCTCTGTAGGCTCTCCAGGGCCCAGTCAATTCCATTTTCATGACACCTGTTGTGCCTCAATTAACCCACAAGTACAGATAAGGGAAATCACACCTCTTTTGTACCTACTGATAAAAGTACTGTAGGAGAGCTAAATTAGCAATCTTTTACTGCCAGAAGAGTCTAAATTATTGGGGCAGAGGAATTATTAAATAACATCTTGCTCATTATGGCCATTCTTACCTTGTGAACAAGACTAGTCTAAAAGTGTTCTCATCCCTATTGTTGGTGAAGTCAGCTATTTGCATAGTACTGTTTCCACATATACCCCAAATACCCAAATATGTACTCCATAAATACCACATATCACAGAATAGTTGACGTTGGGAGGGACCTCTGTAGATTGGCTAGTCCAACCCCCACTGCTCAAAACAGGGTCACCTAGACCAGCTTGCTCAGAGCCATGTACAGTTCGGTTGAGTATCTCCAAGGATGGAGACTCCACCACCTCTCTGAGCAACCTGTGCCAGTGCTCGATCACTCTCACAGTGAAAAAGTGTTTCCTGATGTTCAGATGACACCTCCTGTGTTTCAGTTTCTGCCCATTGCCTCTGCTTCTGCCACCGGGCACCACAGAGACCAGGCTGCATCTTCTTCACACCTTCCCATCGGATATTAATACACATAGATAAGATCTGCTTGAGCCTTCTTGAGCTTGCTCAGCCTCTCCTCAGGAACAGGATAAAAGATTAACAAGGAACAGGATAAGAGATTAAAATCAGTGAGACAGGGAGAATAGATTTGTCCTTACTTAGACTTTCCATACTGAAGTAATATTTTACTTCTTCCTAGTGCAGTTCTCTCATGCATGTTTTAAAATCTATATTTGCAACTGTAAGACACTTTATAACAAACAAACAAACAAAACCAACCCAAGATATTTGACTATGTTACAACACAATTGTTTGAAAAGTAGCAGTGCTTTGCTACCAAAATTCCTCCCTAAGCCACCTGGTAGTACTCCATGGACCACCAGTGGTCTATGAATTACTGCTTGAGAAATACTTAGATAGTATCTGTTGGAAGAATCCGTATACAAAGGTTTTCCCATCTGGAAACAATACAAATGCACCAGCCTGACTAAAATACAATTTGTTATGTTAATGCTTTTCTTCTAGAGATGAGAAGGCTCCATAAAACCAAGGTCCTCTGTATTTGTAACATACAGTGTGCATTGATTCACTGTAGTATTTTTCCTTGTCCTTGACACAAGTGGTAAAAATAACAGCATAGAAACACAAACTCTGTCTCTTTGAAAGTATTAAATCTTAAATATTTCATATTTTAAATCTTTTTTTTTTTTCATCAGATGAATCCATAAATTTTGCTAATTCCTGAGTCTTCTCATGTACAGACACAATATTCCTTGAAGCCTTGACAGGAGGATCTTGAGCTAGCACTATAACAATTCTGGGTTGTTTTTTAATACTGTCTATAGACTTTTAAATTTAAACTTGTTATCTTAAAGATATCTTTATGTCTGTTATTGACAAATGCTTATGTAAAATGCAGTCCAACATCCATTGAAACCAATGCAGATATTGCCTGCATAGTCTCTTGAATGGATGCTTATTAGAATGCATTTATAATGGATTCATTTTACATCTGTTCAGAATTTCCTTACTGTAAAAGCATTTAAGCACCTTGAAAATAATCAAGATAATGGTGGTGATTCCTTTAACTCAGACACGAGTTTTCTTTGAAGAAAACTAGGAGAATTTAAAAGTGCTCATAATCTCACTGTTACTCCTTCAGTTCACCTTCCAGCAATAAAGTACAGAGAGGGGTCAAGAGAAAAACCTGTTGTGCGGTACCTTTAGTAACAACTTACACACAAGTTACTAACTTTTAAAACTGGTGATACTGCAGTTTTGATCTCCTCCCTTGATGCTCTGCCTTCCTTGCCCACCTCTTCCACCTTTCCCCAGAATACAGTTACAATTCAAGAGAAAGAATTTGGAGTCAAATCCAACAAGACAGACAAGTCACCGTCTCAGATTCATAAGGCTGAGGTGAAACGAGGAAAAGGGGAATATGTCAGTGAAGAAAACTAGTTAACTAGTTAATAAACTCTGCTGGTTGGAAACTAAGAACAGTAGTAATTGCACATTTAATGTTAGTATCTCAAGCTTAGTTATAAATTGTCTCAACAGTGGTTCAACAGCTACTTCTCAGGGCATCATCTCTTCAGCTGTTCCTCTCAGTACACAAGACCAGCAGGATGATGATTCACTAGCTGCTAATGCACAAATTCAGCAAAGTGACAGCTGTCTGACTCTTTCACCTCCCACCCCACAAGGTCAGCAGGAGTGCTTCAAGCCCACTTCTAAGATGGAGTCTCATCTCATCAGAAGCTCACCAGTGGCCTCTCCCAACCAGGGTTGTGGACAGGATCTCAGGAATACAGACAAGGAATGACAGAAGGTATTTCATATCAATTCAAATTCTCAATGGAGATTAAGAAGAAGTATAAAATAAAAAAGACATAATATCTAAATGGGCCTAGCAACAGTGGACATATATACTGCAAGCAGAATAGAAGCCTGAGAACCATTTTCTCAAACAAATGAAAATCCCACAACCTAGAAAAAAAATGAAGTCATATTAGTATCTTTGGCTTTAAGATATTATTAAATATATGCATGTTATGCAGTAATTCAAAAAATGTAAACTTTTTCTGAAGAATATAAGTAGAGTTCCCCTTAGTTAGAAAAAATCATTATTTAAAGTAATACCAAAAGAATGTGTAAGAGGAACCTTAAGCCCCTTGATTTCACCTTGACAGCTGATGGAAAACTGCTTTACCAATCAGAGACAGCTATTGGATATTATTAATACAAAAAAGATATAGAGGTATGAAAAGAGAATAGAAAAATTTCTTAGTGAGATGAAGACTATGGCCAGCACAGAGTCAAGTGAGCAAAAAAAGAAGAAATAAAATGGATATTTAAGGATGCTGTTACCTTGGAAAGAAGAAAACATTCTTAGGGCAATGAAACTGCAGCTCTCAAGATGTCTGCAGGAAAGAAGCAGTTCATTTTTAACCTCTGGAAGTTGGAAAGGCAATGAAAGAAGCCATGTTCTCTCTTAGCTCAGGAAAGAGTTCTCCAGGATAGCCTGTTTGGTTTTGGAGGCCATAGCTTCTTTCATAGGCCTTCTGCTGCTGTTACTCTGCTGGTTTGGCAGCTCTCACTCTCTCTTCTTGCATGAACATCATGTCCATAGGATAAGGGTGCCTGATGCCTCCAGTCAGGAAATGGAGGACAGTCTCTTGGAAGTGATCAGTAAAGGGCAGAGATGCCAGCCTCTACTCCCTGTGTTTCGATTGTGGTATGCTACCTCTTGCTTAGAGAGAGGGTGGACATTCCTCATGGAACTGGGACCAGAAAAATCCCAGTAACTGGGCAGTTCCTCTTGAGATGTGACACCACTTGTCCCAGGGAGCATCTGGCAGTCACACACCCTGTAAATGCCTGAGGAGGAGGGAAGGTACTTTTTTTTCCTCACTGGCTGATACCAGCTTTACAGGATGCTGGTAGCATGGGAAGGAGAGAACACTTGGATTATAGCTTTCATGCTTGAGTGTCCTTCTCGCAGAACAGAGAGTACTAGCAGTTAAAACTATTTCATACATGGCAAACAAGGAACTAAGGAATCAAGATGAAAAAAACCCCAACATAAAGTTGAAGAAATCTAGCTTGATTTGAGGAGGATTTCTATAACTCAGGGGATCTGAGTTACAAAAATACATTAGAAATAGTGTTATGGTGAATGCTGGGCAAAAAATCTGAAGATAAGCTTAGCAGCCAAATACCTCTAAAGGGAAGTGCTGCAAACCTAACTGTACTAGAACAATGCACTAATAAAATGCACTGTGGAGAAGACTTCTGTGTGGGCTGGGATATGAATTAAGTGATCTGCTAGCCTTTTCCATCTCTCATGTTTATCAATTCCTTGTAGATAGAATCAGGATGAAACCAGGTATGAAATATGATGTAAGTTCTAGCTCATGTTCTTAACTACCATCTATAAAATGTAAAAGAAGGGTGTTTGCTATTATGTACATTTTGTATACGTAATTGTGTGTACAGCATATAAGAATGTATATAATCATATTTTTGAAGCAACTTTCTATCAAATAAAATGAAACATTACTACGTCTTAGTTCTATTTTATTGTCCTTACTGTCTTCTGGGCCTTTTCTGTTATGTTCACAGGAGATGGCATTAGGTGACACAAATTTTGTGTGCTGGGGGTGGGCGGGCCACACCTCATAAGGCCACACGGCCCCACCCCACACAGCCCCGCCCCTCCTTTGTGTGCTGGCGGCGGGGGCGGGGCCAGGACATACCTTACAAGGCCACACAGCCCCACCCCTCCTTTGTGAGCTGGGGGCCCGGACACCTATATAAGGCCACACTCGCCCACCCCTGGCTGATTGCAGACGCTGTCTCTGCTCCTGCACGGTCAAGGGAGGCAGCGGCTGCTGAGAGGGAGCGACGCACGACGTTGGTGGCTGTTGGTGGCAGCGTTTGGTTGCCATCCCTGCAGCCATGAGCCGGGACAGCGCGGGACCGGGGACCGGGGCGCGCAGCCGCCCCTCGCCCTGCCGGGGCCCAGCGCAGAAGGATGAGCACAAGCGGCAGCTGGAGAGGCTGCAGGCTGAGCTGGAGGCTGAGCGACTCCGCTCCCAAGAGCTGTGCCGCCACTTTGCCGCCGAAACTCGCAAGATGAAGGAGGCCGCAGAGCGGGATCGGCAGCTCCTGGCCAAACGGCTACACTCCAGATTGGAGCAGCAGCAGGCACGGGAGCTCCAGCGGCTGCGGGAGCTGAACCAGCGGCAGCGGGAGGTGGAGATCCGCCAGCTGCTGCGCTCGAAGGAGGCTGAGCTGCACAAGGTGCAGGAGGTGCTGCAGCAGCAGCGCGACGACGCCATCCGTCAGGCACGGGACCTGCAGCAGCAGCTGGCCAAGGAGTTGGTGAGAGGCGCCTCGACGAGCGGCGAGGCCCCCATTAAGCTCCAGGATGTCCTCAGCAAGCTGCGCTGGGAGACCAATAGCAAGGAGGCTGCTCACATCCTCCGCCTCCAAGACAAACTGCTGCTGCAGAGAAGGCTCTTTCTAAAGTACATCTTGGAGAGGTTCGATGGCGAGCAGCCTGCTTCCGGCAATGAGGCCAGGGCCAAGGCCTCGGCCTGGCACCGCCTGCAGACCCTCCTGGGCACCGGGGCCATTGGGTCCTGCTCTTTGGAGAGCCTCATGGCGTCTTCCTCCCGTGATGGAGAAGGGCAGCGGAAAACCCACCAGAGCTTAAAAGACACTCGCCTCCAGGAGGAAGGGAACAGCATGGAGTCTTTGCTTGAGGCTGTGGGGCAAGACTCGACGCCGCACTGCTCGGACTCCCCGCCGCAAGGAACGACCCGCAGCGGGCCGTCTGTGGCAGAGGTAGGTGTTCAGACTGTAGGGCAGCAGGAGGACTGGCTGCCTGGTAGCAGTCACAGCAGGCTGCAGGAGCAGAACGCCCACCTCCAGCGTGCCCTGAAGGACCTCAAGAGGCAATGCCGTGTCCTTCAAGAGGAGAACTGTCTTCTGAGGAAGGCAAGCTCTCCTCAAGTGCAGGAGAAGCAGGAGAGGATCAAGCAGAAGAGTGCTAAGCTGCGTCTCCTTGCCAAGCAGCTGCAAGAAACAGCCAGGCAGCTGGAGACCAGCCATTGCCTGATCAATCGTTATTAAATCTTTTCTTAACTATCTCTCTGTGTACTCTCTCTCCTTCTCCTGTGTGTATGTGAACTGAAAGGACTATGCGCCAGCTACTGGAGTCAAGCAGAGGGTGCAGGCACCCCTCGCTTGTGGCTGCAAGAGCAGGGGCAGCGGTGGGCTGGACCCCTTGGCTGGGTGCCCCAGGGCAGCCAGGGCTGGGGACAGCCAGGGACACACTGGTCGCGGCCACCATGAGGGGTGCTCAAGGTACCCAGAGAAAGTGTGGGAGCAGGGGGCAGCCAAAGTCCGGGGACAACGCAGCTGAGTCCCCGTTCTGATAACCTCCCTCCAGCTCCAGCTCTTCTTTTCCCCTGGGGGGGGATGTGGGCAGAGCCCAGGGCAGGATGGGCCCCCACGGAGCAGCCCAACGCCTGGAGGGTGCCTGGTCTCCCAGGGTAGGAGGGAGGCATTGGCTGCAGTCCAGGGGGCAAAACCCCGATGCTGGTCCCTGGAGGGGCACGAGCTGACCCCTGCTTAGCAGCCAGGCCCATGCTGTGCTGGCAGCAAGGAAGGGAGCTCAGCGCAGCCCCACTCGCCTGCCCATGTCCTGCCCAGGCCCCCAGTGTACTGTGAAGCCTGGCAGGACGGGCTGCAGCGGGATGGCAGCCACTGGCCCTGGGGAGCACCCCTCTGTGCAGGCAGCATCACTGGGGAGGGGGCACAAGGCTGCCGGGGCAGGAGCGTGTTGTGGCTGAGACCCATCGTGGGGGGCCAGGGGGTCCCTGGGGGTCCCGAAGGACAAGGAGGGCAGCACGTGCAGTCAGGCAGAGCAGATGCAAAGAGGGCAAGGGAGAGCAGGGGGGGCAGCAGCAGCAGCAGCACATCGCACCCTGGGACCCCCAGCCACTGCCAGCTGCCTACCCTCTGCCCCACGGCAGGGTGACCCACAGCCATGACCAGGCAACGCAGCAACAGGCAGCGGCTACGGGACCCCGTGCACATCTACTGCATGCAAAAATCAATCCCAAACAGCATGCCAAATTAGAAGCAGTGAGCAGGCTTACTTGTGCAAACTAGTGTCCAGGCAAGGTGGGGAGCAGGGAGGGGAAGAGCGGTGGGAAAACTCAGGTCAGTTCAGTGCGCGAGAGCCAAGAAACACCATGAACCTGCACAAGGGGTTCCCAGGACGGGAGATGACAGCAACTAAAACCCTGGTAACCCTTGCCTCCTGCCTGCAGCAAGGCCACAAGGAAGGAAAACCACAGGGACTCACCGGTGTGACACCTCTCTATTCTCGGGCACCATTTTGGGGTGACCTAGGCCTGACGAGGGCAACTTTGGGTGGAGACAACCCATTTCAGTCCATCTTGCTGCCCTGGATCTTGCAAGGGATGTTTTTGGCCCCCTCAGAATTGGGGGCCGGGGGCCCGGCATGCCCCTGCTCCACGTGCAGTACACAGTGCCATGCCAGCCCACATGTGGTGGGGCTGTGCCGGCCCCATGTCCCCCACAGATGCAAAATTAGCAAACCAATGGAAGAAACTATAAATGGGTGGAACACAGAGAATTTTTTTACACGAGATGGCAAGCCTCTCAGTTAGGATTTTCACCCCTGAATCGGGCATAGATTTTACAGGAAATGTACTGCTAAACACTTTGATAACCAGGCAACACCCCTTCTACTCCATTAGTAACTAAACACAATCCCTGCAAAACAACTTCTGCCTAAAGACCACAGCAAAACCGAACAAGACCCCATTCTCTACAACTCTAACCGCTGCCGTCTCACAATTGCTCAAGATGACAACTCAAGTTTGCAGATTCCCAGGTCAGCATTACGGCAAAACGACCCCAGGGTTCCTGTAAGTCACAAAATTCAACTTTTGGTCGACAGGAATTCCCACTTACCAGAACTGGTATCCTCCTGAGAACTGGCATGGTCACAGAAAGAAGTGGCATGAAACTACGTCAGTAGACTACATAAATAAAATGTGCTAACCATGTCATTCAACATACCAGCCTTGCCGATTTGGGGATCACCTCCGCAAGACAGTGAGGAGAGCCCTGCCGTTGAGTCTCGAGGTTCAGAGTGGACCCCCTTGCTTTCCAGACTCCTTCTCACAGAGGAGCCTAGGGGCGGCTAGATCCACTCCTAGTCGCAGACTTGGGCAACGGTTCATGGCTAAGGGGATGAGGTATGGGGATCAGGTAAAAGAAAAAAAGACACCAAAAGACAAGGAAGGGGAGATTTTGCCTGTCCGATTTAGGGATCGGCTCAGGGAGATAGTGAGGAGAGCCCTGCCGTTGAGTCACGAGGTTCAGAGTGGACCCCCTTGCTTTCCAGACTCCTTCTCACAGAGGAGCCGAGGGGCAGCTAGATCCACTCCTAGTCCCAGACTTGGGCAACGGTTCATGGCTAAGGGGATGAGGTATGGGGATCAGGGAAAGAGAAAACTGAGACAAGAAAGAAAGCAGACATTTCACCTGTCCTTGCTGCAACGCTGGGCCAGTCCCCCGAGGGCGCCAGCCGCTCAGCCGATGGGTCCCGCCAGCCGAGGACGCCAGTCAGTCCGTCAGTCAGTCGGTCAGTCAGTCAGGCAGCCAGTCAGGCAGCCAGTCAGCCAGTCCGCGGGGCGGAGTTGCCAGGGATGGGGCAGCCACGGCCTCTCTGGGCGACCTGGTCCAGTGCCTCACCACCCCCATTGTAAAAAAATTCTTCCTTTGTCCAGTCTAAACCTACCCTCCTTCCGTTTAAAACTGTTGCCTGTTGTCCTGTCACTACAGGCCCTGGTAAAAAGTCTTTCTCTCTTTCTTATAAGCCCCCTTTATAAATTGAAAGGCTGCAGTAAGGTCTCCCCGGAGCCTTCTCTTCTCCAGGCTGAACAACCCCAACTCTCTCAGCCTGTCCTCACAGGAGAGGTGCTCCAGCTCCCTGATCATCTTTGTGGCCCTCCTCTGGACTCGCTCCAACAAGTCCATGTCCTTCTTATGGGGCGGGGGGGGCCCAGAGCTGGATGCAGTACTGCAGGTGGGGTCTCGCCAGAGCGGAGTACGGGGGGAGAATCACCTCCCTCAACCTGCTGGTTACGCTGCTTCGGATGCAGCCCGGGATACGGCTGGCTTTCTGGACCGCGAGCGCACATTGTCAGGTCCCGTTGGGCTTCTCATCAACCAACTCACCCAAGTCCTTCTCCGCAGGGCTGCTCTCAATCCACTCATCACCCAGCCTGTATATGTGCTTGGGATTGCCCCGAGCCACGTGCAGGACCTTGCGCTTGGCCTCGTGAGCGCCATGAGGTTCACACGGGCCCACCTCTCGAGCCTGTCAAGGTCGCTCTGGACGGCATCCCTTCCCTCCAGCGTGTCGACCGCACCAGACAGCTTGGCGTTGTCGGCAAACTTGCTGAGGGTGCGCTCGATCCCACTGACGGAGTCGGGAACGCGGCAGGCAGGCAGTGACCCCCCTGCTTTGGCTGTGGCCCCTCGAGCAGCTGTGTGCAGCGGCATCGCATTTAGGAGGTGGCCCCTTTTTTAGGGCCGAAATCCTCATTTTAGGGTCCAAACCTGTCCTTTATGACGCATAGCCTTTTTTTAGGGCCCACGGTTTCAAGTTGAGGGTCTAAACCCTAAAGGCGGAGCTTGTCGCCTGGCAACTCCCGCCTAGTAGTCTGTGGGGAGTCAGGGGACCCAGGACAGCCAATGGCATTTGAGGAAGTGGGGGCAAGCCACGTGATTGATATGTAGCCAACCAATCAAGCTTTGAGGCCTGCAGGAAAGAGGGCGAGAGTCGAAAAAGCTGGGCAACGTGTGGGGGCGGGCCGTGCTGGCTCCACCAATCACGCCTGGTGGGAGAGCAGCACACGGAAGATTGATAAGCTGCCTGACCCATCATTTGATGGGAGGCGCAAGGCGGGAAATGCCAGGCAGCCAGTCAGATGAAACATCACGTCAGGGAAGGGCGGGCACTGTTGGTGGCGGGAGGGTGACCACCCCAGGCAGCCAATCAGAGGCAGCGTCACCTCAGGGATGGGACGTGCCAGCCCCAAACCAGGGCAGAGTGACAGCCTAGGTGACCAATCAGAGGCAGCATCACCTCCGGAGAGGAGACCGACAGCCCCCCAAACCTATGCCAGTGAAGACCGAGGTGAGGAGAAGGCGGGCTCTGCTGGCGGCCAGGCCGAGCCTCAACATGGCGCACATGGGGCCTGCCCCGAGGCCCAGCAGCCCTGGGCCCAGACCGGCGGCCCCTCTTCCCCCCCTCCATCCCCCACCCACCCCCCTGCTCCAGAACCGCAGTAGCCACGGGCCACCGGGCTTCTCGCCGCTATCGCTGCCGGCACCCGCCAGGCGGTGACGAGGACGTGACGGTGAGGCTGCCAGGGTGACGGTTAGGCTGCCGGTGTGACGGTGGAGCGCGCGAGGGTGGGTGGGGGGTGATGCTTGCCGTGGGGCTGCCCGCCACCACCTCACCCACATCCCCTCCCGCAGCCCAGGCAACCCCACTGCCGCCATCCAGCGTCTCCCCCCTGGGATGGTGAGTTGAGCGGGGGGATGGTGGGGCTGGGGTCTCCCCCTCAAAGCAGGGGGGGTCCCCAGGGTTGATGCTCTCCCCCCCTCCCCACAGCCACTGCACATCATCTCCTTCCTGACGCTGCCGGACCTGCTGAGACTGGACCAGACCTGCCACTACCTCCACGAGGCGTGCGACAGCGAGGCCGCCTGGCGCCACCTCTGCACCCCTCTCCCCCCTGCCGCCAAGAGTGCCCGGCCCTGCAAATATTACAGCTAAATGTTGATCTTGGTTGCGTATCAAGCGAGGCCAGTCAGAGAAAGCTGATCTTTATTACGAATGCCAGTCCCAGGGTTGGCCAGTGCCTATGAAAACCTGTCGAGCAATCCTTGCAGCTTGTCCACAATGCTAAATAAGGCTTTGCTGGGAGGGGTGGTCAAAAAGGCAGCAACCCCTTCACTGGCTGCTCGGAGGGTCTTTCCCAGCACGCATGCCAGGTTGGCGTAGGCTTCCAGCACGCATGTCAGGTTGGCGTAGGCTTCCTCAGGCAGCAGGCGGTGGAAGACCTCGGGGTCATACCATGATGCATAAAGCATGACGGCAGCCACTGCAAAGACGATGGCCAGCTCCAGGCTGACAAAGAACAGGAGGAGTGTCCTGTGGGGCAGAAGAAGTATGGGAGACAGGGCAGGGTGGATGCATCCCAGCCCCAAGAGGGATGGAGGGGCCCCACCGGCTGGAGCAGGCGTCCAGCCCATCACCTGGTGGGGACACTCACTGCAGCCAGTAACTGAAACCGCGTCTCCTCGCCCGCACGTCCCTCTCCTGCAGGTCAACACAGAGCAAGGACACTTGGTCAAGCACTGCCGCACGGCCGGGACAGCTGGAGTTGCACGGAGTTGCCTTGCACGGGAGCGTAGCCCACGCGTGGCTGGCACCCCCGTGGACCCCTTTCCTCAGGGAGACCCACAGGCTCTTCCCCCTTACCAGCCGTGCTTCCATCACCTCCGGCAGCACAGTCTCCGGCATCTCTGCCTCCTTCTTCCTCTGGTACTGGCTGCAGGCAACAGGGCTTGGTTGGACACATTACGGACCTCCGTGGCCACGCCGGGGGTCCCCTTCCACACACACACCCCCCCACCCCAGGCAGGGATGGGGCTCCCCTGGCACCAGCATTGGCAGCCCCATGGCGCCGGGTGCTGCAGGGACACCCGTGTGGGGCGAGGGACCCCGCTTACCAGCCCTCTTCCTCCTCCAGTGTCTCTTCCAGATTTCTTATTTCCTGATGCAGCGCCTGGGAGAGGGAAGGCTCTGAGTCCCCGAGCCTGCTGTGGCCCCAGGGACCGTGGGCACCCACCCGTTTTCCCCCGGCCCCTTCGGCACTACCTCATTCTCCTGCTTGTCCTCCTTGAGCCAGGATGCTATCAGGGCACGGAACTTTTCCTCCTGCAAAACCACGGGTGTGTCGTGCAGGCAGCTGGGCTGCCACCTTGGCACCCTCGCCCCTCTCCAGCCCCAGGGCTGTGCCCACTCACTCCCCCACTGCCCTAGGGCACTACTGGGAAACTGGGTGACTCGCAAGGCCAGGCGTGGGGAAGCGATGGACACCCCCACCCCCCCCACAGCCTGCAAAAATTGTCCTCCCTAGTCACGCCGCTGGGCAACCGGCACTCGGTGACCCTCTCTGAGCAGGGGGGTTGGAGACGACAAGATGACCTCCAGGGGTCCCTTCCAACCTCTCAGCCCCAGCTGACGCAGCTCTGGGTCAGGGGCAGAGGAGAGGACACCAACCTTAGTGCTGAGCTGCTGTACGGCATCGTGTGGCTCCTGATGGTTCTCCTTGCTGCTTGCTGTCAGCGCGGAGCTCTGCTCAGCATCTCTGCCGGCTCCTCGACTGGTCGCCACAGCCTTTGCTGCCTGCGGGAATGGGGAACCGTCAGATGCCCTCTCACAGACATACACCCCCTCGCACACGGCGCTGCCCCTGCTTCCCATCTCTCAGCGCCCATCGGCCACTTGCACACCCGCACCCGGCCAGCGGTCCTGCGTGCCCCCTCGCCCCATGCCCGGCTCAGCCTGTGCTTGCTGGCAGCCCAGGACTTGGCAGGAGATGGGGCTGGAGGCACCAGGGACCTGCACTGCTGTGCCTCCCTCTGCCTTTTCCCAAAAGTGGTCTGCCTGGGAGAGAAGAGGGAACGGGAACACCTGCAGGAGGGGCAGGGGCCCAATCCCTCCATCGCGGATGCCACATCCCAAAGTCAATGAGCCTGCCCGTGGATGCTGGGGTGCGGGGACCCAGCACTGGCACCCCCTCCCTGACCCTGCCAGGATGGGCATCCTTCTTCCCTGTACCTTCTGTGCTTCTTCCAGGCTTGCGACTGCCTCGCTCTTTGCTATTTGAAAGCGCTTCTGCGAGAGAGGAGGAGGAGAAGCCATCAGGGCACTGGACATTCCCACAAGCGCCCTCCCCTCCGCATTATCCCTTCCCGGCTCCCCTCGGGCACTGCCTTTGCCCCTGCGTCCTCTCTCCTTCCCAGCCTTGCAGGCGGACAGAGGGACCCCCCCAGGCCCAGCTCTGGATGCGGTCCACATCTGGACATGGTCCTGAGCAACTGGCCCTAGGGGACCCCGCTTAAGCAGGGGCATTGGACAAGATCAGATCATCTCCAGCAGCCCCTTCCAACCTCAACCAGACCGTGGTTCTGTGAACTCACCTTCATCTGGGCCACCTGCCCCTCCAGTTGCTGGAGCTCCTGGCTGTTCTCTTCGAAGCAGCGTGCCACGAGACAGTTCTGGGAAAAGGAGCCGCACGCAGGCACTGAGCCCCTGACACAGCCCCAGCCGCCGCAGCTGGGGGACGTGGGTACAGGAGGGGATACTGACCTCCAAGGTGAGCCGCTCCAAGGTTTGCTGCACCTCCTGCTGCTTCTGCCCCTGCATGGTGAAAGGAGGGGTCAGTGGCTCCGGTCTCACAGCCCCAGTCCCCGGGGACAAGGGGACCGCTCCCCACCTACCAGACACTGCAGCAGCGCCCTGTGGCTTTGGGATGCTGCGGAAGAGCGGGCCAGGCACGCCCGGACGATGCGGAGGTCTTCTTTCACCGCTTTTGCCTGGGTGCTTACACCTGCGAGTTGGGAGCGAGCGGGGTGTGAGGGGCACAGATGCTCGCAGGGATGGTCCCCAAGCTCAGGGCATCTGTACTCATGCACGCCTGCCTCTACTCGGCATATGAGCAAGGCTGGGGGTGCCGCACACGGACCCCCTTGCCCGGCAGCCGGCTCTGGGGACTGTGGGGATGCTCTGCCCTCACCTTCCTCTTCACCGCCAGACACAATCCACTGCATGCTGGACAAAGGACAGGTTGTTTGAAGAGCCTCCTCTAAACTCCTGCCCAACAGCTCCGAGGTTCTCCCCGGAATGTTCCCCCGTCTCCAGGAGCAGCCCCTTTTATACCCGCCGGGGCACCCGTGTCACAGGCCCAAGGTGACATCACAGAGACACAGTCATCGCTGTCCACTGTGACATGGCCGACAACTCCCTGGGCTGGCACCAAGAGCTGACCTGGGGCTCGGCCGCAGCCACTGGGGAAACAGGGCATCACTCTTAGCCCACCGGCGGGAGCGACCGCGGGCACCGCTTCCCAGCGTCTCCGTGGGGGGGGGTTGCCGGTTCCTTCACCACCCGGCTGCCACCGTTGCCCACCCCGGGACCAAGCAGGAGCCAGGCTGCACACACAGTCCCAGCAGACACTCGCACGGACACGCGTGAACGACGGGTGTGCACGGATGGCCACGCCGCATGGGGTCCAGCATCCAGCCCCCACCGGGATCCAGCATCCAGCCCCAGGGGGGAACAACAGTCTGGGAAGGGGGAAAAATAAGGACCAGCTCTCTGTCAGACTCAACAAGGGTATAAAGGGCGTCCCGCCGGAGGACACCCTGAGTCAGTCCTCCTCAGAGCAGCGGGTCTGCAGTCCGGGACTCTCTCCTTGGGTCAGGATGCTAAAGGAGGTTCTAGCCTTGTGGCTGAAGAAAGGCTGTTTAGAAAGCAGTCCTCTGCACAGGAGCGCCCAGAAGAACCAGCTCTCATCTATAACCCACACACACACAGTAGAGGCAGCCTTAGAGCTGCCATTCTCCTTCACCCCACCACACACAGCTTTGGAAAAGGGCTGCTTCCTTTTGCTCATGTGCAAGAAAGTACTTCTCTCATTTCACTAACTCTGGCCAACTTCCTTTCCATACACAGTCTTGCATCTGATTACTAGTCCAATTAGGCGTTTGCACGGATTGCCACTTACACCGCAAATTTCTGTCTGTAATCACCTGGTAAGAGCAAAGACATAAAGAAGCAAGTAACGAGCATGCAAGATAACCCCGCTCATATCGCACTTTTCTGCAAACCATCTTGTCTTTCAGAGAAGTCCGTCTGTACTCACAGGAGTCACTCTGTGTGATGGCCATCGCTCCCCTCTGTAAGACAGGAGAAAGCTCTGGTTGACAAAAGAGTGTCAAGCACTCTTGTTACTGAAGCAACGGTTAAAGTATTTTATTTGATAACTAATTTAATTTAAACCACTGTGTGTAGTCCTGTACTTTTTTAATAAATGGGGAATCTTACTGGGGCTAGTTCTTTCTAAAAGTAAGTACTTCACTACTTGAAGACTTCCTGAAGCAAGCAAACAATTGCAGTTATCTGTTATCAAATGTAACATCGTTTACTGTCAGAAGTAATGGCGGCAGTCACCTAACCAATTTCAAATGAGAAATGCCAAGAGGCCCATGCTTAGCTGCTGTCCGGTATCTAGAGTGCAAAACATAAGCCACGCTACAAACAGAAAATCACGTTAAGATCAACATTTAGCTGTAATATTTGCAGGGCCGGGCGCTCTTGGCGACAGGGGGGAGAGGGGTGCAGAGGTGGCGGCAGGGGGGAGAGGGGTGCAGAGGTGGCGCCAGGCGGCCTCGCTGTCGCACGCCTCGTGGAGGTAGTGGCAGGTCTGGTCCAGTCTCAGCAGGTCCGGCAGCGTCAGGAAGGAGATGATGTGCAGTGGCTGTGGGGAGGGGGGGAGAGCATCAACCCTGGGGACCCCCCCTGCTTTGAGGGGGAGACCCCAGCCCCACCATCCCCCCGCTCAACTCACCATCCCAGGGGGGGAGACGCTGGATGGCGGCAGTGGGGTTGCCTGGGCTGCGGGAGGGGATGTGGGTGAGGTGGTGGCGGGCAGCCCCACGGCAAGCATCACCCCCCACCCACCCTCGCGCGCTCCACCGTCACACCGGCAGCCTAACCGTCACCCTGGCAGCCTCACCGTCACGTCCTCGTCACCGCCTGGCGGGTGCCGGCAGCGATAGCGGCGAGAAGCCCGGTGGCCCGTGGCTACTGCGGTTCTGGAGCATGGGGGTGGGTGGGGGATGGAGGGGGGGAAGAGGGGCCGCCGGTCTGGGCCCAGGGCTGCTGGGCCTCGGGGCAGGCCCCATGTGCGCCATGTTGAGGCTCGGCCTGGCCGCCAGCAGAGCCCGCCTTCTCCTCACCTCGGTCTTCACTGGCATAGGTTTGGGGGGCTGTCGGTCTCCTCTCCGGAGGTGATGCTGCCTCTGATTGGTCACCTAGGCTGTCACTCTGCCCTGGTTTGGGGCTGGCACGTCCCATCCCTGAGGTGACGCTGCCTCTGATTGGCTGCCTGGGGTGGTCACCCTCCCGCCACCAACAGTGCCCGCCCTTCCCTGACGTGATGTTTCATCTGACTGGCTGCCTGGCATTTCCCGCCTTGCGCCTCCCATCAAATGATGGGTCAGGCAGCTTATCAATCTTCCGTGTGCTGCTCTCCCACCAGGCGTGATTGGTGGAGCCAGCACGGCCCGCCCCCACACGTTGCCCAGCTTTTTCGACTCTCGCCCTCTTTCCTGCAGGCCTCAAAGCTTGATTGGTTGGCTACATATCAATCACGTGGCTTGCCCCCACTTCCTCAAATGCCATTGGCTGTCCTGGGTCCCCTGACTCCCCACAGACTACTAGGCGGGAGTTGCCAGGCGACAAGCTCCGCCTTTAGGGTTTAGACCCTCAACTTGAAACCGTGGGCCCTAAAAAAAGGCTATGCGTCATAAAGGACAGGTTTGGACCCTAAAATGAGGATTTCGGCCCTAAAAAAGGGGCCACCTCCTAAATGCGATGCCGCTGCACACAGCTGCTCGAGGGGCCACAGCCAAAGCAGGGGGGTCACTGCCTGCCTGCCGCGTTCCCGACTCCGTCAGTGGGATCGAGCGCACCCTCAGCAAGTTTGCCGACAACGCCAAGCTGTCTGGTGCGGTCGACACGCTGGAGGGAAGGGATGCCGTCCAGAGCGACCTTGACAGGCTCGAGAGGTGGGCCCGTGTGAACCTCATGGCGCTCACGAGGCCAAGCGCAAGGTCCTGCACGTGGCTCGGGGCAATCCCAAGCACATATACAGGCTGGGTGATGAGTGGATTGAGAGCAGCCCTGCGGAGAAGGACTTGGGTGAGTTGGTTGATGAGAAGCCCAACGGGACCTGACAATGTGCGCTCGCGGTCCAGAAAGCCAGCCGTATCCCGGGCTGCATCCGAAGCAGCGTGACCAGCAGGTTGAGGGAGGTGATTCTCCCCCCGTACTCCGCTCTGGCGAGACCCCACCTGCAGTACTGCATCCGGCTCTGGGCCCCGCCCTGCCCCATAAGAAGGACATGGACTTGTTGGAGCGAGTCCAGAGGAGGGCCACAAAGATGATCAGGGAGCTGGAGCACCTCTCCTGTGAGGACAGGCTGAGAGAGTTGGGGTTGTTCAGCCTGGAGAAGAGAAGGCTCCGGGGAGACCTTACTGCAGCCTTTCAATTTATAAAGGGGGCTTATAAGAAAGAGAGAAAGACTTTTTACCAGGGCCTGTAGTGACAGGACAACAGGCAACAGTTTTAAACGGAAGGAGGGTAGGTTTAGACTGGACAAAGGAAGAATTTTTTTACAATGGGGGTGGTGAGGCACTGGACCAGGTCGCCCAGAGAGGCCGTGGCTGCCCCATCCCTGGCAACTCCGCCCCGCGGACTGGCTGACTGGCTGCCTGACTGGCTGCCTGACTGACTGACCGACTGACTGACGGACTGACTGGCGTCCTTGGCTGGCGGGACCCATCGGCTGAGCGGCTGGCGCCCTCGGGGGACTGGCCCAGCGTTGCAGCAAGGACAGGTGAAATGTCTGCTTTCTTTCTTGTCTCAGTTTTCTCTTTCCCTGATCCCCATACCTCATCCCCTTAGCCATGAACCGTTGCCCAAGTCTGGGACTAGGAGTGGATCTAGCTGCCCCTCGGCTCCTCTGTGAGAAGGAGTCTGGAAAGCAAGGGGGTCCACTCTGAACCTCGTGACTCAACGGCAGGGCTCTCCTCACTATCTCCCTGAGCCGATCCCTAAATCGGACAGGCAAAATCTCCCCTTCCTTGTCTTTTGGTGTCTTTTTTTCTTTTACCTGATCCCCATACCTCATCCCCTTAGCCATGAACCGTTGCCCAAGTCTGGGACTAGGAGTGGATCTAGCCGCCCCTAGGCTCCTCTGTGAGAAGGAGTCTGGAAAGCAAGGGGGTCCACTCTGAACCTCGAGACTCAACGGCAGGGCTCTCCTCACTGTCTTGCGGAGGTGATCCCCAAATCGGCAAGGCTGGTATGTTGAATGACACGGTTAGCACATTTTATTTATGTAGTCTACTGACGTAGTTTCATGCCACTTCTTTCTGTGACCATGCCAGTTCTCAGGAGGATACCAGTTCTGGTAAGTGGGAATTCCTGTCGACCAAAAGTTGAATTTTGTGACTTACAGGAACCCTGGGGTCGTTTTGCCGTAATGCTGACCTGGGAATCTGCAAACTTGAGTTGTCATCTTGAGCAATTGTGAGACGGCAGCGGTTAGAGTTGTAGAGAATGGGGTCTTGTTCGGTTTTGCTGTGGTCTTTAGGCAGAAGTTGTTTTGCAGGGATTGTGTTTAGTTACTAATGGAGTAGAAGGGGTGTTGCCTGGTTATCAAAGTGTTTAGCAGTACATTTCCTGTAAAATCTATGCCCGATTCAGGGGTGAAAATCCTAACTGAGAGGCTTGCCATCTCGTGTAAAAAAATTCTCTGTGTTCCACCCATTTATAGTTTCTTCCATTGGTTTGCTAATTTTGCATCTGTGGGGGACATGGGGCCGGCACAGCCCCACCACATGTGGGCTGGCATGGCACTGTGTACTGCACGTGGAGCAGGGGCATGCCGGGCCCCCGGCCCCCAATTCTGAGGGGGCCAAAAACATCCCTTGCAAGATCCAGGGCAGCAAGATGGACTGAAATGGGTTGTCTCCACCCAAAGTTGCCCTCGTCAGGCCTAGGTCACCCCAAAATGGTGCCCGAGAATAGAGAGGTGTCACACCGGTGAGTCCCTGTGGTTTTCCTTCCTTGTGGCCTTGCTGCAGGCAGGAGGCAAGGGTTACCAGGGTTTTAGTTGCTGTCATCTCCCGTCCTGGGAACCCCTTGTGCAGGTTCATGGTGTTTCTTGGCTCTCGCGCACTGAACTGACCTGAGTTTTCCCACCGCTCTTCCCCTCCCTGCTCCCCACCTTGCCTGGACACTAGTTTGCACAAGTAAGCCTGCTCACTGCTTCTAATTTGGCATGCTGTTTGGGATTGATTTTTGCATGCAGTAGATGTGCACGGGGTCCCGTAGCCGCTGCCTGTTGCTGCGTTGCCTGGTCATGGCTGTGGGTCACCCTGCCGTGGGGCAGAGGGTAGGCAGCTGGCAGTGGCTGGGGGTCCCAGGGTGCGACGTGCTGCTGCTGCTGCTGCCCCCCCTGCTCTCCCTTGCCCTCTTTGCATCTGCTCTGCCTGACTGCACGTGCTGCCCTCCTTGTCCTTCGGGACCCCCAGGGACCCCCTGGCCCCCCACGATGGGTCTCAGCCACAACACGCTCCTGCCCCGGCAGCCTTGTGCCCCCTCCCCAGTGATGCTGCCTGCACAGAGGGGTGCTCCCCAGGGCCAGTGGCTGCCATCCCGCTGCAGCCCGTCCTGCCAGGCTTCACAGTACACTGGGGGCCTGGGCAGGACATGGGCAGGCGAGTGGGGCTGCGCTGAGCTCCCTTCCTTGCTGCCAGCACAGCATGGGCCTGGCTGCTAAGCAGGGGTCAGCTCGTGCCCCTCCAGGGACCAGCATCGGGGTTTTGCCCCCTGGACTGCAGCCAATGCCTCCCTCCTACCCTGGGAGACCAGGCACCCTCCAGGCGTTGGGCTGCTCCGTGGGGGCCCATCCTGCCCTGGGCTCTGCCCACATCCCCCCCCAGGGGAAAAGAAGAGCTGGAGCTGGAGGGAGGTTATCAGAACGGGGACTCAGCTGCGTTGTCCCCGGACTTTGGCTGCCCCCTGCTCCCACACTTTCTCTGGGTACCTTGAGCACCTCTCATGGTGGCCGCGACCAGTGTGTCCCTGGCTGTCCCCAGCCCTGGCTGCCCTGGGGCACCCAGCCAAGGGGTCCAGCCCACCGCTGCCCCTGCTCTTGCAGCCACAAGCGAGGGGTGCCTGCACCCTCTGCTTGACTCCAGTAGCTGGCGCATAGTCCTTTCAGTTCACATACACACAGGAGAAGGAGAGAGAGTACACAGAGAGATAGTTAAGAAAAGATTTAATAACGATTGATCAGGCAATGGCTGGTCTCCAGCTGCCTGGCTGTTTCTTGCAGCTGCTTGGCAAGGAGACGCAGCTTAGCACTCTTCTGCTTGATCCTCTCCTGCTTCTCCTGCACTTGAGGAGAGCTTGCCTTCCTCAGAAGACAGTTCTCCTCTTGAAGGACACGGCATTGCCTCTTGAGGTCCTTCAGGGCACGCTGGAGGTGGGCGTTCTGCTCCTGCAGCCTGCTGTGACTGCTACCAGGCAGCCAGTCCTCCTGCTGCCCTACAGTCTGAACACCTACCTCTGCCACAGACGGCCCGCTGCGGGTCGTTCCTTGCGGCGGGGAGTCCGAGCAGTGCGGCGTCGAGTCTTGCCCCACAGCCTCAAGCAAAGACTCCATGCTGTTCCCTTCCTCCTGGAGGCGAGTGTCTTTTAAGCTCTGGTGGGTTTCCCGCTGCCCTTCTCCATCACGGGAGGAAGACGCCATGAGGCTCTCCAAAGAGCAGGACCCAATGGCCCCGGTGCCCAGGAGGGTCTGCAGGCGGTGCCAGGCCGAGGCCTTGGCCCTGGCCTCATTGCCGGAAGCAGGCTGCTCGCCATCGAACCTCTCCAAGATGTACTTTAGGAAGAGACTTCTCTGCAGCAGCAGTTTGTCTTGGAGGCGGAGGATGTGAGCAGCCTCCTTGCTATTGGTCTCCCAGCGCAGCTTGCTGAGGACATCCTGGAGCTTAATGGGGGCCTCGCCGCTCGTCGAGGCGCCTCTCACCAACTCCTTGGCCAGCTGCTGCTGCAGGTCCCGTGCCTGACGGATGGCGTCGTCGCGCTGCTGCTGCAGCACCTCCTGCACCTTGTGCAGCTCAGCCTCCTTCGAGCGCAGCAGCTGGCGGATCTCCACCTCCCGCTGCCGCTGGTTCAGCTCCCGCAGCCGCTGGAGCTCCCGTGCCTGCTGCTGCTCCAATCTGGAGTGTAGCCGTTTGGCCAGGAGCTGCCGATCCCGCTCTGCGGCCTCCTTCATCTTGCGAGTTTCGGCGGCAAAGTGGCGGCACAGCTCTTGGGAGCGGAGTCGCTCAGCCTCCAGCTCAGCCTGCAGCCTCTCCAGCTGCCGCTTGTGCTCATCCTTCTGCGCTGGGCCCCGGCAGGGCGAGGGGCGGCTGCGCGCCCCGGTCCCCGGTCCCGCGCTGTCCCGGCTCATGGCTGCAGGGATGGCAACCAAACGCTGCCACCAACAGCCACCAACGTCGTGCGTCGCTCCCTCTCAGCAGCCGCTGCCTCCCTTGACCGTGCAGGAGCAGAGACAGCGTTTGCAATCAGCCAGGGGTGGGCGAGTGTGGCCTTATATAGGTGTCCGGGCCCCCAGCTCACAAAGGAGGGGTGGGGCTGTGTGGCCTTGTAAGGTATGTCCTGGCCCCGCCCCCGCCGCCAGCACACAAAGGAGGGGCGGGGCTGTGTGGGGTGGGGCCGTGTGGCCTTATGAGGTGTGGCCCGCCCACCCCCAGCACACAAAATTTGTGTCACCTAACGCCATCTCCTGTGAATGCGCAGTTGCGTTCATCGTCTGGTTGAGTCCTTTTGACTAGTCTGGCTTGGAACGTCACCAGACGTTTTGGTTCTTTTGGTTACACATGACCCCTCCTCTCATTTTGAGGGTCCAAAGCCCTCTTTTACAGCTGGAAGCCTCCATTGGAGTGCCCAAAGTCCTATATTCACGACCAAAGCTTCCTTTCTGGGGGTCACAGAGGAACCAAGAGGTTCCCCTCCTTTTCAGGGTCCAAAGCTTCCTTTTTAGTGATATAGAGAACGAACTGCTAATTGCTTAATGGTTGTCTCTCTGTAACTTTACATACCAAAGACTAGTGTTTGTCAAAGATTAAGCCTGTCAGAGACTGGTACTTGGGAGCGATGAGCAAGAAGGAACCATGAGCGATCACAAAACTTAATTAAATGTTTGATGAATTTACAATCTTGTTGAAGGCACAAGTAGAGGCCTTGCTTGAATACATAGGGCCAGAAAAGATAAGAACTCCTGCCTTTGTTCTCGTCCTTGTAGATAATTTAGCTTAAACTAACCATATGGTCTACACCACTAATGAAAACTTAGATAATAAGAGCACTAACAAGCATTGATGTATCAAAACATGTAAAGGACCATACCGCGCAGAATCACCTGAGGAGGGTCAAATAGCGGACAAGTGAGGAAGACTATGGAAGACCACCAGAGGACTCCTGAAGACCACCAGAGACCTTCAATGCGCCTGCGTAAAGGACATTTGCATATGCTAATAGTTTCCCGGAAAACTAATGAATATGTATAACATTTCTCAGAAATCTAGTGAATATGTACGTAGAGCATGTACTTAACCTGCACAATTAGGCCCGACGGTGCGCACGACGGGTGGAGCGATCCCCCGTGCATCCAGCGCTGCCAATAAAGAATACCTGCTTAACAGTTAATCAAACTATTGAGTTAATTTCTTTGAATCACCCCTCCTCTCATTTTGAGGGTCCAAAGCCCTCTTTTACAGCTGGAAGCCTCCATTGGAGTGCCCAAAGCCCTATATTCATGACCAAAGCTTCCTTTCTGGGGGTCACAGAGGAACCAAGAGGTTCCCCTCCTTTTCAGGGTCCAAAGCTTCCCTTTTAGCACCTAGCCCATTCTTTTGAGTGCCCAACGCCCCTTTTTTAGGGCCGAAATCCTCATTTTTAGGGTCCAAACCTGTCCTTTATGACGCATAGCCTTTTTTTAGGGCCCACGGTTTCAAGTTGAGGGTCTAAACCCTAAAGGCGGAGCTTGTCGCCTGGCAACTCCCGCCTAGTAGTCTGTGGGGAGTCAGGGGACCCAGGACAGCCAATGGCATTTGAGGAAGTGGGGGCAAGCCACGTGATTGATATGTAGCCAACCAATCAAGCTTTGAGGCCTGCAGGAAAGAGGGCGAGAGTCGAAAAAGCTGGGCAACGTGTGGGGGCGGGCCGTGCTGGCTCCACCAATCACGCCTGGTGGGAGAGCAGCACACGGAAGATTGATAAGCTGCCTGACCCATCATTTGATGGGAGGCGCAAGGCGGGAAATGCCAGGCAGCCAGTCAGATGAAACATCACGTCAGGGAAGGGCGGGCACTGTTGGTGGCGGGAGGGTGACCACCCCAGGCAGCCAATCAGAGGCAGCGTCACCTCAGGGATGGGACGTGCCAGCCCCAAACCAGGGCAGAGTGACAGCCTAGGTGACCAATCAGAGGCAGCATCACCTCCGGAGAGGAGACCGACAGCCCCCCAAACCTATGCCAGTGAAGACCGAGGTGAGGAGAAGGCGGGCTCTGCTGGCGGCCAGGCCGAGCCTCAACATGGCGCACATGGGGCCTGCCCCGAGGCCCAGCAGCCCTGGGCCCAGACCGGCGGCCCCTCTTCCCCCCCTCCATCCCCCACCCACCCCCATGCTCCAGAACCGCAGTAGCCACGGGCCACCGGGCTTCTCGCCGCTATCGCTGCCGGCACCCGCCAGGCGGTGACGAGGACGTGACGGTGAGGCTGCCAGGGTGACGGTTAGGCTGCCGGTGTGACGGTGGAGCGCGCGAGGGTGGGTGGGGGGTGATGCTTGCCGTGGGGCTGCCCGCCACCACCTCACCCACATCCCCTCCCGCAGCCCAGGCAACCCCACTGCCGCCATCCAGCGTCTCCCCCCTGGGATGGTGAGTTGAGCGGGGGGATGGTGGGGCTGGGGTCTCCCCCTCAAAGCAGGGGGGGTCCCCAGGGTTGATGCTCTCCCCCCCTCCCCACAGCCACTGCACATCATCTCCTTCCTGACGCTGCCGGACCTGCTGAGACTGGACCAGACCTGCCACTACCTCCACGAGGCGTGCGACAGCGAGGCCGCCTGGCGCCACCTCTGCACCCCTCTCCCCCCTGCCGCCACCTCTGCACCCCTCTCCCCCCTGCCGCCAAGAGCGCCCGGCCCTGCAAATATTACAGCTAAATGTTGATCTTGGTTGCGTATCAAGCGAGGCCAGTCAGAGAAAGCTGATCTTTATTACGAATGCCAGTCCCAGGGTTGGCCAGTGCCTATGAAAACCTGTCGAGCAATCCTTGCAGCTTGTCCACAATGCTAAATAAGGCTTTGCTGGGAGGGGTGGTCAAAAAGGCAGCAACCCCTTCACTGGCTGCTCGGAGGGTCTTTCCCAGCACGCATGCCAGGTTGGCGTAGGCTTCCAGCACGCATGTCAGGTTGGCGTAGGCTTCCTCGGGCAGCAGGTGGTGGAAGACCTCGGGGTCATACCATGATGCATAAAGCATGACGGCAGCCACTGCAAAGACGATGGCCAGCTCCAGGCTGACAAAGAACAGGAGGAGTGTCCTGTGGGGCAGAAGAAGTATGGGAGACAGGGCAGGGTGGATGCATCCCAGCCCCAGGAGGGATGGAGGGGCCCCACCGGCTGGAGCAGGCGTCCAGCCCATCACCTGGTGGGGACACTCACTGCAGCCAGTAACTGAAACCGCGTCTCCTCGCCCGCACGTCCCTCTCCTGCAGGTCAACACAGAGCAAGGACACTTGGTCAAGCACTGCCGCACGGCCGGGACAGCTGGAGTTGCACGGAGTTGCCTTGCACAGGAGCGTAGCCCACGCGTGGCTGGCACCCCCGTGGACCCCTTTCCTCAGGGAGACCCACAGGCTCTTCCCCCTTACCAGCCGTGCTTCCATCACCTCCGGCAGCACAGTCTCCGGCATCTCTGCCTCCTTCTTCCTCTGGTACTGGCTGCAGGCAACAGGGCTTGGTTGGACACATTACGGACCTCCGTGGCCACGCCGGGGGTCCCCTTCCACACACACACCCCCCCACCCCAGGCAGGGATGGGGCTCCCCTGGCACCAGCATTGGCAGCCCCATGGCGCCGGGTGCTGCAGGGACACCCGTGTGGGGCGAGGGACCCCGCTTACCAGCCCTCTTCCTCCTCCAGTGTCTCTTCCAGATTTCTTATTTCCTGATGCAGCGCCTGGGAGAGGGAAGGCTCTGAGTCCCCGAGCCTGCTGTGGCCCCAGGGACCGTGGGCACCCACCCGTTTTCCCCCGGCCCCTTCGGCACTACCTCATTCTCCTGCTTGTCCTCCTTGAGCCAGGATGCTATCAGGGCACGGAACTTTTCCTCCTGCAAAACCACGGGTGTGTCGTGCAGGCAGCTGGGCTGCCACCTTGGCACCCTCGCCCCTCTCCAGCCCCAGGGCTGTGCCCACTCACTCCCCCACTGCCCTAGGGCACTACTGGGAAACTGGGTGACTCGCAAGGCCAGGCGTGGGGAAGCGATGGACACCCCCACCCCCCCCACAGCCTGCAAAAATTGTCCTCCCTAGTCACGCCGCTGGGCAACCGGCACTCGGTGACCCTCTCTGAGCAGGGGGGTTGGAGACGACAAGATGACCTCCAGGGGTCCCTTCCAACCTCTCAGCCCCAGCTGACGCAGCTCTGGGTCAGGGGCAGAGGAGAGGACACCAACCTTAGTGCTGAGCTGCTGTACGGCATCGTGTGGCTCCTGATGGTTCTCCTTGCTGCTTGCTGTCAGCGCGGAGCTCTGCTCAGCATCTCTGCCGGCTCCTCGACTGGTCGCCACAGCCTTTGCTGCCTGCGGGAATGGGGAACCGTCAGATGCCCTCTCACAGACATACACCCCCTCGCACACGGCGCTGCCCCTGCTTCCCATCTCTCAGCGCCCATCGGCCACTTGCACACCCGCACCCGGCCAGCGGTCCTACGTGCCCCCTCGCCCCATGCCCGGCTCAGCCTGTGCTTGCTGGCAGCCCAGGACTTGGCAGGAGATGGGGCTGGAGGCACCAGGGACCTGCACTGCTGTGCCTCCCTCTGCCTTTTCCCAAAAGTGGTCTGCCTGGGAGAGAAGAGGGAACGGGAACACCTGCAGGAGGGGCAGGGGCCCAATCCCTCCATCGCGGATGCCACATCCCAAAGTCAATGAGCCTGCCCGTGGATGCTGGGGTGCGGGGACCCAGCACTGGCACCCCCTCCCTGACCCTGCCAGGATGGGCATCCTTCTTCCCTGTACCTTCTGTGCTTCTTCCAGGCTTGCGACTGCCTCGCTCTTTGCTATTTGAAAGCGCTTCTGCGAGAGAGGAGGAGGAGAAGCCATCAGGGCACTGGACATTCCCACAAGCGCCCTCCCCTCCGCATTATCCCTTCCCGGCTCCCCTCGGGCACTGCCTTTGCCCCTGCGTCCTCTCTCCTTCCCAGCCTTGCAGGCGGACAGAGGGACCCCCCCAGGCCCAGCTCTGGATGCGGTCCACATCTGGACATGGTCCTGAGCAACTGGCCCTAGGGGACCCCGCTTAAGCAGGGGCATTGGACAAGATCAGATCATCTCCAGCAGCCCCTTCCAACCTCAACCAGACCGTGGTTCTGTGAACTCACCTTCATCTGGGCCACCTGCCCCTCCAGTTGCTGGAGCTCCTGGCTGTTCTCTTCGAAGCAGCGTGCCACGAGACAGTTCTGGGAAAAGGAGCCGCACGCAGGCACTGAGCCCCTGACACAGCCCCAGCCGCCGCAGCTGGGGGACGTGGGTACAGGAGGGGATACTGACCTCCAAGGTGAGCCGCTCCAAGGTTTGCTGCACCTCCTGCTGCTTCTGCCCCTGCATGGTGAAAGGAGGGGTCAGTGGCTCCGGTCTCACAGCCCCAGTCCCCGGGGACAAGGGGACCGCTCCCCACCTACCAGACACTGCAGCAGCGCCCTGTGGCTTTGGGATGCTGCGGAAGAGCGGGCCAGGCACGCCCGGACGATGCGGAGGTCTTCTTTCACCGCTTTTGCCTGGGTGCTTACACCTGCGAGTCGGGAGCGAGCGGGGTGTGAGGGGCACAGATGCTCGCAGGGATGGTCCCCAAGCTCAGGGCATCTGTACTCATGCACGCCTGCCTCTACTCGGCATATGAGCGAGGCTGGGGGTGCCGCACACGGACCCCCTTGCCCGGCAGCCGGCTCTGGGGACTGTGGGGATGCTCTGCCCTCACCTTCCTCTTCACCGCCAGACACAATCCACTGCATGCTGGACAAAGGACAGGTTGTTTGAAGAGCCTCCTCTAAACTCCTGCCCAACAGCTCCGAGGTTCTCCCCGGAATGTTCCCCCGTCTCCAGGAGCAGCCCCTTTTATACCCGCCGGGGCACCCGTGTCACAGGCCCAAGGTGACATCACAGAGACACAGTCATCGCTGTCCACTGTGACATGGCCGACAACTCCCTGGGCTGGCACCAAGAGCTGACCTGGGGCTCGGCCGCAGCCACTGGGGAAACAGGGCATCACTCTTAGCCCACCGGCGGGAGCGACCGCGGGCACCGCTTCCCGGCGTCTCCGTGGGGGGGGGTTGCCGGTTCCTTCACCACCCGGCTGCCACCGTTGCCCACCCCGGGACCAAGCAGGAGCCAGGCTGCGCACGCAGTCCCAGCAGACACTCGCACGGACACGCGTGAACGACGGGTGTGCACGGATGGCCACGCCGCATGGGGTCCAGCATCCAGCCCCCACCGGGATCCAGCATCCAGCCCCAGGGGGGAACAACAGTCTGGGAAGGGGGAAAAATAAGGACCAGCTCTCTGTCAGACTCAACAAGGGTATAAAGGGCGTCCCGCCGGAGGACACCCTGAGTCAGTCCTCCTCAGAGCAGCGGGTCTGCAGTCCGGGACTCTCTCCTTGGGTCAGGATGCTAAAGGAGGTTCTAGCCTTGTGGCTGAAGAAAGGCTGTTTAGAAAGCAGTCCTCTGCACAGGAGCGCCCAGAAGAACCAGCTCTCATCTATAACCCACACACACACAGTAGAGGCAGCCTTAGAGCTGCCATTCTCCTTCACCCCACCACACACAGCTTTGGAAAAGGGCTGCTTCCTTTTGCTCATGTGCAAGAAAGTACTTCTCTCATTTCACTAACTCTGGCCAACTTCCTTTCCATCCACAGTCTTGCATCTGATTACTAGTCCAATTAGGCGTTTGCACGGATTGCCACTTACACCGCAAATTTCTGTCTGTAATCACCTGGTAAGAGCAAAGACATAAAGAAGCAAGTAACGAGCATGCAAGATAACCCCGCTCATATCGCACTTTTCTGCAAGCCATCTTGTCTTTCAGAGAAGTCCGTCTGTACTCACAGGAGTCACTCTGTGTGATGGCCATCGCTCCCCTCTGTAAGACAGGAGAAAGCTCTGGTTGACAAAAGAGTGTCAAGCACTCTTGTTACTGAAGCAACGGTTAAAGTATTTTATTTGATAACTAATTTAATTTAAACCACTGTGTGTAGTCCTGTACTTTTTTAATAAATGGGGAATCTTACTGGGGCTAGTTCTTTCTAAAAATAAGTACTTCACTACTTGAAGACTTCCTGAAGCAAGCGAACAATTGCAGTTATCTGTTATCAAATGTAACATCGTTTACTGTCAGAAGTAATGGCGGCAGTCACCTAACCAATTTCAAATGAGAAATGCCAAGAGGCCCATGCTTAGCTGCTGTCCGGTATCTAGAGTGCAAAACATAAGCCACGCTACAAACAGAAAATCACGTTAAGATCAACATTTAGCTGTAATATTTGCAGGGCCGGGCGCTCTTGGCGGCAGGGGGGAGAGGGGTGCAGAGGTGGCGGCAGGGGGGAGAGGGGTGCAGAGGTGGCGCCAGGCGGCCTCGCTGTCGCACGCCTCGTGGAGGTAGTGGCAGGTCTGGTCCAGTCTCAGCAGGTCCGGCAGCGTCAGGAAGGAGATGATGTGCAGTGGCTGTGGGGAGGGGGGGAGAGCATCAACCCTGGGGACCCCCCCTGCTTTGAGGGGGAGACCCCAGCCCCACCATCCCCCCGCTCAACTCACCATCCCAGGGGGGAGACGCTGGATGGCGGCAGTGGGGTTGCCTGGGCTGCGGGAGGGGATGTGGGTGAGGTGGTGGCGGGCAGCCCCACGGCAAGCATCACCCCCCACCCACCCTCGCGCGCTCCACCGTCACACCGGCAGCCTAACCGTCACCCTGGCAGCCTCACCGTCACGTCCTCGTCACCGCCTGGCGGGTGCCGGCAGCGATAGCGGCGAGAAGCCCGGTGGCCCGTGGCTACTGCGGTTCTGGAGCATGGGGGTGGGTGGGGGATGGAGGGGGGGAAGAGGGGCCGCCGGTCTGGGCCCAGGGCTGCTGGGCCTCGGGGCAGGCCCCATGTGCGCCATGTTGAGGCTCGGCCTGGCCGCCAGCAGAGCCCGCCTTCTCCTCACCTCGGTCTTCACTGGCATAGGTTTGGGGGGCTGTCGGTCTCCTCTCCGGAGGTGATGCTGCCTCTGATTGGTCACCTAGGCTGTCACTCTGCCCTGGTTTGGGGCTGGCACGTCCCATCCCTGAGGTGACGCTGCCTCTGATTGGCTGCCTGGGGTGGTCACCCTCCCGCCACCAACAGTGCCCGCCCTTCCCTGACGTGATGTTTCATCTGACTGGCTGCCTGGCATTTCCCGCCTTGCGCCTCCCATCAAATGATGGGTCAGGCAGCTTATCAATCTTCCGTGTGCTGCTCTCCCACCAGGCGTGATTGGTGGAGCCAGCACGGCCCGCCCCCACACGTTGCCCAGCTTTTTCGACTCTCGCCCTCTTTCCTGCAGGCCTCAAAGCTTGATTGGTTGGCTACATATCAATCACGTGGCTTGCCCCCACTTCCTCAAATGCCATTGGCTGTCCTGGGTCCCCTGACTCCCCACAGACTACTAGGCGGGAGTTGCCAGGCGACAAGCTCCGCCTTTAGGGTTTAGACCCTCAACTTGAAACCGTGGGCCCTAAAAAAAGGCTATGCGTCATAAAGGACAGGTTTGGACCCTAAAATGAGGATTTCGGCCCTAAAAAAGGGGCCACCTCCTAAATGCGATGCCGCTGCACACAGCTGCTCGAGGGGCCACAGCCAAAGCAGGGGGGTCACTGCCTGCCTGCCGCGTTCCCGACTCCGTCAGTGGGATCGAGCGCACCCTCAGCAAGTTTGCCGACAACGCCAAGCTGTCTGGTGCGGTCGACACGCTGGAGGGAAGGGATGCCGTCCAGAGCGACCTTGACAGGCTCGAGAGGTGGGCCCGTGTGAACCTCATGGCGCTCACGAGGCCAAGCGCAAGGTCCTGCACGTGGCTCGGGGCAATCCCAAGCACATATACAGGCTGGGTGATGAGTGGATTGAGAGCAGCCCTGCGGAGAAGGACTTGGGTGAGTTGGTTGATGAGAAGCCCAACGGGACCTGACAATGTGTGCTCGCGGTCCAGAAAGCCAGCCGTATCCCGGGCTGCATCCGAAGCAGCGTGACCAGCAGGTTGAGGGAGGTGATTCTCCCCCCGTACTCCGCTCTGGCGAGACCCCACCTGCAGTACTGCATCCGGCTCTGGGCCCCGCCCTGCCCCATAAGAAGGACATGGACTTGTTGGAGCGAGTCCAGAGGAGGGCCACAAAGATGATCAGGGAGCTGGAGCACCTCTCCTGTGAGGACAGGCTGAGAGAGTTGGGGTTGTTCAGCCTGGAGAAGAGAAGGCTCCGGGGAGACCTTACTGCAGCCTTTCAATTTATAAAGGGGGCTTATAAGAAAGAGAGAAAGACTTTTGACCAGGGCCTGTAGTGACAGGACAACAGGCAACAGTTTTAAACGGAAGGAGGGTAGGTTTAGACTGGACAAAGGAAGAATTTTTTTACAATGGGGGTGGTGAGGCACTGGACCAGGTCGCCCAGAGAGGCCGTGGCTGCCCCATCCCTGGCAACTCCGCCCCGCGGACTGGCTGACTGGCTGCCTGACTGGCTGCCTGACTGACTGACCGACTGACTGACGGACTGACTGGCGTCCTCGGCTGGCGGGACCCATCGGCTGAGCGGCTGGCGCCCTCGGGGGACTGGCCCAGCGTTGCAGCAAGGACAGGTGAAATGTCTGCTTTCTTTCTTGTCTCAGTTTTCTCTTTCCCTGATCCCCATACCTCATCCCCTTAGCCATGAACCGTTGCCCAAGTCTGGGACTAGGAGTGGATCTAGCTGCCCCTCGGCTCCTCTGTGAGAAGGAGTCTGGAAAGCAAGGGGGTCCACTCTGAACCTCGTGACTCAACGGCAGGGCTCTCCTCACTATCTCCCTGAGCCGATCCCTAAATCGGACAGGCAAAATCTCCCCTTCCTTGTCTTTTGGTGTCTTTTTTTCTTTTACCTGATCCCCATACCTCATCCCCTTAGCCATGAACTGTTGCCCAAGTCTGGGACTAGGAGTGGATCTAGCCGCCCCTAGGCTCCTCTGTGAGAAGGAGTCTGGAAAGCAAGGGGGTCCACTCTGAACCTCGAGACTCAACGGCAGGGCTCTCCTCACTGTCTTGCGGAGGTGATCCCCAAATCGGCAAGGCTGGTATGTTGAATGACACGGTTAGCACATTTTATTTATGTAGTCTACTGACGTAGTTTCATGCCACTTCTTTCTGTGACCATGCCAGTTCTCAGGAGGATACCAGTTCTGGTAAGTGGGAATTCCTGTCGACCAAAAGTTGAATTTTGTGACTTACAGGAACCCTGGGGTCGTTTTGCCGTAATGCTGACCTGGGAATCTGCAAACTTGAGTTGTCATCTTGAGCAATTGTGAGACGGCAGCGGTTAGAGTTGTAGAGAATGGGGTCTTGTTCGGTTTTGCTGTGGTCTTTAGGCAGAAGTTGTTTTGCAGGGATTGTGTTTAGTTACTAATGGAGTAGAAGGGGTGTTGCCTGGTTATCAAAGTGTTTAGCAGTACATTTCCTGTAAAATCTATGCCCGATTCAGGGGTGAAAATCCTAACTGAGAGGCTTGCCATCTCGTGTAAAAAAATTCTCTGTGTTCCACCCATTTATAGTTTCTTCCATTGGTTTGCTAATTTTGCATCTGTGGGGGACATGGGGCCGGCACAGCCCCACCACATGTGGGCTGGCATGGCACTGTGTACTGCACGTGGAGCAGGGGCATGCCGGGCCCCCGGCCCCCAATTCTGAGGGGGCCAAAAACATCCCTTGCAAGATCCAGGGCAGCAAGATGGACTGAAATGGGTTGTCTCCACCCAAAGTTGCCCTCGTCAGGCCTAGGTCACCCCAAAATGGTGCCCGAGAATAGAGAGGTGTCACACCGGTGAGTCCCTGTGGTTTTCCTTCCTTGTGGCCTTGCTGCAGGCAGGAGGCAAGGGTTACCAGGGTTTTAGTTGCTGTCATCTCCCGTCCTGGGAACCCCTTGTGCAGGTTCATGGTGTTTCTTGGCTCTCGCGCACTGAACTGACCTGAGTTTTCCCACCGCTCTTCCCCTCCCTGCTCCCCACCTTGCCTGGACACTAGTTTGCACAAGTAAGCCTGCTCACTGCTTCTAATTTGGCATGCTGTTTGGGATTGATTTTTGCATGCAGTAGATGTGCACGGGGTCCCGTAGCCGCTGCCTGTTGCTGCGTTGCCTGGTCATGGCTGTGGGTCACCCTGCCGTGGGGCAGAGGGTAGGCAGCTGGCAGTGGCTGGGGGTCCCAGGGTGCGACGTGCTGCTGCTGCTGCTGCCCCCCCTGCTCTCCCTTGCCCTCTTTGCATCTGCTCTGCCTGACTGCACGTGCTGCCCTCCTTGTCCTTCGGGACCCCCAGGGACCCCCTGGCCCCCCACGATGGGTCTCAGCCACAACACGCTCCTGCCCCGGCAGCCTTGTGCCCCCTCCCCAGTGATGCTGCCTGCACAGAGGGGTGCTCCCCAGGGCCAGTGGCTGCCATCCCGCTGCAGCCCGTCCTGCCAGGCTTCACAGTACACTGGGGGCCTGGGCAGGACATGGGCAGGCGAGTGGGGCTGCGCTGAGCTCCCTTCCTTGCTGCCAGCACAGCATGGGCCTGGCTGCTAAGCAGGGGTCAGCTCGTGCCCCTCCAGGGACCAGCATCGGGGTTTTGCCCCCTGGACTGCAGCCAATGCCTCCCTCCTACCCTGGGAGACCAGGCACCCTCCAGGCGTTGGGCTGCTCCGTGGGGGCCCATCCTGCCCTGGGCTCTGCCCACATCCCCCCCCAGGGGAAAAGAAGAGCTGGAGCTGGAGGGAGGTTATCAGAACGGGGACTCAGCTGCGTTGTCCCCGGACTTTGGCTGCCCCCTGCTCCCACACTTTCTCTGGGTACCTTGAGCACCTCTCATGGTGGCCGCGACCAGTGTGTCCCTGGCTGTCCCCAGCCCTGGCTGCCCTGGGGCACCCAGCCAAGGGGTCCAGCCCACCGCTGCCCCTGCTCTTGCAGCCACAAGCGAGGGGTGCCTGCACCCTCAGCTTGACTCCAGTAGCTGGCGCATAGTCCTTTCAGTTCACATAAACACAGGAGAAGGAGAGAGAGTACACAGAGAGATAGTTAAGAAAAGATTTAATAACGATTGATCAGGCAATGGCTGGTCTCCAGCTGCCTGGCTGTTTCTTGCAGCTGCTTGGCAAGGAGACGCAGCTTAGCACTCTTCTGCTTGATCCTCTCCTGCTTCTCCTGCACTTGAGGAGAGCTTGCCTTCCTCAGAAGACAGTTCTCCTCTTGAAGGACACGGCATTGCCTCTTGAGGTCCTTCAGGGCACGCTGGAGGTGGGCGTTCTGCTCCTGCAGCCTGCTGTGACTGCTACCAGGCAGCCAGTCCTCCTGCTGCCCTACAGTCTGAACACCTACCTCTGCCACAGACGGCCCGCTGCGGGTCGTTCCTTGCGGCGGGGAGTCCGAGCAGTGCGGCGTCGAGTCTTGCCCCACAGCCTCAAGCAAAGACTCCATGCTGTTCCCTTCCTCCTGGAGGCGAGTGTCTTTTAAGCTCTGGTGGGTTTTCCGCTGCCCTTCTCCATCACGGGAGGAAGACGCCATGAGGCTCTCCAAAGAGCAGGACCCAATGGCCCCGGTGCCCAGGAGGGTCTGCAGGCGGTGCCAGGCCGAGGCCTTGGCCCTGGCCTCATTGCCGGAAGCAGGCTGCTCGCCATCGAACCTCTCCAAGATGTACTTTAGGAAGAGCCTTCTCTGCAGCAGCAGTTTGTCTTGGAGGCGGAGGATGTGAGCAGCCTCCTTGCTATTGGTCTCCCAGCGCAGCTTGCTGAGGACATCCTGGAGCTTAATGGGGGCCTCGCCGCTCGTCGAGGCGCCTCTCACCAACTCCTTGGCCAGCTGCTGCTGCAGGTCCCGTGCCTGACGGATGGCGTCGTCGCGCTGCTGCTGCAGCACCTCCTGCACCTTGTGCAGCTCAGCCTCCTTCGAGCGCAGCAGCTGGCGGATCTCCACCTCCCGCTGCCGCTGGTTCAGCTCCCGCAGCCGCTGGAGCTCCCGTGCCTGCTGCTGCTCCAATCTGGAGTGTAGCCGTTTGGCCAGGAGCTGCCGATCCCGCTCTGCGGCCTCCTTCATCTTGCGAGTTTCGGCGGCAAAGTGGCGGCACAGCTCTTGGGAGCGGAGTCGCTCAGCCTCCAGCTCAGCCTGCAGCCTCTCCAGCTGCCGCTTGTGCTCATCCTTCTGCGCTGGGCCCCGGCAGGGCGAGGGGCGGCTGCGCGCCCCGGTCCCCGGTCCCGCGCTGTCCCGGCTCATGGCTGCAGGGATGGCAACCAAACGCTGCCACCAACAGCCACCAACGTCGTGCGTCGCTCCCTCTCAGCAGCCGCTGCCTCCCTTGACCGTGCAGGAGCAGAGACAGCGTCTGCAATCAGCCAGGGGTGGGCGAGTGTGGCCTTATATAGGTGTCCGGGCCCCCAGCTCACAAAGGAGGGGTGGGGCTGTGTGGCCTTGTAAGGTATGTCCTGGCCCCGCCCCCGCCGCCAGCACACAAAGGAGGGGCGGGGCTGTGTGGGGTGGGGCCGTGTGGCCTTATGAGGTATGGCCCGCCCACCCCCAGCACACAAAATTTGTGTCACCTAACGCCATCTCCTGTGAATGCGCAGTTGCGTTCATCGTCTGGTTGAGTCCTTTTGACTAGTCTGGCTTGGAACGTCACCAGACGTTTTGGTTCTTTTGGTTACACATGACCCCTCCTCTCATTTTGAGGGTCCAAAGCCCTCTTTTACAGCTGGAAGCCTCCATTGGAGTGCCCAAAGCCCTATATTCACGACCAAAGCTTCCTTTCTGGGGGTCACAGAGGAACCAAGAGGTTCCCCTCCTTTTCAGGGTCCAAAGCTTCCTTTTTAGTGATATAGAGAACGAACTGCTAATTGCTTAATGGTTGTCTCTCTGTAACTTTACATACCAAAGACTAGTGTTTGTCAAAGATTAAGCCTGTCAGAGACTGGTACTTGGGAGCGATGAGCAAGAAGGAACCATGAGCGATCACAAAACTTAATTAAATGTTTGATGAATTTACAATCTTGTTGAAGGCACAAGTAGAGGCCTTGCTTGAATACATAGGGCCAGAAAAGATAAGAACTCCTGCCTTTGTTCTCATCCTTGTAGATAATTTAGCTTAAACTAACCATATGGTCTACACCACTAATGAAAACTTAGATAATAAGAGCACTAACAAGCATTGATGTATCAAAACATGTAAAGGACCATACCGCGCAGAATCACCTGAGGAGGGTCAAATAGCGGACAAGTGAGGAAGACTATGGAAGACCACCAGAGGACTCCTGAAGACCACCAGAGACCTTCAATGCGCCTGCGTAAAGGACATTTGCATATGCTAATAGTTTCCCGGAAAACTAATGAATATGTATAACATTTCTCAGAAATCTAGTGAATATGTACGTAGAGCATGTACTTAACCTGCACAATTAGGCCCGACGGTGCGCACGACGGGTGGAGCGATCCCCCGTGCATCCAGCGCTGCCAATAAAGAATACCTGCTTAACAGTTAATCAAACTATTGAGTTAATTTCTTTGAATCACCCCTCCTCTCATTTTGAGGGTCCAAAGCCCTCTTTTACAGCTGGAAGCCTCCATTGGAGTGCCCAAAGCCCTATATTCATGACCAAAGCTTCCTTTCTGGGGGTCACAGAGGAACCAAGAGGTTCCCCTCCTTTCCAGGGTCCAAAGCTTCCCTTTTAGCACCTAGCCCATTCTTTTGAGTGCCCAACGCCCCTTTTTTAGGGCCGAAATCCTCATTTTTAGGGTCCAAACCTGTCCTTTATGACGCATAGCCTTTTTTTAGGGCCCACGGTTTCAAGTTGAGGGTCTAAACCCTAAAGGCGGAGCTTGTCGCCTGGCAACTCCCGCCTAGTAGTCTGTGGGGAGTCAGGGGACCCAGGACAGCCAATGGCATTTGAGGAAGTGGGGGCAAGCCACGTGATTGATATGTAGCCAACCAATCAAGCTTTGAGGCCTGCAGGAAAGAGGGCGAGAGTCGAAAAAGCTGGGCAACGTGTGGGGGCGGGCCGTGCTGGCTCCACCAATCACGCCTGGTGGGAGAGCAGCACACGGAAGATTGATAAGCTGCCTGACCCATCATTTGATGGGAGGCGCAAGGCGGGAAATGCCAGGCAGCCAGTCAGATGAAACATCACGTCAGGGAAGGGCGGGCACTGTTGGTGGCGGGAGGGTGACCACCCCAGGCAGCCAATCAGAGGCAGCGTCACCTCAGGGATGGGACGTGCCAGCCCCAAACCAGGGCAGAGTGACAGCCTAGGTGACCAATCAGAGGCAGCATCACCTCCGGAGAGGAGACCGACAGCCCCCCAAACCTATGCCAGTGAAGACCGAGGTGAGGAGAAGGCGGGCTCTGCTGGCGGCCAGGCCGAGCCTCAACATGGCGCACATGGGGCCTGCCCCGAGGCCCAGCAGCCCTGGGCCCAGACCGGCGGCCCCTCTTCCCCCCCTCCATCCCCCACCCACCCCCATGCTCCAGAACCGCAGTAGCCACGGGCCACCGGGCTTCTCGCCGCTATCGCTGCCGGCACCCGCCAGGCGGTGACGAGGACGTGACGGTGAGGCTGCCAGGGTGACGGTTAGGCTGCCGGTGTGACGGTGGAGCGCGCGAGGGTGGGTGGGGGGTGATGCTTGCCGTGGGGCTGCCCGCCACCACCTCACCCACATCCCCTCCCGCAGCCCAGGCAACCCCACTGCCGCCATCCAGCGTCTCCCCCCTGGGATGGTGAGTTGAGCGGGGGGATGGTGGGGCTGGGGTCTCCCCCTCAAAGCAGGGGGGGTCCCCAGGGTTGATGCTCTCCCCCCCTCCCCACAGCCACTGCACATCATCTCCTTCCTGACGCTGCCGGACCTGCTGAGACTGGACCAGACCTGCCACTACCTCCACGAGGCGTGCGACAGCGAGGCCGCCTGGCGCCACCTCTGCACCCCTCTCCCCCCTGCCGCCACCTCTGCACCCCTCTCCCCCCTGCCGCCAAGAGCGCCCGGCCCTGCAAATATTACAGCTAAATGTTGATCTTGGTTGCGTATCAAGCGAGGCCAGTCAGAGAAAGCTGATCTTTATTACGAATGCCAGTCCCAGGGTTGGCCAGTGCCTATGAAAACCTGTCGAGCAATCCTTGCAGCTTGTCCACAATGCTAAATAAGGCTTTGCTGGGAGGGGTGGTCAAAAAGGCAGCAACCCCTTCACTGGCTGCTCGGAGGGTCTTTCCCAGCACGCATGCCAGGTTGGCGTAGGCTTCCAGCACGCATGTCAGGTTGGCGTAGGCTTCCTCGGGCAGCAGGCGGTGGAAGACCTCGGGGTCATACCATGATGCATAAAGCATGACGGCAGCCACTGCAAAGACGATGGCCAGCTCCAGGCTGACAAAGAACAGGAGGAGTGTCCTGTGGGGCAGAAGAAGTATGGGAGACAGGGCAGGGTGGATGCATCCCAGCCCCAAGAGGGATGGAGGGGCCCCACCGGCTGGAGCAGGCGTCCAGCCCATCACCTGGTGGGGACACTCACTGCAGCCAGTAACTGAAACCGCGTCTCCTCGCCCGCACGTCCCTCTCCTGCAGGTCAACACAGAGCAAGGACACTTGGTCAAGCACTGCCGCACGGCCGGGACAGCTGGAGTTGCACGGAGTTGCCTTGCACAGGAGCGTAGCCCACGCGTGGCTGGCACCCCCGTGGACCCCTTTCCTCAGGGAGACCCACAGGCTCTTCCCCCTTACCAGCCGTGCTTCCATCACCTCTGGCAGCACAGTCTCCGGCATCTCTGCCTCCTTCTTCCTCTGGTACTGGCTGCAGGCAACAGGGCTTGGTTGGACACATTACGGACCTCCGTGGCCACGCCGGGGGTCCCCTTCCACACACACACCCCCCCACCCCAGGCAGGGATGGGGCTCCCCTGGCACCAGCATTGGCAGCCCCATGGCGCCGGGTGCTGCAGGGACACCCGTGTGGGGCGAGGGACCCCGCTTACCAGCCCTCTTCCTCCTCCAGTGTCTCTTCCAGATTTCTTATTTCCTGATGCAGCGCCTGGGAGAGGGAAGGCTCTGAGTCCCCGAGCCTGCTGTGGCCCCAGGGACCGTGGGCACCCACCCGTTTTCCCCCGGCCCCTTCGGCACTACCTCATTCTCCTGCTTGTCCTCCTTGAGCCAGGATGCTATCAGGGCACGGAACTTTTCCTCCTGCAAAACCACGGGTGTGTCGTGCAGGCAGCTGGGCTGCCACCTTGGCACCCTCGCCCCTCTCCAGCCCCAGGGCTGTGCCCACTCACTCCCCCACTGCCCTAGGGCACTACTGGGAAACTGGGTGACTCGCAAGGCCAGGCGTGGGGAAGCGATGGACACCCCCACCCCCCCCACAGCCTGCAAAAATTGTCCTCCCTAGTCACGCCGCTGGGCAACCGGCACTCGGTGACCCTCTCTGAGCAGGGGGGTTGGAGACGACAAGATGACCTCCAGGGGTCCCTTCCAACCTCTCAGCCCCAGCTGACGCAGCTCTGGGTCAGGGGCAGAGGAGAGGACACCAACCTTAGTGCTGAGCTGCTGTACGGCATCGTGTGGCTCCTGATGGTTCTCCTTGCTGCTTGCTGTCAGCGCGGAGCTCTGCTCAGCATCTCTGCCGGCTCCTCGACTGGTCGCCACAGCCTTTGCTGCCTGCGGGAATGGGGAACCGTCAGATGCCCTCTCACAGACATACACCCCCTCGCACACGGCGCTGCCCCTGCTTCCCATCTCTCAGCGCCCATCGGCCACTTGCACACCCGCACCCGGCCAGCGGTCCTGCGTGCCCCCTCGCCCCATGCCCGGCTCAGCCTGTGCTTGCTGGCAGCCCAGGACTTGGCAGGAGATGGGGCTGGAGGCACCAGGGACCTGCACTGCTGTGCCTCCCTCTGCCTTTTCCCAAAAGTGGTCTGCCTGGGAGAGAAGAGGGAACGGGAACACCTGCAGGAGGGGCAGGGGCCCAATCCCTCCATCGCGGATGCCACATCCCAAAGTCAATGAGCCTGCCCGTGGATGCTGGGGTGCGGGGACCCAGCACTGGCACCCCCTCCCTGACCCTGCCAGGATGGGCATCCTTCTTCCCTGTACCTTCTGTGCTTCTTCCAGGCTTGCGACTGCCTCGCTCTTTGCTATTTGAAAGCGCTTCTGCGAGAGAGGAGGAGGAGAAGCCATCAGGGCACTGGACATTCCCACAAGCGCCCTCCCCTCCGCATTATCCCTTCCCGGCTCCCCTCGGGCACTGCCTTTGCCCCTGCGTCCTCTCTCCTTCCCAGCCTTGCAGGCGGACAGAGGGACCCCCCCAGGCCCAGCTCTGGATGCGGTCCACATCTGGACATGGTCCTGAGCAACTGGCCCTAGGGGACCCCGCTTAAGCAGGGGCATTGGACAAGATCAGATCATCTCCAGCAGCCCCTTCCAACCTCAACCAGACCGTGGTTCTGTGAACTCACCTTCATCTGGGCCACCTGCCCCTCCAGTTGCTGGAGCTCCTGGCTGTTCTCTTCGAAGCAGCGTGCCACGAGACAGTTCTGGGAAAAGGAGCCGCACGCAGGCACTGAGCCCCTGACACAGCCCCAGCCGCCGCAGCTGGGGGACGTGGGTACAGGAGGGGATACTGACCTCCAAGGTGAGCCGCTCCAAGGTTTGCTGCACCTCCTGCTGCTTCTGCCCCTGCATGGTGAAAGGAGGGGTCAGTGGCTCCGGTCTCACAGCCCCAGTCCCCGGGGACAAGGGGACCGCTCCCCACCTACCAGACACTGCAGCAGCGCCCTGTGGCTTTGGGATGCTGCGGAAGAGCGGGCCAGGCACGCCCGGACGATGCGGAGGTCTTCTTTCACCGCTTTTGCCTGGGTGCTTACACCTGCGAGTCGGGAGCGAGCGGGGTGTGAGGGGCACAGATGCTCGCAGGGATGGTCCCCAAGCTCAGGGCATCTGTACTCATGCACGCCTGCCTCTACTCGGCATATGAGCGAGGCTGGGGGTGCCGCACACGGACCCCCTTGCCCGGCAGCCGGCTCTGGGGACTGTGGGGATGCTCTGCCCTCACCTTCCTCTTCACCGCCAGACACAATCCACTGCATGCTGGACAAAGGACAGGTTGTTTGAAGAGCCTCCTCTAAACTCCTGCCCAACAGCTCCGAGGTTCTCCCCGGAATGTTCCCCCGTCTCCAGGAGCAGCCCCTTTTATACCCGCCGGGGCACCCGTGTCACAGGCCCAAGGTGACATCACAGAGACACAGTCATCGCTGTCCACTGTGACATGGCCGACAACTCCCTGGGCTGGCACCAAGAGCTGACCTGGGGCTCGGCCGCAGCCACTGGGGAAACAGGGCATCACTCTTAGCCCACCGGCGGGAGCGACCGCGGGCACCGCTTCCCGGCGTCTCCGTGGGGGGGGGTTGCCGGTTCCTTCACCACCCGGCTGCCACCGTTGCCCACCCCGGGACCAAGCAGGAGCCAGGCTGCACACGCAGTCCCAGCAGACACTCGCACGGACACGCGTGAACGACGGGTGTGCACGGATGGCCACGCCGCATGGGGTCCAGCATCCAGCCCCCACCGGGATCCAGCATCCAGCCCCAGGGGGGAACAACAGTCTGGGAAGGGGGAAAAATAAGGACCAGCTCTCTGTCAGACTCAACAAGGGTATAAAGGGCGTCCCGCCGGAGGACACCCTGAGTCAGTCCTCCTCAGAGCAGCGGGTCTGCAGTCCGGGACTCTCTCCTTGGGTCAGGATGCTAAAGGAGGTTCTAGCCTTGTGGCTGAAGAAAGGCTGTTTAGAAAGCAGTCCTCTGCACAGGAGCGCCCAGAAGAACCAGCTCTCATCTATAACCCACACACACACAGTAGAGGCAGCCTTAGAGCTGCCATTCTCCTTCACCCCACCACACACAGCTTTGGAAAAGGGCTGCTTCCTTTTGCTCATGTGCAAGAAAGTACTTCTCTCATTTCACTAACTCTGGCCAACTTCCTTTCCATCCACAGTCTTGCATCTGATTACTAGTCCAATTAGGCGTTTGCACGGATTGCCACTTACACCGCAAATTTCTGTCTGTAATCACCTGGTAAGAGCAAAGACATAAAGAAGCAAGTAACGAGCATGCAAGATAACCCCGCTCATATCGCACTTTTCTGCAAACCATCTTGTCTTTCAGAGAAGTCCGTCTGTACTCACAGGAGTCACTCTGTGTGATGGCCATCGCTCCCCTCTGTAAGACAGGAGAAAGCTCTGGTTGACAAAAGAGTGTCAAGCACTCTTGTTACTGAGGCAACGGTTAAAGTATTTTATTTGATAACTAATTTAATTTAAACCACTGTGTGTAGTCCTGTACTTTTTTAATAAATGGGGAATCTTACTGGGGCTAGTTCTTTCTAAAAATAAGTACTTCACTACTTGAAGACTTCCTGAAGCAAGCGAACAATTGCAGTTATCTGTTATCAAATGTAACATCGTTTACTGTCAGAAGTAATGGCGGCAGTCACCTAACCAATTTCAAATGAGAAATGCCAAGAGGCCCATGCTTAGCTGCTGTCCGGTATCTAGAGTGCAAAACATAAGCCACGCTACAAACAGAAAATCACGTTAAGATCAACATTTAGCTGTAATATTTGCAGGGCCGGGCGCTCTTGGCGACAGGGGGGAGAGGGGTGCAGAGGTGGCGGCAGGGGGGAGAGGGGTGCAGAGGTGGCGCCAGGCGGCCTCGCTGTCGCACGCCTCGTGGAGGTAGTGGCAGGTCTGGTCCAGTCTCAGCAGGTCCGGCAGCGTCAGGAAGGAGATGATGTGCAGTGGCTGTGGGGAGGGGGGGAGAGCATCAACCCTGGGGACCCCCCCTGCTTTGAGGGGGAGACCCCAGCCCCACCATCCCCCCGCTCAACTCACCATCCCAGGGGGGAGACGCTGGATGGCGGCAGTGGGGTTGCCTGGGCTGCGGGAGGGGATGTGGGTGAGGTGGTGGCGGGCAGCCCCACGGCAAGCATCACCCCCCACCCACCCTCGCGCGCTCCACCGTCACACCGGCAGCCTAACCGTCACCCTGGCAGCCTCACCGTCACGTCCTCGTCACCGCCTGGCGGGTGCCGGCAGCGATAGCGGCGAGAAGCCCGGTGGCCCGTGGCTACTGCGGTTCTGGAGCATGGGGGTGGGTGGGGGATGGAGGGGGGGAAGAGGGGCCGCCGGTCTGGGCCCAGGGCTGCTGGGCCTCGGGGCAGGCCCCATGTGCGCCATGTTGAGGCTCGGCCTGGCCGCCAGCAGAGCCCGCCTTCTCCTCACCTCGGTCTTCACTGGCATAGGTTTGGGGGGCTGTCGGTCTCCTCTCCGGAGGTGATGCTGCCTCTGATTGGTCACCTAGGCTGTCACTCTGCCCTGGTTTGGGGCTGGCACGTCCCATCCCTGAGGTGACGCTGCCTCTGATTGGCTGCCTGGGGTGGTCACCCTCCCGCCACCAACAGTGCCCGCCCTTCCCTGACGTGATGTTTCATCTGACTGGCTGCCTGGCATTTCCCGCCTTGCGCCTCCCATCAAATGATGGGTCAGGCAGCTTATCAATCTTCCGTGTGCTGCTCTCCCACCAGGCGTGATTGGTGGAGCCAGCACGGCCCGCCCCCACACGTTGCCCAGCTTTTTCGACTCTCGCCCTCTTTCCTGCAGGCCTCAAAGCTTGATTGGTTGGCTACATATCAATCACGTGGCTTGCCCCCACTTCCTCAAATGCCATTGGCTGTCCTGGGTCCCCTGACTCCCCACAGACTACTAGGCGGGAGTTGCCAGGCGACAAGCTCCGCCTTTAGGGTTTAGACCCTCAACTTGAAACCGTGGGCCCTAAAAAAAGGCTATGCGTCATAAAGGACAGGTTTGGACCCTAAAATGAGGATTTCGGCCCTAAAAAAGGGGCCACCTCCTAAATGCGATGCCGCTGCACACAGCTGCTCGAGGGGCCACAGCCAAAGCAGGGGGGTCACTGCCTGCCTGCCGCGTTCCCGACTCCGTCAGTGGGATCGAGCGCACCCTCAGCAAGTTTGCCGACAACGCCAAGCTGTCTGGTGCGGTCGACACGCTGGAGGGAAGGGATGCCGTCCAGAGCGACCTTGACAGGCTCGAGAGGTGGGCCCGTGTGAACCTCATGGCGCTCACGAGGCCAAGCGCAAGGTCCTGCACGTGGCTCGGGGCAATCCCAAGCACACATACAGGCTGGGTGATGAGTGGATTGAGAGCAGCCCTGCGGAGAAGGACTTGGGTGAGTTGGTTGATGAGAAGCCCAACGGGACCTGACAATGTGCGCTCGCGGTCCAGAAAGCCAGCCGTATCCCGGGCTGCATCCGAAGCAGCGTGACCAGCAGGTTGAGGGAGGTGATTCTCCCCCCGTACTCCGCTCTGGCGAGACCCCACCTGCAGTACTGCATCCGGCTCTGGGCCCCGCCCTGCCCCATAAGAAGGACATGGACTTGTTGGAGCGAGTCCAGAGGAGGGCCACAAAGATGATCAGGGAGCTGGAGCACCTCTCCTGTGAGGACAGGCTGAGAGAGTTGGGGTTGTTCAGCCTGGAGAAGAGAAGGCTCCGGGGAGACCTTACTGCAGCCTTTCAATTTATAAAGGGGGCTTATAAGAAAGAGAGAAAGACTTTTTACCAGGGCCTGTAGTGACAGGACAACAGGCAACAGTTTTAAACGGAAGGAGGGTAGGTTTAGACTGGACAAAGGAAGAATTTTTTTACAATGGGGGTGGTGAGGCACTGGACCAGGTCGCCCAGAGAGGCCGTGGCTGCCCCATCCCTGGCAACTCCGCCCCGCGGACTGGCTGACTGGCTGCCTGACTGGCTGCCTGACTGACTGACCGACTGACTGACGGACTGACTGGCGTCCTCGGCTGGCGGGACCCATCGGCTGAGCGGCTGGCGCCCTCGGGGGACTGGCCCAGCGTTGCAGCAAGGACAGGTGAAATGTCTGCTTTCTTTCTTGTCTCAGTTTTCTCTTTCCCTGATCCCCATACCTCATCCCCTTAGCCATGAACCGTTGCCCAAGTCTGGGACTAGGAGTGGATCTAGCTGCCCCTCGGCTCCTCTGTGAGAAGGAGTCTGGAAAGCAAGGGGGTCCACTCTGAACCTCGTGACTCAACGGCAGGGCTCTCCTCACTATCTCCCTGAGCCGATCCCTAAATCGGACAGGCAAAATCTCCCCTTCCTTGTCTTTTGGTGTCTTTTTTTCTTTTACCTGATCCCCATACCTCATCCCCTTAGCCATGAACCGTTGCCCAAGTCTGCGACTAGGAGTGGATCTAGCCGCCCCTAGGCTCCTCTGTGAGAAGGAGTCTGGAAAGCAAGGGGGTCCACTCTGAACCTCGAGACTCAACGGCAGGGCTCTCCTCACTGTCTTGCGGAGGTGATCCCCAAATCGGCAAGGCTGGTATGTTGAATGACACGGTTAGCACATTTTATTTATGTAGTCTACTGACGTAGTTTCATGCCACTTCTTTCTGTGACCATGCCAGTTCTCAGGAGGATACCAGTTCTGGTAAGTGGGAATTCCTGTCGACCAAAAGTTGAATTTTGTGACTTACAGGAACCCTGGGGTCGTTTTGCCGTAATGCTGACCTGGGAATCTGCAAACTTGAGTTGTCATCTTGAGCAATTGTGAGACGGCAGCGGTTAGAGTTGTAGAGAATGGGGTCTTGTTCGGTTTTGCTGTGGTCTTTAGGCAGAAGTTGTTTTGCAGGGATTGTGTTTAGTTACTAATGGAGTAGAAGGGGTGTTGCCTGGTTATCAAAGTGTTTAGCAGTACATTTCCTGTAAAATCTATGCCCGATTCAGGGGTGAAAATCCTAACTGAGAGGCTTGCCATCTCGTGTAAAAAAATTCTCTGTGTTCCACCCATTTATAGTTTCTTCCATTGGTTTGCTAATTTTGCATCTGTGGGGGACATGGGGCCGGCACAGCCCCACCACATGTGGGCTGGCATGGCACTGTGTACTGCACGTGGAGCAGGGGCATGCCGGGCCCCCGGCCCCCAATTCTGAGGGGGCCAAAAACATCCCTTGCAAGATCCAGGGCAGCAAGATGGACTGAAATGGGTTGTCTCCACCCAAAGTTGCCCTCGTCAGGCCTAGGTCACCCCAAAATGGTGCCCGAGAATAGAGAGGTGTCACACCGGTGAGTCCCTGTGGTTTTCCTTCCTTGTGGCCTTGCTGCAGGCAGGAGGCAAGGGTTACCAGGGTTTTAGTTGCTGTCATCTCCCGTCCTGGGAACCCCTTGTGCAGGTTCATGGTGTTTCTTGGCTCTCGCGCACTGAACTGACCTGAGTTTTCCCACCGCTCTTCCCCTCCCTGCTCCCCACCTTGCCTGGACACTAGTTTGCACAAGTAAGCCTGCTCACTGCTTCTAATTTGGCATGCTGTTTGGGATTGATTTTTGCATGCAGTAGATGTGCACGGGGTCCCGTAGCCGCTGCCTGTTGCTGCGTTGCCTGGTCATGGCTGTGGGTCACCCTGCCGTGGGGCAGAGGGTAGGCAGCTGGCAGTGGCTGGGGGTCCCAGGGTGCGACGTGCTGCTGCTGCTGCTGCCCCCCCTGCTCTCCCTTGCCCTCTTTGCATCTGCTCTGCCTGACTGCACGTGCTGCCCTCCTTGTCCTTCGGGACCCCCAGGGACCCCCTGGCCCCCCACGATGGGTCTCAGCCACAACACGCTCCTGCCCCGGCAGCCTTGTGCCCCCTCCCCAGTGATGCTGCCTGCACAGAGGGGTGCTCCCCAGGGCCAGTGGCTGCCATCCCGCTGCAGCCCATCCTGCCAGGCTTCACAGTACACTGGGGGCCTGGGCAGGACATGGGCAGGCGAGTGGGGCTGCGCTGAGCTCCCTTCCTTGCTGCCAGCACAGCATGGGCCTGGCTGCTAAGCAGGGGTCAGCTCGTGCCCCTCCAGGGACCAGCATCGGGGTTTTGCCCCCTGGACTGCAGCCAATGCCTCCCTCCTACCCTGGGAGACCAGGCACCCTCCAGGCGTTGGGCTGCTCCGTGGGGGCCCATCCTGCCCTGGGCTCTGCCCACATCCCCCCCCAGGGGAAAAGAAGAGCTGGAGCTGGAGGGAGGTTATCAGAACGGGGACTCAGCTGCGTTGTCCCCGGACTTTGGCTGCCCCCTGCTCCCACACTTTCTCTGGGTACCTTGAGCACCTCTCATGGTGGCCGCGACCAGTGTGTCCCTGGCTGTCCCCAGCCCTGGCTGCCCTGGGGCACCCAGCCAAGGGGTCCAGCCCACCGCTGCCCCTGCTCTTGCAGCCACAAGCGAGGGGTGCCTGCACCCTCTGCTTGACTCCAGTAGCTGGCGCATAGTCCTTTCAGTTCACATACACACAGGAGAAGGAGAGAGAGTACACAGAGAGATAGTTAAGAAAAGATTTAATAACGATTGATCAGGCAATGGCTGGTCTCCAGCTGCCTGGCTGTTTCTTGCAGCTGCTTGGCAAGGAGACGCAGCTTAGCACTCTTCTGCTTGATCCTCTCCTGCTTCTCCTGCACTTGAGGAGAGCTTGCCTTCCTCAGAAGACAGTTCTCCTCTTGAAGGACACGGCATTGCCTCTTGAGGTCCTTCAGGGCACGCTGGAGGTGGGCGTTCTGCTCCTGCAGCCTGCTGTGACTGCTACCAGGCAGCCAGTCCTCCTGCTGCCCTACAGTCTGAACACCTACCTCTGCCACAGACGGCCCGCTGCGGGTCGTTCCTTGCGGCGGGGAGTCCGAGCAGTGCGGCGTCGAGTCTTGCCCCACAGCCTCAAGCAAAGACTCCATGCTGTTCCCTTCCTCCTGGAGGCGAGTGTCTTTTAAGCTCTGGTGGGTTTTCCGCTGCCCTTCTCCATCACGGGAGGAAGACGCCATGAGGCTCTCCAAAGAGCAGGACCCAATGGCCCCGGTGCCCAGGAGGGTCTGCAGGCGGTGCCAGGCCGAGGCCTTGGCCCTGGCCTCATTGCCGGAAGCAGGCTGCTCGCCATCGAACCTCTCCAAGATGTACTTTAGGAAGAGCCTTCTCTGCAGCAGCAGTTTGTCTTGGAGGCGGAGGATGTGAGCAGCCTCCTTGCTATTGGTCTCCCAGCGCAGCTTGCTGAGGACATCCTGGAGCTTAATGGGGGCCTCGCCGCTCGTCGAGGCGCCTCTCACCAACTCCTTGGCCAGCTGCTGCTGCAGGTCCCGTGCCTGACGGATGGCGTCGTCGCGCTGCTGCTGCAGCACCTCCTGCACCTTGTGCAGCTCAGCCTCCTTCGAGCGCAGCAGCTGGCGGATCTCCACCTCCCGCTGCCGCTGGTTCAGCTCCCGCAGCCGCTGGAGCTCCCGTGCCTGCTGCTGCTCCAATCTGGAGTGTAGCCGTTTGGCCAGGAGCTGCCGATCCCGCTCTGCGGCCTCCTTCATCTTGCGAGTTTCGGCGGCAAAGTGGCGGCACAGCTCTTGGGAGCGGAGTCGCTCAGCCTCCAGCTCAGCCTGCAGCCTCTCCAGCTGCCGCTTGTGCTCATCCTTCTGCGCTGGGCCCCGGCAGGGCGAGGGGCGGCTGCGCGCCCCGGTCCCCGGTCCCGCGCTGTCCCGGCTCATGGCTGCAGGGATGGCAACCAAACGCTGCCACCAACAGCCACCAACGTCGTGCGTCGCTCCCTCTCAGCAGCCGCTGCCTCCCTTGACCGTGCAGGAGCAGAGACAGCGTCTGCAATCAGCCAGGGGTGGGCGAGTGTGGCCTTATATAGGTGTCCGGGCCCCCAGCTCACAAAGGAGGGGTGGGGCTGTGTGGCCTTGTAAGGTATGTCCTGGCCCCGCCCCCGCCGCCAGCACACAAAGGAGGGGCGGGGCTGTGTGGGGTGGGGCCGTGTGGCCTTATGAGGTATGGCCCGCCCACCCCCAGCACACAAAATTTGTGTCACCTAACGCCATCTCCTGTGAATGCGCAGTTGCGTTCATCGTCTGGTTGAGTCCTTTTGACTAGTCTGGCTTGGAACGTCACCAGACGTTTTGGTTCTTTTGGTTACACATGACCCCTCCTCTCATTTTGAGGGTCCAAAGCCCTCTTTTACAGCTGGAAGCCTCCATTGGAGTGCCCAAAGCCCTATATTCACGACCAAAGCTTCCTTTCTGGGGGTCACAGAGGAACCAAGAGGTTCCCCTCCTTTTCAGGGTCCAAAGCTTCCTTTTTAGTGATATAGAGAACGAACTGCTAATTGCTTAATGGTTGTCTCTCTGTAACTTTACATACCAAAGACTAGTGTTTGTCAAAGATTAAGCCTGTCAGAGACTGGTACTTGGGAGCGATGAGCAAGAAGGAACCATGAGCGATCACAAAACTTAATTAAATGTTTGATGAATTTACAATCTTGTTGAAGGCACAAGTAGAGGCCTTGCTTGAATACATAGGGCCAGAAAAGATAAGAACTCCTGCCTTTGTTCTCGTCCTTGTAGATAATTTAGCTTAAACTAACCATATGGTCTACACCACTAATGAAAACTTAGATAATAAGAGCACTAACAAGCATTGATGTATCAAAACATGTAAAGGACCATACCGCGCAGAATCACCTGAGGAGGGTCAAATAGCGGACAAGTGAGGAAGACTATGGAAGACCACCAGAGGACTCCTGAAGACCACCAGAGACCTTCAATGCGCCTGCGTAAAGGACATTTGCATATGCTAATAGTTTCCCGGAAAACTAATGAATATGTATAACATTTCTCAGAAATCTAGTGAATATGTACGTAGAGCATGTACTTAACCTGCACAATTAGGCCCGACGGTGCGCACGACGGGTGGAGCGATCCCCCGTGCATCCAGCGCTGCCAATAAAGAATACCTGCTTAACAGTTAATCAAACTATTGAGTTAATTTCTTTGAATCACCCCTCCTCTCATTTTGAGGGTCCAAAGCCCTCTTTTACAGCTGGAAGCCTCCATTGGAGTGCCCAAAGCCCTATATTCATGACCAAAGCTTCCTTTCTGGGGGTCACAGAGGAACCAAGAGGTTCCCCTCCTTTTCAGGGTCCAAAGCTTCCCTTTTAGCACCTAGCCCATTCTTTTGAGTGCCCAACGCCCCTTTTTTAGGGCCGAAATCCTCATTTTTAGGGTCCAAACCTGTCCTTTATGACGCATAGCCTTTTTTTAGGGCCCACGGTTTCAAGTTGAGGGTCTAAACCCTAAAGGCGGAGCTTGTCGCCTGGCAACTCCCGCCTAGTAGTCTGTGGGGAGTCAAGGGACCCAGGACAGCCAATGGCATTTGAGGAAGTGGGGGCAAGCCACGTGATTGATATGTAGCCAACCAATCAAGCTTTGAGGCCTGCAGGAAAGAGGGCGAGAGTCGAAAAAGCTGGGCAACGTGTGGGGGCGGGCCGTGCTGGCTCCACCAATCACGCCTGGTGGGAGAGCAGCACACGGAAGATTGATAAGCTGCCTGACCCATCATTTGATGGGAGGCGCAAGGCGGGAAATGCCAGGCAGCCAGTCAGATGAAACATCACGTCAGGGAAGGGCGGGCACTGTTGGTGGCGGGAGGGTGACCACCCCAGGCAGCCAATCAGAGGCAGCGTCACCTCAGGGATGGGACGTGCCAGCCCCAAACCAGGGCAGAGTGACAGCCTAGGTGACCAATCAGAGGCAGCATCACCTCCGGAGAGGAGACCGACAGCCCCCCAAACCTATGCCAGTGAAGACCGAGGTGAGGAGAAGGCGGGCTCTGCTGGCGGCCAGGCCGAGCCTCAACATGGCGCACATGGGGCCTGCCCCGAGGCCCAGCAGCCCTGGGCCCAGACCGGCGGCCCCTCTTCCCCCCCTCCATCCCCCACCCACCCCCATGCTCCAGAACCGCAGTAGCCACGGGCCACCGGGCTTCTCGCCGCTATCGCTGCCGGCACCCGCCAGGCGGTGACGAGGACGTGACGGTGAGGCTGCCAGGGTGACGGTTAGGCTGCCGGTGTGACGGTGGAGCGCGCGAGGGTGGGTGGGGGGTGATGCTTGCCGTGGGGCTGCCCGCCACCACCTCACCCACATCCCCTCCCGCAGCCCAGGCAACCCCACTGCCGCCATCCAGCGTCTCCCCCCTGGGATGGTGAGTTGAGCGGGGGGATGGTGGGGCTGGGGTCTCCCCCTCAAAGCAGGGGGGGTCCCCAGGGTTGATGCTCTCCCCCCCTCCCCACAGCCACTGCACATCATCTCCTTCCTGACGCTGCCGGACCTGCTGAGACTGGACCAGACCTGCCACTACCTCCACGAGGCGTGCGACAGCGAGGCCGCCTGGCGCCACCTCTGCACCCCTCTCCCCCCTGCCGCCACCTCTGCACCCCTCTCCCCCCTGCCGCCAAGAGCGCCCGGCCCTGCAAATATTACAGCTAAATGTTGATCTTGGTTGCGTATCAAGCGAGGCCAGTCAGAGAAAGCTGATCTTTATTACGAATGCCAGTCCCAGGGTTGGCCAGTGCCTATGAAAACCTGTCGAGCAATCCTTGCAGCTTGTCCACAATGCTAAATAAGGCTTTGCTGGGAGGGGTGGTCAAAAAGGCAGCAACCCCTTCACTGGCTGCTCGGAGGGTCTTTCCCAGCACGCATGCCAGGTTGGCGTAGGCTTCCAGCACGCATGTCAGGTTGGCGTAGGCTTCCTCGGGCAGCAGGCGGTGGAAGACCTCGGGGTCATACCATGATGCATAAAGCATGACGGCAGCCACTGCAAAGACGATGGCCAGCTCCAGGCTGACAAAGAACAGGAGGAGTGTCCTGTGGGGCAGAAGAAGTATGGGAGACAGGGCAGGGTGGATGCATCCCAGCCCCAAGAGGGATGGAGGGGCCCCACCGGCTGGAGCAGGCGTCCAGCCCATCACCTGGTGGGGACACTCACTGCAGCCAGTAACTGAAACCGCGTCTCCTCGCCCGCACGTCCCTCTCCTGCAGGTCAACACAGAGCAAGGACACTTGGTCAAGCACTGCCGCACGGCCGGGACAGCTGGAGTTGCACGGAGTTGCCTTGCACAGGAGCGTAGCCCACGCGTGGCTGGCACCCCCGTGGACCCCTTTCCTCAGGGAGACCCACAGGCTCTTCCCCCTTACCAGCCGTGCTTCCATCACCTCTGGCAGCACAGTCTCCGGCATCTCTGCCTCCTTCTTCCTCTGGTACTGGCTGCAGGCAACAGGGCTTGGTTGGACACATTACGGACCTCCGTGGCCACGCCGGGGGTCCCCTTCCACACACACACCCCCCCACCCCAGGCAGGGATGGGGCTCCCCTGGCACCAGCATTGGCAGCCCCATGGCGCCGGGTGCTGCAGGGACACCCGTGTGGGGCGAGGGACCCCGCTTACCAGCCCTCTTCCTCCTCCAGTGTCTCTTCCAGATTTCTTATTTCTTGATGCAGCGCCTGGGAGAGGGAAGGCTCTGAGTCCCCGAGCCTGCTGTGGCCCCAGGGACCGTGGGCACCCACCCGTTTTCCCCCGGCCCCTTCGGCACTACCTCATTCTCCTGCTTGTCCTCCTTGAGCCAGGATGCTATCAGGGCACGGAACTTTTCCTCCTGCAAAACCACGGGTGTGTCGTGCAGGCAGCTGGGCTGCCACCTTGGCACCCTCGCCCCTCTCCAGCCCCAGGGCTGTGCCCACTCACTCCCCCACTGCCCTAGGGCACTACTGGGAAACTGGGTGACTCGCAAGGCCAGGCGTGGGGAAGCGATGGACACCCCCACCCCCCCCACAGCCTGCAAAAATTGTCCTCCCTAGTCACGCCGCTGGGCAACCGGCACTCGGTGACCCTCTCTGAGCAGGGGGGTTGGAGACGACAAGATGACCTCCAGGGGTCCCTTCCAACCTCTCAGCCCCAGCTGACGCAGCTCTGGGTCAGGGGCAGAGGAGAGGACACCAACCTTAGTGCTGAGCTGCTGTACGGCATCGTGTGGCTCCTGATGGTTCTCCTTGCTGCTTGCTGTCAGCGCGGAGCTCTGCTCAGCATCTCTGCCGGCTCCTCGACTGGTCGCCACAGCCTTTGCTGCCTGCGGGAATGGGGAACCGTCAGATGCCCTCTCACAGACATACACCCCCTCGCACACGGCGCTGCCCCTGCTTCCCATCTCTCAGCGCCCATCGGCCACTTGCACACCCGCACCCGGCCAGCGGTCCTGCGTGCCCCCTCGCCCCATGCCCGGCTCAGCCTGTGCTTGCTGGCAGCCCAGGACTTGGCAGGAGATGGGGCTGGAGGCACCAGGGACCTGCACTGCTGTGCCTCCCTCTGCCTTTTCCCAAAAGTGGTCTGCCTGGGAGAGAAGAGGGAACGGGAACACCTGCAGGAGGGGCAGGGGCCCAATCCCTCCATCGCGGATGCCACATCCCAAAGTCAATGAGCCTGCCCGTGGATGCTGGGGTGCGGGGACCCAGCACTGGCACCCCCTCCCTGACCCTGCCAGGATGGGCATCCTTCTTCCCTGTACCTTCTGTGCTTCTTCCAGGCTTGCGACTGCCTCGCTCTTTGCTATTTGAAAGCGCTTCTGCGAGAGAGGAGGAGGAGAAGCCATCAGGGCACTGGACATTCCCACAAGCGCCCTCCCCTCCGCATTATCCCTTCCCGGCTCCCCTCGGGCACTGCCTTTGCCCCTGCGTCCTCTCTCCTTCCCAGCCTTGCAGGCGGACAGAGGGACCCCCCCAGGCCCAGCTCTGGATGCGGTCCACATCTGGACATGGTCCTGAGCAACTGGCCCTAGGGGACCCCGCTTAAGCAGGGGCATTGGACAAGATCAGATCATCTCCAGCAGCCCCTTCCAACCTCAACCAGACCGTGGTTCTGTGAACTCACCTTCATCTGGGCCACCTGCCCCTCCAGTTGCTGGAGCTCCTGGCTGTTCTCTTCGAAGCAGCGTGCCACGAGACAGTTCTGGGAAAAGGAGCCGCACGCAGGCACTGAGCCCCTGACACAGCCCCAGCCGCCGCAGCTGGGGGACGTGGGTACAGGAGGGGATACTGACCTCCAAGGTGAGCCGCTCCAAGGTTTGCTGCACCTCCTGCTGCTTCTGCCCCTGCATGGTGAAAGGAGGGGTCAGTGGCTCCGGTCTCACAGCCCCAGTCCCCGGGGACAAGGGGACCGCTCCCCACCTACCAGACACTGCAGCAGCGCCCTGTGGCTTTGGGATGCTGCGGAAGAGCGGGCCAGGCACGCCCGGACGATGCGGAGGTCTTCTTTCACCGCTTTTGCCTGGGTGCTTACACCTGCGAGTCGGGAGCGAGCGGGGTGTGAGGGGCACAGATGCTCGCAGGGATGGTCCCCAAGCTCAGGGCATCTGTACTCATGCACGCCTGCCTCTACTCGGCATATGAGCGAGGCTGGGGGTGCCGCACACGGACCCCCTTGCCCGGCAGCCGGCTCTGGGGACTGTGGGGATGCTCTGCCCTCACCTTCCTCTTCACCGCCAGACACAATCCACTGCATGCTGGACAAAGGACAGGTTGTTTGAAGAGCCTCCTCTAAACTCCTGCCCAACAGCTCCGAGGTTCTCCCCGGAATGTTCCCCCGTCTCCAGGAGCAGCCCCTTTTATACCCGCCGGGGCACCCGTGTCACAGGCCCAAGGTGACATCACAGAGACACAGTCATCGCTGTCCACTGTGACATGGCCGACAACTCCCTGGGCTGGCACCAAGAGCTGACCTGGGGCTCGGCCGCAGCCACTGGGGAAACAGGGCATCACTCTTAGCCCACCGGCGGGAGCGACCGCGGGCACCGCTTCCCGGCGTCTCCGTGGGGGGGGGGTTGCCGGTTCCTTCACCACCCGGCTGCCACCGTTGCCCACCCCGGGACCAAGCAGGAGCCAGGCTGCACACGCAGTCCCAGCAGACACTCGCACGGACACGCGTGAACGACGGGTGTGCACGGATGGCCACGCCGCATGGGGTCCAGCATCCAGCCCCCACCGGGATCCAGCATCCAGCCCCAGGGGGGAACAACAGTCTGGGAAGGGGGAAAAATAAGGACCAGCTCTCTGTCAGACTCAACAAGGGTATAAAGGGCGTCCCGCCGGAGGACACCCTGAGTCAGTCCTCCTCAGAGCAGCGGGTCTGCAGTCCGGGACTCTCTCCTTGGGTCAGGATGCTAAAGGAGGTTCTAGCCTTGTGGCTGAAGAAAGGCTGTTTAGAAAGCAGTCCTCTGCACAGGAGCGCCCAGAAGAACCAGCTCTCATCTATAACCCACACACACACAGTAGAGGCAGCCTTAGAGCTGCCATTCTCCTTCACCCCACCACACACAGCTTTGGAAAAGGGCTGCTTCCTTTTGCTCATGTGCAAGAAAGTACTTCTCTCATTTCATTAACTCTGGCCAACTTCCTTTCCATCCACAGTCTTGCATCTGATTACTAGTCCAATTAGGCGTTTGCACGGATTGCCACTTACACCGCAAATTTCTGTCTGTAATCACCTGGTAAGAGCAAAGACATAAAGAAGCAAGTAACGAGCATGCAAGATAACCCCGCTCATATCGCACTTTTCTGCAAGCCATCTTGTCTTTCAGAGAAGTCCGTCTGTACTCACAGGAGTCACTCTGTGTGATGGCCATCGCTCCCCTCTGTAAGACAGGAGAAAGCTCTGGTTGACAAAAGAGTGTCAAGCACTCTTGTTACTGAAGCAACGGTTAAAGTATTTTATTTGATAACTAATTTAATTTAAACCACTGTGTGTAGTCCTGTACTTTTTAAATAAATGGGGAATCTTACTGGGGCTAGTTCTTTCTAAAAGTAAGTACTTCACTACTTGAAGACTTCCTGAAGCAAGCGAACAATTGCAGTTATCTGTTATCAAATGTAACATCGTTTACTGTCAGAAGTAATGGCGGCAGTCACCTAACCAATTTCAAATGAGAAATGCCAAGAGGCCCATGCTTAGCTGCTGTCCGGTATCTAGAGTGCAAAACATAAGCCACGCTACAAACAGAAAATCACGTTAAGATCAACATTTAGCTGTAATATTTGCAGGGCCGGGCGCTCTTGGCGGCAGGGGGGAGAGGGGTGCAGAGGTGGCGGCAGGGGGGAGAGGGGTGCAGAGGTGGCGCCAGGCGGCCTCGCTGTCGCACGCCTCGTGGAGGTAGTGGCAGGTCTGGTCCAGTCTCAGCAGGTCCGGCAGCGTCAGGAAGGAGATGATGTGCAGTGGCTGTGGGGAGGGGGGGAGAGCATCAACCCTGGGGACCCCCCCTGCTTTGAGGGGGAGACCCCAGCCCCACCATCCCCCCGCTCAACTCACCATCCCAGGGGGGAGACGCTGGATGGCGGCAGTGGGGTTGCCTGGGCTGCGGGAGGGGATGTGGGTGAGGTGGTGGCGGGCAGCCCCACGGCAAGCATCACCCCCCACCCACCCTCGCGCGCTCCACCGTCACACCGGCAGCCTAACCGTCACCCTGGCAGCCTCACCGTCACGTCCTCGTCACCGCCTGGCGGGTGCCGGCAGCGATAGCGGCGAGAAGCCCGGTGGCCCGTGGCTACTGCGGTTCTGGAGCATGGGGGTGGGTGGGGGATGGAGGGGGGGAAGAGGGGCCGCCGGTCTGGGCCCAGGGCTGCTGGGCCTCGGGGCAGGCCCCATGTGCGCCATGTTGAGGCTCGGCCTGGCCGCCAGCAGAGCCCGCCTTCTCCTCACCTCGGTCTTCACTGGCATAGGTTTGGGGGGCTGTCGGTCTCCTCTCCGGAGGTGATGCTGCCTCTGATTGGTCACCTAGGCTGTCACTCTGCCCTGGTTTGGGGCTGGCACGTCCCATCCCTGAGGTGACGCTGCCTCTGATTGGCTGCCTGGGGTGGTCACCCTCCCGCCACCAACAGTGCCCGCCCTTCCCTGACGTGATGTTTCATCTGACTGGCTGCCTGGCATTTCCCGCCTTGCGCCTCCCATCAAATGATGGGTCAGGCAGCTTATCAATCTTCCGTGTGCTGCTCTCCCACCAGGCGTGATTGGTGGAGCCAGCACGGCCCGCCCCCACACGTTGCCCAGCTTTTTCGACTCTCGCCCTCTTTCCTGCAGGCCTCAAAGCTTGATTGGTTGGCTACATATCAATCACGTGGCTTGCCCCCACTTCCTCAAATGCCATTGGCTGTCCTGGGTCCCCTGACTCCCCACAGACTACTAGGCGGGAGTTGCCAGGCGACAAGCTCCGCCTTTAGGGTTTAGACCCTCAACTTGAAACCGTGGGCCCTAAAAAAAGGCTATGCGTCATAAAGGACAGGTTTGGACCCTAAAATGAGGATTTCGGCCCTAAAAAAGGGGCCACCTCCTAAATGCGATGCCGCTGCACACAGCTGCTCGAGGGGCCACAGCCAAAGCAGGGGGGTCACTGCCTGCCTGCCGCGTTCCCGACTCCGTCAGTGGGATCGAGCGCACCCTCAGCAAGTTTGCCGACAACGCCAAGCTGTCTGGTGCGGTCGACACGCTGGAGGGAAGGGATGCCGTCCAGAGCGACCTTGACAGGCTCGAGAGGTGGGCCCGTGTGAACCTCATGGCGCTCACGAGGCCAAGCGCAAGGTCCTGCACGTGGCTCGGGGCAATCCCAAGCACATATACAGGCTGGGTGATGAGTGGATTGAGAGCAGCCCTGCGGAGAAGGACTTGGGTGAGTTGGTTGATGAGAAGCCCAACGGGACCTGACAATGTGCGCTCGCGGTCCAGAAAGCCAGCCGTATCCCGGGCTGCATCCGAAGCAGCGTGACCAGCAGGTTGAGGGAGGTGATTCTCCCCCCGTACTCCGCTCTGGCGAGACCCCACCTGCAGTACTGCATCCGGCTCTGGGCCCCGCCCTGCCCCATAAGAAGGACATGGACTTGTTGGAGCGAGTCCAGAGGAGGGCCACAAAGATGATCAGGGAGCTGGAGCACCTCTCCTGTGAGGACAGGCTGAGAGAGTTGGGGTTGTTCAGCCTGGAGAAGAGAAGGCTCCGGGGAGACCTTACTGCAGCCTTTCAATTTATAAAGGGGGCTTATAAGAAAGAGAGAAAGACTTTTGACCAGGGCCTGTAGTGACAGGACAACAGGCAACAGTTTTAAACGGAAGGAGGGTAGGTTTAGACTGGACAAAGGAAGAATTTTTTTACAATGGGGGTGGTGAGGCACTGGACCAGGTCGCCCAGAGAGGCCGTGGCTGCCCCATCCCTGGCAACTCCGCCCCGCGGACTGGCTGACTGGCTGCCTGACTGGCTGCCTGACTGACTGACCGACTGACTGACGGACTGACTGGCGTCCTCGGCTGGCGGGACCCATCGGCTGAGCGGCTGGCGCCCTCGGGGGACTGGCCCAGCGTTGCAGCAAGGACAGGTGAAATGTCTGCTTTCTTTCTTGTCTCAGTTTTCTCTTTCCCTGATCCCCATACCTCATCCCCTTAGCCATGAACCGTTGCCCAAGTCTGGGACTAGGAGTGGATCTAGCTGCCCCTCGGCTCCTCTGTGAGAAGGAGTCTGGAAAGCAAGGGGGTCCACTCTGAACCTCGTGACTCAACGGCAGGGCTCTCCTCACTATCTCCCTGAGCCGATCCCTAAATCGGACAGGCAAAATCTCCCCTTCCTTGTCTTTTGGTGTCTTTTTTTCTTTTACCTGATCCCCATACCTCATCCCCTTAGCCATGAACCGTTGCCCAAGTCTGGGACTAGGAGTGGATCTAGCCGCCCCTAGGCTCCTCTGTGAGAAGGAGTCTGGAAAGCAAGGGGGTCCACTCTGAACCTCGAGACTCAACGGCAGGGCTCTCCTCACTGTCTTGCGGAGGTGATCCCCAAATCGGCAAGGCTGGTATGTTGAATGACACGGTTAGCACATTTTATTTATGTAGTCTACTGACGTAGTTTCATGCCACTTCTTTCTGTGACCATGCCAGTTCTCAGGAGGATACCAGTTCTGGTAAGTGGGAATTCCTGTCGACCAAAAGTTGAATTTTGTGACTTACAGGAACCCTGGGGTCGTTTTGCCGTAATGCTGACCTGGGAATCTGCAAACTTGAGTTGTCATCTTGAGCAATTGTGAGACGGCAGCGGTTAGAGTTGTAGAGAATGGGGTCTTGTTCGGTTTTGCTGTGGTCTTTAGGCAGAAGTTGTTTTGCAGGGATTGTGTTTAGTTACTAATGGAGTAGAAGGGGTGTTGCCTGGTTATCAAAGTGTTTAGCAGTACATTTCCTGTAAAATCTATGCCCGATTCAGGGGTGAAAATCCTAACTGAGAGGCTTGCCATCTCGTGTAAAAAAATTCTCTGTGTTCCACCCATTTATAGTTTCTTCCATTGGTTTGCTAATTTTGCATCTGTGGGGGACATGGGGCCGGCACAGCCCCACCACATGTGGGCTGGCATGGCACTGTGTACTGCACGTGGAGCAGGGGCATGCCGGGCCCCCGGCCCCCAATTCTGAGGGGGCCAAAAACATCCCTTGCAAGATCCAGGGCAGCAAGATGGACTGAAATGGGTTGTCTCCACCCAAAGTTGCCCTCGTCAGGCCTAGGTCACCCCAAAATGGTGCCCGAGAATAGAGAGGTGTCACACCGGTGAGTCCCTGTGGTTTTCCTTCCTTGTGGCCTTGCTGCAGGCAGGAGGCAAGGGTTACCAGGGTTTTAGTTGCTGTCATCTCCCGTCCTGGGAACCCCTTGTGCAGGTTCATGGTGTTTCTTGGCTCTCGCGCACTGAACTGACCTGAGTTTTCCCACCGCTCTTCCCCTCCCTGCTCCCCACCTTGCCTGGACACTAGTTTGCACATGTAAGCCTGCTCACTGCTTCTAATTTGGCATGCTGTTTGGGATTGATTTTTGCATGCAGTAGATGTGCACGGGGTCCCGTAGCCGCTGCCTGTTGCTGCGTTGCCTGGTCATGGCTGTGGGTCACCCTGCCGTGGGGCAGAGGGTAGGCAGCTGGCAGTGGCTGGGGGTCCCAGGGTGCGACGTGCTGCTGCTGCTGCTGCCCCCCCTGCTCTCCCTTGCCCTCTTTGCATCTGCTCTGCCTGACTGCACGTGCTGCCCTCCTTGTCCTTCGGGACCCCCAGGGACCCCCTGGCCCCCCACGATGGGTCTCAGCCACAACACGCTCCTGCCCCGGCAGCCTTGTGCCCCCTCCCCAGTGATGCTGCCTGCACAGAGGGGTGCTCCCCAGGGCCAGTGGCTGCCATCCCGCTGCAGCCCGTCCTGCCAGGCTTCACAGTACACTGGGGGCCTGGGCAGGACATGGGCAGGCGAGTGGGGCTGCGCTGAGCTCCCTTCCTTGCTGCCAGCACAGCATGGGCCTGGCTGCTAAGCAGGGGTCAGCTCGTGCCCCTCCAGGGACCAGCATCGGGGTTTTGCCCCCTGGACTGCAGCCAATGCCTCCCTCCTACCCTGGGAGACCAGGCACCCTCCAGGCGTTGGGCTGCTCCGTGGGGGCCCATCCTGCCCTGGGCTCTGCCCACATCCCCCCCCCAGGGGAAAAGAAGAGCTGGAGCTGGAGGGAGGTTATCAGAACGGGGACTCAGCTGCGTTGTCCCCGGACTTTGGCTGCCCCCTGCTCCCACACTTTCTCTGGGTACCTTGAGCACCCCTCATGGTGGCCGCGACCAGTGTGTCCCTGGCTGTCCCCAGCCCTGGCTGCCCTGGGGCACCCAGCCAAGGGGTCCAGCCCACCGCTGCCCCTGCTCTTGCAGCCACAAGCGAGGGGTGCCTGCACCCTCTGCTTGACTCCAGTAGCTGGCGCATAGTCCTTTCAGTTCACATACACACAGGAGAAGGAGAGAGAGTACACAGAGAGATAGTTAAGAAAAGATTTAATAACGATTGATCAGGCAATGGCTGGTCTCCAGCTGCCTGGCTGTTTCTTGCAGCTGCTTGGCAAGGAGACGCAGCTTAGCACTCTTCTGCTTGATCCTCTCCTGCTTCTCCTGCACTTGAGGAGAGCTTGCCTTCCTCAGAAGACAGTTCTCCTCTTGAAGGACACGGCATTGCCTCTTGAGGTCCTTCAGGGCACGCTGGAGGTGGGCGTTCTGCTCCTGCAGCCTGCTGTGACTGCTACCAGGCAGCCAGTCCTCCTGCTGCCCTACAGTCTGAACACCTACCTCTGCCACAGACGGCCCGCTGCGGGTCGTTCCTTGCGGCGGGGAGTCCGAGCAGTGCGGCGTCGAGTCTTGCCCCACAGCCTCAAGCAAAGACTCCATGCTGTTCCCTTCCTCCTGGAGGCGAGTGTCTTTTAAGCTCTGGTGGGTTTTCCGCTGCCCTTCTCCATCACGGGAGGAAGACGCCATGAGGCTCTCCAAAGAGCAGGACCCAATGGCCCCGGTGCCCAGGAGGGTCTGCAGGCGGTGCCAGGCCGAGGCCTTGGCCCTGGCCTCATTGCCGGAAGCAGGCTGCTCGCCATCGAACCTCTCCAAGATGTACTTTAGGAAGAGCCTTCTCTGCAGCAGCAGTTTGTCTTGGAGGCGGAGGATGTGAGCAGCCTCCTTGCTATTGGTCTCCCAGCGCAGCTTGCTGAGGACATCCTGGAGCTTAATGGGGGCCTCGCCGCTCGTCGAGGCGCCTCTCACCAACTCCTTGGCCAGCTGCTGCTGCAGGTCCCGTGCCTGACGGATGGCGTCGTCGCGCTGCTGCTGCAGCACCTCCTGCACCTTGTGCAGCTCAGCCTCCTTCGAGCGCAGCAGCTGGCGGATCTCCACCTCCCGCTGCCGCTGGTTCAGCTCCCGCAGCCGCTGGAGCTCCCGTGCCTGCTGCTGCTCCAATCTGGAGTGTAGCCGTTTGGCCAGGAGCTGCCGATCCCGCTCTGCGGCCTCCTTCATCTTGCGAGTTTCGGCGGCAAAGTGGCGGCACAGCTCTTGGGAGCGGAGTCGCTCAGCCTCCAGCTCAGCCTGCAGCCTCTCCAGCTGCCGCTTGTGCTCATCCTTCTGCGCTGGGCCCCGGCAGGGCGAGGGGCGGCTGCGCGCCCCGGTCCCCGGTCCCGCGCTGTCCCGGCTCATGGCTGCAGGGATGGCAACCAAACGCTGCCACCAACAGCCACCAACGTCGTGCGTCGCTCCCTCTCAGCAGCCGCTGCCTCCCTTGACCGTGCAGGAGCAGAGACAGCGTCTGCAATCAGCCAGGGGTGGGCGAGTGTGGCCTTATATAGGTGTCCGGGCCCCCAGCTCACAAAGGAGGGGTGGGGCTGTGTGGCCTTGTAAGGTATGTCCTGGCCCCGCCCCCGCCGCCAGCACACAAAGGAGGGGCGGGGCTGTGTGGGGTGGGGCCGTGTGGCCTTATGAGGTGTGGCCCGCCCACCCCCAGCACACAAAATTTGTGTCACCTAACGCCATCTCCTGTGAATGCGCAGTTGCGTTCATCGTCTGGTTGAGTCCTTTTGACTAGTCTGGCTTGGAACGTCACCAGACGTTTTGGTTCTTTTGGTTACACATGACCCCTCCTCTCATTTTGAGGGTCCAAAGCCCTCTTTTACAGCTGGAAGCCTCCATTGGAGTGCCCAAAGCCCTATATTCACGACCAAAGCTTCCTTTCTGGGGGTCACAGAGGAACCAAGAGGTTCCCCTCCTTTTCAGGGTCCAAAGCTTCCTTTTTAGTGATATAGAGAACGAACTGCTAATTGCTTAATGGTTGTCTCTCTGTAACTTTACATACCAAAGACTAGTGTTTGTCAAAGATTAAGCCTGTCAGAGACTGGTACTTGGGAGCGATGAGCAAGAAGGAACCATGAGCGATCACAAAACTTAATTAAATGTTTGATGAATTTACAATCTTGTTGAAGGCACAAGTAGAGGCCTTGCTTGAATACATAGGGCCAGAAAAGATAAGAACTCCTGCCTTTGTTCTCGTCCTTGTAGATAATTTAGCTTAAACTAACCATATGGTCTACACCACTAATGAAAACTTAGATAATAAGAGCACTAACAAGCATTGATGTATCAAAACATGTAAAGGACCATACCGCGCAGAATCACCTGAGGAGGGTCAAATAGCGGACAAGTGAGGAAGACTATGGAAGACCACCAGAGGACTCCTGAAGACCACCAGAGACCTTCAATGCGCCTGCGTAAAGGACATTTGCATATGCTAATAGTTTCCCGGAAAACTAATGAATATGTATAACATTTCTCAGAAATCTAGTGAATATGTACGTAGAGCATGTACTTAACCTGCACAATTAGGCCCGACGGTGCGCACGACGGGTGGAGCGATCCCCCGTGCATCCAGCGCTGCCAATAAAGAATACCTGCTTAACAGTTAATCAAACTATTGAGTTAATTTCTTTGAATCACCCCTCCTCTCATTTTGAGGGTCCAAAGCCCTCTTTTACAGCTGGAAGCCTCCATTGGAGTGCCCAAAGCCCTATATTCATGACCAAAGCTTCCTTTCTGGGGGTCACAGAGGAACCAAGAGGTTCCCCTCCTTTTCAGGGTCCAAAGCTTCCCTTTTAGCACCTAGCCCATTCTTTTGAGTGCCCAACGCCCCTTTTTTAGGGCCGAAATCCTCATTTTTAGGGTCCAAACCTGTCCTTTATGACGCATAGCCTTTTTTTAGGGCCCACGGTTTCAAGTTGAGGGTCTAAACCCTAAAGGCGGAGCTTGTCGCCTGGCAACTCCCGCCTAGTAGTCTGTGGGGAGTCAGGGGACCCAGGACAGCCAATGGCATTTGAGGAAGTGGGGGCAAGCCACGTGATTGATATGTAGCCAACCAATCAAGCTTTGAGGCCTGCAGGAAAGAGGGCGAGAGTCGAAAAAGCTGGGCAACGTGTGGGGGCGGGCCGTGCTGGCTCCACCAATCACGCCTGGTGGGAGAGCAGCACACGGAAGATTGATAAGCTGCCTGACCCATCATTTGATGGGAGGCGCAAGGCGGGAAATGCCAGGCAGCCAGTCAGATGAAACATCACGTCAGGGAAGGGCGGGCACTGTTGGTGGCGGGAGGGTGACCACCCCAGGCAGCCAATCAGAGGCAGCGTCACCTCAGGGATGGGACGTGCCAGCCCCAAACCAGGGCAGAGTGACAGCCTAGGTGACCAATCAGAGGCAGCATCACCTCCGGAGAGGAGACCGACAGCCCCCCAAACCTATGCCAGTGAAGACCGAGGTGAGGAGAAGGCGGGCTCTGCTGGCGGCCAGGCCGAGCCTCAACATGGCGCACATGGGGCCTGCCCCGAGGCCCAGCAGCCCTGGGCCCAGACCGGCGGCCCCTCTTCCCCCCCTCCATCCCCCACCCACCCCCATGCTCCAGAACCGCAGTAGCCACGGGCCACCGGGCTTCTCGCCGCTATCGCTGCCGGCACCCGCCAGGCGGTGACGAGGACGTGACGGTGAGGCTGCCAGGGTGACGGTTAGGCTGCCGGTGTGACGGTGGAGCGCGCGAGGGTGGGTGGGGGGTGATGCTTGCCGTGGGGCTGCCCGCCACCACCTCACCCACATCCCCTCCCGCAGCCCAGGCAACCCCACTGCCGCCATCCAGCGTCTCCCCCCTGGGATGGTGAGTTGAGCGGGGGGATGGTGGGGCTGGGGTCTCCCCCTCAAAGCAGGGGGGGTCCCCAGGGTTGATGCTCTCCCCCCCTCCCCACAGCCACTGCACATCATCTCCTTCCTGACGCTGCCGGACCTGCTGAGACTGGACCAGACCTGCCACTACCTCCACGAGGCGTGCGACAGCGAGGCCGCCTGGCGCCACCTCTGCACCCCTCTCCCCCCTGCCGCCACCTCTGCACCCCTCTCCCCCCTGCCGCCAAGAGCGCCCGGCCCTGCAAATATTACAGCTAAATGTTGATCTTGGTTGCGTATCAAGCGAGGCCAGTCAGAGAAAGCTGATCTTTATTACGAATGCCAGTCCCAGGGTTGGCCAGTGCCTATGAAAACCTGTCGAGCAATCCTTGCAGCTTGTCCACAATGCTAAATAAGGCTTTGCTGGGAGGGGTGGTCAAAAAGGCAGCAACCCCTTCACTGGCTGCTCGGAGGGTCTTTCCCAGCACGCATGCCAGGTTGGCGTAGGCTTCCAGCACGCATGTCAGGTTGGCGTAGGCTTCCTCGGGCAGCAGGCGGTGGAAGACCTCGGGGTCATACCACGATGCATAAAGCATGACGGCAGCCACTGCAAAGACGATGGCCAGCTCCAGGCTGACAAAGAACAGGAGGAGTGTCCTGTGGGGCAGAAGAAGTATGGGAGACAGGGCAGGGTGGATGCATCCCAGCCCCAAGAGGGATGGAGGGGCCCCACCGGCTGGAGCAGGCGTCCAGCCCATCACCTGGTGGGGACACTCACTGCAGCCAGTAACTGAAACCGCGTCTCCTCGCCCGCACGTCCCTCTCCTGCAGGTCAACACAGAGCAAGGACACTTGGTCAAGCACTGCCGCACGGCCGGGACAGCTGGAGTTGCACGGAGTTGCCTTGCACAGGAGCGTAGCCCACGCGTGGCTGGCACCCCCGTGGACCCCTTTCCTCAGGGAGACCCACAGGCTCTTCCCCCTTACCAGCCGTGCTTCCATCACCTCCGGCAGCACAGTCTCCGGCATCTCTGCCTCCTTCTTCCTCTGGTACTGGCTGCAGGCAACAGGGCTTGGTTGGACACATTACGGACCTCCGTGGCCACGCCGGGGGTCCCCTTCCACACACACACCCCCCCACCCCAGGCAGGGATGGGGCTCCCCTGGCACCAGCATTGGCAGCCCCATGGCGCCGGGTGCTGCAGGGACACCCGTGTGGGGCGAGGGACCCCGCTTACCAGCCCTCTTCCTCCTCCAGTGTCTCTTCCAGATTTCTTATTTCCTGATGCAGCGCCTGGGAGAGGGAAGGCTCTGAGTCCCCGAGCCTGCTGTGGCCCCAGGGACCGTGGGCACCCACCCGTTTTCCCCCGGCCCCTTCGGCACTACCTCATTCTCCTGCTTGTCCTCCTTGAGCCAGGATGCTATCAGGGCACGGAACTTTTCCTCCTGCAAAACCACGGGTGTGTCGTGCAGGCAGCTGGGCTGCCACCTTGGCACCCTCGCCCCTCTCCAGCCCCAGGGCTGTGCCCACTCACTCCCCCACTGCCCTAGGGCACTACTGGGAAACTGGGTGACTCGCAAGGCCAGGCGTGGGGAAGCGATGGACACCCCCACCCCCCCCACAGCCTGCAAAAATTGTCCTCCCTAGTCACGCCGCTGGGCAACCGGCACTCGGTGACCCTCTCTGAGCAGGGGGGTTGGAGACGACAAGATGACCTCCAGGGGTCCCTTCCAACCTCTCAGCCCCAGCTGACGCAGCTCTGGGTCAGGGGCAGAGGAGAGGACACCAACCTTAGTGCTGAGCTGCTGTACGGCATCGTGTGGCTCCTGATGGTTCTCCTTGCTGCTTGCTGTCAGCGCGGAGCTCTGCTCAGCATCTCTGCCGGCTCCTCGACTGGTCGCCACAGCCTTTGCTGCCTGCGGGAATGGGGAACCGTCAGATGCCCTCTCACAGACATACACCCCCTCGCACACGGCGCTGCCCCTGCTTCCCATCTCTCAGCGCCCATCGGCCACTTGCACACCCGCACCCGGCCAGCGGTCCTGCGTGCCCCCTCGCCCCATGCCCGGCTCAGCCTGTGCTTGCTGGCAGCCCAGGACTTGGCAGGAGATGGGGCTGGAGGCACCAGGGACCTGCACTGCTGTGCCTCCCTCTGCCTTTTCCCAAAAGTGGTCTGCCTGGGAGAGAAGAGGGAACGGGAACACCTGCAGGAGGGGCAGGGGCCCAATCCCTCCATCGCGGATGCCACATCCCAAAGTCAATGAGCCTGCCCGTGGATGCTGGGGTGCGGGGACCCAGCACTGGCACCCCCTCCCTGACCCTGCCAGGATGGGCATCCTTCTTCCCTGTACCTTCTGTGCTTCTTCCAGGCTTGCGACTGCCTCGCTCTTTGCTATTTGAAAGCGCTTCTGCGAGAGAGGAGGAGGAGAAGCCATCAGGGCACTGGACATTCCCACAAGCGCCCTCCCCTCCGCATTATCCCTTCCCGGCTCCCCTCGGGCACTGCCTTTGCCCCTGCGTCCTCTCTCCTTCCCAGCCTTGCAGGCGGACAGAGGGACCCCCCCAGGCCCAGCTCTGGATGCGGTCCACATCTGGACATGGTCCTGAGCAACTGGCCCTAGGGGACCCCGCTTAAGCAGGGGCATTGGACAAGATCAGATCATCTCCAGCAGCCCCTTCCAACCTCAACCAGACCGTGGTTCTGTGAACTCACCTTCATCTGGGCCACCTGCCCCTCCAGTTGCTGGAGCTCCTGGCTGTTCTCTTCGAAGCAGCGTGCCACGAGACAGTTCTGGGAAAAGGAGCCGCACGCAGGCACTGAGCCCCTGACACAGCCCCAGCCGCCGCAGCTGGGGGACGTGGGTACAGGAGGGGATACTGACCTCCAAGGTGAGCCGCTCCAAGGTTTGCTGCACCTCCTGCTGCTTCTGCCCCTGCATGGTGAAAGGAGGGGTCAGTGGCTCCGGTCTCACAGCCCCAGTCCCCGGGGACAAGGGGACCGCTCCCCACCTACCAGACACTGCAGCAGCGCCCTGTGGCTTTGGGATGCTGCGGAAGAGCGGGCCAGGCACGCCCGGACGATGCGGAGGTCTTCTTTCACCGCTTTTGCCTGGGTGCTTACACCTGCGAGTCGGGAGCGAGCGGGGTGTGAGGGGCACAGATGCTCGCAGGGATGGTCCCCAAGCTCAGGGCATCTGTACTCATGCACGCCTGCCTCTACTCGGCATATGAGCGAGGCTGGGGGTGCCGCACACGGACCCCCTTGCCCGGCAGCCGGCTCTGGGGACTGTGGGGATGCTCTGCCCTCACCTTCCTCTTCACCGCCAGACACAATCCACTGCATGCTGGACAAAGGACAGGTTGTTTGAAGAGCCTCCTCTAAACTCCTGCCCAACAGCTCCGAGGTTCTCCCCGGAATGTTCCCCCGTCTCCAGGAGCAGCCCCTTTTATACCCGCCGGGGCACCCGTGTCACAGGCCCAAGGTGACATCACAGAGACACAGTCATCGCTGTCCACTGTGACATGGCCGACAACTCCCTGGGCTGGCACCAAGAGCTGACCTGGGGCTCGGCCGCAGCCACTGGGGAAACAGGGCATCACTCTTAGCCCACCGGCGGGAGCGACCGCGGGCACCGCTTCCCGGCGTCTCCGTGGGGGGGGGTTGCCGGTTCCTTCACCACCCGGCTGCCACCGTTGCCCACCCCGGGACCAAGCAGGAGCCAGGCTGCGCACGCAGTCCCAGCAGACACTCGCACGGACACGCGTGAACGACGGGTGTGCACGGATGGCCACGCCGCGTGGGGTCCAGCATCCAGCCCCCACCGGGATCCAGCATCCAGCCCCAGGGGGGAACAACAGTCTGGGAAGGGGGAAAAATAAGGACCAGCTCTCTGTCAGACTCAACAAGGGTATAAAGGGCGTCCCGCCGGAGGACACCCTGAGTCAGTCCTCCTCAGAGCAGCGGGTCTGCAGTCCGGGACTCTCTCCTTGGGTCAGGATGCTAAAGGAGGTTCTAGCCTTGTGGCTGAAGAAAGGCTGTTTAGAAAGCAGTCCTCTGCACAGGAGCGCCCAGAAGAACCAGCTCTCATCTATAACCCACACACACACAGTAGAGGCAGCCTTAGAGCTGCCATTCTCCTTCACCCCACCACACACAGCTTTGGAAAAGGGCTGCTTCCTTTTGCTCATGTGCAAGAAAGTACTTCTCTCATTTCACTAACTCTGGCCAACTTCCTTTCCATCCACAGTCTTGCATCTGATTACTAGTCCAATTAGGCGTTTGCACGGATTGCCACTTACACCGCAAATTTCTGTCTGTAATCACCTGGTAAGAGCAAAGACATAAAGAAGCAAGTAACGAGCATGCAAGATAACCCCGCTCATATCGCACTTTTCTGCAAGCCATCTTGTCTTTCAGAGAAGTCCGTCTGTACTCACAGGAGTCACTCTGTGTGATGGCCATCGCTCCCCTCTGTAAGACAGGAGAAAGCTCTGGTTGACAAAAGAGTGTCAAGCACTCTTGTTACTGAAGCAACGGTTAAAGTATTTTATTTGATAACTAATTTAATTTAAACCACTGTGTGTAGTCCTGTACTTTTTTAATAAATGGGGAATCTTACTGGGGCTAGTTCTTTCTAAAAATAAGTACTTCACTACTTGAAGACTTCCTGAAGCAAGCGAACAATTGCAGTTATCTGTTATCAAATGTAACATCGTTTACTGTCAGAAGTAATGGCGGCAGTCACCTAACCAATTTCAAATGAGAAATGCCAAGAGGCCCATGCTTAGCTGCTGTCCGGTATCTAGAGTGCAAAACATAAGCCACGCTACAAACAGAAAATCACGTTAAGATCAACATTTAGCTGTAATATTTGCAGGGCCGGGCGCTCTTGGCAACAGGGGGGAGAGGGGTGCAGAGGTGGCGGCAGGGGGGAGAGGGGTGCAGAGGTGGCGCCAGGCGGCCTCGCTGTCGCACGCCTCGTGGAGGTAGTGGCAGGTCTGGTCCAGTCTCAGCAGGTCCGGCAGCGTCAGGAAGGAGATGATGTGCAGTGGCTGTGGGGAGGGGGGGAGAGCATCAACCCTGGGGACCCCCCCTGCTTTGAGGGGGAGACCCCAGCCCCACCATCCCCCCGCTCAACTCACCATCCCAGGGGGGAGACGCTGGATGGCGGCAGTGGGGTTGCCTGGGCTGCGGGAGGGGATGTGGGTGAGGTGGTGGCGGGCAGCCCCACGGCAAGCATCACCCCCCACCCACCCTCGCGCGCTCCACCGTCACACCGGCAGCCTAACCGTCACCCTGGCAGCCTCACCGTCACGTCCTCGTCACCGCCTGGCGGGTGCCGGCAGCGATAGCGGCGAGAAGCCCGGTGGCCCGTGGCTACTGCGGTTCTGGAGCATGGGGGTGGGTGGGGGATGGAGGGGGGGAAGAGGGGCCGCCGGTCTGGGCCCAGGGCTGCTGGGCCTCGGGGCAGGCCCCATGTGCGCCATGTTGAGGCTCGGCCTGGCCGCCAGCAGAGCCCGCCTTCTCCTCACCTCGGTCTTCACTGGCATAGGTTTGGGGGGCTGTCGGTCTCCTCTCCGGAGGTGATGCTGCCTCTGATTGGTCACCTAGGCTGTCACTCTGCCCTGGTTTGGGGCTGGCACGTCCCATCCCTGAGGTGACGCTGCCTCTGATTGGCTGCCTGGGGTGGTCACCCTCCCGCCACCAACAGTGCCCGCCCTTCCCTGACGTGATGTTTCATCTGACTGGCTGCCTGGCATTTCCCGCCTTGCGCCTCCCATCAAATGATGGGTCAGGCAGCTTATCAATCTTCCGTGTGCTGCTCTCCCACCAGGCGTGATTGGTGGAGCCAGCACGGCCCGCCCCCACACGTTGCCCAGCTTTTTCGACTCTCGCCCTCTTTCCTGCAGGCCTCAAAGCTTGATTGGTTGGCTACATATCAATCACGTGGCTTGCCCCCACTTCCTCAAATGCCATTGGCTGTCCTGGGTCCCCTGACTCCCCACAGACTACTAGGCGGGAGTTGCCAGGCGACAAGCTCCGCCTTTAGGGTTTAGACCCTCAACTTGAAACCGTGGGCCCTAAAAAAAGGCTATGCGTCATAAAGGACAGGTTTGGACCCTAAAATGAGGATTTCGGCCCTAAAAAAGGGGCCACCTCCTAAATGCGATGCCGCTGCACACAGCTGCTCGAGGGGCCACAGCCAAAGCAGGGGGGTCACTGCCTGCCTGCCGCGTTCCTGACTCCGTCAGTGGGATCGAGCGCACCCTCAGCAAGTTTGCCGACAACGCCAAGCTGTCTGGTGCGGTCGACACGCTGGAGGGAAGGGATGCCGTCCAGAGCGACCTTGACAGGCTCGAGAGGTGGGCCCGTGTGAACCTCATGGCGCTCACGAGGCCAAGCGCAAGGTCCTGCACGTGGCTCGGGGCAATCCCAAGCACATATACAGGCTGGGTGATGAGTGGATTGAGAGCAGCCCTGCGGAGAAGGACTTGGGTGAGTTGGTTGATGAGAAGCCCAACGGGACCTGACAATGTGCGCTCGCGGTCCAGAAAGCCAGCCGTATCCCGGGCTGCATCCGAAGCAGCGTGACCAGCAGGTTGAGGGAGGTGATTCTCCCCCCGTACTCCGCTCTGGCGAGACCCCACCTGCAGTACTGCATCCGGCTCTGGGCCCCGCCCTGCCCCATAAGAAGGACATGGACTTGTTGGAGCGAGTCCAGAGGAGGGCCACAAAGATGATCAGGGAGCTGGAGCACCTCTCCTGTGAGGACAGGCTGAGAGAGTTGGGGTTGTTCAGCCTGGAGAAGAGAAGGCTCCGGGGAGACCTTACTGCAGCCTTTCAATTTATAAAGGGGGCTTATAAGAAAGAGAGAAAGACTTTTTACCAGGGCCTGTAGTGACAGGACAACAGGCAACAGTTTTAAACGGAAGGAGGGTAGGTTTAGACTGGACAAAGGAAGAATTTTTTTACAATGGGGGTGGTGAGGCACTGGACCAGGTCGCCCAGAGAGGCCGTGGCTGCCCCATCCCTGGCAACTCCGCCCCGCGGACTGGCTGACTGGCTGCCTGACTGGCTGCCTGACTGACTGACCGACTGACTGACGGACTGACTGGCGTCCTCGGCTGGCGGGACCCATCGGCTGAGCGGCTGGCGCCCTCGGGGGACTGGCCCAGCGTTGCAGCAAGGACAGGTGAAATGTCTGCTTTCTTTCTTGTCTCAGTTTTCTCTTTCCCTGATCCCCATACCTCATCCCCTTAGCCATGAACCGTTGCCCAAGTCTGGGACTAGGAGTGGATCTAGCTGCCCCTCGGCTCCTCTGTGAGAAGGAGTCTGGAAAGCAAGGGGGTCCACTCTGAACCTCGTGACTCAACGGCAGGGCTCTCCTCACTATCTCCCTGAGCCGATCCCTAAATCGGACAGGCAAAATCTCCCCTTCCTTGTCTTTTGGTGTCTTTTTTTCTTTTACCTGATCCCCATACCTCATCCCCTTAGCCATGAACCGTTGCCCAAGTCTGGGACTAGGAGTGGATCTAGCCGCCCCTAGGCTCCTCTGTGAGAAGGAGTCTGGAAAGCAAGGGGGTCCACTCTGAACCTCGAGACTCAACGGCAGGGCTCTCCTCACTGTCTTGCGGAGGTGATCCCCAAATCGGCAAGGCTGGTATGTTGAATGACACGGTTAGCACATTTTATTTATGTAGTCTACTGACGTAGTTTCATGCCACTTCTTTCTGTGACCATGCCAGTTGTCAGGAGGATACCAGTTCTGGTAAGTGGGAATTCCTGTCGACCAAAAGTTGAATTTTGTGACTTACAGGAACCCTGGGGTCGTTTTGCCGTAATGCTGACCTGGGAATCTGCAAACTTGAGTTGTCATCTTGAGCAATTGTGAGACGGCAGCGGTTAGAGTTGTAGAGAATGGGGTCTTGTTCGGTTTTGCTGTGGTCTTTAGGCAGAAGTTGTTTTGCAGGGATTGTGTTTAGTTACTAATGGAGTAGAAGGGGTGTTGCCTGGTTATCAAAGTGTTTAGCAGTACATTTCCTGTAAAATCTATGCCCGATTCAGGGGTGAAAATCCTAACTGAGAGGCTTGCCATCTCGTGTAAAAAAATTCTCTGTGTTCCACCCATTTATAGTTTCTTCCATTGGTTTGCTAATTTTGCATCTGTGGGGGACATGGGGCCGGCACAGCCCCACCACATGTGGGCTGGCATGGCACTGTGTACTGCACGTGGAGCAGGGGCATGCCGGGCCCCCGGCCCCCAATTCTGAGGGGGCCAAAAACATCCCTTGCAAGATCCAGGGCAGCAAGATGGACTGAAATGGGTTGTCTCCACCCAAAGTTGCCCTCGTCAGGCCTAGGTCACCCCAAAATGGTGCCCGAGAATAGAGAGGTGTCACACCGGTGAGTCCCTGTGGTTTTCCTTCCTTGTGGCCTTGCTGCAGGCAGGAGGCAAGGGTTACCAGGGTTTTAGTTGCTGTCATCTCCCGTCCTGGGAACCCCTTGTGCAGGTTCATGGTGTTTCTTGGCTCTCGCGCACTGAACTGACCTGAGTTTTCCCACCGCTCTTCCCCTCCCTGCTCCCCACCTTGCCTGGACACTAGTTTGCACAAGTAAGCCTGCTCACTGCTTCTAATTTGGCATGCTGTTTGGGATTGATTTTTGCATGCAGTAGATGTGCACGGGGTCCCGTAGCCGCTGCCTGTTGCTGCGTTGCCTGGTCATGGCTGTGGGTCACCCTGCCGTGGGGCAGAGGGTAGGCAGCTGGCAGTGGCTGGGGGTCCCAGGGTGCGACGTGCTGCTGCTGCTGCTGCCCCCCCTGCTCTCCCTTGCCCTCTTTGCATCTGCTCTGCCTGACTGCACGTGCTGCCCTCCTTGTCCTTCGGGACCCCCAGGGACCCCCTGGCCCCCCACGATGGGTCTCAGCCACAACACGCTCCTGCCCCGGCAGCCTTGTGCCCCCTCCCCAGTGATGCTGCCTGCACAGAGGGGTGCTCCCCAGGGCCACTGGCTGCCATCCCGCTGCAGCCCGTCCTGCCAGGCTTCACAGTACACTGGGGGCCTGGGCAGGACATGGGCAGGCGAGTGGGGCTGCGCTGAGCTCCCTTCCTTGCTGCCAGCACAGCATGGGCCTGGCTGCTAAGCAGGGGTCAGCTCGTGCCCCTCCAGGGACCAGCATCGGGGTTTTGCCCCCTGGACTGCAGCCAATGCCTCCCTCCTACCCTGGGAGACCAGGCACCCTCCAGGCGTTGGGCTGCTCCGTGGGGGCCCATCCTGCCCTGGGCTCTGCCCACATCCCCCCCCAGGGGAAAAGAAGAGCTGGAGCTGGAGGGAGGTTATCAGAACGGGGACTCAGCTGCGTTGTCCCCGAACTTTGGCTGCCCCCTGCTCCCACACTTTCTCTGGGTACCTTGAGCACCTCTCATGGTGGCCGCGACCAGTGTGTCCCTGGCTGTCCCCAGCCCTGGCTGCCCTGGGGCACCCAGCCAAGGGGTCCAGCCCACCGCTGCCCCTGCTCTTGCAGCCACAAGCGAGGGGTGCCTGCACCCTCTGCTTGACTCCAGTAGCTGGCGCATAGTCCTTTCAGTTCACATACACACAGGAGAAGGAGAGAGAGTACACAGAGAGATAGTTAAGAAAAGATTTAATAACGATTGATCAGGCAATGGCTGGTCTCCAGCTGCCTGGCTGTTTCTTGCAGCTGCTTGGCAAGGAGACGCAGCTTAGCACTCTTCTGCTTGATCCTCTCCTGCTTCTCCTGCACTTGAGGAGAGCTTGCCTTCCTCAGAAGACAGTTCTCCTCTTGAAGGACACGGCATTGCCTCTTGAGGTCCTTCAGGGCACGCTGGAGGTGGGCGTTCTGCTCCTGCAGCCTGCTGTGACTGCTACCAGGCAGCCAGTCCTCCTGCTGCCCTACAGTCTGAACACCTACCTCTGCCACAGACGGCCCGCTGCGGGTCGTTCCTTGCGGCGGGGAGTCCGAGCAGTGCGGCGTCGAGTCTTGCCCCACAGCCTCAAGCAAAGACTCCATGCTGTTCCCTTCCTCCTGGAGGCGAGTGTCTTTTAAGCTCTGGTGGGTTTTCCGCTGCCCTTCTCCATCACGGGAGGAAGACGCCATGAGGCTCTCCAAAGAGCAGGACCCAATGGCCCCGGTGCCCAGGAGGGTCTGCAGGCGGTGCCAGGCCGAGGCCTTGGCCCTGGCCTCATTGCCGGAAGCAGGCTGCTCGCCATCGAACCTCTCCAAGATGTACTTTAGGAAGAGCCTTCTCTGCAGCAGCAGTTTGTCTTGGAGGCGGAGGATGTGAGCAGCCTCCTTGCTATTGGTCTCCCAGCGCAGCTTGCTGAGGACATCCTGGAGCTTAATGGGGGCCTCGCCGCTCGTCGAGGCGCCTCTCACCAACTCCTTGGCCAGCTGCTGCTGCAGGTCCCGTGCCTGACGGATGGCGTCGTCGCGCTGCTGCTGCAGCACCTCCTGCACCTTGTGCAGCTCAGCCTCCTTCGAGCGCAGCAGCTGGCGGATCTCCACCTCCCGCTGCCGCTGGTTCAGCTCCCGCAGCCGCTGGAGCTCCCGTGCCTGCTGCTGCTCCAATCTGGAGTGTAGCCGTTTGGCCAGGAGCTGCCGATCCCGCTCTGCGGCCTCCTTCATCTTGCGAGTTTCGGCGGCAAAGTGGCGGCACAGCTCTTGGGAGCGGAGTCGCTCAGCCTCCAGCTCAGCCTGCAGCCTCTCCAGCTGCCGCTTGTGCTCATCCTTCTGCGCTGGGCCCCGGCAGGGCGAGGGGCGGCTGCGCGCCCCGGTCCCCGGTCCCGCGCTGTCCCGGCTCATGGCTGCAGGGATGGCAACCAAACGCTGCCACCAACAGCCACCAACGTCGTGCGTCGCTCCCTCTCAGCAGCCGCTGCCTCCCTTGACCGTGCAGGAGCAGAGACAGCGTCTGCAATCAGCCAGGGGTGGGCGAGTGTGGCCTTATATAGGTGTCCGGGCCCCCAGCTCACAAAGGAGGGGTGGGGCTGTGTGGCCTTGTAAGGTATGTCCTGGCCCCGCCCCCGCCGCCAGCACACAAAGGAGGGGCGGGGCTGTGTGGGGTGGGGCCGTGTGGCCTTATGAGGTGTGGCCCGCCCACCCCCAGCACACAAAATTTGTGTCACCTAACGCCATCTCCTGTGAATGCGCAGTTGCGTTCATCGTCTGGTTGAGTCCTTTTGACTAGTCTGGCTTGGAACGTCACCAGACGTTTTGGTTCTTTTGGTTACACATGACCCCTCCTCTCATTTTGAGGGTCCAAAGCCCTCTTTTACAGCTGGAAGCCTCCATTGGAGTGCCCAAAGTCCTATATTCACGACCAAAGCTTCCTTTCTGGGGGTCACAGAGGAACCAAGAGGTTCCCCTCCTTTTCAGGGTCCAAAGCTTCCTTTTTAGTGATATAGAGAACGAACTGCTAATTGCTTAATGGTTGTCTCTCTGTAACTTTACATACCAAAGACTAGTGTTTGTCAAAGATTAAACCTGTCAGAGACTGGTACTTGGGAGCGATGAGCAAGAAGGAACCATGAGCGATCACAAAACTTAATTAAATGTTTGATGAATTTACAATCTTGTTGAAGGCACAAGTAGAGGCCTTGCTTGAATAGATAGGGCCAGAAAAGATAAGAACTCCTGCCTTTGTTCTCGTCCTTGTAGATAATTTAGCTTAAACTAACCATATGGTCTACACCACTAATGAAAACTTAGATAATAAGAGCACTAACAAGCATTGATGTATCAAAACATGTAAAGGACCATACCGCGCAGAATCACCTGAGGAGGGTCAAATAGCGGACAAGTGAGGAAGACTATGGAAGACCACCAGAGGACTCCTGAAGACCACCAGAGACCTTCAATGCGCCTGCGTAAAGGACATTTGCATATGCTAATAGTTTCCCGGAAAACTAATGAATATGTATAACATTTCTCAGAAATCTAGTGAATACGTACGTAGAGCATGTACTTAACCTGCACAATTAGGCCCGACGGTGCGCACGACGGGTGGAGCGATCCCCCGTGCATCCAGCGCTGCCAATAAAGAATACCTGCTTAACAGTTAATCAAACTATTGAGTTAATTTCTTTGAATCACCCCTCCTCTCATTTTGAGGGTCCAAAGCCCTCTTTTACAGCTGGAAGCCTCCATTGGAGTGCCCAAAGCCCTATATTCATGACCAAAGCTTCCTTTCTGGGGGTCACAGAGGAACCAAGAGGTTCCCCTCCTTTCCAGGGTCCAAAGCTTCCCTTTTAGCACCTAGCCCATTCTTTTGAGTGCCCAACGCCCCTTTTTTAGGGCCGAAATCCTCATTTTTAGGGTCCAAACCTGTCCTTTATGACGCATAGCCTTTTTTTAGGGCCCACGGTTTCAAGTTGAGGGTCTAAACCCTAAAGGCGGAGCTTGTCGCCTGGCAACTCCCGCCTAGTAGTCTGTGGGGAGTCAGGGGACCCAGGACAGCCAATGGCATTTGAGGAAGTGGGGGCAAGCCACGTGATTGATATGTAGCCAACCAATCAAGCTTTGAGGCCTGCAGGAAAGAGGGCGAGAGTCGAAAAAGCTGGGCAACGTGTGGGGGCGGGCCGTGCTGGCTCCACCAATCACGCCTGGTGGGAGAGCAGCACACGGAAGATTGATAAGCTGCCTGACCCATCATTTGATGGGAGGCGCAAGGCGGGAAATGCCAGGCAGCCAGTCAGATGAAACATCACGTCAGGGAAGGGCGGGCACTGTTGGTGGCGGGAGGGTGACCACCCCAGGCAGCCAATCAGAGGCAGCGTCACCTCAGGGATGGGACGTGCCAGCCCCAAACCAGGGCAGAGTGACAGCCTAGGTGACCAATCAGAGGCAGCATCACCTCCGGAGAGGAGACCGACAGCCCCCCAAACCTATGCCAGTGAAGACCGAGGTGAGGAGAAGGCGGGCTCTGCTGGCGGCCAGGCCGAGCCTCAACATGGCGCACATGGGGCCTGCCCCGAGGCCCAGCAGCCCTGGGCCCAGACCGGCGGCCCCTCTTCCCCCCCTCCATCCCCCACCCACCCCCATGCTCCAGAACCGCAGTAGCCACGGGCCACCGGGCTTCTCGCCGCTATCGCTGCCGGCACCCGCCAGGCGGTGACGAGGACGTGACGGTGAGGCTGCCAGGGTGACGGTTAGGCTGCCGGTGTGACGGTGGAGCGCGCGAGGGTGGGTGGGGGGTGATGCTTGCCGTGGGGCTGCCCGCCACCACCTCACCCACATCCCCTCCCGCAGCCCAGGCAACCCCACTGCCGCCATCCAGCGTCTCCCCCCTGGGATGGTGAGTTGAGCGGGGGGATGGTGGGGCTGGGGTCTCCCCCTCAAAGCAGGGGGGGTCCCCAGGGTTGATGCTCTCCCCCCCTCCCCACAGCCACTGCACATCATCTCCTTCCTGACGCTGCCGGACCTGCTGAGACTGGACCAGACCTGCCACTACCTCCACGAGGCGTGCGACAGCGAGGCCGCCTGGCGCCACCTCTGCACCCCTCTCCCCCCTGCCGCCACCTCTGCACCCCTCTCCCCCCTGCCGCCAAGAGCGCCCGGCCCTGCAAATATTACAGCTAAATGTTGATCTTGGTTGCGTATCAAGCGAGGCCAGTCAGAGAAAGCTGATCTTTATTACGAATGCCAGTCCCAGGGTTGGCCAGTGCCTATGAAAACCTGTCGAGCAATCCTTGCAGCTTGTCCACAATGCTAAATAAGGCTTTGCTGGGAGGGGTGGTCAAAAAGGCAGCAACCCCTTCACTGGCTGCTCGGAGGGTCTTTCCCAGCACGCATGCCAGGTTGGCGTAGGCTTCCAGCACGCATGTCAGGTTGGCGTAGGCTTCCTCGGGCAGCAGGCGGTGGAAGACCTCGGGGTCATACCATGATGCATAAAGCATGACGGCAGCCACTGCAAAGACGATGGCCAGCTCCAGGCTGACAAAGAACAGGAGGAGTGTCCTGTGGGGCAGAAGAAGTATGGGAGACAGGGCAGGGTGGATGCATCCCAGCCCCAAGAGGGATGGAGGGGCCCCACCGGCTGGAGCAGGCGTCCAGCCCATCACCTGGTGGGGACACTCACTGCAGCCAGTAACTGAAACCGCGTCTCCTCGCCCGCACGTCCCTCTCCTGCAGGTCAACACAGAGCAAGGACACTTGGTCAAGCACTGCCGCACGGCCGGGACAGCTGGAGTTGCACGGAGTTGCCTTGCACAGGAGCGTAGCCCACGCGTGGCTGGCACCCCCGTGGACCCCTTTCCTCAGGGAGACCCACAGGCTCTTCCCCCTTACCAGCCGTGCTTCCATCACCTCCGGCAGCACAGTCTCCGGCATCTCTGCCTCCTTCTTCCTCTGGTACTGGCTGCAGGCAACAGGGCTTGGTTGGACACATTACGGACCTCCGTGGCCACGCCGGGGGTCCCCTTCCACACACACACCCCCCCACCCCAGGCAGGGATGGGGCTCCCCTGGCACCAGCATTGGCAGCCCCATGGCGCCGGGTGCTGCAGGGACACCCGTGTGGGGCGAGGGACCCCGCTTACCAGCCCTCTTCCTCCTCCAGTGTCTCTTCCAGATTTCTTATTTCCTGATGCAGCGCCTGGGAGAGGGAAGGCTCTGAGTCCCCGAGCCTGCTGTGGCCCCAGGGACCGTGGGCACCCACCCGTTTTCCCCCGGCCCCTTCGGCACTACCTCATTCTCCTGCTTGTCCTCCTTGAGCCAGGATGCTATCAGGGCACGGAACTTTTCCTCCTGCAAAACCACGGGTGTGTCGTGCAGGCAGCTGGGCTGCCACCTTGGCACCCTCGCCCCTCTCCAGCCCCAGGGCTGTGCCCACTCACTCCCCCACTGCCCTAGGGCACTACTGGGAAACTGGGTGACTCGCAAGGCCAGGCGTGGGGAAGCGATGGACACCCCCACCCCCCCCACAGCCTGCAAAAATTGTCCTCCCTAGTCACGCCGCTGGGCAACCGGCACTCGGTGACCCTCTCTGAGCAGGGGGGTTGGAGACGACAAGATGACCTCCAGGGGTCCCTTCCAACCTCTCAGCCCCAGCTGACGCAGCTCTGGGTCAGGGGCAGAGGAGAGGACACCAACCTTAGTGCTGAGCTGCTGTACGGCATCGTGTGGCTCCTGATGGTTCTCCTTGCTGCTTGCTGTCAGCGCGGAGCTCTGCTCAGCATCTCTGCCGGCTCCTCGACTGGTCGCCACAGCCTTTGCTGCCTGCGGGAATGGGGAACCGTCAGATGCCCTCTCACAGACATACACCCCCTCACACACGGCGCTGCCCCTGCTTCCCATCTCTCAGCGCCCATCGGCCACTTGCACACCCGCACCCGGCCAGCGGTCCTGCGTGCCCCCTCGCCCCATGCCCGGCTCAGCCTGTGCTTGCTGGCAGCCCAGGACTTGGCAGGAGATGGGGCTGGAGGCACCAGGGACCTGCACTGCTGTGCCTCCCTCTGCCTTTTCCCAAAAGTGGTCTGCCTGGGAGAGAAGAGGGAACGGGAACACCTGCAGGAGGGGCAGGGGCCCAATCCCTCCATCGCGGATGCCACATCCCAAAGTCAATGAGCCTGCCCGTGGATGCTGGGGTGCGGGGACCCAGCACTGGCACCCCCTCCCTGACCCTGCCAGGATGGGCATCCTTCTTCCCTGTACCTTCTGTGCTTCTTCCAGGCTTGCCACTGCCTCGCTCTTTGCTATTTGAAAGCGCTTCTGCGAGAGAGGAGGAGGAGAAGCCATCAGGGCACTGGACATTCCCACAAGCGCCCTCCCCTCCGCATTATCCCTTCCCGGCTCCCCTCGGGCACTGCCTTTGCCCCTGCGTCCTCTCTCCTTCCCAGCCTTGCAGGCGGACAGAGGGACCCCCCCAGGCCCAGCTCTGGATGCGGTCCACATCTGGACATGGTCCTGAGCAACTGGCCCTAGGGGACCCCGCTTAAGCAGGGGCATTGGACAAGATCAGATCATCTCCAGCAGCCCCTTCCAACCTCAACCAGACCGTGGTTCTGTGAACTCACCTTCATCTGGGCCACCTGCCCCTCCAGTTGCTGGAGCTCCTGGCTGTTCTCTTCGAAGCAGCGTGCCACGAGACAGTTCTGGGAAAAGGAGCCGCACGCAGGCACTGAGCCCCTGACACAGCCCCAGCCGCCGCAGCTGGGGGACGTGGGTACAGGAGGGGATACTGACCTCCAAGGTGAGCCGCTCCAAGGTTTGCTGCACCTCCTGCTGCTTCTGCCCCTGCATGGTGAAAGGAGGGGTCAGTGGCTCCGGTCTCACAGCCCCAGTCCCCGGGGACAAGGGGACCGCTCCCCACCTACCAGACACTGCAGCAGCGCCCTGTGGCTTTGGGATGCTGCGGAAGAGCGGGCCAGGCACGCCCGGACGATGCGGAGGTCTTCTTTCACCGCTTTTGCCTGGGTGCTTACACCTGCGAGTCGGGAGCGAGCGGGGTGTGAGGGGCACAGATGCTCGCAGGGATGGTCCCCAAGCTCAGGGCATCTGTACTCATGCACGCCTGCCTCTACTCGGCATATGAGCGAGGCTGGGGGTGCCGCACACGGACCCCCTTGCCCGGCAGCCGGCTCTGGGGACTGTGGGGATGCTCTGCCCTCACCTTCCTCTTCACCGCCAGACACAATCCACTGCATGCTGGACAAAGGACAGGTTGTTTGAAGAGCCTCCTCTAAACTCCTGCCCAACAGCTCCGAGGTTCTCCCCGGAATGTTCCCCCGTCTCCAGGAGCAGCCCCTTTTATACCCGCCGGGGCACCCGTGTCACAGGCCCAAGGTGACATCACAGAGACACAGTCATCGCTGTCCACTGTGACATGGCCGACAACTCCCTGGGCTGGCACCAAGAGCTGACCTGGGGCTCGGCCGCAGCCACTGGGGAAACAGGGCATCACTCTTAGCCCACCGGCGGGAGCGACCGCGGGCACCGCTTCCCGGCGTCTCCGTGGGGGGGGGTTGCCGGTTCCTTCACCACCCGGCTGCCACCGTTGCCCACCCCGGGACCAAGCAGGAGCCAGGCTGCGCACGCAGTCCCAGCAGACACTCGCACGGACACGCGTGAACGACGGGTGTGCACGGATGGCCACGCCGCATGGGGTCCAGCATCCAGCCCCCACCGGGATCCAGCATCCAGCCCCAGGGGGGAACAACAGTCTGGGAAGGGGGAAAAATAAGGACCAGCTCTCTGTCAGACTCAACAAGGGTATAAAGGGCGTCCCGCCGGAGGACACCCTGAGTCAGTCCTCCTCAGAGCAGCGGGTCTGCAGTCCGGGACTCTCTCCTTGGGTCAGGATGCTAAAGGAGGTTCTAGCCTTGTGGCTGAAGAAAGGCTGTTTAGAAAGCAGTCCTCTGCACAGGAGCGCCCAGAAGAACCAGCTCTCATCTATAACCCACACACACACAGTAGAGGCAGCCTTAGAGCTGCCATTCTCCTTCACCCCACCACACACAGCTTTGGAAAAGGGCTGCTTCCTTTTGCTCATGTGCAAGAAAGTACTTCTCTCATTTCACTAACTCTGGCCAACTTCCTTTCCATCCACAGTCTTGCATCTGATTACTAGTCCAATTAGGCGTTTGCACGGATTGCCACTTACACCGCAAATTTCTGTCTGTAATCACCTGGTAAGAGCAAAGACATAAAGAAGCAAGTAACGAGCATGCAAGATAACCCCGCTCATATCGCACTTTTCTGCAAGCCATCTTGTCTTTCAGAGAAGTCCGTCTGTACTCACAGGAGTCACTCTGTGTGATGGCCATCGCTCCCCTCTGTAAGACAGGAGAAAGCTCTGGTTGACAAAAGAGTGTCAAGCACTCTTGTTACTGAAGCAACGGTTAAAGTATTTTATTTGATAACTAATTTAATTTAAACCACTGTGTGTAGTCCTGTACTTTTTAAATAAATGGGGAATCTTACTGGGGCTAGTTCTTTCTAAAAGTAAGTACTTCACTACTTGAAGACTTCCTGAAGCAAGCGAACAATTGCAGTTATCTGTTATCAAATGTAACATCGTTTACTGTCAGAAGTAATGGCGGCAGTCACCTAACCAATTTCAAATGAGAAATGCCAAGAGGCCCATGCTTAGCTGCTGTCCGGTATCTAGAGTGCAAAACATAAGCCACGCTACAAACAGAAAATCACGTTAAGATCAACATTTAGCTGTAATATTTGCAGGGCCGGGCGCTCTTGGCGGCAGGGGGGAGAGGGGTGCAGAGGTGGCGGCAGGGGGGAGAGGGGTGCAGAGGTGGCGCCAGGCGGCCTCGCTGTCGCACGCCTCGTGGAGGTAGTGGCAGGTCTGGTCCAGTCTCAGCAGGTCCGGCAGCGTCAGGAAGGAGATGATGTGCAGTGGCTGTGGGGAGGGGGGGAGAGCATCAACCCTGGGGACCCCCCCTGCTTTGAGGGGGAGACCCCAGCCCCACCATCCCCCCGCTCAACTCACCATCCCAGGGGGGAGACGCTGGATGGCGGCAGTGGGGTTGCCTGGGCTGCGGGAGGGGATGTGGGTGAGGTGGTGGCGGGCAGCCCCACGGCAAGCATCACCCCCCACCCACCCTCGCGCGCTCCACCGTCACACCGGCAGCCTAACCGTCACCCTGGCAGCCTCACCGTCACGTCCTCGTCACCGCCTGGCGGGTGCCGGCAGCGATCGCGGCGAGAAGCCCGGTGGCCCGTGGCTACTGCGGTTCTGGAGCATGGGGGTGGGTGGGGGATGGAGGGGGGGAAGAGGGGCCGCCGGTCTGGGCCCAGGGCTGCTGGGCCTTGGGGCAGGCCCCATGTGCGCCATGTTGAGGCTCGGCCTGGCCGCCAGCAGAGCCCGCCTTCTCCTCACCTCGGTCTTCACTGGCATAGGTTTGGGGGGCTGTCGGTCTCCTCTCCGGAGGTGATGCTGCCTCTGATTGGTCACCTAGGCTGTCACTCTGCCCTGGTTTGGGGCTGGCACGTCCCATCCCTGAGGTGACGCTGCCTCTGATTGGCTGCCTGGGGTGGTCACCCTCCCGCCACCAACAGTGCCCGCCCTTCCCTGACGTGATGTTTCATCTGACTGGCTGCCTGGCATTTCCCGCCTTGCGCCTCCCATCAAATGATGGGTCAGGCAGCTTATCAATCTTCCGTGTGCTGCTCTCCCACCAGGCGTGATTGGTGGAGCCAGCACGGCCCGCCCCCACACGTTGCCCAGCTTTTTCGACTCTCGCCCTCTTTCCTGCAGGCCTCAAAGCTTGATTGGTTGGCTACATATCAATCACGTGGCTTGCCCCCACTTCCTCAAATGCCATTGGCTGTCCTGGGTCCCCTGACTCCCCACAGACTACTAGGCGGGAGTTGCCAGGCGACAAGCTCCGCCTTTAGGGTTTAGACCCTCAACTTGAAACCGTGGGCCCTAAAAAAAGGCTATGCGTCATAAAGGACAGGTTTGGACCCTAAAATGAGGATTTCGGCCCTAAAAAAGGGGCCACCTCCTAAATGCGATGCCGCTGCACACAGCTGCTCGAGGGGCCACAGCCAAAGCAGGGGGGTCACTGCCTGCCTGCCGCGTTCCCGACTCCGTCAGTGGGATCGAGCGCACCCTCAGCAAGTTTGCCGACAACGCCAAGCTGTCTGGTGCGGTCGACACGCTGGAGGGAAGGGATGCCGTCCAGAGCGACCTTGACAGGCTCGAGAGGTGGGCCCGTGTGAACCTCATGGCGCTCACGAGGCCAAGCGCAAGGTCCTGCACGTGGCTCGGGGCAATCCCAAGCACATATACAGGCTGGGTGATGAGTGGATTGAGAGCAGCCCTGCGGAGAAGGACTTGGGTGAGTTGGTTGATGAGAAGCCCAACGGGACCTGACAATGTGCGCTCGCGGTCCAGAAAGCCAGCCGTATCCCGGGCTGCATCCGAAGCAGCGTGACCAGCAGGTTGAGGGAGGTGATTCTCCCCCCGTACTCCGCTCTGGCGAGACCCCACCTGCAGTACTGCATCCGGCTCTGGGCCCCGCCCTGCCCCATAAGAAGGACATGGACTTGTTGGAGCGAGTCCAGAGGAGGGCCACAAAGATGATCAGGGAGCTGGAGCACCTCTCCTGTGAGGACAGGCTGAGAGAGTTGGGGTTGTTCAGCCTGGAGAAGAGAAGGCTCCGGGGAGACCTTACTGCAGCCTTTCAATTTATAAAGGGGGCTTATAAGAAAGAGAGAAAGACTTTTTACCAGGGCCTGTAGTGACAGGACAACAGGCAACAGTTTTAAACGGAAGGAGGGTAGGTTTAGACTGGACAAAGGAAGAATTTTTTTACAATGGGGGTGGTGAGGCACTGGACCAGGTCGCCCAGAGAGGCCGTGGCTGCCCCATCCCTGGCAACTCCGCCCCGCGGACTGGCTGACTGGCTGCCTGACTGGCTGCCTGACTGACTGACCGACTGACTGACGGACTGACTGGCGTCCTCGGCTGGCGGGACCCATCGGCTGAGCGGCTGGCGCCCTCGGGGGACTGGCCCAGCGTTGCAGCAAGGACAGGTGAAATGTCTGCTTTCTTTCTTGTCTCAGTTTTCTCTTTCCCTGATCCCCATACCTCATCCCCTTAGCCATGAACCGTTGCCCAAGTCTGGGACTAGGAGTGGATCTAGCTGCCCCTCGGCTCCTCTGTGAGAAGGAGTCTGGAAAGCAAGGGGGTCCACTCTGAACCTCGTGACTCAACGGCAGGGCTCTCCTCACTATCTCCCTGAGCCGATCCCTAAATCGGACAGGCAAAATCTCCCCTTCCTTGTCTTTTGGTGTCTTTTTTTCTTTTACCTGATCCCCATACCTCATCCCCTTAGCCATGAACCGTTGCCCAAGTCTGGGACTAGGAGTGGATCTAGCCGCCCCTAGGCTCCTCTGTGAGAAGGAGTCTGGAAAGCAAGGGGGTCCACTCTGAACCTCGAGACTCAACGGCAGGGCTCTCCTCACTGTCTTGCGGAGGTGATCCCCAAATCGGCAAGGCTGGTATGTTGAATGACACGGTTAGCACATTTTATTTATGTAGTCTACTGACGTAGTTTCATGCCACTTCTTTCTGTGACCATGCCAGTTGTCAGGAGGATACCAGTTCTGGTAAGTGGGAATTCCTGTCGACCAAAAGTTGAATTTTGTGACTTACAGGAACCCTGGGGTCGTTTTGCCGTAATGCTGACCTGGGAATCTGCAAACTTGAGTTGTCATCTTGAGCAATTGTGAGACGGCAGCGGTTAGAGTTGTAGAGAATGGGGTCTTGTTCGGTTTTGCTGTGGTCTTTAGGCAGAAGTTGTTTTGCAGGGATTGTGTTTAGTTACTAATGGAGTAGAAGGGGTGTTGCCTGGTTATCAAAGTGTTTAGCAGTACATTTCCTGTAAAATCTATGCCCGATTCAGGGGTGAAAATCCTAACTGAGAGGCTTGCCATCTCGTGTAAAAAAATTCTCTGTGTTCCACCCATTTATAGTTTCTTCCATTGGTTTGCTAATTTTGCATCTGTGGGGGACATGGGGCCGGCACAGCCCCACCACATGTGGGCTGGCATGGCACTGTGTACTGCACGTGGAGCAGGGGCATGCCGGGCCCCCGGCCCCCAATTCTGAGGGGGCCAAAAACATCCCTTGCAAGATCCAGGGCAGCAAGATGGACTGAAATGGGTTGTCTCCACCCAAAGTTGCCCTCGTCAGGCCTAGGTCACCCCAAAATGGTGCCCGAGAATAGAGAGGTGTCACACCGGTGAGTCCCTGTGGTTTTCCTTCCTTGTGGCCTTGCTGCAGGCAGGAGGCAAGGGTTACCAGGGTTTTAGTTGCTGTCATCTCCCGTCCTGGGAACCCCTTGTGCAGGTTCATGGTGTTTCTTGGCTCTCGCGCACTGAACTGACCTGAGTTTTCCCACCGCTCTTCCCCTCCCTGCTCCCCACCTTGCCTGGACACTAGTTTGCACATGTAAGCCTGCTCACTGCTTCTAATTTGGCATGCTGTTTGGGATTGATTTTTGCATGCAGTAGATGTGCACGGGGTCCCGTAGCCGCTGCCTGTTGCTGCGTTGCCTGGTCATGGCTGTGGGTCACTCTGCCGTGGGGCAGAGGGTAGGCAGCTGGCAGTGGCTGGGGGTCCCAGGGTGCGACGTGCTGCTGCTGCTGCTGCCCCCCCTGCTCTCCCTTGCCCTCTTTGCATCTGCTCTGCCTGACTGCACGTGCTGCCCTCCTTGTCCTTCGGGACCCCCAGGGACCCCCTGGCCCCCCACGATGGGTCTCAGCCACAACACGCTCCTGCCCCGGCAGCCTTGTGCCCCCTCCCCAGTGATGCTGCCTGCACAGAGGGGTGCTCCCCAGGGCCACTGGCTGCCATCCCGCTGCAGCCCGTCCTGCCAGGCTTCACAGTACACTGGGGGCCTGGGCAGGACATGGGCAGGCGAGTGGGGCTGCGCTGAGCTCCCTTCCTTGCTGCCAGCACAGCATGGGCCTGGCTGCTAAGCAGGGGTCAGCTCGTGCCCCTCCAGGGACCAGCATCGGGGTTTTGCCCCCTGGACTGCAGCCAATGCCTCCCTCCTACCCTGGGAGACCAGGCACCCTCCAGGCGTTGGGCTGCTCCGTGGGGGCCCATCCTGCCCTGGGCTCTGCCCACATCCCCCCCAGGGGAAAAGAAGAGCTGGAGCTGGAGGGAGGTTATCAGAACGGGGACTCAGCTGCGTTGTCCCCGGACTTTGGCTGCCCCCTGCTCCCACACTTTCTCTGGGTACCTTGAGCACCCCTCATGGTGGCCGCGACCAGTGTGTCCCTGGCTGTCCCCAGCCCTGGCTGCCCTGGGGCACCCAGCCAAGGGGTCCAGCCCACCGCTGCCCCTGCTCTTGCAGCCACAAGCGAGGGGTGCCTGCACCCTCTGCTTGACTCCAGTAGCTGGCGCATAGTCCTTTCAGTTCACATACACACAGGAGAAGGAGAGAGAGTACACAGAGAGATAGTTAAGAAAAGATTTAATAACGATTGATCAGGCAATGGCTGGTCTCCAGCTGCCTGGCTGTTTCTTGCAGCTGCTTGGCAAGGAGACGCAGCTTAGCACTCTTCTGCTTGATCCTCTCCTGCTTCTCCTGCACTTGAGGAGAGCTTGCCTTCCTCAGAAGACAGTTCTCCTCTTGAAGGACACGGCATTGCCTCTTGAGGTCCTTCAGGGCACGCTGGAGGTGGGCGTTCTGCTCCTGCAGCCTGCTGTGACTGCTACCAGGCAGCCAGTCCTCCTGCTGCCCTACAGTCTGAACACCTACCTCTGCCACAGACGGCCCGCTGCGGGTCGTTCCTTGCGGCGGGGAGTCCGAGCAGTGCGGCGTCGAGTCTTGCCCCACAGCCTCAAGCAAAGACTCCATGCTGTTCCCTTCCTCCTGGAGGCGAGTGTCTTTTAAGCTCTGGTGGGTTTTCCGCTGCCCTTCTCCATCACGGGAGGAAGACGCCATGAGGCTCTCCAAAGAGCAGGACCCAATGGCCCCGGTGCCCAGGAGGGTCTGCAGGCGGTGCCAGGCCGAGGCCTTGGCCCTGGCCTCATTGCCGGAAGCAGGCTGCTCGCCATCGAACCTCTCCAAGATGTACTTTAGGAAGAGCCTTCTCTGCAGCAGCAGTTTGTCTTGGAGGCGGAGGATGTGAGCAGCCTCCTTGCTATTGGTCTCCCAGCGCAGCTTGCTGAGGACATCCTGGAGCTTAATGGGGGCCTCGCCGCTCGTCGAGGCGCCTCTCACCAACTCCTTGGCCAGCTGCTGCTGCAGGTCCCGTGCCTGACGGATGGCGTCGTCGCGCTGCTGCTGCAGCACCTCCTGCACCTTGTGCAGCTCAGCCTCCTTCGAGCGCAGCAGCTGGCGGATCTCCACCTCCCGCTGCCGCTGGTTCAGCTCCCGCAGCCGCTGGAGCTCCCGTGCCTGCTGCTGCTCCAATCTGGAGTGTAGCCGTTTGGCCAGGAGCTGCCGATCCCGCTCTGCGGCCTCCTTCATCTTGCGAGTTTCGGCGGCAAAGTGGCGGCACAGCTCTTGGGAGCGGAGTCGCTCAGCCTCCAGCTCAGCCTGCAGCCTCTCCAGCTGCCGCTTGTGCTCATCCTTCTGCGCTGGGCCCCGGCAGGGCGAGGGGCGGCTGCGCGCCCCGGTCCCCGGTCCCGCGCTGTCCCGGCTCATGGCTGCAGGGATGGCAACCAAACGCTGCCACCAACAGCCACCAACGTCGTGCGTCGCTCCCTCTCAGCAGCCGCTGCCTCCCTTGACCGTGCAGGAGCAGAGACAGCGTCTGCAATCAGCCAGGGGTGGGCGAGTGTGGCCTTATATAGGTGTCCGGGCCCCCAGCTCACAAAGGAGGGGTGGGGCTGTGTGGCCTTGTAAGGTATGTCCTGGCCCCGCCCCCGCCGCCAGCACACAAAGGAGGGGCGGGGCTGTGTGGGGTGGGGCCGTGTGGCCTTATGAGGTGTGGCCCGCCCACCCCCAGCACACAAAATTTGTGTCACCTAACGCCATCTCCTGTGAATGCGCAGTTGCGTTCATCGTCTGGTTGAGTCCTTTTGACTAGTCTGGCTTGGAACGTCACCAGACGTTTTGGTTCTTTTGGTTACACATGACCCCTCCTCTCATTTTGAGGGTCCAAAGCCCTCTTTTACAGCTGGAAGCCTCCATTGGAGTGCCCAAAGCCCTATATTCACGACCAAAGCTTCCTTTCTGGGGGTCACAGAGGAACCAAGAGGTTCCCCTCCTTTTCAGGGTCCAAAGCTTCCTTTTTAGTGATATAGAGAACGAACTGCTAATTGCTTAATGGTTGTCTCTCTGTAACTTTACATACCAAAGACTAGTGTTTGTCAAAGATTAAGCCTGTCAGAGACTGGTACTTGGGAGCGATGAGCAAGAAGGAACCATGAGCGATCACAAAACTTAATTAAATGTTTGATGAATTTACAATCTTGTTGAAGGCACAAGTAGAGGCCTTGCTTGAATAGATAGGGCCAGAAAAGATAAGAACTCCTGCCTTTGTTCTCGTCCTTGTAGATAATTTAGCTTAAACTAACCATATGGTCTACACCACTAATGAAAACTTAGATAATAAGAGCACTAACAAGCATTGATGTATCAAAACATGTAAAGGACCATACCGCGCAGAATCACCTGAGGAGGGTCAAATAGCGGACAAGTGAGGAAGACTATGGAAGACCACCAGAGGACTCCTGAAGACCACCAGAGACCTTCAATGCGCCTGCGTAAAGGACATTTGCATATGCTAATAGTTTCCCGGAAAACTAATGAATATGTATAACATTTCTCAGAAATCTAGTGAATACGTACGTAGAGCATGTACTTAACCTGCACAATTAGGCCCGACGGTGCGCACGACGGGTGGAGCGATCCCCCGTGCATCCAGCGCTGCCAATAAAGAATACCTGCTTAACAGTTAATCAAACTATTGAGTTAATTTCTTTGAATCACCCCTCCTCTCATTTTGAGGGTCCAAAGCCCTCTTTTACAGCTGGAAGCCTCCATTGGAGTGCCCAAAGCCCTATATTCATGACCAAAGCTTCCTTTCTGGGGGTCACAGAGGAACCAAGAGGTTCCCCTCCTTTTCAGGGTCCAAAGCTTCCCTTTTAGCACCTAGCCCATTCTTTTGAGTGCCCAACGCCCCTTTTTTAGGGCCGAAATCCTCATTTTTAGGGTCCAAACCTGTCCTTTATGACGCATAGCCTTTTTTTAGGGCCCACGGTTTCAAGTTGAGGGTCTAAACCCTAAAGGCGGAGCTTGTCGCCTGGCAACTCCCGCCTAGTAGTCTGTGGGGAGTCAGGGGACCCAGGACAGCCAATGGCATTTGAGGAAGTGGGGGCAAGCCACGTGATTGATATGTAGCCAACCAATCAAGCTTTGAGGCCTGCAGGAAAGAGGGCGAGAGTCGAAAAAGCTGGGCAACGTGTGGGGGCGGGCCGTGCTGGCTCCACCAATCACGCCTGGTGGGAGAGCAGCACACGGAAGATTGATAAGCTGCCTGACCCATCATTTGATGGGAGGCGCAAGGCGGGAAATGCCAGGCAGCCAGTCAGATGAAACACCACGTCAGGGAAGGGCGGGCACTGTTGGTGGCGGGAGGGTGACCACCCCAGGCAGCCAATCAGAGGCAGCGTCACCTCAGGGATGGGACGTGCCAGCCCCAAACCAGGGCAGAGTGACAGCCTAGGTGACCAATCAGAGGCAGCATCACCTCCGGAGAGGAGACCGACAGCCCCCCAAACCTATGCCAGTGAAGACCGAGGTGAGGAGAAGGCGGGCTCTGCTGGCGGCCAGGCCGAGCCTCAACATGGCGCACATGGGGCCTGCCCCGAGGCCCAGCAGCCCTGGGCCCAGACCGGCGGCCCCTCTTCCCCCCCTCCATCCCCCACCCACCCCCATGCTCCAGAACCGCAGTAGCCACGGGCCACCGGGCTTCTCGCCGCTATCGCTGCCGGCACCCGCCAGGCGGTGACGAGGACGTGACGGTGAGGCTGCCAGGGTGACGGTTAGGCTGCCGGTGTGACGGTGGAGCGCGCGAGGGTGGGTGGGGGGTGATGCTTGCCGTGGGGCTGCCCGCCACCACCTCACCCACATCCCCTCCCGCAGCCCAGGCAACCCCACTGCCGCCATCCAGCGTCTCCCCCCTGGGATGGTGAGTTGAGCGGGGGGATGGTGGGGCTGGGGTCTCCCCCTCAAAGCAGGGGGGGTCCCCAGGGTTGATGCTCTCCCCCCCTCCCCACAGCCACTGCACATCATCTCCTTCCTGACGCTGCCGGACCTGCTGAGACTGGACCAGACCTGCCACTACCTCCACGAGGCGTGCGACAGCGAGGCCGCCTGGCGCCACCTCTGCACCCCTCTCCCCCCTGCCGCCACCTCTGCACCCCTCTCCCCCCTGCCGCCAAGAGCGCCCGGCCCTGCAAATATTACAGCTAAATGTTGATCTTGGTTGCGTATCAAGCGAGGCCAGTCAGAGAAAGCTGATCTTTATTACGAATGCCAGTCCCAGGGTTGGCCAGTGCCTATGAAAACCTGTCGAGCAATCCTTGCAGCTTGTCCACAATGCTAAATAAGGCTTTGCTGGGAGGGGTGGTCAAAAAGGCAGCAACCCCTTCACTGGCTGCTCGGAGGGTCTTTCCCAGCACGCATGCCAGGTTGGCGTAGGCTTCCAGCACGCATGTCAGGTTGGCGTAGGCTTCCTCGGGCAGCAGGCGGTGGAAGACCTCGGGGTCATACCACGATGCATAAAGCATGACGGCAGCCACTGCAAAGACGATGGCCAGCTCCAGGCTGACAAAGAACAGGAGGAGTGTCCTGTGGGGCAGAAGAAGTATGGGAGACAGGGCAGGGTGGATGCATCCCAGCCCCAAGAGGGATGGAGGGGCCCCACCGGCTGGAGCAGGCGTCCAGCCCATCACCTGGTGGGGACACTCACTGCAGCCAGTAACTGAAACCGCGTCTCCTCGCCCGCACGTCCCTCTCCTGCAGGTCAACACAGAGCAAGGACACTTGGTCAAGCACTGCCGCACGGCCGGGACAGCTGGAGTTGCACGGAGTTGCCTTGCACAGGAGCGTAGCCCACGCGTGGCTGGCACCCCCGTGGACCCCTTTCCTCAGGGAGACCCACAGGCTCTTCCCCCTTACCAGCCGTGCTTCCATCACCTCCGGCAGCACAGTCTCCGGCATCTCTGCCTCCTTCTTCCTCTGGTACTGGCTGCAGGCAACAGGGCTTGGTTGGACACATTACGGACCTCCGTGGCCACGCCGGGGGTCCCCTTCCACACACACACCCCCCCACCCCAGGCAGGGATGGGGCTCCCCTGGCACCAGCATTGGCAGCCCCATGGCGCCGGGTGCTGCAGGGACACCCGTGTGGGGCGAGGGACCCCGCTTACCAGCCCTCTTCCTCCTCCAGTGTCTCTTCCAGATTTCTTATTTCCTGATGCAGCGCCTGGGAGAGGGAAGGCTCTGAGTCCCCGAGCCTGCTGTGGCCCCAGGGACCGTGGGCACCCACCCGTTTTCCCCCGGCCCCTTCGGCACTACCTCATTCTCCTGCTTGTCCTCCTTGAGCCAGGATGCTATCAGGGCACGGAACTTTTCCTCCTGCAAAACCACGGGTGTGTCGTGCAGGCAGCTGGGCTGCCACCTTGGCACCCTCGCCCCTCTCCAGCCCCAGGGCTGTGCCCACTCACTCCCCCACTGCCCTAGGGCACTACTGGGAAACTGGGTGACTCGCAAGGCCAGGCGTGGGGAAGCGATGGACACCCCCACCCCCCCCACAGCCTGCAAAAATTGTCCTCCCTAGTCACGCCGCTGGGCAACCGGCACTCGGTGACCCTCTCTGAGCAGGGGGGTTGGAGACGACAAGATGACCTCCAGGGGTCCCTTCCAACCTCTCAGCCCCAGCTGACGCAGCTCTGGGTCAGGGGCAGAGGAGAGGACACCAACCTTAGTGCTGAGCTGCTGTACGGCATCGTGTGGCTCCTGATGGTTCTCCTTGCTGCTTGCTGTCAGTGCGGAGCTCTGCTCAGCATCTCTGCCGGCTCCTCGACTGGTCGCCACAGCCTTTGCTGCCTGCGGGAATGGGGAACCGTCAGATGCCCTCTCACAGACATACACCCCCTCACACACGGCGCTGCCCCTGCTTCCCATCTCTCAGCGCCCATCGGCCACTTGCACACCCGCACCCGGCCAGCGGTCCTGCGTGCCCCCTCGCCCCATGCCCGGCTCAGCCTGTGCTTGCTGGCAGCCCAGGACTTGGCAGGAGATGGGGCTGGAGGCACCAGGGACCTGCACTGCTGTGCCTCCCTCTGCCTTTTCCCAAAAGTGGTCTGCCTGGGAGAGAAGAGGGAACGGGAACACCTGCAGGAGGGGCAGGGGCCCAATCCCTCCATCGCGGATGCCACATCCCAAAGTCAATGAGCCTGCCCGTGGATGCTGGGGTGCGGGGACCCAGCACTGGCACCCCCTCCCTGACCCTGCCAGGATGGGCATCCTTCTTCCCTGTACCTTCTGTGCTTCTTCCAGGCTTGCGACTGCCTCGCTCTTTGCTATTTGAAAGCGCTTCTGCGAGAGAGGAGGAGGAGAAGCCATCAGGGCACTGGACATTCCCACAAGCGCCCTCCCCTCCGCATTATCCCTTCCCGGCTCCCCTCGGGCACTGCCTTTGCCCCTGCGTCCTCTCTCCTTCCCAGCCTTGCAGGCGGACAGAGGGACCCCCCCAGGCCCAGCTCTGGATGCGGTCCACATCTGGACATGGTCCTGAGCAACTGGCCCTAGGGGACCCCGCTTAAGCAGGGGCATTGGACAAGATCAGATCATCTCCAGCAGCCCCTTCCAACCTCAACCAGACCGTGGTTCTGTGAACTCACCTTCATCTGGGCCACCTGCCCCTCCAGTTGCTGGAGCTCCTGGCTGTTCTCTTCGAAGCAGCGTGCCACGAGACAGTTCTGGGAAAAGGAGCCGCACGCAGGCACTGAGCCCCTGACACAGCCCCAGCCGCCGCAGCTGGGGGACGTGGGTACAGGAGGGGATACTGACCTCCAAGGTGAGCCGCTCCAAGGTTTGCTGCACCTCCTGCTGCTTCTGCCCCTGCATGGTGAAAGGAGGGGTCAGTGGCTCCGGTCTCACAGCCCCAGTCCCCGGGGACAAGGGGACCGCTCCCCACCTACCAGACACTGCAGCAGCGCCCTGTGGCTTTGGGATGCTGCGGAAGAGCGGGCCAGGCACGCCCGGACGATGCGGAGGTCTTCTTTCACCGCTTTTGCCTGGGTGCTTACACCTGCGAGTCGGGAGCGAGCGGGGTGTGAGGGGCACAGATGCTCGCAGGGATGGTCCCCAAGCTCAGGGCATCTGTACTCATGCACGCCTGCCTCTACTCGGCATATGAGCGAGGCTGGGGGTGCCGCACACGGACCCCCTTGCCCGGCAGCCGGCTCTGGGGACTGTGGGGATGCTCTGCCCTCACCTTCCTCTTCACCGCCAGACACAATCCACTGCATGCTGGACAAAGGACAGGTTGTTTGAAGAGCCTCCTCTAAACTCCTGCCCAACAGCTCCGAGGTTCTCCCCGGAATGTTCCCCCGTCTCCAGGAGCAGCCCCTTTTATACCCGCCGGGGCACCCGTGTCACAGGCCCAAGGTGACATCACAGAGACACAGTCATCGCTGTCCACTGTGACATGGCCGACAACTCCCTGGGCTGGCACCAAGAGCTGACCTGGGGCTCGGCCGCAGCCACTGGGGAAACAGGGCATCACTCTTAGCCCACCGGCGGGAGCGACCGCGGGCACCGCTTCCCAGCGTCTCCGTGGGGGGGGGTTGCCGGTTCCTTCACCACCCGGCTGCCACCGTTGCCCACCCCGGGACCAAGCAGGAGCCAGGCTGCGCACACAGTCCCAGCAGACACTCGCACGGACACGCGTGAACGACGGGTGTGCACGGATGGCCACGCCGCATGGGGTCCAGCATCCAGCCCCCACCGGGATCCAGCATCCAGCCCCAGGGGGGAACAACAGTCTGGGAAGGGGGAAAAATAAGGACCAGCTCTCTGTCAGACTCAACAAGGGTATAAAGGGCGTCCCGCCGGAGGACACCCTGAGTCAGTCCTCCTCAGAGCAGCGGGTCTGCAGTCCGGGACTCTCTCCTTGGGTCAGGATGCTAAAGGAGGTTCTAGCCTTGTGGCTGAAGAAAGGCTGTTTAGAAAGCAGTCCTCTGCACAGGAGCGCCCAGAAGAACCAGCTCTCATCTATAACCCACACACACACAGTAGAGGCAGCCTTAGAGCTGCCATTCTCCTTCACCCCACCACACACAGCTTTGGAAAAGGGCTGCTTCCTTTTGCTCATGTGCAAGAAAGTACTTCTCTCATTTCACTAACTCTGGCCAACTTCCTTTCCATCCACAGTCTTGCATCTGATTACTAGTCCAATTAGGCGTTTGCACGGATTGCCACTTACACCGCAAATTTCTGTCTGTAATCACCTGGTAAGAGCAAAGACATAAAGAAGCAAGTAACGAGCATGCAAGATAACCCCGCTCATATCGCACTTTTCTGCAAGCCATCTTGTCTTTCAGAGAAGTCCGTCTGTACTCACAGGAGTCACTCTGTGTGATGGCCATCGCTCCCCTCTGTAAGACAGGAGAAAGCTCTGGTTGACAAAAGAGTGTCAAGCACTCTTGTTACTGAAGCAACGGTTAAAGTATTTTATTTGATAACTAATTTAATTTAAACCACTGTGTGTAGTCCTGTACTTTTTTAATAAATGGGGAATCTTACTGGGGCTAGTTCTTTCTAAAAGTAAGTACTTCACTACTTGAAGACTTCCTGAAGCAAGCGAACAATTGCAGTTATCTGTTATCAAATGTAACATCGTTTACTGTCAGAAGTAATGGCGGCAGTCACCTAACCAATTTCAAATGAGAAATGCCAAGAGGCCCATGCTTAGCTGCTGTCCGGTATCTAGAGTGCAAAACATAAGCCACGCTACAAACAGAAAATCACGTTAAGATCAACATTTAGCTGTAATATTTGCAGGGCCGGGCGCTCTTGGCGGCAGGGGGGAGAGGGGTGCAGAGGTGGCGGCAGGGGGGAGAGGGGTGCAGAGGTGGCGCCAGGCGGCCTCGCTGTCGCACGCCTCGTGGAGGTAGTGGCAGGTCTGGTCCAGTCTCAGCAGGTCCGGCAGCGTCAGGAAGGAGATGATGTGCAGTGGCTGTGGGGAGGGGGGGAGAGCATCAACCCTGGGGACCCCCCCTGCTTTGAGGGGGAGACCCCAGCCCCACCATCCCCCCGCTCAACTCACCATCCCAGGGGGGAGACGCTGGATGGCGGCAGTGGGGTTGCCTGGGCTGCGGGAGGGGATGTGGGTGAGGTGGTGGCGGGCAGCCCCACGGCAAGCATCACCCCCCACCCACCCTCGCGCGCTCCACCGTCACACCGGCAGCCTAACCGTCACCCTGGCAGCCTCACCGTCACGTCCTCGTCACCGCCTGGCGGGTGCCGGCAGCGATAGCGGCGAGAAGCCCGGTGGCCCGTGGCTACTGCGGTTCTGGAGCATGGGGGTGGGTGGGGGATGGAGGGGGGGAAGAGGGGCCGCCGGTCTGGGCCCAGGGCTGCTGGGCCTCGGGGCAGGCCCCATGTGCGCCATGTTGAGGCTCGGCCTGGCCGCCAGCAGAGCCCGCCTTCTCCTCACCTCGGTCTTCACTGGCATAGGTTTGGGGGGCTGTCGGTCTCCTCTCCGGAGGTGATGCTGCCTCTGATTGGTCACCTAGGCTGTCACTCTGCCCTGGTTTGGGGCTGGCACGTCCCATCCCTGAGGTGACGCTGCCTCTGATTGGCTGCCTGGGGTGGTCACCCTCCCGCCACCAACAGTGCCCGCCCTTCCCTGACGTGATGTTTCATCTGACTGGCTGCCTGGCATTTCCCGCCTTGCGCCTCCCATCAAATGATGGGTCAGGCAGCTTATCAATCTTCCGTGTGCTGCTCTCCCACCAGGCGTGATTGGTGGAGCCAGCACGGCCCGCCCCCACACGTTGCCCAGCTTTTTCGACTCTCGCCCTCTTTCCTGCAGGCCTCAAAGCTTGATTGGTTGGCTACATATCAATCACGTGGCTTGCCCCCACTTCCTCAAATGCCATTGGCTGTCCTGGGTCCCCTGACTCCCCACAGACTACTAGGCGGGAGTTGCCAGGCGACAAGCTCCGCCTTTAGGGTTTAGACCCTCAACTTGAAACCGTGGGCCCTAAAAAAAGGCTATGCGTCATAAAGGACAGGTTTGGACCCTAAAAATGAGGATTTCGGCCCTAAAAAAGGGGCGTTGGGCACTCAAAAGAATGGGCTAGGTGCTAAAAGGGAAGCTTTGGACCCTGGAAAGGAGGGGAACCTCTTGGTTCCTCTGTGACCCCCAGAAAGGAAGCTTTGGTCATGAATATAGGGCTTTGGGCACTCCAATGGAGGCTTCCAGCTGTAAAAGAGGGCTTTGGACCCTCAAAATGAGAGGAGGGGTGATTCAAAGAAATTAACTCAATAGTTTGATTAACTGTTAAGCAGGTATTCTTTATTGGCAGCGCTGGATGCACGGGGGATCGCTCCACCCGTCGTGCGCACCGTCGGGCCTAATTGTGCAGGTTAAGTACATGCTCTACGTACGTATTCACTAGATTTCTGAGAAATGTTATACATATTCATTAGTTTTCCGGGAAACTATTAGCATATGCAAATGTCCTTTACGCAGGCGCATTGAAGGTCTCTGGTGGTCTTCAGGAGTCCTCTGGTGGTCTTCCATAGTCTTCCTCACTTGTCCGCTATTTGACCCTCCTCAGGTGATTCTGCGCGGTATGGTCCTTTACATGTTTTGATACATCAATGCTTGTTAGTGCTCTTATTATCTAAGTTTTCATTAGTGGTGTAGACCATATGGTTAGTTTAAGCTAAATTATCTACAAGGACGAGAACAAAGGCAGGAGTTCTTATCTTTTCTGGCCCTATCTATTCAAGCAAGGCCTCTACTTGTGCCTTCAACAAGATTGTAAATTCATCAAACATTTAATTAAGTTTTGTGATCGCTCATGGTTCCTTCTTGCTCATCGCTCCCAAGTACCAGTCTCTGACAGGCTTAATCTTTGACAAACACTAGTCTTTGGTATGTAAAGTTACAGAGAGACAACCATTAAGCAATTAGCAGTTCGTTCTCTATATCACTAAAAAGGAAGCTTTGGACCCTGAAAAGGAGGGGAACCTCTTGGTTCCTCTGTGACCCCCAGAAAGGAAGCTTTGGTCGTGAATATAGGGCTTTGGGCACTCCAATGGAGGCTTCCAGCTGTAAAGAGGGCTTTGGACCCTCAAAATGAGAGGAGGGGTCATGTGTAACCAAAAGAACCAAAACGTCTGGTGACGTTCCAAGCCAGACTAGTCAAAAGGACTCAACCAGACGATGAACGCAACTGCGCATTCACAGGAGATGGCGTTAGGTGACACAAATTTTGTGTGCTGGGGGTGGGCGGGCCATACCTCATAAGGCCACACGGCCCCACCCCACACAGCCCCGCCCCTCCTTTGTGTGCTGGCGGCGGGGGCGGGGCCAGGACATACCTTACAAGGCCACACAGCCCCACCCCTCCTTTGTGAGCTGGGGGCCCGGACACCTATATAAGGCCACACTCGCCCACCCCTGGCTGATTGCAGACGCTGTCTCTGCTCCTGCACGGTCAAGGGAGGCAGCGGCTGCTGAGAGGGAGCGACGCACGACGTTGGTGGCTGTTGGTGGCAGCGTTTGGTTGCCATCCCTGCAGCCATGAGCCGGGACAGCGCGGGACCGGGGACCGGGGCGCGCAGCCGCCCCTCGCCCTGCCGGGGCCCAGCGCAGAAGGATGAGCACAAGCGGCAGCTGGAGAGGCTGCAGGCTGAGCTGGAGGCTGAGCGACTCCGCTCCCAAGAGCTGTGCCGCCACTTTGCCGCCGAAACTCGCAAGATGAAGGAGGCCGCAGAGCGGGATCGGCAGCTCCTGGCCAAACGGCTACACTCCAGATTGGAGCAGCAGCAGGCACGGGAGCTCCAGCGGCTGCGGGAGCTGAACCAGCGGCAGCGGGAGGTGGAGATCCGCCAGCTGCTGCGCTCGAAGGAGGCTGAGCTGCACAAGGTGCAGGAGGTGCTGCAGCAGCAGCGCGACGACGCCATCCGTCAGGCACGGGACCTGCAGCAGCAGCTGGCCAAGGAGTTGGTGAGAGGCGCCTCGACGAGCGGCGAGGCCCCCATTAAGCTCCAGGATGTCCTCAGCAAGCTGCGCTGGGAGACCAATAGCAAGGAGGCTGCTCACATCCTCCGCCTCCAAGACAAACTGCTGCTGCAGAGAAGGCTCTTCCTAAAGTACATCTTGGAGAGGTTCGATGGCGAGCAGCCTGCTTCCGGCAATGAGGCCAGGGCCAAGGCCTCGGCCTGGCACCGCCTGCAGACCCTCCTGGGCACCGGGGCCATTGGGTCCTGCTCTTTGGAGAGCCTCATGGCGTCTTCCTCCCGTGATGGAGAAGGGCAGCGGAAAACCCACCAGAGCTTAAAAGACACTCGCCTCCAGGAGGAAGGGAACAGCATGGAGTCTTTGCTTGAGGCTGTGGGGCAAGACTCGACGCCGCACTGCTCGGACTCCCCGCCGCAAGGAACGACCCGCAGCGGGCCGTCTGTGGCAGAGGTAGGTGTTCAGACTGTAGGGCAGCAGGAGGACTGGCTGCCTGGTAGCAGTCACAGCAGGCTGCAGGAGCAGAACGCCCACCTCCAGCGTGCCCTGAAGGACCTCAAGAGGCAATGCCGTGTCCTTCAAGAGGAGAACTGTCTTCTGAGGAAGGCAAGCTCTCCTCAAGTGCAGGAGAAGCAGGAGAGGATCAAGCAGAAGAGTGCTAAGCTGCGTCTCCTTGCCAAGCAGCTGCAAGAAACAGCCAGGCAGCTGGAGACCAGCCATTGCCTGATCAATCGTTATTAAATCTTTTCTTAACTATCTCTCTGTGTACTCTCTCTCCTTCTCCTGTGTGTATGTGAACTGAAAGGACTATGCGCCAGCTACTGGAGTCTGGAGTGCACTGGGTCTGGAGCTGCCCGGCTCAGCCTGACAGGGCACAGGGGCCTCTAAGGCACTTGGGGTGCCCTCGGGGAGGCTGGGAGGTGCAGGGGGGCTGGGGGAGCCTCCAGCACTGGGACCCAATGGTTTCGCCAATTTCTCAGAGGAGCCGAAGCTGGGGCCCAGCTGTTGGGGGGCAGGGAGAGTCAGCAAACACCCTTATGTGTCCCCCACATCCGTCCTTATCCCATACAACCCCCATACCCTTCTACCTGCCCAGCCCATCCCTGTGAGTCCCTCTATCCTCCCCACACTCCTGTGTTCACCTATTCCCTTTGTGTCTCCCCATCACCCCCAGGACCCCCCCATCATACCAACACCCCCAAGCCTTCAAAAGCCCCCCGTCCTCCTAACACCCCCAGACTCCACGTGGTCTCCAATTCCGTCCATCACCCCCTCTGACAATCCTAGGCCTCCCTCCGTCCTTTCCCATGTCCCTCACAAACTACTGCTCAGCACCACCTGACCCCACCCCCCCACCCCCAAAATCCCAGGGCCCCTCCAGCCCTCCTGGCCCCTCATGCTCCTGCCTCAACAACCCACCTGCAGACTCTGGAGCAGGCCAGACATGGGGCTGGCAGTGCCCAACGACACTCCCAGGAGAGGCAGTGTGGGGAGCAGCAGTGTTTGATTCTGGAGCAGGGGGCTCAGCGCCAGTAGGTTGCCTGGGGGGGTTGAGGGAGAGGCAGGATGTTACCCAGGAGCACCCACTGCCCCCCCGGCATGCAGCATGCCCCCCGGTGCTTCCCTGGGGACTCAGCACCCCTTGTCCAAGCAGTACCTCCACCAATGCCTCCAAGGTGCCCAGTCCCCTGGCCCCACTTATCCAGCAGCGTGGCACCCAGCAGGGAGCTGCCCAGATGGGGCCCCAGCAGGCTGAGGTGCTCTGGGGTGTCCATGGGGTTGTCAGGGGCCCAGCCCTCCCCACACAGGGCCTCAGTAGTCATGGAGGGGGTATCAGTCGAGGTAGGTGCCACAAAGGGGCTCGCAAGGCTGAACTGCTGGCAAGAGGGGCAAGTTGAGGGCACCTTCAAGACATGGGCCATAGACACCCCCAGGCCTCGCCACCAGGGCAAAACCAACCCATCCTCCTCATCCTCCTCGCATGCCCTGGGGGCAAGCACCCTCCTCCCCAGGACAAAGATTCTGCTCTCCTGGGGGTACATAAATACCCCCACCTTCCTCCCCAAGGGCAGCTACTCTTCATCTACCCCAATCTGGGTGCTAACACCTCCCACCACTCTGTTCCCTGGGGCAAACACTCTCCCTTGCCATCATCCCAAGCACAAATAGCCCTCCTGCTAGTGCCTTGAGGATGATGTTCCCCTGCTACTGCACTGCAGGCAAACATGTTCCACCCAGCCACCGCTGCCCCCAGGTCGAAGTTAAAGACCTGCGAGGGACAGGGCAGGCTGAAAGTGGCGACCAGCCATCCCACAGGGACCCCCAGACCCATCCAGCACAGGGCAGCCGCATCCCCTGCTCCTGCAGCCAGGGCCATGATCTTGCAGCTCCCTGTGTCCGGGAAGTGTCCCCAGTGCAGCCCCTCCCCACCTGCCCCTCCCTGTTTCACACCTGACAGCCCCCTGCCCCACACCTTGTGCATGTTGAGTGGACGCTCAAGGCCACACTTGCAGGTCCCGTCAGCCAGGAGATAGGCGCAAGTCTGCTCCAGCGAGGTCAGCGTGGTGCTGCTGGGGCTGGGGAGCATGTGGGGTGAGTGGGGGCCGGGGAGGGAGGTGTGGGGGGATCAGGGGCTGCCTGATGTAGCACAGAGAGCCCTCCTCCACCTTGCGCTCCCAGCCCATAGGCACGCGCCCAGCCAACGGGCACATGGGTCGGTCTGTTCTAGTACAGTCATCACTGCTGCTCATTGTGCCCTCTCCCGTCACACAAACACCTGCAGTGGCCACTGACGAGGGAGTCACACCAGGACAGAGGGAGAAAGCAAATGGGACAGCAGGTCTCAGGGTGCCAGGGCACTGGAGAAGCACTGGGGGGACCCAGGGTTGCTCAGAGCCATAAGGCAGCAGCAGTCCTCGGGGGTGCCCAGGGGCAACAGGGTGGGACCAGGGGGGTCTGAAGGCGCACAGGGAAGTAGAGCAGGACTGGGGGCAGCAGCTCTCCCCTCCTCCCCCTTGTCAGCCCTCCTTCCGCACCAGCCCCCTCCCCCCTTCTTGTTAATCCTGGTGTCTGGGCAGAAGACAACAGTGACCTACAAAGCACCATCGAAGAACTGCAGCTAAAATGCAAACAGCTGCTGCTGGCCCTAATCCCCAGTGACAGGGAGGCCGGGGACACCAGAATCGGTGGGGGCAGGCGTGGTGGTGGGGTGTACCTCTCACTTGTATATCCCTGCAAACATCTCCGCGTCAGGCCCATGGCCGGTGGGCTGCGGCACCCGCGTCTGGTGCCCTGGCGCAGCCCTACAGGTCTCTACGCGACAGAGAGACTCAAGCCAGGCTTTGGGGAAGGGGCAGCACCCACGCAGGGCCCTACATCTGGGGACAGCGGGGGGCAGCACCCAGGCACCCGGAGACCTCTTCTGGAAAAGGGACCCAAGCATCCTGCCCTGTCGTCCCCCCAGGCTGCGTCCTTGCTCCCTGCAGTGACACGCAGGAGACACCCCCCCTCCCCATGGGAGCACTTCAGGGAGAGCACGGGGGTGGCTGGGCCACCGCACCCCAAAAAAACCTGGAGAAGAGGGGAACAGGGGGCCAGGCCCCCTACGTCCTGCCAGCAAGACGGGCGTCACATCGCCCCAGAGCAGGTGCTGGGGGAGTGGGGGGCGGGGGAGGAGTAAAGGGCCTGGCACAGAAGGGGAGGGCACCGCGTCCCTCCAGGGTGACGGGCGGTGGGGCCTGGCCCGCCCCCACCGACCCAGCTGCATTGACGGCGGCGGCCACCGGGCTACGGCTCCGGTCCGACTCCGCCCGGAAGAGGCGGGGCAACGTACGCCCCGCCCACGCGCCTGCGCACAGCGGCAGGGAGGTGGCGATCCCGGCGTGCCCCGCGCGCGGGGGAGCAGCGGGAATGCCCTGGGGATGTACTGAGAATTACCGGGGGCTCCCGCCCGGGAGCTCGCCGGGGGGCCGCGCCGGGCCCCTGGAGTTCCCCCGGGGCTGCAGGAGACCGCCGTCCCTCGGTCCCGCCGCGGCGCTGCGCGGTCTCTTTAAGGCGGGGCGGGGCCGGTTTACCAGCCGTTGCATCATCTGCTCCCGCGTGACTCACCCAAGGGCGCGCGGCCGGCGGGGGGGGGCCGCTCCTTCACTGGTGGGCGGTGGCGCGCGCCCCCCCACCTTCGCCCTCTCCCATTGGTCCGCCCCGCCCCGAGCGTCACGGCGCGGTGGGCGTCGGTTGGCTGCGGCTGGCGAGAGCGTTGCGTCACGCCGGGGAGCCTTTAAAAAGGGGCGCTGGGCGGTGGCGGCGCAGCGGGAGCGGAGCAGTGCGGGACGATGCGGACGAGGATGAGCGGGGGGCAGCGCTCGGGCTGGAGCCGTGGGGAGCCGGGGCCGCCCAGGAAGGTGCGCCGGGGGTGGGGGGAAGATGCCGGGGAGCATAGCCCCGAGTAGCGCCCGGGGCGGGGGTGAGGCGACGGTAGAACGGGGACGTTCCGTCCGGTCCATGGGAGGGACGCACAGGGTTCCCGGAGAGCGGGGTGGGTGCAGGCCACCCTCACCGGAGAGGGTGCGAGGCAGGCGGGGCGCTGCGCCCGGTACGTCGCCACCCCACCCCCCCCGCCGGCTGTGGTACCCCGTGGGGGCGGGATAGGGGGTCCGAACCCCCGGGGAGCCCTCTGCCCGCCGCGTGGTGGTGGTGGTGGCACAAGTCTGATCCTGTCCCTCTTCTTCCCCAGGCATCTAGGAGAAAGTGCGTCCTTGTCGATCACCACACCTGAGAGCAGGTAGGGGAGCGGGGGGGGGGTGGTGGTGGTGGTACCCCGCGGTGACCGGCACCCCGCAAGGGAGCAACACCCCGTAGCTGCGGGTCCCGGGCCTGACTCACCCCATCTCCTCCCCACCCCCCACAGCCCTGCACTGGCCCAGAGGTGACAATGGCAGCTGAGGGGCTGCCTGCGGGGGGACCTGCTGGTGCCCTACCTGGCTGGGAACTGGAGGCCTGGTACCAGGACCTGCAGGAGGTGCTGGCAGCAGCAGAGCCCAACGGGCCATCCGTACCCTGGGGGGCTGAGCAGGTGAGCTGAGCAGCCAGCAACACCCCTGGCGGAGGGGGGGCACAAGGCAGGGGACACTTGTCACCAGGGGCTGGCTCCTCCTCTCTCCCTGCAGGCAGAGCTGGCTCCACTGTGGGGCACAGGGGGAGCTGGCGGTGGTCCAGAGGGCTGCGAGCTGGATGCTGCCCTGGCTGCTGAGCTGCTGGAGCCAGAGAGCGCAGCTGGCACAGAGCCTGTGGGACTGTCGGGTTCAGCCTCCAGCAGGAGCTCCCCACCCCAGCTGGGCGCAGAGGACGATGAGGCAGGGGCAGCTGCGTGGTGTGGGGTGAAGAGGAAGAGGTGCAGTGGCATGGCAGCAAGCAGGGAGCTGGCCAAGCGCCGGGAGCAGGCCAACGAGCAGCGAGTGCTGGAGCTGACGGCCCACAATGAGCAGCTCCGGGAAGAGATCCGGCGGCTCAGCGCAGAGGTGGAGCGCACACGGGCAGCCCTCATCGACCACATTGTGAACCTCCGCCGGGCTTAGGTGCCAATGCTGCCCCACAGCTAGTGGGGCAAGGACTCCACTGCCCCTGCGGACCTAGGAGGCAGCCATGAATTGGAGGGGCACTGCCCCAGTGGCACAGACTGATGCTGTGGGGAGGGTACCACTTCCGTACGCGATTGTATAGTTTTTGCAGTTTATTACACGCACATAACTACCAGCCAGCACCACTCAGTCTTCTTTCTGGGTAGCACTGGGGCTGCCAGAGCTACAGCAGAGCCAGGTGCTACTTCTTCCGCTTCCCCTTGGGCACAAGGACTTCAGGGCTTTTGCCCTCTGCTAGTGCCAGCTGCTTCTTCAGCTCCAACAGCTTTGCCACCTCTGCGTCAACCTGGGCCTTCTCTGCCTTGTTGGCCTTCAGCTGCCGAACATGGTTGCCCTGGGGTGGGGGTGGGAGGTGGTGATAAGGGTTTGGCTGGGTAAAGGGCAAGACAGGACCAGCCCCCAGCACCACTCACCTGCTTGGCCACCTCCTCTGTTAGCTCCTGGATCAGCTGGGGGTCACCTGGAGCTGTGAGGGTCACTGAGGCTGGAGGGGTCTGTTTGGCCTGTGGAAGGACAGAAATAGGTGTGAGCCCTGGTCCCAGGCCCCAGAGGCAGAGCTCTGCACCACCACCACCACCCCCCTCATGCTGGAGAGGGGTGGATTGCTGCAGCACCACTGAGGCAGTGCCAGGGAGGTACCTGGGGCTCTACAGCAAGATCTTCAGGCTGGGAAGGGAGAGACAGCAAGTGAGGAGGGACAGAAAGCAGAGGTGGAGAGGCAAGGAGGTGTCCAAGGTGGAGGAGCTGTGGGGGCACTGAAGTATCCACTCACCTGCCCTCCCCCGAAGCGCTTGCGCAGGGCTTCAATCTGGTCATGCTCCAGCTTCTGGAAAAGGGGGCTCACCTGGAGCCAGGAAGAAGAGGGGTCACCCCTGCAAGGCCAGCATCCCCAATCCTACCCACACACTGCCCAGGGAGGCACAGCCTGCATTCCCCCCACCACCTACAGTGCCCACACGATGCCCAGGCGGCAGGGTGCAGGTGAAGTTGTGGCTCAGGACGAAGCAGTCTGGGGGGATGCAGAGCTGCCCCTGAATGGCCAGGCTGACACTAGGCATGTAGGGCTGCAACATGACAGCCAGCATGGAAGCCATGTTCACCGCCACACCAGTCACTGTGCCAGCACGTTGCCTGTGGGGCAGGAAACCCTCTGTCAATGCCAGGTCCCAACCCTGCCCCCCCTCCCCCCATCCCCCCATCTCTCCCTACCTGTCCTTTTCATCCCCCTTGATCCGCTTCCATGGCTCATTCACCTGGATGTACTGATTGCCATGGCGAGAGATGCTGAGGATACATCTCAGGGCATCACGGATGCTGGGGGGGCGGGGGGGGGGAGGGTAGAGGAGGGCTGAACACTTGCTGTAGGTCAGGTCTCTGCCCTCCACCCTCAACACAATTCAGACCTGCTCCAGCCCCAGGCTTTGAACTACCCACCGGACTTTCTCCAGCAGCTGATGGTACTGGTGCAGCTCCAGGGTGACACGGGCCAGAAGCCTCTTGTCATCTGGTGTCAGGACCATGTCTGGGACAGTGCCACCAAAGAACTTGCAGACGAACATGCCAGCTCTGGGGACAGAGGTGGAGCAGGCATGAGCACAGCCTGGGGACAGAGATGGCCCCTGCCACTGCCAGGGTGTCCCAGAACCTGTTGATGAAGTTGCCCAGGTTGTTCAGCAGCTCTGAGTTGTTCTTGAGCATGAGGTCGCTCCAGGAGAAGGTGCTGTCCTGCCCTTCGGGTCGCAGGTACAACAGGTAGAAGCGCCAGATGTCCGCAGGGATGCCTGTGTCCTTGGCCATGTCCCCAAACACTCCCACACCCCGGCTCTTGGAAAACTTCCCATCCTCGTAGTTCAGGTACTCTGGGGAGGGCAGGAGAGACCCACCATGGGGCCCAAGCATGGGCCTAGCCCTCTCTCGGGCAGGGAACAGCCCCACAACGCAGGGAGATGCTGTCAAAGTGCTGATAGGATCATGCTGAACTCAAAGGGGCTTCCAAGTCAAGGAGAGCAAATGCAGTTCTGTGCCCATGCAGGGCAGACTGGACTGTTCCCAGGACTGAGGTAAAGCAGGGAAGTGTGGTGACCCCCCACCCAGTACCTGTAGCAATGAGGTGGTTCACCAGGGTGTAGTTGTCATCAGCACCCAGGAGTGAGCAGGGGAATATGACACTGTGGAATGGGACGTTGTCCTTGGCCATGAAGTTGTAGAGCTCAACCTGATAAGTAGGGGGAGGAGGGGGGGTGGGGAACATCAGTGGACCCTGGTGTCCAGCTCTGTTCTTGCCTCCACCCTGCAGCAACACCAGGCTCTTACCTGCTGTGGGTTCTTCCACCACCTCTCCCACTGGTCAGTGTAGTTGGCTGTAATGGACAAGTAGCCAATGGGAGCGTCAAACCACACGTAAAAAACCTGAGGGGAAAGTGATACGTGAGCAGGGGACCCCCAGGCAGGGCACCTGGGGACAGATGCTGCAACCAAGGGGCCAGGTGGGAACCACCTTGTCACGGAAACCATCAAGGGGCACAGGTGTGCCCCACTTCAGGTCACGGGTGATGCAGCGAGGTTTGAGCCCATCCCGGATCCAGGAGCGAGTGATGTAGCGAGCGTTGGCTGTCCAGTCCCCTGTGGCCCAGGACTGCTCCAGCCAGGGCTCCAGCTGCTCCTCCAGCTGTGGGGGAACACACAGGGATGGTCAGTGGTACCAGGGGGTGCCCCATCCCTTCCCCACTCTCCCAGGGATGAAGCGCACCTTGGGCAGGTCCAGGAAGAGGTGCTGGGTAGGTTTCACCACAGGGACGCCCCTGCAGAGCTTGCATTGTGGATTCTGTCGAAGGAGAAACCAGGACAAGGCTGAGAGTCCCAGGCAGAGCTGGCGTGGGGTTGTGGGGTGGGGTGGTCCCCAGAGGGATCCTGTCCCACCTTCAGCTCCACAGCGTTGATTAGTTTGCCGCATTTATCACATTGGTCCCCCCGGGCCTCCTCATAGCTGCAGAAGGGGCAGGTGCCCTCCACAAAGCGGTCGGCCAGGAACCGCTGGCAGTCCTCACACTGCAGCTGCTCCACAGTGTCTTGCAGCAGGAAACCACGGGCCAGCAGGCGCTGGAAGATGTCCTGAGCAATCCTAGGACAGGAGAGGAAGAGCAGGGGGGCAACCCCCATCAGCCAGGGAACCCTGGAGAGCCATAAAGCACCCTCAGCCAGGCATGCTGGGGCTCCCCCCAACATTCCCCAGCACCAGTCCCTCCATATGAGCCCCTGGGGGACACAGCTGCTCACGTGGTCTGGTACGGTGTAGTAGTGCGGCCAAAGTAGTCGAAGGAGATGTCAAACCAGCGGTAGATGTCAGCGTGGATGGTGTTGTACTTGTTGCAGATCTCCTGAGGCGTCAGCCCCTCTTCCACCGCCTTGGTCTCAGTGGCTGTGCCATACTCGTCCGTGCCACACACATACAGTGTGTTCCAGTTCCGCAGGCGGCAGTACCTACAGGCAGGGGCCTGTGACACCCGTGCAGCTGTTGGGGGCAGTACAGCCCTCCATGATGATCCCCCCGGCAGCTTTTTCACAGCCAGGTCTCACCTGGCAAAGGTGTCAGCACTGAGGACGCAGCCAATGATGTTGCCAAGGTGGGGCACGTTGTTCACATAGGGCAGAGCGCTGGTGATCAGGACATTCCTCATGCCCTCCACGGGCAGCCTGGCATAGACAGGGCAGTCAGAGCAGGCACAAAGAGCAACAGGGCCACCCCAGAACAACGTGGCATCGGTCTGGGAGCCCCTGCCAGGCCCCTTGGAGGTCTGGGACAGCCAGCCATAGTGTCATCTTGGAACTCACACTGGTTTCTGAGGCTGCCAAGGCTTGGGCAGTGCCGCAACACCGTGGGCCCAGGCGTCCACAGCAGCTGTGATTTCCTCCTCTGTCAGGGCAGGCTCAGAACCTTCTTCCTCCTGTGGGGAATGCTGGTCCCAGTGAGGGTCTGCATGCCTGTCACCGCCAGCCCCACAGGGGCCCAGCCCTGGGGCAGGGCTGAGCAGGGGACCAGGGCTGCACCTCAGGCTCGTTACTGGTGGCTCTCTCCATGGCCAGGCAGGGCGGAGGCTGCTTCTGCAGGTAGGACTTGAACTCCAGCAGTGCCTTGGGCATCAGAACAGAGTCGGCAGCTTTCCTGCAGGCCTCTGAGAGCGTCATGCTCTGGAACCAGGTCCTCAGCACCTGCAGCTCACCTTTGGGGGAGCGAGGGAGAGGGGGAGAGAGAGAGAGAGAGAGCAGCACAATTCTTACAATCGTAGGAACACAAGCAATGCTTCCCCTCAGCACCCCTATTTCACTCTTACTTGGCAGGCTGGTCTCATCCTGGAGGACAGGGAACAAGGTACCCCACACAACCACATCAGCCACTGACTTGGTGTCCTGGGCCAGAGAAGCAGAGTCAGGCCTTGAGGCAGCCTCAACCCAGGCTCAGGGCTCTGCCTCGGGGCAGGCAGCAGCGAGCTCAGCTCTCCAGGGAGAAGGGCCCACCCAGGAGGCAGTGCTCCCCCCACCCCACAGCCCCACTCACCCCAGCGAGGTAGGCAGTGCCTCTTCTGGACAAGTTCTGCTCTATGTGGGCCAGCAGCTTCCCCAGGACCTCCACTGCCTCCAGCCCCTTCCTGCCGTGCACCAGCTGAGCGTACAGGGCAGCTGAGGCAGCCGGCTGAGGGAGCAGAAAAGAGGCAGAAAAGGGGTCAGGTAGGGCCGGGCCCGGGGGTGGGAAGCCGCCAAATCCCGGGGCACCCACCTGTAGCTCAGTGGCCTCCCACTCCAGCCACTGGTTGGTGAGGTCGGTGGGCTCCTCTCCGCGGGCCAGGAAGAAGAACCTGGGGGGAATTGGGGGGAGCTGGAGGCTGCGAGGCCGTGCCCCACGCCCCCCCCCCCCCCGCCCAGCACTCCGTACTCACTGGCAGATGGCGTTGGGGGAGAAAAGGACGGTGCCGCTGTCCAGCTCCAGCGCGGGCGACCACGGGGGACTCAGTGGGGCGAGGGGCCGCTCTGCGGGGAGGGGGGGAAGCAGGCCCGTCAGGCCCGGCGGCCGCCCGCCGAGGGGTGGGGATCACCGGAGCCGGTGCTAGGAGAGGGGGGGGGGGGTCCCTTCCGGGGCCGGCGGTCTCACCTAAGGGGAGGCCGCCCCAAACGAGCCGCACCGGGGCAGCGGCGGCCCCGGCAGCCGCCAACACCTTCAGGGCGGCGGGGCCGCCGCCGGCCGCCACCCGCAGCCGCATGGCCGCGCGCTGATGCAACGGGGCCGCGCGCGCTGGGCACGCCGGGACCGGCCCTCCCGCCGCCGCACTACAACTCCCGTGATGCCCCGCGCGGGGGCGACGGTGGCCGGCCCGCCCCGTCCCCTCAACTCTCGCGAGAGCGCCGGCCGCGCGGTCGCCATGGCGACACGGGAGCCGGCCCGCCGGGGGTTGCCGTGGCCACCGGGCGGGGCCGCTACCGCCGCCGCCCGCAGCATCATCCTCCGCTCCCCGTCACACGATTCTTCCCCTCCCTGCCTCCCTCCAGGACGTGGGCGAGGACCCAGGCCTCCTGCCCCCCCCCCCCCGGGCCTGGAACAGCCCCAGCTCCGCTCGCCCGCCCGCAGCCCCCGGTGTCCGACTGCCCCGCTCCCGCTTTCCCACCGGGACACTCTCCCTTCCCCCCGGGAGGACCCCCCCCCTTCCTCCCCGTCCCGCCCCGTCCCATGGACCGGGGAGGTGTCCCCGCTGCCGCTGCTACGGGCGAGCCCGACCGGCCACCCCCGGCTGGACCAGGTGGTGGGGGGCGGCCCGCCGGGGGGGGGGGGGTCGCTGGCCTGGACCGGGGGTCCGTGTAGGCACAGCCCGCCCCCCCCCGGTGCCCCAAGGAACCGGTGGGGCAGAGAAAGCGAAGGGAGGCGGGGGCGGGTATCGGGAGCGGCGTGGGACACAACCCGGGCCGGCGTCCCGCCCCCGGGGCAGTGCCGTTACCCCACTTGCCCTGCCTCGCTCCCCCCACACACACACCCTGCGTGACCCCCCTGCCGGCAGCGCAGCGTGGGCAGAGCCGAAAGGTGCTTAGAGCCGAGCGGGGTCGAGCAGGGCCGTGGGCTCTAATCCCCGCACCCCGTGGGTGCTCGGCTGGCTGGGTGCAGGGCAGGATGCCGACACCCCCTGGCAGCCCCCCGACCCCTCTGTCCTGGCATCAGGTCTTGCCCACCGGCCCCACAGCGGTGCCACGAAGATGGTGAGTGTGTCTCCAGCTAGGGGTGGGGGGGCAGGCCTGGGGGCTGTAGGGCCGTGGAGTTGGGGAGGGCTGCAGCTCTGGGAGCCTAGGGCTGTGGGGCTGGGGACCAGGGAATGGGGGGGGGCTGGGGGTCCTTGGCACGGGGACCAAGGGACTGGGAGCCACAGGTCTGCAGGGTCGTGGGATGAGGACTAGGGGACCTGCGGCCATGGGACTGTGGAGCTGAGGCCCCCACAGCACCACCCCCCAGCCCCGTGCTGCGTGGTGTGAGGAAGCCGCAGCCTCGCTGCTTCCTGCTGCAGCAGCTGCTGGGTTTCCTGCATGCCCCCGAGCCCTGGCTGCCCCAGCACGCCCAGTCCCTCTAGCCCCCCCCCTGGTCCCCCCATTCCCCTGTACCCTAGGGCTGGGCATTGGCTTCCCCAGCACCAGGAACCGGGGCAGCACGTGGTCCCTCCACTGCTTCTGCTGTGGGGTATTGCCATGGTTGGGTGGGAATCCACGGCCACGGGGACCAGCCTGGCCACAGGGCACAACATTGTCCTGGCCCTGCAGGCAGGTAGGGTCCCTGCTGCCACCCATGACACTGCTCAGCCCCATTCCACTACAGCCCAGGGCCATGCCAGCCATGGGGAATGCGGCACATCTGCCCTGACCCCCAGTCCTGTGCCCTGCAGATGTTAAGGACCAGGCTGCAGTGTGCCCAGGCGCCCTGAGCAGGGTGAGGATGCTGCCAGGGCGCTGGCGGCTGGAGGGGCGGCGGTGGCGGCGCACCGAGCCGGCTGTGGTGCTCCGCGCCCTCTACAACTACACGTACCGTGCTGAGGACGGGCGGCAGGTGGCCATGGCTGCTGGGGAGCAGTTCCTGCTGCTCCACAAAGCCAACGAGGACTGGTGGCAGGTGAGACGGGCCAGCGAGCCCCGCTGGGCTCGGCCCTTCTTCGTCCCTGCTACCTACGTGGCCGAGCTGGACCCTGGTGACACTGGGGGATGGAGCATGCTGCCCCCCAGCCAGCCTGCAGGCATGAGTGAGTGGGGCAGGGGGGCGCAGGGCTGGGGCCATGGGGCAAGCAGACCTAGGATGGCAGGACACTGGGAGAATGGTGCCATGGGGCACTGAGGTGGGGGCAAGGGGTTGGGGGCATTAGGGGCATAGGATGAGGGGAAACTGGGCGTACAGGCCTGGGGGACACATCACTGGGAGTCCCAGGCTGTGGGTCTGGGTGCACAAGGCTGGGGGAAGATCGGGGCTGGGGGCATTAAGGGCACAGGATAAGGGGGCACTGGGGTTACAGGGCTGGGAGACACCCATGAGGGACGATGGGGGCCAAAGGGCTGGGAGTGCAGGAGGTGGAAGGGGCACAGAGCTGCAGGCACTGGGAGCCATCTGGGACATGGGGCTGGGGGTACCAGGAGCAAGGGGAACACTAGGGAAAACAGGGTTGGGGCCCAGGGGTGGGGGTCTGTGCCTCCCACCTCCAACCCGGAGTATCATTTTGAGTTTGTAGGTACCCTCCTCTCTTTCCCCAGGCCTGCCACCACAGTACCCCTCACTGGAGAACCTGTGTGGCCCACCACTGCCCACCCCCCAGGAGGCCAGGCTGACCCCCGGGGGCTGCAGCGTCAGCACCAGCCAGCTGACAGAGGGGGCCCTGCCCACCCCCTCCCCAGCCCTGTCACAGTGCCAGTCCCAGCAGGACTTGCTGGCCCAGGGCACTGGGGTGAGTGGGAGCCAGGTGGCACCCAGTAGGACACCCTGTGCCCCCCAGCCCTGTTCCCCTCTGAGCCCCTGCAGCCTCACTGGTTCTCCCTATCCCCGCACCCCCCCCCCCCCAGCCTTTGCACCCTCCTTCCCTCAACCCGCACCCTGCATCTCCAACCAGCATCCCCCCCCTGCACCCCTACACCCCCCCACCTCCCCCCCCCCAAACTTCACTCCTCTGCATCGCCCACCTGCACCTCCCACCTCCACCCCTGCACCCCCCAACCTTGCCTCCTGCATAGCCCACCTGCACCCCCCCCCAAATCCACCCCTCTGCATCACCCACCCCGCTGCCTCACCCACCCGCACACACATTCCCCCCCCCAACCTCCCCCCACCGCATCACCCACCTGCACCCCCAACCACACACCCCTACTGCGCTCCCCACATAACCCCCCCCCCCCCCCGCACCCCAGCACCCTCCAACCCCGCCCTCGCTGCTGCCGCTTCCTCGTCGCCCGTGGGGCAGCGGAGGAAGTGCTGGGGGGGGGCCAAGGGGGGGGGGGGGGCTGTGCCGCCCGCACCGGGGTCGGGGGGGGGGGGGGGGGGGAAGGGACCGAGGGGCGCCGGTGCTGCACGGCCGGGAGCAGCAGGTGGGAGCGGGGGTACCGGGCCCGGGAGCACCGGGGGGGGGGCGGGGGGGTGAGGCTGCCGGGGGGGGGGGGGGGGTGGCAAACGGCTTCGGGGAAACGATTGCAAAACCCTGATCGGGGCTGGGCAGGGCGCTGGGGGGGAATGCGGGGGGCTGCGGGGGGGGGGGGCAGGGCAAGGGGGCACTGCTGGGGGGGCTGAGCATAAAATGAGGCTGGGGGCAGGGTATGCGAGGCACAGCGTGGGGCTGGGTGTACGCTATGGGTATTGTCCATGTGCTCCCCCACCCACCCCCCACCCACGCAGACTTTAGGATCTGTCCCCCCAGGTGCCCCCACTAGGAGCCACCATGATCTACTGCAACCTTGAGGAGCTGCAGCGGGTGGGGGGCCAGGCTGAGCCGCCCATGCCAGCCGGGCCCCCCCTCCAGCTTTTGGGAGCCTGGGAGCGTCACTTGGACCCCAGCACTGGTCGCTGCTTCTTCTACAACCCCGAGACGGGCATGACCTCCTGGAAACCCCCCCGGCAGCACCGGGAGGCGGTGGGCATGGAGGGCAGCAGTGGGGAGTACTGGGGTCCTGCCAGCTGGGTCTACGCAACCCCACCTCTCCCTGCCACCCCCATGTCCCCCCATTTCCCCACCAGCATCCGTCCCACTGCCCCCCATACTCCCCATGACCCCTAGCCCCTCCACCAATGCCCACACTTTGTGCCCGTGTCCTTCAAGGTCCACTATACCTTCCTCGTGCCCCCCACAGTGACCCCCATGACTCCTCGATTCTCCTAAATTATCTCCCCAATATCTTCCCTCCCACTCCTTCGGTGTGGCCCCCCTGCTGCCCCCCTCTGACTCCCCCAGTGCTCTCCAGGTGTCGCCCCCCCCCCCCCCCCCCCCCCCCCCCCCCCCCCGTGTCCCTGGCACAGTCCCGCTGGGCTGCTGGCAGTTAGTGCCAGCGCTAATTGCCAGCGCTAATTGCTGCGCAGGGCCCTGTCCTTGGGGTCCTGGCTATGCCATCCCCTGAGGCTGACCCATGTCTCTTGTGTCTCTTGCAGGGCCTGCCCCCCCCCGCCGAGCCCCCCAGGACCACGGCACGCTGGAGCTCCAGGGATGCTGGGGTTCCCGGTGGCACCGTGAGATCGGGGACAGGGGCACAGGGAGAGGGCAGGATGGGAGGGGGCTGGAGAGGAGGGAGGATGGGGGGACACTGGGTGGTACGGGATGGGGATCAAGGCATGGATGGATAATGGGGGGCACTGGGAAGGGTATGGGGGGGCACTACAGAGGGCCTGGGCTGTGCCCCCCCATGCTCTCCCCCCACAGCAGGTAAGCCACGGCCAGACCCTCGCCCACCACAGCCTGGAGGACCAGGCAGCAGCCCCCCAGCCCTCCCTGGCCCCGACCGAGCCCCCACCCTGCATCCCCACGCTGCCCACTGTGAGTTACCTCGGGGGTCAGGGGGCACTGGGAGGGGGGGGGGGGGGGGGCGGCAGGGGCAGCACTGATCCTGTCCTCACAGGAGGTGCAGAAGGCCGGGCAGCTCAACAGGACCAAGATCGCTGAGGGTGGAAGGAAACTCAGGTGGGGGCTGGGGTGGGGAGGGGGCTGGTCGAGGCTGGGGTCCTGGGAGGGGGTTCCCAGTGCCAGGGGGCTGTGCTCCTGCTCTAGGGGGGCTGTGACAGGTTGGGGTCCCAATGGGGGGTGGTCCTGGTGCAGGGGGCTGTGCCAGGCTGGGATCCCTGCAGGGGGAGCTGTGCCAGGCTTGGGGAGGCCCATATTGAAGCAAGAGCTCTCTGTCAGTTGGGGGGGGCCGTGCCAGTTTTTTGGGGGGTCCCCGCTTGAGCAGAGGGGTTTTGCCGACCTGAGGGGGCCATGCCAGCCTGGGTGGGGGCACGTTTATGCCAGGCGGGGCTGTGCCAGCTGGGGGTGGGCATTCCAGCCTGGGGGGGGGGGGGCGTGCCAGCCTGGCCCCTGACTCTTCACAGCTGAGGGGCTCCAGACAAGCGATGTCCCTGGCACACAAAGGCACTTTTGGCCGTGCCAGGCTGGGGGTGAGGGAGCGGATCTGGGGTGCTGCCAGCGCCCAAATGATGCCTGGGGCCTGTGTGGGGATCTGCTAGGGCAGGGGGCACCCAAGCCTGCCCCCAGCCCTGGCTGGGGAGGGTTTGGGGATGTCCCTCACCTGCTGCCCCCAGGAAGAGCTGGGGGGTCTCCTGGGTGGTGCTGGCCGGGAACAGCCTCATCTTCTACAAGGAGTCCAAGGGGCCGGCACCCACTGCCTGGGTGAGTGGGGGGCACGGGGGGTGGGCTGGGAGAGTGGGGGCATGCCAGAGCGTGGGGAGGTATGGGGGGGGGACAGTGGGGACAGCAGGCAGAGAGGGCTATGGAGGAAAATGGGGTGCTGTGGAGACACAAGGGGGACAGGATACCTGTGATGCCTGGTGCCCCCCCAGTGCCCTGCCAGCAGCTGCCCCGAGAGCAGCGTGGACTTGCGGGGGGCTGCCCTGGATTGGGCCCGTGACCTCTCCAGCAAGAAGAACGTCATCCATGTGAGTGGATTGGGACCCCAGACTCCGGGTGTGGGAGTGCCTCAAGTGCACAGCCCTGGGGACATGGGGCTCTCCATAACGGTCCGAGCATCAAAGGGATCCTCCTAAATGCAGCCCATGGAGAAGGGGACCCCACAGCCCAGCATGTACAGGAATCCCCAAAATGGGATAAAGGGGTGCCATTCATATACTCCCCTGGGGGGGGGGGGGGGCATAGGGACACCCCTTGGGTTAGGGGCACCCCTGGAGCCCCCCATTGGGGAGGGAGTAGGGCACCACCCCTGGAGTGCCTGGGTCCCCCTGGCCTCTGTAGGGGTCCCCAGGGGTCTCTGTCCCCCCCCCCCCATCCTGCTGCCACCCCTGCCAGCTCCGCACTGTGACGGGTAACGAGTTCCTGCTGCAGTCGGACCAAGAGGCCACCATCCAGGAGTGGTCCCGGGCTATCCGGGGGGTCATCCGCCGGCTGGTGAGTGCCTGGAGGGGGGGAGGAGGCAGTGCTCCATGGCTGCCCCCCAGCCCTGTTGGCATCCCCAACTATCCCTGACCACCCTGCCACCCTCTCACAGGACCTGGAGAACCCTGTGGACGTGCCTGTGGGTTGGCTGCACCGCGGGGACACCAGGGGGGAGCTCAGCGGGGACGAGGACGAGGCACCGCGGGGCACTGAGGGGGCCAGGGCTCCAGGTAGGGCTGGGGGCCGAGGAGGGGAGCAGGCCTCGGGACTGGTGTGACTGTGACCATGACCGCACTCTGGGCCCACTGTGCCCCCAGGTGCCCCCCACACCCCCGATGCCTCAGAGAAGAAGCGGGTGAAGAGCAAGCTGAGGCGCTTCATCGTCAAGCGGCCCCCGCTCCAGAGCCTGCAGGAGAAGGGGCTCATTCGAGGTGGGACTCCCCAGCTGTGGGACCTCCTGCCAAGTCCCACCACACCCTCGGGACCTCCCCAAACCCTCCCACAGCCTCCCTCTGCCCCCAAAGTGGGAGAGGAAGAGGGTGCCTGAGAGCTGTTGAGCCTTGGCTGCCTGTCCCCAGTGGGTCCCAGTGCCTCCCCCCCGTCCAGTGTTCCTGCCCTGAGTCCCTGTGCACCCATGGGTCCCAGTGTCCCTCCCAAGTCCCAGCATCCCTTCCTGGTCCTTCCTGGTCCCCCTCCTGATCCCAGTGTCTCTCCTCCAACCCCTGGCCCGAGTCCTAGAATCCCCCCCTCGGTCTCTGTGCACCCACCTGTCCCAGTGTCTCCCTCGAGTCCAGTATCCCTTCCTGCTCCCAGTGTCCTCTCCCAGTCCTGGTGTCCATCCCTGCCCTCACCACCACCCTCCCAGTCCTCAGCATTTCCTCCTGGTCCCTATACCCCGCTCCCAGTCCCATTTGCCTCCCACCAAGTCCCAGTGCTCCCTCATCCCAGTTTGCCCCAGCGCAGCCCTCTCCCAGACCAGGTGTTCGGGTGCCGCCTGGATGCCCTGTGCCAGCGGGAGAGCACCACAGTGCCCCGCTTCGTCCGGCTCTGTGTGGAGGCTGTTGAGGAGAGAGGTAGGGTCGTCCCAGCCCGCAAGCCAGCATGCCCCCCCCCAGCTGGCACGGACTTCCCCCACCATGTCTCGCCCCCATCATTGTCCCCAGGCCTCGATGTTGACGGGATCTACCGGGTCAATGGGAACCTGTCTGTGATCCAGAAGCTGCGTTTTGCCGTGGACCGGGGTGAGGAGACTGGAGGGGCGCAGGATGGGGGTGCTGGGGAGGGGACAGGGGAACTGTGTTGGAGCATATGCCCACGGATAGGGGAAGGCGGTTTCTCCCCCCGTGAACCCTCCTTTGTCCCCACAGAGCGAGCCGTGACCTCAGACGGACGCTATGTCTTCCCCGAGCAGCTGTGCCAAGGTCAGCTGGGGTGGCTGGGCAGGGGGTGGCCCTGGTGGTGCTGGGGCCTTGGGGGGCCCAGGTGCAAGCTGATTTCCCCTCTTCCTCCCAGAGGAGCGACTCAGCCTGGCAGACCCCGAGTGGAGTGATGTCCACGTGGTGACCGGTGCCCTCAAGCTTTTTTTCCGGGAGCTGCCCGAGCCCCTAGTGCCCTACGAGTTCTTCAACCCTTTCATTGAAGCTATCAGTAAGTGCCCCCCTGCAGTGCTCTCCATTGGCATCCCGAGGGTATGGGTGCTGGGGGGCAGGGGGGCCACTGTGTCTGACTGCTGTGTTTCCCTCCCAGAGCTGCCGGACCCCCAGGAGCAGGTGGAGCGGGTGGCTGAGCTGGTGAAGAGCCTGCCCCCCGCCAACTATGCCACCCTGCGCTATCTCCTGGCTCATCTCTGCCGGTAAGGGGAGGGTCACTCCTGGGCTGGGGGTGGCTGTGGAACGGGCTTAGAGCTGCCCCACAGATGGATGGGCTATGGGGTAGTATGGGGTAGCTGGGGGGCATATGGGGTGGCCCTGGTATGCCAGGGGAGGCGGGGGAAGGATCAGGGCATGCCAGCGATGAAGCCCTGGCACATGGACCCCCTGGGGTGATGGAGGGAGGCCTGGGCGGATGGCACGCATGGGACCACCCTCCAACCCTGCACATTCCCAGGGTGATGGAGCGGGTAGATGTCAACCGCATGACACGCCAGAACATCGGCATCGTGTTTGGGCCAACACTGCTGCGGCCGGAGCGGGAGCCGGGCAGCCTGGCGGTGGGCATGGCCCAGCAGAACAAGGCCGTGGAGCTGCTGCTGGCACACTTTGACCGCATCTTCCCTGCGCCCCCCTGAGCCTGGTCCCCTGCCCCCCCAAGTCAGGTATGGGTGCTCTGGCTGCCAGTGACCCTTCCTGCCCCCCCAGTCCTCCCTGCCCCATGTAACTTGAATTCTGCAGTAAACAGGCACCTTCCCTGGGACCACCAGTACCTCCTGCTCTGACCAGGGTTGGGGGCAACTGTGGCACCAAGAGCCACCCACCTCCCACTGCCTCCCCAGAGAACATCATCATCCACGCATATGGCAGCCCCCAAATGCCCTTCTCTCTGCCCCCTGCCGTGCCCCGTACACCTCCCCAAGGTCATTACAGTGCTGATTTATTTCCACCATTCATTAAATTCATATCTGTTGCCATCAGATCCCCCCCCAGGAAAGGCCCCCGGCTCTGCTGGCAAAGCCAGTGCCAGAGCAGAATCTGGCCATACCAGGGCTGGGTGTCTCCCCGGGGAGTGCCCTGGGGTGCCTACACACTGCTGCAGCCGCCACCAGCCCCTGCAGACCACAGGGTGGCCAGCACCACCAGGACTCCTGCCTGCAGCAAGCAACAGTCAGTGTCTATGGGAGCTGTCAAAATGCCCCATCAGGGTCACCATCCCTCCCAGGGCTTCCCTGTGTCTCCCAGTTTCCCAGTTCCCATCCCTGTGTGTCCCCCAGACTCCTGCTCACCAGTTGCACCAGCAACTCCCAGTTCCCCGGCAGCAGTGTCCACTAGATCTGTTCTTGGTCCAGGGCAGGCAGGGGCCCAAGAGCTCCAGGCAAGAAGAGGCAGAAGGGGAGACACAGGAGACTTGGGAGGCACAGAACCCAGGGGGGTACAGCTGGATCCCGGGGGGCTCCCAGTGAGACACCAGCCCTGCTTTGGGCAGGGACTGATCCAGAGGCTCATCAGGGTCTGGGAGGGACGCACTCATGCCCGGGGAGGGGGGGGGGGGGGGGATGTCCGCTGGTGTGACAGGGCAGCCCTGGCTCTGAACGGTGGCTGGTGCCAGTGTCATATAGCCTTAGCAACCCCCAGGCATCCCAGTGCCAGGGTCCCATCCTGGGCTAGGTGGGGGTCCCAGAGGGTGGAGGGTGTCCCAGGAGACACCAGGAGGTGTGCAGGTGGTGTCATGGACCACTCGGTGGACTCGTGATGGTTCATTTGCTACGATCTCAAAAGTGCAAAATTAAGATGACCAACACCAAAGGGGATAGCAGTAATCACACAGTGAAACTTTATTGTATTGCTTGTGGAGAGGCACGCGATAGTTAGAGATGGGTGAAAGAAAGGAGAAAAGGAGACAATGCTGATTTTCTGACCGACTCTTACAGGTGGGTGGTGTAGGAGCTGGAGTGGGAGAAGCATTTCTAGCAGTCAGCACAACAGCAGGGGGGAGAGTGGTTCAAAGGCACTGGGCAGGGGCTGGGGGGTGGCTCGGGGACAGAAAAGAGTCTAGGGGATGGGGTTTTTTAGGGAATGGGGACCTCATGCTGTGAGTCTCAGACAGGCTCAGAGTGATGGAAGGGAGGGTACAGAGGTGATGGATGCACGATGCGGGGCAGGGTGATGTGGGCTCACCACTGTGGATGTGCAGATGGTGCCAGGACTTTGGTTTTTCCCACACCAGGCACAGGGGAAGCATCACCCCGTCCTCCCCACCCCAACTCCCCGCCTGCAACGAGATAGCAGCTCAGGGCCCCCTCTGACCACCACACAGCTCCCCTAGCCCTGCACCCCTCAGCATACCTGGCTGGGTAGGGGGCTCCCAGGTGCCCCTTCCTCATAGACCTGGGGTGCTGAGAGCAGGGCTCTGCCCAGGGCTACTTGGGGTGCTGCGAGGACAACGACCTGGCTTGGCCCATTCTCGGTGGCATTATCAGGTGTCAGAGCTGGAGCAGAAGAAAGCAGGTAGTCAAAGGCAGTGATGGTGGAGGTGGACAGACAGCCCAAATCCCCAGCACCTAAACCCCTGGGCACACACCCCCCCCCCCGATACCTCCTTCCCCCGCTGCCCTCACCCTCATCCCAGGGAGGAGCACCCCTGGATCACCCCGGGCTGACAGAGGGCACAGGTAGAGCTCAGCTCCTGTATCCAGCCCTTGCCCACCCCAGGCTCCCTATCTGCAGGTGAGAAAGCGCCCAAGGCCAGCAGCCCCCCCCACCACCACCACCAGGGGACCCCCACCCTGCTCTGGTCACACCTTGTGTCGGGAGGGTGCAGCAGTGCCCCCTCAGCCCCACAGGCAAAGGGTAGCACAGGGACTTGGACCTGGAGCTAGTCTGGGACACTGGGTATGGCGAAGGGGTGTGAGAGTGGTTGGGAGCCCCCACTGCACTCACAAGACCCTCTCCCCTCCAGGGACACTCAAGCCCCACTCCTGCTGCCTCATCTGCGCGTGACCCCTCGCACACACACTCTTGTATGCATGCTCTTGCACACGCACCCTCGCACAAGTGCCTGCTCTTCTCACGGGCCCCAAAATGCAAGTTTCCTCCTGGAAGACCAGCTGCTCTGCCCCATACCAGGCAGCCACAGAGTGGTATCGGAGAGGTGTCCAATCCCCCCTGCAATTGGGGTGCACTGGGGGAGAGGGTCTGATGCCACCCCACAGATCCTCCCTTTGCATAACCATCCCATGCAAGCTGTGCCCTGGCATCACGTGGGCTCCATCAAATGGAACGTGGGGGTCCCAGGGGTCTCCTACTCTGCAACACCCAGATAAGCTGTGCCCCCCCCCCAATCTCTGCCTCCCACAGCCCTCCTTGTGCCAAGGGCAAAGCCCCCTGGCATAGCCCCCCACCCCAGTAAGGATTTAAGAACAGGTATAGAGTGGTACCGGCGGTACCACCACCAAGCATGGCCCTGTGGGCACCTACACCCAGACCAGACCTGCCTGCAGCACGAGCGAAGCCTGCGGTGCCTTCCCCCCCGGCTCCTCAGTCCCCCCCGAGCTGCTTGGGCGCCCCAGGTGGGAGGGGGCCACAGCTCCCTGTATGCACCCCAGCTGGAGGGGATCCACAGGACACCCAGCTATAAGCCAGATGCCTGGAATCCAAGGATGTATGGGTGGGAGAGGGGATGCACCGCCAGCCCATGCCTGTTTCCTCATGTGAACAGGACTGGGGGCTCAAGACACCTGAGCAGCAGGGACCCCCCCTGAGCAGCAGGGACCCCCCCGAGAGTGGGTTGCTGCAGGCAGGTATGGTACCAGACACCCCAAGCCGCCAGTCCCCTGGGATGTGGGTGTTGTGGGTTAACCCTGTAGGCAGCGAAGCACCACACAGCCACTTGCTCTCACCCCTCCATCCCGTGGGACAGGGGAGAGAATCAGAAGGGTAAAAGTGCAGACACTCATAGGTTGAGATAAAGACAGGTCAATAAGAAGAAATAAGAGAGAGAGAAAGAGAAACAAAAACAAGTGATGATTAAAAAAAAAAAAAAGAAAAGAAACAATTGCTCATCACCAGCCAACTGATACCCAGTCAGTCCCTAAGCAATGGCAGCCCCAGCAAGCTTCTCCCTTCCAGGTTTTTATTGCTGAGAACAATGTCCTATGGTCTGGAATATCCCTTTGGTCAGTTGGGGTCAGCTGCCCCAGCTGTGTCTCCTCCCAACTCCTGTGCCCCCCCAGCCTGCTCACTGGCCGGGCAGGGTGAGAAGCAGAAAAGGCCTTGGCTCTGTGCAAGCACTGCTCAGCAGTAACTAACACATCTCTGCATTATCGACACTTCCCAGTACAAATCCAAAACATAGCCCCACACAAGATAGTATGAAGAAAATTAACTCTATCCTAGTCAAAACCAGTACAGTGGGGCATTGCCCATGCTCACCCTGTGCTGGCACCAGGGCTGCACTGGGGCTTGGCTGGCCCCTTGGCCATGGCTGCCACAGGAGCAGGTCCCACTGGTGGGAGGGCTGGGGGTGGGAGGCAGGTGGGAGGCAGGCAGGGCACAGAGGGGAAGGCGAAGCAAAGCTCAGGGCACTATTGCCTGTGTGAGGTCTGCAGGGGCCGCCAGAAGCACACGCTGGGGTGCGGGGACCGTGCCCCTGCTCAGACCCTTCCCCTGCACCTACATCCAACACCCCTGGCCCCTTCCTCCTGAACCCCCAAACACCTTCCTAAAGCCCTGGCTGTGAGCCCCAGGAGTGGCACTGCCGGACCCTGCTGTGGCAAGGCAGGTGTGGGTGGACCTCAGTCTCCACGTCCAGCCATCACCTATCCAGGTTCCCTGTCCGCAGGTGACAAAACGCCTGCAGCCTGCGTCCCCTACCTGCCTGGGCCCTCCTGCCCCAAGCCTGCTGCACAGAGGCAGGACTCACGTCCACACGTGGCAGCAGGGTCTTCACCCTCTGGCCATGCACGCAGGGGAGAGAGACAACCCAGACCTCCATCTTCAGCCCAGGCTATTTCACCTCCTGCTGAGACATTGGGGACCACAATGGTTCTTCCTCCCCTGGTCCCATGAGCCACAGCCCAGTGTCTGATCCTGTACCCCTGGCACAAAAGCTGCCACGTTCATCAGTCACTGGGGCAGGAGCCGCTCAAAGTGCAGCACCTCCATGTCGCTGGGGTGATGCAGCACTGCAGCTTTCCTCAACGCTGCGCAGGCCCTGGTTACCGCTCCACAAACCAAGTAAAAAGCATCAACTGGAGTACGGAACCAGGGGTCACATCAACCACCATGATTTAGTTAACTGCACAGGTCAGGACATTTTCTGGGAGCTCCACAAAAGTAGCCCCTCATACTTCTGTACGTGTTCCCACAGTCTTCTCAAGCAGCGCTGTGCGAGTTCATGTCTCCTGCTCTGGAAACACAGGGGCTCCCCAAAGCAAGGGCACTGTCAAACCGCACCCACTGCCCACACCAGTATGAACCAGACCAGTAATTTGTTTAGTGCAGTCGTCTCCAGAGTGGAGTTGGGGAAGAAAATATTAAGACTCATGTTTAATTTTTACCTTAGAAAAAAAGAAAGAAATTAAGCCGTATTTATATTTATTATACAGCTGACCACCCTCACGCAGTCTGTGTGTCAGATGGTCCCATGTCATGCGCGGTACAGGCAGGGTGTCCTGGAGAAAGAGTGGGTGCTCACAACGCAGAGTGGTTCACAGTGCCACCCTCACTTGCTCACTCAGTTCTGACACGTTGCAGTTTACCTGTGGCTGGTTAAGTGCATTATGGATTATATTATCTAGTTTTAACTAAGCTAACCTTCACAAAAGCGACAAGTGGCTTAAAAAGATACCTGCAAAGAAACTGCACGAAGGTGATGCTGATAATGTAAGCACAAGCAAACAGCAACAAAACAGCAAAGCTGACACTTCTCCTCATAGGAACTCTTTGCTAGCTGTATTATGAGGTAAAAACCATGATGATCTAATCATATCTGACAAGAAATCAGCCAAAAAAATTCAGAGTTATCGAGAAGACGTTCAAATCTGGATTTACATTCACTACCATTAGCAGTGAACCTAAGTGCGTACTGTGCCTTGAGATATGAGCTATTGGTAGTAGGAAGACGTCACGACTAGCAAGGAATTTAAAAAACGAAGCATCCAGAACATAGACAAACCTGCAATACTGACATCACTCGGGATTTTCCAGCTTGTTAGCCCTGGAAACAGGTGTGCAATATGACCAACCACACATACCCAGCTGGGACCAGCCCCCTGGACCACTGTGGAGCCAATTGATCAGGTTTTCTTCAGAGGACCTGGCCTCTGTCAACTCGGTGTTATACTGCAGAACTGGAGAATGACGACCTCTGTGTGGTCTGCACCCACCACAGAGGCATTAACTTCTTCCATGGTATCTGCTGTAACCTGTGCAGAAAGACTTGTGCACAGCTCAACCTTCAGGAGTATCAGGAGACCTCAGCATATACTGCCCTTTCCAATAGTTTTGCTAGCCAGCTTTATAATCCACCAGTAGCCGTTTAGAGACAGCAACAAGGGAAATCGAGCAAGCCCCAGACTCTTCCCAGCCCTGCTGGTGATGATCTCAGCTGTCCTTTACCACCTATGCCTGCAGCATGCTAACAGCAGACCAGAAAAATCAGAGAATAGGAAAAAATTAATTTCCTATGTCATTTACCCCAAATAACTTCACTTGCTTTCTTGCACACTGTAGACAAAAAACAGACTCCACTCCAGTCATTTCCAAGAAACAAACAGCATAATCTGAAAAACTTTCAATCTAAATCTGACACGTCTGAAGTATGGAAGAATCACCTGAAGTTTGACTGTAGCTCAGATATCAATAGAGGTGGCTGTGAGAATGACAGATGGTGGTGGTATGCCAGCTAAGGCTGACGATGATACCTATTTCAAGGGAAAGAATTGAGCGTACCGGTGTTGCTCTCCTTTTCAGTCTGACAGCTTTCACATGGAAGGATCCCAGCCCTGTGGGAGATACACAGCACTGGTTAGCTCAGTGTAAACACCATATACCCTCCAGCCAGGAATTTCATAGAATTGCAGAATGGTTTGGGTTAGAAGGGACCTTTAAAAGTGATCTAGTCCAACCCCCCTGCAATGAGCAGGGACACCTTCAACTAGATCAGGTTGCTCAGAGCCCTTGTCCTTCGTTAAGTTTTAGCCAACACCACACCAGAGAAATTGCCTGATCTTGTAGCTGACCCTGCTTTGAGCAGGAGAGTGGACCAGAGGCCTCCTGAGGTACCTCCAAATCAAATTATCCTATGAGAGACAACACCTAGCCCAGTGAGACAGAAATGGAGCTGCCGCCATAACAAGAAGACACAAGTCCTTGCAAGGAATTGCGACTCCGCCAAGGTGAAACAAGGAGCAGTAGAACGGATTAGGTAAATTGAAATGGATTTTTACACGAACATCTAACACGGATAAGAGATCAGGACTGCCATCCACTGGGAGTGAGCAGTACTGCAGAGAGGGAAAGTTTTGACAGCTGCCAACGGGGAGGTGTTGGGGTCCAGAGAGTACCAAGAGTCTCTACCACCCCTTCCCCCAACACCCCAGGCATTTTGCTGCCTCTATTCAAGCCGACCTCTCACAGGGTGCATCTGTGTAACATGGGAGCAGACTGATGTACCAAGACCTGAGCTGTGAGCAAGAGCTGTGAGAAGCTTCATTTGGGACCTCCACCCACACACCCTCTGCCCACTGGCTTGGGACTTGCATTGAAATTCACTTCCCCCGCCTTGGAGCAGCCAGTTCTTGCTGCTCCCTGGCTGTTAGTTGAGTCTTTCTCAAGTCCTGACCTGACTATGACCGGACCAGGCCCTAAGGCTGTGCGGTACCCTGAGGCCCAAACTTGCAAACTAAGTGCTGTGAGTCTTTACAACCTGGGGAACCCCTGGACTTCATGGCGAGTCCCTCCGCTATGTCCCCCTGGACACATCAAATGTGACCCAGCAGCAAATGAGGACTGATCCATAGTGACCCTGAGGCTGCTGACCCAACTGAAGCGAGCCCAGCACCAGGGTACCGGTGGGGCTCAGGCACCAAAGCACACAGCAGCGTGTCCAGCCCTGGGGTACCGGCTAGGCTCGGGAATCCTCACACACAGCAGTGTGCCCAGCTCCATGTACCATCAGGGCTTAAGGCCCTTGCACACAAACATGTGTGCACACACAGTCCTGATGCTCTTGGAGAGACTTGGGGATCCTTCTCCCAACAGCAGGTCCAGCGGGTACATTTCTGGGGCTCAGAGACCTTTGCATGCAGCAACATTGCTCTTACTGGTGCACTAGAGGGATTTGAGGATGCTTGCACGCAGCAGCTGACCCAGTGCCAGAGCACCAGTGGAGCCTGCAGACTCCTGTGCCGAGCAGCTTGCAGAGCTCTGAGCTACCAGTAAGGCTCAGGCATCCATGTACCCAACAGCGTGTCGAGCGTCGGTCTACCAGCAGAGCTCAGGAAGCCTTGCACATAGCAGCCTTTTCTTCCCAAGGCTACTGGTGAGGTTCATGAACGCTTGTCCTGTGGGCTCCATGACCTGCTCTGTGGAACTGGCAAGGCTCAGCCACACTCACACTCAGACACAGCTGCACGCCCAACCCTGGGACACCAGTGAGACCCCGGTACCCTCGCACACAGCTGCGTGACCAACCCTGGGACACCAGTGAGACCCCGGTACCCTCGCACACAGCTGCGTGACCAACCCTGGGACACCAGTGAGACCCCGGTACCCTCGCACACAGCTGCGTGACCAACCCTGGGACACCAGTGAGACCCCGGTACCCTCGCACACAGCTGCGTGACCAACCCTGGGACACCAGTGAGACCCCGGTACCCTCGCACACAGCAGCGTAGCTATGCCCGGTGCAGCGGCAGGGCTCGGAGACCCTGGCACACAGCAGGTTGCCCATCCCCAGGCTAACAGCAAGGCTCAGGAATCCCCACACTCAGCAGCATCTTCAGTCTGGGAGTCCTGGCAAAACTTGGGAATCCTCACACAGAGCAGCACACGTTTCCCAACTCTGGAAAATAGATAGGGGCTGAGAATCAGTGCACGCAACAGCGTGCCTAGCTTCCCGAGACTCGATTCCCAAGCCTAGGATTTTCCAGCGGTTCGGAACGCGAGGAACTGGCGGTGCTGAACGACGGTTTCGCCGCTTTCCTGGAGCGGGTGCGGGCGCGGGAGCGGCAGAACCGGGCGCTGCGAACGGCCCCGGGCCGAACCGGGGGTGCAAGGCGGGGGGGGGGGGGGGGGGGAGGCCGCGGGAGCGGCTGTAGCACCTCGGCCGCGACCGCGACCGGCTGCAGGCCCAGGGGGACGGGTCGGCCGCCGATCTGGCGGCCCGGTGGGTGGGTGGGCGGTGGGTCCGGGGGATGCCCCGTGTACCCCGCCCCCCGCACAGGTACCGCCCCCCCGCGCTGCTATCGCGAGAGCGGCCGCGACCCTGCTCGGCGCTTCCGGGTTCCCAGCACCGACCCCCCCCGTTCCTGGTCCCCCCCCCCCCGGTTACCGACCCCACCCCGTTACCGATCTCCCCCATTACCGACTCCCCCTTTATCGATCCCCGGCCATGGCCGACCCCAAGTATTCCGACCTGCCCGGCATCGTGAGTGCAGGGCCGGACCGGGAGGGTTTGAGGGGGGGGTGAGGGGGGAACCTGGGGGAACAGGGAGTCTGAGGGGATTTGGGGACCTGGGGAAGAATGAGGGGATCAGGGGGTCTGAGGGGATCAGGGAGTCTGAGGGAATTTGGGAACCTGGGGAAGAATGAGGGGATCAGGGGGTCTGAGGGGAACAGGGAGTCTGTGGGGATTTGGGAACCTGGGGAAGAATGAGGGGATCAGGGGGTCTGAGGGGATTTGGGGACCTGGGGAAGAATGAGGGGATCAGGGGGTCTGAGGGGATTTGGGGACCTGGGGAAGAATGAGGGGATCAGGGGGTCTGAGGGGATTTGGGGACCTGGGGAAGAATGAGGGGATCAGGGGGTCTGAGGGGAACAGGGAGTCTGTGGGGATTTGGGGACCTGGGGAAGAATGAGGGGATCAGGGGGTCTGAGGGGATTTGGGGACCTGGGGAAGAATGAGGGGATCAGGGGGTCTGAGGGGATTTGGGAACCTGGGGAAGAATGAGGGGATCAGGGGGTCTGAGGGGATCAGGGGGTCTGAGGGGAACAGGGAGTCTGAGGGGATTTGGGGACCTGGGGAAGAATGAGAGGGTCAGGGGGTCTGAGGGGATTTGGGAACCTGGGGAAGAATGAGGGGATCAGGGGGTCTGAGGGAATTTGGGGACCGGGGAAGAATGAGGAGAACAGGGAGTCTGAGGGGATTTGGGGACCTGGGGAAGAATGAGGGGAAGAGGGAGTCTGAGGGGATTTGGGGACCTGGGGAAGAATGAGGGGATCAGGGGGTCTGAGGAGAACAGGGAGTCTGAGGGGATTTGGGGACCTGGGGAAGAATGAGAGGGTCAGGGGGTCTGAGGGGATTTGGGAACCTGGGGAAGAATGAGGGGATCTGCGGGTGGAGGTGTCTGAGGAGATCAGGGGGTCTGAGGAGACCGAGGGGGCGAGGCTGGGGATCGGAGGGGGAGTCACTGAGGTGGTCCAAAGGGATCGGGGGGATCTGAGGGGATTAGGGGGCCTGGAGGAGAATTAGGGGATTGGGGGGTCAGGGGTGTCTGAGGGCGTTGGGAGTGTCTGAGAGCATTAGGGAGTCTGAGGAATTTGGGGGTTGGGCCTGGGTGGTCTGAGGGGAGCAGGGGGCTAGAGGGAGAATTGGGGGTTCTGGGGGGTTCGAGGGGACTGAAGGGGCCTAAGAGGATCAGGGGGCCTGGGGTTCAGGGATATTTGGGGGAGGTCTGATGGGTTGGGAGCGGTTTGAGGGGGTCAGGGTGTCTGAGGAGATCGGGGGGAGGATGTGTGGTCTGAGGGGGGTCAGGGAGCAAGGGAGAGAATGAGGGGATCGGGGGCTTGTCTTATGGGTTATGGGAGGTCTGAGGAGACTGGAGGGAGTCTGAGGGGACTGCAAGAGTGTGAGGGGATCAAGGGGAACTGAGGGAGTTGGGGGTGTCTTGGGGTAGTGAGGGAGCCAGCGGGTCTGAGGGGATCGAGGGCGTTGTAAGAACTGGGCGGGGGGGGGGGGACGGACTGGGGCAACTGTGGGGATTGGGGGGGAATGAGGTGATTGGAGGGGTTTGGGGGGCTCTGAGGGGATTGGGTGTCTCTGGGTCAGTAAATGGGGCATTTGGGGAGACTGGGCGACTGGCATTTGGAGGTGTCAGGGCGATGGGGGCAGTAAGTGGGATGTCTGGGGACATGAGTCGTGTCCACATAGGATGTGAAGTCTCTGGGGAGGTGGGGTTGTGGGGGCAGGCAGCTGCCACATGTGTCTTTGGGCTGAGGTGGTATCCGAAGCTGTTTGGGGCAGTTGTGGGGTATTTGATCATAAGCAGATAATAAATAGCTGAGGAGAGCTGGGGTTTCACCGGAGCCCATTTGTGCCTCAGGCCAGGAATGAACCTGACGTCTATGAGACCAGCGACGTGTCCGAGGACGACCAGGCCAACTTTGAGGCGGTAAGGCCTTGCTGGGGCTGTGACGCAGGGTGGGGGCGAGCAAGCATGTCCATGCCCCCATCCTGCAGCTGTCAGGTGCAGCAAGAACAGCACCGTGGCACGGAAATGGTTCCTGTCCCTGCACACGTCCTTGCAGTGCCACATCCCCCCCACCGTGATGTGTCCCAGTGACACACCGCCCCCATCTCTCAGCCTGCCAGTGCTTTGGGGGGCCAAGAAGCGAGGGCAGGGCTCAGCCCCCACCTCATGCAGGGTGCGTGTCCCCATCTCCAGCATCTGCATCCTGCGTAATGTGGCTGAGGGCAGCAGAAGTAAGCAGGGCTGGACAGCCACCTGTCCCCGTTTACTTTGCTCAGGCTGTGCCCACTGGGCAGCACACAGATGACGAGTGGGACCTGTTGAGGGCGGTTCACCCCCATAAAACAGTTCTGAACAGTGGCAAGGGTCCCGCAGACCAGACCTGCGGCGGAGCCCATCATGCCCAGGCCATGGCTGTTCTCTGTGGGGCTGGTGTGTGGTGGCTTTAATGTGTGGTGATATAGGGGGCCTGTCATCGAGGCCAGCACAGCATGAGGGGTGCACCTGGGGCTGCGTGGTGACCCCTGGCTCTGCTGGCGAGGCTGAAAGCCAACAGGTGCTCACGGTTCACGGCTTAAATGGCTGCTTGGTCCCCCTCGGGCACTGCTTCACCAGCACGTGCTCCCGGTTGGCCCGAGCTGGGCCTTGGTGGCACGGAGTTGAGACCTGGCTTCTCCCAGCGGTGCAGCCAGCATCTGTGGGGGACATGGGGCCGGCGCAGCCCCACCACATGTGGGCTGGCATGGCACTGTGTACTGCACGTGGAGCAGGGGCATGCCGGGCCCCCGGCCCCCAATTCTGAGGGGGCCAAAAACATCCCTTGCAAGATCCAGGGCAGCAAGATGGACTGAAATGGGTTGTCTCCACCCAAAGTTGCCCTCGTCAGGCCTAGGTCACCCCAAAATGGTGCCCGAGAATAGAGAGGTGTCACACCGGTGAGTCCCTGTGGTTTTCCTTCCTTGTGGCCTTGCTGCAGGCAGGAGGCAAGGGTTACCAGGGTTTTAGTTGCTGTCATCTCCCGTCCTGGGAACCCCTTGTGCAGGTTCATGGTGTTTCTTGGCTCTCGCGCACTGAACTGACCTGAGTTTTCCCACCGCTCTTTCCCTCCCTGCTCCCCACCTTGCCTGGACACTAGTTTGCACAAGTAAGCCTGCTCACTGCTTCTAATTTGGCATGCTGTTTGGGATTGATTTTTGCATGCAGTAGATGTGCACGGGGTCCCGTAGCCGCTGCTTGTTGCTGCGTTGCCTGGTCGTGGCTGTGGGTCACCCTGCCGTGGAGCAGAGGGTAGGCAGCTGGCAGTGGCTGGGGGTCCCAGGGTGCGACGTGCTGCTGCTGCTGCCCCCCCTGCTCTCCCTTGCCCTCTTTGCATCTGCTCTGCCTGACTGCACGTGCTGCCCTCCTTGTCGTTCAGGACCCCCAGGGACCCCCTGGCCCCCCACGATGGGTCTCAGCCACAACACGCTCCTGCCCCGGCAGCCTTGTGCCCCCTCCCCAGTGATGCTGCCTGCACAGAGGCGTGCTTCCCAGGGCCACTGGCTGCCATCCCGCTGCAGCCCGTCCTGCCAGGCTTCACAGTACACTGGGGGCCTGGGCAGGACATGGGCAGGCGAGTGGGGCTGCGCTGAGCTCCCTTCCTTGCTGCCAGCACAGCATGGGCCTGGCTGCTAAGCAGGGGTCAGCTCGTGCCCCTCCAGGGACCAGCATCGGGGTTTTGCCCCCTGGACTGCAGCCAATGCCTCCCTCCTACCCTGGGAGACCAGGCACCCTCCAAGCATTGGGCTGCTCCGTGGGGGCCCATCCTGCCTGGGGCTCTGCCCACATCCCCCCCCAGGGGAAAAGAAGAGCTGGAGCTGGAGGGAGGTTATCAGAACGGGGACTCAGCTGCGTTGTCCCCGGACTTTGGCTGCCCCCTGCTCCCACACTTTCTCTGGGTACCTTGAGCACCCCTCATGGTGGCCGCGACCAGTGTGTCCCTGGCTGTCCCCAGCCCTGGCTGCCCTGGGGCACCCAACCAAGGGGTCCAGCCCACCGCTGCCCCTACTCTTGCAGCCACTGCCTCCGCCACTGCCCTCATTTCCACGCTGGCGGTCCTGTGTCCCATGTGGCTGCTGAGCCCTCACATGGGGCCAGCCCAGCAGCAGCCTTGGCAGAGGGATGTGGGAGATGGCAGGCTGTGCATGGGACAAACCTTCTAACGTGATTTTTGTCTCTCTCTTGCCCCTCTCCTAACCTTGCTCTGGCTTTCTTACCTCTGGGAAACGCAAGGAGCTGGTAAGAGCCTGTCTGTCAGCCAACGTAACCCTGTGCTCTGCTCGCGGGTGCTCGCTCCTGCCTCCCCTCAGCCAGACAGCCCCCCCTAATGCTGCTCCCACTGCTTTCACCCCTTCTTGTCCATCTGCAGCACACTAGGGCTCCCCGAAAGCGCTTCAGGCCATGATGAGCCACAAGGGCTGGAGAGGGGCTGCTGCGGCCCAGGGCAGCAGGTTGGGGGATCCTTTGCTGGCTTCCATTGCTGCATGTCAGTCCCTGGGGGCTGTGCCCCTGTCCTGGGGAGGATGGGGCCACCTTTGCCCCCTCTGTTACCTTCCATCCTCTCCCCAGTGCCAGCCCACCCCCGGTGCTGCAGGGAGGCGGCTTTGCCAACAAACTCTCGCAGTTTCCTCATCCCTAATGCTGAGCGTTGTGTGCAGGAGGAGCTCACCAGCACCAGTGTGGAGCACATCATCATTAATCCCAACGCCGCATACGAGAAGTTCCGGGACAAGCGCCTGAGCACCGAGGGAGTGGGTGAGCCAGGGGGTTCAGGGAAGGGTGGGCTGTGGGGATCCTGAGCTGACCCCAGGGAGGGCACAGCCACCCCAGGTATTTTGGGGTGACACCCTGCTCCTCCCTCTTCCAGATTTCTCCGATTGCATCAGCAAGCCCAGGACAACAGGCTACAAGTCTGGGGAGCATGGAATTGTGAGTCCAGAGCACAAGGGGATGTGAGCCACCACAGTGCACAGCCCCTCGTCCCCACTCACCCCACAGTGATGTCCCTGCCCAGGGCCACAGATCACACAGAATTACAGAAGGGTGGTGGTGGGAAGTTGGACCATCTGGTCCAACCCTCATGCTCAGGCAGGGCCACTTAGAGCCAGTTGCCCAAGACCATGTGCAGGTAGCTTCCGAATATCAAGGATGGAGACTCCACCGTCTCTCTGGGCAACCTGTGCCAGTGCTTGGTCGCACTCACAGTAAAAAAGTGCTTCCTGATGTTCAGGGGGAACCTCCTGCGCTTCAGTTTGTGCCCATGGCCTCTGGTCCTGGCACAGGGCACCACTGAGAAGAGCTGGGCTCTGTCCTCTTGGCACCCTCCATTCAGGTATTGATAAGATCCCTGAGAGCCTTCTCTTGTCCGGGCTGAACAGTCCCAGCTCTCTCAGCCTTTCCTCATAGGAGAGATGCTCCAGCCCTGTCAGCATCTTTGTGGCCCTTTGTTGGACTCTCTCCAGTATGTCCATCTCTCTCTCTTCTGTACTGGGGAGCCCAGCACTGGACACAGCAGTCCAGGTGTGGCCTCAGCAGTGTTGAGGAGAGGGGAAGGCTCACCTCCCTCGACCAGAACACTCCTAACGCTGCCCAGGACACCGTTAGCCTTCCTTGCTGCATCATGTTTAGCTTGGTGTCCACCAGGACCCCTGGAGCCTTTTCCAGAGAGCTGCTTTCCAGCTGGGTGGCCCCCAGCATAGATTGATGCTGGGGGCTGTTCCTCCCCAGGAGCGGGATTTCTCCTTGTTGAGCTCCATGAGGTTCCTGTTGGCCCATCTCTCCAGCCTGTCCCAGGTCCCTCTGAATGGCAGCGCGACCCTCTGGCATCTCAGCCACTCCTCCCAGTGTGGCATCATCTGCAAACCTAGTGAGGATTCACCCTGCCCCATCATCCCAATCATTAATGAAGATGTTAAAAAGGATCAGACCCAGCATTGACCCCTGGGGCACACTGGTTGTACTGGCCTCCAACTAGGACTTTGGGCTGACGATCATCACCCGATGGGCTTTGCTCTTGGGGCAGTTCAATCCACTTCACTGCCTGCTCATCCAGCCCAGACTGCAACACCTTCTCTTGGAGAATCTTATGGGAGATGGTGTCAAAGGCTTTCCTGAGGTCCTGGTAGACAATACCCACTGCTCTTTCCTTGTCTACCAGGCTGGTCACTTCACTGGAGAAGTTGATTGAGTTGGTGGAGCATGACTTCCCCTTGGTGAAGCCATGCTGCTTGCTTTTCATGTTTTTTCTGTCATTCATGTCCCTGGAAAGGGTTTCCAGGAGTAGCTGCTCCATTGCCTTCCCAAGGAAGAAGGTGAGGCTGACCGGCCTGTGGTTCCCTGGGTCCTCCTTCTTGCCCTGCTTGAAGGTGGGTTGACATTTGCTTCTTGCCTGTCCTCTGGCAATTCTCCCAGTCACTGTGACCCATGAAAGATTATGGAGAGTGGCCTTGCAATGCCATCAGCCAGTTCCCTCAGCCCTTGCAGGTGCATCCCACCTGTGTCCATGCACTTCTGTCTGTCCCATTTCCTTAAGTGTTCCCTGAGCTGATCCTCTTCCACCAAGGGTACATCTGCCTTGTGCCAGCCTTTCCCCAGCCACTGTCACTGGGGATTCCTGATGGCTGGTCGAGACAGAGGCGAAGGTGGCCTGCAGTGCCTCAGCTTGTCCCGTGTCTGGTGTCCCTGTCCAGGCTGAGTTCCAGCTGGGCTTTGGCTTTCGTAACCTTGTCGCTGGCTTCTCGGGCAATGTCTCTCCTCCTCCCAGGTTCCCTATCCCTGCTCCAGCTTCTACCTTCTTCCTTTCTGTGTCTGGGTTTGGCCAGGAGCTCCTGTTCACCCAGACGGCCTCCTGGCTTTTCTGCCTGACAGCCCACCCATTGGGACGGAGCGCTCTGGAGCTTGGAGGAGATGATCCCTGAATATCAACCAGCTTTGTTAGGCCCCTCTTCCCTCTATTGCCTGATCCCAGGGGACTCTTCCAAGCAGACCTTTGAAGAGGCCAGAGTCTGCTCTCCTGAAGCCCAGGACTGTAAGCCCCCTCCTTCCTGCCCTCAGCATCCTTGTGGTCACTGCTGCCCAGGCTACCTTTGACATCCACATCCCCAACAAGCCCCTCCTTGTTGGTGAAGACGAGCACCAGCGGAGCCCCTCTCATTGGCTCCTGTGTTACTTGGAGGAGGCCGTTGTTGTCAGTGCCCTTAGAAGCCTCCTGGGCTGCTCGTGTTCTGCTGTGTTGTCTGTCCAGCAGGTCTCTCTGAAGTCCCTCATGAGGATCAGGTTCCTCTGAATACGAGGCTTCTCCTACCTGTCTGTCAAGGGCCTCACCCGCTTGTCCTCCCCGGTCAATCCCTTTTATTGCCTTTCTGCACAGGTATGGGCAGGCACTGAGGGGAGTTGGGTACCAGCATCCTACCCACCACCTCCTGCCCTGGGTGCCTGGTGCATGGGCAGGCCGTGAGCCCCCGCCTGACCCCCCTGTTCCTCTCTCTGCAGCTTGGCAAGGGTCTTGGTGCCAAAGAGACGCCCCAGCAGCGGTACCAGCGGCTGCAGCACGAGGTGCAGGAGCTGGTTAGGGAGGTGGAGCAGATCCAGGTGAGCATCACCCCTCCCCTGGGGACCGGTGGGGAGGCTGTCCCAGAGGGGTGACACAGCCACCTTTCCTCCCTTCCCAACAGAGCACGGTGAAGGAGGTGGTGAAGGAGGAGCTGACGCCCGTGGCCTTGGCCAGGCAGGTCGAGGGCCTGAAGCAGCAGCTGGTCTCCAGCCACCTAGAGAAGCTGCTGGGCCCTGCTGCAGCCATAGACTTTGCAGATCCCGAAAGTGCCCTGGCCAAGTGAGTGGGGTCCCAGGACCTTGGGGCCGCAGCTAGGGGAGTTGAGGGAGGATGGCAGCATCCCCATGGGGTGGTGCTGGGGTCCCATGCCCACCTTTGCCTCCTGCCCAGGCACCTGCTGCAGCAGCTGGAGGTGGTGAGGTGCAGCAAGGTGGCAGCAGGGAAGACCCCTGACAAAGCCCCAGTGCCCACCGGAGACGCTGTCACCCTTGAGCTGTACTGGCAACCGGAGCAGGACCACTTTGCCCAGACTGCCAAGGTGAGCATGAGGGGGGGGACACTGCACCTGACCCCAAAGTGGCGTGTCCTGCCATCTCACCCCCTCAACTCCCCTCCAGATCACAGAGCTGGAAAAGCGGCTGGCGCAGCTGGAGGCGATGGTGCTGTGTGAGCCTGACAGCCAGGTGAGAGGCCAGGGGTGCCTGCCCTGCCACTCTCCTGCCCCCCCATCCTGCCCCACTAATGCAGTTTCCTTCCCCACAGAACCCGCTGTTGGTGGGGCTGAAGGGCACCAGCCTCGTGGTGAGTCAGGCAGGGGCTGGGGGAGTGCAGAGTCCCTTTCCCCCACCCTGTAGCCATAGCACTTGGGGGGGCAGCCCCTGGGTGCTGCCGTGTCCCCCCTCACCCTGCTTTCTGTCCCCAGGAGACCGTGCAGGTCCTGCAGGCCAAAGTGAACATCCTGGACGTGGCCGTGCTGGACCAAGTGGGGACCCGGCTGCAGGTGAGGGGGGGGCAGAAGGAGGGAACTGCACGGTGGGTGTCAGGGCTCCAGGGGAGAGCCACAGGACAACAGTGGCCAAGGCCATGAAATTGGGCGTGGGCAGCGCTGGATTTGGGATCTCGCATCTGCTTCCCCTTTCCCAGAGCGTCCTGGGGAAGATGAATGAAATTGCCGAGCACAAAGCAACCGTGCAAGATGCCAACACCCAGAGCAAGGTAGGAGCTGGAGGGGAGGCAAGCCCCAAAGGCAAGCCCAGCACAGCAGGGGATATTCGGACCCCCCCTTCCAGACTGTGCTTACCTCCCCCTTCTTGCCCTGGCCCATCCACCAGATCCACCAGATCTATGAGACGATGCAGCACTGGGACCCCGTGGCCAGCACCTTGCCTGATGTTGTGCAGAGGCTGGTGACCCTCAGGGACCTGCAAGAGCAAGGTGAGGGGCTGGAGGGGATGTTGGGGACAGTGGCATGGTGTCACTGGGAGCATCTTGGGAGGGGTGGTGGCTCTGCTCCCTGCCTCCCGCACTGAGCTCTCTTCTCCCTCCCAGCCACACAGTTCGGGCAGGTCCTCATGCACTTGGACACCATGCAGCAGGAGATAGTGGGTGCTCTCAAGGCCAACACCATGCTGCTGGCGGAGGTGGGTCCCACTAACACCCACTGGGCTGGAGTGGGATCCCCTTCCTGCCCCCGCCGCTCATACCCTTCCCCACTCGCGCCCCCCCAGGCCCAGCAGACAATGAAGGAAAACCTGGCTGTCATAGAGGACAGCTTTGTGGACATAGATGCCCGCGTCAAGCGGCTGCAGAAGTGACAGCACCCTGGAGACACCCTCGCACCAAGCATCCCTGCCGCCGCCACGGCCCTGCGACCCTCTGGGAATCTCTCCCTCCCCAAGCAGGTACCAGCCCCTGCTTGTATTATACTATGGCTCTGGTCCCCTGCCCAGCATGGGGGCTGGAGGGGTCTCCACACCTCTCCATTCCCACATCGGAGTGGGGGGTGGTGGTGTCTCTGTAGCCCCCTGATTTGCCCTAATAAACAGCTCAGCTCAAAGCGTATCAGTGTCAGAATCTCCTCTAGACTGTGGGGCATGAGCGTGGACAGGTGCTGGGTTTTAAACGTGTCTTTTCATGGTGCATAATCCCCCCACCCCCCCGCAGCCTCCTCGGTGCACTAAATCCAATTGCTCTGTCAGAAAGCTGTGACCCATGGGGAGAACGTCTCCTCGTTGCCAGCCGTGGGGCAGGAGGTAGTGTGGGTGGGTGGGGGTGGCCTGGGGCAGGGGCGCGTGGCCCCCCCCACAGGCTGGCGGAGATGATTATTGCTGGGACTGGGGGATGGAAGCAGGGGGGAACCTTGTTTTTGGTGTGGGACAACCTGGTGCAAAACTAATCCCGAGTAGATGCAGCCATGGGGCTGCGGCCCCCTCACACCAGAGGTGATGGGGGGCAGAGGGACCCCCAGCATGCAGAGTGGGCACTGGGGACGGAGCCCTGGCTGCATCCCCTCACGCCAGTCCTGTCCCCCCAGCGCGGGGGTGTCCCTGGGGTGGGGGCCACCTCTGGCCCCGGTGGGTTTGAGCCCTGGGGGCAGTTGCTGGGCCATGATCTTGTGGGGATGGCGGAGGCGCGGTGGGATGGCCGCCAGCACCGGGGTGAGCACTGGAGGGACACAGGCTCCTCTGGAGGGACAGGCCAGCACAAGGAGGACGGCAGGTGCCCTTTAGGTGAGGGAGCAGCTGGAGAGCGTGGAGCTCTGCCTGGCTGAAGAGCAGAGTGAGGGTGACTGAGGGCTCCTGGGTAAGGACTAAAGAGCAGGCAGGGAAGGGTGACGTTGCAGTGGCTGCCTGCTACAGGCTGCCTGACCGGGCAGAAGCAGCGGGTGAGGCCCTCACCGGCCAAGTAGGAGCAGCCTCCTGTTGGTGGGCCCTGGTCCTCATGGGGGATTTCGGAGAGACCTGCTGGAGGGACGACACAGCAGGACATAACCAGCCCAGGAGGCTCCCAAGGGCACCGACGACAACGGCCTCCCCTTCTAACAGCGAGGCCTCTCCCCTTCTTGTCAGTCAAGGTCCCTTGCGCATGGCTTCAAAGCCACCTTTACGCGGTGGGTTTTCTTCGGTAACAGAGACAAGGTGACGCGCTTGTCCTACAATCACAGGTTTCTTTATTCTCGTTCTAGTTTGATTTCAAGAGAACTGGGACCTCCCTGGGCAGCTCCCAAAGGCGTCTTTCAGCTCTGGTGGCAGGACTCCATCGAGCATGTCGCTCTTCAGGAGGACGAAGATGAGGAGGATGATCATCTGCAGGAAGGCGAGGAACAGAAGAAATCTCCTGCGGGACAGGAGAGGGGTCAGGCAGAGCAGGGAGTAAATTTGTCTCAGCTCTTGACAACCACCCTCTTTGAATGCCACCGTGGGACCTCGCGCCGCGCTGGGCACAACACACCCTGCTCGGGACTGGCTGAGGCTCCGCTGTACCTCTCCCCAGTGGGCCCCCAAAATCCCCCGCTACGTGCTGCCCAAGCAAGGAAGAAAAGAAACCCTGAAGTACTTCATCCCTGACAAGTCCAAAGCTGCCCAGTGCCCCTGGACCAGTGGCACGGGCATCCCACTGCGTAGGGAAGAGCCCCGGCACCCCGAGCCCCCAGAGCAACTCACCGCAGCCAAGAAGTGATCTTACACCTCCTTGACGCCAGCTGCTCCTCCTACAAGCCAAGGCACACAGGGACATGCGTTGGGGTGCGTGAGGCAGCTGAGGTCTGGGGGCTCAGACCCCCTCCCTCGTCCCTGCCGAGATCAGTGAGCGCCCCCGTGTCCCCTAGGCACAGTGCAGACCCTTCCCTCCCCAAGGCCCACAGCGGGGTTGTCTGTCCTACCAGCCGCACAGCCACCAGCTCCTGCAGCACGCTCTCGCCTGCCACGTCTGCCTGCGCCGCCGTCTTCCCCCTGCTACAGACACCGCGGGGTTTGGGCTGTGAGAAGAGACCTTGGCCAGCATGGTGAACCCCTGGGTGGCCAACAGGGAGCACCAGGCAACCCCGGCATCCCAGCACCGCACAGACCCACCCCAGGCCCGGAGGACACGGAGGAGAGCCTGGGAGCTGCTCAGAGTTGTGCAGAGCTGCTTCCAGGAGTCCCGAGTTGCTCAGTGCTGTTTTGAGCCACTTAGACAGGGCTCTCCAGAGCGGGCTGGAGGAGCCAGGAAGATGTCTGTGAGCAGCAGAGGCCTGCCCAGTGCTGCTCAGCAACCCCCCCAAACCCCCTGCCCCAGATTTCAGTCAGGGCCCCGCTGCCACTCACAAAGCTGTTGGCTCTTGGAGGCCTTTCCGTCTCTCCCGCAGGTGCTGGAGCTTGTTCCTCAGCAGCTGGAGAAGCAAAGGGCCTGGTTAAGAATCCATGCCATGCCTCCTCTGAGGGGGTGTTCCCCCACGAACACGTTGAGCCCCCGCGCCCCCTGTCCCCAGTACCTCATTGATCAGGGCCTCCTCCTGAAGAGCTTTTACCGCCTCCGCCCACTGCTCCCTCTGCCAAGCCAGCGGGGGACGTCGCGGGGAGCCATGCGCAGGAAGGGGTACCTCCTGCGCCACTTCCAGGCCTGCAGCTGCCTCCCTCTTTGCCATTTGAAAGTGCTTCTGCGAGAGAAGAGGGGAGGAGGAGGAGAAGCCGTCAGGGCACCGGGACACTCCCCAAGCGCACTCTCCTCCGGCTGCGCTCGGGCACTGCCTTTGCCCTCGCGTCCCCTCTCCTCCCCAGCCCTGCAGGCAGACAGAGGGACCCTCAGGCCCGACTCTGGACACGGGCCTGAGCAACTGGCTCTGGGTGACCCCACCTGAGGAGGGGCACTGGACGAGACCAGATCATCTCCAGAGGTCCCTTCCAACCTCAGCCAGACTATGGTTCTGTGCACTTGCCTTCATCTGGGCCATCTGCTTCTCCAGCTGCTGCAGCTCCATGCTGCTCTTTTCCAAACAGCGTTCCATGACGCAGTTCCAGGAAGATGAGCCGCACACGGGCACCCTCTTCCCGAGGTGTTGGGGGCACCAGGGACTGATGGGGAGAGAAGGAGCTCCCCCTTCCCTGCTGTGCCGGGTGCCCGTGCGGGGTCCGTGAAGCTGCTCTGCCCTCACTTGCCTCTCCCCCGTCAGGGCCTTCCGCTGCATGGTAGCCATGGGACAGGTCGTTGGCGAGTTCTCTCCAATCTCCTGCCTAGCAGCACCGAGGTTGTTCCCCAAATGCTCCCCCGCCTCTGGCAGCAGCCCCTTTTATACCCGCCGCGGGGCGCCGATGTCACAGGCCCAAGGCGACATCACAGAGACACAGTCATCGCTGTCCACTGTGACATGGCCGCCAACTCCCTGGGCTGGCGCCAAGAGCTGACCTGGGGCCCAGCCGCTTCCACTGGGGAACGGGGCACCACGCTCAGCATGGCTCTTAGCCCACCGGTGGGAGCGACCGCAGGCACCACCTGTTGATGTCTCCCTGGCGGGTTTGATGGTTCCTTCACCAGGCGGCTGCCACAGCTCCCCACCGCAGGACCAAGCAGGAGCCAGGCTGCGCATGTAGTCCCAGCAGACGCTCAGACACGCGCGTGCACCACGAGTGTGCGCATGTGCACGGACGGCCACACCACATGGGCTCCAGTGTCCAGCGCCCACCAGGATCCAGGATCCAGGATCCAGCCCCAGAGGGGAACAAGAGCCCAGGAAGGGGAAGAATGAAGACTAGCCCTCTGCTCTAGCCCGCACAGACACCAGGCTCCCAAGAGGAATGGGGTCTCTCACCGGCTCAGAGAGCAGCACCTGCTGTCATACGAAGGGACACCAGGAGGACGGAGTCGGGGCACGCGGCAGGCAGGCAGTGACCCCCCTGCTTCGGCTGTGGCCCCTCGAGCAGCTGTTTGCAGCGGCATCACATTCGGGATGTGGCAGCCCAGGTCTACTCAGGATTAGTTTTGCACCAGGCTGTCCCACACCAAAAACAAGGTTCCCCCCCGCCTTCCATCCCCCAGTCCCAGCAATACCCATCTCCACCAGCCGGGGGGTGGGGGGGGGGGGGGCCATGCGCCCCTGCCCCAGACCACCCTCACCCACTCGGGGTCATCCCCATCCCACACACATACACACACACTACCTCCTGCCCCACGCCTGGCAACGAGGAGACATTCTCCCCACGGGTCACAGCTTTCTGACAGAGCAATTGGATTTAGTGCACCGAGGAGGCTGCGGGGGGGTGGGGGGGTTATGCACCATGAAAAGACACATTTAAAACCCAGCATCTGGGCCACACTCATATCCTACAGCTTAGAGGAGATGCTGACACCGATACACTTTGAGCTGAGCTGTTTGTTAGGATAAATCGGGGGGCTTACAGAGACAGCACCACCCTCCACCCCGAGGTAGGAATGGAGGGGCGGTGGCAGGGGCAGAAAGGGGATCCCACTGCAGCCCAGGGGTGTTGGTGGAACCCACCTCCGCCAGCAGCACCGTGTTGTCCTTGAGAACACCCGCTATCTCCTGCTGCGTGCTGTCCAAGTGCATGAGGACCTGCCCGAACTGCGTGGCTGGGAGGGAGAAGAGAGCTCAGTGCTGGTGGGGGGGGAGCAGCATGAACCCCCTCCCCCGAGATGCTCCCAGTGACACCATGCCACTGTCCCCAACGTCCCCTCAGCCCCTCACCTTGCTTGTGCAGGTCCCTGATGGTCACCACCCTCTGTGCAACATTGGGCAAGGTGCTGGCCACGGGGTCCCAGTGCTGCATCATCTCATAGATCTGGTGGATCTGAGGGATGGGCCAGGGCTAGAAGGGGGGGTGAGCGCAGTCTGGAGGGGGGGCTCCATATGTCCCCCACCATGCCAGGCTTGCCTTTAGGGGGGCCTCCCCTCCAGCTCCTACCTTGCTCTGCGTGTCGGCATCTTGCACAGTTGCCTTGTGCTTGGCTATTTCATTCACCTTGCCCAGGACGCTCTGGGGAGGGGGCAGCAGAGGTGAGACTCCAAATCCAGCACTGCCCACCCCCAATTTCATGGCCTTGGCCACTGCCATCCCATGGCTGTCCCATGGCCTCCTGACACCCACCGTGCAGTTCCCTCCTTCTGCCCCCCTCTCACCTGCAGCCGGGCCCCCACTTCGTCCAGCACGGCCACGTCCAGGATGTTCACCTTGGCCTGCAGGACCTGCACGGTCTCCTGGGACGGAAAGCAGGGTGAGGGGGGACACGGCACCACCCTGGGGCTGGCCCCCCCAAGTGCTATGGCTACAGGGTGGGGGAAAGGGGCCCTGCACTCCCCCAGCCCCTACCTGACTCACCACGAGGCTGGTGCCCTTCAGCCCCATGAAAAAAATGGTCATCAGAACTGAACACAATCCTTCCAAAACAACTTCTGCCTAAAGAACACAGCAAAACCAAACAAGACCACATTCTCTACAACTCTAACCACTGCCGTCTCACAATTGCTCAAGATGACAACTCAAGTTTGCCGATTCCCAGGTCAGGACTACAGCAAAACGACCCCCGGGTACCTGAAACTCAGAAAATTCAACTGTTTGTTTGGTCAACAGGAATTCCCACTTACCAGAATTGGTATCCTCCTGACAACTGGCATGGTCACACAAAGAGGTGGCATGAAACTAGTCAGTAGACTACATAAATAAAATATGCTAACCGTGTCATTCAAGATACCAGCCTTGCCAATTTGGGGATCACCTGCGCAAGACAGTGAGGAGAGCCCTGCCGTTGAGTCACGAGGTTCAGAGTGGACCCCCTTGCTTTCCAGACTCCTTCTCACAGAGGAGCCTAGGGGCAGCTAGATCCACTCCTAGTCCCAGACTTGGGCAACGGTTCATGGCTAAGGGGATGAGGTATGCAGATCAGAGAAAGAAAAAATGACACCAAAAGACAAGAAAGGGGAGATTTCGCCTGCTAGATCTACTCCTAGTCCCAGACTTGGGCAACGGTTCATGGCTAAGGGGATGAGGTATGGGGATCGGGGAATGAAAAAAATGATACCAAAAGACAAGAAAGGGGAGATTTTGCCTGCTAGATCCACTCCTAGTCCCAGACTTGGGCAACGGTTCATGGCTAAGGGGATGAGGTATGCAGATCAGAGAAAGAAAAAATGACACCAAAAGACAAGAAAGGGGAGATTTCGCCTGCTAGATCTACTCCTAGTCCCAAACTTGGGCAACGGTTCATGGGTAAGGGGATGAGGTATGGGGATCGGGGAATGAAAAAAATGATACCAAAAGACAAGAAAGGGGAGATTTCACCTGCTAGATCCACTCCTAGTCCCAGACTTGGGCAACGGTTCATGGCTAAGGGGATGAGGTATGGGGATCAGGTAAAAGAAAAAAAGACACCAAAAGACAAGGAAGGGGAGATTTTGCCTGTCCATTTTAGGGATCGGCTCAGGGAGATAGTGAGGAGAGCCCTCCCGTTGAGTCACGAGGTTCAGAGTGGACCCCCTTGCTTTCCAGACTCCTTCTCACAGAGGAGCCGAGGGGCAGCTAGATCCACTCCTAGTCCCAGACTTGGGCAACGGTTCATGGCTAAGGGGATGAGGTATGGGGATCAGGGAAAGAGAAAACTGAGACAAGAAAGAAAGCAGACATTTCACCTGTCCTTGCTGCAACGCTGGGCCAGTCCCCCGAGGGCGCCAGCCGCTCAGCCGATGGGTCCCGCCAGCCGAGGACGCCACCGCCAGCCGAGGACGCCAGTCAGTCAGTCAGCGAGTCGTCAGTCCGTCAGTCAGTCAGTCAGTCAGTGAGTCGTCAGTCAGTCAGTCAGTCAGTCAGTCAGCCTGTCCGTCCGCCCGTCAGCCGAAGGCGCCAACTCCCTGGGGGCCAACGCACGCGGCGCTGCCCTTCCCGTCCTTTTATGATCTCCTCGCCCCGCCCCCGGCGGGCACTCGAGCCAATCAGGCGTCACGCGCGGTTCGCGCTTCCAGAACCTCCGCGAGACGGGCCGTCGGGCTTGGGGGCCGGCTCGGGGAGTCGCTTCTCCCTCCCTGCAGGTGGGACCGGTCTTGGCCCTCGGGCCGTAGAGGGCGAGCTGCCCCGCTCGGCCTATCAGAACAGGGAACCGCGAGCCCTCCGGCCCGCGCGCCGAGCCCGTTGCCGCCCGCCCGCCCGCCCGCCGCCGCAGCTGCCCGCGGTTCGTTGCCAGGCAGGGTTCGTTGTGAGGCAGAGCGCGCCGCGAGGGCGAACCGGCCCCGCCGCAGAGCTTGAGGCGTTAACCCCTTCAGTCTCTGACCGCCGCTCTGGACAGTAAAGCTCCAGCTCCGGCTGCCCCGCCGGTCTGGAAGCCACAGCGAAGCAGATTCCAAAGTTAAAGGGCATCGGTTGAAACCCACTTCTTGGTCACACCGACTTCAGCCGGCCCTGTTCGAAAATCTGATATTGACGGCTTTGATCTTCAAGTTCGTGAGGGGGCCGACATCTTAAACGTCGCTCTGACCTACAGGGCAAAGCTACCAGGCGTCCTCGCTTTTCCCCAGTTTCTTTTCATTACAGAAATTACCAAGTGACATTTCTGCGCTTTTGCCGCACCCAAAAATCAGTGCAGCATTGCTCCTTTACAGGCCAGTTAAAACCTGGGCCTAGGCAAAGAAGGAATTTGGAATTCACAGAATACTAGAATGGGTTGGGTTGGAAGGGACCTTAAAGACCATCTCCATGGGCAGGGACGCCTTCCACCAGACCAGGTTGCTCCGAGCCCCATCCAGCCTGGCCTTGAACACTGCCAGGGATGGGGCAGCCGCGGCCTCTCTGGGCGACCTGGTCCAGTGCCTCACCACCCCCGTTGTAAAAAAATTCTTCCTTTGTCCAGTCTAAACCTACCCTCCTTCCGTTTAAAACTGTTGCCTGTTGTCCTGTCACTACAGGCCCTGGTAAAAAGTCTTTCTCTCTTTCTTAAAAGCCCCCTTTATAAATTGAAAGGCTGCAGTAAGGTCTCCCCGGAGCCTTCTCTTCTCCAGGCTGAACAACCCCAACTCTCTCAGCCTGTCCTCACAGGAGAGGTGCTCCAGCTCCCTGATCATCTTTGTGGCCCTCCTCTGGACTCGCTCCAACAAGTCCATGTCCTTCTTATGGGGCAGGGCGGGGCCCAGAGCCGGATGCAGTACTGCAGGTGGGGTCTCGCCAGAGCGGACTACGGGGGGAGAATCACCTCCCTCAACCTGCTGGTCACGCTGCTTCGGATGCAGCCCGGGATACGGCTGGCTTTCTGGACCGCGAGCGCACATTGTCAGGTCCCGTTGGGCTTCTCATCAACCAACTCACCCAAGTCCTTCTCCGCAGGGCTGCTCTCAATCCACTCATCACCCAGCCTGTATATGTGCTTGGGATTGCCCCGAGCCACGTGCAGGACCTTGCGCTTGGCCTCGTGAGCGCCATGAGGTTCACACGGGCCCACCTCTCGAGCCTGTCAAGGTCGCTCTGGACGGCATCCCTTCCCTCCAGCGTGTCGACCGCACCAGACAGCTTGGCGTTGTCGGCAAACTTGCTGAGGGTGCGCTCGATCCCACTGACGGAGTCGGGAACGCGGCAGGCAGGCAGGCAGTGACCCCCCTGCTTCGGCTGTGGCCCCTCGAGCAGCTGTGTGCAGCGGCATCGCATTTGGGAGGTGGCAGCCCGGGTCGCTCCGGCCACCATCCGACAGGGCCTTTCCCCTCGGCAGCGAAACCTGCGAGCGGCTGGAGAAGCTGGCAGGGAGCAGCCAGGGGAGGGAGGTAGTGTGTGTGCATGTGTGTGGGATGGGGACGACCCCGAGTGGGTGGGGGTGGCCTGGGGCAGGGGCGCGTGGCCCCCCCCCACAGGCTGGCGGAGATGATTATTGCTGGGACTGGGGGATGGAAGCGGGGGGGAACCTTGTTTTTGGTGTGGGACAACCTGGTGCAAAACTAATCCCGAGTAGATGCAGCCATGGGGCTGCGGCCCCCTCACACCAGAGGTGATGGGGGGCAGAGGGACCCCCAGCATGCAGAGTGGGCACTGGGGACGGAGCCCTGGCTGCATCCCCTCACGCCAGTCCTGTCCCCCCAGCGCGGGGGCGTCCCTGGGGTGGGGGCCACCTCTGGCCCCGGTGGGTTTGAGCCCTGGGGGCAGTTGCTGGGCCATGATCTTGTGGGGATGGCGGAGGCGCGGTGGGATGGCCGCCAGCACCGGGGTGAGCACTGGAGGGACACAGGCTCCTCTGGAGGGACAGGCCAGCACAAGGAGGACGGCAGGTGCCCTTTAGGTGAGGGAGCAGCTGGAGAGCGTGGAGCTCTGCCTGGCTGAAGAGCAGAGTGAGGGTGACTGAGGGCTCCTGGGTAAGGACTAAAGAGCAGGCAGGGAAGGGTGACGTTGCAGTGGCTGCCTGCTGCAGGCTGCCTGACCGGGCAGAAGCAGCGGGTGAGGCCCTCACCGGCCAAGTAGGAGCAGCCTCCTGTTGGTGGGCCCTGGTCCTCATGGGGGATTTCGGAGAGACCTGCTGGAGGGACGACACAGCAGGACATAACCAGCCCAGGAGGCTCCCAAGGGCACCGACGACAACGGCCTCCCCTTCTAACAGCGAGGCCTCTCCCCTTCTTGTCAGTCAAGGTCCCTTGCGCATGGCTTCAAAGCCACCTTTACGCGGTGGTTTTTCTTCGGTAACAGAGACAAGGTGACGCGCTTGTCCTACAATCACAGGTTTCTTTATTCTCGTTCTAGTTTGATTTCAAGAGAACTGGGACCTCCCTGGGCAGCTCCCAAAGGCGTCTTTCAGCTCTGGTGGCAGGACTCCATCGAGCATGTCGCTCTTCAGGAGGACGAAGATGAGGAGGATGATCATCTGCAGGAAGGCAAGGAACAGAAGAAATCTCCTGCGGGACAGGAGAGGGGTCAGGCAGAGCAGGGAGTAAATTTGTCTCAGCTCTTGACAACCACCCTCTTTGAATGCCACCGTGGGACCTCGCGCCGCGCTGGGCACAACACACCCTGCTCGGGACTGGCTGAGGCTCCGCTGTACCTCTCCCCAGTGGGCCCCCAAAATCCCCCGCTACGTGCTGCCCAAGCAAGGAAGAAAAGAAACCCTGAAGTACTTCATCCCTGACAAGTCCAAAGCTGCCCAGTGCCCCTGGACCAGTGGCACGGGCATCCCACTGCGTAGGGAAGAGCCCCGGCACCCCGAGCCCCCAGAGCAACTCACCGCAGCCAAGAAGTGATCTTACGCCTCCTTGACGCCAGCTGCTCCTCCTACAAGCCAAGGCACACAGGGACATGCGTTGGGGTGCGTGAGGCAGCTGAGGTCTGGGGGCTCAGACCCCCTCCCTCGTCCCTGCCGAGATCAGTGAGCGCCCCCGTGTCCCCTAGGCACAGTGCAGACCCTTCCCTCCCCAAGGCCCACAGCGGGGTTGTCTGTCCTACCAGCCGCACAGCCACCAGCTCCTGCAGCACGCTCTCGCCTGCCACGTCTGCCTGCGCCGCCGTCTTCCCCCTGCTACAGACACCGCGGGGTTTGGGCTGTGAGAAGAGACCTTGGCCAGCATGGTGAACCCCTGGGTGGCCAACAGGGAGCACCAGGCAACCCCGGCATCCCAGCACCGCACAGACCCACCCCAGGCCCGGAGGACACGGAGGAGAGCCTGGGAGCTGCTCAGAGTTGTGCAGAGCTGCTTCCAGGAGTCCCGAGTTGCTCAGTGCTGTTTTGAGCCACTTAGACAGGGCTCTCCAGAGCGGGCTGGAGGAGCCAGGAAGATGTCTGTGAGCAGCAGAGGCCTGCCCAGTGCTGCTCAGCAACCCCCCCAAACCCCCTGCCCCAGATTTCAGTCAGGGCCCCGCTGCCACTCACAAAGCTGTTGGCTCTTGGAGGCCTTTCCGTCTCTCCCGCAGGTGCTGGAGCTTGTTCCTCAGCAGCTGGAGAAGCAAAGGGCCTGGTTAAGAATCCATGCCATCCCTCCTCTGAGGGGGTGTTCCCCCACGAACACGTTGAGCCCCCGCGCCCCCTGTCCCCAGTACCTCACTGATCAGGGCCTCCTCCTGAAGAGCTTTTACCGCCTCCGCCCACTGCTCCCTCTGCCAAGCCAGCGGGGGACGTCGCGGGGAGCCATGCGCAGGAAGGGGTACCTCCTGCGCCACTTCCAGGCCTGCAGCTGCCTCCCTCTTTGCCATTTGAAAGTGCTTCTGCGAGAGAAGAGGGGAGGAGGAGGAGAAGCCGTCAGGGCACCGGGACACTCCCCAAGCGCACTCCCCTCCGGCTGCGCTCGGGCACTGCCTTTGCCCTCGCGTCCCCTCTCCTCCCCAGCCCTGCAGGCAGACAGAGGGACCCCCAGGCCCGACTCTGGACACGGGCCTGAGCAACTGGCTCTGGGTGACCCCACCTGAGCAGGGGCACTGGACGAGACCAGATCATCTCCAGAGGTCCCTTCCAACCTCAGCCAGACTATGGTTCTGTGCACTTGCCTTCATCTGGGCCATCTGCCTCTCCAGCTGCTGGAGCTCCTTGCTGTTCTTCTCTAAACAGCGTTCCATGACGCAGTTCCAGGAAGATGAGCCGCACGCAGGCACCCTCTTCCCGAGGTGTTGGGGGCACCAGGGACTGATGGGGAGAGAAGGAGCTCCCCCTTCCCTGCTGTGCCGGGCGCCCGTGCGGGGTCCGTGAAGCTGCTCTGCCCTCGCTGGCCTCTCCCCCGTCAGGGCCTTCCGCTGCATGGTAGCCACGGGACAGGTCGTTGGCGAGTTCTCTCCAATCTCCTGCCTAGCAGCACCGAGGTTGTCCCCCAAATGCTCCCCCGCCTCTGGCAGCAGCCCCTTTTATACCCGCCGCGGGGCGCCGATGTCACAGGCCCAAGGCGACATCACAGAGACATAGTCATCGCTGTCCACTGTGACATGGCCGCCAACTCCCTGGGCTGGCGCCAAGAGCTGACCTGGGGCCCAGCCGCTTCCACTGGGGAACGGGGCACCACGCTCAGCATGGCTCTTAGCCCACCGGTGGGAGCGACCGCAGGCACCACCTGTTGATGTCTCCCTGGCGGGTTTGATGGTTCCTTCACCAGGCGGCTGCCACAGCTCCCCACCGCAGGACCAAGCAGGAGCCAGGCTGCGCATGTAGTCCCAGCAGACGCTCAGACAGACGCGCGTGCACCACGAGTGTGCGCATGTGCACGGACGGCCGCACCACATGGGCTCCAGTGTCCAGCGCCCACCAGGATCCAGGATCCAGGATCCAGCCCCAGAGGGGAACAAGAGCCCAGGAAGGGGAAGAATGAAGACTAGCCCTCTGCTCTAGCCCGCACAGACACCAGGCTCCCAAGAGGAATGGGGTCTCTCACCAGCTCAGAGAGCAGCACCTGCTGTCATACGAAGGGACACCAGGAGGACGGAGTCGGGGCACGCGGCAGGCAGGCAGTGACCCCCCTGCTTCGGCTGTGGCCCCTCGAGCAGCTGTGTGCAGCGGCATCACATTCAGGATGTGGCAGCCCAGGTCTACTCAGGATTAGTTTTGCACCAGGCTGTCCCACACCAAAAACAAGGTTCCCCCCCGCCTTCCATCCCCCAGTCCCAGCAATACCCATCTCCACCAGCCGGGGGGCGGGGGGGGGCCATGCGCCCCTGCCCCAGACCACCCTCACCCACTTGGGGTCATCCCCATCCCACGCACATACACACACACTACCTTCTGCCCCACGCCTGGCAACAAGGAGACGTTCTCCACACGGGTCACAGCTTTCTGACAGAGCAATTGGATTTAGTGCACCGAGGAGGCTGCGGGGGGGTGGGGGGGTTATGCACCATGAAAAGACACATTTAAAACCCAGCATCTGGGCCACACTCATATCCTACAGCTTAGAGGAGATGCTGACACCGATACACTTTGAGCTGAGCTGTTTGTTAGGATAAATCGGGGGGCTTACAGAGACAGCACCACCCTCCACCCCGAGGTAGGAATGGAGGGGCGGTGGCAGGGGCAGAAAGGGGATCTCACTGCAGCCCAGGGGTGTTGGTGGAACCCACCTCCGCCAGCAGCACCGTGTTGTCCTTGAGAACACCCGCTATCTCCTGCTGCGTGCTGTCCAAGTGCATGAGGACCTGCCCGAACTGCGTGGCTGGGAGGGAGAAGAGAGCTCAGTGCTGGTGGGGGGGGAGCAGCATGAACCCCCTCCCCCGAGATGCTCCCAGTGACACCATGCCACTGTCCCCAACGTCCCCTCAGCCCCTCACCTTGCTTGTGCAGGTCCCTGATGGTCACCACCCTCTGTGCAACATTGGGCAAGGTGCTGGCCACGGGGTCCCAGTGCTGCATCATCTCATAGATCTGGTGGATCTGAGGGATGGGCCAGGGCTAGAAGGGGGGGTGAGCGCAGTCTGGAGGGGGGGCTCCATATGTCCCCCACCATGCCAGGCTTGCCTTTAGGGGGGCCTCCCCTCCAGCTCCTACCTTGCTCTGCGTGTCGGCATCTTGCACAGTTGCCTTGTGCTTGGCTATTTCATTCACCTTGCCCAGGACGCTCTGGGGAGGAGGCAGCAGAGGTGAGACTCCAAATCCAGCACTGCCCACCCCCAATTTCATGGCCTTGGCCACTGCCATCCCATGGCTGTCCCATGGCCTCCTGACACCCACCGTGCAGTTCCCTCCTTCTGCCCCCCTCTCACCTGCAGCCGGGCCCCCACTTCGTCCAGCACGGCCACGTCCAGGATGTTCACCTTGGCCTGCAGGACCTGCACGGTCTCCTGGGGACGGAAAGCAGGGTGAGGGGGGACACGGCACCACCCTGGGGCTGGCCCCCCCAAGTGCTATGGCTACAGGGTGGGGGAAAGGGGCCCTGCACTCCCCCAGCCCCTACCTGACTCACCACGAGGCTGGTGCCCTTCAGCCCCATGAAAAAAATGGTCATCAGAACTGAACACAATCCTTCCAAAACAACTTCTGCCTAAAGAACACAGCAAAACCAAACAAGACCACATTCTCTACAACTCTAACCACTGCCGTCTCACAATTGCTCAAGATGACAACTCAAGTTTGCCGATTCCCAGGTCAGGACTACAGCAAAACGACCCCCGGGTACCTGAAACTCAGAAAATTCAACTGTTGTTTGGTCAACAGGAATTCCCACTTACCAGAATTGGTATCCTCCTGACAACTGGCATGGTCACACAAAGAGGTGGCATGAAACTAGTCAGTAGACTACATAAATAAAACATGCTAACCGTGTCATTCAAGATACCAGCCTTGCCAATTTGGGGATCACCTGCGCAAGACAGTGAGGAGAGCCCTGCCGTTGAGTCACGAGGTTCAGAGTGGACCCCCTTGCTTTCCAGACTCCTTCTCACAGAGGAGCCTAGGGGCAGCTAGATCCACTCCTAGTCCCAGACTTGGGCAACGGTTCATGGCTAAGGGGATGAGGTATGGGGATTGGGGAATGAAAAAATGATACCAAAAGACAAGAAAGGGGAGATTTTGCCTGCTAGATCCACTCCTAGTCCCAGACTTGGGCAACGGTTCATGGGTAAGGGGATGAGGTATGCAGATCAGAGAAAGAAAAAATGACACCAAAAGACAAGAAAGGGGAGATTTCGCCTGCTAGATCCACTCCTAGTCCCAGACTTGGGCAACGGTTCATGGCTAAGGGGATGAGGTATGGGGATCGGGGAATGAAAAAATGATACCAAAAGACAAGAAAGGGTAGATTTCGCCTGCTAGATCCACTCCTAGTCCCAGACTTGGGCAACGGTTCATGGCTAAGGGGATGAGGTATGGGGATCGGGGAATGAAAAAAATGACACCAAAAGACAAGAAAGGGGAGATTTCGCCTGCTAGATCCACTCCTAGTCCCAGACTTGGGCAATGGTTCATGGCTAAGGGGATGAGGTATGCAGATCAGAGAAAGAAAAAATTACACCAAAAGACAAGAAAGGGGAGATTTCGCCTGCTAGATCCACTCCTAGTCCCAGACTTGGGCAACGGTTCATGGCTAAGGGGATGAGGTATGGGGATCAGGTAAAAGAAAAAAAGACACCAAAAGACAAGGAAGGGGAGATTTTGCCTGTCCATTTTAGGGATCGGCTCAGGGAGATAGTGAGGAGAGCCCTCCCGTTGAGTCACGAGGTTCAGAGTGGACCCCCTTGCTTTCCAGACTCCTTCTCACAGAGGAGCCGAGGGGCACCTAGATCCACTCCTAGTCCCAGACTTGGGCAACGGTTCATGGCTAAGGGGATGAGGTATGGGGATCAGGGAAAGAGAAAACTGAGACAAGAAAGAAAGCAGACATTTCACCTGTCCTTGCTGCAACGCTGGGCCAGTCCCCCGAGGGCGCCAGCCGCTCAGCCGATGGGTCCCGCCAGCCGAGGACGCCACCGCCAGCCGAGGACGCCAGTCAGTCAGTCAGTGAGTCGTCAGTCCGTCAGTCAGTGAGTCGTCAGTCAGTCAGTCAGTGAGTCGTCAGTCAGTCAGTCAGCCTGTCCGTCCGCCCGTCAGCCGAAGGCGCCAACTCCCTGGGGGCCAACGCACGCGGCGCTGCCCTTCCCGTCCTTTTATGATCTCCTCGCCCCGCCCCCGGCGGGCACTCGAGCCAATCAGGCGTCACGCGCGGTTCGCGCTTCCAGAACCTCCGCGAGACGGGCCGTCGGGCTTGGGGGCCGGCTCGGGGAGTCGCTTCTCCCTCCCTGCAGGTGGGACCGGTCTTGGCCCTCGGGCCGTAGAGGGCGAGCTGCCCCGCTCGGCCTATCAGAACAGGGAACCGCGAGCCCTCCGGCCCGCGCGCCGAGCCCGTTGCCGCCCGCCCGCCCGCCCGCCGCCGCAGCTGCCCGCGGTTCGTTGCCAGGCAGGGTTCGTTGTGAGGCAGAGCGGGCCGCGAGGGCGAACCGGCCCCGCCGCAGAGCTTGAGGCGTTAACCCCTTCAGTCTCTGACCGCCGCTCTGGACAGTAAAGCTCCAGCTCCGGCTGCCCCGCCGGTCTGGAAGCCACAGCGAAGCAGATTCCAAAGTTAAAGGGCATCGGTTGAAACCCACTCCTTGGTCACACCGACTTCAGCCGGCCCTGTTCGAAAATCTGATATTGACGGCTTTGATCTTCAAGTTCGTGAGGGGGCCGACATCTTAAACGTCGCTCTGACCTACAGGGCAAAGCTACCAGGCGTCCTCGCTTTTCCCCAGTTTCTTTTCATTACAGAAATTACCAAGTGACATTTCTGCGCTTTTGCCGCACCCAAAAATCAGTGCAGCATTGCTCCTTTACAGGCCAGTTAAAACCTGGGCCTAGGCAAAGAAGGAATTTGGAATTCACAGAATACTAGAATGGGTTGGGTTGGAAGGGACCTTAAAGACCATCTCCATGGGCAGGGACGCCTTCCACCAGACCAGGTTGCTCCGAGCCCCATCCAGCCTGGCCTTGAACACTGCCAGGGATGGGGCAGCCGCGGCCTCTCTGGGCGACCTGGTCCAGTGCCTCACCACCCCCGTTGTAAAAAAATTCTTCCTTTGTCCAGTCTAAACCTACCCTCCTTCCGTTTAAAACTGTTGCCTGTTGTCCTGTCACTACAGGCCCTGGTAAAAAGTCTTTCTCTCTTTCTTAAAAGCCCCCTTTATAAATTGAAAGGCTGCAGTAAGGTCTCCCCGGAGCCTTCTCTTCTCCAGGCTGAACAACCCCAACTCTCTCAGCCTGTCCTCACAGGAGAGGTGCTCCAGCTCCCTGATCATCTTTGTGGCCCTCCTCTGGACTCGCTCCAACAAGTCCATGTCCTTCTTATGGGGCAGGGCGGGGCCCAGAGCCGGATGCAGTACTGCAGGTGGGGTCTCGCCAGAGCGGACTACGGGGGGAGAATCACCTCCCTCAACCTGCTGGTCACGCTGCTTCGGATGCAGCCCGGGATACGGCTGGCTTTCTGGACCGCGAGCGCACATTGTCAGGTCCCGTTGGGCTTCTCATCAACCAACTCACCCAAGTCCTTCTCCGCAGGGCTGCTCTCAATCCACTCATCACCCAGCCTGTATATGTGCTTGGGATTGCCCCGAGCCACGTGCAGGACCTTGCGCTTGGCCTCGTGAGCGCCATGAGGTTCACACGGGCCCACCTCTCGAGCCTGTCAAGGTCGCTCTGGACGGCATCCCTTCCCTCCAGCGTGTCGACCGCACCAGACAGCTTGGCGTTGTCGGCAAACTTCCTGAGGGTGCGCTCGATCCCACTGACGGAGTCGGGGCACGCGGCAGGCAGGCAGTGACCCCCCTGCTTCGGCTGTGGCCCCTCGAGCAGCTGTGTGCAGCGGCATCGCATTTGGGAGGTGGCAGCCCGGGTCGCTCCGGCCACCATCCGACAGGGCCTTTCCCCTCGGCAGCGAAACCTGCGAGCGGCTGGAGAAGCTGGCAGGGAGCAGCCAGGGGAGGGAGGTAGTGTGTGTGCATGTGTGTGGGATGGGGATGACCCCGAGTGGGTGGGGGTGGCCTGGGGCAGGGGCGCGTGGCCCCCCCCCACAGGCTGGCGGAGATGATTATTGCTGGGACTGGGGGATGGAAGCGGGGGGGAACCTTGTTTTTGGTGTGGGACAACCTGGTGCAAAACTAATCCCGAGTAGATGCAGCCATGGGGCTGCGGCCCCCTCACACCAGAGGTGATGGGGGGCAGAGGGACCCGCAGCATGCAGAGTGGGCACTGGGGACGGAGCCCTGGCTGCATCCCCTCACGCCAGTCCTGTCCCCCCAGCGCGGGGGCGTCCCTGGGGTGGGGGCCACCTCTGGCCCCGGTGGGTTTGAGCCCTGGGGGCAGTTGCTGGGCCATGATCTTGTGGGGATGGCGGAGGCGCGGTGGGATGGCCGCCAGCACCGGGGTGAGCACTGGAGGGACACAGGCTCCTCTGGAGGGACAGGCCAGCACAAGGAGGACGGCAGGTGCCCTTTAGGTGAGGGAGCAGCTGGAGAGCGTGGAGCTCTGCCTGGCTGAAGAGCAGAGTGAGGGTGACTGAGGGCTCCTGGGTGAGGACTAAAGAGCAGGCAGGGAAGGGTGACGTTGCAGTGGCTGCCTGCTGCAGGCTGCCTGACCGGGCAGAAGCAGCGGGTGAGGCCCTCACCGGCCAAGTAGGAGCAGCCTCCTGTTGGTGGGCCCTGGTCCTCATGGGGGATTTCGGAGAGACCTGCTGGAGGGACGACACAGCAGGACATAACCAGCCCAGGAGGCTCCCAAGGGCACCGACGACAACGGCCTCCCCTTCTAACAGCGAGGCCTCTCCCCTTCTTGTCAGTCAAGGTCCCTTGCGCATGGCTTCAAAGCCACCTTTACGCGGTGGTTTTTCTTAGGTAACAGAGACAAGGTGACGCGCTTGTCCTACAATCACAGGTTTCTTTATTCTCGTTCTAGTTTGATTTCAAGAGAACTGGGACCTCCCTGGGCAGCTCCCAAAGGCGTCTTTCAGCTCTGGTGGCAGGACTCCATCGAGCATGTCGCTCTTCAGGAGGACGAAGATGAGGAGGATGATCATCTGCAGGAAGGCGAGGAACAGAAGAAATCTCCTGCGGGACAGGAGAGGGGTCAGGCAGAGCAGGGAGTAAATTTGTCTCAGCTCTTGACAACCACCCTCTTTGAATGCCACCGTGGGACCTCGCGCCGCGCTGGGCACAACACACCCTGCTCGGGACTGGCTGAGGCTCTGCTGTACCTCTCCCCAGTGGGCCCCCAAAATCCCCCGCTACGTGCTGCCCAAGCAAGGAAGAAAAGAAACCCTGAAGTACTTCATCCCTGACAAGTCCAAAGCTGCCCAGTGCCCCTGGACCAGTGGCACGGGCATCCCACTGCGTAGGGAAGAGCCCCGGCACCCCGAGCCCCCAGAGCAACTCACCGCAGCCAAGAAGTGATCTTGCGCCTCCTTGACGCCAGCTGCTCCTCCTACAAGCCAAGGCACACAGGGACATGCGTTGGGGTGCGTGAGGCAGCTGAGGTCTGGGGGCTCAGACCCCCTCCCTCGTCCCTGCCGAGATCAGTGAGCGCCCCCGTGTCCCCTAGGCACAGTGCAGACCCTTCCCTCCCCAAGGCCCACAGCGGGGTTGTCTGTCCTACCAGCCGCACAGCCACCAGCTCCTGCAGCACGCTCTCGCCTGCCACGTCTGCCTGCGCCGCCGTCTTCCCCCTGCTACAGACACCGCGGGGTTTGGGCTGTGAGAAGAGACCTTGGCCGGCATGGTGAACCCCTGGGTGGCCAACAGGGAGCACCAGGCAACCCCGGCATCCCAGCACCGCACAGACCCACCCCAGGCCCGGAGGACACGGAGGAGAGCCTGGGAGCTGCTCAGAGTTGTGCAGAGCTGCTTCCAGGAGTCCCGAGTTGCTCAGTGCTGTTTTGAGCCACTTAGACAGGGCTCTCCAGAGCGGGCTGGAGGAGCCAGGAAGATGTCTGTGAGCAGCAGAGGCCTGCCCAGTGCTGCTCAGCAACCCCCCCAAACCCCCTGCCCCAGATTTCAGTCAGGGCCCCGCTGCCACTCACAAAGCTGTTGGCTCTTGGAGGCCTTTCCGTCTCTCCCGCAGGTGCTGGAGCTTGTTCCTCAGCAGCTGGAGAAGCAAAGGGCCTGGTTAAGAATCCATGCCATGCCTCCTCTGAGGGGGTGTTCCCCCACGAACACGTTGAGCCCCCGCGCCCCCTGTCCCCAGTACCTCATTGATCAGGGCCTCCTCCTGAAGAGCTTTTACCGCCTCCGCCCACTGCTCCCTCTGCCAAGCCAGCGGGGGACGTCGCGGGGAGCCATGCGCAGGAAGGGGTACCTCCTGCGCCACTTCCAGGCCTGCACCTGCCTCCCTCTTTGCCATTTGAAAGTGCTTCTGCGAGAGAAGAGGGGAGGAGGAGGAGAAGCCGTCAGGGCACCGGGACACTCCCCAAGCGCACTCCCCTCCGGCTGCGCTCGGGCACTGCCTTTGCCCTCGCGTCCCCTCTCCTCCCCAGCCCTGCAGGCAGACAGAGGGACCCCCAGGCCCGACTCTGGACACGGGCCTGAGCAACTGGCTCTGGGTGACCCCACCTGAGCAGGGGCACTGGACGAGACCAGATCATCTCCAGAGGTCCCTTCCAACCTCAGCCAGACTATGGTTCTGTGCACTTGCCTTCATCTGGGCCATCTGCTTCTCCAGCTGCTGCAGCTCCATGCTGCTCTTTTCCAAACAGCGTTCCATGACGCAGTTCCAGGAAGATGAGCCGCACACGGGCACCCTCTTCCCGAGGTGTTGGGGGCACCAGGGACTGATGGGCAGAGAAGGAGCTCCCCCTTCCCTGCTGTGCCGGGTGCCCGTGCAGGGTCCGTGAAGCTGCTCTGCCCTCACTTGCCTCTCCCCCGTCAGGGCCTTCCGCTGCATGGTAGCCATGGGACAGGTCATTGGCGAGTTCTCTCCAATCTCCTGCCTAGCAGCACCGAGGTTGTCCCCCAAATGCTCCCCCGCCTCTGGCAGCAGCCCCTTTTATACCCGCCGCGGGGCGCCGATGTCACAGGCCCAAGGCGACATCACAGAGACACAGTCATCGCTGTCCACTGTGACATGGCCGACAACTCCCTGGGCTGGCGCCAAGAGCTGACCTGGGGCCCAGCCGCTTCCGCTGGTGAACGGGGCACCACGCTCAGCATGGCTCTTAGCCCACCGGTGGGAGCGACCGCAGGCACCACCTGTTGATGTCTCCCTGGCGGGTTTGATGGTTCCTTCACCAGGCGGCTGCCACAGCTCCCCACCGCAGGACCAAGCAGGAGCCAGGCTGCGCGTGTAGTCCCAGCAGACGCTCAGACAGATGCGCGTGCACCACGAGTGTGCGCATGTGCACGGACGGCCACACCACATGGGCTCCAGTGTCCAGCGCCCACCAGGATCCAGGATCCAGGATCCAGCCCCAGAGGGGAACAAGAGCCCAGGAAAGGGAAGAATGAAGACTAGCCCTCTGCTCTAGCCCGCACAGACACCAGGCTCCCAAGAGGAATGGGGTCTCTCACCGGCTCAGAGAGCAGCACCTGCTGTCATACGAAGGGACACCAGAAGGACGGAGTCGGGGCACGCGGCAGGCAGGCAGTGACCCCCCTGCTTCGGCTGTGGCCCCTCGAGCAGCTGTGTGCAGCGGCATCACATTCGGGATGTGGCAGCCCAGGTCTACTCAGGATTAGTTTTGCACCAGGCTGTCCCACACCAAAAACAAGGTTCCCCCCCGCCTTCCATCCCCCAGTCCCAGCAATACCCATCTCCACCAGCCGGGGGGGGGGGGGGGGGGGGGCCATGCGCCCCTGCCCCAGACCACCCTCACCCACTCGGGGTCATCCCCATCCCACGCACATACACACCTGGCAACGAGGAGACGTTCTCCCCACGGGTCACAGCTTTCTGACAGAGCAATTGGATTTAGTGCACCGAGGAGGCTGCGGGGGGTGGGGGGGTTATGCACCATGAAAAGACACATTTAAAACCCAGCAGCTGGGCCACACTCATATCCTACAGCTTAGAGGAGATGCTGACACCGATACACTTTGAGCTGAGCTGTTTGTTAGGATAAATCGGGGGGCTACAGAGACAGCACCACCCTCCACCCCGAGGTAGGAATGGAGGGGCGGTGGCAGGGGCAGAAAGGGGATCCCACTGCAGCCCAGGGGTGTTGGTGGAACCCACCTCCGCCAGCAGCACCGTGTTGTCCTTGAGAACACCCGCTATCTCCTGCTGCGTGCTGTCCAAGTGCATGAGGACCTGCCCGAACTGCGTGGCTGGGAGGGAGAAGAGAGCTCAGTGCTGGTGGGGGGGGAGCAGCATGAACCCCCTCCCCCGAGATGCTCCCAGTGACACCATGCCACTGTCCCCAACGTCCCCTCAGCCCCTCACCTTGCTTGTGCAGGTCCCTGATGGTCACCACCCTCTGTGCAACATTGGGCAAGGTGCTGGCCACGGGGTCCCAGTGCTGCATCATCTCATAGATCTGGTGGATCTGAGGGATGGGCCAGGGCTAGAAGGGGGGGTGAGCGCAGTCTGGAGGGGGGGCTCCATATGTCCCCCACCATGCCAGGCTTGCCTTTAGGGGGGCCTCCCCTCCAGCTCCTACCTTGCTCTGCGTGTCGGCATCTTGCACAGTTGCCTTGTGCTTGGCTATTTCATTCACCTTGCCCAGGACGCTCTGGGGAGGAGGCAGCAGAGGTGAGACTCCAAATCCAGCACTGCCCACCCCCAATTTCATGGCCTTGGCCACTGCCATCCCATGGCTGTCCCATGGCCTCCTGACACCCACCGTGCAGTTCCCTCCTTCTGCCCCCCTCTCACCTGCAGCCGGGCCCCCACTTCGTCCAGCACGGCCACGTCCAGGATGTTCACCTTGGCCTGCAGGACCTGCACGGTCTCCTGGGGACGGAAAGCAGGGTGAGGGGGGACACGGCACCACCCTGGGGCTGGCCCCCCCAAGTGCTATGGCTACAGGGTGGGGGAAAGGGGCCCTGCACTCCCCCAGCCCCTACCTGACTCACCACGAGGCTGGTGCCCTTCAGCCCCATGAAAAAAATGGTCATCAGAACTGAACACAATCCTTCCAAAACAACTTCTGCCTAAAGAACACAGCAAAACCAAACAAGACCACATTCTCTACAACTCTAACCACTGCCGTCTCACAATTGCTCAAGATGACAACTCAAGTTTGCTGATTCCCAGGTCAGGACTACAGCAAAACGACCCCCGGGTACCTGAAACTCAGAAAATTCAACTGTTGTTTGGTCAACAGGAATTCCCACTTACCAGAATTGGTATCCTCCTGACAACTGGCATGGTCACACAAAGAGGTGGCATGAAACTAGTCAGTAGACTACATAAATAAAATATGCTAACCGTGTCATTCAAGATACCAGCCTTGCCAATTTGGGGATCACCTGCGCAAGACAGTGAGGAGAGCCCTGCCGTTGAGTCACGAGGTTCAGAGTGGACCCCCTTGCTTTCCAGACTCCTTCTCACAGAGGAGCCTAGAGGCAGCTAGATCCACTCCTAGTCCCAGACTTGGGCAACGGTTCATGGCTAAGGGGATGAGGTATGGGGATTGGGGAATGAAAAAATTATACCAAAAGACAAGAAAGGGGAGATTTCGCCTGCTAGATCCACTCCTAGTCCCAGACTTGGGCAACGGTTCATGGCTATGGGGATGAGGTATGGGGATCGGGGAATGAAAAAAATGACACCAAAAGACAAGAAAGGGGAGATTTCGCCTGCTAGATCCACTCCTAGTCCCAGACTTGGGCAACGGTTCATGGCTAAGGGGATGAGGTATGGGGATCAGGTAAAAGAAAAAAAGACACCAAAAGACAAGGAAGGGGAGATTTTGCCTGTCCATTTTAGGGATCGGCTCAGGGAGATAGTGAGGAGAGCCCTCCCGTTGAGTCACGAGGTTCAGAGTGGACCCCCTTGCTTTCCAGACTCCTTCTCACAGAGGAGCCGAGGGGCAGCTAGATCCACTCCTAGTCCCAGACTTGGGCAACGGTTCATGGCTAAGGGGATGAGGTATGGGGATCAGGGAAAGAGAAAACTGAGACAAGAAAGAAAGCAGACATTTCACCTGTCCTTGCTGCAACGCTGGGCCAGTCCCCCGAGGGCGCCAGCCGCTCAGCCGATGGGTCCCGCCAGCCGAGGACGCCACCGCCAGCCGAGGACGCCAGTCAGTCAGTCAGTCAGTCAGTCAGTCAGTCAGTCAGTCAGTCAGTCAGTCAGTCTGCCCGTCCGCCCGTCAGCCGAAGGCGCCAACTCCCTGGGGGCCAACGCACGCGGCGCTGCCCTTCCTGTCCTTTTATGATCTCCTCGCCCCGCCCCCGGCGGGCACTCGAGCCAATCAGGCGTCACGCGCGGTTCGCGCTTCCAGAACCTCCGCGAGACGGGCCGTCGGGCTTGGGGGCCGGCTCGGGGAGTCGCTTCTCCCTCCCTGCAGGTGGGACCGGTCTTGGCCCTCGGGCCGTAGAGGGCGAGCTGCCCCGCTCGGCCTATCAGAACAGGGAACCGCGAGCCCTCCGGCCCGCGCGCCGAGCCCGTTGCCGCCCGCCCGCCCGCCCGCCGCCGCAGCTGCCCGCGGTTCGTTGCCAGGCAGGGTTCGTTGTGAGGCAGAGCGCGCCGCGAGGGCGAACCGGCCCCGCCGCAGAGCTTGAGGCGTTAACCCCTTCAGTCTCTGACCGCCGCTCTGGACAGTAAAGCTCCAGCTCCGGCTGCCCCGCCGGTCTGGAAGCCACAGCGAAGCAGATTCCAAAGTTAAAGGGCATCGGTTGAAACCCACTTCTTGGTCACACCGACTTCAGCCGGCCCTGTTCGAAAATCTGATATTGACGGCTTTGATCTTCAAGTTCGTGAGGGGGCCGACATCTTAAACGTCGCTCTGACCTACAGGGCAAAGCTACCAGGCGTCCTCGCTTTTCCCCAGTTTCTTTTCATTACAGAAATTACCAAGTGACATTTCTGCGCTTTTGCCGCACCCAAAAATCAGTGCAGCATTGCTCCTTTACAGGCCAGTTAAAACCTGGGCCTAGGCAAAGAAGGAATTTGGAATTCACAGAATACTAGAATGGGTTGGGTTGGAAGGGACCTTAAAGACCATCTCCATGGGCAGGGACGCCTTCCACCAGACCAGGTTGCTCCGAGCCCCATCCAGCCTGGCCTTGAACACTGCCAGGGATGGGGCAGCCGCGGCCTCTCTGGGCGACCTGGTCCAGTGCCTCACCACCCCCATTGTAAAAAAATTCTTCCTTTGTCCAGTCTAAACCTACCCTCCTTCGGTTTAAAACTGTTGCCTGTTGTCCTGTCACTACAGGCCCTGGTAAAAAGTCTTTCTCTCTTTCTTATAAGCCCCCTTTATAAATTGAAAGGCTGCAGTAAGGTCTCCCCGGAGCCTTCTCTTCTCCAGGCTGAACAACCCCAACTCTCTCAGCCTGTCCTCACAGGAGAGGTGCTCCAGCTCCCTGATCATCTTTGTGGCCCTCCTCTGGACTCGCTCCAACAAGTCCATGTCCTTCTTATGGGGCAGGGCGGGGCCCAGAGCCGGATGCAGTACTGCAGGTGGGGTCTCGCCAGAGCGGAGTACGGGGGGAGAATCACCTCCCTCAACCTGCTGGTCACGCTGCTTCGGATGCAGCCCGGGATACGGCTGGCTTTCTGGACCGCGAGCGCACGTTGTCAGGTCCCGTTGGGCTTCTCATCAACCAACTCACCCAAGTCCTTCTCCGCAGGGCTGCTCTCAATCCACTCATCACCCAGCCTGTATATGTGCTTGGGATTGCCCCGAGCCACGTGCAGGACCTTGCGCTTGGCCTCGTGAGCGCCATGAGGTTCACACGGGCCCACCTCTCGAGCCTGTCAAGGTCGCTCTGGACGGCATCCCTTCCCTCCAGCGTGTCGACCGCACCAGACAGCTTGGCGTTGTCGGCAAACTTGCTGAGGGTGCGCTCGATCCCACTGACGGAGTCGGGAACGCGGCAGGCAGGCAGGCAGTGACCCCCCTGCTTTGGCTGTGGCCCCTCGAGCAGCTGTGTGCAGCGGCATCGCATTTGGGAGGTGGCAGCCCGGGTCGCTCCGGCCACCATCCGACAGGGCCTTTCCCCTCGGCAGCGAAACCTGCGAGCGGCTGGAGAAGCTGGCAGGGAGCAGCCAGGGGAGGGAGGTAGTGTGTGTGCATGTGTGTGGGATGGGGACGACCCCGAGTGGGTGGGGGTGGCCTGGGGCAGGGGCGCGTGGCCCCCCCCCACAGGCTGGCGGAGATGATTATTGCTGGGACTGGGGGATGGAAGCGGGGGGGAACCTTGTTTTTGGTGTGGGACAACCTGGTGCAAAACTAATCCCGAGTAGATGCAGCCATGGGGCTGCGGCCCCCTCACACCAGAGGTGATGGGGGGCAGAGGGACCCGCAGCATGCAGAGTGGGCACTGGGGACGGAGCCCTGGCTGCATCCCCTCACGCCAGTCCTGTCCCCCCAGCGCGGGGGCGTCCCTGGGGTGGGGGCCACCTCTGGCCCCGGTGGGTTTGAGCCCTGGGGGCAGTTGCTGGGCCATGATCTTGTGGGGATGGCGGAGGCGCGGTGGGATGGCCGCCAGCACCGGGGTGAGCACTGGAGGGACACAGGCTCCTCTGGAGGGACAGGCCAGCACAAGGAGGACGGCAGGTGCCCTTTAGGTGAGGGAGCAGCTGGAGAGCGTGGAGCTCTGCCTGGCTGAAGAGCAGAGTGAGGGTGACTGAGGGCTCCTGGGTGAGGACTAAAGAGCAGGCAGGGAAGGGTGACGTTGCAGTGGCTGCCTGCTGCAGGCTGCCTGACCGGGCAGAAGCAGCGGGTGAGGCCCTCACCGGCCAAGTAGGAGCAGCCTCCTGTTGGTGGGCCCTGGTCCTCATGGGGGATTTCGGAGAGACCTGCTGGAGGGACGACACAGCAGGACATAACCAGCCCAGGAGGCTCCCAAGGGCACCGACGACAACGGCCTCCCCTTCTAACAGCGAGGCCTCTCCCCTTCTTGTCAGTCAAGGTCCCTTGCGCATGGCTTCAAAGCCACCTTTACGCGGTGGTTTTTCTTAGGTAACAGAGACAAGGTGACGCGCTTGTCCTACAATCACAGGTTTCTTTATTCTCGTTCTAGTTTGATTTCAAGAGAACTGGGACCTCCCTGGGCAGCTCCCAAAGGCGTCTTTCAGCTCTGGTGGCAGGACTCCATCGAGCATGTCGCTCTTCAGGAGGACGAAGATGAGGAGGATGATCATCTGCAGGAAGGCGAGGAACAGAAGAAATCTCCTGCGGGACAGGAGAGGGGTCAGGCAGAGCAGGGAGTAAATTTGTCTCAGCTCTTGACAACCACCCTCTTTGAATGCCACCGTGGGACCTCGCGCCGCGCTGGGCACAACACACCCTGCTCGGGACTGGCTGAGGCTCTGCTGTACCTCTCCCCAGTGGGCCCCCAAAATCCCCCGCTACGTGCTGCCCAAGCAAGGAAGAAAAGAAACCCTGAAGTACTTCATCCCTGACAAGTCCAAAGCTGCCCAGTGCCCCTGGACCAGTGGCACGGGCATCCCACTGCGTAGGGAAGAGCCCCGGCACCCCGAGCCCCCAGAGCAACTCACCGCAGCCAAGAAGTGATCTTGCGCCTCCTTGACGCCAGCTGCTCCTCCTACAAGCCAAGGCACACAGGGACATGCGTTGGGGTGCGTGAGGCAGCTGAGGTCTGGGGGCTCAGACCCCCTCCCTCGTCCCTGCCGAGATCAGTGAGCGCCCCCGTGTCCCCTAGGCACAGTGCAGACCCTTCCCTCCCCAAGGCCCACAGCGGGGTTGTCTGTCCTACCAGCCGCACAGCCACCAGCTCCTGCAGCACGCTCTCGCCTGCCACGTCTGCCTGCGCCGCCGTCTTCCCCCTGCTACAGACACCGCGGGGTTTGGGCTGTGAGAAGAGACCTTGGCCAGCATGGTGAACCCCTGGGTGGCCAACAGGGAGCACCAGGCAACCCCGGCATCCCAGCACCGCACAGACCCACCCCAGGCCCGGAGGACACGGAGGAGAGCCTGGGAGCTGCTCAGAGTTGTGCAGAGCTGCTTCCAGGAGTCCCGAGTTGCTCAGTGCTGTTTTGAGCCACTTAGACAGGGCTCTCCAGAGCGGGCTGGAGGAGCCAGGAAGATGTCTGTGAGCAGCAGAGGCCTGCCCAGTGCTGCTCAGCAACCCCCCCAAACCCCCTGCCCCAGATTTCAGTCAGGGCCCCGCTGCCACTCACAAAGCTGTTGGCTCTTGGAGGCCTTTCCGTCTCTCCCGCAGGTGCTGGAGCTTGTTCCTCAGCAGCTGGAGAAGCAAAGGGCCTGGTTAAGAATCCATGCCATGCCTCCTCTGAGGGGGTGTTCCCCCACGAACACGTTGAGCCCCCGCGCCCCCTGTCCCCAGTACCTCATTGATCAGGGCCTCCTCCTGAAGAGCTTTTACCGCCTCCGCCCACTGCTCCCTCTGCCAAGCCAGCGGGGGACGTCGCGGGGAGCCATGCGCAGGAAGGGGTACCTCCTGCGCCACTTCCAGGCCTGCACCTGCCTCCCTCTTTGCCATTTGAAAGTGCTTCTGCGAGAGAAGAGGGGAGGAGGAGGAGAAGCCGTCAGGGCACCGGGACACTCCCCAAGCGCACTCCCCTCCGGCTGCGCTCGGGCACTGCCTTTGCCCTCGCGTCCCCTCTCCTCCCCAGCCCTGCAGGCAGACAGAGGGACCCCCAGGCCCGACTCTGGACACGGGCCTGAGCAACTGGCTCTGGGTGACCCCACCTGAGCAGGGGCACTGGACGAGACCAGATCATCTCCAGAGGTCCCTTCCAACCTCAGCCAGACTATGGTTCTGTGCACTTGCCTTCATCTGGGCCATCTGCTTCTCCAGCTGCTGCAGCTCCATGCTGCTCTTTTCCAAACAGCGTTCCATGACGCAGTTCCAGGAAGATGAGCCGCACACGGGCACCCTCTTCCCGAGGTGTTGGGGGCACCAGGGACTGATGGGCAGAGAAGGAGCTCCCCCTTCCCTGCTGTGCCGGGTGCCCGTGCAGGGTCCGTGAAGCTGCTCTGCCCTCACTTGCCTCTCCCCCGTCAGGGCCTTCCGCTGCATGGTAGCCATGGGACAGGTCATTGGCGAGTTCTCTCCAATCTCCTGCCTAGCAGCACCGAGGTTGTCCCCCAAATGCTCCCCCGCCTCTGGCAGCAGCCCCTTTTATACCCGCCGCGGGGCGCCGATGTCACAGGCCCAAGGCGACATCACAGAGACACAGTCATCGCTGTCCACTGTGACATGGCCGCCAACTCCCTGGGCTGGCGCCAAGAGCTGACCTGGGGCCCAGCCGCTTCCGCTGGGGAACGGGGCACCACGCTCAGCATGGCTCTTAGCCCACCGGTGGGAGCGACCGCAGGCACCACCTGTTGATGTCTCCCTGGCGGGTTTGATGGTTCCTTCACCAGGCGGCTGCCACAGCTCCCCACCGCAGGACCAAGCAGGAGCCAGGCTGCGCGTGTAGTCCCAGCAGACGCTCAGACAGATGCGCGTGCACCACGAGTGTGCGCATGTGCACGGACGGCCACACCACATGGGCTCCAGTGTCCAGCGCCCACCAGGATCCAGGATCCAGGATCCAGCCCCAGAGGGGAACAAGAGCCCAGGAAAGGGAAGAATGAAGACTAGCCCTCTGCTCTAGCCCGCACAGACACCAGGCTCCCAAGAGGAATGGGGTCTCTCACCGGCTCAGAGAGCAGCACCTGCTGTCATACGAAGGGACACCAGGAGGACGGAGTCGGGGCACGCGGCAGGCAGGCAGTGACCCCCCTGCTTCGGCTGTGGCCCCTCGAGCAGCTGTGTGCAGCGGCATCACATTCGGGATGTGGCAGCCCAGGTCTACTCAGGATTAGTTTTGCACCAGGCTGTCCCACACCAAAAACAAGGTTCCCCCCCGCCTTCCATCCCCCAGTCCCAGCAATACCCATCTCCACCAGCCGGGGGGGGGGGGGGGGGGGGGCCATGCGCCCCTGCCCCAGACCACCCTCACCCACTCGGGGTCATCCCCATCCCACGCACATACACACCTGGCAACGAGGAGACGTTCTCCCCACGGGTCACAGCTTTCTGACAGAGCAATTGGATTTAGTGCACCGAGGAGGCTGCGGGGGGTGGGGGGGTTATGCACCATGAAAAGACACATTTAAAACCCAGCAGCTGGGCCACACTCATATCCTACAGCTTAGAGGAGATGCTGACACCGATACACTTTGAGCTGAGCTGTTTGTTAGGATAAATCGGGGGGCTACAGAGACAGCACCACCCTCCACCCCGAGGTAGGAATGGAGGGGCGGTGGCAGGGGCAGAAAGGGGATCCCACTGCAGCCCAGGGGTGTTGGTGGAACCCACCTCCGCCAGCAGCACCGTGTTGTCCTTGAGAACACCCGCTATCTCCTGCTGCGTGCTGTCCAAGTGCATGAGGACCTGCCCGAACTGCGTGGCTGGGAGGGAGAAGAGAGCTCAGTGCTGGTGGGGGGGGAGCAGCATGAACCCCCTCCCCCGAGATGCTCCCAGTGACACCATGCCACTGTCCCCAACGTCCCCTCAGCCCCTCACCTTGCTTGTGCAGGTCCCTGATGGTCACCACCCTCTGTGCAACATTGGGCAAGGTGCTGGCCACGGGGTCCCAGTGCTGCATCATCTCATAGATCTGGTGGATCTGAGGGATGGGCCAGGGCTAGAAGGGGGGGTGAGCGCAGTCTGGAGGGGGGGCTCCATATGTCCCCCACCATGCCAGGCTTGCCTTTAGGGGGGCCTCCCCTCCAGCTCCTACCTTGCTCTGCGTGTCGGCATCTTGCACAGTTGCCTTGTGCTTGGCTATTTCATTCACCTTGCCCAGGACGCTCTGGGGAGGAGGCAGCAGAGGTGAGACTCCAAATCCAGCACTGCCCACCCCCAATTTCATGGCCTTGGCCACTGCCATCCCATGGCTGTCCCATGGCCTCCTGACACCCACCGTGCAGTTCCCTCCTTCTGCCCCCCTCTCACCTGCAGCCGGGCCCCCACTTCGTCCAGCACGGCCACGTCCAGGATGTTCACCTTGGCCTGCAGGACCTGCACGGTCTCCTGGGGACGGAAAGCAGGGTGAGGGGGGACACGGCACCACCCTGGGGCTGGCCCCCCCAAGTGCTATGGCTACAGGGTGGGGGAAAGGGGCCCTGCACTCCCCCAGCCCCTACCTGACTCACCACGAGGCTGGTGCCCTTCAGCCCCATGAAAAAAATGGTCATCAGAACTGAACACAATCCTTCCAAAACAACTTCTGCCTAAAGAACACAGCAAAACCAAACAAGACCACATTCTCTACAACTCTAACCACTGCCGTCTCACAATTGCTCAAGATGACAACTCAAGTTTGCCGATTCCCAGGTCAGGACTACAGCAAAACGACCCCCGGGTACCTGAAACTCAGAAAATTCAACTGTTGTTTGGTCAACAGGAATTCCCACTTACCAGAATTGGTATCCTCCTGACAACTGGCATGGTCACACAAAGAGGTGGCATGAAACTAGTCAGTAGACTACATAAATAAAATATGCTAACCGTGTCATTCAAGATACCAGCCTTGCCAATTTGGGGATCACCTGCGCAAGACAGTGAGGAGAGCCCTGCCGTTGAGTCACGAGGTTCAGAGTGGACCCCCTTGCTTTCCAGACTCCTTCTCACAGAGGAGCCTAGAGGCAGCTAGATCCACTCCTAGTCCCAGACTTGGGCAACGGTTCATGGCTAAGGGGATGAGGTATGGGGATTGGGGAATGAAAAAATTATACCAAAACACAAGAAAGGGGAGATTTCGCCTGCTAGATCCACTCCTAGTCCCAGACTTGGGCAACGGTTCATGGCTATGGGGATGAGGTATGGGGATCGGGGAATGAAAAAAATGACACCAAAAGACAAGAAAGGGGAGATTTCGCCTGCTAGATCCACTCCTAGTCCCAGACTTGGGCAACGGTTCATGGCTAAGGGGATGAGGTATGGGGATCAGGTAAAAGAAAAAAAGACACCAAAAGACAAGGAAGGGGAGATTTTGCCTGTCCATTTTAGGGATCGGCTCAGGGAGATAGTGAGGAGAGCCCTCCCGTTGAGTCACGAGGTTCAGAGTGGACCCCCTTGCTTTCCAGACTCCTTCTCACAGAGGAGCCGAGGGGCAGCTAGATCCACTCCTAGTCCCAGACTTGGGCAACGGTTCATGGCTAAGGGGATGAGGTATGGGGATCAGGGAAAGAGAAAACTGAGACAAGAAAGAAAGCAGACATTTCACCTGTCCTTGCTGCAACGCTGGGCCAGTCCCCCGAGGGCGCCAGCCGCTCAGCCGATGGGTCCCGCCAGCCGAGGACGCCACCGCCAGCCGAGGACGCCAGTCAGTCAGTCAGTCAGTCAGTCAGTCAGTCAGTCAGTCAGTCAGTCAGTCAGTCAGTCAGTCAGTCAGTCTGCCCGTCCGCCCGTCAGCCGAAGGCGCCAACTCCCTGGGGGCCAACGCACGCGGCGCTGCCCTTCCTGTCCTTTTATGATCTCCTCGCCCCGCCCCCGGCGGGCACTCGAGCCAATCAGGCGTCACGCGCGGTTCGCGCTTCCAGAACCTCCGCGAGACGGGCCGTCGGGCTTGGGGGCCGGCTCGGGGAGTCGCTTCTCCCTCCCTGCAGGTGGGACCGGTCTTGGCCCTCGGGCCGTAGAGGGCGAGCTGCCCCGCTCGGCCTATCAGAACAGGGAACCGCGAGCCCTCCGGCCCGCGCGCCGAGCCCGTTGCCGCCCGCCCGCCCGCCCGCCGCCGCAGCTGCCCGCGGTTCGTTGCCAGGCAGGGTTCGTTGTGAGGCAGAGCGCGCCGCGAGGGCGAACCGGCCCCGCCGCAGAGCTTGAGGCGTTAACCCCTTCAGTCTCTGACCGCCGCTCTGGACAGTAAAGCTCCAGCTCCGGCTGCCCCGCCGGTCTGGAAGCCACAGCGAAGCAGATTCCAAAGTTAAAGGGCATCGGTTGAAACCCACTTCTTGGTCACACCGACTTCAGCCGGCCCTGTTCGAAAATCTGATATTGACGGCTTTGATCTTCAAGTTCGTGAGGGGGCCGACATCTTAAACGTCGCTCTGACCTACAGGGCAAAGCTACCAGGCGTCCTCGCTTTTCCCCAGTTTCTTTTCATTACAGAAATTACCAAGTGACATTTCTGCGCTTTTGCCGCACCCAAAAATCAGTGCAGCATTGCTCCTTTACAGGCCAGTTAAAACCTGGGCCTAGGCAAAGAAGGAATTTGGAATTCACAGAATACTAGAATGGGTTGGGTTGGAAGGGACCTTAAAGACCATCTCCATGGGCAGGGACGCCTTCCACCAGACCAGGTTGCTCCGAGCCCCATCCAGCCTGGCCTTGAACACTGCCAGGGATGGGGCAGCCGCGGCCTCTCTGGGCGACCTGGTCCAGTGCCTCACCACCCCCATTGTAAAAAAATTCTTCCTTTGTCCAGTCTAAACCTACCCTCCTTCGGTTTAAAACTGTTGCCTGTTGTCCTGTCACTACAGGCCCTGGTAAAAAGTCTTTCTCTCTTTCTTATAAGCCCCCTTTATAAATTGAAAGGCTGCAGTAAGGTCTCCCCGGAGCCTTCTCTTCTCCAGGCTGAACAACCCCAACTCTCTCAGCCTGTCCTCACAGGAGAGGTGCTCCAGCTCCCTGATCATCTTTGTGGCCCTCCTCTGGACTCGCTCCAACAAGTCCATGTCCTTCTTATGGGGCAGGGCGGGGCCCAGAGCCGGATGCAGTACTGCAGGTGGGGTCTCGCCAGAGCGGAGTACGGGGGGAGAATCACCTCCCTCAACCTGCTGGTCACGCTGCTTCGGATGCAGCCCGGGATACGGCTGGCTTTCTGGACCGCGAGCGCACGTTGTCAGGTCCCGTTGGGCTTCTCATCAACCAACTCACCCAAGTCCTTCTCCGCAGGGCTGCTCTCAATCCACTCATCACCCAGCCTGTATATGTGCTTGGGATTGCCCCGAGCCACGTGCAGGACCTTGCGCTTGGCCTCGTGAGCGCCATGAGGTTCACACGGGCCCACCTCTCGAGCCTGTCAAGGTCGCTCTGGACGGCATCCCTTCCCTCCAGCGTGTCGACCGCACCAGACAGCTTGGCGTTGTCGGCAAACTTGCTGAGGGTGCGCTCGATCCCACTGACGGAGTCGGGAACGCGGCAGGCAGGCAGGCAGTGACCCCCCTGCTTTGGCTGTGGCCCCTCGAGCAGCTGTGTGCAGCGGCATCGCATTTGGGAGGTGGCAGCCCGGGTCGCTCCGGCCACCATCCGACAGGGCCTTTCCCCTCGGCAGCGAAACCTGCGAGCGGCTGGAGAAGCTGGCAGGGAGCAGCCAGGGGAGGGAGGTAGTGTGTGTGCATGTGTGTGGGATGGGGACGACCCCGAGTGGGTGGGGGTGGCCTGGGGCAGGGGCGCGTGGCCCCCCCCCACAGGCTGGCGGAGATGATTATTGCTGGGACTGGGGGATGGAAGCGGGGGGGAACCTTGTTTTTGGTGTGGGACAACCTGGTGCAAAACTAATCCCGAGTAGATGCAGCCATGGGGCTGCGGCCCCCTCACACCAGAGGTGATGGGGGGCAGAGGGACCCGCAGCATGCAGAGTGGGCACTGGGGACGGAGCCCTGGCTGCATCCCCTCACGCCAGTCCTGTCCCCCCAGCGCGGGGGCGTCCCTGGGGTGGGGGCCACCTCTGGCCCCGGTGGGTTTGAGCCCTGGGGGCAGTTGCTGGGCCATGATCTTGTGGGGATGGCGGAGGCGCGGTGGGATGGCCGCCAGCACCGGGGTGAGCACTGGAGGGACACAGGCTCCTCTGGAGGGACAGGCCAGCACAAGGAGGACGGCAGGTGCCCTTTAGGTGAGGGAGCAGCTGGAGAGCGTGGAGCTCTGCCTGGCTGAAGAGCAGAGTGAGGGTGACTGAGGGCTCCTGGGTGAGGACTAAAGAGCAGGCAGGGAAGGGTGACGTTGCAGTGGCTGCCTGCTGCAGGCTGCCTGACCGGGCAGAAGCAGCGGGTGAGGCCCTCACCGGCCAAGTAGGAGCAGCCTCCTGTTGGTGGGCCCTGGTCCTCATGGGGGATTTCGGAGAGACCTGCTGGAGGGACGACACAGCAGGACATAACCAGCCCAGGAGGCTCCCAAGGGCACCGACGACAACGGCCTCCCCTTCTAACAGCGAGGCCTCTCCCCTTCTTGTCAGTCAAGGTCCCTTGCGCATGGCTTCAAAGCCACCTTTACGCGGTGGTTTTTCTTAGGTAACAGAGACAAGGTGACGCGCTTGTCCTACAATCACAGGTTTCTTTATTCTCGTTCTAGTTTGATTTCAAGAGAACTGGGACCTCCCTGGGCAGCTCCCAAAGGCGTCTTTCAGCTCTGGTGGCAGGACTCCATCGAGCATGTCGCTCTTCAGGAGGACGAAGATGAGGAGGATGATCATCTGCAGGAAGGCGAGGAACAGAAGAAATCTCCTGCGGGACAGGAGAGGGGTCAGGCAGAGCAGGGAGTAAATTTGTCTCAGCTCTTGACAACCACCCTCTTTGAATGCCACCGTGGGACCTCGCGCCGCGCTGGGCACAACACACCCTGCTCGGGACTGGCTGAGGCTCTGCTGTACCTCTCCCCAGTGGGCCCCCAAAATCCCCCGCTACGTGCTGCCCAAGCAAGGAAGAAAAGAAACCCTGAAGTACTTCATCCCTGACAAGTCCAAAGCTGCCCAGTGCCCCTGGACCAGTGGCACGGGCATCCCACTGCGTAGGGAAGAGCCCCGGCACCCCGAGCCCCCAGAGCAACTCACCGCAGCCAAGAAGTGATCTTGCGCCTCCTTGACGCCAGCTGCTCCTCCTACAAGCCAAGGCACACAGGGACATGCGTTGGGGTGCGTGAGGCAGCTGAGGTCTGGGGGCTCAGACCCCCTCCCTCGTCCCTGCCGAGATCAGTGAGCGCCCCCGTGTCCCCTAGGCACAGTGCAGACCCTTCCCTCCCCAAGGCCCACAGCGGGGTTGTCTGTCCTACCAGCCGCACAGCCACCAGCTCCTGCAGCACGCTCTCGCCTGCCACGTCTGCCTGCGCCGCCGTCTTCCCCCTGCTACAGACACCGCGGGGTTTGGGCTGTGAGAAGAGACCTTGGCCAGCATGGTGAACCCCTGGGTGGCCAACAGGGAGCACCAGGCAACCCCGGCATCCCAGCACCGCACAGACCCACCCCAGGCCCGGAGGACACGGAGGAGAGCCTGGGAGCTGCTCAGAGTTGTGCAGAGCTGCTTCCAGGAGTCCCGAGTTGCTCAGTGCTGTTTTGAGCCACTTAGACAGGGCTCTCCAGAGCGGGCTGGAGGAGCCAGGAAGATGTCTGTGAGCAGCAGAGGCCTGCCCAGTGCTGCTCAGCAACCCCCCCAAACCCCCTGCCCCAGATTTCAGTCAGGGCCCCGCTGCCACTCACAAAGCTGTTGGCTCTTGGAGGCCTTTCCGTCTCTCCCGCAGGTGCTGGAGCTTGTTCCTCAGCAGCTGGAGAAGCAAAGGGCCTGGTTAAGAATCCATGCCATGCCTCCTCTGAGGGGGTGTTCCCCCACGAACACGTTGAGCCCCCGCGCCCCCTGTCCCCAGTACCTCATTGATCAGGGCCTCCTCCTGAAGAGCTTTTACCGCCTCCGCCCACTGCTCCCTCTGCCAAGCCAGCGGGGGACGTCGCGGGGAGCCATGCGCAGGAAGGGGTACCTCCTGCGCCACTTCCAGGCCTGCAGCTGCCTCCCTCTTTGCCATTTGAAAGTGCTTCTGCGAGAGAAGAGGGGAGGAGGAGGAGAAGCCGTCAGGGCACCGGGACACTCCCCAAGCGCACTCCCCTCCGGCTGCGCTCGGGCACTGCCTTTGCCCTCGCGTCCCCTCTCCTCCCCAGCCCTGCAGGCAGACAGAGGGACCCCCAGGCCCGACTCTGGACACGGGCCTGAGCAACTGGCTCTGGGTGACCCCACCTGAGCAGGGGCACTGGACGAGACCAGATCATCTCCAGAGGTCCCTTCCAACCTCAGCCAGACTATGGTTCTGTGCACTTGCCTTCATCTGGGCCATCTGCCTCTCCAGCTGCTGGAGCTCCTTGCTGTTCTTCTCTAAACAGCGTTCCATGACGCAGTTCCAGGAAGATGAGCCGCACGCAGGCACCCTCTTCCCGAGGTGTTGGGGGCACCAGGGACTGATGGGGAGAGAAGGAGCTCCCCCTTCCCTGCTGTGCCGGGCGCCCGTGCGGGGTCCGTGAAGCTGCTCTGCCCTCGCTGGCCTCTCCCCCGTCAGGGCCTTCCACTGCATGGTAGCCACGGGACAGGTCGTTGGCGAGTTCTCTCCAATCTCCTGCCTAGCAGCACCGAGGTTGTCCCCCAAATGCTCCCCCGCCTCTGGCAGCAGCCCCTTTTATACCCGCCGCGGGGCGCCGATGTCACAGGCCCAAGGCGACATCACAGAGACACAGTCATCGCTGTCCACTGTGACATGGCCGCCAACTCCCTGGGCTGGCGCCAAGAGCTGACCTGGGGCCCAGCCGCTTCCGCTGGGGAACGGGGCACCACGCTCAGCATGGCTCTTAGCCCACCGGTGGGAGCGACCGCAGGCACCACCTGTTGATGTCTCCCTGGCGGGTTTGATGGTTCCTTCACCAGGCGGCTGCCACAGCTCCCCACCGCAGGACCAAGCAGGAGCCAGGCTGCGCGTGTAGTCCCAGCAGACGCTCAGACAGACGCGCGTGCACCACGAGTGTGCGCATGTGCACGGACGGCCACACCACATGGGCTCCAGTGTCCAGCGCCCACCAGGATCCAGGATCCAGGATCCAGGATCCAGGATCCAGCCCCAGAGGGGAACAAGAGCCCAGGAAGGGGAAGAATGAAGACTAGCCCTCTGCTCTAGCCCGCACAGACACCGTGCTTGCAGGCTCCCAAGAGGAATGGGGTCTCTCACCGGCTCAGAGAGCAGCACCTGCTGTCATACGAAGGGACACCAGGAGGACGGAGTCGGGGCACGCGGCAGGCAGGCAGTGACCCCCCTGCTTCGGCTGTGGCCCCTCGAGCAGCTGTGTGCAGCGGCATCGCATTTGGGAGGTGGCAGCCCGGGTCGCTCCGGCCACCATCCGACAGGGCCTTTCCCCTCGGCAGCGAAACCTGCGAGCGGCTGGAGAAGCTGGCAGGGAGCAGCCAGGGGAGGGAGGTAGTGTGTGTGCATGTGTGTGGGATGGGGACGACCCCGAGTGGGTGGGGGTGGCCTGGGGCAGGGGCGCGTGGCCCCCCCCCACAGGCTGGCGGAGATGATTATTGCTGGGACTGGGGGATGGAAGCGGGGGGGAACCTTGTTTTTGGTGTGGGACAACCTGGTGCAAAACTAATCCCGAGTAGATGCAGCCATGGGGCTGCGGCCCCCTCACACCAGAGGTGATGGGGGGCAGAGGGACCCCCAGCATGCAGAGTGGGCACTGGGGACGGAGCCCTGGCTGCATCCCCTCACGCCAGTCCTGTCCCCCCAGCGCGGGGGCGTCCCTGGGGTGGGGGCCACCTCTGGCCCCGGTGGGTTTGAGCCCTGGGGGCAGTTGCTGGGCCATGATCTTGTGGGGATGGCGGAGGCGCGGTGGGATGGCCGCCAGCACCGGGGTGAGCACTGGAGGGACACAGGCTCCTCTGGAGGGACAGGCCAGCACAAGGAGGACGGCAGGTGCCCTTTAGGTGAGGGAGCAGCTGGAGAGCGTGGAGCTCTGCCTGGCTGAAGAGCAGAGTGAGGGTGACTGAGGGCTCCTGGGTGAGGACTAAAGAGCAGGCAGGGAAGGGTGACGTTGCAGTGGCTGCCTGCTGCAGGCTGCCTGACCGGGCAGAAGCAGCGGGTGAGGCCCTCACCGGCCAAGTAGGAGCAGCCTCCTGTTGGTGGGCCCTGGTCCTCATGGGGGATTTCGGAGAGACCTGCTGGAGGGACGACACAGCAGGACATAACCAGCCCAGGAGGCTCCCAAGGGCACCGACGACAACGGCCTCCCCTTCTAACAGCGAGGCCTCTCCCCTTCTTGTCAGTCAAGGTCCCTTGCGCATGGCTTCAAAGCCACCTTTACGCGGTGGTTTTTCTTCGGTAACAGAGACAAGGTGACGCGCTTGTCCTACAATCACAGGTTTCTTTATTCTCGTTCTAGTTTGATTTCAAGAGAACTGGGACCTCCCTGGGCAGCTCCCAAAGGCGTCTTTCAGCTCTGGTGGCAGGACTCCATCGAGCATGTCGCTCTTCAGGAGGACGAAGATGAGGAGGATGATCATCTGCAGGAAGGCGAGGAACAGAAGAAATCTCCTGCGGGACAGGAGAGGGGTCAGGCAGAGCAGGGAGTAAATTTGTCTCAGCTCTTGACAACCACCCTCTTTGAATGCCACCGTGGGACCTCGCGCCGCGCTGGGCACAACACACCCTGCTCGGGACTGGCTGAGGCTCTGCTGTACCTCTCCCCAGTGGGCCCCCAAAATCCCCCGCTACGTGCTGCCCAAGCAAGGAAGAAAAGAAACCCTGAAGTACTTCATCCCTGACAAGTCCAAAGCTGCCCAGTGCCCCTGGACCAGTGGCACGGGCATCCCACTGCGTAGGGAAGAGCCCCGGCACCCCGAGCCCCCAGAGCAACTCACCGCAGCCAAGAAGTGATCTTGCGCCTCCTTGACGCCAGCTGCTCCTCCTACAAGCCAAGGCACACAGGGACATGCGTTGGGGTGCGTGAGGCAGCTGAGGTCTGGGGGCTCAGACCCCCTCCCTCGTCCCTGCCGAGATCAGTGAGCGCCCCCGTGTCCCCTAGGCACAGTGCAGACCCTTCCCTCCCCAAGGCCCACAGCGGGGTTGTCTGTCCTACCAGCCGCACAGCCACCAGCTCCTGCAGCACGCTCTCGCCTGCCACGTCTGCCTGCGCCGCCGTCTTCCCCCTGCTACAGACACCGCGGGGTTTGGGCTGTGAGAAGAGACCTTGGCCAGCATGGTGAACCCCTGGGTGGCCAACAGGGAGCACCAGGCAACCCCGGCATCCCAGCACCGCACAGACCCACCCCAGGCCCGGAGGACACGGAGGAGAGCCTGGGAGCTGCTCAGAGTTGTGCAGAGCTGCTTCCAGGAGTCCCGAGTTGCTCAGTGCTGTTTTGAGCCACTTAGACAGGGCTCTCCAGAGCGGGCTGGAGGAGCCAGGAAGATGTCTGTGAGCAGCAGAGGCCTGCCCAGTGCTGCTCAGCAACCCCCCCAAACCCCCTGCCCCAGATTTCAGTCAGGGCCCCGCTGCCACTCACAAAGCTGTTGGCTCTTGGAGGCCTTTCCGTCTCTCCCGCAGGTGCTGGAGCTTGTTCCTCAGCAGCTGGAGAAGCAAAGGGCCTGGTTAAGAATCCATGCCATGCCTCCTCTGAGGGGGTGTTCCCCCACGAACACGTTGAGCCCCCGCGCCCCCTGTCCCCAGTACCTCATTGATCAGGGCCTCCTCCTGAAGAGCTTTTACCGCCTCCGCCCACTGCTCCCTCTGCCAAGCCAGCGGGGGACGTCGCGGGGAGCCATGCGCAGGAAGGGGTACCTCCTGCGCCACTTCCAGGCCTGCAGCTGCCTCCCTCTTTGCCATTTGAAAGTGCTTCTGCGAGAGAAGAGGGGAGGAGGAGGAGAAGCCGTCAGGGCACCGGGACACTCCCCAAGCGCACTCCCCTCCGGCTGCGCTCGGGCACTGCCTTTGCCCTCGCGTCCCCTCTCCTCCCCAGCCCTGCAGGCAGACAGAGGGACCCCCAGGCCCGACTCTGGACACGGGCCTGAGCAACTGGCTCTGGGTGACCCCACCTGAGCAGGGGCACTGGACGAGACCAGATCATCTCCAGAGGTCCCTTCCAACCTCAGCCAGACTATGGTTCTGTGCACTTGCCTTCATCTGGGCCATCTGCCTCTCCAGCTGCTGGAGCTCCTTGCTGTTCTTCTCTAAACAGCGTTCCATGACGCAGTTCCAGGAAGATGAGCCGCACGCAGGCACCCTCTTCCCGAGGTGTTGGGGGCACCAGGGACTGATGGGGAGAGAAGGAGCTCCCCCTTCCCTGCTGTGCCGGGCGCCCGTGCGGGGTCCGTGAAGCTGCTCTGCCCTCGCTGGCCTCTCCCCCGTCAGGGCCTTCCACTGCATGGTAGCCACGGGACAGGTCGTTGGCGAGTTCTCTCCAATCTCCTGCCTAGCAGCACCGAGGTTGTCCCCCAAATGCTCCCCCGCCTCTGGCAGCAGCCCCTTTTATACCCGCCGCGGGGCGCCGATGTCACAGGCCCAAGGCGACATCACAGAGACACAGTCATCGCTGTCCACTGTGACATGGCCGCCAACTCCCTGGGCTGGCGCCAAGAGCTGACCTGGGGCCCAGCCGCTTCCGCTGGGGAACGGGGCACCACGCTCAGCATGGCTCTTAGCCCACCGGTGGGAGCGACCGCAGGCACCACCTGTTGATGTCTCCCTGGCGGGTTTGATGGTTCCTTCACCAGGCGGCTGCCACAGCTCCCCACCGCAGGACCAAGCAGGAGCCAGGCTGCGCGTGTAGTCCCAGCAGACGCTCAGACAGACGCGCGTGCACCACGAGTGTGCGCATGTGCACGGACGGCCACACCACATGGGCTCCAGTGTCCAGCGCCCACCAGGATCCAGGATCCAGGATCCAGGATCCAGGATCCAGCCCCAGAGGGGAACAAGAGCCCAGGAAGGGGAAGAATGAAGACTAGCCCTCTGCTCTAGCCCGCACAGACACCGTGCTTGCAGGCTCCCAAGAGGAATGGGGTCTCTCACCGGCTCAGAGAGCAGCACCTGCTGTCATACGAAGGGACACCAGGAGGACGGAGTCGGGGCACGCGGCAGGCAGGCAGTGACCCCCCTGCTTCGGCTGTGGCCCCTCGAGCAGCTGTGTGCAGCGGCATCGCATTTGGGAGGTGGCAGCCCGGGTCGCTCCGGCCACCATCCGACAGGGCCTTTCCCCTCGGCAGCGAAACCTGCGAGCGGCTGGAGAAGCTGGCAGGGAGCAGCCAGGGGAGGGAGGTAGTGTGTGTGCATGTGTGTGGGATGGGGACGACCCCGAGTGGGTGGGGGTGGCCTGGGGCAGGGGCGCGTGGCCCCCCCCCACAGGCTGGCGGAGATGATTATTGCTGGGACTGGGGGATGGAAGCGGGGGGGAACCTTGTTTTTGGTGTGGGACAACCTGGTGCAAAACTAATCCCGAGTAGATGCAGCCATGGGGCTGCGGCCCCCTCACACCAGAGGTGATGGGGGGCAGAGGGACCCCCAGCATGCAGAGTGGGCACTGGGGACGGAGCCCTGGCTGCATCCCCTCACGCCAGTCCTGTCCCCCCAGCGCGGGGGCGTCCCTGGGGTGGGGGCCACCTCTGGCCCCGGTGGGTTTGAGCCCTGGGGGCAGTTGCTGGGCCATGATCTTGTGGGGATGGCGGAGGCGCGGTGGGATGGCCGCCAGCACCGGGGTGAGCACTGGAGGGACACAGGCTCCTCTGGAGGGACAGGCCAGCACAAGGAGGACGGCAGGTGCCCTTTAGGTGAGGGAGCAGCTGGAGAGCGTGGAGCTCTGCCTGGCTGAAGAGCAGAGTGAGGGTGACTGAGGGCTCCTGGGTGAGGACTAAAGAGCAGGCAGGGAAGGGTGACGTTGCAGTGGCTGCCTGCTGCAGGCTGCCTGACCGGGCAGAAGCAGCGGGTGAGGCCCTCACCGGCCAAGTAGGAGCAGCCTCCTGTTGGTGGGCCCTGGTCCTCATGGGGGATTTCGGAGAGACCTGCTGGAGGGACGACACAGCAGGACATAACCAGCCCAGGAGGCTCCCAAGGGCACCGACGACAACGGCCTCCCCTTCTAACAGCGAGGCCTCTCCCCTTCTTGTCAGTCAAGGTCCCTTGCGCATGGCTTCAAAGCCACCTTTACGCGGTGGTTTTTCTTCGGTAACAGAGACAAGGTGACGCGCTTGTCCTACAATCACAGGTTTCTTTATTCTCGTTCTAGTTTGATTTCAAGAGAACTGGGACCTCCCTGGGCAGCTCCCAAAGGCGTCTTTCAGCTCTGGTGGCAGGACTCCATCGAGCATGTCGCTCTTCAGGAGGACGAAGATGAGGAGGATGATCATCTGCAGGAAGGCGAGGAACAGAAGAAATCTCCTGCGGGACAGGAGAGGGGTCAGGCAGAGCAGGGAGTAAATTTGTCTCAGCTCTTGACAACCACCCTCTTTGAATGCCACCGTGGGACCTCGCGCCGCGCTGGGCACAACACACCCTGCTCGGGACTGGCTGAGGCTCTGCTGTACCTCTCCCCAGTGGGCCCCCAAAATCCCCCGCTACGTGCTGCCCAAGCAAGGAAGAAAAGAAACCCTGAAGTACTTCATCCCTGACAAGTCCAAAGCTGCCCAGTGCCCCTGGACCAGTGGCACGGGCATCCCACTGCGTAGGGAAGAGCCCCGGCACCCCGAGCCCCCAGAGCAACTCACCGCAGCCAAGAAGTGATCTTGCGCCTCCTTGACGCCAGCTGCTCCTCCTACAAGCCAAGGCACACAGGGACATGCGTTGGGGTGCGTGAGGCAGCTGAGGTCTGGGGGCTCAGACCCCCTCCCTCGTCCCTGCCGAGATCAGTGAGCGCCCCCGTGTCCCCTAGGCACAGTGCAGACCCTTCCCTCCCCAAGGCCCACAGCGGGGTTGTCTGTCCTACCAGCCGCACAGCCACCAGCTCCTGCAGCACGCTCTCGCCTGCCACGTCTGCCTGCGCCGCCGTCTTCCCCCTGCTACAGACACCGCGGGGTTTGGGCTGTGAGAAGAGACCTTGGCCAGCATGGTGAACCCCTGGGTGGCCAACAGGGAGCACCAGGCAACCCCGGCATCCCAGCACCGCACAGACCCACCCCAGGCCCGGAGGACACGGAGGAGAGCCTGGGAGCTGCTCAGAGTTGTGCAGAGCTGCTTCCAGGAGTCCCGAGTTGCTCAGTGCTGTTTTGAGCCACTTAGACAGGGCTCTCCAGAGCGGGCTGGAGGAGCCAGGAAGATGTCTGTGAGCAGCAGAGGCCTGCCCAGTGCTGCTCAGCAACCCCCCCAAACCCCCTGCCCCAGATTTCAGTCAGGGCCCCGCTGCCACTCACAAAGCTGTTGGCTCTTGGAGGCCTTTCCGTCTCTCCCGCAGGTGCTGGAGCTTGTTCCTCAGCAGCTGGAGAAGCAAAGGGCCTGGTTAAGAATCCATGCCATGCCTCCTCTGAGGGGGTGTTCCCCCACGAACACGTTGAGCCCCCGCGCCCCCTGTCCCCAGTACCTCATTGATCAGGGCCTCCTCCTGAAGAGCTTTTACCGCCTCCGCCCACTGCTCCCTCTGCCAAGCCAGCGGGGGACGTCGCGGGGAGCCATGCGCAGGAAGGGGTACCTCCTGCGCCACTTCCAGGCCTGCAGCTGCCTCCCTCTTTGCCATTTGAAAGTGCTTCTGCGAGAGAAGAGGGGAGGAGGAGGAGAAGCCGTCAGGGCACCGGGACACTCCCCAAGCGCACTCCCCTCCGGCTGCGCTCGGGCACTGCCTTTGCCCTCGCGTCCCCTCTCCTCCCCAGCCCTGCAGGCAGACAGAGGGACCCCCAGGCCCGACTCTGGACACGGGCCTGAGCAACTGGCTCTGGGTGACCCCACCTGAGCAGGGGCACTGGACGAGACCAGATCATCTCCAGAGGTCCCTTCCAACCTCAGCCAGACTATGGTTCTGTGCACTTGCCTTCATCTGGGCCATCTGCCTCTCCAGCTGCTGGAGCTCCTTGCTGTTCTTCTCTAAACAGCGTTCCATGACGCAGTTCCAGGAAGATGAGCCGCACGCAGGCACCCTCTTCCCGAGGTGTTGGGGGCACCAGGGACTGATGGGGAGAGAAGGAGCTCCCCCTTCCCTGCTGTGCCGGGCGCCCGTGCGGGGTCCGTGAAGCTGCTCTGCCCTCGCTGGCCTCTCCCCCGTCAGGGCCTTCCGCTGCATGGTAGCCACGGGACAGGTCGTTGGCGAGTTCTCTCCAATCTCCTGCCTAGCAGCACCGAGGTTGTCCCCCAAATGCTCCCCCGCCTCTGGCAGCAGCCCCTTTTATACCCGCCGCGGGGCGCCGATGTCACAGGCCCAAGGCGACATCACAGAGACACAGTCATCGCTGTCCACTGTGACATGGCCGACAACTCCCTGGGCTGGCGCCAAGAGCTGACCTGGGGCCCAGCCGCTTCCGCTGGGGAACGGGGCACCACGCTCAGCATGGCTCTTAGCCCACCGGTGGGAGCGACCGCAGGCACCACCTGTTGATGTCTCCCTGGCGGGTTTGATGGTTCCTTCACCAGGCGGCTGCCACAGCTCCCCACCGCAGGACCAAGCAGGAGCCAGGCTGCGCGTGTAGTCCCAGCAGACGCTCAGACAGACGCGCGTGCACCACGAGTGTGCGCATGTGCACGGACGGCCACACCACATGGGCTCCAGTGTCCAGCGCCCACCAGGATCCAGGATCCAGGATCCAGGATCCAGGATCCAGGATCCAGCCCCAGAGGGGAACAAGAGCCCAGGAAGGGGAAGAATGAAGACTAGCCCTCTGCTCTAGCCCGCACAGACACCGTGCTTGCAGGCTCCCAAGAGGAATGGGGTCTCTCACCGGCTCAGAGAGCAGCACCTGCTGTCATACGAAGGGACACCAGGAGGACGGAGTCGGGGCACGCGGCAGGCAGGCAGTGACCCCCCTGCTTCGGCTGTGGCCCCTCGAGCAGCTGTGTGCAGCGGCATCGCATTTGGGAGGTGGCAGCCCGGGTCGCTCCGGCCACCATCCGACAGGGCCTTTCCCCTCGGCAGCGAAACCTGCGAGCGGCTGGAGAAGCTGGCAGGGAGCAGCCAGGGGAGGGAGGTAGTGTGTGTGCATGTGTGTGGGATGGGGACGACCCCGAGTGGGTGGGGGTGGCCTGGGGCAGGGGCGCGTGGCCCCCCCCCACAGGCTGGCGGAGATGATTATTGCTGGGACTGGGGGATGGAAGCGGGGGGGAACCTTGTTTTTGGTGTGGGACAACCTGGTGCAAAACTAATCCCGAGTAGATGCAGCCATGGGGCTGCGGCCCCCTCACACCAGAGGTGATGGGGGGCAGAGGGACCCCCAGCATGCAGAGTGGGCACTGGGGACGGAGCCCTGGCTGCATCCCCTCACGCCAGTCCTGTCCCCCCAGCGCGGGGGCGTCCCTGGGGTGGGGGCCACCTCTGGCCCCGGTGGGTTTGAGCCCTGGGGGCAGTTGCTGGGCCATGATCTTGTGGGGATGGCGGAGGCGCGGTGGGATGGCCGCCAGCACCGGGGTGAGCACTGGAGGGACACAGGCTCCTCTGGAGGGACAGGCCAGCACAAGGAGGACGGCAGGTGCCCTTTAGGTGAGGGAGCAGCTGGAGAGCGTGGAGCTCTGCCTGGCTGAAGAGCAGAGTGAGGGTGACTGAGGGCTCCTGGGTGAGGACTAAAGAGCAGGCAGGGAAGGGTGACGTTGCAGTGGCTGCCTGCTGCAGGCTGCCTGACCGGGCAGAAGCAGCGGGTGAGGCCCTCACCGGCCAAGTAGGAGCAGCCTCCTGTTGGTGGGCCCTGGTCCTCATGGGGGATTTCGGAGAGACCTGCTGGAGGGACGACACAGCAGGACATAACCAGCCCAGGAGGCTCCCAAGGGCACCGACGACAACGGCCTCCCCTTCTAACAGCGAGGCCTCTCCCCTTCTTGTCAGTCAAGGTCCCTTGCGCATGGCTTCAAAGCCACCTTTACGCGGTGGTTTTTCTTAGGTAACAGAGACAAGGTGACGCGCTTGTCCTACAATCACAGGTTTCTTTATTCTCGTTCTAGTTTGATTTCAAGAGAACTGGGACCTCCCTGGGCAGCTCCCAAAGGCGTCTTTCAGCTCTGGTGGCAGGACTCCATCGAGCATGTCGCTCTTCAGGAGGACGAAGATGAGGAGGATGATCATCTGCAGGAAGGCGAGGAACAGAAGAAATCTCCTGCGGGACAGGAGAGGGGTCAGGCAGAGCAGGGAGTAAATTTGTCTCAGCTCTTGACAACCACCCTCTTTGAATGCCACCGTGGGACCTCGCGCCGCGCTGGGCACAACACACCCTGCTCGGGACTGGCTGAGGCTCTGCTGTACCTCTCCCCAGTGGGCCCCCAAAATCCCCCGCTACGTGCTGCCCAAGCAAGGAAGAAAAGAAACCCTGAAGTACTTCATCCCTGACAAGTCCAAAGCTGCCCAGTGCCCCTGGACCAGTGGCACGGGCATCCCACTGCGTAGGGAAGAGCCCCGGCACCCCGAGCCCCCAGAGCAACTCACCGCAGCCAAGAAGTGATCTTGCGCCTCCTTGACGCCAGCTGCTCCTCCTACAAGCCAAGGCACACAGGGACATGCGTTGGGGTGCGTGAGGCAGCTGAGGTCTGGGGGCTCAGACCCCCTCCCTCGTCCCTGCCGAGATCAGTGAGCGCCCCCGTGTCCCCTAGGCACAGTGCAGACCCTTCCCTCCCCAAGGCCCACAGCGGGGTTGTCTGTCCTACCAGCCGCACAGCCACCAGCTCCTGCAGCACGCTCTCGCCTGCCACGTCTGCCTGCGCCGCCGTCTTCCCCCTGCTACAGACACCGCGGGGTTTGGGCTGTGAGAAGAGACCTTGGCCAGCATGGTGAACCCCTGGGTGGCCAACAGGGAGCACCAGGCAACCCCGGCATCCCAGCACCGCACAGACCCACCCCAGGCCCGGAGGACACGGAGGAGAGCCTGGGAGCTGCTCAGAGTTGTGCAGAGCTGCTTCCAGGAGTCCCGAGTTGCTCAGTGCTGTTTTGAGCCACTTAGACAGGGCTCTCCAGAGCGGGCTGGAGGAGCCAGGAAGATGTCTGTGAGCAGCAGAGGCCTGCCCAGTGCTGCTCAGCAACCCCCCCAAACCCCCTGCCCCAGATTTCAGTCAGGGCCCCGCTGCCACTCACAAAGCTGTTGGCTCTTGGAGGCCTTTCCGTCTCTCCCGCAGGTGCTGGAGCTTGTTCCTCAGCAGCTGGAGAAGCAAAGGGCCTGGTTAAGAATCCATGCCATGCCTCCTCTGAGGGGGTGTTCCCCCACGAACACGTTGAGCCCCCGCGCCCCCTGTCCCCAGTACCTCATTGATCAGGGCCTCCTCCTGAAGAGCTTTTACCGCCTCCGCCCACTGCTCCCTCTGCCAAGCCAGCGGGGGACGTCGCGGGGAGCCATGCGCAGGAAGGGGTACCTCCTGCGCCACTTCCAGGCCTGCAGCTGCCTCCCTCTTTGCCATTTGAAAGTGCTTCTGCGAGAGAAGAGGGGAGGAGGAGGAGAAGCCGTCAGGGCACCGGGACACTCCCCAAGCGCACTCCCCTCCGGCTGCGCTCGGGCACTGCCTTTGCCCTCGCGTCCCCTCTCCTCCCCAGCCCTGCAGGCAGACAGAGGGACCCCCAGGCCCGACTCTGGACACGGGCCTGAGCAACTGGCTCTGGGTGACCCCACCTGAGCAGGGGCACTGGACGAGACCAGATCATCTCCAGAGGTCCCTTCCAACCTCAGCCAGACTATGGTTCTGTGCACTTGCCTTCATCTGGGCCATCTGCCTCTCCAGCTGCTGGAGCTCCTTGCTGTTCTTCTCTAAACAGCGTTCCATGACGCAGTTCCAGGAAGATGAGCCGCACGCAGGCACCCTCTTCCCGAGGTGTTGGGGGCACCAGGGACTGATGGGGAGAGAAGGAGCTCCCCCTTCCCTGCTGTGCCGGGCGCCCGTGCGGGGTCCGTGAAGCTGCTCTGCCCTCGCTGGCCTCTCCCCCGTCAGGGCCTTCCGCTGCATGGTAGCCACGGGACAGGTCGTTGGCGAGTTCTCTCCAATCTCCTGCCTAGCAGCACCGAGGTTGTCCCCCAAATGCTCCCCCGCCTCTGGCAGCAGCCCCTTTTATACCCGCCGCGGGGCGCCGATGTCACAGGCCCAAGGCGACATCACAGAGACACAGTCATCGCTGTCCACTGTGACATGGCCGACAACTCCCTGGGCTGGCGCCAAGAGCTGACCTGGGGCCCAGCCGCTTCCGCTGGGGAACGGGGCACCACGCTCAGCATGGCTCTTAGCCCACCGGTGGGAGCGACCGCAGGCACCACCTGTTGATGTCTCCCTGGCGGGTTTGATGGTTCCTTCACCAGGCGGCTGCCACAGCTCCCCACCGCAGGACCAAGCAGGAGCCAGGCTGCGCGTGTAGTCCCAGCAGACGCTCAGACAGATGCGCGTGCACCACGAGTGTGCGCATGTGCACGGACGGCCACACCACATGGGCTCCAGTGTCCAGCGCCCACCAGGATCCAGGATCCAGGATCCAGGATCCAGGATCCAGGATCCAGCCCCAGAGGGGAACAAGAGCCCAGGAAGGGGAAGAATGAAGACTAGCCCTCTGCTCTAGCCCGCACAGACACCGTGCTTGCAGGCTCCCAAGAGGAATGGGGTCTCTCACCGGCTCAGAGAGCAGCACCTGCTGTCATACGAAGGGACACCAGGAGGACGGAGTCGGGGCACGCGGCAGGCAGGCAGTGACCCCCCTGCTTCGGCTGTGGCCCCTCGAGCAGCTGTGTGCAGCGGCATCGCATTTGGGAGGTGGCAGCCCGGGTCGCTCCGGCCACCATCCGACAGGGCCTTTCCCCTCGGCAGCGAAACCTGCGAGCGGCTGGAGAAGCTGGCAGGGAGCAGCCAGGGGAGGGAGGTAGTGTGTGTGCATGTGTGTGGGATGGGGACGACCCCGAGTGGGTGGGGGTGGCCTGGGGCAGGGGCGCGTGGCCCCCCCCCACAGGCTGGCGGAGATGATTATTGCTGGGACTGGGGGATGGAAGCGGGGGGGAACCTTGTTTTTGGTGTGGGACAACCTGGTGCAAAACTAATCCCGAGTAGATGCAGCCATGGGGCTGCGGCCCCCTCACACCAGAGGTGATGGGGGGCAGAGGGACCCCCAGCATGCAGAGTGGGCACTGGGGACGGAGCCCTGGCTGCATCCCCTCACGCCAGTCCTGTCCCCCCAGCGCGGGGGCGTCCCTGGGGTGGGGGCCACCTCTGGCCCCGGTGGGTTTGAGCCCTGGGGGCAGTTGCTGGGCCATGATCTTGTGGGGATGGCGGAGGCGCGGTGGGATGGCCGCCAGCACCGGGGTGAGCACTGGAGGGACACAGGCTCCTCTGGAGGGACAGGCCAGCACAAGGAGGACGGCAGGTGCCCTTTAGGTGAGGGAGCAGCTGGAGAGCGTGGAGCTCTGCCTGGCTGAAGAGCAGAGTGAGGGTGACTGAGGGCTCCTGGGTGAGGACTAAAGAGCAGGCAGGGAAGGGTGACGTTGCAGTGGCTGCCTGCTGCAGGCTGCCTGACCGGGCAGAAGCAGCGGGTGAGGCCCTCACCGGCCAAGTAGGAGCAGCCTCCTGTTGGTGGGCCCTGGTCCTCATGGGGGATTTCGGAGAGACCTGCTGGAGGGACGACACAGCAGGACATAACCAGCCCAGGAGGCTCCCAAGGGCACCGACGACAACGGCCTCCCCTTCTAACAGCGAGGCCTCTCCCCTTCTTGTCAGTCAAGGTCCCTTGCGCATGGCTTCAAAGCCACCTTTACGCGGTGGTTTTTCTTAGGTAACAGAGACAAGGTGACGCGCTTGTCCTACAATCACAGGTTTCTTTATTCTCGTTCTAGTTTGATTTCAAGAGAACTGGGACCTCCCTGGGCAGCTCCCAAAGGCGTCTTTCAGCTCTGGTGGCAGGACTCCATCGAGCATGTCGCTCTTCAGGAGGACGAAGATGAGGAGGATGATCATCTGCAGGAAGGCGAGGAACAGAAGAAATCTCCTGCGGGACAGGAGAGGGGTCAGGCAGAGCAGGGAGTAAATTTGTCTCAGCTCTTGACAACCACCCTCTTTGAATGCCACCGTGGGACCTCGCGCCGCGCTGGGCACAACACACCCTGCTCGGGACTGGCTGAGGCTCTGCTGTACCTCTCCCCAGTGGGCCCCCAAAATCCCCCGCTACGTGCTGCCCAAGCAAGGAAGAAAAGAAACCCTGAAGTACTTCATCCCTGACAAGTCCAAAGCTGCCCAGTGCCCCTGGACCAGTGGCACGGGCATCCCACTGCGTAGGGAAGAGCCCCGGCACCCCGAGCCCCCAGAGCAACTCACCGCAGCCAAGAAGTGATCTTGCGCCTCCTTGACGCCAGCTGCTCCTCCTACAAGCCAAGGCACACAGGGACATGCGTTGGGGTGCGTGAGGCAGCTGAGGTCTGGGGGCTCAGACCCCCTCCCTCGTCCCTGCCGAGATCAGTGAGCGCCCCCGTGTCCCCTAGGCACAGTGCAGACCCTTCCCTCCCCAAGGCCCACAGCGGGGTTGTCTGTCCTACCAGCCGCACAGCCACCAGCTCCTGCAGCACGCTCTCGCCTGCCACGTCTGCCTGCGCCGCCGTCTTCCCCCTGCTACAGACACCGCGGGGTTTGGGCTGTGAGAAGAGACCTTGGCCAGCATGGTGAACCCCTGGGTGGCCAACAGGGAGCACCAGGCAACCCCGGCATCCCAGCACCGCACAGACCCACCCCAGGCCCGGAGGACACGGAGGAGAGCCTGGGAGCTGCTCAGAGTTGTGCAGAGCTGCTTCCAGGAGTCCCGAGTTGCTCAGTGCTGTTTTGAGCCACTTAGACAGGGCTCTCCAGAGCGGGCTGGAGGAGCCAGGAAGATGTCTGTGAGCAGCAGAGGCCTGCCCAGTGCTGCTCAGCAACCCCCCCAAACCCCCTGCCCCAGATTTCAGTCAGGGCCCCGCTGCCACTCACAAAGCTGTTGGCTCTTGGAGGCCTTTCCGTCTCTCCCGCAGGTGCTGGAGCTTGTTCCTCAGCAGCTGGAGAAGCAAAGGGCCTGGTTAAGAATCCATGCCATGCCTCCTCTGAGGGGGTGTTCCCCCACGAACACGTTGAGCCCCCGCGCCCCCTGTCCCCAGTACCTCATTGATCAGGGCCTCCTCCTGAAGAGCTTTTACCGCCTCCGCCCACTGCTCCCTCTGCCAAGCCAGCGGGGGACGTCGCGGGGAGCCATGCGCAGGAAGGGGTACCTCCTGCGCCACTTCCAGGCCTGCAGCTGCCTCCCTCTTTGCCATTTGAAAGTGCTTCTGCGAGAGAAGAGGGGAGGAGGAGGAGAAGCCGTCAGGGCACCGGGACACTCCCCAAGCGCACTCCCCTCCGGCTGCGCTCGGGCACTGCCTTTGCCCTCGCGTCCCCTCTCCTCCCCAGCCCTGCAGGCAGACAGAGGGACCCCCAGGCCCGACTCTGGACACGGGCCTGAGCAACTGGCTCTGGGTGACCCCACCTGAGCAGGGGCACTGGATGAGACCAGATCATCTCCAGAGGTCCCTTCCAACCTCAGCCAGACTATGGTTCTGTGCACTTGCCTTCATCTGGGCCATCTGCTTCTCCAGCTGCTGGAGCTCCTTGCTGTTCTTCTCTAAACAGCGTTCCATGACGCAGTTCCAGGAAGATGAGCCGCACGCAGGCACCCTCTTCCCGAGGTGTTGGGGGCACCAGGGACTGATGGGGAGAGAAGGAGCTCCCCCTTCCCTGCTGTGCCGGGCGCCCGTGCGGGGTCCGTGAAGCTGCTCTGCCCTCGCTGGCCTCTCCCCCGTCAGGGCCTTCCGCTGCATGGTAGCCACGGGACAGGTCGTTGGCGAGTTCTCTCCAATCTCCTGCCTAGCAGCACCGAGGTTGTCCCCCAAATGCTCCCCCGCCTCTGGCAGCAGCCCCTTTTATACCCGCCGCGGGGCGCCGATGTCACAGGCCCAAGGCGACATCACAGAGACATAGTCATCGCTGTCCACTGTGACATGGCCGACAACTCCCTGGGCTGGCGCCAAGAGCTGACCTGGGGCCCAGCCGCTTCCGCTGGTGAACGGGGCACCACGCTCAGCATGGCTCTTAGCCCACCAGTGGGAGCGACCGCAGGCACCACCTGTTGATGTCTCCCTGGCGGGTTTGATGGTTCCTTCACCAGGCGGCTGCCACAGCTCCCCACCGCAGGACCAAGCAGGAGCCAGGCTGCGCGTGTAGTCCCAGCAGACGCTCAGACAGATGCGCGTGCACCACGAGTGTGCGCATGTGCACGGACGGCCACACCACATGGGCTCCAGTGTCCAGCGCCCACCAGGATCCAGGATCCAGGATCCAGGATCCAGGATCCAGGATCCAGCCCCAGAGGGGAACAAGAGCCCAGGAAGGGGAAGAATGAAGACTAGCCCTCTGCTCTAGCCCGCACAGACACCGTGCTTGCAGGCTCCCAAGAGGAATGGGGTCTCTCACCGGCTCAGAGAGCAGCACCTGCTGTCATACGAAGGGACACCAGGAGGACGGAGTCGGGGCACGCGGCAGGCAGGCAGTGACCCCCCTGCTTCGGCTGTGGCCCCTCGAGCAGCTGTGTGCAGCGGCATCGCATTTGGGAGGTGGCAGCCCGGGTCGCTCCGGCCACCATCCGACAGGGCCTTTCCCCTCGGCAGCGAAACCTGCGAGCGGCTGGAGAAGCTGGCAGGGAGCAGCCAGGGGAGGGAGGTAGTGTGTGTGCATGTGTGTGGGATGGGGACGACCCCGAGTGGGTGGGGGTGGCCTGGGGCAGGGGCGCGTGGCCCCCCCCCACAGGCTGGCGGAGATGATTATTGCTGGGACTGGGGGATGGAAGCGGGGGGGAACCTTGTTTTTGGTGTGGGACAACCTGGTGCAAAACTAATCCCGAGTAGATGCAGCCATGGGGCTGCGGCCCCCTCACACCAGAGGTGATGGGGGGCAGAGGGACCCCCAGCATGCAGAGTGGGCACTGGGGACGGAGCCCTGGCTGCATCCCCTCACGCCAGTCCTGTCCCCCCAGCGCGGGGGCGTCCCTGGGGTGGGGGCCACCTCTGGCCCCGGTGGGTTTGAGCCCTGGGGGCAGTTGCTGGGCCATGATCTTGTGGGGATGGCGGAGGCGCGGTGGGATGGCCGCCAGCACCGGGGTGAGCACTGGAGGGACACAGGCTCCTCTGGAGGGACAGGCCAGCACAAGGAGGACGGCAGGTGCCCTTTAGGTGAGGGAGCAGCTGGAGAGCGTGGAGCTCTGCCTGGCTGAAGAGCAGAGTGAGGGTGACTGAGGGCTCCTGGGTAAGGACTAAAGAGCAGGCAGGGAAGGGTGACGTTGCAGTGGCTGCCTGCTACAGGCTGCCTGACCGGGCAGAAGCAGCGGGTGAGGCCCTCACCGGCCAAGTAGGAGCAGCCTCCTGTTGGTGGGCCCTGGTCCTCATGGGGGATTTCGGAGAGACCTGCTGGAGGGACGACACAGCAGGACATAACCAGCCCAGGAGGCTCCCAAGGGCACCGACGACAACGGCCTCCCCTTCTAACAGCGAGGCCTCTCCCCTTCTTGTCAGTCAAGGTCCCTTGCGCATGGCTTCAAAGCCACCTTTACGCGGTGGTTTTTCTTAGGTAACAGAGACAAGGTGACGCGCTTGTCCTACAATCACAGGTTTCTTTATTCTCGTTCTAGTTTGATTTCAAGAGAACTGGGACCTCCCTGGGCAGCTCCCAAAGGCGTCTTTCAGCTCTGGTGGCAGGACTCCATCGAGCATGTCGCTCTTCAGGAGGACGAAGATGAGGAGGATGATCATCTGCAGGAAGGCGAGGAACAGAAGAAATCTCCTGCGGGACAGGAGAGGGGTCAGGCAGAGCAGGGAGTAAATTTGTCTCAGCTCTTGACAACCACCCTCTTTGAATGCCACCGTGGGACCTCGCGCCGCGCTGGGCACAACACACCCTGCTCGGGACTGGCTGAGGCTCTGCTGTACCTCTCCCCAGTGGGCCCCCAAAATCCCCCGCTACGTGCTGCCCAAGCACATCGCTCTGGATGGCATCCCTTCCCTCCAGCATGTCAACCACACCACACAGCTTGGCGTTGTTGGCAAACTTGCTGAGTGTGCGCGTGATCCAACTGTTCATGTCGCCGACAATGGTGTTAAACAGCCCCGGTCCCATGACCAACCCCTGAGGAACACCACCCGTCACTGCTTTCTACTTGGACATCGAGCCGTTGACTGCAACTCTTTGAGTGCGACCATCCAGCCAATTCCTTATCCACCACATGGTCCATCTGTCAAATCCATGTCTCTCCAATTTAGAGACAAGAGTGTTGCACGGGACTGTCAAATGCTGTGCACAAGTCCAGGTAGTTGACATCAATTGCTTTTCCCTTAGCCACCAAGACTGTAACCCCGTCATAGAAGGCCACCACATTTGTCAGGTACAATTTGCCCTTAGTGAAGCCTTGTTGGCTGTCTCCAGTCGCCTCCTTATTTTCCACGTGCCTTAGCACAGTTTCCAGGAGGATCCACTCCATGATCTTGCCAGGCACATGTGATCATTCTGTGCACAGCACCAGAAGGGCCCTCCACATAGCTCCATTAGATCACACTTAACAGGATCAATCAATCAAATTCTTCTGCAACATCGATTAGTCATAGGAGATCAGAATTCCACAGTAGAAAGTTTAGATGACTTAAATAGCAGTTTTATTAGAGTATGTATGACCTTCAGGACTAAATTATATCATAATGGGGAGAAAAATGAACATACACAAACAAAACCAAAATTACAGATCAGAAGATCTCATCTCAAATTTAACCCCGTGCTGAACAGGCAGAAGGACTATCCCTTCTTCTCATCCTGCCAAAGAGCAGTTCAGAGAGTTGTCTATATGGTATCCAATTAACATTTACCAATTCTGATGCTTTTCTGTACCAAAAAATTGTCTGATATAGTCTAAAGGGAATTTTTAGAATGCACTAACAGAAATCTGTTCATGTTAGAATAGCTTTATTATCACTAGCCCTGAATTTAGGCCACTAATCTAAATCCTTTCTTTTTCTGATTTGTTTTTTTGTTTGTTTTTTTTTTTTCCTAAAAACACACTCAACTATTTTCTTAACGTTTCTAAAAAATTAGAAGTCATTTATTCTTTCCTCATGCACAGAAGAATTTTCAGTCAACTGCTTAAAGATTCTGACCATGCACTGATAAAACCTAAGACTTGCCCCAAACTGCCAAATATTTAGATCACTTGAACACCTGCCAAAACCAAAATCCAAACTTATCCTTCCATTCAACATTACCTAACATTTTTAAGCATGGATAGGACTTCCGATGGCAAATGGGAATGCTTTACATCAAATTCAGTCAGATCTGGCTCTAGCAAAGGAGGAGGCGGTTCTTTCGGCTGCAGAGTTGGACATTCCCTATTGCCACGCAGAATCCTACAAAGAAAAACACAAGTCAGAAAGTTCAGGAAGTCTCCTCATTTGTCTTAAGTATGGGCTGTATACTGACACCATAAGGCTGACTGCAACACTAAATGCGCACCATGCCAAGTTACCCATTATCAATTTGATAAAACAGTAGCATTCCACCCTCCTGCCTTTCTTCAGCCAAACTAGAGACAGTGCTGTTGTGTGCACAAACCACTTCATTTCAACAACCTTCCCAGCAAAATGCTAGGCTGACGCACAGCTGACAGGACTTTGAAAAAACAGCAGCTGCGGAAAAGTGCCATATGCTAGGGAAAGGCTGCACACGACAAACAAAACCCCCACAAAACCAGCCACTAGGGCATGAATTTTCCCTTTCCCAAAAGCCCAAGTACCTTTTAGCCAAAGATAAAACTTTTGCCCGCTTCTGCATCCTTTGGCGAGGCACAGTGTTCCCAACCGGAGAGTTGGAAGAGTTGCAACCTAGGAGGAAATAATGAAAACAAAAACATTTACGAAAAACCAGAACAGGCCAAAAAAACAACCCACTAGTTCCAACCCTGCAAAGGCTCCAACTCATCTACCAAGTCATCAGAGCATGAGCAGAGTGAAACACTCGTATAAGACCTTGGAGGGCTGGAACAGCATCTGTTTCAGGATCACTTTCTTCCTAGAAAGCAAGTGGAGTACGGTTTGATTTTAATAAGCAACTACTACAGTGGTAATGGATGGTAGAAGGGGAAAAAAAACCCAAACTTAGCTATACAGTTCTCACTCAGGAACATCCAACATCAGGCAGACGAGCAACATTTAAAGCTCCAGTAGCCCTACGGTGTCTGTGCTGCTTCATTCTTGAGCTGGTGACAAACAGCACCACTTGTCACATGCAGCAAAGCTTTTGCTTGTTTTTAGTAGTTACTAAGTTCCACCTTCTGGAGAAATGCAACAACTGCAAGAGCGAGAAAACACCTCATTAGTTACTTTCCAAACATTACTGGTTCTCCATTTGTTTCTCAAAGAGTAAAATCCTAGGAAGAAGTTTCTCTCACAAAAGAAATCTTGAATTAGTTTGGAGGCTCTTTTTTTTCTTTAAAGTAAAATCTTGGTATTTTATCAAAAACACATGAAGTACAATCAACAGCAGTTAGTTTCTAATATTTTATGGCTTATTCAGGAATAAAAGCAAAAAAACCAAGGTCTAAAACCCCAAACGGAAAACTACCTGAGATGCTTTTCCCACCTGGAATTCTAAGCATTCTTTACTTACACGTGTTACATATAAAGAGCTGAATATTAAAATTACAAAGTTGCCGGCAACACGCGCAGTTTCCTTTCATTGAGGGCTGGTTTGGCCAAGTTCTACTTCAAGGCTGATCTGCAATGCAAAAGCGAGATTCAGGGAGTAATCTCCTCCCTCCACAATGAAACAGAGCTCCAAAACCAGCCCAGTGTCCAGTCGAGTCCAAGTATCTGAATTCACCTCAGCGAAGTTCAGCAGCGTGTGAGACAGAAGGCTGCAGCAGTTTGCAAGAGAAAGCGTTCCTCGGCAAGCAGTTATTTCCCTGTGCCTTATTTTTCTATAGATGTTGGTGTTCAGTGCCCTGGCAATGCGAGTGCACAATGGGAAGTAGACAATAACATCATTTGCTTTCCTTTGCTTTCCCGCACAACCTTTGCTTTCGCTTTATTAAACTGTCCTTATCCTGACCCACAAGCTTTTTGTTATATTTTCTCTCCCCTGTCCAGCTGAGGAGGGGAGTGATAGAGCGGCTTTGGTGGGCGCCTGGCGTCCAGCCAGGGTCAACATACCACAATCATTTATATTGAGTTTATTTTAGAAACACCTGAAAATAGAGGGTGGGTTTGGTGGGTTTTTTTAACAAAAGCTCTTGTTCACAATACTAACGTGAATCTTCATGTAACAGTGCTCAAGAATGTTTTCTAAAATACATACTCACCCTTGAAAAAGGAGTTTCAAAGCAGTAAAATTCTTATCTGCTGTACCTCGTTTTAGATGCAGCACTGTTACAGATAGGTAACTGTTGCTGGCGTTCCTTCCCCTCCAGGCAACTAATTCTTTAGGACCCTCAAAGAGAAACCATGCAAGCTACAAGTTACTTACCTAGTTTAAGCTGGGGTTTTGTTTCTAGGAAGATGCTAGAGAAAGTGTTCCAGAAACGGTGTTTTGCTGATATTTCACAGTGAAAGAAGACAGCTAATGGAGCAACCAAGAGAAATTCTGCAGCCATTCCTGGAGGGAGGCAGGGCAATGTTGTTAAGATTTTGGGTTCTGCACTTACTTATTTTTAACTTAAAAGACGTCAGGAAACACTGCTTAAACTTTTCGGAGGTTTTGATCTTAAAGCCGTTCACCTTTACAAAACTGAAAGATCTTGACTTTGGATCTAAATGTACGTCTCGCTGTGGAGAGCGGAAAACATCATTTTGATACCAAGAGGCTATGAGGGGGTGGTTAAGTGTGGTTAAGCAGGGCTCGCTACGCAATTTCTGCTAAACCAGCTTGTGCTTAGCTTGGAGAGTGATTGCAGCCAGGTGAGGGGTGTGATGTAAAATTAGGCTGTACAGATACACCAGAATCCTTCCAAGAAAGGCTGGGCTCAGAACAAAGCTTCCTGTCGCTGAACTGCTGGCTCTCACACCAGCCAGTCTGGATTTCCTTCTAATAAAGAATTTCTCTCTACTAAAGACCGCTATAAGCACATTGCACTGTCAGTATCTGCACTGGCTTTGAGTGTCTTCTCAAGGTACTTACTAGTTCACAGCTCACGCAGCAAGCTACACACACAGCTAAGCCTCTACTCATGAGCCTTTCTGAGACTTTCAGGGAACCCTCTGACCACATACTATGTGCTTGTCCGCACGGAGCAGCAGAGACAAGTTTGGTTTGTGACAGAATGAGGAGAAAGGGCTTGACAGATCAATCATACAAATGCAAACCAGCCTTGAAGGGATTCAAACAAGCGGCCTTTGAGAGGAAGGCTGTCCTACTTTGAACTAGTACATTAAGGGAAAACTAAATAAACGTGTCTGTGCTTGACCACACACCTCAAAGCAGAGACTTTCCTCAGTGCTGAAAATAAAACACCAGTAATCCCATCAGTACTGGCCTCAAAAGACTCACAAGCCAAACTGTAAAACTGGAAAAGCCCAACAGAAATTAGGCAGGGCAGAAGCTCAGATGTCGCTCTCAGTCCAGGAGTTTTCCTACCCCTCGCTCTTGGGACCGGTCAATGCAAACGTTCAAATGTTCTCTCAGATGGAGACCCAGTACTTGGCATCTCCAAAGGGGTCACCGGGCTCATCTCCCACTTCCAGACATGGCAGATAAACTGTTCCTACCCTTCCCTTACCGACTGCGTTCCTGGCTGAACCCTGCAGTTCCACCACTCACGTTATCGCCTGGGTTTGCTCTGGTGGATCCAGGGTTTCATCCCCATTTACCGAGCCGGCACGGTTTTTCCTGTATCGTTGCCTCAAAAAGTTCAGCCTCCAAGTGAATTACACTCCTTTGTTCACCAAGTCAAGTTTAAATAAAACTGCTAGAAAAACCACAGAGGTTGTTACTAAACAAAGCAGACACACAGTCATGAACCTGACGTTCTCACCCTTCTTGCAACAAAGTGTGAGTCTTGCAACTACTAGGACTAGTTAGTAGTCAGTTAGGGAATACTAACTATGTGTACAATTTGGGAGGCTCATGGCTTGGTTCTCATCTGTCTGAAGTGCTTAAGATGGAGAAATGGATAAACAACAACTACGTATGAAGTTGGTTAGATCTTATAAGTTAAGGAAAAAAATGGGATTTTTTTCTTCATGGAAGACAACATAATAAAAAAACCAAAGTATGGGTATGATTACTCAATCCTTTTAAAGTCTTTTCCCCCCGGTTAGTAAATACTAAGCATGAAGAACCAGCAGAACAGCCAAATGCAATATTGCTTTAAGGGAAATAAAACTACTATACACTAAACTACCATAACTACTTACCTGTAGTTACCCAAAACTTGTCCTTCAGTCAATCACTGAAAATACAGCTCTGCAGGCAATAGAAGCAACATGAACCTCATCCTACAAATCACCGAACAAAAACTGAAGCAGGTAATATCAAGGGTAGTTATCATCAGAATGTAAGGTCCTGCCCATTACAGAGTAAGAGAGACATGTTTGCTCTTCGAGGTGCCTAATCTGCTAAGTGACAGAAAAAGATATTGACATCTAAACCTATGCCAAAAAAAAAAAAAAAAAAGTGGATTTCTCTCAGTGGAAAAATTACTGAATTAATTAAATAACTAACTAACTAAATGAATCAGGGACATTAACAGTCAGATTCTCTTAATAGTTGATAACTGCCTCACAATCAGTGCAAGTTTCTTAAAGTTTTTCTTTCTCAATCATATAGTACAGAACAAAGTGTTCGTAGAACTTACATGACAAAACACAGAATTTAAAAACCATTTTAAATGTGAATCTTGTGATGATCACAAAGACAATCTTTAGATAATCTTCTGTCATTTAGCTGACTTTTATTCTGCCACAGGGGAGAAGGGAAAAAACCCTCTCGCAAATCCATCGCGGTAACGTCCAATACTGGCCCCATTTGCAGTCTTTCTCGATCATACCGATCATATCCGAGAGCTGTTGCAGCATTTCAAGGCTTCATGCCAAAAAAATTTTAGTTTTATTGGGCCATCAAAACCCCAGATGAGCCTCCAAAGATTTGCAGTCCTTCCTTACTGTTAAGAAAGCTGAAGGACTAAAGGAAAAAGATTACTCAAAACTTACATACTTACACTTCTGCTGAAGATGTAAATGAACAGCTAACAAGTTCTGGGACTCAACACCAGCAACAGTTTTGGCGAGAAGCTTATGGAAACTTTACAAAACAAACGGTGTGTCCTTCCATCACATATGCCTCATCAGAGGAAGAGATAAATACAAACATTAGGGATAAATACCATAGAATGCTGTCACAGGTAGGAACGGCATTTAAAAAGGGGGGTGGGAAATAAAAACATGCATAGAATTCAAGAAGGAAAACCAAGTAAATATTGTACAAATAATATAGCCAGGTTCGGAGAACACCACAAAATTCTTACTATGTGAAAACCTGATAAAAGTAGCATCAGCAACATCCCACCTTCATTAAAGGAATTATTCAGATTGCAGAGTCTTCGCCCTTTATCTCAAGAAGAAAAGCCATAAGTTCTTTAATTTCTAGTGATTAAATACATTTCCCTAATCCCAGCCTTGCAACAGTGACTGTATTGTTGGGTTTATTTTTTCACACAAACTGTCATTACAACTAAGACGAGAGGAACGGTTCTGCCCAGGAACGCTGACAGCAGCAGGCGCCGTGTGCAGGAACAGAATCACAGAACCTCCCGTTACATCACGTTTGTCGTTCACCCTGAAAGAAATTCAGCCTTATTAGTCCATCAGAAAAAAACATACATACTGCTAGAACACTGACAGTGTATGTGCACGGGAATTTTGAGGAGGGGAAAGAAGGGGGAAATAAAGGGCAGACAAAAGGAACAAGCCCAGTTCCAGAGGAATCACTCTGGCCACCGCACCAGGTATTAAAAATCTTTCTTTCTTCGATTTCTCTCCCAGTGTCATGTAGAGAAAATAGCAGGGAGAGCTAGCTTGGAAATGTAAGCAACTTCTCCTCTCCCCCAAATCTATTCAGAAATTCTTCTCTCAGAAGTTCACTTCCGACTCGCAAGTTTTAGGCAAACGGAGCCTTTATCCTTGGAATTGTGCCGCTTGTGACTTACCTCAAAATTCAAACATTATTAGTAATATTACTAATCGGTAGTAACTATTATTACTATCATTGCTAATAATAGTAACTATTATTAGTAATTACTGGCATTATTTGCAGAGGTGTGAGCAGCACTTAATTAGAATGCCTTTTCAAACCTTTTTTATATCCAAATGGCAGAGTCACTTGCCCTTCCCCCCACTGCAATACTGTCACACCGTCTGCTTTGTCTTTGGTTTATTTATTTATTTGCTATTGAGGCACTTTGAGGATATTTTCTGCTAATTTCAGCTTCAAAATGTATTGACTGTACATTCTTAGGTACCTTTTCCTTCTTGCTTCTTTTATATTTCTTTTCATGGTTTCTAGTATTTTATTTTTCATAGTACTGAAAATTATGCTCAACATTTCAAAGGACACAGGGGGAAAAATGGCGCTCTGCACCAAAACATTAAACAATTTTATTTTCCACATTACACCAGTGAGTTCAGCTAAGCTGTAAAAAATGGCTAATGAGCAACACAAGTTACCATGGCACAGCTCCACAGTCGATCTTCCTACATGTGCATACTGATGCCCCTGTTTAAAAAGCAACAGAACTATTGAATGTTTAATCTGTTAAGGGTAAACGTGAATGGTTTCAGGTCTTACAAACACAGTGCAAAACAGAGACTTTCAGGAGGAATTTCCACAAAGATAGGAGCTGAGGTCTTCAAATAAAAAGACTGAAAATGACTTCAAAGGAGGCCAGTCTTACAGATCCACACAAAAGAAGTTTAACTTCTATAATGCACCGAGACTACTTGGTACAGAAGTTTTATATACTCTTAATTCTTTAACAGGTACAGCAGCTGAATCCCAGCGCCCCATTCTCCCTTTGATATTTTTCATACTGTTAAGGGCCTGAATACTAACCGGAAAATAGGAAACTCCTGAGAGAAAACACAACTACTTCTGCAGATTCTTACTTTTACCTTCCTTATTCCTTTTTAGCCTTGATGTTTGAGAAAATAACCTCAGGTGGGACAAACTAAACAAATCGTACTTTACCTTAATCTGAAAAAGACACTGCTATTATACACCACGGCAAGAGCTGGCCAGAGACTTCTCAGCTGTAATCGCTGTTGTTGCAATCATAAGAATGCAGAGAATTAATAAAATAAAACCAAATCAAATTCATTTCACTTTGATGAATAAGCATGAGCAGCAGCAAACCCCATGATAATTTGAGAAAAGAGAGAGATAAAGAGAAGAACAGAAAAAAGTCCTCAAAATCCCCCAAAAGATGCTGTGTCCTCCCTTCCCATAACCTCAGGAGACCAGGGTGGCCAGGGAACTGCTCCGAGTCCGTCTGATACCCGCCGTGTTCCCAGAGCCTCTGAATGATGGGAAACCCTGTTCCGACCAAACAGCGGTATCACTGCATCCTCTTTTCCACTTAAAAGAGCTTTATTTTTAAGATTTCTTTTCACTTAATTACTAATGCAAGGGAAAACATCTCCTACATAAGCGGCATGAAAGTCTGCTTGGCATTCCTGCCTTCCCTTGTGCAAGACTTGTGATTTAAACCCACCTCGTAATGGAAAAAGGCAACTACCAAATATACTTTGTGTATTATACACCTACTTTGTGTATTATATACCTAAACACCTTGTGTGTTATACACCTAAACAGACGTTTTGGGGAGATCTCTACCTTGGGGGAGGACGGGAAGGTCCCCCAATTTGGTTGCACGACTTACCCTTCTCACTTCTGTGTTAACAGACCCGATGAGGGAGAGAGCTTGAAACGGCAATTCAAAGAGCTGTACAAGACCGCAGAATCACACATCAAATTGGAGTGTAAGAGTCTCTTAACGTACTTTCATTATGGCAAATTCAGTCACCCCGCAAGGTCCAAACCGTTACTTTGCCCCCCTGCCCCCCAACTCAGCATATTGGGAAGGAAACGGGCATTGAAATCATCGTTAACGTTACTACTCATTTGAGAAATCTTGTACCGTGAGACAGCAGCCTCCAGCACTGATGCCAAGGTAGCAAAAAAAACTGATTTTAATTGCAAGCAGCAGAGCGCTGCATAGGCAAGGCATGACTGGTGAAGGAACCAGCAACACCGCCTCACCACCTTTCAGTGGGCTTTACCACTATACCCGATTTATGACCTGGGAAAGAAAACACAGTCGGGAAACATCAGCTCTGTCTCATACTAAAATACCACCCAACCCACCAGGTATTCCTCCTGCCTGGTAACAAACGTGTGTTGTACAGAAATCTGCTACTGTAAACCTCAGTATCCAGATTTCATGGCTTGAGAAAGTTTGTTCCTCTATTTTATACAGCGACACAAAACCAGATTTTACTGTACAGACTTTACTGTGTAACATTCAAGGGCACATTACAAAAATCCCTCTGACATCAACAGAAAACAGAACTTTAGCACCTCCGTGAACTTCACCAACAAAGCTTCATTTCATTTGAAACAAGATTCTCACCACTCTTTTTTTTCTTTAAGTCCTTTTTGACAACCAAACTTTTAAAATAATTTCCCCCATTTATATTTCCAGACCAAAGAAGGAAAAAAAAGTAGTTACATACCCTGTCTCTCAAATCCCCCAAAAGGCATATCAGATTTTCAGTTCTCATGATATCTAATCAAGTCTACTTCATTACAGACAAGGCTAAAAAGCTCATCATGCTGCAACTGATTGCAAACAAGATAGTGCCCACATCTGATAAAGACCTAATTGTCTGAATCGCCTACATTTCTGCAGGCCAAATTTCCTGCCATTTTGCACATATTCAAAGCTGATGACCTTTTATACCTCTGTAATTAGTCCTCTGTGCCTTTACAACCAGAAAAGCAAGTTGCCCCTTTACTCTCCCTAATTCGGCACTCCATCTGTAAAGGGTAAACTGCACCATTTACTCAGCACCTACCAGTCAGAACAGTACACGGGGGAAAAAAAACAAACCAAAAAACAAAACCAAAAACCCACAAACTCCAACCTTTCAAAGTCATGTCTGGAAAGGCCCTTTTAAGATAAACATGCCGATTTCTAAAAGAAGAAATGGAAAAAGCAGGACAAGTTGGTGGACCCAAATTCAATAAGCACCATTTTTATCATGCTTTTCTAAAAAAAGACACTATGAAATAAGGATGCTGGCATAGACAAGCACTATAAAAAAACAGTCAAAAAAACCCAAAGCAGAAACCAAAACGAGCAGTTTGTTAGTCCCTATCAGTAACATCACAGCACAGTAGGAAAAGTATAATGCGAATACATTGATTCTGCACTAGAATGTAACCAAGATTAATGATACAGATGTTTGACTGCGGAAAACATCCACTAGAATTTCATTTCGGTATACAATCAGGCTTTGCAACCCAATCCTACAGTTGCAAAAAATACTTCCTAATTACGAACGTAAGTTTAAAAAGATGAGTCGGGTCAATTCTACTGAAGTGAAGCTCCGCATCCAGCTCTCCGCTGCAGTCAGCAAGATGCACGTGATGCGTGTGATGATCTCCTCTCTTCTCCGCGTCTCCCCAGTCTCCAGCCATGCCCCAGTGGGGTGGCCCCGGAGCTGGGGGGCATCAAGATGGGGGCAATCCTGGGGGCAGGGTGGATCCCATCCAGCCCCATAGACGTGTGTGTGTGTCTACATGGTGTAGCAGGTCACTAACCATTTCCCCTTGGATTATAGGGGCTTCATTCTGCTCCCCGACCCTGTCTTCCAGCTCAGGGGGCTGGGTACCCCGGGAACAACTGCTCTTACTATTAAAGACCGAGGCAAAGGCGGCACTAAGAACCTCAGCCTTTTTCTCAGCCTTTGTCACTATGTTCCCCCCCGCATCCAAGAAAGGATGGAGATTCTCCTTAGCCGTCCTTTTGTTGCTAATAGCCAGATTAAGTTCCAGCTGGGCTTTGGCCCTTCTAGTTTTCTCCCTGCATACCCTCACGACATCCCTGTAGTCCTCCTGAGCTGCCTGCCCCTTCTTCCAAAGGTCATAAACTTTCCTTTTTTTTTTCCCCAGAGTTCCAGCCAAAGCTTTCCATTCAGCCAAGCCAGTCGTCTTCCCCGCCAGCTCGTCTTTCAGCACATATGGACACCCTGCTCCCGTGCCTTGAAGATTTCCTCCTTGCATAACGTCCAGCCTTCCTGGACCGCTTTGCCCTTCGGGACTGCCGCCCGAGGGGCTCTGCCAACCAGGCCAGCCTGCCCTCTGGCAGTCCAAGGTGGCAGCTCTGCTGACCCCTCTCCTTCCTTCTCTGAGAATTGAAAACTCTATGCTTTCGTGATCACTGTGCCCAAGACGGCCTCCAGTCATCCCATCACCCACAAGTCCTTCTCTGTTCACAAACAGCAGGTCCAGCGGAACACCTTCCCGAGCCAAGTGCCTCCCCAGCTGTGTCAGGAGAGTCTCTTCCACACGCTCCAGGAACCTGCCGGACTGTTTCCTCTCCGCTGGATTGTATTTCCAGCAGACATCTGGTAAGGTGAAGTCAATGACTGTAAGAGGGTCAGACTCTGTTACAGTGGCTGGCGTGTGTAAACCCCTAACAGCGTTCAGGGACCTCCACCTGCAATGGGTGTGGGTGTGCAAGGACCCCCAGGTAACAGGCATGGATGTGCAAGGGCCCCCGTGCAACAGCAGACTGGTGACGTGCACACAGGTAGTGTGCAACAGGGTGCTGGTGTGCAGGGACTAGCACACAACAGCTTTACGGTGTGCAAGGACACCTGTGCAATGGGAGCAGGTGTGCAAGGATGCCTGTGCCCCAGGCGTGCAGGGACCAGCGTGCAACGAGACCGCTGGCGTGCAGCGAGGTGCCAGGATCGCTGCCCAACGCAGCACTTGGAGTGCGGGCAAGTGTGCAACGGGGGGGGGGTGTGCCATGTGGCGTGCAAGGGGCTGCCTGTGGATCAGCGTGCAATGAGGTGCTGGGACACAGCTCTGTGCAGAGTGGGACAGTCACGTGCTGGTGCAACAGAAACGCCGGTGCACGCAGAAACTCCCCTGTGCACCAAGGACAACTGTGCAACACAAACCCCAGCGTGCACAGAACTGCCCCCGTGCACCGGGGATGATTGTGCAAGCTCTGCACACCACTGCTCAGGACAATAAGGTTCTAGTGTGCAACTTGCACGCACACAGACCCCCGTGCCGGGCAGGGGGGCAGGTCTGGAGCAGGTTCCCCCAAATAACTGTGCGGAGGGGGGTGGGGATCTGCAGAAACACCTTTTATTTGTTTTGTTTTTTTAAAAAAGAAAAAAAGAGAGAATACACCTCCCCACATGCTTCCAACCCTCCCTGCCACCACAAAGGCAGTGGGGAACAGGACATTTTGGGGGTCACCAGCCACCCAGGGCGGCCACTCACCCCATAGCAATGGGTCAGGGTGTCCCCACATCCCGTCGTGGTCCCTTCGGGTGGGGGGGAGGAGGGGGGATGACACCTGTCACGGGACCCCGTCACAGCTCAGGCACAGCATCGGTGGCATCAGCCTGTCCCGGCGGCGTGGGCAGGCGGAGCTCGGCGTCATGGCGGCTGAGGGTGAAGAGGCGGCCGACGGCCAGCAGTGCCAGCAGTGCGACGGCCGCACAGACGCCGAACATGCTCCTGGTGCCCGTCTGACGGTCGCTGTCGTGGAGAACCAGTAAACCCAGACAGGCCAGTAAGTTCAGGGGGAGGCGAAACCAGTTCATCACCCCCAGGCGATCCTTCTCTGGCACCACTTTCCGTCGGAGGAAACCCATGGCCGGGAAGTAGAGCCCACAGGAGAGTTCGATGAGGAGGAAGGCAAGGAAGGACTCGGCGGGGCTCTCCTGGCCGGGGTTGGTGGAGAAGGTGAGCATGAAGAGGGAGAAGAAGACCAGGAGAACGGCAAGGGAGAGGAGGTGGACGGGCTGGAGGTGGTACCTCTTGGAGACAGCCAGGTGGTAAAGCGAGGAGCCCAGAGTGCTGGCAGCCATGAAGCTGGAGAAGACGATGCCCAAGGGAGCACCGTGGGGATCCAGGACGGGGGTCCAGAGGAAGATGAAGATGTAGATGACACTTTCAAACAGAGCCTGGATGGTGCCCAGGAGAAGGACGCGCCGGTCAGAGAGGAGGCACTTCAAACCGTCACCACAGGTTTTGGAGAAAGCTCGTTTCTTCCCATAGTTTTCGTCCCAATTTTTCACGGCAAAGACCCCCGACAACACCAGGAGGGGGATGGAGACCATGAATGGAGCCACTGGGCCCAACCCTAACCACTCAGCGAAGAAATCGGCCACCCCCCCAGCACCCACAGCGATGATGTTGTTCCAAAAAGCCGCCCGGGAGAAGGTGACAGCGATCCACTCGGTCGGAAAATCGTACCGCTCCACGTGCTCATGGACGTACCACGCCTCGAAGGCGGAGAAGAGCAACGCTGTGGACAACCCCCCTAAAACCCTCCCCACCGCCAGCACCAAATAATCCCGGGAGAGTTTGACCAAACAACAAATTGAATAGGTCAAGGAGAAAAGGACGCAGGATTTCTTCCGACCCAATCGGTCTACTAAGGAAGAGGAAACCAACCCAAAGAGGACGCTGGAGGCGAAGCCGCAGACGTAGAGAATGGCGATCTGTCCCTCCAGAAAGCGATAGTGCTGGTAGAGTTTGTAGAGGTAGGGTCCCTGCAGCCAGTCGGCGGCCAGTGCCGGCAGGTAGACACGGTAGTAGCCGCGCTGGAAGCGGCGGAAGGCCGGGTTGGCATGGTGGGGGGCAGCAGGGGGGCGGGAGCGGCAGGCAGCCAGCTCCAGCGCCAGGCAGGCGGCCAGGAGGAGGGCACAGGCGGAGTAGGAGGCGAGCAGCATGGCGCCAGGGAGATCATCAGCATCGCCGGGCCTGGGAGCAGCTGCAGAGGTCCTGCACGGGGAGGGGAATGGGGGACAGTGGGTCTGCGGGTGGGTGGTGGCTCCTAGGGGAAGGTCCCCCGCAATTAGCCCCCCAGCTCACCCCAAAAGGCACCTCTGGCTTCATCAGCCCCCCCAACACCCCCTCCCCTGTCACCCTCCTGCCCCAGGCATCCCTCTCCCCACTGTGCAGCTCCCCCCACCTGCCTCAGGGCCCCCAGATCACCCCCCCAGCACCTATACATCCCCCCTGGTCCTGCCCCACGCATCCCCACAGCACAGCCCCCACAACCCCCCCACCCCATACGGCTCCACAGGCCCTCTCCTATCAGACCCACAGCTCCAGACCCACAGGGCCCCTCTCGGATACCTCACAGCCCTGGGTCCCCCGGCCCGACATGCCGCCCCAGAGCCCCCACCCCCACCCCAAGTGCCCCTTATAAGCCCCCATACGGCCCTCATACGCCCTGTAGACCTCCACAGCCCTCCCCGACCCCACACACACCCACAGACCCTACAGCACACGCCCCCCCCCGGCTCCATACGGTCTCCATAGGCCCCACAGCCCCCCCAACCGCCCCATACAGGACCCATAGGCCTCACACACACCCCCGGCCCCATACAGGACCCACAGGCCGACAGCCATCCCTGGCCTCATACGGGACCCACAGGCCCCACACGGGACCCACAGGCCCCACGGCCCCATACAGGACCCAGAGGCCCCACACGGGACCCACAGGCCCCACACGGGACCCACAGGCCCCACGGCCCCATACGGGACCCACAGGCCCCACATACCCCCCTCTGCCCCCCCTGGTCCCCACAGCCTCCCCCCCTCGGTCCCCACAGCCTCCCCCCCCCCACCTGCTCCTCAGCTGGGGCAGCGACAGCGCCTGAACTCACCCGCTTCCGCCAGGCGCCGGCCGCTGCCGCCCCGGGCGCCGCCATCTTAGCCCGCGTCACGTGATGCGGGCCCTCGCTCCCCCCGCGCTGAACTTGCCCCTTCCTGTCAGCTTCGCCCCCCAACGGGGGGCGGGGGGGGTGTCTATAGGGCGGCTATGGGGCCGCGCTGCCTATAGGGCCCTCCGTGGGGTGCCTAAAGGGCCCTCTGTGCCTATAGGGCCCTCTGTGAGGCGTCTGTGGGGCAGTAGGGCCTATGGGTCCCCTCACAGGGGGTGTCTCTGAGGTGGCCATGGGACAGCGGTGCTTATAGGGCCCTCCGTGAGGTGTCTGTGGGGTGCCTATGGGGTGGGGGTGCCTATAGGACCTCTCAGAGGGGTGCTGTCAGGTATCTATAGCGTGTCCCTGGGGCAGTGGTATCTGCGAGGGCTCGCACAGGTTCCCTATGGGGTGGTTTTAGCGTATGCATGTAGCTGCTGTGACTATAGGGCCCTGTCAGTGGTGTCTGTTGGTTGCTATAGGGTGCTTATGGGGCAGTGGTCACGGCGTGTCTGTAGGTTGCCAGTGGGGCAGCAGTGGCTATATGGTTTTGTATGGGGTGTTTGTGGGGTGTTTAGGGTGTCTGGGGGGCAGAAGTGGCTATAGGGGCCCTTGTGGCGTGTGTGGGGGTGTCTATAGGGTGTATAGGGGGTGGCACTGCCTCACAGGGGGCCTGTCACAGGGCATCTGTGGGTGCCTATGGGCCAGTGGTGCCTATAGGGACCTGTATGGGGTGTCTGTGGGGTGCCTATAGAACCACAGAATTGTTTAGGTTGGAAAAGACCTTTAAGATCATCACATCCAACTGTTAACCCAACACTGCTGAGTCCACCACTGAACCACGTCCCTAAACATCACGTCTGCATGTCTTGTAAATCCCTCGAGGGACAGTGACTCCACCACATCCCTGGGCAGCCTGTTCCAGTGCTTGACAACCCTTTCGGTGAAGAAATTTCTCCTCATATCCAACCTAAAGCTCCCCTGGTGCAACGTGAGGCCATTTCCTCTTGTCCTATCGCTTATTACTCGGGAGAAGAGACCGACCCCCACCTCACTACAACCTCCTTTCAGGTAGTTGTAGAGAGCAATGAGGTCTCCCCTCAGCCTCCTCTTCTCCAGGCTAAACAATCCCTGTTCCCTCGGCTGCTCCTCACAGGACTGGTGCTCTAGACCCGTCACCGGCTTCTTTAGACACGCTCCAGCATCTCAGTGACTTTCTTGTAGCGAGGGGCCCAACGTCGGACACGGTGTTCAAGGTGCTGAGTACAGGAGGGCGATCCCTTCCCTAGTCCCGCTGGCCGCACCATTTCTGACACAAGCCAGGATGCTGCCGGCCACCTTGGCCACCCGGGCAAGCGGCCAGCTCATCTTCAGCCGGCTGTCGACCAACACCCCCGGCTCCTTCCCTGCCGGGCAGCTTTCCAGCCGCTCGTCCCAGTGCGCGGGGCTGTTGTGACCCCTCAGCCCTGCCGAACCTCGCACCGCTGGCCTCAGCCCATCAACCCAGCCTGCCCAGATCCTGCTGTGGAGCCTTCCGGCCCTCCAGCAGATCAACGCTCTCGCCCGGCCCAGTGTCGTCGGAAAAGTGAGGGTGCGCGGATCCCCTCCTCCAGACCGTCGATAACGCTATGAAACAGAACCGGCCGCCAGCGGGATCGAACTCCCTGCACCGCCGCTCTGGCACCGGCCAACCCGCCAGCCCTCGACCCAGACTTCGGAACCGCTCGGCAACCTTCGGAGCCGCTCGGCGGCAGCCGGCAGCGTTCGTTTCCGCTCGGCGCCGCTAGGTAGCGCCCGATCGCGCTCGGCGCCGCTCGGCAGGGCTCGGCGCCGCTCGGCCCACCCTATAGGCCGGCTGCAGGGCAGGGCAGGGCAGGGCAAGACAAGGCAGGGCAGGGCAAGGCAGGGCAGGGCAGGGGGCAAGGGCGGTCCCGGCAATGCACGGCGTGGATGCACAGGGCTGTGCAGCATGGCTTGGCCCAGCATGGCACGGCTGAGTGCAGCATCTGGCTGCGGCACGTGGCCCGGCACAGCCATGCATGGATGCGTTGAGTGCCCTGGTACGGCCATGCGTGGCACAGCATGGCACAGCCGTGCATGGATGCGTTGAGTGCCCTGGTACAGCCATGCATGGCGCGGCACGGCACAGCTGTGCACGGCTGCGTTGCGTGCCCTGGTACAGCCATGCATGGCGCGGCACGGCACAGCTGTGCGCAGCTGTGTTGAGTGCCCTGGTACAGCCATGCATGGCGCGGCACGGCACAGCTGTGCGCAGCTGTGTTGAGTGCCCTGGTACAGCCATGCATGGTGCGGCATGGCACAGCTGTGCACAGATGCGTTGATTGCTCTGGTACAGCCATGCATGGCGCGGCGCAGCACAGCTGTGCGCAGCTGCGTTGAGTGCCCTGGTACAGCCATGCATGGCGCGGCATGGCACAGCTGTGCACAGATGCGTTGAGTGCCCTGGTGCAGCCACGCATGGCGCGGCATGGCACAGCTGTGCGCGGCTGCATTGCGTGCCCTGGTACAGCCCTGCACAGCACGACTCCTTGCAGCCCTGCGCGGCTGCGTTGCACGCCCTGGCACGGCACGGCCTCGCTCAGCAAACGCGGGTGCCCTGTGAGGTGCCCTCCCTCCCGCGTGGGCCCAGCGCAGCTCATGCGAGGCCAAGCTGCCTGCGGCGGCGCTGAGCTGCTGCGCTCGCATGGGATTAGCTGGGGGGGGGGGTGTCACAGGGGACAGCTCCCCCCGCACACGCTTGCACACCAGCACGTGAGGGCAAACCCACATGGCACCAGGTTCTGCAATGTGCCCCCCCCCCCCCCGGTGCACGCTGCTGTCCCCGTGCAACAGCCCCGCTGCGCGTGCAGCACGCCCCCCCGTGCCACGGCAGCCCCACACTGCGGCGTGGCACCCACGGTCCCACGCAAATAGCCCCCCCCCAGTCGTGCAAACACCCCCAATGCCCCACGGTGCTAATACCCCCCATACCCCACGCCTGGTGCAATTGCCCCAACCCCTGTGCACCAGCCCTGCTCCTTCTGCAATTGCCCCCCCGTGCAAACACCCCCCCCCTCACCCTTGCACAACCCTGGGCGGGGGGGCAGCCCTGCCCATGCCTCAGTTTCCCCACTTTGGGGGGGGGGGGGGAAGGCACCCCCATACTCACCACAGCTGCTGGGTGCCTGCCCGAGGGGTCCCAGGGTGGGGGGGACACCCCGGGCACCCCTTCACTTGATGCTCAGTCGGGGGCGGCAGGCAGGGCAGCGAGGGGGGGGGCAGGAAGGGGGGCACCGGGGGGGGCAGCACCGGGAGGGGGGACAGCACGTCGGGAGAGGGGAGCAGCAGGGTGGGGGGCAGCAGGGTGGGGGGCGACAGGCTGGGGGGCGACACTGGGGGCAGCAGGGAGGGGGGCAGCCGAGGGGGTGACACTGAGAGTGACAGGGTGGGGGGTGCCAGGGTGGGGGGTGACACTGCGGGCAGGTGGGGGGGGGGGGAAGCAAGGGGGGCGGCACGGGGGGTGACAGGGTGGGGGGCAGCAGGGGGGGGGACAGGGTGGGAGGCAGCAGGTGGGGGGACAGGCAAGGGGGCAGCAGAGGGGGCAGCAGGCAGGGGGGCAGCAGGGGGGGTGACACTGGGGGGGGCAAGCGGGGGGGCAGCAGCAGGCCATGGGGAGCCCCCCGCGGCGGCGGGGCCGGGGTCCCGGCCAGCCCAGTCCCATGGCGGTGCCGCCCCCGGCCCCCCCCCCCCCCGTGTCCCATCCCGGGGGATTTACGGCCCAAAGCCGCTGAGCGGGGGCGGGCAGCGCACGTGGCAGCACCCATGGGTGCGGGGGCTGGGGCCGCCCTGCTGCCCCCTGCGCGCACACACACACACACACGCCCCGCGGTGTGACCGGCCCCACGCGCGACACCCCGCGGGGCGGGGCTGGGCGGGGCGGGGCGGGGCCGGGCGGGGCGGGGCGTCCCGGGGGTTTGTGCTGCCCCCTGGCGGGGACCGGGAGCGTTGCGACACGGCGAGGGGGGGGGGACACGGGCAGAAGGATGGGAGGGACATGGGGACGTGCGAGGCACGCGTGGGGGTGCCGGGGGCGTGGGGGGGACAAAGTGGGGTGACATGGGGTGACAGCGGGGGGGGACGCAGGGTGTCCTGGGGGGGCTGCGGGTGCGACACAGGGGGGTGGCACCGGGCTCTGCCACCCCCTCGGGAACGTGTGTGTGCGTGGGCGTATGTCACACCGGGGGCAGCACACGCGTGCCAGCGTGTCGCCCCCCCGTAGCGTCTCAGCGGCTGCGTCTGTGTGCAGGGTTGACACGTGTGGCACCCGCAGCGTGCAAACGTGTCAGCCAGGGCCTGGCCTGTGCGTGCGAGCGCGTCACCCAGGACGTGCCATGTGTGTGCGAGCGTGTCACTTAGGACATGCCACGCACATGCAAGCGTGTCACTGAGAACATGCCATGCATGTGTAAAAGTGTCACCCAGGACTTGCCATGCAGCATAAATGTGTCACTCAGGACATGCCATGTGTGTGCAAGCGTGTCACTTAGGACATGCCATGTGTGTGCAAGCGTGTCACTTAGGACATGCCACGCACATGCAAGCGTGTCACTGAGAACATGCCATGCATGTGTAAAAGCGTCACCCAGGACGTGCCATGCAGCAGAAACGTGTCACCCAGGACGTGCCATGTGTGTGCAAGCATGTCACTTAGGACATGCCACACACATGCAAGCGTGTCACCCAGAATATGCCATGCATGTGCAAAAGTGTCACCCAGGACGTGCCGGGCAGGTGTGTGTCACCTGGGACATGCCATACACACGCAAGCGTGTCACCCAGGACATGCCATGTGTGTGCAAGCATGTCACTTAGGACATGCCACTCACATACAAGCGTGTCACCCAGAATATGCCATGCATGTGCAAAAGTGTCACCCAGGACGTGCCGGGCAGGTGTAAGTGTGTCACCCGGGACATGCCATACACACGCAAGCGTGTCACTCAGGACATGCCATGTGTGTGCGAGCGTGTCACTTAGGACATGCCACGCACATGCAAACATGTCACTGAGAACATGCCATGCATGTGTAAAAGTGTCACCCAGGACGTGCCATGCAGCATAAACGTGTCACTCAGGACATGTCACGTGTGTGCAAGCGTGTCACCCAGGACATGCCATGTGTGTGCAAGCATGTCACTTAGGACATGCCACGTACATGCAAGCGTGTCACCGAGAACATGCCATGCATGTGTAAAAGCGTCACCCAGGACGTGCCATGCAGCAGAAACGTGTCACCCAGGACATGCCACGTGTGTGCAAGCGTGTCACCCAGGACACGCCACGCTCACGCACGGGCCCCGTCCCAGCCCCCACAGCCACGCGTGTCCCCGTCCCCTTAGGGGGTGGCAGAGCCGTGTCCTCGCCGTGCCGTGCCGTGTCCTCGCTGGTGTCGTCCTGCGGTTTGGGAAAAAATGCGGCGGGTTTCAGGGCGGCGTCACATGACGGAGCGTGCAGGGCCCGGGCGGCGCACACGCACCCACACACGCACCCACGGCCACGCCAGGTGAGCGGGGGTGGGGAGGGGTGGGGGTCCACGGGGGGGAGGGGGCTGCCGGGTGAATGTGAGGGGGGGGGATGGGACGTGAGCGCACACACACGTGTGCGAGAGCGTGTTTCCCCGGGGGATTACGCGTGTGAGCACGCGTGTGAGCATGGGGGGGGGGGAGGGAGGAGTGGGGTGTGAGTGGGTGGGCGTGAGCACGTGGGAGGGCGTGGCTGTGTCCCAGTCAGGCGTGGGCGTGCGACCGTGGGTGCCAGCCCGTGCACGTGTGTGCGCAAGCACGTAAGCGTGCAAGGCAGCGTCCGGGTGTGTGCGCGCGCGTGCGTGTGTGAGCACGAGTGTGTCTGAGGGGGCGAGCGTGCCCACGGGTGCACCGGCGTGCGCGTGCCCTCACGGCTGTGCGCAAACGTGCGGCCGCCCGCGCCGGCGCGTGCGAGGCAACGCGTGCAAGCGTGTACCCCCGTGCGCGTCTGTGACCCCCCCCACCCGGGGACGCGCCCTGCACACACAAACACGCGTGTCCCACACCCCCGGCACACGCGTGTGCCCCCCGCCCCCCTCCCCCGCCTCCGTGCCTCAGTTTCCCCAAGGCGCCGCAGCCGCTGGCCGGGAGGGAGGAGGAAGAGGAGGGGGGAGGGGGGAGGAAGGAGGCGGGGGGAGGGGGGGAGGCCCCGCAGCCGATGGGGTCATGGAAAAAGGTTTTGGGTGGAAAAATCCTCCCCCGGCCGCTCAATGGCGGCTTTGTTCGGCCCGGGGGCCCCGCGGCAGCAGCCCCCGCCCCGCCCCGCGGGGGTGTGTCCCCCCGCCCCCCCCCCGTGCCTCAGTTTCCCCACGGGGCGTGGGTTGGCACACGCCGGGAGACGGCGCGGAGCGTTGGGGGTGGGGGGGGCTGGGGAGCGCGGGGCAGCGTGTGCAAGGGCCGGGAGGGGCGTGCAAGGGCGTGCAAGAGCGTGCAAGGGCATCGAACGCTGTGCGATGGAGTCAAATGCCGCGCAAAACCGGTGCAAAGCCGTGGCACGCCGGGCAACGGTTCACCGTCCGTGCAAGGGCGTGCAAAGCTGTGCAACACCGGGCAATTCCGTGCAAAGCTATGGAATGCTGTGCAAGGCAGCGCAAGGCAGTGTGATGGCGTGCAAAGCCGTGCAAGGCAGCGCAAGGCAGCGCGATGCTGTGCAAAGCCGTGCAAAGCCGTGCAAGGCAGCGCAAGGCAGTGTGATGGCGTGCAAAGCCGTGCAAAGCTGTGCAAGGCAGCGCGACGCCGTGCAAAGCCGCTCACGCCACAGCGTGCTGAGCAATGCCACGCCACGCCGTGCAATGCACTGCAAAGCCGTGCAAAGCCGTGCAAGGCAGCGCGACGCCGTGCAAAGCTGCGCGAAGCCATGCAAGGCAGCGCAAGGCAGCGCGACGCCGTGCGAAGCTGCACGAAGCCATGCAAGGCAGCGCAAGGCAGCGCGACGCCGTGCAAAGCCGTGCAAAGCTTTGCAAGGCAGCGCGATGCTGTGCAAAGCTGTGCAAAGCCGTGCAAAGCCATGCAAGGCAGCGCAAGGCAGTGTGATGGCGTGCAAAGCCGTGCAAAGCTGTGCAAGGCAGCGCGACGCCATGCAAAGCCGCTCATGCCACAGCGTGCTGAGCAATGCCACGCCACGCCGTGCAATGCACTGCAAAGCCGTGCAAAGCCGTGCAAGGCAGCGCAAGGCAGCGTGATGCCGTGCAAAGCCGTGCAAAGCCGTGCAAGGCAGCGCGACGCCGTGCAAAGCTGCGCGAAGCCATGCAAGGCAGCGCAAGGCAGCGCGATGCCGTGCAAAGCCGTGCAAAGCTGTGCAAGGCAGCGCGATGCTGTGCAAAGCCGTGCAAAGCCGTGCAAAGCCGTGCAAGGCAGCGCAAGGCAGCGCGACGCCGTGCAAAGCCGCTCATGCCACAGCGCGCTGAGCAATGCCACGCCACGCCGTGCAATGCACTGCAAAGCCGTGCAAAGTCGTGCAAGGCCACGGTGTGCCGCACCGTGCCGCGCGACGGCGCGGCACGCCGGGCAGTGCTGTGGCACGGCGTGCAATGCCGCTGCGCCCCGCGAGAAGCCCGTGCGACGCCACGCGAGGCCGCGCGACGCAACGCCGTGCGACGCCGTGCAGCATCGTGCCGTGCAAACGAGGTGCCTCCCCAGGCTGAGCCTCACGGGGGGGGGGGGACACCCACCCCCCCCTCCCCACGGGGACCCACCACCGGCCCCCACCATCCTGCACCCGTGGGGCCCCGCCGGGCCGGGTGCTGGCGTGGGTGGGAGTGGTGCACCCCGGGCGGGGGTGTGGGTGCAGCTTGGGGGGGGCAGGAATGCGGCCGGGCGGGTGCTGCCGGCACAGGCCTCGCACGCCCTCGCACGCCTGCGCACACGGGGACACGCCGGCTGCCGCGCGGCACGGCCGTACGCCGTGGGGCACGGCAAAAGGGGGAGAGGGGGGTCACGCGCGTGTGCGATCGCACACGCAGTTGCGCGTGCCGTCACGGTCGCGCTTGGTCACACGCACGCGTGCGCGGTCTTGTGCGCTCGTTCAGTCCTCTACACCCTCGCCCACGCCTCTGCGCGTTTGTACACGCTCCTGCGTGCCCACGCACGCTCGTGCAAGCTCACAGTCGTGCACACTCCCGCGTGCCCATACACACCTGTGCACGCTCACGCACCCTTGTGCACGCTCACACCCGCTTGCACACGCTCACGCACCCCCTTCCATGCCCGCAGACGCTGGCGCACGCTCACACGTGCTTGTGCGCGCTCCCCCCCCAGCTCGCGAACATCCACGCCCGCTCGTGCACGCTCACACCCGCCTGTGCACGCTCACACTCGCCCCCTTCCTAGTGGCAGCTGCTCCGGGTGCCCCTGGCCCCACGGGAGGGACCCAGGTGTCCAGGAAACACCCGTGGGCGGGGGGGGGGGGGCAGGGAGGTACCTGCCTGCCCCCCCCCCCCCGGCACCCCACGCACGGGGACACGTGTGAGTTGGCGTGACCCACGTTGGGGACAGGGACACACCGGCAGGAGGCCTTGCACACGCGCGTGCATCGGGGGCCCCGTGGCACTCCCGGCCCAGCCCGTAAGGCATCACGCACAACCCGGCGTGCAAACTCCTCGCACGAGCACGGGCATGCTGGTCCTGGGCGTGAACACGCTGCTCACGACGGACGGCCCCCCCCCCCCCGTCCCTACCTCGTGCAACACTTGCACAGAAACCCCCCACCCCGTGCAAACCTCGCACCAACCCCTTGTGCCAGCCTTGCACGGAACCAACCCCCCCGGAGCCCCTCGCACCCCCTCGTGCCCCCTCGCACGGCTCCCAGCCGCCCGGCCCCTGCGGCGTGGCCTCGTGCGAGGGCCGTGCGAGGGCCGTGCGAGGCCACCAGCAGCCGGCTGGAGAAGGGGGGGGCTCGGCTGCTGGTTTTAATTACCCGCGGGCGGCCGGGGCTAATTGGGACCTTTTGGCTGCGGTGAGGGAGGGGGATGGGGGGGGGGGGGTGCGGGGGGGCCCTTTTGGGGGCCACCACGTGGCATCGGGGACAGGAGTGGGGCCCCTCGAGGGACCGGGGCACACGTGCGGTGGCACAAAGGGTGGCCCGGGGGGGGGGGGGGGCACACGAATGAGGGGGCATGGGGTGGCACAGGGGGACACGCGTGGGGGGACACGCGTGGGGGGGACACGCGTGGGGGGGACACGGGTGGCACGGGGGGGTTGGGCGGGACATGAAGGTGTCCCCACTGCTTTGGTCCCCCTGGTTGGGTGCTGGGGGGGTGACGTGGGGACTGGGGGGCTGGGGAGGGGGGGACACGAGGCGTGGGGGGACACGGGATGGAACTGGGGGGAGTGGGGAGGGAGAACTGGGGGGATTGGGAGGGACCATGGGAAGTGGCACGGGGACTGGGAGTACTGGGAGGGACTGGGGGAGGTGACACGGGGACTGGGGGGACTGGGAGGGACTGGGGGAGGTGACACGGGGACTGGGAGGACTGGGAGGGACTGGGGGAGGTGACACGGGGACTGGGGGGACTGGGAGGGACTGGGGGAGGTGACACGGGGACTGGGGGGACTGGGAGGGACTGGGGGAGGTGACACGGGGACTGGGGGGACTGGGAGGGACTGGGGGAGGTGACACGGGGACTGGGGGGACTGGGAGGGACTGGGGGAGGTGACACGGGGGCTGGGGGCGGGGCTGGGGGCAGGTCAGGGCACCGCCTCCCTGCCGGGGGGGTGTGACACTGCGTGACCCTGTGTGACACGTTGCGTGTGACACCGCGTGTGTGTGACACCGCGTGTGTGACACTGCGTGTGTGTGTGACACTCTGTGCCCATGGCACTGCGTGTGTGTGACGTTGTGCGTGTGTGACACTGTGTGCGTGTGTGACGCTGGGTGTGACACCGGGTGTGTGACACCGGGTGTGTGACACTGCGTGTGTCTGCGTGACACTGCGTGTGACACGGTGTGTGTGTGACACGGGGTGTGTGTGACACCGCGTGTGTGTGTGACACCATGTTTGTGTGTGGCACTATGTGTGTGTGTGCGTGACGCTGCGTGTGCGCGTGACACTGCGTGTGTGTGTGACACTGCGTGTGTGTGACACTGCGTGTGTGTGTGCGTGACGCTGCGTGTGTGCGTGACGCTGCGTGTGTGCGTGACACTGCGTGTGTGTGACACTGTGTGTGTGTGTGCGTGACACTGCGTGTGTGCGTGACACTGCGTGTGTGTGACACTGCGTGTGTGTGTGCGTGACGCTGCGTGTGTGTGTGACACTGCGTGTGTGTGACACTGCGTGTGTGTGTGCGTGACGCTGCGTGTGTGCGTGACACTGCGTGTGTGACACTGCGTGTGTGTGTGCGTGACGCTGCGTGTGCGCGTGACACTGCGTGTGTGTGTGTGTGACACTGCGTGTGTGTGACACTGCGTGTGTGTGTGCGTGACACTGCGTGTGTGCGTGACACTGCGTGTGTGTGACACTCGCGTGTGTGTGTGCGTGACACCGCGTGTGTGCGTGTGACACCGCGTGTGTGTGTGACACCACGTGTGTGTGTGACACTCGCGTGTGTGTGTGTGACACTGCGCGTGTGTGCGCGTGACACCGCGTGTGCGCGTGACACCGCGCGCGTGCGTTTTTGTGCGCGACGCCGCGCGTGACACCGCGTGTGCGTGACACGGCCCCGCCGACCCGCCGCGCCTCCGGCTCCCCCCCCGCATCCCCCCCCCCCCCCCGCCGGCGGCGCGCGTGCCCGCCCGGCCCCGCCCCCTGCCCCGCCCCCTCCCTCAGGCCCCGCCCCCGCCCCGCCCCCGCCCCGGTCGCTGGGCCGCGGGGCCGGGCCGGGCCGCGCCGCACCCCGCCGGGGCCGGGGCCGGGGCCGGGATCGGGGCCGGGATCGGGGCCCGGGGGCCGGTGAGGTGGTTTTTTCCCCCCCCCCCCCTCCTCCGCCATGTACGACTGCCTGGAGGCGCTGGCGGGGCCGCGGCGGCTGCACGACGTGACCAACCGCGGGGCCTGCGCCCTGCGCAAGGCGGGGTACGGGCCGCGCTGCGGGGCCCTGCCGCCCTTCGCCTGGCCGCCGCCCGCCCGCCGCGGTACGGGGGGGGGGCGAGCGGGAGGGAGGGGGCGGGAGGGGGGCCGGGACGCGGTGCGGGACCCCGACAGCGGGAGCGGGGCCGGGGAGGGGGGGGGGCGGAGAGGGGGGGGAGAGTGTTCACGCGTGTCTGCGACCCACGGGGGGGGGGAGTGTGAGTGGGGGGGGTGAGTGTGTAACTGAGTGTGTAACTGAGTGTGTAACTGCCAGTGCGTGAGTGTGAGTGAGCGTGAGTGTGAGTGTGTGCCGGTGACGCGCGGGGGTGTGGAAAGTTGGGTGTGTGACGCGCGGGGGTGTGGAGGGGGGGGGGTTGCGTGTGCCTGGGGGGGGGGGGGGTGTAAAGAGGGGGGGAGAGGGGGGTTTGGACATCCCCCCTTATCCCAGTAGCACCCAGTCCAGGAGGGAGCTGGGGGGGGGGTCATACTGGTTTGGGGGGGTGGCACGAGGGACCCCGGGGGGGGAGGGACGGGGATTGCTTTTGGGGGGGGGGGGGGGGCACGGGGATCGGGGACCCGGTTTGGGGGGGGGCAGCAGCAGGAGGGACCCGGTTTGGGGAGGGGGACACAGGGACGTGGACCCCGTTTGGGGGTACCACAAAGGACCCCTTTTGGGGGGGGGGGGTTGAACCCGATTTGGGGTCCTGGACCCATTTGGGGGGCACCAGTAAGGACCCGCTTTGGGGCCGGACACCCCCTGGGGCCTGGGGGGGGGGGGGGGGGGGCAACTGTAGCCACCCACCCCCCCGCGCCCCGTGGAAATTTGGGCACAAACAGACTGGGGGGGGGGGGGGGCACACGGGGGGGGTCCCACCAGCTTCGGGGGGGGGGGGGGGGCTGGCGATGCAGCGGGACCCCCTCAGAGCCCCCCCCATCCCGTCCCGGTGCCCGCAGGCGGGGCTCCCCCCCCCTCCCCGGTGCCCCCCCCCCCTTTTCCCAGCTCCCCGGCCCAACTGGTTCCAGTCCGGGGCTGCCGCACCCGCCCAGCGCCGCTGCCAATGTGGCACTTAACCCCTGCGGGGCCGCCCCAAAACCGGCCTCACCCCCCCCCCGGGGGGGGCTGGGGGGCCCCCCTTGTTCAGCCGGGTGACTGGGGGGGCCAGCAGCCCCCGGCTGGGTAGGGGGGGTGGTCCCCCTAGCCCCCCCCAAATTAGGGAGGGCTGAGGGGGGAGAACCCTGCCTTGAAGCCAGGTAGCCCCCCAAAAACTGAGGAGGGGTTTTGGGGGGGTCCCCACAGTGTCGTGTCCCCTCCCCAATGGGGTGTGCTCCCCCCCCCCCCCGGGTGGTTTTTGGGGTGCTGGTTTTTTTTGGGTTGGTGCCTGGAGTTGGGTCAGCCCCCCCCACCCCCCCCCAAAATCAAAACTTAAACCTTGAGGGGAAACTGAGGCACAGGGAAGGGAACCCCA